>NC_141556.1:149944395-152344395 GCF_036417535.1 Chlamydotis macqueenii | reverse complement strand
TTTCAACATTTACATGGGCATCATATTCTTTGCTAATGTACTATCTGAACTGTTTGTATGCTGAGAAGGGGAACAGCAGAGATTGGCTTCTGCTGGCTGGGATGCAGGAGTTGTCAAGACAACCAAGAGGCCTAAGGATGTCCTTACTAGTGGCATTAAATTGAAGCTTTAAATTAATTCACCCTCATGTGTTTTTGTAGCTTATGCTGTTAATTGAAATAATAGGAATGACCTTCCCTGTACATTCAGAGCACCTGTCCTATTAAAATTGCATGTGCTATTTACTTAAGTACACTCATCTATCAGACAAATCTAGCGTGAAATAGGGGAAAATGGAAGACACTTATATTGTACTGCTGTGTATTGACTTGTGGTAATAGGAGAAGCAGCTTTTCTTGTGTCAAGCTTGAGATAGTTATGATGAACATTTTATTCTGAAACTTCGTTATTTCTGCTTCCCACTCGAGAACCTTAAGTCTGCATAACTCCAGACACTACAATTTATTTTACACTGTAGGATGTAATTGAAATGAATAGTTAAAACTGTTTTTGTGGCTGTAATATATTTGAAAAAGCCAAGTATCATCTTTTTGTGTATGCCAGAAACTGTCTTTTCCTTCTCAGCAGAAAAAAACCCCAAAACAGTAGGAAACCATTACTTTTTGTTCAAGTCATAATCTTGCACTGACTTAATTTGTGAAGTTACTTTTAAGCTCTTTTTAAAAATTATTTTATACAGAAGCTGGTTGAACTTTTTGTGCCCCATCTTTTAGATTCGCACAGCCAAGTGCAGAGCCACATGGGAGGGAGGAGATTATATGATTATATGTACATTTGTTTTCCTTCTCAAAAGAAAACACAATCTGCAAACAGCTGTTTCACTGAAATTCACGAGTTTCATTTTGATGCTCATGTATGTCAAATATTCAAATAGTAATTTTTAAACTGGGCGATGATGGGCAAGGATGCACAAATTCTTAAAGAACTGAAAGGATTTAATCCTTTTCTGCAACAAATTTAAAACACATGTTTCCACCCTGTATCCTCCTGGAACACTTTTCATCTCATAAAGAGGGAAACACACTTTTAGTTGCCATTCCCTTTATGCTCTTAGGTGGATCATAAAGCTATAGAAGATTTTATTTTCCCAGTACTATTGGCATTGATGCACAAACCCATGTAATTATACTGATGCACACCAGCTGAGAGCCTAACCAGTAAGCTGATGAACCCTTGAAGCATGTTTGTTGAGCAAAAAACTATTAATCTTTCTTCATAGATTAGGAAACAGAGAGGAATGATTCCTGCGTTACCTCAGAATTACTGGGAGTGCTGATATTAAAATAGGGATTTGATCTCCCTGCATTTGAGAACACAGGTGAAGTTTCTTGGGCATTTCTTGCTGCAATGACTGGAGCAAGGAAGGAGCCATGACTCGCCTGGCACAGTTGCACTTCACTGCATGCAGAAACTCAAATGTAAGCCACTAACAGACTGGTACCAAAATTGGTAAAAACAAATGTCCTGTGTAAACGTGAATACCACAACATGACCTGGACATTCCATAAATTCATTTCTGTCTTTGTGAAGGGACGGATTACTGGGAGAAGGTGGGAGGCAGACAGGCACTCTCTCTTACTCCCCAGCTGCTGTTAATCTCACCAAGACGCGTACCATCTCTGTGACGTGTGGCAGGGATGCAGCAGTCTCCACGTCAACACTGTGGCTGCAACCAGTTTACTGTGTGCATGTTAATGCTCGCTCCCACTGGTATTCAAAACATCTGTGAGTGCTCAGCACATCTGAAAATCAGGCCATTCATTTCTAGGTACTTTAAATATAGATTAAGGGTCTTAAATTTAGGTGTGCAGGTTTTAATGTTTTGGATCAAACCTCTCCATCAGCCTGCAATCAACAGTGCTATATAGAGATCATATTGCAGAATAAGATACAATCAGGTCAGAATTATTTGCAAAAATAAGCCCACAACATAATATATCAGCATTAAGCTCACTTTAAACTACAGTTCTTATAGTGTAGCTGCGTACAACATGTTTTACTAAACTTAAACTGGCAAATCCCTGGCTAATGGCAATGGGTCTACATCTACAAGGATTGCTCTCTGCTACACGTAGATTAAAAATACTTGTGTGCCCTAATCACAGCTTCTGGCTACGCATTAAAATACTGTTGGTAACACCAAAGCCATCTTACTTTGCCAGGATGTACAACTGAAGGCATAGAGCTCTGAACCAGAACAACTTAGTGGCCACTGTTTCCCTGTTTTCAGAACCCTTGGATATTTTACTGACACTCGGGCTTTGACAGTCTCTCTTTCTTGGTGTTTTTACAAGGAGCTGGAAGGCTGATCCCTTGTTGCTGCATCATATACTTGCACTGAACAGGAATGATGCCTAAATAAGATTGTGCAGGAGAGTTTGGTCAAATCAAAATCACCCACCCACTTTCTGGACAACCTAGAAAAGGAGCAGGGCTCCCCTGTACCTTTTTGAGGTGCATGCATATGATACCTATACCAAAGAGCTGCAGGGATCAGCATAGAGGACTTGAACCAGTGATGTCACTTTTGCTCTCTTTGGAAATTTAAAGGGATCTTGAACTAGGATAAAAGTGGGCTTTAAAATTAATGGAAAAGAGGGGCCATGCTACAGAGGCATTGAGACAAGTACAAATTGGACCATTATCACTTTCCTTCTCTGAAAGAAAATAGTAGAGGAATAGAGGCAGAACAGTCTCCATAGTACCTCTAGGGTTGGCATCAAACTGGTGAGAGTCACAGAATTTGTAGGAGCCCATACTTTTAGAGATGAATGCCACCCCACATCCTTCTCAATCAAGAGATGGAGACTGATAGCAGGACAGTCTCACCTGAGGATGTTCCTAACAACAGCCTCTTTAAAGGTAAAGAATGTCTCACTCATTTTCATGAAAAATTACTTCAGCATCTCTTCTAGGGGCATGAGACTTTCCAGACATTGCAGTAGTATAGCTGAGACTGATAAGGGCCAAAAGTCAAGCACAGAAGAGAAAGTGGTCTGTCACAGTAGGTCAGGTGTTTCAGGTGGCATTTGAATGGTAGGATCTGCAAAGTCATGTGAAAGTTCCTTAGAACAAGCAGAAAAATCCACTGGGCTGAATCAAACTCCTCCAAGAGTCTGGGACATCTCGATTCATTTTTCCATTTTGGACTTATATCGAGATTTTCTGCAGGTGGAACTTGCCTATGCAACAGTCAGCATGTGCAAATCAATATGGAATATATCCTGAATCTATACCAGCACAACCTGACTGCATCTCAGTCATCTATTAAAACAAAATGCAACACTATTTTCATAATTTAGCCTCAAATATGTCCTTAAAGAGCTCTCTAACACCTCCTTTAACTTCTTAATGATGAGTCTTGAACAGTTGGTACAGTCCCAGCTCCAGAAAAACAGCTTACAGACCATTACATAATTCCCAAATCTCATAATCAGTACATATAATCTCACTTTTTCCTCCTTTCTTCACTCCCCGTAGTTTTGCTCCCTCTTTTTAGGGCCTGGATATGGCACTGCAGAGTTCCCTTATTAAAGCAGCTTGCCAATGTTTTCTCTGTCTTCAGCACCGTGGGATATTTCATTGACACTCAGGATCTCCTTCGATATTCTCTCTCTGTCTCTCTTGACATTTTTGCAAGGAGGGAGAAAGAGGCTGGGGGAAGGTGCATATAATGCTTCCACTGCTGAGCAGTATGAATTATATCTGCTGGAGTAATAGTGTGAAGTGGCAGGGATCCGTTTTGATGAATCTCATGCTGATTTGTAGCCCCAATTCTAGCTGTAGGTAACACTGAACACCTGTTTGGAGTACTAGAGAGACGGAATAAAGCTCTGTACAGCAAATACGCTGTGTTCTGTAGCTGTTTGTTTATTGTCACACGGTAATTAATTTGCAATTATATTTTGCAACATACCGGAAGAGAAGTGCGCTGTAATTCCTACCACCTAGAAAGAGGCTCAGCAGTGACACTTGTTAGACTCCGAGCTGGCTGATTCCCTCTTTTCTCATCGCTGATTGCTTTTTTTTTATTTTGTCTCAGCACAAAACAGAAGGTTACAAAAGAGATTTCTGTAAAGATTTGTGCCTCGATACTAATGAGTCTGCACTATTCTAGAATAGTACGTCTTAAAAACACACACACGAGTGAAAGAGGCAGTGTGAAGATCCATATAATTTTATCTCTGACATCCCTTGTCGCACCACATCATTGACAGTGTTCCATCCCAGAAGTAAAGTTTGTGAGCCCCATTCTCCATGTCCCACTGTGAAACCCTTGACTTTTTTATCCAAATACCTCCTTTGCTTCTGTTTAGACCATTCAGAAATGTCTGCCAAAAGATTTCTTTTTATCATTCTACTTGGCTCTGACTCTGGTGATATCTCCTATGAAAACCAAGCTCTTGCCCTCAGTTTTTAATATTCTCGTAAGCCCAACATTGTTTTCAAACTACTCTTGTGTTTTATTGTACCACTTCACAATAAGCTCTCTGTCACCTATTCCTTTTAGCAGCCTCTCCATCCTTCCTTCCAGTATGTCTCATGTACCAGGAAATCTGGCTTTCCAAAAGCAGACCCCAAAGTTGGGTTTCTGCTAACACGCTTCAGATGGATAGAGTTTGCCTTCAGTGCTGTAGTAATACTGCAAGAATATTGCTACATTTGATACTGCAGCAAGTGTTTTCAGTGCAATTTTACAAGCTGACATTTGGTTCCTCTGATACAGTTTTTAGAAATAGCTTCTGACAAGATTCACAGCAAATTGATTATTTCTTCCTTGCCTTTTGCTAAGAGTGAGCTGTTCTCAGGTATGTGCTCGATACCAGTACATCCAGAACCCTAGGATCTGTCTTTATTTTTTTCCTCTCATGTTTTTTTTTATTAGACTTGCAATTTTTAACTTTTTTCTCTTTCATCTCTTTATTAGTATTTCCAGTTTTGATGGGTTGATCTCAAGATATTTTAAAGATATATATATGGTTATAATAAAAATCTAAATTTGAAAGTAGACACTTATTATCTCACTAAAGCTTAAACCTTAAACCTACAATCCCATTATTCTGTTCCTGTTGTCACTGTCCCCTGCTTGCACAAAAAGTAGTGTTTTCCACCGTGCACATTGAGGTTTACTTTGTAGTTGAGAATATGAATATTAAACTGGTAGAGACTGACTTGTTTTACACAAATTTATGATCAACTGCAAATATTTGGAGTATATAAACAAAAATCCCTTGACAGTAAAATAAGAAATAAGTCAATATTCCTCAAAGAGAGGAACTAACTAATTTGCAATTTGCAAATTTGCTAACTTAATTTGCAATTATGTCAAGTAAGGAAGAAAAAGAAAAAAAAATACTGACTTCCTCTGAAAATCTTCCCAAATACAACATTTCTTTGACATTTCCACATGTGCTGAAAAGTTACTCCTGTGGAATCCATTTCCATTGCTCTCACTTGGTGTCCAACAGTGACTGATGTAAATATTTTATTAGGCAAACCTGCAGGTTTCTGAAGATTATATGTCTTATCAAGTTGACCCTTATAATTATGTTGTCTTCTGTAACTGTGGGATCTCTTTTAATTTTGCAGTCTTTTTGTAAATATTGAACCATAAAAAAAAATATACAATCACAAGCAAAAGCTGACTGTGAGTAAGAAAAGGTGTAAACAAGTCTCTTCTGCTTGCTCAGGAAGATTCTCATTCTGCTTGTTGCTGCAGAGATGATGCCTTAATTATAAGTTAGTAACTGGTCACAGTGCAGCATGTCCTTAACTTGTTAAAAATCTATTTCCCTAGACTGATTTTCTTTGTTTAAACAAATAAATTTACTTCTAAAGTAACTACATTTTTCTTTCCTGGAGCACGTGATATAATGGGGAAATGTTTCAGTTGCTCAGTTCTCTGCACAGTGAGCTCAATGAGAGTTTGCAGCTCTGTCAAACTGAGGTGGAGGTTGTATGTGGAGAAGAAAATGTTCATGAGTTTTTGTTTGATACAGGAATCTTTTACACATTTTCTTTTTGGTGGAGATTAGCTCTCATTTACATAATTTTGTGTATGCAATTATGAAACAATGGCCTCTGTTATGCTCTGCCTCTGCTTTCTGTGATTATTTACTTTGTTCTTTTCTGGGCAGCAGCAGAAACCATGCAGACCTCCTGTGAAAGAAAAGGCTGGGAGGCCCTATGCAGATATATGCGTTCTTTTGTAGCAGAAATTTGATGCCTTAATGCGTCCCAGTGCATCAGTTTATAAAAAAGGAGATGAGCTAAAATACTGGCCCTCCTACTTAAGGCAGATAGGCCTTTTGGCCCACATTCATCCCATTTAAATTTAATACTTAGCTGACATACTTTATGGAGGGCAATGGTCCTTAGGCAGTGGAGAGAAATGTGCAGTTCCAGAAAGTGATTCAGATCTTAAATGAACCGACTCATCCTCTTAAAGCATCTTTTTTTTCTTTCTATAGACTATAGGAAAAACTACAACCCTAATTAAGACACCTTGACTCGATGTCTGCACTTGGTGGGATAGACCTCTAGACCAGCGGGTGTCGTGTCGTGGCTTCCGCGTTGCGGTGGGTCTTGTGCCAGCTTGTGCAGGGGGAAGCAGAATATTTCCAGACTGCTGCCCTTTCTGCTCCTGCAGGCTGTCTCCTGTTTGCTTAGAGTTCTCTGTCAAGGTAGGATCTACCAGTCCAGAAACAGCTGCTAAGATACAAGGCATCTATTTCTAAGTAGTTTTTGCTTGTTTTTAAGTATAAAACCAGGGGGAAGTCTAATTACAAGACAGAGAGGATAGTCCCAGGACTTAAAGTTAGTGATATGGGCTACAAAATTACTACAACTTCCCCTTTTTATTTAAGACTTATTTAAGAATTTTGAGGGGATGTTTTATAAGAATTATTATTGATGAAACAACAATGGGTAAGAAGTCTTGGATGGAAGGTAATGAACTAGGGGCTCAAAAGAAGGGATGGTGCTGCTATATCTGTAGGTCTCTCTGGAGAAGAACTGAGCTGCCTTTTGGATTCCTACTTGGATGAGCTGCAAATAGTAAAGGGATGTGTGGCAGCAAAAACAGCTCCAGTTTCTGGGCAGACTTGGAAAGACTTGCATGACTGTGTGATGGCCATGTACTGACAGAGAATCCCAGTGGCTTGTGTGAACTCCAAGAGTAGAGTGTCTTCAGAAACACTTGTGGCTTCTCACATTTCCTCAATGTGCACTACTTTTGGTTGTGCATTGCAAAACACGCAGTGCAATAAAAAGTGGTGGCCTGCTCGGTCTCCTCTGTTAGCAGCTCAGCATCTTCTCTGTCTGATGTAACTACTCAGTTGGTCTCTCCATCACACTCTAGTGCTCAGGTACTCCAAAATCCTGGCCATTTGGGAACCCCTGTTTTTTGTTGTTCCTTCTATTACTTCTAGATATCCCATCATCCACAAAAGGAACTAAAATGCTAGATGGATGAGAAGTGCTTTTATGCTGCTTTTTTTTTTTTCCCAGATCAAAATATCTGGAATATTGTGAGTTCTGTGTGATCACTAAATTGTTCTTGCAGTATGAAACAGGGTGCATGCTTTTTATGCCTTGGGATATGAGGAGGTGTGAGGGAACAAAAATAATCTTGGGGGATAGAAGAGACTGATAGTAGCCAAATGTAGTGCAGTTTTGTTGGCAATAGTTTCTAGAGTAAATTATCCCCAGAATACGTTCAGATTTGTCCTGGAGAAAATTTCCTGAAACCATTACCAAAAACAAGGGCTACAATGAGAGCTAACAATTGAGCAGTGAAGAAAACTAGGGTTCTGATTTTGAGCTGGCTTCTTGGTCTTCTTTTATTTAATGGTAAACATCCCTAAGAAGCTGTGTACTAGCTGGGATTTCTTATTTACTCCCACCCAGCAGCTTTTCTATTTTGGCCTTGTGCAATTGCATATGATTCCCTCTACGCAACCCCTCTACACTTGAATGTCTTTGCTGGAGATGAGAGTTTCCAAACGTTGGTGTAGGTAAGTACAGCACTGTCAGAGAAGTCAAGAGATTCCCCTTCAACTCTATGGTGTGGCCAAGAGTCAGGAGATACTGACACAATTGCCACTAACAGTACCTCTGTACTTTCATACTCAAACAAGATCTGTTCACTTCAATGGAGAGTATATGTGCTATTGTAATTTAATTTCTACAGAGCTTTGATTGCTAGCAGCAAGGTGTGAGGTGATAAAACAGTATTTCTTATATTTAGTGTTTCGAGAAGTATGGGTTATACACTTGAAACTGATTTAAAAACAACAAATACTGAAGTGGTGCATTTCAATAAAAGTTCTTGAAAAGACAGAGCCGCTTGCCTGCGTACAATGCAGTGAGAGGTGTGGGAGCAGGGGGTGTGCGTTGCGTGCCTCACAGACAAGAGGAACTCCTAGGAAATGGAGGGCGTAAGGGCGAAAGAAGGCATAAAGATGCAGACAGTAGCAGCTACCTTCTAGGTTCAATTTGTCACTCTCCCTGCAATCCTAAAAATGCAACAGCATCAGGGAAAGAGCTGCTTTGGAAAGATTGTGGCTCCTTTAACTTCCCAAGCATCCTCACTGCATAGCTCATTGCACAGGCTAGGAGGACTTGGCTAATAACCACTGTAACTTGTGCTGATGGCAAGTGGGTTAGTAGCATGAGCGTGGTAAATCTTCACAGTACTAATTGGAATTGGAGGTTTTTTTCCAAATATTGTAAAATTCTCTCAGTTTCTAGAAGACCTCATGAAGCTGTGGGCATAAGAACTGGCAAGCTATTTCTGTAACAGTTCTGTGTTTACAGCTTTGTAGTTACTTGAGGTGACAGAAAAGTGTACTTTTTTTAACTTGGATAGCAGTTGCTTGTAATATCCTGCAATACACAATGGAGAAAAACCCTACCAAAATTTGTAATCTTACAGAGCAAACTAAATCTATACTGCCAAAAAATGACTTAAGCAAATGCTATGTTTTCACTGTTCTCATTTTGTGTACTGAAGAAGATGGGGATCCTGTAGGCTGTATCCTAATTCTGCCCGTGATGCGGTGAAAGGAAGCCCACTTTAAATAAACACTGAATCCAATTTCAGTCAGCTCTATATCTCTCAATTGCAATTTATTTTTCTTTAAATATGCAGAATGAGACTCATGGCTTTTCATTTCTTAACAGATGAACAAATGGAGCACTATGACACATTTATATAATGCTTGATTTCAGAAGCAAGGAAATTAGACAAATGGATATATTGAGCCCAGAATTTAGATCAGGGTTCAGCTTCTGAGCTTAATGCAGTATATTAGCCTTTTAAATGATGTTCTTTTTTTTGATGTAGTCTCTATCACCTTACACTCCCTTCCCATTGATGTTCTTCATCATTTATCTGTTACAAGTTCTCACTTAGCTGTGGGGGAGGGGGAAGCTAATCAGATTGATGCTGATGATAATAAAACACATCCATTGCGACTTCTTTCTGTGTGTCTGGGAAAAGGTAGATTGGTAACTTATCTCCCTTTACTTGTGGGAAAACTCCCCAAAGGTAAATGTCAGCAGCAGGAATCTGTAGTGTGGTAAAGACAGGAAGAAATGGGAAAACTACAGCCCCCTCTTACCAGCCCTCCACAGAGTTGTGGTAAGGAGGGATAGAGAGCATTCTGTGACATTGAACAAGTTTTATATCACAGAGCTAAAATTTATGCATGCTGCAGTATATGAGAAGAGGACTTTTTGCAACTTCTCCCCTAACTCCTAAAGATGTCTTTTTCTCCCAGCTTTTTTATGTGTACAGAACCATTTCATTTTGAGATTTGCTTTGGAGATGAAAGCATTAAGCGCCTGGTGTTGTTACTACTATTATAGAGCATGCTGCAGGTATGCAGAATGCAAGTATTCATGGGAAGTACTTATTTCACATACTCACATTGAAATAACTTGAGCCATGTTTATCCCTGGTGTAAATTCAGTGAGGCCAGTAGAAATCTATCAGGGTTGAACCTGGTCCGTTTTGTTTTTATCTGTAACACAACTGATATCAAATCAAGTTAAGGTCACACTAGGACCTATTTCTGTAAAAACATGTTTGTCTGCAAAACCACTGGAACACCGTGAGAGTCAGTTTTCAATGTCATCCCTATGCCCCCAGGTGCTTTCATCATTCAAAAGCTTACCATTAAAGGAAAAGTCCTTTACTATCAATTTGTTGCGTTGAAGGAAATGTTTGAAAGCTGTCATCTCCCATGGAAAGGCACTACAACATTGACTTTCAAAAAGCATAAGCCATTTTTAAAAGTGGGCCTTCGACTTGTAAGTTACTCAACTGCTCTTGAAGATCGTGTCCTTTCCAGTAATGTGAAATAGCTGTGTACCTTTGGATATCATAATGAAAGCTTTATATATCACTACCTGGTAGTTTACTTGAAGGGTGAATAAAAATGATGAAATAAGAGACTAGAGTAAGAAAGAGGGAAGGCTGGAAAAGCAGAAGAAAAATGTGTTTTTATATAGATTTCACCACTTGACATAGAATCACAGAATAATTTAAGTTGGAAGTCATCTGGTTCAATTCCCCGTGCAGAGCAGGGCAGATGGAATAGGGTGCATTCCTTTATAAATCAAAATCATATTCTAAAGCCTAGGAAGATTAATTTTGCAAAATCAGCTAGTTTTCTTGCCCTCCACTCCAACAGCCTCTCCTGCCCTCCCAGGGCTTAAGAAATGAAGCTGGTGAAATACATTGCTTGTGGTTGTGCGGATCACTTGTGGGTACTTTGTACTGGGGGAGAGGATTCTGTGCTGCTGGATCTTGCCTGCATCTCACTATTACATTAGAAATTTGTCTTTTCTAGTAGGACCATAACCGAAATCCCACCCGAGTGTGAGGCAGACAGTGTTCAGAATGAGTTAAAACTTTAAAAATCTTCTGAGCTTTTTGGAAGAGTAGGGAATTAATTCATGACTCAATGACACTCGCAATTCCGGTTACTAACAAGCCAAATATAAGGGAAACTCTGCATCTGTTTCCATGTGTTAAATCTTGTTTAACAAAGCCTTCCAAGCACAATAACCACTAGTCTAAAAAAACCTAGTTCTGGACCTTTTGGGTTGTACTATTCTTAGCTGGAAGTGCTTAAAAATGGATACCAGCCTCATTCATAGTGTGAGGCGTAGTACTACTTACATTTGTTCTACAGGGGTGAACCTTTCTTACGTTTACAGCAAAGCTATGACGAGGTTTCCTAGCTTTCAGGCAAAATTACATTTAGTCACCTTGAGGATGATACTCACCTTTCCCTGAACAGGAGCGGCCATCCCTACGTCCCTAAGACTGCAGCATAGGTTATCCAGTGCTGGTGGCACTAGAGAGATAAACACACCCACCGATTGCCAGAGAACATGAATATGATGGTATACATTTAAAATAAAACCCTTAAAAGTGCTTAGACTCAAAGAAGAATTAAAATCTTAGACACAAATGACCTGGAGGTATCTAAACGAGTTTCCAGACTGTTTACTAAAGCATTGAATTGTATGTGGAATGTTTACAAAATTTGGAGGTGAAGGGGTTAAAGGGAGTGACACAGTCTAATTATGAAAAGAATCGTCCCATTTAAAACAATAGCTTTACAGTTACTGAGTTTATGGCAATTAAGTAACGGGGTTGCTTCCTTAGGCTTTAAGGATTGGCAATGGAGTTCTTGTAATCCTCTCCTGATCTTCTCAGGGCATCAGGACTGTGGTTTATTGACATGTAATTAGATCAGGATGTCACTACATCAATGTCAGTGTAAACATCACTAAGTAAGTAGCTGATCCTTACAAGATCAGCAACCTAATCTCCTCTGGGATGCCAACAGGCTTTGTTAACACTTAGGCTTAGGATTGTATCTGTTCTTTTAATGCCAGACACCCAACAAGCGTGGGAGCTTTGACGTCCCAAGTCAACCAGCATCTGAAGCTAAACTAGTTAAATTGATCTGGCAATTGCAATACCTTGCCTGCTAATCGATTTTTTGATTAGAAAACAAACAAATAATGAAATCTTGCTGGAAACAGTTTTTGCAGAGCGAGAGGGGATGGCGTTGGACTTTCTAGTGTACTTTTTTAAGCTGACCGTGAGTCAGCTACTGCATAGGTGACTGAAATTGCTAGCTTTTAATAACACTTGTGTAGTAGCTGCTTTCTTACAGACCTTATTCATGACTTTAAAATTCTGCAATTGCAGTTGAAAGAAATCTTATTAAATAACATGTTAAAAGATTAATCATCAATCATATCTTAAAGTGCCAGCAATACAATCAAAGGAAATTGTTTCACAGGGTGGAGGTCTGAAATAAAGGTTCCACTTCTAAAAACATTTTTAATGGAGAAAAAATCTATAAATTTATTTTATTTTGAGGGACAGAAAAGATATCTTAATTGGGCTCACTTCAGCTCATCTGATTTGTCCACAAACTGTAAATCTAGTTCTATAGTGGAAAGATTGTCACTCCTTCTTAGACTGAGGACCTCATAATACTTTTCAGCAGACCCATGTATAGTTAATATCTATGGTAATAGTCTGGCTTTTCTTAGTTAGCTTTCAGATGCACTTCAGAAATACAGTGTAGACTGCTGGGCTTCAGGAGCACAGTTTGAAAAACACAGTTGTTTTTTCTTATTTAACAAAACATCCATAGATTCTAATAGAAATTAAGAAGTCAGATTTTTTTTAAATATTACAATATAGCTGTGAAGCAAAGGAATAACTGTGTCATTGTTAACGTCCAAACCTCTACCTATATTGAATCATGAAGAAAACTCCTGTTGCCTTCCACAGGTATATTGTCAGGCATATGGGAATATTTTCTTGGAGGGGAAGTGTCATGCCAAATGTTGTAATTGTGTGAAATTCACAACCCTAAATATGTGTAGGGATTTAAACACAATTATATAAAATGAGGAAGAGCATAAGCATCTAAAGAACAATAGTTACAAAAAAAAAATCAGTGTTCTGAACTGGCATCCTGTTTTAGGTAGCCAATAGGAAATACAAGTTGGTTTTAGGTGCTTACCGGGATGGTTAACAAATGGATACTTGCAAAGCTTTGGAAATATTTAAGGCTTATAAATAACCAGAAGTATTTGGAACCTAAACAAATTTTAGAACTTGCCTCTGGATCTATTTGTGGTACCTGAGGTCCTAGCAGTTTGTGAGCAATTAATATGAGTGGGCCCTGTTATATCAGTTCTCTAGGCTAGTGCATACCTTTAAAAAAGAGAAAAAAGAAAAGGAAAAAAACCCTTCAAATCTTGCAAGCTTTTGTGCTGGGATGTATGCCCCTGTGGGGAACTGAAGCATTGAGAATCACCAGTCTACTGCTATTATGCCTCCAGGGTTGAAGCTGGCCAGCTGCTCTTTGTGTCCTTTGTGCTCCAGGGCTTGGACTGGTAGTTTTTCATGAGTTTGTTTGCTCTGACCTGCATACATATCAGGAAAACTTAGAAAAAGGAAGTTCCCTAAAATAAATTCAGAAGATGTGCATGGTAGAAGGCTCATCGATGAATCTAGTCAAAATGACTTGAGAATTTCATGCATTAGACTATTTTTAAACTCTTTTCCCTGGGGGCTAAAAGGTTTAACAGATTAAAAAGAAAAAACATATTTCACACTCTTCAAAAAAACAGACATCTGAATTAAAATTGATATAAATTTGTTTTAAGCTAACAAATCTGTTAAGTGTTTAAAAGATAATTACCACTGGAAATTAGAAAAAAAAAAAAAAAAGGCCTGAATACAAAGGTAGAAGTAATTGCCTTTTCCTGCCTTTGGTCCCAGTCAGATTGAATCTTTCTCACAAGCTGGGATGTAGGGAAGTTGTGAATGGTCTTGATGGAAGGTGAAAAGTTGATACTCCATAACACCTGCCAGGATATGCTGTAATGTAGAATGCTGAGGCCTTCTCTAACTGCTTCAAAGAGGAATTTGAGGGTAATTTATTCACACTTGCTCTCTGCACCTGAATGATTGCCACATAAACACAGCAATAATCATGTTAAAAACTGGATTGATGGACAAGGGAAACCCATTTCAAACATGCAAAGAATGTGTCTTTCAAACACGACTTTTAAATTTTATCCAGGTTTAGAAATTATTTATTGATATGAGAGAAATACACTATTTAACCTCTCTTTAAGTGCTTATTTAAAAAACTGTTTTGTTTTGCAGGTAACACTCAAGTTTAATGGGGTCTTTCAGAGAGAGAGCCTTTTGTATTGGAGGTTAGGCAGAGGTTTGGGTCATTTGATGGAACAAAGAAAAGGTTTTCATGGTTTCCACAGCTGCTAATCCTTTAAACATTACTTCAGAAAAAAAAAAGTTTGTTAAAAAATGTCCACTTTTTCTGCTTTAGAAATGAACACAATACTGCAGACATATCAGTCCCTTTTCTATTTGTCTAAGTAAACCAGCTTATGTGAATAAGGGAAACCGAACAAGATCTCTTCCAAAAACACTCCACCAGTCAAAGCTGGAAAGGTCAAATTGTTTGAAAATGACTAATGATTAGTTTATAGTTCCTTTAATACACGAGTTCCATAACAATGGAATTAATCTTTAGAGGGAAAACATTAGAAGGTAGTTTATTCCCAAGGGAGACGTGCTGGGGTTTTGTACTAATAGTTGTGATGAGCACTCATCAGGACAGACAGCAAAACCCCAGGACGTCTCATTGTTTAATCAGTTCGGGTAATATCAAGTTGATTAATCAGCTGCGCTTCCTTCTGACAGAAGCTGTTCGTGTTTGCAGTGGTGGTAGAGCTCCTCACTCTGCACATCGTGGATCGCAGTGAACTCTCGGGAACTCCGGTCTCCGACACTGGGCAGAAAGCACAGTGCTTCGTTAAGCTTTTCCTATATTTTCCTTCTTTCTGAGGTTTTGGGGATTTTTTTCTTATTTTGGTTTGGTTTGGTTTGGTTTGGTTTGGGGTGTGGGGTTTTTTTTTGACAGAAAAATGCTTTGAAGGGAAATCCCAGAAGAGTTTTATCTGTATGTTGGGACCAATGCTAGTGTCTCTAATGCGGATTGGGTGATTAGTGATCTCACGGGAGACAGATCTTCCGCTTGGCTTCCTCAGGGACAAAATTTCACTGTTTAAGTCAAGTCTGTCTTAGTTTCTCTGATAAAGATATTTTTTGAAGGTGCAAGGATAAATTAAGAAGGACATGCCAGCCTTCCGCATTTCCCAGCCACAGCGCACGCAATTCCTGCTGAGCCAAGACAGGGCCATCTGGGTCCTGGGTCTGTGCTTCTTTCACTCGTGGATGGTAATCACAGCAGATTCCCATCTCCCATCTCCACGGTTCTCCTCATTTCGGAGCGTGAGCCCTGTCGGCACCCTGAAGCACATGTTTGCACAGGCACAAATGATGCAATATACTTAGATTTATGTGCTTTTCTATTACTACTTATTTAAGGACACACATATATGAATGAGATGTAGGTGCGTAGGGCACCATGTGGTTAAGCCATTGCGAACACAACAACCTGTTCCAAAAGTGCTTTTCAAGGGCTAAAATCAGTGCAAAGGAAAGGTGTTATTTTAAATGGTTTTTTTTTAAAGCATTACAATGGTTGTGCTTCAGTCATAAGAAAAGTGTTGTACCTGAGTATTGTTTGAAATCCATACAGTTCATGAATGTGTAAGTTAGAGATGGAGATGGAACCTGGTCGGCTGTGACAAATTCCCACATGGCACAACCATCTATAAATCGAGTTCTGGAGCTTACTAGAATGCAATGAGCCTGAAACTGTGCAGAAGAAAATTCCATTTTTAATTTGCAGTTAGCTGAATTCAATAAAATACAAGAAGATATGCTGTGGTTACATATAGCGAGAGTGTTGCGGTGGATCAAAACAATACTTTTAAAAACTGAAAACTATTTAAAACTATTTTATTATTTTTTTATTTATACCATTTGTTCTGAGAGCATGAAAATGCTTATTTATACATTTTGCAAACAGGGAAGAAAACTATTAAATGGCAATAACGATCAGTGAGATTCTACACAGCCATTTACTATTCCTATCCAATAATGCACTCTAATGTCTAAAGTGTCCTTTGGTGACAGCTCCGAAGCAGATCACTGGTGCTTCCTAGCATTAAAGTGCTTCCTTTTTAAAATAATTTATTGTACATTTTACATGGCTATACTAGGACAAAATGCTTTCTTTTTTTGCTGTGTATCTGACGAAGGGTTTGAGGAGGGGGCAAATGAGCAATATAAGTACTGATAGATTTTAGGCATTTGTTTTTGGAGTTCTTGAGAAGGTGAATTTGAGAAACATGCAAACTATAAATGGAACTTTGTGTAATCTAGAAAAAAGAAGCTTATATTATTGGATGTCATCATATTCTGTCCCCTCCATTTGCCTGTCTCCATATGTGTCTTCTTTTGTCTAATTGCACAATAATCATAAAGCGATAATGTTTGTAACTTGCAATTCTTATGAAATTGTGACTAAAAGAACAAATGTATGTGCATTAGCATGTGCTATTATCCCATTAGGGATGGGAAGAGAAACATACCTTTGAATTTCAAAGACCCTCAACATCAGTGCATTAAATTGGAATCAGTCATTTAATGGACAGAGATGGGAGAAGAAAGGATGTATCTCTTTTATGTGTTCTCTTTTTCTTTCTTTAAAAATTACTGAAATAGAATACTGTGAGAAGTCAAGTCATCAGTGAGTATTTAAGACTATCTCTGGGCAAAACTTGAAAGC
This sequence comes from Chlamydotis macqueenii, assembly GCF_036417535.1. NCBI lineage: Eukaryota > Metazoa > Chordata > Aves > Otidiformes > Otididae > Chlamydotis > Chlamydotis macqueenii. Next base: position 152,327,563 of record NC_141556.1, on the reverse strand, counting down.
ATCCGTAGTTGCAGAGGTGGAATTTCCACAGACTTCATATTCTGGCTCCTTGTTAAATTTCTCAAATAATTAACTAGTTTAGCTAGCTACCTCAGGCCTTGAAAAACATGAAGGTCATTTAATCCTTCTGAGAGAGAAAAATTAATTTATTTGCTTGGTGTGCTTGTTTCAACTGATCAATAAATACTGAACTCATAGTGGTCAAAACTTAAGGGTAGATGGGGGAGTTTCACTTTTCCCAGGGTTACTTTGGGCCCATTTTCTCTTGTTTTGCTCTTTGTTACCCATTGATGTTGTAGTCTGATATTTGATTTCTACTTTTTGTCAGATTTTCATAGATAAGCCATTTCTGCATAGATGCAGATCCTTTGAGCACGAGAATGTGCACTGAAACCAAGTGGACCTTCCAGTCCCATGAGATCATCTCTTTGTCTCCAGAGCTGGGATGCAATTGGAGAATTAGGACTTCAGCTTACAAAATGCTCTGAAACCCTTCAGATAAGATGCATGTGGGAAGTACTTGTGAAATAGAAGGATGAGAACAAACTGAGGCTTACATACAAATTGCATCTGTGTTGACATGCAATCTGATTCATCCTTTTCTGGTCAAAAATGTAAAATAGGTAACATTGGACTCCAGCCTACCATTTTCCAGTTTAACTTCCCAGAAGACATTTAAACTGAATGTTTTACTTCAGATACATCTCTAATATAATCTTATACTTCATCTTACATTCAATCTCACTATTGAGAAACATATATTAGGCTCTGTTGTTGTATCCACATTGTATGAACTGGTGGGGAATGACTGTGTATCATTCAGATATTCTTAAAAATTCACCTTTAACATAACTGTTTATTTCCACTCAGAATAAAGGGAAGTCCTACACATAAAGCTTGCCCCATGGAGACATAGTATGTGTAAAGTGAGATGAATGCAATAAAATAGTGATGATGTAGAGAGCTGTCATTTATTTATGTTCCATAAGCAATATGCACATCCTCTGCAAGGGGAAAATTCATAAAGAGAAAATGCTACTGATTGAGCTGTATAAATCTTGAATAGCAGATTCACAACAAGTTCTCCTTGTGCTTTAGAGAGCTTGCTAGAAATATTTTTATTTCCCCTCCATGTACGAAGAGGTACCCTGACAACCCCAGAGGCATGGTACAAAGGCCATCCAGGTCAATGGATGTCTTTGCATGGGCTTCAGCAGGCTTTCAGTTGAGCCACACTGCAAGAATTGTGATGCTTCTGGTTTTCAAGGGGTCAACATATTTTCAGAAATGCATTTCCATTAAAAACTTCATTTTTTAAGAGTCACTAGTCATGTGGTTTTGCTTAGATGGAGCTATGACTTGCTATCTGTGGTCTTAATATAGACGCAATTTTGAAGTGTATTTTTAGGTAGGTTTCTAGGAACTGAGCAGACACACGGCAATATGAAAGGGAGGTAGGTAATGCACATTTAAAAGCCAGCAAATGGGTATGTTAAGTAGTCACTCTGTCTTAATATTTTATAATAAGCCCTATGTTCTATAGAACCCTTTTAGGACCTTAATCTTATATGTGGTTAATTATGGTGTTTTCAAACTTCTAAACTGCAGTTTTCCATTCCTGAGCTAAACTCAGATTTTTTCAGATTTATTGATCAAAATTTGAAGACTGTCCTGCTATGCAATCTGAATTATGGGAAAGAAAACATAGGTTAGAAATATTGAATATGCACTGGAAAGACTAACTATGTACATCCAGTCAGCATGAGGGTAAAAATGGAAAAAGATGCAGAAAGCTGCATATTTCTTACACCTAATAGAAGAAAACACTTCCATCACAGTGTACAGGCATGTTTCTAATTTTACTTCCCAATAATGCAAACCCAGAATAAGGACAATCAGAAATTTGCACATAAATAATATCTCCTAAGGAACAGTACTTTTGCAAGAGTGAGAGGCTAGAAACAAACTTCAGGAAATATTTCAGGGCAGCCTGAGGAAGCCTGTCCTGTCTCAAGCTCTATACTTTCCTGGATTGGTCCTGGCACTTGGGATGGGAGTGTGTGTCTTTGGACAGAGCCAGGATTGCTTGCTTCCAGTCTATAGATCATGCTACAAATCAAGATACTAAAAACAATAATGAACAAATCCCAAGTTTTTGTTTATGATTTGACATATTTTGCACCATTGAGGGAAATGTGAGTTGAATTTTAAACTCTTCTTTGCATTCAGGACTATGTTCTTACCTTTTTGGTTTTTTAAACTAAGCTGAGGTAGTCATGTAGTAACTTCACATGTAAGCTTTAAGAAAGAAAACACGGCTAAACATCGCAAGACTCAGAATGAAATAATAAAAGTGGACAGCATTGCAATTTACATGAGAGATCATATAGCTCATTAAAGGATGTCTTATACAATCTTCTATACATACCATTTCCTTTCCTAATTTTTCCTGTTGCCGCTTCTGTCAGTTTTTGCTTTTTAGATATTGCCCTGCTGTACTATTCTGCTTTTGAAGGACAGGGTGGAGAATTGCCCTCACATAAGTCACATATGGCTGAAGTGATCCCATATTTCAGACTCAGAGAAGCTATGTATCTGAAGTGTAAAACTGGCATAGCTCTTCCACCTTGCTGGAGAGGACTAAGTAACCAGTGTAATGTTGGGGGAAGAGACACAACTCTTTCTTTCCTTTACTTCATCTTTTTAGTCTTCTCCTGTCTCCACCTACCCAGTAGACATACTACTTTCCAGATTCACTAACAGGTAACCCTAGAAGATTGCTGGCATATCACTGTTAACCGTGACAGGCATTAGGCAGGTTAATAGCAAAAAAGCACAAGTAGGTTCGTACAGCTACATTCACACCAACAAATTGAACATGCTGCGACGGTCCTCTGGAATTAAGGCCAAAAGCTGCAAAGCCACCCATGTCTGTGGGTTAGGCCCAAGACAGGATGACCATGTGCAAACCAGCACCTGGAAGTGGTGACAGGCCTAAGGCGCTACTGGGAATGGTCCCCAGGCATGGCTGGGAGCAGACCAGGTGGAAAGCCTGGGCGAAGGCCACACCAGAAACCTGTCACACCACATAGCAGGGCAGAGAGTTGAGCCCCATGACCCCTTCACCAGTATAGAGGCAGCCCACATCATCAGCCTGGCTAATTGCTTGTTGGTGCTAACTTGTCCGTAGGCACGTCTTCCTGTTGCTTCCCTCAGACCACCCAGCAGACAGGCAGAAAGGGTGATGAGAGAAGAGGCATGCATCTTCTCTGACCCTGAAGACAGCATGCTGCACATCTCCTGCCCAGGCCCAGAGAGCTGTCCCTTATGCCTGGATACTGAGTTTGCTTTTAAAACACTTGCTTTATTTCATTAAATGTGCACGTAATTAATATATGTGCATTGATTTGAGGAATGGATTTAATGACGGGGAAGGGGAGCTCTGCGTTCCTTTTAGGCAGAGGAAGGTTTGATGGGCTGGATATGTCAGGCCAGAGAAGTGTGCATTTACTGTGGGGGGTTATTGATTCTCCTGGGGTGCTCCTGCCTGACAGCGGTGTCTTTAAAAGAAGAAAATGCTTTGGGTTTAGATTAGGACACAAGCCAGGAAAAAAAGACTCATGCAAGGCATTTTCAAAGAAGCAGAAACGTAAGGTAAGTAATTTTCTCATATAGCGTACATACCATGTAGCGGAAGCAAGCCAGTTCACTTTAAACTTCTCATGCACGTGAGCGTTTCTGCCAGAGAAGGGATGATGGGGTGTTAGCCCAGTTTGGATAGCAAGAGGAATTTTTATAACATAGGACAGTGAGTGAGTCAGTAACCAGGGAAGAAGCACCATAGAGTTTTGGGTGAAACTTAAGCATGTCTTGATGGAGCCCCCAGCACAAGAAGGACATGGACCAGTTGGAGAAGGTCCAGAGGAGGGCCACGAAGATGATAAAAGGGCTGGAGCACCTCTCTTATGAGGACAGGCTGAGAGAGTTGGGGCCGTTCAGCCTGCAGAAGAGGAGGCTCCGGGGAGACCTGATAGCGGTCTTCCAGTACCTCAAGGGGGCCTACAAGAAAGATGAGGAAAGGCTGTTTAGTAGGGCCTGTTGCAATAGGACGAGGGGTAATGGTTTTAAAATAGAGGGGGGTAGATTTAGGTTAGAAATTAGGAAAAAAATTTTTACGATGCGAGTTATAGAACACCGGAACAGGTTGCCCAGAAAGGTGGTGGAGGCCCCATCCCTGGAAACGTTCAAGGCCAGGCTAGACGAGGCTCTGAGCAACCTGATCTAGTCAGGGATGTCCCTGCTCCTTGCAGGGGGGTTGGACTAGATGACCTTTGAAGGTCCCTTCCAACCCTAACCATTCTATGATTCTATTTGAGTATCTTGATTCCCATTTTTTCATGAACTCCCACAAAGGATAGCCCCTTTCTGTGAGCATGCTAATACAAAATAAAGAGAGGGACTAGTAGAGAATTTAATTGTATGGAGAAATAATTTTCTGTATAAGAAATAATGATCGATTTTAGTAGACATGGTGGAAGTGTGTGTGCGTGTGTGTGGCTATGTGCATGTACAAATGCATGTACATGTATGCATATCTGTATATGTATGCATATAGATGTGTGTAAATGTACGTGGCTATGTAAGTATCAATGTATTAGAGAGAGAGAGATGAGTGTGCTTGTAAATGCATATATATTTGTGTGTGTTTCTGTTTCTTGGATCATTCAGTAAGGGAACAGAAATGACACGATATGGTTTAGGTATTCAACTGTGTAGCTCAACTGGATAAACATCCAAAGAAGTGCTGGTAAAAATATCCTACAACCACCAATAGCTATAAAATGCTAATGAACAAAGAATCTAATTTACATTAATTAAAGCTGGATAAATAATGCACCAGCATTTTTCATCACAAACTTAGTGAAAGGTTTGTAAAGTTGAAAATTTGCAATGAAGTCTGTTTATGGGTTGTACCAAATCATATGGAAACAAAAAGACAGGCTTAACCAACCAGCTCTGGAGCAGATCCTAAAATGAATGTTTATTTGTCAAAAAGCATAATCGGGAATGATTTAGCCAAAAACCAGAGAAACGTAATTAAAGTTGAGAAAACATGAAAGATTCTACTTAATTTTACTGAAGTTATTATGAGCTATTGGCCCTTGACATATCACCCTCCTAATTCCATAAATTTCCCTCAACTATAAGGTTATCTTTGGATCAATAATTTTTCTAAGTTATTCAGGATTTGTGGGGATAAATTGCCTGCACTTCCCATCCAGTCTGACAATAATTACAAAGAAAATGTCAAGCCTGAATGCTGATTTCATATCCGATATCATAAATTATACAATATTCTGACAATAATTTGATACTTCATCTCCACAATAACTTTTGAACGCTCCGTATTAGTGACATTATTTAGAAAATTCACTCTGAAAAATGTACATTTATTCCAAGCAAATGTACCACATTTGCTATATTATGCATGATGTTCCACTTTACCACTCTAAATAATCTCTGGAAGTCACATTTTTACTGGGAAAGCCTTTCTCCTTTATCTACGAAACTGCATCGGTTTGTGCTTGCATATGCAAGGGAGATTAAGCCATATTTTTAGTTTTCTTGAATAATTTTACTGCTTTCTGAATCCTGGACTTTCAGAAACAGAGTTTTCTATTGTACCTGTCTGGTAGAATAATGAAGGAGATGCCATACCTTTAGGCTAGATTATACAAAACTGTAGGAAAAGACCTTCTTGTTGCATTTTGGGGATGCAAATCACAAAAAGTCTATTTTATGGATGGAAATGTTACACTTGCATCTCTAGTGTTTTTCAGGAATCATGGCAGGAATGGTCTTTAAGGCTGTGTGATGATCATGACTGTGCAATTTAGTGCTTCCTAAGGATTTTTTTTTTTCCTTTTACATTTTCTGGGTTTTCAGTATTAATCTTCACTAGTATACTTGTATGACTTCTTCCTTTTAGTTACAGGTGCATATTAGACTTTTAGCTGCTGAACAGGTTTTGCTTTATTGTGGGATGGTAGAGATAGACAAATAAGCTGTAACTTTCCGAGTTGCCTTATTTTACACCCAAGTTTAATTCAATATTAGTCAGCAGTTAGCATCATTAACAGTAATTGGCTGAGGTAGTCCTCTCACTCTAGCCTAGGAAAAAAAAAAAAAAAGAAAAAAAATACCACAAAAAAGTCCTTTATTTTGTCAATAACAAGCTATACTTGGCCTTCTTGAAAAATAAACTACGGTTTCAAATAGCTGGAAATTGAACTGCCATTTCAGTAAAGGCTAGTGTAAGTATACAACTTCATTTTGTAGACCTGTCACTCAGATTGCTTCCATCAAGAATAAACTCACTCTAATGAAACACTCACTAACACAACAGTATTTTAGCTACGAATTTAATACAGTGAGGCTTCTCCCTTAGTCCCGAGGCAAGGGTGCTGCAGGGTGCCATATTGTTCTGCAAAAGGTCAGAGCCTTATGTCTAGGTTTCTCCCAGTCGAAGTTAGGCTGAGGAGCATGCTAGAAACATGCTTGTCCCAGGCTTCACAACCACTAGTGGAGAGAAAGGCTCACCTTCAGAAGACAACTCGGATGATTGCTGTTGGGTGGAAGGCTTTCTTCTCCACTGACTACAGAGGGAGATGAGTTTGGCAAGCTCCTGACTCAAGTCTTCACCTACGTATCTAAAGTTAGATTGGATTTATCAGAAGGCAACTAAACCTTTTGCACTTTAGCTAGTTCCTGCAGGTTGTAACTCAGCATATGCTCCTTGATGCTCTCGCTATTGCTCCGAATTCACACTGTAGAAAAGCAGCTCAAACATCTTTCCACCTCTCCTCAAGTGCTCAGCAGAGCACAGCTCAGATCACAGAAATTTTTCTCCCTGGCTTTGCACTGGGACTATGCCCACTGAGTTGGATGGCAACACCAGAAAGTAAAACATTGGACTTGGCAAAGTGCCAATGAAATAATATCAAAGAAGAAATTACAACATCCTATATTGAACTGATCCTCACATCTTTAAGTAAAAATATAGTACAGTTATGCTGACTGAAGTCCATTTTATCCTATGCCTGTGAAGACTGACAATTATATTCCTTCCTCTCTTTACTGAAATAGCCCCTTATCCTAAATTGACCTATTCTGGATTCAAAGGTTTCTATACAAGCATCATAAACAGCAAGGTAAAGCAGCAGGTTTTACCCTCCTGTTCAAAAGTATCTCATTAAATTCCCTGAAAAACAAAAATGGTCTGTGAATTTGCCTTAAGCAAATAAAAAACATGAAATAAATTGAGGAAAAGAAAAAAAAAAAAAAGGCTTATGTGATACAAGGATTTAAATGTCATTCCTGGCAGGAACTAAGGACATATTTGAAAAAGGTGTACTTGGAACCCAAGAAAATTCCTTGGAAAGCACTAAATTGCACAGTCATGGTCATCACACAGCCTTAAAGACCATTCCTGCCATGATTCCTGAAAAACACTGGAGATGCAAGTGTAACATTTCCATCCATAAAACCTGAAAGCCAACTATATATGAGCACTACCGTGTTTCATTACACAGCAATGATGGGTACCACATAACTATGACAGAGCTGCTAAGTTACAATAATTATTGTGAAATTCCACGGACTCTGAATCCTAAAGTAGCTATTTTTATTCTACTGAATAAATGTGCAGTCTCTGTGAATAGTTTGTATTCGGCCATGATAGAAAAAAGTTTTGGTTTTGCATCAGATTTCTACAGTTCTTATTTGCCAAAATGCTTAATTTAGAGATACCTAAGTCTCTGGGAAATAATAAAAATCCCATGGGTGTAAAATTTTTTTTCTCATTCTTATTCTCTATTTCTTCGAAGTCACTTACAGTGTGTTTTCAGTTGTTTTTGAGACTAAAATGCATATAAATAATGACCACATCCTAATTTTAAAAAAAAGGAAGCTCATTTAAAAAGTATTCCTTACCTTATTCACTGAACACAGAATCGGCCCTTATTGTAATATTGCCCTTCTAGGCCTACAGGGTACAAATACAGCAATTTCTCAGCATTTTGCAGGCTGAGAAACACAATGAATTTCTCATCTGAAACAAAAGCAGGTGAAATGGTTAAGTTATTTTCTTTCTTTTTCTCTTGAACTGATAAAGGACAAAGCTCACATCAGGTATGCAGGCTTTTACTGAAAAAAAATGAAATATATTGCTGTATCTATAAAATAAAATCTCCAAAGGAATTATCTGAATTCCTACTTGCAGTGACCCCTAAATAGCTGAATGGCAGGTTGATAATAACCCTGACAAGACTGGCCAAAATTCTGCTGGCCCATTTCAATCTGATTTCTAGTCCTCTCCCTTTTCCTAAAAGTGTATTTAACATCTGAATGAATGGCTCCCTCACAACTCTCTCCTAACTCTTTCTCCATTGTTCTCAAGGGTCACAACTAATAGTAATTACTTCTGAAGAAGAAGTTTTTCCTGCGATGAGTTAAACCTAAAAACAAAACCCAAAGAGTAGAACAATCCCCTCAGGACAACATTATTCAGTTTTAAATTGCTCCCACTAGAAGACTTAGAATTTAACACATATCCAGAATTGCTTTTATAATAAAAAATAAATGTTCTATAAGTGACAGTATCATGGGAATATCAACAGCACTGACTAGTCTAGTCAATTCTGTGAGAGAAGCCGGCATTCCTCGAGCTCCTCTTTCTTCCTTTTTCTTTTCATGCAGCTTCCTGAGTCACCACCAGTCCTCAGCTTGGCTGTATTGCTGTATTTTTCAACATCCATTGTCTGATAGATGCTATTCTAATTGCGTTCAGCTTCTTTAAATATTTGTTCATTTGGAATATGAGTTCACCTCTCCTGATGTGCCACTGCCCATATCAAGCATATTCACTGCATTTAATCTGAAGTGTTCTCAAAGTCTGTACTCTCTCAGACCTGTATGCTCTCAAAAGGAGATTTCCATTTTTCCTTTCGGCATTTATGACCTGTTCTATTTTTCTGTCAATATTTGATGCATCTATGAGGTGTTCCTTTGCTAATTACAAATTAAGTATTGGTATAAAGATGACATTCTTTCCTAGGAGATGTATTGTTGACCAAAGGACACAGAGTACAGCTATTCCACACATTATTATTCGCTCTCTATTATACAAAATGAAGAAACAATTCAGTAGAACAAAGCAAATGGCAGTGATACATTGTAGGTGAGAAACACGGGTTGTAAACATCTAAAAAGCACCTTCTCTTGCCTTGGAAGAGGCTATATTTTATTTATGTATATGCTATGTGTACTATCAAAATTGCAGCTCTCGATGCAACTATGGCAGGTCTATTGGTACCCGTTCTTTTACATTACACTGCAGACAAAACCTGTAGAGGCTAAAATCAATACCGCGGCAATCTTGTCCCAATATCCTCTGTTGCTGTTTTTAAACAAAGAGAAATATAAAAATGAGAGCAAAGCCTTAAATGGCAAAAAAAAAAAAAAGGCATAAAAACAAGTAGAGAAGGAATGAATCAGGTGCATTTCTTTATTCCCAAAGCCCTTCTTCTTTAGTCAAGCAAACATGAACAGAATTATTCATTAACATCAGGGTAAAAATTTAGCTTTTTTAAAATACTCTACGTGTGTGTGGGAAAAGTACACTTAAGGCTAGTAGGTGGGGGAAAGCGGTGCAAAGAATTCTCCTGGACAAAGCAGGTGGCACAGCATTTTTATGAGATTTTTGAGACTGAACATATTGTAATAGGGAAGTTGGTGTTGAGTTATTTACACAAGCTTGCTCAGGTTTAGACCTGGAAAATTAAATGTAGATTTTGGTGTTCACTACAGCCAAAGTTACAATTCTCGGCGCTTTATCTGTGCCCAGGAGCGCTGACTGTGCAGGTTCGTACGCCGTGAAGGCGCACTTGCTCAGAAACGTGCAGGGTGCTTTCCTCGCTCCCTTTCTTTAATTTCTTTACTCTGCGTCGTTGAGAGGGTTAGAGCAGATTTTTGGTTCGCATAAAAGTGTACAGTGTTAACTAGGTGACATATGGGTGGATGAAACATTACTGATTGTCCACTGCAGCCAGGGAGGCCGAGTTTCCATAGAGATAAGAAGGAAAAGTGCTCCACGCAACCTAATTGGTATGCATCTCCAGATCAGGTTCATTGTGCTTTTGCTAATGACAGGGTTGTCTCAGTAATAAGGATGGTGCACTGGAGAAATTTGCTGCCTTGGTATATTTTTTTTCCCTGGCAGAAAACTACTTAGAGACTGTAGTCAGTAAGAAGAGTGACTGGCAGGCTGAAGGGGCTGCTTAGCAGCATATGGGGGAAGGCTGGCGCTCTGTGCCACATGCATATGGCTGCCATTAAACTCCAGCTTTGCGCTTTGTGTATTTCTGGTCCCATGCCAGTAAGCCCACCTGCTGCAAGAATACTTGTAAAGCACAACTCAAAAGTGATTGAAAAGCTACTAGAATAAACTGTAATAACACAGTGCTTCACAGATGGGACATAATTGCAAGCTAAAGTGTACAGCCTCTGCAGTAATGAAAACATGAGCCATTAAATTAAAATCATAAGGGAAAAAAACTATAAAAGTGTTGAATTTTTTTTTTTTAGTTTTATTGCAAAACTTCAATTTTCTTGCCCTCATTAATCAAATACCATAAAACTACAGTGCTACTTTGTCTGAGCGAAGATTCAGGCAATTAAAATGATGAATGTAGATTAAAATGATGTAACTTTTGTTATTTACTTGCTTGGATAACTTAAGCTTTAAGCTGTGTTAGCAATGGAAAGCTGACATGAATCTATCAATTTGCAGATTAAGGTACAGTTGGGACTTTGCACCTAGAATTCACTTGTAAAAAAAGTTGGTTTGCAGGAGAAAAGTGCCGGTATAGATTTTGCTTCTTTAATATGCTATTTTCGGCCTTTAAATCATACTAATTTGATTTTTCTTAAAAAAAAAAAAAAATTAAAAAAAACCCCAGACTTTAAAACTGTGTAAACACACAAAACTACTTGAGCAATATCAAAGGAGTTTTAATTAGTGGTAGTGTGGTAATAATGAAATCGCTAATCTGACATGTAATTAGTTGTACGGTGTGTATGAGTGTTATGTGAAGCTGAATGGGCTCAGCAGGGCCCTAATACATTCTGGCCTCTCAAGGCGTTCTCTAGTGGAGAGAGGCCTGACAGAGCCATCTTTGTTCTGTTCCCTTTCTGTGGGTGGGCGATGCAAGGAGAAAGAAACATTTGTTTCACAGTAGTCACCGAAGTAAACAGGCTCTAAAAGCCTTTTTCGTTTTTAATTATGCATTTCTCCAGCGCCCATCATAGCAAAATCCATAGGACGGGTTTTAAACACGCCAAATAAATTTTTAACCGCACAACTGGTTAAAATATATATATAAACATCTATTTAAGGGAATATTTATAAATCTAACAATTCAGTTCATTTTTACAAGAGGGACTTTCCTCCCTTTAAAAGGATGAGCGCTTTCCTAAATGTGCCATCTATACACAATTTATGCCTGAGTTGCATTCGATCTAGCCAAGACTTTGGCAAACACTAGAGGTGCTAATGAGCTACCCGTACATGTTTGATCCCATCTCTTTTCTCCTCTGGAACTGGCCTTAAAAAAAAAACAAAACAAACAAACAACCAACCCTCTGAAAAGATAGCATCCATTCATTAGTTGCCTGAGAACTCGTGGCAATATCAGATGACTAGCATTTCTTCATATACTACCGTTCAAAAGAAATTTGTTTTTCTAAAAGACTTACCAAGAATAAAGTATATTGGCAGCCACCACATTATAGATTACTACCAGCCTTCCTAAAAGTGCAGTAAAGTATATTTGTACCCCAGAGAATCTGGACAATAATTCAGGTAAGTACAATATGCACAACTAAAATAAAATGGTCAGCTTTATTTGCTTTTGTAGAGTTCATTTTTTTTCCTCAGTCAGGCAAGGCAACCAGGCCTCTTTTCTCTGAATGAGATTGGTTTGTTCTTGAGTAAACAGAACATAGCGTGTTTTGCTCACACTTGGTAAATTTAAATCTTGCTGGAGTGATTAGAGTCCAATTACTGCCAAGCAGCAATATCCAGGTGCAGACAAATAAACACTGAAGGCAGAGTGCTTATAATCAGTTGCTGGTTATTATTACTACAAGTCAGGCTCTAATGCTGGTGTTTATTACACAATACAGGTATCTTCTCTGAATCAGATAATTTAATCATTACTCTCCCACTGGTGCTCCAATGCTTGTATTTTATCAATATTTTTAGTAATAAATATTCTTATTAACCTTTTATTATGCTGATAAGGCCACCTAGGTCTTTTCTCATCACTTAGGGCTGCCCCTCTGATGTCGTATCTGTACATCACGACAGAGGGCTATACAGGCAGTGAGAAATTATTTGGAAAACTTATCAAACTGCACTATCCCCAAGTTATTTATCTGCTTACTGCAAGCACCACACGAGGTCATGAGGGACATTTGAACAGGGAATTTTCTATATAGACATTGCTTTTGTGTTCTTTAATGAAGCTCATCAGCAATAGAATTGAGCAATGTCTAACTTTGTATTGTTTCTTCTGCAAGAACCACTGGCCCAAATATTGCAGACTGGGAAGCAATAGGGATGTCTACAGATAAAAAAATCTACACTTTCAAAAATGGGGTTATGGTCACTCCTTTTTATGCTTGTCCTCATTCATGCCAGGTTTTACTTGTATATAGGAGGGAGCAGCAGTGGCAGCCTCTGGGTTGTGAAAAGGTTTGTGCTTTTCTGTCTCAGACTAAAACGAGGTAAAATGGAATGACACCAACATGGTGCGTCAATAGTGCTGGACCTGGATAGCTGCCACACTGCAGCTGAAAAAAGCCAAGATCTGAATGGTTGTGTTGTCCATTGAAGATGTGAAAGTATTAATTATTTTTTTCACCTGAGAAATGTGACCTTCTCATTTTGTAGGCTTTTGTTGTTGAGTTCTTGAAAACTTACTCATGTGTTTTGAGGTCAGTGAAACACCAGTGGGCTTAACATTTTTCAGACCTTTTCAAACACAGTTACTTTAGCACCTCAGAAAGCTCCACATCTTTGTCACAAAATACTCTGTTGGGATAATGAAAGGCACTTACCACCAGGTATTACACACCCGTTTTTGTTGAAATCATGACAATCCTGGCATGGCCTCCTGTTTTTTATGACTAAGACTAACAGAATTTGGCATTTTGTAAAGTCTGAAAAAATTTGAAGAGCAGGGTTGGTGAAAAATAACAGCTTCTTTACAATGAAATAGTAAAAAAATATGTAGGAACCAGCAAGTTCTACTGTAAATAATGTAATATCATAGACATAAGACATTGTTCAGCTTTTGTTGAAAGAAACTGCGGGGCAATGCTTGGACCTCATGAGATGGTTTAGGATGCTCTGTCTACACTGAATGCAGTGGGAACGGAGAAGATCCAATAGCACTTTACAGGGTAGCAATCAGCAGTTACTAGATCAAGCTCATAATCTCTAATTTCTGAGAACCCAGTTAGGCAGGGGAGATGTCCAAGACACAAGTCCTTGGTTATTTGCCCTGTATCCCCATACTGACAAACAGCTTGGCTTGGGGAATGTAATGGGATGACTCCCCACTAAAAATTACTATTCCCAGTCACCAAGGAAAAGCCATATTTCCGCTCTTCATCTATTTTTGAATGAGCTGACAGTGCTGGACAAAAATAAGTTTTCCATCCTATGAAAAATTTCAAACTTAAAAAAAAAAATTTCCATTCCATTCTCAACTTTGAAAAGTTGAGATTTCGGTTTTGAAAGCCCATCCAGACATTATTTTGAATTCAGTGAATTAAAAAAATTTGGCTGCAATAATTTCATATGGTTTGACCTTCACCTTTTGATCTTGTTATCTTTTAACACATATATATTAAAACCAGGATATAATTGTGTTAAATAATACTGTACATATGCTACATATAAAATGGCATACACTACTAGACATTTTGCATGATGACATTTCAAGTGGGAAAGTAATTTTCTACTTGGAAAATGTCACAATTTTTGTCTGACAACTTCAAAATATTTTTCACACTTTTCTTGAATGGGGAAATGCTTCTGAATTTATCTTTTGACAAAAGACAGTTTTGACTTTGCTGGAGAATTCCCAACTACCTCTAGCAAGCGTGGAGAAGGGACTCGCTGGTACAGTGGTGTACAGTCTAAGCATGATAATCTGGGAGAAGAAAGAGCATGACAAAAGAGAATGGTGAATTGACTCAGCCCTAGTCCCAATAGCAAGATTTTAGCAGAGCTCAGCATACTATTGAGGGATGTGACCCAAACTTTAATAAAGCCCCTGAGAGTTTTGTCTTTGAAATCTGTGGGATCATGATTTTCTCACTACTGGCATCCTTGCCACAGGCCCTATAAAATAATCGAACTGTAAAGGAAGCAAATATATAATTTAAAAGAGCTTGGACCCAAAAAGACCTTAAAAGATGGAACTGCAATGAAAATATTTTAAAATTAAGAAATAAGACAGATAAAGTGCATCTGGGTATTTGGGTAATGTAAGGCTTACTTGATGACCATACATAATATGGTAAGCCAGTGGAAGGCAACCTTTACCCCTTTTGAATCCACTGAACGTACAGGTTCAAGTATCTCCTTCAGCCAGTCAGTGCACCCCTGCCAGCTTTGTCACACTCTCTCCCTGGGTGGTCACTCCCATCTTTGTGTCCTGTTTGGAAGTTTTAAGTAGGTCCCCCCATAGGAAGGTAAGGCAGTGTGGTGCTAAAGGCTAAGGAGGGGTTACGCTTTGTACTGGAACATGGCTCATGTGCTACTTGACCCAGAGTACAGCAGTACCTCTTCTTAATGCTCATTTAAATATTTGTTAATTCTTGAACTAATTTAGTACATTTGTGCCTATCAGTTCCAACCTGCAGTTTCTGCCCAGCCCTTGTTGACTGTTGATCTGTAAGCAATACCGTACTGCTAGATCACGGAGTCCAAGCTGACTCTTGAGGACAGAATTGATTCAACGTCAGCATTCATTTCTGTCCGACTTTATCTCTGCACATGCCTCCATGGGTCTCAAATGGCAGGCTTTCAAAAATAAACTTTATGGTCTGAGCTTGAAAGATAAAGAGCTGGTATGAATGTTCATTGCCATAAACAAGGAACACTGTGAAAGCAGAGGAAGATGTTAGGATTTCATAGAGAACAAATTTTCTCAAAATTTTGTGAATTACAGAAATACACTTCAAAGCATTCAAATTGTATCTTTTAACATATTTGCAAGTTTTCGTTAATTTGGAGAATTTTTATGGTTGGAGATAGCTGTATTTTGTATTTGTGTGTTTTTTTCTGTTTGTGCTTTGCAAAAACAGTATTCATGGGAAAAATAAATAAGGAAGTAAAAATATGCTTTTTGCTTTTGACAAATGTGGGAGCTGCAAATTACTGGTGGAAAATGAATATTTCCATCTTTGTGTGAACTTGGTGAAAAGCCAACATCTTCCACACAGCTGCAGAGGTGCAGGGCCAAATCAATTTGTGGTGCAATTCAATGGACTTCTATGAAATGACATTGGGAAGAGTGTAGTCCCCAGGCAATAAAAACCAGTATGTAAAATACTCATAGTGGTAAGTGGTTGATTAAGTATTTTAGAAGCTGATGTAACACTATTTCACTGGAGTTGAAAAGGTACAGAAGCAGGTAAAGAAGGCAGTAAGCTTGTTTTACAGCTCTTTAGTTATTAGTAGTCCTTGTTTAATGGGGCATACTTGCTCTTCTATCCCTTCCATGTGTAGTTAAGTCTGCATTCCCCTATTTTCTTATATAGACAGCAAAACTAATGTTATGTACTAGTGCAAAGTTTGTCTGAAGACTTGTAATTGCACTGTTTTCAACCATAAAGGCCGTACAGACTCATTCCTTGGTCCATTGCATCCCATCTTGGTTCACCAGCCAGCCAGTGTGTGTTTGTAATCCTTGGGCCCAGAAGTACCACAGGTGATCAGAGATGCACCTGGAGTTACACAGAAGAGGTTGCTGTCATTCCTCACCTGGGACATATAGTGGTCTTTCCCTTCTGAAGCAACATGTGGGAGAAGACACTAGCACATGCCTGTGTTAGGTCTCACCCTGTTATAGAGGACTTTACAATCTGGCTAAGCATTGTTGGATTTACCTTTAATTCTGTTCTAATTTAAGATGGCATGGTTCTTTACTACCTATAGAGTGTAGAAGTGATAAATACAGTGGTTAAAATTCATAACTTTGGCTTTCCAGGCTAGGTAAGAACAAGGGGAAGAGCTCTATGGTGTACGAGCAAGACATGATGGAACTGAGGGAACAGGGGTTGTTTAGTCTGAAGAAAAGGAGGCTGAGGGAATGCCTCATTGCTCTCTACAGCTACCTGAAAGGAGGTTTAGAATGGATACTAGGAAAAATTTATTCACTGAAAGAGTTGTCAAGCTCTGGCTGCCCAGGGAAGTGGTGGAGTCACCATCCCTGGAGGTACGTAAAAGAAATGTAGATGTGGTGCTTAGGGCTATGGTTTAGTGGTGAACTTGGCAGTATTAGGTTTATAGTTGGACTTGATGATCTCAAAGGTCTTTTCCAACCCAAATTAATGATTCTATGATTTCATCAGCCTGCATTTATCCTTTAGCTGACCCTGTAGGGCAACCTGCAAGTGTTTGTGGGAATTGATCACAGCTGGATTCTACGAGATCCTGCAATTGCCTCTGAAGAACAGGTGTATCTATTGGCCCACTAGGCATGTATGAATTCACAAGCCACAGTGCTCCCAGGAGTGTTTTGAGGTGTGACTGGTAACAAGTGTTTCATTTATACACAACCCACTTTTGTCTGTGCTCAGATTTTGCCTAGCCATATGATATTATCTCTTTTAAGAAAGTGGCATTTAATGGTGTGCATCTTTCTTATATAGATTCTATCCCACCAGATTTCAGCAAGCTAGTGTTGTCTATGCAGTAATATAGTTTATTTTACCTCAGACAGTCTATTAGGAATGTTAGTTTTCCTCTATCTTGTGGACTTTATAAGGCATTGTAAAAGGCAACTGCCAAAAGCAACCAGCCCCTTTCTCACTTACAGTTCTCAGGATTGCTCTCTGTTTTTTTCTTCCACACAACATGGGATAACTGAAATTAGAACTTCCGCTTCATATATACCCTTCCAAAAATACTGCGTTTTTAACTCCATACTTTTTTTCTCTTTGAGAGTTCCAGTGTTTCCAATTAGAACTAAGTTTATTACTCTAATAGCTTTCATTCATGTTAGAATACCAGTAAGACATAGAAAATTAGTTTTACAGTTTTCCTTTTTCAGCATACTTGGAGACTGTGGATCCACTTTAGGCAGCACTATGGATTTAATTAAATTCCAGCATTAACTCACAAAGGCTTTTTAGACCTCTTCTGTGTCCCTTGGAAGTGAGTTTACATGTGGAAAATTCATTTCACAAGTAATAATTTTTAGAGCATACCAAAAGGTATTAATAATTATGGTTATTTTATATTGGACCTTAGTGACACGGCACAGATGGCTTTGATGTTTAATCAGTAGCTGTGCTTCACAGCTTATTTTCATTAGTGATTAACTTTGACTTATTATATAACAGAAGAGCATAAGACAGAGTCTGAGAGACAGTTTCCTTTGCCATTGCTGTATTTGTCATGAAATTGAGCCTCATTTTCAAAGAAATGTACATCCACAGCTGATCACTTCTTATGAATGAACACAGATGGACTTCCATTCACTATACCGGTTCATAAATAAAAATGTGGCATTTGTGTATCCAAATTAGATGCTGCTGAGGTGTCAACCAGTGCTTATTTTAAACATTTAATGGGAATACTTTTTTATTTTAGAATTATAATGTCTTGTCAATTTTTTTTTTTAAATAGAGAGCATAGAGATGCATCCTTTTTTGAAAAAAAAAAAACACTAGGCATGCTAAACTGTGCAAGGTAACAAGGCCTGTGCTGTATCTAATGTGAATTGATGTGTTCACAGAAAATCCTTTTGTATTGCTTTCCAGCATTTTCCAACAAAAAAAAAAAATCTAGAGTAAGAGTAAGACATCTGAGGTACTGTGCTGCTCCCTAATTATAACAATAGACACCTGTCAATGGACTTCTTTCTCTGCAGCTCTGGGATTACCCAAAAGAGAAAGAGTCAGGACAAAAATACTTAAAGTATGAAGAACAGAAGACAGAGGAAAAAGTGATAAAGATGCATTTTTCAGACTAACAGTAAATGTAATGGGAAGAAAGGCAAACATGAGCAGCAAGTATCATATGCTTCACAGTGTAAAATGTTTGTTTAACTCAGAATTCAAACCTTTAGCCCTGAAACCATATTTCTTGTGTTTTGAGGACTTTTATTTCTCAGTATCATTGTGCTATTAAAGATGGACTGCTAGATAACAAGGTAGAACTGTCTGATTTCAGGATCAGAAGATGTCATATATTTTCTTCTAGAAGTTTATTGTACTGCTCCTCCTCGTCCCCCAGTAGCAGAATGATGTAATGAAAGAAGTTGCTACCTGTGACCAGAATAGTCACTACATCCAAAAGTAAAAATAGAGAGACCTAGGGTAGGCTATGTAGCAACCATAACTCTCAGAAACCATTACAATAACTCAAACTATTGAACTGTTAAGCTACCACCCATTTGATGTCATTCTGCTCAGTAATGTGGTTGAGGGCCAGCACAAACATAATTTATTGTCATTTACCATCTGTCAGTAGTACCAATCAAACTTAAATTCAAGGCATGGTACAGAAACCTCACATTCACCCTTATTCTTTACAGATAAGGGCAACCATAACCTTTCACTTTCTTTGGCACCTGAATAAAAGCATCTCAGTTCCCAAGTGGCAGAAGAGGTTGGGCAGAAGTATCTTGTCTTCCTTGTTTCCATAAAAGCCCATGGGGTTGCTTTGTTCCCATATTTATTCACACCCACTAATTAATTAAAAAAAAAACCTCCTAATTCTCCCAGAGTGTTCAAAACCTACATAAAGATGATGAAGATATTGAAAAAACACAGGAAAAGACAAAAGCAGTAGGTATCTCTCTCTCCATGACCGCCTTCTGAGCTCTGTTTTGTATCTTGCTTAACAAAGGCATCTTGCAGTTCCTCATTGTGTAGCCGAAACAGGTACTGAGATTAAAAACAGAAAGTTACAGATGAATTGAGGGATAGCTCTTGCAAGAACTTGCTTACTTTACTATTTCCCCTGCTGCTCAGAGTATCTTCCTCCAGGTTCCTAAATTGCTTCCCCATTTAGTAGGTTCTGTTGGACTTTTAAAAGCTACTCAATGTCCTAACACCTTGACCAACAAAACATTTCTGACCTTCCATCTGCTATTTTGCTTTCTGTGACTGACTCATGTTTGGCCCTACTGACTTACCTAGCTCTGACTTCAAGGCTCGATTGTTTTGGTTCAGTATATTTGGAATGAAACAAAATGCCTTGGAAAGAGCTTCAACTAATCAAGGAAGCAGCAGACTGCCTGCTTGACAATGCAGGTCAATTGTGAACACATCTTAGTGTTTCTTCAGTTTTTCACCCCATTGAATTCTGATCCCTGGTTCAAGGTCTCTTTCTGATTTTTACGGTTCTCCATGAGATTGATTCTACCTCTTTCAGCAATTATATTTTCCTCTGCAGAGATGACCTTCATGACAGATCTGGTCCACTAGAATCAAAAGAATTGTAACGGGAATGGAAGGTAGCAAAAATGAGAGCTTGAACTAGATGATGTAAATATTTTCTGAAATACAAAAAACCATAGGCTTGAACATCTTGAGAATAAAATGTAAAACTCTATTTTTTTTATTGACTTCCACTCAGTTTGCTATCTACACGTATAGTCGATGTCTTGCTTTTTCTTTTTTTTCCTTCATCTTCTTTATGTACTTGATCTTTTGTGTGTGAGGTCGTCATTTCCCGAGGTATGACCGGAAGAGCTTCAAACAGAAAACTGAGAAGACTGGTAAATGTTCTTGCTTTAGAAGGATTTTAGATTAGATGTCAGTAAATACTTCAATCTATGCTCATACACTGTCTCTCTGTACTCCATAATTACGTAGACAATCCGTCATTTATCTGCAGAACTCACACAGGTGAGGCAGCCTTGAAAGAAGAGTATCTTTACTTGATTTGATTATGAAGCCAAACACTCAATCCAAGCACAGTAACAGGATCTTACAACATACCCATTTAAATATTTGGACTAAATAAGATTAGATTTCAAGCCCTAGGTGCTTCAAAATTTCAAATGTTAAAGACAAGTTGCCACATCTTGCAGTCTCCCTGGTTTCCTAATGCACTAAATACTGTCATAAATATGTAATCTTCTCTGATACTTTTCCACCCAAAAACCCTCCAGCAATGGCGTGTAGCAATTCTGCCATTTCATTTCAGGTCTATTTTTTATTGTAAAGAGAGCAGCATTTTTTATTAGGATGCAATCTTACGTCTAAAGAGACAATCATAAGTTAAAACAAGTGAAACACACATATGGACTAACCATATGGATGACAGTACCAATTAGTACAGATTTTGTATTTATTTTTTATATTTTGAGCACAGGGTGAGACCTGCCTTTTTCCAGCAAGTGGCAAATTTGAATGTGAAATGTCATTAGTGCTGTTTTTCACTAATACAATTTCTTTTCTGAATAACAAAAAACACATCAGTGTTATTTTTAATAAAAAACCCACCCTTTAATTTACATACATTTAGGGTGAAGTAAATGAAAATGCATTATGTTACCACTGTGCTATTGAATAATGAGCCTATAGGGTTCTAAATGGGAAGGAAAGTTGTTTTTCAAGCCCTGTACCCACTGTTCCCTTTACAAAGGCGCCATTGTGATCGGGATACATAAACTGGGTTTCTAACAGTAAAGATCCACCTTCTGGCAGAGAGACTGGAAAATAAAGCGCCCCAGTAAGCCGCCACTTCAGCAGGAGAAGCTGAGCTAACGAAGGAAGGACAGGTGGAACTGGTCCCTTGGCCTTTCACTGACATTTACAGCCTCTGTGCAAGGACATGCTCTTTTCTTTCTGTTTCTATTTTCTCCAGTTAATCAGGTGACTTGAAAAGAAGCTAGATAAGGGTATTGTTTGCACTGACAACATCCTGATGATACTGTCAGAGGAGATCACAGGAAAATGTTCCCTTTTTGAACCAATAGAGTCATTAGGGAGAGTACTCATCACTTGAGTGCATCTAGGTTAATTACCGCGGAAAATCTGGAACTGGCAGCTATAATTTTTCTGAAGAAAGTACTGCTATTTTTACTCCCGATGCTACAGAATGTCTCTTAAAGTACCTTGCAGGACCCCATTTCACAGTTCAATGGCAAAATAATTTTAGAAATATAGCTTTCTGGCTGAAATTAGTGGGACTCTATCCGTGGAAATTTAATGAAAGTACAAACTGTGAGTTATGTACTGTATGAATGAAATTCATCTCTGTTTGCCAGGACTGATTACTCTCCTTCCCATAAATGAGCAAGCATATTTCTCTATTGCAGTCTCACTTTGGAAAAGAGAGAAGTGTCAGGTTGAGATGAATGACTTATCCCTGCACAGATGTAGCAAACTGTCACATGCTTGATTCTGTTTGCTATGGCACATTATGACATAGAGTAGCCAAAAACCCTCCAGCATGAGACAAACACAGAATGCTGGTTTTGGATCAGCATCAAAGCACACACAGCGGATGCCTTTTTAGGAAAACAGAGACATGGTGTAGTTTTAAGCCACCCAGTATTCGATGAGTGCTTACAAACCCTAACAGTGTTCGTGATTGTTAAAAAGCCTCAAACAATAAAACAAAGTTGCTTGAGCATGCTGAATACTTATTCAACTAACAATTCTTAGAGCACTTCTACTGTGGCACCTGTTCACTGAGGAGCTGCAAAGAAGACGACTGAGCGCATTTTTCAGCCTAATTATCTTTTTTTTTCCAAAATTACTGGAGGCTAGGAATGCTTTGTGGTATTTGCTTGTCCTTGACGCGATGGGCATGCTATCATATCTATCACATCTATAAGATCTAACAGGTACCATTAAGCCAGAGCAGTCAGTGGAACTTGGAAAGTTGCTCACATCCAGTAGCATAAACAGGATCCAAATGGAAAATAGTGATCACGAGTTCAGAATGCGGAGAGAGTTAAATTGTTAACGCAATTACTCTCATGAACTACTCTCCCTTTCCAATTCACCTTTTTGTCATGGTAAAATTGTAAAAATATTCACTGTAAAATATTCTTGAGGGCTGTTTTTATTCCATGGTATTTACTTGTGAATTTGGTTACAGATTTCCTGTTCTATGTTAGTCATTTTCTAAAGAAATGTGAATTATTTGACTGTACTGTCTTATGTAAGCAGTTCCCACATATAAATTGTGAATGCTTTGACCCATTCCACTTAAGTCTGACTCAGGAGCTGAAGTCTCCAACAGATGAAATTCTGTCAAGTTTCTTAAAAACGACAGCCACATTAAGGAGAGATACACTACTAGAGCCAGCTAAACCATATTATTAGACATCATAGAGTCTCCATGGGACAGACGAAGATGAATCTAGGCTATGCAAACCCTTCCTGGTCACAAACAATGTAATTTTTTAGAAAATTTTTGTTTAGGTCCATTTCTAAATCCATGAAAGGATGAGGTGCCAATAACCCTTTCAGTGGGGAAAAAAATATTTTTGGTTTCCAAAGCAAACATTTTAGTAATTGCCCTTCATTTATTTGTATTTTCTAATTTGCTATACATACTACAGGGAATCCTGCAATTACCCAGAGAATGTACTGTCTGTACCTTCCTGATTGAACTGCCACCTCCCCTACACTTTGTTAGAGCTGCCATTCAATGCCGCTCTGATTCAGACTCAAGGGAATAGCCTTGACACAATGCACTGAAGGCAACATTTGCAGAGAAAAGGGATAATCGCTGAGCAGCAGCCTAGCTCCATGCGTCCATGTCCCATGACCTCTTTTCTCTCCAGCCTTGGCATAAGAACTTAGGATAAGTCCCCAGGACTCTGTTGTCCCTTTTCATGATCCCTTACCCTCAGGCACAGTTTGGAGGTACTTCTGACAGGTGACATACCTCACGTGACGAGAGCAGTGAAATATCACAGTCTGTCTCCACTAAGGTTTCAGAGGAAGTTAGAGCGATGTCTTTATCTGCTGATATTTGCCAAGATCATCACCTCTAACAGCACACATTTTACGAAAACTGTGCCCAGACTTTAAAACAGACTTTAAAAATGAAGCTCAATATCTCTTTTCGTCTTTTTCACTCCATTCAGGCTTATTATTCATTCCTAATGATATTTCTTTTATCTCAGACACTGTTAGGTTTCCTAAAATCCTGATTTCACATCATTTTAGGAAAAATCTTTAATACAAAACTACTCTTACAATAAACTGTCCTTAAAAAATTAGTTTCTTTTGTGGTGTTCAGCTGCAGGATCTTTCTTCAATTAGATGCCAGTATGCAAGAAAAAAAAATAGTCAAAGCACTGATATGAAAACATAAATTGCATAAAATACCGATGACAGAATACCAAAGTCACAACTTGACATCTACAATCTGGGGATTTTTAGCATTATGCTAATAGGGCTGTGTTTTATTTATGCAGTGGTATAGATTTGCATGATGCTTTATGAAGAAAATATTTTACAAGTTCCTGCTAGTGCAGTATCCTACATCAGGGATAGTATAGCACTGCAGAAGGGAATGTGGATGAGAAGGGGAACACTTTAACAGGAAAAAATAATATATAAACCCAAATTCTTGCCTAAAACCTGCTATTTTCATTTAACATATTTAAAATGTCTGGAATGGAGCTTGGACACATCTCTACCCAATGAATTTGCTATGTGTTGTCCTGATTTTCAGGATGATGAGGAGACTTCATCTTTCAGCCTCCTTGCTACCCCTGTTCTTAGTGGGAATACTGAATTAGCAGAAGTGTGCGTGCACTTTTGTATTCTCCTCACTACAAATGCCCAGCCCAGGGGAGGCAAATTGTACATGTGCCTTCATCTGGTTACCAAAGATTCATCATTTGTAAGTGATCACTACAGTCACTTTTGCTTAACATGTCCTCTGACTTTTAGAAAACTTCAGCTGATGTGTATCAGCAATGGCCATGTCATGGCAAGGATGCAACAGAATTGAAGGTTCATAAAGTTATTACATTTGTATCACAATTTCCTACAAATCAACTGAACGTACCTTGTGCGTCAGCTCTTTGCTGGTTCTCTGTTTGTGTTGCTCTAGATGTATACTAGAGATGTGTCCCTTTCCCTAGGTCAAGACTGTAACTAAGCTAAAGGGGTGCATGAATGTTGCAGGTTGTTCCTTACTGTGTGCATTTTTCATGCTGTGAAGCTACATATACAAATCTTACTTACTTCCACACTTTGTCAAAAGATAAAAAAGGCAAATCTAGTAAGTAGAATTTGATAGAAAATCTGTCAGTATACAAGAGAAGCTTAGGGGAGTGTGAGAAGGGAAGCATTATTATTGTCTTGATTTTTTCCTTAAAAAAAAAAATTAAAAAGAGGCAGTACAGAAAAAAAGAAGCAAGCAAAAAACCAGCCCAAAACAAACCCCATAAATTTTCTGGCTAAATCCCAGAGATTCACAGTAGAAATCCTTCTGAATGTTGCAGCTGGGCTTCTTGGACAGGCAATATAACTCCCAAGATGCACAGCAGCCTCCTCAGTCCAGGAATTGCTATTGTGCATCACAGGAAGCCCCTGGCCGCAGTGCATCAAGGACCAGTGAGGGCACCAACAGCCCAGCTAGTGAAAGCATTCTACAGACATGGTGCATCTTGCATGCCATAACTTCCAGAAAACATTAGTAGCAATTAAATTTCCCTGACTTTGCAGCATAGATGTCTCATTTTCATAATTTACAGAATAATGGATGCAATTAAAGCATATTATTTTTTTAATTACTTCTTATGAACTTCTAGATCCTTTCTAAGAAAACAAAAACTGAAAAAAATTGAGGCAATCCAGCCCTTATTACCTCCCCCCCATCTCTATCTTAGTTTAATATGCTAATGGTTGGACAACAACATGCTTCCGGACATCAGGAAAATCTTCTGAGAATGATACAATAAATCTCTGATACGATGTAATATTGCTCTCAACTACTTACTCACTTTGAACTTATATATTTAATTATTTATTTACGTTATTAGGAGATGCTAAAAGTAAAATCTTATAAAGATATTGCTAAGCCTATGTATGTGTTTTATTTAAAGATATTTTTATAATACGACCTATTTGTGGCCTTGCTGACATTTGACACATGAAAGCCAGACCCTACAATGCTCCCTCTAATACTTTTTTCAGCTGAAGGTATTGGAAGGTTTTGCCACTGAAGCCTGATCAGAGCCCTTATAATTGGATAACTGAAAGAGGCGTACATGTCCTACATACCGGCAGGTTACCTAGGAGAGATGGTAGCAAAACAGAATAATTATACATATCAGTTACTGAGTTACGTTATTGAGAGTCATTGGTAGAAACAATACGTACAGGATATTCCTAATTATCCCTTCACTTTGGTAGCATATTTAAAGCACTGACAGAAATCTGTGCTTCCCTCTCCTTTACTCTCTCTGTCAGAGCCAACCTCAGCCGACACGTTCTTGATCAGCACCATTGCAATTCAGCGTATTTGGCCCACGGTGCTTTTATGCCCTCTAAGGTGACTAGGGATGTGTTCTGTTTAATAGTAGCTGAGAATATATTGGGTTTAGGTTTACTCTAAAATTTTATAACAGATTGAATTGTTCTGTGTTTTAAAGTTAATGATACAATCAGCATTTTCGTTTTGTGCTGAGAGTATGGGCACTTCAAAGCAAAGGTAACACTTATTATGCCTGCTTTATTGCTTGATTGTGTTTTAAAAGTAGGAACTCACCTCTAACAAAGACTAATTTGCTGTAAAGTTCATGCTTTCTCTGATATGCATCTTCTGAGTACTTCAGATAAAACTCGTTCCCACAATAAGATCTGAGAGGACTATTCTCTACATCACCACTCCTACTGTTGACTGGAGGGCAACTCCTTTTGACTTGTACTGAGGTTGACTGTATGTTGGCTCGTATTCTCTATTTCTCTTTGAGTTGTCAGAAATTATTCCATAATTGATTTTCCAGTTGCTCAAGAGACCTTGAAACAGCTTTTCTTGAGCTTTTCAAAGTTCTCAGAAACAGCAAGGTGAAAAAGAAAATGTATAGTAGAGATTATTTTCCTAAAACCTGTTCAACAGGTGGAGCTGTATGCTGCAAAATAGAGTTCAGAAATGAAATCCATATGATGAGATGTTTGTTAAATCGTTTTCAAAGTTATAGAGAATACTATACCTGTACAAAACACGTGTTTTTTTCAAGGTTTAGGAAGAATCTTTCTGCAGTTGCCATGGATTGGGATAAGAAAAACAAGTCTCAGAAAGGGTTGTTGTGATTTTCACTGTGTTACATTAGTGGACAGAAGTCCAGTAAGCTTTGCTCCACTCTTCCTTAGAAACCTAAGAAGTAATAAATGGAGCTGGGAGGTCTTGGATGTCACACAGCTGGTGTTCAGCATTGTGTTACTGGTAAAGCGTAATGCTACATCAAATATTTATTAGTCAGCACTCCTTATGACATTTCTTCTTGCTATTAGTGAAAGAAGTTTGAGTAACAGAAAACTCACAAAAGACAGTTTAATAAAAGAAAGCAATAGATGTAGAATGTATTATAAAGCATCCTTCTCTCTCCTTCATTGCCAGTTTTGACCAGTGCCCCTCTGAGGGAGAAGAGCAAGATTTCTGACTGTCCATTTGCAGATGCCGATTTTCATTTTCATCTCCTCAGAGAAAAGAAACATTTGCCTAAATTTTCTAGTTCCGTTAGAATGCACTGAAAGTACACCTTTGGAAAAAGAGTGAGCTGTATTAATATTACTCATTAATTAATATCTGCTATTACTGGTACATCAGAAGGTGTTTGATCTGCTCATGTCAGAGGATGGAGTATAACATCCAGCGCAGTCCTCAGTTTCTATCCCACTTTTACAGAGATAAGGGTATTATTTCAGTAACAGGAGGTATCATATTATACGCACCCACTGTGACATATAAATGTACCTAGAAAGGAAGAAGGAGGAGATTATATTCTCAGCTGACATGTCATTTATTACCCGTCCTTTGACACTATTGTACCAGTTTCTTACTACATCTGTTTACAAAAATACACACAAGCATTATCAAATAGTAAAATCATGGTCACTAGAGGAGTATTTTGTTCACAACAGGAATAGTTTTTTATCATGAGTTAATCGCCATTCTTTAACCTTTTAGGAGTTTTTTTCTCAGCATATCAGTTATTTTTTTTCCTTCTGTTAGTGCAGACTGTGCCAAATTTGCTTGCCTTTCCTCAGGCTAATGGAATGTGTGAGATTTCTCAGAAATACATCCTACCCAATGTGATGAAGGCGCAGAAACATGTCTTATCATTTAATCCTCTTAATTACCTCCCTTTATTAGATTAGGTACTTACCTAATCTTCAGAACTGTATTAGTTGAACACCCCACAGTTGGAAGGCTTTACTCACACTGGGCAAGGAAAGAATGATTTAGGTATCGCAGTTGTATTAAGATGACCAGTGCTCCTCTTTTCCCAATAAGTTTTGATTTATAGACTTGCACAGTGCCAGGGGTTTATGTTCCTTTTGGATTTTAGTTTATAATGCCAGACAATATTATCTACAAGATGGTCTTGTATAAGAGCTGTGTAAGCATGCAGCAGCCTAAAGTCCAGTTGCAACTTGCCCAAGGCTCGGTCAGGCAGTGACCGTGTTGGACAGATAGTCGGACAAAGTGCTGTAGCTGAGTAACAAGAGTTCTTGCATGCATGCAGTTGGGTTTTGTGCACTAGACAGGAATGGTTTCTAGATGCTTCATCTGAGCTTGCTGAGAAAAGTATTCATACAATCATAGCATCGCACAATAGTTAGGGTTGGAAGGGACCTTTAAAGGTCATCTAGTCCAACCCCCCTGCAAGGAGCAGGGACATACCCAACTAGATCAGGTTGCTCAGAGCCCTGTCCAACCTGGCCTTGAATGTTTCCAAGGATGGGGCATCCTCCACCTCTCTGGGCAACCTATTCCAGTGTTCTACCACCCTCATTGTAAATTTTTTTTTTCCTAATATCCAATCTAAATCTACCTCCCTCTATTTTAAAACCATTACCTCTTGTCCTGTCACAACAGGCCCTCAAAAGAGTTTCTCCCTGTCTTTCCTGCAGGCCCCCTTTAGGTACCAGAAGACCACTATAAGGTGTCCCCAGAGCCTCCTCTTTTCCAGGCTGAACAGCCCCAGCTCTCTCAGCCTGCTCTCATAGGAGAGGTGCTCCAGCCCTCTGCTCACCTTTGTGGCCCTCCTCTACTTGCTCTTGCTATGGGCTGCATTAACCAATAACAACTGACAATGGTGAGCATTTAGTAAACAGCCCTACATTAAGTGGACCATAAAACAGGATCAAAGCACCTGTCCCTGTCCAACAGACCATTTGAATATTTGAATATAGGGCTTCATGAAACATTGAATAGGTGTGAGGAGGAGGGAAAAAGAGAAGTAGAAGACACAGCATAAACCAGGAAAGGAAATCCTAGACATAGGCCAGATGGACCTAGAGAAACATTGAGAGAAGTCTTTTTGGCCTGGAAAGTCATCAAAATGGTACTGAGTCTGGGAGAGAGAAAGCTGCCCTCAAGTTCTCCGCCTCTCCTGACTCAGGGAGAGCCAATTCAGATTGGTCTGTGTGACAAGTAAAAAACTGCATCAAAGAAATACTTGAATTAGTCTCAAGCACCTAATTTCTGAACCTGTTATAAGGAGTTGTTGCACTCATAAGGCAGTTGCCTTCAGTTCCCAGGTAGTGACACATCATGACAGTGTGGTCCAGCTTTAGACAGGGGTAACTTTGCTGTCCAGCAATGAAAAGAACCACTCCACCGATTCACAGGTGTCTTCCTATTCAGTTTGGAACATCTCCTAATATGAATTCTCATCATTAATACATGTTTAAATCTGTTACTGCTGGGTAAAATAGCTGTATGTCTTTGCTAGCAAGTCACTGCTGAAGTTTGGTTCACTTTTTGGCTTTGATCAAAATAATAAACTTCCAGGACATTATTTTAAGTTGATGAGAATAACTAAGGACACTAAGTTATAATTAAAAGGAGACTCATTTCAACAGCAGAGAAACAGTAATACTCTTTTTCTGTCTTCTTTTTTCTTTGTTGGGATTTTGCCCAATTTTTCCTTCAAAATAAATGTACTTAGAGGTGTGCTTCTCTTTTGATCAACAATTTCATATAGTTACCTGGAGCAAAACTGTAGAATTTACTAAGCTGATTTTTTTCTCATTTTTCCTGGGTAATTTATAAGTAAATTACATTTGCTATCATGATGTCTGGTCTCTGCTTTCTATGATTCCAAGTTCTTTGAAATGAAATGGTCACCTAAAAGAAGTTTAAAAAACCACAGTGAAATTATAGGCTGGGTCACACAAATTGAGTGTATGGGTTAATCCCAATTTTTAAAAAGATCATTTTTAGCCAGCTTCTCTTGGCATCTCTCAGTATAAATAGAAAAGATCCACTGAACTGTGCAACCTGAGATTGCCTTTTGCAAATTGAAGCTGTAGTAGCATAAAAATGAACCAGTACCAACTTTTGCAGGACTGGCTGTTATATGAGTGAAATTATAAAATCACTTGTGAATCTTACCTGAAAAAGTGAAATGTTTCAGAAATACTACAGCAAATAATTTAGAATTTTTTTTTTTTTTTGAGGGGGGCTAAAAATGTCAACTGAATGCAAGTTGCAAATACACTTGACTTGTCAGAAAATGTTTGTTCAGAGTCATTATTATTTTTTGGTCATGAAAGTGATTTGCCCCTTGAAAAATCACTAATCTTAATTTTTATCCATTGCTTTTTATTAAGAATGTCATAATTATTTATTTGGAATTTATTCCATTTCCAGACAAGAACTTGGATTTTCATGTAAGAAGTTGGAGTGCGGTGAAATAAAATCTAAATGAAAGATGATCTCTCTCTTAATTTGTGTTGAATCATCACTCTATTTTTTCCAGAATTAAGAACTTTGCTTATTACTAGATTCTAGTGTGGATAGTCATCACTTACACTGATAGGGGTTTTTAATTATCATTTCAGAGTGAAATGAGCATTCATTATACTACAAAATAGGAGAAAAATTCGCTAAGCAACATCATCTTTTTTTTTTTTTTTTACTGATTAGCTTAAAAGGTACACCCATCATAATAAGAAAAAGTAGCATGGAAAACACAGTTGAGTTCAAACACATACGGTATTAATCTCACATAATGAGCATTACTTCAATTGTCAGGAGAAACTACACTGAATAGATGGCAAGCTACAATTGGCTTCCTAAAAAATCATGGCCCTTGACTTTAATTCATCCTCTGCATCAGTTTCTTATATTTAAGAACGCTTGTTATTAGGTCTTCTTGCTGTGCTCTCCTCAGTTCCATGCTACTAATTGGTTGTGAGTGAATCTGGTGTTCTCTAATACATTCTCCTCTGCTGCCACTAAGTCTGCTGGAATTGCCACCACCCACCGTCCTCCCAGTGCTGTGACAACTGCACTTATTACACCACATAATATCTCTTTTGTAGTGTTTTCCAGTAATCTCTCCCAATCCAAAAGATATTCTTGACAAGATTTTGGCATTGGTATCTATCTTATCTGCCCGATATTTTTAGGGTAAAATTAAAATTAGCCACTTTTTTTCCCTTTGTTTATCAATTTTTTTATTTGGTTGATGCTAGAATATAAGGGAGTTTTGCTGCATTCACTGATGTTCATATATTTGGACATGAGTCCATGCTGCATGCATATAGGGACATGCGTGTTTGTGTATGTGTGTATGGAATAGAGCCTTTCTTGTAGGCGATGAATGGATCTTTAAATACATATTGGTGTGTCCACATGCAGACAGATACATGCTCACCTGTCTGTTTTGCAAGCTGGCCATGTTCCCAGGGGGGTTTATCACCTTGGGCATGGTGCCACGCTTGCACAGCTATGAGTCATGGGCTACAGCCTGGTCATATCCAGCCAGCTGAGTGCAAGAGCAAGACAAGGCAAATTTGTACATCCAGATGCTCCCCAAAATCTTCACAAAAGCAGTTTGTGGGATCCTTCCTTTCCTTCTGATTGTATCATATCCCAGGCTGACAAAATTTCCTGCTTTATGTAACTGAATTGTAAGATTTAACAGTCAGGGAAAAAACAAAGTAAATTTTTGGTTTGAAGGTAGGACAAGTATCTTCCTACATCTTTTACTTGAGCCTGTTTTACTTGCTGGCAAATGTGGGATAGAATCAGTGCTGTCTGCTCTGAGCTGTTGTGTTTCCTTGCCACTTTCCCCTTCAGCTATTGCCTGCAGGACCCATTGTCTCAGCTGAGTGCAAGAGATCAAATTAATGCACTGGGAAGCCATGGATCCCAGCTAATACTTCATTTCAGTTGTTTTGGGAAGCTGTTGTGATCAAATCTAGTAGTTTTATAAGACAGTGACCATTGCTATCACTATGGAAATTAGAAAGGGGTGCCCTGTGCTGTCCCATATGTGCTTTTAGTAAGAACTGTAAAAGCACCATTCTAAAATTGTGTGTTTTGTAAGATGATGAATAAGAAAATGGTCAGGGTGGGCAGTTTGAAACAATTTTAATTCAACATCTGAAGAGGAGGTGCTTAGAACTACTGTTGCAGTATTAACTTGAATGTAGCATGGATCTGTATCACTTCCAAGTCATTTTTAGAAGGGACCAGACCTTCTCATTTGTTTTGCATGGGAAATGTTTCCTCTTGCTAAGACTTCCTTTTAGCGTGGATTGGAAAAAATGCCAAAATTTCCTTCTGAAAATGTTTTTGAGATATTTAAGTCATTTCTTGAAATATTTTGCTTGGGTAGGAATGAACCATTGAATCTTTAATAAAATGAAACATTTTGATGACTTTATATCAAAGCATACAATTAAATAATATGTTCCCATTAAACACTTCTGTGCTTTCTGGTATATTTCTAGCCATTGCTAGAAAGGTAACTTTACTGTAATCACTTCTGGTTCCTCAGCCTTATATGTATCCCCACCACACAGAATTAGATGAGGTACCTACTCATGTCTGTTGAAATGTACTGCTCCACTAAGACTAATGATTGCAAAAAAAAAAAATTTTTACAAGCTGTATTATTGGATATTTAAATGACAGAACAGATATGTTCTAAATATATCTATAAAACGTATTTCTTTTACCGTATAACTTCTTTTTTCAGTATGTAAGTTTCCTCGTAGTTTTTCAATAGAATTTTTTTTTCCATTGGTTAACACAGGTAGTCTATCATAACAGAGAATGTGCAAAGTATGACACCAGAACAATTAAGGCATTTTAGTTGTTCACTGAAGGACAATTTTTAATGCTACATTTTTTTGTGTGCTAAGTACTGCATATAGGTAGAGTTTATTGTGTTCTTTTAAAATAGTTCTTCTTCTGATATGTTGACATTTCCACTGTGGAACAGGTTCATGAATTTCCCTCATTTAGCTCACAAGGTTACAAGAACCTTTCAGCCACCAGCAGGAATCTCTGAAAGAAAAGTTGTTTCAATCTTCAGTTCGTCTTTCACAATTTGCTCCAGAAAAAAAAATGTAGGAATGACTCTTAGCACCTTCACATCTTACAGGACACTGCTATAAACATGCACTTAGCATGAAGTACACTAGTAATAGTCTACAAGTCAGTAAAACTATTCATATGCTTGGTTGGACAAGTGTTAGAGCCCTTCATTGGACCGAGGCATAGGAAATTGCCACTGTATGCTAGAGCAGTGTATAAACCTTTCCTTTCCACTGGGTCATTTATCATTGCTTGTGTACAACCTTTAAATCTTTTACTTCTGCAGATGACATTTGGTATCCTTGTTTACAATCCAGGAGATAATTTTTTTGTCAAGTCTGTACCCTCTTAAGAATGAAAGAAACAGGAAGAACAGGTCTTTCTCTGTTCTGAAATCACCTCTGGTATTGTCTTTTGAAATGCTGGGGCGTATATGTGACAAATTACAGAAATTAACAGTGCTGTCCTTTCTTGGTGGCTACTTCATACTGTAGCTGGCTGTGACCAACCTCACATCAATGAGCAGCTTGTAACAACCCAGACCTCTGAGCTTCTATGCTGGCACTGTCCTTCTACTCCCGCACCAAGAACAGATCTCCCATTGTCTTATTCCTGCAGACTGATTGACAAAAGTATTTCCTTCTTTCTATCCGTAGAAGTGGTAAAGGCCTTCTCAGATTCAAAAAGAGTCTGAATCATCAGCATTCAAGGTTTCAATTCAGGCACTGATGGGCTGATCACTTCCAATGTTCACCTTCTTCCCCTTGCAGACCTTTACGTTCTGCATACACTATGAGATCACCAAAGAGTAGGGACTGACAATAACATTGTCCAGGCCACTCACAGTTATGTACTGAATTTAACTAGCCAAGTTAGCAACTTCATCATTCTGGTGTCATTACATAGTCCCTGCAGAAATACCGAGACTGATCCATGTCAGTTTGCCATCACCACAGGTATCACTCTGTGTATAGGCCAGCTAAGGAAACGAGCCAGCTACCTGACCCCTTTCAAGCTCAACTAAGTGTCTAAACCTGGGTGCTGCAAAAACTCACATCCTCATTAATGCGGAATTAGTCTGTGAATATTTCTCAGAGATGCTTCCAGCTCTCAGCAAATTCAACCAGTACTGGTAACACACAGGTCACATTCTCTAAATTTTTCTGCAAGCAGGATGCCTATAAATTTTCTTTTACTGTGGAAATTTAAATTTTCAGATGTTATGAAAGTCTAAATTCAATGAGGACAAATTCAGCTACCCAGCACGGACCTCTGATGCTATGTATTTCAGGTGCCTTAGCTAGGTCAAGGTATTTGCAGCAGGCTGTCAGAGGTAACTCGGCTCCTGTAGGTGATCTGTGCCCCTATGGAATGGCATTTGGAGGCAAAGGCAGATCTCACAGGACATCTACCTTTGTCAGCCATGTCTCATCTCCAGTTACGCCAGGAGGAGAAGGTCTGGTTGTAATTCCATGCAGTAATATGCCAGTGGCAGAGCAGGATATTCTGGGACTAGAAGTGTTCAAGCCTGCATATTGTTTTGCTTGATGCTCTCCTCCACACTCATTTTGGAGCTGGCAAATGGCAAGTTCAACCTGATGCTTCCTGAAGGTCAAGGGGACACTGTGAAGGCTGCTGTGTTTGTACCTTAGTATGTGGAGCATGTTCAGTGGGAATTGACCTGAATTACATCACTAACAAAAAGCCAGTATAACAGCAGTTAAATGGATATTGCTGCTGTCTGTTAATGAATGCAAAAAAAATTGCTCATAGAACTGTCTGTAGCATTTTTTAGGTTTTGTTTGTGGTAGGAGTGGTTTGAAGGAGGCCTCACTGTTTTATGTCCACAGTCATGGAGTGAGACCATGAGTAAACAACTTTGGAGGGATTCACTTGTACACTTATCTGTTACAATAAAAGTTTAGGTTTGGGTTTTTTTTTCTGTATTGATTTGGAAATATTCAAAATCTGACACCCTCCAGGGTCTTGGATTTGCTATAATTAACATCCATTTATATTGCCTCTTCATCTCTCTCAGAAGTTACCTCCTAAAAATATGAAATATTATGGAAAGTAGCCAGGCTGCATATCTGTTCCTTTTTTTCAGTGAATAGAAGTGGCTTTTAAACCTGAAGTCTACCCGTGATCTCATGCCTGTGAATTAGCATGCAGAGCTACACCAGCCTTGTCATGGAGGCAGCGGAAGAAGCCAGCACTGGGAAAGAGCCGCAGGCGGTGAGGGAGAGGGCTAGCTGCAGGAGGAGGGGTACATGAAAAAAGAGAATGGAAAGCAGCTTCCAAAAGGGAAGGAAATGGGAAAAAGAAGGGCAGCAGCAACAGTGGAAGGGTGAAGGTGAAGAGGGGAGAACAGATGTGTTTCCCCCCTCGCATCCTGACTTGAGTTTTTCTCTGAAATGCCCATGGTTTTTTGAGCATATTGATTCTGTGACCCTCTTTAGCTGTTTGAACTCTCTATTGGAAAGAATAAAATTCAATCCAAATCTGTTTCTAGGATCTGTATTATTTTGCATTCCCTTGAGGGCTGAAGGAAACAGAAAAGACAAATGGTGTGATAATCACAGACCACACAAGAAAAAACCAAATAGGGGTGAAACAGCCTGGGAGAGAGGTCTGATTTTCAGGGACTGCCAATGTGATGGTCAAATTTCTTCACATGTAATTTAAGATATTTTTCTGACCTCTGCAAGGGTGATAATAAAAATGCACTTATTTGGGATATGGAATTGATTGACTTGTTTCAGCACAGCTTTCATAGCACCAGAAAAATCTTTTCCATTAAAAAAAAAAAACACACAAAGGTAGAGTCTAAAACTGAAAAGAAGGTGTTGAAGAGACAAGAAGAGGGTCAATACTTTTTTAAAAAAACTGAAAACATACACAATATCATTAACAAATGTTAGCACTTTAACTGTTTTTAAGCAAGGTACTTTTCCCATCCGTTTTATTGAAAATTTATTGTGGCACTGGTAGGTGATGACTCCTGAAGACACAATCACAACAACTTACTTTTTGCTCTTGTGTGCCTATAGCATGGGTGGTGCAATTTGTATAGGTGAAGGGCTTTCTCCACCTGAAGTCTGAGTCCTTCGATCCCACAGTTGTATTGCAGTATGAGTCTGTGCAAAACAACTACCTGGGGATGCCACCTGATCTTGGGTACCTCAGTACTGCCGTGAACTGTAACTGATCCAGAGAGGAGGAGTGAGTTCCTATGGAAGTGAAATACATTAGCACAGCAAAACTATTTAAATGTGAGCACAGTGTAAATAATATAATGTTTCTTGGAGAGAGGGACAGTCGAAAGAAACTATGCTAACTTGGAAAGGGAAATAAATGTTGGTTTAATTGGCTATTTAATGATTATCTGTTTTCTTCTTCTTCTTTTTCTTCTTCTTCCCTTTTTTAATCCAAACAGAAAGGTTAATCTAACTGTACATTTAAGGCTTTTAAAGGCTCCATTACAAGACTTATTATGCTAAAAGAAACATACCTGGCATGCTGCAGTTTTCTAAATGTATCAGCGATGCATGTAATGATTCACTTAAACCATCATGGTCAGAATTCTTTTACATTATTTCTATGTAAATTGGATGCTTCACAATTACTATAATATGTGTGAAATTCCACTTATTATTTCTTTTAACATGGAAACTTTTATCACTTAACTTCAACTCACTGGACAGAATATTTGAACCATTTGCAGTCATTAGAGCATTTTTGTTTGGTCAAAACCCTTGTGGGATTATACTTTGGAAAAATAGCATGAATTACATTCAATGCAACTGAATGGCAATTTTAAATATATAAGGGGCATCAGGAATGCTCGTCATTATACTTAGAATTCAACATTATATTTTATCTGTTATGGACTTGTTTTTACATGTGCATCTTTTATCTTCAAGAGACATATTTCAGCATGTAACATAAAAAAGCCATAATCCATATAGAAAAAGCTATCTGGTGAAGTACATCTACCTTTTCGTGTTCTGGAGGACCCATTTAAAATACTAGCTTGGGTCACAAATTTTTTAGTTTCACCTTACTAGTCAGAAGACATTTTCCTGTATCCTGGGAAACACTGGGTGAACTGGTGCAGCAGGAAGTCTCCTCTAGTAAAACTGAAGGTGATGTTCTTCGCTAGTCTTCAGGCTTGGCACAAGGTCTCTCAAAACTTTCTGAGATTACCACTCAGGACAAGTGACACTTGTGACTTGATTACCACTCAGCACGTCAGGACAAAGATGGTAGAAGATAAAAGAAAGACTTCAGAGCAGCCAGTAGCCTCATAACCCAGGAAATTAGTTGAACTACAGGAAAATGGCTTTTGAATGTCTGCTTTGCCACTCTCTCACAGGCAAACTAGCCTACCTCATTGGCTGTTAGCTCTTCTGGGTGGATGTCTCTGGATACAGCTGTTCATTGTAATAGGAACTTGTTGTTCTAACAGCTTGCTTCAGGGAGTATTAATTACGGACTTCAGAAGAGCTCTAAGAAGAGTTTTGGCACTAGAAAGAGGCAGCAGTCTAGAGCAGCCAAGAAGTTTTGCAGAAGTAGTGCAGGTGCATGTCTTCTACAGTCCAGAGTGGTAGGACCCTGATTTTTGCCTGCTCTGGGGACTTTCCTTAATGCTCTTTCTTCCATTATCTTCCAACCCAAGTACATTGACCTGCCATTTTGGAAAAGCTAACATTTTCTGTCTCTGCTTCTTCTGGTTTTAAGCTTTCACAATCTGTTGCTATTTTAACCACACTTGATAACCTTTTTCCAGAAAAGAGTTAACTGGAATTAGTAGATTTGGGTTTTGTTTTTTTTTTTGTCTCTCTGTCATTTGAACATGCCATTTTTAAGACAAACTGATGAAACAGATTTTGATCTTGCTGCTTTAGCTTTTACTCTGGTAAACTCCACTTCTCATCCCTCAATGAAGATCTCTTGTTTTAATTTGAGTGAAAATGCCTCTGTTTGAAAATATACATGCTGATTCCAAGGAGAAGTGCTCTAACCCTTCCATCATGGCTCTTCCACCACTCATTTCCAGAAACACGTCTACTCGAGCTCAGGGAACTGTGTGCCTTTAATTTCAGCATCAAAACACAGAAGACACTTTAAAAACATGTCTTTTTACAGGAAAAATGATTCTTCATATCCCGGGCCCTGTCATGGAGGTCACGGCATGCTGAGTTCTTTCCTTAGATTTAATACACTCAAGTCTCTGTGGCTTTAGGCAAAAATCTCTGCCTCAGTTTCCTTTAAAGCAAAGTTATTATATAAGGTGATAAAAGCTTTCTTTTCTTTTGACATGACAGATATCTGGCAATAATTTTCTTTCTATTATTTAGAAAATTATTTGCTTCTCTACAACACAGATATAGACAGTGAAAAGTAAAAGCTTAACATAATTAATATAAGTAAAGCTTAACATAATTAATATAGTTCTTTTTCTTTATTTCAAATGAAAGCATCATTTTGTATTTGAATTTGCATTTGCAAAATATTTTTTTGCTAATTCCATTAAGTGGTTTGAAGGAGATACATTGAATTTTCTAGTTTGTTTTATTGTATGTTTTGTATATTTCAATTTAACTTAATGAATATATGTAATATGTAAACAAATATCTATAGCTACATGTGTTGCATATACTGCATATTTTGACTGCAATTTAAAAAAATATGTATTTAAAGCTTATGTTGCTCATAAAATCCAGGATAGATTTGGTTACAAATTTTCTAAAAAAAGTCTCCTACCACACCTACACCTTAGCTACCGTGCATGTTTATAGCATTATTTTAGATATGCACACATACATTTTTAATTGAATTCTTCTTTGAAATGTTTGCTTTCTCTAGTCATTATGTTTTTACCTTACTTCTTAAAATGCAGAATAAGCGCTCACTTTAAATTTTTATTTTGAAACCAAGGTACCTGGGAAATATGATGTAGTACATCTTTCCACAATGCAACCATCAGCTATTTAAATAGATATTGTTAAAAATGGTAAAGGCTTAAGTTTCATCGTAACTCCTATTGGAATTAATGACTCTGCTTACAGACCTTGGTTTGGAGGACAGGGACTGTTACAGAGAATAAGCCACTGGCAAGCCAGGCAATTCACCGAGGACAGAATGATTAGCCACAAGGAGCACTTACAGTGTGCACTGGTAATTTAGGTAATTGTATTGCAGGGTTTGCAGACCAATGAATTACAGAGATCTTTTTAAAAATATATATTGTGCAATTGGAACATATCCTGAAGCAGACACCAGGAAGAATCAGCTATCCAGTAATTCAGTTAAGATAAAGCATTGCTGATCTACAGCACTGAAAAAAACATGTAGAAGGCAGCATGCAATAAAATTATAGCACATACATTTATCATAAGAACTTCTTCACTAGGATGCTAGGTATTTAGATACCCCAAAAGACACAAATTTCCCACAGAAAATTCAAAGCAAAGAAAAAAAAAAAGAGGGGAAAAAACTCAAGAAGGAGGTGGTTTAATTGGAATACAATGAAATACAATGATCTATGTTATCATTTTAAAATTTATGATACAGTCACACTTAACCTAGTAAAAAAAAATCCTTATATTTATTTCCTTTTTTTTGCACTGCATATTTGCAAAGACCTCCTATAGTTAACATTATAATATAGTTAGTTGCTACAAATAATCTGCACTGATTATAGGAAAACTGTCAGTGTCTGTTCAAGGTCTGAAAAGGCTGCAGCAAATAGCTTTTCTCTTTGCCATGGAGACTGGGGTCTGTTTTTACGGTTACTCTGGTAACCAAAGCCTTTCTGGTGCTAGTCCTTTTCAGTTACTTTAGCTATTAAACCCTCTGGTTGAGACAAAAGGAAGGCGGTATGCAGACACTTCCCTATAAAGCAAATCTCAGGGTTAAAATTGACCAAAACTTGTAATAAAAGAAATAAAAGCAGCTTCTAATCAGCTGGTTACATTGTGGCAGTGAGGTGTTTGTGTGCTTTCCTACATGTGAGAAACTATGGTTTGGTGTGTTTGAATTTTAATCAGATTATTACAGGACCAGAAAATGGATTAGACATCTTCAGTGCTGTTTCAAGGAACACACACTCTCAAATGTGTGACCCTCACAGAGCAAAAGGCATCAGTTCTCAAAGTTGTCGGTCAGGGAGATTTTTTTTAAGGTGAGGATTCTGACATTGCTCGGAGTGATGGATATTAGAATAACCCTAAGCAGAGATTACAGAATGTTGTCCCCAAAGTCATGGGTTTGTTATGTGGCATTAATGAACCTTCACAGGAACTGGGATGCTTTAGAAAACAAAGTCAAAAAATGAATGCTGACCTGAAATCTTCTTATCGTCACAATAATAAAATACTCAGTTCAGTGATCTGTTTCATGAAGTTGATTACAGAAGATTGGCAACAGCAACAACAAAAAGGTAGAAGGCTGAGTTGTAATATATTTAACGGCTAAGATGGAGTAAGTGTCACTTTTGCTTGGAATCAGTAAGTGTAGGCAGGCTCCCAAATTATCTTGTTTTTCAAAATAGTAATGTTTTCACCTTAGATAAGGGCTCATTATGGCAAGCATTTACCCTCCCTACATATTTTGGTTTGAGCTTTCTACTCCGAATAAAGATTTTTCTCTGGAAGAAACAGCAGACTAAATAAACCAGAAATAATATGCTTCACAACTGAACAATCCATTCTTGCTTTAACATGGTCAAACTAAGTAACTCTAAACACGGCAATACCCATGGTGATAAACCACTTTTGAGCTGCAAAGTATTCAATTATTTTTCATTTGAACTATTAAATGTGTCACGCAGAAATTCCCCATTGCTGTTTTCACCCACATAGATTACCATGTTTAAAAAAAAAGAATAACTTTGTCCTATCAGAAGAGAGTTCAAACTAAAACACTGCAGAATATAGCCACTAAATTAAAATCAATTGGTATTTGTTAACAGAGAGGAAAACACCTGCAGTATTAAAAAACCAAAAGTATCTGTTCATCCATAAATTAAGTACAGGATCAGACTACTGGACTGCTCTCAGTTTAATCAAATTTCTGCATTTCAGTAGGGAATGCTCATTTAAATGTGTAGGCATAGAATTAAAGTGGTAAATAGAAGGCTTTCTGAGGCCACTGTTTGATGTGAACATCACTAGCAGAAAGGGCAAGTACCAATTCCTGATACCAGGTGTGCAACTGATAACCACATGTTCCAAAGCTAGGAAATAAAATATATTAAACATCCTTTTAGTTCCATTTTCTGGAGAATACAGGTGTCATAAGGAGAAGGGGAAAAACATATGTCTCTGAAATGGCTGGAATCAGAAGGAAGTTGACTATTTCTGGATTCGCTGTAGTTACTGATCAAAAGAATTTACTGATGTTTGTGCTGAAAATGGATCCCGCAATTTTAGGTGGTTTTGTGCACTGTTTACGGAATTAGTGGGTTCGTGTGAAACTTCTGGCCAAATCCATCCCCACCCTTTCTGCCACCTCAGGTATTTTCCTGTTTTCAAAGAACTGGATATTATTAATGATGAAACATTGATCTTGTGTATTCATATGTGTGAAAAAATCCAGACTTGTAAATTAGATAGAACGAAGGATGAGTTTCTGACAAACAGTCAGACAATCCCTGAGCTAAACTCAGCAAGCTCTTGGCACAGGTAGATTTTATCACCAGGTTTGTCATTAGCTTTTCTTAGTAATTCCTTGTGTTGATACTTTATGTCCCAGTGAATGATCTAACCGCAACCTCTCTCTCACACACACATTCAGCAAAGCCCACCAGAAGTGACACGGCGGGGGTATTTGGGCTTTGTGCCCCCCAACAGGTCCCCCATAGTGTGGGAACACTGTCTTGAGACAGAAAACCAGCCTTCTCTTTGCCTGGGGCAGCAGGTAAAATGGGGCTCAAGCTCTGATCTAGCTTTCGTTTCCCATTCCTTTGCCCAGGAATCATATCCCTACAGCTTCCCTGAAAATCAATCACCCAAGGCTAACGCTGCGGGCAGCCCCATCTTCTGCGGGAATCCAGTCTGGGCAAATCTCACAAATCTGGTGAGGATTTGTGTGCAAAGCACTGCATGAAGTGCATCTGCCAAGTGCCTCGAACTCCTCCTCTGCAGGGCCAGAGACAGAGAGCTGCAAGCTATTGCTTTGGCCTTTTCTCTAGAGAGGGACAGAGATCCTCACTGCAAATAGTGCATGTGATGATTGGTGATCTGCAGGCCTTCATGGCATTTTGCCTGCAGGGAAAAAAAAACATCATTATTCCCATTTTACAGCAAAGAAAGCTGGTATCGAGGCTGAGGGACAGCTAAGACTAAAATTTAAACATGAGTGCTGGGATTCTAACCCAGCGTTGAACTGAAAACTTCATAGCAAAGGACTTGGACAAAACCCTCAGCTACGCTTGAGACGCATTCCTCTGGGGTAAAAGCATTTCTGAAGTAGAGCAAAGCAGTTCAGATTGAACTGAAAGTCTGCTTGTCTGTCCTAGTTTGCACATCACATAGGTCAGATGATGTGCTGAAACTGAAACCACAAGATGGTCATCTAAGCCACAGGTAAATTATACAGAGGCAAATGAGGAGAATTTATTGGCTTCACACAGAGGTATTGATGCAGAGAATGGCCAGAGTGGCACACTCCTCTCCAGTGAATGATCAAAAGCCTGACAATCACATTTGGAGGTATTCCGGTGTGTACCTGAAATGTTTATCCCAGGATAAGATGTTCTATCTTACCGATTTTATATCTTCTTTGAAAGCCAGAGATCTGTGTTTTCCAGAGGTTTCACACTGGCTCAGGACTGTGCACAAGTGCCCTCAAGGACGATCTGTGGCAAAGCTCCCCAGAGCCTTCTGGCCTTGCTCCTCTTTTATAGGATTAAAAGCCATGGGGCATGAGTACTTGACCTGCTGTGATTTCTGGGAGCACAGGGATTTGTGGAGAGTGATGGAGAGGAAGCTTTGGGCTGTAGGATTTTAGAGAGGACATATTTTAAAATGAATGTGTGGTGTGTCTGCGAGGGGTGGAGAAAAAAAAAACAGAAAAAAATACTGTTACTTGTGGAAAAGGATATTAACAATGACTCAGAACAGTGACAAGCTACTATATGTTTTCCACTTTACATGTCTCCCACAACTAAGTAGGTACTCTGTCCTCATACTGTTCCACGGGACGGTTGGGGAATTGGCCCACACTTTTCAGGTCATTTCTTGACTGTCGCAAAAATTTCTTGTGTTACATAGTGATCAGCAATGCAAATATAGTTCCAGTTTCAAGAAAGACATTTCACCGTGAGCTGTGTATAATTTTCACCTTGTATAAGTGCAGACAACTTTTTAAAAACATTTTTACAAGAGTCTCATAAATGAAATATGCTGATTTAATAATTATAAAATCAGAGCCTTGAAGATATTTGCCTGAGATATATTGTAATGATTTGAAAGTCATGAAGCATAACTCCTGAAGCTGCTGCCCATGTATGACTGGACAAATCATTTGACTTCTGCAATCTACAGCTACCCGCTCTGTGTAGTAGGGAAGAAAATGTTTAGGCCCCAGTTTTGTCAAATCAAATGTGCAGAAGAAATCAAAAGTGGAAATTTAGCAATAAGAGGGTTTTTTTCAGTAGGTTTATTCAAGCAAACGGGAGCCTTACACACATAGGTAAGAATGCTAAGAACCATTATTTGCAAGGTACCAAGCAGCCCTCAGCAGCAACAACATGATTAGAAGACCCATTTCTCTAACCGTCAGTCTTGTGGCCTTGCTTCGGTTGCCTAAGCCCAGACAGTTAGAACCATTCAAGGCAACTCAGTTTGTCTGAGACATCCTTATGGTGCTGGCCGGTAAAATGCAGGATATATGGAAGACAAACACTGTTCTGGACAAATTGCTGAAAACCAGCCTGGAGACCTTTACCCATCTCAAACATAGTAGTTGCTTGTTTAGGCAAGTAAGGCAACTAAGTTTGCCTGTTTAGGCAACTAAATCACACATGCAAATGATCAGCATGAACAACCCCTGTAGCTTTTGCAGAAAGAGTATCTCATGTAGCTCACAGGTTTTTTTTCTTTAAGAACTGATCACAAAACAGTCCAAAAAAAATCCAGACTTAATTGTTTATTCAAATATCCTGAAACTATTCTTTCAGAAAAAAAAAAATATATAAACTCTCTTTAGGAAAAAAAAAAATAAAGAATTGCATAAAGTTGTTCTAGTTTCATGTAAACTTTATAAATAAGCATCTGACTTTCACCTTCTCTCCTTCAAAACCAAACCAAAACCAAACTAGCCTCAAACAAATTTCCTTTTAAACATTTTATGTCACTTTCATAGTAGATTACTTGAAGCCTTGCTGAGGAACTACACAGTCAACAAATGTGTCACTGTCATGAATAAGTACATTAAAACAGTTAGGACAGGTTTCAGTATAGCGGGGACTGAAGTATCATTTAGATATTTTTAGTTTCTACACTTCCTGGAAAAGAAACTCTTTTATTTTTACTTGTTAATTTTAGAATATTTTTTTCCATGCCACTGAAAACTCAGATAGTCACACAGTTCCTGAACGTACTTGTTTGGCGTCCCTCAGGGGTCCGTGTTGGGCCTGGCCCTGTTCAACATCTTTGTCGGCGACATGGACAGCGGGATAGAGTGTACCCTCAGCAAGTTCGCCGATAACACCAAGCTGTGTGGTGCCGTCGACACGCTGGAAGGGAGGGATGCCATCCAGAGGGACCCTGACAGACTGGAGAGGTGGGCCCGTGCCAACCTCATGAAGTTCAACCAGGCCAAGTGCAAGGTCCTGCACCTGGGTTGTGGCAATCCCAGGCACAAATACAGGCTGGACAGAAAATGGATCGAGAGCAGCCCTGAGGAGAAGGACTTGGGAGTGCTGGTGGATGAGAAGCTCAACATGAGCCGGCAAT
The DNA here is from genome assembly GCF_036417535.1 of Chlamydotis macqueenii. Lineage (NCBI taxonomy): Eukaryota > Metazoa > Chordata > Aves > Otidiformes > Otididae > Chlamydotis > Chlamydotis macqueenii. The sequence goes on along the minus strand of NC_141556.1, from coordinate 152,282,752 downwards.
GCGCCCTTGCGGCCCAGAAGGCCAACCGCATCCTGGGCTGCATCAAGAGGACTGTGGCCAGCAGGTCAAGGGAGGTGATTCTCCCCCTCTACTCTGCCCTGGTGAGACGCCACCTGGAGTACTGTGTCCAGTTCTGGAGCCCCCAACATAAGAAGGACATGGACCAGCTGGAGAAGGTCCAGAGGAGGGCCACAAAGACGATAAGAGGGCTGGAGCACCTTTCCTATGAGGACAGGCTGAGAGAGTTGGGGCTGTTCAGCCTGGAGAAGAGAAGGCTCCGGGGAGACCTGATAGCGGTCTTCCAGTACCTCAAGGGGGCCTACAAGAAAGATGGGGAGAGGCTGTTCGGTAGGGCGTGTTGTGATAGGACAAGGGGTAATGGTTTTAAAATAGAGGGGGGTAGATTTAGATTGGATATTAGGAAAAAAATTTTTACAATGTGAGTTGTAGAACACTGGAACAGGTTGCCCAGAGAGGTGGTGGATGCCCCATCCCTGGAAACATTCAAGGCCAGGCTGGATGAGGCTCTGAGCAACCTGATCTAGTTGGGGATGTCCCTCCTCCTTGCAGGGGGGGTTGGACTAGATGACCTTTGAAGGTCTCTTCCAACTCTAACCATTCTATGATTCTACTTCTTAAATTGTTCATGGCACCCTGTCAATTTTTAATTCACCATCTCCCAGTATCTAGCCCATGGCCCCAGCCTGGCAGACAGCTTCGTCACAAGCATCATAATGGTTTTTCCTTTCTCAGAGCCCCTGAATACTAGAGCTGTATGACTTTATGAGGTTTTCAAGCTTTCATCAAAACAACACTTTTTCTGCCTTTCATTTGCGTAGCATATTTCAAAAAATGTCATTCAACTGTGACAGGGATTTACAAACAATACACGTGAATTAAAACTGATGGAATACTTATTACTATTTTTTCAAAGGTTTTGTGAGTGGTCATGTTTGTATAAGCCTTGAGTTTGACCTTGCCTGCTGTTGAGAATTGGTTCCCTGCTGTCCATACTTTAAGGCTTTATCCGAGTTTGTGTTAGGCAACTGAGGTGAGAAACTTTCTGCAAAGTCTAAATTTTCATTATGAAACAGAAGACTATGCTTGCTTGTGAGGTTTCATTTAGCTGAAGATATAGAGGTCCGTTCTTAGTTCGCTAGTGGACGTGGCAGGAGCTGCTCCCTGTGGGGAGATGTGAGGAATAAGGAGTCCCGGCTGGAAAGCTAGCAGACACAAGGCAGGACATCTCTCACACCACATCCAACACTTCTCTCCTAGAAATCATCATCTTGCCAGCTAACACAACATGACTGAGTAAATAAGCAGAAGCTGATGTCACAGAGAAAACTGAGCACTTCTGGTGTGCAAAAGAGCATCACCAGTCAATGTGCGCATCAAGGCAAAGGGACTTCAGTCATAAAATACATTTCAAACATATTACACATCTGGTTAAGATGAAGAAAGATTTAAGAAAAACTCCTACCACTGGAATTTTCTTCACAGGTTTGCACTGAAAGCAGGATAAGCTTCATATATCTACCTTGACACCTATGAACATATCGATAAATTTATGGTGGGGGAAAATATTAATTTTCTCATAAATTTCTGTTTACTCTGTGCTTTTCTTGAAAGAACAGCTGTTTAGTAGTTAACACTGTCTTCAAGACTATTGTTTTCCATTTGTAAATCAGTGTGTGTAGGACATTCAGCAATATGTACTCTTTGGCCAAGACAGTGTGATGACTTTGTTGGAGCCACAAGTAAATTCTTTCTTTGGCTAAATCTTTATTAAACAAGTTACTCAAATGCAGCATATATCCTCACTTGTTGTACATGTTTCAAATATTTTAGAGTCAAAATCCACGCGAAGGATTGACAGAGCTTTGATTTGTTAAGCTATGCCTAATTTTACCACAAGGATAGTTACATGGGCGCTTACAGAACTCAAGTTAAAGTTCTCTAGGTCTCCGTGCAGTTACTTGACTGTAACTTTTAAAAGCACAAATAACTCAAATTGCATGTTAGTCAGGAGTCAGTACTGCTAACATTACTCCTGCCAAGCACCAGCTCAGACCAAAAGATATATTGGCAAAACTGCTTTTGATCTACAGATACAATACAGCATAGATAAGGGTAACAGTCTGGGGTTTTTTTGTGGATAAATGACTTATCAGTTTAATTTTTATTTTGGGCTTTGAAATTTAGTGCATAGTTACTCCTACCTGCAGCCAGCTCAGCCTTTCAAAAATGAATGGTTATAATGTTTCTGACCCATATTTATTTTCTTAATGCTTCCAGTGACTGAATGGATTTATTTCCTTACTGTTTTTTCACAGTTAACTTTTAATACTAGCATAAATATAACATATAATCTATGGGCTTGTTTTATATTAGTAAAAGTACTGAACACTCCTCTGGAAGCACTTGTGTTAGGACTCTAAGAAACAGATAAAGTCAGAGATGTCTTACTTTGGTATGATATTCTATAGCACAGTGTTACCTCGACTAACATGCCTATTCAGAAATGCAGGCATAGTTTACAGAGATTTTACTTGTTAGCTTTAAGCATCATTCTGCATTTTTGCATTTTCAAGTCTTTAAATTACATTAGGAAATATATTGCAGTGAAGGAAAAAGATTGAGACATACAAATCTGTATACTTTTATGGGAATAATGATAAAAAGAAATAAGACATTTTATTCCAGGAATGATAATAAATACAGTTTTCTATATTGTCTAGTCTTTTACTTCAATGTAATGGTTTTAGCACTCAGAAAGTGTCTGAGTTAATAGTTCTGTAAATCTATTTTTTATCAATTTAAATCTTTGAATCATATACAATTAGAGCTCTTTTTGTTAGATTTAATTGTTTGGTCTTTATAGACTGTTCCTGTAAGTTGCTTATTACATTAAGAAAAAATATAGGGCCCCTTTCAGGTCAAGGTCAGTAGAAAACATTGATAGCTTTTTATTCCAGAATTAATGGAACAGATATATGTATATAAGAGCATGAAATAAAATACTCCATAAATATAAGACTAAACTCCTAATGCAGAATGTCAACAGATGCATAAATACCTGACTATTCCATCACGTTCCCTCTCACTGCTCTTCCTTTAGCCAAATTTAACACTGGTCACTTCTAAGAGCTCTCATTTTTTTTCACTAACGTTTATCACTTCTAAAAAAAAAGTTATATCCTTCCAGGATATCACTTCCTGGAAACAGGAAGCCTGGTATTTTCTAAAAGAAATGCAATTCCCTTCACAGTAGGCCTTGACTTTGCAAAATGCCTAGTACCTCCTCTTAGGAATCAGCCTTCATCAGTCCCCATCTGCACTGTAAAATCAATCCAAGTAGTCTTACGAGGTGGGTCTCCTGAATGTTCTCCATGTCTTGGGCTTGAGCCCCCTTCTTCAGGATGGATCTTCTGCACCGAGCTTCAAGTCGGAGGCTGTTTATACAGTGCTCAATTTCTTTATTCAAGGTTCCTATGCCTCAAGTTATTTTGTTGATTCATTTGTTTTCCAGCGATGTAAAATACTTCAGCTGCATCCTCTGAACAGTTGTACCTCTGTAGACCTGCCACTTGACTAAAGGAAGAAAAAAACATGGTAAAAAAAAACCCTAGCCATTGGAGAAATGTTTCAACTATACGTATTCGTTTTTATTTAGGTGACCTATGTGATGTTGCATGTTGTCCTTTCCCAGAGGACAAAGAGCTTCGGAAATGTCGGTTCCATTTACGGCTCTATAGGGTTATGTCTGTTGTGTGTATATGGGCACACACGCTCTCACATACACCAAAGAGAGGAAGTAATTTTATTTTACACAAATCAGCTACTTAAAGTAAATTGAGATATATAGAATTTACCAATGAAATGAGTGATTTGATGTGAATAAAAGAGGTGGTGTGTTGTAAATCAGTACTGACAGCCAAATGGGAAAAATTGACAGAGCACTGTAATCACTCCCAACATCCACTGAAGTTATTGATCCAGAACCTCTATAATCCCCTTCACATAACACAAGCAATTTCATATAATACCTGTAATAACAGTGCATTCAAACTCAAGTAGCCATCAGAAGCTTTGTATCTAATGGCGAAGCAGGCCTCTGCTGAGTAAGTGTAACAACTAGAGCACAAAAACGCCGATGACTCTCGCCTTTCACAGGTAACGGTCTGCGATAAGAGCTAGTTCAGACGATAAACACTTCCCAACACCAAGGAAAATGAGCTATTAATTGCCCGCTCGCTAAATGCGCTCTGAAGGCCTAAAGCCCTGGGTGCAAAACAGGGAGAAGGTAAGGGGGATTTGGGGACTGATAACACGCCGGACCCTATCCAGGCGGCAGCTATCTGATGTTAATGACAAGAGAGGAAGGAGGGCTGAGAGGTATTTAGCCGCTGGGTCATTACATCCTTCCCAGGTGTTTTTCCCATGAAATGTTCTACCAGTTTTTACAAGCTCCTTCACTGGCTGATGGATTATTCCACCGCCTTATCAAAGCTTTGCCAGCTCCTCATTAATATATAGAGCGAGCGGCGAGGTTCTATATATCATTGTCTTCTTCTCGGGGAGGGCTAATCAGTCAGGCATTATCAGCCCGTCAGCAGAAGGCAGGCAATCAGGCCTGACAGCGGAGAATCATGGGAGAGCAGGGAAGGTTAAATGAGGCTGACAGTTGTGATAATGATGATTATACTATAAATTAAGATATGATGATAAAGGAGAATAAAAGACACAATCTGAAGCAATATTTGGTTTAACATGTCTCTCTTTTTCGGTACTGCTAAATGGCCATAACATTTATCACACCGAACAAGAATGGACATTTAACTACCATGATAAAATAGGACAGCATCAGATTGAAAACCCAACAAGTTGTGATTATTGTGTCAGGCACTTTTCCACCGGTTGAAAAAACTGGAGATAGAGCATATGTTATAATCATTCATGCATTATTCTGCAGAATGAAAAGAAAATAGATCTATTTTAGAAATGTCTTCCAGACTTCTAGATAAAGAAAAAAAATCCAAAAGGAAAAAATTAATATATTCTCCTGCTTCCAAGATCATTTTTATCAATGAAACTATAGGAAGCTGAGTGATAGTTCCTCCCTGCCACCTCCTCATAATGAACACGTGTATTTATTAGGAGCCGATTTGGAGAATTTGTAATTGTTTTGCCATTAGTCTCTTATTAGGCAAAACACTGTAAATGAAATTACAGAACACAAACATATCATTTTTAAAGATTACTTTCTTGTCAGTGGGTAAAAATAAGTAGGTTCACACAGGTGAAATCAAATAAGAATTGGCATGGTTTGACTGGGGGGACGTATATAATACTGTGAACTTCATGTAACTATTTGGTTGTTTGCTTCGATAAATAGATGATATATGTATTGTTTGTTTATGATGTTAATGTTTAGGGTGCTTAGCAATCCTAAATAAATATCATCTGACTGTGAGAATGATGCTAGCACAGCTTAGGCAGTATCCTAGCCCCTGTGTGTTGTCTACATGCGACAAGTCAGGACAGCCAGGCCGGGCTGAACAGAGAGTGTTTTGTGCGTGGGTGTGCTTGCCGTGTCCTGAAAGGAAGGAAAAGTTTGGAAGGGAAAGTGTAAAGCCTCCTTTTTGGAAAAACGTGCATTTTAGAATAAGTAGAACCCAAATGTTCTGTATGTCTGCGAACAACCCCTCTGCTTCCTGTAGATATGTTAAAGAAATTATTATCTGTGTACATAGAGATCTTTGTATAAAGTCTATGATTTGCACAAGTATGTAATTTCTATGTCCGTAGATCTGACCGTGCTCCTATTGCAAAGGCAAAACCTCAGACTGAACCAATGGTGTAAAGCTATACTATTAATAACTGTTTTGTGCATGAATACCTGAGTATATTTTTGTATAACACAGTCATAGGTCATGAGTCTCTAACTACAATACACTTGCAAGTCCATCACTTACTAAATATGTGCAAGGAGATAGTAATTTGATAAATCACTGTATTATTTGGTTGCTACATGATCTGTGCAAATAGAGCTTTTGTGTTAGTCATAGAAGAAGAAACAAACTTCAATTAAAGTACGCTGTATTAAAGTGACAGTGCAGGAGAGAGAAACAAATATTTTAAAAGTCCATAGCTTTATTTTCTCCAGCTCTCCTTTATCACCTCAGATTGGGAACTATTTGCAGCATGAAAGCTGATTATTAATTGCAGAAGTGGTTGAGATGACTGTGCAAGTCATAGACACAATGATTTGCTTTATAAATTAAACAAAGTTAGTACATATCAAGCCCTCCATGAAACATGACTTCTCTGGAAGCTGCTCAGACACTACAGTGATGGCAGTCACTTAAGTGCCCTAGACAAACAGAAATCTTTGCTGTGATTATAGTGATTACGTTTTCCACAGTGAGTGACTCAATGGAAATAAAACCAGAGCTAAAAGAAAAAAAACACACCAACCAAAAAAAAAAAAGCCACCTTGAGACAACTGCTGTAGTATTGTTTTTTACTGGAAATGGCCTGTTGTCTAATGCACTTCAGAACAGTATTTTTATTATTTGATCAGTTTGATTTACCAGAGTAGTGAAAATTGCACCCATTCCTCTCGTACAGATGTAAAAGAAGGAACACAGATGAGTTTATAAACCTGACAGTCTGTGATGGAAATGCTTATGCAACCAGCACTCTCTGGCTGTGCAGTCTGCTCTTCAGAAAGAGCTGAAGATATTCGTTATTAGGGGACAAGGAAAGAGCGTGAAAAAATACAAAGAAAGAAATGTGATCAAATGGAGTATCCCAATGCAGCAGCCTATGCTTTATTTGTGTTTATCTTCTGTAATGATATAGAGCACTTTGCCTTGCTTCAGTTTGAAACATGTTATTGCATCTGAATAAAATCACTAGAGTTCTTCATGAAGATAGGGATTTTTTTTTGCTATTTATCCTCCCGAAGATCAGGATTTTATTAAAGGAGCAACGCTGCTCCGGGGACTTTCTCACTAGCTTGCTCCATCAATTCAAGTGCATGCTGAAGATATATTCACAGGACTTCAGTCCAATAAATCAGCAGGTTTTACTGAGATAATGTATTTCTTCTAAGAGGCACAGAGGGGATAAGCCTCATGCAACCAGGAAAGAGGGAGGAGACCACTGCAAAGATTATGACTACATATTTTAGGGGGATGCACTGCTAGAGTCGAGGCACTCTGGGCAGGAGCAGATTCAACTTCTGTTCTTAGAAAATGGTGATAAAAACCAACATCTCCCATTTCCCGTCCGAGCTGATATGAAGATAAAACAAAGTTATCAGATGAATTGGTTGAGGAGATATGTGTTAAAAACCCAAGTTGTTTTTCAAGCTTTTATTCATTTGCTGAGTTGCAGAGCTTGTAACATCTGTTGGGATGAATATCACTTACTGGGCTCAGAAGTCCCATGTAGGCAATGACCAGACTGAGATTCAGGTCAAGGCCCATCAGGATAAACTGCAAATTTTCTAGGGGGAAACAGTAAGTCTGCTGAATTCAGTCAGGATTTTGTGATTAACTGCGGTGCAGCCAGGATTTCTTCTGTGGAGATTTTACTAGGTGCGGGCACACATTGTTGGTGCCTGGCTACTAAGGTTCAAGAACAGGGATCCTTTGTCTTCCTTCCAACTTCTTCGTTCCTCTCCTTCCCCTCCCACCCTCCCTTAACGGTCCAAACACACAGAGCGTACCCCCACAGTCGATGGCCACTGCTAACGCCAGCCAAGTCTGAAACGCTTAGCTGAGACTCATTAGTCTTGTTATAAAAACGCCATTGGAAGTGTGGTTTATCACTTGGAGGTAAGGTTCTAATTTTGGCACACGGGAGGCTGCAGGCAGGAAAATATCTTGTTCCTTATTCCATTTTATTAACTTTGTTTTGTTCGCTTGAGCCTAGTACTGTGTTAGACTTTGAATAATCACAGCTGTACAGGTAGCTCCAGTGGAGTGAATGAGAGGCTTTTTCAAGGGCTCTGCTCCCTGCAGAAATGATTTGTACCTCTGCCTGATTGTCACTAACAGAAAATGAGAAATAGGAACATTCAATGCAAAGTAATGTGTTCTGTACAATTACTGGATTAATAATTTTATTCCATTACTGTGTGGGGAGAGAGGACATCAGGTTGAAGATCTGCAATTCTAGTATATTTCTAAGCGTCCTGTTAAGAGAGTGAGCAAGGGTCAGGAAACTTAATTATGCCATAACTAGATAGAAATTGCCAAGTGATAAAAAGAAACATCCAGCCAGATTCAGCAGGAAATTACAGCTTTAATAATATAGCATAATGCCTACTTCTATACAATTATTGGAGAGACCCTGAATGATTTTAAATAACAGGCTTGGTTTTCCAGTAACGACAGGGGAAAAAAAAAATCTGAAAATGACATTTTGCTGTAAATATTTTTCTGAGTTTCGGGGGGGTGGTTTTTTTTTAAAGATTAAATTATTAAAAATCGCATATTTACTCTTGGTAATGTGGAAATGCTATTATTCTGAAATGAGAGAAAGGTTATATTTATGGAGGAATTCATATTCGTGGAAATTAAGCCTGTGGAATCATACTTTTGGTCTATTGTGCTTCTGTATTGTATTTGTAATTTGGAAATGAAAAAGCAAAGTGCACTGAAATTTATATGAAAAACTTAGGACTGAGCAGTTTTGTTTTACAATACCAATTTTTTCCACACTATGACCATGTTTGTGTCCATTATGTCCCCGGACAGTATTATTTCAGTAAAATACCTATGAACAGATTAAAGATGCACTTCCATGCTGATACAAGATTTCCTTATAAATTTGTAGTCTTTATGAAAGATTTAAAAAATACTATTTTAGCATAAACAATAATCTTCATCCTAATGAGAAGCAGCTCTTTTTTTTCTTTCCCCTACCAGATGAAATAGGATTTTTTAAATATTAAAGTCTTATCACCTTCGTAAACACTGCATGTGATATTAAGGCCTTTTGCAATATACGTGCATGTGTTTGTCCATTTATTTCTAGTGTAAGAAGGAAAAGTCATTTCTGGTGCTAACCCAGGAGAGCCTAGCATTTCATTTTGTATTCTGAGGATGCAGATTAATCAACCTGACTCTCTTACCCAGGGCTAGCCATTCTGCCTGGAAATCTGCATATCTGCATATTACTGTTCTTCCCTGAATTTAATTTCCTACAGGAGCTGATATTAATCACCCTGTTTAAACAGAGGGGATTTGGGGTCTATACAAATATGACATTTTTTATGGAAGTTGTAGAATATTTTCTCTTTTTTCATTATTATTTAAAGAGACAATAGCGTGGTGTCTTAAAGCAAACTATGGGAGATTATTTTTGTTTATTTGAGCTCATATACCTGTAGTTTAGATTTTAATCATAAAATATGGCACACCGAGAAAACCGCTTTACATTCTCCCTTCCAGAGTCTGCCTTCCCTGCCAAGAAAATTCCTCCAGGTTTCATTGCAAATGACGGAACAGAGTTGGGTCATGCATGCCTCAAATACATCCTAGCTGAGAAAGTTTATTCAAACCCTTTCTTTAAAACCTCTACCGGTTTTATCACCTAAGTACCAAGCACTGTGCAAGCAAGTGGGAATTTGTACACCCCTGTTATCCAACTGGTGATCCCAGGCGGAGAAACGAGGTTGACTTGTTGGATCACCACTGAAATCCACAAGCCAGGCACGGACCTTCTTGTGGACTTCAGTGGCCCTGCATCCTCTGCAAGTGCCTGGGGAAGCACCAGAGGAGCTGCCACACTGTCACCAAGGGGTGGGAGGAGGAAATTAGCTAGTAGGCTGTCCCTTTCCCCTTTGCCAGGTGAATCTGTATCTACACAAGGCCACTGGCTCTGCCTGCATGCGGTCACAAAATTTGGTCAAACGGGGAATCCTCACGGCTAATAACTCCTTGTTTTCTCCAGGCGAGAACAAAGACGATTTCATGAAGGCAGCGGTGGCAATGGCGTCGTTGTCCTACCTTAAAGCCCCCCCTCAAATTATTTGAAAGTGGAGAACAATGAACCGTCACTGTGCGACTCCACTGATGTCAAGCGCATTGTATCAGGCAGGAATTCGGTCCAATCTGTCTGTCCCTCAGCCAGTATTACTTGGCATATTTTATTTTGGCTGCTTAGACTGCAGTTATGGTCCAAGCACAAACAACTCAGAAGAACAACATGCTTGGAAATATGTGCCTATATACCCCAGGAGTCTCTGCCAGCTGGAAAAACAGAGCATACATCAGTTACTGACTAGATATACTGCCCTTGTTAAAAAAAAAAGAAGCTGCCATCCAGTTTTTTGTTTAAATTTACACCCTGGACTATTGTGGCACTCCAGGTTAATTTGGATTGGCACCTTCTTTGCAGAGCTCTCTGATGCAGCTCTGAAAAAGATGGGGCTTTCTTTAGGTGAGGCTGGGGCCTTTCATAGGAAACCCCAACCTCTCATCAAAGCAGTGCTTTTCTGTCTCCCATTAACATGCCCAAAAACTTAATGAGAAGAGATCCAACATTGCATTCTTCTTGCTTTCTCTATCAAGAAATACATACAAGTTCAAGTTGGGGAAAAAATTTAAACGCAGAATTGCTGACTGTTTTCCATTCCACATGAGTACAGAACAGCTATAATAGTGAGTAAATTTTCACGTAAGTTGTGATGGAGATGGAGGCTTGTCCTTTATTTGCAGAGGCTGAATAGGTTTTTAACCACATATAGTCTGGTTTCATTCCAAACTCCTGGTTCTGCAAACCCTTGTGTCACAATTCCCGGAAAGGTTATGTCACCAGCAGTTTCACTGGGTCTGCTCGGGCAAGTACATCGGGCTGTCGCAGTATACAATCAGGGCAGATATTTGTAACTCTGATTAAAAGTCACAGTGGTTTTTTTTTTTCATTTCTGACCTAAAACTGAATGTGAGGTTGATTTAGATTTTTTTTTTTATTTTTCTACAAATTGCATCAGCTTCTGGAAATGTTTTCCTGTTTTAGAAAACTTTCATAATAAGGTAAAAAAATACCCAGTTGTTGTGACTAACCCAAGATTTTCTGGAGGATTTATTATCAAAGGTCTTGGCATTGCTGTGAAGAAATTACTGGTATTCATATCGTTCTTCCTGAACACCTAGGCTGCTATATTTTCATTGCCTGTTACAAATCACACGGGTATCGCCCTAGGCAAATAACAGCTTAGCATGTTTATCTGTCTGTGCTAATAGCATTTCATTTGAAGTCTTAAAAGTCACAAGTGGCTTAAAAGGGCACTATTACATGACTTCAGATTTTATTGCAAAATGACAAGGTCCAGTTTCATTTGTTCTGCTTTGAAGTATTCATGTCCCTTGGCTGCCTGATTGCAGCCTTTTCCTATTCAAACTTTGAGCACAATCCCCTTGAACGAAGACACTATCTTCTCTAGACAACAGAGAGAACTTTGCTTGTAAAAATGCTGTTTTCAAGCTTAGTTGTCTGGCTTCCATTGGTGTAATATTATCCATTGTGACTTGCTTTAGTGCTAGCTGGCCTGTAAAGAAAAAGATTGGGTAAAATAGCCGTTTTGTAATTAACTTACACCGCCTGTCTGCATTCATATGAAAGCTAGGACTGAAAATTATTTAAGAGCATTGTCGTGGTTTCGGCAAGGATGGAGTTAATTTTTCTCTCAGTAGCCGGTGTGTATCTGTATCCTTGTACAAAATATGTATAAGAATCTAAAAGTGATAGCCTGGACTGAATATGTTCTTCCCGACATCTGATAGGCTTTAGTTAATTTATAGTAAAAATGTTTTCATCTTAAAGTTTGTGTACCTACAATTTTTTGGTAGGAAACAGAAAATGCAAAATGCAACACAGTCAGTGTATCTAAACGAGGGCAGATACTTGAAAACTTTGCTGAATCGGGACCAAAGACAAATCTGCGCTTTCTTTTTTTTTTTTTTTTATCAAAGGTTCTCTTAGGCAGGACTATAGGTACTAGAAATAGCCCCAGTTGTTCCCTGTTAAGGGGAAGATCACATAATATTGCTCGAGACAAATAATAATAGAGAACTCTTTTTTTATGCGAATCTAAAGTATTTTCATGCAATTATAGCAACAGAAATCTTGGTTCAAGTAGTTCTTTACAGGCCCTCTGGATAGTATAGCTACATCTAACTTTTGAGCACACTGCAAATACTGCACACCGATTTGGAATGGAAGTGTTTAAGTTTTGTGAATTTCAGCACAATCACACAGGATGAAATCTCAGAACATTTGGGAAAAAAACCTTCTTGTTCCACTTGTGCTTATTGGAGGAAATTTTATAACACAGACTTTACTTAGTAGAAGAGTGAAATCTGCAGAACTGGTAAATTAATTTTAATTTTAAAATGTTTTAAGTCCAGAATTATTTTCCATAGTGCTTTTAGCAGGAAACATCCTCTGGTATAACATATGTGGTGCGAATAAACGCGTATATTTTGCAGCTACAAAACAAACGCCAACGCTTTGTTTCATAGCAAATACTGTCATCTGAAAATATGCCTGGCTTAGGTTAAGATACTTACACCACATTTTTGCAATAGCAGGTATGAGATTTTCTGTAAATAAATCCATCAAGAAGTAAAAAGGGAAGGAATTGTTATGAATCAAATTATTATACCTGTAAAGCTTGTAACAAGAAGATACCTTACTTTTCTGTAAGAAACAAGAGGCAATGAGACAAGAGGCAATGACAGGAATATTTTTTTATTTGAGTCTTTTTCTATAACCAGATTCTTATTTATTTTACTGAAAGCAGAAGAGTGTTCCGATCTGCAAGAACCTGAGTGGGGGAGATGTATGTCAGAAGAAAAGATAATTGATGGTAAACGTCAAATATTAAATCTTGATCTAGTTATTACCCAGCATATTAGCTATGTAAGTAGCTTAACAATTACAGCTGTGATTGACTAGGTGGGATCCAAAATCCTAAATATCAACTGCCAGAAGGGATAATTATAACACATTAGCACCTGCGTGCTTAGACAAGATTGACAACTCCAGTCTAACATCTGCTTAATATCACTTTCATACTTTTCATATTTTTTTTCCTTTTAAAAAGGAATAACAAAGATTTTCTTGAAGCATAACAATAATTCAGCATCCACGTTACACATTCAGTTGATTATAGTTGCTTGGCTTGTTGTGTTTGGTCATGTTTTGCACTGACACATTTAAAATTAAATAAAGGCTTTTTGGGATTAGACAGTCACAGTTGTGGTATATTTTTGACAAAATGTACCTGTCAGAATCATTTGAAGAAATCCCAACAAGTGGGCTGATCTTCAGTCGGCTGGGCTGCCCAATGCAATTTAACAACAAAATGAAACTGGATTGGAAAAGAAAGGTCTTACACTCCCACCACGGAAGCAATAGAGAGAATATTCAGTATTTGACACGAACAGTATAGTGAAACCGCCCTGCTGGGCTGTTCATAGAGGTGAGGCAAAATGTTCCCTTCCCGGCACAAATCCTGACCTCCCCAGCTCTGTGCGTAAGGCCAGTGGTGTCCACCATAGCAGCCACCCTGCGGAGGCAGAGCCATGATGGCTCTTCCCTTGCAGCGCTTGCCTTTGGACCCACTGAGCTTTGCGCCCTCATGCCAGTTCCCCTCCAGCCCTTGCTCCCGGACAATCCCAGAAGCAATTTGCAGCAGGGTTGAGCCTCACCTCAAGCCTCACCTCAAGTTTCAAGGCTACTCTGCCTCTCTGGTTCAGGGGGACCCCCTTTTCACTGAAATCCAATGGCGCACTCTGCCCAAAAGCAAATATTGCTTTCCTCGTATTTGCTCACAAGAAACTAAGCACATTTACCGGAGCAATAACACTGGCACATTCATGCCAGCTTTGCAAAGCAGGAGCACCTTTCCTGAGCGGAAAACTGATGGAGCTGGATTACGGCCCCATAAAAGAGGAGAGTGGCGGGGATACAGGTTTGAGTAAGTACAGACATTGTTACTCCTCTGTCTCATGGGGCAGAGATGACATTCCTCAGTTGGTAAACCAAAGACCCCTCCTGGCTCTGTGTGTTTCTGTGCAGGGGAAGCTCAGCAGCTGAGGTTGCTCTTGATCTCATTGGGAATTTGATGTCATTTTTAATTGAAGCAGGCAGAAGTTTCTTATAGAAAAATATATAAACACTACAGTAACCTACTCTCCGACTGCACAAGCAAATCTGCTTAGTAAAAATTTTTTTTAGATGAAAAAATTTTTTTAAAAGTCCAAAATCTTATTGCTTGTGGGTTTATCTTTACAGTAGGGGAACAGTAACTAATTTTACATTAAGTCCTTTAATGCCTTTAGGGAGCTATGAAGCCTTATGCTCATGTAACTCTCTCCTCCACTCTTGGGGTTTAATTCTAGGTTTCTGCTTACATTTAGAATATGTAGTTCAAGTATACACCGCTCAGACATGATGCCACAGCACACTGGAAGACTAACTCACTCAGCAGTGCCAGCAAAGCCTCCATACAGAGGCAGAGGAGTCTTCGCAGGGGTACAGCAGCTGAATATTTGGGCAAACTCTGTTAGCAAAATAAATCCTTTTGCTGGTAAAACCACCTCTAACCAGCTTTGGTGCACTTTCTCCCTCATCACTTTCTCCATTCTTTACCTTTGTTCTGATGTGGTCTTTTATTTTGCTGTTACACAACTTTTATACTGTGCTCCAGCCATGGGTTATCACTGACTCTTCCTGAAGCTGTGCACATACTTGGTAACCTAGCCTAAGGTGCCTAAACATAAACCTAAATTTCACATACCTCTGCATTATCATCCTTTACCCTCTGTTTGTAGCACAATTGTAGGACAGTTGTAATTTTTTTCTGCTAATTCTGTAGTCTCATACCAGTTTCTGAACTTCACTGTTCATAGTGCATAGAAGTTTCAATTTTTCTGTGTTAGCATAATTTACATTTTCATGAAAACTTTTTAAAAACACTTATTTAATAGTACTAAGTTGTACTTTAGCCCTGCTAAAGCTACGCAGTTTCTCACTCACTCTCCCTACCCTCCGAGAGAATGGAGGAGAGATAATATAACAAAAAAAGCTTGAGGTTTGAGATAAGGACAGGGAGAGATCATTCAAGTTACTGTTACAGGCAAAACAGACTCGACTTGGGGAAAACTATTTCAATTTAGTATTGATAAAACCAAAGCAGGATAATAAGAGAGAACAAAAACAACTTCATCCCACCCCTCACCTCTTCCTGGGCTTAACTTCATTTCAAATTATCTCTACCTCCTTCCCTGCTCGAGCAGCACAGAGGGAATAAGGAATGGGGGCTGCGGTCAGTTCATCACACATTGCTTTCTGCAACTCCTTCCTCCTCAGGGGAAGAACTCCTCACATCCTCCCCTGCTCCAGCGTGGGGTCCTTTTCCATGAGGTGCAGTTCCTCATGAACCAGCTGCCCCTGTGGGCCCTCCACAGGCCACAGCCTTCTTCAGGCATCTGCCTGCCCCTGCGTGGGGTCCTCCATGGGCTGCAGGTGGATCTCTGCTCCTCCGTGGACCTCCATGGGCTGCAGGGGGACAACCTGCTCCACCATGGTCTTCACCACAGGCTGCAGGGGAATCTCTGCCAGGAGCAGCATTACTCCTCCGCCTCCTTCTGAACTGACCTTGGCATCTGCAGCCGTTCCTCTCATAAGAAATTCTTCACAACAGGCAGGCAGACACCTTTTAGGATCTTTTCACATCTCATTCACATCTCATCTCCTCTCTACTTCTTGCAGCCAGGCTGGGCCGAGTCGGGCCCAGACGGCTGCCCGGCGGGAGGCCAGAAGGTGAGGGCCGCAAGGCCCACAAGGCTCGCGCCTCCTCCTCTCTGCTGCTGCTTCTGCTTTTTCATCTCTTTTTTTTTTTCATTTTCCCCTTCTTAAATACGTTTTCACAGAGGCATTATCACTGTAACAAATTTACTTGGCCCGGGCCAGCAGCAGGTCTGCCCTAGACCCGGTCGAGTCCACCAGACAAAGCGGAAACTTCTAGCAGCTTCTTGCAGAAACTACCACTGTAGCCTCGCCCCTCCCGCTACACAAACCCAACACATGCTAACAGCAATATTTTTCTCTTTTCACCATGAGGACAGCCAAACACTGGAGTAGGCTTCCCAGGGATGTTGTACAGTCTACATTATTGGAGGTTTTTGAGGTCCAACAAGATAAAGCCCAGAGCAAAGTGGTCTGAGGACATAGGTGACTCCTTTTCAAGCGGGAAGATGGACTAGAGGCCTCCTGAGGTCTCTTCCAACCTATATTTTCCTATTATTCCAATTTCTGAAAAATATAATGAAAAATTCTGGTACAATCTATTTGCTAGAAAGTGTGAGAAGGATGTCATATGAATGTTTGTCTCATTCACCTCAATAATATCAGCTATTTTTAAACCCTGAACTATTCTGTATCTTTCAGAATGTTTATTAAGACATTAACATCAATGAGTTAAACTGTTGGGATAACTGAAGAGTTTTACATCACGTTTTGATACCACTGCTGTACTAGTGCTTTGTTGAAGTTCATGTTGTTGGCAGGTTTCTACCAAAGAAGCTGCAGAACTGAATTTTGCACTCACAGAGCAACAGCAATATTCTGATTTTTAGAAATCTTTCAATATGCTGGGTAATGTTCTTTTTCATTTCTGGAACATTAAGGAATATGTAGTAAGAAAATGACCAAAAATGGGGGGTTTTTTGCATGTATTATATTTGCTAGTTATAATGACTTCATTTGCATTTAATTTTTAAAAGTGGTTATTAAAGTTTAAGTGGAAAATGTAACTTAATTTAAGATTGATCAAATTGTGTTTTGATCCCTAAGTAAACATCGACACTGAAGAAATTGCCCAGCAGAATTGGACTATTCAGACTAATATTAAAATAGGCTTGGTTTTTTAGTGACAGGATAACAGAGGAAGTATAAATCACATAACATCCTTTTGCATGTGACATGATTAGGATGGCTAATTTATGGCTTATTTGAAAGGAGACCATCCAAAATAAGTGTCCTATAATTTATGCTGAGGTATTTGTTTGGTGCTGCCTGAAAATGAAGCAGGTTTGCACAGAACTATTTTTCCTGAAATCCAAATCCTGATACAGCATCTCTCTACATACTGATGAAACATATTGAGTTAATAATATATGAGCATAACTGAAGCGATGTTAAATCTAGATGGTCAGTTCTGAAAGGAAGGAGAGTTTGGTAATTTGGCATTTCTACATCTTCAAAGTCATTGGTTGAGAGGGAAGAAAGGGAGGATGGCTGCCGTTCACACCTTTGGCTGGCCACTGCTGTCCGTTCTTCCCTTTAAAAGAGGCTAAGATGACAATTTTACAATATAAAGGCTGCCATTCCTATGCAGACTAACACTGTTTTACATTTTGTCATGTTCCTTCCATTAATAGACATTTCAAAGGAGGTCATGGTACCTAAAATAGACTACTATTTAATTTCTTAGCATCATTAAGCTGATAAAATTATACATATGTTCCACAGTGATAACAGTTATATAAATACATTCTTTTACAGGTTAGGAATTGCATATATGAGTGTCTTGCTCATACTCTTGAAGTTACTAGTTGTTCTATTGCCTGAATCATTATATGATCAACACTTACCAGGCATATTAAAAGTAGGCTACAAAAATAAGTGAGATTTTTATTAGTCATATAAATTTGATGTCTTATCCTGTGCTGATCTACTAGGCAGTCTGGATTCATAAAATTTAGCAGTGGTTAGCACTTTGAGAAAATTTTGGGCATCATTACAGGGGCTTTTTAGTATCACTGGTTGTCTGCTTCTTACAGTACTGTAAATAAGGGTCAGTCCCAATGCTGCTCTAAGATGTTCAAGACTCCAGTTCATCTGAAGTTTATTTTTAACTTCATAACATGCACAAAAGTTAAACCAGCGCTTCCACTATGTGTAAATGTTCCTTTTTTATGCTTACATGAGATGACAACAGAGTGCAGTCAATACAGAAAAATGAACATTTATTTATGGTGGAAGAAGTGTTTCCTCATCTGTTACCCTCTTCTGTATTCATATAATTTTTTCAGATTCCCTTTCAATCCACACTGGATCTAAATTAACAAAACTATTGTTTCACATACAAATGTTATCACTTTACTCTTTATTCCTTTCTAGATCACTATTTGGCCTCATACAACCTTAACTCATTTATATTTCAAAACTGTAATGTTTGGGTTTATTATTTGCCCTTTTTCTAAGTTAAAGCCCATTACATAACTTTACTGATCCTGTGTTTGTTTTCCTTATCCCTTTTGAAAAAATGTTACTGTAGATTTCACTGACAGACTGAACTCACTATATTTTCTGTTCTTCTTTATTCGTCATTCCCTGACTTCTGCAAAAAATGCTGGTAGATTGAAGAGACATGATTTGTCCTTACAGCAACCATTCTTGTTTGTCCCTAGCACTTTTGAGCACTTGATGGACAACATTTTTCTCAGACAAAATAAATAAATAAGTAAATGGAATCCTCATCTAAATGACAAGATGCTATGTAATGACAAGGGCAGAACAATCAGTTCTCCTTCTTCAGGCTGTTAGATGATCACAGATACAGAACCAGTGTTTGTAAGCTTCCCCACCGATAGGTAGAGCAAATAATTCACAATGAATAATGCATCCAATGAGTTTAGCCTCTCTGTCTGATTGTGGTATATGCACGAGCAATCCATGATTTTGTCTAATCTATTCATTATTCAAAGTATTTTATTAGTTTGGGGTGAGCTTTTTAAATTTTATGTACCATTATCTATGAGTGTACACAATTTGGTTTACTTTAGTCATTTGTGGTTGATCAGAGAAGTCATGAGGGTAGTTTTGTGGAACGTATTTGTGTGACACATTTGTCAGTACTAATGCCTTTGAGCTAAAAAGTAATTTTCGGTAAACAAGACTTTAACTTTGAAATTCACTTTTGCTTGCCATTTTTGCCAGTATAACTCATTTTTATGGAAATTCACAAAAGAGGCGCAAACTAGGACAGGACCATGTTGAGCCAATTAAAAATCTTACCTACCGTGAGACATTTTGATTACTCACTGGATCTATGTAGCAAACATAGGAAAGGAACTTCAGTTTCAATCCAAATAATATTTACTTTTTTATTTTCACCAACAGGAGTATGAGTTGATGTACGCAACTATCAGAGCTTACGAAGGCCAACTCCATTCAGATACATCATCAGTCAGCCATTATATAATAAATGCTTTCATTTATCAATCACCTCTAATCTATGTCAGCTGTGTATAATTTCATCCCTATCCTCTATTTCCACTTGGCATTGAATTCTTTCTTCCTCAGAAACACATCTTGTTTTGGTGATTAGTCCGTAAATTCCTTCGCTTAAGAGCTGATCTCTTCAATTTCATTATTACCCTCAAATGTTGTTGGGTTCATCAGAGCCATCTGACTAAATCTGTCTGTGAAAAGAATGTATTCCATTAAAAATAGTCATATTTATGTGTAGAACAAATGCCACTCCAATACTCACGATCTCTTCTGTTTCCACATACAATGTATTAAAGTCCTTTCAGAAACATTGAAGTGGCATTGCCAGTGCATCAAACTTCACAAAAGCCCACAATGTCAAGGTTTGCTGCATACAGTTCCCCTGTTATGGAGCATCTGTTCTATCCATTTAAGTAGTTAGACATTTTAAAGCGCCAACTGGTACATGTTTTAACTTCAGATTGATCCAGTTACTGTGTTTTTTCACCACAGATGTGTAACGAGCAAGATTATGTCATGCTTCTGGTGGGTCTTTTCAAATTTGCAGTAAAGAATGTCTCAGAAAACTATGGGACTTCAAACTTTTGCTTATTTAAGGCATCTACATTTAAGAATCCAAGACTGTACTTACTCAGTTCTCCCTTTCTTTATATCAGCCCTGAGCCCCACATTTTGCCCAGGGCACCCACTAACCAACCACTCACATGTCAGCCCCAGGAAAGTACTGGTCTTATGGGTGTGGGAGAACTACTGGTGCCATTCCCTAGGCTGCAGCAGGAGTTTTTACTTCTTCCTCCTATTTCTGGGTGGCAGGCTCATGCAAGGACCAGTCCCTGACCACTGGCAGCAGTGCTCCAGGAAGATGCAAGAGCTTGCTTTTGGAGAGTGGAGCAGAGGAGAGCAACTCAAGATGGCAGAGCTTTTGGCTGAGCAGCCGCATCTATTCAGACTAGATAAAAGGAGGAAATTTTTTACAATGAGGGTGGTGAAACACTGGAACAGGTCATCCAAAGAGGTGGTAGGTGCCCCATCCCTGGAAATATTCAAGGCCAGGTTGGACGGGGCTCTGAGCAACCTGATCTGGTTGGAGATGTCCCTGCTCCTCGCAGGGGAGTTGGACTAGATGACTTTTAACAGTCCTTTCTAACCCAAACTATTCTATGATTGGCTGCCTCTTCCCAGATAGTAAGTGCATGACCTTGCTCCCTCTTCTCTCTCCTGGGACAGAGCATAGCCCCACATCATGATAGACTGATATGAAACAATACATTTCCCTACTGCCTTTTCTTTATATATCTGATGAATAATTTCTTGCATCAAAATAATATGCTAATCTTCTCTTTAAATTTGCAGATGGAATGAGACTTAGCATGGAACTATATTGAATAATATTAAGGAACAAATTTTAAATTTCATTTTAATCTGTTAATGTCTGCGTTACTTCCTGCTAATCATAGACTTTTAAGTATTGGGTAGAAATTGGGAGTAGATTATATTGATGGAAAAATTAAGTTAAATGCCAATGTTAAGATTCAGGCTGCAGCAGAGCTGTTTAATCTGTGAGTTATCTGCTTAAATCACTTTATGAATGAGGGCAATTGTATCATCAATCTATAACACAAACATTTTTCTGGCTGTAACTATTGATCACTTTTGCATTTTTAGACTAAATGGGCAAAAACCTCAAAATCAGATAAGATCTTTGTACTGAAGTACATGCCTTTGTTAATATATGTATTATTTGAAGCAGAATGGGAGTAGAAGTGTCTGCAACTCACTGAGAGGGATATGTAAAACTTCTTGATGCGTTATCTTAGGGAGGATGGTATCACAATATATTCTTTCTGTTTCTTTGCTGTTTCAATACCATGAAAAAATTGGGGACATGAGCAGAGAAAGGTCTTACTGTCTGTCACTCTGATCAGCCCTTACTAAAGGTCCACCCTTACTTGTCACGTGCTTGGCACATACAGAAGAAGCTCCAGAAGCCCTGAGGTCTTACAGCAAGAAAGGTGTGGACAACAGTGATAGAAGTGTTGTTGATATTGACAGTGTTCTTCTAGTAAATTTTTGGCAATGTAACAACAAATTTCAATGGTTTTTTTTTTTTCTCAATGCTTATTTCCTGAAGTTCTTATCTGCATGCAAAGGGGATTGGCCTGAAAAAAACATTTTAGTGTTGACATTAACAACCGATCCATCAGAGGTTCTTGTATAAGAAAGAGAAGTTGTAATTCTCTTCTCTCCCTGAGGTAGTGTGATTTGGCCGCCAGCTGTGCCAGGCAGTGCTGTAACAGTAACTCTAGAAGGCCTCACACAATGCTGTTTCGGGTTTTTTAATCAGCTTTTTTTTTTTTTTTAAACTTGATAAAGTCAGGTATATCCACAACCAAGTAAAGTCCAGCAGAGTGTCCAATCTCACATGAGAATAAAACCCTGAGAGAGTCATTGTGGGTTTAAATCTTCACCACTGCTTTCTGATTATACCCTAAATTATATGTAACAAAGACATACCTCATTTAAAGCCCCAAATATGGAAAAGAACAAGGACAGGGGTCTTCCTATGCTACTCCTCCCACTATAGGACATTATTTCAATGACTTTATTCTGTAAAATATGCTTTATCTGGTATTTCTTGCTTAGAAGGTGTTTTCTACCGTGTCCTACCCTCACCAGCAATGTGCCTTAAATATATCTTTACTCTGGAGACATCCTCCTACTCTGCCAAGCTTCTCCAAAACCAATTGCACTTGTCTCTGTTTGAGGAAATATTTGAATTCATCCCAAACTACTTGGCACATCTCTTTAAAGATGATATTGCTGAACACTGAAGCTTTACTTCATTTTAAAGTTTCATGGTTCATGCAAAGTTTGATCTCTTTTTCAACACTGATGTAGTTTTAGAAAACTGTTTAGTTTTCTGCCTCTGTCTTCTTTGACATTGTTCTGTAAGTGCTGTCTTGTTAAGAATAATGTTTCTTCTGTCATGGGTATTCCGCTATCTTTGCTCCATCTCCAAATATGTTTTTTTTCCATATCCACATGTCAATCAATAGCTTGCCTTAAACTAGCAAATGATAGTCAGTGTAACTCAAATTAAAGATAAAGGGTTTTATGTTGAAACTTAACTACTAATGGTAGAAGAGACAGTATCCATGGTTTCAGCAGGAATGAACACCACTCCACAGCTGGATCTCCGCAACTGCTCATGCAGGTCCTATGAAATAAATTTGAGGTATATCCTACAGCAAAGCACCAAAGAAACAACTGGCCAGTTCTGACATATGCTCTGCTGAGATAAGTGCTTTGTGACGGTAAAGACCAGGGAACAGGACAGCAGTAATACCTGCTCACAGTGAGTGCATTAAATCCAACTGTTACCATATGGTGCCTAGGCACAAAGTGAGGAACTGAAACAAAGTCTACTGAAGGAGGTGAAATGATATCTGCTGACCTCAAGTAGCTTTGGATTAAGATTAAGATGTAGCAGATGTCAGCCTCACAAGTCGTCTCACATCGGGGATGTGAAACTAAAGGACAGCCTTGGCTGCAGCGACCATGACATGGTGGAGTTCAAGATCCACGGGGCAGCAAGGAAAATACACGGCAAGCTCTCTGCCCTAGACTTCAGGAAGGCGGACTTCGACCTCTTCAGGGACCTGATGGGCCAAGTGCCATGGGAGGCGGCCCTGGAGGGAAGAGGGGCCCAGGAAAGTTGGTCCATATTCAAGGAGCACCTCCTCCAAGCTCAGCAGAAGTGCATCCCGATGAAAAACAAGTCGGGCAAAAAGGCCAGGAGGCCGGCGTGGATGAGCAAGGAGCGCCTGGACCAACTGAAAGTGAAAAAGGAAGCCTATAGAGGGTGGAAGCTGGGACAGGTAGCCTGGGAGGACTACAAAGAGGCTGCGCGAGTGGCCAGGGATAAGGTAAGGAAGGCCAAAGCCCTGGCAGAACTGAATCTGGCCAGGGATATAAAATGTAACAGGAAGAGCTTTTATAGGTACGTAGGGGACAAAAGAAAGTCCAGGGTAAATGTAGGCCCCCTCCAGAAGGGAACTGGTGTCCTGGTTACCCAGGACATGGAGAAGGCTGAGGTTCTCAATGACTTTTTTGCCTCAGTCTTCACTGACAAGAGTTCCTGTCCCACCGCCCAAGCTGTAGAAGGTGCAAGCAGGGACTGTGAGAATGAAGAACTGCCCATTGTACTCGAAGAGCAGGTTCGGGATCATCTAAGGAACCTGAAGGTGCACAAGTCCATGGGTCCTGATGAGATCCATCCGCGGGTCCTGAGGGAACTGGCGGATGAAGTTGCCAAGCCACTGGCCATCATATTTGAGAAGTCGTGGCGGTCTGGTGAGGTCCTCGATGACTGGAAGAGGGGGAACATAACCCCAATTTTTAAAAAGGGGAATAAGGAAGACCCAGGTAACTACAGGCCGGTCAGCCTCACCTCTGTGCCTGGCAAGATCATGGAGCAGATTCTCCTGGAAAGCATGCTAAGGCACATGGAGAGCAAGCAGGTGGTTGGTGACAGCCAACATGGCTTCACCAAGGGCAGATCGTGCCTGACCAATTTGGTGGCCTTCTATGACGGGGTGACGGCATCGGTGGACAAGGGACGAGCAACTGACATCATCTACCTGGACTTGTGCAAAGCTTTTGACACTGTCCTGCACGACATCCTTCTCTCTAAACTAGAGAGACAAGGGTTTGATGGACAGACCACTCGGTGGATAAGGAGTTGGCTGGATGGCCGCACTCAGAGAGTGGTGGTCAACGGCTCGATGTCCAGGTGGAGACCGGTCACGAGTGGCGTCCCTCAGGGGTCCGTGCTGGGCCCGGCCCTGTTCAACATCTTTGTCGGCGACATGGACAGTGGGATAGAGTGCACCCTCAGCAAGTTCGCCGACGACACCAAGTTGTGTGGTGCCATCGACACGCTGGAAGGGAGGGATGCCATCCAGAGGGACCTTGACAGGCTGGAGAGGTGGGCCCGTGCCAACCTCATGAAGTTCAACCAGGCCAAGTGCAAGGTCCTGCACCTGGGTCATGGCAATCCCAGGCACAAATACAGGCTGGGCGGGGAATGGATTGAGAGCAGCCCTGAGGAGAAGGACTTGGGAGTGCTGGTGGATGAGAAGCTTAACATGAGTGGGCAATGCGCCCTTGCGGCCCAGAAGGCCAACCGCATCCTGGGCTGCATCAAGAGAAGCGTGGCCAGCAGGTCGAGGGAGGTGATTCTCCCCCTCTACTCTGCCCTGGTGAGACCCCACCTGGAGTACTGTGTCCAGTTCTGGAGCCCCCAACACAAGAAGGACATGGACCAGTTGGAGAAGGTCCAGAGGAGGGCCACGAAGATGATAAAAGGGCTGGAGCACCTCTCTTATGAGGACAGGCTGAGAGAGTTGGGGCTGTTCAGCCTGCAGAAGAGGAGGCTCCGGGGAGACCTGATAGCGGTCTTCCAGTACCTCAAGGGGGCCTACAAGAAAGATGGGGAGAGGCTGTTTAGTAGGGCCTGTTGCAATAGGACGAGAGGTAATGGTTTTAAAATAGAGGGGGGTAGATTTAGATTAGAAATTAGGAAAAAATTTTTTACGATGCGAGTTATAGAACACTGGAACAGGTTGCCCAGAAAGGTGGTGGAGGCCCCATCCCTGGAAATGTTCAAGGCCAGGCTGGATGAGGCTCTGAGCAACCTGATCTAGTCAGGGATGTCCCTGCTCCTTACAGGGGGGGCTGGACTAGATGATCTTTGAAGGTCCCTTTCAACCCTAACCATTCTATGATTCTATGATTCTATGATTCTCTGACCAGACTGCTGGAGAAAATAAGTTGTGATTTTCAGCATCTTTACTATATTAGCAACTTCTGTAATAGTCTATGATACATTTCCAAGTGTGTGTCCATGTATGTATATCTAAAAAAAAGTGTGTGTGTATATATATTATATACATTATACACATACACTACTCTCATTATCTTTTATTTGGTTTTAGTGTATTTTCCATTCTGTGTCCTTCCTGTATGCCATCTCATTTATGCAAACTTTATCGCCTCCAGTCTATGTAAAATCTTTCCCGTTTCTCACACATATTTCCAGTCTTTTCTCAGGACCCATAGGTACCACAATGTCATTTTGTTACGAGAGAACCAATCATATAATGATTGTCAATCATGTCTATGTACTTTTTAAAAGTGTGTGTATACACAGAAACTATATTAAATCAATTTTATTCCTCAGTGTTTGTGTCACCTGCATTTTTAGACAATAAATCCTTATGAGCATCCTGTTCTCAGAAATGCTTTTACTGTGCTCAGCATGATGAGACCTTGATCCTGAAAGGAAGCTCTTGGTAGTTTTGTGTTGCAAAAATCCTTTATAGGATACTCAGAATACTAGTTTAAAAACATTTTTCCCCACAATGGAACAAACCATCTTGACATGCTCAAAACCCCTGGAAACTCTTCTTATTAGCTAATAGATTAACAAATCTAACTTCAGACATCAAAATGTTTGGGCATCTCTCTTCTTTGACCTGTTCAAATAAATATTATATTCATGGCAGCCCCAAAATTGAATAGTCTATTTGAAAGCTTTAAAACGTTTTTCTGCTAGTACATAGATCTCAAATTATATTCCAGAGCAGAATTTTGTAGTCCTATAGGAATTTAAAGAGGCTGCAGAGTTGTTGAAGAAAAGCAGATGACATAGACCTCACGTGTCACCTGAGTATAATCAAGAAAATTTCAAAATACAGTTACCTGTTCTGTGATCTTTAATACATCATAATAAGTAATAATAGTAAAATAGAATAGAAGCCAATATCTTTGAATATTAACACTTTTATTTTCTCAATATTCAGATATTTCTGCTTGATCAGCTGCTGTCATTCATTGACCCCAAACTGCAACCTTATGTGCCAAGCTTTCAAACTGGTAGTAATTAAAACCGTAAAGCAAAGTGAATCCTCAATGTTCTCGTTCCCTTCAGTTGAAACAGGGCACCCAAATTTGCATGACAGATGGATTGGTGGTTGGTGTGCTACCACAACAGCAAAGGGATGGATCTTTGTTTTCATATCCCTGGCTGCCAAAGTGGAAGCTACTGCCCTGAGTGAAGCATTTCAGTGCCTGTGAGGAGAGGACAGATGGGAGAGAGTGGGAATCCAAACATCTGCCTGCAGGAGATGGATCACCTGAGGGGTGTGCGATCACCCTCACATGTTCAAGTTCCTGAATCCAAAACCCTCTTGTGTGGTCACATACTTATTCCTCTTTCAAATGATACAGCAAGAATCTCCCTCTTTGTATATACAAGTGTTTTCATGTACACGAGCCACTCATCCATCCATTACTGCTCATCTCTATTTGTGAAGCCTGGCATCCAGACATCAAAATTTGGATATAAAGGGTTTACAGAGAGTTAAAGCATTTTTTAAGACACGCTTCCATCGGTTATTTTCATGGATTACTATAAAGTCTAACACATTCCAGTGTTATAACCTTGCTGACAATCAGAGGCAACACTTTCTGCCTCCTGATGTATCAACACTTAGATAGAAAATAGACACAGTAATAGAAATACATTAGTAGCAAATATGATGACAAAAACATACCAAATGCTGCTACCCATTATGAAGGCTGTAAAAAGGGGGAAAATATTAAAGTTGATAAAAGACAGAGGAAGTAAAGTAATTTGACTTAAAAATTGACAAATAACATTTGTGCCTTTTCTTCAGTGTAAATGTTAATTATTTGAGTTAAGAGTGCAATTCAGCAATATCTACTAAAGAAACAGGTTTTGGGAATGTAAAATCAACTAGCTTGGATATCTTCTGCCAACAATGCAGACTGTTTCATTTCTCTCTTCATTTATTGTAAACATTATGATTCCTCGAAGAGTTTTTCAAGCTCCAGGTAGCTTGTAAAAAGAAAAACATCTGAAAAACATTGCCAAAGTGCTGCACCTTAAGTTTCGTTTTTTAAAAAAATCAACCATAAGAGATAAAGTCAGTGGGATTTAAATTTTTACTAACAAAGCTATGGAAGGAACTTTTGCTTCCACTGATTTTGGTGGGAGCTCATACCTACATGGTCCCATGAAGCTAGGTCTTAGACATCATTAAAACATTATTCCACTCCATTATCAGCATTTCATAGTTAAAAGACTGAATTGATTAGGAAGCTAATCAATTTGGGTAGCTTGTGCTTACAGTGTATACTATTGTATTATAATAGTGTAATTATATTATAATGGTGTAATAAACAATCGTGTGAAAATAAGTAACAAATCTATGACAATCAGTGTCATGTTAGAAACTAATCAGTGTCAGTAGAAGGCACTATATTGATAATTTCAGCAAAAACAAATGGAACCCATTCATGTTAGTTTTATTTCCAGAAATAAAGATTTGAATTCTGAAGTATTACTGCTGTAAACGGCGTTGGGGCTCAGGCAGTGTAAAACCTAAGAAGGAATTTATTAGCAACAAAAACACATTTGCCACCTGTTATACTAGAGATATGTTAAAAAAAAAAAAAAAGCTGATTTCAAGTATATGGTCTTTCCTAGTTTGCAAAAAAGGAGCAGCTGTTCCAACATGTCCAAGCTGCAAGCTGAGAGGATGACAAAAAGCAGGGAAGAAACACCACTGCAGTAGTCCTTAGGCTTTCAAATCAAAGAACCAGAAATAGAAGAGATAAGGCAAGCGCTAGATGAAAGGTGAGACGGAATGCACACATTCCCTCAGCTTACAGAAGTGCACATATACACGCACTCATATAGACAGACATCCTCAGACGGGCTCAGAGCTAAATCTATAAAGAGAGTTCAGGAGTCCTGAGATTTCTAAGACCTCTTAGATCTACTATGCTGAGCTGGGTTATATGAGCCGATGCCATGGGAGCGTTTGATAGCTTGGAAGAGACACTAATAAGCTCCCTAAGGTCAGCATAGAGCCGGTACGGAAACACCACAGATAAGGCGAATCTCCCATTTTACCAAGGGTTGCTCAAGGTGAGAAACAAGCAACCCCTCCACTCCCTGGGCACTCACAGCCCATCCCTGCTAAAGGTAGGCTCGTCGGCTCATTTCCTTCCTGGTTCATTGTTTGCCTTTTAAATCTGGCTGGCAGACCCACTGCAATAAAACTTTTATATAATTTCTAGATGACTTTATAACTCACTGAGGAAATTAGAAGTTTGCTTGGTGAATTTTAATCTCACAAAGATTTATTCTAAGCATGGGTACATAGGACAGTAACCATCACTCAAGCTTAATTTGTGACCTTATTAACAAAGGAATGCAAAACTGACTGGAGGGGAGAAAAGTCGCACCTACAAGGGAGAAGGACTGCTGTCTAACCATCACCTGAGAAGAAGGGAGGTTTGAGTTCTAATAAGACTTTCTAGGCCTTTCTCTCCTAGGGTAAGTGGAACTGACTTTGAATAATAGATATAATTCCCAGAGACCGGAAGCAGTATTAATGCTACTCCTAAACAGCAAGGAAATGTCAAATCCTTCTGGCCCTCATAAAGAATGAAATCTTCACCTGAACAGTAATGAGCTTCCTCTTCCTCAGGACAAGAGCTTATAAGCCCATGGTTAGGACATTTGGGAGTTGTAAATTTGCATCCTCTCCTGCAAGAAGATGGCATTAGACCTCCATCTTCCACATGTGTAGGTCTTCTAGCTGGACAGATGTTAAATGAAAAGAGGAGAGTGACTATATTTTAAAAGAAAGAAATGGGTGCAACTGCATTCCATATGGAGTGCACTCATCTAAATGCACCCTAAAAATTTTGTTTCTGGACACAAGTTGCAGTTAAGCATGGCCATGCTACGCAGTTCTATCAAAAACAAGTAGCTTTGCCCTGTGTAACAGGAAATTAGAAGTTTTAAAGATGACATCAGCAGAATTTAGGTGCTCCCAAAGCCAAGAGGCAGCTCAGTCTGTGACTTCAGGATCATGATTCTTATGACAGGCACTTGCATGACACTGGGGTCCCATTTCCAGTACTTAAATCTTTCTTGAAAGCCACATTTATGCTACTGTAACTTAGGCAACTGACAAACATTTCTGAGTTACAAGCGATCACCTGTGTTGGCTCCCTATTTATTTAATGGTGGGAGAAAGGAATATTTAGAGTTTGAGGTAGTTTGTCTAGAATTCAGCCCTTCTAAAAATATTAGCTAACTACAGTTAGATAGGAAATAAATCTCAGCTGGATAACAAATAGTTATCCAGGGAATTATGCTTATTCCTGTTGCTCCAACTGTTGCCTTTGGCAATCTATTTCATTTATTAACCACACCTCAGTCTGCGTTTTTGTTCATTTTCACTTTCACTGTTTCCATCCATGTTTTTACTCTTATATTTATTAGCAGATCAAATTGTAGTGCAATTGCTTCTATCCTCACTACAATTTTCCAGACCTTAAATTCCTCAGTAAGATTCACTTTCTTTTTCCTTCTCTGCAAAGACTGCAGGCAATTTTGTTTTGTTCTCTGACCTTTATGAATAATTAAGTTTGCTGTCTACCTGATTCTATTGTCCGGTTCCCTTTGCCTCTGCTATTTTTATAAGGCATAGAGAAGTCCTCACAGTATTGCAAATGCAGCTTCATTCATAAATCCCTTATGCAGGAGCTGGAATAACTTCATCTATGATATTATTGTTACCTCTCTGAATCAATGGTAACATTTTGTATTACTGTTAACCACTGTCCTGAAGCTTTTTGATCTCAGTCTATCTCCAGTTCCTGCTTCTACTCAGTATTTTGTACCATATGATTACATAGGGCATAAGCGCTTTCTCTTATTTTGTGTCCCTAATCTCATTATCTTACACTTCTCTACATTTAATTGCATAAGGTACTTATCTTCCTTTGGGCACATTCTATCAGAGTCGTCTTGACTTTTTTGCCCTTCTTCTTTCTATTGATTGCTCCTTCCTAGTATGTATCATCAACAAATTTCATTCCCATGGTGTACATCCCTCCTCCCAGGTCAAAGCAAGTTCTAATACAGAGCTAAATGGTGCTGCAGAGCAGTGTCCCTTTAGAAGAAATTGTTACTCTTCTGACATACTTTTCCCCTTTGGTCTGGTCTCATAGCCGCTCTTTAAGCACACGTATATCTGCATTTATGGCACATTTAATGACCTTCTAGCATAAATCACAGTGCCGTACTAACTACAAAACTCTCCTCAAATCCTTTTAACTCTTCTGGTTCCCTCTTTTTGATTCATCTGTGTATTATTGCTGGTTATCTTCAATGCCACCTTTGGAAACTTAGGCTGTACTCCCCAGCATCGCTGTAATTAAGGTCAGCTCAGTGGAAAGGCAGGAATCCTGAAGGCAGAAATACAGAAAGTAAATCTGATTTGAAATGAGAAACACACTAATGCATCTGCAAGTGTATGCATGTTTATAATGTATTTACTATGACTCTCTATATAAAGACTTAAAACTAAACTAATATGACATGAAAGTTTTATCAGCAGATTGAAATGTCACTATTGTTCATGACCAGTTTGGGCTAATTAATACTTATCTGCCGATGTAGTAAGAGTCCTGTGGGTTTTCCCTTATTGACCTTTCACTTCATTATGTATTTTAAATATTTTGTTGTTTTATTTCATTCAGAGATTTAGTTTTACAGACCCTTTGTAACCATGTCCCCTTGTTATATCATTACAGAGGCATTATCTGCAGCCACTCAGTAATTTGGCTTTATATATTCAAAAATGCTTTTCTCAGCATTTATATTTACATATCCAAAGAAGCTATTTTGTCTTCTTCCCACTCCTCAAAAATAAATGAATGAATGAATGAATGAATGAATGAATGACTAAACAAATACATAAATAAATTTATTAAGAAATAAAATGCCAAAATATCATGTGCTTACTCTGGTGTTACACTGGAGTCTAAAAACTCTTTGCAATTGACAGAGCGGAATTAACCATTATATGAATTTTCTTGGGGGGTGAATAGGGAAAACTCCATGAAAGGAGCTATTTTCTTGTAGTAATTAACAATAATTTACCAGTCTCATGGGTCTGGGCTCTCAGCTGATATAGATTGCTCTGCTGGTTTAAACCAGCTGAGAGTCTGACACATCAAGTCTTTCCTCTATTGCTTATTATTTTACATCGAATCAAAACTGCATTTTACATTTATGCAGTCAGAGGGAACTGGTGGAATAGGAAAGGAACAAATATTTAAATTATATAGCTTCTGTTCTGAGTTTCCACATGACCCTTTCCTTTCTGTGTCTCTTTTAGATAGTTACTGCCAACAGATATCTTACAGTCTTTATGTACTTACCAAACTGGATTGCCAAAGCCCTCATTATTACCCTAATTCTTCCTTCTTTCAAATAAGTAGAAATTTAACTATTGACTTGTGAATGAGTAGATTTAGGACAAAACCAAGTCTCTTAGGGGGCAGATACTAGTATCAGCAGACATAGAGAGGAAGTGATTACGTTATACGCTTAGTTTTAATGGAGGGTAACTATGAAAGCAGATGTCTCCTATAATACAGAACCCTGGCAATGGAGAGGTCTTCTACACAAACAAGTTCCCTGAAATGCTTTTTTCTTTATTCAGTTTTCTGAATGTAGATGCAATAATCCAAATGATCCTGCTTTTCATTATCACAGGTCATATGTCAGTACTTTGAGGTCCACAAAATCCTTGAGGGCAAGATGAGGTCAGTTCAGTAGCTGCCTATAAGAGGCTATTCTGGTGCTTCAGTTTTCAAATTATTGCTATCACAGATATCAGCAGATCTCCTTCCGTTACAGAAACACTCTTTGTAAGCACTGGTGCAATGGAATTAAAGTTTAAGCACTCATGCTGTAAGAGATAAAAAAAAAAAAAAGGAAAAAATATTCAGAGACTGACCCTCTTCCCATTGCAACGGACTGAACCTGTAAGTTCACACTGTGAAGATAAATGTCAACCCTGCCAGCTCTCCAGTGCTCAGGGAAATTGTAGTACACACACACTGAAAACCTCAGTGACTTTTTGAAAGCCTTTTCTGAAGCTAAATTACTTATAAATTCATTTGTAATTTATAAATGTACAGACTAAGTTTCTGTTAGTGCCTTCTGGTTTTGTGCTTATAGTAGCATATTGAAGAGTGCAAACAAACTATTTTCGAGGTATCACTTGAGCTCTGGCTATCATCTCTTCCCTCCCTATTAACTCTGAGGATTTTCATGGTTAAATAATTCCTGCTCATATGTCATTTCACATAGTCCATGTTAAGATTTGGCTCTGAAACTAAACATACCCAGGAGCAGCAGCAGTGGCATGACCAAATCAGGGGAAGCTATATAGCTGCTGCACCACACACAACTGGGAAGGCTGCATCTGGCATTGCTTATTGAGATCTGGAAGGAGGAAGATGGTCGGTCCTGAGAGGTCTCCCACTTGCCATGGCAATGCATGCCGGAACAGAAATGCCGACCCTTCCAGCTGATAGGAGATGGTTATTCCATGTAAATGCCCCTTCTGTAAAAGTAGTTAATAAAGGAAAACATACAAACTCATGTAAATTCTCTGGTCTGTGCGTGAGTAAGGCTACTGCAGCTTGGAGACTCCTCCTTTGTAATAGCTTGTGAAAAGGCGGGGTTTGAGATAGTTGCTTTTAGCAATTTCCTCTGAAAAAAAAAAAAAAAAGATGCTTTTTCCTCTTGAAATTTTCTATAATTAATCTTTATATCATAATTATATTGCTGGCTTAAATTTACAGGCTTAGATTGTAAATAACAACTGTGAAAAAGAATTCAGGACTGCAGTGAATGAGATATAAAGCTAATTCCTTCCAGATTTCTTCATGTTGAGCAATACACTGCTTCTTGAGACAGACTGCATCCAGACTTACGTGGGAGAGCATGCAACTTCAGAGAGACATCTGCACACATATTATCCTGATTCCTGCACACTTTGCAGTTCCTGGGTCTGGGTAACCATGTCGTGTTGGCCATGGTCTGGCACGACATCACAGTGAAACCTCTTTGTCCCAGCCACCTCCGGGCTGCTGCAGAAATAAAACCTTCACCCTTAGGCAGGGCAGTAGCTCCAGCAGAGTCTAACTGATGCTTTGTTTTAAGTCCTTAGAAAACCAGCACCCCATGAGGTATCCTGGCAAGTCATTGTCAGCCCAGAGAGGTGGTTGATGCTCCATCCCTGGAAACATTCAAGGTCAGGTTGGATGAGGCTCTGAGCAACCTGATGTAGTTGAAGATGCCCTTACTCACTGCAGAGAGGTTGGACTAGATGACCTTTAAAGGTCCCTTCCAACCCAAACTGTTCTATGATTCTATGAACACAGCTTAGAGACACCCTTCTGAGGAGCAGAGAGAAAGCTACTAGTCAACATGAACAAAGATGGCAGATTTTGGCTCAAAGTCATGATATCAAGACTGGATTCATAAAAAATGAGGGGAACTTGTTCCCTTATTAAAACTAACTTGCCGATAGTGAGAGTAAGAGTCCATATAACTAGTTCCTGAATCAAACTCCTCCAGTGTGAGGCTCACAGCACAATTCCAGGACTCCTGCCCTGGTCTGGGCAGGAGGTCACTCTAGTCTACAGGATACCAAAGCACAGAGAAGGCTGGCAACCTATCTAGCAATCAGGGCATGCTACTTATGGGATACCATGGTTCAAGGGATCCCTGCTGGAAAGCAAGCTCTTTGGCCACTGCCCAGCACCAAATCCCACAATCTGACTACCTGCTGAAGTGTGGTCTGATAGACTGGGTGTTTTGTGGAGGGAGAGAGAAAAGAAACTCTGCCAGATTCATTCTGCAGCTGCAAAATCATTCAGCACCCGTGTATTCCTGTGTGGGTAATCTGTCTGAAAGCTCACTATAAAAGGGTGCAGAATTCACAACAAATGAATAGACTGTGCCTTCTTTTCACGTATCTCCCAGGGCTCCACCCAGACTCACTGCACTGTTTAATATAAAGGAGTAAGCTGGGCTTGGCAAGGAGCTGCTTCAAATTACTGTCAACCCACTCCTAAAGCCAAGGAAAACAAGTGACCAAATTGCAACTCTGAGTCACAATTCATTCCCTAGATTGCTCCCAGGCTGCTCACCTATGCACTATCCCCGGATCATGGTATCTCCTATGGTTACCGTCCAGTCCTCTACACTAAGAGAGAATCACAGTGTGGTGGTGTCATTTATTTTCATAATCTTTTCTCCTCACATTAAAGTGTCTCTTCAGGTGGATTTGCTCTGCCATATATGCATGAAAAATTTATAAGCATATAATAATGCTCCTACTTCCCAAGCTGTCAAAATGATAAGGCAAGGCAAAAAATCCACAGACAAAATCCACATACTTTTAATGCATCATAAGGCTTCTAAAATGGTCTGAGCTCTTTTTTTGCCCACCTTCTGTTTAGGTTCTGGTCAGGATTTACAGTTTTTTCTCTCACATCTGAGACATTCAGACCTTCGCATCTGATTCACGTTTATGTTTAACTGACTGAACGATGAAAACAAGAGTAAACAAAATACATGTATGTTATGGCAGATTGCAGTTCACTTCCAGTTTTCTGGGGCATGCAGTTTCTTACAGCTGAAAAAAACAACACACAAAAAAAAAAAGTTAAAAAAGTCAATTCAGCAACAGGGTGGTTTACATGGCTCCTTTGACTGTCCTGTTAGGCAGCATCTGAGACAGAAGTCTGAAAATCAGCAAGCTATGAAGCTATGGAAATCAGAGATCCAAACTTTTTTTTTTTTCATGGCAAGTTATTTGCTGTGTATAATCTACAATAGCTTGAGATGACTCTTCATAGGCACATTTCACAGGCAGGGTGTCAAACACAGCTTCCTACCCCAGTGATTCCTGGCTATTTCTGCAGCAGTAAAGGAGCTGGTCCTCAAAGCAAGTGATATTGCAGTCTATCAGAGATGGTCTTTTTATACAATGATACCAACTTTCCTGGTCCAGAGCATGGCATAATGGAGTACGGAGTTGTCTGAGAGTGCAGGAACTGAAATGACTTTGGTAGACTCTTAGTGGAGCAGGGAACCAAACTTGGGGTGCAGCCTGAATCCATACCTTCTTGTCAGGTTCAGACTCTGAAGCAAAGTGTCACTTTTTCAACAGTGGCCACAGTTCCTTATTGAGGGAAAAAGCTGGGAGCAAGTCCAAGAGCCAGCCAGCCAACTTCTGCATGGGGAGTCAGGGCACCATGGCTTGGAGCATGCTGGAAGTTAAAATGCTTGACACCAGAGATGGAACCCAGTGTAGATTCTTAAGAAGTGAATATTAATGAAGTTTCATCATCATCTTTCATGGACCTGTTGGAGCGAGTCCAGAGGAGGACCACAAAAATTATCAGAGGGCTGGAGCACCTCTCCTATGAAGAAAGGCTGAGAGAGCTGGGGTTGTTCAGCCTGGAGAAGAGGAGGCTCCAGGAAGCCCTTATAGGAGCCTTCCAGTACCTAAAGGGGGCCTACAAGAAAGCTGGAGAGGGGCTTTTTAGCAGGGCCTGTTGTGATAGGACAAGCTGTAATGGTTTTAAACTAAAAGAGGGTAAGACTTATACTAGACACAAGGAATAAATTTTTACAATGAGAGTGGTGGAACACTGGAACAGGTTACCCAGAGAGGTGGTAGATGCCCCATCCCTGGAAACATTCAAGGCCAGGTTGGACGGGGCTCTGAGCAACCTGATGTAGTTGGAGATGTCCCTGCTCTTGCAGGGGGGTTGGACTAGATGGCCTTTAAAGGTCCCTTCCAACCCAAACCATTCAATGACTCTTTCTTTCTTTCTTTTTTTCTTTTTTTGAGCAACATTTTCTTAACTTTCTCATCTTGTTCTATAACCTTGCTCATGTAGGTCTTGATCTAATCACTAAACGTCCAGAAAAAAGGGATGTTCTTCACTGAATTAGTATATATAAATACCAGTGATATGAGTGCTAAAGGCTAAGTAAACAGGATAATACCTAAGTTAAAGGCAATCTTTTTCACATGACCTATCCTTAAAAGTTAACCTTGAGCTCTGAGTCACTGAGGAAGAAAGCAGAAAAAACTGAGGTGTATTAATAGTATTTGTGCTATTTCACAGCCCAGGGCTTATAGAGGCAACAAAAAATTTAGTCTGACATCTATGCGAACAGCTGTAAATTATTTCCAAGGCAATTCTCTGGTCAATAACTTCACCCATGTAAGTTAAGAAAGAGATTTTTTTTTATGGGAAGAAAGTCTACAGAATTGTAAAGAAGTCTTTTCTGTTGTTGTGCTTCTTGCTATTGTTCTCCATTTTCTATTATGTTTCTATATCTGCTTCTTCATGCTCCTGAAGTTGTCCTGTAGCTACTCATGCTACTGAACCCCAATTTAGAAGTGGAGCACAAGCCTCAGAAAGTTCTGGCCAGGCTTTAGGCCAGCCATTGAATCTGCCTCAACAACTTCAGCCCCATTTGGCCATTTACTACAAGCCTCCTTCAAGCCTTAACTTCAAGTGTATCTACACTTACAATCACAATGCTGATAACTCATTTGGACAAATCTAGATAGTTTTACATGTGCTGTTTTTGATAGTGGTAACTCAGCTTTTGGAGCAGTTCAGCTGAAGGACTAATATTTGTTGCTGCTGATATTTGCTACAGATTCTTGACGTTACCTGTGCAAGCCTCCATTTTCAGTGGTTTTGTTTGCCAGAGGCTGTTGAAAGCACTCAGGTTTTTTTCCACTGGATGAATTCAAGTGAGAGTTTGTGTGTTGACATGTTGACATGTTTTGGTGCTCTCTGTTCCTGTAAACTGGTGAATTCAGCAAGTTCTGCACTGTGTATTTGATGTTACCCCTTTCTTGAGCTCTGCTTTAACTAGTGGCAGGTTGCGCAGATAAGCAAATCATTGCCTTCTCTGTATGGTGTTGCTTCTTGACACAAGGGTTTCAAGGGTGCTTGTTTTGCTTTTGAATGCTCCATAAGTCATTGCATCTTGCATACTTTATCTGGATCTCAAATTGATACCAATGTGGTTGATCTGTTGGGAGGATGAAAAGAGCAGAAGTTTGCATTATTCTCAGATTTTCTTGCTGTCTGGCAAATGTCATGTTCATTGTATATTTTCATTTTAGAAGGAAAAGGTTACTTATGAGAACACAGTAAGACACAAAGCACAATGCCAGAGTACCTTGGATTTGGGTTGATACGTTCCTCTCCCAGGCTTCCCTGCTGCTCGTTCCATTCTTTGGTTGTCGCATCTGCTTTGGCATTAATGTCACCCATCACAAAGTGTAAGTTGTGTTTTGGTATTCTGTCAATCACAGTTTTGAGACAATTGTAGAATTTGTCCTAGTCACTGTGTTCCTCTGTCAGAAAACATCTCCGTATGATTGACATCTTTAGGAACCTGGTTTGGAATCTGGCATATATGATGTGCTAGCTGATAGGTCCCCAATGGAAGAGTAATTTTTCCACAAAATCTGTCATGGTGAATGCTATCTGGTTTGCCTGGTCCTTGTCACACAGATGTTTCAGCTTTTAGTGGGTTCAGAGATGGGTCTCCACTTTTTACCTTTACCAAGGATCATGAAAAAGGAGCATAGAAGAGAATACCAGTGCCCTTTGTAGGGGCTTGCAAGCATGTAGAGGGAGAGGTACAACAGCCCTTCTCTGAATATCAGCAGAACAAACCACAATCCCTGCATGTTCACATTGCTCCAGAAGTTCCTATGCTCATAAGCACAAGTAGATAACCACACAGCAATTATATTAGCTGGCTGGTCAGATTGCCCAGTGCGAAGTGAATATTTCCTTGCTTTCTCAGACACTGCACTCCTGCAGGGCTCTCAAGGATGGTATGAGCCCCTCACCTAGCACTACTGCAGATAGAACTGCAAACTTTGCCAAAACAGAGAAATAATAAATAGACCCTGAAAAAGGTCCCTTGTAACCCTAACAATTTTATGATTCTATATGGAAATAATACAAGATTTGGCTTAGGAAAATGCTAGTGATTGTGTTGTAGGTAATAATCATTTGAAACATATGACTCAGGTGCAGGTGAAACCCAGAAAGTGGTAAGACTGTGTTGTAGTTTAGCCTTGCTTGGGACCAAGCTGCGCGGTCTCTCACTCACTCTACCCTCCCTCCGAGAGAATGGGAGAGAGATAATATAACAAAAAATCTTGAAGTTTGAGATAAGGACAGATCATTCAAGTTACCGTTACAGGCAAAAGAGACTTGACTTGGGGAAAACTACTTCAAGTTACTATTAATAAAACCAAAGCAGGAAAATAAGAGTGAGAGCAAAAAAAAAATTCCTCCCAACTTCATTTCAAATTATCTCTACCTCCTTCCAGGTTCAAGCAGCATAGAGGGAACAGGGAATGGGAGTTATGGTCAGTTCCTCACATGTCACTTATGTCGTTCCTTCCTCCTCAGGGGAAGAACTCCTCACATTCCTCCCTGGCTCCAGTGTGGGGTCCCTCCCATGGGCCTACAGTCCTTCATTAACTGCTCCAGTGTGGGGTCCTTTTCCACAGGGTGCAGTCCCTCAGGAACCGGCTGCCCTAACGCAGGCCCTCCATGGCCTCCTTCAGGCATCCACCTACTCTGACATGGGGTCCTCCACGGGCTGCAGGTGGATCTCTGCTCCTCCGTGGGCCTCCATGGGCTGCAGGGGGACAGCCGGCCTCACCATGGGCTGCAGCACAGGCTGCAGGGGAATCTCTGCCGGTAGCAATGTTACTCCCCCTCCTTCTTCACTGACCTTGGCGTCTGCAGCTGTTCCTCTCACAAGAGATTCTTTACAATCGGCAGGCAGACGCCTCTCAGGTTCTCTTCACATCTCCTCTCCACTTCTCTTAGCTGGGCTGGGCCAAGTTGGGCCCAGTCGGCCGCCTGGTGGGAGGCCAGAGGGTGAGGGCCGAAAGGCCCACAAGGCCGGTGCCTCCCCCTCTCTGTCCCTCCGTCTGCATCTTCACTCCTCTTTTTTTTTGTTTTTTTTTTTTTTTTTATTTTCCCGTTCTTAAATACGTTATCTCTGAGGTGTTATGACTGTAATGAATTGACTTGGCCCTGGCCAGTGGCATGTCTGCCCTAGACCCAATCGAGTCCACCGGACAAAGGGGAATCTTCTAGCAGCTTCTCGCAGAAGCTGTCACTGTAGCCTTCTGGCCCCCCAAATACACAAAACCAGAACGTACTGAAAAAAAATATGAAATGGAATGCATAGTGTACTAAACATGAGTTTTTCATTGTTATAGTGCTGGGGTCATCCTGAATACTACTTTGGAGTGTCTATTTAAAGGCATCCTTTTTTCCAAAGGAACTTCTGTGAGACCTCCTGGAAAACTGAAGTCAACCCTGGCCGACCCTTAGCAAGAACAATACTGCCAATTTGAAGGGAATTTGGAGGAGCAACACAACTGATTAAAAGATTGTGTGGACTGAGGCATAGACATAAATATATAAACTGCTGCTTGATTAAGCAATGACTAAGGTGATAGGAAGTGTGGAGGAAAATAAGGGAATGGTGTAATATTAACATGTCCATTTATATGGATATAGACATCAAGGAGGAAGTTTTTCTTGTGGTTACCATGCATTTTGTAATTAACACTAATGGACTGACACTATAAACAAAATTCTTAAAATGACTATTACAAAAACTTCACTTTTGTTAAGCTGTGAAAATTTCTTCTAAGGGAAGTAAAAAGGCCTTTAAAAACAGAAATGTACCTAGCACTGGCAAAAGTATAGCATGTATAATCTCACACTCACAGGGAGACAGACTGCATGATCTTTGGTCTCCTTCATCTCTAGCGTTTCAGATTCTGATACTAATATGTATTTAGTATTAGCCTGGATTAGTTTTCTCTTCTCATTGTGGTAATCTTTGGTCTGTTTTGCTTTCTGAGTAGGAACTCATGTAATATATTGTATCAATGTAATATTCAGGTAATCGTCTTCTTTGCCTTGTGCTGTTTCTTCAGATTACAAATTGAAAAATATCTTGAAAACTGTAAAAAAAAAAGTATTCGGAAGCCAGCAGTGAAAATAAATTATCCATCTTGCTATTTTATATTAGCTGTGAAATGTTTCTGGCTTTCTTTAGTAAGGTATTTTATATTTTTTAAATAAATATCACTCAAAAAACCAATAAAAGCTGCTTGTCTGAAAAGATAGACTAGTTTATTTCAGAAGATATGGAAAACCCATAAATACAGTGTCCATTATAGTCTCTTCAGCTGGCAAGAACAAACATGATATAGCCTTGGCATTATTTTTGACAATACTAATTTAATTGACTAGAGGACAGGGTAATCTAACGGCAACAGCTTTGGCACATTACAGTGAAGCCAAAAAAAAAAAATTGGAGCAGTTAGTTAATATCCTCAGCCTAACCTTCCTATAAGCACATTAACTCCAGAACCTCTGTCACTCATGAGAGACGTTCAGGGGGAATTTGGTCAAAAGAGCATGAACAAGATGCTGGTCCACAGCTGAGCAAAGCCACACTCAGCTCCCAGTATTGCCTCAGATCTCCTCCACTCTGCCATATTGTGCTGCTGGTGGTTTATATCCCCTGCTTCTGAATGCTCCATAGCGATTCTTCCTTTCCTCCATCCTGAAGTACCGTCCCCCTTCTTTTTCTGAGCAAAAGCTG
The DNA here is from genome assembly GCF_036417535.1 of Chlamydotis macqueenii. Taxonomy (NCBI): domain Eukaryota; kingdom Metazoa; phylum Chordata; class Aves; order Otidiformes; family Otididae; genus Chlamydotis; species Chlamydotis macqueenii. The sequence continues at coordinate 152,241,765 of NC_141556.1, read as the reverse complement.
TGTTCAGAAATGCACCCCAAAAACCTGCCAGCAGCTGGATCAAATGCACTGGCTGGCAATTAGTATGTTTTGTTGGGGACACAGCAGTGCTGGCTCTGTCTGCTAGCACTGTGATGTGCCTGCCAGCAGCCAGCGTTGTGGGAAGTTGGGAAAGCATCACAGCCACCACCGCTTCTGCCTCAACAGTTAGGGGTTACCCTGTGGCTTCTGAACTGAGGAGCCTTATGCTTTTCTTGGAAAAGATTATATTGTCCTAATGTAAAGTTTTGATGTCACTACAGCTGGGAATAAGGACAGTTAAAAGGAGAGAGGAAAATATATGTTCTGCAGTTTGTGTGGTTCTCCTAGGTGCTGTATCCAACAGCTAAAACCTATTTTAATAGAATTAGCAAATTTTTAGAATAAAGCATTATTTTCCTACCTCTTAGACATTACTTGTGGTGACTTGCAATATTCCATTTCACATCTCTTTTGGCAAACACTGATGCTGACGTCTGTGGGGTTTGCTATGTTTCATTTTAAATAAAAAGGTACCAAGTCCCTCAGCCTGCGTTTGCTGTGAGGTGAGAGTTAGAAATACCTTTCCTCTGATGATTTGCCAAAACAACCCAAATCAGTCACAATTCTCATCTTTGGACTCACTCTCCAGCCTCTAGCTAACCAAAACACTAGTGCTTATTTAAACCAGGCACCTCGTCTTCCCACTTTCCAAGGGTTTTTGCAGTCGTGTCAAAAGAGATGAGAGTTTGAGTAAAGCTCACATTAATAAACAAAGTAAATTTTACGACTAGGTTGAATGAAATATAGTGATATTTTGTGTCTTGACCATAATCCCTTTAGCTGACCTGGTACAATCATGAAGAACACTATTGGAATGAGGCCTGAAATATTAAAATTTCTAATGTAAGTTACATTAATTGGGTACTACATTGTGTATTAAAAATAAGGGACTGCTAATGTAGTTAGAAGAATTTGTGCTTTACTAGGGATGCCATTATATCTGTAAACTACATGCAGCATGTTTTTTTATTGCTGTTTCCAAATTGACTTTAGGTGAAAGCACAGCTGGGTGCTTAACACAGTGGTGCGGAGGAAGCAAGCATTTAAATATTCAGCTCCCACTTTTTGAAAATTGCACTGCAATTTGGAAAGTGCATTCTCTCTTAGGAAAATTAAGCCTTAAAGTCCTGCTGCAGATGACTGACAGTGCCAGCTCTCCGTCAGTCTTCCATTCCTCTGATCACTAGTTAATTCTCCATTTAGATGGCATGACTAAATTTCAGATTGTCGGCTCACACAGCAAGGAGAAGTACTGTCTTTGTAGAGATATTAAGCAGAAAAAAAAAACCAAACAACCCCTAACTTTTGCTTTAAAGACCTCTTCTTTCAATATCACACTTGCAAATAAGGACCTGAACCTCCTCTCACTGAAGTCAGTAGCAGTGGTCGAAGAATCAAGCTATAAAAATCCTGGCTCTTGAAAAACTACATGCAGAGTGTCATGTTGGAATTTGTTCTGTTTTTAAGAGATACTGGCTTCCTCAGCTCTTCTCTTGCAATGGATCTGGATTAAGTAACACTTGCTTGTAATAACAGAAGGAAGTTACCTAAGTTAAGTGATCAACTAAAGTTATAATTGCCACCGAAGAAGCAGCTCTTCTTCCCACTGCTCCTGACTGGACATCTCTAAGCCTTACCCCGCCTTTGTCCTCCTGTTGGTGCAAGCAGTCACACAGCTGGATGTGGAAACATGATACATATTAAAATTAACTAGGAAAAATAGGCTGGGTTTTTAATCAGAGAAGCTTCATGATTCACTCCATGCCATGGCTGCAAAAAGCTGTCAGCACAGGCACAGGGCAGTGTGTGTGACCATGCAGCTAAGTTTGGAAGGAAGTGCAACCACCTCCTCTGATAGAAACTTGGAATCATCTGAAAGCCACCCTTTAATGGTGCAAATTCATATCATGCTGACTGTGATCTAACTGTAGAAAGGGTAATGTTGTTCTCTTTTCCCTTCCTTCCACTTCCAAGGTCCCTGGTCCTTTGAGTGACCATGTGGTGACTTGGATCAGCTTGCTGAATTACTGGAAAACTAATCAATGGTTCATGGTTGGTCCACTACACAGTGACACAGCCCTGGGACGAGGCAGAAGGGAGACCACATGTGATTGGAATAAGTTGCAAATGTGCTGATCAGCAGTAGCTGCAATTAAAGCACATTAAGCACAAAGCTGAATTGCACCCTTGAAAAACAAAGGTGAGCTCAAGTTGTTTCTGCACAGGATGACAGCTACCCAAAAACGTTTTAAGGGTTCACCTCATCCCTGTCTAGATAATCTTGGTGCACTTCTTGTGTCAAGGTAGCATCTTTATTTTAAGGAATGTTAGGCTCCTTTTATCATCTCCCCAGCGGGGTTTTGTGCTGGATAGAGCAAGGTGTGCATGGAGTCACTTGATTTTTAGATGTATCTGTTCCTCCAAGATGCTAAATTATATTTATACCCACTTTAAGCTTACGGGAATGGTGCTTGTGAGCCTCAGCAGAAAACAGATTTAGTCATTTCCCAGCTATGTTTCTCTATAGATGTCCAGATAAATTTTGGTTTTTTACTCCTTCTTTATTTATTTTATGTGGCTGATGTGTTCCGTGGCTTTAGAGGAGCCTCACGTGCCTCTCATTCTCTACTAGAGGAGAGTCATAATTTATTTTCTTTTGAAGGGAACTTGTATAGGAATTCTTATCAATAAAGGTTTCTGAAATAAAGGAAGGTGACAAAGTTCAGCTGAAGAGGGCTCCTTTATTGACACAGATAGCAAGCAGAGAGCACCAAAGTCTCAGTAAATAAATGGGCAGTAACTGACTTACAGAAAAAAAAAAAAAAAACACAATCCAAAATACAGCCTTCTAACAAGCTACATCATTAGCAATGCAAAATCAGTCCTCACTGTTGTTGTTACTGAGACTTTTTTTGTTATTCCCCTCCTCCTTCCTAGTTCTAATTCAACCTTTATTATTTTGCAAGATTTTGCCAGGAGAAAAAGCCTCCATACATCAAAGTGGGCAGTGAGTGGCTGGGATGAGGTTCTGTCAAGGGAGAGAAAGGGACACTCGGCATTAGTTGGAAGTGCTGTGCACTTAGAGATGAACAGTTTTATTTTAATCCTTTCATCTACTTATTTAGCTCCTTTTTGTTTCAGTTGCCATAAACACTTGCTGTGGAGCCAATGTTCGGTACTGAAAGGATTTTATTTTTTTTTTTTGTGCTCCTCTCATTTCTGTTGAAACATGACACTCAAATTGGAGATAGGAGCAGAGATCAACAAACCCTGTCAGCTCTTGTCAACCCAGGTGTAACAGTGTGATCTTCTTAAATTGCTGCTAATCTGCCAAAGATCTCTTTATCTGCAGTCTCCATCATGCTGTTTGCTCACATTTGGTTAACACTTTAAATTTCGCTTTTGGAGGTGTCACTGTTTGCCATTTAGCAACTAAGAAGAACTGTGAGAGCAGCTTGAAGCACATGGATTTGAGAAGCTAGAAAAGCTGATTAGCTATTCAGGGAGAATAATCTTATTGAAAGTAGTAAGAGCTGTATAAAGAATGCTTTTCCCTTTCCTCGTAACAATCTTCTAATTATGTTGTCAAGCTTACTGTCGTGTTCTCCCCCTGTGCCATTAAGAAACCATTTTCTAAGTTAAGAAAGAGATTTCCAGATCGTGATGATGTTTGCTGATTTTTTTTTATTGTTTAAAGAATCTGTGTGTACTAAACCAAACATTAAAAAAATGATTCATGTGCAGCATAATTATCTGAGATGAGGCACACAAGTCTGTGGTAGTGGCAAGAGAGGCAAGGGGGTGCTCAGCAGGTGAGGGGTTACTCTTCTGTATCAGTGCCAGGGGATTTCACCTCACTGCCTGGGATCTGAGTCTAGTAGGGACCTTTGTGACTAAAATACAGTCACAAATCAATAGTTGCTTAAGGGGTCAGAAGCAAGGCCTACAGGTACCTGCAGCTGCAGATTTCCGAGCAAAAACCCAGCAATGTTTCTTGGCGATGGATGGAGAAGTCCAGCTCTGCTCTAATCCACTCTTTAATTTTACTGTTGTTCATGTTTTGATGGGAAGAATAGGAGCCTAACTTTTAAATATTCCCTTCAAATTGGATGCCTGGTAATTTAGTGACACAACATGGATCCGTTCACTGATATCACCATGTTGGTGGACATACAATATCATATAATTAAAATAAAATGCACTACTGGCCAAGCAAAACCCAGACTTGATCGATGGCCTCCTTTCTGATTAATGGCATAAATATCACCTATGCGGTTGTTCTGAATTTAATGTTCTAGTATTAGAGGTGCATTTATTTGACCAAACATGGCACTGGTGTTCATTCATTCTCCTTCGCTGCTGAGTGCACAAATGAAAGTTATTAATAGCTAGTAGGATTAGGAGATGTATCAAATGACTCAAACCACAACACAGTCTAGGAAAAATCTGCAGAATAACTTTATCAAAGTGACTAACTACGGTTGCAGTTCTGCCTTTATGCAATGTGTTTTGTTATTGAGACATAGTGGTTTGTTTTTCTGTAGTACAGTTTATGGCTAAAGGTGTGCAGAAAGAGTTACTGAGCAAATATACTGCACTGCATAAGCTCTTCCTTTGAAAGTATAATGGCATGCCGTCATGCATTTCAATTTTCAGGATGTTTTGCAGAGTCAGATTTCTTCCTCTCCCATTTGCCATTGTGTGACTCCAGTTTATTCAGCAAAATTACTTTTTATTTCAGCAGCAAGAGAAAAGAATTTGGCTAGTAAATTTTCCATATGAAAAATGCTTGTTACCTGAATGAAGACAATTCTACTTGACTAATGCAACTCACCAAACAAAGTCTGTCCATTTTTCTTTTATAACAGAGCAATGGTAATTTTAGAAGTTTTTTTTAAAAAAAAAAAAATTATGTCATACAAAACTATTATCCCACTTAGGTATACAACTGGCCAATTGCAAATTACTTATCTCCTTCTCATAACATCAAATCAGCAATCTTCTTTGTTTACTTATATATAGCAACGAATTTTCCTGCAGACTATGGAGTATGCTCCCAGAAATTAGGAAGATTTCTAACAGACACCTATTTTATTTGCACTTCACTTAAAGTTTGTGTCGTAGTTCAGCCCCGATCGGACCAGACTACGCAGTCTCTCTCTCACTCCCCCCACCCTCCGAGAGAATAGGGAGAGAAAATATAAGGAAAAACGGCTCGAGGTTTGAGATAAGGACAGGGAGAAATCCTTAAAGTTACCGTCACAGGCAAAACAGACTCGACTTGGGGAAAACTATTCATTTATTACTACAAACAGCAGGATAATGAGACAGAGAACAAGATAACCTCCATCCACCCCTCCCTCTTCCCAAGCTTAACATTATCTCTACTACCTTCCCCCCCCGAGCGGCACAGGGGGGAAGAGGGAATGGGGGTTGCAGTCAGTTCATCATATGTTGTTTTACGCCGCTGCTTCATGGTCGGGGGAAGAACTCCTCACATTCCTCCCCTGCTCCATTGTGGGGTCCCTCCCACGGGCCACAGTCCTTTGTGGAACTGCTCCGGCGTGGGTCATCTCTTCCACGGGTGCAGTCTCTCCAGAACAGCTGTCCCAGCGGGCCCTCCACGGGCCACAGCTGCCTTCAGGCATCCACCTCCCCCGGTACGGGGTCCTTCATGGGCTCCAAGTGGATCTCTGCTCCTCTGTGGACCTCCATGGGCTGCAGGGGGACAACCTGCTCCACCATGGTCGTCACCACAGGCTGCAGGGGAATCTTGGCCAGGAGCCGCATTACTCCTCCCCCTCCTTCTTCACTGACCTTGGCGTCTGCAGCCGTTCCTCACAACAGGCTGGTAGATGTCTCTCAGGATCTTTTTTTTACATCTTATTCACTTCTCATCTCCTTTCCACTTCTTGCAGCTGGGCCGGACCGAGTCGGGCCCAGTCGGCTACCTGGCGAGAGGCCAGAGGGTGAGGCCTGCAAGGCCCATGAGGCCTGCGCCTCCCCCTCTGCGCCTCTGCCCCCGCTCAGCTTCTTCACATCTTCTCTCCTCTCTCTTTTTTTTTTCTGTTTTCCCCTTCTTAAATACGTTATCGCAGAGGCGTTATCATGGGACATTCTGCTACCAATTGGCTCGGCCTTGGCCAGCAGCAGGTCCGCCCTAGGCCTGGCCGAGTCCACTAAACAAAGGGGAGCGACTTCTAGCAGTTTCCTACAGAAGCTACCACCTTAGGCCCCCCCTCACTAACAAAACCAGAACAGTTTGCTAAATATTTATATACAATGTTTTGCAGTTGACAGATTTGCATAATAGTATTTTGCCCAATGAGACAGGATTCATTTTTCTTTCATACAAGCACATCCTATGTACTTTATTAGCAAGCACAGTATGTACTAGTGTGTAACCAAAATCCTGGCCACACTGAATTTGATAACAAAGCTACCAGTAATACTGAATGCAGAATTCGCCTGTATCAGTCGACAGCTAACCCGACCAGGAGGACTGAGCAGATGAGGTCCTCTATAGACAGATAGGAGCAGCCTCATAGTCAGAAGCCCTGGTTCTCATGGGGGACTTCAACCACTCCGAGATCTTTTGGAAGGACAACACAGCAGGGCACAGACAATCCAGGAGGTTCTTGGTTCATGAACAATAATTTCCTCCTGCAAGTGATAAAGGAGCCAGGGGGGAGAGGTGCTATGCTGGACTTTGTTCTCACCAAGAAGGAGGGGCTAGTTGGTAACGTGGAGCTCAAAGGCAGCCTTGGCTGAGTGGCCATGAGATGGTGGAGTTCAAGATCCTTAGGACAACAAGGAGGTTGTACAGCAAGCTCTATACTCTAAACTTCAGGAGAGAAGACTTTGGCCTCTTCAGGAAACTGCTGGGTAAAGTATCATGGGATAAAGCCCTGGAGGGAAGGGATGCTATCCAGAGAGACCTTGACAAGCTAGAGAGTTGGGCCCGTGCAAACTTAATGAAGTTCAGCAAGGCCAAGTGTAAAGTCCTGCACATGGGTCGGGGCAATCCCAAGCACAAATACAGGCTGGACAGAGAATGAATCAAGAGCAGCCCTGAGGAGAAGGACTTGGGGGTACTGGTGGACGAGAAGCTCAACATGAGCTGACAATGTGCCCTTGCAGCCCAGAAAGCCAACTGCACCCTGGGCTGCATCAAGAGAAGTGTGGCCAGCAAGTCAAAGGAGGTGATTCTGCCCCTCTGTTCCGCTCTGGTGAGACCTCACCTGGAGTACTGCGTCCAGCTCTGGAGCCCCCAGCATAAGGACATGACCTGTTGGAGCAAGTTCAGAGGAGGGCCACAAAGATGATCAGAGGCCTGGAGAGGCTTCACCTCTCCTATGAAGACAAGCTGAGAGAGTTGGGGCTGTTCAGCCTGGAGAAGAGAAGGCTCCAGGAGACCTTACAGCAGCCTTCCAGTACCTAAAGGGGGCTTATAAGAAAAACAGGGAAAAACTCTTTAGCAGGGCCTGTTGTGACAGGACAAGAGGCAATCAATGGGTTTAAAAGAGAGGAAGGTAGATTCAGACTTGTCATAAGGAAAAAAAAAATTACAATGAGGGTGGTGAAGCACTGGAACAGGTTGCCCAGAGAGATGCCCTATCCCTGGAAACATTCAAGGTCAGGTTGGATGAGGCTCTGAACAACCTGATCTCGTTGGAGATGTCCCTGCTCACTGCAGGGAGTGCATCAAGGAGTTGACTAGGAGGAAGAAGCTGATATATATCTCATATGTACATATATATATTTCTTTCAGTGGATAGAACTAAGCTTTGCTCCCATAAGGTATGCATTTACAGTGGGAATCAATTTCTCCTAAGTGAGACTTTCCTGGTTTTGGTCTTCTGAGGCACTATAATCACAATGGAAATCACTTGCCAAAAGTAATAGCCGTTTTCAAACCCAATATCATTCCTGAAAGTAAGAATTTTATGTACATTTTTTTTTAGTCAGCACTATATTTGCCAAAATCCTCAATAAGCCAACTCTACCACATGCTCTTCCAGCATGTGACCTCCACATACATGGGGCTCATATTTGCTATTCAGGGAATGTTTTATCTGAGCAATTTTCTGATCTGTGTAAACCCAGCATTCTCCTATACTCACACGGGACAGATATCGGCGTCCTGCTCTTCCTTTCAATGATGAAAGTCAATACTTTTTCCAGATAAAACATCTCCATTACTTACCATATGAATGCCTGACATGAGGAATTACATCAGGTTCTGAACTGTTGTTTAAACCTTGTGATACTGAGTGAAAGGAATGTGCCACAACCTGACTGTAAGCAATAGCAGAAGGGTACATAATCTGGGAAATTCTGCAGATTGTCTGTGCAACTTGTCATATGGTCTTTTGGCCATTCTGCCTGCTGGTGTGTTGGGAACACTCTGCAAAAGTGTCCTCAGGCACAGCAGTAATGTAACAGGTATATATCAGCCTACATAAAATTTTACACTGAAGGGTATGGGAAGCATCTTTGAAGCTGGTAGACGTAGTGGCTGCCTTCCATTCAGGATAAAAGAAATAACTGTGTTATTTCTTGGAGTTGTAACAAAAGACCACATTTAGTGCTCACTCTCTTTCAAAACATTTCTGCAGTAAACAGGCTGTCACACAAACATATACTTTCTGCTTCCTACTTCACCTTTGATTTGTTTCCTCTGCCTCCCTCCTCAGTGCCACTATTGAGAGCTCTTCCTGCAGAGGAAGATACAAGCTTTTTCTGATCATTCTAATATTCTGATCATTCTCAAGCTGTATCATTCTTGACCCAGAGTGTCTAATTAATTTTGATTATTCACAATTTATGCATGTGTCCAATGAATCATAACTTTTATACATAACCTAGGTTTCTCACCATTATTGCTCTCCAAGTCCCCAAGATAGAGGAGGATGCAGTCTGTGATTTGAAGAGCTTACTTTCTAATTTAATCCAAGACAGAGGTGAGCATGAATGAGGAAAAAAGGAGAGAAAGAAAGAATAGTGATCTCCTACTCATTACATAGGTTAGCAATGTCACAGCTTGATGATTCTGAATAATTTTCAAGTATTCCTTTTATAAATGAATAAATAATGATTGTTGTCGTTACAGAGCTGTTCCACAACTGGTTTTTTTTGGCTGAGTTTTTAAAGTATCACTTGCAGAAGTGGGTCTTGAAGGGTAAAGGGACAGAGGGGAGATGAAAAACAGAAGATACCATGTGTCCATGTGCACAGAGTAATAGAGAGAAAGAGTGTAGAGGAGAGTCTTCCTAAGAATCTGTGTGTAGACTGCTTGCTTCAATTTATCTGGCAGAAGAAAGGTGGAAATTGGTAGTCAAAAGTACCAGAAGATAGGAACAGGGGGCCGGGGGTCTGAAGAAGGGCAAGACGGTTTTAAAAAGGCCCACAAAGTGCACTTTGCTACACTCAAAATCTGCACATATGAATGAAGTCCAGATAAAATGTGGAAAGGAGAAAGACTAGATGGGAGCTATAATTTGGTTCATCTCATGCCAGATTACTGCTAAAAGTTGATCTGAGGCCTTACAACAATGGTTGTCTGTGGGTGTGTGCTTGCGGACAATGTTACTATCAACTCCAACTATGGAGAAGATTAATTTCAGCTAACTGTAGCCATCCAAAAGTCAAGTGTCCAGTATGAACTCTGGAGACAGACAGAGGCATGGAGTAACATTTGTACCTTCTCGCAAGTAAGTTGTAGTCATCAAGAACAGAATTGAACAAGGCATCCTAAGATTACTCTGTCCTGCAGAATAAGTTGCTTAAAGTTGCATGTGCAAGTAATTGCTTTCATTCTTATACTGTCAGTTTCCTTTCCACGATATGCAGAGGAACACAGAGGAAGTGTGTTGTGTGTCAGATTTTAGAGTTTTGGGGTTTTTTTACTAGATAACACTATGTAGAGTCCATGCTACTAAAATTGTCTCTCCATTTCTAGTGCTTACAAAGAGAAAATATAAATTAAAAGAAAGCAAGATCAATAACTGCATTTTTTGAGATAAAATACTCTACAAAAAAATTTGCAGCAAAAACTGTAACTGCAGTTAGACAGGTACCTGATTATTAATATTCCATTGCAAAGTAACTTCAGAAGAGGCCTCAGGAAGCACCGCAGCTGCTTCCACTAAAAAAAAAATAATAATAATAATCCTGTAAATGGCATGGCTTCTGCATTTTGCATCAATATTTCCTGAAGGTCACATCACTGCAAGAAATCAGCAGAACACCTCTCACCCAGCTGGTTGTTCTCATTGACCTGTTGTGCCCTGTGTTACTCCAGGAGTTCAGTGCACTGACCACTGCCCTCACCCTGGGTGCAGCTTCCTATTCTGAAGGGTTATTTAAAAATGGTAAGCCTTAGCAGAGATAAGAGGAGGAGGGGAGAGAGGCAGAGGTAGCCTTCAGTGTCTGATAGCTCTCTGCTGGATTGGTCTTACCGAATGAATGTGACTTTGGGCAAGGTCTAAATGGAAATGTCAGAGGGTAGGACAGTTTCTGTTCTTGTACTTGGCAAGGAAAGTTGTAGGGCATTGCAGGGAGGCAGTGCACCAAACTGGAGCTTAGTCTCTGTTCCTAAGGTGAACTAAAATCCCTTCAAGCTTACGACACTCCAGCAGAGGTGTGTCACCGAGGAGCTGGGGGCAGTCTGGCCTGTTCTAGCTAGAGTGTGCATCCTTGGAACACTATCTTTCTTGGTGTTTGGTTTTGTCCTTATCTTGAAGAACAATGAAATACACAATTCAGCATAAGCATCTTCATATTACTTACTGATGTTTTCTTTGCCAAATGCCCATGCTTTTTCTGCTTTCTTCTGTGTCTCATCTTTTCGGCTGGACCAACCTGTAACTACAAGACAAATTTCTAGCACTGATCCATTAGAGGGTACATGAATCCAAATGGGCTGATGAACTCAACAGAGCAGATGGAACACGCTCTGAGAGGTTGTGGCCAGAAAAGCTTAGGAACCACTCACTGCAGTATTTCTTCATAGAGTGAAAGTTCACTGTTTAGGAGCATAGAGCAATATCCTATATTTCCATTAGGAATATGGTATTATTAACATGCATTTCATGAATGAGCTGTAGTTAAATAATTAACCAGTTTACATGAAGGATATATATTTTCTAGTTGATGCAAAAAGAAACCTCTTCACTTTTCTTAACTTTTGAGTTCTATTGTCCAAAATTAGAGCTATAAACTCATGCTTCCTTGCCTTCTTGTCAGCCCTCTCACCAGCACTGGTATTTGGCTACTAGGGTAGGATAAACTCTGGATTCTGAGTATTGGAGATGCAATGTAGAGTCTAGGTCATCTAAAAAAAGACAATCACATCTGGTCACACAAAGTAATCTCTAGACTCTTTTGACTGTATATCCTGTGTACAATGAGAGCATGAACACTTTCCTCCCATGTAGACTTTTCATTGCAGACACCCACAGGTAGGTGCCTGACTGTGAAGCTGAATGCCACTCATAAATTCCAAGAATTGTCTCCAGCTTTTCTTATAGAGCAGCTGTTGCAGGTAGATAATATCCTTGAGTGCAATAGAGAATGTTTTACTCAAGCTGCTTCTCCTGTTGCTTATTAGTCACTGTCAAACAGCAAAGTGATCTTCCTGATTGTCACGACATGAACTGGAGAAAGGAGTTATGCCTGTTTCAACACCAGGTAAAAAATGTCTTCATGCTTTGGTTTTGGTCAGGTTTTCTACCAGAAGTAGGATCAAGTTTTACTTTTCTATATAAACATGAACCAAACCAAAACTGACTCACATTTCAAAGGAATGGCACATAATTCTTCAAGGCTTTTCTTCGGCTCCAATTGAATTTTGCTACCCAGCCTCAAGGCAGCATCTAGTATCATCATGTCTGTGTACAGCTGGAAAGGTTTTAGTCATCAAATTTTCTCACTAAGTGAAGTGGTGAACATTACAAAAGCCCTGGAAAAAGGGAGAGAGAGCAGTAAAACTTGAATTAAGTTAATGCATCCAAAGTCTTGCCGTTCCAGTAGAATGTCTCCTAATTGCATCCCAGTACCAAACTAGTGTGTTCGTAACCTTCTAATGGCATAACAAGTACACCTGCTGTTTGTGTTTATGGACTAGTTTGTCATCTGTCTTCACTAAACAATTATCCCCAGGATAATTTGGTGATGGGAGTCATATGAAGTATCCACACAGAGTTGCCCAGGGTCAGGTTAATCTGTGTATTGAATTTCTCTTTGGAATGTCCTCTTGGTAATTGCATTCAGAAATGCATTCTTTTTTCCTTTTTTCTTGATCCTTGATGTCTGTGGTTTGCTGTTCTTCTTTTGCTTCTTTGCGTAAGCAATTGGCATTAGCCTGGTTGGAGAGCCACTACTATTTGCTTTGCTCTATTAGAAGTGGGAGAAGTAAATAGGGTCTGCATAACATATTTTCAAGTATACTAGTTAAAAGTCAGTTCAGGATAAATGATCTATAACAACACTTAAAGGAGAGTGAGGATGGGAGAAAAATAATTTTTCTCTCTTCCTCCTCACCATTTCTATAACCCATTAGTTAAATATAAATTCTGTCCTTGCTCAAAGTTATGCCTGTTGACAAGTTTTCTTTCTTAGGTATATTTCACAAGTCCTTTGAGAGGAGCCCACAAACCCCACCTCAAAGTGAATCGCTTTTTTTTCCAGGAGGAACGGTCGTCTCTGAGGTGCTAAGAGTAAAACCTTCTTAGATTCCTATGGAAAGGACAGGAAACACTAATCGTGGTTGGAAAGGCAGAAGAGAGGTATGAGAGGCAGACTTCACTTTGCACAAGGGCAAAGCAATTTGGAAGATGCTTTTTAACATCAGTGTCTCAATCCCTACAAGCAATTCAGCCTAAAGAGGTGACTTCTTATGTAAGACCTCGGCAGACAGGAGATGCGTCACTGCTAACATAGTTCCTTATTCCCATTGTCAATCTCTGTCAACACTGACAACAGGAAAGCATTACAACAATTTGGAAAGTGTTCCCAAGAATGCACACTAGGCCTCTCTTTGGGCAGCTGGTGGGTTGGTTACATGCAATAGCAATATCTGGCAGCTGATGGTGCCACCTGATCTCAGACATCATGAAAATGTCTGGAATTTAGAAACCTGATTTTTAAAAAAGGTAGAGGTGTAAAAGAGTGTTTCTGCTGATGTCAGTGAGCCCTGCACCAGACTATCTCAAAGTTTAAACTCCTAAAAAAGAGAAAAAGTCTTTCTGAAATTTATTCCCTCATTCAAAAAAAAAAATGTAGACCAAATGAGACCAGAAATAAATGCTGCAGTATTTGGCTGGATTACCTGTTCATACTGGACATGGCACTTTTACTAGAAATTGGGCCACAGCATATCTTTCAGAAAGAGTCAGTTTTAAAGACTTCAGAAACTAATGAGCTTGCTACTTGCTCTGGTAAGCAGCTCCAGCATTTAATTAACTTTACTGCTGGGAAAAGATATTTTTTTCCAGTTTGATTTTGTCTTCCAGCTATTGTTAAGCATTTGTCTGAAAGTCTGAATAGCTTCTCCCTACAGAATATCTTTTCCATGTGTGATAATCTAAAGACAATGATCAAGTTGCTTATCAACCCTTTTCCTAATAAACTGCATAGAGAGTTTCCCAGGAATGACACGGCAAGGGGTTTTTTCCATTTTCTGGGAAGAAGAACCTTTTTTTGTGCTTCCATTTTTGAACCCTTTTGAGTGTTTCCCATCATTCTAGAAATGAGTATACCAAAATTGGACACAAGATTTTTATAGAAGTGTCATCAAAGCAAAAAAAACCCAACCTGTTCTTGGTTTCTCTTTCATATTTCTAATTATCAAAGGGCTACATTGGTCACACCATTGCAAATAAAACTCAGGTTGAGGCAGTTATTGACAGCAACATCCACCTCCTCTGAGTTTTCCAAGACAGGCTTCTACACTATAGATACATCTTGTAATGTTCATATGTAAATGTTCATTCCTAGATTCCCAAATGCAATGTTTGTTTCTAGATGTGTTCATTACACATAAAGCACTTCTCAGTGGATTGCACTTTAGTCTACCCTCTGTTCCACATCATTTATTAACTTGCTCATCTGTCACAAAGAAATAGAACTAGAAAACATTGTCTCACTTTACCTAAAATGGCAGCAATCAAATTAGGGTTTGAGTGGGGCTGCAACTGTTAACAAGTGTGTGCTTATGTGTGTGTGAGTGCAGAGTAAGAGGGGTGAGTGCTGCCAGACATTAAGTTCTTTAAACCAGGAAAATATTTGTGAGTTTGAGTAGAGCAGAAAGTCACAAGCAGAAAGATCTGGGAACTATTGGCCTTTTTAGCTCATCAAAATAATTTAATATTGTGAAACCAAGGACCATTCCCTAGAAGTCCTGCAAGTAATGCTTATTGATGCCTTCCTATTAGCAACCACACTTGAAAACCTGTCACTGAACCAATTTTTAATCCACCCAACTTGCACCTGCTAATCCAATGCAATGTAAGTTTTTTAATCATGCAGTACTGTGTCAAATGCCTTGGAGAAATCCACGTAAACTATGACAGCACAGTTGCCATTATCAAGCAGACCTCTAATCTTGTCAAAGAAAGCTATCAGTTTTGTTTGACAAGACTTGCTCTCCATGATACCATACTGACTGGCATTAATTAGATTTTTAATCTCTAGGTCTGTGTTGTTAGAATCACAAATTAACTTTCCGTGAAACAAGTGAATCTATCCTGCTGTCCCAGGTCACTGAACAGACTCCTCTAAATAGTCAAATTTCATTGTGGGTCTCCATTCTTTTTGGGGTTCCCCAAATTTTAAGAAGTTTTCTTTAAGTACTTTCAGTTAGACAATTCTGCTTGTATCTTCTTTAAGTCTTTTTTAAGACTTGTAGGTGAGTTATGAACATGTCACCAACAGGACACGTAGCACAATTTGAAGGAAAAACATCTACCTTAGCTATTTTTAACTGAAAAAAAATGATTAATGCATTTTCAAGTGCAGCATTATAATTACTTCTGTGATAGAAGTGAAATGTCTGAAAAACAATAACTCAGTTGGGCATAATTTTTAGTAAATACTTCTGGATGTGTGTGAGTTCTTCCATTTACACCAGGTACAATTCACTACAACACACCTCCCATGACAGACCAAGAAGCAAAATAAGTGGTTACCTAAAGTTAAAAACAACAAGAGAAAACCTTCTGTGGTTTTCTGTGCAACTAGGCACTCATGAGGTCATATTGAACACATCTTTCATTAACACATGTCAGGGAAGATATTGACCAGTAGCAGCAAGTGAAGATGAGAGTAGCAGCAATGGAGAAGCAAAAGCTGTGAAGAAATGTAAAAAAAAATGTAGGTTGTTACCTATGGAAAAGACGACAGGGGGAGAAGGTAGCAGCTTTCATGTACATGAAACTGCGTGGCAAAAATAGGAGCATCTGTTCTCCTTAAATTAATGTGACAGTGAAGACTGAGGTTGAACATGCAGAAAACCTCTTAAAGACAAGAGTAGCAAAGCCTTGCAGCTGGTGGTCTGGAGATCGTGGTCTCTGTCACTGGATGTTTTCCTGCCTTGGACCACAAAGTGAGCAGATGATTCCATCAGGTCCCTTCCAGCCCTGACAGTCTGTGTCATGGCTGTCAAGAATAGGACTCTTCTGTCCAATAGCTCTCATGAGACCGAAAGAAGAATGAAAGTGTAAGAAACTCTCTTTTTTTCAGTATCTCTCCTTCCAGTTATGGGGTTCTTTCTCTTTTGCAGGCTTATGGGGTTTTCTTCTACATATCCTTAAAAACAGACGGTCTGACATTCTCATCGTCACAACATGGAGTCTTTTCCGTTGTTACGAGCAATGAGTTAAGAAGTGAGGTAGATACCTCTGCCACTGTAACTTGCCTCTATTTTTCAGCCCACATTAAATGCTCACTTAAGAGTTATTTTGTCATTTTTAAATGATCTTGGCATTCATTTTATTTACTAATAGCAAGAGTGCTATTGGTTTTCTGTGGGCTGCTTGTAGCGGCAGGCAGCAGCATAACAGAGCCTCTGCACAGCTGCTAATGCCTCATCTTCACGGGGAATGAGTGGGAAGAGTGAGGAAATGAGTGGAGATTTGGCTTCTTCCCTTTGATGTGCCAGCTAGTACAGTTGAATCATCACAGCGGGGAAAATGCATAACTGTGTATCAGCAGCAGATGACTTCCCTCTGGAGCACAAGAACAGTGCAATATACTTTTAGATACTTCTCCATAAAAAGCCTGTCTAGATGCTACAGAACATACCACACACAGATGCTCGAGTTAGCCCTGAATGAGTTGGTTTGGGCATGAGATATCAGACAGACACATTAGTACAATATCCTGCCGTGGCTAAATTATCCCAAATGACTGGTATTTCTCAAGGCACTGTATTGTGCTACATAGAAATCTTAGCGAGACTCAGGCAAGGTTTAGATGCCTAAGCTCCAAATCTCTTCAGACCACCGCTGAGCTGCTAACTGCAGAACTTCCTTAAAGTTTGGCATTGAAATTTTCTTACATTTGTCTTTGTTATATGTAGGTTCATATATCTGTGTACCTCAGGGCATCATTATAGACACCAAGCACCTAAGCCCCTGTAATCTATCACCTAGGCATTTCTTTTCTTCTTGAAGCTGACTCCTGAGAGCCTGAGAGGTCTATGTCAGTCAGTAAGAGCTCTTTGAAATCACCTTTTGGAGCAAGTGCTGCATAAGGTACAGAGGCAACCACATTCTATTTAAAAACTTAGTAACTCTAGATGCCTTGTGCTGAAGCAATATGACTTACTATTAAAGAATTAAAGACCTAGTGCACCCCAAAAAAAGAGATAAGTATAGCCTAGGGGATGATCTTTTGCTTAGGTGCTGGGCCATCACAGGGTTGTCCTGAAAGAACCCTAGGAGCTCTGGAATCTGCTCTTGGGAATTGCCCTCATGTCATAGATTAGACAGAGTCTTTTTATAAAATATTTTTAAAACTACATAGAGCGGGATTAAAAACCAAGTATATTTCCTTCTCTAATGAGCTTGCTTAGCAGACAGGTTCCAGCCATCCTCTTCCTAATCACTCCCTAGCTCTGGCTTAACAGGTCTTCAGCATTGTTACAAAGTTGAACAGTCAAAAGAAGAGGCAAAGAGCTGGATAGTGTCATGCCCCGACTCCTCTGATAGGTAGACCCTAAAGGGACACCGTACTGTCCATGCAAGTTCCAGAGGCCAGAAATCCCTTCTGCTGCAAAAGTTAGGGTAATCTTTCTCCAAAAAGCTAAAAGCAAGTGACATGAAAAAAGATCATGTTAGGCTTCTGAACAAATTTGCCGATTGAAATACAGCTTTGACCAATTTGGATTCAACTATTTATTTCCATAATACATTCCAAACAAACTCTTTAAACATAAACATATTTTACAGTCAGTTCCTTTATGAACTACCAAACTGCAGGCTCCTGCACAATTTTTCAGGGCTCGTTGCTAACTCCTGCTACCAGGTCATTTTCATTTCCAGAAGGACTTCAGTGTTAGTTTATCTCCCACATGTTCCCTTCTGGTTCTGCTCAGCCCTTTGTAATCTGCTGATCCTTCTACAGTGCAACTCAGGATAGCATTAGAGAATTTAAACCACATCTGAACTTACTGAATCTCTCATATGGCTGTCTGCACTGGAATGTTTATTTATATTGGCTAATATTGCAGTTTACTAAACTTCAGTAAACTTCAGTGGAACTCCTGGTAGCCAGGGATTTATTTTATGTTTTCATTCAATGAACCACATTAATCATACACTACTTATTAAAATCCTCTCTTTAGGATAACATGGAAATGTAGTTTCATCTACAACTTTAAAAGTGTATGTTATTCTTAGAGATTAAAAAAAAACCAGTTTATCTACTAGCAGGTACTTCTGCATAGTATTAATAGCATTGTTAAGGCCTTGAGTTCTACAAGTTATGTAATTTATATGTCTCATAGCTTCCCGATTTTTCCTTTATGTAGCTTAATACAAAAGGCTGGTTTCCCATGTTCAAAGGAAGCACTGGCAGTTGTTAGAACAAATCTCATGAAACAGATTTTTTTCCTCTTCTGGCAAATTGAAGAGGAGCAGCAGGAGTGATGACTTATGTGAAAATTTGGGCTCTGATTCAAAAGACTATTTGACCACATATGCAAACTATCTCAGTTTAGGACAAGCTTTAAGCACTGGCTCAGTTCTAAGTAAGTGACCGATCCTGCTGACCTCCCTGAGCCATGTGTTCCTGCTACAAGTAAGAATTGCTTAAATTCTGTAAGAAGCTGAGGTCTAGAGCAGTGATTGCCCATATGCAAGGCCACCTGCCTACTTGCCCTTTCTTTTCTCACCCCTCACTCTCCAGTCATCCTTACTCTCCAATATATTGGAGGTTATCCCAGTATATTGGAGGCCACTTCAAGAAGGCACGGGGAGGGATAAAAACTCTGAGATACAATACCAGAGTCACCAAGAAGATGGATCAACATATTACATCCACACAAAGGACTATAAAATTTGCAGGTTATTCAGCAAGTTAGGTATCAAGAACTTTATATGGTTATGAAGAAACCACCAGAGGAATTTAGGTGAATTAAAACCATTCAGTTGCTAGAGTCAGAAACATCTTTACTCCCGTATTTCAAGTGATATACTGAGAGGGTCACCTTGGTCAAAAAAGTATACAACTGTTCTGTAAGGCTCAACAAGGGCATGGATGGACCCATTAAGAAAAAAACCTTTAGGCCATGAGCATCTACCACCGGTGGTTTCTTCCAGATTTGGGGAAATTTTTTCTTCTTGTTGCAAAGGCTCTGTTGTAGTTTTGTCATCTTGGTTGCTGAAAAAAGGCTATGATGGACTAGATGACCTTTGAAGGTCCCTTCCAACCCTAACCATTCTATGATTCTATGATTCTATGATTCTATGATGATGTTTAAACAGTTAGCCCTTTAGCTCCAACTGCTTTCTTTTCATACTTCTCCTTCAAATATGTAGGGACAGTTCTTGGGCACTGTCATAGTTTAGCCCCACTAGGGCAAGCAGTCGCTTGCTCACCCTCCCCACCCTCCAAGGGAATAGGGGAGAGATAATATAGCAAAAGGCTCAAGGTTTGAGATAAGAACAGGGAGAGATCATTCAAGTTACCATTATGGGCAAAACAGACTTAACCTGGGGAAACTATTTCAATTTATTAACAATACAACCCAAGTAGGATAATGAGAGAGAAAAATATAAGACTTTCACTCTACCACTTCCCTCTTCCCAGTCTTAGCTTCATTCCTATCTCCAAACTGCTCCCTCCTGAGTGGCACAGGGGGAATAGGGAATGAGGGTTGAGGTCAGTTCATCATCACTGCTGCTTCTTCCTCTTCTGGGGAAGAATTCCTCACATTCCTCCCTGGCTCCAGTGTGGGGTGCCTCCCACAAGCTACAGTCCTTCATGAACTGCTCCAGCGTGGGGTCCTTTTCCATGGGATGAAGTCCCTCAGGAACCTGTCCCTCCATGGGCCACAGCCTTCTTCAGGCATCTGCCTGCCCTGATACGGTGTCCTCCATGGGCTGCAGGTGGATCTCCGATCCTCCGTGGGCCTCCATGGGCTGCACAGGGACATTCTGCTTCACCATGGGCTGCACCATGGGCTGCAGGGGAATCTGTGCAAGAAGTGACTTTACTTCTCCTCCTCCTTCTTCACTGACCTTGGCATTCGCAACCATTCCTCTCACAAGAAATTCTTCACACTTGGACTCAGGAAGAGGCCTCTCATATTCTCTCACATATCTTCTCTTCTCTCTCTTCTTCTCTCAGCCGGGCCAGACCAGGCTCAGACAGCCACCCGGCGGGAAGCCAGAGGGCAAGGCCCACGAGCCTCACAACTCCCCCTGTCTGCCTGTGCTTCTGCTTTTTTTTTTGTTTTCCCCTTCTTAAATTCGTCTCCACAGAGCTGTTATCACCGTCAGCAATTGCTTCAGCCCTGGCCAGCAGCAGATTGGCCCTGGAGCCAGCCAGGTCCACCGGACAAAGGGGAAACTTCTAGCAGCTTCTTGCAGAAGCTGCCACCATAGCCCCTACCCTGCTACACAAACCCAACACAGGCACTAAAACATGTAGTTTGAAGGAGTAGCACAAAAATCGCTAACATTGTGCTGTGCTACACAAGGGATAAGAGTGACCACACTGTTTCTTCAGTATTTCCTGACTTTCAGTTCTTATCTGTGCAACTTTGACAGTATTTTAGCGAACTACAGTAAAGAAATAAACAGCCAGATGTGTCCTGCTTTAGGATCCCATCAGCACATATCCAGTCTGAGTGACCCACCCTGTTGGATTTTGTGTATCTAAGTACCTTGCTGAGCTGAGACAATGTGGGCATCCTTAAAATGGCTTGAGATGTTTCTCCTGTAAGTCTGATGGGATTCTTTCAGTCTCATCTGGAAATCAAAGATCTCATGGCTAGTTTAATTGTTAATGGAGAACTTAAGGCGTAGCATTATGGAAATTGTGAAAGAAAAAAAAAAAGACATTATGGCACACTTTCACTATGTGAAAAAGTGTCATTTTTTCAGTATCAGAAAAATGTAGTAGTTTTCCTTTCTGAACTTGACAGTTCTTTCAAAGCTCCTTCAAATTCATAAAGCCGTAACCAAAGCATTTTTATTTATAGATGTAATTCAATTAACTTTTAAAGAAAATACCTAGTTAGATGCATGTAAACATACTGGTTAAGATGTATAGCTTCATTTTTTCCACTTCTGTGACTGAAACTGTGTAGAATAGACTGTAAAAACTGCACCAAAGAGCATATTCTCTTTTTATTGCCTGTCAAATTGTTGCTGTGACACCCATAGTTGGTAGTGAAACATTGTGATCCACTGTTAGCAATGAAACACAGAGTGTGAGTTGCTCATTGAGTTTAGGTAATGTACCATAAAACATTGCATGAAAACACTAATTTTCCCAATATATATTAGTAGACAGACACAGTGTTTACCAATGAGAAGTTGAAGACAGTTTTAAACATAGTTTATTCATCTGAAGGCTTTCCTATGCTCTACTTAGTCACTTTATAGTTGGAGTTGCATTAGAGATGAATGGCCTGTGTGCTGAAGGAGCAGAAGCTGCAATTTGACCTATGTGTCTGTCAGTCCTCGCTAGATGTCCCATCTAACTGTCCTGGTTTCAGCTGGGATGAAGCTAATTTTCCTCTCAGTAGCTGCCATATTTTGGATTTAGTATGGGACCTGGTATGTCAAGAGTGTTGATAAACACACTGATGTTATAAGTTGTTGCTAAAGAGACCAAGGACACTGTCTGGCTTCCCAGGTCCCACTAATGTGCAGGTGCAGGAAGCTGGGAAGGATATAGCCAGAACAGTTGACCCAAACTGGCCAAAGAGAGTATTCCATGCCATAAACATCATGCTCAGTATATGAGTGGGTGTTGGCCGGGAGGGCATCTCTCTCTCTCTTCCTATCACTCCTTTGCTTGCTGCTCAGTTTCGTTTCCATTGTCACTGCTCAGGATGGGCTGTATCAGTCACGGGGACAGTGGGTGGTGAGAAATTGTGCATCATTAATTGTGTATATTTTAGTAACCCTATATTACTGTCATTTTCCTTTGCTATTCTAGTAAACTGTCTTCATGTCAACCCAGGAGTTTTCCTTTCTTCTCAATTCTTTCTCCCATCCCACTGGAGGGATGTGTGGTGACTAGGGCTAAACTACAATGCTGACAAATGCTGACATTTTTTGAGTGAGTTTCATATGCACTGTATCTTTGACACTGAGCCATTAGTTAAGGAGTTAGTGGTGTTACACCCGACAAGTTTTGTCATTTTTATCTTTACCATGTTGCTTTGATTACTCTCCCTCTGTATTTGATGTACATGCAACACATAGGAAACTTGTAGGTCATTGCTTCAGTCCTGCTGGTACCTCTCTTAGCAGTCTAAACGCTGCATCTGACAATCCACTCCTTCCTCACAGACCTGTCCTGACTTCAGGTATCTTCTGAAGATGATCTTGAGACTATTGTTATAGTGTGGCTTTAGGAACTGTACAGATAAGAGGTAGTTTTATTTAATTTATCTGAACTGTATAAAGAGAATCATAAACCCCAGTATTGTTAGCCTTTAATAATGCTACCATTGAAACCTTTCATTATCTTAATATCAGTGTATTCAAGGAGAGGTTCTTTGTCTCTGTCCTTTTTCTTAAGATGCCTGTTTCTCAGTGTTAAGTAGCAATTGTTGGCTAAGATCAGCAGAGGGGAAAGCACTGTTTCTTAGATAGCAAAACAGTTGATCTAAGCACATCATAATAAACTTTATAAAGTGATAAACATTGTGGCTCATACATTTTTTCATTATCTTTTCTCAGGTTTTCCCTGTAGGGTTTATTTTCTATGTAGCTTCTTACACGGCCTTTGTGGGTCCAGATGCTGAGCTTCTCTTGAGTGCTAAGACCAACTCTTGCTGCACACACTTCATTCTCTATCCTATCACCCTCCAGGGGAAGAATTGTGTGCGTGGTGGATTTGCCTCTGCAAATAGACTAGGAAGGGACCACCAAACCCTAGGCACTACAGGAAGGCATGTAATGGAAATTCAAGCTAGAAGACTTCCCGAGGGCACTTACTCAAGAGGCCATGAGGCACTGCCTCATCACAAAAACCAAGTCCCTTACAGCTAGATTCTCACTGCCAGTGCCTAATCATCAACACTATTTCTCTTCACTGACTTAGAGGAAGCCAGAGGCAAGAAGTCCCAGGCAGTAGACAGTGTGAATCTTTCCCTGCTCTCTTGAACTCAAATGCCCTAACAGTCATGATGACAAAGCACATCAGGAAAGTTAAGTATCAATTGTGCAGAAATACAAACTGTATCATAAAAGATCAGAAGTCACAAAAGGTATGCCTTGCTGCCAGAAGAGAAAGGTAATGATTTCAGGATAGTCAATATCCTGTGCTCTGTATTGTCACTTATCCAGACATCCCAGGAAGTGGATCACACCTCAGGAGAAAACAAAATAGATTGATAATCCTTGTCAGTCCTATTAGGAGAAAATGTTCCTTCTGGTCTACAAAAGTGGTGACCATTAATGTAAGCTTGTGAGCAAAACATGACAGAGGACCACAGAGAGATTTTCTGTATCACAGTGGCTAAATCTATACCACCTCACACAGTGAGGATCCTCCGGTTCTGCATACAGACCTCATCCTGGAGAAAGACTTGGGAGGATACTGGTCCCCTGTTCCTTGTATCCTGATTTCTATACGGGGGAAACCTTGACCTGTAACTCAGATGAGAATAGACCATGCCCTACAGAGGTGCTAGTCTGGATAAGTGGGAGACTAGTGCCCCTAAACATATCATAGCATGTCATTAAAACCTAAGTCCAGGCGCAGACTAAGACCAACAGTTCCACCTCCAGCACTACTACGCATTCAGAGTTTGCACTTAGATAAGGCCTATCTCTGGAGCTTCAATGAAGGGCAGTCCTTCTACTTCCCTGCCACCACTGTGCAAAAGCAGTTCATCCTGCAAGAACTCCTCCTCCATGGCTTCTGTTCACAGCCAGACAGAACTGTAAAGATAGATGTGCATTTATCAGCAAATTAATGGCAACCAAATCTCTTTTCAGTTTCCTCCAAAAAATCAGGCACCTCACATGTTATAACACTTGAAGCCTCTTTATTTTTTATGTATTTTGTAGTCACTGATATGTCATGGTTCTCATCAGAAAAGATGGCAACCTGATACAACAGCATTATTCCTTTAATCTAAATCAGATTAAATAAGCAGTATTTTTAATGCGTTTTGCATATAGACAAATAATTTGGTTTCCTTGGCTCTGTAAATCTCATTTATTTATTCATTTCTCAAAAGTTTTTTGCCATCTCTGTCTTCATTATTTGAACTTCATATTAAAGGTATGGGAATGAGCCAGACCTTTTATCTTGCTCTAATAAACATCTTGTAATGTAAAAATGAGCACGGATCAACCGAAGCGTATGGCTGGTATTCCCTTCATGTGCTCTAACACCTGGCAAAATTATTCATTAATTCAACAGCCACATTTGAAAGCAACAGTTCAAAGGCCTATGAATGGTAGAATAACATGTTCAAAACTGAAGTGCACTTCAGCAGCAGCAGTGTCAGAGTTTAGAGAAAGAACCATTTCCTGTGAGATGGAGGGCTTGGGAGAGCGAGACAGCAGTTAGGAGGATGTCTACTTTGTAAACTTGTTTCTTCAGCCTCTGACAAGGCCAGCAGAGATTATCTGACATGTATTTAAGAAGAGAGGGGCATACAATGGGGAGAGTTTTCTATAATAAAGTTTCCCCATGAAGAAAACTTTTTTGTGTCATGTGAATTTCCTGCCCCTGTGAGTTAGTCACCAGGAGAAAGTTAAATCATAAAGAAAATACAAAACACAGAGAGGAAATGAAAAGGTAGGACTTTGGTGCAATACTATGATATGCGTTAGAAGATGGATAGTATGTCATATAGCTCCTGTCAGCTGAAAAGTGTGACGTGCCAGTCACATAGAGCTATTTACTGAGTTCTTGTGTTTGTTTGTATGAAATTAAATGCATCACGTGCAAGAAGCTGTCCAAAAATGGACTTGCTGTGCCTCAACTGGCTCCATCCTCGAGAAGCATCTTTGCCAAAGAGTGATTCCCACATCCTCTGGCAAGGGAGTAGGTCCAGTTCTGCACTGAAGCCAGTAAGTCTCAAGGTTTGATACTACTTGTATGCTTTCACATAGGGAATTTGTATGAGCTCCAGGGCATAACAAGACAGAGACTTGGACTTATGCCATCCTTAGGATAGTTCCAAACATCCATGACTGTCTACAGCATGGAAGGACCACATTTGAGCATCGCTGCCCACACTTGTTCAGACTGCTGCATGCCTAAGACTCCCGTCTAGGGACAAGAGATGTCAAATCTATGACAGACCAGCCAGTGCAGGGCCCTGTTTATAAACTTATGGTGCTGCATACGACAAGGTGTTATTGGATATGTAATCTACTCAGCTGCAGATGTTCTGAGTCTTACCATGTAGATGCACATTGTAAGGTGTGGTACCTGTGATGCATGGAGGAGGCCATGCACCTATCTCTACCAAACAGTTTAGAGACACCCTCTAAGTCTGTCTGGTGCCAAAGCTTTTGCTTTTGCTGTGGCCAAATGTGTTCATTTCAGGGAGGCTGTTTCTATACAGGAGCACTACAGACTTGAGCTTCAGGAGTTATTTTGTATTTCACAACAATTTATTTCTCTTCTGCAAAACTGTACTATCGTAGGGAGTCTTATGCAACACTTACCGAAGTCCACTGGCATCTTTCAGTGAGAATAAGATCTCCCACTGGTCACAATGGACACTGGATCAAGCCCCAGGTGAGGTTGTCTTTCCAGGGTTCAGAAATCACTCTTTTTTCACAATTATTCTTTTCACAATTTTCTTTCCTTTGGTGATAGTATATTTCTCATATGATAAATCACTGGAACATGGACTCTCATTTACATCTTAAGACACTATCTCCAGAGAATGGAAGCAATTATTCCATAGCACCTTTCACCTTCTTCAGTCTATGAAATTTTAAATGCCTCCATCCATTAAGTGATTTTAAATTGATCTTCTCCCTTAACTCCCCAATCTTTCCTGTCAAGGTTATTCAATTACATGCGTTGTATTGGGTAGCATTCCATTAAAGGGTTTCATGTTTTTGATCCAGTAATAGGTGTAAGCTTTGGGTGAAGGAGAGGCAGCTGACAGTCTCTTGCTTTTATTTTGAGACCTATTTTTGCTGCACTAGATTGTACAGCCAGAGAATTCAGATCTTTAAAACATCTATATATATATATATATAATTTTTTTTTACGTAATATGTGAACTGTTTGTTTTATCCAGGAAAGCAAGATGCAGAGGGTGAGGTTTGCTTTGTATAAATACCTTGTCCATACTTTAAAAAGAGGACTTAATTCAAGGCTACATTTCCAGAAAGATATCTTTTTAATTAAATTTCTAAGTTTCTGAGTAGCATTAAGTAAAAAAAAACAGCATCGAATGTGCTGAACTCTTGCAAATCCCCACTGATGTCAAGAGGAACAGCTGCTTAAGAATCATGAAACTCTGAAGTTACACTTCTACACAGCCTGCTTTGAAAATGTCATCCCTCATTTCAGTTTCCTGCTGTACAGTGGGGAAAAAATTCTAGGTACAGAAGCATTGTACCCTTCCCTAAACACTGTCCCTGCTTTTTACCTGAGTCAGAGCAAGATCATCTCACTGTGTTAAGATAATGCTAAGATAGTATTAAGATTAAGATAATATGCTGGAATCAAAATAGACACCTTATCAACCACATTTGCAGACAGATGAAAGGGAAATTATGTTCAGATATACATAAAGGGAAATTTCTGGCATCACTGTTTTCCCATTAATTTCCCAAATGATGTCAGTGGCTGACAGTAGATAGAAGTGGTTAACGTCAAGTCCTCTCATTGCCTTAAAATGGAATTGCAGATGTGGCATTTGGCACTGTGACTTGTTCCAGATGTCTATCACATTGTTATATGTTGAGTCCCTGCAGGAAAAAGGTAATAAGAAATCTAGTGTGGGAGCAGGGGTGACAGGCTGCAAGAACTCACCTTACGACAGGTGCTGCTCTGGGAATACAGCCACTGTTTTAGGCTGAGAAGCACCATGTCACCCACAAGTCTCATTAACACTGATGTAAAAGACGACAAATGCTACCCTAGAAGATTAACGGTGGATAGAGTTTCCAAGCTTGTACCTATTTCGGTTTGGATCACAAGGACTTTGCAAAGCTGTAATTTTTTACAGGTGGTTAAAATGAGTGAACAGCTCTCCTCTCACCCATGATCATTACCTAACGATGGAATCTAAGTGAGCATATACATCCTTAACCTCAGTGGACTTTTGACTAGGTCACATCACTGAGTTCCAATTAATTTAATCTGATTAAACCAGAGCTGCATTTGGACCACTGTTTATCTAGGTAACATGCATTCAGCTATTCAGTCTTCATTAGCCTTGGAGTTTATGACTACAAATATCAAAAGTGACAACAGCCTTGGTCAGAGGTGAACTAGATGTTTAGGCACTTTGGGGTTTTGGCTCGTATTCAGTGAACAAACAAACAGCTTTTTAACAAACTGATTTCCTCCCTATAAACTTTTTGCCTATGGTTGACTGCAGAGACAGCAAACAGGAACACACATCCTCACTCCAATTATTTCAGGCAATAGTTTGGCATCCTAGTGCAAGCTTGGTTCCTTTAGAAGGAGGATCTAAATCATCATATGATGAAACACAGGTTTGGAAGTCGGGAGTCATCCCAAACAGAGGGATAGGAAAACTACCATCTCAATTACTTGCAGCTACATCTGTTTCAGCTTGTCTGTGATAGTCCATGTCCCACTGCAAGGAGATTTTTTAAATGCCCATTGTATGAATAAATCCCATGCCCTTTTGGACTTTCCACAAGAGAACAGTTTCCAGGGAATTATTTAATTGTTATAGGAAACAGATTCCTAATACTGCTAGTTTACATTATCTGATGTTCTATTCCTTATAACGCCTTTTTAAGTGTCAAGCTCTGGCAATCTTCATTGAAACTCTGTTGATGTGTAAGTAGTGCAAGTTATTTAAAGCACAGCAGAGATCCATTGAACCAGTCTATCTCACACAAACTAAGATTAGGATTCCCAGTAGCCAGTCATCATCCACAGCGGTGTCTACCTATCATAATCACAGGGTCACTATCTACATGCCTGCTTCTCAAGTCATAACGGTAGCATATTTGTGTGGTGTTTTCACTTTTTTTTTTTCTTTTGGCCCTTTCTTGCAGCTGCTGGTTAGTAGCATTTTCCTCTCATTTTGTTCCATGCAACCTCTTTGCACTGAATCCCAGATGCATGTGAAATGGCCACAAAAGAACTATCTGGGTTAAATGAGTATTAAACAGGTTTAAAATTAGTGCTTATTGTTTGGAAGCAGATGCAAGCTTCAAACAAATGCAAAACATCAATGCAAATGCAAAAAGGAGGGCAATTTGAAAATCAGATCCTAAGTACTTGATTCTATAGGTTGTTTTTTCTAGTAGTAATACCCAGAACAGTTCTGTTAATGTAATGGAAGCACACTGAATAACTACTCTACCAACATTTGTGTTTGCAGAGTTCATGAATCAGCAAAATAACTCAGGTTCCCTGCTATTCTCATTTGAATGAACTTTTATCTCTACAAAGCTACTTTTTTAGAAGCTAGTAAACACTGCTATGTATCTCTACATGACATTCTACAGAAATTATTACTATAGAGTTATTTTACTGTTTGTTTTTCTTTACCTTTGCACTATTTTTCTGGAAGGCTGGTGGTATCCAGAATCACGGTCCTTAAGATCTACAGTGCTAAACTCTAATGAGTTTTATCTGTCAATACTGAACACAAACTGATGGCAGCATGTGAGGGAAATGTCTATGTTGAATTTCTTCAAATACACCATTGACAAAATTCTTATGTTTTTCTGAATTTTCATTCCTCACCCTGCTGTGCAACTCGGAGCAAAACCAAGCGGTATACTTGTGCCAGTATTTCAGGTTATGTCATGGAGGCATGAGCAAAGCACCAGATTCCTAGCGTGACACACAAATAAGAGCGATAAAATCATAGCCTAAAGGGAGAGAGGGAAATATTTCAAGTTTCATAGCTGTAGCCTCATCCCTTTGCCCAGCCTATGGAGACTCAGAGGTAGTGGCAGAGTCCTGCTCTTGTGAGCTATTCTTGCAGCACATACCAGACACCAAGACAGAGTGCACTCCCCAGCTTAAGTAGCAGACCACCGAGGCTGTACTGCTATGCCCCGTTTGGCACTTGCCTCCACCTGTGCCATGCTACCGCTGCTGCTGAGGGACCTGGCTGTGTGGCTGGTAGATGCTTCAAGACGATGGAAAGAGACAAGGGAAGCTGGAAAATGGAAGTCGGCCATGGCATCCTCTTTCCATTCTCCTGGGAGCACCCCATAATGTCTGAAGAGCAAACACACCCACTCTGCTGCTGGCGGGGAGGCTGTTTACAACCAGACACAGAATGAGACTGGCTGCCCAGGCAGTAGAACTGTGGCTGCTTGCATCAGGGGCAGAAATACTCAGGCTCAGCTCCTCAAATTTGGAAGGATAATGCCCTGAAATATATTTTTTTTTCAGCCCTCTGATGCATTTATTTTGGTTTTGGCCTTCTGAAGCCTTGAACTGGCTCTAAGTATTGGTCAACAATAAGCTCTGAAAGCATCGTGCTGCACAGGAGGCAGGGACTGTCCAGAGTGCTACCACTAGAAATTCAAGTTCCCTCTGCAAAGAACAGATGAACTGTAAACTCCCCCAATGAGCCTTCACTGCCAGTATCTGCCATCTGTGACTCAGTGGATTCTCCTCTGGACTCTATGTGCCACGTGATTTCTTTATAGGAAGTAGTTACAAAAAATACTCTGCATAGACAAATAAACACCTTTCAGGTAACATTAGACTGCCAGTTTGCATTGCTCGCTAGAACACCTCGACAAAAATGTCACCTTCTGCAAGATTGCATGATCATCTATCCTGAAATATTTATTTTTTGTTTTTAAGACCTGCTCTTAAAAATTACTTGTATTGTCACTTGGATGAAGCATAGTGCTGGAAGGGAAATTAACTTTCCATATTTGTCTATAAAGTGCACCAAAAATCTGTCAGCATATGCCAATTAAAATAGCAGTGATTTTTATGTAGATACTCAACTACCGAAATCAGAACAGGGACCACAGCTCGTTTCAGAAATAGTTCTGAACGTATGTTAGGTGTAATGGCTTTTAGGAAGGGTTTTGATTTAATGACAGCATTTGGGGAGAAAACCAGTAGAAAACCACTAGAAATAAATGGTCATTATTCCCCAAAGTATTGTTGCCAGTAGCCTCTTGTGGCTTGCAGTTAACAGTAGATGCTCACTGGAATTAATTTTCACTGCAAGCCACATCCACCTCTCCATATTATCCAAGTCACTGCTCTCTTTAGTAATTCTAATTTTACCTCTGTTGCCTGCTCAGAGGTTGTTGAGCTCTCTCAAGTTGGATAGGAACTATTGTATTTTGTACTTCAACTGTTTACCAGTTTATAAATTTCTGTATGCATCCTCTTTTTCTGTGTTGGTAGATATCAGAGGTGTGAATAAACAAGTGGAAGCAAAGGGAATAAATAAATTAATTGATTAATGGAAGTAAAGGGAAACAGATCATACTTTTCTTAAAAATATGTGTCTAGTACTTGAATAAAATAAATGTGTTTTCCAGGGTGGCTTATGCTCACTTTGAAAATACGGAGGTTACAAGGGCTTACATGTCGTAAGAGCTCTGCAGAGCAGACAGCTCTATCTTGGTCATTTGAACTACAAAGAGAATAAGGATTGGTAGCTAGCACTGACAGCAGCGCCCTGGTCTCAGGAATGAGGAAATGTCACTTCCTCAGCTGTTGGAATAATTTGCGGACACTTGACCTTAGTGGAGCTCTCTCAGCCTGTTCCTAGAAACTTCCTCAGTTTTCCAGTACCTCCCTGGTATTTTTCGAAAGAGACACCAAAAATGCTTCAGCACACCTCTCTCTTTCGTTGCCTAACCCATGAACCCTGCAGCAAGACTTACCGTAGATGTACCTGCCAGGAGGGTACAGCTATGATTCATCCTTACTTATTACTGCCTCCGTCCCCAGTGTATCCTTCAATTGCTGGGAAGGCCAAAGGCAATCAGGCACATAAGTATTTCTCCAGACATGGAAGCACTAGTGTCATTCAGGTGAGGTGAAGGCAGATGCTGATCTTAAGCCTCCTCCAAGGACTGCAGGACCATCCTGCAGACTCCCAGATTATGATAGTGAGGAGCAGTGCCACTATGCTGTCACTGAGAAGAGGTACAGATATAGGACATCAATAATTAGCAGGTCTCACCTTTTCATTGCAGTCCATGTAGTGCACTGGAGGTATTTTTACTACCCAGCTGCTGACTGTTGGTCATACATACTCATGCTGGATTACAAAATAGCCCTGATCATTTTATATAAAGCAAAGTTTTTCCAGATTTTATTCTTCCTACACATACATAAGATTTTTGGTCACAAGGAATGTATTCATGGTTTATTTACATCTGGGTGTTGTAAAGCTCAGCACTGTCCAACTAGAAGTCAGAAGAATGGTTCACAAATTATTTTCCATCACCATATACCGCTACAAAAGAAACTTCTATAATATCATTCAATCTCCTGGTTGTTAAGAAACAGGACCCTTCTTTTGTAGTATTGTATTGGATTTATGCTCTTCATTTATTCCAAGGGAAAAAAGACAAGCACACTTTTTGGCAGATACAAATCATTCCTGCTAAAAAGAAGGTAGGCCATAACACTTTGCAAGTTGCTTCAAAAGGTAGTTGTGGGAGCCATTTTTCAAATCAATGATTCCAGAGAACTCACTAGAACACACTGTTTATGCATGTGAACAAACTCGGTTGTTTCTAAAGAGGGAAGAATTCTTCCCTCTAAAGAGGGAAGAATTAGGCATGGTTTCCAAAGCATGCTTACTGGCAACAGCTTTCTAGCATGTGTAACTTCTGCTTTTACCAAATCCAGCATCCACAGAGAGATTCCTCCACGTTTATAAAGCATACTACAAACCCTCCCCTCTCAAGGTTCTTTAATATATCCCAGATAAATATTCTACAAAATACCTCTTCAGCCTATACAAATGAGTCTCTATGGATACCATAGATACATCTTACATATTATACACAGAGAGAGAGAGGTACTTTCTACAGCATATTTCTGTGTAGGATGAAAAACACAAACAGAAAGAAAGGGGATCGGAAAAAAAAACCAGAATATTAAATAGTTACTGTTTAAAAATACAGTGACATTATTTTAAAACAAAGCTTACATCATAGTTTGAGACAAAGAAGTCCTGGCAGGAACAAAATCTACACCCATATCTAGAGAAAACGGAGGGGGAAAAAACTGTTAATGATGTATACAAATATATTTCCCATTATCACCAAAAGATTACAATTGCCAGATTTCTGTATATTGAGATGAGTCTGTTTCACAAAGTAACGTTAACTAACATAGCTATAAAGGAAAGAAGTGCAAGAGAAGCAAATTAAAATAGTACCCATTCAGGCATTATGGTGAATAAATACATGAAAAATAGAAAATGAGAACTGACTCTACTTGGATAACAGGAGAAGGTCACAGATTTTATTTTCTTCCTTCATTTTTAGCATTATTAAATAGAAAAAAAAAAATGAAGGATGAAATTAAAAAGAAAAGCCTCCTCAAGCCTTCCAAATCCCCTACAGTTCATCACTGGAGAGTGATTTTGACTTAGTGCTACAATCATAGAAAAGTGTCAACACCATTATAGTGTCCTATTGAAGAGCCTTAGGTACATTTTAATGAAAGGAATAGTGAATGGCTAAATGCACCTTCCCTACTTTATTGTTTTGTAACAATAAAAAGGATGTGCTCAAAAAGTACCTTTTACGGTTCCATTTGTATCTGGTCCGTGTCTATATTTTGTTGTTACCTGTTGGTAAGTTACCTACCACTGGAGATGGTCTCTAAGCCAAGCCCGTGTGCGGACCTGAAAGCTTTTGATGCAGCTGGGCTTAAGCAGCATTGAGACACCACTATTCGTCAAGGCCTATGGCAATGCTGCCCTGTGGTGTGGAACCATGCCTTGGGAACCCCCAGTCCAGCCATAAGCTTGTAATATCCATGTGCCTTCAGGGCGACACAGTAGCCTACATGTCCTGTAACAGAATACACTTTTATAGACATTCTTAGACCTTAAGTCTTCAGAGAGTTAAGAGTTACCAGAGCAAAGAACATCGGCTTTTGAGAAATACTTTCTTCTATATATATACACACATAGACCTCTTAGAAGTCTTCTAGTTCCCAGTGCTGGAGAATGGCACAGCAGAAACAGAGTTTGCAACTGACATTTTCTTACGTAAAATAATATGAGCTAGATATCTGTGCTGTGGGTAAGTCATAGAATCATAGAATAGTTTGGGTTGGAAGGGACCTTTAATGGTCATCTAGTCCAATCCCCCTGTAAGGAGCAGGGACATCTCCAATCAGATGAGGCTGCTGAGAGCCCTGTCCAACCTGGCCTTGAATGTTTCCAGGGATGGGGTATCTACCACCTCTCTGAGCAACCTGTTTCAGTGTTCCACCACCCTCATTGTAAAAGCTTTTTTCCTTATATCAAGTATAAGTCAACATCCCTCTATTTTAAAACCATTACCCCTCATCTTATCACAACAGGCCCCGCTGAAGACTTTCTCGCCCTCTTTCCTGTAGGCCTCCTTTAGGTACTGGAAGGTTGCTGTAAGGTCTTCCTGAAGGCTTCTCTTCTCCAGGCTGTACAGCCCGAACTCTCAGCCTCATCTCATAGGAAAGGTGCTCCAGCCCTCTGATCATCTTTGTAGCTGTCCTCTGGACCCGTTCCAACAGGCCCATATCCTTCTTATGTTGGGAGCTTCAGAGCTTGACAAAGTTGTCTTGTAAGAAACCAAATCATCATATAACGGGATTTGGAAGATGAAGCAATGGGAATATGTAATGACAGAAGAGACATGAGGCAACAAGGGATATTCTGACAAGAAGGCAAGGAAAATAATTGCCACAAAGGCAGTGGGTAGGCACTGGCAGAGGTGCCCACAGAGGCTATGGAATACTTGGAAATACCAAATACACTGTTGGGCAAGCCCCTGAACGACCAAATCTAACTATTAAGGTGGTCCTGCTTTGAACTCAGGACTGACCAGATGGCCTCCAGAAGTCATTGTCGACCCGAGTTATTGTTATGATTCTCTAACATGCTAGGAGAAGGGATTTTAGGTTCTTTTTTCACATATGTGAAATATATCCCTCCCCCATGACATTAAACAAAACAGCAGTACCATATTTGTTTATATATCTGAGGTAATCAAAACACATAAGAGGTTCATATATTCACCCCACAAGCAGTACTTGCCTCAGAAATGTTGCAGTCTGTGGCAGAGATAAAGAAGGGTGAGAAGTATTGGGAGAGGACTAGGTCATAGTATAATATTCAGGCAGGGGAGATCACTCCAGATCATGAGACTACAGTATGACAGCAAGCTTGTTATTTGCACTGCTCATCCATGTGGAGAGAATGGGACACAAAGCTCAATGACAGCACATTTATTGTCTCTCACCAGGTCTTAAAAAGCAAATACAGCTAAATTGGCTGGAATTACCTCTTTTAGGACCCAGATATACCACAAAATATTTGGGAAAAGTGAAGAAATATTACAGAGACAAAGACATACACTGTGAGTTCTGCATGGCTTAGTATGATCTACATTTAGCATTGGGCTCAGTGGCACAGGACAATGAGAATGAAACTAGGATTTGGCATATTTCTCCAGTATAATAATATAACTATTTAAGTGAATAATCACACATTGAATTTCTTCATTTAGTTCACTCCAGCTTCAGTCATGCATCATTTAATGTGTGAATTATGTTTCTGAAGGCACTAATCTAATTGAAAGCCTTGAGAGAGGACTTTGCTTGTCCGTGTTGCAAGGTGTAGGCTGGATTCAAAATATTGATGCTCAAAACTGTTGCACATCACAGAAGCATTACAATTATGTACACACACCAGAGAGGTCCCAAAGGTACCTTCATCTCTGTGACTATACACATGTCTGTGCAGCCAAGTCGTGAGTAGCATGTAGCAGCTAGGCATCATGATTCTGTTTAAGCCCTCGTGGGCTCTGCAGAATAGATATTTATCTCACTGACAAGGCTCAAACCAAATGACTTAAAAAAAAAAAAATCCTACTAGTCTGGCAGTGGCACAAAACAGATGAACAGCACCCTTCTCCCCTCCTGTCTGAACACTTTGCTGTACAGAAAGCCAGATTCAGCTCTTTCCTGTATCTGAAGATACAGGAGTACGTATCTCACATGTACTTACTCACATGTAATTCTGACCTAATTTCATGCTGTATGGTAAAAGTGAGCAGACACATAAAATCAGCATGGTAACCACTTCAGCGTATTATAGTTGATTAACAGAAAGCACAGGTAATTAAACAAAAAAGGAACTATAAAGGAAAGTTAGAAAAAACCCCACATTTAGATGGCAGGCTTTAAGATTGTCATTGTATCAGGGACACGTCCTTTCGAGAATGGAATTCAAACCCAGTTGAAGCCAATAGCACAATTTATGAGAGGTAAAGGATAGGATAGGAATTAGGAAAGCTGAGAGGGAATTTGAGGAGCAGGTATAGAAGGACACAAAATAACACATTATATAAATACATGTGGAGCAGGCTGGTTTTGAGAGAATGAGTAGTCCTACTGGAGCAATAAATGAGGATATGGACACCACGTCTGTTAAATTCTTTTTTTGCTTCAAGCTTGTCAGAGAAAGTCCTCTTCTCCTCATAATATAAAGAAGAGGCACTGTCAGAAATTAAAGCATTTGAGATTTTCTTTAAAAGCTTTTAGAACAAAATACTTTAATTGGTCTTAAGCCACCAAAGAGCCAAGGCTTGATTCATGAGGGCATTAGTGTTTAATTGCTGCCTCATTACTACTCTCAGGAAAAAGTAGTCCAAAATTTAGACCCTTACAGCTTTTATCCATGGGATGTTGTCCTGGTTCTGGCCAGGATAGAGTTAATATTTACCTGAGCTGGGTGGAGAACTGAAGCTGGTAGCCCCTATGGCTGGGATAGTTAACTAATTAGCTAACAGCTGGGGTTAATTTACCCAAATTAGCCAAAGGGCTATTCCATCCCATCTGACATCATGCTCAGTATATAAGTGAGGAGGGTGCTGAAGGGAGGCCCCCTGCTAGTTGGAAGAGACTGGATGTGGAGATCTGTTGTGAGCTATTGTACTGTATTTGTGTTCCATCACTGTCTTGTTTTCTTCTGTCATTACTGTTAAATTTCCTTTTTGTTCAATCTCAACCCGCGTGTTTGGTTTTTTTTTTTCTCCTGGTTTTCTTTTGTTTGTCAAATCTCCTCCCATTCTCTCGGAGAGTGGGGGGAGTGAGAGAGAGACTGCATAGTCTGGTACCCGTTGGGGCTGAACTACGACAGATGTGCTGGGGACTCTGGATATCATGCAAGGAAACTCCCTGGTCCTAAGCGTGCTGAGTCCTCAGCACTTGGCTGTGCTTTTTATGTGAGAGTTGTTCTTTGATCACCCCTCACAGACCCTTTGCTTCATCTTCTAAATGCAACACCTGACATGGGCCACTCCACCACATGCTTTCAGGCAGCATGGGCCACCAGGACTGTGGTTACACTATTGAGGAATTGTCTCTATTCTTCTGATATATCAAGGGGAAGCTCTATTTTTGTACTATCTGATTGACTGGCACTAGGACAAGCTTTCAACCCATGAGAAAGGCATGTCATGCGATTTTTTTGAGACAAAAGCAGTTCAGAAAAGGCTGTAGACTGAGGGACGCCTACTCAATATCAGACTCATCTGCTGAACCACCTCATGGCTGATCAGGGGGTTTTAGTAATTCAGAATCTGGCATGTCCATTTCAGATTAGATGATAAAACCCCTTGCTGCTCCCCGTGTTTCCGGTTTCATTCACTCCAATGTGAATTCAAACGGGGAAAAAAAAAAAAAAAAAGCTAGGCCACTGTTTCTTATTGAATAAACAAACCTTTTTTATTTTATATCTGAGTCAGTTTGATGTGAGGAGGAGCTGGGCACAAGCTCTCTGGTCCCTTGACATCAGTGGGAGAGGAGGGTGTATAGTTCCTCCCAAGGTATCTGAGCCCACCGCAGAGTCAGCTCCCACCACAGCATACCAAATGCCGGATAAAAGCATTTTTATTTTGTTAACATCTACCCCCGGTGGAGTCTCCTTCCTCTTGGTTTGTAAGGAGGTAATGATTGCAGGTTTGTTACTTCTCTGCAGACAGAGGGAGAAAGCATTCAGTGCTTGGTATCATTTTCGCTATGTCATCTCATTTATGCCATCAGCATGCCTGCTTGCCCTTGTGAGGCTGGTCATTGGGAGATCCTTTCAAATGTGACTCTGGCAGTAGTCTCTCCTTCAGTTCAAGCATTTCACCTCTCCCTCTTCTTCACTAAACAAAGAGCCTGTGCTTGCTTCATCAGTGAACACGACAAAACAGCTGTCTGCCCACGGTGTGAACCATTTCCTTTGACTGGCAATGTATGCAAATATGATGCCATATTTTTTTCAGCAGATTTTTTTTTTTATCATTTTAAGATGCTGGAATATTTTTGAGAGTTGCATAATCTTTCTATATTCCTCATTTCAGTGAAATATCCTGAAATTTCCAATATTGAAATAAAATTAATTACAAAGCAAGACTGTGTAATGCAAATTGATGCAGATTTGTATCTGACTGTGTTACAGAAATAACATTAGTGGAGGTCTGTATTATGTAAAAAAAGAAATTCACTCTCCTGTCTGAATAACTCAAGCATCCTCCAAGAGCGTTCAGCAGTGAAAGACAGTAACAGTCAGGTTTATTTCATTTATCTTCCCGCTGTCAAAATTTGCACTAATGCGCAGAAATAAGTTTCTTATGTCTTTTTCGTCATTGGTGCTGCTTCTGTTTACTTTCTCCTGATAGTTCAGAGCTTTTGAAGTTAAGGGCATCCTTGTTTCCTCCCATCGACTGACAGCTTCATGAAGCAGTCTATGAATTGCCATTGGGAATAAATCATATTAAATATGACCACATCTCATTCTGATTCTGGTGGAAACAAGCTGCTAGCTCTTGATTTCTCAGTTGTCAGCTTTGGCAACTCTGCTTACCAAGACAGCTGGTAATTCCTTCCTTTTCTGGAATTTCTCATGGGCATTGGTTTCTGGGGATACCCAGTTTCCTACTTGATGCTTCAGGAAGATCTTTACTTTTCAAAGTGTGTTTTTTCTGTTCAAAATGAGCCTTTTTTTTTTTTGCTGTATCTTGGTGAAATTCTCAGGGTGGGGAGCAGATAAAATAGAGAGCACAGCCTAAAAACTAGACTCAAAAAAAACTCCATTTGTTACAGAAAGAAGTCTGAACTTGCATTCTAGTAAGCAAGTAAATCAATAAATAATAAAAATAATGTTTACAAGGTTATAAATAGGCTTCAAAGTAAACACTCCATTAAGATGAATGGTACAGTTTGCACTCCTCTTAGAACTATTGATTCAGTCTGGATGCCTGTAGATTCATTAAAATAGCTCTGCAGCATCCACATTTTAGAAGGTTTTCTTTCTACCAAGAAGTGCTATCTTTCAAAACAAAAGTTTAAAATGGTACAAGGCAATTGTCAGAAGCTGCTGCACATATTTTCACCTTTATGTTATTAAATAGTGAGGGGTTGTTTTCCCAGTAATAAGATTCTGCCACTCAAGTAATAGTAACAGAACTGAAAAAAAAATAAATTAAATTAACTTAGAAGAAAAAAAGTGGTCCTATTTATTAGTACAGTCTTACTCTATGAGAGGCCACATCATGAGCAGTTTTGAGAACATTCTGTTGATGTCAGGTATTTATATCTTCATTTTTACACATATAATCCCCTCCTTATTCATGTTACTTGGGGAATATCAGAATCTATTGATTATAAGAGAAGTTCCCCTAATAGAAAATTGTCTTTTTAACAAAAAAAAAAATAGAATTTTGTGTTTCAAAAGCTCATTTTAAAGTTTTGTGTGTTTTTTTTTTTTTGTTTAGTATTAAATGTGATATTGCTATCTATTGGAAATAGAGTTTTAGATGAGTTACTTTTCCTTCATCAATTAAATGAATGTTTCACATGCAACCATTATCACTCTGGACCTAAAGCCATTGCATTCTGTCACTGTCCACACGAATACCCTCCATTTACAAGTTCCTTTTTGGTCATCCACTCTAGCAGCAATAAAATTATCACTGATGATAGGTTATAGATAGTAATTTCCAAATCCACAACTTTTCTCACAGAACATGAACTTCAGGAGCCTGTGGAACCTTCTTTTTTGCTTTGTGATTAACAGATGTTTCTTTTGACCATCACAGTCCTTAATGGAGACAAGTTCTGGAGTGACAGGACATATTATTGAGTCAATTATTTCTATTGGTGCTAGATCATCTCTCCTTATAACTAGGTCACAATGGCATATTGTTTAACATCTAGATTGTATATAGGTATACAGTGAGAGTCTTCAAAGACCAGAATGTCTTTTTTTGAATTAAAAAAAAAATTGAGATTGCAAGCAAGTTATGACTGATGCCAACTTTTTATACAATGAAATGCAGCCAGAGATCCCTTGAAATGGATAACAATGACAAAAGATTATAACAAAATGGAACCATAACAGATCACCTTCTGAGATCTCCTGGTGGTTGCTTAGGCTGCAGACTGTGATGGGGAGGTTTGTCTTTCACATAGAAAATAAACGGACACAATCACTGGAATATTTTGTAATGTCTCAAGTTCTCAGAGATAGCTTGACTAAAAGGTTAGTCATAGAATCATAGAATCATAGAACGGTTAGGGTTGGAAGGGACCTTCAAAGGTCATCTAGTCCAACCCCCCTGGAAAGGGCAGGGACATCCCCAACTAGTCATTTCTTGATGAGCTGTGCTTTTGTTTATATTGTCAGCATTATTCTTCCATATGTGATTGATTCAATGGGTCTTACTCAAAAAAAAGACTGCAGGCAGAAAGCTAGTTTGGGGTTCAAGAATGTAAGATATGGAATACAATATGGTCTTAGGCAGGAATGAGAGTAGCCTGCCAAAGGACTGGAAGGAACACAAGACCCTTCTGCTGCAAGATAGATAGATTTGAGCTAATTGCTAAACCACTGGGTTAGACTTCTACTGGTAGTCATCCAGCATTCATAGGAATACTACTGTATCTTGAGCATTGTTTAAAATTTGTGGGCTGTCAGCTTTCTCTCTGCTAATTCACAGAACACCTGAGCAGCACTCAGTGGGTTTGTGGTTGGAATTGAGCTGTTACCACCTGTTTCAATTTAACCATTACTTGTCTTTAAATGTCCTATCTTGGTGTCCCTTCTGCACTACAGTTTTTCTTTGAAAAATATATTTCAGTACCAAGGAATCCTTCTCTCCTTTATAAATTCCACTGAAAATGTTGGTTTAAAGCCAGCAAGGCTTAGGTTTATGCTGTTTTGAAGCAAGTTAAGACATAAATTAAGAGACATAATTTATAATTAGCATATTTTATTCAGGTCATTCACTTAATATTTCCTCAATTTATTTGTGAGTAAATTAACCACACCTAAAAAAGAAATGTCTTTTTTTTTTCAAGTCCAGTTGCCTCACAGAATTTTAAGTGTATTTATTGAACTATATGCCATACTGCTTCTCAATATTTGTCCAGAATCCTGTAGTCTATCTATTTGATGTGGTCAATGAGCCCCAACCTTGTGAACCCAGTGGTTTTCCTTATCAATTCCATTGACTTCTGGTGGCTCAGATGCACAGTATCACCATTATCATAAGGCAAATGCTTTCCCCATGTGAAAATAGCACTGATATGGTAAGAATTAAATTACGGGTACCATAGTATCTTGAACATACTCAGCAAAAGGAGGCATGGTCCCTCAGAAAGTTTTCCTTTTTAATCTATAATCTGAACTTTCATTTCTGTCCTTAAAAAGTTATCTTTAAAAACTTACACTGGCTAGTTTTACAGAACAAAGCAGTTTCTGCCCATCTGCCTGGCAAAGGCAGTTAGAGGCACCACTGGAGAACAGGGCAAGCAAACCCTTGGCATAGAGCTCCCTGGGACTGAGAAATTTCCACTGCTTAATGGAAAGTGTGGCAGATCTTCCTGGTGGAAGAATAAGGAAGAACTTCATAAGGAATCCTCATTAAGATGTCCTTCCCCTAGGGACCTTGCTCGCAGTTTTCTCAACTTCTGGTTAAAGTATGCTGATAAGGAATTCATTATGGGGATCATGTAGATGTGAACACTGTGTTCTGCTAATGGAACTTCAAGGATGTTGTTTTGCATCTTGCCTAAGAGGCCAAATACATCAACTTTATAATATACTCAGTCTGTAAAAGCATTTGTCCTTAGTACTCCAGGCTCCTCACAAAGACAGGCCTCCTGTTAATGGAATCAATTAGTAGAGTTCAACACACCAGCAAATGAGAGCAAACAAAGCCAAATAAAATCCTTTTTTGTTTTAGGTTTTTTTTTTTAATGAAACCTGTTGGCTCTTGCCTTTCAGACCCATCCCCCTTTGCTTGCTGCTTGTTTCACTGCCATTATGTCTAAATTAATTATGTGTTTGGCAGTCAGACAACTGATCCAATTGGCTGCAATGTCACGGTTTGAAAATGCTCATCCATCCTGCAGCCTACTCATTTTTTATGATTGACACTAACACAGCCATTGAACAGTCTGCATGCTCCTGCTCTCCCCAAACACTCAGCACACAAACAACAGCATTCACATTAATTTGGTGAACACACAGTCATGCTCATTGAGTATGGGGAGCTTCATTGCAGAGGAGCAGGGAGGTAATCGTTGTGGGATGCACAGTGACTCGGCAGCTGACTCTGGAAGCCCAGCCTGGTGTGCAATCCCTTCTAGAACAAGGCAGGATACATTTTTAGAGGGGGGGCTCTCTTAAGTGGGCAAGCTAGCGTAATTGCATTTCTAACTACTTGGCTGTAGCAAGAAGGCAGGAAAAACAAAGCCATTCATATCTAAGTCTCTCTGGCACTGACTCAACAAAAAGATTTGCCTGCCTTGAAGTGCTAAAATGGACATCCCTCTCTTCCCCAACCAGATTATTAATGACAGTATCAGATAGTACAATAACCAGGATAAGCTCCTGTCAAAGTCCTTACAATTTAGCCTTCCGTTTTGACAGTGAAACATTACTAACTACTCTCTAAGTACAGTTTTAAAACTCATTTTATACATACCCATTAATTTTTTTGTCTATACAATCTTTGCTTTGCTTGCTTACATAAATGTCATGTGAGACAGTGTCAGAAGTTTTACTGAGATGAAGAAAAATAGCATGTGTTGTTTCTCCTCAGTGAGCAAGCACTTTGAGAAAGAAATTATATTTGTTTCGTGTTGTTTGTTCTTGGCAAATCAATGGCAACTATTCCTCATCTCCTTACTTTTCAGGTGCTTAGAAATATTTTATTTAATTGTTCATTTCCTTTTAGAAATTGAAGCTAGCCAGGAGGTCTATAATTTCTCAGTACTGTTTCTTTTAAAGATAGAAACCACGGTTTTCCAGAGACAGTTTGCCGGCAGTTCATTCACCCTCCCCAAGTTCTCAAAGATAACTTTGAACAGCCATAAGATTTCATCAGTCAGTTCTTTAAGTATCCTCAGAGGAAATTCATCAGA
The DNA here is from genome assembly GCF_036417535.1 of Chlamydotis macqueenii. NCBI lineage: Eukaryota > Metazoa > Chordata > Aves > Otidiformes > Otididae > Chlamydotis > Chlamydotis macqueenii. The sequence continues at coordinate 152,199,195 of NC_141556.1, read as the reverse complement.
CTTAGCTGACTGAAAAATCTCTCATTCACGTTCCTTTTCTTTCAGAGGCTGAGATCTTGCTTACCCTTTTGCAGCTGGAATTAGTTGTACCACCTCAAAATTGACCTCTTTAATGAAGGGCAATGTAGAAAAAATTGTTTCAGTGTAATTTCCTAGAAAGAATCTCTAATACTTAAGCGCTGGTGTCATAGGCATTACAGCTAAAAGCATTTTCCCCTAGGTCAAGTGGAAAAATCTTGGGAAGTGAGCAGATGAATATTTTCCCCTTGTAATTCTTCATCCTTCATTCTGTGGTGATTTTTTTCTTGAACTTTCAGTATGGCTACGCTTTGGCAGCAGTATTTTCAAGAATATTGAATTCTAATTAGTCTCACAATCTCACTTTGGCTTGTAGGTAAAAGAATTTATTTTTTCCTAGGCAAGAACAAGTTAACAATTAAAGCACCCACAGTACAACTCTTGTCTATGTATCAATAGGATGATACCCAATCAATTGGTTTAAGCACAGAATACTGATATCCTCTGAAGCAGTCAGTCCAAAGCTATTCAATAACACCACAAGGATGTCGCAGATTAAAGACAACGAGCATCTTTCTCTGAAGCATCTACTATTAGTTTCTTTTAGATGTATAATTGATTCTCTCCAATATACCAATTCCTTCTACATTGTTAGCAGCAACGTCTCATCAAATATTCTTTGCTTCAGGACTGTAGCTATACTAACCATCTCATGGCAAGAGTGAAAAGTTCTCTGACAACTGATTCACGGACAAGGAAAAGGCTGAGAATAGCAAATGAGACCACCCATGCTTCACACTCAAGTTTGAGAGCTCTGCAACAACAAAGCTTACTTTCTTACTTTAAACCTTTCATTGCCACTCAGTTTTGCTATGCAAATCAGGGCTTATAGAGGACGAGCAGAAAATAATATGAGAATGAAATGCACTGTTTCTAAGATGATCTTTACTACTTTACATGCCTGATTATTTAGAATGTATGTCGAAACTAGAATTATGCATATGAACCAAAGGCAGTCTTAGTTAAATATCTGAAATATTTTCTAATTGCAACAAAAGTCATCAGCCTTTTTGATTCACATAAAAGACATATGCTTTACAGGCCTCTGGGAGAAATATTTTAGCCTTCTTTTAAAAAATAACTATTTTGTGCAGTTCAGGCCTTGTCAATATCTATACCTAATTTTTTCTATAATTAGTTATGCTTTTCAAAATAGGCATATTTTCTTAAAGTCAGAGAACCTCCTTGAAGTAGGTTTTCCTGGGTAAACAACTGCTGAGAACCGAAGTGCAAAAGATCTGGCAGCTATTGAAAAAGGTTACATGAAAAGCACAATAGCATAATATGCCGATGTGGAAGGAAGTAGGAAGCAGAGCAAGATGAAAATATAGAGGAGTCCTTTGAAAATCAATAGACAATTAAGTAAAGCAATATATGACTAAGGGTATTGAAAAGCTGCTTTTGTATTTCACTGTAGCAAGGATTTACATTAAACCACCCAATACACCATCGCAACAGATTAGGAAAATCTCAACTATGGAGGCAGTAACCTTTAGCAGTGGGATAGTAATGAGCAGTAAGGGGCTCTTGCAGCCACTCCAGGAAGATAAAGTAGAGCACCTCCATCTATACCCATAGGATGTGTATAATGAGACAATGTAAGCATGGAGGATAAAATTAGAAGCGCAAAATTAATTAATACCAATAGGACATGCATTCAAAATCAGGGGAAGATCAAATAAAATATAGATTCACCACTTCATGGAGGAGGAGTGCAAATACCAGACACAAAGAAAGATTCAGTTTCCAATGCTTATTTTGCTTCAGTCTTCACAAAAAAAAAAAAAAAAAAAAAAATTATCTGAGAGTAATTGTTACTGCAGTTCATTTAAAAGAGAACAGTATGGAGGCCAGAACAGAGAAGGAGTAGGTTCAGTAATACTTAATTACAGTTAATTCAAATGTATTTAAGTTAGTTGTACCTGATGAAGTTCACCACTGAGCACTTAAAGAATCACCCAAAGCAATCCCTGGGGCTCTGGAACTACCTTTGACAACTTAAGAGAGGAAAAGGATTAAAAAAAAAAACCACAGAGGAGTCAGCATAGTACCTGTCATTGAATGGGGGTAATAAGACCATAGCCTAATGCAGTGTCAGAAGCAATAGTAGACAAAGAATTAAATAATCAATGTATAAGCATCTTTAGGATATTAAGGTGATTAAAACTGCCAACATAGATTTGTCAAGAGTAAATCATGTCAAGTCAATCTACTTTCTCCTTGCAGAAGGACAGTTGCTCCAGGGATTCAAAAAGACACACTAATACCTGCAACATACCTATACTTTGATAACATTTTTGAGTTTGTTTTGCATATCTTGGTATATACAAATCACAGAAATATGGTCTAGATAAAATCACCATAAAACAGATATAAAACTGACTGAAAGTACGTTTAAACTACAAATGCCCCAAGTGCATTATCAGCATGGGAGTGATTCAAGCAGGATTCTGCATGGAATTGTCCCAGATTCAGTTTGATTCAACATGTTAATGAATGACTTGGGTGACAGAACAGAGAATACACTTAAGACATTTGTGGTGACATAATGTTAAGCACACAAGGGAAGACAATATCAGAAATCTAATTGATCTTGATACATTGGACGTCAAACTTGAAATTCAATAAAGGCAAATGCAGAGCACTACACGGAAAAGAGACATCAGATACACAATTACAAAATGAAAAACTGAAGAGGCAGCGATCTATCAGAAAGGGACCTGCTGCTACCGCAGTTTGCTGAGTGAATGAGAGTAGAAGTTGTGACACTCCTGGGGAAAAAAAACTACAGCAAATCTAATTTTGGATGAAACTCAGATGAGTGTCACAGATAAGAAACACAACGTACTGATTCTGCTCCACTTCGAGTCAGTCAGGCATCCACTGCACCACAATGACCCATTTGCTTGGGGTCAAGTTGTGGATAGAGTTGGGGCTATTCTGGGGAGGAAGAGGACATCCCAGAAGCAAGAGTCACTATCCAGGATTGGGACAGGAGCAACAAGATCTGTTTTCTACATCTTTCCGCTTGCAAGTACAGTCTGGATTCAGTCCTTCTCCTTGAAAGTTGACTGTCAACTTTCAGGCTTGCCAACACTATTGAGAGGCTTTGAGCTGCGCTCAAAGAAAGCATGGGAATCAATTCTTGATGTCCACCCAGGGAAGGATAGCAAGAATTTAACAGCTTTACGGCAGAATAGGTTTGGCATATCTATTAAGCGAAAAGTCGTAAAGAGAAGCACTGGAAATCTTTGCCCAGAACGTTATGGAATCTCCTTCACTGGAGGGATGAAGAGCCATTAGGGAAGGAAGACAAAAAAAGTGACCTCCTGAGGGCCCTTTCCATCTTCACATTTCTAATTAATAACGTTTCAGTACGTCTCCACGTTTTATCGAGAAAAATGGTGAAAGCAGCAAATTGCATTCTGTGTTGATGGCAACTTTCAGAGTCCCTCTTCACAGCCCTGGGACAAATGACTGGTAGAATAAGGTTCAGTATCATTTTTAGCTAGGATTATATGGTGTGTGGCATCAGCTCATAGAAATTGTTCCTGGCTTTGCTCTCTGGCATCAGTGAGCAAGTGCTAAGTCATACATCTGTTTGGGAATGCAATCACATTATTATCTCCTGACAGAGAACATAATCAACTAATTTCAGCCCTGGTATAAATGGATAACCATTTATTAAAAATGGATAACTATTCTCAGTTATCCTCTGAAGAAGCCTCCTTGTCTCCATTACTGCCATATAGGTAAATTAAATTCCTCAATTTATGTGCTCAAAATTACTTAAAATAATTCAAAGTAGATGGAGTTAACCGCTTGAAAGTTGTTCCTCAATAACTAAGCTATTAGTAATCATTCCTAGGGCTCTTTATAATCAATGCTGGATTGTTTCTCAGTGAATATGCACATCTCCTTGCTATTACTTCAGTGGAGTAATGCTGAGTTAAACCAACTGAGGATTTGGCCCACAATATCTCAAGGGTACTTCCTTTTAATTTAGTAATAATTACACCCTAGGCTAGTACACTAGAAGGTCTTTGGCCTTTGAGTTAATGAAATAATACCAACATGGCCCTCAGAATCAATTTATTCAGCAAAGAGGAAAATTATTACTTCACAAACAGGAAGTAACCTCAATTTATTATAATAAACTTCATTGTGCATATAAAAAGAGAAAAAAAGACAGAGGAGATGAACAAGTAGGAAGATAATTTTTAATATTATTTTCTGTGGTTCTTATCTCCCTAGTATCTGATAATCCAAACCAAAAGTGTAAACCATGGGCACGCACATGCGCTTGCGCGCGGACAAACAAATTAACTGAATCCTAATTTCATCACTTACTAAAGGCCTCACAGAATTGTTACAAATGCTACAAAGGGACGAGAAGCAATGTATGCTCTGCCATCCACAGGAAGGATTACACCTCAGGCTAGATTAACAATAAACTGGGAATGTATGTCTTTCATCCTCCCAGTGAACTAGAAGGCAGACTGAACATGGGGTCTCAGAATACGAGCCTGAACAGAGAGGTGATGGCAGCTCCTTTCTTCTAAACTTCTCAAAGAAAAGTTGTTTCATCTCCTTCTCCCATACCCCATTTTTGTGGAGGAAAACCACCAGGAAGAGCAAGCAGAGAAAAGTAACATAGTCCTCGTTGCTCTTTTTCTGACTCTGAGCTAATTCTGTTGACTGCCACACAAGTACATCCACATAATGTTAAGAGTTACACAGAGAGACAATCAGGTCTTGCTGAAACCAAGGAAAGTACCAGAGTCTCATACATTAAACTTTGTATCCAAAAGGGGAGTTAGAGGACAGATTTTTAACTTTTTAGTCAAATAAAACATGTACTTTATGCAGTATGATGTATGCATATCCCTAATTCACTTCTGTTCACATGCAAGTGGTTTACTATAGCTTTTCATAGTACAACTATAGGAGGAGAATTTTGTCAAAAGTTTTACATAATTAAATTGTCCTTCCTTGTTCTATATGAAAATGTTTGCTGCACTTCCAAAGAATAATTTTGTGAAGAACTCAACTAAGAGTGAATTTTGAAAATATGACAACCAGTATTGATTTATATACCTAGACCACCAAACTAGAGCAACATTGATATTGCAAATCATACTTACACTCTCACAGGACATTAAATTATGCTGTTGAGCAGATGTAAAGGCTGGTTTTGTACATGATCTATAGAAGTTTGAAATATTCTGGAGGGGATGCATTACTGGCATTTTTGAAGAAGACTAGGTTATGTGATAATTTTGCATGATAAGCTTGATAAATCTATGATTTCACATCTTAATATATATCTGGGTAAAACTAAACAGTTCCAGCTGATTTTTTTCACTTGATTTTGAATTTAGAGAAATCTGGGTAATGGTGGAAAAGAGGACAGATTAATCCTGCAAATATTGGAAACAAAGAAAGAATGTGTATTAAATGTTCTGAAGCATAAATACAGCATTTTGCAAAACACAGAGTAATAGAATTTGAGATGTATGCTTTATTGTGTAAACTTGTTTCTCCAAAAACTAATGTACTTTTCTGCACTAGTTTTATCTAAGCAGATACGTTAACATAGACTTTATATATGAATATACAGACACAGACATTAATTTCAAATAATGATGTAGATATGTACAGTTGCATTGAGGATCTGTCCATTACATAAATGTTGTTTCACTATATTAACCTTTCAAATCAGGAGGTGGCAATATCTCTAATCATACAGCCTTTATTAATTTAAGCTTAGTGCAGTCTTTCCTCTGATCAAACATTGCATGATTCAGTTCATGTCTTCTTTACTTAATAAAAATTTAAGAAGATCATGAATGGTTCTTGGAAATCAATCTATGTAAGTGAGGAATGTTCTGAAGCAAATGGACTAGATCTCATTATAAGCTGAGTATTGTCTTCTTGATGTATCCAGTGACAGAGATTTCCTGGAGTGAAGTCAAGACAACAATTTTACACACGGTAAAATTGTCCAGAAGTGATTAGTCTGTGAGCTCTGAGGAAGATTTTTGGCTTAAGTGTAGATAAAAATAAAACCTTGCTAAAGCTGCAAGAATACAACATATAGTGTTTCGAAAATCAGATGATGGCCTGAAAGAACTTCACATTAATCTAAAAAATGGAATCTGTGCCTCTCTTTAAATCTTTTGATGCCCTGGCAAAGGCCCAAATAAGAGTGGGAAGGTGTGCTAGGAAATGCCATACTTTGTCCTGCTGATGTTGCAGTAGCATAGACAGTACTGAAGGAGACATTTTGCTGGTTTGTCCTGTGTTGGTAAATTAAATATTGAGGAAACCACAAAACACGTTCCTTTTGATCATCTCTTTATCAAGCTTACCATCATGTTTGCAGATCCAAAACTAATATCATACAAACTTCCCAATTTGGTTTGTCATGAAGGTTTTGCAGCCTTGCAGAACCTATTGGTGGGATGTACTTGGAAAAGAAGGGAGTCACTACCAAATCTGAGTTCTTGGTGGACACCTAGTGTCCTGGAAGCATCACCTACACATGCAATGGAGACTTACTTGTCTATGGCAAAATAAGGTCCTTTTTCCAGATGCTCAAAGAATATGGTTGTTATACAACTCCATGAACTCTTCTTAACCAATTGCACAAATTTTAAAGCTACAGAGTCACGCTAGGTTACTTTATTGCTGTATGTTTCTTTTTCCAGGGCAGAGAACTTTGCTTTCTTTCCTACACAGTGGTTGCATGAACACTGCATCCTTTCTCCTTCCTGCCTTCCCTCCATCCACCTCAGCTACAGGTACTGAGGGCACTTACCTAAAGGGTCACTAGGGAGAGGCAGAAGCCTCTCAGACTGTTGCCATACCTACCATGAGGCTACAGAAGAACCTACCTCTGCTCCAAAAACAGTGACTTGAGCTCCTGACAGTCTGCTGTTCAACCTTCAAGCTGGTTTGTCTTGACTTCTCGCAGGTGATGCTGACTTTCCGAACCACTTCCATGCTCTGTAATGCAGTTTGGACTCTGATTTGAAAACTAAGCAATTGAAATTTAAACACTGCTCTAGCTTATCCTGTGACATGGTTCTTCTACTGTCAAAGATCAAGATGTTTCTGCAAATCATGGGGATACTTGAACTGCTGTGGAAAAGGAGATAAAGCTTTATAATAGAAAATATTAGACATATTAAATACAGGGCTTGACAATAGTGTCTTCTTTTTTACTTCATAAATCAAACTTGAATGCATTGTTCCCTAACTAGTTAAAGGCCAATGCTTTTGTTGTGCTGCTGTACTTCAGAGGTAGCTTACAGAATATTACAGAAGTTACAGAATGAAACTAGTGTAAACGATAAGGAAGTCTACCATTCAACTGTGAATTTCAAGCCTTACACTCTCAGGCTGGAAGAATCTAGAAAATACTGTGGAAAATATTGTTGTCATTGTTCCAGAACCACTCAGCAGTCAGTTTCTCAGGAAAACAAAAAAACACACACACACAAAAAAAGTATTTCCTACAGAAACACTGCAGAGTGATGCAAGTATTTCACCTTAGTTTAAAAGCCCTCTGTAGAATTTTAGAGTATATGGCATTTACAATTTTCCTATTACAAACAAGTGGAGCTCCACTCTGAGTTAGTCTCATTGGGCAACAGTGAACTGAAAATTATAGTTAGTTCTAATCCATTTCTAATAGCCTTGCATTGGCCTCAAAGCATAATTGAAATTTTAATATATAAGACTGGAGCAGCTGCTAAATTTGAATTTATGTATTAACTATTTCGAGGACTTAGTTAATTAACTTTAACATTGTTATAGTCTCTTTAACAATGTTTCAAAATAACTGACTGTGATTAATAGACCATGATAAGAATTTTGATCAGTTGCAATCTAATGTTTCTTGGTTAAAAAAAAGGAAGAATTTATTGCACATTAAAATTTTGTTTGAATTATTTAATTGTAGATTTCAATCTTGTCTCAAAATGCAATCTTCATCCATTCAATGATAAGAAGTTAGTTTCCTCTATCCCAACATTTACAAACCTTGCCTCCGTTTCCCTTCCTTCTGCCATTATTTCATTTAATTTCATGTGGTTTTGATGAGTGATTGTTTTCAACAGTTTTTGAGAGTTTCACTCAGCAATATTTCATTCTGGAATAAAAGCTAATGATCCATAAATTCTTAATGCCATATTTTTATAGCCAGTAAATTAGTCTTAAATGGGTTCTGTAAGTTCTGTGATGTATGTCATTAATTGTTAATGGTGTTTTAACTAGATAATTGTTGTAAAAGGTTGTTTATCATCACCACTGGTGGGTGACTGTTCCTTGCAATCTGTTCCGCCTGGTACTGCTGAACTTATGCTATCTACCATTGTGTGCAGCAAAGAGTTCAGGAGACTGTGAAGCATAGTTTAAATATCGAATTCAAACATGTCCAGTGGATAATGAACCTACAGACCATCAGACTTAATAAGGTCAGATTACTTTTTGGTTTTCAAACAGAAACACATCTATCATAATCTAGTGCTCTTTGCACATAGTGTAACTGAGTTATAAACCAGTCCTGCCTAAGTAGTGAAAATGCCTAAGCTTAGATCCAAGCCAATTCAGGCATTACCTAAAGATTATGCTATCCAATGACTTAGTGACCTAAGTAGCAAGTGAAGCTTGGGTAGTCATTGGTGGTTTCTCCTCAGGCTAAAGAGATAGTATTACCTTAATGACTTGCAGTCATTAGAGGAAAAGTTCATGAAGTGCTAAGCAAAGTGAACTTTTCAATACAGAAGAGTAAGTCAGTAAAAGGGAATTGAATCTCCTCCTTGGACTTGAATCCTTAACCATATTGTGGCTTTGCAGGCTGCTTCCACCAAGTTAATTATCAAATAAACAGATGTCTTCAGTAAGGTCAGATCTAACTACAAAGAACAGGAATACAAAGTCTTTTTTCACCAAACATAGGAGGCACTAAGCATCCAGAGGCAAAGCCTTCACTTGCTATTCCAAGCCTCTCTCTGGGTTTCCCTCATTCCTAAAAACACACATGCTCTTTCGGGTTTTCTTAGAGTAGTGCTGCAAATATTGCTCTTTGGTGTTTTTGGTGTCTTTTCACATTTTCTCTGGGATTCTTTGGCCTCTTCACTACTTTTCTCTGACACAACAGCTCCTTCAAAGGAGTCGTGGCCTCTTGCATTTTCTTTCTGCTGGTGGTCAGCTGCATAGCTTGGCTCCTAACTGGTTGGTGCATGGCCTGCTGGTCAGTCCCACTTTGTTTGCACTCCATTCCATGCAGCTTTTATATGTTTACCCTAAATGAGAAGTAGTGAATATTTGACCACTTGGTTTTAGGGTGAAATCTTTAGCATAATGTTCACTCAATCCTTAGGAAAACAATATAGGTGGAATGAAATGTGCAGACCGAGGCCAGCCTCTGGGTCATACGTGTTGTTCTTTCCCCTCATGTCCTCCTGTGCCTGAAGGTACATGGAGCCCCAGGGACAGGATGAGGGGAAGCTGGACTTTGTGTGTGTAAATAGGAGGTAGTGAAAGGGTATTATGTGCCAGCTTCAAATTCTCCCAGGACAGATTAGGTGTTTCTGAAGGGAGGGTACCTAACACTGTCAACTGTTCTCCCTGATGCCTACTGGAGCAGGGAGGACATAAGGGTTTGGAGACTTTTTTTTTGCCCTGACCTTGTGAATAACTAGCATATGTGAGCTGTGTATGTACCATGCAGAAGGAACAAATGCAAATTTTAGTCACTTGTTTGGCATGCAATGGGATGATGAGTGCTGTATTCTGCCAAGAAAATCAGGTACAAAGGTGTGTGTTGTGCTCATGCTACATATCACAATATTTTACCCATCACATTGGCTGCTATACCTGCTTCATTCCCCAATTCCTTTTCGCTCCCTAACTAGTAACACGCTGCAACCACCTACCAGCCCTGCATGAGTGAAAAAGCCTGCCAGGGACAGCCTCCTGTAAGAAGTCAGTAGAGTTTCTCAATAGCTCACAAAAAGAATTGAGGACAAATTTTTCTCCCCCGGAATACCAGCCTCCTTCAACGCAGGCAGGATGCACGATCCCGAGCAAAGCGGTGCTGATGACAGCCTGGCTCACGACACTGGAACCACCTTCTTACCTCCTCACTACCACAACCACGCTTCCCAGCAATTGTCTTTCCAGCAGCATCCCTTGCACCTCCCCACATTTGGAAGGCTCCCTTCTGTTCCCATGTTCCTCACTCCCACTTCAAGAACAAGTAGGAATGAGCTTTGGAGTGTCGTGATCAGAAACTCCCACTCTTACCAGCTCAGTCAGTGCCCATACTGCTTTTCCCCTTGAAAACGGGACTGAACCCTTCAAAAACAGAGGAAGAATCACACCCATTCTTTACAATGTGGAGCCAAAAGATGCTGGTTTTGCCACCACAATGTAAAAAACAATGGTAGTTAGAGCATGCATGCCAAAACATGGCAGAAAACAGTCTCCTGAAAAAAGGCCATACCATGGGAATACAAGTGTCTCTAGAGTGAATACAGGGAGTGGGAGGAGTTCTATCTAGCTTTCCAGTTGAAGCAGTTCGTTTGTACATGTAATATTAAAAGATTAACTCAGAAGGATTGTGGAAGTGAACAGAAAATTTTCCAGAAGGAATAAAAGTTGATTGCTAGTCCCTGCTTTTTTATGTTCTTACACTTATATTTTACCTATAAAAGTAGGATAATGATTGGATAAGAGATACCAGCAGACCTTGGGACCTTGGGATTTAGCCTGCTCAAGAGCAAGTTGTGCCCACCAGGTCAGAAAGCCATGCTCAGTCTCATTCCTTCTGCCAGCCAGGAAGGTCTTCCACACAAAGAATGGCTTCAAACAATCTGGATGGGAGAGGGAGGGAAGCGAAACAGCCACACCTCACTGAGCTGATGAAGAGAGCAACCCACAAGATGAACTGGAATTTCAGTAGTTCAGGTTTCCATGTGATAGGACAACCCTCAAACTACCCAGGTGTGGTATAAAAACTAAGAAGCACCACCTCCTTCTTTTGAGATTGCAAGTTTTTGTGTGGGGCCAACACCAGCCTTGAGATTGCCTGCCAGCCTATAACGTCTTGTGCAAATGAGTGAAAACATGTATATTTAAGGAGCCAGTAGGGCTTATGCATAAAAGAGGTGACAAAGTGCTCCCTTTGAAAATTCATAAACAAACTGAAACTTCAGAAAATGAAAATTTTCCAAAACTCTCAGCCTGCAAAAGCAAGCGAGGCTTCAGTTTTTTAGGACTTGAATTAGCAACAATTTAATTTGGTTTTATATTAAAGGTTACGGCAGTGTCAACTAATGTGTCTGCATGTACAGGGAATGCCAGTGTACATAAAAATCTCTTCCCTGAGTTGCATTATGAAATGTTTTAAAGAACTTCAAAGTCTTCTGCTTACTGAAATGAACTTATTACAGAAATTGGATTAAAATCCTTTGGGGTGAGTTCATTTGGATATTTGCGGTGTTATTTGTAATATCTATTATTTCACAATGCGTAAACCTCTAGAAATAAGTCAGCTATTATTTCAGCCCAAGACTCCAGTTTCTACTTCTGCTTTCACTCTTCTCACATAAGCTCACCATAATCCTCTTAATAGCTATGTGTTCTGTTTACAATATTTTGAGCATTATCAACTCTAAGCCACTCTTTTCTCCAGTTGTTTAATGAAGATTTGATTAATTTTATTAGCATTCAAAGGGTGCTCTTTTCCCACGATCAGTCATAGTTCTGCTGGGATTTTTTAAAAAAGCCTGAGGGAGGTGGTTATCCAAATACCAATGAATTTCAGAGAAAATACGTTACATAACACAGGCCATTGGAGAATCCTAGCTTTAATTATACCTGCAGCCCTAAGATCAGTTCTTGAAACACATCGTGCATATCTGCATACTTGCTTGAAGCTCAGTCTTGAAACACACTATCAAAAAAAACCCACAAAAACAAAACAAAAAAAAGAGACAGAGGAGTGATTAAAAAAGAAAAAAATAATAATTTGTAAGCCTCATACAGTATCATATAGGGGCTGAGGGCAATATGTTATGTTAGCAAAAAGGGACTCTGGCAGTACCTGCCTTGTTAATGCTGCTCAGGAATCAGAAAAGCAGGGTTTTCCCTCAACACCTCCCATCTTATCCCATTTCTCTTCTTCTTTTTATCCAACCCTAAGCCTCCATACTGAACCAGATCCTTAGGATCTAGTCAGTCAGAAGGTTCACCTCTCTAAAGACTTCTCACCTATGAAGATGTTTCATTCACATCCATCAGCTGTTTAAAACCAGCAGAAATCTCTTTACAGGGAGGACTATAATAAATTCAGTCCCCTATAGAGCTCACAGAGACCTCAGCATGAAAGAACACATTAAAAAAAAAAAAAAAAAAACGCTTCTCAGTTTAGCATAAACTATGCCTGACAGACAGCTGGGCTAAATATCTGACAAGACGTATCTCAGCCCTGTGATTCCACAATTTGTTGAGAAGGACTGGTTCTCATGTGGAGGATGTGAATGAATATAAACTTCTCAGAAACATTGACTTTAAATGATGCTTGGCCTCACTGGCTGTTGCTCCTCTTTTTCACAGGTGACTATTAACACTGCTCTTGACCTCCTCTGTTCCCCATGGAGATTCTGCTCAGGAAGTCACTGATGTTTCCTCATGCTGAGCAGGAGAGAGGAACTGCACTTTCCCTAAGCACTGTTGGCAAGGAGGAGGAAAGAGAGAGAAAGAGTCCACTGGGAGCATCAAAAATACCTAGAATGCTTCAGCTCCTTTTAATCACTGAATAAAAATGACCTAAAAGTGACCCTAAAGATAATCCATCTCCAAAAAAAAGAAAATAAAAAAATGAGGCAAGCAGGGAAGAGGGAGGATTATGAAGACATCCTTTTGATAAACTCTGCCCCTTTACAAAGGCTGAAGGGCAGAATTTGAAGATACAAGTGGTGGTGGTAAAGGTAGCGGCTATCCAGTACCAGTGTTGTCAGTTTATCCTGAAAAGTTGACCTTTTTAAACTAGTACAGAATCTTTTCTTTCTCTGTATGACAGCATTTGCCTTTTTGTGGAAACAGTTCCCTAATAGGCTTTCTCTTGACCGTTTATTACACATCGAGCGCTAGGTTTGGTTTCTAATAGTTCTTTTTCCTCTAGCTGCCTGCTGCTGACTGTGGAAAGTGTAGGTTTGGCTCCACTGATGGCTCTCTGTAATGGCTGTGATTACACCCTCTGCATCTTCTTCACAGTGCCAGCCTTTCAATTGAACAGCACATTATGCCTGGATAAGACTCAAAGAGCAGCTTAATATCAGGGTTCTCTGGAGCTATAATAACTGGTTCAAGATCGAACAGATAAAACCACATCAATATTTCTGTATGGCCCATGAGGTAAAACACATCAATCCTGCATATGTCTATCTGTGAGTTAAAGCTGTATTTTTACCATCACTCTGGGGGAAGAGGGATGAAAATAAACTAATGTCATCAGAAGGTCCAGACAACAGCGAGTATAAAGCAACCTGTCGCCTGCTGTATACGTCAGCAGCACGGTCTCTCCATGTCAGACCCAACAGATTGCTTTGAAAGTCACCATTCTTAAGCAAGTATCCCTTTAAGCTTGAGAAAATGTGATTCTGCAAAATATTTCACACTAGCTGAAGGCAGTATTTCCAGGGAATCTATTGAAATGTTACTGTGAGTACAAACAGAATTATGTCTTCATGCTGGGGACCTGAGAAGAGGCAGAACATGAAAGAGAAACTGTTTGTGAGTTTTTAAACTACATAAATTTACTATTCAGTTTTGTAATCTTGAAATGTTAAGAAAACAGGTCCAGAACACAAAATATAAAATGAAATAAAAAGGCAGTCAGTCATTTTGAATTTATTTCTGTGCACAGTTGAAGTTTAGAAGTAGATTTTTTTAACTGAACTTCAGTTCTCTTGCATTTTACTGATTATCAAAACTGGGAAGCAGCTTTAAAAAAAAAAATCAAATTTTCAAGGATTTTTCATGAAGGCAGAAAGGATGATGACAGAGCTGTTATCAATACTTGTATTCAAATTTCAGTACTTGTATTCAAATACTTGCTTCAGCTCCAGCTCTAAGAATAGGTCAGTAAATACACTCACCCAAAACTTCAATGGTGGCAGTAGTCGTGTTTGTGTGAAAAGCTAAGAAAATGGTGCATGCCATTCTCACAAAGTGTGGGACTGTAGGGCCTCTTTGTCACACCAGTCTTTTAGACCATGCTGTCCACAGGAGAGGCCTCAGACAGGTCATGTCCCCATCAGCAAGCAGCGTGGATGAGTGCAAGTAGGCCTCTGTGGAGTAAAGCGGTTAGTGCTGAGGGCCTGATATTCTCAAGGTGCACGTTTCAGAGTGGGGTTTTTTTTTGAGGGAGGATCACTTCAAGCTAGCTGTCTTCTGTCTGCTTGTGGCTAGAGACTAGTAGGTGCACATCGGGAACTGATCTTCCAGTTTAGTTTCAAGTGAAAGGAATCCAGTTCCTTTACTCTGAGACTGTTCCATGATGCAAAACAAAGTGCAAGTGGAGATGACTGGGAGACTAACTTCAGTAACACATCACAGCTCTGAACTCAGAGGTGAATGTAGATGCACCCTCAACATCCAAGAAGAAGCTCCTCTCTGAACAGCTCGATGTTGTGAAGTGCTGAGGTGGTATGGAGGACACTGGGCTTTATTTATATGGCCAGTTCATAAGTTCGTCATAATAACTCTGTTCTTAGCTTTCTGCTACAGAACAGTTCATTAAAACAGATTTTTCAAAACACCACTCATTATTGCGGGGAAACCACATCCTGACATTTATACAGTAAAGTTGCACCAGCCATATAGGCACACCTTTTGAGACACTGTGTATTTTATCCAACAAAGTTTCCACTTGTCTCCAAACAATTAATCTTCCCATTTAAATCCCAAGTTTAACTCCGCTTCCATCTTTACAAGGCTCCATCAGCACTGAAATAACTGCTGGTGTGTGGAACCACAGAGGGGCACTGTGATTGTTCAGCAGAGCCAATGTCACCCACGCACTTTTCCACCTCCCATCAGCAAAGACCTGCGATCTGACATCAGCCGGAGAAAACCGTGCAAGTTTTGTTCCTCCCAGGTTGCTCTGTTCCCTGAGGTTTGCTGTCTCACTGAGGCAGGGACTTAGTGACACTGCCACCAGAGAGATCAAGAGTGACAGGCACAAATTTCCAAGGATCCTTATAGGTCTCGCGTGGATTTTAAGCAAAACTGGCTTAGAGGTTTTTAATTTTTTTTTTTCAAAAAAAAAAAAACCTGACACATATTACCCAGCCAAAGCTGGAGATTTAGCGTGTGAGTAAAAGTGCTCCCACAAAAAACGCACTGGTGTTATGTGTCTAGTTCCCAGAACTCTGATGCCTCCCTTTGCGTCCACCATCAGCAATGCAATCATTCAAATAAGCTGAAATCAATCATATAATGAGTCCCACCATACGATACTTATCTTGGAGCGGAATGAATAAATCATTGTGCCTTTGACAGGGTATTTATGCCATAAATTGACCTAGGAGGTGCATGGCAACACTTTGATAGTTATGGCCGTGATCGTGACAATTTAGGAATCAATGCATCTTTGTACTTTGACCAGTTCAAATCCTGGCACCTGTTGAAACTAAAACTGCGCAGGGAAAAAAAATCCTGCCGCTAATAGAGACGTTGGAAACAAAACGGAGAGCTGCCAGAAGAGAATGCAGACGAGGCCTGATGCATAACCCCCCCTGCCAGGAGGAAACATACCTGGGAGCAACACGAAACTGATAAGCTCCTTTCTCTTCGGTGACAGAGCAAAGCTTGCGGGTCTGAACAGAGAGCAATCACCGGTATTCACCTTTCAGCGCTGAGCAATGCTCTGTAGCAAGGAGTGCTCTCCAACTGATCACGTTCCTCCTCTGGGTATTTCTCCATCTCTCACTGCTCTCTGTCCATACTCGGCAGGTTTCCCATTTATAATTAATATTTTAATCAATAATGCAGTCAGAAAAGCATAGATTTGCGGTAAATGGCCAAGTCTGTCCTTTCTGGCCAATATCAGATAGTCTCTACTTACACATGACTATTATGAAGGGTTAGGGGCTAGTTTTATTTCCTCAGAATAAACTAAAACTGAATGTGAAGGTAACTGCCTTTTGTTTTGGATTTTTTTTTTTCTACCACCTGTAAGCTTAGTGTCCTGAACAATATGATACTGAAGACATGGAATGTTGAGTGACATCAGTCAATCTTTATTCTTGCTGTAGTGATTTTTAGCATTAAACCCATTATTTTTAAGAGTGTACTGTAGGTGTGAACAAAGCATTATGAGAGATTTTCAGGGGTTCTGGAAACTTTAGACAGGGTAAGTATTTGTGGGTTAAAAACAGCTGTAATAGGCAATTGTCATAACTACTATAGTAAATGCACAAAATCTTATATATTATACATATAAATAGAAATAAAATATATTAACACTGTAGGTAAATAAAATATAAACTATATACAATATATGATACAAATATGTATTTGTATATATACACATACATCTCTTATTCTTTCTCTGAATATTTGGAACCTCCTAACAAATTGTAACACTAGTGCTTACTCATTTCTATACTTAGTACTCTAGATATGATTTAAAATAACCATGTGGCATAAGTTAATAGTGTTATCCCCATTTATCAAATGATAAAGCTGGGCCATAGGGTTAGATATCACAGGGCATCTGTGTTTTAGCACTGGATTCAAAGATACCTTCAGAACCATCAAATTCAATTCCCTGTTCTCATGGTTGATCGTGTTGCAGATTTTATTTCATAAAGTGACCTGTTTCTATCTGGAAAGTGACTGGGATTTTTTGCCCACAGACCTCCTTTGGAAGACTATTCCTAAGCCCTATGGCTCTGATGTCTGCAAGTGTTTTCTAATTTCTAGCTAGTTCACAGGCATTTATTCTTATGTCAATATGTAAGAATGTAAATGCTTAGTTTACAGGCATTTATTCTTATGTCAATATTGTTCTTCAGTTAGATTATTTTCCTATTCTCTGATGCTTATTCTCTTGACATTCTGTAGAGCACAATAATTCCCCCTCTCAACTTTTGTTTTCTTTGGCTAAACAAACAGAGCTCTTCCTCTTCCAAAATAGGCTGTCCTTCCCCTGATTACTGTAGAAAACCTTCTCTTTAGCTACTAAAACTTGAACTCCCCTCATTTTAGTATAGGTTCTTTATCAAAGTATCTTATTCAATGACATTCACAATTTCCGTCTCTACTGGAAACACATAACTTAACAGCTAGAATAAAGTTTGTGAGGGTTTTTTGGTTGCATCATAATGGTGACTTAGAGGCTTTTCATACTACCTGCTCTCCTACATCCTCCCTTCCACCTAAGCAGTATTACATCATCTCTTCTTCTAACAGATCTGACTCCTTGCTGCATAGCTAATAACATCGGGTTATTAGTAGGTGTTGTGTGCACAGTCTTGCACTTTTCCAGTTAGGCTTCGTCTCATTACTAGGAATTAATCCGATTTATTCTGTAAACTATCATGTAAGCTTTCTCCCTGACATTGGTTTCACACATTTTTGTGTCAATAAATATAGACAACTTGCTCCCACTTCATAATAATCATGTGATTATTCTTCAAAAAAAAAAAATACAGAGCAAGTGATTATATGTCTCTCCTGAGGAATTCCACCCATAATTTCTCTTCGGCCTCAGACTTGTGAATGGGTTGGGGCCACCACATTTTCCTATGTAGAGAATCTTGTTGAAGAAGGATGTTGTGTCAGGCACGGTCTCTCTCTGAATTTTGTCTCCTTTTTCATTATCTCCAAGTCTTTCTTGAAAGACTTTCCTGAAAGCCATACTAAGAGTTCAAGCTGTTCTTCAAAGAGTATCCTGCGTGGTCTTCTATTGAGCCATCCTTCAACCTCCAGTACAGCAGTCTTTTTCTTCTCCACTTCTTTTGCCTCTGTAACCACCCTAGGAGCAACATCCCCTCAGTTCTCAGTTGTCCTTGATTTGACAGCTAGAGCCAGCACCAGCGTTTAGCTTTCTGACTGCTGGAACTGCTATTTTTAATGTTCAGTACCCCACCTAAGGAGATGATAAATAAATGCATAGAGAGGCACTCTGACTTATCTGCTGACAGTTGTTTGCACCCTCGGCCCGTGACTGTCTTCCTGGTGAAACTGGGTGCTCATCTTGTGTCCACAAATGAACTGGTGGGACCATTGGTGTTCCTAGACTGAACTGTCTTTCCAGCTGAGTGTATTCCCTTTGCAGACCTGTCAGATTTTGACAAGTGCTGTGAACTTCTGATTTTGAAATAATACTGGCTTTAGCCCTTTTCTAACATGCTTCATGATCAAGGATAATAGATCTTTAGGATGGGTACGGCCATCCTTCAGGCTTGTTTTAATCTTTCTTTTTTAATGCATCCTCTCTGGTCCTTCCAGAAGGATTATAGCTTCCACAGAAGGTATATTGTGATCAAATCCATGGAGCCTGCTGCTTTAATAATCTGCTGTGAGTGCAAAACTATAGAAACTACAGTTTACAACTATGGGGTATATAATGAATTCCAGGAGGTCTTGTGTTCCCTGGGTTGCATACAAGCACTCTTCTGTTGTTCACTAGAAATAATACTGTCTCCTTGTACATCAGCAACTTGAGATTACATTTTTCTAATCCGATATTTCTGGGATTATACTGCAAATAACTCCACAATTTACCTGGATTCAAATTGGTGTTTGACATAACAGAATACCTGCAAATATGCATCCTTCTTCTAAAGCATTCTGTCTTCAGAATCTAACTAAATGTCTTTAAAAACCAAGAAAACAAGCAGGCCCAGTGTTTCAAATGCTATTCCTCCTGAGCATAACTGTCTCACTTTTTATCTTCTCTCCTCTTGTAGTGATAAAGCACCTATACCTTCTTTTTCTCAATCTCATCCTTCATATCCAATTCTATACGTAGAAATGAACTCTACTTCCTAGCTTCTGCAAGGATTTCAGTCTATAACTTCCAATGGTTTAAGTCCTTCCATACTCTTAAGCATGCTTTCTTCTTTGCTGTTAAAGCCCTAATGGATGAGGCAACCTAATGGTCACCCAGACAGCAACTCCAGAATCGTGATGGCCAGATCCAGATCTGCTTCACTTCCTTCCTTTTAATGCTGTGCCCACTCATGCTTTACATGGGCAATGTCAGCCATATGCCAGTCAGTGCCAGTAAGCTATACCAAGTCAATGGTATCTATCTCTTCATATTCATGGGTAACCACCTCTGCTTTGGACATGCAGTACGGGTTTAAGTCAAACACCTCTTCTTTCTCTATCCTCTTTCTTTATGTTGCTTCCCATTTATCTGTCTGAGCTGTTGGGAGCTTCAGCACAAGCTACATTATACAACAGGCTTCATTAATACGCTATAGTAAAGATGCAAAATGATTAATGGAAGTTGAAAAGTCAGAGCTTCTCTGTGACTTATCCTTATCATTAACAATGAAAAGGCACTGAGGGACAGCCGTGCTTAGAATCACATAATCATAGAATCATAGAACAGTTTGGGTTGGAAGGGACCTTTTAAAGGTCATCTAGTCCAAACCCCCTGCAAGAAGCAGGGACATCTCCAACCAGATCAGGTTGCTCAGACCTGCATCCATCCTGGCCTTGAATGCTTCCAGGGACGGAGCATTTATCACTTCTCTGGGCAATCTGTTCCAGTGTTCCACCACACTCATAAAAATTGTTTTCCTTTTGTCTAGTGTGAATCTACCTCCTTCTATTTTAAAACCGTTACCCTTTGTCCTGTCGAGGACCAGGGAGTCCAGGAAGTCCAGGGAGTTAGAAGGACTCTGCCTCTGGGTCTGAAGGGCAGCTGTTTGCTCATCAGCTTTGTCTTTGACTTCTTTGGAGCCATTATGATGGAGTCTCAATTATTTTCTAACTGCCCTGGACTCACCTAGGCAGAGCAAAGAAAAAGGAGGGCTCTCTCATGCTGTCAGCAAGCTTAGAATCCACCTTTTGGCCCTTTTGATCCTGACATAAAAAGGGATCATGAGGCAGCAGCGAGAAGGATTAAAACACTGGCCTTCTTGGTGGGATCATTTGCTTCCTTGCAGAAAAGGTGTCCATGCGCACAGGTCAGAATACCAGCATTTTATACCCAGGAGACTTCAGAAAGTAATTAAGATTCAAGGCCTACAGACTCCAATCAGTCCTTGTTTAACTTCAGTTCTATGCCAGAGTAATTTCTCTGAAATTAGGTGAATTGCTTCAGTATTATGTTGCATGAGCAACGCCACCACTTTAAATGGAATTACACTGCCATAGAAGTGGTGTAACGTGGGTGACATGAATCAGGCCTCATGTTTGCAGCAGGCTTGAATGCACCAGTATTGAGAGGACCTTTGGAGCTGGGCCCAAAGCACTCACAAAGGGAGCTCCTGCTGTTATTCCAACCCATTGGCAGTTCCTCGAACAAAGGCCAATTATCTGAGCTTTGTGTGAAGGGGGTAGGGGACATGCACCAATATTCATAAATTGGGTAAGCCTGGTGTTTACTAAAGTGGAGGGCCTTTGTTTCAATTAAAGTCCGTCTTCATTCCTTCTGTGAATTCTTAATTTCCTTTCCTTGTGATATTTGTCAGTTTTCTTCTGTATATTACAACATGCTTCACACATGAGATGAAATATCATCATTCTCTGTTTACAGATAGGGAAACCAAGGCATAAAAAAGTGAAATGGCTTGCCCAAGAGGATAGCCCTGAGGTCACTTGCTACCTAAGGCAGGGCTTTGCCCACATGCTGCCTCCTATTAACAATTCTGCTCACTTCTTCCAGTGGTGTGCAATAAAAAGAATGGAAATTAGACTTTTTCAAAGGTTTTCTTGCACCACACCTTAAAAAGAGCTGCTGTATTTTTTTATTTTTGTAAAAAAAATAAGTAAATGGCCATAATATTACCAAACCACTTTAAAATGCTTTGAACTTACATGTTGGAATGTAAAGGATTCAGATAGAAAATTATAAAACATTTAAAATAATTTGTTTTATATGAAAAAGCTGATTAAAGAGGGAGAAAACTTCAGAAAAAATTTTGATGTCATTACATACAGTATAATAACAAGATCATTATAAGTTGTAAATATCATGTCATTACCCATTGTAATTATCTGATTACATTCACTTACAGTAACTTTGTAATTAGATGTAATTTCACACTTATCAAGTGAAATCATTTTTAACATGCATGACAGTACAATTCTGTCTTTCTTTTTGCCCCTGGCTTGATCCCTGACAAGGAGGATGGAGATGTTCTGAGCAAGTCATCCTTCCTCAAGAACACCTATTTCCACAGATGAGAAAAAAAAATTATTTTATCTACTCATCTTTGGCCAGAAGGCTGAGAGCCTCAAGAATGGTTTCAGAGGAACCAGTTTCTGTTCCGTTTTCCTACCATGCCTCTGGTAGGACAGCAACATGTCCAGGTAGCAGTGGGAGCTGTCAGGGTGCTCAGTACCCCTTCTAGTTTCCCAGTTGCACACTTTTGACCCTGTGACCTTCCCCTTCCCTTTTCTCATCTGTCGTTCCCACTGTTTTCTCCTTGCCTTCCTTTTCCTGCAGCCCTTTCTTCCTAAGACCAAGGAAACATACACGGCCCACCACCTCATACCTCTCAGAAACCACAGACTCAGAGATACCATAAGCCAGAAGAGGGATCCTCAAATGTAATTCCCCTTGACAAACTATTATCTTGTGATCTTGTCTAATCTTGAAGCCAAGGACCTTTTGCATAATGTCCTGGTTTCAGCAGGGATGGAGTTAATTTTTCTCTCAGTAGCCGCTGTGTTTTGGATTTGCTATGTAAAGAATGTTGATAAACACACTGATGTTATGAGTTGTTGCTAATCAGACCAAAGACACCGTTCAGCTTCCTAGGTCTCGCTAGTGTGGAGGTACAGGAAGCGAGGAGGGGTATACCCAGAACAGTTGACCCAAACTGGCTCAAGAAACTATTCCATACCATAAAAGTCATGCTCAGTATATAAGTCGGGGTTCGCTGGTGGGACATACCTCTCTCTCTTTCGCTCCTTTGCTTGCTGCTTGGTTTCATTTCCATTGGTCATTGGGACATCAGATGGTGAGAAATTGTGTGTTGTTCATTTTGTATATTTTAGTATACTTATATTCTGTTATGATTCTGATTTTCCTTTGCTATTCTAGTAAACTTCATGTCAACCCATAACTTTTCCTTTCTTCCCAGTTCTTTGCCCCATCCCATTGGGGAGGGTGAGGGGGAACGAGAAACTGTGTGGTGACTAGGGCTAAACCACAACACATAACCACATCTTCTAGCAGTACATCCCACTCTTTCCCTCTACTGCATTAAAATTCATTTCCTTCTTGCTTACTTTGAACTTGTTCCCCAACGTGCTACTTGATTCCTCCTAGTTCACATATAAAGAGAAATGGAGAATAATAATTTTCCGTTCAGCTTCTGTATTCCACTCAGGATCTATAAACCTCTTCAATTTTCTTTTTCTCAAGCAAAAGAGCTCCGGTCTATTTAACCTCTCATTATACAGAACCATGCTCCTATCATCCTTGTCCACCTTCTCTCTCTTTCCCACTCCTACAAGATCCTTTGGGAAAGCAGTTCTTCACTGCTCCTACATCACACTAAGGCAGTTCTATCTCTTCATTTGGCTTCCCTATTCACTTCTCTAACCTCTTGAGATGTGCTTTTCAAGGAAAGGTCTGGAGTGTGCAGTCCTTGGTCTTGTAATTTCCTGAGAGACAGTCATACCGTTCAGTCTCAGCCATGCTGAGCATGGGTGGTCAAGTCTAAACACTTTGGAGATGTCAGTCTCAGTGAAAGACCAGAGTGTCTCTCTCCCTCCCAGGTGGAACCTCAGGAGTTTGAGGCAACCGTAATGTCAGTCTCACTTCTGCACACAGCAGACTTCTCCCCTTTATCTGAGAAATTCAATGAAGCAGAGACTAAACACAGACCCAGACCAAAACCTTTATTACAGAGAGATGATTTCTAGGAAAAAAATTGTAGGAAAAATCATGGCAAAATGGTTTGCCTTTGAAGCTAACACCTTGCAACAATATTAAGTAGTAAAAAAACTATTTTAAAAAATAAAAATATATTTTAAAATTTATTTTCAACTTCAAATAATAAATTCCCTTCAGTTAGAGAAACTTATTCTCTTTAGTAAGCCACCTGGGAATTTGCCATATATTAAATGTCTTTCAAATTTAGAAGGGGAGATGATTCAGGCTGCCTACATGGAGACATGGAGAGAGCCTAAGACATAGCCAGATCTTAATTGTCACCTAATGGCACTTTTCCCTCTATCTTTGTGCCTATCCATCCATTACTCTCCATGATTTCATAATCACTAGTTCTTCCTTGGCATAGCCATTTTCAAACCTCACTCCAGCTAAAGATGAGGGAAGCTGTTGGGGATGATGTAGGCTGAGTCTTATTATATTGTGGGAAATAAAATCTCTTTACAGGGCTCCAGTCCAAAGCAATTATGCAGAGCTTTAAACTTATACATCTGAATTGTCTCAACAAAGTAGGTAAAACACCAAAATACCTAAAGTAAAGCATACACTTCAGTGGTTTGGTAGTGCAAGTCTACAGCCCATGTGGGCTGATGATATCAGCTAATGTGTCTATTTGTGAGAAATTTGCCAACACGCTGGTCTAGCAGCCTTTTCATTCTCTTTTTTTCAAATGAAATTGAAATGCACTGATTGTTTAGATGAATCATTTCCCTCTCCTTGTTTTGAATTACGTATTCTTTTTTTTTTCTCACCTCACATCTTCCTTGCTCTTGAAGGCAAAGCTAACGTCAGAGCAGACAGAACTAGTCCAAGATTTCCCGAAGTGATATTTCTGAAGCAGAGCAGGTGCAGATGAGGAAAAATGATCAGTCAGTTTTTAAGAAGTCAGATGGCATTGTGCAGCAAACAGAAGGCAAAGGACTGATTTCAAAGCACAAAATCAGGTCCTTTTATTTATGTAGAATGCATCAATTCACAGAATTTGAAATGGCTGGTTGCAGAAACGTATACATTTGATCGTAGTTTAATTTTCCATGGGCTGCAATATCTAAATTTGGAGAGCTGTGAACATGGCATACAGGTTAATTCATTTCAGAAGAGTCACCTGGAGACTTTCTTACATGGAAGATATGGAAGACGTAGTTTGTATTATCCAGTGAGAAATCTTATCATGAACTTCATTCTTAGAGCGTTGTCCCTAGTTGGAGGGGGAAAAATATATATATACTAAGCAATTTTGTCATAGGTATTGTTTACATATTTTGCCCTAAGCTGAGTTCTCTATCTCTCTGTAAATTTAGTAAAGTACACAAAAATGAGATGCCAGGTCATCACGCTTCTTTTGTACTAGTTGTCCTATGAGATGTATGAAAAAGTACGCTTGCTAAAATGAAAATGTCGGTAACAGTGAAACATCAAGCTTGTATCTTCTCTAAGACCCTATAGAGTGGTTTCACAGAAATCCTGTGTTTGAATTATTGTATCAGTGAGATCACTCAAAGATCTAAAATTGCTCTAAGTGTTCACAAAATCCTTTACTCTTCAGTACTTATCAGGCAACAACAATTAAATACCAATTAAAAATTTTGAAAGCTTTTCTCGATAAAATGGCGAGCTTTTATAAAGAATGCCTTTCCAGTTCCATATTGCTCACCAGAATGCTACGGATTTACAGAAAGTCAGCTTAGCTGCATATACATATGTGTGAATACATGGGAGTAAACTTCTAATTAATTCTCCAAGGCATAATTACCCTCAGAAAACATAGTGATAAGTAGCCCAAGATAGCTACATGTCCTGAAATGCTGCTATAATTGGAAAAGTTGTAATTTTATCCAAATAACCATGAGATTCACTTCCACAAGTTATATCAAAGTAGAATTATAAAACAACTGCTAGATATTAGTGAGGAGATCCTATCACAGTTATGTCAATGGCAAAGCTACTGTCATTTCCATGGAGTCAGGACCTCATGTAGAATTTCATAACTTGCTCGTTCTAATTATTTATGAATTTTTTAAAGTGAAAGAAAAAAGAAGATAATTGTACAGCCTTCTGGGCTTTCTCTCCTGGTGCTAATTCCCAATGGTACTCCAAGAAAGAATATGGTTTCTGCTGACTAATTCCTATCGTTAAAATGGAGCTGCAATGCTTAACAGAGATGTAAGCAGTATCAGTCAGGTCCCTTTACACCAAACCCCAGCTCTAGATTGATTTAGCACAGCATAAACTGGAACCATGCAATCAGCCCAGCCTCCCACGTCCCTCAGGCAGCTCCCGAGAGCAGAACCTGCCTTCAGCAGCTGCCAGAGAAGTCTTCTCAAACACCACTTGCTCCAGCATCCCCAGCTCTGCCAGCTCCCCTGCCTGGTGGATACTTCATCCATGCATTACCTCCAAAGGAAATTTCCCCAAGACAGTGGCATTTCTTCAGTATGACACCATGGCAGGTTGTGCCTAATCCTCTCAGAGATAAGCTAAAAGACTGTTACTGATGGCATTATAGAATCACAGAATGGTTTGGGTTGGAAGGGACCTTTAAAGGTCATCTAGTCCAACCCCCCCTGCAAGAAGCAGGGACATTTCCAACCAGATCAGGTTGCTCAGAGCCCCGTCCATCCTGGCCTTGAATGTTTCCAGGGATGGGGCATCCACCACCTCTCCGGGCAACCTGTTCCAGTGTTCTACCACCCTTACTGTAAAAAGTTTCTTCCTAATATCTAATCTAAATCTACCTCCTTCTATTTTGAAACCATTACTGTGAACCTTCTGCTACACGTAGCTGCAGATCTATTGACAAACTTGTACTTAATATTGTACTCATTCCTACCTCCACAGAGTGGATGTAATGTGCTATCCCTAAGATAATGCTGGAGAAGCCAGAGGAGCAGAGAGAGAAAACTGTATTGTCACAACCAACAATCACAGTGATAACAATTTCACTGTTCAGCAGACCACATAAAAGCAAACATATTTAAAATCCAATCTTATGACAATATCTTGATGAAAAAAGGTTCCCAAAATGTACCACTGATCCAAATGTCTTTGTCTTCTCATTCAGTGGGTGCCACCTTAATCAAAAGAAGTTTTTTTTCATTTTTCTTCTTCTTTCCCTTTTGGTAAGCCAAAGAAGGCTCATTTTTGTTTTTCATTGTCTCTACGAATTGCTTCTCTCCACCACTTGGTAAGCCCCAAAGAGATTGGCAGGCTTGACAATTTTACTGCCAGTTTTCTTCTGCAGCTTCAAGCGAGGCCTCCTGTAATGTTCCCAGTTCCAACCTCAGGATGAACTGTTCAAGGATGAGAAATGTGGGAGTTAGGCATCTTCCTACCCGTCAGTCCCACGAGCTTTTTGGCAGCCACAATCTCTGGCAAGATCAGAGATTATTGCATCCGCAGGGAAAACCTACAAAAGCCAGCATTCAGCAGAGAATTCACTTTCCTAACTTCCAGAAAGAAGCTGGCAGAGAGCCTTCTGCTTCAGTAAACTGTTCCAATTTCTCATCTGAAGATTTAAATACTGGCAAGCTTAAAATACATTAAATACTGTGTGCGCATTCACATACACACTCACATATACCTTCACACAGAGACATGAGAACACTTCTAACAAAAATGTTGCTTTTAATTTAATTCTGATATTTCTTTAATAGATCAGTTCAGACATCAGGCCCTTTTGATTATATATCATTTTGGGAGCAGCAATTAAATGTTAGCAGAGGAAGCCCAGTAACCAGAATAGAAATCATGGTATCAAAAAATATTGCTTATGTCTTCCCCAAGACCAGGGATGTTCTCTCACACAGATACAATATCATCCTGGTGGTTAAGAATTAGTTGAGATCTGGACAGGAAAGACAAGAAACTACCTTCTGTAGGGTTTTCATTTGGCAACTCACTTCCATTCCCACTCGCAGTTTCTAAACTGCCTCTGCAGCAACAGCTTTTACAATGTTCTCACTTGCCTTCTGATACTGAGGAGTCTCGTATTCTCGCTCTTGGAGTCATGAGATTATCTGAGAATCTCATTCTACCTTATAATAAGAAAGAAAAATAAGTAGAAAAATAAGAAAGAAAAAGTAATGTTCAAAAAGGACAGTTTTAGCCTGGTAAAGCCACTCTCCTTCAGCTTGCTTTAGAGACTTCCAGAGATCACAGCCTAATTTTAGCTGCAATAAACTTGGATTAGCAGCACATTTTGGTAACTGTCTGTCAGCAAGATATTGCCATATGGGTGGCTGTACTAGGAGAAGTATACTAGACTTTGCCTTACTGGGATGGGATAAAGATGAGCAGATATGGAAAACAGCTGTTCTGTTTCCAATAGGAAAAATTTGTAATTTTCCCTGTTTTTTTCAGATGTCTTATGTACAAAACAAGCAAGTAAGGGGGAAGGAAAGAAAAGAAAAAAGCACTTTTTATACACAATATTTATCTCTCACAATGAACAGCAAAATGTTATTTTTTTCCATTGTATTTCCATCAGATTTTGATCACTAACAAGTATTTAAAATGAGTATCTTATTTTAAAACCCATGGTAGTAGCAAACTGTAATTCTTACAGACATATCTTTCTTTTTCTGTTTAAAAATAAATAATATTGGCATTTTCTGCTTTAACAGTGTGATCTTTTTCATATCTTAGAGACATGTCAACAAGCAGAAGCTGCACTTAAATATTTTAGCATTTAGCACAATGCCATAACTGGTGCTAGATACATTTGTCAGTGCTCCAAAAAATGCATGTGTATAGAGAGTTCATAAATATACGTGGCAGTACTTCCTGTGTGCTACCTAAATGACACATAATACAGTTTTTGCTACAAAAAAAAAAGGTAAATAATTTTCAGCTTGAAGTAAATTGCTAAGCTGGTTGCTGTCCTTTCATCCCTGCTCTTTTCCTTCCTGTTTCTTCCTCAAAAGAAACAAAAAAAAACCTTTAAATTTTTAAATTTTACATTTTTTTTTCTGTGGGGGCAGAGTCCAAATGAGAACCCAAGTGAAACCCAGGCAGATTCAGACTGGTAATAAGGAAAAAACTTTTACAGTGGTGGTGGTGGAATGCTGGAACAGGTTGCCCAGAGAGGTGGTAGATGCCCCATCCCTGGAAACATTCAATGCCAGGCTGGATGCAGGTCTGAGCAACCTGATCTAGTTGAAGATGTCCCTGCTCCTTGCAGCGGGGGTCGGACTAGATGGCCTTTAAAGGTCCCTTCCAACACAAACCATTCTGTGATTCTATGATTCTGTGATTCTAATTAGTTTTGCAGGAGAAAGGGGAAAAAAAAATAACACTAATACGTAACCTTCAAATGGAAATTAAGAACTGCAAGTTTTTATGCAATGCCCATTTCCCTTCACAGGATCTCTTGAGGTCTGTTTGCCATAGTGAATCCCAGGCATTGCCTTGACACCATGTTGGTAGACATGTTTTTGAGAACCACAGCTCCAAGGCCAGGTATGCCTTTCTGTCCGCTACACTAGTTTCTCAGCCTTGCTGAAAGGTTGCACATACAACCTACTACAGAGCAGACACATCTTCATCTTATGATTTACAGCAAAACCTTTTTACACTGCTTTGTCAGCAAAAAAAAATGCTCATGAAATGGATATCCTTCCTCTCATTTGAAGATTACTTTACTCTGCAAGTGGCATGCAGATGCCATAAGTAAATGAGCATCAGTCTATTAAAGGAGGAAAGGATCTGGATTTGTCCGTACAAGAAGGCAGTTCTGCCATGAAGTAAAGGAGGAATTGACATAACTCTGTCAAATGACATTTCAGTGATGGTTCCCGGGCAGAAAGCAATCTGCTGCCTAAACAACAATTACAAGGCCATACTAGAGATGATGTTGGAGATGATAACCCAGAGTGAGTCATCAGGGAAAAACAAAAAAGTGGAAAAGAGCAGTAAGGTAGGATGGGTAACAAGACCAAAATGAGCGCCCAGCATATAAAATCATACAATGGTTAGGGCTGGAAGGGACCTTCAAAGGTCATCTACTCCAACCCCCCTGCAAGGAGCAGGGACATCTCCAACTAGATCAGGTATCTCTGAAATCAACTGATGCCATCTTTGCAAAACCAGGTAGGAGTACACAGAGCAGGTTATTACTGAAGCTGGCACTACTTTGTCTCCCCCGACATGTCATGCCCAATTCTTCTGCTCACGGTTCAAGGAGTGGTTCCCAGAAGAAGCAAAAGAACCACTCAGAAGGTGAAAAATACATCTCAAGAGAGAGTCTCCATTCAAAGGAGTCCTGAATACGCCCTCCTGAACAAGGTGCAGCTCCTAGTGACTCTAAAGGGAGCAGTGACCAAGTTGCAGGCACAGGCGTTGTGTGCGAGGGCCAAAAGAGAAAACGTCCCCCCTGGCAAACTGTCCTTCAGATACCTACAGTACCTAGGGGAAAAAGTACAAAAACTATGGATAGCAGCACAGGTTAGTGAGAGATAAAAGTAGAACGCATTTGTTCTTATCCTCACTACGTAGATTTATTATTTTTTTTATTAGTTACCAGCACAATTGGAGGATTCCTGTGGGAGCTGCTGCTTTGTCCCCAGGGCCAGACTGTGGAATTAGTGTGGCCAGGATGCGTTCGTGTGCGCGCATGATGGGCAGAGCGAGCTTTCTAGCTGCGAAGATGGCTACCGGGGGAGACGGCAGCGGGAGGGGCTGGCATATGAGAGTGCTCACTTTAGTCTCTTGGCTGGTTGCCAGTGGTACAGAAGTTGAGAAATCATTTGTCATGAGGATAAAAGCCAAATACATTGCTCAGGGTGAGACGTAACCTGACAAACAGTCTCCTGTGACTGACGCATTTGAACTGCTAATACACTCTATACAAATGCATTTTTCTGACAGCTAGCAGTCTTTTTTTTTTTCCTTAGTTTTTCTGCTTGTTCATGCTGAGCTTCCTAGTTCCTAGATATCAGATTGCTCAGCGAGGAGCACTGGGCAGGAGGACAGTTCTCTGTCGTGCTAGTCCCACACCATGAGTTCAGGAGGAAACAAGCTACAAAAGAATTAGAAAACAATTTTTTGATATTACTATTCCCTAATATCTCTCTCTTTTTTTTTTTTCCTTCCTTTTTTTTTTTTTTTCTTTCCCAAAATGCCATACAGTCAGTTGGCCAGCAGGAACTTCATTTATAACTGTCAATTTAACAGTTCATTTATTTCATTGAAGCAGTGAGACACAACAGGGGTGTGGTAACTGTGAGATAATCGCACCTCTGGGGTTTTATGAGGCAAGGAGAAACAGCCAATTCTCTCTAATCCCACAGGGGTGTGATTAGTGCTCCTGATAGCTACAGCCAAGGAGTTTATGAGATAAATTGTGCATTTCATGTTCGAGAAAAAGAATTAAAGTTAAATGTTTAACCAGCCTCATTCGAGTTCTGTAATTCATCTTGATTATAGATATGTATGATAATGAACAGCGATCCATATGCATTTGTCTACTTAAAAATGTTTGACAAACAATAGGAGTAGTCATCTGGATCCAGAATTTTACTACACATAGAAGGTATAGTATACAGCTGCCTGTCTGCCTGCAAGCCTTATAGGCAGGGATCCATCATTGTGCTACCCAAGAGCTCCTGTGGGCATGCAATCCTTACACGCATATCTGTACAAACTAACTGGATCCCAGTGGCAAAGAGACTGCCTTTTCCTTAGCTGTTACAGGTAACCCTGCCAATCAGTTTCATTAAAGGCTTATCCGATATCTACGTCTGCCGTGGAAGGTCCATTCACCTCTCATATGTGATACTTTCACTAGAAAACATATAATGGATATTTGGCAGAGAGACAACTCCATCATGGAGGACAGAAATTACAGAATTAATTATATCATCTACTAGGTCATATTGCTCATTTCTGTCCTTCAGTGTTGTTGTCTGTAGTTGTCGTAGTTCAGCCCCGATCGGACCAGACTACGCAGTCTCTCTCTCACTCCCCCCACCTTCCGAGCGGCACAGGGGGGAAGAGGGAATGGGGGTTGCAGTCAGTTCATCACATGTTGTTTCACGCCGCTGCTTCATGGTTGGGGGAAGAACTCCTCGCATTCCTCCCCTGCTCCGTTGTGGGGTCCCACCCCTACGCCACAGTCCTTCGTGGAACTGCTCCGGCGTGGGTCATCTCTTCCACGGGTGTAGTCCTTCCAGAACAGCTGTCCCAGCGGGCCCTCCACGGGCCACAGCTGCCTTCAGGCATCCACCTCCCCCAGTGTGGGGTCCTTCACGGGCTCCAAGTGGATCTCTGCTCCTCCGTGGACCTCCATGGGCTGCAGGGGGACAACCTGCTCCACCATGGTCGTCACCACAGGCTGCAGGGGAATCTTGGCCAGGAGCCGCATTACTCCTCCCCCTCCTTCTGAACTGACCTTGGCGTCTGCAGCCGTTCCTCACAACAGGCTGGTAGATGTCTCTCAGGATCTTTTTTACATCTCATTCACTTCTCATCTCCTCTCCACTTCTTGCAGCCGGGCTGGACTGAGTCGGGCCCAGTCGGCTGCCTGGCGAGAGGCCAGAGGGTGAGGCCTGCAAGGCCCATGAGGCCTGCGCCTCCCCCTCTGCGCCTCTGCCCCTGCTCAGCTTCTTCACATCTTCTCTTCTCTCTTTTTTTTTCTGTTTTCCCATTCTTAAATACGTTATCGCAGAGGCGTTATCACGAGACATTCTGCTACCAATCGGCTCGGCCTTGGCCAGCAGTGGGTCCGCCGTAGGCCTGGCCAAGTCCCCTGAACAAAGGGGAGCGACTTCTAGCAGTTTCCTACAGAAGCTACCACCTTAGGCCCCCCCCTACTAAACAAAACCGCGACAGTAGTGTACTTTGTCCTGTTGAGTTTTAAAAGGTTCACTGAAGAACCCCAATTTATTTCTAAAGTGAAATATTTTTAAACAACAATTTTTATGATTGCTCTGAAGACTAAACCAATATTCCCTTATCATTGGCACTGGGATATGGGAGACCTCATGCCAATGTTGTGTGATTTATTGCTCTTAACTGCTTCTTTCTCCTTCTCTGGAAGTCTTGACTGAAGTAATGATGGCCCACCCTTAAGATCTTCTTCTGCACCTCCATGAGTAGTCATTGCCCTGGGGAGTTGTGTTGGGTTGACCTTGGCTGGCTGCCAGGTGCCCATCAAGCTGCTCTGTCACTCCTCCTGCTCAGCAGGACAAGAGGAATAAAATAAGATGGGAAAAAAAAACCCTCTGTGTGTGGAGATAAAGGCACTTAATAACAAAAAGCCATCTTGGAGCTGGCTGGAACTGGCTTCATCCAACACGGGGGCAGCTCCTGTCTTCTCACAGCAGCCACCCCTGCAGCCCCCTGTCACTATCAAAACCTCACCACATAAACCAAATACAGGAGTCTGAAGTAGTACCTGTGTCAGCCAAGCTACAGATGTCATGCTTGTTTCTGAGGTCAAGGACAGTGTATTCAGATTTACAAAGAGGTCTTTAAAGTAAGACTGGAAGGACTAAAAGGTATCTGTGACTATTCCATGTGTAAATTGACCCACTGCATTCTTCTGAGACAAATCAAGTTTCCGCTATTGTGCATCACTTAGTTGGCCCATGCTGGACCCAACAGTCAAGTGGTTTGTGGTGTCTCCTGGGGCGGCTGTGATGTGGAGGCATGCAGGAAGCAGCTCTATCATACTGTAAATCCTGCAAAACTTTCAGGCGTGCCTTTGAGGTTCGCTGTCTCTGTGGAATGACAGAGGTGCCTCCAGGCAGACAGTCTGCATTTCCAGCTCCTCGGGCTGCAGTGCTGCAAGTGTCTTCAGGATAGGGAAATAGAGATTAAAATTCCCCTGGCTGTCGTGGCAATTTCAGTTGTCAAAGTCTGATCTGACACCCCTCAAATCTTTTTAGTTAGTGCACTTGAACGCTACTTATCGAGCCTGGGAAAGGGAAAGCGTGATCTGCATACTCTTAGTATTTCTTGAACACTTTCACTAGCTTTTCCTGTTCTTCCCTTTTTCTTAATAGACTTGGCTGTGTGAGAGAGGAGAAGAATGAATAATTATTTACTTCACAGGGCTTTCTTTAACACATTTAAAATGCCACATAAGTTTATCTCAGGGTCCTGGAGCTAACCCCAGTTTCACTCTGGTTTTACAGAACAGCATAAAACAGCATAAAATCAGAGTTCTGGGTCAAAAGAAGACTGCAGTCAGCTGAGGCAAGTCTCAGTTTACTCTATTTTAGATGCAAGAGATCTGATTTCTCTGCTGGTGATAGGAGTATTATCCTTGCAATAAAAAACAAAAACAAAAACAAAAACCAATCCCAAACACAACCAAATATCTATCTAAGTTTATAGAATTTATTTCAATGTCATTATTCACCAAAGATGAAGTTATTTATTGTTAAGATTATCCAAAATTAAGGTTGTTAGTTTAAGTGAATGCTCATATTCACTGCCATGCTAAAAGCACCTTCTGGGTGCTTTTGGTGGTCCTAGGGTGCATTTCATGGCTGTGAACAAATGGGATGCAGGTATATTGTTTTAATAATCTCCCTACAACTGTGATCCAATCCTTGGCCACCTTCAAAAGGGCACGGGCAGCTTATGGGATGGAAGTTTTCAAACTTCAGGGAGGGATTTCCAGCACGTCATCGTCTGTTGCTCTTCTGTGGACTCCTATGGAGCCATACTGCAGACCTAAGGCTGGTTTTCTCCCCTCTCAGCTCAAGAGTCGTGCTGCCTCTTTACAGAACAGAGTTGCTGCTGAAATATGAAACAAACATCAGCCTTTGTGAGTCACCTAAAAGGTTATAATGAAAAGGTATGTGAAGCATGTAGGTCTCCCTTCAAACAATATTTTGGTGATTAGTCAGACCTCTCCGGGCTGCTCTAAGTAGCCTAGATCAGGCTGAGGATGATGGAAGAATGTTCACCTACTCTGTAACAACGGTGCAAATGCCAGCAGTAGTATTTCTGCAAGAGGTAATGCTTTGGAGCAATGCTGGCCTATTTCTGTTACTAAGGCAGGTTTGGGAGAACCAGCACTTCGATACCTGGGGCACTCTGCAAAAAATTAAAAGACTCCTTAAAAAAAAATCATTCTTCTTTCAAAATAAAAGAGAATTATAACCCTTTTGTCCTAATGATAGGGGAAAGGTTTTAAATTCCTGAGTGCTCCCTCCCTCTAGCCCCAAAATTTTTGTAGCTGCGGCACTGAATGCAGTCCCATTATTTTTAATGATATATCAGGACTGTGTAGAAGAATAGCGTACCATATATCAAAAGCTACACCCCTGGAAATCACAGAGCTCTTCAAGAAGCCACCAATGGGTTAAATGGTGACCTGACCAATTTGCTATGGTTCATTTGGTCTATGCTAATTGTTTTAAATGCTCACTTTGTGGCATATTCTTTACTGTGCTGATGGGAAGCGAGGCATATTTCTTTAGAGCAGGAATTCAAAGATACATTTATATTGGAAAGACTTTTTCAGAAAAGTACAGGTACACCTCAATAGTACTATGTAAATAGTAATTAAGCTTCATCATTTATCCAGTTTAAGGAAATGCATGAAATAAATACTTTTCAAATCCTTTTCCTTTGTTTTATTTTTCAATGTCACAATTTTTTCTCTGTTCCTTTGAAATGCTTAAAGTCAGATTGTTTCTTTCCCATTACCAGGCTTTTTTGTCTGCCTGTCTGGTGGGTGGCTTTTTTTTTTATCCCTTCGGACCCTGACCTGGTAGTCATTATTTTGTCTTTTATCTTCATCTCCTTTCCCCTTTATTTTTCCTCCTTTTTTTTTTATTAGACTAATCAGCCTTGATATTAGTCTTCCCAAAGCTACTATCCATTACACTGTCAGCAAAGCAAGCTGCCTTACTGTAGGCCAAGTGTCAACAGAAGGTGAGGCAGAAAATCAGCCACAATCTAAAGCTAATTACCCTGCCTAGAAGTTAATTAAATACTTGTTAGGAGCAGCAGGATAGATCCTAATTAAACTTGTCTAATAACAGTATGCTGACATACTCTGACACTGGGAATTCCTACAGGGTTTAAATAATTGTACAAAGGGCAATAATACCTGTCACATCATGGTGTGCAGGCAAACCCTGAAGATGCACATTTCTCAGTATTTTCTGT
This sequence comes from Chlamydotis macqueenii, assembly GCF_036417535.1. Classification (NCBI taxonomy): domain Eukaryota; kingdom Metazoa; phylum Chordata; class Aves; order Otidiformes; family Otididae; genus Chlamydotis; species Chlamydotis macqueenii. Next base: position 152,163,833 of record NC_141556.1, on the reverse strand, counting down.
ACTAATTTGCCACATATTGTGCACTTCACATGTGTTTAATTTACGCGTGTTTTAATTTTGGTGCCCTGGATATTTCTAAATGACTTTGCTGTTGCTGATCTAAGTGTAAATCACCGCAAAGGAGATGGTCACTAGTATTTCATTGTATGATTTCATACACTAAACCTAATAAAACCCTGTTGATGGTCATACCTCCAGGGTTAATTAAGTAAAGCTGTGGCCTTTCCTTTCAGACTTTAAGACAGCAGTGATTTACCTGGAAGTGGAGAGGAGAGCCTGGCACACCTTGCTGGTCTTCCCATAGTCTCAAAGGGCCAAATTCTGCACTCATCCACAGGCTGGGATTTTTACCCATTGTATTTTTAATTCACAGGTGTGCCACTGACACAGAATTTTACCCTTACTGCTAAGCACTTCTTAAATCAACATCTATAAACTAGTCAGATCTTCATTTACATTCAGAACAAAAGGAAGAGGAAACCAGTAATAGGTGTAACTGCCAGCTGAATGGAAGGGGAGAGGAGAGGTGAAATGCAGGAGAAGGGGCTGATAACCGAAAAGAACCTCTCTTCTGCTTATTTCCAGCCTTTTGACGGTCTGGAAATATTTTTGTTTCCAGATAGGAAAACACAATTTGCCACCATTTCAAATACATGAAGTTTTTCCACAAACCGCAGCAGGGCTTTTGTTTAGTTGTTTTTAAGGGATCCTCTATGCCAGCAGTTTTAATGCTGGTTAAAAAAAAATACCATTTGACCAGGTTCTGTTTTTCAACTGATGAGTTGTCACACTGACTTGCGTGAGGGTTAATCCCCCATTGTGCCGCCTATGCCACCGCAAAGAAGGACGGCGACGACAAATATGCAATTGCTGATAAAGCTTGTCTCTTCTCGAAAAGCCCCGAGAGGCTGTGTCGCATGCTGATGGTTGTTTACCGCAGCAAAACGCTGAATGTCAGTTTTAGGAAAGCGATGTTTCCAAACTTTTTGCCTTTTCTCCTGGTAAATCAATTTGATTTCTCACCGTTCCTTTACTACCCTTGACTCAATCACCCTTTTTAATAAGAGGGTTAGGGCTCTTGGGTGGTAACTGGTGATGGATGGTCAAAAGTAGTTTTGATGTTCCCATCATTAGACCATACTTGAAATGCCATGTCAGTGAAACTAATGAAATGGAGTGCCGTGACGTGAAACTAATCAGACATGAGACAACTTTAGAGAGGGAGGAAATAAGAGACCTGCAAAGGTTTAAGCCAATCGCAGCGCTCTCATTTTGCACGCTCTCCCTGAACAGCAAGGATTAATGGAAAGATGTAAGCGCTCTGATCTATTCTGGCTAAACTGTTGTAGAAATAATCAATTAACCTTGGGAGATCAAATTGACAGAGTTTAAGCGTGAAGTTATTTAAAATGCCAGATTATGTAGGCAGATGAATACATTTGTTGCAATACTAAAAGGAAAATGAAAGTATTTTTCCAAACTTCATTTTTCTGAACTGATTTAACATTATTTCCCCAGGAGTCAACTCTGCCTTTTTCAGTGTGCACTTTAACACACTACAACAAAATGAGATTTGATGTACCCCATAAAGAGACTAGCGATTATTATCTCTTCCTTCATGGAATGGGAGAGTTATCACAGAAAATAGCTTATAGTAACCTCATGCTTTTAGCTCTTTACTTTTGTTTATTTGACAATTTGATTATTTGGGTTCCCATCTTCTGTGGTGATTTTGGTTGGTTTGCATTCTGGCTAAATCATCTGCTGCTTCATCTGTGGGATAAGAATTCCTTTTGTCCTTAAAAATACAATGAATGTTAAATATTTCATAATATTTGTTATTTTTATCAAATACAAGAATCCAGTCAGATGTTCTTTAAACAATCAATTTAACGTCATTTCAAGTTTGAAGAGATAGCAATATTATTAAAATGCTTTGGGTTGCATTATTCAGACTATTAAACTCTCTATTATTTTACCACATTATAATAAGATGAGGAAAACATAAAGCTCTAGCAGCATCAGGCTGTAACTCTAGGCCTGTTGCTACAAGCTTCAGCTGTGATCCAGCATGTAAGAATATCCTTAATGTAAGCATGCAAGCAATAGCAATGCTTGTATGCTTGAAGGTAAGCATGCATACATACACAGGCTTAAGTCCTTCCTTTAAAGAGAATTTGTGAACAGCCCCATTGATTAAATTGGTACAGATCTATAATTATGAGAATGACACAGAATTTACCACTTGAATTCCAAATCAATTGTTTTGTTAAAGTGGGAAAGTTGTTGCATTTCATTCCCTCACTCATTCATACTTCCATTCATTTAAATGTTTTGTTACTTTTTCTTTCTTCATTTACTTACAGTGTTGTAGGAGTTTATATCAAATGCACTAATTTAATGTGAGAACACACTAGAGCTTAACCTGACTTCCATTAGCTGAATTTTACACTTAACTCCAAGGTAAACAGAAAGTACAAATGCATTTAAGCCAGTAAGGAAATATTTGCACACAAAGATATACAAACTGAATTGTAAAGGTATACTGTGTAAATCAGTTCAGATTGACCAAATTCATGCAGGTGCACTTTGCTAGTAGCTACACCAGTTTCAGAAATTGTCATCCCCAACCCTTTGTTCCCACACCAGCACTGAAGATTACATAGTAGAATAAAGTAACACGTTTATGTGCACCCTAATCCCAGGCAAACTGAGACAGGTTATTTTAGCCAGTGCTAGTTGTGATTTGAGCTAACTCCGTTGTTTTTGCCTGAAGCAGGGCAGGGAATATCCACTGAGCTCTGCTCCTGAGCTGCATTTCAGCTGGCAGTGACAAGCTGTTGAGAGTGCTGACGTGATCAACCACTGCAGCTGGCTCCAGAAAGGGCATCTGTCCATGCTCTCCTTCCTCCATTCCTTGACTATATACCCTCTCTTCACTCAGTCCTCCTCCAGACCATGAAGCTGTCAGCCTAAGAGGGAAGGGAGGACAGGAAGCAGAGGAAGCTCTTGGTGGGACTGGCACTCAAGACAGAAGACAAAAGGAATGGAGCACAGCAAGGACCAAAAACAATATGTGAAGAAGGGGTTAGTTATGAAGTAGATGTTTGGGGAAATTATTCTTTGGACTTGGAAGAAATGAGAGGAAAAGTCATTTGGAAGGTCTCGAGCTTTTACATATGGGCAGAAGTGCTAGAAAGTGTCAGAAAAGGGATAGCTTTTATGGACAATAAGTCATTGAAAAGGATGACTACATGTCACAGAAGCCACAAATAAACTATTGGCCAATCTCTCATTAAAGATACTCAACGCTCAGTCAAATGCTTTCTTAATATGTTTCTCAGTGAGCACATGTTCTTGCTCAAGCTTAGGACAGTGCATCAAACATGAACAACACTTTTCAAAGGCTTTCAGGGAGCAGGATTCCTTTACAACATAGTCTGGACAGGACAACTCACTGGATATCTTAAAATTGTCCCTACAAATGTTCTGGGTGATTTGTCCACTAGTTCATACTCAGCAAAACCACTATTCTGTAGTCCATCTTTACTGTGGAACCCTTGGCCTTCACCATTCTTGGCAAATAACCACTAAAGGGAGCTGCCAACGAGTGTGTCAGAAAGAATAGCAGTGACTCAGGGAACGTTGAAAATTTTAAAAGTAAGAATGCTTAGCGCATGCCACAGTGTTACAGAGGGAATTCCAAGTAGCACACGTTGCACAGGTTGAAGCCCCACAGCTTGAAGGTAAAGACTCTCTTCTGTGCACCTAAGGGGAAAAACAATGTATGTCTCGAAAACGAATTCTTGCTTTGAAAGGGATGCTTGCTGCTCCCTTTCTTTTCTGTGCAAAGATAAGACAAGGCAGACAAGTCAGACCACAATATGATAGCAAATTGTGTTTTCTCTGCAAGACTCCACTTTAAATGCACCACAGCAGACCTTAAACTGTACGCATAGTCGCTGCATAACGGGTGATGGCCTTGTTAAAGTCATCAGCATTACACTGCTGCTTCAGTGTGTACACTGATTAATTGCAGTCAAATCCTTAGATGCGTTAGGATCAAACCGGCTTCTACACGAAGGCAGAATGCCTCTGCTGCCTTTCTTTCTTTGACTATTATCATCTATCATGGCCTCAGGGAAGTGCAACCTGCCATCACATTTGTCCAATGCAAGACTGATGAGCTTTGCCCCAGCAGATTCCTTTGGGATTATATTTAACAATTTAATACTTCTAATGCTGCTAAGTGATTATTTTTCACAAAGTAAATATAGTGTAAGAAAATGGAAAATTATATGATTGGTCTGCTTTCCCATGAAAACATATTAGCATTTTTCCTTGCATTTTCTGTTATTGTAGCATTAGAATACATCTGTCTAGCAATCACTGCAAATCCAAATATTAGGTATCTATTCCTGAAGACCTGCCTGCCTAGGCCTAACGACATCTCGCACAAGACCAAATCTTCAACCTGCCTGAAGCTGCATGTAAAACCAGCAGAATGAAACAGATGTGTATGAGCATAAGGAGCTGCTACCTGTGGCAGATTTGGCTTTTTTAAAGATCCATGTGAGGTCAAACACAGAACAGGAATTTAGGAAAGAAAATTCCCTCCTGTTAAGCTCTTATACAACCTACATTTTCATGTCAAGAAAGGTAATACTTGTAGCATTTACCTTTACTCACCTACTTATAATATTTGAATGAAAAGTATCTTCTAAGTGCAAAATGTTGTTACCATCCTCAGTTTAATTTACAGCTATTAATTTGCTTTACTTTTGGGTTGTAGGAAGTAAGCAATCAACCTTCTTGTGGAAGAGAGAACTTTGAAAATTTGCTCACATTAATTCAGCAGCTGGTAACATTCAGTCATTTTGGAAACAAATCTAATGTTCCTTCAAACAAGAATTTAGCAAATAGAGCACGCAAGGAAACAATAATGTCTTACCTGTCAGAGTTTTACTACAGGAAGTAGGGCTTGCATGATGAGTAGAGAATACAGAAAACTAAAGGATAAAGGAAAGGAATAACAAATGGAGAAAAACAGGAGCAGGGGGAGAAAAGAGACGGTTAAAGGAGAAAAATGTTTTGCACGGATACAAAATGAAAGTAAGGTAACAGCTAGTTAGTGAATAAAAGGGCAAGAATCCAAGTTCTGTAATAATGAAGTGATTAATTGAGGCAGCAAGAGAAAGAATTAGAACAGAGAATCTTTAATATAATGTAGCTGGGAAAGACGACTGTTAAAAAAGTAAAGCATAAAACAGCAGCAGACAGAAGGGAATTAGAGGAGAGAGAAAAGATAAAAACTGAAAATAAAAAAAAATAGATTGTGTATGTCCATTTAGTAAGCAGTTCACTGAAGGACGGAGGACTGGACAATAAATGAAATGGTTTTCATATTCTTCTGTTTTACTGGATTACAAGAAAGGGTAAACACGGGCTTGAAACTGGGTGAGAAACAAATGGCTGGAAGTCAGTATGCTTAATAGCCTGAAAATGCTACCTATCCATTAAGCATATTTTAACCTGGATTCCTAAAAAGAGTAGCCGCATGCATTTTGCTCTTCAGCTATCCAACTCTCTCTCATCCTTACTAGCTTTTGCCAAGTCCAAACAAGAGCGTCTCGGAGATATTAAATGTTTACTTGTTTCAAGAAAAGCAGCCGCTAAGAAGAGGCAAAAAATCCAAATCAATCCCTTCCCACCAATGACAGAAGATTGCAGTACAGGCACAGATGTTCTCTCTTCTGCAACTAGTAAATAAACACTGCGCAGTTAATAAGCACAGATGCAGCACAGAATCACCCACAAGACATGCTGCCTCTTGTTCAGCTGGTAGATGGAAACAGAAGAGGGAACTGAAGAAACTGGTGATCTGTAGAAGGCTCATTAGGGACCATAAAAAAAAAATTGTGAGGCATTGTAAGAAATGCTGGAGGGAGGTCAAAATACAGTGAAAGTGAGTTAGTGGAGAAGAAATGCAGCACGAGGACATGGGGAAGGAGATCTCTTGAGCACCTGGGGAGGGGCTATGGCTATTGTGGAGGGGAAGTCACAGGACACAGAGAGGAGAAGCAGAGTCTTCAAGGCATGGTGCTGTAGAAATGTAGGATGCAAATCCATGGGAAGCCAGGCTTTGCCCATCCGCTCCTCCTGAAACTACTTGTTTTTTCAGTATGCTTAGTGACTTCACTAGTGTCTTGATAAAAACTATATAGAATTAAATGCTGTTAGACTATTAATTGCTTACAGCCATTTACAACAGTGTTTGAGTGAACTGTTCATAAAGCATGAATTTGCAAAGGAAAACAAGGGGACACTGTATCGTCTTTAAGCTGAAAAAATACTTTTCTAATCTTAAGTATGCTGGTATAAATCAGAAGTAACATCAAGCTAACCTGATGCAAGAAGTTTTGAAATCACTGGCAAAAGATAAAACATGCTTATGCTGTGTAATGATGTCCACGTTTTATTATTTTAGCAATGTCAGGAATTCTGAATATTCATTTGTAAAGAATAGCTTCCTCTAACACTTAAAAAAAAAAGTAACCAGAAGGTCATCAACAAGGGAGCTGTGAGAATAATATATCATGAATAATGTATTAAATTATTTCAGTCTTTATCTATTAATGAATTATCTTCAATCATCTTATAATTTTCTTGAATGTATTTGTAATTCAAAAGTACTCCCCATGCAATTTCTCAAAAAAATTATTTCTCTAAATTTTTCTTGATCTTTTTGTGGATAGAAAGTAGCTGAAATTTGAATTAAATTAGTTTGGTTTTAATAGGACATACAGAGTAGGCTTTCTGCTCCCTCACAAACACATTTCTAAGCATCATGTTACCTACAGCGCATTAAACTTTTAACTATGAAATCTCTTCCTCTAATATTTTTTTCAAATGTTCCATTTCCACCAGTACTCTAATACGATGTGCAATGGGCTAGAGTAGTCACTAAAATTCAACACCTACAGTATACTGCCTGTTCTTGGCACAAATTTTTCTTCCTAAAAGAACAACTTCTCCTATGAGTGTTCACCCTCCTCTTGAAAAATTTAAGTGCTGGAAAGTTATAAAAAGAATCTTTTCCTTCAGAACACATCCAATGGTAGTGGTGTAGTAGTTGACCAGGCTTTTTTCCCCATATCAGGCTATAAGTAACTCCCAATGATCTTAATAAGAATCTTTGGTGGTCCCTACATGTGAAGACAAAAATACAAATTCTCATTCTTCTTTCCAGCAGACCAAATAATACCTTGTACCCCACTGACACTTCTTAGATATTGTGACTTGACTTTATCTTTACTTCTAACACTTTAAGTAATAATAGCGATGACCATACTTGCATTGGAATCCTGCAGTCATAATATGCGTGACTGAAAAAGAGATTACTTTTTATTTTCATGGCATAGTCACAGAACCAATCTATACTGACATGACAAATAAAATCAACATATTTGTATAGACACTTAGCTGATACAACTCCTTCCAGTGTGCAGAGATGTGCAGAGGTCCCTTCCATGTGAAGATCCAGCAGCCTTTTCTGAAATATCTACGGGTGATGGAGTCTTACTGATTCAGAAAATATTGTCAAAGGCTGGCTCATTTTGAAACTCAGTTTTTCATCACTGATGGTGATAAGCGTCTAGTAAGCCTGTATTACCCGTCCAAACTCTATGAGCCTCTAGAGACACACCTACTCTCAAGTCTTCAGCAATAACTTTTTGGCCCTCAGTTAGTGGTGTCCAGTTGGCATCTGTACATCTTTAATAATTTCTCAGGAATGAAAATATGTGCACCTACCTGAGACACAGAGTAATGGACATTCAAAAAAAAATATGAATCCCCACATTCATGTCATGGCTGTGTTTTTTGAATGCCATTTAAAATAGGTTTCTAATAGGCAAAATGTCTCCGTCTGCATCTCAGATTCACAACACAAAATGATGTAATCTCTATCAAGTTGAAAAGAGAAAAACAACTTCAGACTTTCTGAATAACAATGAGTCTGTCTGGGTCCTCTTCCAAGTTCCAAGCTCTTTTCTCTTGGTCACTCACTTGTTCATTTTGTTGGCACAGTCTTTGTTTTTTCCCCACTCCTTTAGCCATATGTGATGCCACCAGCTACTCTGCCTAGGGCTCTGCCCAGCGCCTGGTGCTGTGCAAGGGAGTTCATGAAGTCCATCGGCAGACTTTGGATCAAGCTCTGACCAGCAGCTGCAGACCCTCTTCCGATGGCCCTTTCTGCTAACTTGATCCCTGTGGAGAAAAACCCTACTAGGAGCACACAAACATCTGTAATCAATGCTGACATCTAAGCACAGTCACTAAAATATTTTGGGTTTCTTGGCATCAGTTCTGGGAGGCAGCAGCTCACAGTAAAAACACAGTGGTTTTGGGGTTTTTTTCCCTGGAAACATGAGGCATACTTTAATCCAAGTACTATTTTCTTGTGAATAGAATCAAAGAATTTAGGAAAATAGTCAGTGACACAGAGTTTCCAAATTCTATTTTAATTAAAGGCTACAAATACTCAAAGAAAGGCTGGCACTCAGCTTTAGGGATCCAGCTGAGTAATCCTTATCTGGAGCTTTCTTGTATTTATATGATCGTGTTAGATCTTGATAAGACAGTGACTTATCTAAGACAGAAACTTGCAAAATCTCCATCACATCAGAACAAAGCACATTCTGCCAGGCTTTTTAATACCAGAACAGGTCGGGCAAGCTCATCTCCAGACAGCTCCAATACCAACTGGAACCCACCCTTGGCTCCCAAAGGACAGCATCCTCCAGTGACTTCAAACAGGTGTGAAATCCCGCCTGGCCCCACCTGTAGGGAGCAAAACCAGCCATCAGACGAAACCCAACATGCAGTTCCTAATTCCGTTGCTGGAACTCAGTCAGTGATCACCCACGGTGAGCAAGGAGCAAATGAAACAGGACCAACAGAAAAAAAAAAAAAAAAAAAGGAAAAGGCAGACTGGTCCCTTAGCACTACTTGCACAAATCCCTCCAAACGCGACTGAGGAGTGTGATGTGCAGCAGATACGCTGTATCGCACAGACACAGGCATGCCTGCATGAATCGGAAAGACTGAATCCAGTCAGCAGAGTTTCAGCACGTGAGCCTTTATATGAAAGCAGAAAATATAAAGGGAGGGAGAGGAGCTAGTGATCATAAAACTTCTTGGCATCAGCTGACAGAGCAAGGGCAGAAAGGGTACATCTAATTTTTATCTTTCCTCCACGTGAGTGGTTTTTCCTTCCCCTCAAATACAGTGAAGACACTTTCTCTGACCATAAACCGTTCAGCAGGAACACTGCCTGACTTAGCAAAGGCGATTTATGCTCATCTGGCAAAGTTGCCACTCTCCATTTGCAGGCTCAGACAGTCTGTGCTGGCTAACAAATGGGGGGCAGCAGTGGGAAAAGAGGGGGAGACTCCAGTCCATACAGAGGTTGCCCCTTCCAATAGCACATCTTTGTCCAGGTAGGTCAGATCCTGAGCACCTCAGCATCCTTCTCAGCTTTTGCAACTGCCCTTTTAGAGCATTTTGGCTCTATGTATCAAGCACTTGCTTGCACAGCCACAGACCCTCTTTCAGCCAGTCTTCTCCAGAGGCTCCTTACTCCCGTTGGGAATGACCTAAAAAACTCGACAGCCTTCCTCTGTTGCAGATTGCTTTAAAGATTACTTTTCCACAGAAGTGTACAAAATTGCCACCAGATTTGTAGGTTATATATATATATACATATATAAAAAATCATTAGCCTAACCCAAAATGCGTTCACTGGATTTGAAGTTAGACGAGGAGAGAACTCCCATTGCATTTTACCTTCACAATGGTGCTGGAATGGTTGAATAAAGTGTGGCCCCGCTGCCCATATGCCATTCAGCTTCTGTCTGTCTTTTTGTTTACACTGGGAATACAATAGGAACTATAGTCCTTCCAATGCATCATTTATAAGTGTATTCTACCTCTGAATGTACAGACAGAACTGGCTCTGTGAATGAGCTCTGTGAATATTGCCAAGACACTGTGCTTTGTTCAGCATTATTCTTCACAATAGATACCACACTTTGGAAGTAATTTTAAAAAGGGAATCAAAATAGTGGTACTTTTAGCCTTTGTTTCTTTTATACCACACTGCATTCTCTGTCTCTCACTCAGCTGCTTCTATTATACTGACAAATTAAATAAACCACTCCATTGCTAAAGAGGCTTGGGCGGGCTAGGCTTCGGTACACTGCTGCACTAGGAAGTTGAAATAAACATTTATGCCGGTTTAATTCTTAACAAATTTAAGCTAACTTTAGTCAAGCATCTTTTTTTTTTTTTTTAAGATGAAGGAATGAAAGAAAGAGGGAAAGGGGGAAAAAAAGAAAGGAGTACTTCAAATTTTTGAGCCGATCTGCAGCACCAAGGGATCTGGCATCTGAAGCAATGGAGTAATGAGAAGCCATGTGTCCAGGTAATGAGCCTGCTTTTTTAGTGCTCCACTATTTAGAAGCGCTGCAAGTTCATCCCTGCTGCCGGGCCTCTGGGAGTGTGTCTTGGTGAGTTACGGGCAGAGCGGTGTGGTACAGCCAGGGTCCGTTGCAGTGGCTCGCCGCAAGCAGCTCGCAAACAACTCCTGCAGCAAACTTTCAACTCGACCCGGGAGTTTGCCTCTCGCGCTGCAGGGCAAAGCTCTGTTTTGCAAGGTGTCTTGTTTGCATGCTGTTCGGCGTATAGAAATAAGGGCAGGTGGGGGAGTGCTGAGAAAAGTGTGCTGGATGGCGAGGGCAGGTCTGGCTGCTTACGGGTGTGTATTTCTAGATCGATAGATGGATAGGTAGAAAAAATACGTGGATTTGTCTTTTGGCTATAGACTCATATTCCCATTGCATCTATAGCAAAGAGAGAAATAAGAAACTGAGGAGAGGGTGGTAACGTGACCTTTACCTGCATCAAGGTGCTTTCTGACTTTTGGCTCTTTTCTTCAGCAGGCAGTACACAGGGAGAACTGGGGAGCAATTTGTGATGGTCTGCTTGTGGGTCGATTAGGTGTGGAAGGCCATCCTCTGCATTCGCAAGTGCTGGCACAGTGGTGGGGATGGACGCTGTATTTATAAAGGCTTGTCCGCGTAGTCCAGTATTCTCGAAAATACTGTCAAATGAACGGCGTTTTTTTCCCAAACGAGTTCTGAGTAATGAGCGCAACGTTGTGTCTGAAAGCTCCTCCTGTACTCCTAGGGCTAGCAGGGTGTGAATAATGCGGGGCGAGCCTCACCCCGCCGTGCCTTTCCCCTCCTCTCCTAACAAAGCAGATGGACCACGGGCAGAGGCCAGGGCTAGGGAGGGATTTTTTTTTTTTTTTTTTTTTTTTGTTGGTTTGTGTTTGGTTTAGGAGACTTTAGAAGGGGTCAGCTTCCTCCTGAAATCATCACTAAATGCCAGCCGTGGGCTTTGAAGAGATGAGCGGGGTGGCTGCCGCGCAGGCTGGGCCCCTGCGGCAGCGGAGGAGCAGTTGGCAGGGCACGTCTTTTATTACTAAGGGAAGACTTAAAAAAAAAAAAAAAAACAACAAAAACACAACAACAACAACAACAAAGAAAAAAAAAACAGGATCACCTCAAGTGAAATTTCCTTCTGCCTAGCAAAATTGTCTTTAATTTGTCCCCGGGGACATCCAGCCGCCTGGCGAGTCCCCGCTCACCACTGCCAACACCAACGTCTGGGGGGGGCTCCCTGGAGAAGGGAGCGGGGGAACCGAAGGTCAGGGTTACCCACCACGGCAGGACTTTTAAACTAAAGGGGTTTTTATTTCTCTTGTTGCCGTGTCAGGTTTAATTTGGCCTGCATTATTCTAAAAGGGTGGGCCTGCTCATGACAGGAGGGGGTTAAATGGGATTACAAGCTTTAGAGGTTGTCAGCAGCCACTGCTGCCTGGGGATGTTAAATTGCGATTTAATGGTCAGCTTTATCTGTATAGTATCAGTGGAAATCTGCTGTTTTCAGCAACTTAATAGGCACTGTGTTTTCAGGAGGGGCCTTTTTTCGCGGGGGGGCCGGCGGAAAAAGCTGCCTCAGGGGCGAGGGGAGCGGGGTCTCGGCGCCCCCGGGGCGGCGCGGGCAGCCTTTCCAGCGGGGCTCCGGGGGAGCCGGGCCGCGCCCGCTGCCTCACGGCCGTTCAACTTTCTAAAGGCACCCGGGCCGCACCATCCCGGCCGGGGAATGAGGAAACAGCCGGCGGGGCTCAGCCGGCCGGACGGGGGCGGCGGGGAGCGCAGGAAGGCGGCAGAGGGGACGGTGGGGCGGGGAGGGGCGGCTGCGGCCCGGAAACCAACGGCCAGCGGAGCCCCCCGGGGCGGGTGTCCCTGTGTGGGTTGTGCGTGTGCCAGGGCTGTTGCGAGGAGGGTGGCGGGGGTGTAAAACAAGCCGAGGGGCCTCGCCGGTATTGTCTGCTGGCGAGTGAGGGGTCAGCCCGGAAAGTTCAGGATTAGTAAATTTAATATCCTGTCAAAATTCTCATGGTAATGAGGCCTGGCCGGCGCAGCGGCCCCGGCCCTGCCGCTCCCTGCCAGCCGTTTACGAGCAAGAGACGGTGCTGCGCTGGCATGGGCCGAGCTGGCCCGGCCGGGGAGGGAGGGGGAGCGGCTCGGTGGCGGGACCGGGTGGTTTTCAGTGATTCTGACTTGTTCCCAAACCCTCCCCAATCCTCATGCAGTGGCTTGGCCGCAGGAACAGAAGTGGGCTGTGTTTGGTTTTCCCTCCTTCCCCCCACCCCCAGCCCCCTTTGTGCTTGCAGGGGTTGGCCTGCACTCGGGTGTTCTGGCGTTAAAAATTAATAAAGAGAGGCAAAATCCTGGTAAACCGTTTACATGTTGTGTTATAGACTGATTTCGAAGAGTGATTCTTTAGTTTACTGGTAAGTTTAAAACGGCAGACAGGAGGAGAAGGTGGGAAGAAAAGAAACCGCAGTGCAAACCAGTAGGATGGTAATAACTGGTAAACTGTGACCACAGCGAAGTGTTTTTTGAGCTGATGGATGATATTAAAATACAGTTCCTAAGCAAGTAACAAAAAAAAAAGATGGGGGAGGAGGGATGGAGAGGGGAGGGGAAAAAAAAGGAGGAGGGGGGAGAGAAAGTTCCTGTGCACTTTGTTCAAGGTTCTGCACCTCTCTAAGCAGCTGTCACATCCGTACATTATGGTACATTGAATCTGAATGAGGCTCTCCACATCAAAACCTTGCATCCATTATGATATCATCTCCTGCTCTAAGCTGTAATGCTTATTAATTCTGCACCCATACTCTCCAAGCTTCAGCAAATGTATTCCATCAGCCTAGCATTTAATTTAATTAGTACAGCTGGGCTCTCATTCTCCTTTCTGTGTCAGAGGTATTGTCAGCACGTTCTGCTATAACACAATTACTGATTGCTTTTAGATAGGCAGAAATATGATTAGGGTATTGGGTGACTGTATCATAAGCCTTATTAGATTCATTTGAAATCTGGAGATAAATAGGAAACTTTTATTTGCAGTGTAATGAGATTATGCTTATTAGGCCAAGGCCTCACAACCTTTTGCAAAGAACATAGTGTATCACTAGGATTATACTCTGGAACCACACTTTTTGCTCATAGCATCCAAGCAATTTCTCAGCAGCTTTGAGATTTAACTGTTGTAGCCCTGTATACATTTTAGAATTGTTTTCTGGCTCGGTGGCTTTCTCCTCTGATAGACTGCGCACACCTTCCACTGTGCATTTTTTCCTGCTTAAGCTCAGAAATCTGGGTAAGACGTTTTGTTCAGCAGGGGAAAGACATTTGCATGAGCCGCGGCCATGTGCGGATGAGTAAACATGCTCATACACTGGACAGAAGAGTTTTTGCTCTTTTTATTTAAACTTTTTTTCCCTCAGTAGGGAGCTGCAAAAACATTTCAGGATCAGCAGTTTTCAGAAGCTAAAAAACATTGCTGTTCAGATACTTCCAAGGTTGAATCTTGAGTTAATTTTCTTGTGTAAAAATTGCTGGGAAGGCTGCACATTTCATGTCACTTGCAGAGAGAGTGCATTTAAATCTTAATGTATACATCACAACCTTTTTGTATTATACTATCCTGACAAAACACCCAGCATAGTGTTTGAGAAGCAAGAGTTATGTTTTTAAAAGTTCATTTATTATAGAGATTCAGAATTCTGATCTGCTAATTTCCCTGATACAATCAAAGGTACAAACAACATATCACTGACTTGACAGGTTATAGAAAGGAGTCCATCAATTTTCACATTGATGTCAAATTTAGGTTTCATTCTGTTTCCACGTAACTTTTGCTACAAACTCTATTGGGTGCAAGATTAGGCTCTTACTGGATCGTTTTCCTTTCTGAGTGGTATTACCCAGCGTGGAAGCATTTCATGACTTGAGTGTGGCAAAACGCTGAACCTAGTTTCATATTCCTTGTTGCATCTCTTGCTCTAAGGTTAAGATAGAATTTGTCAGGGTGTCAGTATCTCAGGCTAAGGATCAAACTCAGGGAGGAGAATGTGCATCAGTACTATCATGGTATTTTATTTTGCATTTGCATAGCATTGAAAGCATGTCTGCAAGGGCTGGCTTGTCTCTGTCATTAGCAAGCTCCATGTTGCATAGTTTATCTCAAACATTTGTGATATTTTAAAACTGGCATGGGAATAAGTTTTGAAGGGGTCAGGTGAAAAGTTTTTAAAGATAACCTTTCTGTATTTCTTATCTAGTTACTAAGGGAGCATCCAGAAAGTAAGACTATTGCCACAGCCCGGTGGAATTCTTCACCAAAATGAATGAGGTTTTGGGTTGCCAGACCTGCCTCAGCTAACACTTCTGCAGACATGTCGTCGTGCGGTTCTGTGTGATTCTCCAACTGGGGAATCTTATGCTGTAGCTATGCTTTTTACTTTGCTGGAGAGGAATATGCATCAGTTTGCAGTGGCTACTGACTTGCCTCAGGATCCACAGTATATATGCCTGAGCAACAACAGCAAAAAAAAGTTATTCTAAAGGAATACTTCTATAATCAGGAGACCTCAGTGTTTTGGAAAAAGAGAGGGTTCTGTCTCTCCATTTTAGGTACAGGCAAGCTCAGGTACAAAACAGTCAATCAGCTTTAGTTACACATGTAGGAGCAACAGCCTCACTAGTGCTGAGTCTATTAAAAAGCCAAATATTGAAAATCTGGTGTTTCCACTATACATTAGAAACTATTTTATTATTGTATAGCTTTATGAAGAGAGATGCCACTTTAAATCAGGTGTGCTTTGGAAAGGAAGTGGTTTCTCAGATAGTTTTAGAGGAGAGAATATCTAGCTTCTTTCTGCCAAGCAAAAAAAAAAGATGAACAACAACTGTTTTATACTGGCTCCAAAAGCAGCAGAGATTACAAGTGCCACAATTTTCCAGTGTGTTGCTTCATCAAGAAAATATTTTAAAGTGTGGTGTAATTGCTGTATGTGAGAATGAACTGGTGGCCCTGTTCATTTGTCCCCCGTCACCATCATCCTGATTTGCAGTGAGCAACAGGGTTATTCACATGCCTAGATTACACACATGCTTCGGTGCTCTGCTGGATCAAGGCCTAATTGACACCCTAATTGACAGGCTCAGTTAAGAGACTGAAGACTAAATTGGGCTTGGAAGCTGAAACGTGATGTATGTTTTCACCCTCAGAGGTGGTTTGTCCAGGCTGTGCTTGAGATGTGTTACCAAATAATGTGTTCCACCTTCTGCTGTAGCTTTTGTTGCCTTTCTTTTGTGGCTAGATAGAGGACTTCAGCTGCTGAGCAAAAAAAAAAAACAAATAGATATGTTAGTCCAAACTAATGACATATTGAATGCTAAATTGAAACAATTTTATCTTTGGTCTTTCTAAAACAACAAGTTTGTCAAAAGAAATACTAACAGTCATTTATTCAAAACCAGTTGATTAAATGAAAGTGTAACTAATTGTTAGATGTTTGTTTCATGTAGACTCAAAGGTAGAATCACAACAGAAGTAATTAGGGTAATTATTAAGACCTGTATTTAATTCAAACCCTCAGAGAATACTGCATATTCATTCAAGTCAACTATATTTCTTATTAGAAAGATAGCACTTTCTCAAAGCTTTCATTTACAGGTATGTTTTTGGTAGTGTCATTTTATATGGTATCATGTTATCTTGCTCTCTTTTTACTGTGACAGTGTTTGTTATTCATGATAATGGCAGTCAAAGGGGAAATGTTACTGGTAATTTCTGGGTGCACTTCTAACCCCTAAATATTTGTAACAGTCATTTACCTAAGGCATTTGAGAATTTGAAGATCGCGACATTAGGATGAACTTGCCTTGATCTCTCTACAGAATGTACTGTGTGCATTAACATACTAAAGCTAGGCACTTTTATAGACTCCCAAAGAAAATGCAGTGAGGCATTATTTATAGAGTAACTGAAAAATTGAGGCAGTACTTGTACCCTTTTACTGACAATGAAGAAAAATCTACTTCTGTTTCATTTATTATTTTCTTCTTTTTAAGACTGATCTTTATAAAATGCAGAGAAAATCTACAAAAGAAATGTTTGGGAGCGTTTACTGTGGAGAGGTTCTCAGAGGGTTGTTTCAAACTGTACACTGAAGATGAATTTGTATCACAGCATTTTAGAAAAGAAGAAAAAAAAAAAAGCTTCATGGACCCAGTTCTTACATGTTACTAATCATGCAGGACACAGAGTGGCAGGATGTCTTCCAATATTTGTTGCTGGCAGATGACACACACCATCTTTACAAGGCAGTTGGACTGGTGTGGTCTCCTCCTGGATGGATTTAATGCTTGGATTTAAATCCAGATTCTTGTCTCGGTAAAGCCAGATGTTACTCTTGAATTCCTAAAATGCAAAACTGTGTTGATCAGACAGAAAACAGTGTTGCTTGCTAAATTAATAAGTACCTTTTTGTTCCTCTTGTGTTTCGGTCCTGCCATGGTACTCAAACAGTATGCCCTGAGTATGTGTATTTGACAGAAACAAACACAAATAGAATCAAAGTTATCTCAGCCAGATTCCTTAGACCATACCACTCAAATGATAAGCTACTGGAATATTGTTAGTGAACTTTTTTAAATAGATACATAACCCACTAGAATTAAAAATAGCAATGACAACATATTTGTATTGCCCTTTTCTGTTACTGTAAAAGCACAGTAGTGGTGATAGTAATACCTAATTAACCTAATTTACTTTTGCAACAGTAGAAGCATAAGCCTTAGTGTGGAGCCAACTATAATGGTCTGACGATGGTCTGCCTTTTTAAGGTACAAACAACTGGTGCACTGTGGAGCTGACCAAACAGCTAAATGGGGAGAAAAAGGTTGATATAATCATAAAAAAGGAGTGAACAGGGGTTATAGGTAGTAGCATTACAATTAGCATAATTGCAGCTCTGCAGTTAAAAGTCATATCTGCATATTCGTTGTAGTTTGCATTGAACTCCCTGGGACGTAATTTTTTTTTTTTCACCAAATGAGCTACACCTTCTTGTTTGTGATTATTTAAGTGCACATTGTTAAATGAGAAGTAATGCGGGTGCGTTCCTGACCACTAGGCACTATTGAGATAGTGTAGGTGTCTGCTAGAAGAGAGAAAATAAGAGGTTGCTCACTGATGGAACATTTTTGGCCAAAATGACTGCACAAGCGTTGTGAGAAAAAATAAAGCTTCCTTTTTGTCCCCTCTCCAACCGAATTGGATATACCTTGCTCTCTCTACAGTACTCTTCCATCCTCCTAGCAATGTCCTTCCTCTTTCAAGCTACAGGAGAGCCAGGTAGGACTGGCTCTACTGATGTTGATAGTTTTCCATTTAGTCCCTGTTTCTTCCATCCCTCCTTCCAAAAAGTGTGCACCTTTTCCACATTTAGAATCACCAATGGCTCTATGAAAAGGTCCTGTGAGAAGTTGCAGTGCAGCAGAGCTGAATTGTGTAGGGCAGTATAGTACAGAGGAATGCATACAGTAGAAATGTAGAGCTTTGTTGGAATAAAGTCAGTGAGAAGAAGAAAATTACACAGAGATGGGAAAGGACACAGAGAAAGCAAAAAGGGACAAAAACGGTGTTTTGAAAAATGATTGGGCAATAAAGGTGCAATTGGGAGCTGAAGGGATAGAAGAAGAGTAAAGATCAGAAAACACTATGTGTGGTGCTTGGCAAATGAGGAAAGAAATGGGAATCCAAATTTCATAGCTTGATTCTCAACCATATTGAATTCTATTACATCGTCATAACTCAATCATCTTCATGTAAGTCAACAATACCAGGAAACTTAATCACTGCAGCATCTGCTGCTTGTCTAGAAAGGGAAGGTGTTGGACTAGGCCTTCCTTGGGGTCTTTTGACACATCTGTAATGCAGAGAGCTGAAAAAGAGTTCTCGTTGACACTTGCTTCAGTAACTATCCCTTGTCAGTGTGAAGAAGAAATTGAAAAAATCTGGGGACTTCTGTCACTTCCCACTGAGACCAGATCTGAATCCTCCTTAAAAGAAGATGGGAGAAGGAAAGGCTGTTAAACCTGAAAATGAATTAGGCCATGTCTTTGTTATCAAACTTTGAAGCGTTCTTGGGTTCTTGCGTTTTATCTACCTGATGGCCATGTCCTGCCTCCATCCTGGAGGACAAGCAGGCGTGCACCAAACTTTATCTTTACCCTCTGCATCCAAGTTTCCATTCAACTGGATGACAGTGGCCTTGTCTAGTTGTTAGGGTGCTGTGATTCCAGGGCTTATGTCAATAGGTATGTGAAATACAGCCTTACGCAAAGGGAAGAAAAAAATCAGATCCTAACAATGTTAGGAATTGCTTTTTTTGAGGAAGGAATGCTGACTGTTCATGATTTCTAATAGTTGTATGGTGTCTCTTAGGACATACTGGTGGTTTCACTGCCATCAGACAATAAATTCAACTTCTCATTTACAAAGGATCTAAATTTCAACTAGTAATATGGCAGCAAAAGTTTGTGCATTTTTCAAGTTGGTATGGACAAGATCCTCATTTATTTAATTTATCTCAGTATCTTGTGACAAAAATTACAGTAGGATACCTGCTTTTCCCTGCTTCAAATATGATTTATATATAAGGCTGTAGTAGAGTCTAGTGGTAAACAAAATGTAGTATGACTCTTTTTTTTAGTAATTTCGGTAGTACTTATTTGGTGAAAAAAAAAATTGAGACTTTCTTTTAATTCAAACAGGATATATGTCATACTGGCAGCATTAGGATATGACCATGGTATGTGTCAAGATCCTCTTTGTCCTCCTTTCTTCTCTGTGTTGAGTGTGCAGTTCTTGAACAGAGCCAGTAACAGTGCTGTGTATGTTGGCTTGAGGTTGAGGATAAAGGGTTTCTCTTTTATCCACAAAGCATCATCAGCATGGAGATAGTGTTCCAGGTGAATGTACACAGAAAGAAATCCTGAACTCTAAATTATTTAGTATAGTAAAGATTTTCACAACAAAACTTCAAATGCTGGTAAAGCCTAAATGAACGTGTGGAACTCCTACTTCCCCCACGAAAATAGGACTAAAATAATGAATAAAATGAATATGTTGGAAAAAGAGCGTTATTGAATCACTAAGGTGAATTTTCCCATTTAAAGAGCCTTTTTGCTAGTGAACAATTACCAAAATTATACATATTCTTTGGTATCTTATTCAATAACAGTGTTGAAGGTACCCAATGCTAATCAGCTCTGTCCATTGCTGCCTTTTTAAAAGATCGCATACGTTCATATTCTATGGGATATGGGATCAAACATAATGCCGTGCAATTAACAACGAATGAAATGCCCCCATTACAATTCTCATGCAGCCTTAAATTCTTAGCAGTATTTTCTAAGGTAAGCAGAGACTCCTGGGACTGCCTACTGCAACCTTCTGAATTATACCGGCTACAAAACCTCCTCTCTCTATAAATATATGTATCTCTCTCTTATGAAGTTACCCAATTTTTAATTTAAAACTCCAAGCTGTTTCCTAAAGTGAGGTAGCACATATAGCATGATTGCTGTGTCATGTCCTGAATATCTAAGTCAATTATTGATGATAATAATGATAGTAAATATTATGGTTTGTTAGGTGTGTAGGCCTAACAGAAACAACAGCACTCAGCCTCTACTCATGTTTGCCATTTTCAGTTCCCCAAAAGAGAAAACGTGAATTAGAACTGATGAGAAATGCATTCATTGGGGTCCATGTCACACAGCTGCAATAGGGATAATTGGAAGCTTAAGCCCTAATCCTGCAAACACTTAAGCGGTGCTTAACTTCAGTGCATGCAGGTTGACTCAAATGCAATTGCTCATTTTTTAAAAGTGCACTTGCTAAAGCATGTGATAGAGAGAGGCAGAAATGGAGCTTCATTTAGCAATGGACTGCTGAAACTCTTTGCAAGGAAACAGATCTATAGATTAGCAGTTGTCTCCTACAACATTTTCACGTAGCATAATGAGCATGTGTATACCATATTGAGTTCTCTAGTACTCTTAAAAAATGTTGAAATTATTAATGGAGTAATATATTTGTGCTCAAAAGGGAACAATATGAATAGAAAAATAGAAAGCACATAGCAAATAGAGTATGTTTAAGCTAATCTGTGTGTGTGCACCTGTACTATAGTGATTTGTTAGTGAAGAATGTGTTGGATGGATGTAACTATCAGTGTTTGTGCCTGTCATGAACTCACTCAACCTCAGCAAGCTCTAAGTTTTTTAATGTTACAATATTATTTAATTTTATTCTTTTAATCTGAAAGAGTGGCTTGAGATCAGTAAGAGGATGGTTTTATCTTAATAATCACTCCTTTCTTCATAAACATGCAGATGTTCAGCCTTCTAGTAACTCCAGTGATGATTTTTTGATGCATGAGGACAATGGAGTGAAGTAGTTTCACCTTAAATACTATTAAAACTGATATTCTGGTTATATTAATATCAGAAGGGCATATTATTGCCTGTGCCTTTTTAAAAGTTGGGAAAACATCTGTCGTAGTTCAGCCCCGATCGGGACCAGACTATGCAGTCTGTCTCTCGCTCCCCCCACCCTCCGAGAGAATAGGGGGAGATGATATAAGAAAAAACAGCTCAAGGTTTGAGATAAGGACAGGGAGAAATCCTTAAAGTTACCGTCACGGGCAAAACAGACTCGACTTGGGGAAAACTATTCATTTATTTCTAAAATTAGCAGGAGAATGAGACAGGGAACAAGATAACCTCCCCCCACCCCTCCCTCTTCCCGGGCTTAACATTATCTCTACTACCTTCCCCTCCCGAGCGGCACGGGGGGGGAAAAGGGAATGGGGGTCGCGGTCAGTTCATCACGCGTTGTTTTATGCCGCTGTATCATCGTCGGGGGAAGAACTCCTCGCATTCCTCCTCTGCTCCAGCGTGGGGTCCCTCCCACGGGCCACAGTCCTTCGTGAAACTGCTCCGGCGTGGGTCATCTCTTCCACGGGGTGCAGTCCCTCTAGAGCAGCTGTCCCAGCGGGCCCTCCACGGGCCACAGCCTCCTTCAGGCCTCCACCTGCTCTGGCGTGGGGTCCTCCACGGGCTGCAGGTGGATCTCTGCCCCTCCGTGGACCTCCATGGGCTGCAGGGGGACAACCCGCTCCACCATGGTCTTCACCACGAGTTGCAGAGGAATCTTGGCCAGGAGCCATATTACTCCTCCCCCTCCTTCTTCACTGACCTTGGCGTCTGCAGCCGTTCCTCACAACAGGCTGGCAGACGCCTCTCAGGATCCTTTTTACATCTTATTCACTTCTCATCTCCTCTCCACTTCTTGCAGCCGGGCCGGGCCGAGTTGGGCCCAGTCGGCTGCCCGGCGGGAGGCCAGAGGGTGAGGCCTGCAAGGCCCATGAGGCTCACGCCTCCCCCTCTCTGCCCCCCGCTCAGCTGCTTCACATCTTCTCCTCTCTTTTTCCTGTTTTCCCCTACTTAAATACGTTATCGCAGAGGCGTTATCACAGGACATTCTGCTACCAATTGGCTCGGCCTTGGCCAGCAGCGGGTCCGCCCTAGGCCCGGCCGAGTCCACTGAACAAAGGGGAGCAACTTCTAGCAGTTTCCTACAGAAGATACCACCTTAGGCCCCCCCTCACTAACAAAACCAGAACATTATCACAGTAGAGCTTGGAGTAAGGTTGCATTTTTTCTCATTTTACTCTCTAGTAACAGAGTGTAACATTGACAGGAATGTTACTGGGCTTTTTTGGGAAGATAGATTTGAAGATAATTTTTCTTAGCACAGCTCTGATCAACAGAATTGGCAGTTTCAGATATCCTCATTTTTCCTACTGGGAAATTCTTAACCAACATTTGCAGTGAGGTTCACACTGACTAGAAGAGGGGAAACATAACCCCCATTTTTAGAAAGGGAAACAAGGAAGACCCAGGGAACTACAGGCTGGTCAATCTCACCTCTGTGCCTGCCACGGTCATGGAGCAGATTCTCCTGGAAACTATGCTAAGGCATGTGGAAAATAAGGAGGTGATTGATGACAGCCAACACACTTTCACTAAGGGCAAATCATGCCTGACCAATTTGGTGGCCTTCTATGAAAGAGTTACAGCATCGGTAGATAAGGGACGAGCAACTGACATCATCCGTGTGGACTTGTGCAAAGCATTTGACACTGTCCCACATAACATCCTTCTCTCTAAACTGGAGAGACGTGGATTTGATGGACGGACCACTCGGTGGATAAGGAATTGGCTGGATGACCACACTCAGAGGGTGCTGGTCAACAGCTCAATGTCCAAATGGAGACCTGTGATGAGTGACATTCCTCTGGGCTTGGTATTGGGACTGTCCTTGTTCTACATCTTTGTTGGCAACATGAACAGTGGGATAGAGTGCACACTCAGCAGGTTCGCCAATGACACCAAGCTGTGTGGTGTAATCGACACGCTGAAGGGAAGGAATGCCATCCAGAGGGACCTTGGCAGGCTGGAGAGGTGGGCCTCTACAAACCTCATTAAGTTGAAGGTGCAAGTCCAAGTGCAAGGTCCTGCACATGGGTCAGGGCAATCCCAAGCACAAATACAGGGTGTGCAGAGAATGGATTGCAAGCAGCCCTGAGGAGAAGGACTTGGGTGTGCTGGTGGACAGGAAGCTCAACATGAGCCAGCAACGTGCGCTTACAGCCCAGAAAGCCAGCCACATCCTGAGCATCAAGAGGAGTGTGGCCAGCAGGTCAAGGAGGTGATTCTGCCCCTCTACTCCGCTCCTGTGAGACCCCACCTCGAGTACTGCATCCAGCTCTGGAGCCCCCAACACAAGGAGGACATGGACCTGGCAGGCACAAGGAGACTCCACAGCCTCTCTGGGCTATCCACCAAGGATGAGCTGAATTGTGCCCTTAGAAGTACCTGTTCCCCTCCAGTGAATGTAAAGAAAACCTAGATGATAATTCAGATGGAGGCATCTGATTTAGGTTTAATAAAGCCTACCCCTGTCGATCACTTAAACTAAGATTTAGGCAGTGTAGAGATGGCCTGAATTTGGCTGTCTTTCATCATACTCCTTTTACTTGCCTTTACCTCTCCTTTATTCAGAGGTAATTTTAAGAATGTACATAATATACTGCATTACTTTCCAGCTATAAGATGCAATATCAAAAATTGAATTAACCAGTTCAGGTTAACCATCAGCTTTTACCCAAAATGCAGAATAATTTTTTAAAGTTGTAAATGGGTAGGCTGCTTTTTCTTCTTTGCTACTCCGATGTTCTATACCATGGTAACAGGTTAATTATTTATGCCTACCTGCTGTTCCTTTTGAGGGAGGCATTTTCCAGGCAACAAAAATATGTGATTGTTGTGTAGCATATGCACTATAAGTTCAATACCATGCGTATGATGCCAGCCCAATGGCACAGGGCACAGGACTGGTGTACTAGGACTTTTTCACAGATGGTAGTAACTCTCAGTGGAAAAGTCATGATAGAAAAGAGGATGCGCTTAGAAGTTAGAGGAATGGTAGCCTCAGTGTGCTGTCGGCTACTGCATGGTAAAAGTTTTCCTACTACAAGAGCTAAAAGATGTTTTTCTTCTGTAGGGTGTGGGCCTGTGTATTGTAGTTTAGCCCTAGTCACCACAGTTTCTCACTCATCCTCCCCCTCTCCAGTGGGATGAGGGAGAGAATTAGGAAGAAAGGAAAACTCGTGGGTTGAGATGAAGACAGTTTACTAGAATAGCAAAGGAAGATTACAATCATTACAGAATATAAGGATGTTAAAATATACAAAATGAACAATACACGGTTTCTCACCACCCAGTGTCCCAATGGCTAATACAGCCCATCCCGAGCAGCGGTCACAGAAACAAAACCCAGCAGCAAAGGAGCAAAAGGGAGCCAGCAAGGTAGAGAGACCGATGCCATTGAGCAATGCCCCCCTCCGTGGGCAACCCCCACTTATATACTAGGCATGACGTTTATGGCATGATATACTCTCTTTGGCCAGTTTGGGTCAATTATTCTGTCTGTGTCCCTCCCAGCTTCCTGCACCTGCAGCTTAGCAAGACCTGGGAAGCTGAACAGTGAACTTGGTCTCATTAGCAACAACTCATATCATCAGGGTGTTTGTCAGCATTCTTCATGTAGGAAATCCAAAACACACCGGCTACTGAGAGGAAAATTAACCCCATCCCTGCCGAAACCAGGACACTGTGTTTTGCCAAGTTGGAGTTGCCAGGTTACTTTCTTTCATTTGTCTGAGTCTAGCAGAAGTACTTGCATTAAAAGTTCTTCTAAAGCACAAGCATAAAGAGTTAATGTGAAGTACTGTTATATGTATACCCTTACTAATATACATATAGTTATGAAATAGGATTATGCATGTCAGAAATTGCTTAGGCATTTAATGTAACAGTAATACAAAGTGAAAGGCCCATAAGTAGCTGATGTAGCTTGGAAATCTGGTGCAGGGTTCCTCTGTAAAAGGATGTGTACAGGTATTCTTTGTTCAGCTTGTTCGTCTAAGATCGACGTCTTTGTAAATATTGCACAGAGTAGTTTGGATTACTTGCTGTTTGTTTCTGTTGCATTACACGCAGCTTCATGCTCCTTAAATGATCTTGGCATAGTTTGGTGTGAGCTAAGATCTAGTAGCTTTTGTCTTTTAGTTAGGGACGTAACTGTAGGATTTCTGTCAGGACAGTTCTGGAATTAAATGAAATAGTTGTGTAGCCAAATGATTAGCAAAGATTTTCTGAAAACTTGTAGGGATGTGTGATCGAAATATTTGATACTGGAGTCACTGTAATATGTGTGTGTGTGTGTATACATACATATATATGTGCACATAGACTGTGTATGAACACATAGATATATATTTGTGAATATTTATGGATATAGCGACTTGCTGATCTAAAAATGTTCAAGATGACTTGAATATAGAGATTTTTGAATCCTGGAATTATATATTGTAGTGAACAGGAAATTCCCACTCCTGATGGGAATTCTTTCCTTCCTGCAATTGTATTTGTATGTGAAGGAGTATATCTAATACTTTTTCAGGTCAAGGCAGGCAATGGTAGTACTGTTATAATTACTTTATTTTGTTTTCACTGAAAAGGGGCACAAAAGGAGAAAGGCTACTTGCCCATCTCACGTTGGAAGTCTGTCAAAATTAAATCTGATTCAACCATGAGCACATTATATGTTTACCTGATGAGGGAGGGAAATTTTCACACGTGTTGCTCAAGTAGATGCATGAGTTTTGGATTTGTTTTCTTTCTTTTTTTTTCTGTTTTTTACCTAGATTTTAATTTAGATGAAGAGGAATGGGAGTGTCTTTGTGGTGTCTGTGTAGTGTATTGATTTCAATGTTGTACTTTAAAGGGCTAATTTACCATGTGTATCTTATCTATATGAGTATGTCCTTCATGTCCAGTCTAATAAATGTTAGGTTCCTAGGTTTTTTTCAGTGGGCTGAGGATGAATCAATCTTTTTTTTGTCCCCAAGGCATTCTTCTCTGCATCACAGAGTTGCCCTTTTACCTGTTCAGTGTAATTTAACCTGAGTCAGGAAATCAGTTGAATCTGTGTCTGGAAAACAAACAAATCTAAGACATAAATGCTCCCACCATCCCTGGAGGTTTAAGATTTTCCAGCACAGTCATATTATACAGTGTAACAAAGCTCCAAAAAGCAAAGTAAATAAGATAATTCATTCTGACCTCAGTCCTCAGGGACTGACTAGATTCTTAAAACCAGTTTGGTGAATGTCTCTCTGATGAAGTTTCTTTTTTTTCTGTCTATCTGTGTTTGATAGTTCTCCAAATTTTATTTTGGTCTCCAACTACACAAATCTTTAATAATTTGGAGTATGGAAGAGGAAGACAGTAGAGTAAATCCTATGTTCTTCCCTCTCTCATGACTACACTCTTAAGCCTTAAAGAGCAGCACGGCCAACAAGCAAGCTGGTATCTCTGAACTTCTAGTTTCAGCCAAATACAGAGGAACCTTTGACTCCTATTCTTCATAAAATACTTGATTTTAATATATGCCAGAAGTCTTTAGAAGAAAACGTATTTGAAAATGTGATACTAGCCTTATTTCTAGACAAAATAGCTGCAAATGTTGATTGCTTTCCTTTTGACTTCAACCTAGTTGTAGTTCCCCTTCTGAATTACTCATGCACAATGAAGCATGTCTAAGCAAATGTGTCATCTTAAACTTTGAAAATCTTAACTGTTGCTAATTTGTGGGGTTGGGAATGAGGAAGGGTTACCTATGGATTTCTTAGAATTTCAGTCAAGTTTGACATTCAAGTTTATGCTGTTATTTGTAGCAATAACAACAATGGCAATTCAGAGTTCAACAGATTTCATCCATAGGTGCCACATTTGCATTTCAAGGGTAGTGCATGGTGAATGCATTTTATATAGTCACTCATCAATGAAAACAGCGGTGGTGGCGGCAGTATTAAAGTGGTTAGTAAGGATACCTCTGCCCAGGCCACCACATAGCAACCACGATGTTTCTAAGGATAAATAGCGCTTGCCTGCCCTAAGCAACTGGATGAGAACATCAAAACATGCCTTGTGAGAGACCTCTAATACCCATTAGTGTTAGCAACTGTTACTTCAATCATGAATGACACAGCCCTAATTATTAAGGTAATTAGAAGTTATAACACTGGCAATATTAAAGGGAGAACTTTTAAAGCCCATTAACAATGTTACTTAAGTGATCTGGCTGTGAACTGTTCAAATCTCTAATTACATTATACGTCTGTCTTAAAGGGTGATGTAATTAAGTGATGGGAGAGGGAATGAATATATAGTGACTACCGTGCTATACTTTGTAAGTACTATTTTCACAGAAACCAGCATCAGTAATGTCATTATGTCATTTAGGGGTGGGGTTTTTTGCTCAACTCTATACCACATGTAGCTAAAAAATACTTATCCTCAAAATATATAAAAATGATGTATCATGGTTTAGTATAGTGGTATTATCAAAATTAGGTTGGATTGGCTACGTTATTCATGCATGACAAAGCCATCAGTGACATATTCATGCCACTTCAAACAGCATGACACTTTCACACCACTCTTTACCAGCATAAGTGGGTAAATACCAATATCCTGTATGTCTTACAAGAGGGGAAAGCTATTTTAAATATTTTTAAAGAAAATACATCAAACATTACAAAAATGAGTCAGATTTGACACAAGTTCTGTTTAAACAAGAACAGAGGACAGACTTCTGCATTTTGGCGTCTGGATGTTCACATCATGAACCTGGTAAAAATTCTCTCCCCATCTTTCCTGTAGGCCCCCTTTAGGTACTGGAAGGCCGCCGTAAGGTGTCCCCGGAGCCTCCTCTTCTCCAGGTTGAGCAGCCCCAACTCTCTCAGCCTGTCCTCATAGGAGAGGTGCTCCAGCCCTCTGCTCATCTTTGTGGCCCTCCTCTGGACTCACTTCAGCAGATCCACATCCTTCTTATGCTGGGGGCTCCACAGCTGGATGCAGTACTCCAGGTGGGGTCTCACCAGGGCAGAGTAGAGGGGAGATTCACCTGCTTTGACATGCTTTTTTTTATGCAGCCCAATACAGGACTGGCTTTCTGGGCTGCAAGTTTACATTGCCAGCTCATGTCCAGCTTTTCATCTGCTGCCATCATTTACTTCAGAGCTCCTGTGTGTGAGCATTACTCAAGAATAAGACATTCTATGATTCCATGATTTCTGTTCCTACACTGACAGTTTTCAAAGCAAGGCAAGTTCCTTGATGTGAAACTGGGTATTGCCAGAGCACACAGCCAGCCCAAGAGCCAGGAAGTACTGCTCAATGCGTTATCACAGATATAATTTTAATCTCTCGCACCCTGACTTTCAAGCTGAGGAGGGACCTACATTTTGGAGATACACAACCGGAAAGAATTTGTTGGAGATTACAGCTGAGACAGGCCATCATTGAGTAAGGGAAGTTCCTCATCACCTTTTCTGTTCTAATTTGAGTCTTCCTCCTGCTTCACTAAGTTGTGACTGATGACTGATCAGTTTGGGGGTAGGCAGAAGGATGATAGGCTTTTTCTTTTTGTCAAGTTTGTATGCAATTTTGGAACTGTGTGAGTGGCATGCTAGCTGAGAAAGTACTTCCCTGTGCATCTGGGTGCTGAGGTCAGCTAAACTCCTGGGTAGGAAAGACACAGTAGTTTTTGTAAAAACAACTCGGATAGATGGAGTGAAAAAACTGTTTACTCTTGCTGCTGAAAGGTAGGTCTGTTACATCTGTCCAAATAGTGTTGCTAGGTGCACGTATTCCATCAATGCAAGCCATGAACATTGTACATGAATACTTGGCAAGAGAGAAGGACTTTGGAAATCATTGATACTGAGTTGGAAATAAGAGAGAAGGGAAAGGAAACAATAACCAAGGAGTGAGGTCAAAAGACGTAAAAAAGAGTTAAACATGGATTAGCAGAGGAAGAATGAACTCCAAAGATGAAGAGGAGAGATTGGTCAGCCTGCAGTTTTGTAGGTCTTTCTAGCACTTTTCATTACGGAAGCCCTTCCCTTGCTGTAAGGTTTGTTTGTTAATCAAGGCAGGCTGTGTGTCACGAGAGCTCTGTTGTGAGGGGAGCATAGCATCAGCAGAAACAGGTCCTGATATTTGTTTGAAGGACAGTCATCCTGTAGAGTCTGACAAGTGTCAGTCAATCTGCCAAAAAAAAAATTAAACCAGTGATATACGTGATGTGTATATGTGATTGGGGGGTTCTTTTTGTAGGTGTGAGTAATCACCAAGTTAAATTTATAGCTAAACTTATAATTGAAGGAGTTGGACGTGCCACTGAATGTCCCCTTTCTTTTGAGCTTGTACAAAACCAGATTTTAAAACTTTTTAACAAAACAAAGACAAAAATATATTTTCCTTCTTCAAAGCAGAAAAAAAAAGAAATAGGACGAAGTTTTGCTGTTTAAAAAAAAGGTCCCTGCGAAGCTATGCATGGAAAATGTGTAGCTTAATGGGGATCGAGTTCCTCAGAAAGCCGACAATGTGAAAAGGAAGAATTAAAGTGAACTTTTAAGGTAATCTTAGCTTTCACTCTTGCCCTAGCAAAAGAGCTGATGTGCACAGAGGCCCTAGTTGGAAATTATCCCTTGTCAGGAAAGCACTCAAGCACTTGCTTAAATGTGTTCCTGAATGGGGATATAGACTGTACACAAGGATAAACTGTGTTCATAAATGGTATTTATAACATTTCTCTTGATTGCCACTTTATGAAATCACTGGTGTTGCCAGGGTGCAGAAAAAGGTAGAATATGATCCAGTGAGCTTGTTTCTTCTTCCTGCCTCAAAGCAAGAAACATTTACAGCTGTATTACATCGTAGGTCCTGCTTCCCGTGCTAACAGTTTTATCAAAGCTTTGGAACAGGCATTTGAGAACATGGGATCACAAAACAGTTCTACAATTTGGGAATGCTGTTTAAGTCAGCTGTCTGTCAGGGCAAAAAGTCATCAGTGCGTCCATTGCTGGCTTAGTGCCTGTAAGGTGACATATTAAATGCAGGTCTTCACTTGAACTAATACTTCCCTGTTGTCAAGGTGCTTGATGCTGAGCTTCGTTGGCCAGACAATTTCTAGCAGAAGCATGGGTCAAAAATTAAAGGCTGGGCATGTGTTCCCCCCTCCAGATTTGAGAGCTGAGTATGAGACATACAACCTCACTCGGCAAAGAAAAAAATACTCTCCTCTTAGACACAAAGAACAGATCATTCTTATCTCACTTTGAAAGCAGAGAGTTATATTCCTAACGTATCAAAAAGAAAAGAGAGTAAGAAGGAAATTTGTCTTCTTTGAGGAATTTAACAAGTAATCAATACCTTAGGATCTAGCTAGAGTTGGGTGTACAACCCAGTCAACAGCAAGAGCAAAGTCAGGCAACAGAAAAGTAAAGGTACACGAGGCAAGCATCTAGGCAAGAACTGGGATCAGAAGCCAAGCCAAAGGACAGGAAACTGGATACAGTCGTACCAAGCTGAAAGGCAAGGCAAGAGGATAGTCGGGAGCAAAGATTAGAAAGCAAAGGGAATTGCAATACGAAGCAGAGCATGGGAAGTGGAGCAAGACACAAGAGGAGCTAAAGTCAGAATGAGCAGTTAAGGTGCGATTATTCCTTTTAGACCCAGGGCAGAGAACCAGCCATGCTCAGCTGGTTGTGTTTATCCGGTGTTCATTGAGCAGCAAAGGCTGAAAAAGAGGGGTCTGGCAGGTCCCTCTAGCTGTAGCTGCAGTTGGAAGGTTGAACCAGGAAATTGGTCCTCTCTCCACTACTCCATCGAACATAAGACTTAAAACAGTTCACCCTGCAAGCAGACATTTTTAAACAACTGTTCTCAGATAAGGAAGGGAAGAGCTGAAAAAAACCAGTCTGTGCATGTGTGCCTGATTTACTCAGCTGCACTTGTGGAGCCGTGGACATTGAAATAAGCAGTGTCCTGGCCTTGGTCCC
Organism: Chlamydotis macqueenii; assembly: GCF_036417535.1. Lineage (NCBI taxonomy): Eukaryota > Metazoa > Chordata > Aves > Otidiformes > Otididae > Chlamydotis > Chlamydotis macqueenii. The sequence continues at coordinate 152,132,803 of NC_141556.1, read as the reverse complement.
CAGACTTCACAGAACATAGCAGTCAGACACATTTGTGTCACTAGTAACTACATCCTAAGTTTTTCTATGAAAATATGCTACAACAGTGGGTATAAAAGAGAGAAAATGGGGTGAGAACCTTTGCTCTGGTTGGTTTGAGGATTATGAAAGTAGGTTTTTAAGGTTACAGGAAAGGAGATACCTTCGCCAGATGGTATAATCATGCAGAGGAAGGCATATATTCATTATGTCTATTCAAATTTTTCCGTACTTTAGAATACATTTTGAAAGAAAGTCGCACCAAAAAGTTACATTACAGCAACATTGTGATGATGCTTAAATTGTGCTTAAGTTGATGCTTAAAGTCTGGAAATGATATAGTGATGGATTTTTTTCCTAGGAAAGGGGAAAGCTAGGCTCCCAGACCTCACTAAAAGTCAAAGGCAGTCAGGTGTTTCATCTTCAGTTGTATCTTAATTCCTATTGTCTTTCCTAATCCTGAGGGGCTGATCCTGAGTGGGGCTCCAGATGACCTTACAATTTAAGTTTTTCCTTACCTTCCATACATATTACAGTACAGTCCCAGATTTCATCATTACTTACCTATTCTCAAATCTCACAACATAAACAATATTGTTTCTATGAACACCTTTAATAATAGATTGAAATGCTGAGCATTCTGTTGTCACTTGTGCTTACAAGTGGAGAGAAATATGAACATTACAACTGATGTGTTTTTTTTTTTTTAATTGAGGCTTCTTGAAGATGCTAAGACCATTGTATTACAAGAGGTTCAAAATGCTCTACCAAAATAAAATACACACAATGTTGATTGTGTAACTAATTAAGAGCTGTGTAATAAAACTGAAGTCATATCTCTCTTCAGTTGGGAGAAGAGAGGGAAAAGGTGGCAGATGGGTGAGGTTCCACCAAAAAGGTGATAGGTAATGCAGAACTGTTGTTCACCAAATCCCACAGTATGAGAAGTAGAGACTACTCAATGAAAAATGGTAGGAGTCCGGTTTAATACAAAGAAGAGGCAGTTCTTTTTACCCACTGGATAGTGGACTTGCTGCCACAAGAGGCTGTGGAGGCAGACCCTAAGAGGGTCTTCAAAACAAGAGTCAGAAAAATTCGTGGACCTAGCAAGTCCGTAAAGAAGTATAAAAGGTCTAGACAGGGAGATGCCGTCTAAAACTCCTAGTATGACTATTTGTGTGCTAGGGGAGTACAAAAGAAATGGACTGTAAATAATGACTACAAAATGCTGGGCTAGATGGACAACTGGTACAACCCAGTAGCTTATGTTCCCATGCAATTCACTGCTTCTTTCTTTGGATGACTTTACCAATGTGCCGTCTGCTAATCTGTTCCTTTTGAAGCAGCTTCAGCAGCTCTTTTCCACGATACACTAAGGATTTCTCTGCTGACTGGCCATAGAGTGTGTCTTGTTGTGAAACAGTTGCTCGGATGTAGGTGATGAAGTGGCTGTTTGACTAATCTAATCTGGGAAGATGGAGTGTACATCAAGACTAAATCCTGCTCTGTACAAATTAAGTGTGAACAGCTTGTCAGAGAGATAAAGAAACTGAGAGAAAAAGACCATTTAGACTCAACCTTGGGCTAACTACATTAAACCTGATTTTATTCTGTCTCAAAGGATCTTCATTATCCTTTGTAACTAGGTGGTCAAGTCTGGATTTGTAAAAAAAAAAAAAAAGGTTTCTACATTGGCCAGTCTTGTCGTTACAGACTAACTGGTACATAACAATGCATAGCATTCCTAGTGGTGAGCTGGTTACGAAAGCTGAGATACTGGCACATTTCTGAAGCTCCCAGCAATGGCGGACCATGTGGTTGCACGGACTGGCTTGAGCGCTGCTGCCGCCAGCATCTGTGTGAAGGAGGCACCTTCCTGCAAACGTGTTTAAACAAATAAACTCCCTTAGCAACAGTAGGATAGAGGAACGGTGACTTAGTGGGATTTCTAACAGTAGCATGCAAAATCGGTGCAAATATGTGAATTCTTAATGTTGTACTTAACTGACTGCTTTGTCCCAGTTCAAATTTTCTCATATTTTTCATCCTTCAGAGTCATCCGTATCATCACTTTGGTCATACATTCCTGGTTGGGAATTATTTGACATTGTTTAACTGAGATAATTCAGTTACGGGTCTTCTCTGAGTTGAACAAAGTCTATAGGAGTGAGCAGGGAATGCAGCTCACTGCAGATGATGTTTGAGTGGGAATCTGGGACTCTTAATCCTTGTTTTTCTACCAGTCTGGCAAGTCACTTCACTACCAGCCTCAGTCCTGCTTGTTTTCTCCAGACAAGAAGAGGGAGATCATAAGACAGAAAGTGTAACTAGATGTTACCATTTATTTTTGGAGTTACCATTTATTCTTTGGAGTTTTGCTTGGGCCCTTTTCTAATCAGAATGCAAATTTCTGTGTTCCAGTACATGGTTCATGTACTATGTTTCTGTCTCCGGATAGGAAGAAGGAAGGATTTAGGAAGAGGTGAACTTCCACTTACTAAGAACTCTTTTCCAGTGAATATTCTGCAATATATATTTAAACAGTCCTGTTGGTTAGTATTCTTACCGATAAACTTAATGGTTCGAGCATTTTTAGAAGAAAAAGTATATGAGCCTAAAAACACATAAAAAGGAAGATTGCTTAAATCATTAATATTTGTGGGCATCTTCTCTAGATATGGTGTTTAGTTTCCATTATTATCCCATTGCTGGCAAGTATACAAAGTTTGAGACTGCAGACTTTGAAATGAGAAAAGCTTTCTGTTAAAGCAATACCTGTCGGACAGAGCCCACAGTCTGGTGTGCTTTACAGGCACTGATGGACCAGTCTGCACAGTGTGTTGTGGCCAGTTTCGTCTAGTGAGTCAGAATCTTTTATTTATGTGGCACTGACTCCCATTTTTTTATTTATGTGACTACAACTCCTATTTTTTTTGTTAAATAGCGTTCTGTGATATCCAACACAATATAAACTGTTGCTTAGGGCCACAGTAAAAGCGAATTGAACTACTTCATGTAGATGTTGTCCTTGTATGTTTTATTTTATTAGAATTTTAGATAAGTTTAATATTAAACATTTATCAGAAGACTGTACAGTTTACATAAAAAGTATATCCTCTTACTAAGACCTCCATTCACCTGAAGAGTTCTGATAACACATATAAACCACTCAAGCTCCATTTTTGTTTGGTTATTACAATATCAGATTCTCAGTTGAACCAAACCTGCTTCCGCATTATCCCATATTAAATTTTTAAGCTTCCAGCTTAATATTGTTCCTTCTTACTATTCATCAAGTAGATAACTGAAAAAGTGTTCTCATTTTTATTGTGATTTATATGCACTTTAAATACTTCAATCCATTTTCTCTTAAAGTTTCCTGAAATACTGAGTTGAAAGCCAATTGAAATTCACTCGCTAAAGGCGTTGTCGTGAGCTGCCGCCGCTTTCTCTCTAAACCATGTGTTGCTTTTCTTTTCAATCACTGCACCAAACTTTGTTAGGGCTCATCTGTGAGTGCTACACACAATAAACAAGCAAAGCCCAGAAAAGTAAGGAAAGGAAATTGAGATCATCTGATGAAGCTCAGAAATTCTGTTCTTGCTCAGAGATCACCTTACTGTTCCCCTTGCTACCGTACATTACATGTGGTAGCCTTGGCTCTGGCCTTCTGTCACTCTTTTGCACACACTCTCTTACCATGTCAGGTTCTTTGTTGGGTTTGTTGCGGTTTTTTTGCCTATAATTAGTAGTTGCAGACATTTTCTGTAGTCATTGGTTGTGCTGGAAAAGTGTAATTTGGTGAAGGGGCATTTGCACAAAGGAGAAAATGGAAGGCTGATTTCAGTAGTAGGGGGCCGAGTGATTATGAGGCAGAAAGAGTTTATGTCAGTTCCAAAGCAGTGTAAGGTCTACCGACAAAAAAAAAAAAAAAAAAAAGACTTTTATTCCAGAATAGTGTCTGTGGAGGAGCGCAGAGAGTTACACAAGGAGTAGCTGCTGCAGCATTATAATTATACTGCCATAGTTCTGCCAGTTAATTTCCTCACATGGACAAACCTTCAATTTTTTACTTGCAAGATCTCACCAAGAATTCTTATTCTGGATTACCTGCACGAATTCCTGGCCTCTTTTTAAAAATTTATTGCTTTTTAAAACTTCAAGTGTTGGAAGAGCTGTGAAGTCTCTCCCAGACATCACAATGTCTTTGAAGAACTGCACCGATTTTGTAATGTCCGGAAAACACTCTCTGGGTTGCATTTTGTCATTGAAATGCTGTGCAGGCATTATAAACCCCTGAGATGGATGGGTAGACCTGACAGCATTAATAATAACAGCAAGTCCCCTTTGCAAAAATTGATATGGCTACTAATCGCTCTTTAGGCATTAGGCCCATTAAAGTAACAGAGTAAGGGGTATGCAAGAGCAAAATGGAGGTGTAAGTTAAGAATGGGGGTCTGAAGGCTGAAGTGATGCTTGGATCACCAGACTGGCAGTTCCTTGGAAAAAAACTTTATGGCTTGTGTAAGAAGCATTGCGTTAATGCCTTCCTCAACCCAAAGGGAAGGAAGAGAAGAAATAGGAGAGCACCACATTACCACGCTTTTATCTACGCAGAGATCTACTGTTCTCCCAGACAGGGAAGCAGTGCACAGTCCACCCATGAAGGGATAAATTGTCTCTCATGCAAACCACTGGCTAAGAGACTGGCAATATTGATGTACTTGTCCAGATGAGTAAGTTTGACTTGGGTAGTGGTAGGCTATGACTGGGGTTATTGGAAGAGGGCATCTTTCTAGGAGTGCATACAAACTGTTTCATTTATCTCTGCATTCATTTATGCTATACAGCTGCGGCACCCTCATCTCCTTGTTGCTGCTTTTTGTTCACTTGAATACTTAAATAGTGTGAGTGTTTTTTTCTATTAGTATAAGAAAGACAGAACATGACCTTGCTAGAAGCATATATAATTTTAAATATATGATTAACCGTGGAAGAATAAACTAGAGTAAATGCTCGTATAACCCTGTCAGTACAACTGTACAAAATGTTTTCACAATATTCTTGGGAAGGCAACTAAGTGCCTCCCTTTTTTCTGCTTTACTGGATTTCGTTACATTCCGAGGACAAATGTGCATCTGCTCCAACATAGTGCTCTGATGTGTTCTGTTACACTAGGACCGTATTTTCAAATGGGAACCACCTTTGTACTGGAGACAAACAGCTTGAGAGCCTTCAAGGGATTTCACTGCAGTAGGCTCTTTCGGACAGCTCACCTAGAGCTACCAGCGTCATGTGTCACTGCAAATGGAAGCCATATTTGGGCTTTTAGACTTATTTTTCAGAAATACTTAGTCTTATAAAAAAAAGACTCTCTCTGCTTCAGCCAGCCCCCTTGGTAAGCAAAGGTTTATTGTGTTAGTGACCACTTACCCTATCCTGATCCACTAAATATTTCTGTGGACCTGGGCACAGCAGAAAAATGAGCTCCTCCTTTGAAATTGTGTCTCCTTATGTTTATCAATAGGGTCATATGCATAGAGTCAGCTATATAAAGTAATGAACTTGATTATAAACTAAAAGGTCACTTACAGTGCTGTTGCTACCAAAAGAATCAAAAGATACACCTAGAACCACACTAGCTTCAATCCATGATCCCCCAAGAAGGCCTGACGACGCACTGGTCTGCAAGAAAAATCATCTATTTCAATAATGTTGCTTTTATTTAGGCTGAAATAAGCTCTGTAAGCTACAATGACTTTGAAGTCTCTTTTGCGTGTCTTAGTAAAAAGTTTTTGCACTGTATCTCCTTTGTTGGGTGAGCAGAGGGTGTATCCCCAACTTCATTGTCTGAATATTCTGGTAAAATTCAGAACAATTTAAGTTATTTTGTAATTTGTCTCTCACAAAATAGAAGCCGGGAATTTGGCAGAGGGAAATACAGTTTGCCATTATAAATTTGTAGATAACAGAGTGACAACTGCAGTTGCTCACTGCCTTGGAGAAGGAGATCACAGAATGTCTTGGACAACCGGTCACAATCCCTTGGCAGACAGGATATCCTCATCTGCTTTGCCTCATTGAGAGAAGGAGAAGAAAAATGACTTAGTTTTGTGTTTTGTAGACCTGCTAAAAATACCGGGATTTTCTATCTTTAACAGTAGTGTTGGGACAGAGGTTGATTTTCTTTATTCTGGTTTTACTAGGGGGAGGGGAGACAGGGTTGCATAAATAGCACAAATAGGAAGCTACTTTTTTTTTTTGGCTCTTATTTCAGACCAACAACTCATTGATTTAGTGGGAGTTGTAGTGCCAGAGCTAAACCTTGAGTTTGACAATTTGCATTTATTTTACTTGCAGTCAGTGTTCCAGATAAAGACTTCTGGGAAGACAAAAAAAATCCCACAATGTGGTATAAAGCTGACAAAACAAGAGACAATGAGAGGAGAATAATATCAGAGCTCGTAGGCCTCCGGTTCTAACAGCTCTGCTCCTGATGCTGTCTGCCTTCCTTTAAGCTTCCAGTAAAGTCTCCCTGTGTTTACCTCTAATTTAAGAAACTGTCCCTTAATCCCATCCCTTCCTATTCTCTGTCATCCTCTTGTTACTTCCTTTCTCTTATCTTTTAAAAGCTTGCTCACTCGCTCTCCACCCCCACCTTGGCTTATTCCTTCCATATTAATAATAATCTTAGTGCCAAGCACTTATATCGCTCTCTACATATTCAAAGTGCTGTACAAACCTTAGCTAATTAATCCTCACAACACACTCCCCTCCCTCTGTAAGATAGGTAAGTATTATTATCTCAGTTTTACAGATGGGGAAATTGTCGCAATGACTCAGTGGCGGAGACACAAGCACAGTAACCTTGTTCTTGCAACCTCTATTTTGAAAATACCTTCTCCAACCCTGCTTGCCTCTATAAATACCTCCCCATCTCCTTTGTCTCCTAAATTGTCAAGACAAATCTGCTGCCTACTCCTGCCACCACAGCTCCCTTAATCGTTGCCATCTCTTTCGCTCCCTCCCGCGGGAGCTTTGCCAATGCATTGCTCCTCTGGCTCTTTGAATACTTTCTTCTTACATATACAGTTTTCATGTTGCTTGCACCAGGCGAGATGAAAGTAACTCCCTGCCAGCCTCAACAGTTCGTGCCTCTTCTTTGTTTCTGTCCCTGGATCGCATCAAATTCACAGCATAGGTGCCTGACACAAGGCTGCACGTTAGAGATCTGGATTAAGATGGCCTGAATTCCCTCCAGGTTATTTCCTAGCTTGGCATTTCTGAAAACACCCTATGCCAGCAGGAAAACAGCTGGCATAGATTTGCCGGTGGAATTTCTGCCCTCTCTACACATGCAGCTCCGAATCGGGCCACAGTGCTCCCACTCAGGACCAATCCACTGCACTTTTTCTCAGAGAGCTGCTACTCGCCTCACAGGCTGGGGCACTGCTTGATCATTGAAGATGCCTACCTGTCCCCCTGAACCACCTTCCTAGGATCTGGCGTTTTGATGCTTAAATAACCTTCTCAAAGTGGATGTCCTGAATGTGGCCCTGAGAACATGTGAAATGATTGACGGAGGATATGCTTCATTTTAGGAGAGAAATGTCCACAATTATAAGGAAGCACATCTGGGATTTAACTGCTTCTGTGGTTCCCTGATGTGACGCTTCCTTGTTCCTCTATATTGTAAATGGGTGATCCTTGCTGTCATGTCCCTGTCATCACAGAATATGTGTGTCACTTGAAACACTGGCTCCAGGTACTAATTTCTTAGATATTATCCTTGATTTGTTCTCTCCAAAGTGGTGCTCTTGCTCTTGTCTGACCAACAATTAACAATAGATTCTGATAGTGTGGATAACCGAGTATCTTGCTTAGCTGCAACTGTAAGTTTTGTCAGTCTCTTGTTTCAGACCAATTAATTAGACACGATTACATGAATTTGCTCTTTAAAAGACTCTGCCATAATGTCATGCCCTGTCAGGAACAATCTATTTAATGGATCGGTGCTCATTTTGTCATTTTCTGTTCTGTGTCATATGACGTGGTATCATACCTCTGCAGGTGAGCTGTCAGTCTCTATGGTGCTGTGCTGAGGAATTTTTTTTTTTTTAAGACGCCTTCGAAGACTTGTTGTGATGAGACTCCACAGCAAGTTCCTACTCACGCTCGTGCTAATGAGAGGCTAACCGCAATGAACTGAACGCAAAGGCACATCTCTTTTTGCATCTTGTGTATGCATCAGTGTCACAGAGGTCAGAGACCTGGACAAAGAAATTGCTGGCTTCTTGCAGCTAAGTTTTGCTGACCCATACTCACTTGTACTGCTGCCTTTTTCAGGTTTCAGTTTAGTTTATACATGTGCTATTAGCCCATTACTTTGTCGTGCACTGAGTCCTCACCTTCTGCAAAGACTGAGTAAGGAAACTGGCCTACCTCAGCAATATTCTTCGGGAGTCTCATCTCGATATCGAATGTTACTTACTCAGTGTTTGTCTTGATGCCCACAGCTGCATTGATGGGACCAATGTGCACCTGAACAGCTTACTTATGCATTTGTTCAGGTTCAGCAAGGTCTCTGTTATTCCGGGTGTCTGGGGCACTACATATGGCATCACTGCATAATTCTGCATAACTCTTCTCAAAAGCACATGAAACTTTGGGTACCCTCTTCCTGCGTTGTACCCTCCTCCCTCTGCATCAAGTGAACGCTAGAGGGTGTAACCCACAAACCTCTCAGCTCTCCAGGGGCCGTCTGCTGTGCTTGGCATTGGCATCACTTTTGGACCTGAGTGGTCTGACCAGTTTATCCCCTGTACACTTTTGTGGGTGCTCTGCTTCCTCCTCAGCAGCAGCACCTTCCCTGTAAAGACCTCTGTACCTCACCATGCCCACATTGAGTGGCCTTGAATACTAGCTCTAAGTTCATCTCTCCTCCTCTTCCCTCACCCCAGCCCATTTTCTGACTCTGACTCTTCTCAATAAGAATGGAAACCAGCTACTCAGGTGAACAAACAGCTGGGTTGTTTGCTGAAGTGTGGGGTATGTTTTTCCTAAAGACCACAGGTTACTCATTGGCCTTAGAGCCTCTTAAACCTGCAGCTGGAAGTCTCTGTATTATTTCCTGGGAGCTGGGGCGATCGTTTGTGGCTCTGGGAGGTTGTTCTGCCCAGTGACAAGTGCAAAGATCCTTGGTCTTTTCTAAGCCTGCTTCTGACCTCGACGTTCAGTATGTTCATTGTGCTCTCTGACTACTCGGAGGAAAAACCTTAATACAAAAAGAGCAATCAGGAATCAAACAGACTGAGCACAAGGCACAGGGAGACAAGAGTGCTGCAAGCCTTTGAACGCCGGCTCTGGCACCAGCCTTCAGCTGCTTCAATATTTTTTTTTTCCTACCTACTAGAAAATAATGAGCAGGGCTGTGGCTTTAGCCATATGTATGTGCTTACTCATACCTGTTTACCATGGGTACAGTTACTGCTGTCTGCTAGAGTGGATCCAGGGCCTTCTAGATGCTCGTTCAGCTCGGCGGCTGTCAAAACCTGCTGGAAAACAATGACTGGGTGAAACCTGTTCATTGCTGGGATTTTTCAATTGTGTTTTCACAAGGATGTGTATTTCAGTGTTTCACTGAAAAGGTCTTTTCTCCAGAGTAGAGTTTTAATGAGAAATTTGGATTATCTCTAAAATTTTTCCCTTTTCCTATTTCCAGGGAGTATTTTCCTATTTTGAAATTCCTTTTTAATTTCATTCTTTCTAAATTCAAATATTATTTATTTTTCCTATGAAAACTGTCAGTTTAAGCGAAACTCACATTTAAGGGAATCTTTTTTATAATTTCAAACATTTCTACACTCCTTTCTAGTTGTCTCTTTAAAGTGATAGCAAGTTCTATCAGACCCCCACATAAGCAGTTTCAGGAGGAAGAACTGGACATTTTGAAATATTTAGTTATGTTTTTGAAGATGCTCCAAGAGTAGTCTTGCTGACTCCACCTAAGCCCAGAGCTTCCTTTTGGAGCAGGCCTTGAGTGAGGGTACCATGCAGACGCTCCGTACAGACTCAGCATCAACGTCTTGCTGAAAGTCTAAGGTGCTGCTTCAGAGAAGGCACAGGCAGGCTTTTTGTCTTAAAGTTACGTCTCTCAGAGTTGAGATGGAGTCTTTAAGCTGTCTAGCTCATGTGCCCACAGCAGCCAAGGTGCAGCCGCACTGGCTGCAGCTGCTCAGGACTGTGCTTTTCACTTGGACGATTACCCTGTATTGCAAACCAGGTTACTAGATCTTCGTCGCTCTTAGGGCCAGTTTGTTGTGTTTGTGTGTGTAGCAGTCCGAATTCTGCCTTCCCGTAGCCATGCTCTCAACACCCAGAGCGGAGCTTCTGGGCCAGTCCAACCGCAAGCTTCCTACTGTGGCAGTGCTGACCGCAGACCTTGCTCCCAAAGCAATGCTGAGAGCGTTCCTTGGCACAATTTCCTCACATGCAGTGTGGCCACAGCCCTGAAGAGCCATCAGATTTTTTTAAGCCATGTTCATTATTAAGTGCTTTGTTGGATCAGAGCTGAATGTTTATTAAAAAATATGAAGTAACAGGAAGAATCACATGGTTTCAGGCTACTGTACACTATCTGCTTTCAAAAAATGATGACAGTAACTACATCTCCTTATTTCACCTGGTACTCTACCAGGGTGTCCAAGTGCCATGTGCACTTGCTGGTGTTTATACTGATTTCTTATCCCTAGTATTTACCTCTCAAAGTGCTGAACATTTCATTCAAAAAAAGTTGCAATGGTATAGGCTTTGGGTCTTTGCCAAATTCTTGTATAGCACAAATATTTTCTTACATGATTTGCTAGCAAAGTAGAAAGTCTCTACAATTTTTAAAGAGTAAAATTTCTTTAAAAAGTTATATGATATGACCAAAACATTAACATTTCATTCAGAGAATTTGTTAGCCTGAGTAAGCTGCCTTTCAGACTACAAATTCATGTTTAAATAGCAAACAAAGGGGGGAAAAAAACAGTCTAGAGAGGTCAGTGCTTTGTATCTAATATGCTTTTGCAGTTTGCTTTCATTCTGGTAAGCAGATGCTTTGAAACCTGTTCAACTGCAGTTCAGAAAAAGGTCAATATCGGGCCAGTCAATGTATCATACAAAGCTCCAAATCAATATCCTGTGAAAGGAGGCTAGCACCTTCTGCCTAAAAAAGTGTCTAAAATAGAACTTCTCAGGCTCAGGCTGTCCTGGGGGATTTCTTTCTTCGTGTTCCCGCTGGAGGAGCCCATCATGATATTGCAGTAATTGGTAATCTTTTAACCACCTATCCATATACTGAATTTTGTGATTTAAGTGAGCACATTAATAACCAGCCTTTGCTTTTTTGTACATAAATGTTAGGGTGCCAGGCTTATATTTTATACATAAAAGATCAGCAACTTTATTACCCGCAAAAGGTGGTTATTAGGGTCTAAGACTAGAATTCATCATGGTAAGTATGGTTATTTACTTTATACATTTATGCAGTATATCAGCCACAGCTTTGACAGTGCTCTGCAATTTTTTTTCACACGAAGGCATTCAAACCCAAGAAATATATTCATACCTGCTGTCAACAAGTGCAACTCCCTTGGAAAGCTCTGAGCCAATTTCGGCAGTGACGTGAACGGCAGCATAAATTTTAGGTCTAAATTGGTCAGAAAATATGTGAAAGTGGGCATAATTTGCATGCTGAGGACTGAAAGAGGAAAAGTAGCTAGCAAAAAAGAGTGCAATTAAGTGGGGGTAGGGGAGGAGAGAGGATCTACTGGCATGAGTGCAGTGCATCGAATTTGGTTCTGAATTCAGACAACTACAAGCAGATGTAAATGTTATACTTAATGCGCCTAGCTATTTATAGTGGAGTGAACACACTTTCTCTACCTGGTATGCTCATTGCTATGCTGAAGGATGGACTACAGTATGTCATGCCTAGGCTGGCAAACATTCAGCACACGTATGTGCTGAATATATGTTTCCCAGTTCCCCAGTGGGCTCTCCAGTAGTATGATCACAGATGTACTGACTCTTTACAGAAGGGAAGTCTTGATACATGAAAAAAAAAAATCTTCATCTCCTTGAGTATGTTTCGGAGGTCTTTTGCTTAAAGGAGCCTTTCCTGTGATCCAGGCTGCTGTGACAGACCGTAGAAGGTGAGGGATGTTTGTCACAGAAGCATCACTTCTTCAGTACCTGCCAAAGGGAAATGGCTAAGAACTGTGGAATGAAATGAAGGCAGTATTCAGACTGGCAGTGGGAACTGCTCAACTTGGATGCTGCTGTGCTTCCAGGCAGCCCCTGGCCCAGCAGGATGATTCAGTGCATCTGAGGTAGACATCTCAATTCCAAATACAGTGGGTGGGGAAAGGTGGCCACCTCTGAAATCACTCAAAGCGGCTGGGACTCTCCACTGCCTCCAGTGCCTCCACTGCCTCCTCCTCTCTCCACTGCCTGAGCAGGTCACTGAAACTCCCACCTACCAGTCACCTGGGAAACCTCTCAGTTTAGATCTGAACAAGTGTTGAACCTCAGTCACCTTCATCCACTTGAAATCCAGAGCACTGAGTCCTCTCTTGATAGCAAGCAGCTAATGATGGAGGAGGAAGAGGCAGCAGCCACTTCAGAATAACTTCATTGTTTGAACACTCTTACAAGAAGTGGGAAACATGGATTTTAAGCCTTTCTCAGACTGAAGGGGTTTGAACCACAATTCCCTTTTCCTCAGAGCTTATCCTACCCATCAAGCTAGAGAAGTTCTTCATTCTGCTCACTATGTGAGGCCACGGAGCAGAGAAAGAATAGGTAAGAGGGAGCTTGATTTTGCAGCCCATTGGTGAGGGCAGGCATGAGAGAGTCCTGAGGCTTGGTCCCAGCTGTAACTGCTGTTTAAGTGTTCTTTACTGTTAATTTTTAATACAGGCACTCATACAGTCAAGCAGCCACGGTTGACAGACTGTACAGACTGTAGTGTTTAATTCTGCCTGAATTTGTATTAAGCACCAAAAACATGTGAACCAGATACTGCCCTGAGCCCTGAACTTAGCACACCCAATGATAAGCGACTAACTAGCATGGTTCCCTCATTAGGCGCAGAGTTGTTCAAGGCCTTCTGTGAAGGAGGTTGAGAGAGAAAGGATACCTCTGGAGGAAAAGTGAGTCCATTCTTCATCTGAATCACATTCTGTAAGAGCCTGTTCTCCTCTGTTGATTACAAAGGGAGCCTAGGATGTTCCCCAAATAAGCCTCTCAGTTGAATTTAGCGTGTCCAAATAACAGGAATATAATTTCTTTCTCCAAATGTTTTGCAGTTTATTGCTGTCAGTTTCCTTTGTGCCCACCTCAGAGTGGATTGCACCTCGGAAGAAGGATACAGTGGGATTGTCTAGACACAACCTAAGTGCCAGGAGTGCTACCTAGCACCAGCCTTTCAGGGTGAAGTGTGGGAGGTTTTTAACCTTCCCTTTGACCCAGGGAATTTGGGCCCAGTAGAGTCCTCAGTCTTTCAAGAAACAAGCACACCAAGAACGGATACCATTGGAAAGATACATTGCATAGTCAGTCCTGAAAGGTAATGTCGGTCAACTGATCTGCCTACTTTTATATCAGTTAATGCAGTCCTGAAGGGCAAAGGAGTCCAGGAAGGCTGAACATTATTCAAGAAGGAAATCTTAAAGGCACAGGAGCAGGCCATCCCCATGTGCCCAAAGACGAGCTGGTGTGGAAGATTACCAGCCTGGCTAAACAGAGAGCCTTGGAACTCAAGGGAAAAAAAAAAAAGAGAACTCAGGGGAAAAAATGGGAGTTTATGATCTTTGGAAGAAGGAGCAGGTAACTCAAGGTGACTAAAAGGAAGTTGTGAGGTTAAGCAGGCAGAAAACTAGAAGGGCCAGAGCCCAACTAGAACTCAATCTGGCTACTGCTATAAAAGACAGTAAAAAAATGTTTCTACAAATACATTAGCAACAAAAGGAGGGCTAAGGAGATTCTCCATCCTTTATTGGATGCATGGCGAAACATTGTGACAAGGGATGAGGAAAAGGCCGAGGTACTTAATGCCTTCTTTGCTTCAGTCTTTAATAGTAAAACCAGTTGTTCTCTGGGTACCCAGCCCCCTGAGCTGGAAGACAGGGACAGGGAGCAAAATTAAGCTCCCTTAATCCAAAGGGAAATGGTTAGCGACCTGTCCCTGTGGACCACTTAGACACACACACGTCTACAGTGCCAGATGGGATCCACCTAAGTGTACTGAGGGAGCTGGCAGAAGTGCTAACCAAGCCACTTTCCATAATTTACCAGCAATCCTGGCTCACCGGGGAGATTTCGGTTGACTGAAAGGTAGCAAATGTGATGCTCATCTACAAGAAGGGCAGGAAGGAGGATGCAGGGAGCTACAGGCCTGTCAGCTTGACCTCGGTGCAGAGGAAAGTTGTGGAGCAGATCATCCCGAGTGCCATCACATGGCACATACAGGACAACCAGGTGATCAGGCCCTGTCTGCAGAAATCCCCTTTTAGGTTCTGTCTTACTTATTTTGAATATTTTATGGTGTAGAAGAAACAAACATCGTATTATTAATGTGCTTATTTAAGAAAGGTTGCCAATACCAGAGAGGAAGAAACTTATTGCTGTGAGAGTATAAACTGTAGAGTACCGTAGAGGAAAGATACCCTCAGGTGCAGGTATTTCAAAGGGATATCTGTATTACAGACGGGGCCCTATGGATAGTTCTGGGAACATAAGGTCTTTTGTGGCAGACACTGCATCTTCCTATATGCTTCCAAAAGTCCTTGTTTCTGGCTGGGGCCTCATGTCATTGTTGTAATAGTAGTGACAGCAAAACCAAAATTAGGCCACTATAAATTATTTTCATGTTTTCTGAGATGTGCCTTTTAGGAGCTTTGAGTAGAGGAACAACATTTTGTAACTGTAATCCAGAATAAATGTAACTACACACTGTCCCAAACAAAAGACTTTTCTAAATCATACAGATGTCTTCTGTCCTTACCACTGGTTTAATTGCCCTGTCCTTCCACCAGTGAAGCTGAATGGAAACTCTGGCTATGTACAGGTTTTTTTCTTTTTCCTAAATAACAGAGGAAATAACAATTGTAGAGGAAATTGTGGTTGATGCTGAAGACCATATTAAATTGGCATTAGCCAGCTTCAGCAAACTAGTAGAGGCAGTGAGAAGGGTTGCCATTTTTTTTCTGGGAAAAGCTTCAGTAATAACGTCACAGAAATTACTCGTCAGCCATTGTGTCTCTCTGTGCAGTGTTTTGCACCTTTCTCATTCAAAGGGGATGTTAACTTGTTAGTGAGAACCGTATAAAGGTCATGTGTCTTGAGTTCTCTCGTGGTCTCCACGTGTTCATCACCAGCTTTCACAACCATAATGATCCCGTCATCCAGAGTAAACCGTGCATAACCTAACTGTCCCAGGGAAACTTCTGGAGGAAATGGTTACAACACAGCTACCATCTCCCTGTGGGTAATCTGCCAAGTACCAGCACTTTTACTACAGTCTGAACACTAAATTTGAGGGTTTTTTTCATTCTAGTGCCTATGGAATTTAGGAAATGTGCTTTCAACAAATCTTCCTAGGATCATATATACCTTTGTAACATTTAGGTGAGATGACTGACTGTATATCTTCCCCCAAAACATTCACAGGGCTTGAAGGTGAGCCATCCTTTTTGCTGATCAGTTCAAGAGCCATGGCAACGGTGTTGGCCTGCTCATTTCACTGTATCGGTTGACTTTATTCCAAAAATAAGTGACACTGATTGGAGAGGAAGTACTAGGGAAGAAGCAAGGGTGTACTTATTTAATCTATAACACAGATACCTCTTGTTATGGATAAAGAAAACACAGACCTTCTCTTTGATTTTCCTTCAACTTCCTCCCTCTTCTATGTTACCTTTAAAACCCTTCAAAGCTATGACAGTAAAAAACTAGGCTCAATGTGTTCCCTCCTGTACTATCTAATTAAAATGTAAGTTTGAACAATTATTCAGGTTAAATCTAGCAGCCTTGCCAGAAAACTCAGATAGAGAAGCAGCAAAGGTGCCAGCTGAATGCTAGTCTAAATGGGGAATTTCCTCCCAGGGCACAGCTTTCCTCTTATTTGAGATCTCCCATACTGGTAGGGGTGATTTTGCCTATGAATTCTGTCAGTTTCCCTTCTCATTGTTTTGTTGTGCCAGTGTGTTATGGGAATGTTTCATATCATTTAGCAGTTCTTGTTTCCTGTTACAAATTTTCGGATTATTTCCCTAGCATTGTGTGGTAATTAGCAATCACCTTCTGCGTGGAGAGCTGAAAAGATTATGTTTTAACTGATAGGATCAATTCAGGAAGAGACTCTTTCTCTCTCTAAAAATAGCTATTCCAAAAAAAAAGTGTACTGAAGTTATCAATAATGTAATAATCTGTGTGCTAATTCAGTCTGTGGTTTCATCTTTATTATTATTGCTGCTACTGTCATTGTTAATCACTACAGTTGCTTTCTACTGCTTTCTTTAGTATACTTAGGTGTCGTTACCTCTTGTGTCTCTGTGAATAAGCTTTGCTCTTCCGATCCCATAAAACTCAGTGTCTCTGCCTGCACTACCCTAAGGTGTCCTGAGCCAGCTGTAAGCATACAGCAATGGACCTCCTGCCAGCTTTTTATCCATACAACGGGTCCACACATAGCCCGGGGACGCCAGCGGGGACGTGGTTCCTGTCTGGGTACAGAGTGCGCTCTGGCAAGGAGGATGCTGCGCAGCACCGAGAGCTTGCTCCCGCTGTGCCAAAGGCTGCGCTTGTAGGTTCAGAAATCGGAGAGCGGGTAGGACTATGCTGGCAGCCTCAGGATCACCATTAATGCAGTAAAATCCTAAAGCCACTGGTGTGCTCGTTGGTGTTGGGGTTTCATCTAAAGTCTTTCTCCTAATATAAAAGCTGAGGTGGCTTCCACACAGCAGTGTCTGTACTCAGGCAGCATCTGCCCCGTCGTCCTTCCTATTTCAGAAATTTTGGCTTATTGTAATCTATGGAGTTTTTTCAGGTGCAAGGTCACTCCCACACCTGTTCTGTCACAGTCTGTTCTCTCCGTGTAGCTATGTGCATGACAAACCATGTCCCATTGTTTTATGACTCCACCGTGCTTTGGTAATGCAGATTATATGTTCTCTTCCAATGCTGGCAAGCTGGTTTTTGTTTTTAGGCCTCCTGTAATGCTGCATAGACATTTACAGAAATTTTATCTTCATCTACGTACCCGTGTTTATTTAGCTCCTTTATTTGATACTGTTATTTTTATACAACCTTCTCTCTGTGATCCTATGCACATCACATGCACTTCAGTTGTTGTGTGAGCTTTAGACAGTTACTTTTGTATTCGTCGATCTATCTATAACTGTTACAGCTTTTATCCTTGGGTATTAGCAATTGTAAAAAGTGCAGTTACCTTTGAATCTCCAACAGATATCTTCATAGGACCTCAGTGCTTCTCAGCACCTGTTTCTTCCCGCTCCTGGTTTAAGTAAACACCCATTATAATTAGTTTTCCAAGCCAGTAATCTGGTTTCATTTTGGTTAGGCAAAAATCTACACTTGTTGTACAAGTGGTGTCATGTAAAGAGAAGCCCAAATACCTGAAAAATATAGTTATGTTCTCTTTCTACCACTTTCTCCCCTGAAGTGGGGACCTCGACATCGGTGCCATCCCATTTATATGGTCCTGTGCAAACAACTGTCAGAGAAAACTGCCTGGAGGCCTACAGCATCCGTGTTTGATAATATGACCCTAATTCCTAGGTTTCTGCCTTTCTGTATGTCTTAGTATCGATCTATACCTAAGAGCTGAAGACACCTGCTCTGTCTGCAAATCTAGACGTTGAAGGAGATCCATGGCCTGCATAGCGTGTCACAGAAGTACTGCTATTTCTGTGCGACTGAAACCAGCATTGCAAAAACTCATCTGTACCAGGACACTTTATTGGAACCATTCTGTGGCGTTAGATCATGCAACAGCAGTAGTGTGTGATGATGGTAATGAATTAACTGAGTTAGACAATAAATGAGCTAGATGAAAAATGATTCAAGAGCTGGGCTTTAGGCTTCCCAAAAGACTCCTAGATATCTTCCACCATGACATATAGTTAAGATAGCATAATACAAGTGAGACATAGCCCAAATCTGAACCTACTCCATGTACTTAAGTAGCAGCAAAGAAGGGGAAACTTCACTTATGTAAACTGACATGACTGTCAGCATAAAAAAGTATGACATTTCTAAGCATTTGTTCACTAGAGAAAATAAAAAATACAATATATTCATGTCCCAAGATAGCTCTGGAGAATAAATTGGCAGAAAAAAAAAGGTAGGAGTTGGATTTTACTGCATGCTGGAGATCAAAGTCTCATGAATGTTGGTGGTTTGATGGGTTGCTTTCTGTAATTGATATGCCATTACAGAGTATTAGAGATTTACATTAGCAAGAAGTATGTAGAAAAGAAAGAGGTACTGGAAGGGAGGAGGATGAGATATGTTGTTCAGCTGAAGAGAGGCCTAGCCTTCTATTTTGTACTTGCAAAAGAGCCTTTTCAAATTTATGATCACAGAATAAATACATTAATGTATATCCAAACACTTGTGCTTTCAGCTACCTGTTTGCTGATGGCCATAGTCCAGGAAAACAGGCTAGTCCCCAGAATTGAATTGTGACTGCAAACATGAACATTTAAAATGTCCGAATAGCTGAAAATCACAGTAGAAAAAATATTTTGGTAATAGTGCAGATTACAAAGCACAACATTCCCCAAATCAACAGGAGAAACAGGACATAGACACTTTTAAATAAACACCTACAAAACCTAGCTTAAAGGCACTGAATGTGTTTGGGAGTCTGCGAAGTAGATTTCTGTTCAAAGAAGCCTCTCACCAGCTACAGATAATAGCTTCATCTCCGTATATATCTTTGAGTCGACAATAAAAGTAAGTCTAAGGCTTCTTAGGGTTAAAGATCTGTGGTCCTGCTCTGGTTGCTTTGTGCATCACTAAGCAGTGTAAGAGCACAGTGCTTCCTGAGGGTTTCTCCTTTCAAGACTACTTTGATGTATACTGCCAATTTAGTAGTTCATACAGCAGGTTTGATCTAGGTACAAGTCACAGGACTTCAGCCTTCCTAAAGTTAAGCCTGTAATCCTGGTTAGGCACTTTCAATAGTTAGTGGAGAGCAACAGCCATCTCCAAATGGTGGTTCATCCCACCTGATACAGATGACTTTCTAGTCTCACTGTTGGGAGAAGACTATTTCACGCTATTAATTAGAGAAACTCTCTGGATGACAGGTTTAGATTAGAGACCATTGATAGGTGTCTATGCACGAGTGCTGCCTGCAATATAAGATGTGAGTGAGGTGTTTCTGAGCACTTGCCATTCCCAGCAGGTGATTCAGAATAACCTCTTAGAACAGTTCATTGGGCCATAGTCCACCTTCACTGGTGGCTGGGCTGCTGTCAAGGTGCTCTGAGTGGCAGAAGAAATGGACCCAAAGAAGGAAAAGAACTTGGTCTTCTTGGATACTGTATTTGAAGCTTAGATTTCTGTTTCTCCTCTCAGCCAAGTCAATAGATGGCAGAAATCTTCCAAAGAGTTATGCAGTACACCAATAACAGCAGCAAGCACTACTGCAGTTTTAAAAGAATACGGGAATTTGAACAAATTTCACTTGAAAAGTTAATAACTAAGTGCTGCAGGGAAAGAGAAGGTGTGTTCTAATAGTGTGGCTGAAGTTTTGGCATTAGCCACTGGATGAACTTGACTTTAGGAACTGAATGTTCTTAGTTAGTTGTTAATTTTTCTTTGTAACCACAATTGACAACTGAATTCAAACAGAGGGGAGGAGAAATACTAAGGAGGAAGGAAACTAATTTTTAATTGTATTTATGAGACAAAATTGCCAACCCTACTTGAACACCAGTATCCTTTCCCATCTGGCTCAAGACATCCTTTGCTTGCTCCAAATACTTTGTAAGACTTGTCCACAATGAGAAGAAATATTGCACTCAATTTGGAGAAACAGTCAGCTGCTAAATGAATTAATTTTAAAGTAAACATAAGGAAATTAATTGCCCTTTAATATCCATTGCAAGAGCAAACTGAGTAGGAGAAAGATGCAGATGATGAAACAAAGGTCCTCTTTCTAACTTTGGAACCACAGTATATACCCTGTGTATAGTCTACAAAACCAAGAACTGGCACAATTGCTAAGTTTATGTAGTGTCGCTGGTCACTCTTGAAGTTCCCGCTAATGACCCGGTGTGACAGCAGCTGACAGGTGTTGAAGGCTGTTACTCCCTGGTCTTCCCTTGTTCCACCTACACTGCAGATGACTTTCCAGCATCAGAGACTCCTTTGGTGAGATTTATGTCATCTAATTTTAGATGTCCATTTCTGAACTTGTTACCTGCAGGTTTCTTCATATCCAGTGGAAAAAAACAGGTGTAGTTCTAGAGAACTACATTTTAGATACGTACTTTAGGAAGAAATCTATCATGCCCTTGAAAAAAAAAAACTCTTTCTTTCCACTGACTTTACAGAGTGTCCAGATCACCAGCTCAGATACAGACTTTGAGAACATAGACTTTTGGCAAGGTGCATCCCGCTCAGTTTGTCTGCATGTATTTTCAATCACAGCACCATCTGCAACTCAGTTCTGATTATCTAAAAATAAGAAAATGGTATGTCATTTTTCCTTTTCTTCAACGCAGGTCATCCAAATAGCCATCCTTTGGCAGCTATTTCACTTCCCAGCATTGCTTGCAGTGCTGTTAAATTAAGCCCAGCTGCTTCCTTTTCTCTTCATTGACCTTCTAGCAATTACCCTGTTCTCTTTATTACACCTTCTTTTAATGTCAACAGTTTTATGCCAGAGCTCAATCATTTGGACGCTCAAATGACTTCACAGGAGACTAAGAATGAAAAAAAAAATGTCCCTTTAATATGTTTAGATGAAAATTATAGTAGATGATTACCTTTAAAACACATTTGTATAAGTGAGATTTACTGAGTCCATCCACCCAAACCAAACATAATTAAAGTTGTTCCATTCATTACTTGGACTGTGGGGTTTTTTTCAGTGTTCTCTGAGATATACCATTGATTCCCATAAGATAACTTTTCAGCTTTTATTTCCAAGCCAGTCTGTCAGAAAAAAAAAAAAAAAAACAGCCTTCAGTGTGAGGGACTCTGAATTCCTAAAGATTCTCCAGGAAATACTTAGTTTCACTTTGAGATGCAGAGCT
Source organism: Chlamydotis macqueenii (assembly GCF_036417535.1). NCBI lineage: Eukaryota > Metazoa > Chordata > Aves > Otidiformes > Otididae > Chlamydotis > Chlamydotis macqueenii. The sequence continues at coordinate 152,111,450 of NC_141556.1, read as the reverse complement.
TAACACATAAACTGTCCTTGGGAGTGGAGAGAGAGATGGAAAAAGTAGTCATGGAGGTGGAGGTTAACAGTAGCAGTATTTTGAATAAGATTCTGTTCTCTGTACTGGATATCAGACGTCTCAGATTAACCACTTCTGGCTGCTCAGAGTCACAATTGTTTTTTTTATCACAAGGACGTCAGAGAAGTACAATACAAAGAGCCTTATGATTTATTTCCGTGTTTTTACTCTAAATAAATATAGTGAAAATCATTAACAACCACAGTGTTCCCCATAATTAATCAAATATCCTTGCATGCATTTGTATTTTTTTTGCCTGCTATTTGTTGGACATAGATGGAATAAGGGGATCTTTATAAATTTCTGCATGGATTTTTCCTGAAATAAAGCACTCAAACAGAAATGCATAAAGACAAAAAAAAAAAGTCTAAAAAACTTCTCGTGGACATACAGTGTATGACACTATCTCTAGTACTGGTTTTCACCTTCTTCTCAAGAGAGCATTGACTTAATTCTAGATGTATTCTAGTATACTCCACGTCATCCACTCCTGCAGTTGTTTTCTCCCATTGAACTCTGTTTTGGTTCCAGTAGGAGCTCTGTGGTGACTGGTGAATCAGAACTGTAAAATCCATTTTAGGATCTGGGAGGTAACTTTTTTTTTTCTGAGATGTCTGTCTCAGGTCCTGTCCACAAGCATTTTTGGGGGCTTAATTTGTGTTTCTCTCTGCCTCTTGGGCGAAAGCCAGACTTAGAGAAACTGGCAGCAGCAACGTTTTACAGGCACAGCCAGAGGTGGTATTTACGGTGGAGGTGGTGTCCTGAGATTATGGAGAATACCTCTTGGACTTGTTAAGAAGTTCAGTTACATCGATCATCTGTCTAGCAGTTATCATTGCTGGCCTTCAGAAAGAAATAGGTTCTCCTTGATTTACAGTACAGTAGCAATGAAATTTTGGTGAGTTTGTTTGTGGTCTTGGTTCAGCAAACAACGTCAACGTTGATACAAAACTATGTTGATGCTTGCTTTTACTACTAAACCATAGCGGCTACATTCACAAAACTGACTTCTGTATAGAAATCAAGTATGAAATTACATGTCTGTTCTTCCACCACTGACAAGAAATAGAATGTTGTCCCTTGCTCCTAAGGAGAGCCGGTGTAGGCTCCAGATGAAAGTGCTTCCACCTGGGCCTCACCTGTGAAATTGTATTTCATTTGCAAAGTACAGGAATCGTACAAATAGCAAGGAGGAGCCCCAGTGTCAGCACGTGGAGTCTTTATACAGCAAAGCTCAGAAGAGCTGGTTCCAGAAATATTTACATTCTACAAAAAAATTCCCAGTTCATAGGTCTTTATCACTGGGAAGTCAGAACTTGCAGAGCCCAGTGGTGAAAAGAGGTTAATCAAGCCAAGAACCTCTTTTGCTTTAAGACAAACCTGCCATAAAGTATCCACTGCCATTTTCTTTTAAAAACGTAGGTACACATCTCACAGATCCATACATTCTGTCATCCAATAAAATACTACAATAAACAGAAATACATATCCTTCCTTTAAAAGTTTTTAAGTATGTTATTAAAATGTGCAGAAAGCTACACGATAGATGTTCTAGAGTTTTGTAATAAAATATATTCCAGGAGAGATAAAATACAACATAATTAGTTTTATCTGTGGTGGATTGTTGATGTGGTTTTTTTTAGAGAGAGAGCAGTTGAGCTGGGATAGTAAAACTCTCAAAATCTTGTGTAATCACTTAGGTTATTTTTTTTTTACCATAGCACATGCTCATTTTTACTCTTCAGTTTTCAAAACACTTTAAAACTATGTTTATGTAAATTCTTATTTGTCCAAGGAAATGTATAAAAGTTCTCTGCCAATAATGCTCAGGCCGCTGCTGAGCAAATGGCAAGTTGCTTTTCTCATGTGAAGAAACAGTTAAGCATCTAAAAATATATATCCTAATGTGGTAAAGCACACCCATAAAGCACTGTCCTTTTACATGGACACCAGACAAAATATTCTTTAAACACTGAGACTCAAATAAGGAAGCAGGAGTGAGGTGCCAACTCTGTAGTTTGTATTTCATAACCTTGATGAAAATAGCAGGGCTGTGTGGAGGGGAGAAAAAAAAAAAAAAAAAAAAAAAAAAGAAACCACCATAAAGAAAGGTTACCAATAGGTACTCAGGATACAGCTATCACTGTTTGTGATTGTAAGTCTTAACTGATGAGAGCTGAATTTGTATTTTTCATGTTGCAGATAGGTATGTGAGTAGCTTGTTAGCCATCGTGATGTATAGAACTGGAGAGCTTGTTGCTCTGTGGTCGATAACAGTCCAATGCGGCAGCACCGGAGATGGGGAGGAGGAGGGAGGAAGAGAGATGCCACAGCCCTTGCTCTGCGTGGGGACCCAGCACTGCAGGCAGGTGGGCTGCAGGCTCAACATCTGCCCTCCCTTCCCATTTTGCAAATCCACCTTTGGGGGACACGGGGTCAGCGCAGCCCATTGCTCGGAAAGGGTTAGCTGCAGGCAGCTGTTTGGAGAATTCCCAAATCTCTGATTTAGTGTGATCAATTGCACGATTAGGTTGCATGTTGTTGAGAGTGCTGATTATCTAATGGGGGCACTGTGATCTCTGCTACAAAGAAACTCTGCTGGGGAGGAAAAACTCGCCTAAGACATCAATATGCATTTATACAAAATACCTCAGGGCATCTGTGCAACCAACAGGCTGTAAGTTAATAGAGCTTTTTCTCTGTTAAGTCAGTAGAAAAAGGACACGCACTTGCATTACATCTGTGTCAGAAAGTGAATCTTAGTGTCAGCGGTGTTCTTTCAGCTAATGCATTTATCCGCACTAAGGTATGAACTTAATCGCTGAGCTATTCATGAGGTATCAAGCACAGACATTAAATAGGATTATGCAACAGCCGTCTGCTCTGGCTAATTAAAATGTGGAAAACAGCCAGTATCAAATTATTTTGTTTAGACAGTTTGTAGCTGGTTTAGGTAGTTCGACACATACTGCAGTGGTTTCACTATTTGGTAAGACTTTTAAGATTTCATAGTGACCTGTGTCATTCTAACATATAGCCTTTAAGTACAGCCAATGTCATTTTACCCAAAAAGAGACTTAAAACGTTTTACTGAATTTGGATTTTTAATAAATAATTGGTATTTTATTTCTGTATTTTGGAAAAAAAATATTCTTAAGCCTCCCCTTCATAAATTATTTTTGCCAGTAGCTTCAGCTACCAATTTCACCTGCACCTCAACTAAATTATAAGCCATCAGTGCCTTTAGAAAACTCTTCTTTAGTTTTTTTTTAAAAAAAGATATTTGAGCTACATTTTTGCTCTTAAATGGACTCACGTGAGTCTATAGGTTTTGCTTTGTACCAGTCCCTTATTCCAACAAAATTTGCTTTTGCCAGACTGAGTTGTACCAATGTGCTTAGCATGTGTCCAGCAGTTAAGATCCAGTCCAGAAAAACATTCATTCATACCCGTAGCATCTTCCCTGTGACCCGCTCCCCCAGCTTGCCCCAGGGAGGCAGCTGTAGTCTGATTAATTTCTCTGGCAGTTTCTATCCTGTAGCCTTCTTTGCCAAGGGCCTCAGCACACTCTCCTGCTCCGACAACATGATCCAAAGTGCATCCCTTGCGTGCACACACTGCACACAGCCCCTGCCAAATGCCATGTGTATGTGAGAATGTGTGTGTGCGCTATGCCCATCTGCAATGTGGTACGGGGACCCTCTTTCTTCATGTTTTTTTTTTTTGTCAAATGTTCTCCCATCACCTTGGGTGAGCGTGACTGTATCCTTTCTTGTAGGGGGCACCTCCGCAGCAGCACACCCAACAGCCGTTACTCTAAATAATTTATATCAGGGAACCCACTGGCGCACGCGCCGCGGCTCTTTGCCAGTGCATCTGATGAAAAGCTGAGCACAGGGACAGGATGCTGTGTGCCTCGGTCCATCTCTGTCATGGAGGTATAGGCCATGTCTGGACTGTCTCTGCAGACCAAAGGGCTAGGAAAGCACACCTATGTCCTTTCAGCTGTAGCTGAAAGATTGGGCACCCCCTTATTACTGCCTGCAAGCTCAGTATGTGCCATCTCTCGGAACCTTGTCAGGTAAGTGAAAACCCAAAAGAACCCTGGTACAGAACTGTATGTGACCATAGGTAGGGTTATGATGACTACTGGAGTGACTTCAGTGGCTGGTGTAGGAGATCTGGCAGATATGCTCTTCTCACAGTCGTTTTGTTGGGCACCAAGTTCTTTGTTCCTCTGAAGAAACCATCCATTGCATCTGGCTTTCTCTCAGGCTTACTACCATGTGTCCATCTCAGCATTCAACCAAGTTAAGTGGGTTCATCACTGAAATGATCAACAGGAGCACAGCTTAAAAAAAAAAGTGACATTTATTGTCGCTATTACAGTTTAGAGTCGATGCCTGCTACCAATGAAGAGAACTCCTGCCCCTGCTCAACTTCTATCTATCTGCCCTACAATTCACAGATGGTTTTGCATCCTCTTCACATTTGGACAGTTATCAGCAGCAACCCAAGGGTTAAAAACTTTTTAAAAGAAATCTTGGATTTCACCGCACAGTTCTGTGGCAGAGTCAGTTCAGTGACAAATCTGCAACCCCTGCAAAGGAGTGAAAGGAAGATGCAATTCTTCAAACTGAGGATTTAGAAGGAAAGATGGCTTGAATAGCTCTTCTAACAAAACAAGCAACATAGATTCAGTACAAAGTCTTAAAATCAATGAGCAGAAAGCTTTAATAACTTCCCCAACCACTGTTTTCCTCCTTGCATGAAAGTGACTCATTAAAAGGACACATCAAATTACTCCCCATGTCTGTGAAAGCAAACACCAACACAATTGGAGAATTTGCTAAACGGTTACATTGAATGCGATATATAACAAGAGGGCCAGGGAGCTGCTGCATTAACATGTAGGAAATGTTAAGAGAAAAACACAAATGTGGATGTAAGAATAGGGAGGAAATTTGAATTTGCAATTACGCTTTATATTTTTTAAAACAAAAGTTGCAGTTTGTAAAACAGAAAGAAGCCTAGTTTGGTAGTTCATGCTCCCAATTTTCAATATGATTTTAATGTAAGCATAGAGAATGTTTGGTTTCATGCTTTAGGTTTGTTTAGGTTTTGTTGTAGTGTTTTTGCCCTCCATCCTACACAGAGCACTCATGACATTCATCTGTCTCAGCTGTTCTGGGAAATAGCATCACATTTTTAGGCCTACATATGATACAAAATGAGGCTTTATGTCTGTACTCAGTGATTACAGACTGATAAATACAGAGATTTCGTAGCAAAGAAGTGCGTTAAATTGGGTGTCGTATTAATCACAGAAAATAACTTCTACCCATTCTTCTGTAGGCAAACCCCTACAAGAGCCAAGAGTGAGAAAACTGATCTGTAAAAAGAAGGGGCGGGGGGAGGAGGGGGAATCTGCCTCTCTGTCACAAAATCACAAAGTCCCAAAATCACAATTTTTTATTTTTCTGGAAAGGGAAGTCCCACAGTGCTTGGGTTTGAGGCATGGATAGGAGCACATCCAGGAATGCCATTACCTAACAGTCCAATGCTACCTGAGAACACACATCAAACGGCATGCAGGGTGCTTCTCTGTCCTTTAAAAACTGCCATCTAAATCATCCAGCAGTGGATCAGGCTGAGGTTTCACTTTCTGGACCCCAAAATATGTTTCCCCTTCAAGCATGCAGAACTGACACAAAATACAGCACTCTTTCTTCGAAAGAGCCACAAAGTATTCATATTGCTCCACGAACAAAAAGGACGAGCATCTCCTAGAGTCTGCTCCACCGGCTGCAGAGGGAGGCTTCTCCAGTTCCTCCTCCTTGCCACCTACCCTCTTGGGAATTTTCAGTTCAGGCTTTTGGTCAGGGAAAGGTGGGTGAGCTCCCAAGGACCTGAAGATAGCTGGAATCAGTAGGGAGTCATGCAAGAGTCTCTCCTCTTGAGAGCATTGAAAGAATGTATTTATGGGTGTTATTTCACACTCCATTGGAAAGGTGTGAAACTCAGTACAGTTATTCCTTATTAATATATCTCACTGAAAGCAGCATTTGAATCAATGTTTTAGCAGAAAAGGCAGTTTACTCTGGTAATTAAGGAGAGTCAAACAGCTAGCCTATCAATAAGAGCTGTGCCAGTCAATTCAATGGAAGATCTCGTTTTCATAAGGAATTCAGGTGGAAGACTCTGCATGCTGTTCTGTTTCAGAAAAGAATCTAGTAATACTGCATTTAAAAAAAAAAAAACACACACACAACAAAATCATTTGAAGCAAATATTTCATTAATTTGACCCATCCGTGATAACATTTTTCATGACACAATAATACCAGTGAATTTTGCTACTTGCCAAGGGAGGCATGTTGCTATCAGAACGCGTCCTGAATGTGTTCAGCTAGTTCAGTTCAAAGGGAACAATGGAGCTTATAGACATGGTAGGCTACCGTTCAAATTGGCACGCTTCCCGTTACAAATATTCCTTCCTTTGAATATCTCTCGCCATCCAAGTCCTACACGATGCATACAATTTAAGCGTTCCCCTTAATGAATCGCAACTGAAGAGCAATGTCTACAACGGAATTTCATGGAAGGTGTGGGTCGGATCCTGTGTTACGCTCAGCGCGCATCTCTGGAGGAGGCAGTGAGAGTAGAGGCCCTGATCCAGAGTTTCTCCGTGGGAATATGACTGCGGAAAGCTTTCCACCTAGCCCGGAGAGTGCACAGCACCTCTCCAGAGGTGTTCAGCTGCTACTGGGATAAAGCCTCAGCTAAACATATATAAAATTAGTGGCCTTTATACAGTTTTTGACATTTAGGAGTGGTCCTGCAGAGCTTGACAAGCTGAGCTTTGTCTGATTAAAGAGCATGGGATGGGGCCCTAAATTACTGAAAATAAAATATATATTGTTATATATTGCTGCTATATGTTTTCTACAGTTTGTATATGAGAAAGTATGATTAAAAGTCGATGACAGACTGTTTATAAATTTTGATTGCTTCATAATTTTAACTCTGAGCAACATTTTTATCATAATTATAGGCTTTCTTAAAGCATTTATGCAGATTGTTTTATTCAAAAGGGGTTTATTCCATATAAACTCCACTCTTTTATCTCTCCATAAAATCAGTGTGTGAATTCCCAGCAACCACAGCTCCACTAGACAGTCATCACATTAGTAGCAGAGATATTTTCAAACAAGGCAACATTCCTCAGATATTCTGAACATTATTTCTTGCTTTCCCATCCCAGTGAGCGTCGTGGTGGTAAATAGCAATAATGATCCTTAGCACATTTGTTACCTCTTTATCTCTCTTTAAAACTATTAGCAAGTCTATACTCATAATTCCTCTGTGACATTCCTGTGTATTATGGTAGCTGGTGTATCCATGGTTCAGTGAAGGCTTGGGGAGATTAAGTCAGATATATCAAATCTTCAGCTCAAGGAGACTTAAGTCCGAGGCTTTAGGTGCAGAGCTTCTGTTCGTTTCAGTGAGAATTTTGTGTGTAAATGACCTGGATCCCTACAAATATTGAAGTCTAAAGGACTTACCCAAGGGCCTCAGGCTGTTTCTTAGTCGTTGTTAACATCCAGTTGATTGCACAGCATGACCTGCTTTTGTGGTCTGCAGCAGGGAATGAGTCCCTGGCTCCCAGCTCAGATCGGTTCATGTCCGTATTGCTCATAAGGAGAGTGCTGGGGAGCAAATCGTCCTCTGTCCTTCCTCCAGGTTTCCTCACAGAGAATTCCATCCCAGCCAAAAGCCCAGGATTTCTGCAGTGGGGATGATCAGGGCATCAGGATGCTTGGGTGAAGCTTGAGTCAAAAAATTGGCAGCACAGCTGGACCTAATGGAACAGAAAAGCAATTTAACCCACTGGCTGAATCAGTGGCAGTCCTGGTAATATAGCAGAGGAGCCCAGAAAAAGTGAATCATCTTCACTGGAAGAGGAGTTAAAAGGCTTGAACAGTTTCATAGCAGTCGCTGTCTCAGCAAACTATGCCTCAGTATTGTCTTCTGATCCCAATGACCCCAGAAGTCACTTCTCCAGCACTGGAACATATATAGAGTTAATAGAACAAAATACATACCCTCTATTTGCATATATAGCTAGACCATCAAATGGACAATGCGCTATCACCTCCTCTGGGATATACAAATATATAATGTTAAATGTGTATAAAATACATGCAAATGTTTTTGCCATTGCAGTAAAAGTTAGACATTTTGGTACGTGTGCTTGGAATCTTAGAAAGAAACTGACTTCTGAAAGCCATAACATGTTCTAGTGGGCTCAGGACAGTGATGACAGAGTCTCTAAATGCTTCATTCATCAATGTGGAGTGTTAGTTTTCCTGAGTCTCTTTGATAAGCCACGAGGCCTGATGCTAAGCCACGCTCCATTTTACAGCACTACCTTCAAGTTTGATGATTTCCTCAAATGATCGGGTCATGTTGCAGTGGGATGACCTAGTCCCCACCCTGTACTTTCTACTTACAAGCCACTTGAAAAAGTGATTTGCGCCCCGTCTTGGAATGTATATTCTGCACTTGAATGGTTCAGACTTCAGACCCTATTCAAAGGGGAGGCAAAGCTAAGACCTAAAAAAAAACCTGCTAGGAAAACAATTCAATGACAATCTACTGCTCTAAAACGAAATGAGAGAATCAACACAAACAGTGTAAATACTGAGTTCTGCGCAGCAATGCAATTAGATTTCACCTGTTGATTTTTACAGCTTGCAGCCTCCGTGTTGCAGGTCTTGCAGCTTCCCTCCAATTTCCTTCCTGCATGGATCAGGCACAACTGCACTGCAGTCACAGGAACCGAGCCCATGGAAGACACAATTTTAGCATTCACTCTGTTTCCCATCTACAGCACAAGCCCCATGTAATCCTTAAACAGTAAAATCATAGTCATCTTTATTTCCATTTCCCATGTTATTTTAGAGTCAGTTTTGCAGCTCTATCATCTGAATGAGTGCCATAATGCTTCCACCCTGAAAACATACTCATATTAACATTTGAAGTATGGGGGGAAAATTGAGTTTAGCTGAGTGCCTGGATTTCTGATAACACTGCAGCCAAAGAGGGTGCAGATCTGTATTTCAGAGTCATTTTAGGACAGTCAGGTTGTCACTCGGCTTAATTTCAGGACTTAATAAACTGCTATATTTGAGAAAAACTGTTTATCAATGTCAATTGTGTTTTTACTTCTGAGGTTCAGAACTGTTTCACGGCAGTGTGCTGAAAGGGGGACAGCTGTGTTGGAAAGTAATAAAATACTCATACAGGTTTATTGGTAAAAAAAAAAACAAAAAACAAAAAACAAAGCATTTGCATTAGAGGTAACGGGATGTCCATTTTTAGGTAGCAAGAGGAGTTTTTTCTTATCTATCAAGGCTGTCAAGAAATATTTATTTCCGATATGTTGATTAGTTTCTTGTTTGAAAATAAGGGTCATGGTTTTACCACAGCCTTTCTTTGCAGGCAAATGGATGATAGCTACGGGCATCTTTTTGCGTGAGGGAATGGAATAAATACTGTGCCCAGCTCCACTCTGGAGCCAGGGACCGGCCACAGGACCAGCCTGGGTATTTTAACCACCTGCTGAGCACCAGAGCTGCAGCTACCATTGACCGAGAACAATCAGTTCCAGAATAAAACCTGATTTCTTTTTCGGCAGTTTTACCTGGTGCTAGGCTGTAGTTCGCGTTGTCAAGGCATGGAAAAAAACCTCCCTCGGGGCTGGTGCTTGTGACCCCAGGAGTCCCCGGGAACTCAGCCTGGAGCGCTCCTGGCACCACTGGGCGCCTTTTTTTTTTTTTTAACAGACTTTTTTTTAAAAAAATCTGGGCTTTCTGACCAAAAAGAAGCAGCAACTTTCAGGTCAGTCCCGAAAGCAGTGTGTCTGCTCTGCTGACCCAAGTCGGGGCGGGAGGAGGCTCTGAGCCCCTTCCCGAGAGGCTGGGGGAGCTCCCCCCTGCTCACTCCCACGAAGCGCGGGAGTGAACCCCCCCGCCGCGAACATTCCCGGCTCCCCGTGTTCCCCCGAGACCCGAGGCAGGGTTAGCTGGCGTCCCGGGCGTGCGTCGTCCTTTTTTTTTTTTTTTTTTTTTTTTTTTCAAAAAGTCAAAGCTGAAAGCCCCTGCAAAGCGACAACCGAACAAAAAACCTGCGAGGAGGAGAATGCTGGAATGGAAGGGCAGAGATTTGGGGGGAGAGTTCAGATCGAATGGGGCTTAGGGGAAGCGGCCAGCGGTACCTGCGTGTGCTCAATAAGCGTTCCCTGTGCGTTCCTCTCCCGTTTAGCATCAGCGAGGACCGTGCTGATACTGTAACTGAGCACTCGGCGAGGAAATCAGCTGAGCGTGTGTTTAAACTGCGGCTAATTATTAACATGAACCATTCTTTTCAATTAAATGTTTCCTTTAATCCCCTCTTGTCGTCTTGTTTAAGAAGCTACATGTTTAGCTTCCAAAACGGTAATGTGGGTGCAGCTTATTCTAGGGAATTTTATATCGTCCGTATGATATAATTCGTGCCATGAATTACCATCTTTTCTTCGTTCTAGCCAGCTGAGGCAACGAACAATTTTTGGTATAAATATTTATGACTTTTTTTAAATGTTCAAAGGAAATTTGTCGGGGGGTGGGGGTGGTCCCTCGGAGCACGGTGGAAAGCCACCTCCCGGCGTAAAGATGAGTCTTGAAAATGTGAGCTCAAGCAGAAAAGCAGCTCGTCTTTCGAATGGCAACTTGAGAATAAATTAACGGCTGCCAGTGTTTTGGGTCTTTTTTCCTGCCGCCGCTCCTTTTCCCCCCCGTGCCCGAGGCGGGTGCCCGCCAGCCGGTGCGGCAAGGAGCGGTCGCCTTCCTGCGTGGACCTGGACTCGCCCTGCGGGGGCTGAGCCTGTGCTGAGCCTGTTCCCTGCCTCTGTGGTCCTTCTCTCCCGCGCCGCCTTCTCCTAAACGAAACCCCTCGGGTCCCCCTGTGGAAAGCAGTCCCTGCAACCTCGGACCCTGACGAGCTCGGCTTTCCCTCCTTCCCTTCCTTCCCTTCCTTCCTTCCCTCCTTCCCTTCCTTTCCTTCCTTCCTTCCCTCCTTCCGTCCTTTCTCCCTTCCCTCCTTCCTTCCTTCCTCCCTCCCCCTTTCCTTTCCTTTCCTTTCCTTTCCTTTCCTTTCCTTTCCTTTCCTTTCCTTTCCTTTCCTTTCCTTTCCTTTCCTTTCCTTTCCTTTCCTTTCATTTCCTTTCCTTTCCTTTCCTTTCCTTTCCTTTCCTTCTTCCTTCTTCCTTCTTTCCTTCTTCCTTCTTTCCTTCTTCCTTCTTTCCTTCTTCCTTCTTTCCTTCTTTCCTTCTTTCCTTCTTTCCTTCTTTCCTTCTTTCCTTCTTTCCTTCTTCCTTCTTTCCTTCTTCCTTTCCTTTCTTCCTTCATTCCTTTCCTTCATTCCTTTCTTCCTTCCTCCCTCTAAGCACTTCAGATTTGGAAGAGTGACGACGAGTTAAGGAAATTAAGAGCCCCAGGTTTTGTTTGTTGTTGTTTTTTTTTTTTTTTCAGTATATGTGGCAATCAGCCCCTTTCGATGAGCCGTCATATTTGTCCTTAATTTCGACTTTGCCAAGCGCTGCTCTCGTATTCTGCTGTTTGAAATGCAGGAAGATTTAGCATAATTTGGAGGTCAGATTTCCAAATAAGCCCGCTTCAAATAACGAGCCCACACGGGAGACTGTCAGGATCTCTATTTTGTATAGTTTACACGCTGGCACCGCTTTTTAAAACCCTATATGTGGGTTAAAACTCAATTTTACAACCCCCACTTACACGAGATGTAGGTTTGACATCTGTTTGCCAGAGTGTTTTGCACTTAGCCTAACACCCACTATTAAATGACAAAATTGTGGCAGGCTGTCAAAGCCAGCTGACTGACAGCTGCTCTACTTTACAAAAAAAAAAAAAAAAAAAAAAGCCCCATTCAAATATTTGCAGGGTTTGGAAGCTTTCTGTAACGCTGCCGCCGTTCCACCCCGTTATTTAGCATGCGAAATAGAAGTCAAAGTTTTAAAAGCCGAAATGTTGCCGGTTGTTTTTTTTTTCCCCCCAGAGCGGCGGTTGCTGGCAGGGGTCCAGCCCCGAACGCGCTGGGTGGGTGCTGCGCCGGGTCTCTGCGTTCCTCCTATCTGCACAGACCCGATAAAACTGTCATTTACCAGCGTTTCTTAATATTGTGGCTAATTAGAACCAGCACGTTATTGAAGTGAGAGGGGGGAAAAAAAAAAAAACCCACTTAAAAAGAAAGGGGAAGGGGGAAAAAAAGGGTTGGGGGGGAGGAAGGGGAAAAAAAAAAAAAAAAGAAGGAGCGCAGGGCGGGGAGGAGCTCAAATGTTTCCGCGCAGGCGGAGGAGCTCACCCGGGCACCGCTCCAGGTCCCGGTGGGGGGCATTCTTGCACCCCGGGGATGGGGAGGGGAGGTGTCTCCCTTCCTACCCCCATCTCCAGGGATCTCTCTGGGAATTCGCCATCCCGGGGCAGCTCTGGAAGTGGGAGCCACGGTTGGAGGGCGAGCGCTCTGCCTCGGCCAAGGTCGCTCCAGCTTCTAGCCCCGCTGCTGGGGGCGGAGGGGAGGGGGTGTCCCTGATAATTCGGGTCCCTGCTACCTGCCCGTCCGCTCCCCCTCCAAATCTACGAGTCTGTAAATGCCAAGAGTGCTTTTAACTTCACATCCTTTTTTATTCCAAGCTCTCTAACGATCCTACGTGACTGAGTAGGACTCTCGGGTTAAGAAGTCTTCACACCCCAGTTGCCGGGGTTTGTTGGAACCTCGGGCGCTTCCCGCAGCCTTGGCGAGACGAGCGGGGCTCTAGCTGTCCAGCGAGGCTAATGTTGTCTGTGTGGGGGTTTTTTGGTTGTTTTTTTGTTTTGGGGTTTTTTGTTTGTTTGTTTGTTTGTTTGGTGAGGACCACTCCAGTAAAAGAAGACGGCACGGCGACGACGGGCAGGGCTCCGACCCCCGCGTCCGTTCCGGATGCTCCGGTCCCAAGTCCCGTCCAGGCGCTCCCGGCAGCGGGCAACCCCCTCCTCCCCCCCTCCCCCCCGCCTAAGCGCTCCCTTCCCTCCTCCCGGTACACACACACCCTCCCGCAGCCAGAGCCGAAGGGAAAACGGGTTTCTCTCAGCTTTACCTGGAAATCTTTAGCTGATTTCTGGCCGTTTTAATCACCTCTACCGCCTGCCTTGCCTAGGGCGGCAGTCGTGGTGATGGACAGGGACGGGAAAAAGGAGCACTAAGGGGAAGGGGGGGGGTGTTAAGGGGGAATGCAGGAAGGAAACTAGAGGCGCTGCCTAGGAAAGGGGAGGTCACCTCAAGTGAGCGATGCGGGGTGGAGAAGGTGCGGACCTTCCGCGGGAAGGGCAAAAGCGGGGATGGCAAAGCCCGGCTGCACCCCCGGGGGCAGCGAGGGGGAGCGGAGGGGGAAGGTGTCTGAGCCCTCCCGGGGAAATCCAAGTTTATTATCAACAACGGAGGGGTCTGGCCGGGCTGGGAGCGTGCTGGGGCACGGAGGAGTTCCTGCGGAGGACGGGGCGGGGGGGTGAGGAGCGCACCGGGGGGGGTGGCGGAGCCGCCCGGATGCGGGATGCAGCACCCGGGGATGGAGGGCGGGAGGTGGCTCTTTCCCTGCCCCGGAGGAAGGGGCAGGGGAGAGAGAGAGGGGGAGAGGGGAGGAAGGGAAGGTGAGAGGAGAAAGTGCCTGCCAGAGGGGGCAAGGGAAAGAGGGAGACGAGGAGGAAGGCGCCGGGCTCCACCTCCCCACGCTGCTCGGCGCTCCAGCTGCTCTCGATCCAACCGCCCGGCTCCATTCACCGCCGCGGCGGAACAAAAAAGTGGCTATTTATTAGAATACTTGTTTGGTATTGTTCGGTGCCACACAAAAGGCGTTTCATTATGTTGGGGTGGAGAGAAAAGCCCCTCTCCTTTTTTTTTTTCTTTTTCCTCCCTTTCTTTTTTTTTTTTTCCCCTTTTCTCTGAGGAGCGAAACAATAACTTGAAATTGTCTTCAGAGCCTTTTCTATCAATAATAAATTTCATTTTCTTCTCTCTCTCCCGCTCTCCCCCTCTCCCGTGCAGTGTGTGCGTGTGTGTGTGCGTGTGTGTGTGTGTGCGAAGAGGGGGTGGGGGGGGTGGGGGAGAGAGAGCGAGGGAGAGCGAGCGGGAGCGCAGCTGGTGAGTGTGCGTGTGTCGCCGGGCACTCGTGGCTCGGGCACAGCCGCCTGGGAGCTGGCGACTGACTGGGCGAGGGGCGAGGAGGAGCGCTCGCCAGCCCCGCCGCCCCCGGCCGGGCCGCCCTGCCCTGCCTCTGCTCCTAGGCTAGGGGAGAGAGGGAAAACAGACAAAAAAAAAAAACAAACAAAAAATAATAATAATTAATAATAATAATAAGGCTGCCCCTTGAGCTGGTATGCGGGGAGGAGGCTGGAGCTGGAAGAGCAACTGTAAGTGTGCCTCTAACTTTGGAAGGGGGGGGGTCTTCACCCTGCCTCGGGAAGGGAGGAGGGGAAGGCGGCGAGGGGAGGGCTTCCCACTTCGGCTACAAGGAGAGGAAGAGCCGTTTCCAGTCACTGGGTTATCGGCTGTGACACGAATTTGGGGGAGAGGGGGGGGGGATGACAGTGTTTTGGGCTGCTCCCCTCCGCCTTCCCGGGGAAGACGCCTCACTTTTTTTTTTTTTCCTGGGTTTTGAGGCGGGGGGAGGGAAGCAGCGGCCGGGGCCGGGAGTTGCGGGCGGGCTGGGGCGGGGAGAGGAGCCAGGGGCGGCGGGGTCCCAGCGCCCAGCCCTCGCTCGGGGTGCGCGTCAGAAAACGACCGTGTCGGTGCGCGGTTACGAAAGGTGTTTGGGGCGAAGAACCAGTTTCGGTATGACCGACCGACGGGCTTGGTTGTATTAATACTGCCAAAGGTAAAAAAAAAAAAATATAAAAATAAAGGAAATCAATAGGCAGAGCAGCCCTCGGCTATTACAACTAATGCCTGCTTAATCTCTGCCCCTAGGAGCCGACGTTCACATGGGCTCTTAGCATTGCTAATGCGACCGGGCTGAGCCCGGCTCCCTCTTCCCAGGGAACCGAGGGGGGATCCCAGGATCCTGTCCCCTGTGAAGGTGACAGCTGCCGGGACCTTCCGGCAGGGAGACTGTGCCCAGCCTCTCAAAGTCAAATCCAGTGGGGAGGGAAAAAAAAAAAAAAAAAACCCCGAAAAAACAAAACCCCACAACCCGAGGGTTAGGGCTACCTGGGCGGTCCCAGCCGGGGTCTTACCCTCCGTCCCCGGCTCCGAGGTGGTCGTACAGCTTCCCTCTATTTTGCCATAAAGTATCGGGATGCTTAAAAGGTGAAATTGATTTTTTTCTCCTTTTTTTTTTATTTACCGGCCGTGTTTGGGGTCGATCAACAGGCAATGGAGCAAGGCTGTGCATCTATCGATCAGGGAGGGGACGGGTTTTGGCTGAATCTCTTTTCAGAAACAGGTGTTTAAACATGATAGTGGCTCCAGTCAATTAACCCATTAAAAACCCGTTTTATCACATTGATTCCCGCAGGCTGCCATAAAAGGTTGTGGTTTGAAAGCCTCTTTGTTAAGTGGGGGGGTGTATACGGATGGATGAATGGAAGGGGGGGCGAGGGGGTTGCAAATTGTCCCCAAATGTATCGAGCAGGAGAGTAAGATGCCAAGCTGCCCTTTCTTGTTTGCTTTCCCACCCAGCCGGGCTGCCCCGGCATCTCAGCTCGCCCGGTCTCCGCCCCATCTGTTCCCGAGCCCGGCTCCGCCGAGAGGTGGAGTGGTCGCCCTGGGCCCGGAGGCGAGTTGAGAGGGGCTCCTGCCGCCCCCCTGTCCGCCCTGGGCCGCCCGACTGGCAAAAGAAGTTGACGCGTCCCACTCGGGAAGGGTCCTGTGGCGGGAGTGGGGGGCAAGGAGACACTCGCCTGGGGAGGAGGGGGCGGGCTCGGGGCGGGGGCCAAGGCGGGCTGGGGGTGCAGCGGAACGGTAGCCCTAGGAAGTTGGAAGCGCTGCTTTTCCCTAAACAGGACAGTTTATGAGCACACACACTCCCCGCCCCAGCACCTTTTTCAGTGATCGCGCTGTAAGAGTTATTTGCTACAGGCGTCAGTAGCCCCGTTATTAGTCCCCCCCCTTACGGTGACTGCCCTGCAATCTGTGTGAGGGCAAAGTCAGTCAGTGCTCTGGTGCAAAACGGCTCTGTGAAAATCACCCCTTTCCCAATAGGTAAATAAGGACCGGGCCCCCACTCCGGCTCGGGTTGGTGGGAAAGGAAAGGGGTTTTGGTTTTTTTTTTCCTTCTCGTTTGGCTGGGGGTCATTACCCGCCTTCCCACGGCTGCTTTTCCTCTGGGTACCTTCCATTTCTGCTGCGAGATTATTCAGATGTCTAGTTTCCCTCCACCCCCAGACCCTTCCTTGTTTGCTGTTTTCTGAAGTAAGCAGTGGATGTGGCCGAAAAGGTTTGAAACCGTGTCAAAGTGATGTTTTAATCTCGTTGAAAAGTGTATTAAAGGAGAAGATGTAATTTGTGGGGATGTTTCGATGAAAGGAGAGATTGGAGTGGATGATGCTTTCGCTCTCCTGCGAACCTCATGTCATGTTTATATTGAAGCCCTGTGTCGCTAATCTAATTTGCAATAACAGGATGGCCTGCAAGAAAGAAGCTTCTATATGATTTCGTTTCTTTCTTTCCTTGTCTATTTTTTTTCACGCAAATCCCTTCTGTCTTGCCCTGAATGATGCCTCTGCAACCAGGGGATAACTGTCGAGGATGCGCAGCAGAAATATTTCCTTTCTCCAATATTTCCACTTCTCTCCAAGCGATGAGCCCCAGTCAGAAACAGCCAGGTTGCCCCGCTGGAGACCGGGTGCCGCACTTCGGCTCGTGAAGCTTTTTTTTTTTTCTTGACTGACATTTCAACAGCGCAATTTTAAAGCTTAACTTCGTCGTAACTTCCGTGTCACACCCGTCCGACGAGCCCTCCCTTCCCGCAGCTCTTCTTTTTCCTTTAAAAGTTTACCGTTACACAACTATACTTTCAAAATATTTTCCCGGCGGTAGAAAGTAAATGGCTGGGTAGATTTCTTAAATAAATAAATAAATAAAAATCTATGGGCTCTCGATTAACACATCTTGTAAGAAGTCAAAGGTCTGGCCGTCTCCTTAGATGGAAAACCCAAACCCTAGGAAATGAGACAGTGCAAACCCTAATCTCCCGCAAGATGTTTTTAGCACATATTCGCGGCGTGCGCCTTAGTAATAATAATTTTAAAAATATCTGAACAGACTTGAAAATTACAACTTTTGTGCAGTGTAAAAAGGTGTATTCAGCCTGTTAATTACAGGGGGTTGTGTCACTGGAATGTTATCAATGACCCGTCTAATTTTACCGTAATTACTGACAAAATAAGACAAAGATGGATCACAATACAGAATATTCCTCTCTCGGAACAATATTGTGCTGGAAGTCGAGCTAATACGTAACATAAACAAACATTTTAGAAAAATGCTTCTGCTGGCAGAACTTCGATAGGGCCCATTCTGCTTTGTCTACCGGCTGGTAACTCCCACCGGGCTGAGGATCGGGCCCGTTTCGGGAAGAGGGGCCACTCGGTACGTCCGGCGTGGGTGGGTAGGGGGAATCTCTTCTTAGACTGAGGCTGGCCGTCCCACCGAGGTGTTCCCCGCCGTTCCCCCCGCAGTGTCGGCCCCGGGAGCCATGCAGAGGTGATACCCCCACCCCTGTACCCTCTCCATACCCCCTGCCCACTCGCCCACCGGGACCCGCCGTCGGGTCAGGGAGGCCGCCGGCTGCCGCGGAGACGAAACGGGCGGGAGCTCGATACCGCTTTATTTAGGGGCAACGAAAACACAAAGTCTGTTCTCCAAACCAGTGAAAATAGGAAAGGATGGAGCGAAAACAAAAACGCTGAGGTATACCAACTCTTTGGAAAGGGGCGATTTATCGATACTGGCGGGGGCGGGGGGGGGTGATGCAAAATTCCTTTAGAAAAATGGCTTCAGCCGTCCCTTTATCGGAACGATAAATAGATAAGTGGAAGTGCCCACACGGAGCAGCTGGATGCCCTCCGGACGCTTTGATTTGCTCCGGAGCGGGCTGGTCCTGAGCGCACCCCGGGGGTCCCTGTCGCGCCCCCTCCCCAGAGCCCGCTCCCCTGCCGGCCCAGAGCGCGGGGGTCACCCGTCTCCTCTCACTGGGACTTCAGGAACCTTTCGGCCCCGGCTTGTCCCCACCCTTGGTGTTTCCCCGCCTCTGCCCCCGGTGCACCCCGGCCGAGCAGTCTCAGCGCCGGCCGCCCCGTCCACGCATGTTCCCAGCGCGGTGGTGGGCGACCCGTCGGTTAAGGGAGGGAAATACAGGGAAAATGGCCTTGGGGGACAAGCTTCCCTCCCCACCTCCCCCGCCCCGAGCCGCTCTGGGGATCCGCAGGGAGGTCCCGCAGCGGGGCCGCCGCTCGGGTCGCGCTGATGTCGCGATGGCCCGGGCTGTCGGGAGCAGGGCGGCGGCAGGACAAACCCTCGCCCTCCTCACGCTTCCCGTTGGCTGGCACAGCTCTCCCGGGCGAGGGGGGGAGACATTTCTCGTCAGGGAATTTTAGTCCTCGCCTTACCCCCCCCCCCCCCGCCCCGTTTTCCTTTCCCCCCTCCTTCCCTTTCATTCATAAACCTGGTGGCTATAGACGCAGCTTGAATATTGACGTCTCTTCCCCCAACTGCTCCTCCGTTAACCCAATTACAGAATTCATCAAGAACTGTGTTGAATTATCTCTTTCCATACAGTATCAGCATTAGCCTAATTAAAAGCTATAATGTCTGATATAATGATTAAATCGTTAGCTCTGCTGTAGGGAAGCAATATTTTGTTTTCCCTTCAATTAGAAGCTGATTGAGGTTTTCAGAGCAGGTCAGCTGTGAAATTTGAATTATATGTGTGAGTACCGTTCACAGGGTGAGCCCCTACTCAAAAGCTCCAGAGATTCTCCAAACGCTTTTACCCACCAGCAAGCTGGGAAAAGGCAACAAAACACACAGAGAGCCCCTAGCCGATTTGGGACCGGGGCTGTGGGATTCCCGTTGTTAGTGCTCGGAAAGAGAGCGGGTTTTTTATCCAGGTGCCCTTTTTCCCTCCATCCCATCCCCGTCCGTCTTCAAAATCGTGATCCCCGAGTCGCCAACTGACCGAGGCGTGAAGGGGCTTCCCCTTCCCTCCCTTCCTTCCCTGCTCCCTCCCGGTTCCTCGCTTTGGCCCAGGTAACGACGCCCCGTTCGCATTTCGGTGGAGCTGCAAGGGATTCCCACCCCAGACGGGGCTGGCGAGGGGTCAGTCAGCATCTCCCCATGGCATCTCCCCATAGCATCTCCCCATGGCATCACCTGCCCGGCGGGGGCTGGCCCTCGCCACTAGCCATTCGCCGGCCCGGGGCGAGGGCGGCGCGGCGGCAGCCAGCAGACGGCGATCGCCGCCTGCTCCGGGGCTCCCGGCTCGGCCCCGCCGCCCCACCTTGCCCCTTCCTCGCCCTCGGGGCCCATGCACGGCCAGAGGGGCATAGACCCGACCGAGTTCGCCGCGAGCGGCCCCCGCGTCGGGGGAACGGTGGCCGGGGCCAGGGGGCGACAAAGGCTACTGCCGGAGCTTTGGGTCTCCCTGTGCAGGATCGCCTCCCCCCTGGATGCCCTGCAGCCTTCACCCACGCACACACCCCCTCGTGTGTCGTGTTCCGCCCCCCCGTTCCCGTCCTCACTCCTGATTGTTTGCAGCTCCGCTTTCCCCCGTGGGCACTTCGAGGATCTCGGGCGCAGCCCCCCGCCCGCACCACCCCAACCCTCTAGACCACCCCTGGCTTGTCGCTTCTGTCAGACGGCGCTAGCCAAAGTGCTTGACCTCGTCCCCCTCCCGCCAGTCGGGACCTGCACCCCACCTTTACGATGGAAGAAAAGCGCCTGTCTGCCTCCCGAGACGGTTTTTTCACACCCCCCTCCCCGCCCTTCCCCGGTCGATATACAGCCCCCGGCCGTCGGGGAGCAGGATGCGCCCAGGGCAGGGGCAGAGGGGGAGCTCACGGATGCAGCATCTTCTCGCCCCCCTACTCCCTGCACACCTGTATCCTCCCTAAAGGACAGGGCTCACGGCGGTTCGGCTGCTTTTAGGTAAGGGAAGGGGCGCTCAGTGTTTATTTGCTGGGGGGGAGGGGCACATAGAGCCCCGCACCGAGGGAAAGCCCAGGAGGGGGACTGTCCCCCGCACCTGGAAAGGGCAGGGTCAACATGGGCTGTGGTTTCCCTGCATCTGGGGGGATAGGAAGGGAGGGTGTATCCCCAATTCCCAGAGATGAGCGTGTTCCCATATGGTCTGCCGGTTGGCAAGGGCGCATGGGGCACATCTGAAAAAGGTTGGCCTGCACCAGTTCGCCCTGTTTATTTGTTGGGAGGCTTTCAGGTAGCTTTATACCAAATTTCAGAGAAAAAAAAATACCACCAGGGCTTCGGGTGGACAATGCGCCAGCCATGTCATTTATCTTGCAGTTTTTACTCCTAATATCTTCCTTTGGCCATCCGGGTGGAAATGCGCCTTTCTGCCACCACCTTCTCTCCCCTCCTCCACCTTGCCTACCCCAGACAATTATAATTTTCACAATTTGTATT
Source organism: Chlamydotis macqueenii (assembly GCF_036417535.1). Lineage (NCBI taxonomy): Eukaryota > Metazoa > Chordata > Aves > Otidiformes > Otididae > Chlamydotis > Chlamydotis macqueenii. The sequence goes on along the minus strand of NC_141556.1, from coordinate 152,090,658 downwards.
TGTATTTGTACAAATGATGTATTTCATCATCTAGTGGCCACAGCAGCCTTGCTTGTTTTGCCCCTACAGATGTAGCAACCCATCAACTTGGGAAAACATTGGCCGGAGCAGCGCGGGCCTGATCCCGTGTCTCCGGCCTTCCCGCCATATTCCTGGCTTTTTGCACCCTTAGGGGTGACTGGAAGGGAACGGTCACCCTGAAAGCATCTCTGCCAGCCCACCGCCACACAAGCCAACAGCAACACCCTGGCTGAGCTCGAAAGGCCCAGAAGCAGGCTGAGGCCTCAGCCATGGGAAATGAAGAGAGAGGTGCTTTCCTCTCCCGGGCAAACCCAGATCATCGTGATGAGATCGCTATTTCATGACAAATTGTTGAAAAAATAGGAAAAAAAAAAAAAAGTTGTCAAATCCTAGCCCAGCGCCAAAGGCTGAGGCTTTGTGCGTGGTGCATGCTCCTCTCACAGAAAACTTGTGGCGGTAATAACAGGGATCAGGGGAGCGGTGGCGTGGTCCCAGCCTTGGGTGGCCACGAGGGTTGGGAACATTCACACCAGCGGAGCGGGGAAAGGGCAAGGATGCTGCGTGGCCCTCTCTATGCCTGGTGAAAGAGACGGGGGTGGTGGTTTGCGCACATGGGGGTTTGTGCGACGGACTGGCCATTCCTCTGGCTGCCATTAAAGATCGTAGTGTGAATTTCAGCAGGGACCATTTTCTCCCATCTATAAAACAACTATGAGCAGCGTCACTAGACAGCCATGGCACAAAGACAGTTTTTTAGTATTTTCAGGGGAAAAAAAGTCACACGCCTGTGCTTACTCTGTACAAATATAACGTGTTTCTGCGTACCTCCGTTAGCCTCAGATGCTTTTGACTTCCCCAGGACTAAGTGCATAATGTCGGCCTCCAGCCCCTGCCTCGTGCCAGAGTTTAGGCCTGGGAGCAGTTTTAACGGTGGGGAGAGCCGAATGCCCCCCCTGTCCCACCCCCCCGCCCAGGGAAATCTCCAGGACAGATGAAGCCCTGGGGAACAGGCGTGTTTAGGTGCCGCTCGCACCGGTGAGGTAGCCACGAGGGCTGCCCGGCCAAGGGCGGGCAGTCCGGGCCACCTCCACTCCCCTCCAAAACCCCCCCTGCGACCGTCGAAGTGCCGGGGCGCGTCCGGCGCGGAAGGGGGCAGGCGGCGGCGCGAGGCCTCCCGTCCAGCTATGCCCGGCGGGGCGGGGGTGGCCGGTATGTCCCGTCCGTCCGTCCGTGTCCGCCCCCTCCGTGACTCCCCCCCCTCGTCCGCCCGCCGTTCGCCTTCACTTTTCGCCGGGCGCGGCGCGCCCCGCCGGACGTCACTGCGCAGCCCGCGCGCCATGCAAATCGCCGCCCGCCGGCGCGCCCCCATTGGCCACCGCCGGGCGATTTAAGGCGGGACCGGCGCCCCCTGTATGGCTGCGGCGCCGCGCGCCCGGCTCCTCCTCCTCGCCCGTCCCGTCCCGTCCGGTCCCATCCCATCCCGTCCCACCTCATCCCGTCCGATCCTGTCCGGTCCGGTCCACGCCTGGTGTCACCCGGGCCGCGTGAGGGAGAGCACCGCCCGCGCATCGCTGCGCCCCGGGCCGCTCGGCTCGGCGCTGGTTGTGGTTGGGTTCCATCCCCCCATCCCCCTCCCCCGATCCTCCTCCCGCTTTTTTTTTTTTTTTTGGGGGGGGGGGGGGGATAGCTAACGTTTAAATACTTTTTTTTTTTTTTCCGCCTCCTTTTTGCGTGGCGGTGGGTTCTCCTCTCTCTTCTGCTCCGTTCACCTGCGATCGGCGGATGCAAGTCACACACGCTCCCTCCTTCCTTCCCTCCCTCCCTCCCTCTCTCTCTCCAAGTTAGCAAAGAACAAAAAAAAAAAAAAAAAAAATAGCTGGGTTACGGATAAGAGCGGGAGCGGAGGGGTGTGCGCGCGCCTGCCGGGGAGCGCCGGGAGCGGAGGACACCGCCGACGGCTCCGCGCGCTCCTCCCTCCGCGCCAAGAGAAGCTGCCGCCGCAAGTTTGGCCGCGCACCTGTTTGAGCAGCCCCGCAGCATCCCCGCCTCGCCGCCGAGCCCGGCCAAGTGCTTTGCGAAAAGGGGAGAAAGTTTTTTTTGTTGTTGTTGTTTTTTGGTTTTGGGTTTTTTTTTTTTTTTCCGCCGGCGGGGTCGCCGATCGCTCTGCTCTCCTCGCGGTTTTCTCCTCCCTCCTCCTCTTTTTTTTTTTTTCTTTTTTTTTTTTTTTTTTTTTTTCGCACGGCGGTCGCTACCGAGATACAAACGAGTTTTGCCTTGCTCGCTCCCCGTCCTCCCGGGCTCCTCTATGTTTGTTTCTTTTTTCACGCCTGGCGCCGGTGGAAAATAAAAAAGCTACTTGAATGTACAGCATGATGATGGAGACGGACTTGCACTCCCCCGGCGGAGCCCAGGCTCCCACGAACCTCTCGGGGCAAACCGGAGCGGGAGGCGGCGGCGGCGGCGGAGGAGGAGGTGGCGGCGGCGGCGGCGGCGGGGGGAACAAAGCGAACCAGGACCGGGTCAAGAGACCCATGAACGCCTTCATGGTGTGGTCGCGGGGCCAGCGGCGGAAGATGGCCCAGGAGAACCCCAAAATGCACAACTCGGAGATCAGCAAGCGCCTGGGGGCCGAGTGGAAGGTCATGTCGGAGGCCGAGAAGCGACCCTTCATCGACGAGGCGAAGCGGCTGCGGGCGCTGCACATGAAGGAGCACCCGGATTATAAATACCGGCCCCGGCGGAAGACCAAGACCCTGCTGAAGAAGGACAAGTACTCGCTGGCCGGCGGGTTGCTGAGCGCCGGCTCGGCCGGGGGCGGCCCGGCCGGCGTCGGCGTGGGCATGGGGGTCGGCGTCAGCCCCGGCGGCGGCGTCGGGCAGCGGCTGGAGAGCCCCGGCGGCACGGCCGGCGGCGGCTACGCGCACATGAACGGCTGGGCCAACGGCGCCTACCCGGGCTCGGTGGCGGCGGCAGCGGCGGCGGCGGCGATGATGCAGGAGGCGCAGCTCGCCTACGGCCAGCACCCGGGTGGCGGCGGGCACCCCCACCACCCGCACCCCCACCACCCCCACCACCCGCACAACCCGCAGCCCATGCACCGCTACGACATGGGCGCCCTGCAGTACAGCCCCATCTCCAACTCGCAGGGCTACATGAGCGCCTCGCCCTCGGGCTACGGCGCCCTGCCCTACGGCTCCCAGCCCCACCAGAACTCGGCGGCGGCGGCAGCGGCGGCGGCGGCGGCGGCCGCCGCCTCCTCGGGGGCTCTGGGGGCCCTGGGCTCACTGGTGAAGTCGGAGCCCAGCGTCAGCCCGCCCGTCTCCTCGCACTCGCGGGCCCCCTGCCCCGGGGACCTGCGGGAGATGATCAGCATGTACTTACCGGCGGGGGAAGGCGGGGACCCGGCGGCCGCCGCCGCCGCCCAGAGCCGGCTCCACTCCCTGCCCCAGCACTATCAGAGCGCCAGCACCGGGGTGAACGGCACCGTCCCCTTGACGCACATCTGAGCCCCCGACGGCACCGGCAGGCGCGGGCGAGGGCACCGCCACCGGCTCGGCTGCCGCCGCCGGTACCGGCCCTGGCCCCGGCCCCGGGCCGCCTCGCAGGACTGCGCGCCCCGCCGCCGCCCGCCGCTCCTGCCCCGCTCCCGCCTTCCTCCTCTCTTATTTTCGCCCCTCGCTCCCCTTCCCTCCCTCCCTCTCCCGCCTCTCTTTTTTTTTCCCCCTCCGTTTCTTTCTTCCTTACTTTTTGTACAGAAATGTTTTGATGTTCTTGTAATAATAATAATAATAAATAATAATAATAATAACGAGAGAGAAAAAAGGTAACGGTTGCTTTACTTACCTTTTTTTTTTAGAAGGACTAGTTTACGAAACTAGTTTTAGACTGAACTTCTGTGTTTTATCAAGACTTTTTGTACAGTATTTATCGTTCACCCGAGAGACATAGAGCGTTTATTTGCGAAAGAGGAGAGAGGGAGAGAAAGGGAAAAAAAAACAAAAACAAAAACAAAAACAAACTACGTCGAAAAGACAACAACAACAACAAAAATATCGATAATAACCACACCAAGCTGTAGGCGATGCCAACTTTTATACCGCGCGGAACCGCTACGATTTCGGTCACGGATCGCTTATTGCGAAGGCTTTTTATTGCCTAATTAACTCCAAGTCGATGGGGAAACAGTTCTCATTTATTACTCATGTACTAAGGCAAATCCAAACCAACGCTTTCAAGTTTTTGGTTTGTTTTTTTTTTTTTGTAGATGTTCTCGCGTTTTGAGGTTTTTGTTTGTTTTTTTTTAATTTGTTTATTTATAAAACTTTTTTTTTTGTGACTGCAATGTTTTGGTTTTTTTTTTCTGGGTTTTGTAAAACTTTATTGTATCAGGATCTTTTTTTGTTGGTTCGTTTCCTTTTTGGTTTTGTTTTCTTTTTGTATAATTTCTTGTAAATGCATTGTGAAATAATTTTTATTTAGGCGCTGCGAGGGAATTCAGATTGTGTATATAGTTTACTAAAAAGCCTTTCTGCTAAACAGAAATCCTAAGGATGCGTTCCATTTTGAGTTAAATAAATTTCGAAGCGGAAAAAGTCACCTGTTTTTTTTTTTAATGAAAAAAAAAAAACCCTAAGCGGAGAAGATAGGACTGTTTTCACCACGCTGTGCCTGCCAATACGGCAGGTAAACCTAGGACGTGCGGCAGACAGAACGCAGAGCAATCCCGCAGTAAATGTCGATGTCTCTATCGTGCGTGTGAATCCGGAGGGGTGAGGGCAGATTTATTTTAGCGACCTGCTGAATCGCTCTGCCCAGCCGTCAGCGTTCATTTTGTGGTTCTTTTTCGTCTGGGTCGGCGGTGCGGACCTCGCCCGGGGCCCTAACTGTCCTCCCCCCCGCCCCGAGGGGGAGGTCGGGGGCTGGGGCCGTTGAGGGAGGGCTGCCCCCCTCCCTCCGCGCCCCGCCGGGGGTCTCCGCCGGCCAGGGGGTCCCCGCCCCCTCCTCAGGGGACGCGGAGGCAACGGCCAGCGCCCGGCTTCTCCCTCTCATTAACGCCATGAAAAACCAAAAGCGCTTCGAGCGTCCCGAAAATAAAAGCGACCTCTAAACCCCAAGCCCCAAAAGCAGCCCCGGCCCTCCCGAGCGTCCCAGGGGGACGAGCAGCGTCCCACGCTGCCACTCCACCCGAACTGGGGCACTGGTTCCAGCTGCTGCTGCGAAAGCTGCCGGGCAAAGCGGTGCGTGCGCCTGCTCTTTGCGGAATGTCGTTCGATGCTTGAAATTTTTTTTTTCTTTTTTTTTTTTTTTTTTCCCCCCCTCTAGCTGTTGATCGGTACCTTTCGGTATGCTGGAATTAAAAGTTTGCTGTAAACTTCGTCGGATAGAAATAACAGCATTTAGCGTTGCATTTTAAAATCGTACCGTAGCAAATAAATGTTGAAATTCGTCATAGCTGCTGGAGCAAAAGGAAAAAAAAAAATTAACTTTCAGGGTCGCAGCAGGCTGCAGGGCTTTTTGAAAACCATTTATTAGCGCTGGGGAGTGAGTGCTTCACCCATCCTGGGGCGGGGAGGCCGTAGCTGGTTAGCGGGGAGCCGCTTCGGCCGCTGTCAGGGGCGGCACTGTACCCCCAGTTTGTAACTCTTCGGACTCATTGCGATAATTTCATGTAAATAGCTCCTTGGTCAAGGCAAACGCCAGATTTTCAAATTTTCACGGAAGCTGTCTATTGATTTCAAACCAGGCAAGACAATCCCCCCTTCTCTTTTTCTCTTTTATGATTTTTTTAAAATTTTTTTTACTATTTGAGTCTCTTATTAAAGAGAGGTGTGCGCAGGTTTTGGAGACACTCAGCGTACAAACAGCACCCGTCGGCTACCTCCAGCTAAGCGCGGCCCTATGTGTCATCTAAAATATTTAAAATATTACTAGGCGTAGTTTTAAATCCGCGGAATAAGCTGAGTACCTGTTGAACTCCTGTTTGAGATGCTTTATCCATCGTGTCTATAGGCTCCTGCACGTATCTATATGCGCTATAGATAGGGACCAAAGGGAAGTGTGTGTGTGTGTACGTGTGCACATGCAGACGCATATACATCTGATGCAACCTTGTTACGTGGCTTTTCTTTCAGGGTCTCAGCTATTGAAAAAAAAAAAAAAAAGTCACATTTACTGACAATGGGGAAAAGAAAAATCCCGGCTAGGCGCTCCCGCGTCGCTGGACGCGGCTGGCGGAACCGGGGAGAAAAGCAAATAAAACATCTGTACAACGTCCAGACAACAGGAATGCTATAGGGGGAAGCGCTTAAAAGAGAAATATTACGGCTCTGGAAATCAGCTCCTTTTAACGAGCCTTCCCTCCTCCCCTCACAATTTAGCGGCTCAATGGCCTTATGCCTAGAATAATAGGAATACCTGCACTTCCAGCGCAAGGGGATTAAACAGACCCCATCTCGGCTATATTCAAATAAGTTTCCCATATTCTCAGCCCACCTTTCGAATAAATACAATCCCCTCTGCGAATGCCCCCCCCCAAACAAACAAAAAAAAACCAACCCAAAATGTAACAAAGCAAAAACCAAAACCCACCACCCGTCAAAAACCAGCCCCCCAAACACCGTAAGGGTAGAATTTATTGCTGTTCGTGGTTTACTGGTTTGGTGGTTTAGTTTAAGTAGAGTTGCATTTCGCGTTTGGGTATGCGAACAGAGTTAAAACAAGTTTGCTTGTTGGGTTTAGGGACGGTAAAAGATTTCGATTTTCGGGCTTTTTACTGTGCGGGCTATATATAAGAGAATAATTGAATATGCAAAACTAAGAATAGGTTTAAGCGATTTGTGGTTTAAGTACATTGCATCTAAAATTGTGTGAAATGTTCCCCCTATAATGTGATTGACAGAGCTATTAAAATCACCTATGTGGAAGAATTTAAAAAAAAAAAAAGTCATCTCTTTTTCAGGAAAAGGAAGGAAAATCCAGGCAGCAAGGGAAAGGGGAGCGGGGCGCAGGTGCCCTCTATGCGGAGTTAGGCTGTAGCGTGGGGCGCTTGGGGTCAGGGCCCCCCGCGGGTTCGACCCCCTTTCCCCATCCCCCTTCTCCCCGGTCACCGCTCCACCGGCGAGTCCCCCTGCCCTGGGAGGGGGGCGGTGGCGGAGGATCCAGGAGGACAGGAGGCACAGGGCGATAACGGGTTTGACCCGCTCCAAACTGCGAGCCAAAACGCAAACTTGGCCTGAACTCCACAACTCTTTTCCTTTTATTTTTTTTCTTTCTTTTTTTTTTTTTTTTCCCCCTCCTCCTTCCCCACCTCCCTCCTTTTCCCGTGCGTGGCTCGCTGAGCTCGTAGGAGTGCCGCTGGGCCCGGGGGAAAAACCTTTCCCTCTTTCCCTCCAGCTCCACTCCTCCGCCCCCTCCACCGGAGTCACACCGTGGCAAGCCCGGGGCGGGGAGGGGGGGACGGGACAGGGGTGGGACATCCACGGGACGCGATTCCGGGCCTCTGGGAGCGGAGAAGGAGGGGGAGACATGAAATTACCCATGAAGATAAAATCAGGAACGGCTCTAGAAATCCGAGCAGGGGGTCGTGAGGATGCAGCCCCAACGCCCTCGGGGGGCCACAGCGGGGCAAGAAGCCTCCCCTCTCGATGCCCCTTGGAAAGGTATGGGGGTGGGGAGGATGTTCCTTCCCAGCTGCGCCACACGCAGGCAGCATCAGGCCGGAGGGACCGGAACGCGAAACGCGGTTGCAGGGGCTTTTTTTTTTTATTATCACGCGTAAACTGTCACGAAAGGGAGAAAAAAAAAAATTAAAAATTCCACAAAACACCACTCCGCAACGCCGATAAACCAAATCAAACAGCTCATCTGAGCCCTGCCGTAGAGTAAAACGCAGCTGAAACACGCGAGCTGGCAGCTGCCCGTGGGTTTGACGCGCTCGCCGGAGGAGACGCGCTCCTGGGCAGGGGGCCTACGCCCCCCCCCCCCCCCCCCCCCCCACTCCTTTCGCAGGGACTCACCGAGCCCTTTTCTGCCCCGCTCCCCTCGGCAGGCTGCGGCTCTCCCCTTTCCTCCCACGCTCAGCAACACGTGGGGGAGCGCCGGGAAGGGGCAGCCCCGTGGGGGCGGGCAGCGTCCCAGTGTGTCTGTCTGTCTGCGTGTCCGTGTGAGTGTGCAGGGGGCTGATGTTCCGGGAAGAGCCCTCCCCGCTAAGCAAGAGGGTCTCCCCCGGGGCCTGTGGGGGGATCTGCAAGCTGCAGCCCCAAGAAGCGAGGTGGCCCCCACCTCGTGGCATCGGAGGGGCTGCAGATGAATTATGCAAGAGGAAGATGGGGGTGAAATGAGCGGGGGGGGGGGGGTGGGTGGGTGGAGAGGGAGCGAGGGAGGGAGGAGGGGGGCCGGTGTTTGGAGAGCGAGGGATTAGAGAGGAGAGTCCTGACCCCGAGATGAACGGCCAGTCAAACCCGTTTACAATCACCCAGCAGAACACCGACGGCTCCCGCTGCAAGGCAGCGGCCGGCCGGGCAGGCAGCGAGTCTGGAGTCCCCCGCGGAGTGGGAGGCTGGTGGGGGAGGCCCCGGCCCGACTCCGGGGAGAAGGGAGACTCCAGAGCCTTTCGGGAGCGGGGCTGGGAAAAAGTGTCCCGGGGAGGGCAGGGGGCTACAGTGGGTACTGTGGGGAGGATGCTGCGGGGCGCCCCGTTCTCCCACCGCAGCCTTTTCTGGCCCCTCATGGACGAGCAGGGGGGAAGGGGGGCATGCAGGCGTGAGAGACGAAGTGGTGGTAGCGGGGCGAAATATCTGGGCAAACCAAGCGCGGTGCTGCCAGCCGGGAAAGGCCGCCCTCGAACTCCACACAGGACCTCCCCGGGCCGCGGGGCTCCCGCCTGCACCGCAGCCCTGCTCCAGCCAAGCGTTCAGCGGGCGGGAGGGTTGGGGGGGGTGGGGGGGTGTGTGCACAGACCGACCGCCCTCCTGGGCCGCAGACCATCTGCTGCACGGCTACTGGGGGCGGATGGGGAGCGGGGAGCTGCCCTTCGACGGGCCGGCAGCGACGAGTAGGGGCCCCGGGGGGCACCGGCTCTGCCCAGCCGCCCACAGCCCACTCACACAGACATGGCACAGGGAGCGGTAGACGACACAAGCTAACTTTTTTTTTTTTTTTTTTTTTTTTTTTTTTTTTTTTGAGGGGGGAGCAAGCCGTCCCTCCACCTCTCGGCATTTTGGCCCCTTCTCTTCCAGAAAACACAGCTCCCCCCACCCCCAGCCTCTAACCCCGCACCAGGGCGGCAGGAGGGGAAGCAGGGATTTCTCCCGACGGGCAGGTGTGGCTGGAGCGGGAGGTTTTCGGTAACAGAGGCCGAAGGGAAAGCCCCTTGCCTTTTACATTCTGCCGACGGGGGAAGCTTTGCGAAAGCCAGGATTAGCACACCAAAGTTCAGAGGCTATCGGGGCGGTGCGGTGTATGGGGCCCGCTCCTACGGCCCCATGCCCGAGGTAACCTTCCCTAGTCCTCCTGCCCAAAATCAAGACACCCCTGGCGATGCCTGTGCAGGATATGCCAGAAGCCAGCAGGAGCTGGCTGAACTCAGATAGCACCGCTGTCAAAAAGTCTGGAGGCACCAATGGGGCCTTGCGACAAAGAACACCCCCTGAGTCCTCTTTACAAAACCTTGGGGTGCCCCTGGGCAGTTTCATGCCCCTCTTTCCCCGACGGTGCAATTCCCTGGAGGGAGGAGCCTTCAGAAAGATCTTCGTTTCAAGAAAGTCATTCAAGTGCTTTAGCACGGCCTGTCAGGACGGGTTTGGGGGTAAATATCCTTCATGCTCGGTCAAATCCCATTGTCCACGCTTTCAACCCGGGCACCTCTCATGGATTTGGAGAAGACGTGTGCCACGGTTAACTGCGGCTCTCGGATAGAGTGACTATCCTCCAGGAAAGAAAAAAAAAAAAAAAAAGGGGGGACAATGAAACCCAGGAGAAGCAGGAGAGCATCTGGCGGTGGTCAAACAATTGAGCGAGTGCCAGAGGGCGAGCTGAGCTCCGCCGAGTGGGGAAAAGGCGGCTCCAACCCGGGGCAGACCAGCGTGGGCTGAGGAAGTGTCCGCTGACGCGGGTGGGGAAGGAGCGAAGTCCGCAAGGTGTGTATTTAGGAGAAGGGTAGCTTCCACCGGGAGGAGGTGAAATATAGTTTACCAAGGCGTAAAACTCTCCATCGCAACCAGGACCTGGCGCTGAACAAAGGCACCGTACATTTTGGGGAGTATAATTTATCCACGCGGGTGCGGAAAGGTTGCGGGGACTGTAGGGAGACGTTTATTTCCTACCCCAAAATTGTCTCGCACGAATTTGCAAAGTACTGCTGATTCCAGGACAGAAAAAACAAACAAACAAATAAACAAACTGTAGAGGAAGACTGTCTAAAAAAAAAAAGTGTCAGTGGGTGGACGGTTCAGTCCTCATCAGATGGGCACAACGAGGTGACAGGCTCCGCAAACTTGGAGCTGCAAACACCCAAAACGGGATGAGAGACCTAAAACTCCTGGCACGGGAGGCAGAAACGAAATATCCACATGAAAAGGCAATTCTGACCCAGTGCGGAAAGCCGGGGGCTTTGAAACAGCCCCAGAGTAGTGCCTCAGGGCTGCAGGCACCCCAACCCTGGTCCCACCCTCCTGCCTTACACACAGGTTGATACCTCCAAATTTTGGAAAAATCCTGAATGATCACTTGATCAAGCTATCGGATTAGCTTTCCACACTACCTTTCGTTTTACTTGTATGTAGCAGAAGACAGAAAGGGGTTTGTTTTGGTTTAGGTTTTTTTGGGGTTTTGTTTGTTTTTTTTTTGTTTGTTTGTGGTTTTTATATATATATATATATAATCTGTGCCTTCGTGCATTGTCAGTCCTACCTTCCTCTAAATTGCTTTTCAGCCACAGAGCAGGTGAGGGCTGCGTGTTTCCCCCGTCCGTCCTCGATGTTAGAGTGTAGAAAATAGTGCGAAAACCAAGATGCTTGTACAACCGTATCGCTGAGAGCTCGTTCATTTCCTACCTTGAAGGGCAGGAAAAAAAAATAAAAGAAAACTAGGTGAGGAACGCCTTTTAAAATACACGGCAGTAGGGGAGCTGAAGCCTGTGTGTTTCGGAATGGAGAGGTCTGGAGGAGAACTGTTAATCTCAGATTCCAGAAAACAGTTTAGGGAGATGAAAATTTCAGAAAAAAAAAAAAAAAAGACAAAAAAGAAATGAAGAGCCGAACAAAGGAAGCGTGGAGTTTAACCTAACGAACTTCTCAGCAGTGTGTCTCTAACTGCCATAAGGGTGAAGAGGAAGCCATGCATTTTCTGGGGCTTTCCATGCTCTGGTGTCCCATCATTACTTCTATGTCTTATGGAACAGATGAAAGAATGAAGAAATGAGAGCAGAACAGGCATTTCTCCCCCCAAAAGCACTTTATCTGTTAATGTCCCTCTCACTTTCTAACTTTTCTAGCAAGGCTGAGGAGGTTTCTGCTGACCCTCCATCCAAAAGGCCCATGCAGCAGACCAACTTTCGGGTCATGAGGTAGGGAGCCATAGACTTCTCATTGTTTTGTGTTGACTAGGCAGCTACAGGGAAAAGCCCTGCATGATTTTTCCCAAATATAGTGACATCTTCTCAATTCTAAGAGTCACAGACCAAAGACCTCCAGATAAGTGGGACAACCTCATCATGATAAAAGTGCCACAGATCCAGATGTTTAAGCTAAGGGAAGTGGTGGGATGGCATTATTGCAAAAGACATCCTTGGGCGACCAAATGAGCTACTTGGAACAACTTGGTGGGAGCTTCCTATTTAGCTGTATTATTTAGCGAGTGGTTCCGGGTAGACAAACTAAATGTGCTCACGCGTTTCAGACATATTTAAAATTATTTGTAATTCCTAAATCACATGTTCTTGTATTCACAGTTACAACGGGGTCCCATTTATCATGGGCTGTATTTATCATCTATCTTAGAGTAACCTTAGATGTTGAATAAGAGAAAGGTAAACTTATTTTCATGGGAAAGACCAAACTCGGAATTCCTTGAACACGATCTCTGCTCCTCAGGTCCTTCTCTTGCTGACCTCCTTTAACCAGCAGAAGTTAATACACAAAACACAAAATAAATAAACAAAAAGAAAAGCCATTCATATTTATTAGAAATCTACCAGGGTGTGGATAGCAACTGCTTCATAAATAGAAGTTACGGTGTCATTTACTTGGGAACACCCCATCATAATCCCCTGGCGTTTGCTGGAGAACGCAAATGTCTCTCTGCACACACACCAGGTTCAGATACAGGCAAGCCGAGGGGTCTCGTCTCACCTCCTAGTTTTAATATCACGTACCCATTGCCCAACAGGTAGCAGACTCACTTCAGACGTGAAATTCGAAGGATGGATGAAGGTACGAAAGGGGAAAATCGGAGCTAAAATTCACAGAGGATCGGGTTTGGCTTTTGTGGCACGAGACATAATAATAATAATAATAAAAATTTTGAAGAAAGAGCAAAAAATGTACTACAGAAGCTCTGTTCCTATTCTGTGAAACAGCTGGGCAACATCTGGGATGGAGCACTGTCCCCCATCGGACACCATACAGCCAGCACAGGCACAAAACACTGGAAGAGGAAACTTCGACATCCCCCCCCGCCCCCGCCCGCCCCCGCCCCGGTTAGCAGGGACACCTGTCTTAGTGGGGTTCCCGGCGTCTCTCTAGGGGTGACAAATGGGACTGTGTAAACGTCGCTATAAAAACAACAACAAGAAAAAAAAAAAACCCAACAAACAAACAAACAAAAAAAAAACCCAAAAAACCCCATCAAAAAACAAAAAAAACCCCCAACTTTTCGAGTTTGCTGTGGAGGAGGGCTGCGTTTTCCCTATCACCCTGGGGGGACCCCAGCGGGCTAGGGGCATGCGGAGGGGTGCGGGAGTGAGGGGGAGGCGGGGCGGGGAGCTCCGCATCCCCGGGGAGCCGCTCCGGGGGCAGGCTGAGGCGGGGGGGAGGTGGAGGGGCAGAGCCGTGCCCCGGGCCCAGGCCAGGGAACCGGTAGCAGCCGGGGCCTCCACGCCCCACTTTCCCGAGTGGGAGAGACGGCTCTAGTCCCTGGCTGATTTTAGTAGGGGTGGGATCTGGCCCCCGGGGAGCCCAGAGCTGGCACCAACTGCATCTGGCAGCCCTAGATCCAGCTGTGCCCCAGAGGTTGTCGTGCGCCCTAGACTTACTCCTGATTCCGCTATTTTTTTTTTTTTTTTTGTCCACTGGTGACCGAATGGCAACTTCTGTGACCTAAGTTTAAGCCTGTCTGCTTGTCTACCTTCTTCCTCCTGCCATGCTTTTTGTTGGGTCATTTTGGGTGAAGCCAGCTAATTCTGGGAATTTGAAGTAGCATGACTGCTCTTAGAAACCTTTTTAGGAAACCTGTGAAACTGTTAAGCTTGGGGCAGCAGTATTTTTTGCCCATGAACAAGATGCAAAATATGGACCAATTTCAAGGAATAGTTCAGAGGGGGACGGGGGAGAGAAATAAATCCTAGAAATAAAGCAATTCTGCAGTAAAACAAAAGGCCAGCAAATTCTCTCATCTTAAATGAGTAGTCACTAAAGAAATATATTTCCTTGTATCAATGAGAGATATTTTGAAGAGTTTTCCTAAACAAAATGCCCCAGAGAGGTGTATTTTCTGCTTCAACAGCAGAGTTCTGTGTTTTGCTGAGTATCGTCGTGCCACCAACGCAGGAAAAATACAGCTAGAGAAGCGAGGAGGAGCACTGACATACAATTTAATAGTTAGTGACTTCCCCAAAGAATAGGTTGTCTCCACCTGACAGCCAGATGTTAATAGAAAATAACAGGAAGGATTTTGCCACTGTGCAGAATACTTTCTGAACTTGTAAATAAACATAAACTCGACAAATATTATCCTCGTTTTGGAAACTTTACCGTACAATTACTGCAGACTACTAAGATCACTCCACTGACCCTCAACCATACTGCATGGATATTGCCAAACGGAATTCCCTTATTATTTCTCAGAGCCAGCATTTGTTAAAAGGACAATGCAGCATTCCTAATTTAAATGTTAGTTTTCCTGGAGAAAAAAAAAAAGGCAAGAAAAAACGAGGAAAAGCTGTCTTTTAAAGTGAAAGAAAATTGAGAAGTCTGTAGGAAAATGGTCTAAAGCTGACCAGATTCGTGTTGTCTCTTGTCCCACCCACAAGTCTTCTGCAGGTTATTTTTCTCTGATACAAACATAATTTAATAGCCGAGGTGGATATTGTTTCACTTTCAGCTATCTGCTCTACGCTCCGGTCTCATTCTACACGAGATGATTACCTTACTGTCCTATATGCACAATTTAAAGGGAATTATCTATTACTTCAATTATTTGTTTCTTATCAACTGATGTTACACTACAAGGATTTGCATTGAAAGGACACAAAGAAAGAGCAAGTCATGGCACATTGCCAAATAAAAGAGTAATGTTCTGGTGAATTTAGCCTAAATAATTTACTGCTATATAAAAGTGGAAAAGTGGAAGGTGAACCCTTTGACCAATAAATCTCTTCTGCATGTGAAACCCTTATCTTGTCCCCTCCAATATATTCCACACTAGGAAGCCATCATCATTGGCTCTGGTTTGTTATTTGTAAACCTTGATCTTCTGCACTCGGTGTCCTAAATATGGATAATTAGCATCAGTTTATCACGCCTCTGCATATTTTCTCTTCTCTCCAAACATGCATGCTTCTATTGGCTGCCATTCTGTCACAGAAGATTATGGAGACAGATTGCAGAGAATGAATGTGCTAAACGAGATTAGGAAGGAATAGAAATAGCAACTTGGCCAATAAATTCCTCGTGAGAGCCTTATCATACAATTACACGTTGACTTGTTTCACACTCTCCCAGCCTCTTAATCCAACGCCCCCACCAAGAATAAAATTTCACTAATTTCTGAATTACTGCATATCCTCATGACTTGTCACTGAGAATGGTTGGAAGAAGCAACACGGTCGAAAATAGCACATCCAGCTTCCAAACAGAAAAGAAACTTTACAGACAGAGAGAGGTGGGGCTTTAAACCGTTTGTGGGCACATGGACAAGTTTTCGTGCCGCCACAGCTTGAAGGGTCAAGACTTCAACACCAGTCGCTTTTGGTCCCTAACTCTTTCCATTGGGCATTGCGTTATCCTTTAGAGGGGCTTGGGGATCAGAACATGGTGTGCTGACACTGCTAAACTATCTTACGTGATCCTCTGCTGTGCACTCAACTGTCACCGCCAAGCCCTTACAAACTCGTTAGACAGCAATTGTGAAAGCACCCACTGCTGTCATAGATTTCTGGGACATTCCCGAAAAGGCGATAATTGCAAAGATGTCAAAAGCATGACAGAAGAGTGAGACAAAATCCTGCAGAAGTCACAAGGAACATCTACCTAACTTTGTGGAGTTAGTTTTGTCCGTTCTCCCGATTTTATTTCAGTGTGGATGTCCAAACCCCCATTATTTCCATGACGTAATTAAGAGGAGACCCTTGAGGAGACATCATCTCTGGAAGTGCTGGAAGTCTCCATTTTGCCCCTTATACTAGCCCAGGAAGGGGATTTGCAAAAAATATTAACGTTATGATAATGTCATTTTCATTGTTTTAGATATGTGCAGAAGAAAGAGAATATAAATGGAATAAAAAGTCCCAAGAACTGAAGATAAAATCTTGGTTGGTTGATCTATACTCATAGATTTGATGCTGCAGTGCACTTGTCTTACAGTTTTAGCAGAACTAAGGATATTTTACAGCGTTTATTACTGTGAAAAGACTGCTTTAGAAAGCAAGGTGTTTGTACAACTCAAGTAATTGTTTCCCCTAATAACTGTGAATCTTCAACCATGTACAGACTTTCAGAACCCAGATGAAAAGTATGATGAAACCTTGCTACGTATCTCGGAGATGCTTAGCGTTGCACCTGTCTGTGCAATCAGATGCTGGGAAAGTTTTAACATAGCAATGAAGTGGTACGTGACACAAGTGTTAAAGATGCTCAAAATAAGGGGGTTCCCACGAGTGAGAACTTCCCTGGGTGCTTTTCCCCAGGGTGGAAGTGATTCAGGAAGCAGCGGAGAATCCTGGCAGTCCCCAGCTCAGGGGAAGCGTGGCAGCTGGGACCCTTGGATATGGCAAACCTGTCCTGTGAGTACCTTAGAGCATGAAAACTTCACTCCTGGGCCCTCTGAGATACTATAAAGTGGGTTTGCTGGTGGTGGTGATTTTTTTTTAACCTACCCGTTACCTTTCTCTTACTCTCCCGTGGAGTTTTGCCTGCTACTCAGTCACCTCCAGATGGAAAAACCAGACTGCAGTTGAGGGTCACCTTCATCCTGAGCCTTAAAACCATACCATTGCAGAAAATACTGAAATGATACAAGCGGGACATTGTGAGACAGCAAGACAGCCCCGCTACGTGTTTGTTGATGACACAAGAGCCTTTGAATGCTTGCGGTCACATAAAGTAAAAAATTAATACTGCTTCCTTATTTCCTTCTTCCTTTTCTTGTTATACACGATTCATATGCATGTATATCTATATACATACACACACACGCATATATATGTAGAAACACATCTCCTGAGGGAATTGGTAGGCCGCATCGGAGAGAGAGGAGTTTGCTGTTAATCTGGGAACAAACCGCTAACCTCGGTGACTGGTATTTTAGCTTTTCTTTTCTCGCTCCTCTCAGCGCGGGGAGAGCAGTAAAGCTTGTGTGGACCGATTGTGAGGGGCTCTGCTGGAATTTGGCAGGCCAGGGGCTTGGAGAGAAGCCCCATGCTGACTCCTATTCAGCGGGCCAGTTTTCTGCGAGCTTTGGAAGTTTCACTCAGCCGTGCACTCAATGGCTTCACAAAGCTGATTACAAGCTTCAGCGCATTCCTGAAGGAGCCAAAAGCGACGCAGGTGCAAACGAGCCGAGGGAGCCCCTTATCCCGGTGACAGAATGGGACAAGCTGGGAAAGGCTGGGACCACACAAATCCAAGGCTCACCAGGCAGCGGCAAGCCTGCCTTGGGAACTGGGGATCATTATCCGCTCCATTCAGCGGGGACCCCAGCGGCACGTCCCGGGGATGGGGCTGGGGATGAGGATGGGTGTGGGGATGGAAATGGGGATGGGGGTGGGGATGAGTATGGGGACGAGTATGGGGAGTATGGGGACGGGAATGAGAATGGGGATGGGAATGGGAATAGGGGCTCTGGGTCCTGGATGGGAGCCTTCCCACTTCACCCGGCGTCCCCACCCCTGCTCCCTTTGTGGATATGATTTCTCCCCCATCATTTGTTAGGCTTCAGCCCGGTGCCTGAAGTTCCTCGCCGTTTTTTGTTTCCCCCCCCCGTATTGCCCCACCAGACACGGAAAGCTCGTGTGTCCCGTCCCCCCCCCCCCCAACCATCCCATCTTCCCTTCCCCACACAAACACGGTGCTTAGGGGTCTGTCTGGAAACCCAGCACGGAAAACGCACTGATCCGAAATGGCAGGTTTCCCCCCGACTGAAGTCCTCTAACAAACACCCTATTTTGAAGACTGCCTTTAATTCCAGCAAGAAAACAGCCGAGAGTGCACCCCCCCCTCCCCCAATTACCACCCGATTCCCACAGAAACCTCCCGCGACACGCACGCCTGGGGAATGCTTTCTGACTCGCTGAAAGGAGCCCACGGCCCCTACCCTCCCCGGGAAGCGAGGGGGTGGCGAGGAGGGGGGCTCAGTGCCGGAGAGAGGATGAGGCGTGATTTCCTTTAATTGGGGGTTTTCGGGGGTGGGGGGGAGTTGCTCGCCTCGCCTCCCTCTCTTCTTAGCCCTTCCCCTCTAGCCTGGGAGAAGAAGCCGCACTTTACTTGGCCGTAAAATTAATTATGGCCCTTCCCCGCTATCAATTACGGAGGAATCAGCCTTTCCTAGGGAGAGGAGAAATAATCACGAGGCTTTTCAGTCGTGGGAGAAGGAATGACACGGGACACACACACGACAACCCCGGACGCCTGAGCGCATAATGCAGGCGAGGGCACTGCCGCGCTCCTGGCCGCTGGCTTCCTGTGCCTCCCAGTTATCATTATGGTTTTATTATTATTTTTTTTGTTAAATGTGATCATTGTGTGTGGGTTTTGCTAGCCGCGTGCTCTCCCCTTGCCTGTGGGGAAGGTTTCCCTGGCCATCAGCCACGCCGCTTCTTCCCCGGGCCCTCTGCTCCCCCCACGTCCCCCTCGCCCCCGACCCCCGCCCCCGTCCACCGCCCGCGCCCCCCCCCCCCCCTCTTCATTTCACCCCATGGAAACGCAAGCGGCCCGGCCGGGCAGCTGATATTAAAGCGATCCCCGTGCCTTCGCGTGAGCGTGGCGTGTCGCTGCCGTGACCCACTTCCCCCCTCCCAGCCCGATCCTCCACACCCCTTTCATCCTTGCGAGATGCTGGGGGTGGCGGGGGGGGGTGGGGGGCCGGGGTGCCCCCGCTTGCGCGGAGCGCACCGCCTGCAAGCGGTTGCCTTGGCAGAAAGGTGCAGCTTTC
This sequence comes from Chlamydotis macqueenii, assembly GCF_036417535.1. Lineage (NCBI taxonomy): Eukaryota > Metazoa > Chordata > Aves > Otidiformes > Otididae > Chlamydotis > Chlamydotis macqueenii. The sequence goes on along the minus strand of NC_141556.1, from coordinate 152,072,055 downwards.
TGATGTTCTTTTGTCTGATAACTAATTCAAGTTAATGCGATCTTTATGTAAAGCTAACAGCGGATAATTGTCTATTTTCTCGCCAACAATCTCCATCACAATCACTTATCTGGAAACCTGCGGTTGTATTAATCGTTATATTCCCCGAGATAAGCGTCTCCCGAATTATCAGTAAACACTGGAGGGAAATTAAACAAACTCCACAGCCACTCGAGTTTCCTCGGCAGCTTTTAACACCCTTCTTTGAGGGGGAAAAAAACCCCGAAACAACCCACCCAAACCGACCTGAGAGCGGGGCACAAGATGAAGGGGTTGGGGGCGGGGGGGGATGTGCGAAGAAGTGGAGAAGGGCCTGAATTTTGGGATAATTTTGCAGAGCCGATCCCCGCTCAACGCTCCTTCCCTTCGAGGCGCCCGTGTCGGGCTCGCACCTCACCACTCCCCCGACCTCTCCCTGCTCGCCGGGCGGGGGTCGGCCTCTGGCAACCCCCGGGACCTTGCGGGGAGATGCTTGTAAATCCTGCGTGATGAAGTGTTTTAGTGGCTGCAGGGGAAAGGCGAGCTGCTAGGAGAGGGATGAGCCGGGAGGGAGATGAAGCAGAGGTGGCAGGGCTTTAGGTCTGCGGTGCGAGGAGGAGAGAGTTCCGCTTCGCCTTCTGAGAATCACCGCGTTAGCACAATTATTGGCAATATTTATACCAGAGAGTGATCCGAACCCCAGGAGGGGAACAGAGAGCGCGCGAGAGAGGGAAAACTACTGTGGGAATACTTTTTACTGCTCAGATCCCATCAGTTAGGTGTAAAGAAATTATAGCAAATTGTGCTGGAAACCCCTCCAGGGAAAACATACTTGTATGACAAAGATTTTGTCTTTTTGAGATGAAGTCAAAACACCGGTGTCAAGTGAAATTCATTTTAGGGGCGCTGCAGTGTGTGTGTTTACCCTAGTACCTGGGGAAAAAAAAAAAAGAAAAGAAAAAAAAAGAAAAAAGAAAGAAGAAAAAGAAAAAGAAAAAGAAAAGAAAAAAGCCTAAATCATGACATTTCAGTCGGGAATCTGGGCCAGCAGAGAGTTTGCAACTTCTCCGGGGACAACGAAGAGTGCTCGAGCCTCCCCTCGCCTTGTGCGGGGCTGGCTGGCGGCTCTCTTTGCGCTTTGCATTTCTAGGAGGGTTTTCCACGTCGAAAGCGCTTTATGAACATTAACTAATTAATCCCGGCACTTAGTTACGGAGCAGGCACTGAGGAATTTCAAAACTCGCCTCCGTGATGAGATTTATTTACTGTCGTCTTATGATTTTTCAGTGAGCAAGCTGTGATTTGCGAAGGCTTCCGATGGCGCGGCTCCCGTCTCAGCCGGGGGAAGGTGAGGTGTGGGAATGGGGGAAAACAAAAATCAAACTGAATCGGAAACCAAAAAAACTGCAACACAGCCAAACACAAACCAGATAAAATACCGCAATGAAACACGCAAACTTCCTATTACTAATTTGTGTGTCAAGGCAGCGTATTTCCAAATATGATCAGTTTCTTACAAAAATATATCTTTTTTTCTTTTTTTTTTTTTTTTTTAATCCTTTAACTGCTTCAATTCTCGAGCTGTTTCTCTTGCGTTAAAAGTTCCCAGGGCAGCTTTTTCTTACGGCATTTGAGAATCATCCCACTTCATCTCTCACCTGAATCTTGTCATCTGTGCCATCTTGAAGTGATCTGTGAACAATGCTGGTCCCTTGGACAGCCCAAGCTGGTCAATCAGGCAGAACAGACTATGCAAATGGAATGGAAAGGCGAAGCGATGGAGAACAGTGGCCCCCATTGTTTTGGGCATTTCAAAGCAAAGCCCAGCTGCAGCAGGCGTTGCTGTCTCGGACCCTTGGTTGCTACTCTAATGTCATCATTGCAAAACATCACATTTTGAAAACTCTACAGTCTGAATGCTTGAGCAGCCCTCCGCAAAGATTTCACTTGGCCGTGACATCTTTCGGAGTCACTAGGAAAAAAAAAAAAAAAAGGGGGGGGAAAAGGGAAAAAGCCCCCCTTCAGCCAACAACTGGGGACCGGGACCCTAGCCACATTGCCCACTCGCAACTCTCAGTCCCTTTCCCTGCCCTCCTAATAACTGTGGGGCAGCTGATGCCAAACACCTTTTGCAACAGTTTGGTGAACGCCTGGCCTTTCTCCTTGTTTTTAGAGTCGAATCAGATTATTGTTTAAATTGCCTTTAACTTATTTTCTGTCGGGTCTCTTTCAGGTGCTCTAATGAGCTCATGCCGAGGAAACGTTGCTGTGAGGATTATTCACAACTGCTTCCAAAACTTCAGATACGTGGAGTTTTAAAAGAGTCAGGCAGTGTCTTTGCAAGTGATTAAACCAGCAACTAAGCTGGACATTTTCGGGTCTGTTAGGAGTTTTTTGGAATACTTGGTTTCTTAATACACTCATGCAGTTGCTGCTCCTAAATACTGCTGCCAGCCCCGCTCCAGCTCCACTTCCCAGCCCTGGTCCCAAAGTTAGCCCTGCTATGAGAAATGAACTTTCGTTGCAGCAAAGGTGAGGGTTGTCAGATGATTAATGTGCATTTTCAAGCAACTAAATCATTGCCCGTGTTTCACTTATCGTTCCTCTTCATTTTCTTTTGTCTGCAGGTGACACTTGTGATCACCATGTGGCAAGCAGAGGAAACTCCCCTCTCTTCCACCCTCACCTCAAGACCCTGCACTGAAGGAACAAAGGTCTGTATCTTAAAATATTGAGGGTTAACTTTCCCTCCTCCTCATCTCTTCTCTTGCAGGAATTAGTGAATCCAAAGCTGCTTCTTCAACAACAGCCTTACTACCATGAGCCTGCAGAGATGGATAACTCCATAGCCGGCCTCAGATGCTGCCTAGCTCGGACCCAGAGAGGTCACACATTTTAGCGGTCACCCTTGAGTGCGGGCTATGTTTAGCGTTCACGCAGGAATGGAGAAGAAAGTTTCATTGGACTAAGAGAGGTGAGCTAAGAAACTCTTAATGACATTCTTTGCAGGACCAAGAATAATTCAGTGTTTCTTTCCCGCTTCTTAAACTGGCCCTCTTCCTTTTACTGGGGTGATGTATTCCCTAATAAAGCCACATAAATTACAAAGGAAGCAAAAGATGGAATTATTTAAAACTAAATAATTATCCACTATGATTTGATTACCTTCCTGAATTTAAGTTTGCCCCTTTCAGAATGCGATCTTCCCTTCGGTAAGAAGGGAAAGATGAGAGTAACAAACAAAAGCCAAGAGAGGTTGAAGCAAACGGGGCAAATAAATTACTGCATAGGTGCCATTTCATCTTCTGGCTGGAAGTTTTTTCCCCCTCACCAAAGAGAGTTTTCCCAGGACAAGTACTGCATTAAAAGAAAACCACTCTCCAAATACATCGGCCTCTTGGTCAAACGAACAGCAGCAGGAACTCGAACCATTACCTGCTTCACACAAATATTTCAGCAGAGACGATGCATGCTGTAAGTGCCCTTCCCTGACAGGTGTCCCCAAGACTCTTTCCCCTATCAGTTCACCACCTTAAAGTTTTCCCTACTAGGGAAATGGATCCCCCAAAATCTATATCTCAGGGAGTCTCAGGCATGCTTCAGGTACCCTCTGGGCCCCTCATGTGCTAACTTCAAGGCAGAAACCCAGAGGAAAAGCAGCGTTGCGCAGCCAACGCCTACACAAGGACACCAGCAATGCACACAGGCAGGGGCCAAATGCCTTGTTGCTGTAAGTGGAGGCATCTCCATCTGAACCTCTGCTGAAGTACTCCCAGAAAGAGGTTATGAAGGAGGAGGAGGCAGCGGCTTTCAAAGTGGACCTGTTCCTCCTTACACCTCCCATTGAGGTGTTGCCGTGGGGCTATGCAAAAGCAAGGAACTGCAGCTCCCACTCAATGGTGGGATGGATGATGTCCCCAGGGCCCAGACATGTCCCCAGCTGGGAGATGGGAGCCTACAAGATCATCCCACTGCCCTTTAATCAAACACTCCACTCTCCCCCAGCAGCCCTATTCCCAGCCCATGTTGCCAGCAAGACTTCACCCCTTCTCAGCAGCCTGTTGGCCTCACACCCCAGGGATGGAGAGCCCAGAGGCGGGTTAGCCACCCCACGCTCAGGCCCACTGTCCATCCACAGAATCAAACAAGCTCCCATCACCCCAGGTTAATGGACTGGGCTCTGCTGGGAAGGAAATGCCCCCAAATATTGGCAGGGCACTGGGATAACCGGGGCCAACCTCCTTTCCCAGTGGCTCCACGTCCCCCAGCCAGCGTGAGCTAATTGGAAACAAGAGCAGCTCCTCCCTTGAGGAGCTAAACTTCTCTTTTCTCTTACAGCTGGAACTTCTGCCCCTTCCCCCTACCAGCCCCAGCCCTGGTACATTCAAGCACAGTTATCTCTGCTCGTGCACTGACTGTATTTTTCATGTTTATTATCATCCAACCCAGTTTAGTGCCAACTGGCACAGGCACACATGGAGGGAAGAAAACCATACATTCAGCAAATGGAGCATACAGGGTTTAGGTTTTGTTTTGCCTTGTTTTTCTTATTCTTCCAGTTTCCGCTTAAAATTATGTGGAAGGGGTAGCTGAGCAATTCACCCTCATGAAAAATGGTCAGAAACCCCAGTCATGAAATTAAAAATTACAGGAGAGAGGTGATGCCAGGAAGGGACAAGAACTCCCCTTCTTCTGAAACACAGTTTCTTCCTTTCCTCCTTCTGTATTTCATTTCATATCGTGCTCAGATAAGGAACAGAATTACTTTAAAATGTTTGTGTTAACTCTTTTTACCCAAGATTTGTTCTAGTCTTTCAGATCATTATTTTACTGTAAGACATATTTTAAGCAAGTGATATGTAAGAAACCACGCTCCTCCGAAGCACTAGAGCACTGCAAGCCACCCTGCAGTCCTGGAGACCTTTGCTGTTTTCACTGCTACGTTAAAAATGGGATGTAAAAATCCGTCTGCAGAGGGGATGTAAAAAACATACATAGTCGTTTTGGTGAAAGCTAGCACCTAGCGCGTTGCTACCTTAATTCAAAGATAGTTTTGTAAGAGACCTGTATAATCAAAGTGCTTTTCTTCCCTGACAATTCATGCACTGTGAGATTATCAGTGGAGTTGCCCGTGGAAAAAGTACTACACAATGTATTGTGTTACTTGATTCATTTCCTTTCAATTTTTACTTTAATTTTGTCTAATTACAGTATTGTGATCTAAGTCAGCAATCTTAAATTAACTACCAACTTAACTTTTGAAGAAACCCTACAAATGCATTACAATGAGGAAATTTATATTACCGTTGGTTATTGTGTAATGTCTACACCACGGAAAAGCAAACCTTCAGGTATTTTCACTTCGTTTGCATATACAGCATTGCATTTTTTCCTCTTTCTTTTTCCAGAGTAGAGTTCTCTACCATTTTAAACTATAAAAATACTATTTAAAAGACTGGGTTGTTTTTTTTTTCTAAATTGAATGATAGCTTTGATGAAAATGTGAAAGAAAATAGTGCTTGGGAGTAAATTGTCAGCTACTCAGATTTCTTCAGAAAAGCAACTTGTTGTTTTACAGATACAGATGGAGAGTGGAAAAAACATTCTCTGGTCCTGCTAAAACAGAGGAAGACTTTTCAGTGCAATCGATACGGTATCTGTATATTGAGCTAGATTCTCATCTCACATCTGTTTAAAATTCAAGGTATCCTTTGCTCAAGCCCTGATCCAAGGCTAAGTGATGTCACTGTAATGACTTCAAGTGGGCTGCAGATCAAGGTCTTCTACACCGCTATGCCTCACGCTGCTAGGCTGAGAAAGGCTATTTTTACTGTGTCGTTCTTTGCCTGTAAAATTAGATAAATTTGGAATGAATTAGAAATGCTTGAACAGAGATGCTTGAGGTTACTTTCTATGACAATACTTTTCGTTTGAAATATTTCTTAAAAATACAATTGATAGTAAAATAAAAATTTGCGCTTTCCAGCATATTTCCACTCATCTTTGATTTTTAGGTGAATCACACTTTACTGCTACGTGCGTGTGTTCATTGCCTTACTTCTGGTAACACAGGATTGCAATTTTTATGTAAATAACAAGGGAAGAGAGAATCTTTTGTGAAATACAATGTATGACAAATTCATTGAAACAAGCAAAATAATTTAAATAATCGTTATTCAATAAATGTCAGGAAAGCAATCCCACACCTTCGCTGATGGAGGCTGCTATGTAAGCTGGAAGAAAGCGATCAAGGGAGACTTTTTATGTGGTAATATATGGAGTCTGTTCCAGTTGTTAAGCATGTAATTAGAAATTCAGCAAGTCTTAGCAAAGAGGGTCATAAACAACCACAATTAAAAACTCAAATCTCTCTCTGCTTTGTATGGCGATGTGTACGTGGAAAAAAAAGTGTTTGGTTTTTTTTGGTGATGACTCAGATTAGTGCCAATTAAACTTAGCTTTAACTATGAGAGCCGCAAAACGAAGCAAGCAGAACTTTGTCGCTTACCATTAGAAGTTGTTTTACTTGCAAACCAGTAGAATTGCTTTTAAGCATCTCCAACAAAAAAGGTATAAAAGAGAAATCAAAGTAAAAGAAACAGTCAGAATGCTAGAAGTATAATGCCAAAGCCTTATGTGTCAGTAAGCGTTAACAGGTAACAAAGTCAACTTGAATCTACCCATTGGTTTTCTTCATCTTGTATGCACCAAACAGGTTGAATGATAACAAAATCTTGTCCTAAATGACCTTAGTTTTCAGAGTTTACAGTGTTTCCATAAATATTATTAATTATAATATCAAAAATCAATGTAGTCTGGTTAAATTATCTGTAATCTGTAAAATTTTAGCAGTGGTTAGACAATGGCAGAATGACATTTCCATATGTTGAAACTACCTTGTGCCACTTACGTGAACTGAAATGGCAGAACAGACTTGCCTCATTAAAGCATATCTGGGAAGACAATATGTGGGGAAGAAACCCCATCATAATCAAGCAACCAATCTAGATAATCATATTAATGTTAGGTCATAAATGACGGGTAAGAGAAGTAATGTTTCTCTTCAGTGGTAAGCGCTTTGAAAATTTTAAGGAATGCAAATGTTTGAAAATGTCTTCCAGCTCATCTACTTTCAATGTCAAGTTTAGCCCCTGATTTTCCTATTTATTCCTCTAACACTCCTGAAGTGGCCTTCAAAATGCATAAGCGTGGATTAATTTTAAACTTAGCTCTTGCAGCTTCACCGTGATTGTTCTGATCATTTCAGGACAAATGTGACACTTTAAACTAATGACTGAACATCCATTGTGTTAGTGCTGTTTCCTGGTTATCTAGTTATTATTTATTTCCCGCTTGTTCCATTGTTTCTTGCCTTACGAAGACTCCTGTTCGCTCTGATAAAATTCCTTATAACATAGCTGCAACACCAAGGGTTGGGCAAAAGGGGTCCTCTGAACGATAACACAAAGAGCCTATAAAGAATCCATCACAGCAGTCAGTAGTATAATGCAATTTATTTTCAATATACATCCTCTTCACTACTGGAATAGTCACTTTACTAATGGGCAAATGACCCATAACTCACAGGAGTGGGAACTTAATGTGCAGATCCTGCCTTCACCTGTGCAGATGAACTGCAGCGTGCTCACCATTACACAATGACTTAATATTTACGGCTCCTTCCCATCTTTCTTGGGCATTCCATAAGCGATGCAAGTTTCAGGTGGGTGAAAAATGCAGGACCCGATGGTAAAACAGATATCGAGCTTTATACTTTTTGTTGTTCCAGAAAACATTAATAAAAGATGCTTCTTGCATTTAGATTCCACCAAGAGCCCATAAGCAGACAATGAACTGGTTTTAAAAAATGATCTTTGTACACGCTAATACACTCGAGATGCTATTTTCTACCACTATACGCTAGATATCTTTCGCATTTATTGTCCAGATCTCACTTTAGCATGACTTTACGTTAAAGAGAATTTATCAGGTCATTCACTGTAAGAATGCAGCTTGTCTTCTTGTGCTTAGAAAAGTTGACGCTATGAAATCTAAAAAATTCTGAGTTTGTCAGTAAAAGGAGAGTTTACAGTTTCAGTGGAATCAAAGAACTTGTGAGATCTTGTTTTCAAATGTGGTTTTTTTTCCTTTCCTTAATTTCACATATTGATTATATGTATTTATAGAGCCTAGAAATTTGAGTTTATGATTATTAATTATTAATAACTTAGAGTTCAGGACAAAATTAAATCAAAAGTATAAAATATTCAAAATTTGGAAGTTGATGCATCACCCTATGAGACCAGGAAAGCAGAAATGGAAGCAGAAGCACATTCTGTACCTCGTTTGGTAAAGAATGATGACAAGATTTCCATACTCAGTATTATTTTTAACATTTTAAAGTAAATTCTAGGACTCATTTTCTACACTTAATCCAGAAATAGTTTCCTAGAGACAAAATATCTTCTAGCTTTGATGACAGGGCTGAAACTCTTCTGCTGAAATCCCCAAGGTAAGTTTATCCCAACTTTATACCAGACAGACCACAGAAAATTTACCTGCCTGGCACAATAAAACCCATGGTAATTAGAGGGATTCTAAGCCTTTAGAAATATTCTAAGCCTTTACTTGCTTACACATAAAGCCAGAAAACAAAATCACTTCTGTTTTCTCAAATCCTAAGTAAGACCCTGGACTGAATCCCACTGAAGTCATCTGTGCTCTTCTCTATTGACTACCGTAGACCCGAAATCAGGACATACCTGCGACTCTCTTTTGTTGTTCTGCATCAGTGCTGGTTTTGTGCAAAACCTTGGATGAAGTATTGCCAATGACTCTCAGGATGGAATTAGCTGAGCAGTAAAATGGAACGATTGGCCCGCTGCTGTGTTATGTATTACATTTTGTTGATGTAGCAAGTAGTATAGGTGTTAGGTCTACGAATGTCTCTGATCTTTCATGAATTAATTCCTCTTTCAAATAAAAAAGCTGTGGTTAAACTGGAGTGTACTTCAGAAACAGGTTTTATTTGGAGAATTTTCAAGGATAAAAAGTCCATCACAGCCTTCAGTAAACAATTTCAGTGGTTAGCTGCTATCACTGTTAACCATTTAGGCCTTTTTTTTTAAAGTCAGAATTTGTCTAGCCTGAACTTCCAGGTGCAGTGTAACACGTATTCCTTTGTCTGCTAGACCAAAGAATCCTCTACAGACATCCTTCTGCCCCAGTACAGATACTTAGGTATCTATAGTCACTCCTTAACCTAAGTTAAGGTTGCCCCATACCTATACCTTAACCTAGGTTAAGGTATAGGTTAGGTCTCCCCTTAATCTAGACTTTAATATTATTTATCTAGACTGAGTACCTTCCCTTTCTTCTACAAACACTGTCAATAACGCTTTCCAGTCTTTTAAACATGCTACTTGCTCTCCTCTGAAATCTTTCCAACATCCTCTATGTTTATAGCAAGATGCTCTCAAGCAGCTACACAGAATTAAGACTATTTTAAGTAGCTTGTAGTAGTTAAGTTCTTATTAAAATTATGTTAGTCATAAAGGCATTAGAAATAAAAAGCAACAGCTGTATTAAAAAATGTGACATATCAGCTGGTACTTCAGGGTTAGAGCTTTAGGGACAGGAACTTAATGGGAAAAGAAAAGGTATTTGTGCCTTCACTTACAAACATCAGCATCTTTGTTTGGGTGTCTAAATACAGGTGTAGGAGCCTGACGAGAGGTGCCATTTCGTAACTTAGAAAGCTTCTTCTATTTATTTGTAAATGTGGTTTAAGATCCCAAAATTTTCCATGTTGCTTTGGGTGAGGGCATTGTTTTTCATCTTGCTCTTGGAAGGTTGCCTAATGTTTGTGTCCAACGCTAAGGTGACTGTAGAAACACGGTCAGAGGACTGATGCTGTGCAAAGCAACAACCCCAGTAATGTTTATAAAGCACTTGCCTGGGTGGCAGAAGTAACATGTTAAACTTTATCATAATTGCATTTTCTTTGGAAATTTCTGTTGATTTGATTCATATCTGTTCTAAGATCTCCAGTGCAACTGCTTCATGAAAATGCTACTACGTCATGTGGAGAGGCTTATAAAATTTGTTTTAGCTATTTCAGCCAATAATTGACTGTCAGTAGACTGGTCTGTGACACAGATATTTCATGCAATGAGCGTTTGGCATTTCTCATCCGATCACACTGGTATTTTATGAAGTTGCTCTAACAAAAATAAAATCCCGTCAAATTTGGAGGAGTGAAATATTCTCCTTTGCTCTGTTTTGCTGAGATACGTCCTATCAGTAACACAAGCAATACCCCTGTAAAACTGTATATCCATTAAAAGAAAGAAAGAAACCAACAAATGATTCGATGTGTTATTTAAACAAAAATGCTCAGTTGTTCAATTTTCCTACGATTTTTGAGTTTTTCTTCTAGCCTTTTCTGTTAGGCTTTTGACTTCCGCTTCTATCGGTTTTCAGTCTGTCACTGTTTCTCACACTCCTCCTGTTTTTCTCTCTCCCCTATTTCCTTCTGCCTTACCAAGTCCATTTGTGACAAGCAGAAACACGGACTCCTCTGACCAGCCTGGTTTTTGAACACGCGGGTTTTGTGATCTAAATAGAGGTGAGCTAGGGAGGGGCTGAGATCAGGGCTACGGTGTTTGTTCAGAGAATTAAAAATGAGACTACAAGGAGAAAGAAGGTTGGACTGAAATACTGACAAGGGAGGGGTTAAGAAAATTCTCTCTGTTGTGCGACTCTGCAGTCCTTTTCTGAAGGAGGACTAGGTATTTGTGCTGTCCCCCTAAGACCTGGCACTATCAGCGTAATTCCTCCCATTTTACAACTTCAACGCCACGCTAAAATTGCGAGAAGGTTTCACAAGCTGGTTCAGTGCACAGCCATTTTGCCTTCCCTCATCCCCCCTCGCTCCTGCAAGATGAGTCTAGGGTGCAGCGACAGCCACGAGTCAATCAGGGATGGTTCTGATTGTAAATGCTTGCGATGGTATAAATGACAGTGCAGAAGGAGATTATATTCAGAGCCGCATACATGCTGCAGAGGTCCCACCTCGAGATTAGCCTAAAATACCACCCAGATCTCTAGGTCCCTCCCAATTAGCACAGCCAGGCAATCTTCTTGGAACTACAGAGGCAAAGACGTATTTTTAGCTCAGCGCTGTGCTCTCTCCCCTGAACTCTTGGAGCCCTGCTGAGCCGATGGAGTCCCAATCAGTGGGCTAGCTCTGATGCTGCCCCTTCACAAAATTGCCTGTAAAGCCAGTTCAGCAAAGGGATCTGTAATGAGCTCAGCAGCTTGGGGCTTTCAGTAAACTGCAGTGGTGAAGTGAGTTCATGTCTGAAATACCAGCCCTTTTATTCATCAGTAGCACATCAATTAGTAGTTTAATAGGCAGAGGAAAGATACAGTGAGTATTCATTTAATATTAGGCTGATCATAGTCTGTATTGTGCTAATTCTGGCAAGTTTTCCACATTTTGGTACTCAAGGAGAGATATTTTCTAATTTTATTTCTCCATTCCTCATGCTACAAAGAACCTGCCAGCTACATTCAGTTTCAATGTATAGAATCAAAATGTAAAGATGAGTAAATAAGTTAAAACAATTCTTCTTAGAGATTGAAAAATTCATGAAGAAAGAAAGATGTCCTGGGAACCTGTAGGAATCATACATGATTTGTGATGTGGTTGTTACACTTAGAATTCTGGTTTACTACTCTCAGAGAGCATTAAGCATCAGTGATTTGCATTATACAGGAAACACTTGTGAGTTAATCAGTGCCTCAAGTTCTTCAGTGGTTCCATCCTTTCTTTCTTCCTGTCTTACAAAGAGCAGATTTTATAGCTTAATTAGTTCCTCTGGTCAAGAACTATGGACCCAAGTGTTGTCAAAGTTAGCAGAAAGAAACATCTGTCCACTCAGCCAGAGTTCTCTCCCATCAGCAGGAGCGACGGACAAACTGTTGGTGGCAAACACTATGTTCACCAAATGACGGGCCATTATTATTTTACAAACTGATTGAAACAGTTTGGCATTTTTTGTATTTTGTTGTTATTTATATGTATTTGAGAAATACTTGCCAAGAACATATTTCAACCAATTTCAGTCTATTGCACGATGGAGCTGTGCCTTCACTGCTCATTGCTTGCCACTCTCCCAGAGTAACTAGTCCCTCAAGCCAGACAGGGATGTTTCTTGTTGATTACTGAGTGAGTGGGTCTAACAAATAGGGGGATAGAATGATGAATTAATTTCTGCTTTCTCACTGGGAAATAGAATCCCCTTTTCTTTGTAGGCAAGCACAAGACTACCCAGATCAAGCTTCCTATGAGATATCAGAAATTCAAGAGTCCTGGGCCATTGATTCTCCCAGAAAAAGAGAAGATTTCTTTGAAAGTGAACAGTTACAATAGACTTTTCAGATTTTAAGGTTTTTTTCAGCTGTGCTGTTCTTATAACTTTATGATGTGAAGTCACAAGCTTAGGACAAATTTATTATTAGTTCTCATTCATCAATATTGCAAAAAAGTCTCACTCTCAAATATTTCTTTGCTCTATTCTCAGGTAGAAAAAGAACAAAACCGTTTACAACCTTCTACTATCCTTATATTTTCATACACCTGCATGATCACTGCTTTTTGTGTTATCTTAAAATCAATTCTGCCAATCAACTTTGGTTCTCCCGACTTCTGTCACACAACAGAACAGACCTCTTTTTCTGCTAAACACCACCCAGCCTCTCCAGCAATCTCTGTTATAGCCCATCAGTCAGTTTTACTGGGCTATACAAGCATCTCAGCATCTCTGCCACGTGCTGGGGCTCCCTAGAAATGCAGCTTGGTCTCTCTACCTCATTCACCTTCTAACGGCTCTGATTTTCCACAAACACTGCTGTATTTCTCATCATCCCACTTATCTATGTTTTCTGAACCTAAAATAGTCGTTTCCAACAAGGCAGTATTACATTCCATATGATGATGTTTTCATTTATTAAATGCCTACTACTCTGATGGCTAAGTATTTTGTGTTTTCTGAAACTCCTCTCTCGCAGTTGCTTCACCCTTCTGACCCATTCTTCAGTCTACATGTTTCGCCCCATGACGCGTCTGTCACCTATGAAATCAAAGCCTTTCTCTCTGTGCTTCCAAGAATCTGCATTGCTTGCCTCCTGCTTTTTCGTAACCTTACTGCTAAGGCTGGTCAGAATGATTGTCACGCAAGGGATTTTTCATCAAAAAACATTCCTTTTTTTTTTTTTTTTTTTTGTGAAGGTGGCTGAGTTATTGCCAGCAAGAACAAAATTGAATATTATACCTTGGTAACTGTCAGAATATAAAACTGTTGCCAATGGCCATGGTTGCTTCCACCCGTTGTCCCTGTTGTCTCCTTCCTTCTCTGCTCCCCAGCAGATATCAGATCCAATGTCCATTTTATCTTCTTTCTTCATAAACTGCTGTACTCAGCCTCCCAGATCAGCCTTTATACCAGGAATATTATTTCCCAGATGCTCTCAGTACTTCACTCTGTGTTTTTCCTAATTCACCTCCATTTTAAGAGGAACAATTAAGGAGGAATAGCTGGGAAAGCAAGCAATATCTCATTGATAGGACACATCATACGGATTTCTTATTAGATCCATGGTCCTAATGCTCCTTTTCCCTTCCTGTTCCTTTTCCTGTCTTCTTTGATTTCTTGCCACGTTGCTTATTTCCCATCAGATTCAGACTTTATGCTATTCTGGGGAAGGAGCACATTGTGTCTTCTTTGGGCTTTTTCTGGCACATCTTTCACATTTTTCAGTTATTAAAATATTAATAAATGTTATAAATTATATAATATAAAATATAATCATATACGCACATGACAATGGCACCTGCTAACGCAAGTAATTGCACGTGACACATATATGTAAGTCCTTCTTCTGAATGGCATGACCAGCTCTTTGTTTGCTCCTCAGGCCTCTTGGGAAGGGTTCCTTGGGAATATGTGGTTATGAAAATGATGCCCACACAATTTTGTCAGTTTTGTATAAATGCAGAGCTACCGAGGTTTTTCTTGGTAGGATCTTTGCTCCGTGATGCTGTTCCTCACTTCACTTCCTCCCAAACTAAAACCCTGTATTAATATATTCACAAAGTGAGTTGTATTGGCTCCAGTCTCCAGTTTGTGAACAGGCAATAGGAACAAGAACATGGAATCCCAGGCTGGGGAAGGAAGATGTTGAGGTGACCACAGCAAATTTCACCCTATTTCGGAAGGACCTGTGCCTTGTGTCCTCAGAAGCCTGGTGGTAGCTGCACTGTTGAGGTTGCCACAACCATTTGCCACCCAGTGTGGGTCCCTCTACATTTTCTGAGCTGGGAAAGACGCAGCTAGGTCCCTACCATAGCCTCCTCATCACAGTTCCAATTGAGACCACAAGAAGCAACTCCACCAAGGTCATCTTCTGTTGTGGTATTGACAAGCACGCAAGAAGAAGCAACGAATGCAGAAGGCCACAGGGACAGGCACGTGGTCCTCTCACTGGTACCACTGGCACAACTTTCTCTCTCTCTGCTGCCCAGAAATGAAAGCAATAGGTGAGCTTGGCTGAGGGAGGCAGCAGTCAGGGAAAGAGGGAAGTTTCTTTAATTAGTCAAGATATTGCATGATTTGTCATACTTTTACATGATACTAGCGGAGACAAATTCAAAGTAACTGGGGGAAAAGTGGTTATGTACAGAAGCGTCATAGTTTAGCCCCACTCGGGACCAGACTATGCAATCTCTCTCTGACTCCCCCCACCCTCCAAGAGAATAGGGAGAGATAGTAGAAGAAAAAAGGCTCGCGGTTTTAGACAAGGACAGGGAGACATCCTTAAAGTTACTGTTATGGGCAAAACGCACTCGACTTGGAGAAAACTATTCTTTTATTATTAAAAAAAAAGCAGGATAATGAGAAAGAGAACAAGATAACTTCCCCCCACCCCTCCCTCTTCCCAGGCTTAACATTATCTCTAGTACCGTCCCCCCTCAAGTGGCACAGGGGGAAAGAAGGAATGGGGGTTACGGTCAGTTCATCACTTGTCGCTTTACGTCGCTCCTTCCTCCTCGGGAGAAGAACTCCTCACATTCCTCCCCTGCTCCATTGTAGGGTCCTTCAAACTGCTCCGGTGTGGGTCATTTTTCCACGGGGTGCAGTCCCTCCAGAACGGCTGTGCCTGCGGGCCCTCCATGGGTCACCGCCTCCTTCAGGCCTCCACCTGCCCCGGTGTGGGGTCCTCCACGGGCTACAGGTGAATCTCTGCTCCTCCATGGGCCTGCATGGGCTGCAGGGGGACAACCTGCTTCACCATGGGCTGCACCATGGGCATCAGGGGAATCTTGGCCAGGAGCCACATTACTCCTCCCCCTCCTTCTTCACTGACCTTGGGGTTTGCAGCCGTTGCTCTCACAAGAAAAATTCTTCACAACAGGCTGGCAGACACCTCTCAGGATCTCTTCACATCATCCATCTCATCTCCTCTCCACTTCTTGCAGCTGGGCTGGGCCAAGTCGGGCCCAGATGGCCACCCAGCGGGAGGCCAGAGGGTGAGGGCACAAAGCCTCGACAAGGCTCACACCTCTCCCTCTCCGCCCCAGCTCAGCTTCTACATATTTTCTCTTCTTTTTTTTTTCCCCCCCTGTTTCCCCCTTCTTAAATATGTTATAGCAGAGGCGTTAACACTGAACATTCTGTCACCAATTGGCTTGGCCCTGGCCAGCAGTGGGTCTGCCCTAGGCCCAGCCGAGTCCACCGGACAAAGGGGAAACAACTTCTAGAAGCTTCTTACAGAAGCTGCCACCATAGACACCCCCTCCCCCCCCCCTAAATAAAACCAGGACAAGAAGATATCTGTAATATGCCTTTTTCTGAGGGAGCAAGAATAATGTCTGTTCCCTCCATGGAGACATGACAGGGAGAGATTTCAGGCCATGGTCTTCAAAATGCAGGCATGCAGAGAAACAACAGGTCATGGGCCGCTAATAGCAATATATCCCTATATGTGTCCCAGAAAGAAAATCTACAAGTAATGGCCCTCATTAAAACATAAACTTGTGGTTCTTTTAGTGGTGATAACCCCATATCAATAAGTCAAAGGAGTGTAGGCAGGAAGATCCTTCGCAGAGCCCTCAAGAACTGGAGTGTGGGTGCTAGTCTGACACCAAAAAGGGTGCATAGGGTTCAACCTAAGCCTGGCAGTCCGCTCACTGTCACTGTCTTCCTCAGTTTTCAGAACATATATTACAATGGCAACTGTTCTGTAATGGCATCGGAAATACTGCATGAATAGAGCACAAGCACTGGTACAAATGCAATATCTGATGAAGTTCTTGAAGCCATCAGGTAGCAGCAAGGGATGTCTTTGTTTTAAACTGAGAGACAACTGGAGTATAAACAACTGACCACAGCACTGCTCTCTAGTGACTATCACCTAATGCTTTAGACAGCATCCTGGGCTGTTCAAGGCTATTTTTCCTTTGCTTATCAGTAAATGTCCAAAACACTGAGTGCCTCACTGTTCAGAATGAGTTTGTTAAGTGCCCAAAGTTAGCTTTCAAATACTTTCAGAAACCTGGAGTCTGGAAATTTTGGTGACTAATCTCTTGCCTGAGATACTTTATGATCTAAATGTATTCAAATGGATCTAAATGCCACCTTAAGTCCTGGCAGAGGATTTTTCTTTCTCTCTTAAAATTAAAGAAAAACTTTTTTTTTGCCAGGACTGTCTACTCCTCAATAAGAACCTGAAGAAGCTGAATGAGAAGCTAAAGTCCTTCACCTTCTTGTCTACCCTCTTGCTGGGAACTGTGTACTGGGTGTAGTGGTACTCCTTTTCCAGCGTCAGCAAGATGAATGAAGAGTGGACCCACCAATCTAATATTAGATGACCCAAGAATCTAATATTAGGGGTTTACCTTGTGGGTGCTATAGGTTTAAACATTGCCAGGGTCTCTGATCCCTGTGGAAGCACTGCAGAGAAGGAAGAGAGAGTGCTTTTGCCTGTGCTTCAAACTGAATGTTGTTTGCATCTGTTGTTTCATTTTGTGTTCACGTGGTGTGAGCCAAAGGAGACCTCCTCATTGTCTTTTGGATACCGTTCTACCAAAATCAACTGGGCATTCTTGAACCGAGCAGACCGAGGGGGTTCACATGCAGTGCACACAGCTGAGCCCTGCTGCCTGCAGAAGTGTCAAGGAGCTCAGGCAGACCTCTGCTTCTGCGGCAGCTCTGGGCCTTCACAGAACGCAGTCTTTGAAGGTCAGCTGTCTTCCCTCCATTGAATTCACAGGGATCTCAGGCAGCACCTAACTAGATGAGTTCAAATCTCTTTTTTTCAATGTCAGGTGCTTGCAATCGCAGCACTCCACAGTAGTAGCTTGTCCCTTGAGTACCCCAGGACAATGCGTTCTCTTTGGTGATGTTTTTGGTTTTGTTCTTCTTCTTACAGTACTATTCATTTTCAGTTGGAAAAATAGTATAAAATAAAATACATAGATAGAGAGACAATGTTTTATGCTATATCCACACCTTCTGGGGCCCTTGCATGATGTGAGACTGGCTGGTGTTCCCCATGCCCTGGGATAGCACTGCCTGCCATAGCTTTATCCAGGTGTCTGCCATGCCCCCTGTGGCTCTGAGACATCACTCTTCACAGATTTTTGTGGACTTTCAGTGTAAAGTGACTGAAATAATGAGGTGCTGTGTCAGAGCCTGCTGGAGAGGGATTCTCTAGCATGATGCTGATGGTGTCTGCTGTGTGACGTGGGAGGGAGATCCACATCCTTTGTGGCAGAGTTAAACTCAGCTCCTACATGCTTAATATCCCTCCCATCCATTCCAACAAGCTGTCACCTGAGTTTGGTGGTACTTTCAACCCAAGCTGACAATCCTGACACAGTGCTTGGGTAGCAGTCACTTTCCCTTCAGCTGATCCTCAATCTGTCCTGCAGTTAGAGAAGATGACAAGGAGTACCATCCCCTGGACACTGGTGTTCTTCTAACACTTAATCACAGTTATCCCTTGTGCTGCAGAAATCCAATGTGTTTTCCCAGAATTCAGTGGAAAAAGAGTTGAAGTCAAATTTACCAGAATTGAATGTGATAAAGCATGTCAAAGACAACAAGAAGGGGTTCTGTAAATACGTAGGTGACAAAAGGAAGGCTAAGGAAAATGTGAGGCCACTGCTGAAGGAGACGGGAGACCTAGTTACACAGGACATGAGGTACTCCATGCCTTCTTTGCCTTGGTCTTTAGTAGCAAGACCAGCCTTCAGGAATTCCACATGCCAGAGGCCAGGGGGAAAGGTTGGAGCAAGAAAGATGTACCCTTGGTGGAAAAAGATCATGTCATGGAGTACTTACTTAAACAAACTGGACATACATAAGTCCACGGGTCCTGATGGGATGCACTCAAGAGTGCTGAGGGAGCTGGTAGCTGTCATTGTGAGGTCTCTCTCAATGATCTTTGATCGATCATGGTGGTTTGGAGAAGAGTTCAAAGACTGGAGAAAAGCAAATATCACTCTAATCCTCAAGAAGGACAAGAAGGAGGACTCAGGGAACTAAGACTAATCAGCCTCACCTCGATCTGTTGGAAGGTGATGGAACCATCCTAGAAACCATTTTCTGACACTTGAAAGACAAGAAAATCATCAGGACTAGCCAGCATGGCTTCACCAAAAGGAAGCCATACTTGGCCAACCTGATAACCTCCTATGGTGAAACGACTGGCCTGGTAGATGAGGGGAGAACAGTGGATATTGCGTACCTGGACTTCAGTAAGGATTTGACATTGTTTGCAATAAAGTCTATAGAGAGAAGCTGTTGAATTATGGGCTGAATGAGTAGACTGTGAGGTGGATTGAGAACTGGCTGAATGGTGGTCAGTCTCATGAAGTTTAGTTGGAGGCCAGTAACTAGTGGTGTATCCCAGGGGTCCAATCCTGATTAAGGTCTTCATTAATGATCTGGATGATGGGGCAGAGTGCACTCTCAGCAAATTTGCAGATGACACAAAACTGTAAAGAGTGGTTGATATGACAGAGGGTCATGCTGTCATCCAGAGGGACCTTAACAGGCTGGAGAAATGGTCTGACAGGAACTTAATGAAGTTCAGTAAGGGGAAGTGTAAAGTCCTGCACCTGGGGAGGAACAATCCCAAACACCAGTACATGCTGAGGGCTGCCAAACTGGAAAGCAGCTCTGCAGAAAAGAACCTGGGAATCCTGGTGGGCATCAAGTTGAACTTGGGCTGGCAATGTGTCCTTGTCACAGAGAAGGTTAATGGTACCTTGGGCTGCATTAGGCAGAATGTTGCCAGCAAGTGGAGAGGGGTTATCATTCCCCTCTACTCAGCACTGGTGAGGCCATGAGGGGAATATTGTGTCCAGTTTTGGGCTTCTCAGTACAAGAAAGGCATGGGCATGCTGGCAGAACTCCAATGAAGGGCATGAAGATGACGAAAGGACTGGAGCTCCTCCAATATGAGGGCAGACTGAGGGAGCTGAGACTGTCCAGCCTGTAGAAGAGAAGACTCAGGGAGGAGCTTATCAATGCATACAAATAGTCTAAAGGGACTCTGCAAAGAGGACAGAGTTGGGCTCTTTTCAGTGGTGCCCAGGGACAGGACAAGAGGCAATGGACACAACGTGAAACACAGGAGGCTTCTTTTAAATGTAAGAAAAGACTTTACTGTGAGGATGATCAAGCACTGGCACAGGTTGCCCAGGGAGACTGTGGAGTCTCCATCCTTGAAGATATGCCAGTTGCCCAGGCATAGTCCTGGGCAACTGTCTCTAGGTGGCCCTGCTTGAGCAGGGGGGTTGGACCAGATGACCTCCAGAGGTCCTACCATTTTGTGATTTTATGCAGCTACAAGAACCATGTTCCCCATGAGTCCTAACGTTAGGAGGACCCCCAAGCCAATGAAGATGGCATTCCACAAGTATATCTGTGCAGCACAGCTCTGTACATGCTGGGTCAGCTAGGGCCAGCTACACTGGCCCTGTGAGAGGAAGCTTTAAGAGACCAATTGACCATCAAGTGAATTTCCCAGCCGAGGCAAGTTGATGTTTGTCACAACAATGACAAAGAGCAGTGCTTTTGGGGCCTGTTAGCCAGAGTTAATGTTTACAGTAACATGCTTTTTCATAAAGAAAGAGGTCAAACTAGGAGCATGGGCTACTGTATTTTCTTGCTTCAGCAGTTTGGGATCACAACGCGCTCTTACCGTGTAAATGAGGGGTAAAATAACAGATCCTTTTACACTGTTTTTTGAGCAGGCAGGATTACAGTGCAGATTGTGTTGTGAAACAAAGCACAGCTCCACAGGAGCCATGCTTCTTCTTACAAACCATTCTGTCCCCCCTCTCCCCTTCCCATGTACCCGTTCTTTTTGTAATTTTTCTTAAAGGTAAATATCTTCTAGATGGCAACGCCATACTAATTGAATGGCTGGCCTTAAAAATGGCTGAAGTTGGCTGTTTACTAGCTACAATTTTATTTAATAAGTAGTGACTGATGATGGTTATTTGCCTTCCTACTTGGAGGTAGAAAATACACCTTAAACATAAGCACATGCATTGTCAAAATTATAAACATACCCTTCCCCTAAAGTGCCAAATAGAAATGAAAGTCCTAATACATCTACAATATCGGAAGAGAAATTGGGGTGGAGGGCCTGGAGAGATGGGGTATACGTTTTTGTGCATAATGTTATGGTAACAACAGCTATGAGTGAAGAGAAATTACGTATGGAGCCATGTTGACATTTACAGGAACTGTTGTGGAGAACCTGAAATATATAACAGAGAAAATAAGAGATTTGGAGTGGAAATGTTACATCATGTTTAGGAACTGAAGGAAATGAGTGTTGCAGTTGATGATAATACAGGTGGAGAAGGGAATACAGGTGCATGTAATGACTGCTTGGAGAGCATTCAGTAGACATTGTGTTCCTATAACTTTCAATGAGCAATTCATCAAATACTCACTGATGTGCATTTCAAAGTGAGTGCTTCTTTTTGTGCACCTCAGATGCTCTGTTCGTATTCCCAAGGGCTGGTTTCACTCCCTGGAGCAAAGTGGGAGCAGTCATGAGTCTGCCCGACTTCCACTGGCTGAAGCAGCCTTTTTGGATTGAGCTGAACATCCAGTCATTTACAACATAAAGTAACCACAAAATCTTATTTTTCCTGGCTGGTCTCATCCTAAGAATAGGGACACAGCCAGACCAGCAGTATGGCACTGAAAGATGATTTTAAGCAAGAAAATGCTGTCTAGCTGCTGAAGCCTGCGCTGTCTCTCCTGCAACGCTCAGTGGCTGGCCATGATCTGACCTGAAGTATATTCACTTGCAGTAACACTGACAGACGATATGTGTCACATATCACTTCACAGTAATTTCCTGGATTCAGCAATTATTTCACTAATGTTTTGTTTCAAGTCTTCAAAAGTGTCTAAGTGTCCAGATTTGGTTTTTCATGCATATAAGTGGTCTTAAGAAGCTGTGGCACTTTTGTACAAAAGATGATGCTTCAGGAGCTCTCTGCCAGATGAATATCTGCTATAAATATTATTTTTGTGTTTGTGCTCATTAAAATGTGAAAAGGTAACATTTGAATGCATGCATATATTCCAAGCATTTTTCTAGGAAAGCATTTTTTCAAATTATTCTTTCTGACTTACTGAGATGCTGTTGACTTAGGAATCAGCAAGAAACAAGTGCAAATTCCTATGAAAAAGGGAATGGAAAATAGAAAAAGAGAAAGAAGGAAGGAGAGGAGAGGTGAGGAGAAGAAAAGGAAAAAGAGGAGAAAAAGAAGAGAAACAAATCTAACACACAGAAACAAATATGAGCCTTAAAACAGCCTAAGGACTGGGCAGAGGAAAAACACAAAGTAGGTACGGCTTTATGTAGAAGATACAGTCACAAACAAGACACTCAACTCTTTAAAAAACATTTCTAAGCGCTTATGCTTGCTTCTAAAGTACCATCTCCAAAAGAAAACAAGATTTTCCTTTCAGTAAGTACACATCAAGGCTGATCAATTTGTTAAGGAGAATGTTCGAGAGGAGAGAGATTCCAGCAATAAAGGTTCTGACATGTAAATTAAAGTAGTTGGAACTAAAAGGATATTGTAAAATGCCACGTGTGCCTAACTTTGTAAACAAAATTCGTATGATTTTGAGAGGGGCTTTGTGGTCACATAATTAAGAACTGCAAGGGTGTGAGCACACCCAGAGTAGAATGAGATTTGTCCCTGGTTTTGTGAACACAAGTTTGATTGCACATTCAACCCCAGGAATCCCATGTTCCGAGGCACATTGGGGAGATAAGCTTCACCACTCTATAAGTTTTAACTACTTCACTAAGAAAATCCAGTCAGGGCTTTCACACAGGAAAATTGCAGGATTTATCCCAAATGTCAGTAATTTTTGGGTCCCTGGTTAACTATGATTTACTTTCTTATTATGGCAGAAATAGTGCTGGTCAAAAAGAGACAGTTCTTCTTTTGAAGAGTATATGCTCCTACTATTATTTTATTTGCATTCTTCCTCCTTAAAATTAGGCACTACTTATAAAGTGTCCACGATAAATCCAAACAGTGAGATGGAGACAGAGATCGACTAAGTGAAACCTGCCCTAAGTGTGCACCCAAGAGATCAACAGAAATCAATTTGTCTTGCAGAGGTAGGTGGTTATACATAAAAGCGGGAACACTTTCAAGTGGGAAAATCGGGGGTTGCCTACTGCACATGCCCTTGCTGCCAGAGAGTGTGTGTATGTGCGTGTGTGCATGTGAATCACAGATAAACATGCCAAGAAACAGAGTGGAAGAGAGAGAACAAGAGAAAAAGGGGAAAAGAAAAAGGGAGGAAAAAAGATATCACTAGAGACACACAGATGTAAAAGAGCAATGGTTGTATTAAATTATTTTGAGCTTTTCACACAACTGACGTAATTCTCAAGTAGAAGAAAATAAAGCCATAATTTATGCGTGGTTCTCCCTAGCAGGCAAAAAGAAAAAAAAAGTAGTTATTTTTACAACCCCCTATATTGACTGTATTTTTAGAACACTTTCTAAAATAAATGGAGAATTCAATCCTACTCTCTAAGGCATGTCAATTTGTGCCCACATAGTGGATAGAAAGATTGAACCCTAAGTGCAGATCATGACATTCTGCTGTGATAAAAGCTGTTTCTGTTTGCGTTAACACTCATGCATAGTGGTAAATGCCACCTGTGACACATTGGGATAAGTATAACTATCTCTGTTGCATCCAGTGATAGCAATACCTGAAAGTTGTTTCTGAAAGTTACCTCACTCTCTCTACTTAGATAACTTCATTTTCTCCAGGTGTTTTAAGACAGGAGAAGGCAGTCAAGCTGTAGATGCAAATAAATTTCACTTGCCAGGTGTTTTTTTTCAGAACATCATACCAATTAACAAAAGATAATACATGTCTTATACAGAAAATCAATCTGTGATCTACTTAGGCATGTGCTTGTTTCTAGCCCTGTTCAGGAAAATCCTTGAACTCTTGCTTAGATCCTTCTTAGTTGTGCCTGTAGGCACTGCTATCCATTCACCCAACCACTTCTCACCGTATGGGTTTTTTTGCATGTAAGGACATGTGTATATTAATAATCAAGATCTGGGCAGAAACGTGTCCTTCAGCCCTCTCATTTCATTGCCTCCCAGACACTGGCCTCCTGTACCATCAAATGAACTTGTTTCTACTGCTATTTAAGTCACTGTGATTGTGAAGGCAGAACAAGAAACTGCCCAAACCGTCTAAATCAATGAAAATCTGTTGCTCGAGAAACTTGATCATGTTTCACAATGTTATCTTCCCAGACATAAAGGCTGTAAGATAGCTGTGCTGCCAGTGGTGTATTCTTTTTGCATGGTGTGGAAACTCAAGAGAGGGCAGCAGGGTGGCAGACTGCCTTCACGTGAAAACTTGTGCAACTTTTCCATCTGTCTCTTTACAGGTGAAGAAAAGCAGTTCACTACCACGGACCTCCCAAGGAAGCCTGCATATGTGTTCTTGATTGACTTTGGTGGCTGCTGTAATTATTATTTATTAATCAGCTTTTTGGGTGAGGAATCAACTGTCCTGTTTATCTGGGAACTTGCATGCCAAGGTTTTGGTCCATGCATGGAGCTCCTGGAAGCAGTGCCAGCCCATGTATTATGAACAGCATGGCAGGAATAAATTCTTTTCTTCTCTAGCTGTCCAGATCCTTGTCTGCCATAATAATGAGGAACTGTCAGGTTCCAGCTCCAAAAGTCCTTCCTTCTCCCTCGTCTGCGCTGCAGCCCACACTGGCCTAGTTTTGAAGAACACTGGATAACGGATGCGAGCAGCTGAAATTTCCTTCCTGTGTAAGATAATGTGCCCTTTCTAACACTAATTTCTAGAGGATCCCAAGCTCTTTAGCAATTTAATAAATCCAGGTGGGCACTAAAATAACATTGAGTATTGATGGGGCCCTCTGATAATAATAAATAAATTTAAATGGCTGTTTCTTAAAATTTTGCTGAGAAACAATTTTGTCCTTGGGCAATACTCTGCTTGCATGCCTCATGTGTTTCCTACTCAGCTGGCTATATAGTTCTATAGATATAACATATGCATGCATGCATTATCTATGTATCTCTTGTTTGCTAAACCTGAAGTAATTTACGTAATTATACACATAATGTATTTTATCCAAATACACAAAGAAGACTTTTTTTTTTAAATGCCACTTAGGATCTAGATTTAACTTAAACCACTACTTAGTCTATCTTCCCTAATAGGATACTAAAAGGGAATTTTATGACAACATTATCAGTAGCATTTTGCTGATAATTAGAATAACAATAATAATACTGAGATATTTTTTCAGTAATAATGGTGTTATTAATGAGATTTTTATGAAAGACAGACTTCTTTAGTATAATTATGAAAATTGATCTTTTGCATTTTACTTATTCAATGAAATCAGATAAGTGGCTTAACTACATGTATTATTTCTAATAAATATTCAAAAGAATGCATTTAAACAAGGCACCTCATTCTATTCTTGCTCATATTCCTTGCATTTAAATAAAAGTGTAATTGCTCTGCTTTTTTAAACTGCTAGTTTGGATTAGCTGTCTAACCTGTACAGTGTAGCTGTTTGCTGTTTGCATTTTTAATAGCTTTATTACCATTTGGTGAAGCCTTAATTTCTCACTCCCTTGAAGAGTCCTGCCTTTAAGTCAGCTCTACAATTTAACCAGCAATAATCTGTCAAGATAAGATAAAGACCTACACCAGATGAAATGCAGTATTTTTGTGTAGCATTCTGTCATTGTTAAAGGAAAGATCTGAGTATGTCAAAATGTAACACCTGAAAGTTTAATAAACTTTGTAGCATAATTTTACAGTTCACATTTTCAAATAAATTGTTCTAGAATACATTAGCTTGTTCACTAGTGAAATCAGTTAAATATCTATATAAATATGTTTGGGTGAAGGGAGCCAGCAGTTTTTCAACAAGGATAAAAGTTCTTTCAGATTTCAAGCCTCAGATTAAATCACTTCTGAAAATCTTTGCTTCAGTTCAGTTCTATTAACTCTGCAGTTTCCTCATAACTCCTTCATAATATTTGGCCCTAACACCATTGCAGAGATTCATTAAATATTGCAAACATTCTTTTTTTTTAGAATTGTTAATACTGAGGTAATTGAAGCAAAGCGTACTTAACTCCTCCCTTTCGGGGCCCAGGCTGCTCTTCAAGTATTCTTGTTTCTTTTCACATTCCTGTTTCACTTATTCTTTAAAAAAAAAGAAATATATAAAGATGAGGTCCTAAATCCATGTGAAGGTGAAATAGTAATGGAACTGTTTTAAGTATATATGAACCAGTATGTATTTATAGGAAAGAAGAACAAAGAATGAGTTTCTCAGTTCTACCTTAGCAGAACCCGCCATTCCACGTGCAGATGGACATTAATGTCTTTCATCTAACCAGGCATATTCAACGAAAATGGCACAAGTGCAGGCTCTGTGAGCTACTGCTGAGTCCATGAGAGTAGACACAAGGTCAAATATGCAGTCGGGGAGGGAAGAACTGAGCACTGTGCATGGGACTGTTTGGGCAGCCTTCTGCCCAAATCCTGCACCCTTGTGCCTTTCAAGCAGCTTGGGCTATGCTCTGATCTTTCTCTGCGCAACCCAGGAAGGGAGGGAGCTTTAGGATTTCACATCCAAGATTTCACATTATTTTTTTTTTTTGAGTAATTGAACTCTTGTGAATACTGATTTCACCTTTTTTTTTTTTTTTAATGGAAAAGTGCAGTAAGGTAAAGATCAGTGGTAGCAGCTTTTTGCAAACGTTCAGCTCAGCTCACTCCTTGGGCTCAAGCTGTTTTCTCTTTTCACAATGACCAGCACCCCCCTCTTAGGGTGGTTAAACTTTCCCAGGGCAATATACACTTCCATTAAATGGTTCCATTTTGATGAACCATCATTTTGGAGTTAAAATAATCTGATTTTTCTGCCAAATTCCCTGATCCATTTAACTTCACTATTCTGTCTTCCTGGACTAGTTCTGCACTGAACTTTATCAAGAAGCAGCCCAAAATGCTCTTTTGGAGGGCTCTGAAG
Source organism: Chlamydotis macqueenii (assembly GCF_036417535.1). Taxonomy (NCBI): domain Eukaryota; kingdom Metazoa; phylum Chordata; class Aves; order Otidiformes; family Otididae; genus Chlamydotis; species Chlamydotis macqueenii. Next base: position 152,045,349 of record NC_141556.1, on the reverse strand, counting down.
GTTTGGAACCACAAACCCTATATTAATTACAAATACCATAGTACAGTGTATTTTTATTTCTCACGGTCAGTGATTTATGAACCACAGAGCCATCATTGAATAGACTTTGACTTATGAGAACAGATCCTGCCTGAAACTGCAAAGGCTGTAATAAGTTAGCTCTGCTTTGACGTAAATTTGGTATCTCTATGGGTCTTGGTTATTACTGATGGGGAACACAATCAGATTTTTAGAACAAGCAGGAAAGATATATCTGTAATTAATACATCCACTGTGTGCTTCATCAAAACCAGAAATCTGTTCAATTTTAAGTTTAATGCCATAGGACTATTCTGTGTTGCTCACAAGAGAAAAGCCTATAGGATGTGTCCTTTCCAGGAAAAGCATCGAGACACAAAACTCACATTTAAGAAACAAGTTAGGCTCCTAAGTCCATGTTAAGGACTTTAAAAATATTTAGGACTTTAAAAATATTCAGTAGCCATTGCTACTTCATGGCAACCACAGAAGGCAGCTCAGTGGTAGCCATTATCCCTATTCCATGAGCGGTAGTACCTGTTAAGTTAATAGCAGTTCTAGCACTGATGTGTGTTGGAGAATTTTCCTGTGATAGTGATGCTGATTACTGGCCTGGCTTGTAGGGCTTATAGCTGCTAAAATACATTTTAAAGGAAGCTCAAAATACGTAAACGTTTTATCATTTGAGCTTGCAGGGTGACCAGTGGGATTTTTTTCTGCATGGATATTTGGGAGCGGAAAATGGGAATAAAGGCAGCTTACAAACAATGTCACAAGATCATAGTCTATGAAAAATCATGAAAAAGCCTGCTGTGGGCACAGCCCTTAACAAATGCTGAATGTCTGTGTGTCTGCTTGAAGTGTATTTACTCCAAGTACAGGTTCCCATTCAAGAAAACATGTAATAACATTCCTAAGTCTATTTCTAAGGCCTGATGTGTGTCTCAAGGACTTTTTGGAATTGCAAACGGACATTCCTACACTCTGGCTCCCTCTGGAAGATACAGTTTATACCAGGGGAAAGTGTTCTTCAGAGGCTGAATTGTATCAACTCACAAGACCACAGAACACATAAGGGCAACAGAGCTCATCTGCCAGCATCAAGGGCCAGGAGATCAGCATCTATTGCATGGAGGCTCGAAGCTGTGTAAAGATATCCCCTCTTCCAGCTGTACTAAGTGAAAGAGGCACTGTGTTGAGATGCTGATCCTTGACCATCACAGGAGGTTACCGCTTCAGCAGCTCTGGCTGTGTGAACAATCCTGCAAAGCACCTTGGCAGAAAGCAGTCAGGTTAATGCCAGTTGCCCAATTCGTCCAGGCTAACCCAGGCAGATTTGCCCATAGAACAGCAACAACAGTGACCTGCAGGAGCAGACTGGTGACACTCTCATCTGTGTTGTGATTTAACCCCAGGTGACAGCTACGTACCACACAGCCTCTCACTCACCTCTCCATCCCCAGTGGGATGGGGAGAGAATCAGAAGTGTAAAAGTAAGAAAACTCATGGACTGAGATAAAAACAGTTAACTAGGACACCAAAGGAAGAGATAATTATATATATTAATAATTATTACAATAGCATAATAATAATAACTAAAGTAATAATGAAAATAGAATATGCAAAATGAATGATGCATAATTTCTCACTGCCTGATGACCCAATGACTGATACAGCCCATCCTGAGCAGTGATCATGGAGCAGAACCAAGAGCAATCTTGTAAAGATCCCCAGCAGTGATCTTGGAACAGTGACTTCTGTAATTCTGCCCAGCAGCCAACCCCATTTAAATACTGAGCATGATGCCTATGATATGGAATGCTTCCTTTGGCCAGTTTGGGTCAGCTGTACTGGCTGTTGCCCTCCCAGCTGCTTGTGCCTGCACATCAGCAAAACCTGGGAAGCTGAAAAAAGTCCTCGATCTCTTAACGACAACTAGTAACATCAGTTTATTATCAACATTCTTCACATAGCAAATCACACACTAAATCCAAAACATACCCAGTCAAAACCAGGACAGTCTGACACAGCTCTTTGCACAGTAAATATTGACTTTTAACCTGATTATTTTCTTCACAGTCTGAAGTGAGGCGTGGATAGAAACATCCATTCATACTAGCAGCCCAAGCCTACATCAACCTGGAAAATTATTTATACAAGCGTGAGTCAACACAGAAGAAAGGGCAGGTAGAGCCTCCTACCAAGAGGGAGGAATGATGTGCCTGACAGAGCTGAAGCCAGCTGGACTTCAGACATGCCTAAAAGCCTTCCTGAACAGCAACCTTACAGCTGCTATCTCAAAACAGATTCAAAACTGGATCTCACATCCCATATTTTAGAAATTTCTCTCCACAACCTGAGTTTGAGACTCGTCCAGGCTAGAAACACGTGTACATTTGAGGTTAACGTAATGGACTTCTTGTTTCTGTACCTCATGTCATTTTTTATTTTTTAAAAGGTAGAAGCACTACCCTACATGTGTGTGATGTGAGGATGTGTGCCAATTAAAGGTGTGAGAAATGATTACAGCAAAAGGCTCTGACCAGAATAACCACAGAGAAGCCAAAAGGCTCGTGGTTCAATAATGAGTTCATTCAGAAAATCACAAGGCAGTGTGACAGCTGGAGTGAGGAAAGACTTGTGGCAATATTTTTTTTAAGAATTGCATGATGAAATAATAATAATAAACATTAACAATGTTGGGGTTTTTTTTGGTTTTTTTTGTTTTTTTCTTTCCCATGACATAAACAATGGTACTCTGGTCATAAGCCAAAACCTGACAAAGGTCCAAGGTTGAAAAAGGTTTCTTTGAGCTTGTCTCCCTGGTATAATTATTGTAGGGTCAGAGGAACCAGATCTGGATTGTTGTAAAACTCAACACAATGAACTTGACAGACAGCCAGATTTCTGTTTTCAGCCAGTTTAGGGTTACTATAATCTCATTATTATGCTTGAAAGACGACAAGTAATAGAATCTCAGGTAGCCGTTCTGTCTTTACTCAGCCGCATCTTCTCTTTTATGCCGATTTCCCTTGATTACCTGAACTAGTGAGGCTCGGTTTTCAACCACTTGTCTTCCAGAAATAATCATCTGATCAGCCTTACAAGGTTCTCACTGCACTCAACGGTTTTAATGGGTCAAGCGTTAAATTAACCCTTTAACCATATCTCAGGAGAATACAAAACTTATTAAAAAACAATTTACTCTTCAGTCATTGTTAACTTTGCAGAGGAGAAAGAGTTCCTTAGCCGACTTTGCTTGTTGTTCCCTCCACTCATGTCCTGTTTTACTGTGTCTTTGCCCTAAAACACAAAATCTGCTTAATGCTTCTGTCTAATGAAACATTCTTCTGATTTCTTACTTCTGCAGAAGCATAAAATGAAGCCACAGGAAAAGCGGTGTGTATCTTGCATTCTATTTTAAGGCAATATTTTACAAAGGTTAAACTAATTTTTTCATGTATGAGAAAACACAACTGCAAAAATGTGACTCACATCAGTCGATGTTGTATCACATGCAGAATTGTAAGGCTCGTGAAAAAATTGCGGATCCATCTATGTGATGGAAAGGGTTTGCAACTCTCTCTGGTACATGAGAGTATTTGCACCAGTCTCAGCCACAGCGAGGAAGCGACCAAGCAACAGGCCTCGTGCAGATCTGTGTCGGTGTGCAGAGCAGTCAGCAGCCGTGCTGCTGCTTCCAGCCTCCCCAGAAGACTCTGGAGTCCCTTTAGGGAGGAGGCTGGAAGCAGGAGCCCAGGTAATGATCTCTGGCTTCATCCTTCCCCACAAATGCCTTCTGCCTTAACTTATCCCAAATCTGGGGAAACCAAGGGAGGTGTGAGAGGACGTGGCTCTGAAGAAGCAGGCAAAAGCAGCAAAGCTGCTTCTAGTAGTAGGTCTGCACATTCAGGGAACTGCACCATCAGGAGGGGTTTGAACAAGAAGCAGACGGCACCAATGATTGTACCAGACCTTAGTTGTTCTTGTGAAGCCAAGGCCCTTTGCACAGAACTGCCTTAGCAGAGCCGCCTACCCATTCCACAAAGGGGCAAACTCTGCCTTTCAGCAATACTCCAACAGCAAAAAGAGACCACAGCAGAAATATTTCATGTAAATCAAAGTCAGAAAGAGCCTCAATTTAGCAGCTGTTGTGAAAGAAGGGTGTGATCCATCCCAGGACTGCTTCTTATCACAATAGCATAGTAGAGTTGCCCAGGGTGTAGATCTAGCCTTGCTATCTTCAACAAATTCTTGCTCACACACAAAATCCTCACTGCCGTTCACAGGGGTATTGCCAGGAAATGACTTGAATGAAAGATGAGTTTTTTTACAGAGAGATCTCATGCAATGTTTTCATCACCTTTAGTTTGTACAATCCCAAATCTGATCTTTGATGACAACTGGAACTGCTTAAGGGGGTTTACTAGCTCAGGTTAGCAGTCATCAAAGGAATATCAGGACTATAAAATCTACTGTGTATGTTAGTCATTATGTGTCTGTATAAAAATAATGTGATGATTTCAAGTCTGTTGGTAGTGTATTGGTCCTTTACAGTGGAGGAATGGAAAACTTAAACATTAGATGGTGTGATGATTTTGTCTATATAGGCTTTTAAGAGGAATCTAGGATGAGCCCCCAGGCCCTTTACACAGAGCCAGTGCCGAGGACATTGAGCACACCAGTCTACTGGGCAGGGCACTGCCCATAGTCAGCCAAGAGAAACAGTAAAAGGAGGAACACGTCAGGGACTCAACCCTCTGCAAAACTTTGGAATCTTGCCTTCTTGTCTCCAGAGTTCTCCCACAGTCAAGCGTGTTTCTAATAAAAGTATTAAAGGTGATGACTACTTCTCTTCAAACTATAGCTATTATAGATGTGCTAGTGACCTTTCTGTACCATTCCTTGTGGGCAGGATCTTCTCCTAGGACATCGAGTGTTAGTGTTCAGTGACTCCGTCAGCTTGCAAGTGTTCAGGCTCAGATCTCCTTCCTATCACTTCTCTAATCACCAGTCTGCAAACAGATGTCCCTCAAGCAGAAAGGCAGCAAGCAGAGAAAGTTGTCTGAAGAGATATTTTCCCCCAGTAGTTACAAAAGGAACGTGCAAGTCTGGAGCTTTGCACGTGAGTGGTGTTCAGGGGTTAGATCTTTTGGCGGTTTCTGTGCAAACTCTACTGGCAATTATTTGAGACCAACAAATATTGTACATACATTGATGATGGGATTTTACAGAAGAAAAATGGTAATGAAAACACAAAATTAGATGTTAAAGGCACAATGACAAAATTCTACAAATTACACTATAAAGAAAAAGTAAGATTTAGTTTCTAAACATAGGCACACACTGTCACTTCAAGGTATTTCTCCTAGTCTTTGGTCAAGCCTTTTAGATATCAGTGTCGGATGTTGGTAGGCATGTTAGAAAGCCTCTCAGATATCTCTACCCCCCTGTAGTCCAGATGGAGGCAACTAAAGAGATACTCTGCGTGCCTAAAGTAGTTCCATTTAGGGAACTGAATCGCACATATTGATTTTTTTACCTTTCATCCCAGAGCCTTATTTTTTAACACTGAATGAACACTTTTTATTTTTTTTCCCATCAGTTTCCATTTGAGAAAAATAAATACACGTATTTTTTTCCTCTTCATCAGTGGTACTGCTGCAGATTCCCCCACAAAAAAAAAATGAACACATTCCTGTGAGATCAGCAGGGAGTAGAAGTTTTTATGGAGTCCACATCAGTATATGAGAAAAGGGGAAAAGAGTAATGTGAAATTCAAGCTTGCTCTGAAGGCAAATGAAATCCATTGAATTTAAGAGGAAAAGCAGATAATTTTCATTTATACTCTTGGACATATGAATGATTAATAAAGAGAAAGTGTAGATTCAGGACAAAATAGAACAAAAGAGGAAAAACCTGCAGTTTACAGGTCTTTATCAAAGCATATTTCTGAACAGCCACACTTCAATATAACAGGGAGATAAACAAAAATCATATCCAGCTTCTCCTCAAGAGGCCAACGTCTTTCCAGCCTTTCTAGAAGATTCGTGCCTTGTGTCTTGTCCATTGTGTGGCCTGCATTCATCTGACCCAACCTGAACATCTGCAGCTCTTCACCCAAGGCTCCCTTTGTAGACAATGGAGAAAAATAGACATGTCTAGGGAGCAATGTCTCTGAATAATTTTAAGTATGTATTTGAAGATGTACTTTAAAGATGACTTGTGCCCATGAAGAATGTGGAAAAGGGAGAAAGTCACAAAATATTTGTAGGGCCTTGGTCACGTTGGTCAAACTATGTAGCTAGTAATGTGAACTCTAGTCAAAGTACCCTTTCAGAGTCAGAGTCTGTTTTTCATTAGAATTTCTAAGTAGAATTAATGCTCTGCTGGAAGACCATTGAGTCCATCCAGTTCTCCTAAAGGCACAAAATGCCTGAAACTGGTCAAATATAAGATTCTTCTCTAAAGACTACAATAATATAGCTCTCTGAGCAACCGTTGGATTAAAGGTCAACATATTTGCTTTAGCTTGAACAAAGTTCCCTGGAATTTAAGGGAAATAGCTTATAGTTAAAGGATAAAAAATGGCAGTAAACAGTACCTAAAAACTATATTAAAGAGTACTCCTGAAGAAGGGATGATTTTCTAGTATACAAAGTAGCTACATTATAAAAGCTAACACGAAATCAGTGCACAACCTCAGTGGTTTTAAAGTGTTACCAAAATAAAAATATATTGGAGTAGACAATATGTAACTCAGGCACAATATTTCTGTTTTCTAAAACTAATTTTCTGCTTTACACACACACAGAACTTTATCAAACTGGAAATGCCTTCTGTAAGTTGTCAGAGTTTCTTAGGTTTTTAAAACGGGTACAAGCACTTATCTGCATGGCTATATTGTAATTCACATTGAAAAGCAGAAATGGGTTAAAGGATGGTTTTAGTAAATTTAATTAAACCCTTCCCACTGTTAAGACAAAGCTTTTAAGGATGAATAACCTGACGAATAATCAAAATATAACCAGGGAAATTATTTTTTTACAAGTGAGGCTGATGGCACATTCCACTTGAATTGCTGGGCTCACACCAAGATCAAGTCTGAAAAATTTGTGTGCAAACTCTTTGAGTCAGAAGTCAGATTTTCATCTATTTGTATCGTATTTGTATGCTGAAGATCAAAATGTTGTATAAACAGGTGAAAACAAAGAGTGAAACCTTGGCCCTACAGAAGTTATAGCATTACTTCCAATGTGTAATTTCTCATTTCAAACATAAGCAATCACAAAGTTGGCTATCCAGAGTAAACTGCTCACCTAAGCTGCTTCTATAACTAATGGACCTTGTATGGCAATTCACTCCATCCTCAAATTGGCGTCTAAAATAGATGGCCCTGTTTCTCTCCGTTGACTATGGCAGGGGCATAGATCTGTCTTCGACTGGGCATCTAGATTGCTGAAGCCATCATCTTGATCGCATCTCGAAGACAGACAAGAGGAAGCCTACTCCTCCTTTGCTACTAAGGTAATGTGAGTAGAGAATAATTCCAATAACCTTTGGTGGAAGTCAATCCTTCTTTGCTGGATTTTTGTGTATTTGGCAGCTTCGTATAAACTTTAGTGAATCAAAGAAAATGTTACACAACCTTCCCATGTTCTCCCAGAGACAAATACTCAATGGCTCATGGAGGGGTGGCAGTGGAGGAAACAGTTGGAGTTTTGCCTGGACTTTAAATCTGCTTATCCTTAGTAAAGTCCTCTTGGGCAATGGACTCAGGAGATGAGTCATTGTTGTGGGACACAGGGATGTCTGCTTCATTCTTGCTTCTCCTGCTGACCTCCTGTGTGGCCTTGGGCAAACTGCTCCACCATCTGTTTCCTCACCCTGCTTTTGTCTGTGCTGGGTATGGCTACAGGGCATTTTGCAGTCAGATGCAAGCAAGTTCTCTCTATACCCTCACCCCAAATGACATGACCAAGGCGGTGTGGTGCCAAGCCTGAGGTAACATACCCGAAGCCTTAGAAAGGCTCTTCGTCTCCCTCTTCGTGCTTTGTTAGCCATAGTGACATTGCTTCTGCTCAGCTCATGGCATCAGCAGAGCACAAGTCCAGGTAGACATATCCTGTACGTTCTCACAGGAGTCTTGTGTCTTCTGTGCATGTAGAGCAGGAAGCATGAAGGGATCTGTAAACTCTGCCCTAGAGATTAATAGCACTGACCGCGTGCGTGAGTCTCTTGGTCTGGCTAGCCACTCCATTCATGCACTCACGGGCTAACACCAGGTGTTCTGTTAGGACGGTGACATTTTTAATTAATCCTTCACTTTCTCTAAAGAGCAGAAGAAGGTTTTGATTAACTATGGAGATAAAATTTATATTAATAATATACATAGAAAATTGTGCTTGTGTATACCTGTGTATGGATTTGTGCATATTTACACAGAGTATTTAATCCTGTTTCCTGAAGTGATGAAACAAGAAACTCCCTTGTTCCTGTCTTTCCTCTTCTCCCTTGTTTCACTTGGAAATTTTGGTTCAGACAAGAAACACAACCGTTTTGTCTTTGAAATTAGTGATTTCAGTTACTTACTCTCCAGGATGAAAAAGTCACAGAGGAACTGGAATCTGAAGCACTGTTAGGAATGGATACTTGATATACAGAATACTGTGCTTCTCAGCTATTTATTCAGCTAACTGCAAATGTCCTTAGAAATAAGGAACCAGTTTAATGTAAAATCCACTAACCATAGCAGAGTAGCAAACCATTGTACGGCACTGACTGTGCATATTTGCACTGAAGAGCCTCACCTGACATATTACTCTCATGCCACACTCCAGGCTTGCAGTCTTCCGATAAATTTTCAAACATTCAGAAGAGCATCAAATGAATGATGCCGGGGAAGATTAACAGGCGTTGCATAAACTCAACCTTAAAAGGTCAGCTTAGACTAGTTGCTAAAAAAAAAGCAGACCTCTCAGACCTGTGGGGTAGATGCTCTACATCTCTCCAGCAGAGCATGGTCCATTGCCCTATATCACCAAGTGGATGCCCTCAGGTATGAGCTCCCAGCAACAATTTTATCTTTCATACATGAGGGAGATTTTGTGTAGGAAAGCTGGTGCAGGTCTCTAAGGAGAGAAAAACTCACAGGTCTCCTTATCAACATGCCTCAAGCCCCCGCTTCTGGTGGTTCACACAGTTAGGGCATGGCTGATATAAAAGCCAAAGTGGGTTCCTCTTGCGTATGGCATGCCATGGAGTGGTTGTTGGTCTGGCAAACCTAGAAATGAACCAAGAGTTTGTGGAGAAAAGGACAAGAATATCTTCAGCTTGAAATACAGAGCAAGGGTTTGAAAGTCCATCCTTTGGGTCTGCACAAAGACCTGTTCTGTTCTGGCACAACTCCGCTGCTATGAATATTCATCCTCCCTAAAATCATGCTTGTTTAATAACTGGGCTTTAATTTAGGGCCTGTAAAAGTAAGTAAAGCCACAGCTTGATTGAAGACTCAGTGCTGACAGGTGTAACAAGTGCATGTTATTAATGTTGCTGTCATTGGCCCAAATGTCCAACGTTATCTTTGCTCATTCTTTCCCTTGAAAATATCTACAGAGGAAGTATTGAAAGCAAAGAATGGAATACCCTTTCCTGCAATATCCCTCCTATTGCATCTGTCCAAGATAATCCAGAAAATGTGTAGGGTTTGGCTTCTTTTCCTTTCAAAGCCTCAGCCCTCTGTTTCTCTCCCCACAACTGACAGGCTATACCTACACCTCACCTATGGGATCCAGGAATATGTGCTGGACATGCCTTCAGAATTGGCAGCCAGTGATGTTGTGACATCATCACCACAACCAGCTACAAGGTCAAAGTGAAGTACATCGATGTGAGAAGCCTGGGCATGGTCCAGTCATTCCTCTGGTATGAGCATTACACAGAGAAAGAGCCCTTTGCAGAGGTTAGTGGTGGTGGTAGGGAAATAGTCCTCGTGCCTATCCCCTGCACCACTTCTAGAGAAATATCTGTCCCGGGCCCGACTCAGTGCTCCTCATTACCAAGCACAGCTACAACAAGTCCCACTCCATTTTGAAGCAGGTCCTCCTTTCTATCCAAAGGGCTGCAAAGGCTTTGCAAAAGGAAAAAGCACCAGGGAACAGGTAAATCCTCTGATCAAAATAGTCCTCTGACCAGTTGTCACTGGACCTCGAATCCTTGCTCACGTCCAGCTGACTGGGCGGTGTTTTGTCTTTCCTTGTCGCTGACAGAGTGCTCTGCATGACTTCATATAGGGACTGTGATGAGACCTGAGGCTATAAAAAAGTTGAGGCAATAAATCATTCAGCTAGTCAACTTTCCTGCCACAGGCAAGATTCGTCTCCTTTTGCAGCTGGTCTTGCAAATTTTAGTTGTTAGGAAACGAAGGACATCAGGAAACTCTGCTGAGCTAAATGATTTTGTCATTGCCTCGCTCCTTTAAACTTAGGTTGCTGTGGTGACTGAAATAGTTGTCCTTGCTTGCATAGACCAGCACTACATAAAACCTACAATCTTGTAAGAGTTAAACTTATGACCTATAAGCATACAATGTAAAATCATCTATGTGACTTTTGTAGGGGCACTCACACTTTCCCTATCATGAAATGAAAGGCTTTGCAAAGTTTACTGGACACCACCACCATTCCTATCAAAAACTTTGTTCTGGTAAAAATTTGGGTTGTCATCCATACAGGTTTACTCTTGCAAAGTCTGCTTTTCAGCAATCAAATTTCATACAAAGAAAGAGAGATTAATATTATTGAGCGCTCTGTTAGGGATCTGGGATTTCACAGCCTTCAGAGCAACATTTCCACGCAGCGTAAATTTGTTTGGAAAACAAGTCCATCTTTTGTTGGAAGTGCTTAATTACCTTGCTAGAGGAATCAAATGAAATAAAAGATTTATGGATCCCTCTTTCTCATAGTGAAGGGGAAAGTGATCTGTTTGCAGGAGTTATATTTTCAGGCACTTTGCTGAGACACCCCAACCCCCCTCGGTTGCTGACTGTAAAATAAGAAAACTATTACCCAGCTGGGGTAACAATAGGCTCCCACAGTGCTTTTCTGCTCAGCCCGCAGCTGCCAGTGAAAGTGGAAACTACAGCAGCAGGATAACATTCTTTTCTTACAGCCTGTTTCTATGGGCAAGGAGCCCTCCCACTGCTTCAATGTATTTTCTATGCAAAACTGTAGAAGAAGCGACATTTTAAAAGTTTTGACCTTTGTTTTTTTTTTTTCCCTTTTCTCCTCCCCCCCCCCACCTTTTTTTTTTTTTTGCATGAACCAAGGCATACATTTTTTAAACCTTCTGACAGGGTATGTGTTAGGAATGGCAATAGCCATTACTATAATAATAAAATGTTTCAAAATTTGAAAATTCTATATTGACTATGGCACACTGGTAACCTTTGTGCAGAAAAACATAGTGATGAGAGATACAGAACTCTGCTGGTTATTGTCTGCATGTTTGCAGACAGATCTCACACACCTTTGCGAAATAGTGTCTTTGAATACCACATTTTCATTTACTGATTTCATATTTTAGGGCTAAAATTTAAAGAATTTTGCAGGAAAATATTTTTTTCCTGTTACTTTGCAAGAAAAAATAATTAACTAATTTTCATAAAATTTTCTTTTAAAAAAAGTGTTTACAAAAGAAAAATCGATGGGCAGAATAATGCTAGTGAACAATAGTAAATTAGCTACATATACATGCATCCAAATTATATGGATCTAATTTGATAGGAAATTGGCATAGTTCCCAAGTAGATTATAAATACAACAGAAAAAAAAATAACCTACTGGTTAACACATAAAATAACACACTAAATCTCAGGAAGTGATAAAGGATGTTAGAAATGTAAACCATCTTTTCTCAAGCACAAGCGAAAGAAATGAAAACTGTTCAAGGGAGACAGGGAGGGGGAAGGGATGCCCATGAGTCATTGAAGCGAATGCAGAACAGATTCCAAAAACAAGCCTGGCAGGTTAATCTGTGTGAGAGTCTTCCATTCACTACTGATTCCCTCTGCTACCTACCACCACTAGCTACCACCAGCTCACCCTTACGTTCACCAAGGGCACTGGCCCTGCTGTGGTTCCATCTATATGTCTATATCTCTGGGTCTGACCCTACATTCTTCTCATACCCAACCCTCTCCCCTCCACACATTGAAACCGATGAAAGTTTGACCGATGCAAATGATGACAAATAGGCTGATAGAACAGCAGTGTTTTGAAATAATCAGATTTGAAAGCTATTTTAAAATTCAGTAAGATTTAGAAAAGAAAGTAGAAAAATCCCGTGTTTTAAACTGGTAGCTCCACTGGTGGATTGATAAAGGGCTATAAAGATGTCTTGGTAACCTGAGTCCTCCATCAAAACAAGATAAAATCATCTCTCACTCTACAACACACACACTGTAACCGAATCCATCATTAGCAAGCTACATCATTCATCATTAGGCAACAATCTACTATAAATTACAAAGGGTCCATTAAAAGATCATGAAACCTGACAAAAAAAAAGCAAAAGCAAAAGAAAAAAAAAGCTCTCCCAGGAGGGTCGTATCAAGACAGAAAATCCTTTCAAGTCCCCTCGATCTGTGCCTGAGACACTATAAACTCTCAGGACACTCCTTGGATTTCACATCCTGTACATGACATCCCCAGGTAAAGAGAGCAAAAGAAGTCTTAGTTTTTACCTAAACTGTCTGGTTTGTTTTTTTTTTGTTTCCCTGGGCAGAATGTCTCCTGCAGATTTTCAAATCCAAAGTTGCTCTTTCCAATCTGTTAATTAACAGCTTGAAAAAAATATTCAGAAGCGTTTTCCTGGCAAGCCTGCCAGCAGGGAGCCAGGGACCAGTGATGGCTCTGGGAAAGCCACCAGGCTACCTGCACCTTTCCTGAAGGCTCCTCTCGAGTTGGGACACAACTGGGAGGAGATGCCAGCCAGACCCAGCACCCACTGAAGGTCTTCTCCTTGGCTTCGGTGGGGGTGCAACCAGGTGAAAACAAGTTATCGTTTCGAAAGTGCGTTTCTCGTCATCTGCTGTATTAATAGTTATTTGCATGTTATTTCCTGGTTTCTTTGCTGTGATATGTGGGTGCAGGCAGAAGAATTCTAAAGGATTTTTAGGCTGATAGTACTTCCATTATTCAGGACAATGTGCTATCCAAGGCAGGCAGCTATTTGGGATAAATAGCATATCCCCATTTGTCCAAAATAGCCAAATGTCTGGCATGAGTCATGCCAAACAGGCAGCTGCTTGACAGGAGTGTAGTACTGGCATACTAAAAAGCAAAAGATATTGGAGGGGCCAGAGAGAGCTAGAGGTGGCACCAGGGTACAGTGACAGAGGGTTTGTGGGGTCGGCAATACACAGCTATTACCCTTGTTAAAACCGTCAGATGATGCCATCATAAATGTCAGTATTTGTCTGTAGTTTGCCCACACTAATTTCCAAGACAACACTCATCTCCTCAGTACTTAAACCAAACAATAAATGGGTGTCGTAGAGGCTGCTGTGTGGGAGGTGCTGGCAGGTATTACCTCTGGAGCACATGTATTGCAGGGATAATACTACCACCCGGCACAGACAGGAAAGTCTTGAGAAATGATTCCTTGAGTAACGGTGCTGCTGTGTGGTTTGCAAAGTACAGGCTGTTTCCCCAGCTGTCTGAGATGGCTTCCTCAGAAGGACTGGCATTCACAAGGAGCAGGATGGATGTTACGGGGAGGTACACGAATACATTTCCAGGACAGTAAAGGTATCCATGTCCTCAGCTGGCTGCTGAGTAAAGCTGTGTACTTGCAGCCTTGTGAGCACCGTACATATCCATGCTGCACTCTCCTGTCCTTCCCAGGCTATAAAGTCCCCTCCTCCCTCAGCATTGCATGAGTACTAATGACTTAAGCTGCAGATACTCCTGCAAAGTAGGTAATAAACTTTATTTTACAGAGAGAGAAACCAAAGACATAAAATCTGTGCCATACCCAACACTGCAAAGGAAGCATGGGGCAAAGTCTCGAATGAAACCAGCTACTGAGAAATAGTCTTCTACTACAAGAATATCCTTTGTCACATTCACTGCAACACAAGCTCAGCAGGTGCTGTTTCAAATTCAGTATCTCAGCCATCTACTTTCCTTTTAACATAAATGAAAACAGTCCCTGGTACGTAGTAAACTGCTTGCCAAACTTAGGAATTCTTTAGCTTACATTATCTTTAGCACATTTAAGTGCCAAACTCCCCCTTCCCTGAAACTGGGTAAATGTGTAGTTAGTCATGCTTGTAAAAATGTCAACGCTGTCAAAAATATTTGTGTGAAAATCATAAACAAAATCTGCTGCCATGAGAAGTTATTTGGTTCTTAATTATGGGACAAAATGATTTATTTTTCACGAAGACTTAAAAAGAAGAGAGCTAACGCTGTGATGGAAATATTGGCACAAACTTGATTCAGCTGCTTCCCTGGGGTAATAAAGTTGCTCCCAGAAAGAAGAGGATTATAATCCTCACAGAATACCTTAAAAATCCAGCTAGTATGCCAGGCTGGCTTAGCAGATTCCTAATAGGGTGTGCAATCCTGCACCTCTAAGTGTGTTTGGAAGGGTTCAGGTACTTAAAGGCAAAGGAGGGTTGGTTAGTAGTCCTTTAATTGACATTTTGGAGTGGATTTCTTGAACTGCAACTCTCATGTTTGCACACTTGCTTACAGAGGCTGGATAAGCTTATTTTATAACCTAAAAAAAATAATAAAAAAAAGGAGTAGGTCACCAGACCAAATCATGCAGGTCAGTGGAGAGGAATACCTATAGCTATCTCAAGGTTTGTGCTCACTGACCTGTGGGAACAGTTGGTGGTCCCACTCCATTTCTGAAGGACAGATGTTCTCGCTCCCGCACTACCACAGGTGGTGATGCTGTGGTCAGCAGATCCCGTGGCCACATCCCAGGAATGAACCCCCAGAGAGGGGATTCACTGTAGCCAGGTACACTGGCAGGACCTTTGGAGAAGTTGTCTTCTCTTCCCCTTCTATTCTTTGCAACTTTATAAAAACAGACTTGTACTCTTACAACTTGTGGTTAATTGGGAAACTCACTGGTAGTAAAGTCACAGGGAGTGGAAGTGAGCATTCAATGATATGACCATTCAGAGACTTAATTTCCAAACCATGTGGTGCGTGAAGACGTTGCCATCTTCTCAGAACAGAACCATATATTCCTGTGCATGGTTACAAAGTACAAGACTCACCAAACCAATACCGGAAAAGACAGAGGTATTTAAGAAATTTTTAATGATGAGGGTGGTGAAACATTGGAACAGGTTGCCTAGAGAGGTGGTGGATGCACCATCCCCGGAAACATTCAAGGCCAGGTTGGACGAGGCTCTGAGCAACCTGATCTATTCGAAGAGGTCCCTACTTCTTGCAGGGGGGTTGGACTAGATGACCTTTGAAGGTCCTTTCCAACCATAACCATTATATGATTTCCCTTGCCCTGAACTGCAAATACAGCTTTTTAAAGTTAGTGTCCAGCTGTACTGATATGGTCCTACTTAGCAGTGATCAGGTTTCTCAAGAGTTTGGAGAAATGGCACTGAAAGGTCTGTCACAACGTGACGCCAAACAGGTTACTAGCAAGAAACAGCTTCCAAAAGGGGCTACAGCAACTGAAGCAATATTTCCTGCTGAGCTCTGCAGTTCCAAGGCCTCTTACAGAAATGGTTTCCCGTCTCTTAATATCCCTGGGAGTTCCATACTGATATATTTATTGCAAACCTAAAAGATTTATTGAAACAGAACAAAGATTCATAAAATTCATCTTTTATTACTCCATGTCATGTCTCTCTCTTGTTATCTTCCCACCTTATAGAATTTCAGATTACTACTTGAAAAGGTAAGGGAAAACAGTCTTGTATTAATACACACCAGATTTATTTGTTGGGGGTTACATTATCCTATTTTGTAATTGAAAATATCTGCATGGAATTGAGATACTGTTGTGGTTTTGTTTAGTGAGGGGGGGGGCTAAGGTGGCCACACAGATACAGTCAAAACTCAAGAGAAAAGTAACATTTTTCATATCACAAAAGGGACAAAACTTGAATCAGAAAAATATGATGTTAAATGAACAAAGGCCATGTTACGTTGGCTCATTTCAATCATGTCTACCTTTATTCCTTCGAACAACTCTACTGAGAGAATCCTGGCACCCCCTTCTTGTTATCACCATGAAAACAAGCTTTTACTGGAAGAAAAAAAAGGTGAGGCTCTCCTACGCACTGTCTTTAATGCTTACTTTTCAACAGGTAGAGGAATTGGTGAAATATTTCTTACTTCCTGAAAAAAAAGAGATAGAACAGAAGCTGGATGACTTTGTGCCACTTGTTTCTGGTTTGTCTTGTGAAAAAAATGACATTGTTTTAACAATAAATAAGAGCAGATTTGTTACAGTGTTCAGGGAGTGTGAGGACTAGAGGAAAGGCAGATCAAGAATAAATGGATTAAAGACAGTCTTCCAAGCAGGAGAAAAAAAACACTGCCCGGAGGTATTTCAGTGTTAAGTAATACAAGCAGTAGTCTGTGCTTGCACAAAGGGGATCAGGGAAATGAAAAATGCCTTCTACCTCTGGTCATCCTTGGATGGGGAGAGGGAGGTGTTGAAAGTACTGCCCACTGGTCAGGATATTTGTCCCACCAGCAGCTCTGCCCATCCTCTGTACCCCAGTGGGTTGGCAGGAGGACGCATTGTCATCAGGCTGGCACAGGACATGCCATTTCTGGAATCAGGCAGCAAGACTGCCACTCTCTGAAATGCCATCTGCTTTCTGATCTGTTCGTAGGACAGTACCAGAACACATTGCCAATTGCTCACTCAAGGGAGCCTCAAAAGTCCTCAGAAATTTTTGCTTCTCTTGGGAAACTGGCTCCTCCAAGGCCATCTGTTTCCAGGGTCCCTAGAGCACAAAGACAAGCAAAGTAGGTTCTTTTCCT
This sequence comes from Chlamydotis macqueenii, assembly GCF_036417535.1. NCBI lineage: Eukaryota > Metazoa > Chordata > Aves > Otidiformes > Otididae > Chlamydotis > Chlamydotis macqueenii. Next base: position 152,028,295 of record NC_141556.1, on the reverse strand, counting down.
CAACAAGCAATGAGAAGTTCAGCTCAGCCTTGTTGAAAGCATCATCAAAATTGAACCTAAGTGTGATAAATTGTCAAGGTTTGTTTTCTACAGACAGGCTTTCAGCTCATTGTCCTTGGGTTGTTGAGAGACAAAAGAGGGAAGTGGATGTCCTCAGCTCTCTGAGGCGTCACATAAATGTTTCTACAAAACTTTGCCTCTTTCTGTTTTCTGGAACCCTTAAAACTTCAAATCTTCTTTTTTTTTACTGCCAACATTTTAGGGTCCAGAAGTTTAGTTCTTTCTATTGGGCCTGAGCACAGTACTGTATCACAAACATTACAATTAGTTCACACTGATACAAAGAATGAGAAGAGAAGACGTGTGAGACAGGATAATGTGGGTATGTTTCTGGTAGGAAGGACGACAGCCACCCCACTAGTCTGTCCAATATCTTGGTGAGCCCAGGGGTGAAGCTCCTGCCCTCATCGTGTCCCATTCTTCCGTTGCTGTCCCATTCTTCCGTTGCTGTCCCATTGCCAGCCAGGATGTCAGAATAGGTGCCTGGAGATATGTTCAGCCTTTTTGGTAGACCTGAGTCCTTCCACTGCAATCACATGCTACTGGTAAATGCAGTTGTCTGCCTCTTTCCTGATCCTACCAGCAGCTCTGAGAAGTTGTTGGATGAGTCTGTGAGACAGCAGTACATAACTTCACACTTGGCTGTGTAGCTATCTAAGCAGTTATAGAGATGCCTATATCTAATGCTGAGGTTGAATGAATTCTAAGCAGAGGAATTATCATCTAAAATTAAAACCATACCATTTTGTGATGTGTTATAATCTGTCTATTTGGTAATTCCTGAATCCCTGGTTTGCAGCGTCTGGGCTCTATTCCCCAGCTAGTTTACTACCTTTGGTTAATATAAGGTACCATAATGTTAGACATCTACAAAACCTAGACCTCTGCATCAAAGCTGTTAGTCTTCGGCTTTTCTTAATTGCAAGCCATGTGAGCTATGGTAGCTGTCTAATTCTAGATGAGCCAAGTTACTACTGGGAAGTGCTTACTTCCCGAGTTCCATCGACTCTTAACAGGGCAAAAGAAGAGGTGGACTAGTTCAGATGCCTGCATTGTAGATGTCTTAGTTTCAGTCATTCATATATAAATTTGAGTTACTTAGCCCCACAATGTCTCCATGCAGTTGAAGGGAACCCATTAAAAACACATCTTCACACATGGGACAAACACCAAAGGTAAGGTGGTGAGTGAAAGGTGCGCAAGTTTTCCACAAACAGGTTCAAGCTCCCATCTGTAACACTTTAGGATGAAAATCATCCTCAGAACAAAATGCTGAGATTGCTTGTTTGGCATAGCTTTCCCACAGTAAATAATAGATACAAAATTAGCTCGTGAGGGAGGAAGGGATAAAAACATACATCATTTGCTTTCACTTGCAAAGCTTTTAAAGCGTTCAGAACAATATAAATCCTGAGACAGACAGAGACTGTCCTCTACAGATGGGCACTGGGCATCTGCAACAAAACATAGTCATGACCCTACATATAAGTTTCTGTGAAGGGCCATTAGATGGGAGACGGCTCATTGTGTGCACATGTGTTTGGATGAGAAAAATGAGTCACTCCCAACTCTGGATCAAGCAGGTGATGTAAAGGATTGGCAGGGAGAATGATGCAGACAAAGGCTCTGCTTTCTGAAAAGCACTGAGTCACATCCTAGGAAAATGTATAAAAAAAGAAACCAAAACTGGATGCAGCGATATCAGCTGAGAGTTGGGGGCAAGGATGAACACACCTACGCTGCGACCGAGGATGTACACTGGTATAAACCAAAGAGCCTAGACTATGTTTTGCAGTGGCTTCTGTGAGGCCTTAGGGTTGAAACTTTCCATCAGTCCAGCAGCAGTTTCGTTAGGATTAACCTTTTGTAATCTCACACATCACATCTCAGCACAAGGCAGAATTTCTCTGGAATGACAAATTCTTCACTGCAGAAACCTCGTCACAGGGCTGATAAGAAGCAGTCTGCTGAAAAGGAGAGTCAGATTCACCATCTTTCCAAAGTTTTGCCTTCCTTCTTAGCAATATTTCTAATCTGGTCTCAGTGAAGGGGCAACAACCAGGAGATACACCCTTGCATTTGTAATGTAAAAGGTGAACTGAACAATGTTATGAACCTTATAGGACCAAAAAGATATAAATACAGTGAACTCTTAATTCCCCTGCTATGCTTTACCTGGTTTTACAGCAGCAGGAAGGCAAGCAGAGTTTTTCAGCTCTAGGATATGGGTCAGCTTTACTGGATCTGGACTGCCTTTGCACTGAGCTGCCCAGGTGTCCTGCTCTCCTTTGCAATACCTTTGTCATCCCAACATCCCAGGCCCCCACTGCTTGTCATGGGTAGTGGAGGTTGAGGCAGCTTAGTCCACTGGCTTAAAGGAGTTCAGCTCGCACTGTGACACTTTTTAGCTGACTTTACTAACCGTTGGCCATTTGTAAGAAGGGAAAAGAAAAGCTGGAGACATCTAAGCTAGAGTGGGAGGGTAGCCACCATCTTCATCAACACCCTCTTGCATGTGGCAAGGCAGTTAGCTCCAGTTAGCCTTTCAGGGGACTGGCTTCTGGTATGAATAACACACTCAGAAATCTGATTTCTGAGCTTGGGACTCCTCAAATAAGGCAGAGGGTGTCTACCCTTTAAGGTGCAGCCAGGATAATTCCATGGGGCAGCTCCCCTGTTGCTTTACAAGCCTTTTTCCCTATGCACATGTAACAATTGATACAGCAGATGCTCTGAGAGGTGGAAGTCACCAGGAATATGAATACAAATTGAGTTAAAGATTAAGCTGAGAAGTGATGTTCAAGCAGCATAAACTGACCTAGTTATATTTTAAATTTTTGGGCATCTAAGTCCTGTTCCCTCAAATCTCTACTCAGTATTTATTAATGCTTCACAACACCCTCAGAAGGCCTCTTTGCTTTGTACCCACCCTAGCTCTGCTTCTGTGAAAGCAATTTTTGTGTATTCTGGGAAACAGATGTGAGCGATAGATTGGGGTAGATTTGAGGATGGCCATTCGCTTGACACTTTTCTGGAGGTTCAGAGAGGTACTTGTCACTCAACTCCAGCTTTTGGGAAGAAACATGGGCAGGTTTCGGGATGCCACAGATTTTTACTGGGCTCTCACTGCTGGCCTGTGAAACCTTCTGGAGGGACCAGGCTAAAGCCCAAGACGAGAGCGACACACAAGACAATTAACATGTTAGACGTCCCCATCCCCCAGTGAACTTTTGTCGGCCTCTCCTCTCCCTGAAAGAAAGGGGGAAAAAACATCCTTTTTGTAGTGGCTGCTTATTATATAAAGCAAATCAAGAGTGAAGGGAGGGAGCAAAGAGATGGCACAGAGCCCAATAAGTGCACCCTTAAATCTATAATTAAAACCAAAGGCAAGTTCCCAATATAGCCAATTCAGTTATATAAGATCTTACAAAAGCTTCACACTGTTTGCTGGGTTTTGCTTTATTACTGTTCCCTCTGCTCGGAGTTCACTTCAGGTCAGTAGCAGATGAGGTATTGCAGTCAGGGTTTATGGCAGGGTAGAAATCTAACAGTACCCTGTTTGTAAAGATATGCAAGTGTGAACCCAGAGGGAAAAAAATAATCACTGGCTCTACTTGAAAGAGGAAAAGTTAATGGTCACTCTGGAGCTCACTTTAGACTACCTCCAGCTCCGGAAGTGGATTGCTAGTTACTAAGAAATTACTTCAAATGATGTCCTGAAAGTCTATAAAAGGCTCCTTCTTGCTCACTTGTCAGAGAAATATGGTAAAAATTACTTATAAGACAAGAAATCAGTCTGGATCTGGCCTCACTATCTGGCCAGACTAAGCCATGAGGATACAGAAGTGTTCTCAGAAAGCCCATGACTAGCCTATACCACATTTCTTCATGCCTACTAAAAGCAGTCTGCAGGAAAACACAAGTTCAGCTGGCATTTTTGTAAGTGTAGGCAGCTCACTGTTCTGTGCGACTGTGCTGGGAGTAGCTATCTCCATGTGGGAGTTGGAACATGTATGAGAACCACTACACTAAACAGTATGCAAGCTAGGTTTCAGAAATATAAATAAAATGTGATTATCATTAGTGATGAAGCCCTTCACTGCTGCATCCTCCCCTTGCATTCTTTACAGCAGGAGTGGGCAGTAGCATTCCTAGAAGCAATGGTTTCCTAAGGTTGTGCTGAAACTAATATAGAAAAAAAACCCCCAAACAACCCAAGCTACTAAGAATACGATGATTAAACACAGTAGAACCACTCAGCAGCAATCAGCACTGCGCAGACATCCAGGTATTTCTGGATGCTTTCTCATGTGACATCCACTCCAACTGAGGCCACTGGGAAAAAAAAAACATTGGATGACTCAAAGCGTCTGTTAGTTTTTTTAGTGTTTTTTACCTAATCAAGTCAAGGTAATCAAGTTTAAGCTCTAAAAGCTAATCAGATTCTGGATAGGATTGACCTGAACACAGGGTTCCATTTCCTTGAACACATTTGATCATCATTACAGTCTATCAGCTTGGTAAAATAGCCTCATTGTGTCAATGCCAGCATTAATTGACTCACTTTCCAGGGCTCAGATAGTCTAACAAGTATTTCGTTCTTGATAGATGTTTCAAAACTAATTTGCACTATTTCACCGATTTTCAGGTGCCATGTCTTCTCCTCCCATAATACACTGAAAAAGAAGTTTCAGCTCATAGTGCAATGCTGACCTCTCATTCCCTTTTCATTTCCTTTTTAAATGTTTTATGTCATGAAACAGCATGAATGATTTCAAGGGACAATTCAAATAAGGTACATAACATGCCTATGTCAGATCTTAGGGACTGTGTCAGAGGATAAATGTTGTAAAATGGTCTCTGATTTCTTGGTACAGTTACAAACTCTTTCTCTTTAAAGTCATCTGCTAACATATCTTTTTTTTTTGTTTATCCTCTGTTGTGATTTCTCCAAGCTTTCCATTGTTTCTTTTGTTCTAATCTCTGAGATTTTCACTTTAGATAGAGCAATTGATAAAGGAAATACCATGCAGAGTTTCACTTTCATTCATATTTTCCTCCCTTAAAGTTTCCAAGACACTATTCAGTTATCAGTAAAAAATCCCTCTCAGAATATATACGTTCAAACTTATGCATAATGACAGTGAAACTAGAGATCACTACGGCAAAGGTAAAGTTCAAAGCCTTTCTCGGTTTCTTTGCTGTTCTTTTTTGGATACGTAACTCACAGAAAAACTCTCCGCAATTTTCAAGACTTTTCCTGTTCCACCATTTGGAGCTGTTGGGTCTAGCAGAGAAACTGACTCCTACTGCAGTTTCTGAGCATATTTTGCTCTGAAGACTTCAAATTCTTCTCAGGTATCTTTTTTCAAAAACACACTCTGATAAAGTGCCTGGATGCAAATAAATTGGTTACCAAGATAAGGAGTAAGTAAACAGCTTCTCTTCAATAAGCCAATTAAGAAGGTTTTTAGCATAGACCTCTTTTTACTACCAGTGCTATGCACTCTTTTAGAACTGATTTTTAATTTCTATACAGTCGCGAAGATAGCTATGGGCAAATATTTCAGTAATACTCCTGCATGTAACGTACTTCTGGAAATAGCCTTGAGAGAAGAGCTACTGATGTTCTCCTGCCCCTCAACTGTGACAAGAAAGAAAAAGAAAACTCAGTCAAATCTTTGAAGCAAACAAAAGCCACAGAATAAAGTAAAATCTGTTATCCCCTTCTTGTCTACTTCCCAGGGAAACCATAGCAGATGAGACTCAGGGTGGTAGGAAAGATTTTTCTCAGTACTTCAGAATTACTCAGTGTTCCTGCTTGTGGAGATAAAACAGAAAATACGATGATGGCTCCTAGTCAAATCTGCACTTAGGCATGGAAACTGCTTTTCTCCTGTACAAAGAACCAGGTTTTGTCAGTAGCAGTCTGAATCACCGAAGATTTTGGATGTGATAGCAGTCAGAAAGCCTAAATCAGGCACCCCAGGTAGGCAGCTGGAATCTAAAAATGGGAAAAATAAGGGAGACAGAGCACCATAAATTCAGAGGTCAGATATTTTTCTATTCTAAGTCTGCTTTAAATCTATGAACATAGCCCGTTGATTCCTTCTTCTGGTATGGATAGTGGCACCTTCTGAAATCTCTTGCTAATTACACAACATCTGAATGCAGGATGGGATTACGGCATCTCTCTGCTGTTTTAGCATTTCATTTGCAGGCAGCAAGTGCTCTTATCTACTCACATGCTGCCAAAAATGTGCATGTCTTTTGTGTCCCACAGAAGTTGTGGGACAGGAGGAGGTTCCTCCCTAGAACCCATCCCTTACACTGCAGGTATTTGAGCTTTCCCGCCTGCTGGTAGCAGGCAGATATAGATTATTGATCGTGCCAGCAATAGTTCTCTTCTCTTAGCCCAATGTGGAAAAAATTGCCCAGGGGTCCTGTAAATAATAGTTCCTTGGTATCATTTTCCAAAAAAAAAAAAAAAGTCCCTCGGTACGCAATAAGCTGGCAATAATTTTCACATTACTCCAGACAGTATCCCATTCATTGCTTGACAGATCCGTTTTTAATTCAGATTTCTACTTCTCCGTTAGCTCTCCTGTTGCAGGTAGACAACAGAATTTAACTGTTTGTGTCCATTGCCCATGCCTTTTTTTGCTGCCAAACTGTTTCAGAAGAATGTCTAGCAAAAAGCACAGACTGATACTCAAAGCTCTCTGTCCTACAGAGAGGGCAGAAATCTGGGAGAGAAAAAAAAAGAAAGCTGAGAAGACCTGAGAGGGGCTAGTGTGAAGCCTCCCTCATGTACAGGGGACTGATCTTTAAAAATACATCTGCTTAACGCAGCTCAGGGACACAGTACAGCAAATAATGAGATTGGAGAGGAAGCAATACTGTTCTGAGAAAAACTGCATCCCAGTTTAGTGCATTTTAAAAATGTTCCCAAAATGTTTTTAAGTAACGCAAATTTTACCAGAGAATGGAAAGTACTCATACCTTAATCCGCAGTTCTGTTAGCTGCACAGAACCTATTGCCTGTAAACCTCTCTAGCAAGCCCTTGGTCCACTTACATGTGTAACCAGGTGTTTGTTTTGTGGGGGTCAGAGAGGCAGAGGCAGAGCAAAAGCAAGTTTCGGAGAGCGGCACTATTAGTGCTACGAGCTCTGTGTGGTACAAAAGGAGTTTCTCTGAGGACTGATAGTTTGTTGGTACACAAGGAGGCTGCTAGGAAATTGAAGGCGATGTTAGGTCTCTGTCGATTAGAATGAACCCCTCTTTTCAGCTATCATAAAATCAATGTATTCCCTCTAAGCTTGTCCTGACAACTGTGCTGTAATGAACTTCTAGGAGAAGAAATTACCAAACACTACATGAAGATACTGATTGTGCCTGGCTGAATTGTTCTCTCTGGATACAAATGCTAGTCATAAGTTCCTGAGGTTTTTTTTTTTTTTGCTCCCCACAGCGACTGAGATGCAGGTGTGCTTCTCAGAACAAATCCTGCCTAGGATATCTGCAGCACGCAGTAGTGTCTGTGCAGAAGCAGATGATCCTTATGCTTGTGTCAGCAGACCTGTGTGGCTGGGCAAAATTAGTTTTCAGAGCAACAATTCTGAGGTGCCATCTGCAAAGCACAAGAATGCATCATACCATGAGAGTACAAAATACATGCATCTTCATCCAAGATGCTGGCCTATCTCCCCCTGCCATATGCTCCAACTGCTAAGCTAAGTTCCCATTCCTGAGTATGTGCCAAACAGCAAAAACAGCATAACCCCTTGAGTTATATCCAGTAACACAGGGCTACCAGATCTTCAACTGATCGTGATTCAGCAGCTGAAAATTCAGATGAAGATGTAATATTCATGGCTCATAATCAAAAGTGAAGAGAATTAAAAAGGAGGAACCAGAAGAAAGTAACGTGAGAGAGGCTTCATCTTTCATTTTTCTTTTTTTTTTTTTTTCTGTGCGAGACTCCTGTGTCTCACACAGTGGGAGGGAACTCACAGAGGGATTAAAGAAAGAGCATGAACCAACAATACCAGGGGGTAAGTAACAGAAAGGTTGTTGAATTTAAATGTGATCCAATTCACTGTTGATTCCTTATTGAAAATTTGAGAATTTAAGAATTAAATTGATAGCGTTTAACAAAAAATCAGACAATTGAGTAGTGACCCAAAATTGTTATAAATTCATTAGAGAAATAGATGTCCCATGAAATTCCTAAGCCAACATAAAGAATCTAATGGAGAATCACAGCCCCACTAGCACACTGCATTGCCTTTGAAATCTTTCACTCTATTCAGAATGACCAGGTCTGAACTCCATGTTTTCAAACCAGAAAAGAGAAAAGTAAGCCAATGTACCTGCTCCAAAGACTACTGGGGAATTAATGTTGATTCTCAATCACATTTTTTCCAAATTCAATAGTATGAGGTTACACTTTCACTGGAATGAAGGTTTAACAAGCACAAGAATGAACCTTGGAGCAATAATTACATAATTACAGAAACGCCATCCCTTTAAGTACCACTGAACTGCTCCCACAGGGGATTCACAGGAAGACCCTAGTACAAAATGAGTGGAAATTCAGCACCAGTGCTGAGAGATATCGTCCCTGGTTCTACAAACACTTACTGACATAAATAATCTCACATAACAGAAGTCCAGGCTGTGCCAATTTTTACCTGTGCTCACCCTTGCATGTAAGAAGTGCATATTTGCTGGAAAAATCCTGCCCTGGTTACTGTCCTTACGGATGCCTCATCTGCAATGAAACAAAGGTTGCCTCACTTCACTAGAAAAGAGGGCAGTGAGGGAAAGAATTTGGGTGGTGAAGGCCACTGGATGACAGGAATATCAGATCCATTGAACCATCTTCCTCTTCCTGGCAGGTACGAAGAGGGCTATGAGAGTACAGGGAGGACAAAGTAGAAAAGGAACAAATTCAGAAATATGGCTGCAGTTCGAGCCTTCCTGTATGTTCTTGTGCTGTTGGCTACAGCCATGGCCACAGAGCAGCTGCGGGCCATCAGCAGTCGAGCAGGCTTCCAGCCAGCCCAGTGTATTTGCCCAGTGTCCAACACACGATTATTCTGTGAGATCCTAAGCAGGAAAATAGCTTGTTCTTCGCACATCAGTGATATCCAAATATAAAGCATTGTGTATGAAGCAGGACAGCAGGACAACTTCTGTAATCATGTAGCTTTGATGAAATCTTTAGGAAGACTGTAAACACGGAAGTTGGGAAATTCAGAAGCACGCTTTTCAACACAAGTAAACCCACAAATTATATCACATGATGCCAGCAGAACTCAGTTTTATTCTAGTCATTTGCTTTGTAGCTCTTCTGTTTTTAATATGATTTTGCCATCTCAGACACTGCACGTATGAATCTTTTTTACCATAAATCAAGAAATGTATTTCAATTAGACTTGGCAAGCATTTAAGCATTTAATTTTCTCTCAAAGTGTCCTAGGAGCATAAACCATCTCAGCTTTGCCATCCTTACCTTAGTCCATCTCTGATGCCTATGTGCAGGCTTGCATAAGTTCCCGAATCGCACATGTTCCTGGTGCTGCCTGGCAGGACTTACAGCAGCCAGACAAGATGTTGCAATGTGTACATCAGCCTCATAGTGACTATTGTAAAACAGGGGAAACCGAGGTAAAAGCACTCATGGTAAAAAATGCTCAATGAAGAGAAAAGCAAGAAAACAGGAGTCAGCTACATGCACACAGTACAAAGGATGCTATCAGAATGTGGGACATGTTTTATATAGATACACCTACTATTCTTAATCTTCTTTAGTTTAATTAAGGCAATTACTGGGCTTTAGATACTGTGCAGAAAATTCTACCTTTTTACCTGCAAAGAGGGCTTGTTGCACATTGCTGCTTTCAGTGGCTGGGTGATATGGAGTAGACGTTTCCCTCTATCTCTTAAGAAAAAAAGTGCAATTTTTTTGCATGAGTTTATTGATCATGGATGCTGTCATTCCTACCACTCCAGAAATGTATTTATACAGAACTGTTTCCTTCAGCACAAGCCTCCTCCCAATGCTTCTGCCTGGCACTTCATTCCTGGACAGGCACGCCTGGAGGCATCCAGAGCTTTTGCAGCATCTTCTTTAGTGACACAAAGTGAGGTTTTAGAAGGAGGCCATGATTCAGTGCACTGCTTGAGCACCTGCTTGACTTTAAGCACGTGTGCGCTCCTGTGCCTATTCAGCAACTGCTTGAGGCCAGGACTACATTTCAGCTTGTGCTTTAAATTACATGGAAGCCTGTTGGACTTAAGCACACACTTCAGTGCTTTGTGAAATAGGATCCACAGTGACTAGGAACCCAGAAAACATACTGAGTATAACCAGATTCTGACAATTATATTTCACTTGGACTTAGCTTGCTTGGGCACAGGACTGAAGTCAGTGGAGTTGAACACAAACATACCTAAGGCGCTTCTTTGTTCTGAATTTTTGAGAACAAGTACCCTGCATCTATGCATTTTTCCACTGATACCAACTTTTCTAATTAGTGGTTAAGGGATACTAATCTTTACATCTTAAGCATGAGACCACTGCTCCCAGAGATGTTCATTAACTTTTAAAAGTCTCTAAAGGGATTGCTGCACTGTTTTGGAAAGTGGCTGATCACTCCTCTTCATCCAACTGCATGGCTCCCACTGGAGGGGCCTGCCTCTGGGTTCCCCACCACCACAGGCATTTAAAGTCTCTTGAGAGATCTGGGAAGAAGAAATTCAACTAAAAGCTGATTTCTCTTCCAGCACATTCAGACAGGCCAACGTTTGAATGCACTTGGCTTTGTTGCACTGTGAGATTTCCTGTGAAAAAGTCACTGGTAGTGAGAAGCTCAGCCAGAAGGCTTGTTCTCCAGCCTGCTCCTAAGATGCCTCAGAAGACCTCACAGTTTTCCTCTCTCATTTTACTTATTTTTAAAGCAACCTAGCTTACTTACCTTACAAAATACTTACCTGAGAGTGTCCATGCTACTGTAGGAAGTATTTAGACCGATAAATGGCTTTCCTCAGAAGAATATCTATAAGAAATTAATATAAAAGAAAATGCTCCTATTTTTATGTAAGCATATTGTACACCCATGAGTGTTTCACAGGAAGCATTTGCAAAGAGCAGGGACTGGTTGTAATAGATTGACTGGTCTGACTTTAAGCTAGCATCTTCAGCACGCACACAGGACAGACCCGTGGCTGGGGAGAATCACTCTTGCAAGTACACAGTGGAAAATGCCTATGCAAATAGACAAAAATGACAGTGCGTGGAGCTAATGCCTTTTTTCCCCTCATCTTTGTGATTTTAAGTCTGGCTTAGGACATGGGTGAACGCTGAGGTAGAGTCGAAGGGTTAGTCTTGCCCCAGGCAGAAAGCGAGGAGTCCAAATGTTTTCCTCTGGGTTTTGTTTCAGATTGGTGTTTGTTTTGAAGCAGAGGTTGTGTCAGAAGATGTTTCCCCACAGGCATTTTTCACAGACACACACACAGACACACACACGCTGCCCTTCAAAAAAAGGTACACCTGCAGAACTCAGTTATGACGTGCAAGAGGTCAATTTTGTGCTATTCATTCTGGGCTATTACATGCTGTAAGAAAGCATCTTTCTTCTCTCCTGCACCCACTCTTACTAATACGACTGGAAAGTGAGTATTTCCTGGGGAAGGAGTATTGATGACGGTGCACTTAACTGTGGTCCCCGCACGGTCACGGTGCGTACATGAGAGAGGAGGCTCCTTTAAAGGTCCCCTAATTCTTCAGTTCTCTAGGATTTTCAGCAACCATAGGAAATAAATGCAGTGCAATATATTCTTTTGGTCCATGAAGTAAATTAACTGTAACACATTTGTAATTAAGAGACTAATTTACATTTTTTCGCATGAAAAAAGATATGCTGTGGCAATGATATAAAAAAATCCAAAGCCGAAAAAACCGAATTCAAATCTTAGACATGCAACAATTTCCCCAATATTATTCCCAGTAAAGCTGCATAGTTCCTAGCTCTATGTCTGTATTTCAAGAGTTTCCCTCTTTTTCTGAAACACACACACATTCCAGTTTTCCCTGGCATCTCTTAAATAACTGCTACATATTCTTCCCTTCCCTCCTCCTCCCCCTTGCCTTTCTACTGGGTTCTCTTCTCTTTTTTCTTCCTTCCCTCTCTTGTTCTCCTGCCTTCAGGACCTCATAGCTACTACTTCATGCCCAATCGCTCCTATTCAGTCTTGTCTCCCTTTCTCTCTCTCCACTGGTAAGGAAAACTTACCAGAATGCGTATTCTTCAAGAACTCTTTTCATTTAAATGTGAAGAAGAGTCATCTGAGCCTCTCTCCTGGTGAAGAATTGGTCATCTGTCAGCTGAAGAAGTTTCTTATCTTTATGTACTTTTGAATAACTTGAGATTTTCTTGTCTTATGTTTCAGTTGTAAAAATAAGCATTTTGTGGGCAACTAAAAGTGAAAGAGTATGATTCTGCCTAACACAAGTCACAACCAAGCGTTTCAGTGCTTAAAACTCCTAGCTACACTTTTGACCGTAAATTGCTCTCTGGTAAATAGCTCATCAGAGGAAGCAGAAAGTTTTGTTTCCCAAAATGTGCAGAAAGGCTGCCTTCGAACTGCGCACTGCTTAACTTTCAGACACGCTTTCCCTGGTGTCGCACACCAGTTCCCTCCCTCCCCGCTTACATGCATATTCAATGGACCATATGCTTGATCTCGAATATCTTCGGGCATTATGGATCCTATTCAACAAGAAGTGGCTTGTACCCTCATGAGCAAGGGGGAAAAAAAAAAGAGGCCTTTTCAAAGAGCATTCAAGAGTTTTCTGAGAAAGAAATCCCAGTACACAGTGACCTGTACGTACCAGGCTGCGGTCCACTTTAAACTAAACCCACATGTTTCTGCTGAAAACACACACACAGGCATTAAGAAATTCTCATTATTTCACCATAAAGGAGGCCTATATAGAGATCTCACGAGGGATTTAAGTGGGAGCTTATTGATAAACACAAACCTAGTGATTCCTTGGAATCCAAAGCGGTTTGGGGGGCTGACAAGGCAGTCCCATCACCAACCCCCGGTACATGACAAAAGCAGAGGCAGCTCCAAAGTCGACACACCAACTGCCTCGGGATCTGCCATGCAGCCAGATGCCGTGTTGGGAATTTTTCCCTGACACCGTGGCATATGGGCTTTGCATTGCCATTTGAAGAGCACAAGACAGACAGAAACAATCTGGAGAGGGTGGGAAATGGATGGCACGTCAGCCTGGTGCTTGTGCTTGCTGTTTGGTTATTAGGCAATGCGTAGAAGGACGTTTGGCCTTAAGGCAAAGAAAAACTTTGACCCAAAGGAAGCTCCGTTGCAACTGTATTAGCTCCAATGCAGTCAACGTGGGGATTAATTTATCAACTTGTTTGTTTTTTTTTTTTTTAAACAAATTCAAATACCCTTTCTCCCCTGTATGTTGTCAAGAGAAATTCAGGAGCAATTGACAATTATATTTAAATAGAAATTACACCTCTGTGTCCACTTGTTTCTCAAAGCTGTAGTAATCTGTTCACTGCCTTCTGAAACCCAGATAAACTAGTCTCTGCAACCCTGTCACCTACTGTAACCAGTCCCAGCAAAAGCTAAGTGGATTCCACATGTGACTGACTTACAGGTGCATGAAGGTGTCAGATCCATCTCTTGCTCCATCATTAAGAGTTCCGTGACATTGCACCACTGCACTGTTTTTTCCAGTACATGAGGAAAGCTCTATGCAAGCAGCAGATAAATTGCTCAGCATCACAACCGCAAGGTAGGAGCTCATGCGTTTTGCTGATCTTCCTTCCTACAGCCTTTCTCCACGAAGGTCCAAGCCCTTTACCACAATGGGCTTGGGTTCCTCCAAGCAAAGTTGCTGTCTCCATTAAGGCCAGCTGCTGCCTGGGAGTGAAAGGAGCTGGAGGTACCAGTCAGGGCTGGAACTGCCAGTGGGAGAAGATGACGAGCCAGGGGAGGTGTAGAGGAGGAGGTGACCACGTGCAGAGGAAGCATGTGCAAAGGAAAAAAAAAATCAGAGAACATAAGGAACATATGCACAGCAGGAAGAGGATAGAGAAGAACAGTAATGTAAATAGTACTGTAGAAAGTCTGAGATAGTTGTTTTTTTTTTAAAGAAAACTAAATCTCAGGCCAAGGATATACATTTTCCTGAGTAAGAAGCATTGATGGGGCATACCAGTGCTGAAGGGAATCCCTGAAGGTACCACATACAAGAGTTTCAACAGCAGCAATATGTCCTATTGGCTTGCTTTCACCCTTTTCAGGAGAGCTTGGTCAGATATATGTTAAAGTAGTTCAAGCAGTGCTAGACTGAACAATCCCTGATGTGACAACTTCCTTCTTCCGTTCTCCTCACAGACCCTTCACCCATGGATGGGTACATCTGCCTTTTGCACCCACACAGCCTCAGTACATGAGTCAACATATGAGCCACCCACAAGGCAGAAAACACCTTGCTTCTGCTGCTGCTCTGCAAACTCTGGAGCTTGGAGAGTCATGGTCACCATGTGTGTATTGCCCCAACTCTCTTACACGGCAAGTAGGGATTCCCCCATGTGGTGGTTTAGCCCGGATCACCACACAGTTTTCTTATTCACCCTGCCCCTACCTAGTGGGACAGGGGAGAGAAATTGGGAAGAAAGGAAAACTCGTGGGTTGAGATAAAAACACTTTACTAAAAATACTAAAAACTACAAAGCTAACAGGATATAAGGATATTAATATATACAAAATATACAAAATGAACAATGTACAATTTCTCACCACCCAATGTCCGAATGACCGACGCAGCCCGTCCTGAGCAGTGATCACAGGAACAACACCGAGCAGCAAGCAAAAGGGGGAGAGCAAGCTAGCAAGGTAGAGGGAACGATGCCAGCAAGCAAGAGAGAAGAAAAGGATGCCAAGGGTGCCCGAACGGACACCCGACAAGAAAAGGAATAACTGAAAATGATGCCCCCTCCCATGGGCAACCCCCACTTATATACTGAGCATGACGTTTATGGCATGGAATACTCTCTTTGGCCAGTTTGGATCAATTATTCTGTCTGTCTTTTGCCCAGCTTCCCGCATCTGCACGTTAACGAGACTTGGAAAGCCAGACAGTGTCCTTGGTCTCATTAACAACAACTCGTATCATCAGAATGTTTTTATCAACATTCTTCACACACAAAACCCAAAACACACCAGCTACTGAGAAGAAAAATTAACTCCATCCCTGCTGAAACTAGGACACCCCATCCAGCTATTCCTGACCAAGCCAGCTCCATGTGAAAGGAGGGATGGAAGAAGGTTGTGTTTCTGCACCAACTATTCCCAATATAATTTGCCCAAAGTATATCACACTCTGAATGCAGTGTGTTCTCCTAAAGCCAATCAAGAAAACGGTGCTCCTTCCTGACCTGTTGTCCCCCACTTACCTTCACTATTTGCATCTCAGATTTGTTTTTTTTTCCACTGCAAGCAAGATTTCTCTCAGTGGTCTTGATGAGCTGGGAAAAAAAAGAAGGAAAAACAAAAACAAGTGAAAAGGAATTACATTTTTTTCACCTGCTTGAACTGCAACATTTGTACTTATGAATCCTGAATAAGTGCTTGACCTTTTCATTGTTTCTTCATTTACTGTTCTCCCCTTTCCATTTCCCACTCTCTGTGCTACTGCATCTACTTAGATAGTTGCTCTTCAGCCTGTTTCTTCTTGCTTTGTTGAATTCTGACTCTGCAATCAGATGTTTCTGCAAAAGCTCTTACTGCCAGCAGGACTCTGACACAGATTCAGGTGTGTGAATGTCCCTGTCTTCTGTAGGGTCTTTGACTTTATTTTAGAAAAAGAAAAAGCCCTAACATAATAATACGTTTTAATTAAACCATTCACAACTCCCTTGGCAAGCACAAGGAAAATCCTACCGTATCTCCACAGCGCTGCTGCATAAAAAAAGAGAGCATCTTTTCATATGTACGGCTTTAATGGAAAGAATCATGAGACATATACAATATCACTTAAAAACTGTGCTGCTTATGCTTTCACCTGTGACTGGCTCCTTGTTATGGGGCTTACAATGGATTCGTTTCCTCTTAAAAGAGGAGATAGAAAGATAACTCCTTGAGCATGCTGAATGAGGTGCTGTGAGCTTGTTGTGATAAGGACTTGGTGTTAGTTGATTGGAATCAAACATCACAGATTTATTCATAGCATGACTATGACATGGATGAAGGTTTTCAAAGGAAGCCAGTTCCCAAACAGATAGCTAAATATTTAAGGGCCACATTTTCAGATACGCTTGAAACTCCAACCCTCTCTCTCACAAAATCATGATCTCTGTTGCTTTTAGTCTAGGATATCTCGCCTTTCAAAAGATGCATCGTGCTGCTTTTATAGCTCTACTTCTCGGAGAGCCTCAGGGAGAGAGACCCAACCCTGAGGATTTTTCACAGTCTACCTTTCTCTGGAAAAGTATAAATGGCAACCGAGCTGCTTGTACTTCCAGCTCTGGGTGTGAGTTCGAACTGTGAGCCCACCTGTGGGCTTGGACCAGATCTAGAGCAACCAGAGCTGGGAGGAGACAGAGGCAGAGCCTTTGGGGTTGTTTTCCCACAAACTGCAAGCATCCATCCTACTGAACGAAAGGGATGTGGTGACAGAGAGGACTCATAATTAATCTGCAATCTAGATCGCCTCCTTTCTTCCTTCTTTCCTTCTACTTCCAGGGCAAGGTGTTGCCATCCAGGTCAGCAGTTTGGCCATAATTCAGCCAATACAGAGACCGCTTTCCTGACTCCCTCTGAACACGTGACTGCAGGTGCATTATAGAAGCTGTACAAAACTTAGAAGAAAAATGTTTTACCTAAGAAGGATGTTGTTCATTCTATCATTTTCTGAGAGGCATAAAGAGATGTTAATTTTTTGGCTCTAAAAACCACTTTTTACTTTATTACCTGGGCATTGCCTTGTGACATTCGCTCATGGTAAAAACTGTATTCAAAAATTTTGGAAAGAAAGAACATGGGTTCCTCACCTAAAATAAAGCATCTTTATGATTTTTATCATGTTAACTTAGAGTTTGATGACAGTTTGGAACCAAGGTAATATGTGAAGCTGCCATTCCAATTTGTATTTCTAACACTCTCAGAAATAGGAAAAATAAATTTGGCTAATTGATCAGAAACCAAGAGGACTATGCTTACAAAGAGCTAACGAAATCCACTCTGCAAGATAATTCTAACTCATTGTTAACACACCTCCATCAGTTGCAGTTGACTTACAAAAGGAGTTAATACGTTCCACTAAATTAGAAGCAGTTAGAAGATTACCAGGTAAAAAATACTTATTTTCATAATATCCTCTGAAGCCTTTTTAAAAAACTTCTCCTTTAATCCCCTTTTTTGGTTGTTTTCACACATACACTTACAAATTAAAACAGGACATTTACATTTGTCCGGCTAGGTCCTCGCTGTTCCACGTCTCGCCTTCGCAGCTTGGTTTTGCCCAACAAGTAGCGAACGAAGCCTATAAACCGAGCAACTCAGGCTGAAGGAGAAGCAGCTGCTCGCTGACACTGCTCTCTGCAGCACACAAATCTTGCGCTTTTGCAGAAAGAGAACAAATACTTGCAGAAAATACACATGGAGTTTGATGCTCAAGGGGTATAAGATTAGGTGCAGTGTATTGACTAGTGAAATAGCCTGCAGGCCTGCGGCCAGCGAGGCTGCTTGCCAGTGACTTCATTAGGGCTTTTGCCTATGAAAGGGCTGCCTGTTTGGATCCTGGAAACTTGCATCAATACGTCATTTTGTGTGACTAAAGTAAGCAGAGTGTGTCCAAAGTGCTGGCCAGTTACAGACCTCAATCTGCCTCCATTTGCGGTCAATGTGACTCCTCGGAAATCAGGTTTTTATTTGATCCAAGGCTCTGTTCAATAGGACTTTCATCACTGACTTCAGCTGACAGAGTGCCTCACTCGAAGGTCCCCATTATTTCTTATATCTGCCCACAAAAGACACCGGCAGCTGATCTCCTTCACTGATTTTGTCCAGGAATTCCAGAAACCCCAAAATCTTTGCAAATTTAGGCACCACTTTGCATCCTTTTGCTAACCCTCTTTGCTCTCCACCCTTGCCTCATAGCAGTGGGGCACCCACAAAGCCACGATGCCAGTGACTCCCAGAGCCCCTCTTCAGAGAGAGGAGAAAGGAAGGAATAGGGTATCGTAGCAGATGCAAAAACTGTGCACATCTGACAGTATAAATTTACGTACTGACATTGCAAAATCTTATGAGATGCAGTTCCAGCCATTCAAGGGCAAAAGACAAGGAGAATCCAGAAGAAAATCTCCTTTCTTGTGCTTCAATGCTCACTGATACCATCAGGGCAGTAGGAAGAGGGATAGACTAGTTTGGTGGACTTAATAAAGTTGCTTTTGGAGATACATTTTCTTGCCAAAGAGCAGATAGAGAAAGCAAGAAACCTAAGGACCAATACTCCAACTCTCTGAATGCACACAGATACCCACAGCATCCTTTTTCATGTAGGACAAAAACAGGAAATGCAAGAATGTTGAATTCTTTGCTATGTACTAAAAAAAAGAAATTCTAGCAAGCATTTCACAGGTCTATGGCAAATTATCACCCATCTGTTTTCTTCAGACTACACTTTTTTCTTTCCTATTTGCTTTTTTTCTGAAATGCACTAAGAAAGTGCATTTTAGTTGCCTTAAACTAACAGCATAAAAATCTTTGTTAAAGGACAAATTGAAAGTGATTAACCTACTAACGAAAATAAAAAGCACAATTACCTCTGGAGACTTCATCTACAGCTCACAGCACAGTAGGTCTAATGATTTCTGAGAATTCATTAAGTATTTGTGTCATTATAAACATACCGTAAGTGCCACACACGTATATTTATTACTCTGCTGAATCAATGTTGATTTGATCACCTTACCTTTGACATCAGCATTTCATAAATTTCTTAGTCATTTCCCCATGATGACCTCACAAAACATGCTCTAAAGCAGCGTTGAGCCATTTGACTGCTTTCCACCCTTTCCATTGTGCGGCCCTGCTCCTAAAATCTTACTTTTTTTCCCCTTTCTCGGTCCCCCCTTTCCTCCTCATTCCTTTTTCCTCTGACCCTGTGTGCTAAAATTCTGATTTAGCTGCATTTATCAGCTTACCTCTTAAAACACATACCATTGTAGTGAAGAGAAAGAACAAGCAAAAAACACAAAGTCTATTTTTAGCAGATGGGGTCTAATTGTACAAAATATAGCGGGGGTTATTTCTGTCTCATTCTCCCCTCCTTTATTTTTTTATTTTTTTCTGCCCCCCTCCCCAAGTTCCTGGGTTGCGCTCCCTTCAATCTTGTCAGCTGTAAAATGGGTCTCTTTTTAACCTATAATGGATCAGCGAGATTAAAGGTGAAGTCATGAATTAGTAGCAGTGACAGCCCAGCACGATGGCCCCGGCGGCAGGGGGTCTCCCTTTGTGCTCGTCCACTCTGACCCCCCGTGCCACTCTCCGCCTGTGGGAACCGGACAAGAAGAATGTCGGGGTGGGGCTGGGGGCCGCCAGCCCCAGCCCCTGAGCCCGGCCATCGCCCCCCAACACATTCTTTCCCTGGAAATATTCTGACATCACCCCGTCATACCTCCTCGCTGGCTCCTTCGTTAACTCCTTTATGCCTTGCCGGCAAAGGACAATGGATGGAAGAGGAGGAGGAGGAGGGGAGGGGGGCATCTTTCCCAAGACAACTTTTTCAGAGGCTGTGGACCCAAGGCAAGTGCAGTTTTTAAGATTGGGAGGTGGGTGAATTTTCTAGGAGTTGGGCTGCATGGCTTGAGGTGCTACCGCCAATGGCAAAAAAAAAGAGCAAAGTGAGTCTGACAATGTACAAAGATTTGGGTTTTTAAACCTGAATTTCTAAAATGAAAACAAAGAGCAGCCCTACCACAAACACAGCTTCTTCCATGTCTACATTTTGCCCCAGGACGTACATCAAATGTTAGAACCATTGCATCTCCAGTCACCTCCAGGAAAGACTGTGGTAAGGCAACATCAGAGAGAAACACAAAAAACGGGAGCTTCCACTTGAGAATTCCTCTTCTGGGAAATACCTGGGAGCAGAGGGAAAGCAACAGAGCTACATATTTCTGCAAATATGAGAGAAGCTGGTCTTCCTGCTCATGCTTTCTGGGATATATTCTGTCCTTATTGAAATGTAAATGCAGTGTTGGCTTCAGCCTGTCTTCTGGGATAAGCAGCCAGACTTTTCATGGCCCTTCCCAATTAGTTAATTAGTTAATTATAACAGGATTCCTCATCCTGGCCAATTTACCTTGTTGGTGAAGAAAGTTTCACTTTCCTTAACATACTTTTCCGACACTTTTAAAGCAATCCCATTGCACCTACCGCCAGAGCTATCCCAGCCAAATCTCTTCTCTGGGGGATGTAACACATGGGCAGGATCTGGCCAGAAAGGATGGTCCCAGAAAACTTACAGAGAATCTTCCCTAGAAAACTGTAAGATGATAACTAGAAACAATTTCACTGGATGAGGAGGTGTTTTGTTCCTGTGATACCGTCAAGTCGGGTGAGAATTCACTATCTCTGTGCCTTGAAGGTCTCTGCAGAAGGGTCCTCCACATTCCCTGGCAGAGTCAGGTGGCATTTAGGCCCCTGAAACAGCACAAAAGCATTTTAAGATGCCTAAATTCAAAATGGGAATTCCTGCTTACAGGCTGTCTGCCCTGGGGAAACATTAGTGCTTGCAGGATTCTCCCATTTTGCTCTAAAAGATGCCAGGCCGCTTGTTTTTCTGCCACAAGTGGAGTAGTTTAGCAAATAGCTCCTCTTTTAACCTGCTTTGCAGATACTCCTGGGATTCACAAGAAGAAAGTCTTGATCCAGCCTTGAAGAAGAGGGAAAGGGAAGCAAAGTCTGTGTTACAGCCAGTTTTCTTATATGACCCCATTTTGTCATTTCTGTGTCTCACTAGCCAAAGAGTCCACTAAGGATGTGGAGATCTCTTGTAAAACTAGCACAGAGAAATTAATGAATGGCCTAGATGAAGACGGGAGGTGGACAGGGCGGATGTTGTGAGCTTCTTAGTCTCTTGAGCAATGCAACCTGTGTCTGACTGGAAAGCTCAGCCCAGCTTGATATCGCGCCATTTAGCCCCAGCCTGCTGCAGCCCATGCCACAGGATGAGTGCGCTGGTAGTCATCGCCAGGTGAAAGAAACAGCCCAGAGGGCTTCAGGAGAAGCAGTCCAGTCTTAGGGCCTGAGCAGCAGCAGGCACCAGCTGGAAAGAGTCAGTGAGATGTGCAGATGGCACAGTCTGAAATAGGTTTCTGAAGAGATGAACTGACAGCATTTCCACACCAGTTACTGTCAGCTGTGTGGCACCCAGTTATGCTTTCTGCAGGTCTGCTGGGTCTTTTTCCCACAACAGGCTCCATCCCCACCTGCCATCTACGAGGTTGCAATCCATAACGCTACATTTTGAAGACAAAGGGGAAAGCGTGTTGGAGTTGTACCTAACCAGCAAGGGAAGGCTGCAGGATGCACAATGCAAAGTGTCGCTTAGCAACGTGGCATGTGAGGAGTACATAGGGCACAGTCAGCCCTGGACCAAATGGGATGCTCACTAGTTGCCACTGAAATCGCTTCTGTGTCACGCCCTGTAAGCCCAGGCCCATTTTGGGAGAAGAGTTCAGACCACATCCATCAACGGGCTTAGCAGGCAAAGTTGCCTACCTGGTGTGTAAGATGTTCTCTTACACACTGGGTAGATTGGGATCCCTGCAAAATGCAGCATCAGTATCTATCCAGAGTCTTCAATGCTCTTCTATTTCCTTAGGAAATTGGGGATTTAGGTGCAATCTTTCCTTTGAGAGAAATCAGACTGAGGTCTTGCTCTTTCTGAAGGGGAACCCAAGCTCTATACAGTTGCATGCCCTTAGACAGAAAAGGTGAGGACAAGGCTGTTTTTAACCCTCAGATTTTTCTTTGAAATGCAAGTAGATCCCAGATTTCCCCACTCAGCTCCTCAGGCTACAGGTTCATGTTCCTCCTCCAGGAAAGTGAATGCCTGGGTGCCCCGTAGTGAGACTCCAGCAAGCAAGCTCCTAGCCAGGCAGTAAGCACATCCTGGGAATGGGAAATATGTCTCCCCAGAAAGAGAAGACACTAGAGCCTCCTAAATCATGGGCAAATGCACTGGACAGTAGACATCCATAAAGGATTATGTAAAACACTGGCTGTGTCCTACATTTATAAAGGTAAGCTACTTAGTATTTTTGGAAGAAGTGTTTTAGCCTCCCACGATGAAGGGCATGAACACACAGGCAGGCAGGGCTGATTCCCTGGGGATAAGGGCGAAGTGCCTTGAGGAGCATCTCGCTTTGATCCCTGCTGGTTATGGCAGGCAGTGTGGGCCGTTCAGGGTCTCCCACACACTGCAAGGGGACATAGGGGCACGGCATAAGGCTCAGAACCCCGCTATGAGGAGGAGTAGAGGGTGGGAAGGAGTTCCCCATAGCGTTCATTTCTTCCCTTAAAGGCTTCAAAGACCTTTCCTGGAATTTAATCTTCACTGCACCCAAACACAAAGAGGAAGATGATATTAAACTTATAGATTGGTGGTGTTGCCACAACTCATGATTTCATCAGGTCTACGGTACTTCTTCCTGAAGCTTGGGGTCTTGGATTCAGGTGATTCAGTGGGACTCTCAACATTAAAGAAAGAAAAAATGAAGGGTCCTCAGAATCTGGAGAGGAGCTTGGAGATAATCACCTTCCTAACATTAATGTCAGAGAGCAAATGATAGTATGTTGATGTCAAAAAGTACTTAAAAGTACTGTTGATTAAAAAGCATTATAAAGAAAATTTTTTTTTTGTTTCATTTTGAGATTTTAGATCCCATCTCAGGTTTTGTGGCCCTTGGCTCACATCTGCTGAATGGCAGAGCTTGGAAATCCTCTGACTTCACCACAGCCAGGAACATTTCCCCTCTCTTCAGGGTTGGGGAAGGCTGGGGCAGGGATGGCAGTCTTCAGCCAGGAGGGGCAGGGGGTCAAGGGGGAAAACACTCCCCAGAGCCACAGAGGCAACAGACACCTGTGTATTTGCCCTGGACAGTTGTCCCTCATCCTCCTCAGCCCTGGAGTTCTGTTCATTCCTCCACAGCACAGACCCAGGACCCAAGCAGCTCTGGGGACAACTTGACTGTCCTTGGTGGCTCATTAACAGCTGAAGAGGGGACCCAGAGGGAAGCGATCTAGTCCTAAGCTGCAGGAATCTCCAGCTCCATTTCTATGTGAAACTCCAGAAGGCCTGCAGCCTCCCTAATTATGGATGTCAAACCTACAAGAGTGATGGGCCGGGGCTAGCATGGGCACTTGGTTCTCTGTTGTGCCTGTCACCTCCAGCCTCCCTGTGCAGCCCTAAATCCTCAGAGAGCCAGCGGTGGGGCCTGCCGCTTGTGCTAGAGCAGCTTCCCTTCCCCATCCCAGCTTGGCCCTAACTGGCAACCATGGCTGTGAGCACGCCAAAGAGACAATCTTG
Source organism: Chlamydotis macqueenii (assembly GCF_036417535.1). NCBI lineage: Eukaryota > Metazoa > Chordata > Aves > Otidiformes > Otididae > Chlamydotis > Chlamydotis macqueenii. Next base: position 152,004,587 of record NC_141556.1, on the reverse strand, counting down.
CTTCTTTGCTTGGGCCTGGGCAGCTCATAGCAACTGACGAACCTGAGGATGGAGAGCTTTTGCTGAGCACTCCCTGGAAAACAAGAGCATCCTCCCTCTCATGTCGTCTTCTCTGTTCCTGGCCATGGAAGTCAGGAGCAGCTCCTGCACGCGCACAAGGCTCCCCAAGCTCCCTCCGCGGTTATCGCCGGTACGTGCCCTCTCCCACCAGCACTGGGACGAGCGGTGCTGCGTGGCGGGTGGCAGAGCTGGTGCTCTTCCATCTTGTCTGCAGGTTACCACTTTCTTACGTTGAATACATATGTGCACGTGTGTGTGAACGAGCAGAGCCCGTGACGTTGCTACTCTCTCTGTGCAGAGTGGGTCAGGACAGGGGAGGGCACGATTTAGTTCTTCGGCTACACACTGGTGTGGGGAGGAGATGTCACCTGTGCTGGATGTGGAGCTAACACAGACTATGTTAATCTCCATTTTTGCCATTTCCTGTTCCCTGGAAAAAGAGGGAAAGTAAAGCCAGTCCTGAACCACTACGTGGTGTATTCTGCTTTAAACAGAGCTTATAGCAAAGCCACAGTTTAAGAGCAGCCCTTTAATGAGTCACTTGAGTAGTTTCTTTCTGGAGGAAGGATGGGATTAAAAGTCATTTAAAATTATCAGTGCTTCTCCAGTATTTCAGTATCAATGAAACTGATATTCAAGAAGAATCTAACTCCGAGAAAATCTATTTGCCAAAAACATTGCATGCCAGATTTTTAATTATTATGTGGATGCTCCTTTTTCATACTGCTCACTTAGAAAACAACACAATGAAACATTTAATTCCCCGTTACTAGCTGCTGAGAAAATGCTGGAGATACATTGAAACATCATGCTTTCAGATGACTGCAACTTCTCTCAAATACTATTAAAGACAACCAAAAATGTCTCCATTAGAAATACAAAAACATTTTCTGACCAGTCCTTTCCTAGCAAGCTTTATTATAGTTCTAAAGTCAGTTCTAGTTCTGTGATTTTTTTTTTCAGATATCTACTAAACTCTATTGTGAGAAAAGTATAAAGAATTTTTATTTCCATTAGATTTTTATTTTAATCACCAAAAAAACATTCTTATGCAAATGAGAAAGACAAAAGGATTCCCCGGGGACTGAGAAACTTCACTGATTTGCATCATTAACACTGAAAAGAACTTGCCGGGAAATGGCCCCTTCACATTTTCTTTTATTTACATTTCCAGACAAAAATAAAATTAATTTCAACAAGAAGGTTTCTTCCAGATTGATATCCCATTTTGATTAGTCTGGCTATTAAAACATGAATATAGCTTGCTGTGCTTTGATGGACTGATTTACTTTTTGTTATATTGGAATTTTTTTCTTTTCTTTTTTTTTTTTTTTTTTTTTAGTTTTTACCCCATTTGTAAAGGGTTTGCAACACGAGGACTCTCAGTGATCATTGATTGTATTAGCATTCATAATTAACACCAGTAATTGTTAAGACACTTCTGGAACAATTACCATTTGCAGCACCGAATGAGAGAAAAGTGACATTCATTTAACTAAACTCTGCCGTTTTCGTTTAACAAGCCTGTCCAAGCATAAGCAAAAATGAAGAAACAGAGAACACTCACTATATATTTAAATGGAGACAAATCTCTATGACAAAGTAGTAGTTTTTTCAAGGCTCAGATCAAAATTTTAAGCAGTTTACCTTCTTTGTGTCTTCTGAAGAGTTTTATATAACAAACTTTCAGTGTCATCACTAATAGCAGCTCATGCCAAGGATTACTTTCTTAAAACTGCTACTCAAGCCTTGTGATTTGCAGTACACTTCTTATTACAGGATACATTATGCAGAAACCCTCTGCTATGTGATGGGACATGGCAACCCTGCTGTGAGAATGCCTATCAGTGCTTCTTTTAAGGCCCTTTCTCAATTGTCAGCAAAGTATTTTTTAAGGTTAAAAGGTGTAAAATTATTCTGAAATGCTTTTCTGACCTGTCGCCTATCACTGCAAAAAGCTATAGTTCATTTTTTTTTTCTAAAATAGTATTTTTTAAATGTGATAATACTATAAGAATAAAGCTAGTAAGAGAAAAATAGTTTTCGATGCTTTTCATGATACTTTTTGTAATTTTTTCAGTACTGATACACATAAAGATTGTGGGTCCCTTTTTATTTCTGATTTTCTTCATTATGATTCTTCCTTTCCTGTGAGTCAGTTACAATATGCAATTAATAAGAAAACAGCATATTTTTTTTTTAATCTTTTCATTTATATTTTTGTGGATTGTTGAAATGAATTCCTGAATCATATTCTCTAATGCAAAAGTCAAATGCAGTAGGGTCATGAAGCATAATCTCATTATACTGGCATACAAAGCTCACAAGATCTGTCATTCTTCAAGTGCTACCTGTACTTTGATTGAAACAACACTGAATATCAGCAGGAAAACTAGAAGAAGGCTTCTATTCTTCAGCCTGGTGGCTGGCTTTTATGGTTTTGCAAGCTGCTTAACTCTAGATTTCCCAGGCTGCACGCTCAATTCAAGGTCAATGATCCTATAGTTTTAAATCCTGTGCACAAGAGGTTACCATCTCCCATTGTCTGTAGCTTAAGGTTTCCAACAGCAGCTAGCTGTTTATGTGCTGGCAAAATGCTGGAAAGTATCTGAAATCACTTTACGCTAAGTTTCATGGATTGTTCTGTACACAGTCTTATCAACCTCTACTGGAGAACTCAGCCTTGTCATAAAGAACCATCAGACACGAAGGGCCTGATAATCCCCTCTGATACGTGATACATACACAGAACAATGCGAGTTGCAGCTGAAGTCCAAAAGAGAAGTACAAATAGGTGTCGGAGAAAAAAACAGATGCTGTGCTAGCTTTATGCATTGAGTTGTGTGGCCTGTACCAGAACGCCAACATGTTTATGTCCGAGACTATGGCATGGCCATAAGAAGTGACAAAAGAGGTAAGAAGGCATCACAGTGTTGCACTCGGGTACCTATGGGGATTTGTAGCAGTCCACTCCCACATGAACTCATCTGCTTCTCCTGCCAGCTATCAGCCGGGGCCTCCAAGAAGGTTTTGTTCCTGTATCCTTCAACACGGTCAGTGATGCGAAGCAGAGCTCTCCACACCCAGGTGTGCAAGTTGAGCAACTTCTGTGTACTCTGCTGGCATTAGCGAAAGAGAGAAGGAGATTGCACACACTAATTTTATCACATCCTATTTATTAACTAACCATGTCTCATCAGCATAAAGTCTAATGTTAACCTGCTCATTATTACCTTGATGCCCAAACAGGAGAGGGTTGCCATCCATGTGCATATAGATGACTGGTCCATGTGTTTTTGGCACAGCCAAGTGTAGGCTGGGAGGACTGCCCTGCTCCCCAGCAAGCACCCCTGGGGATCCTGTTCTCCAAGGGGCACAGCCTGGCCCAGCATCCCTTAGAGCACAACTGTGTGCTCCTGCAAGCACATTGGCCCTTCTCCCCTGGGTCCTGCACAGGATGGGAGCAGGGTTTAGCTTCACCCAGCTCCTGTAAGGACAAAAAGTCAGGGGGACCACACATGGTATGCTGGAAGGATGATGACCATCCAGCCAGCAGTGACTCTCCAGCACCTCGGGAGGCTTGCAGCCTCCAGTATACACAGTTTTAACCTCCACTCACATGGATGGCCTTTTTCAGTAATGCAATGTGGGAGATTCAACAAAGGCCTACACGAACCTAGTTGATACAGCAGTAAAATAAGGTCAGGAAAAGGACAAACACAGGTGCAGGAAACGAAACTGTACTCAGAGGCAAGAAACAAAAACTGTAATCGAGTAAGAATGAGGAAGTGGAAACGATAAGCAGAAACTGGATGAGAGCATCAATAACCAATCAGAAGTAAGGACGATCAGGGCCAACAGCCAATCATAAACATACATGCTCGGCGCGTGAGCAAGGAAAAATATATAATGAGAAAAACAAGAACAATAAAGGTCTCCATTCCCCAACAGCCTTGGAGTTCATGTCTCATTCCCTTCAACGCAAGGTGGAGTGATTGTTTCAGACAACAGGTTAGCAAATTTCTATAACTATTCCCAGATTTAAACCTCTGGTATTTAGAAGTTACTAACAAATACAAAGTGCAAGCAAGGCCATCGTTGCCTAGAACAAATCTAAAAAATCTTAGTAGTGGACAATTATAGATGAGATTGTTACAGACATCATAGGATGATCTTTTAAGTTAGACCCTAAAAAAACAGAGTCACTGTTTTTTGAAATACGTATATACAAAGCAAAAGAAAATAAAGCTATCAAATGGAACAGTTTGTCTTTATTTATTCCCTGTCAGTCTTACTGCAACTAATCTGAATGCCTTCTCTTAAAACTCCACTTTATTCATAGAGGCTTCAAGGAGCTTGTGAAGTGAAACCCATCTTTGACTATTTCTAGACACCATGTGCTTGGAGAAGACCATTTTGTGTTCACTCTGCACATTTTTAGGAATGTCTAGAATTGCAAGCAGATCCCAGACATGAAGAAATTGGTTTACTGCCTGAGCGTATAACCTAATCTCCTTGGCCCTGCAAAAATTTTTTCATGGGTTTAACTGTAAGCATGTGAGTAGTCACTCACTTACACTTGAGTGTTCAGTTAAATGCATATATAAAATGTGTGCATAGTTATTGTCCTAGCTTAGCTTCAACATATAGAGGTTACAAAGGAACCGTAAAGAAAAAACTGGAACAGTCAACACGATGCTAGCCAGTTCTCTGGGGCTAGATTAAGAGATTTTTAAAAATTACTTGAAAATTGCCAGACTGTCTTCCCACGAGTCTCAGATAAGGTAGGATTAATCTGTTCTAGCATTTAAAAGTCAGATGTCTAGATTTAAAATTAGGGTTCCTTTATCATCTTGGAAAGAAACATGCATCTCCAGAGGCACTTCATCTCACTCTAAGGTAGACATCTAAGATTGTGATAAACCTAATCCTCTTCTATCCCTGGTGAGAAGAAACAATTCACAGAACTGCAAGACTAGGATTTGGGAAGTACTTACAAAGAGCTGCTACTGTTCTTCTGAAATTCCACATTCAATTCCTCTTGTATCCAAACTCCAACTGCGACCTCTGGATAAGTGAGGAATAAAGGGCAAGGTTATTGTCTTGATATCATTTTAACAGTGTCTTCATACTCCTTTTCCTGGAACCAGATATTGAAATTACCACAAGGGAGATAGATAGGGCATAAGAAACCTAGAAAGAACAATCCTCAGGATACTAAGGACAGTACATTATTTCAGAGACACTAACCAAATGTCTGCAAAAGAAGATTCCTATGTAAAATACGGACCATCTTGAAAAATTCTTGTTTGCAAAGCACCCACTGAAGCCAATGGGTGGTTTTGCAGGAAGTCTGGATCGTAGGCATCTGTGGGAAGCAGTGCTCCACACTGTGGAAAGATTAGGAGGGTTTGTGTTCACCTGTAAGACCCAGAACATGACTATGGCCTTAATCCCAAATAAACAGAAACCCTGCTGCTAATTGTGGTGCTGTGGGATATGGTTGTTTAATTATTACCAGTTAATACCAAGGCAGTGTTTTGGCCCTTAAGTCAGGATTGTGACCTAATTGCATAAGGGAGACAGCTCACAGCCCTGCAAACCAGCAGCATGAGGGCAAGGCCGTTCTCCAAAGGTACAGCTGCAGCCCATAAACAAGTTGTGTCAGGTTTCCTCACGGATGGTCATGAATTCCTGCCAGGGAGCATGGCTTTCCTGCTCCAGTATCTGCTAAGGATGCTAGAGGAACTTTGCAGATTAAGCAGGGTCCTTTGCTTGCACAGCTTTCACTGTTTGCTGTGCCCAGTCTAACCAGGGTATTGAGTACCTGAGTTCCGCCTTGCCTTGGGTTTGCAGTGAAGAGAGAGAGGCTCCATTTCCAGGTATCATTTTCCAAAGCAGAGCTTTGGTAGGGAAGAAGTGACATGTCTCTAAGCATTAGCAGAGGCAGGCAAGTGTGAGGAAAAGAAAGTCAGTCAGTCACATTCATTAGCAACGTGTCCAAGACAGATATACACAAATATTGGTTTGTTGTTTTTTTTTTTTAATTTAGAGGTGCAAATTAAATAAGTGGCCAAAAGAGGTAAGAAATTAACAAGTCTATTTTAATATCCAACAATGAATTTCAGGAGTTAAAAAATAGTGGAAATACTGCAATAATATTCAGACTTATTTAATTTTTAGACTTCATAACCTAAAATATGACATTTTTTGCTTAGTAAAATCCATTGACTTCAACCTAGTGTTTCTAACTAACACACACTTAGTTTGAATATATTACTTTCACTTCCTGCACAAGACAGTAGATTTTTCTAAACACTGTAGAGTATGAAATAAATACCTCACTTTTCTGTGCCTTTTCTTCCTCTTGTTCCTCTGTTTGTCCTTTTTCAAGGATTTTCAAATCCTTGAAAATTCAAAAAAATTCATTCAAAAGAATCTCATATTGCTGGAAATCTAATCTTTTTTTTTTTTTTTTTACGTATTGCACTAGAGAGCCATTAAAACAAATAAAAAAGCAGCAAATTTGTTATCATTGTTCCATAAACACTTGAACTAAAGCAGAGGGCAAAGGGAAACAAATGTTTTAGCTTGCTTTTAAAACCTCAGTGGGTTTCCATATACATACATATGCATGCAAAACATATAGATATACATATAAAATACAAAGAAATCAGATGAGGTAATAGCACCCCCTTCTGAGACCAAAGCTTATACCCTCACTTTAAAGCAAATCAGGACACTTTTCATCATGGTGCTACAGCTTTTCAATATGCAGCTCCTACTTCATCTTTTGTCCTACTGCACTGAACTAGAGACATGTACACACTCTTTACTTGGCCTTTATCTGCTCCTCCCTCTGTCACTGAAGAATTGCTTGGTTACAAGGTAACAACCATAATTTGGAGCTAGGAAGTCCATGAAAAATTATTTTCTTCAGCTCACCTGTTCAATTATTCTGTGTACAAAACAGTCCTTGAATTGGTTGTTTCCACTGTGAGAGAGAGATGGTTTCGGCTTTTGCAGTCCGGGGAGTGGTGGAGGAAGGTGGGAAGGGCTGATGCAGCTCAGCAGGAATATCACTCCATTCTTCAGTGACTCAGTTTTCTCACAGGTGGAACCTCACCTCTTTTGAAATGGGCATAGCCTCCTCTTCCTCACCCCCCTCTAGCTCCCCTAGTCTGCGGTTAGGGAAGGACCAAAAGGACCATCACCCTCTTGTAGCAGCAAGGGCTCAAAAAGTAGTATCTGCAATGGGATTACACCCAGAGCCATTCCAGTATCACAAGGCCTATGATACGGCTCTTTGTGAGCCTCTCTTGCCATGTACCTACGTCAGCAAACATTGACTCGGTTCCTCCTTTGGCCTGGCAAAAAAGGTTGACTTACCTACCAAAAGATGTGTGTTTTCCAAGCTCTAAGGGAGAAACCAGGCCAGGACAATTTCCTACCTCTTCTGTCCTTTCCCAATAGCAAATTTCCCTTCACGCAACTTCATCTCAATAGGAAGGAGAAGATGCCTCCCCGCTTGCTCAACAGAACATGGGCTCAGTCGCACAGCACAGTAAGGGCTAAGCTCTTGTATCTCAGCAAAGAGCAGTCCTCTGGGCACTCCGTTCCACCAGACACAGCCTCAGTGGCCTTGAACCATCCAAGAAGCCGGCAGCAAACCAGCCCAAAGGCAAAATAAATCATACCCAGTAACAGTAACCATACTGCAAAGCCCTCAGAGAGTAATTGAGAAACATAGCCAGGGTCAAGAGTCAAAAGGAGAATGTCATAGCGCTTCTCAAATTCCCACTTCTCGTTGAAAAATGATTTGTGATATTTCTCAGCACACACTCTAAACAGTAGTTTGCATAGATATTGCTGAAAAAAACTTCTGTATGGTGTGCAACAAAGCAGCTAACAAAAAAGCAGCACAGTATTTACTTTTTTTTTTTAGCTGTAAAATAAAGAAGTGTTTGGTGAAAGGTGCTAGACTCTAATGAAAACAGTGAAGGAACTCTGCAACTTAAAGCACAGAAATCCACATGACACTGAGCTATGTATAATTTACCATGACAAATCAGTGCTCTAGCAGAAAGTCACAGCATGTGAAGAAAAAAAATTAGCACAAGCTGAAGATAAGATAGACACCATTTTCTACTTGCAGTGCCTGAAAGAAAAAAAAAAAAAGTAAAAAATTAAGCCAAGCAAATAGAAACAAACATAACAGTGAAAGGGAAAGAAGCTCTTCCAGGGCATGTACAAAAGAATGCACCACAGAAATTCAACACGGGAATACCATAGCATCATGAGAAAAATATGACATTTGAAAAAATTATTGAAGTCCACAAAAATCTATGCGATAATGCTGAATCTGAAGGAAGAGCCCCCAGGAGAGTTTTTGCAGCCTAGAATGTGTAGCAAGCAAGATGCCAAGGTAGATATGAATAGAGTTACTGAGAGAAGAACTATGAACTAATTACAGTACATAAAAGTGGAAATACCTGCAGCCCAAATTACAACAGTACTTGGCTACGGCTCAGCACTGTTACATGTGGGGCTTTTGCACGTGACTAAGAGCCACCTGCACACTCAGAGAGTGGAAAAATGAAACAAATTTGGAGAAATGAGTTCAAATAGTGCCTACACATTTGGGATCTTTCAGGTGAAGGGTGACAGGCATGCAGGCTAATGCACGAATTCCCAAAAAGACACACACGCAAATCACCATATTCCTAAATTCATACAGAAAATAAAATACAGGAACACAAATGGACAAGCACATATATTTTGTTATAGGGCTCTTAAAAATAGTTGTTGGTAAACCAGAATTTCTATTACAAGCAAATAATAATATCTTTAGTAGTCCTTTTTTAATATAGCAAATCTCAATCTCTTTAAATAGGGGCTATATCTCCAGGAACTCCTCTGACAAAGGCATCCTTCAGTATCTGGATGATTGTCCAATTACAATTTATAGAAACTTACAGGAAGGATGACTGTCTAAAGACAGAAGTCGTGGAGAATGTTAAGAAGAGAGAAGACAGAGGAACTTCACTTTTCCTTAGGTTTTGTGGTGAATGGAGTCAGTCCCTGGTGTCAGCTTTGGTCAGGTTTTCTTGCTTTCCTTCTGTTCTTTTCTTCTTCTTTCTTTTCTTCTACTTTTATCTTTCTCTCTCTTCCTCTGTGCAGACTCCACATTTATATAAAAAACTGCATCAATTCTTATGGAATCTTTTTAGATTTACCTGTGTTATTAAAAAGGGGCTCTTAACTTAAAAGCTCTGTTTGGGGAAGTACCAGGAGAGAACAGAAGATCGCTGTTAACCTGACTCAGGGGAAGGGTAGATGGCTTCTCCTGGGAACACAAGGGAGGTTGCAGAGAGCCTTTGCCTGGAAATCCCACCCAGAGCAGGATCATCAAGAGCTAACAGCTCTTCCTTGCTCTCTCTAGGCACTGGCAGTTGTCCACAGAAGGAAACTGTATTTTCTTGCCTGTAAGGAGAATTGCACGCTCATGCATTCCCATCCCATCATGGGTATTGCTGCCAATTGAGTCCAATTGATTCAGAAGCATTTAAGACTGACTGCTGATCAAGCCCCTTTACTCTTCTTCCTTGCTAACAGCTCCTGCCCCACTCACCCTTCGACATGGCTGGGCTCTCTATTGAACCCTTGCAGCATTGGATCTGACCTTCTGCTTCAGCCAGTACGGCTGTGAGTCAGGGCATCATCTGGGCGCAAGCTGGGAGCTCTCTGTTCCACCAATTAAATGTTTTGCAGAATCACCAATAAATAAAAATGGTGTCCGACCAGCCATAACATAATCCATTAAAGCAAACAACACTCTTCCTTGAGGTGAGAACGAGACGCAAAACCCTTGTATTACCAATCGTACTTAACACGTTCACCTGGGCCAAAATTTAAGAAAAGTCTACTGGATTAGATTTGACTGGACACTAAGACAGGACATTGAAAGTCAACTTGACAGATTGTGTGGTGAAGTATGAAGTTGTCACATGAGAAAAGATACTGTGCAATTTTTCCTTGGTACTTTTTTACATTTCCGTCATAGTTCTCCTAACGCTTTGGAAGACTTGGAGACTTAACATTTCCATTGACTAACTCAAAGACAAAATGTCCATTCCTTACTGGTGATCAGACTGTTCTGCAATTTCTGTGAAATGGTTGCTTTGAGATATACATATCTCAACAGATGAACTCTGGGAAAAAAACTTAGAACCATTCACAGCAAAAGTAATCATATTAAAAAGGGTGCAGCGACTAAGGACATGCAAAATTACATGCCTCTCAATAAGTTTCTGGGAGTTTGAGGCTATCTATAAAAGTGTACAACATACTATGCCAAGAAAAAAAAAGTAGGAAACTCTTTGATAGATTATAATCCAAAGAGCTGTACCATACATGCATGAAAGTGAAGTCCATGTTACCAAATTTTTCTGACTAGCACAGAATTTGAAGGTTTGCAGCAGTCTGCAGACAAGCTGAGGACAAGTTTTGCAGCATCTGTCCAGCAAGCAACCCGCAAAGATAGCTCAACACCGTGTGCCATATCAACTGAAGCAACAAATTGCTTTCCTTATGGGAAAACATTAACGCCCCAAACAAAAATTCAAATAAAAATTCTGTTCACTGCTAGCAGTCTCAATAGGCTAAGTAACACTAGCTTTCGGATTTGGGGAGAGAGGGAAATAGAAATGTTGCACAAACCCAAGGAACAATTAGGATACTGAAGTGTCATACCAATGGGATATACATGATCAGAGTGACTGAAAACCCAACACAGAACTGTTACCCTTGTAGGTGACCATGATGGCACCTCAAAATACTGGTGAATCCAAGCAATGCAAAGCATTTTCTCATTCTGGAGAGCCACAGCCATATGTAAAGAAGGTTACAGCAGCTTAACAAGCCACTGTGTCCCAGCTGAGACACAGCAACTGTCACAGCACCCCAAAGTAAGGCAGAATGCTCCAGCCTTCAGCAGGACAGAGGATGCTTGCTGCAGGTTGATGTTTGCAACCAAGAGCCTAAGCTGATGTGTTTTGGAGAGCATCCAAGGAACAAATGCAGGAGATCAAACCCTTAGCACCATCTTCTGTGTGCTACCAGGCAGACAAGCGATGCAGTACGATTACATATTCTGAAAAGTGTCTTGCTGGACAGACACAAGGGGAATGAATTCCCCCCTGGTCAGAAAGAAAGCAAGCCCATGTCTGCTGCGGAATGCTTTCCCAAATCAAGTCATGCTGGGGCCTGGGGCTCCCTCCTTGCCCTGCTGATATGCTGTCACACCAAGCTGAAGTGGCTCAGCTAGATCCAGCACCTCTTGATAATCAGTGAACATAAGTGTGGCATCGAATAGAGGCACAGCGTTGCCTTTTCCACCGCTGGCAGGGCTCTCACTCGCTCCAGCCCCTCTGCTCAGCACGACGGCACATCAGCGGGTTGTGCTGAGAAAAGAAACAACGTGAGGCACAAAGGAGCAATGCTAACAGAAGCAGGGGGATATGGCGAAGAAGACTTCAAAGCCAGTGAGCAAAGAGGAGAAGGAAGGAAAAATTAGGTTGACGAGCATCTGAATAAAGACTTTATGGGGGGTGGGAGGGAAGTAGTGTATTTCTGTGCTTGCACTTTTCCCTTTACATAGGCAAAAGCAAGAAGCAGAAAAGTTGGCTTTAATACTGTTCATGATGAAATTCAGAAAGGAAATGGAAAAGAGAATCAAAGGCAGAGTTCTGAGAGCTCCTGCTCCTGGGCTGCTAGACCAATAATTTTCAAGCTGTGGTCCATTGTGACTTGTACTGCCAGGCTGTGTTTACACTGTGACTTAGTGCCAGCAGTACCGCTGGATAAGGCCTTTCAGCAGATCAGCATCAAATCCTATTTTGAAAGATTTAAAACAAAACCAACAACAACAGCAACAAAAGCCTCATTTTAAAAAATTGCTCTGAACAAAACCTTGGCGCGATATTGTACATCCTGGACAATTCCCCCACCAACTTTTAAATGAGCATATTTGGGCATTAGAAGATGTCCATTTTGTGTGGATTTTGCAGGCATTGTGAAATGTATATGGTTTCAAAGTTTATCCATTGTTTTCTGGGTAAGAAACTACATTATGTGCAGAAACTTAAAGGCAGCCCACACAATATAAACAATGACATTCAAGTTGGATGAGAAGCAAATTTAAAATTACCTAGACTTTCCAGTATTCAGGCTCCACCTTCTTTATGTGTTTTGAAAGAAGTGTAGCTGGGGCACTGAAGGATGTGGCCATGAAAATCAGTATTAGGCACACAGAGCCCGACATTGGAACAGTTAACCTCTGCTTCTGTGCCACTGCGCCGATGGTACCTGTTACGTCTCCATAAGCTTCTCTTGTTCACATGACTAGAAAAACATATTTTAAAGTCCAGAGGGAATGGAAATCCCTGGTCATAAAAAGGATAGTGCAAACTCTCGGACAAACCAGGCAAAAAAAAAAATTTGCTCAAATGACTAAACGTGAAGCTAGAATAATTGGCTTACACCGCATTTTTTACAGTTAAAATGGCTAATGTCCTTTCCCTTGCCTGATATTCTGCCCCAGAACCAGTTTACCAGTTTCCTTTCTTTCACTCTGTCAAGCTCAATGCTTTCACCTTACCCTTCCTAATTAACCTTGTGCCTTTCTCTGTTTATTCCTCTTGTTCATCTCATCCCATTGATCTCTTCTTCTTGCTGGCTAGGATGTCAGCCTTGGTTTGACCTAGGACGTTACTGCAGTAACTTATTTTTGGTCTAGAAGGTCTCAAAGTGAGCTGATTCATAAAGCTTATATTTACTTCTCTTTCAAAACCCCTCTCAAGCCCTCTCTGCTGCAGCAGCTATCAAAAATGAACCAGTGTTTAATGGTAGGGATAGAGGGCACTTGATAAACTGAAACTAGACAAAAAAAAGTGTGTAGGAGGGTACATTGCTGGTTTCTATCTCCCACATCCACCATTTACAACTCACTTCTCAGAGCAAAACTTGAAGAGTAAATGCAGTATTTTATCCAGCCTCACAGTACCCTGGCAAGTGCAACAAATCAAAAACATAAATAAAGATCACTTCAATCACCCAACTGCCCAGAGGTTACCAATGAGCGCATAGTCATGCTATGCAACGCCAAAAGGCTTTTTATGATCAAGCATAGTCAAGGACTAAATTACTCACCTCTTCTGAAAGGCCAGCAGTGCAGCGTCGTGGAGCACCAACTCGCACCAGAGAGAGGAGCAGCTGGTGAACAGCAGGCATCATTTCTTCTGACCCAGCTGTGTGTCCTGAGAACACCAGGCCCCACAAGTCACATCAGAAAGCTACAGAAACCTGACTTCAAGCAAACTGCTACAGCTGCTTACCAAAAGCCTCTGGAATTAAGATCTGTAGCACAAAGACAGTAACAAGAATGGATTTCCTATATCCGTGCTCGACAGTGACATTCAGTTAACTTGGATGTGCACTGGGGTAGCAGAGCATGTGTAAGTAGCATGGTACCAAAATATTCTGCAAGATCATTTTCGCTGAGAAAGCACTGGCAAAAGCTGAGGTGCGAACATTTTTGCCCCATTATTGCTTCTTTTGCCTTCCCTGCTCCAGATGTCTTTGTCTTTTCTACAGTCTCTCCTAAATGAAGAAGCAAAGCCTGTGTGTGAGGGGTTGCATACCCAAGAACCCTTAGAAAAATCTTAAAACAATACTTGTCCCTCCTTCTCAGTACCGGGAATGTGCCTTCAGTAGGAACACGGGCTCTGTTCTCTCCTAGCTGGGGTGGTCGCACTTCTGAGTCTGCATTTCTTGCCTGAAGCGGCAGTCACTTTGTTATCCGTCCAGCCAGCATCCTTTTGTTGATCAGTGAAGTTTTGGCGCTGCAGATGTGATAAGAATAAAAACATTTAAGCAATCGGTTAATCTAACAAATATGTTAAATATAACGAGACAATGAGATCGAATGCCCACTGCTTTCATTTGCACCAGACATAAATCTCAGAGAAAATTGCACAGATGCAATCAGAGTTGAACACGAGAAGTGTTTGGCACATTTGAGCTCTGCTACCCTGAAGATAAGACTTGAAAAAAGGACAGACTGCCTATCAATACCTTCACAGAGCACACCCTTTTGAGCTCTATAAATACATTACATTCTCACCACAATACTTTTTTTTTTTTTTTTCCGGGACTATCTTTAAACATACATGTTCTCGTTTCTAACTCGACAATTTTTTTTAAGCATCCTTTGGATGACTTTCCGCAGCTTTGAATTATTAGTGAACTACTTAATTGTAGCTAACATTTACCAACATTAGTCAAAAGTCTCTCTCGATACACAAAGCTATTTATAAAATAAGTTCTTTTAATAAAATATTTATAATAAGGCAGTTGTCAGCTGTTTGCAGGTGCCCCTCACAGTCAAGTCTTATTAATGTAAGGTGGGAAGCAACATCCTGGAGGAGGCTGCTCTGAGATTTGCAATTAAAGCAAATGTTTCACACTGTAATGGCTGAGCGTTGTCTCCAAACAGAACACAACTACTCTTTAGGGGATAGATGAATTTTCCAGGCAATTTGTTTAATTAGAAACTCTCCTAAATTTTATAGGGATTTTTTAAAAATAACTTTTTGAGAATAGACCTTATTTTTCACCTCACATTTTTATGGTTCTCTCATGACAAACCATTTTTCAACTTCTAGCATCAAGCAAATATGTTCTCTTATTCAAGATAAGAGATTTTCTTAAAGGAGTTAATGCAAGTTAACTTTTTAATGCACCTTTGGTAAAACAGATTTACCTCCTCTGTGTGTCTTCCTGTTCACAATTCAAGTCGCCCTGATTTGAAACACTTTTCAACCATCACAGCAGGAAATAAATGAAAGTAAGAACTAAGCCCATTTTAATTTTGAATGAGAATGTACACACAGAGTTTCAATGTCATTTAGCTAATCCACTTCAATTTCATACCTCTATTAATTCAAATGATCTCTCCTGAGTGATCACAGGATTATTCTTAAATTATCCAAAATGCACAACTGTTGTCAGTTCAGAGCTAAACGGACAGTCTAGTAACCCTAAGACAAGGCGCGAGGCTTTCACCTTCTCTTACAGTTCCAGAAACAGCCCATCCTGTGTTTCCACTAGCCTTTCTGGTTAGAAGCCAAAGGTTTTTTACTATCTTGATTGTCACAACCACAGGATGCCCAGAAGTCAGTAAGGAGAACCACTGGCAGTTTTCTGATATTAAAAATATTATGCTTTTTTTTTGTCCTGAAGTTGCACTGCTGTGTAAATATTGCTTTATGAAGAATAATTAGAAGGTAAGAAAAATGCTCCATCTCATTTCTCCAATGCTGAACAGAGGAATGTCTCCCAGCTCCTGTGTTTAGCTGTGCACCCCAACGGCATCTGAATCCACGATAGGATAAGGATCTGGTTTACAGCATCGCCTCTCCCTAGTTCTTCACTCCAGTGCTCTCGTCTTGCTGGACAAACACAAGGGCTCACAGACTGGAAAGAGCCGTGCCATATTCTAGCATAATCCAGGCAATCGAGGTGCCAGAGAAGAGGATATGCCGCAGAATAACTGGGGCAAAGTCATGAACACCACCATAGGTAAGCTGAAGAAGGACTTCTCTGATTCTGACTGACACCAGATCCAGGTCACATAGAACACCAAGGCCCCAAGCATGGGAGAGCATGTTTATAAAAACCCTTCACGAGAAATGGACAAAGTGAGCCATCCTTTCCATAAGGATATGGATGGCAGAAATGGCAGGGATGAAAATGAGATGTTGCTAAAACCAGCTAGGCCAATAGCAAGTGAGGAATACAGGGACCCCACAGACACCAAAATGTTGACAACACCCAGCTGGTCAGATGACAAGGGAAAAAATGCTGTGGCACTGCTAGCTAAGCCTGAGATAGTGAGGTTTTGACCTCAAAGTTTGGAAGACCTTGACACGGCTTGGGAAAGTAGATATGCAGGAGAGTGAATGTGAACCCTTCATCCACATGCAGCGCTTGGCAGTATAAACTGACCCTTGTCATTAAGACAGAGCCTCATGTTGGTGCGGACATCTCTGCCCACTATCCACAAGCTTCACAGGTGGGTTACACACACACTCATAAAATAACTGTTGATATCACAGTCTTCATCTCTAAACAACCTACGTGAGCACACAGTCAGGGATAAATTATTTGGCATGAGATTTGTAAGGAAGGAAGTTGTCTGTACACCCATTGTGGAAAACACACCAGCTGGAGGTCTGCATGGCAGAAGCAAAACATGGTGTTGCTGGAATACCACATAATGATGCAATCATTACAAAAGACAAAGCTGGAAGACCAGCAGTGGACAGGCCCCAGAGTAATTTTGGGTATCTGAGGGACACCTGAACATCCAAGGCAGTCAAGAAGCGGGAAGACTCAGAGTTGACTCCAAGTTACTGTAGTCTCACCTGGCTTGAGTTTGATCTGAGACTTTTAGAGATGCCATGCACTGTCCTGCCCCACAGTTCTGCCTTGTCTCAGCATGAAATAAGTTGTTCAGTTTTCAGTCTTGCACTCCTCTTCATTAAACTTAAAAAAAAAATTGTCTAACAAGAAGGATGGCTCCTAGTCTGCTCCTCCCTTGCACAGACATGAAAGATCTATTACAACCAATCCTCAAAATCCCAAAAGAGCACCTGTCTTTCCCCTTGGTTAGATGAAATTAGGAAACTAGGCAGTTTCCTCAAAGTTTGTCTCGCTGTGTAAAAACAAATTTCCAGGGAATTCAAAGCACTTATATTTGGCTGTAGGTGGGTGGGCTCAAAGTTAGCATGAGTGACACATCCAAAACACGAGAAAGGTTTAAAGTCATCATCAAACAAGCACAAATGTGTTGGCAAGTTCAGCCATACTGAAGGCTTTTGAGGACTGCAAGGCCAGCAGTGCAGAAATGTAGACAGATGTATCTAAAAGGATTTCAGCCTATCCTGACAATAATTTTTTTTGGAAGTTTCACCAGGTTTAAAAAGCTAGAGAAAGGGATCAAAACTTGGGGCAAACATAGTTCTGGATAAAAAGAAGATACCCTGGATATTCTGGGGACACACTGAAAAAGAAACTACAGCATACTAACACTTTTCCATCAAATTTCAAACATGCTGGTTAAAATGGCACATGGCCCCCAAGCCATGGATACAATCTGTTTGAAATCTGTGAGCAATGTCACAAATATGAGATTGGGTATGCCTAACGTGTACTATTGCATACAAGTTTCTGTGAGCAGACACAAACATGAAAGTTCACACAATAATTAAATAAACAGAAAGCAGAACAGCTGGGAAGATTCCAAACACTACGTCTTAGTTACTTAATCACCCTGCAAACACATTTCAGATTACTCTGTTTTTATTAGTTTCGTGTTAAAATGCAAATCACATACTGTAGTTTTAATGAAACAATAAAACAGAAAATAATTTTTGGCATAAAGATCTACTAAATAGATTTTTTCCCCCTCAAATTGACTTGTCCGAGACATCCTCTGCTCAGTTTTAGTTCCTTCTCTACATTGCAGCTCTTTTGGTCTGATGCCAAAGCCTGTCAATTAACAGTAAGCCTATCCCTTATGAACAGAAGCAGGGACTGTGATCATGTTCAACTAAGATCAAGGATTAGTAAATCAGCATGGCACCAGATTGCAGACACTATTTAAACCCCACAGGCCTACAAGCCAATGCAGCAATATTATATTCCAGCTGGATGTGGAGAACAGAATCTCATAGTTACAGAGGAACTCACTTTTTACCTTTCCTGTGCAGGCAATTACAAGTCAACTTAAAATGAGCTCTGATTAAATCATGTTGGCTTTCTCAAACGCCAGTTAGGAAACACCCACATGCTGCCACAGCTGGTATCTTATCAAGGACTTTCCATCAAATTAAACATATTTCATTACACCTACAATAAATTATAGAAGACTGGATTTTTTTTTACAAGCAAATCAAATATTGCACCAAAGCTGGTACAAAGGTTTCTTCTTAGAGCTTGAAGAATTGTAATGCTATCTCACCCCTTTCCTGGCACACAGGGTTGTTTCAAGGTTGTGTCTGCCGCTTGCTGCAGAGTCAGGCGCACTACGCATCATGAAACATTTTGTTTGCTAGTAAACAGAGTTTGAGTTCAGGGCTTGATTCGCTTTGCCAGAAAATGGCCACCCAGTGCAACATACATCCCATCTTCCCTAACCATTCCTTCCCTCAGAGATTTTTTCCTTTCGTTTTCTTTTTCTTTCTTTCTTTCTTTTTTTTTCCTTAAGAAAGGGGTAGGTTTCTTTTATCCCAGATCAAGTGACAAGGGAAGGAGCTGAGATGTTTACTGCCAGGTGAAATACAAAGTCATGGAGGTCCAGGGGGACCTCATTCTACAACCCTACTGCCAGGCTGAAAACAAACAATATTATCAGAAAATGATCACAGAAAGCAAGCCTCGCTCAAAGAGTCTTTATTAACCTGTCTTTGAAATAACCTAAAAGCAAAGTCAAAGAACAATGAAGAAGGGTGACCCACCTCGCTATTGCTGCCCCCACCAAACGTTCTCGGCTGGAGCAATGCCTCGTGTGTTGCCAGACTGGTGGTGTTAAGGCGGTGGTAGGTCTGTAACCAAAGAAGATACTTAGGGCTTTAAGCAGAGGTTTTGCTATAACCCTGCCTCCCCTGCTGAGCAATAATTTCCTATATCTGAAAATTAAAATCAGAAGAAACTTGGTGCTTTGCTTTTCAGCCCTGATGCCTGTGACTTCTTTTTCCATGACAAGCATCATGTAAGGAGGGAGTGAGGCCACCAGCTGAAGGGTGCCTACCCAGTACTTGCGTGTTGTCTTGGGAATTGAACTACAGCCTTTTCGTAACAGGCACATTGGCTATCTCTGTGCAGTGGGACCCCAAAACAGGTGTCAGTTCTCGAGCCTGGTGGGGTTCTGCAGCCACATTCCTATTGCATACTGGGACGAGAGCTGGGCAGCAGCTGGCCCCTCTCCTCCCTCCTTCTTATCTGCTTTCCAGGTGAGTGAAGGGCAAACCTGCAGCCCAGGAGTGCTCCGTGGCACTGCCCAGCCAGATGTCACTTGACATCAGCAGAGGACCACAACAAAAGGGATGTGCATCCAGGCGCACTGTGTATATTCATGTTTTTGACTGAGATTCACCTCTCCTAACCTGATAGAGGTGTTACTTGAATGTCTGTTCCTGAGCTGGTCACCACTGGCTGCTTTCCTAATCAAAAAAAAAAAAGAGAAAGAATCATTTTGAAGGTGTAATTCACACCATCTTAAAGCAGATGCCAAAAATAGGGTTAAATTATCTTCCAATTATTATAAAGGGAGCCTAAGGAGACCGGTACACACAGACATTTTGTTACCACAGGTATCTAAAGACAGTAGTTTTAGCCTTTGTGATTCATCTGCATGGACCCTTTTGCTGAACACCTGGAGTTCATCAGGATGAGAATGATTGAATGTCAGTGTCCTGCTAAGGACAGCAACTAATCTGAGACTTCAAATAATATTTGATTAATGTCGTTTCTTCACTTCCATATTGCACTCAGATCCTGAAACAAAGGCTGAAGCTGGCAGATTTCTGCAATTCACTGCAAGACATGCTAACCAGACCCAGCTGGTTTTGACCACTTTCACAAGTATCCCACCAAAACCAATTTCTTACCAAATGAGCATTCTTCCTCCCTCGGAGCTCTGTGTTTCAGAAACCCCTCTTGCTCAGGACTTCCCTGTGCATAAGATGGCTATCAACATGGATATTAAGCATCAGTCATCTTTTTGCACATCTGCTGTGTTGCGTAAAGGAATTTCTTTTCTTTTAATGTTGATCAGAGGGAAGAGCCATAAACTGTCAATTTCTTTACTGAGAGCATCTTAAATAATGTTACTGGTGATCCTTAGGATTGAAGGATTTAGGATCCCTTCAATCCTAAAGGAAGAGCCATTGAAATCCTTATGCATACCAGTATTTCTTGCAGGGACTAGCTTAAAAGGAGACTTGCTTCTATTCCAAATGATGCAGGCACAAGCTCCTGATTTATAAATACAACTTTTAGCATAACTTTAAGTCTGAACAGCCTAGGCACAACTAGCATATTCTTAAGTACTTTGCTGAAAAGGTCGCATGAATCACGGCTGCAAGCACCGAATTTTCTTTAAGAGAATTGTGTCCCAAATCTGTCACGACAGAGGGATTATTTTAGGAAAAAAACCTTTCTTAAAATCAGGATTTTTATTTTAATTAATACCTGAAGCTCATTAAAGAGAAAAGAGTTGTCCTGCAAATTAATTATTTCTAGTGATGCGACCAGTTTTGCCTCTTTAATTTGTACTTGCAAGAAAAATTCAGTTTGTCTCACTTGATGTTTATGCTATGTAATTGCTCAAATGGACATTTATTGGCTTGCCTGATGTCTGATGGTCTCTGAATAGCTAAGTAAGAGAAAGGAAATGAACAGGCTGCAGAAGTTCTGATTGTGAAACAATCGCTCTTTGGAAGTGTTACCATGCCAAGTGAAAATACAAGAACTGAATGTAATTTGGCACTGCTAGAACTTGTTAGGGCTTTTTCTCCTCTTAGCAGTATCCTCATGTGACAGGATTTGGTTATGAGGAAACTCCTAGAGCAATGTTGTATCAGGTCCATAAGGAGTTTCAAAGCCCGTCTGAAAAGAGGGAGGAGAGATGGCAAAGGGAATGGAGATCTACAGGAAAAACACAACGAAGCCTGGTGTAGCTTTCCCAGTTCCTGTTAAAGCCAAGATGTACATGCCAAAAGCTCCTCTGTGCCCTTGAATTCTCAAACTATGAAGTAAATGTACACAACCCTTTTTTCTATCCCAACCACAGAGAAAAATCTTTCTATTACTGAATCCTATTTATATGCCTAACTAGAAAACACAAAACGAGTTTTAAAAAGTATCCAGTGCAAAGTACAACCGTATTTTCTGCAAGAATTTATCATTGTATTTGTTCATTAGAGGCTGTAATACTAAATAATCACTAACACTATCAGCTGATGGGTAATGTTTGTGTCAAGCAGCAAAGCTACTAACAAGCAGTACTACAGTTTCGTAACATGGGCTTTTATTCAAACAAAAAACCCCCACAGGTTTTAGGATTTTTTTTTCCTGCTGATCTTCTGCTGAGCTTATCAAGCTGAGCAGTCGTGGAATCAATTTCACTGAGGAGCCGCAATTTCTCCCCAATTCTCATATGAAGCTTAAAATCAGGGCTTTGGCAGCAGCTCTCCCACCCACCCACAGCTTTCATGGATCCAGATATAATGTAATTTTATTTTTATCCTGTATGCTTTTACAAGGAAACTCAGAAATATATTTGCACCGTCACATAGTGTCTATGAAAGCAGCAGGAAAGTAAATTCTGCCTTTGCAAGTTAGGGTAGAGCTTTCAAATACTCCAGTCACCAATGTCTTTTAAGGAGCAGGGGGGAAAGCACCTTTCTCCTTGCTTATTTCTGCTTGCAGGTACATGACAGAATGGTAAGGTTGGACCTATCTTCTAGTCTGGTGTTGATTCCCATATCTCTATAGACTATTTATACAGTTGTAAAAACACAGGACTGGTGGGATCCCAGCTATAACCCTGTTCTCTATGCCCAAGCAAGCTCAAGTATCCCAATTCCTTTTTAAAGATGCCAGTCTAACATATTTTTTAAATATCTTCAGCAATAATGAGGTCTCACAATGTATTCCAGCACTTCTGCATCCATAGTTGAAGGATTTTTTCTGTATCTATCCTGAATTTCTATTTGATGCAGTGTAAGCCCACCATTTCTCTCCCATCCACCTTAGACAAAAAACAGTTAGTCCCTCCCTTGCAGCAACCTTTCATGGTCTTCAACACCTGCCATGTCACACTTCAGCAATCCCTTCTTCAGTGCAAGTAGACCTCCTTCTGGAGCTCTGATCATTTTCACCACTCCCTCTCCAACTACTCTTCCCAAAATGTGACACCCCAAACTGGACGTTATTTCGTATGAGGCCTTGCACTACATCTGCTTTACACAGCCCGTATGGAAAGGAAGCAAGATGAATTATAAGTAAACTTCCTGTAACTAGTGAATTTAGACTCTAGGCTTTAAACTTTTTACAGAACACTTGAACTTGAATGAGCAGAGAAGGGCAGGTACAACATGCAGTTCACCTTACCCAAGTGAGTACAGGTGAAAGGAGTGGGAAACATGTCATTTCCACCGCAGGGAAAGCATTCTTCAGAAGTGCTGAATAGTGCATAAACTCTCCCTTTATACACAATTTTCACAAACTGACTTCTAAGTTAATTAGTACTCAATATTTTCTCATTGTATCTCTCAGTACAGAGAGAAGGGAGCAAATACTTCCGGAGCATCGCACTGGCTGGTGCCAAGGCAGAGCGGTTCCCTGCTTCCCTAATGAGAAAGGTAGAGAAAAATTCAGCTTTCTTTCCTGTCACCCACTAGTGTTCAGCATAAACAAAAAAGTACCATAATCACCATTATTGAAAAAACCAACAGAACTACCTTTTCTAGTGCACCCTGGTTTTATTCTTCAGGGTACAACCACGTTGCCCGTGTGTGTGCCTGCCTGCACACACCACATAGCTGGAGAAGGGGGGGAAGCTAGCATGCAGAATAATGTAATTACTCATTCTTGAATAGAAGGATAATTACTGTCACAGAAACCCACATAACTCGCAGATCTTTTTGTTCTTTTTAAGATGATAAATACAGTATTTTCCATTTTCTAACAGGATGCATCCTTTTCCTTCTGATTCCCCTTCCCCCTGCTTAAGCGGAATTACATATGTTTTGAATGAATAACAAGAGTTATCAGTTCATATATAGGAAAAGATAAGCTTATCTGGAATTTTTTTTTTAATAAAAGTAATTCCATATCTCTGGAGTCACTGTGATGAGTCAGTGTTAGTTAAGAAATTGGGCTGTTACCAGTAACAAACTTCCTTCAAGTATGACTTTCAACAGCACATCTGGAAGAGGATGGGGAAAAAGAGGTGGCAGCAGAAAAAGACACACTGACCAACCACAGCCTAAGACTTTTAAAATTCACACCGTGAATCTCATGTTTAAAAGAACTGTAGCCAACGTGCTGTCAGTCACAGACACAGCATAATCTGAGGGCAGAGGTTAGGCTAGGCAGGGTGAAGAGACACCCAAACGCCCAGGAACTCACAGCCTCCACTGGACAGACAAGTGCCCTTTTCCTTCCTCCCATCCAGAAAGGCCCTTGGAAACAGAGAGAATCGTCATTGTGGGATTAGGGGGAATGTTTAAAATGGGAGACAGCTTGCAAGGTGTTCTCCTAAGTAGCTTTATTTAAAGAGCGCTTTTAAACTCAGTTTTCAATACTTAGGCAAGGAGAGGAATTTTTCTGGTACTTATGTTAGGTCTAAATTTATAAAGAGAGAAAAGAAACTGCTGGGATCTAGGACATTAGAGTTACAGAAGCGGAACAGATACTGGGAAATGATTTAACCATCCGCTGACGGAACAAGCCTGCTCTTCTTTAGTGACAGTGGGGTTGCGGGGAAAACTTTCAAAGCCCCCATGGGAGACAGGGGCTTACAGACACCTCTCTGTCTCTGTGAAACACAATAGTTTAGGTAGTCTGTTTTTACATCTTCTAAAAAAAAAGATTGAGACCATTCTTCCCCAGGAAATCCTCACAAAGGGTATGCTTATGTTGCAGTTAGCTTAACACTAACTGGGTTTTGATGACTATATAACTGCGATACCATGATATCAGTGTGTTTAGTGTGGTTTTTCTCCCACCTGTGACCTCTACTGAGCTTTGTGCTGCCCCAATTCCACTGTTAGTAATAACCTGCTATGTCTGAATGTGCCTTTTTGACCTGCTGTGGCCCAAATGTGGACATAACCTAACAAAACCTGGGCCTGGGAAACACACTATGCTCTGATTTTTTATATAAATACAGAAAATAATTCAACTCACATGGTGGTATCCTCAATTTCCCCGTCTGATGAAGAAGACATTTCATCCCAAGAAAGATTGCTTTGCCAGTTCCACGAACTGATACCTCACCACAAAAATAATAATAAATAGATGAGAACAGGCTACTCTGCACCCCACCAGAAACAGTAGACTGCCTGCTCCTGGCTTCAGCTGCAACTCAGTCTGTTTGCGATAGCATCCTTAGCAACCAAAAGTCACACAAGACAATTCATGTAGGTGAGGTGTATCCAGGCAGCCAACATTTCAAGTGCAAGCTTTCCGTGTGGGCCTCAGAAGCTATTTTTTTACAGAAATCTTGAATTTATGTAAAACTCTTATCCAAGATATCTTTCTTGCTCACAGATTTAGCATATCAATGTTCCTGGGAAGTCATAATCATTGCTTTCATTCTATAGATTTCCTTGCCCTCTAACAACTCAGATTGTGTGTTGTCTCAACCATTCCCTTCAAGTCAGCTCTGACAGCTGAGTCAGACCAGAAGAATGGTTGAATTAAAAAGCCTGACAATTCTCTACCCCTTACTCAGCCAATAACCTCATTTGTTCATTGATTGGAAATGAAAGATGCTAGAAGTAGTTTTATCATTTTTGTTGGGGGTGATTTACAAGTCTGCTGATTTTGTGCAAACCCCTATATTACTCATTTAGGACCAAATTACTGTGGAGGGAAAACAAGCAAGCCCATAATAAATGGCAGTAAAAATGTCAAAGAGGAACCAGTTTCAACCAAGCAGGTGTATCTGACCGGTGTTCACAGCCCAGCTGAAGGTCTGCTCTGTAAAGTCCTAGTGTTGCACTGTTGTTCTTTTTCAAAGCAACATGTCAGAAAGATTTTTGCAGGACGCCACTTCCCCAGCAGTAGGAATACACTAGCGGCTTCACTGACTCCAGGGAAGCACTGTGCTGCCTGGGGTGAAAATGAGTATGTCAATCCCCTACTCTGCTAAAACTGGAGCTAGGGCTTGTGTTAGCCTCATTGTGTGTTCTGCTGATAGCTGAAATGTTCTCAGTGGCTCAAAATTCATATTTTTGCTTTCCTAATTATCCCTTAGCTTAGCTTCTGATATTGGAAAATTATCCTCTAATTCTCTTGCTTTAACCAGATGGTTTATATTTTTAAAAATTCTTGATTATACTCATTTTCATATCCCCACTTAAACACAGTTAGCATTTGCTGACCCCTATCCCCTGTTAAAACAGTGATGAATTGACTGCAGTCACTCCAGCTGTTCACTAAATATTTTCCACATTTCTAGAGTGGATTATTCATTCAGTACGGGATTGCAACTTCAGTATCTGAAAGACTCCTTTTTTTTTTAAAGGCTTCTTTGCATTTATCCATCTGTGTCTTTGACATCTAAAATGTTGTAATAGCAAGATCTGAGGTTCTTCTAAATCTCAAACCGTTTCACAAACACTTACTTTCTCAAGGTGGGGCCCAGAGCAGGCTGTGTTCTTCCCAGCTACTCTCCAAATTGTGAAGGATTCCTGAAGTATGTCTCACAATGTCTCTTGTCACCTCATGTCTGCTCCTCTTGTAAAAGATGAGGAATCAAAATGACTTGATTCAACCTTCTGACAGGTGTGTCTTTGAACATGTAAAAGATTTTATGATTCACCACCTCCACTTGCTCTGGATGGTTATAACAACAGTCTAATCTTTGGTAATGCCCATTATCCCTGAGTCATATCCAAACTTTCGATGTTTATTTCAAAATTATTATCAGTCCTCTCTGGGAAGCACTGTCTTTTACTTAACTCATGGAGTATATTCATTTAATGAGATGTAGGACTCAGCACAGGGCTTTAAAACATCCAGAAAAATTACCGGCAACTTTGTTAAAAAGGAGCTGAACAGTAAAAAAAAAATCTCATATTATATATGGCTAATTATTTTTTGAAGCAAAAATCTTTCTTCTAATTTCCAAAGTATGAATTCTTTACCCAAGCAACCAGAGTTCCCAACATGCATTTGAGGCTTGCAGGCCAAAGTGTGTTCGAGTTATCAGGGTTCACACAGCCCTTCTTTACATCATTTTTTGATAGTAAAGATGGTATTAGAATACCGATATTAAGGGAAAAGCCATCAACTACTAGGAAGTAAAAAAAAAAACAAAAAACAACTGCAAACTTGTGTTTGATATTAGCTCACTCTCAGACATAAATACTTTCTTTCCTCCAAAGGACACAACGGCAGTATATGAAAAAAACCCTACACAAACACTAAGGGCATTTCTTCAGAGCACTGAATAGAAGGGAACTGCCAAAATGAAAAGACAAATTGCCCACGGGCACCCCAACTTTTTATCCTGTACTAATTGGCTGTCTAAGGGCTCCACAGACGCTGTGTGCTCGCCACCTCTCTGGCGACCATTCCCTGGGTTTACCAGCATCTGAGTACAGGGGAGAAGAGAAAAAAAAAAGCATTTTTTGACAAAAGAGCAGGTGCATACAAGAACAGCCCCCAGTTGTAGGACAGCAACAAAAGAGCAGCCATAGGGTGGATGCAAAACTGGCCAGAAAGCTGGGCTAAGAAATTAGTTATCAACGGTCCACCATCCAATTAAAAGGATGAATTGAGAGGGGTTTCCCAGGAGTCTGTCCGGTGTCTGGCACTATTCAATATTTGCATTATCAACTTGGATGATGGAATAGAGCGTGTATTTTGTAAATTTACATCTGACTCCAAGCTGGGAGGAGCTAGAAGTGATTTGGAGGACAGGAGTCAGAGTCTGAATGAGCTTTGAGAAATCTGAAAAAAAAAAAGGATGCAAAGTTCTACATTCATTTCTGCATTTCAGCTGCATAAATACAGAGGGGGAAATGACGAACTACTTAACAGCTTTGCAGGATCTGGAGTTAGCACAAGTTGAATGTCAGCCAAAGACATCATGTGGCAGCAAAAAAAAAAAAAAAAACCCAGCATGCTGGAATGTGTAAACAGGAGGGTCATCTGTAAGACACACAAAGTAATCCTCCTGCTTTGCGTGAGGCTGGTAAAGCCTCAGCTGAAACACTGAGTCTAGTTACAGGGACTGATTTTCACCAAAGCTGGAAAGAGTCTAGAGGGAAGAAGACCCCTGATCAGGGGCATAGCAAAGGAGTAATTGGAGGAAATGCAATGGACAGAAAAGCAGGCTGAGGGCACTGATCAATAGTTTTCAAAAATTTAAGGACCACGGTAGGGCAATATGTAGGGCAACAAGTAGGTCTCAGTTTAGATGACTGTCACTATCTCCTTGACATTCATGGTGGATACATCTTAAGGCAACTCTGTGCTGTATGTTTGTTCTGCAGTCACTAGGGCTCACACTCATGTAAGAGGCTCTAAAAGGTCACTAATATGCTATTTTTCTATACAAACTTCTGCACTCCTTATATAATTTCAGAAAAAAAAAAGCCTTGGCTAGAAAAGCAGATATTATTTATAGGACATTGCTCACAATTTCATCTTGTAGTTATTTCATTTTAGACTTGCTTCCTTTATTCTTTCTCACAGACATCTACCATATTAATCTCTTTCATCTCCTTACTTTTATGCTTGCATAAAACTCTTCTTCCTCCTCCAACCGCTGAAAGTCCTATTAATATATCAGCTAATTTCTGTCGGTTTTCTCCTGCTGTGGACCCAGGCATCATTCTCAAGTCACTTGCCTCCAGCGGCTGGCGTCCTGATCAGCTCCGATATATTGTTTCCTGCACCATAAGGAATGAGAGAGAAGGCATCTCCCATTTTTCTAAACCAATTTGTCCAGCTGAACTCATTATATCACAGGTCTTCTCCTAATACTTCATTGCATCACCGTGTTTGGATGCTTTTATCTTACTTTGTCTTGTATAGGTGACAGCACTTTGTCCTTCAGTACACTTTCAGGAGCCAGAACGTGCTAACCATTCACAGAAGTACAATCCTATCATCCCCCTGGAGTAGTCCGTCAAGGCCAGGGGAGATCCTGGCCTTGTACAATCCTCTGTACAAGCACCTCAGTTGCTGATATATACTCTCTCCAAGCTTTTACATCATGAGCACTCTGGTTTATAATTCGCATATAGGAGGATGCACACTGGTGGGAGTACGCATGTTCCACTGGAATTACCTTTCTGTTTGGGATGGCCTAAGAGATGCACAGAGCGATGGAAAATAAAATGCCTCTCCATGCACTATCCTGCCACAGGTTACCATTCCCCCAGTTCTCATAGCATACCAGAGGTGGGCACCCCTCTATCCCTTCCTCAAGCCTCGCACAAAAACTAGAGATCGCCACTAGGCTGCCAGGATTCACTCTGAAGTGCATGGAGGAGAGCTCACGATCCAGCCTTCTTCTTATGCTCTGTAGGCAATAGTACCAAGCAGCCACGAGGAAGCAAAGAGCTTGAGGACCATAACTGAACTTCAGCAGGCATTTACTAAGTTAAAGCAGGTCTCAGCACTCCAGCTCCTCTACTTTCCTAAGCACACCTTGGGCTTCTCTCTGACTCCGAAGAGGTCTTGAGCCCTCTTTGTCTTCATGGGAGTTGAACATCATTTTCATCAGGTATTCAAGGACCATCTGCAGTTGATTGATTTCTTTGTTATAATTGTCCTTTTTTTGGACTATTTTTCCTGGTTTGCTTATTCAAGTTTTACCCAGGAACACTTGTTCCTGAATTAATGTAATTTAAATAAGACTTGTTCTTGAAAAGTCAGTAAAACACTGCAAGAATATCCACTGAAAAATGAACTTAAATAGTTTGTCCTGGAGACTCAGTACAATACTAGTGAAAGGCTAGTAACAGAGACAGCCTATGCATAGGGTGGAAACAGACAGGAAAAAATGGTATTTCCTGAGGCTACGCAGATTCAGTGATGGCCCTCAAGGTAGCAGGAGGGCCAAATCAAACACCTACCCTGCTTGCTCCTGCTTGGCCTTTGGACCCAGCATCCGATAACCACTGGCAGAAATCTGAGTACCCTGAGGCTTGTAGCAGTACGCTTTTATGCACATATGGAGGGATAGCCAGATGTACTGACCAGTCTGCAGCTGTGCTGCTGTGCAGCTTCCAGCCACCGTTCACCCTTGCAGTAAAAGTTCTGGCTAGAAAAGATGGTCTGAGACACATGCCTGTGATCCTTTCTCAGAGCACTCCAATATTTCTTGTCAAATCAGACTGGTCCAGGCTGAATTCTTACAGTACAACTGGCATGCGCTGGATATAGGTGTATTTTGAAACCAGCATTGCCAAGGGCACCCTGTTGGGTACAGCTCCATCAGGACCGCAACGCATTTACTGTGAACATATGGAAACAAATTTTAGAATTAAGCCGCTGGAAAGTGAGACTGAAACCTTTTGTAAGAAAACTACACTTCTAACTTTAATTTTCATGGAACACAATAAAATTAGTGAGCTATGAATACAACTCTCTCTTCAGAACCTATATGTTATCTGAATTTAATGTATTACAATAAATAGAAAATCCTTGTAGAAAGTGAAGTTGTAGTTCATTGGTTAAGAGAGCATCCATTTTGTGAAAGTTCAAAATTCAGCCGTATTTTACATTTCAGTCCCCGCATATTTATACTTCAGACAGTACCACACCACTAAATAGGCCATTTTTCACATTTTTAAATTATGGGTCTACAATATTTTAACACTGCTGTATAATAAATGCTTTTTGTAAGAAGTTCATCTCACTTGTTCAAATGGAGTAGCATTGTCTGTGAGGTCTCATTTCAAAATTACTGCACTTTTATCTTTTTCGTCATGCCACGAGATGTGAAGTCCAAAATATTTACTTTTCCAATTGTCAGTCTTTCCTTCATAGTGATGTCTGAGTGAAGACAAAATAGACAACTTGTTTTGTTGAATCAATAGAAGCATATTATCACAGCAAGATTATAATTCAGGTGTACAATACCTGTATTTTACAGAGCACAAAAATGAAACTGCCATGTGCTGTGTATCACAGCAGGTAACTAATATCAACAAAGTACGAGAGACTATGTTCAAATAATGTTGTGTGGGTCTAACTTCAATCCACAAAAGCAAGGCAATTCAAAGTTAAGACTTAAACTCTATCCAGAATCCACTCTCTTTAGGAACTGCGTTCTGAATGTAGCTGAACTCTCATCTCAAGTCTGTGCAGCTACGTGTTGCCACACAAATGGTGAGAGAAAGCAAATCTGACTTTATACTTACATGCAGATTCCTATTGATTGTTTTATATCTGGTAAAGAGACCGTCTACTGGCATTTGCATTTACTTGAGCCCGAAACCTGGGACTTTGGGGAAAGACTGTGATAATTACAAAAAGTGTTTGGGACGAATAGGGTTTAGATGACCGCGTATTTCTCTTTGCTCTTTGGGGCATACTGGAATTTTGTGAGAGCAGAGGTAAGGAAACACCTATTTTGTGAACTTCTTGCAGCAACAGGAACAGCCGATCTGGGGTTGATTTCTGCATCTTTTTGAACCGCAGTTGCCAGGAGCCGTAAAAAGAGGGGATATAAGTCCATGTTGAGACCAAAATAAAATGGCATCAGTGATATTCACTGTTAAGAACCTCTTACTTCAGCCTGTCATTGTAGGCAAACAAGAATATGGTGTAGGAAGAAAAACAATCCGTTTTCATGCGAAGATGCATAGGGAAACATAACTAACTTAGCCATACCCAACCTAAGAAATATGTTTCTACAACAAAGATAAGATTTCAGACCTGGAAACAAAGGTTGTTTGCAAAACCCAATCAACCTATTATGACCATGTGTTAGTCCTATAAACAAGATTTTTAGCCCTTGCCAAAAATAGCTGCTACCAGGGCCCTACATTTCCCACTGCTCAAAGACTGGTTTCAGGAAACCAAATTCTGCCCTGGGCTGCCCCATTTCTCAGGAATATCAGTTATCCACAGCTTTGTCTGGAGGGGGTCAGGTGTGGCACTGGGGTTTTGCAGCTTCTCCGCAGGCTTTGGGTCAGCAGAAAGAAGGCAACTCTGTGTTTTCCAAGGAGCATCAGGGCCTGTAGCTGTGCCATGGAAATGCAGGGGATGGGAGCACCCTGAGCACTGCATCCTCCTCTCCAATGGCATCTTTCTACATCCACTGTCTATTTAACTACTGCTTTTTTTTTTTTCCTCCCAAATTTCAATGTTTTCAAAGCTCTGATTAATTTAACTAGTGGTAGAAGGTGAACCAGTACAGCTAATTTGTAGCTGCAGAATGTGTCAGATCAAAGAGCTTCATAAGCACCACTATAGTAATCCCGAGCCTTAAGACATCTTCATTTTTTTTACACAAAAGGGACCTGATGCTACAGTCTCACAGCTCCTCGAGCCAGGCAAAGCTTTGCTCTCAATTTCAATGGCAGCTGCTGCCACAGGACTTTGCCTGGCAGTTCCTGAGGGAAAAATCTACAAAATGTTTTCACTTCTTAAAGTGAAAATGCATATCCTGAGTGCAAAAATCCACACAAGCTGAGTTATTGCCATGTGCAAGTAGGACCAGGGCCCAGTAATGTTTTCAACAGCCAGCAGCACTTGATGGCTCAAATGGTGCCTTCAAAGATGGGACCATTGCTTTTGAAGCAAGCTGCTAGGCCAGACAGGACCTGTCTTCTGCTGATGCTTTCATAGCTGGCCCAAAATCCTGTTTTTCATGCGTTATATTCCTTCGCTTTTGTGTGTTTCTGTGCTCCACAAGGAATTCTCAGGTTCCTAGGCTGGGATTTGCCATAATGACAAGGGCCCATAAACATCCATACCTAGGGATGAAGAAATGATGAAGGCAGCTGTAATTTTTGCCACTGTCCTTGAAGACAGGCTGGTGCGGTGCTAGGACAGGCTAGCCACACCAGCCCATGGTGACCCAGGCTTGTCCCCAGGCAATTTCCTCCTTGAGTGAAAGCAGTGGGTCCTGAGACTCGAGTGAGACTTTATCACATAAAAACAGAGTGAGGGGGCTTATTTGCCTTTTCTACTGAAAAAAAACCTAAAATCTGTCCCCTTTCCACTCCTGTGTTTACAGGGCAGAGCTATATGGTTGACAACAGACCCAGGTAAGACCTTACACTACAGCATTTTCCTTCTCACATAACCCAGGCGTGAAGCCAGCAGCATCTGACACACCAGCATCCCACCCCCAGGGCTGAATGCGTGCCCTCATTTCTGGGGAGCACTCAGGAGAGGGTATTGCCTGGCTGAGGGGTCAGAACAAGTGACACAGCCCTGGCCTCTGTCTTCTGGCTCGCAGGGAGAGGAGACACTGGGGAGCGGTTTGCACAGCCCTATTCTGTTGGCCAAGAAGCAGCCCACCACCGACAGCCTGGCTATTGCCGGAATAAATGAAGCTGTGATCTGAGCTGGGACACGAGGTATTACTGCAGAACAAATAAAAACAGAGCTAGAACTCCGTACTGCAGAGTATTCATCTTTTGTATTCCCTCAAAGAACAAGCCTAATCTACTAACCCAAGTAGATTAGTAAACAGTACATTCAGCTTTCAGAGACCTTCAATATGTCTGCAGGGCTTGTGATGTAAAATAATATAAGTAAAGGAAATAAATGGAAATTTTAGTTAAAAAAAAGGAACTGAAGTATTATAGCTGCCTACTTTCTCGCTGCTGTGAGGAAGATCAGAGAAGAGTCTTTTGTGTCAGTTTTATTTTGAACCCATTTCACTGCTGAATATGGGAAGAGATTAGTTCACTGCTAATTGTGCTGTTGGTTTTGTGATTCTATGAAAACCCCCTAAAAGTCTGCATGCAAAACCAATGAGGTAGAACATGTTTGACAAGCTTAGTTCCAACATGACCAATGTAGCAGGAAAAGATTTTAAAATCATTGCCGCTCTTCAATAACAATAGTACATACAAGTGTTTACAAGAGGATTAAAAGCTGCTTTAGCGAGTTGTATTAAAGATTCCTTTATCAGACAAGTTTTATCGAAAAACCTGTTGGAGCACTATGCAGCTAATCAGATGCAAACAGAAGCAGGTTATGTTACTGACTTTTATTTCACTTGCTTTAAAAGGATGCACGATGTATCCATAAAATATACACCATGCGTACAATAAGCCACGCTTATTAACAGCCTGCCCAATTACACCAACAGCAAAAAAAAAAACCAAAAACCCTCCACAAGCAACGACCCCTAGCACCTGGTAATTAAAATTGCTAATCACCAGCAATTATCTGGCACAGCTTTATAACCAGGCGAAACAGTTTGACCCTTTGCCCACGGAAAGAAGAATGTTTGCTGTCTATTGATAAGTGCTTAGGCAAAGCTGTGTTGGGCTCGCATCCATTAAGTGGCGACTAATAGGAAGTCAACAAAAGAGCTCTGACATCTGTAGTGGGCACTTCCAGCGGGCCAGGTTTGGGAGCACAGGTGTCTGATGGGCTTCTGCCAAAGACTGGCATACAGGACGTGGGGACTTTTTCTTCAAAAGCAAATTTGGGCTGCCTACATTTCCCGACTGGTTCATCTGCAACCCAAGAGTAAATGCAGTAAGTTTCCAGGACAAAGATTAAAATAATTACTCTCTCTCAGAAGCGGTGGCTTGTTTTCAGACTGTCTGCCTGCATTCAAACACAGAGAGGTAAGAAGTCCTGTAGGTTCAGTAATTTAGGTAGAGATTGTTCTTTAGTCTATTTCTGTTCTTATTAAGTATTGAGTTAAAGATATATAAAAATGTCTCTCTAATGTGCTCTTTAAGTCTGAGATAGAGAGTTTGAGATAATAAAGACTTTTTTTTTCTCCGAAGGACACTATTATGCTCTAAGCTATAAAAATACCCTTCCATTGTTACAGCTCCAGAAAGCTGCTGCTAGAGATTATTTGAATTAAAATAAACAACTCCATTAAATTTTCTGAGCTCACCGATGACTCTTGTAAAGTCCTGGATAAAAAGATCAGATTATTTTCTTTTTTTTTTTTTTTTTTGAGAGGGAGAGTCTGGCAAAAATATTGCAAGCTTCTAATATTCTAATACTGAAATGCCCTACAAAATCTGAAGGACAAAACATCCCTTAATCACTCAGGAATGCAAATTGCTCCAGGAACAGGCATCAGTGGAGATTACTAAGCCAGGAGCTGCTGACATCCAGAACCAAACCTCTATAGCCTCATCCCTTCATTTAGAAGGGGCTTCTGGGGATCTTGGCAAGTTGGAGTTCCAGTGCGAAAGGAAAGGACAAAGGATCAAGCCGGGGTGCGTATCTACAGACACAAGCAATTTCTGGGCATTCTAAGTTACGTACACCACACCTTTTCCTGCATAAGATCTCAAAGCCCTTCCATGTCCATCTTTGTACTGTGACATGTTAAATAGGAGCAGTTTCATAAATACGAGGCAACACTGTTGGCATGATACTTGATGATATCTGCTAATCCAAAATCATTAATGAAGTAATTTGAAGTGTTTTCTCCCTTCTTAACTCTCTTAAGCCCATCTCCCAAGCTGCTTCAAGTTACTGGGGTTAGACACCTTGAAAACAACATTGTTATTCAATGAATATGTTGTGAATAAAGCAGCCACAACATGCATCTCTGCACTATTCGCGTTGATAAAGTCAGCATCTGGACTGAATACCTCTTGTCTGTAGGAGGCATCTCACAGAATTCAGTGTAGCTCCTGTTTAGCCCAAACACAAAAGTTCCCTTGCTAGAGAAGGAGCAATGTTATGATAGGCCCATACATCTCACTCTAACACAGAGTAAAAATGCAGCTAGAGTTTATGTTGCAACCTAGGAGCCTGGAAACTCTGGGTCATCCAGTTCAGGTGTAGTCCTGGAGTTCTCAGGACTCCAGGCACTCTTTACCAAAGCCAACTGCAAAAATTTAAATAAAATTTCAGATAAAAACAAATGGATGAAAACACTTCCACCTCTGTATTTCACACAGATTTCTCCCTTTGTAGAAAATAGAAGTTGAAGTTCAATTTTTTGCTTGAATTTTGGCATGGATATTCTCTGCTAGATTCTAGTTCTTGATCATCGGTGTTACCACAGGATTGCTGTCTACTCCTGTTTGTAAGCTCCTGCTGGTGTGAAAGAGCCAGATTTCTCTCTGACAAATCTTTAGTGAAACTAGGAAAAAAATTAAATCACTGGAGATACACCTACTTACTTACAAGCTTGGGCTCTAAAGTGCAAACTAAGATGAAACAATGGATTATAAATTCTGGCATTGCTTGACGTTCAGACTCTTCTGCCTGCATGTCTAATTCAATAATGATCCACAGCAGAAGAACATGTTAGCGGATTTGTGTAGTCTGCCCATCACAGAGTAAATTACACTGAGTGACTCTTCTCTGGGTTAGCTGAGGTAATGAAAAATTTTAGGAAAGAAAGGAGGAATAGATTTTCCAACTCTCTGCCATTTGGAGTCCATGAAATGGATTTCAGAAGATTCTGTTCAAATTGGGACATCATGGCCACCTAGGTTATGAAAACATATTTATCTATCAACATTTACATGTGGTGATTTTTCATACCATTGTCCAAATCACAAACTAATGGAATGGTCATTGGGGATAAGATATTCAGCTGGTTTTTTTGGTCCATTTTTGAGAGGGTGAGTCTTTGGAGGTGGTAGTAGGATGGGTGAATGATTTCAGGGAACAGCAAATTAATCCTGTCTTTGCAAACTGTGGGATCCAGACAAACTAGAAGATGGAGATAGGGAGCTAATATGCAGTTTATATTACCAATTATTCAATTTCCATTTCACATATAATATGTGCCTAACAAAGAGTGGGTGCACAAAGTTCACCAAATCACCACCACACAATAGTTTTCTCTTTTCTCTGTGCATAATTCCAAGACAAAACCAGCTCACCCATTTCTCCTTCAGGTGAAAGCCTGGCTGTGCCCCACAGGTCAATGAATCCCTTCTGGGCTTGCTTGGAAGAGAGCTCCAGAGTCAAGAGTCCTCCACTGAAAATGTCTCACTAGCAGCTGCTAGACAATTAAACCTGGGGACTTCCTGCTCAAGTGCCTGTTAACCTCTTCTGTCCCGGGGAGGAAGAAAAAATGAGAGGTAGATTTAAAACCATTCAACTGCTGCGCTCCATCAGGAGTGCTGGTGAGCTGTGTTAGCGTAGATGCAGCCTTGGGGAGTTCTCTGTCCCAGCATGGCACATCTCAGGTGGCATACCCGCTAGTGCCTTCCCTGACAGCTTGCCAGCCCCAAGGATACACCCAGGACGAGGAAATACACCACTCTAGAAACTGGGAAGGTGGTGCCTATCTTGCCACACCTCACTCATGGTGGGCATAGAATAATAAACACACTCCTGTGCTGCCAACGCTTTGTAGACAGATAGGCAAATGCTCACCAAGAAATAAAATCTCTGTTCCCTCAGGTTATATATGTTCCTGTACATTCCTTCTTCAGCATAAACTCTGTCTCACCCAGATTAAAACTCAGTGAATTTGCTCATACCTCCCTCTCAATCTTGGTCAGGCTTTTGACGGGCAACAATGCTGCTCCTCCTGGACTAGACAAACTGCCACTAAGCAACACAATGTTGCCGTGGTGGCCCAAAACATTTCAGCATCTCCCCTATCAGAAGTAGGGCATAGGGAATCACAAAATAAAGAGAGAGGTGGAAAAACAGAGCCTACACATCATATACTTGGGAGGATGATTTGTCCTGGTGTGTCTTAGACTTTTGACCAGTCTGGGACACAGGCTCCTACAAGAAAGATACAAAACAAAAAAGTGAAATGGAAAAAAAAAAAAAAGAAAGAAAAAGCTCATTGTTAATTTAAAAAATATTAATTAACTGATACATTTTTAAAAGAACTTTTAAAAAATTCAGACTTATTTTCTGCCTAGTTTGTATCTTGCAAACATAAGCAAACAATAATAGCAATGCCAAATTCTGTCTCCAAAATTTGCGGCCATGTTAAATGAACATAAAATGACTGTTCAGAGTCAAAAACTGTATGGAAAATACACCTTTACGGAAAACGCAGTGAGTCTTACCAATTAGTGGGTAAGCAAAGAGACCTCAAGGGCCTTAAAGTGTTTATACTTGTTAGAATATGAGAGTTCTCACACTAAAAGCAGAGCCAAGCCTCTCAATTACTTTAGATTTTCCAGAGAAATAGGTGTTTCACCTAAAGAAAGGTGGCAAAACTTTACTGATGTGAGGCAGAGGACTGCTAAGCGCTGAGGAATTGCTGTCCCAGAAATCAGGAATGGGAAGACAAGATCCCCCTTCTCTATAACTCATTTTCACACTATGTTCAAGTGACAGTCCTGTGCATCCCCAGAAACTCTTGAATAAAACAGTAATGCAGAAAATGAATGATATACTGACAAGATTTATCCTATTTAACCAATATTTATTCTGTCCCTCTTATGTCTATCCCTTCTTTATTTATGGTGCAAGATGTCTGTGAAAGTACTGTGGCTTTGCTGGCTCATGTTGAGCTTCTCATCCACCAGCACACCCAAGTCCTTCTCCTCAGGGCTGCTGTCAATCCATTCTCCATCCAACCTGTATTTGTGCCTGGGATTGCCCCAGCCGATGTGCAGGACCTTGCACTTGGCCTGGTTGAACATGGCTAAGTTTCTTCAGAGAGCTTAAATGGAGCTTTTTTATTGAGGTGTGGTGCCCTTGCTGAGGGACATTATGAAGGAAACAGCCCCAGAAAATAGCAGAAAAGACTGCCGGAGATGCTAAGAAAAAAAAAAAAAAAGACAATTGTAGGAATTATTTAAAAATAAAACAAAATAAAAAAATAGGATGTGGAATGGGAAAGACAGCCAAGAAAAAATGTTAATAAAAAGTATTGGATGAAAGCCCAGAATAGAAGTACAACAAATACAAACAACTAGCAAATGTACATATAACAGGGTGAAAATCAGAGTCTGTTCTCCACTTGCATGCAGAACTAAGCAAATAGAGCTACAGGGAATTTTGGAGGATGGCAGCTCTGAAACATCCAGAGTATAAACATTTCTTTCAGGCCACAAGTCAAAGACAGACCAATGCCACCTGTGAAGTTCTGAGAAAGGAGATGATGTACAAAATAGCAACACGATTCAAATGTTCCTAGTGCCATTTTTGAAAATTTGTCAACACGGCGGTGTAACAAAAGTCTCAAACCCAGCTGTGTCAGTTTTAGTACAATGCGCCCTCTTTAAAATTTTCATAAAGCATGCAAGGACCTTCTACCCAAGATCATCAAAAGAGTATGAAAACAAGCTTCAGATGTTCTTATGTAACTCATGGACATGAGTAATTCAAAGTTACTGGTTACACAATGAAATCTCAGTTTTTCTATTC
This sequence comes from Chlamydotis macqueenii, assembly GCF_036417535.1. Classification (NCBI taxonomy): domain Eukaryota; kingdom Metazoa; phylum Chordata; class Aves; order Otidiformes; family Otididae; genus Chlamydotis; species Chlamydotis macqueenii. The sequence goes on along the minus strand of NC_141556.1, from coordinate 151,966,196 downwards.
ACTGAATATTTGCACTATTTCAGGTATATTTGTGTATTTATTTCAGCTCATAAGCTTTGACTATTATTGTTTATATTTACTCTAAAACATTTGTGAGTTCTTTGCTAAAATGCTTGATATTCAATAATCGGAGTTCAAACTGTGAGTGTTAGTTTGAGTTTGGTCTTAATGCTACAGCTGTCTCCTAGGTTGGTGAGCGTCACTTCAACAGAGAGAGATAAAACAAGCCTCTGAAGAGAGAGTGTATTTATACAGGATTGACAGTTTTATTTAATTGCAATCCTTCTTCTCCAAGCCTAAGCAGTTTTGCTAGTCAGAAGAGGTGCTTCAAAATAAGGAGATGATGTAGTCAATGGTAAAATGTACTAACTGGGTGCTAGTTTTCAAGTAAGTTTTCTAATTCAGGAAAAAAAAAAATATATCTGATTCAGACTAACTTGTAAAAGATTCATTATCCTTTTATTTCTTTCTGCCAGAGTTCAGGCTGTGGTTTGGAGTGCTGCTTCTCTTTGCAGGCTCAATATGTATAAAAAGTCCTATTTCCAGGGCAAATACATGAAAAAAAAGAATTAAAATTTCTTATCCTCAAGTGTTAAGATGGGCATGCTTACGATCCTTAAAAAGTAATCTTGTTAAGTACTATAAGACACTTAACTTTTAGGTAAGTGCACATATACAGAGATAAATGTTTATTTGTGATTGGAGATAGAAGAGCTTTAAGTGAAAGCAGGTTCTTGTTTCACAGTATGAAATACTTTCTTGTGAAAATGAGAAGGGGGGCATAAAATTAAGATAAAATAACTAAAGAGAAAAGCTAAATAGGTAGGTAAATACCTATACTGAAAATTAAATAAAAGATGTTGTAGCAGAGAAGAGGATGTGGAAATATTCTGGAAGAATTTCCTTTTATATTAAATAAAGATTTTTAAAAGTGGTAAGTGGCCCTGTTAAATACTTTTTTGTTCCCAGCCTCCTTAAGGTGTCTCAAGTCAGAGAAGCAAGATCTGAAACATCTAAGATGAACCACCATTTTTGAGATACTAGGCTCATGACAGAAAAAAAATAGTGAAGTTCTTCCTATGTTGTTGAAATCCACATGCATTCTCATGGGGCAGCAAAAACCACCCCTTGTTCCCAGGTTATCTCTCATGACAAATTTCAAATACCTGCTCAAATCCATGAAAGTGGTGAAGATTTACATAGAAGAGTTGGAAGAGTTCGCAAAAACTTTTTTTTAAACTTTTTTCAAAGAAATGTCTTGTCTCTGTTTACAAATACTTGTGCAGGAAATTCAGGGACTGGCAGAGTGCAAGCAAAGAAAATTTTGTCTCAGGTCACAGAAGCTTGACAGAATTACGGACAAAAGAAAATAATGTCGTATAATGGAAAGGATTAGGCAATCGTAAGAGGTAATACAGACATCTCTACCTCGTTAAGTGGAATCTGCTCCAAAAGCTGAAACATTTCTTCAGCCAGTTCCCTTTCATAACCACCTGCAAGACAGTTTGGGTTAAAAATAAAGGCCTTTGGCATGTTTTTAGGTCTATCTAGTCCTAAATTCCCTTTCTTTCCAATCAAGATAAACAAGAATCCTAAATCCTCCTGTGTCAGGGTTAAACCATTGGCCTATTGGCCTTTACTTGCTGGATCAAAGCAAATAGAGTCCCAAATGCCCTTTCTGTCCCGCAAGCTGTATACAGAGACCTCTTCTTTTCTTCTGGCTGCAAGTCGAGAAGCTCCAGGCATCTTTTCTGACGGTTTCAACAGACTCACAGATGTCTCAGGAAAGTTCCTCTCAGCAGATATTTCACCTTCCTTCAAGAAACTAAAGAAACCTTGGTGTTGACTACAAGGACATTCTCAGTAAAGAAACTTTCGTACTGACCTGATGGCAATTTTGAGAAGGGTGACCTCTGTTTTCCAAAAAGCCAAAAGTATGTAGTGAGGCCTTGACCAGCCAACGAGCAAACAGCAGGTCTCCACTTCGCACAAGGCAGTGGTAAGTATATTTTAAAAGAAACAAAATTATTACATGGGGCTGCACAACGGGAAGCTCACTTTGAGTATGCAGCAATTCTCCAAACACAGCTGTAGTTTCAAGTGCATTGTAACAATGACAGACGTGCCATATATATATAATGTGCCTAGGCTTTAGGGTCAGCAGACAAGATGGGCAATGAAGGTTCAGAGGCCTTTCAAACCATTTTTCACTTAAAGAAGTGAAGCTCAGAAATTACAGATCGAGAGGCTTAAAGAACTTTCCAAACAGGTCTTTCAGCAGTTTGTTAAGGTAACATAATGGTCTGCATTCTGTTACTGATAATGAAATCAAAACTGCAGTTACAGAGTGCTTTAGTAGAACTTTAAAATCCAAGATGTGGAGATATTTTACAACCTACAATGCCTTTACTACATTGTTACTCACATTTATGAAGTGCTCTAATGGCAGCTTTCGGAGGACTATGTGTACCAATCCTGCTGGTGTAAACCCCTCAACTCACTGAGGATTTAGCAAGCAATGTATGGGGTCTTGAAGGAAAAGCACCCCTTTTTACAAAAGGAGACCATGTGTGGGTGTCTAAAACCATAAGGACTCTTGACAAACACTGGGGACAGACATTAACTGATTAAATTCTCATACTGCATTGAGTTATTAGCCAGGCGCAAACGATTGTGTTCGGGATAAAAGATGATGAGGATAAGAAGGTGGTTACTCTTTCTACCCAAAGAATTACAGAATGTTAATACCAAAAAGAGCAGATTTTGCATGACTGAAAAAATATAGATGTGAGAGGAAAAGAGATTATTGGTAAAATGGTTGGCATGGCCTACTCAATTCAACAGCTTTGTGGAAGTGATTTAAATCTATGCCATTTAGATATTAGGCACTGCTGGAAGAAAATAAAAGCAATGAAAGTTTTAACATTCTTCTCTCCAGAAACATCATGGTTAGATTTTTCCTGTAAAACATTAGTTCAGGTTTTACAAAGTAGGTAATTGAATGCTTACAAATGCACTGCCCTTACAGCTGGAGTGGCAGCAACAGCGAGATTCCCTTTCAAATTATACTTGTGAGTAAGGATCAGATGTATTTGGCGTTACTGTTTGACCTTTCAGTACTGATACAAACAAACTTTTGCTGATTCAGTCTTTATTTCCAAGGCTCCACAATCAGAAACATGGCACATCATAGAAAAAAAATTGTCCCAGCAAGGCTAACACATTTTATACTGGTGATGAACAAGCCAATATCTTAAGTTGCTCCCAATTTAAACTATTTATAAACTTCCATTTAATACAATCATCTCCAAAGGGTTAAACTTTTGGTACGATTGCATGGATGTCACAGGATACAAGTCTGTGGGGAACTTCTCTGTAACTCTGTAACCCTCACCTGGAAAGAACAGCTTGTTTGCCCTCACTACTTGTGGAAATACTTGGGCCTCTGTGAGTAACAACACCATTAAATTTGAAATCAAATAGGACCAAATAAGACACATCTCATTTTGTTTCATAAAAAATGGAGAACCCATCACTCTTCTCCCTTTTAAAAATGTGAGAGGTGGTTGTTCCATCCTTTCACTCACCCAGGACATGAACGATGTGCTTGAATTTCTTTCTTGGCAGGAAGGAAGCAAATCCATGTGTGACACAAGAGCTGCAAACTGGTGGGTGTCTCTCTGTAATCCAACCCAAGTCATGAGCACATCTCTATATCCTGCTGGCTATGACACTAGCTCAAAGCAGAGCATATTAAAAGAACACTATTTTGACCCATGTTCCAAGGACTGTAACAGGACATTAAACAGCAAAACAGCAAAATACAATTCCAGATTCATCCACTAACGTTACTGAATCGTAAAGTGCAGGGAGTAATGCATAAAATGTTTTTTTCTTGCCTGATTTTCAAGGAGTCAGACCTCTGATTCCTACTGACATCTCAGTCTGCCAGGGCATAGTTCTTTGGCCTTGGGTGTTTCAGGGTGGTTTTTTTTTTTGTTCTGGGCTTTTTTTTTTCCCTTAATTCTGATGACATATGTTTACAAATCATACTTGTGTCTGAGAGACAAGAACAGAAATGATCTCAGGAAGGAAGAGAAACCAAGTTATATAGGGGTGATTTACAATGATGTGATTTGCCTGATGAATTGTAAAAGACTGTGAAAAGTCCTGCTTGTTCTTTGCATTCTGCCTAGTGCTGCGTTTGGTCCTTGTAAAGAAGGACTGCAGTAATGACTGTTGTTGGTTGTGACTACTGCAGATGTGGTCCACCATGACCAGCACCAGCCTCAATGGTGATGGTACTCAGTTTAAAAGGCACTGATAAACGTTCTTTAGTTTCTCCAAGCAGCACAATCTTCCTAAGGAGCAAAGACTTCTGGCCAGAAAACTGTAGGAAGAATTCTTATTTTGTTTATTTTTTTCATCCAATCTGCTTTTAGGGTCACTTTATGGCTATAAGTATTTGTTACGTGTAGTACTGTAGGCTTCCTGCTTGTTCACTGACTCTCTATGTGGAGTTCTGGTAGATGAATCAAGCCCTCAGTGTCCACGTCTGAGAAAGCTGAATCACCCTGCCGTGTCCACTGACAATATCAACCAGACACATCTGACCATAAGGGAGGCCTGGCCTCCTAGTCCATATGTGGCACCTACATGTGGACATCTAACTATGAGTATCCTGATCCAGAGCTGAACTCCACCCTGTAAATCTAGAAGAATACAGTAGACATGACGAGTGGATAAGGAGAGGCTGGTGGTTTCTTCATCATCTAAGAGACGGTTTCTGTACCCCAGCAGCCTAACCATTTTCAGGATCTTTGCAGGCATAACAGAAAAGCCTCAAGAAGAGATCTGACAAAATGAGATGAACTGCAAATTTTTAAGAAGAGCTTTCTTTTAAAGTGGAGAGAGCAAGAAGATGCTTGTTTGAATGTGGGGTAAGTGAGTAATGAAGGTAGGAGTTTTCCTAGCAGTACCAAATAAGATAGAAGGTGCAAGTCAGTGGAGGTGTCTCATGGTCCAAGAGTGCAACTTTACAGCAGACTACACACTACTCTTTGGGGTTCTTGCTTTCTACAGCAAGGAGACAGCTCACCTGATGGTATCAAGTCAGAATGTGAGGTTGAGGATGGGAATGGCATGTAGAGAGATACTGAAGTCAACCTAGAGATGGTTCCAATAGTGCACTGGAGGCCTCTGGAGGAAATGCAGGAAAGGTGAGCAGAGAATCACAGCCACCCACCTGCCCACTGGAAGTGCAGTGCGTGCAGCTGGAGCCACAGAAACACCCAGCCTCTCAGATCACAGCCCAGAAAATTGAAGCTGGGGTCAAAAACCACAAGTACAGCCTCCACCCTCTGTGAACATTACAGAAGTTTTTAAGTGGCCTTTGAGGTGCACGCTGGGCCCTGCCAGCCCTCTCCTAGAAAAAGCAGGAGCCTACAGAGATCCAACATTACAGCAAGTGCAGATTAGTACTCCCCAGTTAAGACTACTCAGACTGCTCCCTCCACCGTCACTCAAGATTGGGTTGCACATTGCTTACCTTCCTGAAGATCATCCTAAAATCATCCCTCTTCAGTTAGCAGCATTTTGGGGGCCAAAGCACCCAGAGTGACATCCAGATGGGATTTTGGAGCCACATGCACACATCTGATCAGGCACTGGAACAGGCTGCCAAAGGAAGTGGTGGAGTCACCATCCCTGGAGGTGTTCAAAGAATGTGTAGACATGGCACTTCAGGACATGGTTTAGTGGACCTGGTGGTGTTGGGTTAATAGTTGGACTTGATGATATTGGAGGTCTTTTCCAGCCTTAATGATTCTATGATCTGTGTAGGCATGGACAAGCACTCTCCATACGGATCAGGTCAGATGCAGGATCAATAATCACCAGTGACCCAAGCAGTCTCACACACAGGGGCCACAGCTCATCTCACAGTGGAGGGGAGGCTGCCACGATGGATGAGTCTTGGCAGATGACAAGGGAGCAATGCGCAGCTGTGGCAGGGTTCCCCAGAGGCAGGTACAAGCTGGGTGTTGTGGGGCTGATGGGCTGTTGCCAAAGCTCCCCTGGGAAGCGTTGTACCTGTCATTCACACAGGGACAGCCTCACGCACGCCTGGCTTCATACACGGGGCTGGAGCAGGAGTGAGGACACCGTGCATGCCAAGGATGGCCAAGGAAGCTTCTGACCAATGAACCTTTGGGCCAGAGCGCAGCACTGGTCCCATTAGTTTTAAGAGAGCCTCTTAGCTGCTTGAGAGAAGGTGACAACATCTTGCAAGATGGCTCTGTGCAGAGTCAGCGGTAATCAGCTTTGTTCTGCATTCATGACAGCTTCAGGGACACTGAGGCTTATCTTAGCCTGGTGCATAATCCTGAGGTGCAGTTCCCTGTCTTGCTCCTTAATTATGCTCCACCATGCATTCCTTGTTAATTTATACACAGAGCGGTAATCTCGCCAAAGATCCCGTGTCACAGGTAAATCAGGTTATTACTGTGACGTGTTACTGTTACAGCTTATAAATTCCTGTTCGCTATCCATATTCACTACACATAACCATTGTGGAATAACATAGAAAATAAATGGTTTTAGCACTAAACATGCCAAAATTCAGAATATTGTGGTGCTTATTATTTCAGTTGTATTTTTGTTTCCTACGTTTGCATGTTTACACAATGTTCCAGGTAGTTGCTCCCCCATGTTTTTTTTTTATCATTGTCATATTATCAGGGCGCGCCATATAATAAACAGATCTGTTAAAGCAGCAGTGATGTCTCTATTGGCAGACCTATAAAAGAGCTCGGTGACCTTGGTTAATTAGCCATGTAATAAACCAGAACTGACAGAGCCTATTCCCACATACCATGGCACAGCACCCCTCCACTCCCCACTTGTCAGAGGGGCTCTGAATGGGAAGTCAGCAGACGCAACGCAAAGTGCAGCCACTTCGCCTCACAGCCCTTTGGGATATATGCAAAGATTCACAAAGCAATTTCCTTCCAGCCACTGATTAAGAAACAGTCTTTAAATCAAAAAGATAAGTTTTCTGAATACTTGTGGCAGTTATTTCTCTTCTTTTACTGGCTAGTACTGCTTAAGTTACATTTAGATAAATGTGTATCTTCCTGAAGCCTCACAACACTTCTATTCTGAAAAAATATTTAAAAATTCCTTTATTTCAGAAACTTTTTCTATAGATTCTCTGATTTATTGGTTTTCACACTTATTTCAGATATTCCAAGTAGAAAAAACCCCAACCCCTCTGTTAATTAATAACTAATATTGTATTATTTAAATGTGATTTATTTTGTACCTGTACAGTGCAGTCCTCCTGAATTGTAAATTATGTTAATACAAATTATACAGAAAAGTGTTACATGTATTTCTGTTACTCACTTGATTTGACTAAAAAATAAACCAAAAAAGTTAGACACATAGTATAAAACCAAAATTATTTACCTTTTTGTCTGAAGGCAGGTAGTAAAATGAATACAAATTTTTAGCAGATCCTTTGACTTTCTCCTGTCAGACTCCTTAGAAATAAAAGCTTGTTATTATTAAAGTACAAGCAAGAATCACTGCAATTTAAAATTCACCCAAACGTCAGTTCATAACACGTGTAACCACAATTAACCACACAGCCACAGAGTGAGTATTTTCTTCTGCAAGTGCAATAGTGTTTCTGATTCTGAATAGATTTCCCTAGTTATAGGAGTTAGTTCTTTCTTAAGTAAACTTATTTGAAGCCTATGACTGCTATCCTTTCATGGCATGCTCTTGAGTTCTGGCACAACACAGAAAACAAACAAAAAACCTCAAACCCCTAAGAGAAGCTAACACTGGTTTTTGTATCATCAGCTGTCACCTCCATACAGCACAGTGATTTTCATTTCATAGAAAAAAAGTAATATCAGCATCAGCAGTTTCTTTAATTAAACTTATTTTTTTTTGCTCCAGAACACTTTTTATTTTCCAAGTGAATGTTAAAATGACAGGATTCCTATGCGGTGAAACTAATTAATATCACTCTGGTTTTAAATCTTATGCATCTGTTCATCCATTCAGGATTGTTCTAGCTGCAGTCATTTCTTCCAGTACTACAGATCATAGTAAATTCACATGAACAGAAAGTTTCACTGGCTCTGCCAAACAGTCCTCATTTTCCTGGGGAAGTTTTAGAATATTAAGCACAACAACCATCCTCAACAAATCTGAGATTACAGCTGGCTGATATGAGAGTACCCAAGACAGCCTTTTTTGTAGATATTCTTGATTGTTGAATCCCAAAGTAAAGTGGGAGGTGTATTTTAGGCAAAATATGTTTGCTAAGTCATTCTGTGTGTTTTCTAATGTGATCTAAGAGATCTCTGGAACTTATCTAGAGGCTCAGGAGGATACATGGCTCAGCAGCTTATTAGTTGGGGCGGGGAAGGGGTGTTTATTCACATTCACAAAATGGGAGATTTTGATCCACCAACTATAAACATAAATGCTAGTACTTATACAAGAGTGTGAGCCATCCCCTGACTTGCAGTAAGAATATGCATAAACAGCTCAGGATCAGACACTTCAGCTGAATTTTCCATTCAGTGTTCAGCTTCTAAGGTGACTACAGCCATATAAAAAAAGCCAAATTAGATAGGGCTGGGGGTAGGTCTGTGCTGATACAAGGGGCCATTATCGCTTAACATGAAGTTGCAGAAAATACTAGCAAGCAGACAAAGAGGAATAAAAAGGATAACTGTGTGTTAATCTCTCTTCTTAGACCTTGATACTGTAAATACTTCTGCAAGGCAAACCAATGGGACCCTTTGCAGGAATGAATCTGGGCACAAATTTAGGAGTTGGTAGGACCGGGCCTGTTACAACTTTAAAATGTTTTGCTACTAAGGTACATTTTGTTGGCAGTATAACAATCCCACCAAGAAGACTGAGTGGATGCTGAAAATACACATATGAACCGTGATCTCCTCCATCAGACCCTGGTCCTGCCGTGTCCCGTGTGCCAGCCCAACCACACTAAGGGCCCAGGAGCACAGTGGTGGATCCCCAAGGCTGCGATCCGGGGCATGGGACAACTGGACTGGAGGTGTCCTACATCAGTTCAGCATATCACTGGGGGAATCCTGAGGGAACCAGTCCAGAAGCCAGCTCACTTCCCATGGAGGGTTACCCCTGCTGCACAAGCATATACCCAGGATCACATATTTTCCTCACTGTAAAAGGCATTTGCCCCAGAAGAAAAAAGTTTAGACGTACCAGCTTGCAGGCATGCCTCTCCTCTCTGATTTCCAGCTCCTCCAGGCCTGCAGTTGCTAAGGCTGGAGGAGGATGCCCTCCTCTGGCTACGCATCCCCTTTTCATCAAGCCTGGGAGGCTGAAGAGAAATCACTTTGAACACTGAGGCGGGGAGCTGGAGGCAATTACTAGTGATTGATAGCACTAAATATGAAACCGCATGTACCTCATCCATGAAGCATGGAATCAGCAGCATATTGTTAGTGGGGGAGATGAATGGGGCTTGAGATAACCTTGGCAAATTAGGCATATGTTAGCATTAAGCTTTGTCAGTAAGCAGGCTATAAATTACAGACATATTGTAACTCCATAAACTCATCTAATGAATTGAATGACAGTGGTAATTTAAGGCAGAATGGAACTGTTTAACCCTTTTAAGAATTTAGCTGTATTTCTATATTATGCAACAATCCAAACTATATTAAAAGGTTGACGTTTCATATATATTGCGAGATACCATAACCATAACAGGGAAACAATTCTTCCATGTTTCATGTACATTTTAATGACCGGTTGGCAACCTATGAATTATTTTACTTATGAGTTGATTAAAAAAGAATGGAAAAAGGATGGAGTAGCTGGGAGGGCTCTTTGCACATTCTCTTACTTTATCATTATTTTTCTGTACGATCAAGCTAAAGATATTTAAGCTATAAGACACAGCATGCCGTGCATTTCTGAACTACTGCTGCACACCTCGGGAGGTGTTATAAGACACAAGGCTAAAGGGCAAGTGACTTTAGTCATAAGAGAAGTGCAATAATCCCTTCAAAATGCATGACCTGCAGTGTCTTATTGCTATTCTGAAATGGAATTTATAAATAAAAATAAGAGGGAAAAGTCAGTCTCCCGCATTTACTGGCTGCTATTGACAGACTTACGCCGTCAGTGACAGCTAATCCAGAATTCTGAAGCCATTTTCTATTTCACTGTATATTTCAGCCAAAGTAATACTTGAAAAATCACTGCCGTATCCATGGCATAAAAGCGCTTAAAATCTAAACCAGAAAATTTAATGCAATATACTATTAATTAAATTGCATTGACATAATGAAAAAGTATTTTGGCATTTATTCAGTAGAAGCAACTGAACAAATTAGTGTACTGACTGTACCATAGGTACAGTCCACTTTCAAGGAAATTTTAGGAAAGCACACTTTTTTTCTCACATTTTTATGCTTGCATAATCTGGGAAATTCACAACCCATGTGTGAAAGGAAAGAAGCTACTTCCCACTTTTCCATCTTCTGTTGAGCAATGCTGTGTTTCACAAATGTTGTGTATCAATGAAACTTCATAAATGCTTAAATAACGGCACAGTGTGAGTGCTTCAGAGATTTTGGTCCACATCTGGCCTCTGAATAAAATTGGTTCTTTATTCTTCATTCCAGAAAAGATTACTGTGACCTTTACTTCTCCATTTTCCTAATGGTTTCTTCACTACAATGACAAAATTGAATGAATATCTCAGCCATCTGTAAGATTTGGAATTAAATTTACCTAGTGCAAATCAATAAAGTGGAAATCAAAACTAAAAGCCTGGGGTTATTTTTGCAATACTCTGTGTGCAGTACAACTTTGCATTTAACCTCTGGACTAAATGGTGACTCCATAACTGTCAGTCACTGAGTGCATGCTTTACATACTTCAGTGGGATCAAACTGTTTAGATCAGCAATAATTAATGAGAAGATCTGTTAAAAGCAATTTAGTGAAACGATACCTACTCGGTCCTATGAGTATATTACACCACCAAGTCAGAAAACTTACTTCAGTTACATATAAAATGACATTTTAAATGGAAAATAGGGTAAATTTTGTTTCGGCTGTCTAACGATTACGGTTTGACCTACTTCTAGAGAGGGGACATGCATGAGGAAGGAATCCCTGTCCCAGCAGTGACAGTGCAAACTACAGTAAGATTGCAGTAATTTCTCTCTATTCCAGATGTGGGAATCTCACAGCTGTGGACACTGGTCTTCTCCTGGTGACAGCCAGCCTCTCAGTGGCACTCACAGGACTGTTCGCCTAAGAAACTCCCTGTTCCTAGAGCTACCATCGAGCTCTTTATCAGCAGACCTTGAAAAGACCTGCAAGCATCTGATTTTACAACTGGTAACCTGAAGTGTAGAAGAAGCTGAAATAATTTGCCCAAAGTTGAGTCAACAGGCAGGCAGTGTCACTGGGAGCTGAACCCCACTTTTCCCAAGCTCAGGTCCCTGTGTCTGCTGGACCGCAGTGCTGCTGAGCTGTGATGCTGGAGGATCACAGCAAACAGGCAGCACAGCTGTCACCCTCCAAAAAAAACCTGATCTGTGGCACCAGCACTGTCCCCATCCCACTGCTCCGTCCCAGTGATAAGAGAACTCCATTTACCTTAAGGGAATAGAGGTCAGGCCCAACAAATACTGCAGGACACCAGGGTGTACTGGCAGGTACCACTTAATAGGACTATTTATTATTACCTTACCCCAAAAGTCAGTAACCTGTCCGACATTTTCTCCCCCAACCTAAGATTTAAGTGTATTGGTAGACACTCAGCAGGAGCCAGGGCACACAGCCTCTCCAAGAGAAGTGATGCCGTGAATCGCGTGATCAGCAATACCTCACTCGCCTCACCAGCAGCTGACCCCAGTGCACGCTGCCATCCAGGTAGGGTGGCAGCCAGAAGCAGAGACGTGCTGGGTGCCACACAAAATTTGTCTGTTCTCCAGCCTCGGGGCTGCTTGCCTCAAGCTGCTGGTGCTCGCTCTGCTCTGGTTCTTCAGCAACACAGGCGTTGGTACAGAGGGAGAAAGCATCTGTGCTCCTGTTACTGTGGCTGGGAGCCTCTCAAGGGTTCTCATCATCTCACAGGGGCTGGGAGAGCTACTTAGGCTGGGCAGATAATGGGCAACCAGTTCCTTACAGGTTTCTTCCCCTCTAAAGCACCGGTGTAATTAGTCAGTGTTTTGCTGGAGGTAAACATTAATTAACTGAGATGAGCCTTCTTCTTACCTTAAGATTTCAATTTAATTTTTATTCTTGCATCCAGGATATGCATCATACAAGAAGAACACATTAGTGCATTAAAACTGAACATTACTGGAGACTGTGAAAGGACGGGAGGTATAATTAACTTTCAAATAACATGCAAGTGTAAGTAGGCAGTATGATAATATACATAACAAATAATAATAATATATCACTGCATAAGATGAAACCACCTATTTTAACAAAGGACACAATTAAGATGATTTCTAAATATGGTTTTTGAGAAATGCCCGTTCATCCCAGCCTTGTCTGAACCAGTCTACAAAAACAATATAATGGTTCGAAGTGCCAGTGTGGCCATGCCCCATGCCCAGTCAGGGGTAAGACCTAAAGACTATTTCCTCCCTCTTCCCACCACCTTCACTTTGGTTTCTCCCAGTAGCACAACTCAGGTAACTGGGCTAAAAGAAAGTTATGAAAATTATTCTGATCTTAAGTCCTTATCTTGCTTTTATAAAGTGTTCAGCCTTATTCCTGCAAAATATATATTTTTTTTACAAAAATGGTGATCTACAGCACCTCCCCAAGCACTGAATAGGAATAGAATAAGTTTTTGGAAGTTCTGGATGAAACTACCACCTGCCCAAACTGGTGCTGTAGTGTTAGTTTCTAAGCGCAATTACACGAGGCGTAAATCCAAAAACATGATCACTGACTCTGGTTGCCTTACTGCTGATGGCAACCAAAGTTGGTTGAGTTTGGCATTTACCACACTGTGCTGGAGTAAGAAATGGATCAAGCAAAGGCAGGAAGCCTGACCAGATCCCATAGGTGGGAAGTTAAGCTCTGGCTCTTCATACAACTTCCTAAAATCTTTCTTGCATGTGCTTGAGGAGGTCAGTCGTGTCTGAGGTGACATTTTCTGGATGGGCTCGTGGTCCCTGTTGACTTTGGTGAGGTCATGCCTTCACAGTGTTTCAGTCAGTGAGTAGCAAAGTTAAGCCAAAAACTGAGGAAGCATGTTCTGAAAAGTGGAAGCAGTCTGTCAATCTTTGATAAGACCGATTTCAGATTACAAAGAGAGAAATCCTTTAATTCAAAGTTCATGAATGGTAAATCATAAAAAAGAACAATATTAAGTAGGTGTTTGTATAGTTCCAAAGTGCTTCACAGGCATGAATTAATTAGCTGTAATATGAGTTAAAATACCAGATGTCAAAATGTTCACGGATTTCATTGGGGCCCAGATGTCATCACACAGAAGAAAGCTTACAGATAGAGTGGCTTGCAACAAGCTCTGACCCCATGGCAGTGTCACCAGCACTAAAGGGTCACATTCAGCCCCTTACCAGAGGGGCGGAAGGGAAGGGAAAAGGGAAGGGAGAAAGGAAGGGAAGGGGGAAGGGAGAAAGGAAGGGAAGGGGGAAGGGAAGAGGGAAGGGAAGGGAAAGGAAGGGAAGGGGGAAGGGAAGGGAAGGGAAGGGAAGGGAAGGGAAGGGAAGGGAAGGGAAGGGAAGGGAAGGGAAGGGAAGGGAAGGGAAGGGAAGGGAAGGGAAGGGAAGGGAAGGGAAGGGAAGGGAAGGGAAGGGAAGGGAAGGGAAGGGAAGGGAAGGGAAGGGAAGGGAAGGGAAGGGAAGGGAAGGGAAGGGAAGGGAAGGGAAGGGAAGGGAAGGGAAGGGAAGGGAAGGGAAGGGAAGGGAAGGGAAGGGAAGGGAAGGGAAGGGAAGGGAAGGGAAGGGAAGGGAAGGGAAGAACAGCTTAAAAGCAACAGCACTTTTGAGCATCACAACAAATTTGCAGCATTTGTTTTCAAGGAAACAAGCAAAAAATATTGTTCTAAAAATGAAGAGGAGCAGATGCAGCTAATAACTCAGGAAACAATGATTCATTAATTAAATTAGGGATCAGAGTTCTTGAAACAGCATGTGAGGAATTAAAAATTGGTCTGATGGATGACATTAAATGTCAGACAATTAGGATCACATTTGACAGAATGGAGCTTTAGCAAAGAAATCTAAAATTTATAAAGAATACTGCAGTAGCTTCTGGAAATGTCTGCACTTCAGTAGATTTTCTTACTAGAGCAGATGAGGATGGAACGCTGTCAGTGAAGGCAAATCTGAAATTCATAAACATTAATTTTCAAGACTGTTTTAATCTGACGCCGTTAAAACATCTCCCATAACAACATACTGAATTTTGACCAACACTTTCTCACTTTTCTCAGAATGTTTGTAGCCCTTTCAGACACAAACTGTCAGCTAAAATTCATAGACTTGAAAGTTTGTTTCTGTTATGGTCAGAAAATGCCTGTATTTACTTAAAATCTTCACACAGGCATTTTTCTCCAGAGTGAAGAGACAAGCAACAGTATTTCTGACCCTGAAATCCTTCTGTCAGTGAGAACAAGTCTCAAAGCTTCCTTTAAGTGTAGTACAGGCATTGAGGTGGTTTTTCTCATCATTTGAAGATGTCACTCTACACTGTCTCCTGTTTTCCTCTTACCTGTGATTCTTGCAGTCTGCAAGCATAGTGCTAGACCTGTTCATTTTGTGAGCAATTTTGGAGGTGAAGCTCCTGCCTGTTATTATCTCCCATCTCATAGCAGCCACAGGGGCAAAATGAAGAGGTGGAAAGCACAGCCTAAGGCTCTGAGTTGGAGAATCCTGACTTCACCTACTGAGCCCTGTACCCAGACTTCACGTAATCCAGCCAATCCAACCCTATCACCATAGTAGGGGAAACACTAAAATCTTGTTCTCCTTTGAAAAGTTTTGTCTGAACAAAGACTTCAGGCCAACCCTGCAGAAGTGTTCTATAGCAAGCCTTGAGATGTAAACAAAAGCATCTGTCCAGCAATGTACTCAGTGCACCTTCACTCAGCACACCTTCACAAGAGTTCCGAGGGTTCAGCACTCCACAAGAACCAGTTCTTACATTTATCCATCACATGGGTTCCTAACAAACATCCAGTCACCTTGGGTGAATTCCTCACTCTATCAAAAGCAACAGAAGTCTTTCCACCGGCTTCAGTGAGGTGAGAATTCCCCTTTCTGAGTGAAAATTAATTTTACTGTATATGACTCAGTGTCCCTGTATTGAATCTATCAAGATCTGTTCAGTCTCAATGACCTGGGTTCTGGAGAAAACATTGTTTTACCAGGCCCTTCTTCTCTCACTCTGCCATCACCATTGAGCACTGGAGATGACTGGGGATGCCAGAGGATCTTCCATTTCCCAGAGGAAAGATGATAAAAGCTCAAAGGCAACAGCTTGTAGCTGTGGTGCCTTCCGATAAAACAAGATAGGAAATACAATTAATTCATATAACGTATTTTTTAAAATCCTGATTTTTGACATGGCTAATCTGCCCTAGTGACACTTTACAAGCCTTTGTACAAGACAAAAGTAGAAAGGACAATTACATAAACTGCATGAAGACAAGAAACAGAAACTAAAAAAGCCAACAACAATATATCACAAACAGCTCAGTAAATAATAGTGCAATTTTCCTAGCTAATAGAATGGTTTAACACCTGAATACACTCACACGCCTGATTAAACACTAACAACATAAACCCATGAAAGAAGATTATAAGTTGTAATATCTCTTTGCAAATAATAGCATATTAGCCACTGTTGCATACTTCTCCAATTACATCCCTTTAATTCTTTTCATCTGGAAAACAGTTCACATTATAATAGTCAGCATCATTTGTGTTTTAAAACAAGTGATTACTTTATATGCAGTGTATATTGCCAAATTGCAGGTCTCTTTCTATCTATATCTAACCATACTCTCAAAGTTAATAAAATCAGTAATTGGTAATGTAAGTTATCTTTAACTTGGCTTTCTTAAAAAAAAAAATGTTTAAACTTCAACAAACTATTATTCCCTGTCACACTGGACACTTCTCTCCGGCCTTTTTCCTTTTTCTTACCAGCGGTTGCCCAGAACATGAATTACAGCCAGCAGTAGCATGCTCACGTTTACCAAAATGCATGAGTCTGCCCAGATCCACATCCATACAGCTTTGTTTAGCTTCTGTTCAGTTGACTTGAAAGAAGTGTGGGGTGGCTTGGTGTCCTGGTTTTGGCAGGGATGGAGTTAATTTTCCTCTCAGTATCCGGTGTGTTTTGGATTTTGTACGTGAAGTATGTTGATAAACACTCCGATGATTCAAGTTGTTGCTAATGAGACCAAGAACACTGTTGTGCTAATGTGCAGATGCAGGAAGCTGGGCGAAAGACAGACAGAATAATTGACCCAAACTGGCCAAAGAGAGTATTCCATCCAAAAAACATCATGCTCAGTATATAAGTGGGGGTTGCCCATGGCTGGGTGCATCTTCTTCCACCTCTTGCTTGCTCACTGGCATCGTTCCCTCTACCTTGCTGGCTTGCTTTCGCTCCTTTTTTTGCTGCTCAGTTTTGTTTCCGTGATCCTGCTCGGGATGGGCTCTATCGATCATCGGGACACCAGGTGGTGAGAAATTGTGCGTTGTTCATTTTGTATATTTTAGTATCCTTATATTCTGTTATTATTGTCGTTCTTTGCTATTTTAGTAAACTGTCTTAATCTCAACGCACAAGTTTTCCTTTCTTCCTAATTTCTCTGCCCTATCCTGTCGGGTAGGGGGGGGGTAAGCAAGAAACTGTGTAGTGACTCAGACTAAACCACACCACTTGTAAAGAAACATAGGAAGCCAAAGCCTCTGGATCCAGTCACAGCAATCTCCGTTCACCACTTTTTCTAATCGATCACCTCTATCCCTTCTCTTTTCCATCCACCTCCAGCTACGCAATTCACCGTCTCCTCTTTCTTGGACATTCAACAATTGTAATTTACTGACTTTCAGGCCTGCCCTCCTGCTTGAGTTACTTGGAAATCCCCAGCTAACTTAAAAATCCACCAAGTGAGGCAAGAGAAGAGAGCCCCTACAGATTATTCTGCTCTGGAGATTTAAGCTAGGGAACAAACCTTCAAACCCAATGGCAAAACACTGGAAAGGTGTAACTCGGTGCACTGTAGCATTTCTATTGCTGGAGCTTTTTAAGGAAAGGATAAACAAACACTTCTCAGGAACAGTTTGGGTATACTCCATCCTGGTTTAGTGCGCAGGGTGAGACTCCATCATCTGCTGCATTTCCATGATTCCTTCGGAGCACAGAGCGCTGCGGTAAATCAAGCCTGGCGCTGAGCCGGTACGGCAATTTATGTGTTTCAGAGGGTGTTCAAAGTGAGGTGGAAAATCAGCCCAGGCTTTTTAAAGCATGCTGTTTGAAAAGAGGTGATGCCCATTCACAAAAGGTAGCCTAGGTGGAAGTATCTGTTAAGAACAAAGGTAGTCTACTTTGCAGATAACGGCTTTCTCTTTTTTCTTGGAATTTTGTATTCCAGTTATTGAGACGTACAATATTGTGGTCATGATTTATTCACCATCATACAGGAAAGACCGTGTTTTAAGATTTTTCCATGCTCTTCTAAAATATCAAGTATTGTCTATTTACTAAGGCAGACCAAGGATGTTCTGGACCAGTCTTCTTGATCAATACGGCTATTCCTAACTTTCCTACCAAGAAATTTCAAATAGGTTAGATTTATATGATTTTTTTCCCCTTTCACTTTTTTGACTCCTAGAAGTTTACAATTTGCAGGGTCTTTATTGTCTATCTATCCACTCACATGCCTTTAGTTAATTTATTAATTTTCCAGTGGATAACTCCAGTGGCTCCCATAACTGAGCCAAAATCAGAAATTACATCCCTATTATGTGCATTGATTTCTTCTTCTCCATGTAGTATTATGGACTTTGTGTTGAATTTGTTCTTTTTTTTTAACATCAGGTCATTCTTCAGTTTGTCAAAATCATCCTGGATTATGAGTCTGTCCTCCAAAGCACTTGCAGACAGCCTAAATTTCGTCTTGTGAAAATTTTATACTCGTATGTTTTCTTTCAATATTAAGGCAGTTAATTGAAACATTGCATGAACATTGGCTGTGAATATAATAACTGGACAGTTTGAAAAGCTGTGTACGATTTCAGCGTAGGAGAGCCTGCAATGTATATCTGTCTGTATATCTTTATGTAGTCATTTGGAGCATTTAGTTTCCCTGACCATTTTCAGCAAATTCTAGCACTCTTCAAGTTGCACTAATTAGTAGTCACTGACATAGAAAAGATGTATGTGAACAAGTTCCATTGAAAAACTCTCCAGGAAGTTATTAAATAATAGCAGTGGAAAGGTTAAACTGCTCCAAAATCCTCAAACATGTTAAACGAAACTTCTCAGTGATCTGATTTTGTCTTAGATCTGCAATCTGCTCAGGGCAAGTCTTTACCCTCCAACAAATCATTCCCTAAACAGGTCTAGCAAAGTGTTGCTGTCTCAAACATAGATATTTAAGACCTGTTCAAAGCATATTGTTGTGGCTGTGGCTCAAAAGGTTCCTGAGGTTGCTACTAAGGTTTTCATCTACATCAAAACAGAATTTAAAATATATACCTTTAGGATGTATACTTTTTTGTTCTTGCCTCTTTGCTGCACTGACTTGCACTTGTGCCAACATTGCTGGCAGCCTGGATAGGCTCCAAGGTAGATGACTGAAATGACCTGCATTGAAAATAAAATTAAGACAAGAGGTTCAGCACACCACCCCTGCGATCTTTGTCAGGTGTCTTTGGAGAAGAAGGCAAGTACCCTTGCTCCACCACAAAGATGGCAGAACCATGAGGCTGCCAAAGCTTGCATTTGCTGCCAGAGCAAGCATCATCTGCTCTTGGCACTGGGGAAATGGAAATGCCAGTGAGAATAAAGCTTCCAGCTGGACCGCTAATGGTCTTCTAAAAACAGCAACATCAAGGCATGGAGTCAGAAGCACCAAATACTGACTGAGCTGAAAAGTAAGATTGATGACTCTTAGTCTGGATGGTGTATTCTACAGCCATACCTGAGACTCAACCAGACCACATCCCTCTGCAGAAGAAAAAGAAGAAAAAAAAGATTAAAAAGAACAGGGGAAAAAAAAAAGAAGAAAAAATTAAAAAAAAAAAAGATAAAAGAAGAAAAAAAGAAGAAAGAAAAAAGAAAAGAAAAAAAAAAAGAAAAAAAGAAGGGGTAACCTTTTCCCTGGAACAGTTGCTCCATGGGAGTTATCCTGGGGACATGGCAGTGGAAAGAGTCAGGAAAACAGCCCTGGAGTGTCTGAACTGGACTGCTCAAAGTCAACTCATTAAAATAGAAAGCCTTCTGGTATGTTAGTAGCTTCAATTTTATTCAATCCATTCCTTACAAATAAGCTTTGGAAGAAACACAATATAATGATATAAAAAAAGGAAATACATATATATACACACAATTAATTTTTTTTAATATGTGTGGCATATCTCCCTTCTCTGGAGGTGGATACCAAGGGAAGGCAACAAGGTAAGAGCAAAAACGTAAGCAGTCACTGTGCACGTAGTGAGGATTTGAGCACCACTTCAAAGAGCTTGTATCTCTTGAGATGGATGGGGGCGGTTGCACGCTAGAAGATTGTTTTGCACACAGAATGGCTGTGGTCCATCCTACAAACTCTTCCGTAAGCCCTGCTCTCCACAGCTGTTACATGCAGGGTCAGAGCCCTGGTGACAAAGCAGCTGCACGAGTGTTCACATCCTTCTTGTTCACTTATTAATGTATTTTTTTCCCTAGGCTTCGTATTCCCGCCTTCTGTTTACCCTTCCGCATTGCAGCGGTGTGGCTGGCTGGAATGCGTTTCAGATGTCCCCTCTGCAGAGGTGGCCACGGCCTCTTGCCATCCCCACTTGCCCCTCAGTCCCCGCTCGGTGGGGATGCCCTGAGAACAGCCGGCCTGGAGCGCCCGGTGGGTGCCCACAGCAGTGGCTGTGGGGCCAATGTGGGGGTCAGGCCATGCCACGCTGCTCCCTGACGCCTGGTTGTCGTAAAATAGAAACGTGTCACAGCATACGCCCGCTGCCTGCCTCGCGCAGTGTTTCTGTTGTAATTACGGAGAAGGCGCGGCGTGAAAACAGCGTGTCTAACAAAGTGCTCGTGTGATGCAGCTGTATCCGCTCTTAATCCTTCATTAATGCCTCATCAAAAGAGTACTGTACTTTCCGTTTGTTTCGTTTACCGAAGGTCAGCATACTTGGAAGCTATTGTCATACAGCATTGCAGACTTTTTACATATTTCTCTGGTATTGTTCCAAGCTATCGTATACGCAAATGAGTCCATTGGTATGCAGATTGTCTATCATTAAAACCATTTCAAAATCAGCTTTGTTGTGGGTTTTAGCGTTGGAACTTGCATAGCCTTCCTGAATGTAATGTGTTGCTCTGCATGGGTGCGGTGAGGTGGTTGTGCCAACCTCACGCGGAACCAGTCCTCATTCTCATTTTGGCAGAACTTCTACGGAATTCAAGGGAATTTTTTTCCCCAGGACCAGGCCTGCAAGCTGAAGTCCTCTGCTACACCTTCTTTTTGTGAACTGCACAGGCTACATGTGGCCTTATCAGTGACTGTGCCTTTCCCTCCTCTCCTCTTCTGTGCGCTGAGTTGAGTTTTGTCTCAGTGTCCCAACGACTTTATCTAAAAGGCTGCAAAAGTCTTCCCTAGCCACTTTGGAAGAGGAGCCAGCTCCAGAGCTGTTCCCGTGTTCCCAGCTGCACCAGCAGCTGCCTTGCTGCCAATGGCCCTGAACCCACATCATCACCATCCTTACACATCCCACATTCACACACACTCATGGCAGAGTGTTCTGCTTTGGTTTTACTATTGAATTTCAGCTTTGAGTAAGAAATAGTGTGTCAAAAAATGAAGGCCCCTTGCCTTTTCTATTACCTTCACAGTTATTTAGTGTTTCCTCTGGGGTTTTTTTGACAGTTCATATTCAGGTACAACAAGCTCTTGGTGGAGAACCTGGATTCACTTGTCTACAAAAAATATTTTAATGACTTCTGTGTGAGAAAAAAATAAGTATTTTTATTTGCAACTGCATTGTAGATTTGTCAAATGGCATAAAAGTCTTCTCTCTTTAAAAAGTGAACTCTATAATCATAATCAGAACAAAATGAAAGTTAAAATTAAAAACTACATTTATAGAAAAAGATTCAATGACAGGAAATGTTCATTTTAACAATATGCAATTTATCAGGAGGTTTGGAAGAACAGGAAATGTAGATATACAATTCTTACCAGTAGTGGAGGAGAGCTGAGTTAGAGACCATCTGTACAAACCCAGTATTTACAAGTCTATGTTACATGATGAGACGCAGCTGAGGGAGCTAAAAGAGTTGGCTGACCTCATTGCAAAACCACTATTGTCTCTGAAAGATCATGCAGGTCAGGGAGTCCCAGACAAGTAGGAAAGGGTTCATCTACAAAAAGACAAAAAGGAACATCTGGGAAACTGGACACCTGTCAGGCTCACGTCTTGCCCTGGGAAAACTGGATTGAGCCCTCATAGAAGGTATTTCCAGGCAAATGAAGGACAAGAAGGCGACTGAGAAAAGCCATATAGTGGCTGATAACCTTCTACGATGAAACAAGTTGCTTGGTAGATGAGGGGAGAGCTGTGGAGAACACTACTTTGATTTTAGCAAGGTGTTTGGCAGCATGTCCCAGAACATCCTTGTTGACAAGCTGGAAAGTCGTAGACTGGGCAGATGGACCAAAAGATGGATGTTGAACAATCTGAACTGCTGTGATCAAATGTGATGTCTAATGCTTCAAAGTTAAACTGACAGCCACTCATGAGTGGAGTTCCTCAGGAGTCAACACTGTATTCAACACTACCCAAAGTTTTTACAAACGATACAGATGACAAGTTTAAATGCACCCTCCCCAAGATTGTAGACAACACCAAACTGGGAGGGGAGGTAGCCACACTGAAAGGAAAAGCCACCATATAAAGAGATCTCAACTGGCTGGAAGATTGAGTCAACAAGAATTGCATGAAACTTAACAACAACAAATTTAAAGCCCTGCACCTGACAGAATAATCCCAAGCAGCAGTACACCAGCGGTCTGGCTGGCTGGAAAGCAGTTCTTCTGAAAGGACCTGGGGAGAAGCAACGTGAACATGAGCCAGCAGCAAAGGTGGCAAACAGCCTCCTGGGCTGTGTCACCAAGTACACAGTGTGTACTTCCAGGGATGAGAGGTGCAGAGGTACTCCAGGCACCGGAGCAGATATCCACACTGCAGCCCGTGGAGGGAGGACCTCACACCAAAGCAGCTGGATATTCCTGAGGGAAGTTGCAGTCCATGGAGAGCCCACACTGGAGCAGAAGAAAGATGCGGGAGGAAAGGAGCATCAGACAGAAGCTGCTATGTACTGACCATAAACGCCCCCCTTGCACTGCTCGATGCCTTGCTGAAGGGACCGAGGGTATCTGCAGTGGTAACAAGGGCAAGAGGAGAGGAGTCTGAAGTGCAAGTGCAAACTTGAGCATGGGAAAGGGGGAAGGAAAGGCGTTGTTTTAGTTCTTGTCTTTCTGTTTCTCACTACCTGATTAAGGAATTAAATATGTATTTTAATTGGTTTAAATTAATTTTCCCCAACTCGAATCTCTCTTGCCTGCAGCAGTAATTGGTAAGTGATCTCCCTGGCTTTGTCTTGTCCCATGAACTTTCTCATTTCTGTTATTCCTGTTTCCTCCCTCTCCACCCTGCTGATGGGATATGTGAGTGAGTGGCTGGGTGGGAATTTTGTTGTTGGCCGTGGCTAACAACCCAAACACTTTTTTTTTCTGTGAGTCACAGTTAGTGTCTCAATTTCCATATATAGGGATTATTTCTAAGGATGCCTAATTCAGCAGGGAAGATCCTGCAAAAAAAAAAGTGAGTACTATTAGGTCTGTGTTGTAGCAAATTCTTAAGAATAGTAAGTATTTTAAAAATACATCAACCCAAGAAAAGGAGTACTATAAGATCTCTCACTTACTTCACTTCTAAAAAGTGTTGAAAAGGGGAAAGAAGGTAATACCAAAATAACAGACGGCATAGAAAGGAACAAGAAAGCAGAAAAGAAGAGATATGGAAAGAAGAATGAATTAATGTGAAAGTGGAAAGCAGGGAACTTGATACTGTAGTCTCTGGATTTGCAAAGCAAGGGTAGTGCTGTGTTGAAAGAATAGAAGTTGTACCAAACTAGATAGGAAAATAAGGTATTTCCTTGATTAAAACAATTCAAAAAACACTTTAAGGGCAAAAGGTGGACCAAGGGTAATTGTGGCTTCATGTGGTCCCATATGAACACAAGGAGGGAAGAAGAGAAACTTATCCTTTAGGCTGATGTTGGCATAGGAACATATATGTGTAGGCTGCCCATGCAAACATTTATTTTAACAGCTGCGGTGTGTAAGCATTAAAGTAATTCAGTAGCAGATGGGTCTTCTAGTGCGAGTGGTGGGAAGAAACGACATTCTCTGCTCTGAGGGTCAAGATCATAGAATCATAGAACATGTCAAGTTGGAAGGGACCCATAAGGACCATCGAGTCCAACTCCTTGCTCCTTGAAGGACTACCTAAAACTAAACCATATGACTAAGAGCATCGTCTAGAGGCTCCTTGAACTCTGAGGCCACTAATGGAAGAAGATCCTTTTACATGGCAATAGCAGTAGGATGGATGCACCAGCAAGTTCTTTCAAGGTCTTTCCTCCTACAGCCTCCCTGTCTAGAAGACAAGGTCTCCTTTGAAGTAGCAGCTTGGAGCCCAGGCCTGTGCTTCAGAGCACAGACTGCATATGCAGAAATAAAATTATTAAATACAACACCAAATTTAAATTGTTAGCAAAGCTTGGCATGTATCCCTTCAATGTTGAAATTACAGCTTTCTGAATAAGGGCTTAACAAAGGCCCAGTTCCTCACTGTTTAGTAGGAAAGCTTTTAGCACCTGACACAGGAACAAGATATGTAGGAAGACAGCGATGACTTCCCTTCTGTTTGACCTTCTCTGTAAGGGCTTGGATAGGCTGTCAGGACAAGAGAGAATGTGGCTGCATCTCACTGAATCAGATCATTAAACCAGTCAAAACTGCCATAGCCGTAAAAGCGATTCTAGAGACAGTCTCTCTAGAAAGGCTCCACAGCACATTAAATTGCGATGACTTGGAAGTTCCCTTTATTGCTACTTAAACAAAGAAAATGTTGATGTTTCAGGATTTTCACACATTCAGAGACACTAACAAAGTGAAAAAGAAAATTTCCTGACAATGTTAAGACAGATTACACGAGATTACACAAGAATGTCAAACACTCCGTAAAATTATCACCAATGCAGGATTTCCCCCTCTAACATAGGAATTGAATTATTTCCTCCAGATAGGAGGAACACAAAGGCTGGAGATCATAAAGAAGTATAAAAACACCATGCAACAGTCTCTGCGGCAGTCTCTGGTTTCGTATTGATTGGGACAGTGTTGACCTCAGTAGTTACTTCACTAATGGAGAGGAGAAAAGTTAGTTGATTCCCCCCTCTTGCACATAATTCTTTATCAGATGCTTGGTATTAGCAATTAAGTGTTTATCGTTATAGAGTTCACCACTGAATTCTGGAGTGCGACATTAGCTATTAACGATAATCTTTGCTGTGAAGTTGCTCTTTTTAATTGGCCTCTTATTTCATACCAGTGAGTGTCCTTTTCTGAAACATTTTTATTATTGCACAGGATGGATATTAACTAATACTAACACTACTCATAAAAGAAAAAAAAAATCAAAAGTAGAAGAACACAGACAAAACTCAGGAATATAAGCAAAAAGAGGATGTGATTGCCATATTAAATGTGAATCTCAATGATAACTGCAGTCAATTGCCTGTGACTGCCAGCAGAGGAGTCCTAGGGCAATGGTATGGACTCAGCAGCTTCAGAAGAGCAGCCTGCTCATGAGACGTCCTGCACTAACTCAGCACCAAAAACAAATGATGAGAAGACCAGAACTTCTGCAATTTGTCATAGTTCAGCCCCGATCAGACCAGACTACGCAGTCTCTCTCACTCCCCCCACCTTCCGAGAAAACAGGGAGAGAAAATATAAGGAAAAACGGCTCGAGGTTTGAGATAAGGACAGGGAGAAATCCTTAAAGTTACCGTCACGGGCAAAACAGACTCGACTTGGGGAAAACTATTCATTTATTACTACAAATAGCAGGATAATGAGACAGAGAACGAGACAACCTCCATCCACCCCTCCCTCTTCCCAAGCTTAACATTATCTCTACTACCTTCCCCACCCCCCCCCGAGCGGCACAGGGGGGAAGAGGGAATGGGGGTTGCAGTCAGTTCATCATACGTTGTTTTATGCCGCTGCTTCATGGTTGGGGGAAGAACTCCTCGCATTCCTCCCCTGCTCCGTTGTGGGGTCCCACCCCTACGCCACAGTCCTTCGTGGAACTGCTCCGGCGTGGGTCATCTCTTCCACGGGTGCAGTCCCTCTAGAACAGCTGTCCCAGCGGGCCCTCCACGGGCCACAGCTGCCTTCAGGCCTCCACCTCCCCCGGTATGGGGTTCTTCACGGGCTCCAAGTGGATCTCTGCTCCTCCGTGGACCTCCATGGGCTGCAGGGGGACAACCTGCTCCACCATGGTGGTCACCACAGGCTGCAGGGGAATCTTGGCCAGGAGCCACATTACTCCTCCCCCTCCTTCTGAACTGACCTTGGCATCTGCAGCCGTTCCTCACAACAGGCTGGTAGATGTCTCTCAGGATCTTTTTTACATCTTATTCACTTCTCATCTCCTTTCCACTTCTTGCAGCCGGGCTGGACCGAGTCGGGCCCAGTCGGCTGCCTGGCAAGAGGCCAGAGGGTGAGGCCTGCAAGGCCCATGAGGCCTGCACCTCCCCCTCTGCACCTCTGCCCCCGCTCAGCTTCTTCACATCTTCTCTCCTCTCTCTTTTTTTTTCCTGTTTTCCCCTTCTTGAATACGTTATCGCAGAGGTGTTATCACGGGACATTCTGCTTACCAATCGGCTCGGCCTTGGCCAGCAGCAGGTCCGCCCTAGGCCCGGCCGAGTCCACTGAACAAAGGGCAGCGACTTCTAGCAGTTTCCTACAGAAGCTGCCACCTTAGGCCCCCCCTCACTAACAAAACCACGACACAATTCTACTGTACATCAAAACCTTGAGCAGCGTTCACAAATACCTGTTATCCACAGCTGTTATTCAAAGAGGAAAACTTGCAAGAACCACAGTGCCTGCCTCACAACAGTGGAGAAGCTGCAGTCTCACTTGATCAATTTTGTATTGGCTGTTTTGTACCATGAGAGCTTAGCACCTGTCATTTTCCCTGGTGTGATTGTGGTTTGGGCCTACAAGTGCTGAAGTCAAGTTTTCTTCTGTAATCACACTAACAACAACAACAAAAAAAGTTTTTCTGTTATGCTTGGATACTTGCTGATATTAGAACTAATTTTATATTAATAGCAGTAAGAAATGAACTAACTAAATCTCCCTTATCCTCTCCAAGAGTACGTTCTTGATGGCTGCAGTGATTTCTGTCTGGGTATTTGTGTCCACCAACACAGAATTTGTTGCAAGCACTGGCTATATGAGATCAGTTGGCAGAGAAGAAATGTTTGGGGCGCCAGAGACACTACTGCAACAGTTACAGTAGCACATACAGAGACTATTAAATTATTTAAACATGCCTGTAAATGAATGTTGAGTTTTCACAAATGGCCAGAGGTGATGTGGCAACACAATTACTTTAACAGTGATACACAGAAGATGCCTGTACTGGAGAGTGAGCCAGTTACCAGCCCTTCAGGATGTTTGCCAGAGGTCTGTAAATGCACTTTGATTTCCAGAGGCCACTTACTTTGGCAGTTGTTTAAACCAGAATCCTCTGAATCCTTCAGCTTTCCCTTTGCACACAAAACACTTGCCTCAGGGACCAAATTTTTGTTTGGCTGAAAAGATGCCTGCAAGGGCTCCCATGAAACGCTCCCATGAAACGCTCCCATGAAGCTGCATTGGCAGGTACCTTAAGTGGAACAGAAATAAGAACTTTACATGTTTTATTTCACAGCAGTGAAGGATACAATCCCTAAATCAGGTCTGAACTCATAACTGTAACTGCTGAAATGGCTCAATAAAATGCAGGGGTTTAGTTAGCTGGGAGAGAAGAGTGAGAAGGAGGCAAAAAGCCCAACTTCTGGTTTAAAGGAGAAACATAGCACTAATTACAGTTAAAAGGAACAAAAATAAAACAGAAAAGAGAAGGGGAAGTAAGACTTTCTGAAGTCCATCCCCATGTCTCAGTTAAAAGGCTCAGGGGAGCACCAAGCAAGTTCCAGGAGCCCGTTGCAGGAGATCTCCAAGGATCAAAAGAAGAGCCAAGGGCTGCACTGCTGTCAGAGGGAGAAGATGGCAGCAGTTCAGCTAAAGCTAGCTCAGCGAAGTGAAGATGGGGCAAAACAGAGGGAAGGGAGTGAAAGAAAAGATGGAACAAACTCCCATCTTCACTAAACTCCCAAGCTTCACTAAATAAACATAACACCTGCAAGTGATGCTGAAAGACACAGCAGTAGGTATTACAGGTCTCCATCCTCTACATAGGTCACAATCAGTTTTATCAAGTAGATTGCCATAATGGATGTTTCTGTTGCAAAACTTGGAGATTTACATTTTATCTTGCTAAAAATAATGGCTTCCAAGCAAAGAGTAGACTCTCAGCACAGCTTACCTAGGTCAGGACAGAGCTCAGCCACCCTGTAACGCAGGTGAGGAAGAAGCTATGCCTACAGGTAGAGTTAGCAGGTTGATGTAGGGCAGGTCCCTCTCCTGGTAGTAAAACTGCTTTCTTAACCTCAGAGGTTGAGCTTTGACTGCTTCAGAAGCTTAATGCCAATTTAGCCTAAGTTTATACTTAGGCATTAGACCTTTGCATGATGAGGGAGATGCTCCTACTTGGCCTAAATCAGCTGCTCAGTGCTAGGAGACTACCCTTCTCTGTGAGACAGCAAAACAACAGACAAATCGAATGGAAGGGCAGTGTAAATTGCAGGTTGTATCACCCAGATTCTCCTGGTGAAAAATACAGGGCATGTTATATTTGAGCTGGGAGGAAGCAAAACAGTGTCTTTGCCTCAACTACAGAATCTGCAAAGTCCTGGTCAGCAGGTTTGCTTCAAGAGATTTTCAGCCTGCTAAGAAGTTAAGCTGCCTCTTTTGATTTAGATTTAAAAGGCTTCCTCTTGAGAGTGATATGTCTAATTGTCCAGAAAGAAAATTACATATTGGCTGAATTCCCATCTCCCTTGCCCTCCGCTACCCCTGTTCCCAGGACTCACCCACCACCTGAACTTCTGTTCTTCTCTATAGGTCCGTCCATCTTACACTACACAGTGCAATTGAAAAGTCTGTGCCCACCCTACCTGGGAAAGGCAGGTTATCCTGCAGGATAACCTGCTGGGGAGCACTGCTTCCACCACCAGCAGTGTCTGGATGTCCAGAGGGCAAGTCTCTTCAGCGTGGACCTGCGAGTTTGAAGCATCAGCCTCATGAGAGTTCACCTTGTAACGACTCACAGCAGCCTCTGCTTCCCAGGAGTTCAAGGAGAGTAAGAGAAAGGGCAAGAAAAGGTCACAGACTTAGTTTATTTAAGGGCAATTGTTAATTAACGAATTGTATGCAACTGTAATTATAGTTAATGCTAGTACTAAAGCCTGGTAATGGCTTTGTTTTCTAGAGAGATCAGTAAACTAACTGCACTCCAAACTGGAGGCTTCTCCTTGCTTACCCTGCTGAAAAATTAGTGACTTTCAATTGCAAAAGGCAAAACAAGTGTTTGAAAGATAACTGTGTTTTTCTTTTCCTAAGCTTGTACTTGTGGAACATAATAGATGGATACTTCAATTACCTGATATAATGGCATCCTTGAGAACAAAATAAAAGGATTCTCTCCCCCAGTATCTGGAGACCAATATATAAATATTTACAACAGAAAAAAAAAAGGCAAGGAAAGAGAAACAAAGTAGTTTTGATTACCCAAACAATTTTCTTTCTAACACATCAGATTTTGAAAATAAACTATGCTGTCCTTTGACAGTACTGAGGTTTTAACTTCAGTTCTAAGGATATTTCATATGCAATAAGGTCACTCCTGCTCTGCTTCTATAGTTTGCTCCTGTACAGTAGCTGTAGAATTTACCTATTAAATGACTTTTATTTGTAATATTAACCTTGAAAACAAACACAGAAAAAAGTATGGAAGTTTGTAATAAATATCTCACAGTACTGAAAATGAGCATAACTACGTCTTTTGTATAGCTTCTTAACAAGAACATTAGGTCTGAATCCAAAACTCTTGGCTTTAACAAAGTGGTTTCAAATAGAACAAGTATATATAGAAAAAGAATCCTATTTTGTTGTTAAAAAAGGAAAGGATGCTTTCTATAAACAAAAGAACATGTGATTTCCTGGACACAGATCCAAGTTATAGTGGGGAGAGCTCAGAAAGCTCCAAATGAAGTATCGCATTTGTTTAAGAGGATGATTTAAGAAGTTGATTGGAAGAGGTTCAGTCAGCCCATTTAGTCTGGTAATTCTAGAAATGCCAGTGTAAAAAAACGCTACTTTTTTTTTGCTTTCTGCTATACAGTGTCACACAATCACATGACAGAAAACATGTTGCCTGTGGAAATGGTAGACACTGATCACGCACAATTTGGTTTTGTTATGTCAACACTGATTGCGTTGTCAACAGGAGGTTCAACAACCTTCGGATACTGAGGTGCAGTCCTTAGCAGTTGTTTCACATGTGTGAGCTTCTGCTTCTAGTGCCCAACGATACACGAAGCCTTGGCTACTTGCTCTATAATGTTTGTTGAAATCCAATCTAAAGATAAGAAAATGAAGGCTTTCATCAGAAATGGTTGTCAGCAGTTTTATCTTCAAATGCCTGCTATGCACTTCCATCTCCAGTGCAAACAGCTCAGTCTTTTAAATCACCCCTCTCCTAGCCCTCCCGGCACTCTCCATGTGTCCAAAGGTTCCTGGACTGCAGAGGAGCTGCCCCTGTGCCACTGCCCCAGCCGCCCCACTGTACCAGGGAGACCAGTTCAGGACCCAACCCCTGCCAACAGGAGACCTCCCCTTGTTTCTGTGTAATACATACAATGCAGGCCAGGCCAGCCTTAGACCACTGTTTGCTTAAAAAAAATATGTGGTTGACGTAGGCCGTACCTACAGCAGGAAGTGGCACCCCAGAACAGCAAAGCATTTGCCCAGCCAGGCAGTCAGTGCTACAGACCCAACCAGCTTCTACCAATCTCGAGCAAAACCCAACTACAGTTTCATTATTGCTAAGAGATCTTAAAAAATTTGGCCCAGCTTTTCCCACAGAGGGAGAAGTGCAATATTTGGACACAGACAGCAATTTTCCCACAGATTTAAAGTCCCCATGTCAAAGTCCAGGATCACTACAGCCTTCAACAGCCGTCACCAATATTTTTCATCTGGGGACACTGTTGTCTTTTCCATTAGACCTGAACATGAAGCGCTGAGCTCCTTTTGACAACGCAGCAGTTCATTCAGCGAGGCTACGGATTAGCCAGGTGGAAACTGGAATTCTTAATGATATAAAAGGCTACAATTTAATTTAAAAAAAAAATAAATAAAAACTGAATTAAAACCACACTGCTGTTATGAGCCCCAACCCATAAAAAAAAAAAGCCATAGTACATAAAGAGCACACATTGAAACAGAAGTTGTTACGCTTCATCTGCACTTCGAATTAGAACTCATAACTCCTATAAAAAAAACCCGAAGGATCCCAGACTATGAGGCTAGGGCTGAAAATGTGTCATTTGCAATTCTCCGCTGTCCTCTAAAGGCTGTTTCAGGAATTTCAGCCTCGGAGTTTGAACAGCAAATTGCTTCTGCTCTGTGTCCATGTGCTAGACCCACAGCTGCAGGCCAGTGGGTGGAAGAAAAGTGGAAGGTTTATGCAGAGCTTCACCTGGAGCTCTAGAAGTTGCTACAAGCAATCGGTCTGACCAGAGTCACAGAGACACTGTGTCTGTGAGGTGTATGATGCCACACCGGTAGCATCCCTGTCTCTGGCAACGGATGGGATCAGCAGGACTTCTATTATTCTGCATCCTGGTACAGGTCACTCTGCTGTAGGCTTGGAAGACCCTTAGCATGTCTGGGCGCCCGCTGCAAATAGTCACGTGCAACCAAATCATCTTGCCAGGATGAACTTAAAAATTTGATCTTGTTTAGTATCTGCCTATGCCTTTAAAAGGTGCTCTTGAGGAGTTCTTTATTTATAATAGAGAAAGGTCAAGCCTTAAAATAAGCCTACAATCATGTAATTGCCCATTAAGAAACCCTATAATTTAAGTCACAAGCGCCTGTAAACTTCTATGCAGCTGTATCTTCTGAGTCACTTACAGTATCGCCCTTTAACGGTCTTAATTAAAGAAATGGTAACATTTATTCTTGTCTTATACGTCCTGGCTACCATCCAATTACTCTTTTTGTAACTATTTCCTATTCTGTTATTCATGGCTGTTTTGCTCTTTTGGTTTGCAGGGATTTATTTTAATTTCCAAAACTTTTTGCCTGTGAAATACTGGAATCTGTGCACGTGTTCTAACTCTGGGGTAAGTCTGGATCTGACACGTACCGTTCCTCTGCTGCTCCAGCTTTCACAGCTGCTTTGCCGCTTTTCTCGTAGAAGAAGGGACTTCTTACCAGTAAAGATGTGTCTTCATGATGCCAAACCTATTTTTTGCCTGCTTCTTTGGTGCCCCCTGAAGACTTTTTGAAAAAATGCATATCTACTTCTTTTGCCCCTAGGGGCTTACAGAGTCGATCTACTCGACTAATTGCCCCATGGGCAATGAGGTAACCTGGTTGACGGAAATACGGAAGAAAACAGGGAAAGGAAACATGTAAATCCTGTACATACAATGCTGGAGTACAAAGGCAATCAGAGCGCAGAGCTCTTCAGCATCTGAATGCTCTTAGAGGGGTGCTCTAGGCAATTCGGAGGGAGTGTTTGTGTAATGCTGCAGTTATGATTATTTGTTCATGTATGGCTTTCTAAAGGCTCCACCTTTCTTGCAACTCTTGACTAATTTCATCTGTCAAGAACTGTGTTTATAACACCCAATAAACACTCCTTCCTAAATGTATCAAGGATCCCAGAACTCCCCACCACCTCTGAAAGGGAAGAACAAGGCTGGTGGGAAGGGAAATCTAGGTGAAAGGGAAGTTGTGACATGACGTATTTTGAGAAAGCATCTGTCTTTATTTTGCAGTCTTCTTTTAGAACAAGAATGATGGAAGGCTTGGGTAGTAAAGTCAACCACATGTTTCCTTTTCAGTTGTTTTGGGAAGAACTGATCTCCAACAGCTCTTGCACTCCAGTCATAAATGGCTGTTACAGGGGCGCAGCGCTCATTTTGCCTGCAGTGCTTATGGCACCCATTTTCCACAGCACCTAACGTCCTGTCTGGTACTTTGGAGAGAAACAGTGTTGGACCATCCATTCTGTTGTAGCTGTGAAATCTGCATCATGTCTTTTTCTTTAGCAAATAAAATGACATAATAATTATATTCATAGTAGACTACTGACACTTTATATGCATATGTTATGTGCATACATATATATGTACCCAAAGTATAACTTCATACTGCATTAGTCTCTTTAACATGATAATAAAGAAAAGGTTTCAGTTTATTTATGGATATTTTAATAACCTGGATCATAGCTGTCAAAAATACGTTGTGGTTTTGTCTTAAACTTTAGTTGCGTTAATCAAGTCACAATGAGTGGGAATTCTGCTTTTCTTATTTATCCAACACCATTTTCACTCCACATTTTATGTTGTTTTCATGCTTTCTGTTCTCCACTGAATGGTGCAATTTTACCTCTCTCCATCTGATGGTTCAACTACTCGTTTTCTAGAGAATCTTTTTTTCTTCATTTTCTGCCTATTATAACATGCTCTAATTTTTACTTTTACACGCTAGGTTGTTAAAGTTCCTATTTGCCTTTTCTGTTGCTGTTGTAAGCCCATCTGTAATTTCCCTCTGCTTCTTTACGCCCTTTACCTCTTGTTCATTAGAAACAAGAGGTAAAACTCCATAAAATTCCCTCTTTTCAGGAGTGAATACAGTGTCTTGTTAGAAAACAAAGCCGAAGACTGTGTTCTTTGCCTCTGTCTTGGCAATTTTTTGAAAACCTTTAAAGAGAGACAAAGTGGCCTTGACTAGTTTTGGGAATGTTCCCATTGTAGAAGTGAGAGGGATCCTAGATGCCTAACTACCTTGTTCTTGTGGCATGTACCTCAAACGCAAGTAATTGCCTTTCATTCTCCGTGGCACCAGAAGATTTCATGCACAGGGGTAATCACTTTGTGACACTTTTTCCTGTCATATCTTTTAATATTCAGACTGATGGTAACAATCACTCCAGTTGCATTTTCAGTACTTTCATGTTTAGCTAACTTAATTGCTATTCCAATGACTTCTGGAGGAAAATATTTAACAGAATTTGTTCCACAAAGAGCTAAAGTAAATTAACTGTGCAGTGATAGAAATTTCACCTCCTACACTCCTCAGATTTTTTTTTTTTTAGTATGTGTTTCTTTCTCTACTCTTTCCTGAGCACCTCTTCGGTCACCATTTGCTGTCTTTCAGGGTCCCTACTCTCTTCTCCTCTGCCCTTCTCTCCTTTTGTGAGCGATGATCCATCACCTTGGTTTCTTTAACTTTTGTGGCCTCTGTATTCTCTCTGATCCCATCCACCTGTGCTTATCTCTGCCCTTTCACCTGCACTCGAGTCTCTGTTTCCGCTTGTGTGGAGCTCAGGTTCTGGCCCAATGATTTTATGAGAGAATGTTCAATACTGAGTAGTTAACAAATACTGACTGAGGTACCTTTGCTGCTCTTCTGGTGAAACAGTGTTCTGGTTTTATTTAGTGAGGGGGGGCTACAGTGTCAGCTTCTGTAAGAAGCTGCTAGAAGTTGTTTCCCCTTTGTCCAGTGGACTCAGCCAGGCCTAGGGCAGAGCCACTGCTGGCCAAGGCCGAGCCAATTGGTAGCAGAATGTTCCATGATACCACCCCTGCAATAACATATTTAAGAAGGGGAAAACAGAAAAAAAAAAAAAAGGAGAGAAGATGTGAAGAAGCTAAGCAATGGCAGAGAGGGGGAGGCACGAGGCCTTGCAGGCCTCACCCTCTGGCCTCCCACCCAGCAGCTGACTGGGCCCAACTCAGCCCAGCCCAGCTGCAAGAAGTGGAGAGTATCCAGTTTACCCTTAAAAGTGATTCTGATTCCTTAAAGGCTGCATCAGTCCAAGCTCACATAAAGCAGTTAAAACACTACGTCAGGGAGTTTGGTGCAATACTTCAGAGAGACTCAGTTATGTTAAATATGCAGTATTTCCTGTCAACATAAAACTAAGTCATCATATTTTAAAATTACAGTTCAGCAAGCCCTCAAGAGTGACAAATGACTAGTTAAATCAATGGCTGCAGAGATTTTGCATGCTGAGCTACTACAGACAGAAAGAGAATCCTTTACTTTGGCTGTCTATTGCTATCCTTGGCTCTGTAAGTAATTTCGCTTTGTTAAATTGGATAGAGCAGGCGACGGTTACAAAGCCCTTCTAGAAATCATACAGAATTATTTCCTCCGACATCTGAAACAGCAAGTTCGTGTAGCTGTCCCTGCTTTACCTAAAAATGTTTGCACATCTCTTGCAGCTTTCCCAACCCTTTTTTTTTCCCCCTTTCCAATCAGTAGAATCCTATTAGAGGTTAAAGTGATATTTTAGGTTTCAAGTAGCCAAAAGATTATTTTCAGAATGAATTATGCACTTCTGAGAAGTCTCCGAGCACCTTGACCTGACGTTTCATCATTTCTGAGGCTGCTTATTTGGGTGAAAATTGAAGTAAGTACAAATGTACTTATTTGTACATTACAAATGTACTTAGAAACCAACCCACGGCTGGTTTCTAAGGTCAGCATTAGGAAACATGCATAAAATGTGACAGACGACTCCTATCTTTAAGTCTAGAAGTTTTTAAATAAGTTTAAATTTTCTGTCCAGATATCTTTTTTTTTCAATCATTCATTACCTTTCAACTCAGTGTGTTTAAAAATTTACATGTACACTGAAAGAGAGTCCTTAATACTGAAAATCATTATTAGATGTGATGTGCTACGAGCTACAGTTTTCACACTGACCAAAGGTAATTGGCCATTCTTGACAGAAATGCTATTTTGAAGGGTTGAAAAAAGTTCTTGTTCACAAATTGGACATCTTACAGGGAGGAAGACAGAATCCTTCCACAACTAATTTTAACAAAATAAATGGTGTAGATTTAGGGTTTTTATAAAGAAAAGTATCCTCCTGTGTAGAGTTGAGAGACCTTGGCATTTGTTCACTGCGTCTGGTATAAGAGGAGAAAATCCGTGGGGCCTTGAGTGAAAAATAAAATCACTAAAATATAACTGGATTATGATTATATTCTGTCCTTGATCTCCTATCCCAAATCTATAACTAATTCACTGAAAAATACATTCTACCATGGGCTTCTGCATTTCCCATTGGATATTTCTAAGATACTAAATTGCTTCTGTACGCTGAGGCAGACAAGCTGTTGTAACTTACAGAGGGAGATTAAACTTTCAGGGGCCATTTTTTAACTTTCTCTTCTTCAGAGTTCATATTGGTTAAGATATAATTTCTGTGTCAGCTATTAGGACAAATGTCCTTTGTAGTTTAAAAGAATAAGACGTAAATACTTTCCCATTCCTTTCCTTTAAATGTATTTATGATATTGGTAGCACCGCACAGATAGCCCTTCACCCGAGAAGAGTTTTGCATATTCTATGACATCTTAAGTCGGGTTATAATTTTATCCTCAGTTTCTAAATTTCTGCTTTTTATTGCAGTCTCTGAAATTCCCTTAGTCCTTAG
Organism: Chlamydotis macqueenii; assembly: GCF_036417535.1. Lineage (NCBI taxonomy): Eukaryota > Metazoa > Chordata > Aves > Otidiformes > Otididae > Chlamydotis > Chlamydotis macqueenii. The sequence continues at coordinate 151,929,967 of NC_141556.1, read as the reverse complement.
TAACTCTGAAAAGGAGGAGTCAAGCATGCAGGGTCACTTAGCGACAGCTCCAGGACAGGATGTAGACAGCAGGAGCTGGGCGTGTTTCAGCATGGAGATGACTGCTCAGGCCCTCAAGCTGTACTGGTATTTTCAGGCACTGTAACTCCAACAGAAAAACATTGAAATTACCAGCCAGAAGCCCACATTACATACCTTACAAAATGAAGAATAGCCTTGAAAGAGTAAGTGGGTTGTTAAGAATTATAATCTTTAACATTGTTTGCAGTAGATAAGCAGTTCAGTGTTAAAAAATAAGGTGAAAAGGTAAAACTCCTGTTTCTCTTTAGAAACGCACCTGAACAGTGCTGCTGCCACCCACTGAAAGGGATGCCACTCGTGCAGTCGCAGCAGAAGGAGATTGTCAACTTTTACAGTAGGTACACACATTTATGTAGAATTCAATATTGTTCTTCAGGCACAAATGAAATGTAAGATTATTTCTCTCTAGCTTTTGTTCGGAATCTCTGAATCCAGCAGCCTGAGAGAGGGGAGGCTGCCAAAGATCCACAGCCCCCGGTCTCACCAGTAGCAAGGCTCAGGATGCAGCCCCTGTAGACACATGCACACAGAGCACACACACACACACGACATATATATTTCTTACGCGGCTGGCCACACAGGTAAACCCAGACAGACACACAGAGCGCTCACGTCAACACAGGCAGCATCAACAGCCTCATCCTGCTCCCCTCTCTGGCTGAGCAGGATGGAGGTCCATTAGGGGGAGATATAGATACAATACACATTAGCAGGAGATAGATATCTGCCACTAATACACAATATATAGATATATCACTTATTTTTATAAGTATAATGTTGTTCTGCCCCACGAGGTCAGTGAGAGAGAGGGAGGGTGCAGGGTTCTTTTTGGATCTCAGTAAGAAAGGCTGGACAACAAATGGCTTAACAAAAAAAAAAAAAGTTTTAATACGATAGCATAAAACCATGAATATAAATAGGATAACAAGAGGAATACAAGTAGCAAGTAAAACTTACGCCCTTCCAGATGCTGGGCACCCCACGTTTGTGTGGCACTGGATGGAGCCTTGTTGAATTTTCTCGTGGTGCACTCTGCAGGTCTCATCCACGGAGTGCTTCCTTCTTCCCACGCCCTGGCACACAGGATGGGCTGGCACAGAGCACTCCATCAGATTCCCGTGCAGGAGCTGCTCATGGTGGCATTCAGGCTGCTCAAGTGGCAGGTACAAGGCCCAGTAGAGCAGACACATCTGTTCAACAACACTAAGCCCTCAAACACACCGCCTTCTGCAAGGCTCGCAGTACGAACGCAGATCTCTCTGGTACCTGGGCTCAGGCATGTGGTCCAGCCAGCAGGTGACCACTGGTCCTGCTCACCTCCAGATACATACTGCAGTGTCTGCAGCTGCTGGCACCACAGGCACATTTCCCACCTGCGATCCCACTCCAGGTGCTGCACTGAGATCCCCATCAGAGACACTCAGGACAAGGGAAAAGGATTTAGTGAATGGATCAGGTGAACGGGAAGTCTAGAAAAACATACTGACCAGCAGCCTATTTACACACGACCAGTCCTTTTTATCTGCTTATCCTACTACTTTCCCCACACTTTCTCCTTCCAAAATCACCTTTGGATCATCAGTCATTGTTGGAGAAGAGAAAAGTGTGGGTTGGTCTTCTCAGCATTCCTGGTTGCACAGCTGCTCTGTGCAGTGAAGCATTTCTAGGGACAGCATCCTGGAGTGCAGTTTGCTGTGGGCAGCACTGTTAGCATTTCTGTTGCAAGAGCTTTATAAAATCAGTCTCCTTCTCCATATTGATGAAGATTCTTTTACAAAAGCCATGCTCTGTGTTGCAGAGAGGCAACACTAGCTAATGTCAACAGGGCCACAAAGAGGAAAGACCCAGCTGCAGGTGAAGGCAAAGCAAAAATCAGAACACCCCCCCCCCAAAAAAAAAAACCAAATAAACAAACAAACAAAAAAAAACCCAAAACCAAAAAACCCAAAACCCCAACTAAAACAACACAAAACCAAACCAGGCTGAAACAGCCATAAAAAACTGAAGAGGACAGCGCTAGCTCTCATCCACTGCCAGGGTATCTTCCAGCAGAGCTGGTCCAGTTACTTCATACCAGGGATTCAGAATCTTCCCCCAGCCTGGCGGTCAGGGGGGTCTGAGGGCGGTGATGGCTCTTCTCCAGGTACAGGCACGGGCAAAGCAATCTCTGAGAAAGAGAAGAATGGATGCCATCACCTGAGAAGCTGAAGGTCTCGGGAACAGTTGCTGTCCACTTCCAGGGGATTTTCCTGCAGAGCTGGACAGGTTATTCTACGCCTCACCTTTCAACTATTTATTGATGCATGAAGTCTCAATTTTCTGCTCTGCTTTGAAGTGTTGGCACTCTCGCACATGAATTTATAGTTATTTTCAAGACGAAATGAAGATTTGAAGTATTTGTTGCTCAACTTTTGATCCGCTCTCTTGATAAGAATATGGCCCTAACAGTACAGGGCCAACAGGTGATCACAAAGACTCATCTTTTGGCCCACATGTATTTTCATTGCTCTGTCTTACTTGAAAAGGGATCACTGGCTTCCCGAAGCTATGCTTGTTACACCACAGCTGATCAGTTTTAATTGTAGGATCAGAAGCTACAAAAACTACATAGATTGAAATAAACACGATGGCTTCTTGTGCTAGGGGATAAAAGACTGCTCTCTACCCACAAAGGAGCACCGAGGACCATGGCAGGTCCCCACCGGCCCAAGTATTCTATGCCTTGTGTTTAAAATGTCCCCCTCAGCCAGGTAGTCAGATTCCTCCCAGACTGATGGATATCTGTGGAACCATCCTAAAATGGTAATTCCCAGCACAGCCACTACTGCAGGTTTCCTGTGTATTGCTGGACTCATTTAGCACCAAAGGGAATGAAACCTTCCTCTGGAACTTGTCCTCTAGTTCTGACCTTGATGCTGCCTCTCTGGCCTGCGAATTCTCTACTGACACATGGGACCACACATGTCTCTGAAAGCAACGGCCAAAAGAATGCCCACAGGGTTGATTTTTTTTTTTTTTTTTTTACTCTCCCAGTTTTGGCCAAAACACAATCATAAAAGCTTTGTTGTTCTTTCAGATTTTACAAGAACAACACACTCCCACCATACAACCAGAGTCCTCCTGTCTGTCAAGTGATTTGCGACCCCGTCATGCCAAGCTCTGCATCCTTCAGCTTTCCTTTGGCACACAGAATATTGCTGGCTTCAGAGTCCATGTTTTCTTACAGCTGAAGGGCTGCCTCCAAGTACCTTCCATGAGAGTAGCTGCACCAGCAGGTCCTTTAAGGGCACAGGGTTAAAAGCTTTACTTGCTTTATCTAACAAAAGCAAGGACTCCAAGGCCTGCACAGCACCAGGAATCCTGGTGTCCGGAGTGCAAACCTGCTAGTCCAGGGCTGCAAGCCAGTGCATCATCCCCACAAGAGTTCACCTCTGTCATGGCTCACAGCAGCCTCGCCTCCATGGCCTGGCAGGTGCCTCTGCTTCACAGTAATTCAAGTGGAGTAATGGCAAAAGGCAAAAAAGGCCACAGACCTGGTTGATCTGAGGGCCGTTGTTAATTAATGAACTGCACAGAACGCTAAGTATAGGTAAAACTAGTACCAAAATCCTGTAATAGGTAGGGATCTGTAAATCAATACACTCTTAACTAGAAGCTTTTCCTTTCTCATCCTGTGGAAAAATAACAATCTTTCAACTGAAAAAAGCAAACCACTTTTTTGAAAGATAATTGTGTTTTTATTTTTCTGAGCTTGCAACTTGTGGAACATAATAAATGACCTGATATAATGACAACTTTGCAAAAGAAGAATCCCCCCTCTCCCCAACATCTGGACAGCAATATATAAATATTTACAATGAAAAAATAGGGAAGGGAAGAGAATGAAGTCAACGTTAGGCAAGTCAGTTTGTTTCTACACATCTGATTTTGAACATCAGTTATTTCATTCACTTCCATCTTAACCAACACTTTCCTTTGACAGTACTGAGGCTTTAACTTCATCTTTTTAGATCTTATGTGCAATAGATACACTCCTGCTCTGCTTCTATTCTTTTCTCCTGTACAGTAACCATAGACTCTCCCTGCTTAATTCTTTATTTGTTAACTTTGAAAACAACAAAAAAATTAAATATAAGTTTATGTCTCCTGATACAAAGTTTCTCACACAGTCAAATACATCACAACACTGAAAATCAGCATAACGAAATCATGTATAGCTTTTTTAACAAGGACATTAGGTCTGGGTCCTAGTCTGTTGGCTTTAACAAAAGCTCTCTTCAAATAGAACAAGTACATATAGAAAAAATAACTTCTTCTTTTCTTTTTAAAAAAGGAAAGGGTGCTTTCTATAAACAAAAGATGTGATTTCCTGGACACAGATATAAGTTACAGTGGAGAGAGCTCAGAAAGCTTCAAATAAAACTGATATTTGTTTAAGAGGATGATTTAAGAAGTTGATTGGAAGAGGTTCAGTCAGCCCATTTAGTCTGGTAATTCTAGAAATGCCAGTGTAAAAAAACACTACTTTTTTTTTTGCTTTCTGCTATACAGTGTCACACAATCACATGACGGAAAACATGTTGCCTGCGGAAATGGTAGACACTGATCACGCACAATTTGGTTGTATTATGTCAACACTGATTGCATTGTCAACAGGAGGTTCAACATCCTTCGGATACCGAGGTGCAGTCCTTAGCAGTTGTTTCACATGTGTGAGCTTCTTCTGCTTCTAGTGCCCAACGATACACGAAGCCTTGGCTCTCTTGCTTTATAATGTTCATTAAAGTCCAATCGAAAGCTAAGAAATCGAAGGCTTTCGTCAGAACTGGTTGTCAGCAGGACCAAGAACTGCTGGACGATTCCCTGCAGGAGAAAGAAAAACCCAAGAGAAAGCTAAGAAGACATCAGTGGTGAGTTTTGCACAGGCATGCCAGGTGGCGCCCAGGCCTGGCAAGGAGGCAGAGGGAATCCGGGAAAGGGTAAGCACAAGCATTTATACCCAGTTATTAGCAAATGAGTTATGCTGGATTCATTCTTTCTGCAAAAACTCGGAGCTTCATTTTATCTTCAAACACCTGCCATGCACTTCCATCTCCAGTGCAAACAGCTCAGTCTTTTAAACCGCCAGTCTCCTTGCCCTGCTGGCACTCTCCATCTGTCCAAAGACTCCCAGGCTGCAGGGGAGCTGCCCCTGAGCCACTGCCCCAGCCCTCCCAGGGCAGCCCCACCGTACCAGGGAGACCAATTCAGGACCCAACCCCTGCCCAGAGGAGACCTCACCTTGTTTCTGTGTCACATATATAATGCAGGCCAGGCCAGCATTAGACCACTGCTTGCTTCAAAAACATGTATTTGATGTAGGTTATACAGCAGCAAGTGGCACTTGAGGACAGCAGAGCATTTGCCAATTAGGGAAGTCAGTGCTACAGATCCAATATGTACACTCGACGCATTTGGAGTGGTTTTTATGTGGGACTTGCACTTGGCATGTGGGAGGCACACTTCGGGAGCCCATCTTCCCATTCGGCTCTGGCCAAGGGACTGCAGGAGCTCCACAGAGTGCAGGAAAGGAGAGGACTTTGAGAGGATGGGAAGACTCACTTGAGAGCTCTTCCCCGATCTCCACCAAATACTGACGTGGACGTGCTCATAACTAGAGGACCCCATTACTTGCAGTTGACCAAGGCTGGCCAGGGAAGTCCTGCATGGAAAATCCATCGTAGGGCTCAGCAGGAATACAGTCCAAGTAGGCAAAAGCTACACCACCAACTACTAGCAATCCTCTAGAGCCCACAAACTACAATCTATTCCCAGTCTACACTTCTAAAACAATTTGGCTCCATTTTGCTCTGGGAGGGAGAACTGAAATATTTGGACCCAGGAACAAATTCCTCCCAGATCTGAAATCCTCTCAAAGCTCAGGATATGTGGATCCTTCAAGAAAAGCCACCAGGATTTTATAACCTAGGTTATAACTACTGTTCTGTTTTCCTTCAAACTTCCATGCCAACTGAACTCTTTCGACAATGCAGCACTTTGTCCAAGATAGCTATAGCTTGGCAAAGCTATAGGCAATACAGAAATGGATCCGGTACAAACTGCCAGAGAGGAGGACTGGGAAGCGCTCTGCACATGCTGTACGGGTGCTAAGTCACAACTGTAACTGCTAGAAAGAACCAATTGCACTCTTACAAGGTAAAATGGACATATGGGTAACAACCCAGCAAAACCACTTCAACCTCATTCATTTACTTAAGGAAACAAGGCATGCTTACATGTTTAGTATTTGTCTAAATGTGCATTTATGAATATTAAAATAAGAAAGATACAAGAAATATCAACAGCAAGACAGAGAAAAATGGCCCTATAGCTGTAAATCAAACTCAGTATCAACATCATTAAAAAATTCTAACTTCAGGCATGCCAAAGGTGATGAATAAGAGAAGTTAAATGGCACATTACACAACATCAAGAGTATCTCACATGTCAAAGTCAACAGATGAGGTAGGGCTTTGGTTTTCAGTTGACCTGGGGACTAATCCTGAAAGGCTGCTGTGGCACATAGTGCTTTGTCCCTTCCTTTATCACTTTCTGCAATTCTTTCCCTGAAATCTAACAGCTGATTTTCCTGGGGAAGGCGAGCTTTAGAATCGGATATAACAAATTAGGACAAAGCCAGAATAATTCCCATCAAAGAAGGCGGCAGCCTGTGCACATTCCCCTGAACAGCTTACCCGCTGCCCATCTCAGTGCGCTTAAAATCAAGTGTTGGGCCCCTAATAAGGACCCTTTCTGCAGCCTTTAATAGCAATGACTTGCAAAGATGGTGAGAAGAAATGGAATGCAGAAGGAAACCTATATATTTTTTTTCTGATTACACCATAAGATAGCTATTACTTCTACTATTGGAGGAAAGATGAGACTTACATGAAGGGACTATTCCTCTTTGTCAAGGCAACATACATTATCACAAAATCTGCTTTCTACTGAGGAACAGTGAATACAGGCTTCTAAGTAGAGAAGAAACAAATGAAGACCTAGATCCACAAACTGCACACACAAATATAGAAGTTATACCTACTCCATATTTGAAATCGATTTCTACATATCAAAGCTCAGCATCCATATTTAAAAAAAAAAAAACCGTAATCTAAGGGGCACCTGGTAAAAGTGAGTGAGTATTCGCAGCTGTGAGCACATTTTGGGTATTGAGTCTTGAAATTCTTTCATCCTCTTGCTCTCTTCTTCATCTTCTGATGCAGTTACACCCCACTTGCCCTACAGAGAGACCAAAGTGGTCATGCATCACACGATGAAATCTATTCACCTAGAGGTTTTGGGTAAGACAGAAATTAAAACCGCCATTCAGCGATTTTGTTTGAATTCACTAGCTACTGCTGATGACTTTTACATTTGTCTCAACTACATTTTTCATTTCTGCTGTACCTCTACATGATATCTAAAATCCCCCATATATCATAAGACAAGTATGTCTACCTGAATTAATTTTCCTGTTCTAGCAATATCCTTACTGTACCTCAAGCTCACGCTGTTTTTTCCTCTCTTCAAATTGCAACCTCAGCTGCAGCTCCTCCAAAGCAGCTCTGTACATTGCATCTTGAGCATTCTGTAGCTCAATGATCTGATCAAAAACAGCTCGAAGCTGATTGAGAAGTACCTGCGAGACAGTTAAGCAACAAAACAATGACAGAGTTGTACAGCAAAAGAGTTTTAAGTTACTACCACTCTTCAGAACACGAGTAAATTTAATCTTTTTACACACAGCTGGAGACACTGTTTTACAAAGCCTTAAGTCAGCTGCTGCATGATCACACACCTTCTTTGGACCAAAAGCAACTGTCCCACATTATAACAAGTTTTATAATCAGCATTTGTCATGGTGTGTAGGGAGTATGGACAGAGCCTACCATAATAAGGTCTTATATCAGAGGAAGAAAAATTACTTTTCCCCTTGCTCCTACAGCTTAAGAGAAAATAGTTCCTATTGCATAAGCCAAGATCACAAAGGTCCAACTTCATGCAAAGGACAAGACTTACCCTGGAATCACTATCCAGCAAGCACCGAGCTATGATTGTGTCTAGAAAAACTTCATGAGCTGCAATGATGTGATCCAAGTCCTGTGCTTGTTGGACCTTGTTCCAGAGTTCATCCCATGAACATTCAAGCACCTGGAGCAATGATTCAGGATTGGGCTGTTTTGATTTGCTAGATGACAAGCTCTTTGAAATTTAAGACACACAACACACACAGAATATTAAAAGTACTTCATTTTTAATCAACTAATTGGGTGGACAGAGTATACCTCAAATGTAATGTAATACTGCATTTGATGAATGAAATGGACCATTTCTGATGCCAGAACGTGACACTGATGCAGCACCCCAGAAAGCTCTGTAAAAAAATCCAAAGAGATGGCATGTTAAAGATCGCAAGGACAGGCACAGACAGGCGTGTAAACTTTTTCTACCAAATTGAATACTTCATAAAACAGTCACTAGTCTTGGATGACAGCAGCAATACTGGCTGGCAAAAGATAACCAAAGAACCATGCATTCTTCTGGTTGAGAAATCTGAGGCCACAGATTTACAGTTGCTTCTGGAGCTTCTTATCTCTTACCATTAGCCTTCAAACCACAGACAATGTATTTTGTATGTCTTAGCCACACTGAGACCAAAAGAGAGGGTTGCTGTGACAGGGGTAGGGAATTTGCGGCTCATGTGGTCTGGGCGCAATTCCCTGATCCACCAGAGAGACCCACAGGTAAATAAGTCACTAATGGCCTCAGCTACTCACCTGCAAGAGAAGATCTCTCTGTTGCAGAAGGGTATTACCAAGTTTACCATCAACTGCAAAAATTCTCTGGAATGAACATACTCAGCAGTATGGAATCAGGCAGACATCCAGACAGAGGAACTCATTTCCAAAAATCTGCCAAAGTAATTTGCCACTGCAGACAAGCTATGAGACTACTACAAAGGAATTCTACATTTTCCTGTCTTGGGATCTTACAGAACCATCCAACGATCTGAAAGACATTACAAGCTACTCTGTTCTTCATTTCTCATGTCTTTGCAGGAAGACTATCCCTAACACATTATGTTGCATCTACTTTAAATAAGATCAATGAAAAAATTCCAGTGTTGGCTAAACAACAGAAATTACTCAACAGTTGGACATCTGTGTTTCTTCTTCAAGTTACTGATAGGAAAAGAGCAAGCTTGACACTACTGTCTAGAAGTACTCCTTTAAAGCATTAAAATCCCTGGCCGTTAAAGATTTTTTGGGAATAATTAATAAAGCTGTCCTTGAAAGTCAATGCTACCTGTTTGTAGTTGAAAAACAAAATACCCTGCAGCTGCATCCTCCTATTGGTTGCTGTCTTCAGTTTGGCGCTCTGTGACTGGAAGGGCAAGGTACTGTTTTGGAGGGGGAGAGAGAGAAAATAAAAGCAAGCTCTACTACTTCTTCATAAATCAGTGCTCGGGTGGAGTCTCCATGTATTTCAGGAAAAAACATTCTACTCACAGCTTTCAACCTAGACATGCCAGTGAGCAAGAAAGACTCCTGTCCCTTCAGGCCAAAGGCAGTACAGGTCTTTGTAAACATACTCCTCTTTGTCAGAGGCACTAACTGAGAAATACAACACTCTGCTCCTCTGCCAACAACAGCTATAAGAGCTCCCCCAGCATTTTAAATGTCTGCGTTACTTAAAACATAGCCAAACCCAAAGGCGACAAGCAACTGAGCTTTTACTTACAGACAACTGCTCCACAGCAAAGCATAAGAAAGGCCTCCCAAAAGGGACAGGGAGAGGATGAAAGACAAACCAAACTTCCTTTTGAGTCCAAAAGAGGAAAAAAAAACCCTAGCAATGGGAGACAGCTCCAGTCTGAAGACCCTCAGGGGATGAGAATAAAATCTGTTAACTGCACCCTAGTCTCAAAAGGAACAGAAAGAAAGAATCACTGTTTTTGAGTCAAACAAGCACTCATTTGGGACAGGAAAATGACAGTAAACTAAACTCTATCTCTTAGAAACAGAAAGGAAACCTAGTCATTCTGTACAGTTCCAGAGATCAGCCTTGTGCACAGGAGCAGACTTTACAAGAGCTTGTTTCCCTGTAGCCCTCTAAGGCCAAAGTGTCTAGTCTCACCCACTGAATAGTTCCTAATTATAAAGTCATAAATATATCCTTGTAAATATTACTATGTCACAAAGAAGTGTAACCCTTAACAGCTATTTTTTACTGAGAGAAATGCAGATAGGTAAAAAAAAGTCAAGACTGAGTCAGTAGAGATGCTCACAAATGTGACTATATCCTCAGCTGAGAAGTAGGATCAAAAAGTCCCAGTCCATTAAACATACACCAAAGCCACTACACTTAAGAGCTTTCCTATTTCCTCTTAAACATCTGTTTCTCTTACCTTAGTATCTTCTGTTCTTAGCTAAATGAAAGCACAGGGAATGAGTGAAGGTAAAACCAGTAAATTCAGAAGTGTGCACATGTGAGACTTACTAGTTCCAGCACAAGAAAGAGAGATACACAGGGTACACACAGGAAGGCATCAACGAAGATGACTAAAAGGAGATGGAAGAGTAACAGTCTCTTTCCAGAGACATTGGATGTTTTGTTTGCTCACTGCTACAAAACCTCACAACTAAGGATTAAGTAAAACAAACAGGAAACTTTAATTTCCAATAATGTTATTCTATCTTCATCATCATCTACCATTCAATAGTCAGTCAAGAGGAGCAACAAAATACAATATTCACTTGTCCCAACGGATTGGTTTTCCTCCCTGCCCTCTTAAAAGATTAAACCGAGAAGCAGTCATCTAAACCCAGTTTGCAAGTATGCCATTCATTTAGGCCTCTCTCACCTGGTATACTTTTCAGAAGCTTTGCATTGCACATGTGCCCTTTCCATATATCAGTAAGAATATACTCCATTCGCTTCGCTCTCCAAAGGAAATTAAATACTCTTAGATAGTGGCTCATGCACTCACGTGTAAACACCTAAAAAACAAACAAAATATCAGTACAAATCTAATAGACATACTATGTGTTCTGAAGGACCAAGAACCCCTTCACAATCCATCTTATCTGACACATGCAGTTTATTGGTAAATATTATCAAAACAAAATCTCTGGAAATCCCAGAGCTTTTGGAAAGATCCTCCCTCAAGGGCATGACTGAGTTACCTAACATTCAAGAAGGCAGAGGTCACTGCTAAGGGCAGAACTTAGCACCTGCTTTGGTCCAAAGTGCACTTCAACTGTGCCTGCTTACAGAGTTATCATTCTATTTTTACTATTTTAACACTAAAAGGATTCTCACATTGTCATCTTTTCCACATCATATTCTTGAGAAGATTGAAGAAAATGGAGTAGAAATGCATTGCAGCTTATATGCTTCTCTATACAAGTCCTCCACATAGGCACCTTTTCCATATTCAAATTCAGTTAACTAAAAATGGTGGTTTGTTGTGGTGTGTTTTGGTTTTTGGTTTGTTTTTTTTTTTTTTTTAATCTTAAGTACTGCTCAGATGTTTTGCCAATTCAAATTCAGTGTAGGCTGAGAAAGTTCAACTGTATTTGCTGTCCTACCAACATGCCAACTGAAAATTGCTAGGAAGCAATAATTTCTTGGAAGGTTTTGAGCTCTTCCAAGCCCATATGGGAGGATGTGTAACAAAGCCTAAGCATTTCACTCTTTTCAAACTACATATGTACATGAAAATTCCTTCTGCTGGTCAGACTCACATTTTGATGTCCTGGGTTTTGTTGTTGGTTTTTTTTGTTTTTTTTTTTTTTAAAAAAAAAAAAAAAAACAAACTAGTTCTTTACAAGTCCTTTATAGAGCTAAATGCAGTCTGCTCAATACTGCAGCTATTTTCTCAGTAGTTTTAATGAACATTACCTATCCAATTTCATTTAGATAGTACAAATAGGTTCTCCTCAAATACATTCTTCAGTTCCTTGCAAATTATCCCAAATTAGCAGCTACAGCCTAGTAATAATGGAAGAAGAGGAGCACTCCATTTATTAAGTACTTGCTAAAATATCTATTGGAACAAATGAATTACTGATTTTCAGTAATGATTGTTTTAAATGTAGCTGTTTAGCACTCACAGTTAATTTACAAGAACTGAGATTTTTGGCTCAACTGTTTATATGGCAGGTGCATTGTAGACATCAGAAAAAAAAAAACAACCAAACAAAAAACTAACCCAAAAACCAAGTGATCTTACACTTCAGAAGAAAAAAAAAAAAAAAAAAAAAAAAAAGGATATTTCAGTTAAAAAAAAAAAAACAAACAAATTAGCAATTCAATTCAGTATCCAAGACATGTTCACAGATACAGGTATATGACATTACCGTTGCTATTGGCCCATCAACATGATAGTCCAAGCTGAAGACATCCCATCCAGTGTCCCCAGGAGATACCTGTATTAAAAAGATATGCTACTTTTAACCTGTAACCAGAGCATACTAATGCTGGAGAGCAATTCTTACTCTTCCATTCTCCGTAGCCTATGAAAAAACAAGCATCCACATGCATACGAGATACAGGAGTTCCTTGTCAAAGTAGTAGGTCAAGTAAAAATGAACCACAGTCTGACGCATCACCCAAATGTTGATGTTTGTAATGTCAATATTTTTCCATTTGAGCTAGTAATGGAAATTAAGGAAAAACCTGCCAGGCAAGACACGACCTAAGGTATGGGTTTATTTCAGATGCCAGAGTACATCAGTTATCTCCCACCTCTGGTACTGGAGTTTTCTCATTAACTCAAGTTTCTTACCAGAGGTCTCGTTCATTACTTCACTCTGGTAACTAGTAGTGACAAAGACACTACTCCCCAGATTCTTTTAAGAGCAACATCAGGAGTTGTTTTCAGAACCTGAAATCAGGGCTACCAGAATCAATTACTGTTAGACCGCATATACTCAACTTTGTATTGTCAATGAAACGGCTGTAAACCCACAGCTTGAAATACAAATAGACAACAGGCAGGAAATGGGAAAAGAAGAGAAGACTTATTGAACAACGTTTACATAATTCAAAGTCGACTTCCATGGAAAGGGAGGAGAATGTATTTACTATATACACATATGAAAATTTTGTTTCATAGAGATGTCTGCAAGTATACACACACACACAAAAAAAAGCTATGTTTCAGGTCAGTGACCATGACGCAACAGACCTCCAGAAGTCGAACATCCAGTCGTTTGAGAATCTCAGGATTATCAAACTGGGCATTAGTTGCCCTCACCGCTGTTTCAAGGATTCCAGTGAGATTATGCTGATATAAGGTTGTAGCTGGTCGTGCAAGCTCTGGCCTGGTGGTTACGAAACAAACAGTCATGACATATTACGGAGATATCCTGCAGCAGCAATTTGGTAGTAACTGCAGCAAATAGTGAAACACTTTTCTAACGGACTTTCAAAACCTCTCGTACTACTCTCTCAGTCTTAACCACAAAGAAAATTAATGAGCAAAATATTTGAGCAGAACATGTCTATTCATATGCAGCTATACACCTGAACATCAGCATTAGGAGTAACTTTATCCTCATTTACTGACAGTAATTTGAAATTACCAGGATTGCTAGCATAACTATTCCGTAATTTGAGTTGCATTCATATCCAAAATGAGGCAGATTACATCATTAACACATCAAACCAATAATTTCATTTCAGTTTTGAGAGACTTACTGATAGCCATTTAATGGGCTTAGAAGTGCTGGCAGAAGCACACAAACCCACCCTCCCCACCCATGTAACTCAAACTTTCCAAAGAGTTGCAACATGCAAGTAACAAATACCTTGCAGTATTCATCTTCCCCCATGATCAGTACTGGAAAGCCCCTCACTACTTCTGCCTCAAATGTAAATACTGACTCCACAAACAAACCTCATTCTGCCTCACACTTATTTTCACTTTAAAAAACATGGTCACATATAAATCATCACCAGACAACGTTGATTATGATTTACAAACAAGTTAATGGAAGCTCTATTACAAAGCTTGCCTTCTAGACCAAAGGAAAGCTTTGTAAGGGACATTTTTGGTAGACTAAGTTTCATCAGTAGCACCAGCATGTAAAAGCAGTGAGCTTGCAAACACACTTTAAGAAGTGAAACTGATAGTTGTGGATGCACTTTAGTGCATAAAACAGAGGCTGGTGAGGCATCCATTAATTTTTTTTTAAATGCATTGAGGGGTTTTGACACAGTGTTTTGGACCAAACACCTCCAAAACAAGAGCAACAGAACTTTTCTGCTTAAACTTGCTGACAGGAGTGAGAGAAATGATAACGTTTTCGAGGCTGTCAAAAGGGTCAAGTGTAAAGATATTTATATTAGTCCAACTTTTCAAGACATTTTGAAATGGTACTGTATATACTTCCTACCAAAAAGGAAGAATGAAGTTTAAGCCTCAGGGTCAAAGAAATCAAGCCCAAAATAGAATTTAAGAGTTGTTCAATTAAACCTCTCAGTAATAAGATACTTAAAGGGTCCGCTTCCAAAAGCAAGAATTTCTCTGATGATCATGCACATTTGCAAGCATCAGAAATTCAACATAATTATCCTTCCTACTCTCTTACTTGAGCAAGTCCATTAAATGCCTGATAAAGTCTCCTTGACCAAGTAGTAAGTAGCGTCTCATGGCCTGCATGTGTTCTAGTAAATTGTACTTTTTATTGAGAACATCTAGTAGGTATTTGCTGGTCTCAAAATAAGCTGCATCAATTTTCTCTTGAAATGCATTTTCCAGATCTGTGAACAAATCAGCAGCTAAAAAAAAAAAAAAAAAGAAAAAAAAAAAAAAAGAAAAGAAAGAAAAAAGAAAAAGTTAAAATTAAATAAGTATTTTTCCAAAACTGTGGCAAACAAGCTTTGGAATTGAAAAATACAAGCAGAGAAATTGCTATTTATTCTGACCCACCATATTATACATTTGGCATCGCCAAAGTGATAGCAAGTCTAAAGCAGCCCATACTTCTATATTATTACTTTTAATCTGTGCCCAGCTTGTACTTGCCAATAAGAACTCATATCATTTCATCACTTTTACACAGAAAGTTATTTCTTTTTTAGCTTGCTGAAATACTGCAGTTTACAGAACCAAATAATTTGAAGGAGATCTAAAAGCTCAGACTTAGGGAAAAGCTTTGTTGGGAGGGATCTAAATCAGAAATAACTTCTAAGGTGGGGACGGGAAGAAACCGAAGAATCAGCCAGAAGATTCAACAGAAAAGAGTTCCGACATATAAATCACAATGAGAGAGGAGGGAATACACTTGCATTACCTGTGGGACAGCCAGCAACCCAATGTTTTTTTTCTCCATCTTTAATGTATGGCAATTAGGGGGCAGAAAGTAGGACACTGCCCTTTTGTATGAAGCGTATTTCAATCTTTTCTACAACTAAAAGCTTATTAAGAAAGGGACTACAACAAGGCTGTTACAAGATAGTGAGAAGCATGGCCTCTTCAGGCAATATGGAGCAAAACTCCAAATACTGGACTGCCACCTATCACACGATTCAGACCCTCCTCAGCGCTAAAGGATATACTTCTGTCGTGGTTTTGTTTAGTAGGGGGAGGGCCTAAGGTGGTAGCTTCTGTAGGAAACTGCTAGAAGTCGCTCCCCTTTGTTCAGGGGACTTGGCCAGGCCTAGGGCGGACCCACTGCTGGCCAAGGCCGAGCCGATTGGTAGCAGAATGTCCCGTGATAACACCTCTGCGATAACATATTTAAGAAGGGGAAAACAGAAAAAAAAAGAGAGAGGAGAGAAGATGTGAAGAAGCTGAGCGGGGGCAGAGGCGCAGAGGGGGAGGTGCAGGCCTCATGGGCCTTGCAGGCCTCACCCTCTGGCCTCTCGCCAGGCAGCCGACTGGGCCCGACTCGGTCCAGTCTGGCTGCAAGAAGTGGAGAGGAGATGAGAAGTGAACAAGATGTAAAAAAAGATCCTGAGAGACATCTACCAGCCTGTTGTGAGGAACAGCTGCAGATGCCAAGGTCAGTTCAGAAGGAGGGGGAGGAGTAATGTGGCTCCTGGCCAAGATTCCCCTGCAGCCTGTGGTGACGACCATGCTGGAGCAGGTTGTCCCCCTGCAGCCCATGGAGGTCCACGGAGGAGCAGAGATTCACTTGGAGCCCGTGAAGGACCCCGTACTGGGGGAGGTGGATGCCTGAAGGCAGCTGTGGCCCGTGGAGGGCCCGCTGGGACAGCTGTTCTGAAGGGACTGCACCCGTGGAAGAGATGACCCACGCCAGAGCAGTTCCACGAAGGACTGTGGCGTAGGGGTGGGACCCCACAACGGAGCAGGGGAGGAATGCGAGGAGTTCTTCCCCCAACCATGAAGCAGCGGCGTGAAACAACATGTGATGAACTGACCACAACCCCCATTCCCTCTTCCCCCCTGTGCCGCTTGGGAGGGGAAGGTAGTAGAGATAATGTTAAGCTTGGGAAGACGGAGGGGTGGAGGGAAGTTATCTTGTTCTCTGTCTCATTATCCTGCTATTTGTAGTAATAAATGAATAGTTTTCCCCAAGTCGAGTCTGTTTTGCCCGTGACGGTAACTTTAAGGATTTCTCCCTGTCCTTATCTCAAACCTCGAGCTGTTTTTCCTTATATTTTCTCTCCCTGTTCTCTCAGAAGGTGGGGGGAGTGAGAGAGAGACTGCGTAGTCTGGTCTGATCGGGGCTGAACTACGACAACTTCCACTTTCAACACTTTTTAATTACACAACTATCACTCTAAAGATAAAAAAATGAAGATCTGTGTACCAAATTAGTATAAGACAGTGCACTGCCTGCTCCAGAGTTAGTTTCAACCTGTAGTAGAGATAGGAAGTTTAATGTTGTTCTGATAAGATTCAGCTTCAATTAATAAAATGCTTTTGAATTGAATAAATAAACAGTGGTTCTAATAAAGAAGTCACACTTTAATGTGAGAGCCAGAAGTGGGTCAAGAAAGGATCAGGCAAAAAGCACTGACAGACACATCTATGAGTTGCTACTGAACGTAGTGGTCTCATGTAATTCCTGGTTTAGAAGTTGTCAAACTGTGGACAGCTAGAGGTTGGAGCTGGGATCACTTTATCTGCCTTCTTTTTTGTCCTTCTTCTCCAAGTATCTGCTACAATCCCCTGTCAGGCAAGATGACCAACTTCTACACTGTTCTGCATCTCTGACTTCCTGCTTTAATACATATTCAGATAGTTTCTTATATCTTTATTACTTCAGCATCAAAAGAAAATTGGGGAAACATGAGAGTTCAGGTTCCAAAGCAAATGAAAGAAAAAAAGAAATATATATATACCGCCAAACCCACAAAACGTTCTGATTTAAAATGAGAAAAGGCATCCAGAATTCAGGCTGGCGTTCCAGCTTTCCATCATCTTACTATAAGTAATTATCTGAAGGGACTCTGAAGATACTGTCAGATGGCACAAAAAAGGAGGATGGGATGAATTTCCAACATAACTGACATAGAATGTTCTTTATAGATTGAATAGGTAAAATGCCCTAAAAATAAATGCAGTTTCATGCAGAATTAAAGCAGTGCAATACTATGAGGTATTTAGGCTGCAGGCCATAAGCTGAGCACACCTTCAGCACACTGAAGATATAGTGGATAACATCAGTTTCTAAAACGACACTTCTATCTGAAACTGGTATTCTCAGCACTTAAGGTAATGTACTTGCCTTGAACCTCTTGTCCCCTATGTAAAAGGGAACCCATATTTATGCAGATCTTCCATTCAATCAAGGAGAGAGAAACACAAGTACAAATTAAAAAAAAAAAAAAAAAAAAGTGGAAAAGCATGGCCATAAACACTGTGTAAAGTGCTGAAAGTGGTGTAGCCAAAGGATGTTTTCGTCTTTTTCAGGAGTAGGTGGCAAGATGACAGTTCAAATGCATTTACAGCCCTTACTCACTTAACCCTGACCTCTCTGCACTTTAGGTGCATCTTTGACCAGGCAAGCAATGTGTATGGTACAAAAATCACATTATCAGATGGAATATTCTTGCAGGTGTGAACGAAATTTTATTATTAGAACACCTTTCATGGAGGTACTCATGCTAAAAGTCCATGCTATGAAGAGTTTATACAAATAATGAATCTGCAGAGCAAAAAAAAAAAAAAGAAAAAGAAAAAAAGAAGGGAAGAAAAAAAGGAGGAGGGGAGGAGGGGAGGAGGAAGGGAGGGGAGGAGGGAGGGAGGGAAAATCTTTGAAACCCAAGTTTCGAAGTTAGGTATAATAAAGTCATATGGAGAACAGGAATAACAGAAAAGATATTGTATAAGTTATCTAAAAAGTGCAAAGAAGGATGTTCTCAGACAACTAAGAACTTGACAGAAAAATAAATGTTGAAACAATTCTTCTTGTAGCAAAAGCTGGATATACTAGCAGGACACCATTATACTTCTAAAAACTGTACAGAAAAGCATCAGAGAAATTATTCAGTGATTTACATCTGAACAATTAGACTCTCTTTGATGTATGAAATGAGTTATAAAAAGAAGCTGAAGAAGTAAAATAGCACCTTAACCAAAAGAAAGCAAATTGTCCTTTCTCCCAGATGTAACAGCATCCTAGGCATTACCTTACCTTCTTTCCTAAATATTTACACATAAAGTCTCTTTGATTTAGATGTTTATTATTTGCTGTCTTTCATCATAACAATGCTAACTTCATTGCAAAGAATATGCCACCAAAGAGTAACTGCAAATGGTATATAAGCTCTCATTCATTAAAACTAAAATCTCTCCTAAACAGCAAGATACAATCTGAAGAAAGTCTGAGAGTTAAACTTTTGTTTAATGTTCAACAGCTGGCAAGCCCAGTTTTAAGGAATCTTCACAAAGAATTTTACTTACCTTCCATATACTGAATTTTTTTTTTTGAGATACTATAGCAGCAGAATGCATTTGCAGAAAGGCTTCTGTCCTGCCTGTTTTTACTGCTCATCCTCTTATTTACAACTAATGGCTTATTATTTTTTAATCACATCATTAATTCACTATTATTATGGAAATGTATGATAAAATACATTTGATGAGAAGTCAAAAGCACTAAATTCTTAATGCAGCACTCCAGAATATCCCTTCCCTCATCCTATCCTTCTGAACAAAAAGTCAGCTGAAAGCAGGTTGATCATGCCTGGTTTCATTCAGAAATCCAGTACATTAACAACCATCCAGCAAACCTATAAAATTAAGAAAATAAAATTGAGCAAGTGCATCTTCATACATCTTTTGTAAAATGCAAGTATCCGTGCAGATGGGACTTCTGCATTCCTTCCCACCCCGCTATCCAAAATGTCAGTTTACAGTCTAAACTACATATTGTACAGAGCTCAGTTCAAAGGGAAGAAGTTGACTAACACAGATACTCTACCGTCTTTTGAAGACTCTGCAGACTTTGCCACAGCAATCATCTTTGTAGATGGAGTTTGATCATGACAAACTTGATGCAAGAAGTTTATGGATTTTCCTATTAGGAGGACCTGAACACAAAACAGTTTGTTGTTTTTTTTCCAAATGATTTGCATATAAGAAAAAAGGCAAAAACAAGACAAAGCCACCCACAACCACCAGGACAACAGGATATTTTGTCATCTTTCTGTGCTCTTAGCTTCACAACCCCAACCACAGCAATCCAGAACTTCAGTACTAGCATCAATTTTAAACACAAAATTAGTATCTCCTTGACATCTCCCTAAACAAAGTTTATCAGTTAGAGAATGGAAAGGAGAAACAGCCTTACAGTCTTCCTCAGCAAACAATTTTTTTAACGTAGCTATTCTTAGGATGATTTATTGTTAAATTTGGTCTATTTTCTTAATGGAAATCTAAACAGCAGTATAGGGGCAACAAATCATCAGAAGATTAACTTTTGAATTCATACCTTTTTTGATTGCTCCATTGTAATAAAAGAAGGGATCATTGATTTCCTCAAAGTGTATTTGTCATGCCACAACCGATCAGTTTTAACTGTAGGATCTGAAGCCACAAAAAACTGTAGATTGAAATAAATACAAAAAACATAAGATGAATGTAAACTTTCTCCTTTTGTGTTTTATTTCTGTATTCAGAAAACTGTAAAAATACATCTGAGTTATTCTTTTAACAACAACAACAAAAAAGATAAACAATGTTCATAGATAACATGCAGAGTTGTCCTGGTATGTAAATTCTATCTTGACCAATATGAACTCTGAAGAAAAAAATTAAAGAACAGCTCAGATAATTTCATCTCCTCTGTATATTATGAAACCCTGACTACCGCAGGGTAAAGTAAAATGTACTATCTGTAAAACAAACTAGGAAAATACAGAAGCACACAGCATTTTTGAGGCAACTAGTTATAGAGTTAGAGTAGGAGATAAAGTTCAGAATGTAAATATGATATGCTTTTATTCTACTGGTTCTTCTTTTTTCCCTTTTGGATTTCTTCCTATTTTAACAGATGCAGAATTGCAGAAAAGAAAAAAAAAAACCCCACAAATAATTCTGCAATTGAACTGATGATCAAATGCTAAGATTTCTCAACTTCACGCAAAAGAATACTTTCATTTGTAAGAAACTAAATCTACATTATTAGTTTTGTTAAAATGGCTTGTGGAAGGATTCTGTCCTCATCCTGTCAAACATCACATCCCTTTTTTGAACAAGAACTTTTTTCCACTGCCTCCAAATACCATTTCCACCAAGAATTGTCAATTGTCTTTGCTCAAAAATTGTGTCTGTGGTATGAAAATTGTAGCTTTCAGTATATCACATCCAACAGTGAATGTCAGTATTACGAACACTCTCATATTGCCAAAGAGTTGAAAGCTAATGAATTACACAAAAAAAACAAGACAGACACCACCTCATAAGTGGACATGAGGAAGCATTTCTAACGACAGAGTGGTCAAACCCTGGGACAGGCTTCCTAGAGAGGTGATCATTATCCCAAGCCAAGAACATGCTTTAACTTCAGGGTCAGCCCTGAACCGGTCAGACAGTTGGACTCAATGATCATTGTAGGCCCCTTCCAATTTAAATAGTCTATTCTATTCTAAGACTGTGGGGTAGCTAGAAAAAAAATAAAGTCTATTTTACACTTCTAGCCATAAAGATTCATAGACATGTCACACAAGTCTCCTAATGCTGACCTTAAAGATCAGTTGCAAGTGATATTTGTACTCCTTTTAATTTTGATACAGATGGACAGTTTCAAAAAAATCAGACAGTGTATTTCACACTCAAGTAAAGTTACTCAGATGTGTCTCAGAAGTGCTCAATTTATTTCTAAAAATGAGTCTTTGGCTTCCTGGAACCAAAAAACCAACCAACCAAACAAAAAAAACCAAACAAAACCAAACAAACAAAAAAAAAACAAACCCCAAAACGTCACTTTAAGAGGACTATAGTGATTGGAGACAGGAAAAAGAGCTGGGAGAGCTTAAAAAGACATAAAAACATTTCTAAGAATAAAAGGAACAGTTACTGCAGCTTGCTGTTACAGAAGACAGAACAAGTCTGTAGAGTTTGTAGAGTAACTCTGGAACCATAAACCGGTTCTACCTAATTTGACAAACCAAAGTCATTTATGAAGCTGAGGATAACAGTAGGTAGTCAGCGTAGAATAGTCTGAACTTTATTCCAAATACAAGACTTGCATTCTAAACACTTACAAAGAACTTTTTACACATTACTATTGTTAAACCAAGCAGGAAAAGAGAGAGATGACTGTCTCTTTTCAGAAGCAACCATCTATTGTCAGTCCACCATTCTGCCTCTACTACAGACCCAGGATATGATTCATTGAAGACAACTGCATCATTGCAACCTCCAGACATCACACTGACTGAATCCATAGAGAGTGCCACATTTCATGTTGTTATTGTACATATTACATGTTATACATTTCCACCACAGTCTACTTTTCAAATTCTCCTCTAAGCTTCCCATAGATTATACTCTGACAAAGACAACGAACAGAGATAAAATATTTATTGTATCACATACATTACCTCATGGTATGTATCCTCCAGCTCTCCATCATAAATCCAGCGATAAAGGAAATTCAGTACAGGATGGGATACTAGGCCAAGAATGTGCTGAACCAGAGATCTCATGTAGGGATCTCCTGTTTTAGTATAGGCATGAACTGCTGAGGCTAGTTCACCCCCTTTTCTCCCTGTAAGATCATAGGGGAGAGGAACAGAAATGTAAGAAGAAAAAATACACAGACCACCTTAAATTCAGTAGCCTCTGATTTTAACTAGTCATATGTCACTCAGAGCTTGCTGAACAGCAATTCTAAAAGGTAGCAAAAGTACATTTTTTTTACATGTTGACAGGGAACTCCTAGGTTTTAAAACATGAATTATTAATCTCATTGAAGTATTAAGCACCCTTTTCTGACACCATATTCCATTTACTTTATGGCAGCTTGGAGGAATGCATATTTCAAGGGATCAGATCACATACAATGGTTGACTTTATACTTCTTTACTTCCCCACCGCCCCCACCAGAAGAGCATCAAAGGAGCCTTAGTATGTTTTCCTTCTCTCTTGTACTTGACTCTCTCTCAGATGTTCTGTGTGCATATATACACACAAAAGCATCTTTCCTGCTTCTTGGTTATAGTCCTCTCAATAGCTCCTTTAGCCAATATCTCCTGTCTTCTTGCAACTGAAGGGTAAGAGGCTGTCAAAATAATATTTTAAAAAAAAAATTAAAAAAAAAAAAAAAAAGATCTAGTACTTGTTTTGCTCCTATGCTGCACAGCTTCTTGCAGCACAGGCTGTAGCATTCAAAATTTTCATGAATGCCTTAAAAGAAAAGCTCACTTTATTTTCAAAATTGTTATCAATTCCAGTAATCCAGGTTAAACAGATGTTGTAAGCATTTTTGGTTAAGCTCTTTACGAAGGGCCACAATCTCCATTTATTTTCAAAGATGACAAAGGGGAAGTACCCTTAGGGAGAAGCATAGCCTATGGATCAGTTACTGGCCAAAGTTTTGGTAAACTCCAACACTACTCCTCAGCATTTTCTTGAGGATTGACAACACAGCCATGCACTATTTACAAAACTGCAAAGTTCCAACGTTTCACATGAATCTGCAGACGAGTTGCAAATGACTCCTAAATGCCTTCATATATAGAGGAACAGCATAATAATTCTACATAGTGAAGAGACTAAGCCAACAATTTCATAGTGTTTTAGTGTTTTTTTTTTCTAGAGTGTAACATTCTCTGAAAGATGACTAAAATTTAATAATTGAAAACAGCATGAAAAGTGTGTGCTCAAAATTTGAAGAATTTCTGAAGCACATCCTAGTTTTAAAAAGAGGCAAAAAAGTGTAAATGTATTGAAACAGTACTATAATTCGTCAGTTTTTTGCTTAAACTAAGAGAGTGAATCCTTTGGATTTTCTTAAAAGCATAACAGTAATTATTATTGATTTCCACCTTTGGCATGCACAACCAAAGTTACATAACTTCCCCATAAATATTGAACTAATGTTAAACAGACCTTGACAGTGATCAACAAGTGCTGCAAGGGTCTTTAACCTTATTTTAGGATCATACGTCCAGACTAGGAGACGGCGAAGTGTTAAACTGCTCTCAAGTCCCAGATTCACGCCCTGATCATCTTCCAGTTGCAACTGATCAAATTAGAAACAGAAAGGCATATGAAGGAACAAAACTGGCAAAACTGAAGCAGAACTGATGTTTCATAATTTTTGTTCTAAAGTTAGCTTTTTACTCGCACACTTGAGATACCCAGTATTATATGTTCACTCACAGTCATTTGGTCAAAATCTGAAAGCCACACAAGTGAAATAGAGAACCAAGTGCAGGTGAAAGGACAGAGACAAGTAGAAGTGTAATAGGGCAGACAGAGAACAAAGATCAAGAAAGTTAAATAAAGCAAGGTGATAGTCACAAAAGGAGAGAAGAGCAAAGGAAAATAGAGCAGAGATCCTGAAAGACAGCAAATACTGGCCAAAGAGATGCTCAGAAAATAGTAAAAAAAAAAACATCTAAAGGAAAGGAAGGGTGTAGGAGGTAATATTTCTATTATTGCACAGCCAGCTTATTTTAGTTCTACATGGGACAAATTCTGTTCAATGTCTCTCTCCAGAAGCCATGAGAACTTAAGTATACAGCAATATTAAGGAATTGCTACCATTGAAAAAAAAAAAAAAAACAAAAAAAAAAATCCCCACATTAAAAGCTGGAAAAATGAAAGCCACATATTTGCATTTGAGATGCAAATATACATCTCATAAAAGTACAGATGGGGTGAGCAGAACAAGAACACAACCTAAGAATACAGAAGCAAG
Source organism: Chlamydotis macqueenii (assembly GCF_036417535.1). Classification (NCBI taxonomy): domain Eukaryota; kingdom Metazoa; phylum Chordata; class Aves; order Otidiformes; family Otididae; genus Chlamydotis; species Chlamydotis macqueenii. The sequence goes on along the minus strand of NC_141556.1, from coordinate 151,905,497 downwards.
TTCCTAGAGCAGTCCCAGCAGATTAACTCTTCAAAAAGATGCTCTGTATCCTCTATGTCACAACCAATCCACTATGGGTTTCCACATCTAGCACATTTTTTTGACAAATACATGTATCACACTAGTGTCATCCACATTAAGCTCAGCCTTAGACATAGTTAAAATAATTAGCTTCTGAATGGTTCCAGGTCCATGTTTTTTGTTTGGAAATTAGTAATGAGATATACGAGCAAAAATGGTCCTTTGTCTTTAGGGAAGAGACTACACATCATGGAAGTGTATTTTTAAAGGCACTTCCTGTTTTGATAACACTCTGCAATGAAAAAAATCTGAAAAGCTTATGGAATAGTACACAGTACACCCAGGAAGACTCTTTCAGAGGAAGAGACATGTTTGGTGAAGCTCTGAAGATGAAATAAAAAGTTATAAAGACAATAGAGGACCCTCTGATGAGATTTTTGTTATGTACTACTATGCCTGAACAGGTAACTGGAATTGTAGCTAATAACTCCTAAGCTGGCAGCCTGTATGACCTCCTGAATACAAGAATACAACATGCATTCAGTTCCAAGACAATCTTCTATTTCTGTTCAAGCAATTAAAATGTACAGTTTTGTAACAAAGTGTTTTTCAAAAAAGCAGATTTTTTTTTCATCACTTTTTATTTTAAAATTGACAAATCACCAAGCTTACTTCTGGGATAATCTGGCACAAGTCTTGAGAATGTTGACTTCTTTCTTTAAGACTTTCGCTCCATCAATTATAAACATAAGAAATGCCATCCTCTGTCAGAACCCTGGCTACATGAACTACTGCTCTATCTCCAGTAACGACAAAAGGAAGAGCTCAGCAAAGCTGAGCCCTCTCTGCAGTCCATCCCCTTTAGGATCCTTGCATTCCAGCTGCAGTGTTCAGGACGTCGGAGGATGCATCCTTGCCCAGTCCTTCTAATAGCAGTTTACAGACCTGCCTTCCACGAATTTGTATAATCCCTTTTTCAACCTGTTGATACTGCCTTTTGCCATGACATCCTAGGGAAACAAATTTTGCAAGTTGGCTCCTCTTCCGTGATTTATAGCAACCTCTTGCCACTGTCACAGAGCGCCTCCTTTCCTCTTGTAGCCATTACCAAATCCCACAGCTTTGTGTTCTGCTTATCCTTCATTAGTTTGGAAGCCCCAGCCAGAGCCGTGTGCCTTTCCGTCTTCAGCCCCAAGAGACTCAGCCCATGTCTCCTCTCCTCACGTACCAATTGTCCCATGCTCCTGAGGATTTTAGCAGACTTTCTCCCTCCTTAATCTCTACCTCCCCAATGTCTGCAATGCTGCCATCAGGACTGCAAACCGTGTCACACTGACAGTGCTGTCTTGTTCTCAGTGCCCATCTCCCTGGCACCAAACTGCACACTGAGTCCAGCAGTGCAGACAGCCATCTGTGAGGACACCAAGGTTTTTCCCAAATCAGGCCTGCTGTTGCCAAGTTTGGCACTGAGGAAGCATGCATTAGATTAGCTTTCCTCCAGATAAAAAACCTTGTACTTCCCACACTGGGGGCCTCCAGTACCTATTTGCTCATGCACTCTATTTCATGCTGCTCCTTGCCACTCTTGCATTCAGAGTACCAATGCTGGCAAGCTTTCATTGACAGACTGGGAGATTTCACTCTGCCTTACCTTCTCCAGATTATTAACATCAACAAAAATGAGTGCCAGCATCTATCTTTGGTGCACACTACTGACCTTTCTCCATCCTGCAGTGTGACCTGTGCTTCCCAGCTTTCAAGTCACAAGAGAATCTCTCCTCCACTGCTAGGTCTCCTGCCTTTTCTTCATAGCCTTTGGGGAGGAATCTTGCCAGGGGCTTTTTGCAAATTCAAATGAAACCTGCCTCTGGGGTTTCCTTCAGTCAGGTACTGAGGGACATCCCCAGAAACTCCAGTCTGCTAGTGCAGCAAAGCTTTGCATTACAGATACTGTACTGACTGTTCCCTACCAGAATGCATTCAATCAATATACTCATGAACTCTAACACTGAAGATTAACCTGGCAAGCACCATGAAAAGCAACAAGAAAAGCAGTAAAAGGAAGACCGGGAAAAATGTGGGTCCAACTGCTGAATGGTGCTGGGAAAGTGGTGACAGGAAAATGGAAAAAGTTGAGGTACTCAATGCCTTCTATGCCTTGCTTTTTTGGTAAGACTTGCCATTGAGAATACCAGATGTCACTCAAAATCAGAGGGGAAGTCTGGAACAAGGGAGACTTACTCCAACTAGAGAAGGATCAGGTTAGGAAACATTAAACAAATTGGATATACCTAAGTCTGAGACCTGATGGGATGCACTCACAAGTGCTGAGGAAGCTGGCCAATGTCACTGCAAGGCCACTCTCAATTATTTTTGCAACATCATAGCACTCAGAGGAGGTTCCTGATGATGGGGAGAAAGCAACTGTGACTCCACTCTTCAAGAAGGAGGATCCATAGAACTACATACCAGTGAGACTCACCTCATTCTCTCAGATGCTGAGAGAGCAACTGATCTTGGAAACAATGTCCAAACATATGGAGGACAAAAAGTTTTCCTCAGGAAGAAAGCTCAGGGAAAGGGGAGGAAGAGGGTACACTTATAGTGATGGAGTTTGTCTTCCCAAGCAAGTGTTAAGTGCGCTGAGGCTCTGCTTGCCAGGAAGTGGCTGGACATCTGCCTGCTGATGGGAAGCAGTGAATGAATTCCTTACTTGGCTTTGCTTGCATGCACAGCTTTTGCGTTCCCTATTAAACTGCCACTAACTTGATTGACTTGTCTTTTTGTCTTCCTTCTATTTTCTCCCAATTCCTCAAGAGACATGGGTGAGTGAGAGGCTGGGTGGGTGTTTGGCTGCTGGCCAGGGTCAACCCATCACAAAGCCAAACCAGTTTGAAAATAACTGATGCCAGAACTTTCCTTTCACTTTTCCCTTACATGTTTCCCCTCCCACCAGACTCATCTCTTCTTTTGAAAGGTTTAGTGGAGCAGGAAGGGTAGAAGCAACTGCATTTCAAGGAAGTCATACATATTTTTATGGTAAACAAGTTTTACAAGTTAGAATAAATCAAAGTTCCAGTAAACCAAGAGAGCAAATATATTTCAGATAGAGAAGGAAATAATTACAAAAAGAGTAACTGGATAGTAGCCAGGAAAACAAAACAAAAAGTATGTATGACAAGTATTCCAAAAGTCAGAAACGTTAAAGAACTGCAAGTGAGTCAAAAGGAACAGATGCTTTGAAAATGCTTACAGAAGCCTATGACTTAAACTACAGATATTTTTAAATCAGAATTTTAAATGGCATTTTAGTTTAAATTTAGGTCAATTCTCAGAAGAAATTTTTCTTAATTACAAATAATGAATTCCTTGAAAGTTCCATATAAAAAAAAGTAAGCAGAAGGAAAAAAAAATAAAAATCAAATCTCATTTTTATTCTACAGCTAGTCTCGAGGTGCACATACCTATAAGCATTTGTGGACAAACTGCAAGATTATGACCACTGAGTTGGTCTACACGTCAAAGAAAAATAATAAAACGCTGAAACATCTTACATCCTCAATAAAATAGAACAGACAAGGAAAATGTACAACCTGCCCCAGACAGAACAGAAAGCTGAAACTGTTGTTACTAGCTGCTGAACCATGCACTGCTTGAAATACAGAAAGATTTTTTTTTTTCCCCTCCCTTCAAAGGTGTGTCATGCTGTTTGGGATTTGAATGATAAAGATATTACGCAAGATAAAACTCACAAAAGCGATGCAAAAAAGGGACAGAGGCTAAAAAATACACATTATATTACTTGCTTACATAATACATCAAATAGCAGCTAATTTCTAAGAGAAAAGTATTCCTTAGTACATACGTCCAAAGAGTAAGAAATATGTAAGTTACAGAGAATTGTTTCTACTGTCAATAAAAACTGCTGTACATCCTTCCCTTTCTAAAGGGATACCTAGGTATACCTTTTCGGAGATATTCAGGTAACATAAAGGAAAATAAGAAAGATAAATAAGAAACACCTAACTTACCTGAGAATGTAAAACAGACAGAAGTCGGTAGTATTCTTTAAGTTCCTGATGTAAGGCTGCACAAAAACTCTGTAAGAGAAAAAAGAGAAAAAAAGACCAAAAAAAAAAAAGGAAAAAACTTTCTGGTTTAATCCAGAATATTTTTTATCCTATCACCACACTGTGAAGGTATTTAGAAATTTCCTAAAACACATCAAGCTACAAGTTTCAGCATAAAATCCAACTCTTAGAAAACTGGCCAACGTACAGGTGGGTCCCTAAGAGATGCAGAGACCTTTTCCAAGAATATATACACATTGCCAAGTGACTTTCTGTTTCTTGCTGTCTTCATTCTATCAACAGACTAAACTATGACAAGCATAACTCTTCAGATATATAATCTCAATAAAGACAATAATTACCATAGGGATGTGCAAATCTTAACATGACCCAGAAGAAATTTTCTTTAATAATTATGTAAAATAATTTGGTAAAGTAATAGAGTTTCAATTTCAGGAAGGCCTCTATTAACAGAACATAAAATTTAGCTACCATCATTATATTTACAGTGTAGACTATAAGCCATGAACAAGAAAATACAATGCTCACAAAAGCATACTCCCAGTAAACGATGCTGGCTCAAGTATTCTAAGTTTTTGGCCTTTTATCAATTGACATGGAAGAAATTACTAACACTAAGTCTATCCCAAGAAACATTCCAAGCCTGAACTAAAGCAAAGATTCCTCTTTATAAAACCATTCTAAGTACAGCTACTTTGGGTTGTTTAAAAATAAATAAAGGTAGAATTAAAAAACAATTCTTGAAAGAATACTTGCTTAGTAACAGACAGTTTTCCACAGTTTGGGGTCCTGGGGTTTGTTTTTGTAATGTTCTTAACCTAACACACAGACTAAAAAAAAAATCTTGCAACACATTTTCTAGAACAGAATTAAAAATACAGTTCACTAATTTTTAACTGATTTGAAAATTTTGGACTTTAAGCACTTTTGCTTTGTTTTATAATTTTTGTTTGCTTGTTTTTTTGACGAGTACTTCTGTGCACACACACATATTCTTCAGAACTGATTTCTTGACTAGTTCTCACCTAATGATTTTGATATCTATTTTAATGGACTTTTTTTAAAATAGGAAATTTCCCAGGACTTTCCCCTCAACCCTCCTTTTAAAATCATCACAGTTAAAGTAATTTGGGAAAAATAAGGAAAACCTCACACAAAAAGAACCCAAGAGCTTGAACTAAAATATTTATTCACTAGAGAATGTACAAGGAAGAAGTCATTACTACAAGCACAAGGAGAAAATAAATCTTCTTTCCTGCTAAGAGGACTACCTGCTAAGAGGCTAAGAAGCCTAAAGGGAAAAAAAAAAAAAAAAAAAAATCATTAATCTTCCCATTGTATCCTTTGTAAAGAAAGAGGGTCCTTTCTTCAGCTCAATGTTATAAATTAGAAAGAAATTTGAAATTAATTTTATTCCAGAGTATACTGAAGGGCAAAAAGAAATCCCCTTACATGTAACTCCACTTTTCATTTCTTCTCACTTGCTTCTTCAGTACATTTTTGAAGCTATTAAAGCAGCACTTGCCAAGATAGAGGGCAGAGTAGAGCCTCCAAGAAAATACTGAAAGGTACTATATATCTACTTAAAAAGTGAGAACAGTAATCGGTGACTTTAGTAGACAAAATGATTTAGGATCTAACTGGCCATCAACTTTTCACAGAAGTTAAAATTTACATCCGCTGCCAATTCCTGCATTACAAACTACAGATTTTTGTTTCCCAAACTGTTATGGAAAACTGGACATTATCCTAGAATTCTGATTTGGTCTACAGCAAAAGAGAATTCAGAAAGGAAACAGAATGCTTGCCCAAAAGAAAAAATTAAAACGCCCACTACCTCAGCTGGATTTAAACGGGCAAAATGTCAAAATATAAGGCAAGTTATATGTCATTGCTGATTATTCTTTTTGCTTTCTGAGGACAAAGTACAACTTAGATACTAATGTAGAAGAATATAATGTTAAAGTGCAGCATATTGTTATATCTCTACTGCTACTAATTGTCAATATCTGACATTTTGCAAGGTAAAAACAGTCACCAGAATAATAATAAAAAAGGTGACAGACATCTTAGTTTACATGTGGTTTAAACAGGGGTTTACACAAGCATCCTTTTAAAATTGTAAGCAAAAGATCCTTTAGCATGCACACATTCTTGTGCTAAATTCTTAATGCACAGTGTGCAGTACCTGAAACTGTCAGCTATAAGAGCCATGAAGAGCAATGGTACATACTCTTTTTGCCCAGATACTGACAGCAGGAGTAGAATATATGTTTTTATTTGTACACTTAAGACCTAGAAATATATATAAGTGCTTGCTTAAAGCAAAATTAAGAACATTAGAGCTATGCAGATTCAGCTAACTAACTGCACAGCCTTCTGCACAGGATCTGAAACCTGTATATGACAGCTAAGATATTGCACATTTAAATTCACTGCAGAATTAAAATTCTCCCCATGCTGTAAACTGGAAGATTAAAGCCAGAGACAGTACAAATAAGCATAAGCAGGAAACTACTAGATAAAGAATAAGAAACTTCACCCAGATATAAGGGGGAGAATCTGAAGGAAATGCATAAACAGTAGCACTACCATATAAAACATGGAAATCAGCATTGGATCTCTAGAAAAATATTACTTACATGTAACTAAAAGAGTTACTAGGAATAAGAGACAGAAGGGAGCAGAATAAAACATTAGAAAAGTAGGAAGCACTACAGTGTCTCTACTGACCTCTTAAGAAAAATTAGATTGAAGGGAGAAGCACTTCAATTTCTTGGCAGATTAGGTAGGATGTTATGGCTAGAGGCCAGGATAACATTTCTGTCGAGTCAGAAGGGATAATATCCAGTTTTACAGAGGGAGCAAGTGAGAGGAAACGGGAATGCCTTAGCAGTAAATGTGGTTTTGGCTATTACAGCAGCTGTGAAGTTACTGTAGACTACAAATCATGATGATGAAACCTATAAAAACAAAAATTGACATTCTTTTGATGCTGTATTCAAAAGACAGGGCAGAATATAATGGGGTACTTGCATTTTATGTAAGTTAGTGCAGTTTAACACAAGAACATCAGTATTAGCCGGCAAAAATGTCTCCTGCATAGGTCACCCTAGCAACTGAAATGGCGATTAATTAGCTCAGCGATGCCACCATCCCACTTAAGCAATGCTTTTGTTTATAACCATGCATGAGCACCTAAAAACGTTATTTTTTAAAAAAATAAGATTAAGAAAAGGAATCTATACATGAGACTTTCCAGCTACAAATGACAGGGGCAACAACTCCTTAAGACCAGCAAGAGCAAACACCTTTCCCTTGCCTTCATATTACACCCTATACCAAAAGTGGCAATCCATAAAGGGAGGAAATCAAAGGATGAACAATCCAAGCTCCAAAGTTTACACATCATTCTACTACTGCATTCTACTCGTAGTTTCTAAAGGAAATAACCAAAATATTGTGGCAAAATCAATTTTTTTAGCTGACCTACCTGTCCAACAAGTCCAAACGCACGATCCAAACTCCTCTGGTCTGTGTATTTTCTTATTTTATTATGTAGCCATCCCAACTCTGCAAGTCTACTTGTAGTATCTCTAAGAGATTTAGACAAGCTCACCTACAAAGTTAACAGAAACAATGACTTGCAATGTTAAGTCAAATCCACCATGCCAATACTTGTTTCTTCGCGGAAGTCCCTCTTTCTCATAAAACAAGCCAGTTCAGGAAATAATCATTTTACATTCTACAGTAGAGATAGAGCCAAAAAAAAGCAGGCAATAATGTTATTAGCATTAAATTTATACACATAAGCACTGAAAAGGCAGCAGCAGCAAACTATTGCAACCTTGTAATTTTCCCTTTTGGAAATCTTAACATACTAGTACTCATACACACTTTTTGCATTAAGCAATCATGGCAGTAACAAAAAGGTCTTCAGAAAAGAGGAAGAAATCTTAAATTTTATGATGTAGAATTACACTTCAACTGATAATCTTATTCCTGATAATCAGTAAGACTGAAAATATTAGAGCTCTAGAAGAGGAGTCAATGACTGAAACTAATGAAGAAGCCCAGAGAAAATAACTAGTTACTACTACATGTGAAACAAACCTTTAACAGAAAGCAAATGACCCAATAATGCCAGACTAGGTATCAGGAACCAAAACTTACAGAATCCAAATTCCAAGTTTAAGTCAGATCCACCAGTAACAGATTTCATAAACTATTTAATCATGTGCCCCTCTGAGCTCTTCTAGTCTGTTTCTACTTTTCTTATAGCAGGTATCTCACTTCACCTGCAAGCCTGCCTTAGTCCCAACACCGTGTTTAACTACTACTACTATTTTCACCTGAATCAGCACATTTCTTCCTTTAAACTAACAATACATAAGACACAGTTCCTCTTGTTCCTACTTGAGATTTACTTCTACCACACTTTGTCACATTACCCAAGAACACCATCATCAAGTTCTCAAAATTTTACTGGGCAAAGAAAAACAAGCAATCTGACTGATATATTATGCCAAGAGGCAGAGACTGACTTTTTCCCACACTGACTGGGCTTATCCCATCTCTACAGGCAATCTTAACTCAGAGAGCCAGCTGGAACAGTCCAAACCAAAGCAAGGAAGTGCATTAACAAGCTGAACAGATTGCCAAAGAACTAGAAATCAAGGTAATTCATTAAGCCTTTTTGTTAGCAGTACAGGCATTCTCTAATATAAAAATCAGCTACAGTGTGTTAGCCACAGCAGTGTGGCTTGAACCAGGCGGCAGCAATTGGTTGTAAGACCAGAGTTCAGTCCCTGGCCCTCTTGTTTAGATATACAGGCAGAGCTTTAACTTCTTGAACAACTTCTATAGGATAAATTCCAGCCTAAAGCAGCACAATTGGACACAGAAACTCTGCTCGCTGCTAAAATCAAAGCGATGACTTAAGAACTATTTAGAATTCTGCAACTACAGAGTGGTTGGCACGCATTAAGTACAATACACATCCGCTGGAATCGAATGAGGAACAAGCAAAATTGGCTTAGTGTTATTACATTTGTATCCCTTACATCAAATCAGAAGCTGCTAGCTTATACAGTGCTGAATGTCACGAACAGACCTAGTATTAATGTTGACATTACAAAACACTCAGGCAAGAATAACAGCTTGGAAAGTGTGTTCCTTTCTGGGAAAAACAGACTGTACAATGACATTTTCTTTGCGCAGCTGAGGGAAATCTCCATGCTTTGACTGCTTTTTTGCCTAACATGCAGCCAACACAGCTACAAGAGGTATGATCTTGGTCCTCCTTGTTCATCACAAAAAGTTCCAGCTGCAGCTCTGGTCAGTTAAATAATTTCACCTTCACTGGCTCCAGTAGCTCAGCACAAGTGACAATAATGAAGAAGGACAGAAGACAATTGACTTCACAAAATAACTGAAGACACAAAGTTCTTAGTAAAAAGCATTACTGACCACAAATCATCTGAATAATCAAACTCCCTGTATTAGCAGAATTAGGAGTCCAAACTAAAATAGTTTTCCACCTCAAACTAGACTATTTGATATGAAAACAACACAGAAAAACTAATGAAAACCATATTGTAATTTTGCTATCACTGATTAAGTTTCCCCCACGTTCCTCTAGAAATAAGTATTATGCTACCTTTCCTTTGCCATACTTAATCTAACTTACATATGGAACATAATTAACTCAGTGTAGGTGTTGAGGAATTACAAGCTTTGCATCTTCTACAGGTGAAGAAGATGATGTCCTTAAGAATCTGTTTATTAACAAGATTTAACAAGATATAAGTTTTCAATTCTTCCCTCCACTAAGCAGCACTAAATGTCATTGTAAAGTTACAGGGGGAACAATTATACATTTCACATTTTGCTTTTATCATGGAGAAAAGGAAGTTATCAACATTAAGATAAGTAGTCTACTGTGCTCTTGGCACATGAAATGGCCCAAAATCAATTCCTTATCATTTCAGGACTAGGTCACATTGTCATAGTATAAAGTTCTTAAAGCAAGTGAAAAATTGGAAGCACTGTCTTTCCTTTTGAAAAAGAACATGAAAATAATTTAGCAAGCTGAAACTGAACTGTGATGTAGTACCATCTAAATATTGAATAAGGAGAAGATGCTAGAGCAACTAGTGCCATTTCTTTTTTTCTTTACTTAGCTAACCCAATCTCCCTCTTGTTTTGGTTTTTTTTTTTCCCACATTTCAAATATGCTTAACATCTTAAAGCGAGATCTGCTCTCTCTCAGGCTTCTCTCTTGTTCCTCTGCCCTCTACTTGACAGCTTCCTTCAAATCTCTGTCAGCTGGATTTCCTATCAATAACAGGAGTTGAAAGCACTCTCTTCAGATCTGTCACCAGTCCTTTCTTGGGTGATCTGCATGATCCCATCTGATCACTTGTAAGCTGTAATCAAGCCCATAACATCAAGTGGCTAGCATCCATCCCACATCTCAGGCTGTTAAATTTAATCCAATAATAATGTAGTCAAAAGCCTGCATCTGCTTTATATTCATTCTTACACACTGGGGAGGGGAAATTATGACAAAAATCCCCAGATTAAGCCATCATTTAGGATTCTCTGTACTGGCTTAATAGCTGGAAGTCAAGTCACATCTTGTGAAATGTTACAGTTTCTTTCGGGGACCTAATCTACCCAATTAATTTTAAGTGAGTACAGTTGAAACTACTCTGTTGTATTACAAAAAAAAAAAAACAACCAAAAAAAACCCCCCAAAAAACACAAAGCTAGGGAGGGGAGTAAAGACTTGTGATAATATTTTAATATTTTCACTTTTTAAACATATTTTTCCCCTATGTACCTCTCTGCTCACATATGAAATACAAGTCAAAATACAGTACCTTTCCCTCCACTTTATAGCAATTTTCAGAATTGCACATTTTGATGTTTTTGCCATCTATTCCCTGGAAGACATACAAAACATCTCTTACAAGGTTTGCTTCGGTTATTTCAACAGAGCCTAGAATGAAAAAAAAAAAAAACAAAAACAACAAAACAACCAGTACTTAGATTTTTTTTTTTTATTACAACTTCAAAAAGCTATTTAGAAGCATAGACAAAAAAAAAAAAAAGGAGAGAAAGCCTGTGTTTATAGCCTGTAAATAAATGTTTTAAGTTCTTTCAACAACCTGACAGGAAAGCCAAGATTTCCCTTTACCTGCCTCTACAGATACCTGGGATTTTCTCAGAGTAGGTCAGCTTGCATGACACCGGGCATGTTGTATTTTAACCAATACTTCAGCCAGTTCTTAAAGTTGTTATCTTTTCTGATTCAATCACCAGTGTAAGTTCTGGTTCATAACAACTTCACCCTTCTTCAAACAAACAGCTGAAGTTGTTAAATGGGACTCACAGAATAATCTCTTCTACTTTCAGCTAGGAAAACAAAAGAGTTAAGCCAGAAGAAAGAGCTGCTTCTTTAAAATTGGCTTTCAAACACATATGCCATTGCTCGGTGAAAAGATTGATCAAAACCAGACTGCCAGCTGCGTAACAGCTATAGAGCTGGCAAACAGAAAAGTTTAAACGCTGTTTCTGAAGACAGATATAAATTTGATTTAGTAAAGCTTTTGCTACTGCAGGATACAGGTTGCTCCTGGTTCATATCTCTAGTTAGAGGCTAAATTATGTTTGAGATTTAGGATATATATTAATTTAAAGGAAACAGCAGACTGAAAAAGGTGATGCGCTGGCCACTGCAACTACTCCCTCCTTCTATGGCCAAAACGCCACCATCTGCTTTTGTTAACGTCACTTAAGATGTCAAGAATGAAACAATTCCAACAATAACTATCCAGAAACTGAGATGCTACAACATGCTTCTCCCAAATTTGACAGCACTCACTTTCATCAGTTTGCCTCCCCAACAATCCACTTTCCCAGAATAAAACCAACAAAAAATAAATTCTATTCTTATTTTGGCAAAAGTAGCCATCACTTCAAAATGCTGTTTAAAACTCAGGCTCCCCTCATAATACTAAGATGTGCATGAGAACATCTATTCTGTTTAGGAACTCTTAGTGAAATGGTAGAAGATTCAAGTGCATGATTCTCTAATTGGTAAATAATACAACAGGCATTAATATCAGCCATACAATGCTCCTGATTATACTTTCTGTGAAAGTGTAGCAGTAAGAAAACTCCAAATAACAGCAACCAACTTTAAAAGGGAAAAAAAAAAAAAAAAAGTTTAGTTAGTCAGAAGAATTTCATGTTCGTAGAATTATATCTTCTCAAAAACAGCCTTTTATATCCTGAATGCAGTTCTATTTCAAGTTAGTACATTTAGGACAACTGTAAGTCCTTATACCCATCCCACGTAAGATTCAAGAGTCACAGCTGCTGCCTTACTGAATGAACAAAGTCTGTACCCCTCTTTAAGGCAATTAGTACAACAAAAATAAGAGGTAGTGCTATATTTTATGTATTTTAAATATTTTATACACTTATATATATTAAATTTATCATGTATATAAAATAATATATATTTATAAATTTTATATATATATATACACACACACACACACGTATGTCCTCTTGCACATCAACAGTATTGTTAATTATATTCTAAGTGACAAATGCTGCCCTCAGATATATCAGCACAACTCTGGTCTATAAGCTGTTGCTTTGTGCACTGTTATTCCTAAGGATGCAGGGGCCAGCAGACAGCCTATATTTTAGCTTCTAACTACCCAGCTTCTTTATACAGGAGTTATTAAAAAAAAACCCAAACATAAAAACCTACATCTCTCATCTTTCTTTGCCAGAGAGTAACAGCACTGTAGGGATGACAATATCTGCCATTAGCTCTCTTATTCAGAAGTCTCCCACTTTTACTGTAAAAGTAAAGTGGGTTGGAACCTACACAATTGTCACAGAGATCATCTGTTAAACAATTTCTCCTTAAGTACACTTGTGTAAATTCAGACTAGATTCTCTAGGCAGTTTAAAGTTTACAGCCACCTAATCAAGTAAATAAGTCAGTAATACTTATCTATTTTTTTATTTTATTGACATGTTATGTCAATTGCTCTAAATACAACCACCGTAAAGAGTGGTCTAATTTAAAGAAAAAATAGTTTTAAAAGCTCTATATTCCAGCGCACATTTCCAAGTTTTAAAAGACAGAATCACAAATGGATGAGTCTATCTCAACAAGTTCTATTCATTGAGCTCTTTTTCTGACTTTCTAAAAGCAGTAGCATCTTCTGATCATCAAAAGTATGATGATTACTCACAAACCACAACCACTTTATTATGACAAACACTGCAATTAAGTCAGTCTTTTAAGACCAGAATACATTATAAAATAAATCATCGCAAAAATAAATTAACAACCAGATGAAGAGATTGTGGCCAAATATACTAGTCTTGCATATTTGCTTCTGTCATTCTATCAAGTACATAGCTCTAGCAAAACACTCCTCAAAAAAATTTAACATGCTATGAAATTATTTCAAAATCATTAAAAAAATAATGGAGGATATAGATAACAATCGTAAAAAGTTATCTTTAACAAACGCATCTTTGCTCACCACTTGAATCCCCTTCTCGCCTTGACCTTGGCACACCACGGGAGGCAGTATTTGAAAAGCCTTTTGAGGTAGCGCTTTGTAAAGAAGGCTGGCTTGCAGTTAGAGTCCATGCAAGACGTGATCCTAATTGCTGACGGAGGCAATCTCCAACACCTTGAGCTTGATAGGATTGTCTAGAAGGACAAAAGGAAGAAACATCTTTAAAAACATTGATTCTATACACATTACCTGGTTTGGGGTATGCAAATTTTGAAAAATGCACCAAGGTTGAGTTTGGTTTTTTGTGGATGTTTTGTTTGTACGGTTGTTTGGTTTTTTGGGTTGTTTTGTTTTGTTTTGTTTTTAGTAAAGGAACCTTAAAAAAGGGTGCAGAACATACAAGCAATTTAACACTTCCTATAAGCCTATGCTTTCAAAAAAAAAAAAAAAGCTGTAGAAAAGAGAGGAGGTACAAATTTAACAAATATGATCTCATATCAAAGGATTACTTAATTTACACTGAGCTATGTAGATATGCTAAAATGGATTAAAAGTTAAGTCAAGTATAATAAACAGTCATACTAAACAACAAATATTTAAGTTTAATTATTATTTGAAACTGTAGTTACATGCCCAAGAATTAAAGGAAAGGAAGGAGGAGGAAGTTCACTTTCCTGCTACTCTACTGTTCAGGATTGTATCAAGTGCCTGAAGATGTGATCGAGAAAGGAGCATCTAGACAAGCTCCAATTTCCCTCCCTCTCAAACTTGTAAATTCTTCCCACAAAAATAGCCTTAAACATGAAAAATGTTAAGACTAGAAGCTAACTTCCTGATTATTTCTGTACCATGAAGATGAAACATAAAAGTTGAAAATAATTGCACGGGATTTTTGCTGCTGACCATTCCTCTATCCTCCCACAACTGAATGTAAATATTTGGAAATATAAAAAAATTTTTTTTTAAAATCCATAAAGCTGTGAGAGCACAGTTGCAGGGAGAGATGGAACAAGCTTGCAGCACAAACATCCATGTAAAAGGAGTGGAGGAATGTCTTTCTCAATTGCCACATCATGACTCATAGGATGGTCACGCATCATACTTATATGATTGTAGCTAGTGAACAAGAACACAGACTGCAAGACAGAGCAACTCTGTTGTGCTTAGCATTTTTAACTCCTCAACCAGAATTCAACACCGGACTCAGTATTTCAGATGTCTCCTCACCAGTACCAAGCAGAGGAAGGTTTACCTCCCTCAGCCTCCTGGTGATGCTCTTCCTAATGCAGCCCAGGAGGCTGTTGGCCTTCTCTACCATACATAGCACATTCAGGTTCAACTTGGTGCCTACCAGCAACTCCAGGGCCCTTTCTGCAAAGCTCCTTTGCAGCCAGTCAGCCCCCAGGGTGCACTGGTGCATGGGATTACTCCTCCCCAGGTCCAGGGCTCTACTGAACTTCAGAAAGTTCCTGTCAGCACATTTCTGGAGCCTGTCGAGGTCCCTCTGAACAGCAGATGAATCATCCATTTTATCAACAACTCCTCCCAGTTCTGTATCATCTGCAAAGTCACTGAGAGTGAACTCTGTCCCATAAGGTGGGATGAAGGTGTATAGGATCCAGCTCCTGGGCTCAGATTTTGAGCATGTATGCATGAACGCAGTTTCTATGCGCCTACAGTGGCATTTCCAATAACATACAATTGGGGAGGGTGAGGGAAAGAGAATAAAGCAAGCAAGAAAGCAAGCAAGAAAAACAGCAACAGATCATGTCTAGTCTTCTCCAAAATCATTTGTAAGGTAAAACAGTTTAATTTACCCTGGAAGGAGTGATTGTGGAGTCGGCGTTGGCCCATTCAGGGCATACAGGCTGATGCTGCTGATCCCACTGCTCCCCATGCTGCCAGAACTCTGGGCAGATTGCGCACTGCGGTCTTGGTAATTCAATGGAAGGCTTTGAGGCCTGGCATAGTAATAAGGGGTTGAGTGAGCATCCCGTGGCAATGCTTGAGCAAAAAGTGTGGCATAATTTGATACCTGAAAAGGAGAGGATTTGAAAAGGGAGGAATAAAAATAAAAGATCTGTGAGTTGCTTTAAGTCATGTCTTTAGTTAACAGCAGTGTAATATTCAAGAATGCAAAAACGAACTGAAGACCATGTTTATGCAAATAAAAATTTGTTGTTACAATTATTATGACAAAAAAGCAACTCCCTTACAGTGAGCAAAAGTAGTTTTAGCAATATAGCTTATTTTTTGCCTGCGAACTGCCATTAGAAATAATCAAAATTGCAGACACTTGTGTCAAGTGTGTTCTTCCTTTCAGACTCACACACAAACACAACCTGAGGTGTTGGTTAAGTCTGGATAGTGAGTCTTAATGACATCTAAGATAGTGACACACATTTACTATTTCTCAGAAGTAACAAAAGATCTCCTGACCTACCTTGTTAGACTGCTTGCGTGGATCTTCACTAAGGCTAAGCAGGAGGTAGAGTATTGACCATTTGTTTTTTAAAATGCCCTTTAAAAAAAGATTAGGACAAACAGAAATTAGTTTGTTTTAACTCTTAATAATAATGGATTATCGAGCCTACTAACATGTACACATACAAATCAATTTTCCACAGAGTCATGCTCCTGATAAACTGGGAAGGCGCAGTGCAGCCTCTGTATTGCTGATTTTATTAATTTTCTCTGCTGTGTTCAAATAATGAACTTGCCTCCTCTAACATCAGCAAGTACACTTAAGTTAGAATTCAGAGCTAGTAAAAAAGATGTTTATATAGAGCTGAACTTTCACCAGCATTCCCACACACTCTTACCATTTAAAACATCACAGACGTGGATACAACTCTAACCTAAAGGTGAAGAAGTAAAGAAGTACCTTATCTCCACTTTCTCCCTCACTCTCCTTTACAGGGAAGCTTCAAAAGTTTGCGGGTTTCAACTTTTATTACTTTAAATGCCATCTAAGAGAGCTAACGAAATTTTCACAGCCTAAGATAGAAACATGAAACTTGAGGAACATGCAATATAGTCTCTCGTAAACAGATCAATCGACAGATACATAGAGACTGCCAGAATAACACTCTCAGCAGCTTTAGATCTCAGAGGAAAGCTTACCAGCAGAAGACAGAACAATGCTAAAGCCCAAGTCAGAAAAAGAACACTTTTGAAGAGAAGAGTTATGGCAAATATTAAAATGTTTTATTGTAGATACACGTACGTTTCTAGATATATTACTCCACAGTTGTGTGACACTAACGCTTGCACCTGAATCAATTAAGGACCTAGAACCTTATCATGGAGATTAAGCAGTGGAGTAAGTCAAAGAAACTCATACAAGTTCCCTCACAGTATTGATCAGGCTATGGTCTGGAATACTAAGTAATGTTGAATATAAAGAAAACTCTGGTCACACCAGATTCAACAAAGATTCCATGTAATTCAGTGCTACCAATCTTGCAAAAAAGCACTTTCAAGGTCACTTCGAAATTCTGGTTTTTAAACACATTTTCATTCTCAACCTTTTATCTTTTTCCTGTTCCTCTGCAAATGACACATTTTGTGTGTATATGTCAGATAGTATGAGGATTTTGGCCATAGAACATTTCTTTGTTCAGGACACAGCCTTGAAGGACACTTTAGGACACTAACCAAACCTACAAAAACTCTATATTATTATAGGAGTAGAAGGAGACATTCCACATTATTACACAGAGCAGAAGTCTATTATATTCTGCTTTGATCTTAACAACAAGCAAAAAAGTAGAAGTATTGTATCTTCTGCAATAACTAATCAAATAACCCACCAACAACTGCTGAAGGAGCAGCAACATTACTGCTTCTTCTACTGGCCAGGACACAATAAGCCTAAGTGCCTCAAGAAGCACAGTTTGCTCAGCCAGCAAGCTGCCACTAAAATAAGCACTGACCTTTTCTTTTTAGAGAAATGGATGAAATGAAGTTAAAACAGATTCACACACGCTTTTTTCTTTCTCCTAGTTGCTTTCAAGAGAATTGCTGGAGGAAGAAAAAGTCTCACTGATTCAGAAAAATGCATATTCCTTCTGTGCCCTTCCCTAAGCTCATGTGGAAAACAAATGATTGTCAACTACCAGTAATAAACCTAAAAGCACATTGAATAATAATTCGTAGAGTGAATTTTAAAGAAGGTAGTATTCAGATGATACCATTTCACGTACACAAGATGCTAGCACAGGAAAAAAAAGACAGAAGGTTAAAGGAACCTTAAGCATCTGAGCAGGCAGCAAAATGCAAATAATACACAAATGCACACGACAAGGAATACAGGAAGAGTTAGACAGTAACTTCAGCTTCAAGCACTAGCAAACTAATAAATTAAGTACAGATGAGGGGAGAGGCAGAATCAAGTTCTGACTAGTTATACTCTCAACACCATCACTTTTTTGTAATCTTAACATCTTAGAATTATCAGACATGATCTATACATAAATTCATTAATAAAAAGCAGAAGAACCGAGAAAAACAGTTCTCCCACATACAAACAGCAAAATAAGGACAAATTTTCTGTCACATAGAAATTATTATTTTCTCATTAACTAATATTGATTGTCAAAAACCAAGTATGTGCAAATGACAAATAGGAATCTTATTTTATTACTGCCCACCGTATTCTACCTTGCTAAACACTCAGTTTTATGGAGAATCCAGAACAGACCAGCAGCAGTCACCCACCTCAGCTAAATTTCTATCCTTGCATCTTTCCGTCTTCACCTGATCCACCTTCCTGCATTGTGGGCTTTCTATAGACTAACATCTTTTGCTAGAGTATCAACACGCATTTTGATTAACACTGCTGTTAGCAGAACCATCAAAGTCAGCAAACCTTTAACCTCCAACATTAAAGACCTGGAGCACTTAAAAATTCAGAAGCACGAGGACTGTTTAAACCGTAGATTAATAAAATCAATATACTTGGCAAGGCATTGCTGTAAAATAAATGACAATGAGAAAGTTCATCAGTTTTACATACAAAAAAAATTGAACACTTCTATTTCTACAGTTCTTTCCTTCATATGAGTGCCCCTTCATGTAACTGTACGCAAACTAGAAATATATCCTTTATTCTCTTCTGATTTACAACTAAATCCAAATTAATTTCTAATTAATAGAAAACAGCTCATAGTAAAAAAAAAAAAAAAAAAAAAGGAACTTGTAAAATTTTTCACAAAAATTACGAAATAGTTGAGATTGGAAGGCACCTCTGAAGATTATCTAATCCAACCCCCTGCTCAAAGCAGGGTCATCTACAGCAGGTTGCCCATGACCACGTCCAGGCAGGTTTTGACTGTCTCCAAGGAGGGAAACTTTACAACTTTCCAGGGCAATCTGTTCCAGTATTCAACCATTCTCTCAGTAAAAATATTGTTAATGACCCGAGCGCTCTCCAAAACAACCCTATAACATCAGAAGGATGCATATGTGTGCTTTCAGTTTCTTTATACATTGATTACACTACCTGTGAACCGAGTTTTCTGTAGAGTTCTGAAAACAAAGCAGCATCTGCTTCCCTTCTTTGTCGCACAACTATTTAAAAAAAAAAAAAAAAAGAAATATAGATTAAACTATTTAAAGAAGTATAATAGTCATGTCTGAAATTACGTCTTTGTGGTAAACTGGAAAATGTACCCCAGAAAGCATAATGATGCTTAACTCTCACTCCATTTACTCATACAGTTTTGTCTCTTCATGTTATCTGCATTCCAGCCCTGGAACATATCAGAAGTGATGCAATGTAAGTACCTGTTTTTCTTAGAGCAATAAAAACACACCTTCTAAATAAGTGCCCTTTTAAGGTCTAGTCTGTCATTTTGTAAGTTTAGGGAACTAAAACATAACTGAAAGTAGATATTGTTTAAAGAAGGCTATAAAGTCCTTCACAAAATTAAGTGTAATTGTTCCTATCTTAGGCAAAAAAAGCAAGAAACAAAACTAGTAATGTCATTGGCTCAGAGTCAAGCAGAATTCCAAGGTCACACAACTTTTGTTATTTTTCTTAATATATTATCTCAATCACTGCCTGTAACATAACAGAAGTCTTTGCTCAGAGAAAAACCATCTTCAAGCTTTTAAGATGTCTTCAGAAAAGCCATGTTACATTATAATTAGCCATGTTGTAAAAAAAAAAAAAAAAAAGATAAAACACAGAACATCCGAAGAAACCTTAATAAAAAAAAAAATTGCTGTTAACTGTTATAAGTGTTAACTACCAAAAACCACTGCTAAGTACAGTTTGCCAAATAAGTCACTTCCTGGACTGTAACCTCAAAATAAATGTAAAGTTGGAAAGATATATCCGGTCATTTGCTGCATGACCACTAACATCGGCATCACTAACTACAAGCTGAAGTTGAGGAAAAGGAAGATGAGGGAGATAGCACTCTTCAAAACACCTGGCAATAGTCCCAAAGAATATATGCTGTGCTGTCTAGTAGTAGCCAAAGCATGTAGAAACTCATCATGCAGAAAGTGTATACTGTATATTCCAGTGTTTTGGAGTTGCATCTAGAGAAATTCTGATGGGCTTATTTGCCTATCAGCAAGTCATGGAAGCGCTGCTTTAGCAAAAAAATACACATGTACTTTAAAACAGTTACAACCACCAACATCAGTTACCTTAATTCAATCTCCCTGACTGCATATTCAAAGCTCAAATATGAAGCTTTAATTTAATTAGCATACTTCAAGTAATTGTTTCTGGACATTGTACCGTAGAGTAGATAATTTGCTGAAAGCAATACTTGGCTTTTCAAGAAGAACACATCACATCCCCACTGGATTCACACAGTGCCAACACTTGACTCATAGCAGCATAGAGCACAATGGAATGTAACTGCAATGTAACTTACACTGTCATGGTCTAACATTTTGGGTTTGAGAAGGTGGTTGCAGATAAACTTGTAGAGAAACTGAAGGCAAGAAATATCAGGTAAGTCACAAACAATTCCACCAGTTCCCAGGATGCCCATTCAGGAAGTTTGGCAGAATTAACTTCATGAGCACCTGTGTGAAGTGTACTATTTCTAAAGGGCACATCACAAAAATACGAGTCTTTTAAAAACAGCTACAAATTAATAAAGTCTGAGTACTATTAAAGCGAAAGGAGTGCAATATTAATTATTCTTCATTTTCATGGTTGCTAAGATACAAAGTAAATGGCAGCAAGGGAAGTCTGAACTGAGCATTCAGAAAAATCTGAGCTGTGAACACAAATAGCCACTCAGGAATACTGCCTAGGGAATTAATAGAATTTTCATCATGAGACTTTCAGGGGGTGAGCACTAATAACACATTAGAGTTGTTTGCCTCATCTGCGAGGCAAAGCTGTCCCATTTTCAAAGGAATAAACTGATCAAATAACTTCCTGAAGAACTTCCATTCCTATTT
This sequence comes from Chlamydotis macqueenii, assembly GCF_036417535.1. Lineage (NCBI taxonomy): Eukaryota > Metazoa > Chordata > Aves > Otidiformes > Otididae > Chlamydotis > Chlamydotis macqueenii. Next base: position 151,884,397 of record NC_141556.1, on the reverse strand, counting down.
CTAAGAAAGAAACAAAGATGCACTTACGTTCTTTCTTGATTTTCTCCGCTACAAGAAATTCATCCCGTTCAACAGTGGGAGCAAAATTGCTTCCAATAACTCTCACTGCATATTGAAACTGTTGGGCTGCATCAGCTGAAAGGAAAAAGGAAAACTCTCTCAGTTAATCAGACTGTTAAAGTTCTATTAAATTGAAAAAAAAAAAAGTTAGACATGAGATTAAATTGCTATGGCTGAATCCAATATAAACGTACCTGGCTTAGACGAGATAATGTTATACTACAATCCTTAGACACACTTCTAACCAGAGGGCAGTAGAGTCCAGTTTACCCACAGGCGTATTATCAGTGCTATACTTCAAACACACTCACCTGTATACACTCTGCAAAATACCTGCACTTAAATTTCTGAATAAGTCTTTCCTATTCTGTGCTGACAGAAGAGAAATGTTGGGCTGACCACTTACTAGAGCGTATTAGCACACTTCAGCTGGCCCTGCCCTTCTCCACAGACTGAAATGCTGTGGGACTTGGCAACCAAGTCATGCAACTTAGCTCACACACAGGAACAATACAGCCATGTTCACCACGCACGCTCTCTCACCAGGCACCAAAACTGAATTATCGTACTTGTGGATCTTTCCTCACACAAACAAAACAGTGGCGGTTCAAAGCTAGCTCACAGATACTGGCATCATATCCCAATACATAATACAGGTACTAATGGAGAGGTCACAAGCAAATGACCTCCCTCCACGGCTCCTTCATCATACAATAATTCTATTTTTAATATTGTTGCCGAACAGTACTGTTTTAGAGCAAGTATCTCTTCTTCCTGGGAAGACTGGGAAGTCTGGTAACACTGAGATAGAGCCAGCTCAGTATTAATGCTTCCACAGCATACTCACATTCCCATTTATTAATTTGAAAGTCAATCAAACGATAAACCTATAGACTTGTCAAGTACCCTCACAAGTGCAAAATGCTGGATAAATTTCTACTTCTCATATAGGAATAACTGTAATAACATGAGGGGAAAGGTACATAAGAAAAAGTGAATGTAAACGCATGGTGTCAGACACTTGAATCCTTACACTTTGACTTAAAAAAAAAAAATCTAAGCAATTCTGTATATTAAGTCTGTTTTGCATGTAACAACTCTGTGTGCACATGCATCAGACTCCTCACGTGTTTTATTTAGTCAGTTAAGCAGTCAACTTGCAGGTAAAGTTGTACAGTAATGCAGCAATGGTTCAGCCAAGGAAAAAGGAAGGATGCTGGCCTGGACAAATATGTACAAAAGGAACAGAAAAATAGAACAGGATAAAGGTCCACTAGAAGCAGAAATATTTCAAGCATTGAATCATCTCTTAAATTAACTAATGTTTACAATTGAAATAAATCATCTGGGAGATACTAGGAGACAATTACTGACTAAATGCATTAAAATCTCCAGAGATTTATAGAAAGGAGAAATTTGAAATCAGAATGTGTTATATTCTTTTTGAATGCCCATTTTTTACTGTCTTGTGATGTAAATGCCACCCACTGGTCCTAATCTACTAGAATACAACTGTACACCAGCAAATATTAACCAGTTCCCACAAAGCAGCACTTCACACAATCAGGAAAAATGCCTGCTCAGACAGAATCATTAATATTCAACGGTATTTGATAATATTGGCCTACAACAGGAGCAAGGGTATCGTTCTGCTTTCAGGAAAGAAAATGCCAATGTACAGACTGTTTGTGAGGTCACAAATCTGCACGACTTCAATGCCTCCCAGAAAGAATAGTTCTACTGTTAGACTAAGCAACCTTTCATTTGCAATAAGGAGTTGAAAAAAAACAAATATGAAATAATTTAATACTTCAGCTATTGACAGCTTAAACTGAACTGATGAACCAGGTGGGAAGCGTTAAGTACGAGGAAACATTTCGGAGTAATTCTTAAGTATAATGCACGTCATTACAGAACAACTCAAGATTTCCAGAAGTATTCTGCAAAGCCAACTAAAGTCAAATACTGGCATTAAGTTATCCCAAACAACAGTAAGAGTTTTATTGTTCGTTAATTCCTCAACTGCGTACCTAGCAGCAGTTAGGCAAGACCTAGGTTTTTCTAGTAATTCTTAGATATTTTTGGCATGTTGTTATAGTGACTTAACACGGGCTACAAATTGAAAATAAAATTGCTAAAAGAGTTTCAGGTCAAACATTTAGGATGAACTAAACTCAGGAGAAGGTTGACACCCAAATAGACTATAGCTTATGACATGTATCTAGATTAAATAATAAACTCCCTCACTGATTACCCACTGAAAGTAGGAGAATGGACCTCCAGTAAACTAGTTCAATATAAGTTATAGAAAAATCAAAAAAGAAAGAAGCAATTAAGAAAACATAAATAGATGTCATCTTAAAAAAAAAAAAAAAACAACACCACACACACAGATACACACACAACCCAACCACAACAAAGCCACAAGAACTTCCCCCTGCAGTTCCTCCTCAATCATTAGATGCATTATCTTGGTTTTCCAAGGAAAATTATGTTCTGAAATTAACTTCTACGCCCACCTGCACCACTCTATCCCTTACAGATTGCCCTTTAATTTTTTTTTTTTTAAAAAAAAAAACCAACCCAAATTTAATAGAATTCTCAGGGATACCAAGTTAAACAGGTTTCATAGAAACTGAGGACTTTGCAGAACAAACATGCAAACAATTCTCCCTGGAGGAGAGACTGCAGCAAAAGCTCAGTGGATAAGTATTCCCTCTGGTCTGCCAGCACAGAATTAGCAATGTCAGGCACTGCCTTCTGCCTGGACCATAGTGAGAATGCATGAAGGAACAGAGACCTGGAAGATGAAGGAAGAGGGATTTCTGAAGAGAGCTACAGAGAATGAAAGTACAAGGCTGGCAGTATTGCAGCTAAGAACACAGAGGGTTTACTGAAGCCTTGCCACACAAATCCACAGGAAATAAAAACATATTTAACTTTACTGAATGAACTTTGTCTACTGTACATTTATGATCTTCCAGTATATCACAGTATGTTTATCTTAGGAAGAGTCTTGAATAAGAAAATATGTAGTTCATTTACTAAAAAAAAATAATTCTGCTATGTCTAAGCAACTGAGCATTACTCATTCAGCTGCTTCTGCTAGCTTTTCAGTAAATGCTACAATTTATACTGTGATTATCAGTAAGCTTAATGCTTGGAGAAAAATATAAAAACCAGAGCATTATATTTTGGTTTTTTACACTTAACCACAATGCACAGTTTTTCCATGTAACCAATACTGTATTCACTGTATTTATTTACTTTTTTAAAAGTTCTTTGGTTTCTGAACAAAATGTTTCATATCAGTGTTTCAAAAAAAGATGTAAGTGCTGTGTTTCCTCTCTGTTGCTCCCTGTGGTTTCGGGAGTTTAGATTAAATTCAAGTGAACCAAGATCCACACAATGAGAAATCAGGTGCATTTATTGTCTTTAGTCACCTGATGAGATAATGACAAAATCCAGCAAAGATATGTACAAAGTCTCTGGGAACTATCTGGAATTTAATTTCTTTAGAATTGACTCAAAGATGGCTATACATTGCCACAAGTTTGGGTGGGGTTTTTTTGGTTGATGATGTTGGAATAGGGATTTACCTCAAAATAATAAAAGAAAATCATGGACTTTGCCATTTGTGTGTCTTCCAATCTGCTTCTGACACTGCAGCTTTGAAAAGACTACCTGTGCTTCCAGTTCTGCAGTACACGGGAATATTAATGGCAAGACTGACACACAAATAAACATGTGTGAAAGTTTCTGGATGGAAATCTTGAAGATTTAAATATAAGTCCTCACAGAAATTACCGTACAGGCAGGCAAGCGCTCCACAAGATCAGGTATTAGGGTAAAGGTGAGATGGATAACCTGGATTAACACAGAAAAATTGATAATGCAAAACTAGTACACTAGTTCTTAGACACTGCGAGGACACGAGGAGGAAAGAGCTCAGCAATGGCTCCAACTGCAGGGTGCAGAGGTCCCTAACTGCACACTGAGGATCTCCGCAGCTGGCTGATTGCAGACACATAGCACCATGGGAAGCTAGCTTTAAGCCCTTACTAGAGAACCACCTAACGCCCAGGAACAAAGAGCTTACAAACCTTAGTTCTATCCTCAAAAAAAAGTTGAGGTAGATTTTTTTTTTTTAATTTTAAATAGAGTTCTTCCACATAACTCAGCATATCTTGCAATGAATTTCTCAGAAGCAGAGCTATTTGCAAAAAAACAGTAACTAGGTCTACACAGCTGACTGATTTTGGAAACTAAGCAAGCCATCTACTTAGTGGATGGTCTCAAAAAAGTGGGAAGAGAGAGAGGCTCCCAGCTCCACCACTGGGAGCCTCTGCAGTCACATTCCATCATAGCACAAATTCACTTCAACATAAATCTTTAACAAGTGGGGAAGGTGGAGGCTTTCTAAGGGCATCATGGCAGAAGCAAAAGAATCCCCAGCAGACAACAAGCTCCATCAGGTTTATGGAAGACTTCAGGCATGGAATCGCAGAACGTAGACACGAATGCAGAGTAAGACCACTCATCCCACATTAGCTGTAAGTGCACTATTACCATACAGACATTACATAAAAGGAATCATTCAGCTACTTCAGAAGCCATAGGTTCCTCACAAACATAATAAAACACAAGTGCTGAGAAGGAACATAGCCAAGTAGATCAAACCTTCTTAAGTACGAACTCAGGGAATGCATGGGCAGGAAGAACCATTAGATCTTCAAATCTCAACTCCCTTTCCATTATTTACCCATTGTATTTCACCCAATTATATCAGTACCTTGTATTTTACTAAAGCACTTATTCCAGGAAGATATCAAAAGCAAGGATTTTAAGAAATTCACAGCAGGCTATCTACACAAATGGTTAAAGATGGCTGTTTGTACCTAGTTTCAGCTTCTTGTTACTAATTTTTACTAGAAATCTAATTACATTTAAAAATCTCTTAAGTATCTAAGCTTTTTCCCCTAAACTCTGTAGAAGTAATTGAACATCATAAATTCCTTACCAAAGACTAAACTGATAATACTTGTAAAGTTTGCTTCAAAAAGAAAAAGAACATGTATATACAAAGCAGCCTACCTTCATCAGTACACAAAGAGGGGAGAAGCTGCATGCAGACCACTAACCACACACAAATACCATATTTCAAACTTATCCTGTGCTGAAAGGAAATTAGAGTTACAAGCCCGAAAACCAGTCAGATGCCAAATAACTTGTCCGGTGGTTTCCTTACCACCTAGGGACACATGTATCTAACTCAACACAGAGGATGCTGGTACTAACAAAATTCCCTTACTGTCTTTATTTGCTCCTTGGACATAGAAACTGGGGCGGGGAACAACCACCATACACATCTTTCATGACTGAGATTTCTTTCATTGGAGTTTTTAATTTATCAGTCTCTATGCACTTTAAAAACAGCTGAGCTGATGACAAAGTAACACATGTACTACAGTTGCTGTTTCTAGAGAAGTTTTATGTTAGAAGGGCGAGCCTTCAGTACTGGAGTCCCTCACAGCACAGGAATAGAGTAGGTTAGGAATGGGCTTCCTATCTGCCACATGCATAAAAACACAGGTGACAGTAAACGTGGCAGACAACCCACACTATTTTTTTAAAGTTGTTACTTCAAAGAAGTCCTCACATAACCCACAAGTGAATAGATGTAGTGGGCTACAGGTTGCATTCAGCAGCTTACCATGATTTTGGCAAAATTTCCCCTTGCATGAGTCACAAACACATGACATTCTAGTTATATGAGTAGAATCCCAGCGTACAGGAATAAGTTCAACATTTAATTAAAAAAATAACAAAAATCAGCGTTCTTTTCCATATTTTCACACATACTGCTTGCAAATAAACTTATTATTAATACAGTCTGAAAAGACAGAGATGTACAGAAACTATGGCTTCAAAAAGCAGGCTAAATGAAAACACATCAGTAGAGGTGAGCCACCTCTCCTCAATACTCCTAGCTTGACTGACAAATGCAGAGGTTCCTTCTCATGCTCTGTTTAAGTTTTGTAAGTATCACAGACCTAGATAAGACACTCGGTACCAAGAAACAAGCTTAGAGCTTAGACTGCAGTCCCTTTCAAATCTAAGAAAGAGTCATGAAGAAAACAGGATTAGGCAATATAGAAGTAATGTCCTCACAGAGGCCTCCACTCCAGAATAAAGCAAGACAATACTTTTTCTATCTTTTTTTTTTCTTTTCAGAAGCAGAACTAGCAAAATAATTTGAAATTTTTGGTAGGAAAAAAAGTTTGAAGTACTCTTAAATAAAAACATATACCAATTGTATTAGAAAAAGCTTCCAAGGAATACTAAAGGCAAGAAACAGCACCTTAGAATTGCAGGCTGATGTGAAATAACCTTTAATGTGGAATTAAACCAGTTGCTAAAAGAAAAGTGTGGTTATACAAAAAGAAAAGAGGTATTAAACAGTTTAGAAGCTACCACTAATTTGAGGGATATAGGGGAAGTACAGAAACTCACCACATGCTGATAAGAGTGTCACACCAGGAATTTCCATTCCAGAATTATTACAGATTGACAATTCTGGAAATGGGAAATTTATGGCCTTGCACAAGACTTAAGCATGCAATGGATAGGGAAAAGATTTTGGAGGAAAAAAAACAAAACAAAACACAGCAATCAACAGTTGTCGATCATAGAATCACAGAATCATTTAGGTTGGAAAAAACTCTTAAAATCACCAAGTTCAACCGATCAACAGAATGTTTCTGTGAAGGAGTCTCCACTTAACATTTCAGCGAAGACAGAGATTCCAACTTCTCCCCAGCTCTTCCAAAGCTTCTCAGATGAACCACAGAATCACAAAATGGTTTGGGTTGGAAGGGAACTTCAAAGAACATCTAGTCCCAGCTGTCCTGCCCTGGGCATGGACACCTTCTGCTAGACCAGGTCACTCAAAGCCTCATCCAACCTGGCCTTGAACACTTCCAGGGATGGGGCATCCACAGCTTCTCCAGGCAACCTGCTCCAGTGTATCACCATTCTCATCGTAAAAAAAGTTCTTGCTTATGTTCAATCAAACCTACCCCCTTTCAGTTTAAAACCATTGCCCCTTGTTCTGTCACAACAGGCCTTGGTAAAAAGTCTCTTTCTGACATTCTTATAAGCTCTCTAAGTACTGAAAGGCTGCAACAAGGTCTCCACAGAACCTCCTCCTTGCCAGGCTGAACAATCCCAAGCCTCTCAGTCTGTCCTCACAGGAGAGGCGCGCTCCAGCCCTCTGACCCTTTTCAAGGCCCTCTTCTGCATCTGCTCTAACAGGTCGCGTGCTGGGGGCTCCAGAGCTGGATGCAGTACTCCAGGTGGGGTCTCACCAGAGCAGAGTAGAGAGGGAGAATCACCTCCCTTGACCTGCTGGCCATGCTTCTTCTGATGCAGCCCAGGATGCAGTTGGCTTTCTGGGCTGCAAGGGCGTGTTGCTGCCTCACGTTGAGCTTCTCGTCCACCAGCACACCCAAGTCCTTCTCCTCAGGGCTGCTCTCAATCCCTTCATCCCCTAGTCTGTACTGATACTGGGGACTGCCCTGACCCAGGTACTGGACCTTACACTCGACCTAGTTGAATTTAATGAGGTTCACATGGGCCCACATCTCAAGCCTGTCAAGGTCCCTCTGGATGGCCTCCTTTCCCTCAAGCGCATCAGCTGCACCACTCAGCTTAGCGTCATCTGCAAACTTGCTGAGGGCAGACTCACTCCCACCATCTATGTCTATTAATAAAGATACTGACCAGCATCAGTCCCAGTACAGACCCCTGAGGGACACCACTTGTTACTGTTCTCCATTTTGACACTGAGACACTGGCTGCAACTCTTTGGATGCAGCCATCCAGCCAGTTCCTTATCCATTAAAGCTGTATCTTTCCAATTTAGAGACAAGGATGGTGTGTGAGACCATGAGGACCTGTCTCCAATAGGTGGAAACATAAAGTTTGAGACAAAGAGACAACAAGTATATCTGCACCTTGTCACTCATTTTCTATACTTCTAAGATGGCAATAATTCACTTATAGTCAGTTTGAATGCAATTCTTTACAACAGGTCAATACTCAAAATTATTAGTTACTGTCATGGAAATACCTAAAGGTAATCAGGAGTGACTTGTCAGAAGAAAGTGACATGGAAGGAGAAAAAAAAAAAACAAACACATAAAAGACTTTGCAGCCAGTACTAATAACAAAGAAAGCCACCTCTCATGTAAGAAAACAGATGGAACAAAAGCTATGGCATGAATTTGTCCGGTAAACAATGCTTATAAACAGAACAACTTAAAAAGGAGACTTAGCAGATGCATCTCTTCCTTTCCACCCTCCAATTGCCTACTAAAAACAGAGCCCTTGCCTTGCTTGCAAAAGAGAGAAACTTATGCAAACAGGCAAGAGATTCATTCCCTTGCTGGAGTATCACAGCAGCAGCAAAATGTAGAGGACCTAGCGGATGTCAATTGCTCGGCTTGAGCAGACACCGGTGGAAGGAGGAGAACCCTGAACGCCCGCCTTTTGCCCCAAAACTCCCCGGGAGCGGAGCCCGTCTCCCCACAAGAGGGGAGAGACAGAAAGATCCAGCCAAGAGCTCCGGGGGTGGGGGACAGGCAGGCGCCGCAAGCCCGCCGCCCGCAGCTCCGGCTCCCGGCACCGCTGCCATGCCCGGCCGGCAGCACAGCCGCCCGCAGGCCCTGGGCCGATCGCCCCCCCACCCCCGCTCCCCACCGAGGGGGCTGCACCCCTCCACCCCGCCCCGACACCCCCTCGCCCCCCCGCCCAGGGCAGCCCCCTTCTCCTCGCCCCCGCTCGCGGGCTCCAGCGGCTGTCGCTGGGGGGAATGGCGAGGGATGGGGTGGGGAGGAGAGAGCCGTTACCTTCGCTTTTGCCCAGGATGCGGCAGCAGAGGTTCTGCAGCAAAACGTTGGGGGATTTTTGGTCCGGAGTCGCCATCGCCACCCGGGAGGCAGTCGGCGGTATGAAGCGGGGGGGGGGGGAGAGCACGGCGAGATTACAGAAGAGAGGAGGCGCCCCTCGCTCAGCAGCGCAAAGACCCGGCGACACCTCCCACCCCGGCCGCCGCCGCCTAAGGCGCCATTTTAACAGAACCCGCCGAAAGCCGCAGCGGCGGCAGCCCAGCACCCACAATGCCCCTGCGCGCGGGGCGGCATCGGAGCGCGCCTCCACGGACACGCTCCGCCGCGCCGCCGCCGCCGCCCAGAGGTTCCGGGGGAGGCGCCGCCCCTCCCCGGCCCTCTACCGCCTCCCGCCGCCCCGTGTGGGGTCTGAGCAGCCGCCGGGCCTGGCACACCCCCGGGGGAGAGGGCACAGAAAGCTCCAGGGATGCCCGGGCGTTGTGAGGCAACGCGGCCACGACCAGGCCTAGGCCACCGCTGTGAGGCCTGCGATGCCCACCAGGCCCGGCCAAAAAGTCCTACAAATTTCCAAAAATGGAAGTTGAAAATTCCCACTCAGCAACAGCTTTGCAATTTTGGATAACGTCCTCTCACCCGTCTGTCAAAATCCCAGGGAGATCAGGCTCACTCATCCCTCCCCAGAGAGCGCAGCTGTGGGGTGGCTGCACTCACTGTAGTTCACTGCCTTGGGGAGCCAGGGCACCTCGGCAGCTGTTCCACACAGAAGAGTTACAAATCAGTGCAGATCTGGAAAAATGTGTGAAGATCCTCGACCGACATCCTCCCTGCACCACTGGTCCCCTGTGGAGGTCTCAGGCTCTGGCCAGCCAGGCAGCGCAGGACGCAGGGGCAGCAGGCGCATGGCTGGCCTGCCGTGCTCCCAATGCTCCTCAGGCCTATTGTTGCAATAACATTAAAAATGTAAAATTTAGATTAATAGCCAAGTTAACTGCTGCTATAGATACCCTTTCTATAGCCCCGTCCTTAATGGTTTGAAGCCAGAATAATGTTGGTTAAAGATTCATAATTTAAACAATGTGCCTTTGTCTGACCTGTCTAAAAGCAAGAAGCATAAAATTATAAAATACTAGCTCCATCAGCAACCCATGAAGAACTGCTTAGGTTTGCCAAACTACTGAAGAAACTAGGGGAAAGGTAATTCTAGCAGAGGTTACCATAGCCATCAACTCACGGACCCTCTACCCAAATCATGCCATCGACTCAAAAGAAGTAGGCAGAGTAACAAGACTGAACGTGCATACTAACTTACATGCTGGGTGAAGAGACCCTGACCAATCATTCAATAAAATAACAAGGCATATGTATTAGAAAGTTGAATATGTTAATGTTCTGTGTATCAATAAAAGACAATTTAGAGCTTTAAGGTGTGCTGTCTTGGGACAGGCACCCATACCTGCGCGCATATGTAATAAAATGAAATATCTCCACTCTGTGTGCAAATTGGCTCTTTGCACACTGGGTGATGGACCCAGCTTTTTAGACAACACTATCACTGCCTAACACAGACACTGACTTTCCAAGGTGTCTGACTTCCAGTTCTTTTATTCAGTAAATTCATGTTAGGCCTGGCCCAAAATACATAATTAAGGAATACGTGTTCTCCCTGTGCTCCTCAAGCTCTCTGTGTAACCCACCTCTGCTGTGTCCCATAAGAGGTGCTTTGAAACACTGCAGCAGACAGGTGGGCTTGGCGCATCGCCAGCTGTAGAGAAATATATTCCTGTTGTGCAACACACTTCTTTCTGGCAGCGCCTGTTGGCTTCATTATCTCTGTGTGGCCACAGCTTTGTGTGTATGCCTTCTGTGGACACATACATGCAGGCCTTTCATTATGGGAACACCATAGATGTAACCGATGGTTCATTACTAATGTGACTGGTAGAAACTAATCAGGATGGTAAGCCAAGAACGGAAATTCATTGAGGATGTATGGGATTTTGTTACTTGGAATATTGTAGTAGGACCATCATAGTCTTACCACTCGCATTCTAACTTTTCAAATCCTAGTGCTGCTTTCTTTAGACTCTTTTAAGAAGTAAGGTAGAACCCCAAATTAATAAAGCTATCAGAACTTTATCTCATGTGAATAATAGGCAGTTGTAATCTGCATCTTTAATAGTTCTGAAGAAAAGGCTTCAAAGATGGTGTTACTGTTTTTTGTACTGAGCAGCAGAAGGATCTCTCTTCCATTTTCCACCTGAAGCAGAAACAGTTGTTCTGCAAAAAGCCAATGACTCACTGCTGCTGACAGTCACTTCAGATTTAGATACCATCATGGAAGGTGTGAATCTGTCAAGCAGCAAATACAGTTGCTCACATGGGAGAAAAAAACTTTGTCAATAATATCAGGAAGTAGTGTTGCTTTACAGTATCTTTAAATTCCAAGGGAATCCAGTCACTCACAAATATCCCATTACTATGGATATTACTTATTCTTTCTGGTCATGCTGGCTGTTTTACCTATGGCAATTGTGTCACTGTTCTGAAATCAGAACACATTATGGAGCAGCACAATAAGAACATGCCATTAAAATGGGCTCACTCATGTGTGCCTGCAAGCAAAAGTACAATTACTAATCCAAGCTTTTCAACTTCAGCAAAACCACATCCTACGTTATGCTTCTGAAGTACTGTAATAGCCAACCATTCTGTTACATTACTGGGAACGTATTCTTTCATTTCCAGCCTCTTTTTCCTAAGGAAATGAGGCTTCTGCAGTTATTCTGTGTATCAGTGCCTCCTCATAACTGTTGGACCTCTTCATCAGTTTTAAACAAATTTAGTAGATGGGTAGAGTTCTTAAGGCTATTAACTTAGTAAAAGTTTTATGGAACTCAGTGGTTGAGAGCACTAAGGTCCGAGTTAGTTCCCCCTTGAAAACAATCATAGAATCATAGAATGGTTAGGGTTGGAAGGGACCTTCAAAGGTCGTCTAGTCCAACCCCCCTGCAAGGAGCAGGGACATCCCTGACTAGATCAGGTTGCTCAGAGCCTCATCCAGCCTGGCCTTTAACATTTCCAGGGATGGGGCATCCACCAGCTCTCTGGGCAACCTGTGCCAGTGTTCTACCACCCTCATTGTAAAAATTTTTTTTCCTAATATCTAATCTAAATCTATCTCCCTTTATTTTAAAACCATTAAAAAAGAAAAGTAAGGAGAAAGTAGTTCTCCCTGTCCTATTGGACAAACCTCCCTGGTTTGCTATTAGCAGACCAGCTGATTGGTTTGCATTCCTTGGACAGCTGGGTATATACACCTCGCCCTGAGCCAGCTACAGTACCAGCCCCTTCTTGTCTGGCCTGATAGATGGATGGTGCAGGAACTGAAGGTGTACAGGACAGAGAGCTCTGGAAATAATGTGAAAAATAGCCAGAAAGAAGCAGGAGGGATGCAGATTGCAAAGAAATAGAGGAAGCTAAGCTTCATTAGTTCTGTTCACTGCTCACAGATCTCCTTGCTTTTTTCTTTATGAAAAGAATTAATCCTGCAATCCTCTTTGGAAATGCTAATTCTGATCAGGCAAGTTGGTAGCATATGCAGGTTATTGTGGTTTTACCAGCTCCAGTACAGCTATGATCACTTAAATCAGCTTAAGAGGTCCTCCAGCATTTTTATGGACATAAAGAATCCTATCTTAATTTATTTCATTTTTGAAAAGCAAAAAAAATAGTATCTATTTTTTCTTACTGTATAGCTATAACCTTAGTTCAACCTTGCTGCTTGGCCTCTGAGCATTGGACGACAAAAAAAAAGTAACGGCCGTTCAGATTTTTCACACTACAGCTCTGTCAGTTAGTATAGTTGAATGCATGCTTTTACAAGCATGACAGTGACTTACAAGGAATTCAGTTTATCCATAGAAGCTTAAAGAGACTTGCATTCAGAGCTGCTGCATAAAGAATATATCTGTGATAGTAAATAGCTTTGTAACAGAAGAACATACAATGAGATCCAGCATGAGATGGAAGCTGAAGGTTGGCAAAATAAAGCTAGAAAAAATGATGGGCTTAATTTAGTAAGGATATTCAATCAGTAGAGAGATGTGTTTAAGAGCGTGACATTTTCTCCACATCTCAAACATTTTAAATCACTCTTCTGTTAGAGGCTTAGTGACCAGATACAAACCGACACAGAAGCTGCTGAGTTGTGTGTAGGTTGTGCACAAGACCAGACTGGAGGGCATCATAGTCCCTTTTGGTCTTAAACTTTCTAAATCTGAGCAATAATGCTAAGAAAAATTTCTTACCCTTACAAAAAAACCTGTGGGTTAATTGTTCTGGTTTTATGGTTGCATCTGCAGGGCACAATACCTTAGACAGCTCTGGCAGTTGGTGGGACACAGCAAAATCAGTAGAGCATCATGCTGACACCTCCAGCATTTCACTGTGCCAGACAGATAGACTTTGTTTGTGTGTCATATAACCAATATCAAGAATTATAATGGCTAGAGACAGTGGAGGATACTGTCTCGGCTGTGCTTGGCATATGGCAGCCCAGGAGGAGCAGCATCTGGGTCTCTCCTGGCTCCAGCACCATTTGGCTTCTGTACATGTATTTTGTACATATAATTTTTACATATATTCTGTACATATAATTCTGGCATATATTTTCCACATAGATGATCCTATAATGGGCAAGAGCCCTGCTATGCTGAGTCTGCAGTATTAAAAGGTTATTAAAAGTGTCTGCAGATCTAACTTTTGAAAGGCCATACATTTTAGGATGAGGTGTTGTTATTTGATTTCAGGTAGATTTCCCTATGCTCAGGTAGGGCTCAGATGAAGAGACAGTTTGATCCAAGCAGTTTCCCCCTGCCAGGTGTGTTAGTTCTGCATTGCAGCCTACTTGTAACTTTCACCACCTCTCCGTTTACAAAACTGTTCACTTAAGCTGTACTTCTGTTGATTGAGGAGTCTAAAGTGTGCTCCGTAACCTACAGAAAGTCCATTGAATGGACATGTATATCAAAAAAGAAACCTGTGTTTTGAAATACTTAAGAGATACCAGAAACTATCATTTAAGCTCTATGAGGGCAAAATTAAGGATATTTTCACTATTTATTTTGGACTCTTTTTTTTTTTCAGTATTTGCAGTAAAATAACAATTTTAGATGAATAATACTAGCTATCCTATAAACTGGAAGTAGTACTATGGTTTTTCTTCTCAGAACAGTTGTCTTTTTTTTCTGGTGGTGCCTCCACTATCTGATAAGTTTCATTTTGTCACTCCAGTACTTCTTAGCCATAAACAGAATTCCTTTCCGGTGTGAAGATATACAGACACACACAGATGGAAGCCCACTCAGTATTAAATGTTATAGATTACAGAGGGACAGGGGACAGCATTATATATCTTTCTCATGAATTAGTAAAACTACGTGACATTTTCTAAGTTCTGTGCTGCCCATTGCATCACAGTCATGTTACATGTATGGAGCTGCAGTAAAGAAATCACATTGAATCGTCTTCTCCCAGAAAGCGATTTGGTGAAAATATTTTGCAAGAACACTTCTATTTTATCAAAACCTCTCAAAATGCTGTCAAAATATTTTTGAAAGTTAAAGCCACTTTGTGGCACCTATTTAATTATAAAAAGCAGAGCAATAATTTTGGAAGGGAGCCTGGAGGATGAAGCTCCATAATAAAACTGAGCTGATATTTCCAAATATATGTTTCATTTTGTATACGACATCAGCTTTTCAATAGGAGTTTTGACCATATCTGGCTTCAGCATTTTAGAGCAAAGGCTTTTGATATTTCTCAGCCCTAGACAAAGGAGTGGGAGGAAACTACCAAAATAAGACACTGAACACAAAAATGGCATGTACCAGATCAATCAAAAAAGATGTACTAATGCATTTGTAAGGCAATTATGTCTATAAATGTGATAGCAGTAGGCAAAAGTAACACATTAAATATAGCATAAGTCAATAACAAAGCTCTACAAAGTGTCGCAATACTGTGCAAGCAGGAATGACAAGGTAATTGGAGTTTTTTGATCATTACTCTTTTTTATTTGGTGGTGTTTTAGCTAATTTTACTATAAAGCAAGAAAGTCAGAGGGGAGTTTTTATTATTATATTATTAACCTTAGTTTGTTTACTCATTTCACCAGGTGCATATTTATCTTGCCAACAGCAACTCTCTCATCTGTGTGAGCTGAAAGCCTCAAGGTCAAGGTTTGGGTTTGTCCTTATATCACAGGGGAGGAAAGACAGCAACCAGCTGGCAAAGGAGGAACCGATTCTTCCCATGCTTTTGTTTAAAATGTCAAAAATATTCATAAATGGATAAGCAAATGTCATATTTTGGTTGTATTTGAACTAGCTGTGTTTAGGCAGTTTTCTGACAGGGTACTCTTTGAGAGGTTAGTCTGAAGATTTCACTCTGCAATGCTTTTAAAAGTGTTTATTGATTTTTCTATTCTCCTCTCAGTGTTTGGAAGGTTTTTCTGATGCTCATTTTTTTTCTTTCCAATGAACTAGTCAAGAAAATGATGAAACTAGCTCTATCTCTAGCTGTGTTAAGTGCATAGGGTAAACAATTTTTTAAAAAGAGGAAAACATTTTCATTTTCTTTCCTGCAAGTTTATTCTGAGCATAGCAATTAGTCACTCTGTAAAAATATGTACCATACTTCCAGACAAAAATTACTGTCAAGGTAACAATATCCCCTGCAGAATACATCTTGAGCTTCATCTTCCTACAAATCTTGGATGAAAAATTCCTATTCACTTTAGTGAACCATTCATATTCTTGAAGATGATCATCCATCTCCTTAAGTCCACTTCATAAGAGCCTGAGCTTTTTTCCATTACAATTCTTGAGGATTATTGACTTCATTCACAGTATTAGGAGGAGTCTGTGCATATTACTATATATTTGTATGGAAATATATAAACAAACTTCAATCTGTAGCCTTCTTAAGAGAATAAGAACAATTCCTAGTGTTCCTGCCTGCCACATTCTAGCCTGATGATTAATATCCTGTGTAGCTAAATCAGTGAATACAGTATTTTTCTCTGCGTCCTGCATTAAACTATTGAATCGTTTTGCTATGCCTGGTTAAAAAACTACTGTAGTCTGTTAAGTTAAGAGGTACAATAAACTGGTTTAACAAAGTGACTTTTAAGGCCTGAATTTACAAAAGGATGTAGGAATACGTATCCTTATGGCTGTTAAAACATTGGTGGGTTTCAGGCTTGTAACTGTCTTTGTGAGTCTAAGCCTACATTACATGCTCCCAGATGCTCAGATCAGAGGATGCTGTAGGATTTCAAAGGACAGCTTATGATCACCACTGTTGAACCAGGAGCAATAGAGGGGCTATAGACAAAAAGAGCAGCACTGGAGCTGCAAAGATTTGCCGCTTCTTAGGTGTCTGAATTAGCAGGGGAACCATGTTTTGTTCCTAACAAAAGGAATGTTTCCTTGTCCTGTGGCAGGGTAGTTTTTCTGTAGGCAGCTTCTTTGTGTTATACTGTTCAAAAATGTCTTAAATATAATAGCTGGTGGGTTAGAAACTCCTCGCAACACTTCCTCCCTGGTGAAAATCTGAGGCAGTTAAAAGCACATTCTAGGAGAGTCAGGCTCCCAGAGGCAGACATAAATACACGAGAGGTACAGTCAGATAGTAACTGGAGCCTTTGAGAATGAGGTTTGTTAACTCTATTTCTTGGGTTTCCTCTGTGTGATTAGATCAGCTCTTAACTGAGAGCCTACATAGACATATCCCATGTTTCCATTTATAGTAAGTCAGATAACACCTTCCATCTCACAATGTCCGTCCCTCCACAAACATTTTCAGTGTTCTCTGAGGCAGAAAAGAGTTAGAATCCTCATTTCACACAGAATAAAATATGGAAATGTAGACAGGCACCAATGAAGCATTTTGCCCAAGGTTATAAAGAAAATATCTGCCCAGACAAGGAATATATCCCATATCTTCTCTTTTTTTGTATACTTTAACCACAGAACCATCTTTTCTTCCTACTTAGAATGCTTTCAGTGTTTATAAATGCTGCAATTATCCTTTGACTGCTTTCTATTTAAAGACAGGGATATGTACTCAGCACATCTCTAGGAGGCATACCAGCAGCATACATTTGCTACGAACAGATTGTTCAGGTTTTCTAAACCTGAAGAAAGAAGTCATTTTTATCTTTCTAATGCCAAAAGCATTTTAAAAGTAAAAAAAAAAAGGTCTTCTCCTCAGTATAAGAAAAAACAGTGAACACTATATTCCAAATAATTTAGAAAGACTAGTTTTTCTCTTGAAGATTGGAATTCACTGGATTATGATTACAGTTATCACTATTGCTTTATGAGTGAGAGAGTATAACAGCGGTGGCATAATCTTTGTGTAAAAGCCTTTTAATAATCTTGTTCAGGAATATCTTTTCTCCAAAATGAGTTGCTGGCAATTTGAAGAAAAGAGATTTGCCTTCAGTCGTTTCTGATTTCTTACAGAACTGAATAGCAAGGATTATTGTCCTGCCTTATACAGACACTATGACACAACTAAATTTGTGATCAGATAGTCAAACAAAGCAGAGTCTGGTCCAGGATACTGTGCAGGTTCATTTCATTTCCCACTCACTTCCTTTGCTGGACAGAAGCACAACAGAAACCAGGCAGAACTGTTTATCGAAGAGTTAAGATGGAAAACATTACACTGAGAAATTCCAACAGTCTACTTTACTGAATGAAGAAAGAATTTAAACAACAAACCTGACATGAGCTAATACTTGAAAAATCAATGTTAGCTGAAAATCAGAATTTTTCCTGAACTGTCTAGTGCAACGTGAGGCCTCTACATTCAGTTATAGGCACCTTAAGATTCCAGGTGCCTACTTAGGTTTGCCTAAGAGAAAGGTAGTCGTGTTTATCGTGGGAGGACTTCACAGTGTCTGAAGCTGTCAGGAAAAAAAGAAAGTCTGTAGCTGTGTAATGACAGACTGCCCTGCATATGTGAGGCAGGAGCACCGCATTCAACCTTGGCTCAGGGTTCTCAGTTGCCATTTGCTGTATACTACGTAAGGTCCTATGTTCTTGAACAAGGACAATACACACCACCACTGCATTTATCTAGCTCATATCTATTATGTGTGTTGCACTGGTGCTGACTCTTTAAAAGGTTAGGTAAGTATGAGAAAATATGTGTTTCCTCCCGATGTACCACAGCATTGCAGCCTTGCCTGTGCTTATCCACTGACATACAGGTTGCCCAGAGAGGAGGTGGAGGCCCCATCCCTGGAAACATTCAAAGCCAGGTTGGATAAGGGTCTGAGCAACTTGATCTAGTTGAAGATGTCCCTGCTCCTTGGAGGGGGGTTGGACTAGATGACTTTTAAAGGTCCCTTCCAACTCAAACTATTCTGTGATTCTATTTGCAGCAGCACATCTACAGAGCCTACTACCAGCGGACCAGGTGGTGCTGGTTACTTGGGAGTGCAGCATCGCTCATATCCGAGCCCTGCACGTTCCCTACTTCTACAGGGAAAGCAGGGCATAGGGAGGAGGCTGCTGGGTGCCCAAGGCTTCTTCCAGTATGGAGTTGGGAACTTGGAGGCTTATGCTTGTGAGAATTGACTCTGGGTCTTATATGTCAATGTAGCTGTCATTCCAGATGACAGGCTCCACATGTCTTCATGCAGAGTAGTGGAAAGAAGTTCTGAGGGGGCTGTTTGAAAAAATTAATGTAATAAGGGAACTATCTATGTTAATAAGTACTGGCTCAGCGAACATATTGTGTGCATCTGCTAATCATAATGTTTCTCTCATTTTAATAACCTATTATATTTTAAGGATAAATTAATCATTGTTTGGAAATGGACAAAGTTGTCTAGAGAAAGCTAACATTTTTAAAACATGAACTCTCAGCTGGAAATTATGGAAAGAGCAAATAATCAGCAGACTCTGGATTTCTGATGTCTATAACCAAGTTTTTCTTCTATAATGTAATTTAATAAAAACATGAGGCCATTTGGCTGCATGACAAGAACAAGTTATAGACTGTTGGGAGAGATCTCTTCTGGTGAGCTCTCCAGATTATATTTCTATCCAGGCTAGCTTCAGAAGACGCAGCTGAACAACTGCAACCTGATAACAGAAGAGTACCAGAGCAGAGAGAGAAATGGGACAAGTAAAACATAAACACTGAGACATGACATTTGGTAAAATGAGCACCAGGATCTGAATATAATATTCTGCCATAGAAAACAGAACAACACTAAAACAAATCCACGCAGAGACCTTTTCTCTGTTTAACATGGCAACTTATTAGTAAGCTGCGTTGCAAACCTGCTGCTGCTTGTCAGCACAAAACAGTGAAAGTGGTAATGTTCCTATTACTACTGTTACAAGGAGAATGCCATAAGAGTCTAACAGCAGGTTTATTTGGAATATTCAGCTGAAATTATCTGGCTGGCAGAAAGGAGGAGAGCTTCAGTTAGCAGGAATGTGTGCTTTCCCCCCAAACACTGGAGATCACTAGTTGTGTGGAAATGATGCTTGCATCCATGCAATAGACTGGGTAAGGCCGATCTTTTGCACCTTCAAAAGATCAACATCAAGAAGATCAGAGGGCCTTGTAAAAAATAGTTTGACATTCATTCTCATTCAAGAAACTGACGCCAGGTGGCACTACAGAAGGCAAAGAAAATTTTGCAAGTTATTAAAAACCAAATTGCGCTCATTCCGGCAACCTGTGCCCTCATCACCAGAATCCTCTGCCAAATGTCGGGACGCTGTCTGAGTGGTACTGCCCTGCCAGTGGCCATCATCAGTGACATTGTCATTAGTCTGAAGTCGCTGTTGCAGATCAGCAGAGATGAAAAGAAGAGCACATACTGTCTAGTTAATAAAGGATCTGTATGATATATTTTTTTTAACGCACGTAGAAGAAGAGGGTTGCTCAATTTTACTTTGCTGTTACAGGATGCATTAACTGTTCACCGCACATTCCTGGTTTCTGCCCACTGTCTCAGACTGCTACTGTCTGTGCGTGCTCTAGAGACAGTTCAGACTTGTCCAGACACCAAACTAACCTCCCTACGCACACCCCAGGGCACCAGCTCTTCCCAAAGCTTTTCCACTTCTGCTCAGGCAAACATCCTGGCTGTAGCTTAGCTTGCAGGCTTACACTTAATCATCTCAGCTGCTAAAAAAAAAAAAAAAAAAGAAGTGTGTTGCAACAGACAGATACCTTTCTTTCCTTTCTATCAGTGTTCATCTAAGGGAGGAATAACATGTCATCCCCTCGTGACTGGCCCAGAAGCTAAGCCGCTTTCTTGTCTCCCAGCAAGTGAAGCTAGCCTGACAGCACAGACTGAAGACCAGGAAAACTTCTGCTTACAGTGAGACTGCCTCGAAAGCTGGAGAAGAGTATATCAGAAGGGGAAAAACATCTTCCATCTGTACAGCTTGCCCAGGGTTCTGCATTACCCTGTCTCACCAGCCAAATCATTATTTTTAAGGCACAGATTTTGTGCTGATCACTAAACAATGCAACAACACCCAGGGACAAGGGATATATGAACATAATAAAGCAGGTCATTATACAAAATGTGTTACTCTCAGTGTCTCTGTAGATGAGTACATAGATCACACTGAAGTACAGCTTCAAAGATTCAATATAGCTATGATCTAGTTTATGTATTGTTAGTGCCCATCCATGGATCACCTCTCAGCATGGGAGATGATGGTATCTGTCTTCACATGCCTTCTCTTCCAAATCTTCCTCAGCCTTCTGAGCAAAACCTCTGATTTACAAAATATCAGATTGAATGCTTCATAAATTCCTAAGAGAATAGTGAGTTTTCTTGCACCAGGAGTGTGGCTTTTTGAGCTGTTTTGTCTATGTGACTCTCTCTCTTGGGGCACTAGCTTCCCACATTTCTGAGGGTTTGATTTGACAGACTGCTGCTGGACCACACATGTGCTCTGTATGCCACTGTGTTCTTCTTCTCCCGGAAGGTATTAAATATGGAGCAGTCCCATCTGCCATTCCATTCTTTTGCCATGTATAATCCAGAATAACAAAACTCTGTAGCAGTGGGGGAGGAGAACAGGTTGTGACAAGAGAATGAGCACAAAAATAAAATTTGAAGGAAAAGATTTGTTCAGAATCCAATGAATTGTCAGTGCTGTTTCAGTAGGTATCCAAGATTTCAGCTGGTGACATCAGTGCTGGTTAGGAGAGACAATAACATTCAGAATTTAAATATCAAGAGGATGTTCCATTTCAGACACTAGTAAATGGTTTGCAGATGACAGATCTAACTATAGAAAATAAAAAACTGTACACCTCCTACATCTGTTTCCTTAGATACCTGATAAAATGACATGCTGCTTAGACTGGGTTGAGCCCTTAATGCATCATGTCCCACCCCTTTGGGGATCTGCAGGGGAGCTACAAATAATCCATCTTTTTTTTTTTTTTTCTCCTAGAGAAATAAATTCCTCAAGTGCATGAGGGGACATGACACTGTCAGGCTTGCCAAAGGATCTATGTCAAATCAAAAAGACACAATATCACATTAGGGTGGACAAGATGAGCTGTGCAGGACACCTACCTGCTTTCACTGCTTTGGTGCATGAGAGCCTGAGGTTGAGATGATGACCTTCAGGACATTCTGCAAGATTCAACTGCTTACCCAACTCTTTTCTGCAGGTGTGAGGAAGGGTCGTATCATTTACTGCATATGTTTTGTTGAAGTTGGTATTTTTTTGGTGTGTGTAGCTCACTCACAGGATGAAATGGGTTTATGACAAGTCAGTGTATCATTGTTTTCAGATTATGAGTTCCATCTTGTAATTTATTGCAATTTTTTTTTTCACTAAAGGTAAAGATATAAACCAGAAGTGCATTTTATAACTTTTGGACTATTATTAAAAATTTTTGTTTTATCTTGTGTATTTTTGTACATATTTCTTAGAAACATGAATGAAATTGTGGAAAAGTCTTGACAATAGATGCATTATTTATGATACACTTTATTCTTCCTATTTTGAAAGTGTATCATCCACTGAAGAGGTACATATCTTAGATCATTAATTACATATACCAAAGAATGGACATCAAGGTAGAAGAATATGTATATACTGAAGCCTATTTGGTAGGGAAAACAAAGCACAAATACTAAAGAAAGTCTTTGATTTTACAGCAAGATGATGAGGATCTTCCAGAGTTCATTGCAGGAAAGCACTAAGAAACAGTTAGCTTAATTAACTCTATATTATAGAAAAGTAACATTAATTTTGGATAGGTATTTTCCACCATTATTCACTCAACCACATCATGCATTTTTGAAGGCACAAGAATATTTTTCTGGGACATTTCACACAGAATTAAATACACATGCCAATTAAACAGTTCTTAAAACATCTTACATCAGTATAACTGAGATCAATTTTGGGTACAGCTGTCAGCTGAAAAAAGGAATCAAAATTATTGACAGGGTTTACTTTGCAGTTCGTGCAAGTTCATTTTCCATTGACTTTGCTGTCATCTGTGCATCGTGGCTGCTTCTCTTTTCCAGAATAGGTCTGTTCTGTTCCAACATCTTTTGTGCTGTAAGATGCCATCGTAGAGCCTCAGTATTCTTTCCAGTAAACAGATTCCTCCAGCTCAATAACACTTTTCTCTTGGTTTGTTTGATGGGGCCGAGGTCAGGAAACAAAAGGATTTTGTTCTCCCGATACTGGATATTGCCTTGCTGGAGTTGCTTTCAGCAGTCTATCCTGTTCTCCTATTTCAAACTGAGACGAAATAAAACCACTCCCACTGTCATTCGCAGTCACGTTCTTCTCACTGGTATCCTACAGCACTTTTCCACAGAAAATTTGTTCTTCCCTGACATCAATTTCCAGAAGTTCAGCAGGAGTTTTAATAATAAATGAAGCAGGATCTATCTGGCCTGTGCTAGAGGGGAGACAAAGGCTGTGCAGAACTTCAGACCTTGTTTGGTTTTCAGTTGCTTCCTCCTTTTTCTCTAGTGATACACATTTCACAAAGGAATATAGACACCTCAGCCACCTTCTCCACCTTCCGTCCACACAGTTTTAAAAGCACTATTAGGCTCTTTACCTCGCCTTATCGTGGAAATACAAGCTTTCAGGAAAGAAGTAGAAGAGTCAGATATGGGCAGAAACAATTTAGTTATCTTACCATAATCTGCCCACATTCAATGGTATCTGAACTCAGAGCTCCAGAGTGTGGGCACATGCTTCCGATACAGCCCAGACCATACCACAGAGGCCTCAGTATGTACTTGTTATCTAACTCTCTGTGAAATCTGATTTGCCAAATACTTTTTTTAAACTTATGCATCCAGAAGCTATTATTTTCATACCATTACCAACAAGCTGCCTATTCTGAGAGCTAGAACCAGACTTTCATCACAGTGATGCACAAAATGAAATCTATAATTGTTTTAAAGAACATTTTAACTATATTCCCTATACATTTCTTAAAACACATAGTTTAATGCTAACTGAAAAAAAAAAACAACAGTCAAGGGCAACACCACCAACCGCAGCATTTGTACTTTCCTTCAATTTTTTAAACATTTGAGAATAAAGAACATAATACTTAGTTTCTCTTCACAAATACCATCTCTTCTTTTCCCATTACAGTTTGACAATGGATTACTGTGTTCTCTGCTGCAAGTAATCATTGATTAGATCCTTCTACTAGCTAATTGCAAGCAAACCCTTCCTTAAAATTCTTGCCAGGAATTCCAGCCAGAGAAGCCTCTGTAGCAATCGTGCCAGGCTTAGCTCTGTGCTAACAGAATTGTGCAAGGCAGAGCATGCATTGCATGGATTGCGTGCATTGTATGCATTGAGAAAAGCTATATGCATCTTAGTAGAGTTCAAAGAAACACATGTAGTTGGTCTGGATCTGAACAGCACAGGCATTATCACTGTGAGCTTCAGCAGCAACGCTCACGCTTCCCACAGGCAAAGCAGCGGTCACATCCCAAACTCTCGATACAGTCAAAGACTTTGATAGCAAGCGTCCTTTACATTCAACAAGCCTACTATACACCTGGACAATCTGCCATGTATGTGTTTCTGCTGCAACTTTCTGTTGTTCGTGATGTGATCGTAAACTGATCATTTGAACAAATTTAAATGAACAGTTACGATAATCCATTACCACTTCCAGAACTTTTAGCAAAGACTTGTTTTTCCATAGGCTTTTCGTGACAAAACAGATTCATAATGTTACGTTCCCCTGCAGGCAAAGACTTACTGGCTAAAAAACCTCCCTTGCTGCCAATTGGAGAAGCAAGAAGGAAGGACAGGAACATTTTAGCTCCCTTTTGTAACATACTGTGTCCTTGTGTTAGTCTTGAGATCTGCAAAGTAGTTGGAGAATATGCCCTTTGAGACCATCAATAGCTTCTCCATCACAAAATTTCTGCTCTTTCCCCTTCATCTCTGCAGTTAAAGTAGTGTCAGCCTTTTACACACATCAGGATGTAAAAACGGTGGATAGGTTAAAAATCATTTAATTTTTCAGAAATCTAGAGGCACAACAGCAGCCTTTTGTCTTTCCCAATTTTTTATTTTGACATGCATGCTAACCCATAGTGCAAATATCTCAGCATTCAACATGACTAGAAATGTACTTCTTCTCATGTGAGTTTTCAGAGTGCATTGCTGAATAAAGTAGGTGAAATGTTAGTTTAAGGTCTAAAATGATCATGTTCTGAAGCATAGTTGTGTGCACGCATGAGAAAAGGCAAAAAAGCTGACTGATAACAATACCATTGCAGATAAAAGCTCGGGAAGGAATTCTTTTGTCAGAACATCCCTGTAAAAATAGGAAAACATTTTTCTGGATATGTATTTTTTTAATACCTTAATTATTTATATATAATTCTTAGGTTTCACTAATAGAAAAAGTAGACAAGAATAAAGAAAAAGAGTTAAAAGACCTTTAGTTAAAGGTCACTGAACAGACAAATTTTGATGACTCAGACACAAGATGAGCAGGTTTATTTACTGCTAGGAAGTGGTTCTTGTCTGTTTTGCATAGTTGAGAGCCATCCCTATAAAATCTTTGGCCATTTTCCTGGGAATGTACAGCTGCTGCCATAAAGACTCTAGGTGCATACCATAAAAGCCTATTTTAACTTTTCATGGCACTAGGACTCTGCCTCATTTTGTTTCACAGTCTACATTTTATCCTGAATCAACTCCATGGACTTCAGCGCAGTTTTTCTCACTTACGCAAAGGATGGATATGGCTCAGTCGGTTTGATTAACATTCTGCTGTGACTCAGTCCTCCTGTGAAGAACACCTCTGAAGATATACCTGTGTCCTGGAACCTCCACTTTCATTCTGGCCCCTACAGATGTTTCTCTTCTGCAGCTTGGCCCTTGCTGCTCCCTGATGATACTGATTAGGGAGCAGTCACTGGTAGAACACCACCATGGTTACTTCAAGGACAGAGAAAATGCTTGTAAAACCGCTTCTGAATTCTATGCATGCTTGTATTTCCTGGGAATCTTTTAGAAAACAACCTTAGGGCGGTCAGAATGACATCCTCCATTCCCCCCAGCATTATGAAAGCAGCATCACACAATGTCAACCAAATATAAAAGAGTGTATTTCTGCGATTCCTACGAACTGCTTAGTTGATAAACTCTAGACATGCTTTTGTCTTGTCAGAGGTAAGAAAAGACTGGGAGAAGTATCATTAGGCTTTAATGGAAAATTAAAAGTGTTTTGAGTAAATCAAGGCATTGTTGTGGATAGGCTTTAACTGTCATGATGTGGCTATGGGAGAAATATTGTTGATGGAATCTTTTTTTCACCATCATGATGAAGGCTGACAGTGCTAATGGGGTAGGCTGTGAGGAGAGAAGAAAGGACTTAAAAGTCTTTTAGCCTGTCCTAATAAATCTGCCTCTAACAGATTATGAACAGACGATCTTTAACTTAAAGAATTAATAAAGTATGTAATAAAAATGCTTGTGTATTTATGACATGCCCTGCTTCCATCTGCAAACTGAGTAAAGTCAAATAACGATTCAAGTTGCCAACAGAAGAACTTTTGCTTAAGTCTCATTTTGAAACACATCTGAAAACAATCAGTACTAGCTAGGATTTCTTAACTGCCAGGGGTGACAGGTATCTATTTTTGATGGAAAAGATGAGCTCTTGCAGAACCATCTCTTAATATGGAAACACTGATCCACATTCCATTAATTTAGAATGAGAATTGCTCATATAAAATGAAAAGATCCTGCTCCACCTGCTACAAGTCTGAAATTAATAAGAAATATTTTGCATTGAATTAATTTTGAACATCTTCGCATGACATTCCATGATAAGATTTTGAAAGAACATATATCTATTCTACGTATTTTGGAAGAAGACATTTTAAATCGTCTTCTGAAATATGTATTCCTTCCTGCCCTGGCCACACACACACACACACACACAAAAACTACTCTAGGGCAGTTGCATTACTCAGAAATACTTACTTTGGTCTGAAAATACATAGAACAAATCCTATCAGTGAGAATAACTGTATTTTATGATGAAAATCTAGAAGAAAATGTAATATGTCTTACATAGTTTTTCCTATACAATAATCCAGCAGAGTTCTTCCTATATGATGATCTAGCAGAGATTTTAGTTTTCCATCCTTAAATGTAAAGATATAAGTAATAATAATCTTAAATTTGGAATAATTTAATATTGTAATACATCAGAGTTAACTTACCTTAACACCACTACAATTACATTTTCTGAATGACCTTATTTAACGTCACTGTAAATGTGGTGAAACATGTTGTCAACTCAGCACAGATGACTCATAAGACAAGGTGGAAATTCCCCAAAGGACCATGTTCTTCTTTTCTACTAAAAGAAAAATTCTGTCATGGGAGCAGTACCTGCAGGAGTTTCCCCAGGTTAAACACTTTATACCCTTTCCTGAAGGAAGAGCCGTACTGCAGGTAAGAACATGAGGTTTTAGCTCTCAGTTTCCACAGGAGTCTGTGGAAGTCCATGGAGATTATGTACTTTTGTAAAAGCTGTAAGCCTTCCTGTTGCTCTTCCACTGAGAAACACAGTTAAAAGTACCAGCTATTCACTACAGATGCCTGTATAACTGCATGCCTTAAAAATTCCCAGTGTGGAAAAGGTATCAAAGGAAAAAAATGCAGCATATGGTAATTTTCTGTACCATTCTCCGCTGTGTACCAGGTTCTCCTCTAGAACCATATTCCCATGGTAAATTTTTTTGACAAATACAAATCAATTCAAGGAGTTAATTTGGACTTAATAAGATTTAGTCACTTATGCAATTCCCGTTCAGTTAGTCCTTCATAGTATCTTGAGATTCAGTTCTTTATACTGGATCTAATTGCCAATAAACCAGTAGCAAAGTATCCGTATTTCAAAGCAGAAAATCCACAAATTCAATATACAGGATTATTTTATAGTCCTAATAGTTCAACGGTTCCATATCAGCAAATTGAATGCACGTCACTGAATTTATTGAAGTCAAATTAATATGACCAAAACTGTTACTATGCTAACTGTTGTGCCTAAAGGTTCTAGCAAGGAGGGGGAACCCATTTTTGGCCCTGTTGCCATAGAAAGTCACCATTACTTACAAAGGGCTTCTGATCTCGCAAAGTGCTATCTGAGTGCTCAGATTATGTTAATTGAATTTATTCATGTACTAAACAGGGAAGATGTGTAAGAGGGAAAAAGAGAACCATATCATGTTAACATTAAATTAATATCAAGATTCATCTGTTACATTAGTGGTAGCTGTCACTAGCAGTATGTGTTAAATAATTCTAAGCAGAGCTTAGAACACTTGAACACTTAATTTAATTCCTCCTCTATGTTACATTTATTATTTCCTTATCACCTCACACAAAGGCATTTTGCATCTCACACAAAGGTCACTTGAGATGCTGCTTTGACATGATGTGTATAAAACAGGTATGCTACTGTAACTCTAACATCATTTGTATTCCACTTTTCATCAAGATTTCAATAACTTGTATTTAAAAGACATGTAGACATGGTGCTTAGGGGCACAGTTTAGTGGTGGACTTAGCAGTGTTAGATTAAGGGTTGAACTCAATGATCTTAAGGGTCTTTCCCAACCTAAATGATTCTATGACTTGATTACAGCTAGTACCATCCCAGGGTGGCTCTGCCTTACCTCTAGGAGTTCCAAGGATTTACAGTAATTTTCTTGGATTGTGTTAGTGTTTAAGCTAACCAAGATTTAAAGAGTTTTTCAGGGCAAAGAAATAAAGGTCACCCTGGGATGTCAGGAAGGAGCATTAATTTGGGCAGAATTGTATCATAAGTAGAATGTCTTAAATCAGGGCAATAACTTGAAGCTCTTTGATCTCTAAAACTACTTTTATATATGTGACATACAAATAGCTGGATCATAAGTCTGTATGACTGTATGCAGCTCAGTGATATAGAACATATATCATTATGATACACAGGAAAACAAGATGTATATTAGGAAAAAGGCTAAAGTGGCAAATATCAGCTAAAATATCACGTAATAGCCTGACATTTAGCATGAATTAAAATGCATGATAAAAAATTATCCTTAAAATATAGTTACAGCAGAGCAAATATTTTAAAGGCTGCTCTACCTAGTACTCTCCTTTAAACACTTAAGTGGATATTCATATGGAATTACAAGTAAAAATGAGTACCTAGTTAAAAAGCATGGTCAAATTGTCACTTGTCATTGCATTATTATGTAAAATAAATTAGTAGGCTCCATTAGTTTCACCATTTTGGCACAGTTTTCACAATTCCTAAGGTTTTTTAACTGCCACAGATATCTATAGAATATTATTCATGCTAGGCAACCGTGTATCAGCTATAGTGGACAGGCCAAAAACTTAAATAATTTTAATGTATTAAAGTAAAATTATTTAAATTAATTAATTTTGTTGCATTTGCCATTGTGTTGGATTTCAAGTCTTTTTAATGGGTATGACCAGTTTTAAAAAATATATCAAATAAAAGAAAAATAATACCAACTTTCTCTCATGGATGAGGAATTCAGTCTTTTTATCTTGTTGAAAACAATACTGCAAATAATCATGTTTATTTGTCCTTTAAAAAGCCACCACTCTCTCAAATGTCATTTTATATTTGATAGTACAGGACTGACCTGACTTTAATGAAGAATTATATTTTATATTAGATACAAAACTAATCGCACATTACATAACAATAGATGTGATTATTTCCCACTCTATTACATATCATAGCTTTTCAAATATGATCCTTTTCAAATATTAGGAAAATAATCTTATCCATCTGAAACATGACTGGTTTCAGCCTTTACAATGGCCCAACTTATACATCCCTATAGCAACAATATAAATGCTCTCTATGAAAAAAAAATCATGATTATATATAGCAGATAAAATCAAGATGCCTTGGTCCAAGAGTCTACAGCAATATCCTGTTACATATATTACAGAGCTTTCGTCATGTGAAACTGATTTTAAATCCAATGTCCTGTGATCTAAACATCTATTGACATCTGAAGTAAACAGAAAAATCAGTGCTGACAGCATGAAGTTACTTTGAAAATGGATTTAACCTGTACTTACCCTATAGTATACCTCTTGGGGATTTAGCCTCTAATGGCCAGAATAGTTCCTGACAGAGTTTCATTCCCTTATCTGCCCAGCTCAGTACTTGGCCTGTGACCGCCTTGTTCACCTGAGCTCCAGCTCCCTACAGCCCCCACCTGCCTTGTGCCACCTATGATGCAGGGCCACTGTAACTCCCATGGTAGCCACAGACTCATTGGCTGATGTGTCCGTTCTCCAGCAGACACACAGGCACTGAAAAGAGCTGTTGCTGAATACTGTGATGGATTCAACCAGGATGCAGTGATGCCAGCATATCCAAGTGCACTTGGGGTAGCATTAAGGCCTAGCCTAGTTGTACTTTTCTCCCCAATCCGTCCTACAGTTTACTTGGGCCAGGGTTCAGCTTGATCGAACTTTAGGTGTTTACTGTAGAAATGTCTGCATATAAGCAGGTGTCTATAGTTCAGTTAAATCAACAAGCCATTATGGTCAAACGCATGTGGAGGAAAATTTTTCTCATCCTGAAGGAAGTACATTTGGTGAACAAAAAGCCTCTCCAAGTTCCCTGCCTGTACTGACTAGCTCTCCATTGACTGTGGTAGGAGCTTAGACACCTCACTCAGGTGGAGATTCTTACAGTGCAGACACTTCAACTTAGAGCAAGTCAGATTGCACTCCTAGATTTCATGCCATGGTGTACACTTGTATTTAAATAATTTGGAAAGTCTGGGCTAAAATCATAGAACCATAGAATATTTTGGGTTGGAAGGGACCTTTAAAGGTAATCTAGTCCAGCCCCCCTGCAAGGAGCAGGGCCATCTTCAACTAGATCAGGTTGCTCAGAGCCCCATCCAACCTGGCCTTGAATGTTTTCAGGGACGAGTCAAGGCACATGAAATGCACCACGGATGTTTGTTCTCAGTTTCCTTTTGTAAGTGAGGAGAAAAGTACTTTCTCTGACTCACAGTGCTATTCTAAGACAAAATACATTCCAGGCAATGATACAAAAAGATAAAATTGTTGTGGACCATTAAAGTATCTCATTATATATAAAAGGGACAAATAATTTAAGAAGTCATAGAAATGTCTAGTTTATTTTCTCAGTCTTTGCGTGTTAAATAAAAGCTCATATAATACAGATTTGGATGAACATTGTTGGTTACCATTTATCGATTTTTCCATTAGAAGCCTATTCTTAGGCAGCTACCATAGAACCTAATATTATGGTGTTCTTGCTTGTCACTGCTAGGAGAGACAGAACTAGCAGTCTAGCAAATTTCAAAGCACCCTTGAGAGTATTTTTACTATAATATCCTGTGTTAGTGCTGGTTAAACCCTTATTTATGTCCTTTAGCCCATGCTCTTGTAACAAGATACTGAAGGGAGAGCATTTTTTTGTCTACTGCTTTCTTGTCTAGTGCCAGGTGGGAGGCACCAAGGTTTAGCATCTAAGGTCTTAAAATTTCATGTTTTAAGGTTTAACCCTGTTAGAAATGTAGTGCTGTTTCAGCCATGAAACTGTTCTATTCATAAATCCAAAATACAAGAGTATGATTCAAATAGTTTGCTCAAAAGAATGCTTATTAAAAGACTGAAAATCTTGTTTAGAAGAAACAGTAAGCAAAATATACTCATTCTGAGCTCCATTACAATTGAGTAGGTGGTTAAAAATTTGGATCATTTATAATGCAAAAACATTTATCTTGCTTTCCTGTGTCATTTTCTTGATGCTCTATCAATTAAAAAAATAATCTTTTAGGCAACTTTATGACTTAGTATTCTGATTCTTAGACATCTAATATCAACTGAAAGAGAGTCTATGGCCTACGGTATCCAAAGACCCTCATATCCCAGTCCTTTATACTCTGTGAATAATTTTGAAGTTGAAATTGTGAGAGACCTCATCACCATATCAAAGATGTCAAAGATTCTTCAGAATTTCAATAATGCAATATTGAATCAGAAATATAATTTGGGTGAGGAAAAAGGTGTCTAAATTTTTTTAGTCACTGTGCTTTTTACATCTTATAGCACTCTTGCCTATCTCTCTACTCTGGGTCCTCTCTGCCCTTCAATAAGCTCTGGAAAAATTTCCCAATTTCCCCTCAATAAAATCAAAGGTTTTAGGGGCCTCTTTGATCTTGCCTGCACCCAGCTGAGCATAAAAGAGCAAATGTTTTGGATCCTGATTTGCATGTCAGCTATTCCGGCATGACATAGCAGAGAGTATCAAGCTCACTAGGTCTTTGAAGCAACAGGATCTGAATTTTTTTCATAGTTTAATAGATATGAACTGACAGACTAATGTCTATCTGTCACAGCAGGGCAATGGTTAGGATATAAAGGTATCAGACCTCCTCTTCTTTGTGCTTGGAGTGTCTGGCCTGACTGGCTTTTGGAATTCCTTCCAGCAGGGCCTTACCTGAATTACCAGGCAGAGGTGTGACAGACTTCTTTCAGAGTTACTCTGGAGCTTTGCTGGGAATAGCAGTTCCTAGTCCTGCTTTTTCAGGCAATCATTTACAGAATTACTCTTTCCCAAATTGTCCGTGTGAGAGGACAGAGCTCAAGAAAACGAGACACTCTGGCTCTCACAAATACTAGGCTAATGACAACTGACCTCTCCTGATTTCCTGTAGCCTTCTCTGGCTACAGTCCATGATTTTCCCTCTCTCTCGACTTCAGGCTGCTGTGTCCCATGCTCAATCCCAGCGACTTCAGGCTTTCTAACATGTATTTAGTTCCTCCAGCTTGCTTTTCTCTGGAAGATAAGACAGCAGTACACATCGTCTTTAGAATTTATAAGTAATGGAGCATGGTGGGAAGGGAAGTATGTAAGAGAAAAGTAAATTCTAAACTAATGAGGATTTGGCACAGATCACAGGTATCTTCCCACATGGGGATCCTTCTGGTCTACATCATTTCTACATCTTCCAGACTCTCCCCCTGCTGAGACCTCTAAGGGTCTGGGCAACATAATCAGCTTTCTTAGCACAGAAACCAATTACATTCCTATCAATGTAGACCAACAGGGCACTGGAAGAGCATTAACCCACAACGAAGTTAGTAATTGCATCAGTGGCTCTTTTGTTTTTCCTTATTAAAACTAGGCATATTTAGTTGTGGTAAAGAATACTTGTTAAATTGTTACTTGTTTAAGCCAAAGTGCAAACAGACGTACAAATTTGATGAGATTCCAGGCAAGGATTGTTACCCTGAATTTCTTGAAGTGTCGGTGTCCTGTATGACATCAATTTAAACCTGGTAAACATATAAAAATCATGCCCAACTGAGAGAGGAATGATGTGGGAAAGGTCACAAAAGTTTAAATTTCAGTAATAAAAAATTAAAGGAAAAACCTGAATAGTATGCAGAGCAGTGGAGATACACTCATTTTGCTGGCAGTACCAACATCTTTTAAAATCTGTTTAACTAATCTGTAGTTTGGCTGAACAAGCAGAAATTTCTGAACTGAATTCAGTGATCTAATTTTAGTCAAACATGGTTGAAATCAAGCCATATACATGAAACACAGCCAACATTTGTGGGTTGGGTACATCTGGACTCGCTGATTCAACATGAGATACTATAACATAAATTACTTTGAAGGAAATGGTCCTCTAATAATCCTTTCTTGAACCTTAATATCTAGGGTATTAGAGGATACAGAATAGGTGAAAGTTGCAGCTGTATACTTAGTCTGAAATCTGTAGAAACCGTAGAAGCAAAACTGGATGCAAATATTTCCAGAACAATGGAATCCCTGACAGACAAACTAAGATGAGCAGAAATAGGCATGTTTTCTGAAGTTACACAGAAAGGAAAAGAACTGACTGAACTTTACACTTATACATTGCTATCTTCTTATGTAGAACAATTTTTTAAATGTGTTTCTTCTGGAAAATAATTGCTTTTATGATTGCCTTCTCTAATCTCTGAAATCTTCCCTGATCCAGAGATTTTCATAAAGGAAAGGACCTCAAATAACATGGCAGACAAAAACTCATCATAATGAAAGTGAGTTCAGAGGTTGAAAAAACGTATATGTTCCTGATTCTCCTGTCTTCTTCAGGAAGACTGACCATTTCCACTCTTCAAAGAACAAGTTACTTACAGCTCTCTGTATCTCCAGCTCCAATCACTGGCAAAATCTTGGCAGCATCACATACAGAAACAAGGTAAAAGCAAGAAAATTTTGTTTGTCTCTTAACTGTATGCTGTAATACTCTTATCCAACAGCCAATATGCTGTTTAACTGCTTATCATCATACCTCTCTCTTCTAAACAAGACTAGTGTATTCATTCTGGACAAAGCATGGTAGCATTTTCCAGCTGTCTCTCTGCATCGGCAACATCATGTAGGATTAATAAAATGCCATTTACATTCCTAGACTATTATTATAGAACTGACTGTTTCTCTTTTTTAATTGGCCCTAATATTTAGATGCATTTTTTAATCTGCATTTGGCCTCTGCCTGTCACATAAGAATCATCAGATTTTCTAGCATACAGTATCATTTCATCCTATAAATCATATTAGCACAAGGAACCTTTTTTTCCTAGGGACTGTAGTGCCTACTAGATGCCAGGACACTGTTTTGCTGTCTTAGTGTTTCCTTCCATCAGAGATTTACTTTCAATAAGTGATTCTGTAAATGTGGCCAAGTCCTTTAAAGTTCCGTTGAGCTTGTGTTCCTGGCTCTGTAATGCTTCTTAGGGCTGTGACCTCAAACTAAGAGCATCCTAGAAAGTAACTCCATTCCTTTTTCTACTGCAGATACAGATTTTTGTTTATAATGCTTTTTCACAAATAGGAGCAAAATGGTCTTTGGAAAAATTTCTTGAGTCTCCTTTTTCATTACCTAACAATTTAGACCATTTTGCTAATACAAAAGATGACTTTTGCAGGACAGATTTAGGGAAGTCAAGCTATTTTGAGATACATGATTGCCCCTACTTCCCCTTCCCCTCCCATTTCAGTTTACCACTGTAGATTGGGACAGACTAAGACTTTCTTAATCTGTTGAATGGAAGCTAAGAAATAATGTAGCACAGCATTTGACAGATTCTGCAGCTGCTACAACTGGGGTCCCCTTCCTCCCCCTTGGCAGGCTGGTGCTGAATCCTGCCTTGAAACAGATCATAAAATGTAATTGGAGTGTGACTGACATCAGATTATGATATTGTTGATACCCACCTATCAGAAGCAATATATCTCCAGAGTTTTAAATGCGATATATAAGTGAAAGGAGTGCTATTATGACACTTTACAGCTATTTGCCCCTTAGCATTAAACCTACACTAAGTAACTGAAGTCTGCAGGGACACACCTCCCTGTCTGCAATGAAGTGCTGTGCAATTCCAGGCTGGTTTGATTTTCAGATACAAATGTCAAGGACACAAAAACTCAAGCATGATAAATCATTTGCCTCTTATGTGCCTACATCAGATGTATGAACAATCCACTGAGATCTGAGGGGAAGCCATGCCAAATTTTCTAGCTTTTAATAAAAAAGCCTTGGCAGCCTATCAGTATAGGAAGAATAACATGCAAGCTTATTGAGAAAGGAAAGGATATTTCCTCAGAAAGCACTTTTTTAACCTTAGTCACGGAGGAAAGTTCATTGTCTTCACCTTTTCCTGGCAAACTTAGCAGGCTACATAAAAAAGAGATGACATGTTAGGCTTTGTCAGTAGTGGCTGGAACACCTGGAAACCATATATAGTACAGGATGTTATGCAGAATGATATCACTGTATCATAAAAGGAGGAAAATTGCTGGGCAAAAAGGAAGCACAGTTATGCTTTTCTCAGTGAAAAGAAGACTTAAGTAAAAGCAGCAATAAGTAGGATATATTTCACGTAATAATGATTGTGTATTTGGAATAAGAGCATCTTTAGAAGTGTAATAAAAGTAGAGTAGCCTCATGGTATCTGCTCTTTGCTATTCTTTGCCAACTAATTAATATACAATAAAAATTCAGGCTTCTGAACTAGGCTTTCTAATGCATTTGTATAACATTATTGGCATATACAGCACTGCAACACTTCTTTAGGCCTATGAACATCACTAGTTTTATTACTAAGTGCTATTTTAGAATCATAGAATAGTTTGGGTTGGAAGGGACCTTTAAAGGTCATCTAGTCCAACCCCCCTGCAAGAAGCAGGGACATCTTCAACTAGATCAGGTTGCTCAGAGCCCCGTCCAACCTGGCCTTGAATGTTTCCAGGGATGGGGCATCTGCCACCTCTCTGGGCAACCTGTTCTTGCATTATTCAGTAAAGTTATTTTTACAGTATTTTGTTTATGTGATGAACATAAGAATAAACCAACTCAATACTCATATTTCTAGCAGTTTCCAATTTCGTGAGTAAAAATGCCCAACTATGCTTTCATTGTAAAATAAAATGTTTTTTTTTTTTATAAAGTCCCATCAGAGTACTTCACTGACTCTTGCTGAAGTGCAATTACCTGTTTACATTCTGTATAAACACAACTAAATATGTCCTGCTGATACCAGCAAATGCACAGCTGTGAGATAAAATTTTGTTTGTTTGCTTTTTAAAATTTTCTGAGTGTAACAGAGTATTCCCACAGCCTTCTTCTGCCTGCTGAGTGTGACACTGAATAGAAAATACTATGACTTCACAAATGCTTTTATTATCCAGGGTTTTGGTGCTATTAAGGGCTTGTCTGAAAACTACAGAGCTGTAATGGGGCCATCCAAATTCTCTTTGTACTCAGTAGCTTGGGCACTGGCAACACACTAGTCATGAGACAGTATATGTTGCTTCTTGACTAAAATTAGCTTATATGTCCCATAACTCTGACAGTTAAGGGATATGTAATATAACATAGTAATACAGTTTCAGCTAACACCATATTCCAATTTTTTTCAGCAGCAAGTTCTTCTTTATGAAAAGTATAATGCCTGTGTATATGCATTGCATCATCCTGTATATGTATCCTGCTATATATACATATATGTAATGCATCTGCAACTGGATTATGCATTATTAGAAAGGTGCCATGATTTTGTATCACCATGTGTGGGTATGTACAGTGACTAGTACTAAAGGGCCTCACTGTAATTAAAATGTTAAACAGAAAAAAAAAAGGAGTTTGTATGCATGTGGCTGTGTACCCATTTATAAATAATTAGGTCAGGAACTAATTCATAAAATAAAGAGCTATCTAATACCCATCCTTCCTCTGTTCCATCTCCTTCCTTCCCCTCATCTCTCTTATCTCTGGCTAGCAGTCTTGGTCAAATTTTTTCATAAGGCTTTGTTTCTGTCTCTACCACCACCACCCTTCACCCTCAAAGCAGCTTCTTAGAAATCCAAGAAGTCATTCAAATTGATAACGTGTGCTGAACGTTAGGAGCAGACTCATTTCAGTTACACCCATGCCAGCCCACTGACGTCAATGGGGCTACACAGTAGCACGCAAAGATGGGAAGGGAGCCTAGGGGCTAAGTATTTAAAGGAAGGAATCCCTGACTCATGACCTTAAAGCATGGAAGCCTTCATAAATCACTTCTCCCGCTACTGGATTCTTCCCTTAATATCTTGCCTTTGATGAGTAGCCTGAGCAACCTCCTCTTTCCAAAGCGGGAGGAAAGGCACAGCGGGGAAGAGTGCAGCAAGCTGACATTTCTCTTACTCCCTTCTCTAAAGCAATATGGAAAACTAAGGCAGAAATTTAAAATTCTGCCACATAAGAGATTGTTCTTTGCTCATGTACTTCTCAGTATAGAGGAGGCAAAGTAGTCACTAACTGATAATTTCAACAGCAGTATGAAAACATTAACAAATCCTCCCACATCCAGTTATAAATCAATGCCCATTATACCACTTGTTCTGCCAGGATGATTAGTTCTAGAAATGTCACACGTGCACGTACACTTCCCGGTTCAAATGCGTCAGGGCAAAGCCGTGCAATTCAGGACAGCGCTCATACCTCACATGGCTTTGAATCACAGCTGTATCTCTGTGTATCGGAAATTTCAGCTATGTTCATTTTTCTGGGGTAACACTGAAGACATTTTGTAATGGTGGCCTAACATGAGGGGGTAAACTGCCAGTACACAACTATTTTAGGATGCAAAACAAAGCAGCATACTGGAGAAGTAAGATAGTTTGTATTCTCTCCTTTCATCTGAGGATGCCAAAGCACTAGTTGTGGAGGACACAAATCATGCAGTTATCACACTTCAGCCCCTCCTTTCCAGCACCAGCCAGCTTTGCAGAAGCAGTAGAATCAAGATGGGGCAAAGCGACAGCAGCCTCGACTGTCTTGAAATCAGCCAACAATGAACAACTGCTGCAGGGCTGCCCTAGTATGCGTGCCTATTTATAGAGCATCAAATACTGTTGGTGGCACTTAATCATAGTACTTAGCTTACTACCAGATACATCCCTCTTAAATGGTTTCTGGTAGTATTATCCACCTCCACTATTAGTTCACTACTATTAAGCATCAGTTCCCCTGGAATAATTCCCCGCTAAGCCTATTTTATTCTGTCCCACATTTCTGGACACTAGAAGGTCAAATCCTCTCTTTCAGCAGCCTCTGCCTGGGTCCAGCAGTGACTTTCACCCACTGATGGGATAGTAACTGATTTCCCTTGCCAGGGCGGCCTATTCCAGCAAGCAGACCTCCCAGGTTAGAATCAGTGTAAATACAATGTCAGGAAAAGCTTTGGTTTGCCTAACCAGACCTTAAGCCCAGTCACACAGAAACATGAGCTTCCTTGACATGGCATCTTAGTCTGCACAGACTTAACATCTCAGAAGAAACTAGTGCTTTGCAAAATGCAGCCTCTTGAAAAGAAATTATCCCTTGCCAAGCTTTTTGCGCTGTGTAGACATCAACTCTCTCTCCTTCCTACTCAGCCACACATCAGATGGGTTTCCTGCTTTCAGAACTGACAGCTTTGGGAAGTATCATGACAAGGCATGGATGTTGTCACCACAGTTTATGAATCCTTTTCTAGTTAGCATGGAATATACATGTCCGTTATGTGAAATAAAGTAAGACAGGAAAAAAAACAAATTTCCAGTACAACAAAAGCATGTGTACTGTGTGGGAGCAAATTACTGTCATAGTTGTACAAATCCACCTCCGCACTCTCAGCAAGTTACACAAATTTCCTCTCGCTTATAAAATTTGTGAAGAGACCAGATCTCTGTTGTTTCCTAGATTTGGCAGTTAATACTTCTGTCCACAGAGAATACTAACCTCTACACCAGCATGGCTCCCCTTCCTGCTCCCCTCCACAGGATTTAAATGAGTGGAACATTATAGGAGAACATGGAATTCAAATTTCTGTAATTATATAAAATATAGAGCTATTTTACAAGTCAACAGGCTGTACCCTGGAGAGAGAAGACAGGACAAGAAAAATGCTAAATGTAATTCTTATTTTTGGCTTTTCATGCAACTGTAATTATTATTTTTAGATAGCCCTTTTGTAAGGATGTCAGGGTTTGTGTTAGTGCATGTCTGTCAGGAGGAAACCTTCTTCTGAGAATTACTGCCTACTTAACTAAAACAATTTCTAGTAATATACAAATGACAAGGTGCATCAAACTTGTAACAGCAACTTTACTGCAATTACAGGCAAATTCCCGCAGGAAAAAAAAAAAAGCAATGGCTGTGGCCATTATACATTTCATAGCAAGTGACATGATGGAATTGAATGTTGACATGGTTGAAAGCTTCAGGGATCTCATACACTTCATTGAGCCTGTCTACAAAACGCTAAGTCTCGCCATGTTTCCTCACAGCAAGATTCTCAGTTCACACAGTGCTCTTCATGCCAAGCCTCTGCAGCGCTCACGAAGATCAACCAGAGGTAGCTGCAGTAAGGGAAAACAGGCCAGCATCTTAAAAAAAACACTTCTCAATCAAATAACCTGTGGCTGTAGTAGCAGGTTTTAATACTTACTACATGCAGATGAGAGAGTCGTGTATAGAGCATTAACATTAAACACATCGAAAAAAAAATTATTTTGAAAACATTTCTTGGAATACTGGTAGTTTTGCTAATATGAAAAAAAAATGCTGATGCCTTTTGGACAAAGGAAACGAAAGAGCTGTGGTATGTGTCACTGTCACCTGGGATTTACCTACAGGAAAGAAAAGAATACGGGACATATCCATCCTACTTCCATCCCTACTGCCTATGGGGGGTCAGCAGGAGGCCCATTGAGGTGATGAAAGGACCTCCGCCCAGGCATCCTCCTTGCACCACTGCTCCACCCCTGCTGTGTCCACTCCCAGCGCGTGAGAATGCAGCATCTAAGCATATCTGGGAGCGAGGGGAATAGCAGAACGATGCAAAGGTACGCAGGTCGTTCTCTGTTGGACAAGTCAGATTGCCCTAGACTGCGGTGCTCTGTTCCTTTCTTAGGAATTTGTCCTCCAGCTGGTTGTAACTTTCAAACTGGAAAATCTGATGATTGTATCACTGCATCATTTTTATCTAAGCAAAAGGTTCATTTCTGTAGTGTTTAATATTTCTGGTACTTTATGTATTGATTTGTAACTGCTCATGCTTCCTAAATAAACAGTTATAAAACAAATTGAACGCAGTCAGGAGACAAAGCAGATATTCTTGAGAAACCTGAACCACAGCTTTTTTGAAGCCCAGAATGCTGATACTGCTATATTTAGTGCCTTATTTGGTGGAAAGAACAAACCACGAAAAGATTTCTTCCAGCTTCGATTGAACACTACATCAGAACAGAAGTAATTTTACAGATGACATTAAAGTAGCCAGAAAGTGATATCCTTTTTTATTTACTATCCTTTTGGAGGATCAGCTGCTTGCTTTTATTACTAGAAAATATTGTCAAAAAGTATTTCCTAACCTGGAAGTATGTTATGACAAATACTAGTTGTACTAACTCGTCCATACGGTTATTATCATTTAATATGATGGGAATTACCATGCGCTTTTTAAAATAGTAATCTCTTTTTCCTTTATATTTGGTGGGAAAAAAAAACCCAGCCCCATGACATGCAACTTATTTGAAACTTGACAGTTTCACAGTGTAGAACTATTACAGGATTAGACAGGCTGATCAGAACAATCAAAAAGGTGAAAAAATGTATGTAAAGGTGGGAACCAGACTTGTGAAGTGCTCCCAAAACCAAAATGAAATAGCAAAATAATGTTCTGTCTCTTTAAGATACCAAAAATAGACCACAATACTTTCCTCATCTAGATCCCGATAACTGCACTCGGCTCTACAGTCACAGGAATCTGACTGTGGGGAGTTCATTGCCGGATTGAGGCACTGAAGTGTAAAATAGAGACATAAGGCAAGGCTAACATTAATGCAAATCCAAAGCGAAGAGAACACAAAGTTCAGCAGCAAGGACAGAATATTATTCACAGTACCTACAGATTCCAGCACTTTCCTTTCTGCTGTTTACTCTCTGCTCATTTGTATCTTTTTTTCCTCTTTGGCTATGCATGGCTGCCACTAATGAGGTTTGTCACTATTCCAGCAACAAATATCTCTGAAGGTACTTGTGTGTCGTGTCTGAATGGGAAAGCAGGTGAGTGAACACGGAAGTAAATGGGAGATCACATTAGTAACCATAGCAGCCAACAGCATTTCGTCCCAGGAGAAGCTTCCTCTGGCGGAGGCCGGGTTTCCCTTTAATGAGTTTAATACAACATTTCACAGTGATGGGGCAAGTCTTCCAAATGGTCCACGTGACAGGACCCTCTGCTGTTCTGTGTCACCAGTAAGACCTTCCTGAATGCTGTGCCTTTCCTGGTGAAAAGGATCGCTTTGCAGCAGCCAGGGACTGGATCTCTTGCAAAGACGTATTTGCCAATGACCAAGATTTCTCCGTGAGTCATTAAGTTACACGTACACAGGTAATGCAGATGAACAAATCTTGCTTGTAATTGCAGAGAACTGCGTGAGCAGGCAGAAGACTGCAGCCAAATTATTTTAACTGACATGCATTTATCTGACCGTGTTGGATACTCAGCAGCCAAACTCCGTTCTTTTAGAGGATTTTGTTAAGAAACTATATAACAAAGGTCACCTTTGTTAGCAAGGATGTGGGAATTACATTTTGCCATAATGACAGTGCATTTAGCTTTTGAGTATAACAGAAGTTATGCATTGTTGCCAGAGGTTAGAAACAGAGAGGTCAAAGAGCCAGAAATATGTCTCATTTTTAGATGTACTTTCTGGAAAAAAAACAGATCTAGACAAAGAATGTCAAGCAAGAGTGAAGTGCTCTTCAATCTCCAGTGCTTAATCCTCTATCCTTTGAGCCACTCCACTTCTAATAAAATCATAGAATAGTTTGGGTTGGAAGGGACCCTTAAGGTCATCTAGTCCAGCCCTTCTACAAGGAGCAGGGACATCTCCAACCAGATCGGGTTGCTCAGAGCCCTGTCCAACCTGGCCTTGAATGTTTCCAGGGACGGGGCATCTACCACCTCTCTGGGCAACCTGTGCCAGTGTTCCATCACCTTCAGTGTAAAAATTATTTTCCTAATGTCTAATCTGAATCTACCTCCCTCTATTTTAAAACTATTACCCCTTGTCCTATCACAACAGGCCCTGCTAAAGAGTTTCTCCCTGTTTTTCCTCTAGGCCCCCATGTAGGTACCGGAAGACAGCTATAAGGTCTCCCTGGAGCCTCCTCTTCTCCAGGCTGAACAGCCCCAACTCTCTCAGCCTGTCCTCATAGGAAAGGTGCTCCAGCCCTCTTTATCGTCTTTGTGACCCTCTTCTAGACCTGCTCCAACAGGTCTTCTTCTTATGTTTAGGGGCTCCAGAGCTGGACACAGTACTCCAGGTGGGGTCTCACCAGGGCAGAGTAGAGGGGCAGAATCATCTCCCTCAACCTGCTGGCCATGTTCCTTTTAATGCAGCCCAGGATGCAGTTGGCTTTCTGGGCTGCAAGGGCGCATTGTCGGCTCATGTTGAGCTTCTCGTCCACCAGCACACCCAAGTCCTTCTCCTCAGGGCTGTTGTCAATCCATTCTCCGCCCAACCTGTATTTGTGCCTGGGGTTGCCCAGCCCATGGGCAGGACCTTGCACTTGGCCTGGCTGAACTTCATGAGGTTGGCACGGGCCCACCTCTCCAGCCTGTCAAGGTCCCTCTGGATGGCATCCCTCCCCTCCAGTGTGTCAACCGCACCACAGAGCTTGGTGTCATCGGCAAACGTGCTGAGGGTGCACTCAATCCTACTCTCCATGTCACTGACAAAGAAGTTAAACAGGGTTGGGCCCAATACTGACCCCTGAGGAACACTACTTGTCACCACTCTCCACTTGGACATTGAGACCTTGACCACAACTCTTTGACTGTGGCCATCCAGCCAATTCTTTATCCATCATCATCACTGTGGTTTGCTGTTGGCCATTTTACTTGCTTTGGCTTCATGCTTTGGTTTCACCTTCAATTTGTTAACTGTCCTGGGCAGGTAAGTCCTCAGAGTACCACAATAACTGTTACTTACATTCTTCTTTAAATTGAATACATCTATCACAACCATCAGGCACTGAAACGTTTTTAACATAAAACAAAAACTTCAAAATTAGTGTTGGTATCTCTTTTCACAAACAATATTCAGAAGGATCTGAGAAAATAATATTTGCAATAGATCAAAGCATAAACATCTGTTCCACTGAGGGAATAATTTCCCTTGTTAATACAAATTAACTAGTTTAAATACAGAGCGTAGACGCAAGAAAGAGAAGAAGTTGGTCTTTTGATTAGCTTTTTGGGAATATAATAGAGGGAGAGACACAATTAAGAAGTGATATATTTGCAGGGGAAAAGTCAGGAACACTGTAGAATAAGCAATTTCACTCAAAGTACATGTTATGGTTTAACCCCAGCTGGCAACTAAGCACCATGCATCCATTTGCTCGCTCCCCCCTCAGGTGGAATGGGGGTGAGCATTGGAAAGAAAGGAAAACTTGTGGGTTGAGATAAAGACCATTTAGTAGGACAGCAAAGGAAGATATAGTAATAATGATTATTTATATTAATAATTATAATAATAATAGAATATGCTAAATGAACAATGCACAATTTCTCACTGCCAAATGACCAATACAGCACACCCCAAGCAGCAATTATGGGGTGGAACTGAGAGCAATCTCAGAACAGCGATCTCCTGAGAAAGAGCTGCCCACTGGCCAACCCCCAATTATATACTGAGCATGATGCCTATGGTATGGAACACTTCCTTCGGCCAGTTTGCATCAGCTGTACTGGCTATTGCCCTCCCAGCTGCTTGCACCTGCACATTAGCAAAACCTGGGAAGCTGAAAAAAGTCCTTGCTCTCTTTGCAACAACTAATAACATCAGTGCATTACCAACATTCTTTACACACCAAATCCCATATTAAATCCAAAACACAGCAGCTACTGGGAAGAAAATTAACTCCATCCCGGCTGAAATCAGGACAGTACACAACAGTTTCTCAAGCAGATCAGCTGCATACAATGAATGGCTTTTCAATCTCTGTTGTTTCCCTCTTCTCACACTGTTCTCACGTATGCCCAAGTCCACTCTGACCACTCACAGTATTTTCAAGAAGTATTTAATCACTTTGGCCGGAACTACTAGAGGTACACAGTCACTAATGTAATAGGAAGCAGGAATCTGTTAAACATCTCAAAATCTAGAACTCCA
This sequence comes from Chlamydotis macqueenii, assembly GCF_036417535.1. Lineage (NCBI taxonomy): Eukaryota > Metazoa > Chordata > Aves > Otidiformes > Otididae > Chlamydotis > Chlamydotis macqueenii. Next base: position 151,840,055 of record NC_141556.1, on the reverse strand, counting down.
GTGCCTCTGATGTCTATCATATTATCAATGTATACTGTATCACCACTGTGCCTGTGATAACTGTGGAACTTGGCTTTAAATCCTACCTTCCCACCTTCCAAAGCTGAGGTGAGGTAAACCACAGAGTACCACTGCCTTAAGAAGAGAATTCAGCATGAAGTGAGCTGCTGCCCTCGGACCAGTCTCAGAATTTTCACAGCAATTATGAAACAGGACACCTTAATAATGACTGCAAAGTAGCAGAAAATACAGCTGTACATAAGAAGAGTAAATATTTTGCACACTATTATATTCATCTTGATGTCTAACGCTATTCAAACAATGAGCAGGAGGTTTCAGGCAGAGCCGTACTGATACGGTAAATAAATCAGAAGGGATGGGAGATCCTGCGGTAAGTAGTAAGATCTAGAGCATTTGGTAATCCAGCTGGGCAGGCAGGAGTAGGCTGAGAGGCCAGTAATGGATCAGAAAGAATCATTCAGTAAGAACAGGAAGGAGAAATGGAGAGCAATAGAACAGGACGTCTAATCTGCAGTCAGAAAAGAAGAAGGAAATTTGGAAAAGATAGCTAGGTCACAGAAGGTAGAGACAGCATACAGGTAATTTTAGGAATTTATTTTTAAAACGAGAAATGAGGAGTGAAATAAATGTTATGGCATATTCAAAGACAAAGACAATCAGTTTAATAAATTGCTTAAAAGTGAAACATTGCATAATAGGCAGAACAGATCCATGACCAATATGATCAAGGTTCCTCTTTTGGCTCGACTGTTAAGTCACAATGTGACCTTTAGCAAGTCACTTCAGGCTAGATCCAATAAAGGACTCAGGCACCTTAAGCCTGACTTAGGCTGATTTGAGGTACCTAAGTCCAAAAGCGTGACCCAAACACCCTGCTCAGTTGCTTACTAACCCTGGAGAAGCTTGTCACGCCAAAAAGGAATACATATCTGCTGTTCAGTCTCTCTGCACAAACACTCTTTAGTCGGCAAGGGCATCCTGTGTTAACTTTCAGTGGCCTACCAATGCTCTGCACATTTAGGTTTCATTTTTGCGGAAATACGGGCATAAAGGACGACTAAGGGAGGCTGGGATTTCACCTCAGTATGTGCCCATGATCCAGCTGTGCTCCTTTTCTATCTTTTTCTTGGCAGCACAGTGCCACAGGTTCAACGGGAAGGGCAGAGAGACGCTGCTCAGCTTAGCTTGAGCAGTAGCCTGGAAACGGCAAATGTGAATCTGAGCATGTGTGTCCCTTCCCCCTGCCCTTGACTCTTTCAGAGTCAGTGAGAACAGGAGCTGTGGTCCCCTTTTCACCTTAGAGAATACAGCCAACCTTCGCATCCACGTGGGACCTACACCGGCCAGCGGGCTGCAGGCTCTGGATCTGAGGAAGCTGTTTCTTGCAGCCCCATCTTGGTTACCTAAGCTGAGGAGACAGCAAGGAGCTCAGAAATATCCCTGTGATGGATCATGCTCAGCACTGAGCTGCTGTTAACTGTTACCGGCTCGTCAAGTGAACTTCTTTCCCTTCAGAAATGCTCTATGCCATGCGTAGAGTATGCCCATGCCACAGCGTGGCACCTCATGCAGATTCTCTAATGGAAACAGTGTATAGATATCGCAGGTTTTAACCTGTAGGAGTAATTACCTGCTTCTATGAAGAAATGACACTTAATTATGAGGAAAATATATCGCAGTATTTGGACAAAATAAACTAGCGAATGCATTAAAAGAAAGAAAATCTTAAAAAGCAGTTGTCCGCATAATTTGAAAATTTGCTTTAATTCAAAATCTGAGTAAGAAGCAATATCATTAAAGACACTGGATTGATTAAATGGCATGGTTTGACTAGAAGTGTCATAAGTTGTAAAAATATTGCAAAATATGAATATTCCATAGATTCTTTGAAAACAGAATGGCTAGACAAAGAAGTATCCTAAAAAACAACTAAAACAATGTCCTGTTTCAGCTTTGCAATCTGTGTAGTTTGACATTATCACTGTATGTTCATGAATTAGGTTCCTCTGTGGTTTTTGTAATAAACCAGTTCCCTAAAGAGTTATATGTACACAGAATATCATTTTAACACGTAATTGTTAATGTAAAAAAAAAACCAGATAAGAAAGTAGTTTTAACTCATGCAGAATTGCTAATTTTGAGAAAAAATTGCTGTCATTTCATAGCTCTTCAATTATTTTTCCCTTTCAGTTTCAGTGATAATTTATTGAAAGTGAAATTTAAGTACAAAAGCCTATGTTACAGAAGTGTTACATCTGTAAACAGGAGCATGAAAATGGGAGGTGCTGCAAAATTAATATAAATTATTAGTAGTAACCGACATGAAGAAAATTCAGTTTTAGACCAACATCACTTTAGAGTTTGAATAGCAACATTAGCTTGACCACACTGCACTTACTGTGCATTAAATTACACATTTTGCAATCTAACCAGTAATAAAAAAATGCTGAACACATATAATGCATCTAAATTAAAGGTGACCTGTGAAGAATCAGTCACATGTCCTTTATCTTAGTATTTATGTGATGATGTCAAATAGTGTAATCTCTATTTTTCCACAAAGGTTAGTTGGCTTAGAAATTCAGGTACAGAGAACTACTGAATTGCAACAACATAGGAATCAAAGGAGCAAAAATTGCCTAGTTTTGGCCAAGAGCTAGATGATAAAGGACAACTTACACGATTGCTGCTAAGGGGAATGAATTCTCATCACTATAAAAAGCTTTTGACTTTGTTTGCTTTTGTTAAAATTAACTTTTTAAAGTAAAATATTGAATTTTATTAAATTAGTAAGTTATAATTAATTTTGGGGAAAGTATTTAGTTTAAAGTCTTAGTTTTATATTAAGTCGTACTGAGTAATACACAAATTATCTGAAACTACCGACAAGATTATTGCAAACTTGAGTGAGTCCTTTGGTATGAATGGCATGCAAACAGAACACTTGAGGAGAACAATGGCCTTTAAAGGTGTTCTTTAGGTATCTTGAAAAAAAAATGGAATAAAGATATGCTCTTACTTCGCTTTGGGCCCATTTTTCTTTTTTTTTTTTGCTGGCTTCTGCTTATCCCTTCACGCGCTACAAGCCGTTCCTACTGTTTGCAGGCTTATTAGGGGTGTAATGTTTGAGCCTCAGTCACTGAAAAGAGATTTCTTTAACTGGTTTTGGCTGCGCTTTATAAGCAGGGAGGAGGGGAAGTTTCGACCTGTTTCGCGTCCAGACACAAGGCCGCGCCTCAGCGCAGTAGCGTACCTCACACACAGCCCTTCCTGGGACGCCCAGATGTAAAGGAACGCGGACAGGGCTCTGCGAAGGAGATTTTTGCCTTTAATACAATTTTGACCTGCCGCATCGTATCGGTAACAGTTATTTCAAACGTATTTGTGGTCTAACAAAAGGCACGCCGTACGCCGGGCGGCCCAACTCGGCGGGAGAGCGAACGCCCCATCACTCCGGGCACCGACGGGAGGACACCCCGGCGCCTCCGGGCTGCCAACACCTCCGCTCCGCAGCTCCCCGGAAGGGCGCGCCGGCTGCTCCCTGTTGCTCTCCGCCTCCTCATCTGCCCCCTTTCCCTTCGCCTGGGGCGCCCGCCCTGCTTCTCCCACCCTGCCCCGATCCGCGGGGCGCAGCGGGGCCGGGGCGGGGGGAAGCACCGGGAGCACGGGGAAGAGAGAGAAGGAGGTTTTAAAATGCTTTTCTCTTCTCGACAGGCTTTATACCCCCGCCTCTCTCCGCTCACCCCCAGGCCAGCCACCGGCGCGGGCAGCCCCTAGCTGTGGAGCCGTTAACGGCCGTTGGCGGCGGGGGGCAGGCGAAACCTACCCACCCAGCCCGGGCGCGCGCGGCGCCTGTGTGTAAAAAACGAGGCGCGCGCTGGCGACAGGCGCGGGGCGGGGGGGTGAAGGAAGGTGTGTGGCGGCGCGCGCATGCCCGCCCGCCCCGCGTGACGCGCGCCGCCGGGGCCGCCCGAGCAGATCAAAGCGGGAGCGGCGCGAGGCGGGCCGGGGCCGGGCGGGTCTGCGCGCGTGAAGGGGGAGCGGCGCGCGGGCGGCCCCCTCCCTCCCCCCACCCGCCCACCGGATAAAGCCCCGGGCGGCCCGCGGGGGGCGGGAGAGGGGAGCGTGCTGCTCGGGAGCCGTCCGACTCGGCAGTGGTTGGCGGCGGCTTGCCTCCCCGCCTCCTCTCCGCGAAAGTGTTGTGGCGGCGGCGGCACCGGCACCAGAGGGGTATGAGGGGCCGCGGGGTGCCGCGCCGTAGCGGCGGTGGCGAGCACATGGCTTAACCGGGAACGGCGGCGAGCGCCGGGCTGGAGTACCAGCGGTCTGGCGGGGCGAGCGCGGTTCCCTGCATGTGGGAAGTGAGGCGAGCCAGGGAGCCCGGCGGCACCGGCGAGCACCCGGCGGCGCGAACCTGAGTGTCCGGGCAGCGGCGGCCGCCCGCCCGCCATGGATTGCAGCCTCCTCCGGACCCTCGTGAGCCGATACGTGAGTACCGACGGCCGGGCCCGTCCCGGCGGGGCCCCGGAGCCGCCCCTGAGGAAGCTCTCTCCGGGGGCTTCCCCTCAAAGCGCCGCTCGTACCCCAGGCGCTGGCGAACCCCCGCCGCCCGGCGGGGCTGCCAACACGGGGCGGGGCGAGGGGTCGTGTGGGTCTGCGCTGCGTCCCCAGGCTGGCAGAAAGGGCTCGGTCAGGAGTTCGGCGGTCCCATGACTCGCACGGCGGCCGGGGGAAGCCTTGGGGGCTGCTACACGAGATTTATTTATTTATCTATTTATTTTTCTTTCTGTGGAAAGGGAGGGTGCAGCGGTTGTTCATGGGTTCCCTGCAGCCCTCTGCCCGGGTTGCTTGTTGCGGGGCTGCCCTTGGTTAAACCAGAACGGGTTGACCTAAGTTCAGAGCACTGTAATTTACAGTGTGCTGAGATACGTAGTTTTCAGGATAAAACCTCTAGAGTTTTGTTGTTGGTGCGGTTTTTTTTTTTCTTTCTCCTTGTTATGTTGTTTCAGTCATGCTGCGTTTTCTGCAATTGTCCAATTTTAAATACACAGACGACTACCAAGTTTTTGTAGATGTGTGTAGTAAGATGCAAATACGCTAAACTTCGTGTACTTTGGGAAAATGGAGTTGATCTTCCTTTTTGGTCAGCATGTTTTCCCACACCCGTACCGTCTCAGGGACCAAATCAGTAGTGCCTTAGAGTGGTTCCAAGTGTAGGGTGAGGCGCATCAGTGAGTGCAAATCCGGTTTTGTTTAATCCCTAGCGAATGTTCAGAATAATAGTTTTAGTAAATTGGTGGAATGTCAGTGAATGTGGACTTATACAATGGGACCACCAATACTAGGAAACTGCAGATTTCTGCTTTTAGATGTAGAAAAAAAAATTAAAAAGATCTGGAGAGATAATTGGGATTTCCACATACACGCAGCTTTTCATCCCATGCAGGAAGTACTGTAAGTGAGGAAACTTTCGTGCTCTGACCAAGCAAAAGTAAATAGCAATTGATATGCACAAAACTAAGCATATCTCCACATAATACAGGCTGAACTTTCTTTACATATGAACAAAGAAAAAACGGCAGAGGTAAAAAAAATTACTGTGGTGTTGTTTTTTTTTGTTTGTTTGCTTATATTAGAGTATTCTGTGAAATGAGGTAAGTAGTGAAAGCAACTGCGTGTATATGGATCCTTAGAAAGTGGCCCTAAGGGAAGGAGGAGAATCCTCAAAATATAACAAGGTATAAGAGAAGCAGAAGTCTCTGTGGATATGCAAAGCTCGGGTTGGACTCTGCTGAGCTCTGTCTGGAAGCAGGCAGGATCAGTTTCAGTGTACTAATATGTTAGTGCTGATCTAACCTGGATTCAGTTTATGTATTTTCTGTGTATGTTTGCGTGCTTACATCTGGAGCCTATACAAATAGTGCATGTATTGTGCACGGAGCATGCTGTGGTCTCTAAATTTCTTCTGCATAACATTGTTGCTAACCTCCCTTTCAAAGTAGGCTTAAACATCAAATACAAAAAAAAAAAAAAACAACCAGGCTTGAGAGTAATCATGGCAGTTAATTTAAAAGATGGAGATGTACATGAGAAGACAGAAGGCTGAAAATAAAGCACTTGAGCTTTTAAGTTATGGACTGTTGTCACCCTCCTGTGCTGCTGATTAGAGTAACTTAGCAGTCTCTAAAAGCTAAATGAAACATTGTTATATTCCATGTGAGGAAGTGTTTCTATTTTCTAGATCATGCTGCTTTATGTATTGTATGTGTGCCAATAGGTTATGTCTAGATAATTGCCTAGCTGTTCCAGGCTGCCTTGTATATTTTCACTTGTTGCTTCTTGTTCTTTTGCATTCCTTCAATTTTTAATTTTTAATCCTTTCTTCCAAGGAAAAGTAATTTTGAAAAAAGCTACTGTGTAAGTAAATTTGTGTTCCTTATTCCATAAGGCTGTTAAGATCTGGCAGGCTGAAACCTGTGTGTTTTGTGTATTTTCTTTTTGTTATTTTTTTTCTCTGTAGTTCACTTATTTTTGTGTAGCTACAGCAGTGAAAATGAAAATGAATACTTTGAATGCTGAGCCTGAAACTGACTGCTGTACCTGAGTAGCAGATGCATGCATCAGCAGTATTGCCCCATAGTTGTTCACCCAAGTTCTATACACACTAGCTATGCCACACAAGTGTAGGTGTGCCTACTTCTTTCCAAGCTGCTTTTCAGTAAGGGAGACAAAGCAGCGGTGTTTCTGTGAGAGAGTCAGTGAGAATAGGTACATCTTGTGCTTATATAAAAGTAAGCTCAAACTTGAGTTTAGTTAAAATCTATACAGAAACTATTTGATGATTGAGGTCCTAGAACTATGAATTTTTGTTCTGCAAGTTGTGTCCTGGTCTTGTTCAGCTGCAGGTCCTTCTTGGAGCAGGCTGGTCTCTTGATTATTTTCAGAACCCTGGCTGATGCGGGCTGGAGATGATGACAGCTGGGAGCTCTTACAGGTGGTGTGGTACGATCTTGGGAAAACAAACAGTTGCTGAGCGTTGTTCTAATTGAGACCTCAAATAGGATGATTACTAAGAGTTCTGCGTGGTTTCTTTTCTTTCTCTTTACTGTATGTTGTAGGACATAAAGGCAGAAGTTAAATTCCAGGTGGCTTGTCCTGATTGTGAAGGTCCCTCCAGTCCTTTTTCCCATACCATTGTTGCAGTTGCTGTCCTGGAGCAATGCAAAATAGCACCTATCTCCAAGGCCCTATGTAAGCATAACAATGACTGGGTGCTGTCAGTTCAAGTTTAAGTCAGTTGCTTTCCCAGTTAGAGTTTTCAAATATTTGTCTGCTGTTTTACCTGCATTGAGTGTCATCTTTGTATCTTCAGGCATCAGAACAGTTCAGTGGGGTGGGTTGAATAAGATGCTTGTTCAGCATACTAGTTATATTGTAGGTCATATCTCTTCACCAAAAGATGGTGTAGCTTCTTAGAAGGACAGAGGAAGTGATGCCTTTCTCTTATTTAAATTTCTGATTTGACTTTCTGTTGTTCTGCCTCTTTATATCCATCCTGCACATTTTTTTTGTTTGTTTGTTTTCGTTTCAGCTTTTATTTCCCTTTACTATTACTGCAGTCATACGCAATTTATAGGACTGCTGGTAAGGAATCACTTTATGTAGAAAAGGTGTTAGTTTCACTGCAGTGCAGCTGACATGAAGTTCAATGTAGTATTCTAAATGCTTTGTGATCCTTAAAGCTGAAATACAGCAATGTAACTTTTCTTAATTGCATCTAATTAGATTATTCTGTATATTTTACTGCTTCAAACTGTATGAGCTATAGTAGAGGTATCTTTAAAGAATGAAGTAGAAATATCTTTATATACAGCTTTTCCACTACATGGAACACAGAATCTGAATAAGCCTTCTACAACAAGATAAATAAGAATCTTTGACAACTGTATTGTTTAATATACTTTCCCAAGTAATATAAATAATAGCTAACTGAGGGTAGCATGAAAACTGCCTTGGTAGGGTATACCGTTTGTCACACATTGTGTTAAAATATGTTGCCTTTGCATCAGTTAACATGCCTCTCTGTCTTCTTGGACTGTTTGTGTATTCCCCAGAGGATGTGTGCTACCTCAGGGAGGGTGGCCTCACAGCCTGAGAATACGGAATTAGAGTGTGCTATCCTGTAAGTGTCATGGAGAGCCTGCTATGTGCTCAGTAATTAGAGGAGCTTGTTAGCTTAATATTAAGCAGTACACTATTTGAGGGGGAAAAAACAAACATACAATGACAAATAAAACCGTGTCCATACAAGATTAGCTTCTGTTTTATAGTTAGATTATTTCAGACACTGTGTGGATATCATTAAGCAATGTGGTTTGCCTATATAACTGCAGTTGCATTAGTTTTCTCTTTCTTGCTGATCTTGGGACTTCTGGAGTTCTTCCCCTTTCTAGTCAAGAGGTGGCTAATAATCCTGAAACAAGTCTTGATGACATCTATCTTAGCTGTTTGTGGCTGAATGTGGATTTGGATATCCCTGAATACTGTGGATTTGAACATATCTGGGCAATCTAGAAAAATGTCACTCTTTAGCGTCCATTTGTTTGGACACTAAATGGTTGCTAACTGCCTTGCGTTGTATCGTGACTGTTCTGTATTTGTAAGACAGCTGGCCCTCATCAGTAAATGTTCCTGCCCAGGTTGATGGCTTTGAGTTGTACAGAAAATACTACTGGGTCAGAGGTCTGTATTAGTGGATGGTTTTGCCTCTATTATGTAGTATATTTAGAGATTCTGCCACTTTATTGCTTCTCCTCTTTCAGGTTCTCCTATTACTTCAGGATTACAAGTCTGGATGTTAAGTATTTGTTGCCTGTGTATATGTCTCTAAATGTGTATAGCAGCAGAGGAGATTTACTTTCAGAAGGAACAGTGATTTATTACAACTCTGGCCTCTGGGTAGCTGCTGGCCTATTCTGCAGATATTTCTGAAAAATCTTTTTTTGGGGAGGTTGGAAAAAATGAGTTTACAGATGGATGCTTTATTTTTCACTTTCATTGAAATGGGTCAGCTTTAATCATAGTTTGAGAAGGTGATTGACTACCCTAACCAGGAAGTTATATTAGGGGTTTTTAGAAAGTTCTCTACTAAATTTTATGACTGCCTGTGGCTTTTGGTCATTGGTTTAGACAATTTTGTTGTTTCTATTTGCAGTATAATTCTAAAGCTGTTTTCTAATTAGATTTCCTAAGTATTGTGTATATAGTCTTAGTAGACAAAAATGGATATTAAGCTTCAGGGTTTTTTTTTTCCCCATCTAGCTTTGATAGAGCAAAGGCTGGTAACTGCTTTGACCTGAAAGTTGGCAAAATTGTATGCCTCAGGGCTGTGGAGTTATTTGTGTCTAAAAGGACAGTCCATTTATCAAGCACTTAGATGAGCTACTGTTTTTAATCTCAGTTCAATTACTACGTATGAGAGTATCCTTGCATTCCAGTTCTTGCTTTTGCTCATACTTCTTCAGCTTTCTCAGCACCATTGCAGACTGGTAGCAAACTAGGGCTCTCTAGATGTTTCTTAGTCAGGGTGCCTATTAAACATCGTTTCCTTCCTAGTTGTCTTTTACTATAAGTCAAAAGACTTGTGGGTTGTTCTGGGTTTGGTGGTGTTTTTTTTTTTGTTTGTTTTTTTTAATTCCAGGGGTGTAATTTGACAAAAATCTTAAGCTGTTTTAAATGTCATGTGTTTATATATGGACTCTTTGTCTGCAAACTATCCTGACTGTACAAAAGATGTTCTCAATAGGAGCTACGTGTGTATTCACAGGTCAGCAATAAGTAACTTGCATTTAAGTATTTGTGTCTATCTCTGGTATGTAATGCATTTTTGTTATCTTGTGCAAGTCAGGTGTCACAATGTTTTCTTGAAATCTGAGATGCTTCCCGTCTCACATACCTGCTTCGTTGTGGGTACCAGTTCTTCATGGTGTGGAAGATGGAACAGTGTGTCTAACAGCATGCGTAACTTCTGAATCCCAGTTTCCCTAAGCACCATTGCTTTCTTATTCTCCAATTACTTTTTTTTTTTTTTTTCGGGGAGAAGGGGGGGAAGTCTGTGTGGAGTGTTCTCTGCGTGCTTTTCAGCCTGTCACTTAAAAAAGGCAAAGTTTGAGAGCTTTACTTACCTCAGAAGTAGGTTCTGCTGACCATTGCATGTGGCTGATGGGATTTGGCACTTCTGCAAATGTAACTAGCTATTGTGTACTAGTAGTGACTCTTGTTGAGTTCATTCTGGTTTTGTAATGTACTCTTAAGATGTTTCATTATAATCCGAGGCTCAAAAAAAGTCCCAGCCACTCTCTTCCTCCATCAGTTATTTATTGCTGAGGGGCACTAAACATGGAGAATTGCAAGGGCTTTGTTTTTCCCCTCCCCCTACCCCATCAATTAGCTAATTTACACAAGAAAAACATGATTTCATTTTTCTTTTGAGAATAAACAAATAAAAATAGGACATTGTGTATGTAAAACAGCTCACTTGCAGGAAGCCAGAGTACATATTACAAGCTGGTTGCTATTGACTACAAAAATATTGCTCATCTGCACTCATCAGATGCTCTCTGATAGTAGAAAACATTGCTCTTGGAGCTTCTAAATTGTGGAAGTATTTCAGTTACTTAAAATAGATCAAGAACTTTCAACCTTGCCATTTTTAACATCAAAAATACTTGTCTGTTCTGAGATGAGAACTGCATAGTTGCTTTTTTTTCTTTTGATAGCATATTTTTTATTTTAAAAATATAGTTTTTTTTTTTTTTTGTGCCTTTTGTAAAGCACCACAGAGTATCTATACTGAAAGCTGGAAGCCTTTTCAAAGTCATTTTTGGGAATGGAAGACGGCAAGGTACAACGTAGCACACTTATAGCTGAACATATTCACTGTTCACTGTCTCTCATTCATTCTTTGCTCCTGTCATACAATAGAAATTGAAACAAGAATAAGTGGCAAGGTGGAATGGGATTTTCTAAGTCTGCTTTTTAAATCTGAAACATTTAGAAAACAGTAACTTGGCTGACAAGTAAAATGTTCTACAAATATCATAGCTGGCTACTGTTTGTGCTATCGAGATAGGGAAAATAAGCTTGTTCAGTCTAAATAGGTTTAAGTTTGACTAGAAAACAGTTGTGCTTTTTAAGGAGCTGCTGCCTGAGTGATGGTTAGATGTCTCCTCCATGTCATGTGCAGGTGTGGCAGGGAGAGAAAACCAAGGGAAAACTGTGCCACAGAAAATACTGAGCAGATGTTTTAACACCTGTTATGCAACTGGATTTGACTTTACTGTTTGGGTTTTTTTGAGCAAAATAGCCTGCCTCTCCTTATGCAAGTCTTTTAGTCACATTATATTTTTCCAGAATAATGCTTATTCTACTGGTTTATCATTACACAGGATAATGTAGTATTTCTATTTGTATAATTGTCAAGGGATGTTTCAATTGAAGTTCATCTTGAACTGTTAGGCAGAATGATACTGGAATGCTATTATCTTCTCTGCTATAATTGCCATGGCAACAGCTGCAGGTAGACAAGGCAAACCAAGGATTCTTTTTTTACATCATACAAACACCAGTTGTGGTTTTTTTTTTTTTCTTCACTCCCACTAATAACTTTGAGAAGCCTGTGGTACAAGCATGCACTGAGTCATCATGAAAAGTGTTTTATTTTGTGTTGGTTTTTTTTTTAATTTAACTTTGATTTTAATTTTGTAAGTATTTGTGATATCATATTAAAAATGCACTCTTTCTAGGAAGAAACTGGCAGCCTAGCCTGGATTATTCAAGGAGACTGATGAGATGAGCCAGTGGCTGGGGAGTTTGGAACATCCCATAAGACCACAGGCTGATAAGGCACCTAAATATCTTTCTGAATCTGGATGTTAATTTCTCTGTGCATTCATCTTTCCTCAGGACAGGGATGAGAGTATTACCCAGCTCTTCCATAAAGAGAAGTTGTAAGGATAGTTTAGTACTTTCAGGTAGTAAAATTACTATGTCACAGGAAGATAAGTGGGCGTTGACGTAAGCCTATAATGACTGTGTATTAGGGTGTGGGGTTTTCTTGTTACTTACCTGTTCTACACTGCTGCTCCTTCTGCTTCTTCAGATGTCTCCCTTTTATTCCTCCATCTGCATACATGCATGTACATTCACGTGTGGATGTGTGCACATGTACTTCATGAAATTGTATGCAGTTCATTTGGCAGTGTGAAGAATTATGCCAAGATTTACTAGGGATCCAAGATATGCATTGGTATTTAAAAAAAAAAAAAAAAAACAACAAAAAAAAAAACAACTACAAGAAAGGCTTCATACTAGCTTTTCTGTCTGGTTACTGAGGTATACTGTGTGTTCTGGGGTGCTTGGTCTTATTTATGTTATCATGGTAGTTACTACAAGCATGAAAGCTTAAGAATTTGGAGATTTTATAGGGACACTTTCCCATTTATTCTGCTCTTCCCTGTAGACCAACTGCCCGTTTTGAAATAGGAGACTGGTTAGTTTGTTTCCCTCATTCATCCTTAAACTCATCTAGATATGGGGCAGGGTGAGGTGGGAAGAGTATTTCTTTTTACTGGTGGCACTGACTAATCTCTTTGCTTCAGTCCTTAAAAGAGGATTTAATCTAACCCATTTTAAATAGAGGATTAAGGACAATTAGGCTCTTCATCTACTTCATCACTAAGATAGGATGTTGTGAAATGCTTGGAAAAGCACATCTGCTGAAGCACCAGTAAAGTTCTGCGGATTTAATGTTAATAATCAAAATAGCTATATGCAGAAATTTTGTGTATGAAGTACTTGTCCAGAGAGAATTGTGTGGATGAACTGAGGAGGGGGAAGAAATTGAACTGTTTACCGAGCAGGTTTTCGTCTCTTGTGCTTCTAATTCACATTGTGAAGTGGACATATAGATGAAATGAAATAGGTTTCTTATCTGAATTGCATTAGCAACTTGCAGTTCATGCTTAGCACTTTACATAGCCCTTCACATCTATCCAAAATACTATTAATGAGTTGTTTGCACAAATTATTATAATTAACTATAAACACTAGTATCCATTATCTGTGGTCCTGTAACTATTTTATGCCACTCATAATGAATGTAAGTGGCCTCTCTCGAGGCGGATCTGAATCAGCAGTGGTATTTGGTAGCTAACATTAAACTGCTATACTTGTCAAGAGATCTTTACAAAATAAAGCCATGAAAAATACTACTGTTATTGGAACATATATGATGTGCATAAGACAATATAATAATTAATGTGAGGGGAAAAAATGTCTGTGTGTGTTTTGGAGAAGGCTTGGCTGCCGAATACATCTTGTAAATGATAGAATCATAGAATTATAGAATGGTTTGGGTTGGAAAGGACCTTTAAGGGTCATCTAGTCCAACCCCCTGCAAGGAGCAGGGACATCTCCAACCAGATCAGGTTGCTTGGAGCACTGTCCAGCCTGGCCTTGAATGTTTCCAGGGATGGGGCATCCACCACCTCTCTGGGCAACCTGTGCCAGTGTTCTACAACTCGCATTGTAAAAAATTTTTTCCTAATATCCAACCTAAATCTACCTCACTCTATTTTGAAACTGTTACCCCTTGTCCTGTCACAACAGGCCCTGCAGAAGTTTCTCTTTGTCTTTCTTGTAGGCCCCCTTTAGGTACTGGAAGGCCACTATAAGGTCTCCCTGGAGCCTCCTCTTCTGCAGGCTGAACAGCCCCAACTGAGGAGAGGTAATCTTCTGTTAAAATATATCTGATATCTTTGCCTGTGACTTTGGCTTGATGCTGTGCCTTTGCACACATTTTAGCTTCAGATGTTTTAATCCTAGTATCTCTTAAGCTATCATTATGACATCAAGATGGGCCTAGCATCGAACTTTAATGGTGAGTAACAGAAATAGCATACCAATCACTGGACATGAGTATAATGAATGTGGAGGAAACATTGTTGGGAAAGTTGATGTCCTGCTTATTCTGTGATTTTTTTTTCTTATTTTTTTTTTAAGAGGGGGAAGTCATTATTTAAAATTTAACTGCCATGAAAGCTCTTAAAAACCAGTCTGCCATTTAATCTTACTATAAAATTTGCATATGTTGAATCGGACTCTTTCATTTTGTGAAGTATGATATGAGAGGATACTGCAAAGGTAGGCTCAAAACAGTTTATTGACCAAGTCATAACTAAAAGAATAATTAACTCTCATGCTGATGTTAGCAGAAATATAATGTAAATAAATTTAGGCTGGACATTTAGCTTGGTCAAAAAGATTCCCTACTCTATAAGCAGATTTTGATTGATTAATGTTTGTGCCTTTCTTTAGTTTAATGCTCAGCATTTTATCTGTAAACATGGAATGTACTGAAATGCTGTTGTTACTCTTTGGCATTTTATGTACAGAATAGTTGCAACTCTTTTCTAGTAAATTAGGTGTAGTTTCCTTTTCTTTGGTTTGTCTGTGGAATTACATTAACAGTAAGTATGTCTTAAGAGTTATCTTAATTTTTCACAGTCTAGCCTCCTGACCACCAGTATTAACTTTGGAAAGATTAATGCTAATATAAGCCTTCTGTTGATCTATGCTTAAAAAAATTAAAAAACAGACTTATTGAATAACCTCACAAACACTTTCAAGTTATTTTAATGTTTAAAATCCAATATATAGATTTTAAAATATCTTATACTGTTATCATTTTAGGTATGTTTAGTATTATACCACACTTTCAACCAATTCCTGACTACCTTAAACTACAGTAGTTCTTGAGGTCCTAAAAAAATCCACTCTTTCTTGGTGACTTTGATATCTTTGCATTTTTTCTGTACAACAGATAGCCACTTAAATATATGTCTGTTCTTTAATATCATAGTGAGGAGTATGGGGACAGGTGTGTTAAAGCTGAGATAAGAATTTTGTTTAATGACAAAGTAATTGAGCACAATGACAAAAATCTTTTACCTTCTAAGATTTAAAAAAAATACACAAGGAAACTAACCCACAGGGTTATTGTAACTTCACCAGTGAATGATGTAGTATTGTTAATCTCTTAAAAAGACTGTTTACTGTCTGTTTACTGTTTACAGTTGTCAGGTGACCAGATGGCCTAATTTGGTAGGAGGTGCCTACATACTGTCACTGGGAGGGGAGAAATGAAGGGAAAATGAAAAAAAGCTCTGTTCTCAGCCCTGAAATGCTTGATCACTTTAGGATGAGTCATAATATGTTGACTTCTTGATGCTGTAAGTTTTTTTTTTGTTTGACAAAAGGCAGTTAAACTTCTGTACTTAATGACTGTACACAGAAGCAACAGGAAAACTTCACACGCTTTTGTGAAGTACTGTACAGTGAACATGGCAGGTTTATAGAGGGCAATCTGGATTCTGGTTTTGCATCTCCTATCTCTTTCAGTCGAGGAGATCTCAAATTTTAAAAGCTTATCTTTTTCCTTCTTAAAGGAAGGTTCTTAAGCCTTTGACTTCCTTCCTAAGAAGTGAAAAGACTACCTTGAGCATTTTTACTTTGTTAATGATTTATGTCAGCATATACGTAAAATAAGTTTAAAAAAAAAAAGTTAAATTACTTGAGGCTAGATTTCTCCTGGGCATGTAGAATTAAAATATCAGTATTCCTTTGCTATTTTCTTGCATGTAACAAATTATAAGGTATTTAAAACTGAAAATCATAATGCTTTTACACATGCATTTGCTTTTTTTTTCATGTTGATAATGCTGACAAAAGCCAAACAAAGTTTGGTTGAGTAATGGTTGTAGTTGAGTCATTGAGACAACTGTAAATACTTGCAAACCTTTAAGGCTAGTAAGACTGTAGCATTGTTTTTAATTCTTGCTGTCTTCCTCTGCCCCTAGTCAGACCACTTAATTCTGCTTATAACTACCTTTTTCTGCACAATAGCAGCTGCTTGGTTACGTGGCTTTTAGATGATATTTAAAGAATATTAAGATGAGGGGGAAAAAGTGCCACTGCACTCTTCACTGTCAAATTTGTACCTGTGTCTTGGAGATGCACAGGGGAAAAGCAGAAATGTGATCTTTACAGCCCCTGGACTCGAGTATAGGGAGCTGCCTGACTGGTGCTGGCTGGTTAGATCAGCACAGGAGTGGAAAAGCATGTTTGTGGTGCTGCTGCTGGCCACAGGCAGCTGCATCATGTCACTTCTTCCTTAAACTGATTAAAGGTGTGATCTGGACTTTGCTTCAGTTTCTCACAATATGTAGAAAAGACCAAAGCAGAAATGTTAAGCAGGCCGATGCAGCGGTATATAGCTCTTATAATCTTGTAAGATCTGTCAGAAGGGACTTTGGCAGTAGAGGCAGGTTTGCTCTTTCTTTTCCCTTCTATTCTGGTTGAGCCATTGGCTTGTTGATAGAGATGTCTGTTTTACTTCATTCTCTGAGTGACAAACCAGTGGGCAATGAGTATATGTGGGTGCATTCCTAAAAAGGTAACTGTTGCTCTGGGTTTGAAGCTGAAACAGATGAAGTAGTAGCAAGTTTCATTGTGAGGGTAAGAGTGCTGCCAAGTGCTGGTGTTCTAGATAATGTTTCTAACTGGGATGCAGTGATGTCCCAGAGCAATGACTGATGAGTCAGGGCTGATTTGACTAGTTGCTATCATCCACGGAATACTGGCTTGTTTTGTGGGTAGCACCTGGCATCAGAAAACAAGTAATTGGGAGAGGGGTGGGAGTTAACACTTGACATGAAGCTTTACTGTTTATGGAATGAGAAGTGTTTAGGGGACTACATACTGAAGGGAATGTTACTTAGAAACAAAACAACCAACCAGGAAATAACTCCAACCCTTCCTCCCCAAACTAACCTTGTGATGAGCACTTGTGTGTCATGTGGCTTGACCTTGCCAAAGTTCTAAGTGCAATCAAAGCATAATGACTTGGGGGGAAAATGGAGCAGCCATTAATATACTTAGCATTTCCTCCCATGTGTATATTAGAGCAGGTTTTATTGAAATAAGGATGCTAGCCAGCACAGGAATCCTTTAGGATTTTGAAAGCCGACAGCACCTTTAACCCTTTCACAGGCAACTGTGAGAGACTAGTAAAGGAAGGTTTCTTTGGTTTAGTATGAAGGCCAGTATCAAACACTTAAAAACCAAGGTTTTCTTGGCACTAAGACAATGTGTACATCTGTTTCACTGAGGGTATTTGGAGTTAATTAATTCTGAAAATAATTCTTTAAACTTGATATTTCTAAAACAAGCAACAACACATTTGTTAATGTAGACTAGTGTGACAATGCTTCATGCTTTTTAACTCTTTGTAAAAGTGACCAGATGATCTGGAGAGATCCCTTCTAATCTGCACTATTCCGATTCTAAAATAAGAACAGTTGACTTATGCTTAATGTTAATTTAAAGGAGAAAATACTCTGCCTCTTTTGCAGCCCTCTTGGTTTTCATCTCTGAGCAGATGGTAATAAGAAGACATCCTAGTTTAAAACAGGCTCTGTGGATAAAGCTGCATAACATCTTAAAGTGATAACCTACAAGCTTCACAGGTTGTTATTCTGAGCAGTAATTTTACCGCTTGGTGTGTATGTTCATTCATGCTTTAAGATTGCCATAATAGAGTTTCACAACAATTTCCCTGTCTTCATCTGCTCAGTAAAATCTACTGTAAATGGAGTTGAGGCTTTAATAGCCATGGATCTGACCAGGTTAAAGTATTTGTCCTGGATCCTGTTTTTCCAGTTAAAGAAACATGATTGCAGTCAGCCTATACTCAGTTATTGTCGTCACTCCCTACTGGCTTTAATTTCTTGTGTGCTCTTCCAAAACGTTTTCCATAAAAAAAAAAAAAAAAAAAAATTCTCAAACTACTGAGTAATCTGTTAAGCTGACTGATTCATGTTCCTTAACTCAGGCATTCATAATATCTGAGGAAGCCCTAACGTTTGTGAAAGAGAATGGTAGTGGGTAGGGAGCTGTGGATGGGAAACTCTTCTGGAGCTGAAAATGGCTATATGCCTATAATTTAGTTTAGAAGCTGCTGATGTAAGTGTGACCTGAGAGGCTGAAAAAAAGCTACTAGACTTTAATTAGTGACATATAATGTGAAAATGCTTGTGCCCTTGAGACTTAAGCTGGCCAGTTTCAGCTTTCATGATGAGGGAGTTGTGTCGCCATGGAAAACTGACTGTAGGTGCATGTGCTCTGAGAAGTTATTCTGGAGCTACATTTAGGTGTTGAAATGATGTGTGTGTTTGGAGAGTGTGAGAATGAGAGAGAGAAAACAGAAAATAGCATTGACTCTGGATGTCTGTATAAACGGAGTTATTTATTAAATGCCAGAACAATAAAAAAAATTGGATCACGATAATGGGCTGTAGGCTGTTCTTGAAGGCCTTCTTAACTGAGTTAAGAGCTGATAAGAGTTCTGGAAAGGTTCTGAGCCCTTGAGTAAAAGGTGGTGAAGATTATTTGACTGTGTAAGGAAAGTATGGAAGTAAAATTCCCTTGATCTCAGTGTACCTGACTTATGTTTTCTTAAAATAGTTTGAGGCATGTTAATGCAATGAGTTTCTATCTCTGTTTTAAAATAGTAAAGAGAGAAGGAAAGGGAAATAATATTCCGTAGAAGAGAGGGAGTCCTTGGCTGAAAGAGAAGCTTCAGCACTTGATATCGCATGCTTGAAATCATGTGTTTTAATATGTCCTTCTGTGGTTTCTGAGCTGGTGGCTGAGGGAGAGCAAGCTATAAATACTTCTGTTCTTCACTTATGTGGTCAATTGAAGCTTGCTGGAACTCTTATTTAGAACTTAACCACTAAATTGGCAATTTAGGCCAGCTTTCCTGCTTCTTATTGGAGTTTGCTATTAAAGAAAAACAAAAATGCGAAGTAAATCTAGAAGCTTAAGTGGTTTAAATTGTGGGATGCATTCTTAAAAGATGTAGGTTCTAAAAGAGGATCTGGAAGCTTTGACACACTATTCCAGGAGGAAGGTTTTTTCTTCATCTCTGAAGATGACTTCTGAGGGAAGCCCATACTGGGCTCAGCCTTTCCCTCCATTCACATAAAACAACTGAGCTGTTGCTCTTGGCTAAAAATTTTTATTTTCATTAGCAAGTGTGTTAAAACATCTGGTCTAACCTTGCACAGTTAATGAGTGTACAGTCTCTTTGCAGCAGCTCTTCAAAACACTGGAGACATTACTGAAAAGGCTTAAATTCTAAGCCTGGGCTCTAGCTATAATAGACACCATAACATATACAAACCTTGCTCTGAGTGGTATGTAACAGCCTCACATGGCTTGTTAAAGCACTGTTTGTCCAGCATTACTTCCTCTGCAGGTGGTTCAGGATGCTCTGTTCTTCTGTACACCATCTCAGAATAACATATTGGTCTTTAAGCCTAGACGCATCCTTATTCCAGTGTGTCAGTTTCCCTTTAGTGCCACCTCAGCTAATCTTACTATGGTTCTTTGTTCTACAGTTATACTCCTTGAGCCTCTATTCCTATGCCAGTAGGGTTTCTCTGGTTCTTTGCTCTAGGTTGTCTATCTTCATTCACATCCCTTTTGAGAAGTTATAGGAAACAGCATAGGGAACTCCACATGAGTTCTTGTAGCCTAACAGAGAAAATGCCGCCCTCCTTCCCAACAGTGTGATGTGGGTCATCTGATCTGCAGCTGACCAAATACCCTGTTGCTGTGTGGTGGGCCTTATGCAGGAGGGATGAATTGACCCTCACTTCATTTGAAGATCCAGCTGCCTTTGCTGCTTGGAAAGCTATAGCCAACAAAGTGTGCTTTTGTTATCTCCCTGAAACTGAGCTGAAGCTTATGATTGAAAGGATTATGCCATACTAGGTTCCTAAATATATTTTTGCATTACTCTTTTATACTAAAAGGAAAAACACAATGATAGCCGTCTCCAGTAATGATGGGAGTACCTTCTCTTGGTGGACATTGATGCCCAAACTTTATTTTAGTACATTCTCAAGTCATTAGTACCGAAAGCAGTGCAGCTGTCTTGGCAGGCTGTGCTAGGAAGAAGTGCAGTTCCTGATTTAGTGGGTGTCTGATTGATGCATTTGAAAGTGACAATTCAGGCTGACAGCAAAACAGGACTTGAAAAGTTGGTGCTGGGCACAGTAGCAATTAGCTTATGGTAGCTCAGGGCTACTTCATTCTTTGCAGTGGAGAAATGTTAGTGTGTTCACCTTCTGATCTCAGAGAAATGGATTGCAGAATGGTCAGTGTTGTGGCCTGGCTGCTTGTTGCTAGGAAGGGGGTTAGAAAATAAAGGCATTCTTTGAAATAGGTGCCTGGCTGTCCTGTGCCTGAAGGCCTTGAAACTTTGACCTGGTATGCTAGGTACAAAACTTGTTTTTAGCTGGGAGAGTCACCTGGAAACATTCCCAGGCAGCATTATTTTGGTCTTGTCCAGGTGTGTTTTAGAAGACTTTTGTTTATCTAGGTAATGTTCTGATGCATAGGTTGGAAGTTTTTGTGAGGGCACTAGGTGATACTGCTTCATGTCAAACAAAACTTAAAATCCAGAAGCTCATTATCGCAGGCATGTGGTTTGTGGGAGACTGTGATACTTAATATTGTCTTCTAACAGTTTTGTAGAGAGCAAGTGCCTGCGGGAAGCATAGTCTTTTGGCCTGTTACTGGAGACTCACTTAGAAAAATTGTTGTGTTACAGTGTGTGCTGAGTCGTGCCAGAAATCAGTGATTGTGGTGGTTATTGCAGCAGTACAAGCTGTAGCTCTGTTGATTGGGGTAAGCAATTGTGCTTTTAAATCTGAAAGTTGCAATGAGATTGCTAAGTCTCATCACTGTGCTGTGTGCCTGTTACTTTCAGATATGGATATCTGCTAGGACAGCTTTGTAAAAGTTTGGTGAAGCACTCTGAAACATTCAAGGCCAGGTTGGATGAGGCTCTGAGCAACCTGATCTAGTGGGGGATGTCCCTGCTCCTTGCAGGGGGGTTGGACTAGATGACCTTTGAACGTCCCTTCCAACCCTAACGATTCTATGATTCTATGATCATGTTAAGTGTACTGTTGAAGCGTTCCTTCAGTAGCAGGGGATGGGATACTGAGGATAAGGGAGGGCCTTAAAGTAACACACTTTCTGAGTTCTCTTACAGATTGTATTGTGGATGTTACACTCCCAGTTGGATTCATTAGGTTTGCTTTTCTGAAGATAGTGTTACTAGCAGAGGGGGATAGCTATACTTCTATTGCATACATGAAGCTGGTAAACATTTGTGACCTTTGTAGGTTTGTAATGTACACTGATGAAAGCTGTGTGGAGAAACGTGTTGATTGCCTTTTTTGTGTCACTAAAAATGTTTTTACTAAATTTTTTCAAGTAGTAACAAATATCCGTTTTATGGAAAACTACTTCATGCAAGCAAAACGTTAGACTGTCTTGTGTGGCTGTTTTTGTCCTGGAAAGAGTCAGCAGTGAAAGTTAGACTGTCAGCTTTATTTGCATTGCCCAGCTACTGTCTGCTTGCCAGCACCTTTTAAATGTTTTAAATGTAGCTTTTGTATTTTTCTAATGCATAACACTTGTATGCAGTGCTTCTTGTGATGATGCCAGAACAGCCATTTAGTAAATATTTAAAAAGAGTAGTAAAGATTTCTTGTTCTCAACGGGTAAAGTCCTGATCTAAAGGAAATGAAATGGCCATTCTACATTATTTATAAGATGCTGCACATAATGAGATTGGGTTTGTTTGGTTTATGATACATAGATGGCAGGGTAATGGTCTCAGTTTAGTTAAGATATAAGTGGTGTAGGTGGGTTCAAGCATGATAAAATCTAAGTAAACCCGCTTTTATGGCTGAGGGTGATGTTTCTTCATCCAACATGGTAGCTGTAGTCCAAATTGGATGTTGAAAATTCTCGTGTTGCTCCATAGTTCAGCTAACTCAATTTTAGGAGTGCTTGGTTTGTAATCCTCTTTCAGAAAAGCATGAATTGTTTGCTTGAAAATCTTAGCAATAGAACTGTGAATTTCCTTGTGATTTACTAGTATTTACAACTTCTGTGTAAGGGGAGAACACATGAAGCAAGCGTGGTTGATAGTTTGAACCTGTAACTGAACATGCAAAAAGTACTTTTTCCTCTTTGTTCAAATGAAAAGGGAAGTATACAAACTGTTTGAGATTAGGGAAGAAGTGAACAGAAGTAGTGGAATGTATGAAGTAAAGGAGACCAAAGTTTTTACAGAAGAAAAAAAAACAGTGTGAGTAGCCCTCTAGACATAAAGCTTTAAGTGCAAACCCTTGGATGTTTGATCAGTTGAGACACTGTGGCACCTTTCCTGTTCTTCAGTATCACTGTTCTATTTCTGTTGCGTGGAATGAAGAGTGATAAAACTGAGGAAAAATGTAAAGAGTTCTGAAGAATATAGGAGTTTACCTGCTTCTCACAAGGGCTAGCCATTTGAGGAGGTAGCTGTCTGATGAGAATGTGCTTCCTTTCAACATTACCACTTTCACTGGTGTTTGGTTTTTGACGGTGTTTTGTGATTTTTTTTTTGTGGGTTTTTTCCCCTTCTTCCTCTCCTGGGGATCACAGCTCTCCCCAGGGATAATAAATCTTTATTTCAAAACTGAGAGTGTGTTGGTCTTGGGAGACGTACTGAGATGGCATTTACCCAGCTCACTGTAGGCTTTTAAATGTAATCCTGGTCTGGTGAGAAGCCACTGTAGTTTTTAGAGCATTAAAAAAGAGAATGGGCAAGAATGCCTGCCAAACAAATAAGGGATGTGCCTGAGAGGAATAAACTTTTTTAAAGCTCAAACATGCTTCCTTTCATACTTGAACTCTGTCGTTTACTTTTGATGTTGGTGTTTACTTCTATATACTAGTCTTAATATCATTTCTTGCTTATTATGCTCCAAACAAGAATATAAGTTGCCTTTTATAAATTTGAGTGTATCTGGAGTGAAAGTGCATTATTCTCTTTAAAAATACATGAATATGTCTGGCAACTTTTAACATAAATTATCCAAATCCAGTATTTTGCAAATGGAGAAAGACAGATGCGAAGTACACCCGTGGAAATTAAGCTCCATAAAAATGAAGTTCCTGCTTTATATTGCATCTTAGTGGGATAGCAGTACTCTCTTCCTTTGTTTTCCTTTAAAATAAACCCATTCTAAAGCCATTACAGTGTGAGTACATATCTGTCTGTCTCTTTTCCACTTCTGTAAAACTGAGCTTTCAAAACAGTAGTTCAAGGCATAGACATTATATTGCTCTTCAAGTAATACAATCTCTGGAAATGCTGATAGTTACTCTTTTTAATGAGCCTGCTACATTTCTATTTTGGGTAAGACAAGAAGATAAAATTCTTGCTATTGAGTGTGGTTTGGTTTTTTTAGGTTTTTGTGGGATTTTGGGGATTTTTTTTTTAGTATAACTTGGTCATAATAAATACCCCTGAATACTATGAAATATGCTACAACAGCATTAAAAAGGTTTTAATTATCTCTTTTTTAAAATGGGTGATTAGGTTTGGCTTAAATCTGCTGTAGTTTGCTTCAGAATGTGGTGGTGGGGTGTTATTTCTAAGTGGTGGACATTATTAGATGCAAGAAATAGGATGGAATTGAACTCACCTGTTTTCATGGTGGTAATTTTTCAATAGAAGAGGCATGAAAACAGGTTTTGCCAGTGGTATGTGATCTTTTTGCCAACTCTTGATGTCTATTGGGGAACTAAAATAGAGCCTGCTACTGAACTTTCTAACAGTTGTGCATACCGTATCCTTAATGAAAGACGGGATAGCATGTGTGCATGGTAATATTGCTGGACTTGGACAAAGTTACAGGACTAACTCTTTTTGTGTTCTGAAATATCCTGTGGAATAGACTTGACAACTTATTTTAAGCTGTCTCTTTTTGAGGGAATAAAGATATAGCTGTATTCTCCGTGTGTGTATGTATCTGTATAGATGCATATATGTGTGGGGTGTTTTTGTTTTTTTTTTTTTTTTTTTGTGGAAACAAATTGCATGCTGTAAATGCATCACTGTTCCAAGTCTCTGTATTCCTCCTTTCAGTAGCCCTTCCTGTCTCCCTTATTTGAATGCACAATTCTTGTGCTTCTGGAATAATAATTTGGCCTCCTGCCAATAACAAAATGTGTTTGGTGATGTTTTCTGTGGGTTTTTTAAATGCTACCTCCTGTATCTGCTACAGAAAATGCAAATGGCTTAATGAAACAAACAGCCGATTTCTGACTCATGTCTAGTTGAATCCACACCTGGGTTTTCCTGCCACTGTGTCTGAGCTTCAAGAAACTTGTTTCTTTCCTGGGTTTCATGCTCAAGAGCCTTTTTGTAAGTAAACATTTGCAATTCTCTGCTGTCCTTTCCTGTCTGCATTTTGAGACCTCCTCCTAGAAGATCTTTTAGAATGCTCTGCTGTTAGTTTGCTCTTTTGTAGGAAGGCTGGAGGAAAGTCTTATATATTATGTAGCAGCCTTGCTGTCCAGGGCTGCATTCAAAGCTAATCTACAATTTGGTAAGCTAACAGCAGAATTCTATCTGACTTCAGCTCTTAAGTCGTCTGCACTCTGTCAAATTTTGAGTTTTAACCTTGAGTGTACTTGTGATACTTTGAAGTACTAAAATGGAGTTGCTTGTAGGGAATGGAATGTCGAAACTTTCTCGTAAGATTGAGCCAAACATAAATTCCAGCACTTTTACTCAGTTTACATGTGGAATAACTTCAGAATATGCTCCTTTTTGTGCCTTTTTTTTTTAATAAGGAGACTGATGTAAGACAGGAACACTGAAAGTGCTGTTTTTTCTACCTTTAACTCCTTGAAATAAGGAGAGAGAAAAACAGGGAGGGGAAATTACTACCTTATCTTTTTGATTAAAAAAGCATCCTAGGGAAAGGATGATGAAGCAGATTCTCCCGAAATGGTTAATCAGTAGAAAGACCAGCTGGAAACAGGTTGTCTGTTGAGCAATTACTTTTTTTTTTAAGGTCTTAATACTCTTGAATATTTTTGCTTGATTAGTTGCACGTGCATGCAGACTTTTTTGTTGTCCTTGAACTTTCTCTAAGCTTTCAGTGGTCTAATGTGGCTGTAGGTCACGCACTTTTCTAATTCTGATAGAATAAAAACAATTCTCATGGAAAAGTTGTAGGCAAGTGAAGAGCTGCAATTTGGTGTGTAGGAGAAGGGAGGAGAGAGTGAAAATTTAAAAGTGATAGAAAATACTCAGTTGTTTATCAGAGCATATAATGTTGTGAACTGGGACTTTAGTTTCATACTTTAACTATATAAAATGTTTGAAGAATTACACACCTGTCGTTGTTAATCAGTTTA
Source organism: Chlamydotis macqueenii (assembly GCF_036417535.1). Taxonomy (NCBI): domain Eukaryota; kingdom Metazoa; phylum Chordata; class Aves; order Otidiformes; family Otididae; genus Chlamydotis; species Chlamydotis macqueenii. The sequence goes on along the minus strand of NC_141556.1, from coordinate 151,814,639 downwards.
AGTGCAAACTTAAAAATTAAATCCAAGAGAATGCTTAGACCCAGTTTCACAGGTTGTTTGTTAGGACACTTATTGAAAGATGCTGTTCCCTGCATGAATAGAACTCTTTCTGATATCTAGGAATCTGGAACGTATTGGGAGTCAAGAAGTGTGACAAACTAAGAGAAGTTAAGTATTGTTTTTCTGGTTGTTTCTGCAGAAGTCCCTGAAGGCTTCTGTTGCAACACAGTTAGTTTGAAAGATGCCTCCCTGATGAACACACTGTAAAGTATGTTTTGTTCTCTTGATTAGCAATATTACTATGTAGTGCAGTGCTAACGTTAGACTGATCTACTACTACAGAGATACTGATAAAATCATAATCAGTAGAGGCAGCTGCTCAGATAGTAATGACTCTTTCCTACAGTGCCATATTTATAACATTGATGACCTCGAGTAAGGTGACTCTTGGTCTGATATTGCTGCGGTAGAGGTACAAATAAATAGAGAAGAAGGAAGGTATTGCCTGTGTAAAGAATTGGCAAATATTTGCTAAAATCAGTTTAAGGCTTCCTCCTCTTCGTGTTTTCTGAGTCTGGTATTGCATACTACCATGCCATTTAGTAAAAGATAAATTCACTCAAGTATGATTAAGTAAATTGTTTAAACTTAAGATGAAGTTTTGTTCATTTTCTTAGCAGTTACTGCCCTATATTCAGTATTACACTCTTCAAAAAGTTGTGTTTTAATCTGAGAGGATAAATATCTCACAATGTATTGTGCTGGTACATATAAATGTTACCCTACTTCTGTGTATTAAAAGAAAAGAAAATTCCTTTCTTACTGTAGATATATTTTAGGATATGCCTCTAATACCTCTAATATAGTCTCCACTCCTTGTGTGTGCATGTTAGGAGGTTTTATATTGTAATGAATCCTGTATGCTACCATTGTGCATTGTGGATAAGTAACCTCATACTCTCCATTACTGGCGCAGCTTTCTAATGTCTTATGAAGTGGCTTTCCCTTTCTGTTCTCCAGCAGTGATACTGTCTATGAAGCACCCTTCCTTCTAACCAGTATTACATACTGAGTCTCCTTCAAGGGAAAACTCTAGTCTTCAGGCCTGTTACTGAAAAGTTGAGCTTGCTGAGTGTCTCTAAATGGCAAGTGAACATTTGTTCACTGAGACTTTTGTTTTAGTATCTGAATTGTTTAATTTTTTTTTTTAGCTAAGACAAGTCTAAGCCACCAAAAATGAATGAAGAGTGCTCGGTTGGGTATGGCATGCAGCTCAGAGTTCTCAAGAACAAGTTTGTACTGGTTTAAGTGTAAATGGCAAGAGCAAAGATTGATGTTCAGATGACCTGATGAGATACTTCATAAAGGTGAAAGATGAACTGCAACTGATAGTTTTATGTTCCCAAGAAAACCTAGTTGATGGACGACTAAAAGAATAAACTGTTAGATATTTAGTTTGCGGTTATGAAGCAAGCAGTTTTGTTACAAAACAAGATTATTAAGCTACTTCGGTTTGGTATTCTTGTGTCAGGCTTTGTGAACTAAATTATAAGAAGGTAGCTATTCATGTGCCTGATTCTGAGGAGGATAAGGCATCAAATATGTAATCAGTCAGAGGAATTAAAACTTCTTAAAAACAAACAGAAAAAAACCTCAAGTAAGTCTGATACATAACTCATTAATACATTCAAGAATTCTTGTAATTTTGGCCTTGGGAGATTAGTTAGGTTGAAGATGTGTGAATTGTGCTGTGAATAGCTGTCTGTGTTTCCAGATCTGGGTGAGCTGGACAAGTTTATTTCCCATGCAATGTGAAAGCTGGATTCTAGACTGGATAAGTAACTTGGCTAGGGTCCCTCAAACCCAGTGGCAACAGTGAAAACTAGAATTTGCCTGGTGCATACTTCCCATAGACTGGGTTTTCTGATAAAACTACTGATAGATCTTTCAGCACCATCTGTTCCTCAGGGCACCAGCAGGTGATCTGTCTGTTGACAGGACTGGCAGAAGTGGCCCGGTTTGCTGCAGGGTGAGTGAAGAAGTGATGGCAGTGAAAGCACTGTGGGGTTGTTTGCCTGCTGTCGCTTTCTCCATGCCTGGTTTCCGCTTCACCATTAGCCAGATGTTAGCACTGAGAAGTCTGTATTTTGAAGACAAGTTAAGAAAAAACATGCATCTGCTAATGTTTTAAAATGACCCTTACCTGTGTTCAATCTGAGATTTCAGATCAACTGCAAGTAACTTAGTTTTTCCTTTTTACTACTGTTACTTACTTTAAAAGGTGTAAGTGAATTACACAGCTCAGGCTTAAGATGCCTAGTTTTGAATCACAAGGTTTGAAAAGATAAAGGATGTGATACTCTAATTGTTTTTTGCACTTGCATCAATGTATCAAAACTACTACACCATTTTAATCTTTCATGTTCTTGGAGCTGTCAAGTTCATAAAATGGTTCGGGTTGAAAGGGACCTTTAAAGGCTGTCTAGTCTAGCCCCTGCAGTGAGCAGGGACATCTCCAACTGGAGCAGGTTGCTCAGAGCCCCGTCCCACCTGGCCTTGAATGTTTCCAGGGATGGGGCATCCACCACGTCTCTGGGCAACCTGTGCCAGTGCTTCACCACTGTTAAGTGTTCAAAGGTGAACAAAGTGGTAGACTACTCGATAAAAGCTTGTCTGCACACCCACAGAGAGATAGTGGCAGCTCAGTGGAGGTGCCTGAATAGTACTTTGCCTGGCTATATCTGAAGGTGAGACTACAGTCTATACATGTGTGTGTGCCAACAGAGAGAGCATGCTGAGCCTTATTCCTGGCTGAACCTGGAGACTTGGAGCTGCGGCAGCCTCTCCTCTATTAGGCTGCTGGATTCAACCCCCTTGGTAATGCAAAGAAAGGAAGTATAATGCTATACAACATCTGCCTTAAATTGTGAGGCTATTGTTGTAAACTAATAAGTAGTGAAAAATGTCACACCCAGAATTTTGTATCTTCATAGTTTTTACCATGGCTCACTAAAATTCAGCTTCTGTTACTACTTTTAAAGCTATGTCCAGTCAAGTGTATGAATGTAGTTCTATGAACTAAAATTATTTTTAAACTTAAGTGCAATCCTTCTGAAAGGAACATTGCATCCACACTGAGAATTTGTTACTAAGTTTAAGTAAGATGTTACTTAGAATTAAATTAACATCAGCCACGTTGGCCTTTATTCTGAGGGTGTTTTTGTCTGAAAATCTCATGGAAAAATCCCTTCCAAATGTCTCTTGTAATCTTGTTTTGTTTGTTTGTTTTGTTTTTTAAATCTCACTGTTGCAGAGAGAGATGCCTATAATTATGACTTAGCCAAAACTCCCTTGGTATTATTTTAAAAATTTGTTTAGCAAGAGATAAATCAAATCACATTTCAAGAAACTGACTTTCATAGTATAGCTGAGTAACACTGGGCAGGGAGTGAAACCCAAAGTGCCACCATTCATGATAATGCACTTCAAATAACTTAATTTGAGGATTGGTCAGGTTTCATCTCCTACCTAATGGATATGTTGATCTAAGTGCACTTTTTTCCTAAATGTCCTTTTAACATTTGCCTGGCAGTTTGCCGTCTTTATACTTTTGATCATATTCATGCCAATGACTAGCATGTTATTAGAACAACAAAAGAAAAGCAGATTATGTTGACTAAAGGGTAAGAAGAGAAGATATTCTTAGCAAGATGCACACCTAGGACCTTAGACATCTTCTTGATTTATTTGTCTACTTACGCTGCAGGGAACTGAGTACAGTTTAATACCTATTATGCTTCGTGGTATGGTAATGCACAGAGTGAAGTATTTGATTTTAACATGTATTGAGCGTTTAGTCTCAGCAGCTCAACTGTAGCTTTATGTAGAAAAAGAAACTGCAAAAAATAGTGAATGCTAATTTGGAAAATAAGTCTTTCCTTCTCTAAAATCAAGTAGTTGATTTAAATAAACAAATTAAAGCAATATCCAGCTGGTTTTTTAGTTGTGTTTTTATTTGAGGGAGTGGGCATATCTTTGGGTTTATAGGTTTCCTAAAGAGACCTCCCTGCTGCGTGGGCACCTGAGGTTCGTCTGATTTGTTTTGATTTTAATATCTACAATAGAGGGGCCTGTGATGGATGAGAGAGCGGTCCTCTGCTTCCCCTCTGCTCCAGTCACCATGCAGAGTTGATGAGCAGTCTCCAACTTTACTCATGTGCTAGGTAGTGGTATTCAGGCTTTTTTTTTTTTTTTTTTTCCCCCCTTGTGACTGTTCATGATTTCACAGGTGCAGGTTTTATATGCTGGGGGTATGCTGAGGTGTGTATGTCACTGTCTATGCTTGCAAAGGTATTTTTTTCTGTAGGAACGGGGAGGAAAGAGTACTCTGAGGAAAGGAGAAAGTGGCAGGCTTGAGCATTGTCCACGGGAACAATGAAGCTCTTCTAGTTTTGAAGTTGAAGGTTCTGTTTGATTGCTCTTAAACTTTTAAATAATCAAATATCTCTTTTAGTCACAATAGAAAGCTGAAATAGAACAAGAATGAAAATTTGTGATTAAACAATTGTGTTTAGCAGCGTATTTATTAGAGGTAGTTTGCTACTCATGATAGCTATTAAAACAAAAAAACAAACCAAGAAGCCTCCAGACTCTTGCAAAAATTTATCATGCTTAAAAAGTTGGACAAAGATTCTAATTCTCTATCCTTCTAGAAGCAATGACTATATAATCTGACAAAAAAAAAGAGCATACTGTAATCTAATATGTCATTATTAGTATAATAAGAAAGCTATTCCATGCTCTACTTCCTTTCATGCTATTACTAAAGGGCTGCCACATTATATTACTTAGTTTGAGCTGTGACTTAAATTTTTCACCCTTCAAGCAGGCCAGACTCAGTGATCTGATGCCCACTACGTTATTTCATATACAAAGTCAGATGAAGTGACAGAGTAGCTGCAGGTCATAAAAAAATTTGACATTTCAAGAGAATGCAACAAAAGGCATCAAGAGACTTTGACAGTTAGTGAACTACGTCAGAAATGCTGAACAGAATTGAAAGGTTGCACTGTAGTTCAATTTGATATGATAATAAATGGAATGTCAGTATTTTGCTCTATGCGAACACTTTTATGGAAGCATACCTCTAAGGATGTAGAAATCATATCCCAATCAGAGCTGAAATTAGTTCAAGTCTGTAAGCAAGGATTGTTTTTTTTGCCATATTCTTGCTCATCCTTAGGCACTTGCTAACACGTGCTGTTAGTGTAGCTAGTTGTTTGCCTGCTGTTTTGTTTCAACTGGATATAGTTTTCTCTGGACTGTTATGCTAGGACATAGAATCATTTAGGTTAGAAAAGATGCTAACACTACCAAGTCCACCACTAAACTGTAGTAGGAGTGGTTGTATTAATGCTGTGCTGTTACTAATTTCAAGACACAAAAAAAGTTCAAACAGACCAGCGTACAAATAGAGGTCTCAGCTTGCCAATGAAAAGGATTAAGCAATAGAGAAAAGGAATTGAAAGCAAAATCTTAAAAGGAGGGAAAATTGAGCAAAGGGCTTGCGTTGGGTAAGTAACAAGCTTTTCGGGCATCCTCAAGAACAGTCTAGTAGTGTTAGAGAAGATGAATGTAGAGTGTTTGGATGTAGCATGCTGGTGGAGATACTGAGGTAGTTAATAAAAATGCTTGGCTGAGAAGGAGCTGACATTAGGCAGTATTTGAGAGGCACTATTGCTAAATGAAGGTGTGCTGCGCTGTTAGACCTCCAAGGAGCTTGCAAAGGGGCTGAATGGTTTTTCAGTGAAGAGCTACTGGGAAGTGGAGGAGGAGGCAGTGAACAGGCAGGTGAATGAAGGATGCAAGGTTTCCTTCCTGGAGATACACCCTACCTGTTGTCAAAATCTACTGTAATAAAATGTAAAAAGAATACTAGCTTTATTGTGATAAATATTTATTGTTCTTTAAACTTAAAGCAGAAAAAATGAAAGCTGTAGAAAACTTTTTTTTTGCGTAGTATTTCACTGGGTGATGAAAGTCCAAGGAAAAAACTTCTGTCCCTTTTTTCGTGTTGCCTCTTTCTGGAATCTTAATGTATCAGCAAATTAAGTCCTCTTAAATGGTGCATATAAAAATAGACAACCTGATTAAGTGTGAAGTCTCATGTGCTTTTATCAAAATGCTGTGTGCTTTTTAAAAAAAAAAGTGGTAAACTGAAATACCTGTTCTAAAATGAGCATACCGATGCCAAAATGTTTTGAGAAACTTGATGGAAAGAAGATAACCAATGGGACTGTAGTATCTGGGTGCAAATATGTAGGAATTACATTACAGATGAGTTGCTTTAGTAGAAAGGGTGTTGTATGATTAAGGAGAATGGGTTAAAGTAAGATGTATTAATTGATGTAGCTTGAAATATGCCTTAAAGGGAGATTGAGGGGTTTAATAGTGTAGGTATGCTGTTGACCACATAATCAGAATATTGAGAACTTTGTAGAATGCCAGAGGACATGAAAGAACATAAGGAAAAAGCTATGGTAATAGCAGTGCGCTTCATTTGCTCTCAAGAGGGCAAAGGAGGAACAAATCTTGGAACTCAATGTGATGAAGAGATGGTTTTTTTTGTGTGTTTTTTTTTTTTTTTCCAACTGTTAAGGATATTCTTCGATCATCAGCCTCTATGTGCAAAGAGGAAATTTTAATCTTAAGCAATGCAGGAGGTCTGGTTCAAGATGTTACTCAGCAGTGATGATTGCTGAGTAACACATTACCTATGTTGTACTGTTATTTGTCATTCCTGTACGAACAAACACACTTCCATTTATTTTTTAATTAATAAGACTTTTCATCCTTCCCAAAAACTTAAGCAAGCGAGCCTCATAGACTCAGTGAAGCCAAATAAGAAGCAATGAAGAGGTGTAGCTGTGAAGGTGAGTTTTGCATATGTCATGGAGACCAGCTAACGACAGCAAATTGGAGACTTGGAAGTAATATGTATCAAAAAAAAGGTTAAAAAAAAACCTGGTTAAATAGAATGAAGAAAGCTAATGATAGTAATGCTTCAAAGAGCAGAACTCTTATCTAAGGAAACAGGAGGAGGAGGAAGATAATGGCAAATTTAAAATTAAAACCCCAAGATGATATCCTTATTACTGACAGTGGGAGGCATGCAAGGAAAGTTGTAGTCCATTAAGTGACCAGCATGTCAGGGAATTCACAAGAAAGGTGCTGCTACAGCAGACAAACCACAGGAGTTCTTTGCAGTAGTGTTTACTGCAGAGGACTAGAGAAGTTCTCAGACTGAAGAGTTTCTTGCAGGCATGGATAAGAGGAACTGTCTTGTAAGTGTTGAGAGTGAATCAGTAAAACGAATAGGAAGACTTCATGCAGATCAGATGATATTCACTCAAGTTTTAGGGGTCTAGGGGAGAAGTAGAACTGGGAGTTTCAAGGAAGTAAAATATCATAAAAAGCCTGTAAACACATAAATACAGGAAAGAGATTTAAAAAAAAAAGCCATAAGCTAGAAGTCGTACTTGACAAAGCAGTTAAAATCCTTTGAGGAGGGAACGAGTATATGACTGGTATAACGCACTTGGATTTATAAAAAGCATTTGACAAAACCTCCTGCCAAAGGCTCTTAAAGCAGGTCAGCTGTTGTGGATTAAGAGGAACTGCCTCCTGTTGTATTAATAACTAGCTAGAAGATGAGAAGAGGGTAAGACTAAATGATCAGTTTCCATAGAGGTCTTTCCAGTGGAATCTTAAAGGATAAGTGCCCTCAGCAAATTCATATGTGTATAAGACAAAGAAATAAAGTATGCTGACATTCATCAAGGAATACAAAGTGCCACAAACCAAAATTAATTGAGAAGGATTTCAAAATACAGAGAAACTGGACAATGAGTAGCTGCTGAGTTTCAGCATTGCTAAATGCAAAGTAATGCATATTGCAGGAAGAGAATGAAAACAGTTCTACTTATATGGCTGGCTTAACAGATCCCTAGTTAGCTGTGGGTTTTTTTGTGAGAAATTTTGTTGTTACTGTGAGTAATTCTTTGAAGGCATAAGCTTTGTTCTCAGTAGCTGTAAAAAATGGAAACAAAGGCAGAAGTGTTTAGGAAAGGAGTAAAAGATGGAACAGGAAACATTCTTACTGTTACTGCTTGGTGTACTTACTGGATGCTGCATGTGTCTTTGGTCACTGCCTCAGACTATGAGTAAATCTAGTAATGATGTCTGGGGACTATGGCATGACTTCAGCTTGAGGGAAAGCTAAACAGGACTGAGTGGTGAGAGGGAAGTTTGGGGGTAAAACTTAAGCAGGAGGTTCTTCTGGAAAAGAGACCCCAAGTGTAGGCTTCCATACTTCCTTTTTTTTTTTCTTTCTTTCTTTCCCCTCTCCTAGTAAGTCCCACCACTTTGTTGCAAGGGAATTTGTATTGTATGGATTTACTATTGTAAAATAACAAAATACTGAGTTTTGAAATGAGATGGATTAGTTTCCTCAGATTTCAAAACCAGCTCTGAAATTGTCAATTTTGGTTTACATTTTTGTCAACTAATCTGTTTTGCACTTCCCCCTTTAATGTCTCTTACTCAATTTCAGATGCCATTTAACTAAGCCCTTCCTCTTCCTTTGTCTGACCTGTTCTTCCCTGTGACTTGTGCAAGTGGTTCTGTTTGTCACCTTCTTTTGCAACCTCAACTGGGGTCTGAAGTGGAAGCGCAAGTTTAAAAGAACTTGCAGTGTAGGTACTAACTGTGGGAAGGAGGATAACTGGTGGGGTTTTTTTTGGGGGGGGTGTTTGGGTGTGGTTCCCCCCCCCCACCCCCCCCCCGATAATATGAAAAGTAGTGTGTATGCACACTTGTTAATGTAAGAATAGAACTTTCTACTGACCTGCTTTTTATTTGACTGTATCACTTGCTGATTGTAACTGTTTCTGGTAAATAAGACAACCTGAGAACAGTAAGTGTATAAATAGATATTTCCACTACATCTTTCTCACTGCCTTCTAATTGATTTAGGATTGAAAGAAAAATATTTTGGAGACTGACAAGCATAAGGCTGGAGTTAGTGAGTAATACAAACAGAAGACAAGTTATCCAGTAGCTGCAGTACATAAACATCAAAACAATGTGGACACTGAGTCAAAACTGATAAATGCCACACTGTAAGCTACTGTGGAGAGACTGCTGGAGACACCTGCCGTTAGACCCTATGGCTTGGGGTTCTCTTTCCTTTGTTTTCACCTTTCTGTATTTTTGTGAGGGAGCTGTTTAGGGTTGTTTCTTGCTTGATATCAATTTAGTACTCCTCACTTTTTGCAGGATATAGTTACATTTATAGTAAATGTTCTGTTTTTTAAAAAAACTCAAATCTTGCGAAGTCTTATTCTTTGTTGTTAGTTTGTGCGAGAATTTCTGTGCAAATCAGCTATGACAAGATTAAGATTGCAGAGGACTGGAACAGGTTTGCCTTTAGGGACTATGACTTTTGGAAATAATTTATTTAAAGGTAAAAATGTTTGGCTTGTTTACAGTTTGTGCGTCTGCCAGTCTTCTCTCGAGGCAAAATGCTTCATTAAATCAACCCTGATAATTCCTTATTTGTTTGAAATGCCAAAATGTGTCTGTTGAAATAATGAAAAATCCTATTATTTTTGTTCTGTTTGCTAAGTCTGACGCTATACTGAAACTTGACCACTAAATTGCTTCTGTTCCTTTTGTCCTTTTTTGTGGTTTACCATTTACACAGTAAATTACCTAATCTCTTTTCCTACTTAAGTATTGTTAAAGCTGCTAATGCTGTGTAATGTGGGTCACTGGCTAAAGTGATGTATACAACTTAATTATTGTCTGAACAGAAGGAACGATGTATGAGGAGGGGGAGATTGATACACTTTCTGAAAAGCGGGTTTTCAACAATATTTGCTTTATTCATGCTTAGAGTTTTTTTCCTTACCTTAAGGCATTGGATGCATTGAACGCTTGAGATTTAAACTCAAAATATCTTCCTGTAAGGACAGAGTTTGGTCTGTTCTCTTTTATTCAGCACTGAATAAGTCTTGATTATTTTGTCAGTTTATGTAGCTGTATTATAATTGGAGAAAGTAGGCTTATATGCCTTTTTGCTTATGCCAGTGGAGTGGAAATTATCTGGAGAATTGTGTGGTTCACAGAAGTATTAGTATGTCACAGTTAGAGAATATCCTCTCAAAGCTGAAGTCGTCATTCTTTCATTAAATGGGTGGAAAGAATGTGGGTTCATGTTATTTTGAGATAACTTTTACTGCCCCTTTTTAAAATCAAGCTATGGAAACATCAGTTCAGGTGGATCACAGTATTTGTAGCAGTGCTTATAAAAAGAAAACCTCTTCCATTGGTGCAGAAATGTTGCTATCTGTTTACTGCCACAAAACAAAGTCCTTGGAAAATGACAAATAATTTCATAGATGCTTATGGAGTATGAAGTAAACACCTTATCTATGTATTGCTTGTCAGTGCCACTTCCACTTAGCAATTTGCTAGTAGAGCACATATTTCTTAAATGGATTTCTGTCAGGAACAGAATAGCTTCTCTATTTGTGTTGTGTGTCAATACCCTTTTTAATGTGGCATCATATTTACCAAGAACGTCATTTCGGTGACATCTAAGCATCATTTCTCAAAGGACTTTTATTTATTTTCCACTTTCCCTTTCATGACCTCTCCTTTCCATGGGCAATTTTTTTCTCTTCATTCCAGCCTCTTTTGCTTCTGGTATTCAGTAATACAGTGCTCTCTCACAGGTAGTGCTCTTGCCTGGAAGGCTCAGGAAATGCATAGAAAATGAGAATACTGAGCCTACTGATCTTCATATGCTCAGAGCACACTTTACCTCTTGAGCTGATTCCCTTCCTCGACGTTAATTCTTTTGATTTGTTCTACACATGATCTACTTTTGTTTCTATGCCCATGCTAACCTATTTTCTTTGTTCAGAATATATTTTGTTGAAGCTTGATTTGAATGTCACGCCTATTTCTTCTTGTTTCAGAAAAATGAAATTCTTCTCTCTGATGGCTATCTCTGGTGATAGTCATGTCTGAAGAGTGCTTAACAGTGCTAATAAAATTAGGCAGCATTTTGTAAATTTTGTTGCAGTTGAGTACTAAATAAGCTGTTGTGGAAATTTTTGAAGATAATTTTTTTTATTGCTGCGTCCTCACATTAAACTTTCCACATGTTTTTACTGTCTTCGCAGCTTCCTTTGTTATACATACTGGTATTATGCCTGGGTTTTGGGTGCTTTACATGCATATGTTCATGTGTGCAGTTAAGACAGAGTTTAAAGCCTTGTTTATACTTCAGGGCAAGTTCTGACCCAGCGACTTTGCAGAGAGGATATGCAGTCAACCTCATGTTGGGTAATCCTTTAGCATAAACCCACATTTTGTAACCTTATAGCCCTTTTGTCCACTCATTTCCGATGACCCAAGAGTTGTCTACCTGTCAGTGCTGAACACAGTTAAATTTCTGCAGTATGTGATTCACTATACCCGGGAGCCATTAAGAGTACCTAGCTGTAATGCTGTTAGTACCACACTTGGTAACTGTTAAAAGTTTAGGGAAGGCTGTAACTTTAGCTATTTGTTGCCTGCAGCCACTAGATAACCAAGGTTTGGTGGCTTGTGAATCAAATACTGTTAGAAAACAGCTATTTATTTCAAACACACTGGTTCTATCTCTCACTTACAGGTAGGCTGTTGTTATAGTGGACACTTGTAGGAGATTGAATGTGTTAATCTTGATATGACAGCGTGCCAAAACATTATAGGTCTTTTCAAGGCTGAAGTAGGTAGCTTTCCATTAGCCATAGCTCAGCGAGTTTGGACAGGTATGCCATCACCATCTTGCTCTGATTTCCTTCAGCAGAATAGCCTGTTACACTTAGAAAATTCAGTGACTGCAGCACACATGAAAAGTCTCCTCCAAGAGGCACCATTGCATTCTGAGGCAGAAGAAATATTTATGAAATTGCTGTTGGCACCTTGTTTCTTATGTGTATCTCGGGGCAGCAGCTGTGTAGTTGGAAGCAGGAGCGCTTTTTCTATCTGTATGGACTTCATGACACGATGTTGACTTGATTGTACAGGAGCAAGAACAGAATTGGCATAATTTGTGTGTCGCAGGCTATGAATGCTTTAACAGGGAATCGAGAGGGAATGACAGATTACCTTAGAGACAGTAATGACTGTTTTCAGGGTACTTCTAGGTCATCACCTTTTTAGCCCTGAAAATATTCTGTGGAAATCCTGTTGCAAAACTAATGTAATTACAATGTAACTACAATTACAGGAAGATGTTTGAGACTTCTGACATCATGTGTCATCCTCATATGATACTATGTGGATACTCCCAGTCTCAGACACAACTTTCTTGGACAGAAATCTACTGGTACCTGATGGATAGGTTTTTCTTTAAGTAAAGAAAGTCCATGTCACTTGCACTTGTTTTTAACCACAGGCTTTTTTGCTCAGATGAATACTGCCACTCTTCCAGGAACTTAAAAATCACTTCTATAGAAAGGCTACATTTAGCTGTGGTGGCCCTCATCATGATGGAGTATCGTCACTGGTAGCAGTAATATTTTAATAACTGTAGTTATTGTGGTGCAGCTTGAAAACTTGAAAAGTCTGGGATTGTGCTATTCTGTTAATGTATTTTGCTGGTTTCCTTGTTATCCAAAGCTGTTCCATAGCAATTAGAAAAAGCTGTATTACTTCTTAGTGTTGAGATTGTTTTGAGAATGTAAGTGTACTACTCTTCAGCTTTGAGGCTACAGCCTGCTATACTTAGATAACTGAAATAAGTAGTCTGAGCTTCTCTGTTTGAGTGTGTTTAGTTTTCAGTTCTGATTTATTGCCAGTTCTATTGATGGCACATTAGTTATACCCAATAAATAATACAGATGTGTAGGTGTAGTCATCTATCTAGTCATGTTTGTCAGCAAAAAGTCTTCTGGGATGTAAGAACACTTTAATTACAGCCTAGATGAGCAATTTAGGATGTTAGTTTTTGGTAGAAATTTTCTAGTAGGATAGCTGCGTGCCAGGTGACTTTTCTAAGCTGCATTCTGAAATACTCTCCATAGACTCTCATTTCATAAAATAATGTCACATTATTTTCAGTGAATATGTTTCTGTAATGAAAATACTTTAGGAGATTAACGTTTTTCCAGTGAAAACAATATGCAGGTTGGTGGTGGCTTAAAAAAATTCTCAGTGTGAGGGCATGTGTCTGAGTGAATACTTAGCAATACATTTCCCCCTCCTAAGAAGCCTTTTTGCTTTTATTCTTTCAGATGATCAAGTTTCATATTTTTAGACAGCCAGCACTTGTTTGTGAATCTTCCAGGCATTTCTGTCATCGATTTATCAAGTTCAAGAATTGTTAGAACTTCCCCCCCCCGTTGGTAAGAGTTTTTTGATTCTTCCCACTCCCCCCGAAAAAACCCCAGCCTACCAAACTTCACTTCATTTGGAAACCTGCTTTTAATTTCCAATCAAACTTCACAGGCAATTTAAAATCATAGAGCAGTTAGGATTTGAAGGGACCTTCAAAGGTCATCTAGTCCAACCCCCCTGCAAGGAGCAGGGACATCTCCATCTAGATCAGGCTGCTCAGAGCCTCATCCAACCTGGCCTTGAATGTTTCCAGGAATGGGACATCTACCACCTCTCTGGGCAACCTGTTTGTGTTGTTAATTTCTTCTTATTTCAGTGTATTTTAGAGGACAACCACGCCTTCTTTTTTTTTCCCCACTTAAATATCCTACTTTGCTATATTTCCTAGATTTTCCTAGACCGAGACGAGTTAGTTCATTCTCATGAAAAATACTCTGGTGATTATTGATGTGGTCTAGTACAATATCCCACTTCTCTTCTCTTGCCCAACTTTGTGTTGTCATCAAAATTTACTGCTACTCTGTAAAACAGTTCCACAGTTACTTGTGAATAATGATGTGGATAATAATTTTTCCCAGGCCCTAGCCCAGTTTTGTCCACTGCTATAGCTGTAGCCTTTGTTTTGCCGGACAGTGTGTGAGATTGCTATGCTGAGTGTCTGTTGTGGTTTAACAGTGGACACATTGCAGCTTCTAGGCTTTAATTATCAGGCAGTTATCCACAAAAAGCAAACTTGTTCTCTGAATTTCATTTCATTTGCTGTAGTAAAATGCAGGACTATGGGCTGTATTTCTCTTCTTGCTCTGGTTCAGAAGAAAAGACTTGAGATTATCTATCTGTGGGGTAGGAATACCAATAAGAACACCCCACCCCCCCACCCCCCCAACCCAAAAAAAACCCCAACCAACTGCAGCAGTCAACCATTTGGAGATTGTTCTTATGGTCAGATTTGGGTCTTTTGTTAGAGTTGCCTATCAGCAAAGAGCAAGAGGAGGCAACTTAGTTGCAAGAACACAGTGTAAGACTGACTTAAGCCTTTCGTCAGTATGGGTGCAGAAAAATGCTATCGCAAGAGGAAGGCAATAGAAAGAAACTTTTAATAACTGAAATGAGTAATATAAACAATAGAAGAGCAGAGGAGGATTTTATTAAAATGCTGGTTGGGAAAAAGATCTCATGCATCACAGCCTTGAGGACAAAAATGTAGAGATGAAACTACAAGTAGTGTTTAGAGATCTTCTCATATGTCTTACAAAAGAAACTTTTTCTGTTCAGGTTGTGCTGCGTTCTTTATTTCCCTTTCTATGTATCTGGGTTATGCCAATTTAAGCTATATTAAAGATTGACCAAGTGACACATTGCATAAGAGGGTGCTGCTTATTGTATTGTATATGGGTGACTTAACAGTTTATGCTATGGCTTACTTTCCCTTCATGAAAGAGGAACCATTTTTTCAATAAAAGCTTTTTCTTCTAGAATAATTCTGAATAATTCCCACCACATCTGTTTTAGATCATGTTGCTTTGAACACAATTAGGAATGAACTTGTATAGGAAACTTAAAACTGTTTTGTTTTATGTGTTTATTTTTTTAACTTGACACTGTGTAGCACTGTATTTAATATGATTATCTGATTCAAAAATTTCCTTTGCTAATGCCTAGAGTAAATCTTGTGGTGTTTGTGATTTATTTTTGGCAGATAAATAAGTTACTTTTTCCCCTTTTGCAAACGTTTGTTACGGATTTATGCATTAATATTACTAGGTATCTTGTTTGTTCCAACAAGTAAGTCTTATTAACTGTAACAGTTGGCGCATTGTTATCTTCTAATCTCTTATTATGCGCTTACTAACAGAGCACAGAAACTGAAGTTTGAAATTCCAAATGCTTTGCTTTCCCAGGAAGAAAAAACCAGCATAGTCCTGTAACAAAGCATTTTAATTTTTTTTTATGTTAACATAGAGTGAAGGGGTAGAAAAAAAATAATATAGATTTCTAAATGGAGCAGTATTTAGGAAGTAGTCTATACACAGTAAAATAACACTGCACATATCTTGAAATAGAGAGGACATGGACTTGTGCCTTTTTAACTATAAGGCAGTGTACTGAAGTGTCACGTGGAAAACAGGTTTTTTTTGACTGAGGGATGGATTTGCATGGCAAAGCCTGACAGAGAAAGAATGTTACTTTTTCCTGTAGTATCGTTACATATATAAAAATCAGTTACTACACTGTAAAAACTTTTGGTTGTGAATTAAATCTTCTCCTTTTCTGCTTCAGACTTAGTTGTAGTTTAACTGTTGGGGGAGGGAGGAATCTATTCGTGCACATAAGAGAGAAACCCAGAAAATCTCACAGGTTTTCCATCAGTACAGCTAAGATTAGGCACACTGAGAGTGATTTACTCCTCTAGAATTTTTTTGCTTGTTTGTTCATGCCATGTTTAAATTAAGATTGTTACAGTTAGGAGTGATCATGTGTAATGGAGAGAAAAGTAATGATGGGGGGAAGTTGATGTGATCTTTTTTATTCTATATAAATTGTGTAAGATTTCTGAATACCTGACCTCAGGAGAAGTATTTCTGCTAATTGGTATTTGTCTTATGTTGAAGGAAGATTTTGGTGATAAAGAAAGTGGTTGCCAAGTGCATCCTAAAATTACTTTATTTCTGTCTCTTTAGCTTATAGTCTCAGACATGATATGGTGTGAAAATCATATCAGTTACACTAATTGTTTTATGCCTTTGGTGATGTGCAGTGGAAAGCTGTTTATGCTGATTTGATCTGTGGAAATGGCACTGTGTAAGTGGGCTGTTCTGATGACCTCTGGTCCAGTAAGGAATGAGAATTAATACTGTGTCATTGACTGGCTTTACAGTAATTCTCAGTGGAAGATAGCATCAGATTTATTTTTGTCCAGTGTTATATAGATCCCTAGTAGAAGATGGAAGTGATGCTGGTAATCATGAGGACTGTCATAAGACTGAAGTGCTGTATCTGTGCTTGAGGCTACTTGTG
The DNA here is from genome assembly GCF_036417535.1 of Chlamydotis macqueenii. Classification (NCBI taxonomy): domain Eukaryota; kingdom Metazoa; phylum Chordata; class Aves; order Otidiformes; family Otididae; genus Chlamydotis; species Chlamydotis macqueenii. The sequence goes on along the minus strand of NC_141556.1, from coordinate 151,798,169 downwards.
TTTTGGGCTTTTCTTTATTGTTGTTTTTTTCTAGGTTTATGGTAACATGCCAAATACAGGGACCTTATGGAAGCATGAGCTAACACATCCTTCCATCTGTGTATGATAGGTCTTATTCTTGATGCGTCATGCAGAAAAAGTTGTCAATTGCAATTGTTTGTGGTCATGCCTAACATGCTCCAGAACCTTCAGAACCTTCAAAACCTTAAGTAGAAATAGTCATTAAGCAGCAGGATTTGTGTGACAGCGTAATACTTAGTTTTGGCAAAGTCTGACAACCTGCTGAATTTATGAGGTTAGCTGTGTTTTTGTGAAAATCTGTGGCCAAACAACCTTTCCCCCAGACATGATCTCCTTTCCTGTTTTCTGCTGGAATTCTCTTCTGTTTGTGCTTGAAGGTTGGATATTGAAGGCCCTCTGACCTAGGAAATTGATCCACTTGAATTCTCCAGAGCCTGAGCTAGGGAACCTTTAGATCCTGCTCTGAGGTTTTTTTGTTCAGCGTGCATAGTTTTGGGTTGTTTTTTTTTTTTCTATTTTGTTTTGGCTATTAATTTCTCTTTAGTTTGCTGTTTGGTTTTATATTGAATGCATCTAAGGAAATGTATGTAACAGGCTGAGCTGACCAAGTTAATTTTTGTCTTAAATGCCAGACTAGTGCAGTGGTTATAAGCACTCTTTAAAAGAAGCTGGATATGCAGTGTTCATTCTTGGTGTGTTGGGTAGTGGGAGAAACAGGAAAGTACGTTTAGCCAAATGTAAGTGATGATGAAATTGGTGAGTTTTTTCCTAGCGCAAAAAAAAAAAGATATTGTATGTTTGTCCTAGTCACAGTAATTCCTAAAACTCATAAATAGTACTGGTATTTCAATGATCTGTACAAAACACCTATTAAAACTTACCTTGGGTATTGGTGTAATTTAAAAAAAAACCCAAAGTACTTTTTATTGCTTTTTTTCTGTTGCATTTCTCTGAAGGGAAGCAGCAGCAATAGAGAGCTTGTCTGTGAAGTGACTTTGTTATTGTATTTGGCCTACAAGACACAGTGCGGACCTGTGATCTTGGTGTGTTGGAACTGAATGTCCATCTAGGGATGTTTAAAGAGAGAGCCTGAACATTTCCAGAGAGCTTGAGAAGGGAAAGGAAGTATTTGGACAGGATATGAGTTTCAAAGTGTCCCAAAATGGACTACTTCTAGTCAGTTTTTCAATTTTGGGGCTTGGGCAGGTTGTAATAATCTCTTTAAACAAGCCTCACATAATTTTACATTTGTCTTATTTGCATCATGAAGTAATTGTTGTAATTAGAAATAACTTGCAAAAGCTGTTCTTTTATTTCAATACAGGAGAATAGGGGAAAAAAATCAAAATAATAGATTTGATGTGCATTGATTCCTGCTACTTGCTATGTCTTGAACAAAAAAATGTTTAAGGTGGGCCTTCTCATTTATTTATTAATTCTAAGGAATTGCCAAGGTTCTCAGCCTAGCCTTTTTCTGTAACCTATAGAATTTTTGAACTAAGGTGATGGGACAATCCAATAAATTTCATCATTTGTCTGAATTTAATATGAGCTCCTTGGAGTGGAACTTCTCAAATCGATAGATTTTAGTGCTACTTATTTTTGAAGGAAATGGCACAAACCAATAATGAGAAGCTAGCAAGAAACCCAGAATAGCCTCTTTGGAGAGGTTTCAAAAGAATAAGAATGTTGTTAGATCTTTTGGTATGTGATATTTTCAGAGACTCTAGCACTACTTAACTAAGGTTGAAGAGACCAAAGCAGAAAGCTGGCTAAATGTTGGCTCTAATGAAATGGGAGAGATGTAAGAATTTTGCAAGTTGATCAGAGATGCTATTCACATTTAAATGTATAGTGTTTTAAAGTAAAATACAATATCAGAAGACCTTCAAACTTTACTTTTAATTTGAGGAGTTTGTTAGCTTGTGGCAACTTGAGTACCAGTACAAAAGTAAAGATAATCCAAGAACAGTGTAAATGAGTTTTTAAAGGTCATGAATGCAGGTTAAATATGTTGTTTTAAAAACCCAAACCGAATTGTCCAATTGTCAGTTGACTTAATAGTGATTCTGCTTAGAGGAAAGGACTTTGCAAGAGTAGTAGTAGAGTAGCTACCACTGGTTTGTTTGGTTTTTTTTTTCCCCTCCCCCCTTAAATTTACCATGTGAAATAAAATGACGAAATCAGTGCTATATTTAGTGTTGGTATCACCTTTTTCAGGTGCTGAGAGGGACTGCTTTTCTTCTTTCTGTCATCCATTACAGTATTGATAGTTTAACTGGTTCAGTGGTGTAATCTGATCTGCAGTACTAACAAAGCTTAGAACTGAAAAGCTTAATAGAAGTTTGAGATCAGCAGGGTAACAATATGGGGCTAGATAATGTGTTTTGACTACTTTGTGTAACTCAATACTAACTCAGTTTTAAGAGAATATGTAATCTGAAGCAAAATTTGGTCCTGTAGGTGCAAGTCTTTACAGGGACTAGAAATACTAATTTCAGCAAACTTAAGGCTACCTTGGTAAAGATTAATGATTACTTTTCATTAAGTGCTTTTAGATTTCAAAACATTGTACGAGTTTTGTTCAACATGACAATTTTTTTTTACAAGTAAGTGTATCTTGTTTTTGCTAAGATATAGCTTGTTGTTTTTTTTTAAGTAATACATACATTTGTGTACAAGGTGAGAAGGAAAAAAATTATTCTGTACAGAAAGAAAATATCTGTGTCTTCAGAAGCCAGAATAGCAAAGGAGAAGATCCATTGTAGTGTCTTTCAACAGCAAGCAGTTGTTCAATCATTCACAAACTTGCATCTCCAGTGCAAGTCAGTATTTGCCGCAAAGATGTCTCCTCAGTTTTTGTACTTCACTAGATGGGACCCTCTCAGGTAGATGGTTTTCCCATATCCATTCATGTAACTTAAGTTTGAAGTTCATGAATCTCTCCAGTGCTGTATTTTTGTAGAAATTCTTTGTTTGCTTTCACAGCATCTTACGGAGATGTGGCTAAGAAGCTTTCTTAGCTGATACTAATCTTCATCTTACAATGTGTGGAATAAGCAGATTGTTTTGTGTGTTGCTCACTCTTTTGATGGTGATAGTAGAGGCTACCATGTGGCCGTTAGAAAACCACTAAGGTGCCTGATGTACTGGCACAGGTAAGAATTTTAGCATATGCCTGCAGTTTTGCACTGAAGATGCAGTTTTCCTGTGTCCATTTTTTTTCCCCAAGAGAAAAAGGCTTTATAAAACAAGTGTGCCTCTACAGTGGCATTTGTCACATGAGTGTGAGTGACAATATTGACTGTTTCTTGGATGGTGGTATCATTTGTGTGTTCCTGCGACTGCCAAAAGATGACCTGTAGCGGGGTTGAGGCCAGGGTTTCAGCAGACTCTGTAAAGTCACGGCTTTTTGACACTGTGCAGCAATGGCTGCTGTTCTGACCCCAGATATTGAAAACAGTTTTACCTATTTCTTGTGTTTATTTGTACTCTGATCATAGTGATGTTACATTCTGTGTATCAGGCCAGATTTTCAGTAGCATATGCTCTCTGTCAGACAAGATGACAGCTGCATGGGTACAACAGAGGTAGAACTTGCTTTTTGCCAGACCTTCAAAAATACATTTGTGGTTATGTCTGTGTGTTTGTGGTTTTTTGTTTGTTTTTTCTTTTAACGTCAGAAAACTGAGTATCATACAGACCCAATTCCTTCATCCAGATGTGTACACTTCAGAAACACTTCTGTCAGTGAAACCTGGATGCTTAGAGAAAGAAAAAAGTGTGCAGATGGTCTCCTGTAAGATTAGAGTGGAATTCACCTTTCTAGTTTACTCTGGTGTTTCCCTGTCTTACAACAGGGCTTTGCAGCTATCTCAGAGCAAACTGCATCAGCTTTGTCTACATGCTCCTTTGGTTTTTGGGAAGCTCGTGCTCTCGGGATCTTTCCTATGCGGGGCCTGGCAGTGACGGGGTGCTCCCTGCCTCTTTCCCCACAGTGTGCTTAGATCAGCTCCTTCTCCACCCTTTCCCACAGTGCCTTTCTTGCCATTTTGGGAGCCCTGTGTTCAGTTTCTACCCAGGTGTTGGCTTTTTTTTGTGATTAAAAGTGGGGCCTAACAGACAAGGCCTTCTGGAAGGTGCTGAGGGGCATGGTTGCCCAGCCTGGTGGCGGCCATCAGGCAGCCAGCCCAGGACAGCTGTTGTAAGTAGTTGCTGTTTTCCCATGTGCAGATGCCAAGGTGAGTTTACCCTGTTGCATGATCTCTTTTGGTCAGTGCGTTAGCATGTTACATGTTCTCCAAAGCCCTTTGACTTGTATGGACTTCCCTCCTTCCTCTCCCTCTTTTTTTTTTTTTTTTTTCTCCTCCTTTTTTTACTTTTTTAATTCCTTTTTAACAGCTCCCAACATCTAGAATGTTTTTTTTTTTTTTTTCTGTTGTAAGTACATGAGATAGCATTGAGGAGTTTAACATCTTTACAGATAAAAGCTTTTCTATCAGCTTTAAGATTCTTCCCAGAGACATGCATTTCTTTTCTGCCTCCTATTAAGTAGGTCTAATCTCTTCAGTATATAACCCTGTGCTTGTTGGCTTTTCACTTCTTTCACCAGTCTTCAGTTTAATTTGCTTAGCAAATCCTATTGTAAATAAATTAGGAAAAAGTATTAAGTGTAGGCATTTCCCTGTCTTTGAACTGGAGAGCTTGCAAAGCTTACCAGCATGGGTGGCCCCCCTGTGTCCTTTCTTCTTTGAGGTGTACCTGAGGTACACCAAGACTGTGTAAAACTATTTGTTATGAGAGTATTCCTAACTACTAAGTATTTGGCAAATCAAGTGCTGTATTAATCTTTACAATATTTAGATATACGTAGACTTTCAGAGTGCAGATGCCAATAAGGAGGTTGATATTAAGATGAGGGGTTAAAAGGGAAAAAATGCTCAATTTAATCTTGAAACCCAAATATTTTTTAGCAGATGGAATTTAGTTTTGTTTTGGTTTTTTTACCCATAAGGTTTCCAGCTAGCATCACATTTGAGGAAAATCCTTTCCCATCTGTCCAGTTTTGTATCTGTGCAGATGTATAAACAAAGCACCAGAAGGATTTATAAATAACATTTCACTTACCTTGAATGAGTATGTAACATTAAAATGGAAACATTAGGAGTAAACAGATTTCTGTACTGTTAAGAATGAAACTGGAGTGCTATTTATTCCTTGTTCTGGTATCTACATGATAATAAATCTGTTTAAATGTTGGAGAGAGAGTGCAAGGAAAAGCCAAAGATAGCATATGAGAGTTAGAAGGATTACCTTACACTGAATTTGAGAGAAACTTAGAAACTATTATTTCATGCCATGGAACCACAGACTGCTGAGGCAGTGTACATTCCATGCAATGGATAACCTAAAGCAAGTAGTATCACTGTTATGCTACTGGTGAAATTCATGTGCCATTTTTAAATCCAGACTTGACTGGTTTTAGACATGTTCTGTATTAATGTGTTATGATAGGATATTTAAATACCTTGAGAGTTAAAATCCGTCTTCATAATATTTGGAGTTTTTTTAAGATAACCTATTTATGTATTTAACTATTAAAATGTTTTCAACAGTGAAATAGTTTCAGGCTTTGATAAAAAATATTCATTCTTGAAAGTGAGTCTGCTAAGCAAATAAACTTCAGTTTGGCATTGTCCTGGTTTGGGCTGGGATGGAGCTAATTTTCTTCCCAGTAGCTGCTATGTTTTGGATTTAGCATGGGATTTGGTATGTGAAGAATGTTGGTAATGCACTGATGTTATTAGTTGTTGCAAAGAGAGCAAGGACTTTTTTCAGCTTCCCAGGTTTTGCTGATGTGCAGGTGCAAGCAGCTGGGAGGGCAATAGCCAGTACAGCTGACACAAACTGGCCAAAGGAAGTGTTCCACACCGTAGGGGTCATGCTCGGTATATAAGGGGGGTTGGCCAGTGGGCAACACATGCTTTCTCTCAGGAAACTGCAGTTCTGGGATCGCTCTCCATTTTCCTCTGTGATCGCTTGGGATGGGTTGTATCAGTAGTTTGGTTGTTGGGTTGTAAGAAATTGTGTATTGTTCATTTTCTGTATTCTATTATCCCTATGTTGTTGTTATTATATCTTCCTTTAGTCTTAGTAAACTGTCTTTATTTCAACCCACGAGTTTTCCTTTTTTTTCCAATTATCTTCACAATTTCCCTTCCAGGGAGGAGGAAGGTGAACAAGTGGTTGCATGGTACTTAGTTGCTGACTGGGTATAAACCACAGCAGTCATGCTAGCTATTCAAGCTTATACGTTTTTCTTCTTCTGTTTCTGTACTGTTGATTTTTTTCATATGTGATAAAGTAACGAATTTTTCTTCTAAAAACCCCATCAAATGTGCTTTTTGTCACAGAATCTGCAGTATTGATACTGCTTTCAAAATTAACTTGCAAGTAAATGGATATTAGGAAAAAATTTTTTACAATGCGAGTTGTAGAACACGGGAACAGGTTGCCCAGAGAGGTGATGGAAGCCCCATCCCTAGAAACGTTCAAGGCCAGGCTGGATGAGGCTCTGAGCAACCTGATCTAGTGGGGGATGTCCCTGCTTCTTGCAGGGGGGTTGGACTAGATGTCCTTTGAAGGTCCCTTCCAACTCTAACCATTCTATGATTCTAAAACTAGTGATAGGAGAGTCTTGCAGGAAGTGTTAATTTTAATGGACACCTCACTGTAAAGTACAAATTTGGACTTTCTGGACCATTTTGGACCAGTTTGAAAGTCAGTTAACAATGAATTTATTTTTTTTTAACCAAATTATTGTGGGAAATTTAAATTATCGGCTTTATTTAACCTTCTGTGTCCATGACAAATTTTCCTCTACTTGAAAGAGTAATTTAGGATATAATTGTCGCCTGGTTTTAAATCTGCTAGTATTGAAGTAGAGAGACTCTTAAAATGGTCAGTAGCATATAACTTAATGATAACAAGGGAAGGGAAAATTAGTTGCTTAAGCATTAATTAGAGTTGCTTCGTGATACCTTGTCCCTTCTGTGTCTGTTGCCTAGTCCACGTCCCTTTGTGCACATGCATGAAGAGAACTTTCTTCTAAGGTTCATCCTATTTAAGCTCCCTGAGCAAATGCAGAAGAGTTCTCTTTGAGGGTGATACTAGGGAGGTGGCAGTTTCTGCCATATGCCCAAGGAGATAATAGAGGTTATGGTTGTGATCTCTGTGTACTTTGATCTGAAGCAAGTAGCTTCATCAGTTGCACATCAAGAACACTGTTGTAGAGAAATGGTATTGTTATTGTTTGTTGGCCTTGAGTGAAACATTAGTTTTTTCACAAGTACTCAAAATGTATATATTTTCTAAACCAGCTGATCTTGATACTAAATTTATATATTTGCAGCAAAGTGACTTTTAAAAATAATTACTATTATAGAAATCTAAGCAACCTTCAAAGAAAAGTACTACAATTCTTACAGGACCGCTAGGTCAATATAACTTTTATATTTGGGACATAGGAAGCCTTTCTTTTCACAGTATGTTCAAGTGTTTTGTGACGCTGTGACACTGGAATAAGTGAAAGCATACAGTTTATCGTTTTGTATTTGTTCCCTATTAACCATCCAATATTATTGCTCCTTACAAGGACAAACCTTTGCTTTTGTCTAGTGCTAAGGCTTCATTTTATCGAGTATATAGGAGGGAAGATATTGGTTCTAATACAGATGTTTAAACGTACATGATTTACTCAGGTTTTAGTTTTTTGCTTTGTTTTCACTCAAGATGTTGATTATATATATAATATATATTATATATATATTATATATATATATATATATTATATATATATATATAATATATATGTGAAATCATGATTGTTCCTTGATGGTTGGTACTTTGACTCTGTTTCAAAGGTGCAGTGAATCAAGAGAGGATGCTGTGTACGTGAGCCTGCAAACAAAATCTATCCTGGACTTATCTTCAGAAAGTTTTTCTGTAGAATATTAAGATTATTTAGAGGTGTAGTCGTCTGATAGGACATTTTTATAGGATTTTAACACTTGTTATTTGGAAGGATTTATATGAAGTGTTTTTGTAAATGTAAGAAATCACCCTGAACATGAACCCATTATCTCCTTAATAGGCTTCTTTCAATGTCCTCACAAAAGCATCTGGAGGTCTTGTCTTTAAGAGTCCTTGTTACACACTTTCCTTTTATTCAAAACAATAGCACAGTTAACTCCCTTGTGTTACAACTTGCCACATAATATCCTTATTCCTTGTATGTGTCAGAATTTGACAAACTGATGTGAAGGTGACTTCACCTACCATTGGAAGGAAAGTCCAGTGCCATTTCTGCCACACAGTGCCCCACTGAGTAGAGGCGGTGGCTCAGCAAAAGTAAAACTTTCCAGCTGCCACCGGATAGCCTCTTATGTAAGCACATAATCAACTTACGTTAAGAAACAAAGTAAGTAATTATGTCTTACAATCAGAATACTTACTCTGTTTGAATTCAACTTATAATGTATAATCGACCCCTCAGGAGCCGTGTGTAGTAGAAAAAAGTTAACAGGGTAACTGGTAGACTCATGATCTTTCTTTGCACTAGACTTATAGCAACTATCCCCTTCCAGGGGCATGGTTGTTGGATATGGTAACTGATACTGCTGCTGTGGCAGGGCCTCAGATGCAGTCATATAGTAAAAACTAAAGTAAATGTGAAAATAACTTCTACTTTCCTTGGTTTTAGTCATAGTTGCTTATTTATAAGACAAAATAGTGAGTTTCCTTTTTTTATTTGTACTATGGCTGCCGAGAGAATTCAAGTCAGGATCTGTGACTGGTATTCCTGTCTGCATTTATTAAGTGTAGCTGTATTTTATTTCCAAGGAATTCTCCAATATAGTGCTTCCTAAAACTCAGAGTGGTTGTTTCTAGAAGGCAAAAGCAAATTACTTTCCCCCTCCTGAAATTACCTCTCTTTATGGATTTATGGATGAAATCTTCTTATAGATGGGGGGAAAAGAAAGTATTAGGAAGTAGACAGAAATAACTCCAGTAAGACGTTATACTACTGACCAGGATACTGCTAAGGATTAGTTATCTCATTTGTAGTAATACCCCTCGGGCTATCACCTGAAGTTTTATTTTTGGCACTATAATTTTGGTATCTTGCCCCATCTCTTCTGCCTGCAGGACAGCTGATCGTGCCTGTAGGACACATCCTGAAGTCTGCAGCATGTAGCCAAAACAGTTTGGAAACATGCAGATTTTACAAAACTGATCATAGAATGGTTTGGGTTGGAAGGGACCTTCAAAGGTTATCTAGTCCAAACCCCCTGCAAGAAGCAGGGACATCTCCAGCTGGATCAGGTTGCTCAGAGCCCTGTCCAACCTGGCCTTGAATGTTTCCAGGGATGGGGCTTCCATCACCTCTCTGGGCAACCTGTGCCAGTATTCCACCACCCTCATCATAAAAAATTTTCTCCTTATGTCCAGTCCGAGTTTACCTCCCTCTGTTTTGAAACCATTATCCCTTGTGCTGTCACAACAGGCTTTGCTGAAGAGGTTTTTTGTTTGTTTGTTTTTGTTTTGTTTTGTTTTTTCCCCCATCTTTCCTGTAGGCTCCCTTTAGGTACTGGAAGGCCACTATAAGGTCTTCCTAGAGCCTTCTCTTTTCCAGGCTGAACAGCCCCAACTCTCTCAATCTGTCCTCATAGGAAAGGCGCTCCAGCCCTTTTATCATCTTCATGGCCCTCCTCTGGACCCTCTCCAACTGGTCCATGTCCCTCTTATGTTGGGGGCTCCAGAGCTGGACACAGTACTCCAGGTGAGGTCTCACCAGAGCAGAGTAGAGGGGCAGAATCACCTCTCTCGACCTGTTGGCCACAGTCCTCTTGATGCAGACCAGGATGTGGTTGGCCTTGGGCTGCAAGGGTGCATTGTTGGCTCATGTTGAGCTTCTCATCCACCAGCACTCCCAAGTCTTTCTCCTCAGGGCTGCTTTCAGTCTGTTTTCCACTCAGCCTGTATTTATGCCTGGGATTGCCCAGACCCGTGTGCAGGACTTCGCACCTGGCCTGGTTGAACTTCATGAGGTTTGCATGGGCCCACCTCTCCAGCTTGTCAAGATTCCTCTGGATGGCATCTCTTCCCTCCAGAGTGTCAATGGCACCACGCAGCTTGGTGTCATCGGCAAACTTGCTGAGGGTGCACTCAATCCTACTCTCTGTCACTGACAGAGATGTTGAACAGGGCCGGGTCCAATGTGGATCCCTGAGGAACGCCACTCATCACTGGTCTTCACTTGATAATATGTTCTTCTATAGGAGCCAAACGTGCCTCATTTTTATGAGTGTATGTTTGTGATATGGCTGAAGGAGGATTTATATAATCTTCTCTTATTCTACAGCATTTTTGGGGAGAAGGGGGGAAATGAGTGGAACAATGATTTCTGACTTGATTTGAGTTTTGCCTTTGGCTTGCAATATTCTTGAAATCTTAAGCTAAAAAAATGCCTGGTAGAATTAAATGTCTTGAATACTCAGGCTTGTGTTTGCAAACACACTTGTTACTGAAATTGGCCTGGTAATCATAAAACTCATGTTGGCTGGTTTTAAACACAACATAAAACTACCTTTCCCCAAATTACCTGAATTGTAGGTGTTTGTAAGTTTATGCAAGCAGTTAAACTTGTCTGGTGGAAGATGTTTGGTTCAAAGCTCTGCTCAGAATATAGACAGTTTTACAGTTTTGTTGAACTTTGAACTCCGATCATATTGCTTAGTAAATCTGTAATAATTTGAGAAGATCTATGAATAAGGAAGTGTGAACCAAATACAAGTTTGTTATGGTCATGTATTTTCTAAATAAGCAATATTTGGAAGATAGTTGCAGTATAAGAGTATTGGACGTTCTCTTTAGACTTTGTATCCATTTATTTCCTGCATATGAAGATGTAAAAAAATAGCATGACAAGCTAGTTCAGAACTCCTAATTGTTTTTCTAACTGAATTTTGCAGGAACTGAGAATTTGCTGTTTTGTGGGGGTTTTTTGTTTTTTGTTTTTTTTTTTTCTCCTTCCTTGGACCAGTCCCAGGAATTTCTAGTCAAACAAGAGGGAGACAGATTGAGGGGGCGCACTGCTTCCTGGGAACAGATGAGTTTTATTGAGCATAAAAACTAGATCTTCAAAGAGAAAAATCTGTCTATTGGGCTCTTTTTAAAAACGTAACACTAAGAACGGAAACAATGTACTAAAAATATTTTCTCCACTGTTGTAATAACTCTATTTCTTAAGTATATGTATACATTTAAAATACAACAAAATGTTGCAAAAGGAAAAAATAAGCATTTTCCCCTTTCTGTGATTTCCTATCGGTTTCAGTTTGTAGGTTCTTTAGCCTGTCATATAGAGCGAAGTAAAATAGTCCTGATGATTCTGGTTTAAAGTGGGGTTTTTTTGGATACTTGTTCAGCTGAAGTAACACCTCTTAGGTATCCTTCTCCTATTTGAAGATGAATTTTTTTTTTTTTTTCCTCCCCTGAGATTAACCTGTCATGGAGACTTCACATAAGCCTGATACTTTCAGCGTGGTTCTTGAAGGGCCCATAGAGCCTCTGGTGTCCTCAAGTACATACATACTTTTTCAAGTTTGCTGAATGAAAGATGTTTCCTGCCAGTGTGTACTTTGTGCTGGGAGTTTACTTACGGTATGGGTTCCCAGTATATGGGGTATGGGAGACTGTCAACCTCCTGTAAGCTACTCTTGGCTAATGTTGGTTTCCTTTGTGGTCTTCTATTTGGAAGCAAATGTTCAGGTTTTTTCTTATTTTCAGTTTGCTTGTTGTTGACAAAGGTAAAGGATGTCAGATCATCCTTTGAAGTCTGAGAAACATTTCTTTAGGGAGTAGTTAACTAGCTTGTTGAAGATGTGAGTTAATGCTGTGGGGTATGTTTGTCTAGGGGAAAAAAAGGGGGAATTTATTAAATTGCTAGAGTCCTGAAAGGGAGAGTTTTGTGATAAAAAGAGACTGTCCTACCACAAGCTGTTTTTAGGAGGTGATGTATTGTAGCTACTCGCCTCCATCCCTCCCCCGCAATAAAGAAGTCACAGCAGTAAATCAAAGCCTAGAAAAAGGTGCTGTCTCTTGTGTTTTTATGTATGCTTTTGTGCTGAATAGAAACTCACAACAGCAAAAGGTTGTTCAGCCTTTTCTGTGGCATTGAATGGCAAGCATGTGGAGGCTGAGATTACACTTATCGTCTCACGCCAGACAAGGCTACGTAACCTCCTTTACCTTTATTATCAAAATCATTGCAGCTTAGAATATATTAATCTCAATGTACAGTACAGTTCTAGACTTGATAAACAAAGATTGTTCTAGAAAGATTTTTCTAAAAATAACTCCACTTTTCCTGCATGAAGGACACAGAACAACTTTGATACATTAAAGTTGAATGTGGACATTTTTTTCTTCCACAAATAAATAAAAGGAGGTACATGGAGCATCAGAAGTTTACAAAAGCATGTTATCCATGTTCTGTAATTACTGATACCAGTCTCATAGCGTTATTTAGAACCTTACTTGCTGAGCTATAGATAAACGCTAGAGTGTATGATTTTACATTTTAAAGTGGGAGGTAGCTACAGTTTTAACTAAAATCAAGTCACTTATACCTTCTCTACTTTTGATCAAGAGATTATCATTGACGCTGTACTGAGTATACTGGGTCTTTACTTCAGATGTGTTAGGCATACTGTGTTGATCTTATTATGAGTTCCCTGGCTATCATTAATACTTTTATTAGTAGTATTCAACAAGTATGGAATGTCTACTCAGGATGGCCAGTCACTGTGGATCAACTTCTAGTGCCTTCAAGTCACTGAATGCAAGCTGGAAAAAAAGAATGTTTTATTTAAGTGCTCCTCACCTTTGTTATATTAGATGTTTGTTTTGTGAGTTATTAATGATATTTTGGTTTAAACTTCACTCAGTCTTCATTGAAATATTTAAGATAGTGAAAATGGGAAGTCCATCCTAGATTCCCAGTGTTCTGTCTTGTTCAATGACTAGTTATGTATTGGAGTTTCTCTGAATTTTGTTACCAAAGAGTTGAGTTACAGAGTTTCCTTTTCATTGTTTTGACTACTAAGCATTAGCTATTTTGATTTCTGAAGTTTGCTATTTAATTACTTGTATAACATATATGTGGACTTTTTAGATTTTTTTTAATAGCAACTGGTACTAGCTTCTAACTAGTCCACTTAATTTCATTTATTTTGTGTTGTGACTGATTTTTTTAATGTTGCCTACATTTTTCTGACACTAAATATGACAAAGGAAATAGCTGTAATGTAAAATAGTAATTTTGTATGAATATCTAACTCTTAAAATACAACTAATAGAAGCAAATAGTATTAGTTTACTTTTTATAAGTATTTGGTTACTGTAGCAAAGTTTGTTCTTGAAATAAATCTTTTGATGTTTGTAAAAGTCAAAGTAATAAGTTGTGCAATGTTTATTGTACTTGATATTGTTCAGTGGCAAATCCTTAAGTCTGTTCTTTGAGAGTAAAAGTAAATATTAAAAAGCTCAATACATCAAAGGAATTATCAAGTAATATTTAATCTTTGTGGAATTCATGTTCAAGTGCAGTGAAAACAAAGGAAATTCTAAAAACTTGTGGTTATTGTCATGAAGCTGCTTATGCATCATGAGTAGCTTTACTCATGCTCCTGATGTGAACACTCAAAGGCGATGAATGTCCTTCATGCCATTTTATAAGCTTAAAACTCTTGTTTTTTATCAAATCTGAAGTCAGATGGTTTTGGGTTTTTTTTTTGCTTTTTACTTTTGGAAAACTTAAAAATCTCCACTTTTATGCATAGGGATTAAATGGACTTTTTAATCAGCAACACCTGTATAGTGTTTACCTGTAGGTAAAACTATAAAACACAATTTGTGCTCATACTTGAATCGGCACATTACTTTTTTCCTAAAATACTTCAACATATGGCATTCATTTGCAGTATTTAAAGTCATAGATTAATATTTTATATTCCTTCAGTGTGCCAGAGTTGTACTGGAATACTATTGTATAATTATGTAAAAGTTTGAAAGTAAGTTTTTCTAGTAGCTCCAACTAAATGTTTCATTAACCTTTAACCTTATCTGTAGTTAGGGTCCTTTGTCATATCAAAATGTGCGTGTGTGTTCTTCACTAAACTGAATTTGCATAACATGGGATTTTGTCAAAACGTGACACTTGCTAATTTTGAGGAGGATTTAGATTTCTCCTTGTAGGTGTGGAAGACTAACATGTAGTAACTACATTAGTTGTACCACTTTCTGCAGCAACTATGTGGCTGAAAGTTTTTTTTATCTCTCATGTTTCTTGGGTTCTTTGCTTTTGATGAGGTTGGAGCACAAGCTCAAGCATGTATGGTAGCATAGCTACAGACATACCTGGGAAGCTTATTTTTATAGTTAATCTTTGTGTAGCAAGAAAAACAAAAAGGTGTTAAATTGTAAGTCACTGTTCATTAAGAAACTGTAGTTCAGTATCAGCTAAGTACAAATAGATAAATATGTAAATATATAGAGAAGGAGTTTACAATAAATAATAATTGAGCTTACAATAAATCATGTTATATATTAATTATATATTATAATTTTTATATAAATTATAAATGAGTTTACAATAAATATTTTGGTGAATTTCCAGTACAAAGATGTAACGTAAGGACTAAAGCTCTTGGGTAATACAGGTAGAACAGTTCATGCAGCATTTGGATGTTCTTTGGCTGCTGTGTCGGTGGCCTGCAGGACTGGCATTCAGTCTATATGTATTTACAATATGAGTTAACTTGTGCTTTTGAAAATATTGACAGCAGATATTTTTGCTTGATTTTTCTTAATAATTTAGTATCTCCTGTTTCTTTAGAATCTGTAAAAATAGTAATTTTTTAAAAATTTCAATTTTCTGATCTGAAAATTTTTATCTGTTTAGAATGTTTCTTGATGAATTAGTGCAAATAGAAGTATTTCCTGGTAACTAAGAGAGTGGCAAACACCTGCATTCTGAAGTATCTGCACAGCTTTTTCTTTAAAAGCATCTCACTTTAAAAGTATCTTTACAGATAGTCTTGAGTGTGACTGACACTGCATGCAAGTCTTTGTGGCATTTAGTTGCCTTGCAAGAAATAAAATTGCTCGTTTTGCAGCTTATGTTAGCACCTAAAGAAGCTGTAAATTTTCTTCACAAACCTTCATTTCGGCTGTTAGTCTGGAGCTGCTTAGATAAAAAGTTGATTTATAATTAATTTAAGTGCTAAGGCTGCCAAATATCATGTGTCTTTGTGACACTTTCCCTTCTAGCTTCTCTTATCACTTCTATTTGCAGTGTAGTTTGTTTCTCATTTGCCTTTCTAATTTCAAGTGAGACACTCTTGAAAGGATTTCCATGTAGTAACTCTTCTTGACTGCAGCTGGGGAGACATGCAAGGAGGCACACTGTCTCCCTATCCAACTGGCAGCAAGGAGCACAATGTGCTAGAACTGGTACAGTGGGAGGAAGGGAAAGAAATTAAGCAAAGGCATGTTTCCAGCTGTCTAGTAATGCACATGTTTCAGATCTACACTTCTACCATCATGCCAGTGATTCCTTGAAATTGGTTGAAGATTGCATATGTGAAAGGAATAGAAGACTTGTATCTGTATAACTTTTATTACTAATTTTCATGTAAACAAATAGGGAAATTAAAGGCCCTTTCTATTGTAGAGAAAGCACAAGCATCACAAATAGCTATACCTAATGGGCCAGTATGTCAGCAATATTTAAATTGACCATTTATGAAAGATCTGCCACCAGGGATGAGGAAAAGGCTGAGGTACTTAATGCCTTCTTTGCCTCAGTTTTTGATAGCCAGACCGTTTATCCCCAGGGTGTTCAGCCCCTGAGCTGTAAGATGGGGATGGAGAGCAGAATGAAACCCCCGCAATCCAGGAGGAAGCAGTTATTGACCTGCTATGCCTCGTGGACATGTACAAGACTATGGGGCTGGATGGGATCCACCTGAGGGTACTGAGGGAGCTGGCAGAGGAGCTTGCCAAGCCACTCTCCATCATTTATCAGCAGTCCTAATTAACAGGGGAGGTCCTAGATGACTGGAGGCTTACCAGTGTGATGCTCTTCTCGGAGAAGGGCAGAAAGGAGGATCCAGAGTACTACAGGCCTGTCAGCCTGACCTCGGTGCCTGGGAAGATTGTGGAGTGGTTCATCTTGAGTGTGCTTACCAGGCATGTATGGGACAACCAGGGAATCAGGCCCAGCCAGCACGGGTTCATGAAAGGCAGGTCCTACTTGACCAACCTGGTCTCCTTCTATGACTAGGTGACCCGCGTAGTGGATGAGGGAAAGGCTGTGGATGTTATCTACCTGGAACTTAGCAAAGCCTTTGACACCGTCTGTCACAGTATTCTCCTAGAGAAGCTGGTAGCTCATGACTTAAGTGTACCCTGCGATAGGTAAAATACTGTCTGGTCAAGCCCAGAGGGTTGTGGTGAGCGGAGTTAAATCCAGTTGGCAGCCAGTCACAAGTGGTGTTCCCCAGGGCTCAGTGCTGGGGCCAATCTCGTTTAATGAGTCCAGTGATCTGGACAAGGAGATTGAGTGCTCCATCAGTAAGTTTGCAGATGACACCAAATTGGGCAGGAGTGTTGATCTGCTTGAGGGTAGGAAGGCTCTGCAGAGGGATCTGGACAGGCTGGATCGAGGGGCTGAGGTGAATTGTATGAGGCTCAACAAGGCCAAGTGCCAGGACCTGCACTTGAATCACAACCCCATGCAACGCTACAGGGTTGGGGAAGAGTGGCTGGAAAGCTGCTCAGTGGAAAGGGACCTGGGGGTGCTGGTAGACAGAATGCTGAACATGAGCCAGCAGTGTGCCCAGGTGGTCAAGAAGGCCAACAGCGTTCTGGCTTGTACCAGGAACAGTGTGGCTGGTAGGAGTAGGGACTTAATTGTGCCCCTGTACTCAGCACTGGTGAGGCTGCAACTCGAATACTGTGTTCAGTTTTGGGCCCCTCAGTACAAGAAGGACATTGAGTTGCTGGAGCACGTTCAGAGAAGGGCAATGAAGCTGGTGAGGGGTCTGGAGCACAAGTCTTATGAGGAGCGGCTGAAGGAACTGGGGTTGTTTAGTCTGGAGAAGAGGAGGCTGAGGGGAGACCTCACTGCTCTCTACAACTACCTGAAAGGAGGTTGTGGCGAGGTGGGTGTTGGTCTCTTCTCCCAAGTAACTAGTGATAGGATGAGAGGAAATGGTCTCAAATTGTGGCAGGGGAGGTTTAGATTCGATATTAGGATAAATTTATTTACTGAAAGAGTGGTCAGGCACTGGAAAAGGCTGCCCAAGGAAGTGGTGGAGTCACCATCCCTGGAAGTGTTCAAAAAAACATGTAGATGTGGCACTTCAGGACATGGTTTAGTGGACATGGTGGTGTTAGGTTGATGGTTGGACTTGATGATCTTGGAGGTCTTCTCCAACCATAAACTATGTCCAACACTAATTTGTAGGCAATTGTATTGGGAGAGAGTTATTTTCAAATTTTATTTGTGATAAAAATCACCATGCAAGGATTTAAAATGTATTTGCTGAAAATAAATGCGGTAGTAAATATTCTGTGGCAACAGATGCCATGGCAGTGACATCTCCCATAGGAAATGTGTTAATTAGTCACAGGAGTTTCTGGGAGAAGGTTGTTCTGTTGTTCTAATTTACTTTCTGTTTACAGTACCTAATACTGACGTAGTCCTCTTTCAAATTATAAAACCTGATAAATTCTCTATCTGATAATTATATGTTTGAATTATTTTATCTGTGCCATTCTATATTTATATGAAACATAAAAACAATCTCAACAGCTTGTAAAGTTGTATTTACTCTTCATTCTGAGCCTAGTTCATTAATATGGAGGACTGATATAATGCTGTGAAGAAAACATAAATCTTAAGTGCTCTATGTGGATCTTAGTGAGTTTGCCTGACATTTAAATGCTTACTAAGATCCTTTAAGGGGACGAGAATTTCACCCCTTATTTCCACAAAGAAATACACGTAAATTAATGACACTTTGCAAAGTCGTCTATATAAATTCTTAATATCTTTTACTGGCTAGCAGTTAAGAGAAATTCAGATTTATTTATTTAGAGGGATTCTACTTTTTATGATTTATTGATCAGGTCTGACTTCAAAGAGACATAGGATTTGATTGGATTTTGAAAGGTTTGAAAATTTGCACATTGCACCATGTTTGCATAGGGAGGTGGCTGCACATTTATGTGCAGAGTAAAGTGTAAAAGAACAGGTACTTAGTACATTTGACAAATGAAGGGAAAGATGAGATTATATGATCTCATGGTTTGGTAAATAGTGTATGATAAGTAAAGAAGATAATTTGTTTTAAGATATTAGAAAGGAAAGATGAGTTCTTTTTTTCACTTGAGTGAATTACAGCTTCCTGAGATACTGAAGCTACTTCTCTCCACTGAATGAAAAATTAGAAACAGAGACCATTTTTTAGTGCAGAGCTTTTTGTAACATATCCAGTTAGATATGAGCAACATCTATGTGCAAAAGTTTTTGGTTTTGTTTTTTTTTCACACTGTGCACCATTAGTTCTTCATGCAGAATTTCAGTGATAATAGCTTGTCAGTATGTTATCCTAAAACTCCAAAGTGATTGAGCAGCTGTGTATTCGGTGTGCAGTTTTAACAATGGTGCTAATTGCTTTATTGAGATCAAATAGTAGTGTTTTACTGAAACACCAGGCTGTTGCCAAAGCCTGCCTCTACGCGTGTAAAGTATTGCTGTGTACAGCCTGAGCGAACAAGGCTATAGCTGATCCTGAGATTTCATTGCTGTGAAATCTGTGGACAGTGCACTGTCCGTTTATGACTCTTTCTGGGAAAGTATTTAACAAAAAAGTAAGATTGTACTTAGAGACTGACTATGGCAGATTTCAGCTGAGTTTTCAGCTGTACTTAATGCATATTAACTTATTAGTGTTTGTGTTTACATTATTTGGAGAGAGAATGTAATTTTGAACTGAAGATTGTTGCTACTAATGTCTGAATTACTAGTTCAAGTGGAGAGTCAGGAAATGTCGTTCACTGTTTCTATTGATTTCCAAAGTGTAAGTCAAATCTCTACTAAAAATAGTTGAAAGACTTTGAAACTTTCAAGGTCAGGTACTTCTCCAGGAGCTACCACTAGCATCTTCCTATCATCCTTTTGCTGTCACCTGTTGAGTACTAACCCCCTTGTCTCTTCAAATAATATATATTTATTTAAATTAAATTTAGAGAAAAATTAGCAGGGTAGCATGAAGGTGAATCTCAAACTAGTTTCAGTTTGATTTTTTTAAATCAGAAAAATAGGCTTTATTAATATTTGAACTCATACATGCATTAAGGTATAATCCTGTTAACTGGCTCTATTTAGTGTTACATAAAGATGACATGGTATTTTTTTCTGGTCTTTGCTTTCTATATTGCTGACCCTGCTTGAAAGAGTAAAAGCTAAGTAACACTTCTTCATTGATGTGCCAGTGAAATGAGGTCTCAGTACATTGAGCTTTATGCTATAAATAGAAGCAGATAATGCTAAGGTTTAGGTTTATTTATGGTTTCTTGGACATATCCTTAATGGACTTAAGTAATAAAAGTTTTTTTTAAAAAAGTGAATGTAGTTCATTGTTCTGGCAGCAACATCAGATTGCTTTTTTTTTTTTTTCTTCTCACTTACTCTGGTGTCATTCTGTAAATGATCTCTCATATGCAATACCTGAACATTAAAATAATTCTTGGATCCATATGTTTGGCTTTGTAGGTTAGCATTATACCAGATATTAAATTCCTGTGTTTTGATTTTTGAAGTGGCATGCATCCTGACTTACAGTGCTATTTTCCTGAGAGCTTCTTTTTCTTATTCATGCAAGTGGGTTTCCTTGTGGTCTTAGTGAATAATGCATGCTAGTTTTTGCATTGCATTTTTACCTGACTGAAGAGCATAGTCTCACTCTTCCCTGTTAAATTTTATACTTGGACTGTGAATGTTTTGGGGTTTTGAAGTTGTTGAATTAAGTTAGTAAAGTGCAAGTGTTTTCTATTGTTTGTTAACATGTAAAAAATAAATGTTCTGTGCTAGCAGATAGTTAAAATTAAGTTAGATGTGATTTTGTACTTTGTGGTGAAATCCCAATTTGTGATAAAACCAGATCCAATTAGGCTAACAGAAGATAAATTAAAGTAAATTTTATAGAACTTTTCTTTAGGGATACAAATGTTGTGACATTACATTGGTTTACTTGGTGTTAACACAATACTCAGGGTCATCAAACCTTTCGTAATCCAAGTCCGTTTAAAAAAAAATACATATATTTCTAAATAAAAAAAAGTCATTTTGTTTTTGTGTAAGTATTTTCTAGACTAACTTGTACATTTTTTGACAACCTGTAGGTGTGGTGGGGGTTCATGATGCAAATATATGAGCATTTTACTTTGACTCACCTACTGTTTTTCTGGTTGCAGACACAACTTTCATTAAAGAGCAAGAGATCTGAGTTGACAAGCTGAGGTCTTTTCCTGGCAATCTGAGAGTCCCTAAGCTTATTTGTTTCTGCAGAAATTGTTATTACTGGTATTTAAGAGAACAGAGTTTCACCTTGCTGCAAATAAAATACCAAGCTGATTAGTCTCAAAAATGAGATGTAACTTTGCTATATACATATGTGTGTATGTGTATATAAACATTTTAATTACTACTGATTTTTATCAGTAGTAAAATGAGTAGCAACCACGTAAACACTTACTAAGTATCTAATTTGACTGAGAAAATCTTAAGCCATTCTTCTTTTTTCAGTTATAAAACTAAAAAGGGAAGGTGCAGGGCTATTGAGGCAGAGTTTTGACAATTGTCTTGATTTTATGTTTTAGTGGTCTTTATGCAGAGAAGTGTGAGGGATCAGGCACTGAAGGCTATTTGTGTTGATGATCACACACATGACTAGTTAATTTAGTGTGTGACTCATCTTACTGCAGAAGTACTGAGTGAACTGATATGATTGTTTTTCCCCCATAGTGTGCTGGAGAAGAGAACTGGGTGGACAGTCGGACTATTTATGTTGGGCATCGTGAACCACCTCCAGGCACTGAAGCATACATTCCACAGAGATTTCCAGATAACAGAATAGTCTCATCAAAGGTAGTAGTGTTTTTTTTCATTCATTTACGTAAGTCAGCTTAAGTTATTATTTGTGTGTTTGTTTACTTCCTTCAAGATTTTCTTCCTATACTTCCTATGTATTTCTCCTTTACCATGACTGGTGAAATCTAAGTTTCTTACACAAAAAAATAATTGCCAAATTGTAACAGGATATGAACAGGAATAGAATGACTTCTCCAGTGTTTACTATAGTATGTAGTAAAGTCTTAGAGCGATACTGTGCTTTTCCTCAAAGAAGTAAGAAAGCAATTTTCATTTGGGGCAACCCTGGACTAAAGAAAATCTTCCCAAGGAAAGACTACATCCTTTGTAATCTACATCCTTTGTAATCTAAAACAATATCTCAAAGTACTAGAAATAGTATGATCAATATAAGTGCTCAAAAATGAAACTATCTCTACAATAACAGTGGCCTTCCCTTCAAAAGCTCCTATTGTCGAAACCCCAGAGAAACAATATTTGTTGTTATAAGTGTAGAAGTGAATCATTCTTAAACTCTTGGTATTGTGATATGTTTGTGTGCTTTAGAAAACTTCCAGTTGTCCCTCAGTTTAAGTAATAAATTTTTCTGTAAGCTTTAGCAGCTTTCTGTGAGCAGTTGGGTTTGTTGGTACTCTTCATTTATTTAGACTGACTGGCTTGCTTAAGCTGAAGGTTCATACCGCAATGGCATCCAAAAACTGAACATTTGCAGCTTATTGTATGGCTAACACCTCAGGAACTTCAAGTTCTTAATGTGCTTAGATTTTAATCGTCATGAGCGCACACCTTCAGCCAATTATAAAGGAATGAATTCAAAAGAATAGCTCCTCTACTGGGAAAATTTCTTTCTGAACAGTGGCTCAGATCCACAGACTCATTTTAAGAAGCTTAGTAGCATTGTCATCTTGAGGAACTGCATGCTTACCTTTGTGGATCTGAACACTTGCCATATGATGGCAAAGCTGTAATAAACCCCCACTTTTCTCAAACTGTCTCATTTCTTATGTGAAATTTTATATTTTACTACCTTCCTTCACTACTATTTTTACTACTTTCTTTCTGTACTTAATTCAAAGCCAATGTAATAACAAACAGCATAATATTTAGACATCTTTAATTAGATAGTGTTTGAACGGTAATGCAGGAAATAATCCATATGGAATACAGTCAAAATAGTACAGTGGAAAATCTTGTTCTCTACACATCAATTTGTATTGCTTTTTGGATTATTGAAGACTAAATACATATTATGCAAGTCTTTGTACTCCTGTGACACTTTATTTTTTCATCTTGTACATCTCATCTGGGCCATATGTAAATAAAGGCATTGAAGTTACTGATACTTTTTGAAATAAAATCCTGTTTGACATCTTTTTGTGATGATGAAATCAGTGGAAGTTTCAAGTTACTGTGCTTTGCAGAGTGAGATTTTTAAGTATGACTTAAACCTGGATTGAGCTGAGGATCTCTGCCAGTAATTAGTAAATATGTATGATTTCAACTAGTTCACGAAAGAGACTTCACTATGTTCTTATTTGGATAATAAAGTATGTTCATTTTTAAATGTTGAACTCTTTTTAGTTGTGAACTGTATCCGTAAACAGTTTTCCATTTAACAAGAGGTTGATCATTAGTGGAAGTATTCTTTTAAATATATACAATGTTTCTCAAACTTTCTGTGTATTGATTAAACTTCTCACACTTAAAATATAAGTAAACTTTGTGAAAGTACATACAGTGATGATATTTCAGGAGAGAACAGAGTTCACATAAATGCTTTATGGTATTGAACAGTTCCTTAGACTGCTGAAAGCTCAGTTTTAATGATATTGTTTTTATATGAGAACTTGCCATGCTGTCTTGCCTTTCACGTAAACTCCATGCTCCATCCGAAACAGCCTGGGTAAAGCATCATCATGACTTGACTTGCATTCTTAACCTTTCACTCTATCCTTGTCATTTGTTCCCTTATGAACACTCTAGAGGGGCACCTACCACAGGTTAGGAAACAGACGTAAGCTTCCTGAAAAGTGATCAAATGTACAAAATTAAGATGGGAAACACGTAATTGTTAGAATAAAATAAAGATGCGTGCACATGAGCCCACTGTATAATGTTACTTCAACCATGAAGGATATTTCCTTTGTGTTTCATCAGCAAGACAGACAGTAACTTTCAGCTGTGCTTTTATAGGTCTCTAATGCTTATGTAAGAAAGTATATGATTGCTCTTCAAGGATGATGAACTCTGAACTTCCAAGCAGATTTTACCAATTTAAGATGAACTGAATTTCTAAAAAGGGTAATTTAAAGCCATGAGGAAGCCTTATCAATTAGACTATCTTTGTGCTGCTGTGCTAATGAATGTCCCATCATAAAGCCCTGAAAAAAATGGTAGCTTAAAACAATGAGGAAAGTCTAAGGTTCGTATTTCCAAAGGTGAACTTTTCTGTGCTTCATGAGAGGTTTCCTGGTGTCAGCAAGATAACAATTTGATTCCAGTACAGAGGGATATTTCTTGTATATTGCAGTGTCACCGTGGAATGTGGTTAGTGCTGTCTGCTTGATGACATATCCCTGGTGGTGAAAAACGATGTGTAGACAGACCTTGGCCAGACAAAAATGCTTTTTTGAGTTGATGTGTTAATTCAGTTATGATGTTAACAATGGATTGCAAAAAGGCTGTGTTGAAATAATAAAAGGCAAAAATATATGTCTGTGCATGCAGTTTATGTTCTAGAGGTAGTGACCTTTGTAAGGTGGATCGTTATGTTGATTTAACTTTTAGCTACTTCAGCTGCCTAGGCTGTTAGCCTTTAAAGTAGCTGCTGTGTACCCTTGACAGCATTTATCATATGACAATGGTGCAGCATGGCAAAATATCAGCTGGTAGAAAATACCAGTGTTTCAAATGAGACAAAAAAAAAAGTAATTGAATTGGCAGGGATGTTACTTGCTTATTTAAAAATTGTTCACATTTTAAAAATACTGATTAGTAGAACTACTATGTTGAAAGGAAAACAAGTTAAACGGTGCAGCAGTAGCAGGTAACAAAACTTGGTGGGAAACAACATTTTCCTTATGCTGAAAAAGGATAACAAAAGGCTTTTTATTTTTTTAAAGACTGATAAATTACAAATTAACTTTTTAATATGAAACTTTCTTAAGGTCTAAGTTTCATATTTCTGTGCCGGGAGTATCCCAATCGGTATGCTAAAGAGTATCTGTGCATGCATGGTATGTGGATGTGCCTGGCCAGCTAATAATTGCCAAAAGTCCATGTAGTACAATCTGTTGTCACCAGCAGTAGATGCCTAGGGAAGAATGCAAGAACAAGTAAGCCTAGAGTGATACTTCACCCAAATACTCTGTTAGTGTTTGCTGATCTGTGATTTAGTCCTTTGTGAGCCAAAAATTATGATTTTGCATTTAATAAGTCTTTCGGAATACATAGTTAAGGCACAGTTAAACTGTAGAAATGTTTGCCGAAAGAAACTATAAATCTTCATTTTGAAACTCCTCCTTGATAATTTCAG
The DNA here is from genome assembly GCF_036417535.1 of Chlamydotis macqueenii. Classification (NCBI taxonomy): domain Eukaryota; kingdom Metazoa; phylum Chordata; class Aves; order Otidiformes; family Otididae; genus Chlamydotis; species Chlamydotis macqueenii. The sequence goes on along the minus strand of NC_141556.1, from coordinate 151,773,330 downwards.
TTAATTTTCCAAATTTTTCTTGATTCTGTTAGTGATCTTCTACCATATTCCTTTCCAGAGTGAATAACCTTAGTCTGTTCAATAATTGCTTGTGTGGAAGCTAGTTCATACCTTTGCTCAGATTGGTCTGTCCTTTTCCCAAACAAGCTGTAGAGTTTTGAAGATGGCGAAGTGCACAGAGTATTCAATGTGTAGGCAAACTGTTGATTTATACAGTAGTGTAATTATGTTTTTAGTTCATTATTCATTTGTTAGTAATTTCTAACATTCTAATTACTTCTCCTGATATTGATCCAATATCTTTATAAAACTGCTATACTTCAAGGGTCTCATTCATTTGTAGACAAAGTCGGGATTTGCATCTCCTGTTCTTGCTAAATCAATGAACCAAAGACTAATTGGTTGTATACATTTGTCTTGAACAGAGGGGAAAGTTGTATAGAAAGTAAAGTCTTTTTTTGAGGGAACAATGTGGAGTTCTGTAAGAACACAAAGAACACACTTTGTGTGTAAGTAAGCAGCTGCTTGCTGCTTTTGACAAACAACCTAAAGAATGAACCATGAGAAAAAACTAAAGATTTCAGAGATGCCAGGATAGGAATAGCCTGTTGAAAGAGAGATCAGAGACTTCCTGGTGTGTCAGAGACAGCTGACAAACTTAGAAGCCCCAGGAACATTCTGCAGGAGCACTGATTGGGGTTTTTTTTTTTTGTGTGGTTTGTTTGTTTTTTTCATACCACCCATAGTGAAACCTGAGTTAGACAGATTTAAGTCTTTTATTCTCTTCAGTCTGTGGGTAATCAGTACATAGTATTTTGCCTTGTCTAACTGCAAACTTTTGCTGCTATAGTTTGATGAAGAGAAATTTTTACAGCTACAAAAAACCACTTGTGCCTGGGTCACTAACATAACTTGGAGCAGTGGGGCCTAAGGTCCCAGAAGATTATACTGATGAGTAGCATGATATGACTCAAGTGAAACACAAGATTGAATCTACAGTGGATGCAGAACTGTTACTTGAAGAATTTTCCCGAAAGTAAAGAGATTCCATTCAAATTAATTTATCATATAAAATATGAAATGCTGACTTGTACTGTAGCTTTATTTCCTGTTCTTATAAAGAAACAATAAGGTGAACTTAGATGGGAAAACAGTACTATTATTAACCTGTGCTTTGAAATGCTGTACAACTGTATTCAAGGACCAGAAGTGCTCCTGGTTTTGTTTCACAAATAATACTGTCTTCTGTGGCCTGCATGTTTCCATGAAACTTCTCATCAAATACTGATTCAAACATGGATTTATATGAAAATGGCCTGAAACAATAATACTGCATGTTAAGAATTGTATAAATTGCAAGGGAAGCCTTAGCTACCTTCAGTGCTAATCTGATTAATTGTTAGTCATTTCAATCGCAGTGACTAATAGTTAAATAAAGTTAAGTGATTCTGACATGTTTCAGTGGATGTTGTTAAAATGTTCCTTTCTTCCAGCAGAAACTCGTGGCCTTGTGCTATACCTCTTCCCTGCAGCAATCACTTGTAGTGTCATTATAAAAACACAAAGACTGGAGGGGCTCTGATATCTCATTTTGTTACCACATTTAGAAGAAACTCAAGGAAATATTAAAATGCCTCCACCAAGATGAGCCGCTTGGAACCCATAGGAGACCCAGGCTGTCCCATACATCTCTAAGGTGTTGCTTTCGTAACTAGAAGGATTTGTCTGGCCTCTCTAGGGCCATGACATAGCAGTTTCAAGATATGGAGTTCAAACACAGGCCTATAGTAGTGACATTTGAAAGTTAAAAAAGACCAAAACAACAACAACAAAAAACCAGCAAAAAAAAAACCCCCAAAACAACAAAAACAGAAACAAAAAAGCAAATCATCCAAAGCCCAGAGTGGGAACTGGCATGGTCATGTGTTTGTGAAGCTAATAAATATTTGTGTACTGTGCTGTGTAGGGGCAGAGCGGATGGGTAGAGATAAATGCATATGGGACAAGTACCAATGCAGGGAATGTTGTGTGTGCCTTTTAGTGTGGACATACTGATCTGCTGTAAAAGCAGCTGTAGCATGAAGCTCTCAACTTGTGCCCAGGTAACTCAGTGACTCTCAGCCATACTAGCTGAAGGTCAGATCTGACAGTGCAAGTGTTAAATAATCAGGTTTGCCCATCCATGCCAAAGAGGCAGGAGCTGTTAGTAATGAGGAAGAGTAAATGGGCTTGATCTGCAGTCAATCTCAAATGCTTCTGAATCAATTGGACTCTGGTGCCACCTCAGAGACAGCAATACCCATGATGGGATGGGAATGCATGAGTGTGCAATTCTCCTTCCAGGAAGGATAATACAATTTCCTTCTGTGGACATCTGCCAGTGCCTAGAGAGAGCAAGGACGAGCTGTTAGGTCTTGATGATCCTGCTCTGGGTGGGGTTTACAGGGCAAAAGCTCTCTGCAACCTCCCAGGAGAAGCAATCTACCCTTCCCCCCTAATTCAGCCCAGAATTATTAGTGATCTTTTATTCTCCACTGGTACTGCCCCAAACACAGCCTTTAAGTTAAGTTTTTCATGTCAGTTTGGAGTCTGCATGCAGTGAGAGAGAAGTGGAAGGAAGGCAGGCAAGCAGGTCCAAACACAGCACTAGGGAGGACAGGTGTAATTCTCCTCACTTTACGTATGAGAAAGTGAAGCTCGCTCACTCTTGCACACACTATCTCACATTTTCTTCTCTTTTCTTAATGCTCTCTGATTTCTGTCTCTAGTCAGTCATCCTTACTGTAAGTTGTGGTTTTGCTGCTGTTGTTTTTTAGGGTTTTGTTTGTTTTTTTTTTTGTTTTTCGGTTTTTTTTTCTTTTTTCCTTAATTGTACATAGATAATCTTCCAGATGCTGGGGAGATGTCTTTGTCAGAGGGGTTCCTGGAGATATAGCCCCTATTTGATAAGACTAAGAGTTGCTGAACAAGGACTACTAAAGATAAGCTTCTTTGTTGTAGTGGAAAGCCTGTTTTACCAGCAACCAATTTAAGGAACTCTATAACAAAAAAAAAAAAAAGTATGCTTGTTCATTCAAATGTGTAGGCACTATTTGAATTAATTTCCCCAAATAGTTTTATTTTTGCACACTCTCAGAGTGCACAGGTAGCTCTTGGGCCTGGACAAAAGCCCTGGTTGTAGTTCAGCCCTGATCAGGACCAGACTACGCAGTCTCTCTCTCACTCCCCCCACCCTCCGAGAGAACAGGGAGAGAAAATATAAGGAAAAACGGCTCGAGGTTTGAGATAAGGACAGGGAGAAATCCTTAAAGTTACTGTCACGGGCAAAACAGACTCGACTTGGGGAAAACTATTCATTTATTACTACAAACAGCAGGATAAAGAGACAGAGAACAAGATAACCTCCCTCCACCCCTCCCTCTTCCCAAGCTTAACATTTTCTCTACTACCTTCCCCCCACCCCGAGCGGCACGAGGTGGGAAGAGGGAATGGGGGTTGCAGTCAGTTCATCATACGTTGTTTTACGCCGCTGCTTCATGGTCGGGGGAAGAACTCCTCACATTCCTCCCCTGCTCCATCGTGGGGTCCCTCCCACGGGCCACAGTCCTTCGTGGAACTGCTCCGGCGTGGGTCATCTCTTCCATGGGGTGCAGTCCCTCTAGAACAGCTGTCCCAGTGGGCCCTCCACGGGCCACAGCTGCCTTCAGGCATCCACCTCCCCTGGTATGGGGTCCTTCATGGGCTCCAAGTGGATCTCTGCTCCTCCGTGGACCTCCATGGGCTGCAGGGGGACAACCTGCTCCACCATGGTCATCACCACAGGCTGCAGGGGAATCTTGGCCAGGAGTCGCATTACTCCTCCCCCTCCTTCTGAACTGACCTTGGCGTCTGCAGCCGTTCCTCACAACAGGCTGGTAGATGTCTCTCAGGATCTTTTTTTACATCTTATTCACTTCTCATCTCCTTTCCACTTCTTGCAGCCGGGCTGGACCAAGTCTGGCCCAATCAGCTGCCTGGCAAGAGGCCAGAGGGTGAGGCCAGCAAGGCCCATGAGGCCTGCACCTCCCCCTCTGCGCCTCTGCCCCCGCTCAGCTGCTTCACATCTTCTCTTCTCTTTTTTTTTTTTTTCCTGTTTTCCCATTCTTAAATACGTTATCACAGAGGTGTTATCATGGAACATTCTGCTACCAATTGGCTCGGCCTTGGCCAGCAGTGGGTCCGCCCTAGGCCCGGCCGAGTCCACTGAACAAAGGGGAGCGACTTCTAGCAGTTTCCTACAGAAGCTACCACCTTAGGCCTCCCCTCACTAACAAAACCACGACAGCCCTGTATGTAACAGAGCTTAGTGATCCCTGTGATGTGAACCACCCTTTATCATGTGGTGTGGAGAAACATGAGTCTTTCCCTTGGTGTAGTGATAAACACTGTGCAGGTGATGCACATGCTAATAGTTTCATTAAAATACAGTTAAATGTGTATTTCTACATTCATTACAAATTGTCCTAAATGTTGCAAAGTGCTTTTCAAAATGTCATGGATATTACTATTCCAGTTTTATTGAGTCATGTATAAGCACAGAAGTCAAGTTTTTTTTGTTTGAAGAAGTTAGAGTTGAAACCGATTTAATACATCAAAGAACGTAGATCAGTTCTGCTACAGACTTCATATGTGGTTATAAGCAAGTCACTTGAGATAAGCCATACTCTCAACTCATTCTTAGGATTTCAGCTAATGATAGTTTTGTCTGCCAGTTCTCTACACTAATGGAGTTAGACAAATTGTTTCAAAAACAAGTAACAATTTTATAAATAAAAATAATTTTAAAGAAATTGTCAAACTTTTGGTCAGATGTTTTTCAGTTATTCTGTTGAAGGGGGGGTAACTATGTATGTAATACTTACGTTGTTTTAGTAGCGTATTAATATATAAAGTATTATATATAAAATATTATATGCCTATGTATGCACATATTCAGTCCAGTTGATAAGCTGACAGCTTTAAGAATATATTGTCTCTTGGTAATTTGTAGATACAATAAAAATCTGTGTATTAAAAAGTCACTATGGATATGTTCAAGTTGTGTATGTATTTTGATCTGTTAAAAGAAAAACATTGGAAAACTTAAAGAAGTGACTGCAAGATTAGCATTCAGCTTTCATCTGTTTTTTCCTAATTTATTATCCTGAAGATGGGTGCTGTTTTGCAGAAGCCGTAAGAATCAGCATAACAAGATGTCTACAAAACAGGGCTGAAGTAACATAGTAGATACTTTTGTCAGAATGGTTTTAAACGTTCACAAGAAGCAGTGGAAAGGTTTGAGGGAAAGGAGTGAAATCAGAACAAGTTAAAAGCAAGGTGACTATTTAAAACAAATAAGCTGTAAGAAACTGAGGTGTTGACAGAACTCAATAATGCAATATGGAGTGCTTTTTTCTTATAACTCCAGCTTCTGATGTCAAGTGATTACTTAAGAAACTCTCCTTTTACTTAAGAAAATATCTGCCTCTTGAGATAGAAAGAGAAGCTTGACATGGGAGCCACAATTCTGCAATACAGATGTCAAATAAAAAGGTCAAAATACAATGTTTTTTAAAAAAAAATTACACTATTGGAAAGAAGACCCTATTTTATATTTTCGAATTAATGGGAGTCACTAACAAGGAGATGTTGGAGTTGAAAGCAGCCTGGTATTAGCAAAGAAGAGGCAGAAATTAGTGAGATGGAGCAGGAGCATGAGTGGGAATACTGTGGAGGTGCGCCTAGGTAGTTCAAGCACGTGATTACAGAAATACACCAGCACTGCAAGTTCTGTTACGATTATAAATGGGAAGAAAATCTACTTGAATTGTGCTGTTTTGACTCTAGACAGACTGATTTTACAGTTCCTTGCACAGTGCTTCAAATGCATCTGTTGGCACAATGTGTTCATCCCTTGGATGAATACGTAACTCTACTACTTGCTATCTGATGTATTGTCTCCTGTATGAAAATGGCGTCTATGTGCTCTGGCCTCTAAGTCTTTTGCAGCAATTGAAAAAGATCAGTTGAGCTTTCCCCAACTTAAAAGCTACAAGTGTGTAACTACTTGGATAGCCTTGTTTCCTTCAAGTGAGTGACAGTGAAAAAAGGTAGTTAAATATACATAAATTGCTTTTCAGAGTTTACAAAGAGCATGACTAAATTATCTGAAGAAGAGAGATGGTATTAACTCTCCATCTAGGCACAGTAATCTAATGTATTGAATATCTTAATTTTTAATGTCTTGTCTTTGAAGACTTGTATTTTGTTGTTGCCTGACTAGGGTAGAGAAGCTGCCTTGAATGCAGTCATAAGATAAATCTTGTTCTGAGTGGCAGCCACTCTTATTTCTCCTGGGAGCGATTATGGTGGTGAAACATTAATCATGCATTTGTAGATACTACTCTGAGCTACTGATGGTTAAGGAAAGGGGAGGTCTGTCTAGACATTTTAGTGGTTTGTCTTTCTGGCCTGAAGTCCTTCAAAAATTATTACTTCTTCTTTGAAGAAGAATGGACAGAATAAAGATGTACTTTGTATGTCTGAAATCCAATGTAATAAAGTGCTAAAAGTCTGTCAGGTTAATTGAAAATAAAGTTTTAAGTAGTCCTCTGTGTTAAAGAAGTATCTGTTTTAAGTAACACCTTTCAGACCGTAAAAATGATCTGCTCCCAGCTTATTTACATTTATTCAGGTAAGAGAGTTGTTGACCAAAGCGGGAGCTGCAGGAAAGACTACTGCTTGACGTGTACAGGAGGTTCAGATACTAAGAGTAAAGGTGGACATTCACTCTTTTTATAGGTTATTTTAACTATTTTACTTTACTTCCTCGTTCAGGTGTTTTAAGTATGTAGTCTGACACTAATATGCTGTCACTACTGATTTAGTCAAATAACCCTCTAGGAGATTTAAACAGGAAGTTATTGCTTAGAAGATTACTTTTTTATTTCATGAATGGTCGTTTGGGGAACTTATATAAGCCATCAAACTTCAACGGTCAAAAAAACCCCTTCAACATGGAAAAAAAAACTTTTGTTCTGTCAAAAGAGCTAAACAGAAACACGTAAACCGAAGTTTTTCACTGAAACCTCTATTCATTTTTCCTTCTCAGCAGGTAGATATTAGTAAAGGAATAAATGCATAAGACTAGAAAACAGATATAATTTGCCTGATAATCAAAGTTAATGATGAAAATATAAGATTATTATCATAGAATAGAATCTATATTGTCATGTATCAAAACAGCAGCTTTGAATGGTCAGGACCTTTGTGCAAGGAAAAATAATCAAGTCTAACCAGTTCTGTTTTGAAATTGCAAGATAAGTAGCTGGGTAGTGGGCAGTGCAAGCAGCATTCCAGTCTCATGAAAGATAGTCCAATTGCAAGATGAGAGCACTTGACTTTCCGGCTGTTGTACGTGTGCCTCCCTGAGTTTTGGGTTGCTCACAGTGATTTAATATTGATGTAACTATTAAGCAGGATAAATGTTTACTTAGGGCATGTTTAGAATAGATACTGGTTTTTGGCACATGATAGAAAAAGAACATTTAATTCCTATGTCCTACATGTCCAGGCTTTAACCCTAAACAAGTAAAAAGCTGACTCTGCGTAATAGGGGTTTCACATACAACTAAGGCAAGTTTCTTAAGGATGCTTTTCATCTGCAGGTGGAGTAAAGGTATTTGCCTTGTAGAGCTCTGGCTGTCTTTGTTGTTGGGGCCAAATTTGTAGGATTTATCACTCATGGCATAATTTGTGTGTCGGCAAGTGTCACTGCAGTCTGCCAAAAAGAGACAAGGCACATTTGTAGCAGAGCAAATAAATGAGGAGATGCTTCTTTGCCTATCTTCTTTGAAATGAGTGTTACATTAGAGTTGGCATTTTATTATGGATAATTTGGATAATAAGATGATACAGCATTAGTTTTCTCAAGCCATTTTTTGCACCTTTTTACATAGTTTTAGCTGGCATTTTTACATGTGTTCCAATAAGCAATCTTGCAAATTTTTTTTTGAGCTACACAGTGAGCTGTGTAAAAAGAATATGATTGAATCTGCTGCAGGGCAGGGGAAGGGCCTAGATGACATAAAGTCCTTTCTCTCACTTTTATATGTTTGGTTTTTTTTTTTCCTTTGAAGTTTTTGCATTTTCTGCTTGCACTTTTATATTCTGTTTTTTACGACATTTTATTAAACTTGAGGTAGTTTGTAAGATTAGCAGAGAAATATGCAGCTGTTCACTTTTATTCACTTATATAGTTTATTTTGAGGAGTATGTTTGTATCCAAGCCAAGGAACAGAGGAGAGACTGACAACTTTGGTCAACTTGCTCTGACTGCATAGTTAACTCACAGAGTGCCATCTACCTCCTTAAGTCATACATACAAAATGGAAGTGAATTAGAAGTGCTGTTTGAAGTGACTAAAATGTTTTTAAAATCCATTGATGTTTTTAAATAAATGGTTCTGTAACTAAATATCTGAATGAGACTTATTGCTAGTCAAAAAACTATTTCAATCTCTAGTAGCAAAATTACCACAGTTCAGAAAATTGATACGATTCCAAGAATACATGATTGTCAACTTAAGATCTCATTTCAGCAAATTATTAAACAAAGTAGCAAAAATACTACTGCTTCTTGTTTAATTGTGAATTATGAATTTATTCCGTTTTTAGAGTATGGACTGCAAAAAATATTTCTCTCATGAATACTCATAATCTATGCATTTGTTTTCAGTATACGTTTTGGAACTTTGTACCAAAAAATTTGTTTGAGCAATTCAGAAGAATAGCTAACTTCTATTTTCTCATCATTTTCCTTGTTCAGGTAAGCTAACCTTGTTTTTTGATAAATTTCTGGACTCTTCCTAAAAAACAAAGGAGTTTAAAAACGTTGAAAAATGCTCTGTGTCTGACAGAGGAGTTAAATGGTTGAGCCTGGACAGCCTTTTACGTTGATTATGTGACAAAAGGAGTTTTATTTAGTTTCCAGGTTGTAAATGTGAATCTAACCTAAAGAGAAATTGACGTTATCACTGTTTTGATGGCAAGACATCTCTTTTATAAAATTGAAATGATTGAGTGTCTTTTTTTTGTTTGTTTTGTAATAAACAGACATCCAGATCAGTAAAACCTTTGTGTTGATGGTAAACTTTTGTTAGTTTTGCTAAATATTATATTTTTGTAACAGAATGATGCTTTGGCAGAAATTTTTCGACTGCACTGACATCAAAGCCTGTAGGGAAACCAAAATAGAGATGCTTATAAAATGCTTGCTTAGGGTGGTATATGAATATTTGTTTTTGTAATTATTACCTCAGATAGCCAGTTTGGTGCTTTCTAGGTGTCTTCATTCTGAACCGTTCACAATCACTTAAATGTTTTAAACAATGAAAATCTTACTAAGTTAAGTGAAAAGCTGTACTGCTTTGCACACTAGATTGTGTAGAAGGAAAAGCTATTGCAGATTCCTAGGACAATTTAGATTTTCTTATCGTTTGAACTCCCTCTCTAGATTCTACCTCTTTGTTTATCATTGCAGAAGCCAGCTCAGTATTTCAGGATTTACTCCTTGCATGCATAAGAACAGCTGTATTGTATAACTTGTGAAAACAGCACTAACACTGTTCAGTAATTTTGCCTTCAAAGCTGCAACTTTCCAGTCTGGTACTTAAACTCTTGCAAACAAATATTTTTACTAGGCATTAATGTCTGAATAATAATGTAATCTAAATACAGTATTGTATCTTATTATAGTGTATAGTTACTTTTCACATTTTGCTGGTATAGTGTATATATACTTAAAATTTTATTAAACTACTATTCTTTTTAATTACAGTTCCTCGGTGCTTTTTAACATTTTGGTGAAATAATTGCTTCAAACGTCTTACTTGAAAAATTGACTACTTGCATTCCAAAAATATAAACAGAAAATATTTGTTCCTTTTGTTGCAGTTAATTATTGATACACCTACTAGTCCAGTTACAAGTGGACTTCCACTTTTATTTGTCATCACTGTAACAGCTATCAAACAGGTGAGTAATTTAGTGAGCAAAAGTAAAACTAAAGAGAATGTCATTACTCATTTTGCATTGCAATTTTCCCTGCCTTTTTGTGTTAGAATGTCTTAGGGCAATGCCTAAAGAATGATTGCAATTTTGAACGAGTAACTCTATTTTTGTTTCTGTAGTTTAAGTAGAATTAGTTGCTATATGATGATGTCTCACTAATTCAACACAAGCTTCTAAATTATTTTATAATTCTGATGTCCTTGTGTTCCAAGGAATCATTTATTTTCTTGTGTCAACTGAGCACGCTTGGACTTCTGTTTGTTTTTTTTCTAAATAGCTGTCTACATTCTATTATGTTTTTCCACAATGACTGAAAATTAGTTCAGTAAGAACTACAAAAACTTAAAAGATAAATCTGCTTTCACCTTTGAGGTTTCCTTAGCTTTTACAGTGTGAATAGATAATAAAAATTATTTTGGGTCAAATCTTCAGTATATGTTGATTGTAATCAACAGTTCATAATAATAGCTGCAGTGCTTTCTACAGATTAGCATTGAACAGACATTATAGTATTCTCTCATTTTTAATGTGAAAATTAATCCATAAAATTGAAGTATTTTTTAGAAATCAGTTCTTGTCACATCATTTAATATAAAAGGTCCTAATAAAAGTCTTTCTGTTGAAATAGAATTGCATAATACAGGTATGGAATTTTACAGGTTTGCCATTTCACTTTCAGGTTAGCACTACCAAAAGGAAAAGATTAAGGTGGTTTTTCCCCTGCTGCCCTAATGGTACAGTGCTATGGTTGATATGAGCACTTAAATGTAGATGGGATCTTATTGAAATTAGTGGGATCTCAGATGAATATAGAATGTTTTAATTCATATAGGAATATTACAATCAGATTTCTATGTTATCATAGCTTCTGATATTAGATATTTGGTCTGGATCAGGAATGAATCAGGAATGAGCTGGTGATTGCCCTTCTCTTGATTTAGTCATAGACAAATTTGTTGACACTGTGATTTTTTCAGGCCTGCTGCAGGAGGATGGATTACATCTCATCTGGCATCAACCTTGCTAGTGCAAAGTTAATTCATCCAAAATTTTACTAAATTTGAACTAGCTACTGAGTTTATAAGCAGTACTTTGCATTCGGTGCCTACAACACTCTTCTGCATTTACTATACCATCTCATTATAGCCACAGAGAAGTTTCTAAAAATTTGGGCTCCTAAAGTAATAGTCACAAATAATGGTCTTTATAGTGGTTATGTTATGTGTTTGGCCTTTTGCCTTCAGTCCAATTTAAGCATAATTGCTCCTGCAGGACAGCTATCAGTGTAAGAACTCAGTGGCACAGTGAGTTCCCTTTCATGATTCAGTCTTCACTGTCTCTTTGAGTCCAAATATCAGCCATTTCTTTCCTTCATTTCAGTGAATGAGATGTGAATGTGAAAGGAAAATCTGTGCAAGCAGCTTGACGTTCAGCATCTTTTTCTAGGCCACTTGAAGGAGTTAGCACTTTTTATGGGCATAAGAAAGATCTCTCATGTCATGTTTGAAAAAGTAGAAAAACTCTCTCGTGGAAGAAAAATTCCATTATATATTTGAACATCAAGAAACTTTGTAGGTCATAGTGCTCCTCATTTTAACTGAAAACTTGTAAGGGAGGTGTCTGTATTTCTTATGTAGTTATGATGGACTACGATGATTAAAACAATGACTAACAAAAATGAGGGTATGATGGGCTGACCTGGTGAGCAGCCAGACACCCACCCAGCCTCTCGCTCACTCCCCTGTCCCATGGGATGGGGAGAAAATAGAGGGAAGGTGAAAAGATTAGTGTATCATGTTAGTGACGCTTTGATAGGGGAAGCAACAGCTATGCATGCAAGCCAACCAAAGTAAGGAATTCATTTACTACTTCCCATCAGCTGGCAGGTGTCCAGCCACTTTCTGGAAAGCAGGGCCTCAGCTCATGTAACGCTTGCTTAGGAGGACAAATGCTGTCACTGCAAACAACCCCCTTTCTGCCTGCTTTCCCTGAGCTTTTCTTGCTGAGCACAATGTCATAGAATCATAGAATCACATGGTCGGATGGGACCTATAAGATCATGTAGTCCAACCGTCTTCCCACTACCATTGCTGCCACAGGTACTAAACCATATCTTGTAGCTCCTCATCAAGCCGCCTCTTGAACACTGCCAGGGACGGCGACTCCACCACCTCCCTGGGCAGACCATTCCAGTGCCTGACCACTCTTTGGGAGAAAAAGTTTTTCCTCACGTCCAATCTAAACCTCCTCTGGTACAACTTGTTGCCGTTTCCTCGGGTCCTGCTTGTTGCCTGGGAGAAGAGGCCAAACCCCTGCTCATCACAACCTGTCTTCAGGAAGCTATAGAGTGCAATGAGATCTCCCTTGAGCCTCCTCTTCTCCAGACTAAACAATCCCAACTCTCTCAGCCGCTCCTCATAAGACGTGGGCTCCAGACCCCTCACCAGCTTTGTTGCCCTTCTCTGGACACGTTCCAGGGCTTCAATGTCTTTCTTGTAGTGAGGGGCCCAAAACTGAACACAATACTCGAGGTGCGGCCTCACCAGCGCCGAATACAGGGGGATGATTACCTCCCTGCTCCTGCTGGCCATGCTATTTCTAATGCAGGCCAAGATGCCGTTGGCCCTCTTGGCCTCCTGGGCACACTGTCAGCTCATGTTCAGCTGAGCATCAACCAACACCCCCAGATCCCTTTCCTCTTCACAGTCCTCCAGCCACTCAGCTCCGAGCCTACAGCGCTGCATGGGGTTATTGTGGCCAAAGTGCAGGACCCGACACTTGGCCTTGTTGAACCTCATGCCATTCAGCTCAGCCCAGCGATCCAGCCTATCCAGATCCCTCTGAAGGGCCTCCCCTACCCTCAGGCAGATCAACACCACCACCCAACTTGGTGTCATCTGCAAACTTACTGAGGGTACACTCAATGCCCTCGTCTAGGTCATCAATAAAGATATTGAACAAGATGGGCCCAAGTACTGGGGGACACCACTTGTAACAGGCTGCCAGCTGGACTTGACTCCATTAACTACTACCCGCTGGGCACGGCTCCCTAGCCAATTCTTTATCCAAAGAAGGGTATACCTACCCAGTCCACGGGCAGCCAGTTTCCCTAGGAGAATACTGTGAGAGACCGTGTCAAAGGCTTTGCTGAAGTCCAGGTAGACCACATCAACAGCCTTTCCCTCATCCACCAGTCTGGTCACCCAGTCGTAAGAGGAAATGAGGTTGGTCAAGCATGACCTGCCTTTCATGAACCCGTGCTCGCTGGCTGGGCCTGATCCCCTGGGTGCCACTCATATGCCGAGTGATCTCACCCAAGATGATTTGCTCCATAACTTTCCCGGGTACTGAGGTCAGGCTGACAGGCCTGGTGTGGAATATCCCCTTGGTCAGTTTGAGTCTGCTGTCCAGGCAGTGTTCCCTCCCAGCGTCTTGCCCACCCCAAGCCTACTCGTCTTATTTTGGTGAGGAGGGGGGAGATTGGAGAGAGAACCTGTAAGAGATGCTGTACAAGCACTGTTCAGCAATAGGCAAAATACTGGGGTGTAACCAACACTGGTTTAGCCCTAACTACAAAGCACAGCAGCATATGAGCTGCTGTGAAAAGAGCTAACTCCATCCCAGCCAGACCCAGTACAGAGGGTAATTTTGATTGTCCCTTAATAGGATAACTGATTACCTTCACAGTCTTTATGCTAAATACAGACTTTTCCTTCATTAGTTTTTAAAGAAGCTACGAAGAGCAGTGTTTCCATTTCTTTACAGTGCTAACTATACATAATTAAATATAGTCTATAGTGGAATACAGCTCTTGCTGGTGAGCAAAAGTTGTGATACATGCAGTAGCTCGTATTTTAGGTATGATTTTCCCACTCTTAAGATTTTAAATGTTAAACTTTGGAGTCTTACTGTAGTTTGGTAGTGATCTATCAAAGCCTGGATTATGACATGCTGTGCCTAGTACTGCAGTTCTGTCTATCTCCTTGAGTCTCTCTCCTGATAACTGGAATAGACTTTGGGACCTGCTTGAGGAGCTGTACCATCCCCTGGAAGTATATTAGACTAAAATTATAAAGACTCTGAGTTCCCAGATTATCTCTGAGAGCATCCAAGGTAGTGATACTTTTGTTCTACATTTAATTTTCAGAAGTGCTCAAGAGTTAGATGTAAAAATGCTATGGAATACAAGTGATATTTTCCATCTCTTAACCACTGCTGTCTTTGTCAGGCCAAATCTTTATCCTATGGCAGGACTTATTGTATGGAAACTTGCAGATTCCCTGTCCTTTACTTTGTCTGTTTGTATAAAACACAAATTCATAGGATAATTGAGCAATCAAAATAGGTTACTCTGCAGAGTCTCTTGAAACGAAATTCTTCAGGACTATACATATCGTATACAAGGTTAAGAAGTTTGACATAATTGTATGACAATCAGGAAATATGACCAACTTTAGTCATGTCGTCACTTTAATATCTTTCTATATGGAGTCTCAGTCTTTCAACATGTTTTCTACACTTTCATCTTCTCAGCAATCGCTTCTTTAAGTACTTTGCACTTATGCAAGAGTCAATAGAGCACGAGCAAGAGATGATGACTTAAACACCAGAAATTGTTCTACACATTGTAAATATCCCTATTCATCAAAATGTCTTAATTTAAAATATATAATTTTGTTGTCTAATTGTAATTGTGAACGCTCTTTTTATACATGTCCAACATGACTGTATTATTGACGTGTGTCACAATTTCCTTTTTTCTAGGGAGAATATCTTTTTTTTTTCCCCCTTATCTTGAACAAGGATAAGTTTTTAAATTTTTGTTGCAAACTAAGGCTGTTCTGTGTCTTTTTAGCCAAATGTGCGTCACTGTGTCCTTCCATTTCACTGTTTTCTAGGGTTATGAAGATTGGCTTCGACATAAAGCTGACAATGCAATGAACCAATGCCCTGTTCATTTCATTCAACATGGTAAACTGGTTAGAAAGCAAAGCCGAAAATTAAGAGTAAGTAACTGACTTAACAGATTTTAGGAGTCAGACTTTACTTCTACACTTCTTGGAAAACTAATTACACAGAAATGTAGTGTGATAATATTATACCATTTGTTCCATGTAAAGGAGATTAGACCTACAATATAGTAATTTTTAATTTAATGCCTCTGAATAAAGTATTTTTAGAAGCTGAATGTGTTTCTTTATCTTAGCTTTGTTAACTCCTCTCATACCGTTCCTTTCATTTTCCATTTTTTAACTTGGAATTACACTCATTATTTGTCTTTTGTCTTTCATCCATTTTCAGTCCTCTGTGGATATGCACATTAATAATTTTTTTATGGTTATGATAATCAATGCCAGCAATATGTCCTATGCATACAACACATATATATGCATACATATATATACACGATGCATTCAGAGTACTTTTTTTCATTACCTGTCAAATCACAGCCTCTTCATTGGCCTTCTGAGTGCTGCTGCATTCCCTTCCTGGTATTTTGAAGGTCATTTTCAGAAATTTATTTCTACTGCTCTTTTTTTTTTTTTTGGTGAGGAGATTAACTTTTCCTCATTATTCTTTTTAGAACACAGCAATTTTGGTATTTGTTTGTAATTTCATTGTTTCTGATATTTTTGTTAGGGATATCTTTTTCTGCTCTGCCTTGTTTGGGCATAAATGGCTCTACAGTGTTCACAGCCATTCTGCTGTGACCTTCCCTTTGAGTGTGATAGCTTCTGCCTAGGGCTTCCAGGTAATAAAAAAAAAAAAAAAAAAAAAAAGGACATCACATGCTGAGTATTCCGTGTGTATAACTAAACAGTTAAATATTGCAAATAAAAATAATCAAGTACCATGTATCTGGAATTTTTATTCCATAAATTAATCTATTGCGTATATTCTCTCAATTTCTCCCCTATCCTTTGCCTTTCAGAGACTGCGTTTTGAACAACTAAATTGTAAGAGAGGCATAGTAAACATATGCATGGAAAGGGATATTTGTCTGGGTAAATGGGTAAAATTCTCTGAACTGTATTACATAAGAAAACAGATTAGATTGTATAAAGGTAGTCTCTTCTGCATCTGTGGACATTTGATTAGAGGAAGGAAAAAGAGAATTACTAAAAGATGAGGTTTCTTTTTCACAGAATCACAGACAGGTTGAGGTTGGCAGGCATCTCTGGAGATCATTTGATCCAATCCCCTAGCTTAAGCAGGGCCATCAAGAGCTGGTTGCCTAGGACCATGTCCAGACAGGTTTTGAGTATCTCCATGGAGGGAAACTGTATGAGCTCCCTGAGCAACCTGTGCCAGTGCTCAGTCACCCTCACAGTGAAAATGAGATGGACCCTCCCATATTTGAGGTTGTGCCCATTGCCTCTAGTCCTGTCACTGGGCACCACTGAAAACAGCTTGGCTCCGTCCTCTTTGCACCCCTAGCTTACACAGTGGCAAATGTTGGCAGAACACCTTTTAAATTTTATTAAGATGCCCTTTGCCGATATTTTTAACTGTTTGGGTTTTTTTTTTTATATTTGTGCCTTTTTTCTTTTGCAAATTGTGTAGATTATTTACTTATGTTTTGTTAGACTGTTGTATTATAGATTGCTCCTGGCTTGCAGAGTAACTTGTATTCCATGGCTTACAGAGAGAATCTTGCTAGGTTCATTAGTGAATAATAAAGACATTCAACACTATGATCTCTGAAAATCAAAAGTAAGAGGACTCTTCTGTCTTTGAGTTGCACCTGAAAATTCACTTTCTGATGTGTAAATATTTTCAGTGGCAACTTAAAAACTCCAGGCACAGTGAATGTTTGGGTTTTTTTTCATGCTTTTTCTTGTAGTGACACTTTACTTTCAGGAGGGGTTTGTTTGCTAAATTGGCCTCCCAACTTTCTCTCTAGCCGGATTTAATGTTTTGAAGAATTCTGATATTTCCTGTTATGGCATCTGTAGAGGTGATTAAACTTGCAGTAATATCACTGTGTTTTAGGTAGCTGGAAATTAAATTAATGTTTTCAGTGGTAAAGAGAACTGGTAAAATCTGAATAGTTAAGTGGTGTTCTTATAGTTTGTTCTAGGAATAGTTGGATTCTCTGTCACCTGATAGTTTATTCAAGGTAATTCCCTAACAGTGTTTTGTCTGATTTTGATAAAGCTCTCACTTTGAGGGCTTTATTGTAATTTATCATATGACTGTATTTGATAATTAATAATTTTGTGTCAAAAAGGCAGATTCCCTTGAAGACACATGCTGGAAGAATAAGGCAACTTGAGCGGTCGTCTGGTCTGTCAGGGTCCACTGCTCTTCAGACTGAACTGTCTATATTGTTCAAGCTGGCTCCAGCCAAGACATTCACTACCTCCAGTTCCAAACCTACCTCTTCACTGTCTCATTACATATCTTCATTTCCCAGGGTCTGCAGAATGATGTGTGAGAAGTCATTTAATCAAAATGAGATACATGACTAAATTAATTCCTTCCTAAATTTGAACAGCCCAAAACTTTTTATTGATTAAAAGTGCAGCTTTTTTTTCCCCTAGAAATGGAGTCATCATGCTGTTTTAATAAGTCTCTAATTTTTGTTCAGAGACTGAAAATTAGTAAAATGTACAGGTCTATTGCTGCACTAGAAGTCATGATTTTCAAAAATATGTCATAGTTTACACAAAAGGTTCTACAGGAATTAAAATCTCCTCTATTATCGTCATCCTAGTTCTTCAATACATGTTAGTAAATCTTATCTAAGCTGTCACCATTTTGTTTGTAGATGTTACAATTCCTGACTGCTATCGGACTATTTTGTTTAACTAGAATTAACGGACTCCTGCCAACTGCTGAGTGTATTGGAATTTAGCTTTATAAGCATGTAATGAGAACAATGATTAAGCTGAATCTTATTGTAATGAATTATGACATAAAAGTGTATTGAACAGATGTTGAGCTACATTAAAAATTACATATTGTGATAGGATTTTCACTGAAACTTTAGTATCTTACAACATGTAGTGTATCTTTGCCATTTGTTCATTTTTTAATATTCATTTGTAAAAGTTTACCTCCAAAAATATATCAAAGGCTGTTTCTCACCTGAAGGGTTAACAGTAATATTTTGAATTTAAAGTTAGTTGGCTGTTCTGTGACACTCTTTAACACGCTGTAAGATATTACCTGTGTTTGCATGAATAAATTTTATTTGCTCAACTTAAAACATAGATAAAAATAAGATAAACTTCTAGTCACAAATTCTGCTGATAAATGTATCCTGTTTTTATTGACAGCCTTGGAATTCTTAGCTTTTTCAGCTATCTCTAATTATAATATTTGGAGCTAGATGCTTATCCTTAGGAGCCAATGAGAGTAGCTCACATCTCCAGCTGTTTTTGAAACAATGTTTTGTTGTACTTAGTCTTAAAACAAGGATAGTATCTTCCATCTCTCAAAGTTGCAAAACTTAATAAGACAGTATGTGCAAAATGGTTATCCTGAAAGGAAAGGTAGTACGCAGCAGACCTCAGTCATTCCACAAGGTGTAATTCAGTTTTTCAGAGATACTTCTGTGGGTTTTTACTCCTGTGGTAAAATCCTGGTGTAAATAAAAATTGATGAATTTTGAAGATATTTGAGTGAACATATGTTTTGGGTTTGAAATCTGAAGTTTGGGCTGCTATGTAAATGGTAAATGCATTTTATTTTCTTGTGTGTTTTTCCTAGGTTGGAGATATTGTAATGGTAAAAGAAGATGAAACGTTCCCGTGTGACTTAATATTGCTGTCAAGTAGTAGAGGAGATGGAACATGTTTTGTTACAACAGCTAGTTTGGATGGTGAATCCAGTCATAAAGTAATAAAATGTTCTACATTCTATTTTTAAGGCAAAGCTTGCATTTAATTTTTTTACACAGACCACAATATGAATTCGTACTTATATTTATAAGCAGATATACTAAGTTGTGTAGCTTGCATTTCTACAAATTTACTTCATTTCTCTTAAAGTATCATAATTTCATGGACAGTTTTAAAATATATTTATTTGTGACTTTGTGTCCAGCATAGATATGCAGATTACAGAGATAATGCACAGACTTGTCTGTACTTAAATGCTTTTGTGGTGACCTGATTTGTGAGTACACTGCAAGGTACTTGCATGTAATGTAAGATGACACCCAATTAGGAGCATTTAAAGGTGCATCTTAATTGAACTATGAGCTGTTATGTAACAGATGGTAAATCTCTTTCATGCTGAACTGAAGTACATTTGCAGATTAATGTCTTGTGTATGTCTTATTAATGTCTGTCATTACTTTTTTTATTTTATTTATACCTTTTTGTTCTTTCCAGACTTACTATGCTGTTCAAGATACAAAGGCATTTCACAGTGAACAAGAAATCGATGCATTACATGCTACCATTGAATGTGAGCAGCCTCAGCCTGACCTTTATAAGTAAGGAAATAATTCTTACCTGTTTCACTTAAGGTATCCTAACAGTAAATTATAGGAGTATCATAATGGAAAGATACTGGCTGCATCTGGCTGCTTAGGGTGGGCTCCAGAGTGAACTTGAAGTCAGGTTAGTCTTCCATCCATGCTCCTTTCCTGCAGGTAGTTCACTGGTCTGCTTTAGGGCAGTGGTCTCCAGAGGAGAGTGCGTAAGACACTGGGCTGTGTGACAAAAACTTTAGAACTTCTGTTTATGTTTTTAATCTAAAAAATAAGAAAAAATTACTAATATTCAATATATTTCCTAACACTGTCAACCTTACTTAGTCTATATGTCAGGGTCTCCCACGTCACATACAGTTTGCGAGGAGTCTCGGGGAAAGAGAGGGTGTTCTGCAAAGCGGAGAGGTTGCCAGTGGCACCCTGCCCCCTTCCTTTGCTTTCAGCATGTTGCGAAGTATTGCAGTTTATATATGCTAATTAAGTGGATTTACAGATTATATTATCTAGTTCTAACTAAATAACCCCCTGTCTTGGTTTCACCTCAGAAGGAGGTAATTTTCTTCCCAGTAGCTGCTGTGTTTTGGATTTAGCATGGGATTTGCTATGTGAAGAATGTTGATAATACACTGATGTTTTTTATTGTTGATAAGAGATCAAGGACTTTTTCAACTTCCCAGGTTTTGCTGATGTGCAGGTGCAAGAAACTGGGAGGGCAATAGCCAGTACAGCTGACCCAAACTGGCCAAAGGAAGCGTTGAATACCATAGGTGTCATGCTCAGTATATAAGTGGGGGTTGGCTGCTGGGCAGCTCGCTCTTTCTCTCTCTCTGTCACTATCATTTGAAGATCGCTCTCAGTTCTGTTTTCTGATCACTGCTTTGGGACAGGCTGTATCAGTTGTCGGGCAGTCAGAAATTGTGCATAATTCATTTTGTATATGTTATTAGCTGTGTATTTATTATTATTACTGCTACTACTACCGCTACTTCCTTTGCTGTCATAGTGAACCGTCTTTATCTCAACCCATGAGTTTTCCTTTCTTTCTGATTCTGTCCCCCATCTCACCTGGGAGAGGGGGGAGGGTGAGTGAGCAGCTGCGTGCTTCTTAGTTACTGACTGGAGTTAAACCATGACACGCTCACAAAATTATCAACTTGCTTAAAAAGATGCCTGCAAAGAAACTGCAGGGTGAAGATACTAATAATGCATGCACAGGTGAACAAGAAAATGGCAAATGCTTTCACTCTTAGTATGAGCTTTTCATCAGCCACACTATGAGGTAAAAACAATGCCAATTTAATCAGATCTGACAAGAAGTCAACCAAAAAAAACCTGGAAATTATCAAGACTATTTGAAATATGAATTTACATCTACTATTGTTAACATTCACTAGCTAATGGTAGTATGAAGCCATTATGATTAGCAAGACATTTGAAAACTAAGCAACTAGAACATGAAGGAAAACCTCTATAGTTTTTTAGCAGTGTTTAAAGTAATGCAATACTCAGGATTTTACAAAAGTACTGTACAAAATTTCACTAAATCGTAAATCTTTACAAGCCTCTTTTGAAGTTTCTTTCTTAATAGCAAAGACAGAAAAACCACATATCCTTGGGAAACACTTGTTCTTCCTGCCACTGTGAAAGTAGCTGAAATAATATACAGAAAACAATATGATGACAAACTAAAATCTACTGTTTTGTAGGCAAATACTGTAGGAAGATTAATAGAAAACATTGTTTATTTCTGAGGTGTGAAGTTCTCTATTTTTCCTGATCACAGTGACCAAAGAACTGATCTAGAAATTTGCAAGAGAATGGATTCTATAGAAAACGAATTCTGTGAATGACTCGATCCTTTTTTAAATACATGACTCATGAAGGGAACATTTTGAAATGGAAGCTCATGCCATTATAGACGGTGGAATTTGCTGGGACAGCTGTTGACACATTAATAATGAGAACGCTTATTGGTCGATAGCTCCTATCTCTGCTAATTTTTACTTTATTTCTCAGCAAAACACAAGGGCAAATGTTCTTTTCCAAAGACAAATGGTCATTTCACACCATGATGCATCATAACAAACTGTATGGTGTCTTTAGATGTTTCTCTACAGTGTTGTATATTCTCCCATCAGACAGATTGCCACTCCTCTGAGCCCAAGAGGCTCACTTCCAGGGTAACAGACCCACCAACTCCCCACAGTTTTCTCTGCCATCCAGAATGCTAATGTCTGGCTTAATCCCTTCTGGTTTTAAGTTACTCAATTGGGGTCTGGCTGGAATGGGGTTAATTTTTTTCATAGCAACCCATGTGGTGTAGTGTTTTTGGTTTGTGACTAAAGCAATGTTGATAACACATCAGTATTTTAGTTATTGCTGAGCAGTGCTTGCACAGTGTCAAGACTTTGTTTCTCACTCTACTTCCCCAGCAAGTAGACTGGAGGTGGGCAAGAGACTGGGAGCTGACACAGTGAGGGCAACTGACTTCAATTGATCAGAGGGATATTCTGTGCCATGTAATGTCATGCTCAGCAACAAAATTGAGGGGGTAGTCTTTCCAAAGTAGCTGTTGGTTGGAGACTGGCTGGGCATCAATCTGCTTATGGGAGATGATGAGTGATTGCATTTGCATCACTTGTTTTTTCTTCCTTCACTTATTAAACTGTTGTTATCTCACTTTTGCTCTTATGATTCTCTCCACTTCCTGCTGGGGGAAGAATGAGTGAGATGCTAATGGGTGCTTGGTTGCTTTCCAGGGTCAACCCACCCCCATAAAATAAAATGTACTTAGATATATTCAGAGGGAAATTTTTTTACTGGCTTTGTGTTTTGGTTTTAATTCAGTCATAGGTTTTCAGTTTTGTAACAGATAATAATCACACTGTTGCTTACCTCAGGTAACTTAGAGAAGAAGATCTCTTGTCTAATTAGGAGATTTATACATAATTCTATAATATTTTATATCTTTTATTTGCAAACTTTACATTGACTTAATATTCTGTGTATTTTTGTATCTACATGTTTTAAATATATCCATGTATATCTCTGTTTACTTCCTGTATATTCAGAGCATGTAAGCTGCTTGCTCACTGTAATAAATACTTTCTGTAAAAATACTTCTCAAATAATCTATTCTCACATATACTTTTTAAAGATTCTAAGAGTGAGAGTAATTGCCTTTTTAAAATAAGTATGTGTGGTGTATATACATGTGTATATAGACAGAATGACATGTCCTTGTAATGTACATTAAAAAAACTGAAATACTGGGACATATATACGTAAGAATACACAGATTAGCAGTGCTATTAAACTACTTGTGTATTTCCCTTGCAGATTTGTTGGACGAATAAATGTTTACCATGATAGGAATGAGCCTACTGCAAGGTAGAGAAGTTCCAGAGTTTTCTACTCATTTAAACATTTTGAGTTGAATAAGTATCAATAATGCAAATTACCTTTGTTTCACCAATATTGTGCTGCCTTGTTTTATTGATAAAATATTTTTCTCTTAGAAGTCTACAGATTGTAATTTTAGATATCATAAATATTTCATATTTTGATCAGTTAGATTTCTCTTATTTTGTGTCTAGTCAACTTCGGTTTTTATGACATATATTTAATTTGTAAATGATGTTGCTAGGATTTTGACGGTACTTGCATAATACTGTGCCATTAGCATGGGGTCTTGGTAGCTCACCAAACAGCGTGAATATTACCACTTGTGTATTTTTTTTCTTTTTTCTTCATAGAAATTGAAGAATTTGAACATACCAAATATCATATTTAGTTTTACGAAGGGAGGTTGAACATTTTTCCAAAATGTCTACAGTGTTGTGTGTGTTCAGAAGGGGCCACATCCAGGGAAATGCAATTTTTATGTGGTGTAGGAGATGGCAATCTATTACCCTGGGTCTGCCTCCTGTGCAAACAGGTTTCA
Source organism: Chlamydotis macqueenii (assembly GCF_036417535.1). Lineage (NCBI taxonomy): Eukaryota > Metazoa > Chordata > Aves > Otidiformes > Otididae > Chlamydotis > Chlamydotis macqueenii. The sequence continues at coordinate 151,749,854 of NC_141556.1, read as the reverse complement.
TCACGAATGGAGTGCAGTGTGTTCTGCTCAAGGAGCAGTCTGTAGCCCAGGGCATTCCTTGTCCAGCAAATACAGAATTAAAATGACACAGTACGAACGAGACATGAGTTTTCCTATATTTTCTACCTCGAATCTTCTGTCTACCCAGCAAGGAAGAGACTTGCTATACCTGATTTTGTTCAGGACCTTGCCACAAAGAGGCAAAGCAATAGGAGGGAGAGACTTCTGATATCCTAGACCCCAGCATGTGGGAAGTTACTACATTCTGCCTAAGTGCCTTCCTAACCTCAGTATGTCTGTAGAGACATGATTTTCTATCTCAGTAAACAAAGAGGAGGGGAAATTTGGCTGCTGAGTGTGTCAGTGCCATAGCTCCCTCAGGAAACACCTGCATAACTGCACTGCAAAAACAGTGCAAAAATCTGTCACCATCCAGAGTGACCATCTCTCAGCAGTTCTGGTCTGTATTCTTCCTGGGGTCGCTCGGATAAGAAGGTCAGGCAGAACATTGGCTGTGTGAGCTGTTCTGTCCTTTCTTGGGGATCCTACTGTCCTTTCCTCATTGAGTGATGTATCATGTAACAGTAGATTGCTGTAGTCTGCTATGAAAACAATCTTTTTTTGCTCCTTTCACTTTAAAGATTCTTTTGACTAATGAAGTTAGTTGGAAATGGACTTGGGTGGGAGAGGAGAGGAAAATAAGCAGAAAATACCTATTTGATCTCAACAGCGGTAGATTGATCTGTGTATAATGCTGTGAATGAGAAGAAAATCTGAGGCATTAAGACTTATATTCCTTGGACAGCACTATTAGAGCAATTGGCATTTTTTACTACATTGGGGTATAATGTCTTAGAAATCAAATCATTCCTATAACATCACTGCTTTAAATGGAACTAGTTTCAGGTTTTACATCAGTTATGGTCCTGGGATTTTTCTTTGTTTAGAGTTTCTTGGTTTTTGAGATTTTCATGCTACAAGAACACTTCAAGTAACATTCGAAAATACTGAACTTCTTTTTTCCATTGCTGTCTAGAGTCTGACAATTATGTATACTGTCTATCTATAAAGTAGTTATTGGATTTGCACTCATATGGTGATTTGTATTATATATCATGCTCCAAATCATTAATTTAAACTGCATGGGGATCCTTACATTGATTTCCTACTCTTCAATAAATTATCTTTGTGTTTTTAAATGTATACCGTAAGTATCAAGCAATAAGTATGCCATTTATACTTAAAATAAAATGGAAGAACGTATTGTCCTTAGTAAGTAATTTTAACATGGCAGGACACTATAGCTTATATGAGCCTAAAAGAGACTTGAATCAGTATTTTTAAAAATAAGGACCTTATAATTAGGATGATGAGTCATTAGTTAAGTACCTATGTATATGGGGTTTAGATGCATTGGTTTAAGACTTGAATTGTGAAATTATGAGCTTAATTTTTGGCATTTGTATATTTTTTAAATTCTCACTTAAACTTTTAGATACAGCGTGGTAATTTTGTTACACAATAAAAATTAATATTAGAGTAAAACTAATTTCCTGTTTTATGTGGCTTCCACTAAGATCTGCTCTTTCTCTAAATGTTTGTATTTTGTAATACTTACCTTTTGCAGGCCATTAGGATCCGAAAATCTGCTTCTTAGAGGAGCCACTTTAAAGAACACGGAAAAAATCTTTGGTAAATATTCCTACTGATTATTTAAATGGACTGTGAAGTAATAAGCAAACATCAAACAAGATTACAGCTGTACAGTTACTGCTGAGCATGATTTCTATTGAATCACTTGATTTACAACTTTTTAATAGGATTTATTGTTGCTGTAATTGCATCAAAGTTACTATTAATGATGTGCAATGACTATATAGATTTTTGGGAGGGAGATTTTATGGTTTAGGCTACAAGGATTAGTGAAGATAATTCAACTTCTTCATGTAAATATATGGCTTTTGACCAAGCATTGTGAATTAACGTTGTTTTCCCAAAGCAGTTAATGAGCCTGTTAAAAAAAAAAAAATTTTTTTTTGCTTATTTGTCAAAACAGATACCCCAACCAGATGTAAATATAGCTGATTAAAAAAAAAAAATCTTGAACAGTTCCTGATCAAAGTTAGACTTTCTACTCGCCTGTGTATTTTTTGTGTATAGATTGTCTTTGTCCATGGAAAATGTTGAATATTTTAGCAGAAACAGGAGAAATAGGAAGCACGCACTGAGATGGTTTTTTGGAAGTTCTTCAATAAAGCCTTGAGGGAGTAGTAGTGCTGTTGTAACAAGACACTTTTTGCTGGTGACCAAAGGGACAAGGATCCAAGTCATCCTCTGTCATATGCAACCTCTGTACTCCGAAGAAAGAAGATCATAGATAGCCATGAACTACTTAGCCTAAAATACCAAAATCTTGCAACATTTCTCCAAAAAGAGTGTAGAAATTATATATTAATTTAAACTTACTCTCTTTGCTTTTAATTGTAATCTAAAATAGATGAACTAATATAATTAGTTTGTAGTAAGTATTTCTGTAAACTTTAGAGGATGGTTTTAATATTTCTGTTAACTTGTGTATTGGGCAGAGAAGTTCCTAATATGAGTGGCTGTTTCTGGTCTGCCTAACACATGCAGTATTTGCCATTACCCCAGCACAATCCAGATCCTAAATTACTTTATTTTAGCAATTTATTTTAGCAATGTACAGGTGTGCTGGTTTAATAAGTACTTTAAATCCATATTCCTTTAGTTTTTGTATTTAATCTTATGAAGTTTAGTCTCAATGTGTATTATCAACAGGAAATTGGTAATACCAAAAGATTTGGCTTTGATACGTAGCAACGTGTTAGCAATTGGGAACTGTGACTCTGGAATGGGATGTAAATGCTGTTTAAAATTGCCCTCTAAGAACCAAGATATTAAAGCCATGTCTAGTTTTTGAGTATCATCCAAATCTTTATTCTTTTTCTTCAGACTACAGAGAATTAAAGAAATGACAGCATAATAATCTAGTGAATTGTGCTTTTATTGAGTTATTGTATTGTGCAATCTTCAGTAAAACAAGTTGTCTAATTCCAGGTGTTGCTATCTACACTGGTATGGAAACTAAGATGGCATTAAATTACCAGGCAAAATCACAGAAGCGATCTGCTGTAGAAAAGTAAAATTTCTCATATTTTTGGGGGGTGGAAAACTGCATGTTTGAATGATGAATAAAAGGGGAATTTATTTTTTTTTTTCCCTAAAAATATATTTTTCATTGATCTAAATTTAAAAAGAGGTACAGGGACTTAAAATGTAGGGGGGTTTGTGAATCATTTTTTACTAATAAAATGAGTCATATAATGCCATATAAATTAAGTTCTCAATACTGTATTATTATTAAATATTAAATGTTTTTTAAAAATAAAAGCTACCTTAATGTAATGCTTACCTTTTAAGATATGATGTGGAAGACTTTTTAGAGTACACCTACTGACAGTTTTCCAAGATTTATGTGCTTAAATATCCTAACATTCCTTTTCATTCCAATTAAGTCTTGAATTCAGTAAAAATAACTCTTTTGACACACTTCATTTTTGATCAACTGGAGTAACACAAGGCTTGTATGTGACAGGTTTTCCATGGTTTAGCTAAATTTAAAAGTTCCATACAGGCACATATGATGGGAAAGGAAGACTCTGCTGTCCTCAAGGAATGAGCTGACAGAGAATTATTTTGTAGTCGTACTCTGTCTGAAATCATCAGCCCTCAGTAAGGTGTCCAACCTTGTGGAAAAAAAAGATGTCATTGATTAAGGCAAGATGTACTGACCATCTGACAGCCCTTATGCAGTGACTGAGCAATGACGATGTGTTGTTATTGATGTACAACCCATGGCTTTTAGTTCATGCCTGTTATTAATGTAAATAGCATTTTAAACGTGAAGTGTTCTTGGTCTTCCTGTTTTTAGATCTGTCTAGAAAGAATTAAACTATTACAGCTACGTAGCAAAACATTCTCAATAGACTTACATTTCTGTAAAAGTACTTACGTGAGTGTTTTTATGTTGGTTTGGAGAAATGGCATTAAAAAGTCTTCAGATACAATCCTGGTTATTCTGTTGTAATTCCATCTACGCTATTGTTTTCACTAATGTGTCACACACATTTTGGAAACAGTTATAGCAGTTAACATTTGAAATAGAGAATAGCCCACAATAATATTTTTCTTCATTGGGAAAACATTGTAGAGTAGTTATTTAACATCACAGCATTGTTAGACTTTCAGAAAATGTTAGGCTGAAGCACAAGTGTAACATTTTTTATTAAACTCTGTAGTATATATGCTGATGTCGTTTTTATTTTGCCTTTTTTTTTTTTAGATCAATGAATGTGTTCCTTATTGTATACCTCTGTATTCTCATCAGTAAAGCACTAATAAATACTGTCCTGAAGTACGTCTGGCAGAGTGAACCATTTCGTGATGAGCCATGGTATAATCAGAAAACAGAACCAGAAAGGAAAAGAAATCTGGTATGTAAATAAATTAAAATACCAAAAAAGTTTAACTGAACCCTTAATTTTTATGAATAGTACTGAGAAGTGTATACAGCCAATCATAAATTGTTGCTTTTTTTTTTTTTTTTGCTAACAGTGATGAAAGTATATTTGTAGAAATCTTGTATATTGATTTTTTTGCACTTAAATTGTAAGTGTAAATTTAACTGATGAGAAGATGTCTATTTTAGTATAAAAAGTCTCATGAAATCTTTTGGAGTGTCCTGTCATTGATGTGAATTATTGAAGAACTGACCTCTTGCAGAGAAACAGAAGACTGAAAGGAATCCCACAACTATTGGCAATCATGTAACAGGTGTTCAAAAGCATCTGCTGCAGGAATCTCTGTAAAAATACCCCTCAAAAGCTTAGTTTCATATAGCACTGTAACTTTGTCATGAGCACTAGAGACCAGCAACAGAGTTACCAGTGTCCAGTGTCCTTATGGGAGCAAGGACATAGTCTAGAACGGATACCCACGTGATCCAAAGTAATGAACTGAACCTAGCATTACAGAAAGCATAATATTATTTCACTAAATTCTCCCAGCCAGACTAGGGGAAAATTTTCTTCTCTTTACTATTTAGAGCACACACTAGCCAGGCATGTTATAGATTTCTCTTTACCACCAGTAACACTACAGCTCTAACCAGTCTCCACCAGTGAAGAAATCGAGCTAGGTTATGTGCACACATTCTACTTGTACTGGTATTGAGAGAAAGAAGGGAAATCCTGTATTTATTAGTGAAATGCTGCCTGAAAGTTATGCAATTTGGTAATCCTTGAGTGAGTTACTGTAGTTTTATGGTATTCTGGTAATTTCTGAATGTACAATTTTCCTTTTTCTCATATGGATGTTCACCATTCATGTATAATCACTCTAATTAGTTGCTCTAGGTATTTACAAGAATGATATGTAACTGTACTCTACACCTGTATGTCCATAAAGAAAAATACAAGTTAAAACAAAAAAAAAATTTCATGCCAAATTAGTTGTGATGTTATAAATCATGAAGGTATACATCCTGTGCTGAACTGTAAGGTGTGAAAGGTGTTGCTTACTGTTTGAAAGTTATTAGGAAAAAGTAATTTGCAAATGTATGTAGTCATCTTTTGGGTTTTAGTGATAAATGAAAAATCAATGTTTTCATCTTGTTTCTTTGGCAGTTTCTTCAGGCTTTTACAGACTTCCTTGCATTCATGGTTCTTTTCAACTACATTATTCCTGTATCAATGTATGTCACTGTCGAAATGCAGAAATTTCTTGGTTCTTATTTCCTTACATGGGATGAGGAAATGTTTGATGAGGACACAGGTGAAGGACCACTGGTGAATACTTCTGACCTCAATGAAGAGTTGGGACAGGTAAATTCCATTGAATGATAAATTTTTCAACTATTTCTACTGTAATTTTTATTTTAAAATTAACACTTTTTTTAGCTTAGTGTGCATATTCTTTTGTGCTGATTAATTTTAAAAATAAAATTTGAGATCTTCTGATATTCAGAATTAAAAATTCTGATCTTTCAGCCAGTCAGTGGAGGTCGGTTAGTATTACTGTATTAGTGAAGGATAAACACCTTAAGAATGTAATGATTTCTCTCCGTTGACTATAGAGGGAGATTATGTAAGCATCCAACTTCCTTAAAGTAAAAGTCAGATGGAAAAAAAAACCCTTTTTGTCTGGCTAGACTGACAACAAATTTCCAGACATAAGTTTCATCCAGTAAAATGATTGACTGTCGCTCTCATTTTCCAAAAGAAATTCTATCTTTCGTATTCTGTGTTAAGAAAGTCATTAGCTTGACACAGATATGCACAAATATTTTCTGAGAAAATATTTAGGATCGCTGTGAATTAAAAATGTTTTCATAGGTTTTCAAATAAATAAATAAATGGTGTATTTCCTTGGTTTTGTACAGCCAAACTAGTAATTAAGCTTTTAGGGACACATACCTATTTGGATAAAAGGATAGTACCAAGTATTTTATTATTATGGGAGACAGATGGTGCTGTCTCCCATAAGATCCTCATAGAGAAACTGATGAATTATGGGCTGGATGAGCAGACAATGAGGTGAATTGGAAACTGTCTAAATGGCGAGGCCCAAAGAGTGGTGGTCAGCAGTCCAAAGTCTAGTGGGAGGCTAGTAACTAGTGATTTACACCACGGGTCGATACTGAATCCAAACCTGATCACTAATTATCTGGATGGTGTGACACAGTACACCCTGGGGGATGCCCAGCTAGAAAGCAACTTGGCAGCAAAGGACCTGGGGGTTGGGCTGTACACCAAGTTGAACATGATCTGGCAACGTGCCCTTGTGGCAAAGATGACAAATGGTATCCTGATCTGCATTAGACAGAGTGTTGCCAGCAGGTGCAGAGGGGTGATCCTTATACTCTGCACTGGTGAGGCAATAAGGGGAGTATTGTGTGCAGTTCTGGGCTCCACAGTACAAGAGGCAAGGGCATACTGGAAGGAGTCCAGTGAAGAGCCACAACGGTGATGAAGGGACTGGAGCATCTCTTGTGAGGACAGGTTGAGAGCTGGGACTAGTCAGCCTGAAGAAGAGAAGGGTCAGGGAGAATCTTATCAATATGTATAAATACCTGAAGAAAGAATGCAAAGACGATGGAGTCAGGCTTTTTTCAGTGGTGCTCAGTGACACGACCAGAGGCAGTGAGCACAACCTGAAACCGGAGGGTCAATCTGAATATCAGGAAAACACTATTTTACTGTCACAGTGACTGAGTTGCCCAGGGAGGCACTGGCATCTTCATCCTTGGAGATAACTAAAACCTATCTGGACGTGGTCCTACTCAACCAGCTCTTGGTGGTCATGCTTGAGCAGAGTGGGTGGACCAGATGACCTCGTAGGTGCCCTCCAATCTCAACCATTCTGTGATTCTGTTATTAAGAATAACTTACTACTACTAAATCGAAGCATCATCCCAAGAATGGGACCCTCATCAGTACTTGGCATTATTAGTACTAGTCCAATGAACTAAATTTTGCTTCTATGTTTTTGAAAGATGATATGCATCACATTTCTAATGAAGGCATTGATTGTGAATCCTTATTTGTGGTTGTAGTAAATACTATCATAGTGATAAACTTGCTTTATTGCTTTTTTTTTTGTGTAACAGATGTTGATTGCAAAGCAGCACACTGAATGGATAAAAGGCCTTTGCTTGATAGCATTTTGTATGTTGTATAGATGTGTTATGAAACTGAATATGGGAGTTGAGATTAAAGAAATCCATGTAAATCCTGTTGACTTTGAAAAAAGTTTAATATGGATATTGTGTCCACAGATACAAACCACTGGAAAATTTGGAAAATTACCTTTTTAGATTAATGAAAGTTAGAAAAGGCAATCTAGGAGGAAAGTTCACTTATTAAATAACTTCTCTTACGACGGAGAGCGAAAAGTTTGGGTTTATTTTGTTTGATGCACTTGATAAATGTTAAAGTTTATTTGAAAAAATGGTGAATAGTAAATAATTGCCTTACTTTCAGTGTTTAATTCCAAACCTTGCATAACGCTCTCAGTTTACCCAACAGATACGTACAATCTGTGTACAGTACCTATCTCCAATATCCAAAGTTGAGCTTGTGCCGATGTAGTGTTCTGGTTTATAGTTCAGGTTTTGGTTTTGTTTTTGACGTTATTCTTAAGTGCTGGGACTCACTGTAAAAGATAAAATTAATGAAAAATCCATTACTGAGACAAAAGGAACATTTCCAGGGCAATAACAGTGCCTGTGTGTATAACTGTATGTGACCATTAGTCCAGAGTACTCGTTTACACCAACATAATTGTAGTGAGGAATTCTGATACTCCCCTAAGGACCGTTCTGGTGGTAACTGATCCAAATCCAGACACGTACATTAAATAATGATCCCTGGGAAATGGGATTTGTGTGCATTTTGTTTCCATAAATATCTGTCTTGCAGCAAGAAAGACATTAAAAACCAAAAAGCAGCTTGAGAGAAGAGTCAAAGTAGGTTAAACACATTCTAAATAATGTGTTATGAGGCAGAAGATATCTTTGCTTATACTCTTGTATGGTAAAATCTTTCAGTGCTGACATTTCTGTGGAAGATGACTTCCAAAAGAAATTGTTGTTTTACTTTTCTGAAAGAGCCTGCGTAAGGATCTTTGAAGGAACATGTAACCCAGTAATAAACTGTTAAGTTAAGAGACCTTGAAAAATCTCAGTTCATATTCCTGCTGTTTTTAATTTGTGCTCATTTGCAGATTGAGTATGTCTTCACAGATAAAACAGGAACGTTAACTGAGAACAACATGGAATTTGTAGAATGTTGCATTGAAGGACATGTTTATGTACCACATGTTGTCTGCAATGGCCAAATTCTCCACGATTGTACAGGCATTGATATGATTGATTCTTCTCCAGGAGGAAGTGGAAAGGTACGATGACTTTTTCTAGGTTCTTGGTCTTTACAATGAAACATGAATATTGAACTGTGCTCATGAAGGGAATATTAGAAATACAGCATCCTTGAATTTTACTAATCAAAGTAGATAACTGCTGGAAATGCATCACAACATAGACATTTTCTTCTCCTAGTTGTCACAGAAGAGTCAGAGATCATTCTGACCTGATCTACTAGTTATTTTACTGAGTTATAATCAGTAAGTTTAGATATGTAAAATGTTTAATAAGTACAGATGGATTGGTGGTCAACACTACACTTAAAGTTAGTATGGGATACAAAGATTATTGTGTAAGCTTACTATACATATTTTAAATGTTACATGCATGCAAAAAATGTCACTCACCAACCCATCCATGCCTGGTGTCAGGTAAGGAATCTCTCAGCCTTGATGGGTAACCTTTAGAGGCATTCCTACTCAAGGAGAGATTACCACGTTGCAGCCAGCTGCTACGGAGGGAGAGCTCAACAGACCCTTATGGCTGTAGATAGTCATAGCTTGAAGTGTTTGATTTGTAGTCAGATTTTCTGCTGTATTAATGCAGTTTTGGCTGCTTATTAGCTCAGTCTCCAGCCAAACTGGAGGTGTTCTGGTTTTGTGTGGTTTTGTGCTGTGTTTTCACTGATGGCTTCGCACAATAGGATTAACTTCGGTTAGGCCTACTTGCTGGATCATCTGCCTGGACCAAAGTTCAGTTAAACAGGAGAAGTACATCCATCATGCTAGTTTAGACTAAGATTTTAAGACTTAATAGGAAGTTTCCCAACTTACTGCAGCATAAAACTGAATTAAATAAAACCGAAAAATATACAGTTTTCTTTGGTTAACAGCTAAAAAAAGTAACATCTAGTTTCCGTTTAACATTAATTACAATAGGGAAAACAAGGCAGGCAACTCCTCAAGGGGGAAAATGAATGCTCAATGCACTTACTTAGTCATCACTGAGTGAAGGTGTGTGTAGAGAATGGTTTATGACCAAATTAAATTACTTTTAAATGTGATTGAATATAGTCACATATGAATGTGCTACACACAGCATGTGTGTGCTGTGGCTTTTTTGCTGTTTAAAGCAAAGTTAGTTGAAGGTTAAGAAGACTTCACATGTCAACTGATGAGCAGGGTGTAAATGGGCAGGATAATCAGAGCCAAAGGACAGTATCTTTTGAAATATATCGGTACAGTCTCAAATCATACTTTGGCCATACCCTTCACTGTGGCAAAACAAGACCTCTTAAAATACATTGGTGTGATTCAGCTGCCTTATGGCTTACAGCCATGGCCCTCAGAATGTGGTCCCAAGGTACATTGTGTTTTTATCTTGGAATTACAATGACATAGACAGTTTATATTGAACAGCACAGAAGAATAAGATTTAGACACAAAGATACAGGTATAACACAGACAGATATCCATGAAATAGAAATCTCTTTCTGGTGTCAGAAGCTGTCATTACCACACCATCTGAAATGTTATAGAAGTTGTTGACTCCAGCTGTCAAAATGTCCACGTCTTTTATTTTACATAGCTCTGAGAGGTATTCAAGCTGCATAGGAAATCAAAATCTCTAAACTCTGTTAATAATTGTGCTCCAGGTGCTGCATCCCTCTGGACTCAGAATTCCTGAAATTGTACCTTGATTAGTATTTAATACTACTATTTAATACTGAAGTTTAAGCAAAAGTAAAGAAAAGACCTTTAGCCACATCTGGGTGCTCAGATGATGCAGAAGATGCACACTACTTCGGGCATCGGCAGCTTGACTTGCAGGGCAATGCCAGTAGCACTGGCAGCTATTAGGCAGTTGTGTGGTTACCACTGGGGAAGACTTGACTGCCCTTAAAGGGCGGGTGACCTTAGACACTGCTTTTGTCTCATAGTGAGCAGTAGTAAACAGTGATGTTTGATAACCTTCCGAAAGAAAAATTTTCAAAGCAATACTTGAAAGTGATAACACATAATGACAACCATTCCTTTTCTTTTTTAGGAGAGAGAAGACCTGTTTTTCCGAGCTCTTTGTCTTTGCCACACTGTTCAGGTAAAAGATGATGACAGCGTAGATGGATTGAAGAAAAACCGGTTCTCAAGGAGATCATGTATATATATATCATCGTCACCTGATGAAGTTGCTTTAGTTGAGGGAATACAAAGGTATGTTTGTAATTAGGTATTAAACTTTTTAAATCTAGAGATCTAATTACTGAAGTTCAGAATTGTTTTCAGGACAAAAATTGTAGTAACAAACACAAAATCGTCTAGAGGTGATCATTTTCTTAACACAAAATCGTGATTATTGACATTCATAAATAAAATTAAAACTACTTGTTTTTTTTGTTTTTCCAGAATATAAGCTTGGTGTTAAATCATGCTTAAACTGGATAATTATATTTTTGTTGTATTCATTCTCTTGATGTGTATTTCATTTTACAGGCTTGGTTACACCTATCTAAGGCTGAAGGACAATTTTATGGAGATCTTAAATCGAGAAAATAACATAGAGAAGTGAGTGGTTAAAAATGCAACAAAATAGACTGATGAGGATGTTTAATAAATCGTTATTTCTCTATACATTAATTTTTAATTCAGAAAAGGCAGATATTGTACACTTCAGTAGAAAAATAAATTATCTATTAGTATTTATAATTTTAATAGACCCTATAGTTCTGTATTTTCACTTGATCTGTTAGCTTGACAATATATAAAATAGGAAATATATATGTAATAACAAAGATGTGGTGACCTGATCTAACAGTTCCTGATAGTTTTAGGAACTATGAGTGTTTTTCCTTTGTTTTATGGTAATTAATATTTTCTTAATAGAAAATCGTATGTACCTCATTTTTGTTCACAAATAATCCGTATAATTTACAGGATGGTAGTATCTGTAGAATAAATTCATTATAGCTTGTTCAAAGAAAATTTAAAACAGGTACTGTTTGTTTGTTATTTTTCTTGGACATGTAGAATAAATTTTGTGGACCATAGTATTAGTAAAATTTTCAATAACATTTAAGTAGTAGAGCTGTTCAATGGGATGTACATACTTTTGAAAATGTTACCTTACAGTTCTGTAGATGTTTGCTGGTTATGTGTATTGTATGTCTGGATCTTCCTGTATGTGTACTCTGCTAACTGCGCAGGGACTCTTGGACACAAATACAGGAACTCTGCATTTATTTTTCCCCCTTTTAGGGGAATATGGAGGATTTTTCCTGAAGGTTAGTTCAGACTTTCATGGCTCTACTCATAAGAACTGGAGTCAGTATCATTTGGTGATTTATGAAAGCACTATAATTATGAGGAATATTCTCCAAAATGCATCACAGTTTGTAGACATAGGCCTGATCCAGCTCCTTGCTAGAATCTGTTGTAATTTTTAATTAAACAAACACTGTGGCCTTGCACAGGTTTGAATCCCAGGCCGTTGTAAGGACTTAGGACTTAACAAAGAGATTGAGATTAATGACTGGGTTACTTATGTTTGTGCTGGAAAAAGGGAGGCTCTCGTAGATAAAAGGAAATAAGTAAAAGGGTAAAAGATACACACTTGAGCAAGATGAATGAAATTAGTTGGGCACTTTTGGGAGATAAGAATAGTCAAAATTACAAAAATATTAAATAAAGGCTTCCATGTCAACACCTAAGCATTTCCAGTTCTGAGGTTATGCCTAGGTATTATAGGTAGGAATTTACTTACTTTATAAGGAGTGTAGTCCTCTACTGCAAGGTTTCTGTTCTTCTGCTTGAATAAATTATATTGACTATACATCCAGAGACACTTAGGAACATCCTGCAGACAAATCCTGTTTCAAGTAATTAGGAGCTATGAGGCTTCCCTATTTTATTTTATTATTTGTAGCCTCCTGTTTAATTCTGTACTAGTTCCATATTCCATAGTACTCAAACTAATTTTCCATGTTAGAAGTCATGTTTTCTTTGATATGCTCAAAGTCATAATAATCACTTTAGAGATGTGGAAAAGCAGAATTGTTTAAAAAAATATTCTGTTTCTGTTTCAGATTTGAATTATTGGAGGTTTTGAGTTTTGATTCTGTGAGACGGCGAATGAGTGTAATCGTTAAATCTTCAACAGGTAGGACTGTCACATTCTGTTTCTTCTTAAATATTTTTGTTTCACTTGAATTTATTTCAGGTTTATCAAAGAGTTAAGAATTAATCATTGTCTGTGTGCCTTTCTTATAAAAAAGGGGACTGGGTACCCAGCATGAGTGCTGGGTTATAAAAAAGTTAGGCAAAATCTTTCTGAAGACTTAGTAATTTGGATGTTTTTTTGAAGAAAGATATATTTGGCCATTTTGAATTCCATATGTTGTCTCTTTTAGGTGATATATTTCTGTTTTGTAAGGGAGCAGATTCTTCCATATTTCCTAGAGTTAAAGAAGGCAAAATTGACCAAGTACGATCCAGAGTTGAACGCAATGCAGTGGTAAGGTTCCATTTTATTGATCTGTTCATGTGATATCAGTGTCAAAATAAAAAAAAATTCAGTGTTGTGACCTCCTACTTGATCTGTTAACAGATTTGTCCTCTCAGGCACCAAGATTATTCTATGCCAAAGTGCACAGAGGCTATATGGGTAGCAGTCTGTGTTGCTGTCTTATTTGAGTCTGTCCTCTATCTCATCTTCCAAATGGCAGTTGTGGTGAGATATGGATGCCTTTGATATGCACAACTGTGTTACCCAGTTATCGATCAGCTTATTAGTATGACAGTTTCACTACTGTAGTGGTTTGAATTAACTTTTCAATGAAAGAAAAGTGAAAAACTTCACTGAAAATCTCATTCCTACTGTCAGTCCCAAGCATTAGTAGGCTAAATACTAATTAGCCTTAGTAATTCTTATGTGCTGCCTTATTTGCTTTACAAGCTCTTAAATAGAAAATCTGTTAGAGCACAGTGTAGCAACAAATGTGCTTCTTATGGAGAAACAGTGCAGTGATCGTCCTTATACTTACATTTTTACTTGCTAAAAATGAGCTATGAACTGCCTGATCACCTTAAAAAAACCCAAACAAACAAAAAAGCAAAACCAAAAAACCTTCAGAACTTGTTTTTACCTAAAAGGTAGTATTTAGAGTTACAGAATACTGAATTTTGCTGTGTCCAAAAATGTGCAGAACCCATTGCAATGGAATGTGACTGCCAGTCTTATAAACAGGGTAAAATTTGCTAGCATCCAGTACTCGGACCGAAAACCAAGTATTATTACAGGTACGTGAAAAAGTACCTACAGTGTTACCTGCTTTAGTTTTGAAGGGAAACTGCAAAACTCTTTGACAAAGTGCTTTACTAAGCTTTACTGTATGAAAGAGCTGTCTGATTTACAAGTGAAGGAGGCTAATGAAACTGAAAGAAGTGTTTACATATCATATCCATCCAATGTCTGTCAAGAAAGAAATCCAGACCAACAGCTGTTTCTTCGTCCTCGATAACTGGAAATAGGGCTGGCTTCTGCACACAGAAGCCTCTGAAAGAAGATACAGGCAGCCACCTGACACCTGCCCTTATCAATAGCAAGAGTCAGGGAGCTATTTTAATACTTCTCCTTTTTTGATACGTAATAAGTAACTATCCAAAGGCCTGCTGGATTAAAGTTTATAAAGATAAAGTGCTAGTTAAGTGGTGTTGTGCAAGGCAATATATTTGAGGTGGCAAAACTTCTCTTCAGTGTTACAGCAACTTTTTCCCGCCTTACACAGTCTATATGCTCCCTTTCTTATTCATCACACAGTTCAAAAGTCTGGTCCAGTCTGAAACACCCACAGCTAAATTCTAGATTTCACTTCACTGAAATGGCAGTTAGATTTTCACTTTCAACACTGTGATGTTTTGTCCCTGTCTCTGCTGCAACACAGCATCAAAATCAGACTCTGCAGAGCTACTATTTATATTATTGTTACTTATTCAGACTCATCCTGCCTAATTATACACATAGGGCAGGAAACCTTCACCTTGACTCTCCTTTTGCCGGTAATCTCATACATCCAGTTGGGTCACTGAGCTATTTCTCTTCTGGAGGATTGAGGTTTGTCCCTCAGGCTGTAACTGCTTCCAGGGCAGCACAGGATCAAGCTGACCTATGTTCTGGTCTATACTGTACTGTAATAATCTATACTATACTCGCTTAACTATGAAAGTAAGTAGTGGGACTCCTCATGTTAACAGTAAAATCATTCCAATTTTTCAAATATTCCGGTATAAACTGGAATATAGACCAGCAAAAAGTCTAAGAAAAGTTTTCTTAGAGGCACTTTGTTTCTTTTGATTACATTCTTTAGGAGGGACTGCGGACATTGTGTGTTGCGTATAAAAAGCTCACAGCAGAAGAATATAGCAGTGCACAGAAGCTGCTTCAGAATGCAAAGTTGGCCCTCCAGGACCGGGAAAAGAAACTGGCAGAAGTGTATGAGAAGATAGAAAGAGATTTTATTTTACTTGGTGCTACAGCTGTTGAAGATCGGTTAGTATGTTTCTTAAGCTATATTTAGTCATGTTTTTTGTTTATTTATGAAAACCTTTCAATAGGGACCTCTGAATTTCTCATTTCTGAGCAATCTGTCCATGTATGTTGTCAATTAACTTCCACAGACTGCAAGAAAAAGCTGCTGACACTATTGAAGCACTCCAGAAAGCTGGAATTAAAGTTTGGGTTCTGACGGGAGACAAAATGGAGACTGCTGCAGCTACTTGCTATGCTTGCAAACTCTTCCGGAGAAATACACAAATTCTTGAGCTAACCACAAAGAAAATTGAGGAACAGAGTTTACACGATGTGCTTTTTGACCTAAGCAAAACTGTCCTACGACACAATGGCAGCTTAACCAGGGACACTTTCTCAGGGTAAGGAAAAAATTGAATTTTTAAGCCAGGAATGGGCTTCCATGTGTTTCATAAACAATTAAATGATTGATCAATTACCTTAATAGCAGCAACATACTCTGTTCTGTTGTTAAGTGTGAATTATTGTATGGCAATTAAGTTTTTTCCATATAAGTTTAAATTTTCACAGTCATGGTTCTTTATCTCGTTTCTGGTACTACTTTTAACTATTAAAAGTAAAATCACAACTGACATTTTAATTATGTATTTTTCTACTGCAAAAATATTTATTTTTGGCAAAAATAATAGAAAAGCAAAATACTGTTTCTAACTTTTAAAAAGGAAACAGATAAGATTTATTCCTGTAATCAGAGTTAGTATGTGATGTGACTTTCTTCATAAGACCAAGGCCATAGGGAGCAACAAAATTTGCCTTACTGAGCTATTTCTAGGAAAGATTTGTGCTACATTTACAGACAGGTAACAGGCAACAGCATAGTACCAAATCTTCCAGTGTTCATAAAAATACTTAAAGTGCCCTCAATTATAAAGAAACCATTGACTTCTGTATATTTTGAATATCCGAAGACGGATAGGTATCATGTATACAGAAATGATTTCCTTGAAACGTAACATGGAAGAAGATAGAACATGGCATTAAAAAGCAAAAAAAAAGAATGGTGTAATTGAAATACAGGTAGTAAATTAGGCTACTTGTTTGATGCTCAGCAGTTGGTATTACTAGTTCTTTTTTTCCGCTGTAAAAACCTAAGAATTAGATTCTAAAACATTTTAATTGTCTTAAGATGTTGGTAAGAAAAGAAGTTACTGTCTTCCAGACATAATGTTGTGTATTTGCTTTGTTTTTATTTTTAATATGGAACCAGTGAGCAAGTCCATTTTATGTGCACTTGCAATCAGTTTGTAGTAAAGGAACAACAAGCTAACAAGTATTTGTGATATTTTAGCAGAGAGTTTCTAAAACTCTTATCCTTACAGCTTGCAACTCTGAGCCTGAGCATTTTTCTTAGTTGCTTTTATATTTTAAACCTCATTGGTCTAATCAAGAACATTCGTATATTCAGTTAAATAAATCCTCTTTCTCTATATCATCTGTACCACATTTAGCTTAAATCCCACAGGTCTTACAATGTATGTTTAAGCATGTTTGTTTAACTTTTTATTTAATGCCAGTTTTATGGCATTAAGACTCATCAGAATTTATTGTCATTGGTTCCAGAGATGCAAATAACAGGATTCTGCCTGGATGTTCAAATTCAGGCTGGAAATCCAAATGTTCAATAGACTGTCTGGACTTAACAGTAATAAATTTTTCGTTGATATATTTGTATACTAATGGTGTTGCCCTATTTGTACTGATGGTAACAAAGTGCTGAAAATATATGTGAACTGTTATTAAATATAGTTCACAGTACTTCACACTATTTGTCAAAAATAGCTTGTGTTCTAGTAGTGAAGATGGAGATGCTTAAAATATGTTAATGGTAATAAACATGGTGTTTCTCTGACAAACATTGGTACTGGTGAAACCACGTTTGTTGAAAACCCACACACAGTAGTATAACCTTGGAGCACTGAAACTAGAGCACAAATAAACCTCAATGTATGTTTGTACAACTCTTTTTTTGCTGAGCTGACGCCAGAGGTTGCTGTGTAACGCAGGTAAAGGCAAAGGATGCCACAGAAAACTGCTTTTGTAGTGCGGACCATCTCCCCGCACTGTTCAGCATGTTTTGTTGTGGTAAACTGTTTCATGCAACCACACTTCCAGCAATGCTCAAATTATTGCACGTATGCCTGTAATATAATAATATAGAAATATACACCATAATATTAATATTTTATATAAAATATATAATTATTATAATAATATAATTACAGGTATGCCTGTATCAGACTTAGCCACCATACCAGATGCGAAGTATACATATTGTCAGTGTAGGCAGTGACCTCTCTGGGCCAACAAGTCTCTTTTAGGTATTTCCTTCAAAGCATGGTTTACTTCCTTAAATGCAGACTCTTGAGAAAAAGGTTATTTCCCTTATCAAAATAGATTTCAGAGAACCAAAGGCCTTTCTCTGTAACTTTTTTCTCTATATTATGCAATGTGCCACAAAATTAACTTTCTTGCGCAACTCAGTTTACCTCACTGCAGTTTTGGAGCCCTTTTAAACCAAACTGAAAGGTCGTTAATTATACACTCGTACTCACCGGTGAAGTCACTGAGGTATCAGATTTGTGTTTGAACTGATGAAGCACTGAATATTTTCAACATAATTGAAAATTTTAACATGTCATAAATAGGAGTCTTATACAACAAATTTCTTTTAGACACACAATAATTTTGCGGTATTCCATACTCATTATTTCTTCACTAATTAGTTTTCACAAAAGAACTATTGCCAAACTTAAAATGTATCGGAGAATTTTACAGTGACTCTTAGTTTCTCTTTTATCCCTGAACAGACTTTCAACTGATATGCAAGATTATGGTTTAATTATTGATGGAGCAGCATTATCATTAATAATGAAACCAAGACAAGATGGGAGCTCTGGTAACTACAGAGAGCTCTTTCTTGAAATTTGCAGGAACTGCAGTGCAGTGTTATGCTGTCGAATGGCACCTCTGCAAAAAGCACAGGTTAGTATTTTGTTTTGTAATTGCTCATTAACATGCACATATGTAAATATTGAAATTTAATACTCTGTATGACTCATTACAATAACTTAAAATATTACCATGCACATTTGTATCTTCTAAAATGCAAAAAGTGGGGGGAAAAAAAAAAAGGGAGAGGGGAGAGTTTCTACTGGCAAGCAATTTAGATAATGGTATGTTAAAATGGCATCCAGCTGTGCACCTGAATTTGATTTATGTACATATTGTGCAAATTTCGTGGTTGGTACATGCCGATAAAAGAACATATATAATGAACCCAACTAATTGCTTTGGTTTTAGCCTAACAAGCTTTTTTGTTTTTAACCTAACAAGCTTCGACTAGTCTCCTATCTGTTCACACTGCAAGAATCTGCATTATTTATTACTGCAGACTGATATTTCTTGTCTATTTTTAACATAAATGGGAAGCCAAGAAAAAATAATCCAGACGGAAGAATGTGTGCATTACCATTTTAAGTACTTCTTGACTGTTGTATACTAGTTTGTATCAAGTAAAAACATATCCTTCCGTTACTGAAACATCTCAGTATAGCTGAAAAATTTTTAAATGAAACAAACATTGGAATATACACTTGCTTTTTCCTTTCAAATTGTCATGTCTTTTTCTCAGTGCTCAGATACAGCATATGCAGCCCTTATTCATTGTAACAAATGTATTTAGCCAGAATTTTTAACTGTCTGGAAGTTTGTAGAAGTTTTTAGTCACAGCTGACTTGGTACCAAGTTTGTAGAGGTGATCATTTGTAATGGAGAGATTTGAAGTAAAATTTTTGCACAGTTTCTATGTCAATAGTTTTTAGATATATACAGAGTCCTATTATATTTCTTAAAATACTTCAGCACAGTTAAGAAAGCAGAATCTTTCAGTCGTTAGTTACAGGATTTCTTAGAAATTGTACGCTCTGTCTCTGCAACTCTTCAAATTTATTAATGCACTTACACAGTATTAATCCCAATATCATCTTCCTTTCTTCTGCTCTTCCTTCCTCCTGTCCATCTGTCTGGAAATAGTTTGGAAGTATTTAAGAAGTGTTATTTTATATTTGGAACAAGTAGTTTTAATATGAAGAAAATACTGTAATCTTTATGCATAGTAGTTGCATTGGGTAATACTGTTTTTGTGTCTCTTAAGAGAAGTTCTTATATAACTGTGTTGGTAATTTTTAATTAGTCATACAGTCATGCAAAATAAGCAAACAATTATAGAGAAGAGTTTTTAACACTTTTTTTTTTCCAGATTGTAAAACTGATTAAGTTATCAAAGGAGCATCCTATCACGTTAGCAATTGGTGATGGAGCAAATGATGTCAGTATGATTCTAGAAGCACATGTTGGTATAGGTAAGTGTGCTTTTTAGAATATTAATTCAAGTGAAATGACAGAAAACACTTCTTAAAAACAGGCAGTCTAAAATAATCAGGTTATACATTTTATAGACAACTCTTAGTGAATTTACCCCAGAAATTTTGAGATACAGTGATGATCTCTTATTAGATCAATGTCATAGCATTATTATATAATTTTTCAAATAGTTGTATCTTTGAAATAGTTTTTCAGTTATTAAACAGCTTCATCACCTTTTTTTTTTTAAGGAATCATTGGCAAAGAAGGTCGTCAAGCAGCAAGAAACAGTGACTATGCAATACCTAAATTTAAACATTTGAAAAAAATGTTGCTTGTTCATGGGCATTTTTATTATGTTAGGATATCTGAACTTGTGCAATACTTCTTTTATAAGGTAGGAGAATGCTTATTCTAATTACATAAATCTCGAAAATTTATATGGTAATATCTAACTGTATGCAGTTTGCACAGTCAGTGATACAAAAAAAAAAGCATTAATTCCACAAAGAGATTTTGTTGAGTGCCAGATGCAAAGGTGAAATGGGATTATTGTTTTTATCCAGACTACGAAGTGAAATAGCTTTTATATAGATATATTCTGTAATCCATGGTATGTTTAAAAGCAAAATTTGCCTTCTATTTTTTTTTTCTTTTACAAATTCCAACAGAGACTGTTCTACTTATTTTCAGTACCTTCTGGGTTCTCTCTATGGTGGCCTTTTATATCAAGTTGGAGATAGTATTTGAGAACTTACCATAACTTACTTTACATTACTTTCTGAATTCATTAGGATACTGTAGATGGAGAAAGTTTATAATGTGCATCCCCCTGGTTAGACAGTTTTGTTATCTCTACATGTTGGGATCCAATCAAAGTTCTTTCAGTAAGCAATGGAAGGTGATAGAAAGGAACCTTTGGAAGATAATTCAAGATCTTAGTGTTTGACTGTACATATAATTAGGAGAGAATGAAGTTTTGAGGTCCCAGCTAGAAACATCTTAAAATTACTTTGCTGGGAACCATGCTAACCAGAGTATCCATGCTTGCTTATCACAGTTTGTGTCCTACTGTGAATTGTACCTTACTTGCCTTGCCTTAACTGAGCTGTGCTCCTGGATCGCAAAATTCGTTGTACTTGAATTTTGAAACTGTAGCCTTGTAAGTTTGCTTTCAAAATATTTTAAGCATTTTTCTTAACAGTAAGATGAGAATGTTAATGTTTAATGTATGCAGCTCTTTCTACTTTTCCTGCAATGTTTACTATTTCTAGTGTTGGAAAACTATGATCTACATAGCTATAGCATTGCAGAGCATATAATTTAGTGCTTGTATATCACATGACGACTGTGTCACTTTGTCTTTCAGAATGTCTGCTTCATTTTTCCTCAGTTTTTATATCAGTTCTTCTGTGGGTTTTCACAACAGGTTAGTTGTTCTTTTTCCCTCACTGCCACATTTTTTCTTTGGCTTTTTTTTAAATTGATCTTTTAACACTGTGCTTGTTCAGCTGAGAAAATTTCTAGGTTAGTCTACACGTTATAAAAAGAAGAGCATCACTTTGGGTTCATATGGGTTTCAGTGGCAATTGCAGTTAAGTTACACAAATAATTTTATGAATTATCATGAAAGCAATGGTATTTTCAAAGTCAAAGTATGTAGGAAACCAAGTTTGGAAATGGCAATGCAAAGTTCAATGTCTTTTAGGTTTTAGGCTTATTGAACATGGACAGAGGCAATCCTGAAAGATAACTAGATGAATGAGTTTTTCACTTTTAGAATTCAGAACAAAAATGGAAGAATAAACTAGTTTTCTCTGAGGTGTGCAGGTATGAATTACAAACTTCAGACAAATAGCAGCATTCAATTAGTTGAAAAGGAAAAGTAAACATGGAAAGATTTGAAAGTTGAATGCTGCTCATCAGAAAATTGCCATCATTCAGGATAGGATCCAGTATTCTCCTTTCTAAATTTTTGTTTATTTGCTCTTGTCTAATTTGTGCAGAGAAATCTACCTCTTCTTTCTTCTCAATGAGGGAGCAAAAAACAAAGGAATGAATGACTGGACTTAAACAAAAAGAGGATTAAGTTTTCAGGATTAAATTGGACAAGAGGAGGATTTAATTGGGAGAAAACAGTACTGTTGCTTTGAATTTGTGGAATGTTGCAAGAGAAAGCTCTAGGAGGAGTAAAAATGACAGAACTTTTTTTTTTATTTTGTTCTTTCAGATGACCATTGAAAACTTTGTAGGTTTTCGTGAAGCATTATTAGGATTTAGATATGAAAGCATGTGTTGATGAAAATTTAATTGTAAAATTTCCTGTTCTTTTAAGAGCTAAATGTAATTCTGAATCAAAAGGGGAGTTTTGACAGCAATTTTTACTGCATAAATGATCACCAAATAGGGTTTGAGTGCTAGTTAGAATGATGATCCACGCATGAAAAAGTTGTTCAAAGGGAAGAAGAATCAAAGACATGTTGGAGTGTTTCTTTGTACAGTATTTTGGCGATCAACCACAGCTGAAGAACTTCCTCCCTGCATGTGTGTCTGTTATATAGACATGGAGGAGATAAAAGGGGAGGTGGAAGTGCCAGAAAGGGATTTCTGCCTCTACAGGAGTCTATTGTTGTTCAGTTTGGGTAGTTTGGAGTTGATCTTAAAGTTCAAACAATAGGAGGGGCTGATATGTGGACAAGACTATTAAATTGATTTTGTAGTTGACCTGTTGTCCTCCAGATAAATGGGGTACAAGTGCAGAGAACATCAGTTAGCAGGGATGGATGTTCAGGGATATTTGTCTCCACTCTGAAGAGATACAGTTTGGTTTTTACCAAAGAAGTTGACTCATTCATTTTAAATCAAGTGTTATGCAGTGGACTGTGTTTTAAAATTAAAACTAGCTGATTGAATTCTTTTCCATCTACAGACTTTGTATGATACTGCATATCTAACACTGTACAATATCAGCTTCACTTCCCTTCCTATCCTCTTGTATGGTCTAATGGAACAACACGTCAGTGCAGACACACTCAAGAGAGAGCCTTCCCTGTACAGGTAAAATTAATACATTGTGCCCCAAAGTTTGACTGTTAAATGGTGGGATCTATCCCTGTTATAACCGAAGTTCTCAGGATTTCTGCACCACAAGGTTGCAGCAGAACATCAGATACACTGCAGGGTTGAAGACCACCTGCACAGTCTATAAACTACAATAGATACGCATGTATTTTTACATATATGTTTACATACTACAATCCACACCATTCATTTGCTATATTAGTGAGTGAGAGCAAAATTGCTGTTCTGTAAATCAAAATATGATTTATTCAGTACTGTTTTCTCCAGCCACGGGGAACGAGTGTTTTAAAACTGTTTCTTCTATATGCATGTTTTATTCTAAAAGAAAAGAGGACTGATTGGTAGAGTGTTGTATCATAGGATGTATTCTGTGTGGTGTCCAGCATTGTCCTCTGCATATTTTTGACTCACTCTTGTGCATTGGGATTGTGATGGGTTTAGATTTTAGCGACTTGAAATGCAGTTCTTGCCTATTAATTGTATGTGGCCATCTAAATTAGGAACAGTGCCCAGTTTTTATTCTTGTAGCTGCCAAAACAGTACGTTTCAGAGAGTGGTAACTGTAGATAATCAAAGGGAAAACATTTTTTGACAGAGGTAATATTAGATGCCGAAAGGTTAATCAATGCAGTGATATGTTTTTACCTATGAAATTAAAGAGGAATACAAGATAATACTGCTGAAACCCAACTCCTCCATTTTTGTTTTCTATATTTTATATGTTTTCAGTTTAGAAATGATCATTCAAGAAGACCTTTTTGGTTTTAGCAAAGGTTATTTGGTCAAAAACATTAGATTTTTTTTTTTTTTTTTTTAATATCTATCAGAGTCTATTGCTAGGCTGGTTTGGGCAATAGTGCTGTTCTAGGCCAGATGAGGCTTACTGTTAGCCACGTAGAATTTTTGCACTGTATATTGGTCATCTGCAGGGAGAAATGACTTCATGTGGTCATCAGAAAAGGTTTTAAAGCACCTGTGGTGTAAGTATTGGTTGGTAGTAAATATTTCTGTAATTCAGGGTTTTCATTTATCTGTGTTCTGATTTATCTGTTGTGTTTTATGATATATGTCAAGTTGATATATACTCATTCTGTGTGCAAGAAGTAAAGTTATAAGATTTAAAGTTTTCTGTAATAAGAAAATGCATGCTGGTGAAGAGTTCTATTGTTGAACAATGCCTGTATTTTTTATGGGAAAACATTCAAGAAATAGAATTTGACCTGAAGCTTCAACTCAACTGCAAAATCTTTGTTTTGCATGTTCCACATGAAATTAATCTCTTGTTTTGTTACAATATTCTGTATAAAGGTACCCCATGGGAAATAAAGCAAAGTCTCCAGAGACCTCTAGTGTTTCCATTTAAAATCTACAGTGGATCATCACCTACCCAGTAAATACTAGAAAAAAGATACCTTCTGTAAAAATATTGGAAAGTAGATGGGTGCAACACAGGAGAATTTACCATGCGGTTGAAATAGGGAGAATTACAGGCAGCAGTTAAAATGGTTTATTAAAAATTAAATTAAAAAAAAAATGAAGAGCAGACATTCAGGAAGGATTTGTGTGTGAAGTGGTAGATACTTGTCACGTGGTTTTGCATGCAATCTCTTAATTGTTTTTCCTTCAAAAAACAATATGAGTGACATCATTTTTCTAGGCTTTTTGAACATGCTCATAATGAATACATGTATCTTGTTTTACTCAGAGATGTTGCCAAGAATGCTTTGCTGCGCTGGCGTGCATTTATTTACTGGACATTCCTTGGAGTGTTTGATGCTGTGGTATTTTTCTTTGGTGCCTATTTCTTGTTTGACAACACAATTGTGACCAGCAATGGACAGGTTAGTGTTGGATTTGATCAGCCAGAGGTAATTTTTTTAATGTCAAATGTGCTATGAGCACAGCTTTGTTTTCTTAAAGATTTCCAGCACAGATGATACCTGTTTTATGAGTTAGGGTGAGATAGATGGGTTATCTGTTCAGCAAAGTCTGAACTATGCAGTAGGAGTTCTGTGTATCAGTAAACAGAGGCATAGGACTAGATAAAACTTAGAAGAAATATATATCATAAATTCCAAGTATTCCTTCGGAATTTACATAGTAACTTTTCTGTTTCAAGCCTAACATGCCTCTCATGAATATCTGATTAACATACTAAAAGACTCTTGATAGAGTAGTTATGAATGACCATAAAAGAGCTTAAATATAACAAGCTTTTACATATTTTAATTATTTTTTACATATGGCAGCTTAAAATAATCTCTCTCTACTTGCTTTGCAGTCACATGAATGCAAATTTTAGAACTTTTGCATTTTATTTGTTTTACCCATTGATATTTTGGTCTGTTTTATTTGTGTGCTTTTTTTCTTTTTGCTACTTGCTTCTCTTCCTATCCTCAGCTAATGACAACCAGCACTCACATGGTAAGACTATTGTGGATTTGTCATGATTTCCATTTCACCTTTCACTGTTCTTTAATTAAACTGTTAAAGAGCAGTTAAATATTTCTTATAATTATTTCAAAATATCACTTAAAGCTATAGATGGAAATGTTCTTTATTGCTACTTTACAAGTACTTAAAATATAAAGAACTTACATAGAGTATAAGATATGTATGAGGTGTGGTAAAGAGCCATGAACTTTAAAAAACAAGTAGGCTTTTTGCTTCCTTGCATTTTATTATTTTCTATGTTTTTCTGTAACCTACATTTTGTTGCTGACTCTCTCTGCTATAGAAAATTTGTTACAGTTCTGCTATAAAGTGCTTGAATCGCTTCAGAAAAGACCCTCAAAGTGAAAGAAAATAAACTGGGTCCAATTTTGTTGCCTATATGCAATGTACATGTTTGCTAGGAATGCAATATTCAAATATCATTAAATACCATCTGTGTGACATTTATCAGGGAAATTAACTTCTAGTGTGTGAGAGGACACTTGTTAGAACGAGCTTTTCTAAGGACAGAATGAATTTCCGTTAGACATAACTATACACTGCAGCACTTCTTTTTCTGATACCATTATGTTCTCTTTTAAATATAAGCTGATGCAGAGCTTTGAACATTTATATTCCTGAAAATTAGACTCCTCATACTTGTATATATTTTGTAAACAGTTTGTATTGCATATATTCTGACTGGGTTCCTTTTTGAAATTTTAGTCCACTTATGTTGCAGACATTAAATCAAATTCTTCTTGATAAAGCTCTAAGTCAAACTAGTGCCTAATTTCCAAATTTTGAATATATATGTCTACAACTAGATACTCATAAAATGTATTGCTTGATGAGACATTCTTGAGTGTCAGAGTGGGTTAGAAAATTCATCATTCAGCATGCATGTGTGTATGTATAAAACTTACAGATTTTGAGTTGTGATTTTCTATTTAAAGGCTTGAAAATGTTAGTGTTCAGGAATAGTCAGATATATGTATATGAGTTCATACATAGATGAATGCTAGTTAGTGTTGATGATTATTTAGAAGTATTTAAATTATGCTCATGTCTGGAATAAGTCAGTGAAAAATGTGAAGATTTGAAAGGTTTACCACAGCAATATGCTATTAGGGAACAGGGGAAAAAGTAGAAAGCAGGAAAGGGGATAAAAGAGCTGAAGGTAACACCAATACCGTCAGTGATATAAGATGATTCCAGTTAGCTTCCAAATTGTTAAAATGAAGCTGAAGCAAAAATTTTGAATTCTTCTTTCCCTCCAGAAATGAACTTATCACCATTGTTGCAAAATTAGTAAAAACTGAAGAAAGTCAATGTCTTTCACTTAGATTGATGCATGTGTCAGACTAAAATTTACATACCATTAAGCTTGCTTCCAAACATAATCCCTCCAGGATGTTTCTCAGTGTTTAGAAATTTGAAACTGTTTGCATGCTCTAAAGTGATGTTGCTAGAATAATGGAAAAGTGTAATTTTAATTGCTGAGATTTACTTCATAAATGCCTGCCTCAGTAATTTCCTGGTAAACAAAACTAAGATGCCAAAGATTTAGCTCTTATTAATTGTTGTTAATTTGTGATACTGCTTTTTGTATGGTGTTCCACTTTGGATATGATATGGTTGGCGTTATAAAAACATACAGTCAGAGACCAACTACATAAGGAAGGCAGGAAAAAAAGAAGGCATTGTAGAAGTGATTCAGATTGTAAATGTCATCTTAGTTTGCCCATATAATAAAATGTATTTCATGTGTGATTTTTTTATTTTAACATTTGATGCAGAGTGGATTAAATAGGAACATGGAAAATACAACAAATACAGTTGCAGAAAGAGAGGCGGAAATCTTGGATAGGCTGGGAGCAGAGCACAGAAAAAATATTTCTTAATAAACTAGATGTCAACAAACAGATTTACAGAAGAATGATTCACAGCCTGAAGATGAGTAGTATCCTGAGATAGTCAATGCTGAAAATATCTTGTGAGTTTTTGTAACTCACAGTAACTCATATTGCTCTGCTTACCTTTCTTTGTGCCAAATTAGCAGCCTTACGGAGTCTGGTGTCCCTGTGCTATGACTTTGTTTTCTGAGCCAAGAAGTTGTGTAGGTGAAAGGTTTGGTTGCAGCCCGGTGCTTTTTATCTAGCCTGACAGAGATAGGGGAAGGTTGTTTCAACTTTTTTCATTTAATCTAGCAACTTTTATTGGAAATATGCACACATCTGTTCAGTATACAGAAACTTTGACACTGGGCTCTCCAAGAAATGTCAGATATGAAATAAGCGTATTGTAAAACTTTAAGTGCAAGAAATAAGTCGGTAAACATTTGCATAATTTGAAGCTCCTGAACCAGATTCCTGTCTAGTTTTAACTGCATTGATTTTTTTTTTTGGGTGGGGGCATGAAAAATACTGTAGCAAGGGCATGACCCTATTCAGTTGTTATGTTAGATAGCAAAGTAGAAGTCAGCTCAAAATGCTGAAGATTTTCTGCACTTCATCTTGTGTTTTGTACACTAGGTGGTGCATTGAGTAATTTAAAAATAATGATATGGTTCGTCAGAATAATGAATCTTTCAGCCAGTTGTTTATTTATTTTTGCAATGATTTTCTGTTCCCACTTGATTATTTCAGATTATCTCAGCCTAGTTTACTACAGATATCTTGTCTTGTGGCTGGCTGTGGTCTCCATTCAGAGTTTTTCCCATGGCAGCACATTTGTGTGATCACTTGCCCATGCAGATCCCCTGTCATCTAATATTGGGTGAGCTTGTATAGAATAATGTAGATGGGAAGAGACCCTGCAGGTGATCCAGTTCAACTCTCTGCTTTGTGCAGTTGCTCAAGACTTTTATCAAGTCTTTCTCAGGTTTTGAATATCCCTGAGGATGGAGTTTCGGTAACCTTTGTGGTCAATATGTTCCAATGTTTTTCTGCCTTCATGGTGAAAATAATACCTAATACCTAAGCAGAATTTTTCTTGTTGATGAAGCGAGGTCTGTTAACGTCTTAATCTTTGTAATTGTTCTTCAGATATTTGTGGGCAGCTACTAGGTTGTTCCTTAACCTCCCTTCCACTAGACTAAGTCCTTCAGCCTCTCTTCACAGGATAGCTACAGACTGCTAACTATCTTGGTTGCCTGACACTTGATCCTTTCCAATTTTTTGCGCATCTCTTCTGAACTGAGGGGCCCAAAACTGGGCACAGTGTTCCAAGTTCAACCTCACTATAGCTGAGTAGAGTAGACTGATAACCTTTCTTGATTCAGTGGCCATATTCCTCCTAGTACAGCTCAGTTTGCAGTTTCCCTTATTTATACAGAAAGCACAGTATAGGCTTGTATTCAACCTGGAGTCCACTGTAACTCCACTCACTGCAACTTCTTTTTCAGCAGGGCCATTGCTCAGCCAGTCAGGTTCCAAACATAGAATCTTAAGGTTGAAAGAGACCTCCAAGATCATCAAGTCCAACCACCAACCTAACACCACCATGCCTACTAAACCATGTCCTGAAGTGACACGTCTGTCACGTGTTCTTTGAACACCTCCAGGGATGGTGACTCCACCACTTCCCGGGGCAGTCTGTTCCAGTGCCTGACCACTCCTGATATCCAACCTAAACCTCCCCTGCCACAACTTGAGGCTATTTCCTCTTGTCCCATCACTTGTTAGTTGGGAGAAGAGAGCAACACCCACCTCCCTACAACCTCCTTTCTGATAGTTGTAACATCAATATATGATATTACTCCTCTAGAGGTGTTAGACTTAGCACTTTTCCTTATTGAACTTCATAAGGTATCTGTTAACCCACTTCTCAGATCAGTAGAGGTCCATCTGGACTGAGACTCTGCCATTCACTATGCTAGCCATTTCCTATTTTTGTACCACCTAGCAATTTGCTCATGATGCTCTCTGTGTCACCATCCAGGCCACTGAGAGAGACATTCAGCAATGTCAGCCCTGGTGTAGTTCACTGATTACAACTGAAACATCAAGTCATTGATCACTAAACAACAGTTTTCAACTCAAGTAGTAGTGTAGTTACCCAGCCCGGGCTTCCTTATCTTCCAAATGAGAATGCTGTCCAAATAAATTGCTAAATTCAAAATAAGATTGCATCCGCTCCCTCCTTAACAGGTTGTTAACCTGTTGCTCCCACACTGTTGGCTGCTCCTTTCCTTCCCAAGATTTACTGTTAAATGTAAGGAGCAGACTTTTCCCTTGAAGACTAATATCCAGAGTATTGAATACTTCAGCACTTTCTTTAACACCTTCCACTAGACTGCCATACCACTCTGTCAGTGGACTTATATTTACCCTTTCAAACTAGGATACCTCTAAATACCTTTTTTGTTACCCTCAGCACATCCCTCTAATCTTAGTTTGGGCTGAGCTTCAGCTTGTGTGATTTTTTTCCTCTGTACTCAGGAAATGCTTTTACACTAGTCAGTTGCTGCCTGCCCATATTGTCATCTCTTCTGTGCTCCCATTTTCCCTTTTTGTTTATTGAGAAACATCCTACTTGGGCAACTCTGCTGAAATTTCATGTCTTCCAGCAGATGAGGGTTCATGAGATCTCACCATTTTTCCCTTTCAAAGTAATTCAGTTTTCTTGGGCACCATTCTCTTTCATGGGTGCAGTGCTCTGAATAAAACAAAGTATCTTCTCCTAAAATACAATGTCTAACTCTGCTTACTTTCCCAACATCTCTCTGGATCTTGAACTTGGTTGTCTCCTAGCTGCTGCAGTCCACACAATCCTCTCTGATCGTATTCACCACAAGTGCTTCACTCCATCAGCATTAATGATCATTTCTACCCACTTGAAAAGCTGAAGTGTTTTTATTTCGTGATGCAGATGGGGATCAACCATAATCCACAAGTGTTTTATCTTAAAATGTATGTAGAACATATATGTACTTACATGGCTTTGATGGTTATCACATTCTTTCTTACACTGTTACTCATCTGTATAACATGCTGTTGAACCTCCAAGAAATCATGGAACGTAAAGTACAGTAGAGGGAAACAGAGAAAAGATGATGTTCAAGAAGAGTGATTATATTATTGCAGTTCATTTGTAAATCTCAGTGATTTTTTTTTTAACTGTGCTAGATGTCATTTTTATTGAGAAACATACCTGAGAACTTTAGGTTGAGAACATTGATTGTGGTTTTTTCCTGTTTCTATGAAATCTGAGGTGTGTATACCCAAGGACGAGAAACCAAAACGATTTGCACTAGATAAGTCATGTAAGAATTCAGTGGTGTTGCTTATGTGTCAGTTCCTGATACAAAGCAGTACATAGCTTTAAGAGGTTTATTCCAGACAATTCACAAAATAGTGGACAATATTACCTATAACCACTTTGGACCATTTTTTATAGATGTTTGGAAACTGGACCTTTGGAACACTGGTGTTTACTGTGCTTGTATTCACAGTTACATTGAAGGTAAGGTATGCTGTGTTTTATCCATTGAGACTTTATTACAATTGGTTTCCTAATTGCTACTTATATTGGTTTCTCTCTATGACCATACATTGCTGTATTAGTTTAAGTACAGATTTAAATTAATTTAAATACAGATTTTTATATCTGTGCCTTCTTAACTGTCCTTAAAATTGAAAAATGTTTTCTACCTAATTCTGTGTAGAATCTTTCCCTTTTTCAAAGAGCATCATTTTATTTCATCTCCTGCTGAGTACTCTGTTGCTGCTAGATAGTAAAAACACCGTATAATCTTGTTTGGATTTTTTTTTCAGCTTGCACTAGATACGCACTATTGGACGTGGAT
The DNA here is from genome assembly GCF_036417535.1 of Chlamydotis macqueenii. Classification (NCBI taxonomy): domain Eukaryota; kingdom Metazoa; phylum Chordata; class Aves; order Otidiformes; family Otididae; genus Chlamydotis; species Chlamydotis macqueenii. Next base: position 151,718,649 of record NC_141556.1, on the reverse strand, counting down.
AAATCACTTCATGATCTGGGGATCACTGGTATTCTACATTATCTTTTCTCTACTCTGGGGAGGAATTATTTGGTATGAATCCTAATATAAATTGCAGATTTATTTAACATATTTATTAACATATTTATTTAACATTGCAAATGTTATTTCAGAAATAGTTGTTACAAAGTTGTTATATATTTCAGTTTTTCGTCCCAAAAAGAATTTAATTTAGCTTTTGTGTATTGCAGAACTCCTAATAGCAGTCACATTTTAAACACATCAGTAATGGTAATTAGAGAATGCTCAGCACTTCTTTCACTGAATGGCTGCTAAAAATATTCTTAGAGAATACTACAAAGAGAAGAATATCAGACCTCACACTGCCATTGGTGCTGTCTCAGTAGTATGAGGCCAAAGCAGTCCAAGGGTTGGTTCAAGTAGCTGAGGCTGGCTGGCTGGCTGAGGCAAAATGTCACAGAGTAGGTCCTGTCTATGCAGCCTGGGGCTAGCCACCCATTTACTCAGTTTTAGCAGTCTAAATTAGGGCCAGGGAGTGGAATTAACATTGAAGTTGTGTGGATGATGAGGAGTCCTGTGTTTTGAGTTCATTATTTGGCCCCTTATTTGGCAAAGTAGATTTACTGTAGATGTCTGAGCACCTACTTGTTCTACTTTTGGCAAGAAGCTTTTTAAGATTCAGTAGAACTCTTGCACATGGCTAATTGAAAATAGTGGGGGTATTTTTCTATTAAAAAATTCTGTGTACTTGAAACGGAAAGTTTTGGGAAGGAAATAAGTTAAAACGGGTTCAAGTTCTTATTATGCCTGATTGCCGTCGGGAACTTGAATTCGTGTTTCTCACTTGAAGAGGGCCCAGTTACAAGGTTATCTTTTCTAACCTCTTCTGCTGGAACTGTTCTACTTTGTATATATAAGTAAACATTTTGAGGGACCAGAGAGAAAGCAGAGCCTAGCTGTTGCATGGTGATTAAGGTGCCATTTAATTTGGAGTAAGGATTTGTGTTTCAGTATGTCCTTTGCAAATGAGTAATGACCTGTCAACTCCTTGGATATTCAGTAGCCCTTTCTTTTTTTTTTTTTTTCTTTTCAGTAAGATCAGATCTCAGTTTCTTCAGCATTAGAATGAAAACAGTTTGCAGAAGTGACATTTTCCCTGCTAATGTCTTCCAGCCAACCTTGCTGTGTATTAGAGATGTGACTATTTACATGCAGCAGTGTATTTTAACTTAATTACCTTTTTAGAATACAAGGACTTCTATCAAATTTTAAAAAGTAGCAGGAAGCTGGCCTACTGGTAGGAGGGCTTTACACTGCAGTGTTACTACAAACTGTCCGTTGATCTTTGCTCTCAGGAAACGTGGCCTCTGGTTCCCATTACCAGTGATGGCATTTTAATGACCAGACAACTGCCATGGAGATACAGGGAGACATGGAAGTGAAGGCAGTGAAAGTGGGGGCAGATAAAATCGTGGTGAATGGGTTAGGGAGTGTAACATGAAAGCATCAGAGAAGCTTAGGGGAGCCTGAGAGGTATGAAGAAAGGTGTGCTCAATGAGCCTTATTTTGAGGATACATACAAATGAGTGTGTGATGGGAAAGAGGAGGAAAGTAATAGGTGGGACACTGAGAAGAAAGGTGGAATATATCTGGGGCAAGATAAGGAGTAGACAGAAGAGCATAAACAGGATAACAGTGTAACTTAGTTTGTCTTTAAAAGGGAGAGGCAGCTTGGGAGCGAGGACACCATGGTATTTCCTACAGGAAGGAAAACAAGAGTAAGGCAGTTCTCTCTAGTCAGTGAATGTTTAGATCTTCTTTTGAGAAAACTGGGATGGATGATCTCCAACAAATAGAGAAATTGAATGTGCAGTATTTAATCAGTGTCATAATTTTTATATTTAACATTGCCGGTCTTTCTTTTGTGTATTGAATTGTAATACCTATTTAATCTTTTTCCTACTAGGCCTTTTCTCAATTATCAGAGGATGTATTATGTGTTCATGCAAATGCTGTCTAGTGGTCCTGCGTGGCTGGGTATAATTCTGCTCATAACTGTCAGCCTTCTTCCAGATGTTCTCAAGAAGATCTTATGCAGACAGTTGTGGCCTACAGCAACAGAAAGAATCCAGGTAACAATATTTTCATTGTGGAATTGGTTTTTGGTATCACGAGACTCTAATAATTAAACCTCTTTGAAGCTTAGAGACAAGATTAGAACAGAGGTTCCCCATCTGAGGTGTTCTGTCACTGGTTGTATACCAGCTATTTCTGAGCAGTATAGTGAAAAAAGCTGCCTATTATTTACATGGTGGTATTTAGCTGAACCCTGGGGCAACCCCTGTGCCTCCCTACTAGCAACCACAGGGAAATCAGCTGTTGAGGATGGTGGGGGACAGGCTCAACATGATTCCTGACTTGAGTAGATAAGAAGGGTAGGGGGACTGGGATCTTGGTGAGGGTAGGTAGAAGGCACTTATATCAGCCTGGACCTCAGTTGTTCCTGCTGTTGTGGAGTATTCAAAGGCACTGCCCACAGCCCTGAATCAAAGTGATTATCTTTCATATCAAGTCATTCTGCTGCATAAATGAAACTCTGATGTGGACATTTTGCAAGCTGAGCATAGTTATCTAAAATAGAAAACCAGCTAAAATATGCTAAACTCAAAATAAAAACAGTAGGAAGGGAACATATAATTTTATTTAAATCCTTTTTAAAGTAGGAATTTGCACAAGCAGTTGCAATCCTATTCCAAGGGACTCTACAACTGCATATGTGTTTATTATTGAATAAATCTAGAATTTATACACTTCAAAATAAGTGCCATGAATACGTAGTAAATTCATGCCAACATTTATATTGCATGATCTGTGCCATATACTACTTCCTTAGCAAACTATTTGTACTGATGCTGTGCCTGTTAAAAAAAAACATGCATATTAAAACTTATTCATATTCTGTTAACTGTTTTTTCCTCTTTCATATTTCAACTTACATTTTGCCTGGTTTGATACATTATCTCTATATAAATGTCCCTTGCTGTGCCAATGGAAAAAGTATTTTAAAATCTATTGTCACCTCTTCTGAGAAGGCGAAAAGGAGAAAATGCTGTGTAAAGACTTGCTCTGATGAGGCTGAAAGGGAAATCAGGTTCTGTGGGATGCATGGTACTGTTCCGGAGCCAACAAACCAGCCCCAATAAGAAGTTACCTGTATTTTTGACCCCAACAAACTTTCATATATTGTATATGTTAGAAGGTGAAGGAGAGTAGAGATGTTGAACCTGAAACTTAATGTTATTGCTATTGCCCTTTTCAGCCCATCAACTGCCAGCGTTATGTTAAAATAATGAGTTACCAGTGACTGTGTGTGTAGCGATTAGTTAGCATTTTGGTATTTATTTGAGAAGATACTTTGCATTAAGAGGAAAGGAGTAAAGGAACTTTACTTCCGAGGAAAGTAAAATTTCCCCTTTGGCAAAGGTAAAAAATTCTTCTTTCATATCTGCAAAGTAAAAACCATTGCCATTGTTTTGTATTCCTTGAATGTACAGTTCTGAAAATGCCCCACTTCAGGAGGAGAGGAAAGAATAAAGAATAGCAGAAAAGCATTCCCAGGCAGATCAGCATTTAGTGTCCTTCTGTTTTGATACCTTTAATCAATGTCTCTTTGCCATATATGGTACTTGTGGAAGAAGCTGATCTCAGGTTAGGATTATAGGTGCTCTCAGGTTATAGGTTCTGCATGCTTAATTTAAAAGTCTAAAGAGAGAGAATGTGGATGGATTAATCAAAGAAACAAACTAGAAAACAAAAGCCACAAACAAAGATATCACCATATTTCTTACAGACATTGTATGTTAGTACTGGAGAAGTGAATCAATTGTAAAGCAGACTTTGGGCTTAACACTGGCAATATTAATTTTTTAATATTTAGTAGAAAATCTTTGACTTTTAACCAGATATATCCCTTGTGTTTCTTTTTTCTCTTTGTTTCTTCCTGTCTTCCAATCCGCTTTGTCTAAATAACTGCTACCTTGCTTTAAACATAAATGATGTGCACGGTTACTTCCTACAATCTTCTGGGGAAATCAGACTAAACATCAGTGCCTTTCTGTTGAGCAGTCCACCATCTTTATGCTTTCTCAGACTTCAAGCAGTCTAAGTTTCTAATGGAACAAAAGGTGACTTTTTTCTGCCTTTCTGCATGCTTGGCCATTTCATTCAAAGGACAGTAAAAAGTTTATCATCAGAAGTTATTTACCATACTCATTATCTCAATTTCTGATTCATGTCAACCCTATTTTAAAGAAAAATACTTTTTAGTATCTTTTTTTCCATCTTCTGTTTGTTTATCTCAAAGATTCTGTGAATCATTGTCACAGTCCATTGTTATCGCTATCATTTTTGTCACTGTTGTTACCGAATTTTACATACTGTTTCTGCCTCAGGAATCTAGCATTCTTAGATTCCCATTTTAATCATTAATCTATCTGTAGGTGAATGCATGTCATGCATTGTACCTGAGTAAACGCAATAGTTGCCACACAAAGAAATTATAATTCTGATTATGCTGATGTTATTAGCGTAATACAGAAAATGTGGTACTGGAAGCCATTTAGGCAGTCTTTGGAATATATTAATATATCTGCTCTGCTGTGATAGAAGAAAATACGGCTTTTTTTTTTATTAATGTTATTTCCAGCATGCATTTTGAAACTGAGCTTTCTTTATATTCCATTCTATGAAATTCTATGCCCTTTGTAGGAAAAAAAAAAAAAAGCTCAAGATGCAGGAGTATGAGATATTTAATTTAATATAAAAGTAGAAGAAATGCTAGTAAATCTTGTCTTCCCTACAGTCTGTAAGAAAACTCCTTTTGACTTAATACTAGAAGACTGTTTCTTTCCATTGCAGATTTTATATCTTTTTCTTAACTGGTTAAGATAGAATACATTTCCTCTTTGTTTCCCTCTTCAAAAATGTATGGACAGTAAGAATTACTGTAATTATGTAAGTCACAGGGAAAATTTTTTTTCACAAAAGTTCTGGCTAAAATTGGCTTTTAAGAGCCTTAGCATTGGTTTGAACTGAGCATTTAACCAATTGTTTTAAAACTTACTGCATTCCTATAAGCTCTATTGCTTGCTTTGAAATAAAACGGCTTCTGGAACGGTTGAAAACGGTTGAAAACATTAGCATAGGAGTAACAGCCACCTCCCCAGGTGATTAAATTAGTTCTTCTCAGGCAATAAGATCACCTAAAGCCTTTGAAGCAATTTTTATTATTCTAAATTGTTCAATTATTTGAGTCACTCCGGTGTGTGGTGGGCGATTGCTTACCATCATTATCATTCAGAAGTTTTTAAACATTCCAGATCTAGTTCTGGGTTTTTTTTAAGAATGCTTTCCAGTGAGATATATATACATACATATATGTATGTATGTTATACACATACATATATGTACATATATGTATATATATGTGCATGTATATTTATATATATATACACACACATGTATGAACTGTTGTCTTTCTTGGGCAATTCTGCAAAAGCTTTGGAGGAATCTGTTGTCTTGGTAATTTCAGTCAAAATCTGCTCGTGTCTGATACATGTCTCAGTGACTCTTTGGCTCAATGAAACAAGCTGAATTTTGTGCTTTAACTGGAAATTGTGCAGCTGTGAGATTTCTTTCAGCCTTTACTTTTAAAAAGCAGCAAGCTGTCTTTTTAATATATCCAAGCTACATGAATTGATTATATTTCCTTTTTCTTTATTCTTTTTTCTTAATAGCAGAAGCGCAGCAGCTCTGTTATGGAAAATATAAATTAATTTATCCTCTTTTCATTTTTATAATGGTTACTTTGACAGTGTTTCAGCAATCTCTAATACTTTATAGCTGAAATGCCAGGTGTTTTGATTCTGAGCTGTAAATAACTTCTGTTTTCATCACTTTTTAAGACATATTTTTCTTGTTCTTTTCACTTGATTGATGTTTTTTAACTTCAGTTTCACTTCAGTCACAAGATCGGCCCATCAGCCTCTACCCTTTGCTGCGCTTGGGGAAACCCAAAGTGGTACTTTTGCCTGGGGAAGCATCTCTGGGGATTCATCATTCTTCTGTTCCTCACTGGGCTTAGCTGCTGTTGAACAACTGAATCTTAGAAAACTAGTCACTAGCAAACTATTGCCTTTGTCACGTGTTGAGCTTCTTTTCTATGGAGAACAAAGAAAAGGATCTGGCTGTTGCAATATTTTAATCCCCTGGAAGAAGTTACCTTGGTAACTCCCCTGCCCTCTCTCCTTTGGCGTAATGACTAAGTTGTAAGTCAGCCTTCATTACCACTGGCCTCATCACCTCCATGTGTAGCATTCCACATGTTTTGGGGAGTAGTGAAGCGGGATGTCCGCTCCTTAACTTGGAATCAATTTGGCCTCATCGTATCACGAGGACCTCGCCCATCCAGTACAGGTTATCGTCAGAGGGGCAGAACACGCAGTTCATGGTATTTAGTCATGGTACATTTAAGTGCTTCTGAGAGTAATTAAGTATTTTTAACAGAGTTTGAAATTGAATTAGAAACATCCTCAGAGTGGCTCAAAGGATTAACCTCAGGATCAAGAAATAGAAACTTTGTTTTACAACTAGCTAACCTTTCCTTTTTAAATCTATCAGAAAATCTGTCACTTTTACAGGACTTTGCTACAATAATTGCATTTGTACCAAGTGGTACAATTCATTCACATTTCCCTTTTATATTCAGCAAGAGTCTCACTGTTTTTCCTCGTCCTTGCAGAAGAGTATGAGACATAAAACAGCCCTAAATGCACTGGCGAACAGCGATGGGCCACTTCTTGAAGGAAATCTCTCAGCTTCCGAACCATAATTAGATCAAAGCTAGGTAACAGTACTGTACGTGTTGCCAGTTTGGATTAATTTCTGTTGGTGAACTGTGCTGTTTACAAACCAACTGTTTCCTCCAGAGTTTTTGATGTACTTTATCAATGTTGATACAAAATCATTATGTTTTACTTGGAGAGCCTAGTTTTTGCAAGAGATGTTCCATGTCACAGGTAAGATCTTTGTCTCAGCCACTTACTTGTGTAAGGCAAAACAATGAATCAATATACCCATATTAAAGTTACATAAATACATTGTGTTATGTATAGATGTTGTGTGACATCTGTAAGAACTGCAGTCATTATTGCAGAGCGTGCTCACATTACACCATGGTATAGAACACAAAGTCATAAGTAATTCTCACGCAGTAGCAATTTATCCATTATCTCTCATGCACTTGAATACATATATAGACCAAATGCAGGTGGTAAAACAGGAAGATAATCGTACAAAAGGAATTGAGTTACTTGTGAATGCTTGGGTCAGGAGACTGGGGCTGTGTGACTGACAATATCTACCATAGTAACCTGCTCTGTATAGACCAGTGCATTGCTTGCTGCCTTGGATCAAGAGACAAGCATGGTAGTCTTGCCAAATAGCTGAGACAGCAGCTATTGCAGGAGTGGTGAGCTCCTAAATCCATAAAACTAGGGCAGCAGAATGAAATTCTCTGCTTTACTTCATCTCCTTGCCATACCACTGATTACACAAACAAGTATAAGAAAGAAGGTACACTTTTTACTCAGATATATTCCCACATGGATGCCATATCAGCTCCAGTCCCTTCGTGCTCTCCTGACCCCAAAAGCAGCACATGAGGAACCAAGTGAAGGTGCAAAGTACCTGTATGTGTGGAGGACAAATGCAATGTAATGTGCTGCTGTGGGCTGTAGGACTTAAAGGTAGTTGAGGGGTGCTTTTGATTTACTTTTAATGACTACTAGACAAGTAGTAGTAGAAAATCCCAGCTTTCCTGAGTAGCTTCGTGTATGGCAGATTGAAAGTGCTTGCCTTGGAGCTACATGTGGAAAAAAACCATTGTTTTATTTTTAGAAATATGTATGGTAACTAAAATACTTCACTTTCTAGCTGGAAGAATAGGAAACACAGTTGCCGTACAGTGTATGACTATTCCCTCTGATGTTTCCAAAACAAAGTCTGCTAATCTGTTACCTGATGATCTTCATTTTCCTGTATTAATGTTGGTATTTGGTCTATATGTGTGTTCAGAAGAATCCAAGTCTCATTGTTAGTGAGCAGTTTTGTATAGCTTGACTTTTCCAAGACTAACTGTTTTAAGAGAGCTTTCTGATTTCTCTTGGTTATGTAGTGTTTCAAGTAGTGTTTCAAGCTTGTGACTGAATTTAAAAGTGTAATATTACATCTCAGTCAAACTTCTATAAGGTACATCATTAATATTTATTTTGTGATTTTGTCCCTTTTTGGTACTGCGCTGATGTTAACAGGGGAGGAGGAAAGGGATGATTAGAGGATTAACTGGCTTATATAGTATTCATGGAGAGAATGATTGAGAACATTGATTTGAATCACGCTTATAATGCATTTAAATCTTAAATACTGTCACATAACCTCCATACCTCTGTATTTGGAAATTATATGTGCATTCAGTGAGAAGAAATAGATAAACTCATTGGGGAAAGCGCTGTGCTAATCTTCTTTTAGCTTGTGCACATGTTCCAGGGTCTCATCGTGCCACCGTGGTGTTACTGTAGTCCTGAGTGGAAGTGCAGATTCTGCCACAGTGTGGAGTGATTATGTGGTGGTGCAGATAAATTTTAATGGACAATTAGACCAAGATGGTATTGTGATGTGTAGTATAAATTGCCTGTATAGATGCTACATGTAACCTAAGCGAGTCCAACATGAGATACTGCTTAGAAAAGCAAGTGCATTAAACCTCTGGAGCTTTAATCTGTTAGCACAAACTGATTGTAAAGAATTCTCTCTCTTTGGAAGTACAGGGCAAAGTACTTGAATCTGTTCTGTCTTACAATTCCCCCTAAGAAGTCCTGACTAAAAAAGTTCAAAGATTAAAAGAAGTACCAGGAGAGATTGCAAAATGAAAGATAAACCTAATTTAAAACAATCAACTTGAAAGCAGTCTTCCGTGCCTTCATCTGTTCTCTAAAGAGCCCGTTATCAGGTTTAGAGATTATATGTAAAATTATACCTAGTTCTTTAGGTCTTAATATAAAACTAATAATGTTGAAAGTGGTTGATTGCTAAACAACATGAGGGGGTATACCTTTACATATAGCTATACCTATACAATAGCCAGAGTGGTGATCTAGTGAAAGGCATTATTGTATCAAGGGCACAATGGCCCTATGAAAGAACACAATTGTAGACTTTTGGGTCTGAGATCATCTACTTACTGTGTATTTGGGTTTTTTTCCCTCCCCTTTAACAGAATGCATCGAGGCACTGTCAGGAGCACATCTCAGAATTCACACCTCTCGCCTGTCTGAAAAGCCCAAGATACAGGAGCAGTGACTGCAGCAATTCCCCAGCAAGAAGGTCTAATTCTCATTCTAAAAAAATGATGTTTACCCGCTGGAGAGGCATTGATTATTCAGTACTTCCATCTGTCTTTGGCTATTCAAATAAGCATTGCCGTTCCAGTGCAGGCTACCGCTACAGTGGGTCAGGTTTGGAAACGTCTGTATGACAGAACACCAAGTCAAGCCTTTAAAAACTGTATTTTTGTTTATTTATTTTTTTTTCAGAAAACAAACACGTCACAGAAATATATTAAACGATATGTGGCTTTAGCTGTCTGAGGTAATGTTCAGACAAACAGGATCAAGAGCTAGAAGTATGAACCCTTCCAGGCCCAATAGGCCTCTTTTTATGTTTTGAACTACTGGAGCAAAGAACAATCTGCACAGTCTGGTACTGTGAGACTGCTAGCACTAAAAATTCTCTTCATCCTGTGTCAAGACTTTTGTGCATTTACTGCTTCTGTCATCTTTAGTCATTTTCTTTGTTACTTGAAGTGTATAGTTTCAGTCAGTGACCTACATTTTGAGATCAACAGTTTAAAATTTTCAGCCAGAAGCAATGACCTCAGTTATCTCCAATGAAAGTCTCCTAAAGCATATTTAACAAGTCCTGTTTCTGATTTTCCTCTGTCCTTTTTCTTTCTTTGCTCTTTCTGTAGAACAAACTGGTGTTTCCTCTGTGCAAATCTGCTTTCAAGAAACACTCTCTAATGTTCACTTCCTTGTAAGTGGCCAAATCAGGGCTCTGTCTGGTCTTCAGTTAGTTTTCCCTTGTAGAAAGATAGGCAAAGCAATCCTTGTGTGAAGTACGTACACACTATATGAAGTCAAGTTGGCTGTTAAATAGATAAATATCATCAATGCTGGTATTTACTCAAAAACTGAATGTAAGCATTTTGCCTAAAAAGTTTTTGTGAATTTGTCAAAGATGCAGATTACACGGTGTTCCCACTTCCTATCCCCGTATTGGAAAGTATGCATAGCAGAAAGTATTATCTATTGAGGGTTTTTTGTCACTTTTTTTTTTCATTAAAATAACAAAGGGGTTTTTTTTTTTCCAAATAAGCATCTTATCTTTAACTTTGATTTTTTGTGTGTATGGTTAAATACTGGCTAATTGGCTTGGTAGATGTATTGCAAAGCACACAACTGTTAACTTTTGCAAGCAAACCACGAGGTGGCACATGGCTGTTTACTAACAGTTGAACCGTAGTCATGATACAGAAACTAGCTTGAATGAAAGGATTCCATTTGAATTACTCCAAGTAGGACAGCCAACTTGCACTTCTATTTTCTTTGCTACATTTATGTTACCTTGCACTAATTCAACTATTAGCTGTGTCCTTGTCTTGTTTCTTTAGTCCAGTGTTTTATTTTGGGGTGCAAAAATACCTGAAGGAGTAATCTGATTTCAGCCTGATGGTTAGAACTGGTTAATAACCATAGTCATTAAATACCTCTGGGAGGACATTAGCTAAAAATTTATTTCAATGAGAAAACAAAATATTTGGAATCAGAGCTGCAGCCTTTATTGGAAGACTTGGCCAAGACTTTGTTATTTGTCTTTCGAATAGACTAGAGTGGCAGACAAAAATTATTTCCCTTTTTGTGTTTAAAAAAAAAGAGGCAAAACAGTTTACTTATTAATTTACTTTTTAATAAAAATCAACTTACTCAGAAATGTTCCTCACAATATTGAGTGATTTTCACATTAAACAAACAGTGAAACATATTTAAAATGCCCTGGGACAAGCAGAGATTGTAAAGTGAGTTGTGAAATTTTCAGTATACCAAAGAGAAGATAATTTCAAAATGTCTGATGGTGAGTGCCACAGATGAAGGTATTTTTACCATTTAACATGTAGCACTTTCAAGTTTCAAAGAACGTCCTCATAGCAGTAACATTCTGAAATACATACATATGTGTGTGGGTGTGTGTACATATGCTTGCCATTGCAGACTTGAATGTTGGTCAGTTAGAACTGTCCCCTACATAAAACACTGGTGTATATATTTTTAAGAAGTTAATATGGGTATAAATTTTATACCAGTAGCAGTGACAAATTTCTTGTGTGTAGTTAACAAATTATTTGTAATGTATTTTTTAGAAATCTTAAAATTGCCTTTGCACTGAAATATTTTTCATACTGTAGCTATTTATAAATCTGTTTTATGCATACATTTGTTAACACACCATTTCTATTTTTTTTAAGTATATGTTTTGAAGGCTTTTTTTTATACCTATGAGTTTTGGCCACTTAAATTTAGCTTAGAGTGGAGTTGTGGCTGAATGTTAAAATTCTAATGAATGTCACATTAGAAATATAGGTCTGTTGCTCTGTCAGTCTCACCCAAATTATTGATGTTTTGTTGGTATTTGTGATAGTGGCACTTAGAGCGCTGTACTTTCAGTGCTATACTATTACTGCTAGCTTTTTTACTCTGTAAAGCCTCCTGCTTTTTTACTTTTCTGAGTTTCCATCTTTTAGCCTTAAATAAGGAGATTTTTGCTTGATGTTTTTGAAAATGCTGCATTCCTGTTCTGCCGACTAACTAAGCAGTTCATTGCAAACTTCATGTTGCCCAGCACTTAGAAATTATTGTCAGTGTTATTTAGGCTGAAACACCTATAGAAGTGTTTGGGAAATTTTAGTTAAATGTCATTTTTTGAAGGAGAAAGAATGCTTGAATTTAAGTGGAAGTTTCTGCTTTGATTTAGCAATACTTTTACCAATAAAAGTTGGTACTGTTTGTTTGATAAAATAGAGCGTTTAATGGAAAAACCATAAAACATCAACTCTGTTTCACTCCATGTGCTTTTGCTTCAGTCCCTGTTACTATCGCCATGCAAACCTAGTCCACTGCAGCAGGTGTTAACTTGGAGTTTCATTGTAAATTAATCAGATGATACAAAGATGAAAAAGTAGAAGTTAGATCAAAATTAATTAGAATCTTTTATTATGGATGGGACACTGAAAAGAGACAGATTTTACACATTTAAAAAAGGAATTAATGGGGAAAAGTATAAGAATCTATATAACTTCCTAACTTGCCTTGTTTAAATTGTTGCAGCTTTAACAGCATAGTGTCTCCATAACTGCTTCTATAAATGTCTTGAAACTGGTAAGCGCTAACCAAATGTATGTGAAGACTTAGAAAGTATTTCAAGCTTTTCGGCCACTGAAGTTCATATATTCCTGCAGTGGCTTATGGCAAGAGATCTCTTCTTTTACCATGTACAATACTTATTTGTTCAGCCACTTAATGTAAAAGCTTACAGTTTACTTTCTTGCTTGCATTAGCCTGTTTGTCTTGACCCAACTGGCCTCCAAATATAAAAAGAAAAAATAACTTAATTGAGCAACTGCACTACTTTTCTTTTGGAAGCCAGTGGGATCATTATGCTCATGCTACTGTCTCTGTTAAAAAAGCTTTAATGGAAATTTGTGAAAGTATTATGAAGGTGAAAAAGTAAGTGATTCTACTTTGCAGAATAATCTAAAAATCAGTTTATATAGCTTTAATTTTTTACCTTATGAAAATTCACAGAATTTTTATCTGCACTGTCTCTGACATAAATTCTGTGCTATGTACACATTGCATTTTAAATGTCCTTTCATGATCTAATGTAAAGTAGAATCTGTGAAAGTTGCTGTATGGGGGCTGGGGGGTAGTTATCTGTGCATTAAACATTAAAGATGTCTGTAGTCATCAGCACCAAATACTGACACTTATTTTTAATTGTACAATTATAGGTGCATTTATTTGAAACTAAATCAGCCTTCAAATCTAATGTTTAGATTATCCTATACCACTTCATTTATTTGATTTGAAGAGTCAGTGTGTGAATACATTACTGTAAAGTTTCTTTTCAGTGCTATTTTTATTTCTGTAGATAACCAAATATAACTTGTTTATATTCAGTCACATTTTGGATCCTTATGTAGAATATATAAGCAGGAGATATGAATCTGCTTGCAATAAATATAAACATTCAAGACTGGTTTAAGTTTGCTCATGAGTAATTAAAACAATTCCAGTATGAATATGAGATGGTTTCATATTAGTCTGTAATAAAATGTAAGTAGATAACAGAAAATGAGTGTTTGGATCTGTTATTGAATATGCTTGTAGTGACATTTATTTTCAGAGGGTGTATGTAGCCAGCTAAAAAAGCAAGCTAACAAAAAGGAAAATTCACAGAAAGCTGGAACATGAGCGGTGTGAGGGGGCTGTTGCAAAGCTAATAGAAACTGGTACCAGTCCAGGAGAGCTTTGTTTCTCCTGCACAGATTAGATAATTGCTAAAGTTCTTTCCAAACTGAACTTGTAAGCTACACATGAGAAGGTCTGGATTTCCTTACGGTTCTGCTGTGTGGGGTACCCAGAGCTATTTCTCCTTTCTTTTGCAACATTGGCAATTTAAAGAAACTGAATCAAAGGCAAAACAATGTGCTTTGCCATCTGAGTTGGTAGTAGTGTTCATAGATTCTTATAAAAGTGGCTGAGTGTACAGAAACACCATTATTTTCTTTCACGTGGTGTTACAGTATTATGGGACTTCCTGTAGTTCCCAGACTGTACAGTACGCCGACACGGTCAGACTAAAGGTATCCTCGGCAGCCTCTGCAAAGGAAGTCAGAGGTTAGGACAGGTGCCTTCCTCTTCCACTCTGTGTAGGCTGTGTAGAATGCTTAGGCACCTTGTTTGTATATTGATTTTGCACTTTGCATAATAAAGACTTCAGAGTAATGGTTTTGTATTTATATGAACTTTTTATCCAAACAATACCACTATATTTTACCCGTCTGCACTCTGTACCTCAGGAAAATTTGTGTTTCTACTGAATGAGCTTCTGGAAAAGGTAGTTTGAGGGGAACAGGTAAATATTAAAGAAGTTTTTCCCTTTATTCATGCAATGAAGAAAAAATGCACTAATTACAGTTAGATAGAAATATTAAACTGAAACTTTTTGAAAAAAATAATGTGATGATGTGTGTGGATTTCAGGAGGAACACAGTAGCAAGAGGAACGAATTACCTCATACGTAGACAACTTAATTTTGCATGTAAAAATATGTTTACTTATTTAAAGGAAAAAAGGACAAAGTCACTGGTTTCTGAACAGTATTCTAAATTGAATAGCTTATGTTTTCCTTCAGCTGTTTAAATTACGCTCTTTTAGTAAGTTACATTATAGAATTAATTGAAAACTGTTTCTTACTTTCTACAATGAGACTACACTTTTTTTTTTTTCTGCAATACATGCAATACTGCTGTATAAAATCTTTCCTGAAGTTTATTTTGATATGAAGTGAGATAGGTTGGAGACAGACTGAAGTTTCTTGGGTTTGTTTTCTGCATATTCCGATTTCCTCAGGTGATACTCTACAGGAATTTAAAAATAGCATCTGACCGTTTTAATAAACCTTTGTTGTTGTGTGTTTCTCTTGCACATACTTACAAGTCTTTTCATTTTAATTTAATTCAAATGCTAAAGCAAAAATGATAGTAATTCAAATGCTTCATTTGCACTGTGAAGTGATAGGACAGGGATAAAAACAAATATATGCATTAAGTCATTTCATTGTACAGAACAGTTGATTGGATGCCTGATGTTCCCCTATCTAGGTTTAGATGTGTTTATCGGAAAATTACAGCGTGTCATCAGTTCTGTTCTAACTGGTGAGTCTGCAGTAAATGAATGGTGGTGACTCTTAATCATTTAAGTGTTTACTTTCCATTTAAAGGAGACAAATAGGAGTAGTATTCAATTTTAAACCACCAAAAGTTTTGTTGTTGTTTTTTTTTCCATTATTCATTTTGGTTAAGAAACCTCATGGTGCATTAAGCTTCTAAAAATTCATACAATGCAGTGTCCTGCTAGGTTCAGAGGCTCCCTATTCAAATTGTATCAGGAAGAACTGTAAACATCCAGCCTCCTTATTTAATCTGGAAAAACTGATGTGCTTCTTGTTGCTAACGGGAAAAGCAATGTTAATAGTTGTTCAAAAAGCACATCAACTTGCCTTGAGATTTTAGAACACATTTTGTAAAGATACTTCAGACTGAAATGTTAACCAAATTTGAAAGCTAGATTTTGCAATCTATAATAAACACTGAGTTTTAGAAAGACGGAAAACAAATCCCGGTCCAAAGTTCAAGACCATCAGTGGTATGCTGACTTTTATTTCAGAAAATACTTCCAACCAAGTAGCTAGCCTAAGGGATTTCAGGTACAAGATCACAAGGCTTAACACTGGTGCAGTGATACAGGCCAGTCACAGTTGGGATTCACTTGGCTTTTAAATTGACTCTTCTTTAGAAAGTCCAAATTGTTTATTAGTTTAGCCCAAAAGCTGTGTTTGTGCATCACTGTGCTGAACAGAACTGGTTCAGACGGAACAAAGCTGAAGATCCTTCCATTGTAGATTGTACTGCAACACGAGTCAGGCTTCTCTCCATCCTCTTGGATAAGACTCACGGCAGATACTTTGGAATCCATGTTCCTCAGAGGCTCTGAACTTCTGCATGCTAGTGGGAAGCGCCCAGCTCCCTGATACCCTCTAACCTCACTAGGTGTTTGTTAGAGCAGCTGCACAGAAAGGCGACTTGCATCCACTGTAGTGCATGTCCAGAACAACATCTCTACCATTACCAGGTTTGAGTCCAAGATTATCTTACTCCTAGGTAGTACTGGTCTAGGTACAGTATAGTAGGTGCTTACTGCAAACACTTAGCTGTTGGAGATAATTCTAAGACTTCATTTAAAATCTATTTTTTCAGGGAGGTGAAGTTTACATATTTGTTTCCAGCCTAGAAATAAGATATTTTACTTTTCTAAATAAGTATTTTGTTCAGTTACTTCTGTTTTCCATTCTGCAAACAGCAAAACAAGGAAACAAAAATTCACAGCATTACCACTTTACACTAAAATGAGAGTGAAGCTGATCAGCGTCACCCTCTGCCCTGCCACACTACTCATTGCCTTAAAATTACCTTGGTCTTCTAGTTACATGTCGAACCAGGAACTTTTACTAGCAGATAAAATGCTCTCTACAGCCGTAAGGTAAACCTTTAGAGAGCATTTTTCTTAAAATGAGATTTCACTCCTAAAGCTGATTATTTAGTTGAAATCTTTATAATTATACACAATTTACAGTCTTTTGCTGCCACCTGCACAGAAAAGTTGAATTCATGGTATTGTAGCAAAGAGCTTTTAATAGGCAGCAATTAAAAAGATTCTGTAAATCACAGTACCAGCACTGGCTAAGTCAGCTGACCTAAATTCAGTAAGTCCCACTCTTGCCACTTCAAGAGTGTTGAGGTTTTGCTGTGGTTTCGGTTGAGTTTGTTTTTATGAGGTATTTGGGGTTTTTTTTTCTTCTTTTTAAGTCTCCAATCCTGTTTCTTTGTGATAAAAACTAAACATAAGGTGACTCCCAGTCTCTCATGTAAAACATGAGCTCTAGTCATGGAATCGTAGAATATCCTGAGTTGGAAGGGACCCATGCGGATCGCAGAATCCAACTCCTGACTCCAGCCAGGGCAACCTAAAAGTTAAGCTATAGATCTAAGAGTGTTGTCCAAATGTTTCTTTAATGCCAAGAAGCTTGGGGCCATGACCACTTCCCTGGGGAGGTTGTTCCAGTGCTTGGCCACCCTCTCCATGAAGAACTTTTTTCTAATGCCCAGTCTGAACTTCCCCTGACACAGCTCTAAGCTGTTCTCTTGCATCCTATCACCAGATGCAAGAGAGAAGAGATCAGCACCTCATTCTCTGCTCACCCTCATAAGGTAGTTGTAGATAGCAATGAGGTCTCCCTCTAAGCTGAACAAACCCAGTACCCTCAGAAACTCCTTAGAAGTCATGTCCCCTAGTTCTCTCACCATCTTTGTTTCTTTCCTTCAGACACATTTTAATATTTTCACATTATTATTGCATTGTGAGGTCCAAAACTGCACACACAGTACTCAAGGGGAGGCCTCGCTACTGCTGCACTGTGTGCAGTTTGATGTGCTGACTGAAGGATAACAAAGAGTTTGAGGGAACTTGGAGAACAGCAGCTGCTTCGACCAGCCAGCAGGAGGAACTTCAAGAGGGCACATATGCAATTAAGAGATGGGTACTTGGGCACGTACATCTGGGTGAGTAAAAAAAAACATCCACAAGGGAAAAAAAAAAAAAAAAAAAGCTGTTTGTAACTTAGAATTTGTAACTTAGAATGTAACTTAAAAGCTGTTTGTAACTTATTCTATGAGTTTCACTAGGGTTTCAAATTTTAATGCCTGCTCAACTCTTGTTCTCCCTGTAAGTCACAAATGGGATACATATATTTACATGTCCCCTTCCTTGCCTCTTTTCTAGTACCTGACATGCTGGGGTACCTCCCTTTCCCCCAGAAGTCTGTTTTAGCACTCCGCGCTTCCTTCTGAAAGAAAACCATTCCTTCCTCATTTGAGCAAAGCACAGTCCCGTACGTGGTAACAAGAGAGAGCTTTTTTCGTGCTGTCTCGGGAGCATTCAGCAGGCAAACCAGCAGATCTGATGCAATATGGTCACCACCACAGCCATTACTGCCTTGGTCGCTTCTATCCATGAAAGAGTTGATCGTGTGCACATGAAAACCACAAACCCACACCCCCACATTCCCCCAGTGTGAATTTCACCTGGGATATAATCTCTCTCTTACCATCCTCCTGCATACAGCTCTGTTGCCTTTCCCAGGTCTCTTTCTAAGCAAATTCAGACTCAAAATAAGCTCGTCCATCCTTTTCTCTATTAAAATTGTGCATGTTTTGGAAATTAACCCTTTCCCTATTGAGCCCATTTATGCTAGTTGCTCCAAGAGGACACATGCTCTCATGGGACTTCTTTCAATATTTTTTCTAATAAAAAGTTGTGATTTCCAAAGGTATTGGAAAAAAAAAAAAAAAGGAATTTTTAACCCACTGAGGTTATTACAAACTACAATTTTGGTTTGAGTGACTCGTTACCTGACCACTCACTCATCTGAGGGTGTCCAGGGAGAATTTTTTTTAAGGATGACAGTATTTGTAAGACAAGAGAAAAGGTCCATTTTCTTGCATACCCAAAGATTCAAAGGTAACATAGAAAGGGAATGACTGTTTAAATTTTAACACTTACCCCCACCCCGCAAGGAAATTCTGAACCGTATCTGAAAGATACATTTGCCTCATGCTGATCTGGTTCTGCATCAATCATGGGGCAATATGTCACTGTTCTGAGGCCGTGAATCTTTACATCATAGCCTGGCTGAATAATACTCGTGCACTCAACTTTGGCCTCTTGTCTTTCCAGATGTAGTTCATGAGAACTGTCTGCTGACTCTTTATTTCCAAATATGTATGAACACTGAAATACAGAAAGTTGAGAGATTATCTTAATTTCACTGGCAACTAATCTGCTCATTTGAGAAGTCTCCACCCTTAGCCATTGTTTAAGAGCTGTTGCTATTTTAGAACAGTAAATAATTGATTTCTAGAAGGCACTCATGTTTTTCATAAGGTTAATACCCAACCACCCTATTAACTTTTTAACCACTTCAGTTTCTGAAGATTTACATTCCCCTGACTTTTCCCAGAGGTGCACACTTAACAATTCTGATTTATCATAATTAATTTTATATCCAGGTATTGAGCCAAGAGAGTATGTTTGGAATCCTACTGATGTAAGGAACAAAGTGGATGTTGTGTGAAAAGCCCAGACTGCTGCTGCCAGGCACTATACTGTGGAATCCACAATACTCTTGTCTGTCTTACCATCTATGTGTGGACACTAGAGATGCTAGAGTAAAATACGTTGGCTTGGGAGTTAAGAAAGTAGTATAGTAGCATAAAAATAAATTTCACTGGTACACAGTAGAGTTTAGTCATCTTCTTACATGAAGATAGTCATCAGACCTGTCAATCTGATGACTGTCCATTTTGAACGTTTGCCTGCAACTCATCTTTTACATTACTGTCTCACAGACATTTCATCTTACTGCCACGTTACACCACTCTTCATTAGCGTTTATGGGTTACAAATCCATTTGTTCTCTACCATCACACTGGATATAGTCAAGACTAACTCTTCCTTACTAACATTTTTAAAGAAAGCCCATGTTTTTGTCCAGTCCCAAACACTTTCTTTCCTTGAATACTAGTCTTCACCATTACGATGGTGCACTACTCAGCTGTTTCGTGGTGCACAGCCTAAAACTCCAATCTGCAGTTTGTGTTTCCCTCAGAACAGACATCAGCACGTTATGACTTTGAAATCCCTTCCTTACACACCGCAGATCAAAGCACACCATGTTTCTAGTTTCTAATCTCAGGAACTTTTCTGCTCTCCTCTTCCTCTCTGCCTCTTCTCTGCATAAGCCAAGGCAGGAATTAAGTGGGAGCTGAGTATTTGAACAACTCAACATCAAAATATGATCCAAGAAGCCAAGCATGAGGTTCAGGTCAGGCACTGACAGCTGTGTGTGTATGATGCAGGTATCTATGCTCCCATTACAACCAGCAGAAGATTCTCTGTTGGATGGTACACTGAGAATAAGAACAAATAGTACCTACAACATATTTTTAATTATGACATTCTGCCCAAGTCCTTTACTATGTATTATATTTGTTTGTCAGACATTAAAAATGTATTTACTGTCTGATGGTACCGAATAGAAGCACAATGAACTCCATTAACAATTTCAGTTCCTTTTTTTAAACTCTTGAGAAAGCCAAGAAAAAAATCAACTAGGAGGGGAAGAAAACACACATGGCAAAGGATGTTTTGCATCCATGTCCAAGGAAAAAAAAACCAAAATATTCTCAGTGCCTTCTGTCACTATGACACCTTAGACACACAAAATTTGAAATGTGAATAGCGAAGGTAGAATCTGGGGCTCTTGCACAAGCCATTAGCAGGATGGACTTACAGCCCTATCCTCCCACATGACTTTTGTTGCCTGTGTTCCCAATACACAGATTAAGACTAATCTGATTTAACTGACAAGGCCTGGACTTGGCAGCCTGAAGCTGTGGGGTTTTGTAGGACCTAGGCATCTTCAGTCTTAGGTCTCTCCAGCCAGGGAATCTTCCTCCTTCCATTTGGATGTATTCCACACGCAGGGTTACAGACAGATCTCCCAGTCCTCCCAACACCTTTAACGGCTGTGGGACTGCTAACGAGAGGCCCAGCCTGTCTCTTATAACCCTGAAAGGAAGGAAGGGAGGAGAGGAAGGGGAATCATATGCTCCGCACATCACACGTGCTTTACAAGCACCAGAAGCTGGAAGAGTCTGACTCCGTGCCAACCACCGAGGAAAACACCAAGACAGATTTTCCATGGCTACTTCCAGCATGAATTTGCTAGAAATCGCACCTATTTGCTAAATCAATATATAGGGAGATGCTTGCCCTGTAGATTCCCCCCATGCCAGTAGGAAACTGCCTCCCATCTCATGGCAGGCCTTCGAGATCGCGTTGCTCATGGAGAGCCACACCCAGCAATTCCAGGCCCCTTTCTGGAAGGCCTGCCATGCAGAGTAGCTATGGCAAACATCAGCTGCACAAACACTGCCTGCTTCATGCTGCTAGCACATTCCACATAGCGTTGGTTTGAATGAAAAAGCATAGAAAAACCCTTTATGGGTTTCAGAAGAGTCCAGAGTTTTTAACCTGCCCTTTTACAACAACGTAAATGAAGAAGTCTGCCTCCCCATTAGCTATGGTTTCCTTTAGTTCCTGCTCCTGTTGCTACAGACTTCCTAGTACCTTCCAACAGGAAAGTGCCACCAAAGGATTCCCCTTTATCAGCTGATTTCCTGGAGATAATTTTCTTCTTGGTTTATTCATTCTTCTTACATCGCACATGACTGGAGTGTATCTTCACTTTTGCTCCAGTGACTAGCTCAGGGAATCATGGCAATAAACGGTAGAAGACTTGCAATGAATGACTTTGTCTTCAGAGCCCTATGTGTCCTCACAGACATTGTGATGATGCTTAAGAAGTTTCCCATTCCACCATCTGGTTTTTAAAGCCCAAGCCCATACACCGCCTTTTGATCAAAATGAATTCAGGAAGGGCATCAAAGAGCAGTTGCTGTGCACATTTTTTTTCTCCTTGTAGCTAATTAGCTTTCTTGCCTAGTCAATGCACATATTTGAGTGTCTTCTCCATTTGATTCCTCCCCAAGCCAATTCCTTTCAACGCAATCCCGTTCGTTATGGCAATCGTCCTGTGTTTCATCAAGATCTCTGATGGGTACAAAAGGATCACCCAGCCGTAACAAGCTGAATCTTCAGCAGCGCACTTTTGATAAAATCCAACTTACTGTAGGCTAAAAGGACTACTATGGGCTACACTGGGATTTCTAGCACATTCAGCTTGAATTTTCAGCCACAGAATAACCCTGAAATCAAAAGTCTTTCCATTATTTATGGAGAGACTGCTGTTATTTTTAGTGAGTTCTTAGGATTTGTATTAAGGTAAATATTTCGTATGAGAGGAGGAGGGATTTCTGGAGGTACTTTACACCATCAGAAAGCAGAGTATGATTGTACAGTGTCCCCTGAGCCTATGAGTCATGTTTGTTAATGTTCACGGTGTAATAAAAAGACAGGCTAGGCTATCTGGCAACATATTTTGCTCACATCTTGCAAAAATATGGAATTGTGCAGCCTGCCAATGGGATTCTCTAAAGTCCGGGCTCTTCCTCTTCCCAGTTTATCACATTTCCATTGTATCTGCCACTAATAAATCATTCAGCCCAGTGCTTCATTACATATCTCAGCTGCTCTAATTTTTTTTTCAGACTGCCTTTATTTTAATCAAAATTGGTTTACATCATTCTCTAATTATTGCCACAATTATAAAAAAAGACAATAATTATCAGTCTATTTTAAGAAAAAAGAAAGAAGTTTTGAATTTCGTCTTCCCTGTGGACAATCATTACTATTTTATTCTCATCATGTTTCGAAAATTTTCCTAACATACTCTGGAGAACTTCTCCAAGTAACAGCTTTGAGGCTTAATTTTCTGCATATTTTTTTCTCAGTAGATTACTATGACTTTACTGACAGTTTCTGAATCTTTACAAGATGTGGCTCAGACCAGTTGCTCAATAAAGAAAGATCTCACATATTTGATAGACAAAATTCACGTAATCTCTCCCTGAGAGCCAACTTGTTATCATTCTGTAGCCCCTCCAGACTTCATAACTAGCAGACACGAGTACAGCTCACGCTAGGAGAATTTCTGCCTATAGTACCACAGTTAGTTCTGCTCTCGCTTGAAATATGTGCACATAGAATCACAGCAGACCGCACAGGGCACACAATAACGATTCTCCATTTAGATACGTTTGTACGCTTCTTCTTAGTCCTTACAATTTAAAGTAAACCTGTATTTTACAGTGTTCTTTTGGATATTTGGCAACAGGCGCTGGGCATTGGACTGAGAAAAGTTAACTCCTGAACTGAAGGCCCTTCACTGAAAAGACTGTCACCTGTCTTCCCATCCTTACTCCCAAAGCACAGCAAGTCTCAAAACACCTTGCACAGTTTGAGTTTGTCCATTCATAGTCTGCAACGCCTGTGCAACACATGACCATGTCCAGCACCTCAGCATTTGTTAGATGCTTCTGGGCTTTCTCATCCCCGCTTCTTTCCGAGCTGAAAAGTTAAAAAAAAAAAAAAAAAAAAAAAGAGCAACCTCCCCTCCCCCATATTTATTTACAGCACTTTCACACTGACGGAGCACCAGAAATACAACATACATGCATTTGAAGGAGGTGCTCAGTGGTACAATTTTTGCCAGAGCCACAATACTTAATTGGTTTACAATTCTTAGGAATCCCACCCTACTCTTCCTATTTAGGATGGATATCTCAACATATCTCAACCTTGTTTCAACCCACTTTACTTTCAACTGTTGTAATGTAAAAGCACACATTTGCTCTAGTGATTCAGTTATTTTCTTTATTAATTTCTACAGAACTCCTAAATGCCATCTGTTCGTGACATTTGCTTGAAACTTAACTGCTTGCCTGCTGAAATTCACACCAGCTTCTTGGCATATCTGGAACAAAAGATTATTTTCCATGGAATACAGCATTCTTATCAAAGCCAGTGTTATATTGATGGACAGGTTTTATTTAATGCAGAAGAAATAACATTTTTTAGGAAATGAAACAGAGACTATTCATAATGAAATAATTTTCTTCCATAAATTCTGATACTACTAGCCAACACAACTGTATCTTCTTTTGAGCAAAGATTTCTGCTGAAATCCTGCTAAATCAAAAAGTGCTCACTCCTCCTTGTCTGGCTTCTCATTGCCAGAAATCAGCTGGTGCCTAAGGTTCTGGTTTGGCACAGAAGACAGTGGAGATCACAAAAGTCAAAACTTCATGCTTCTGCTAGCAAATAAAGCAGGTCAGGAACTGTCCTTTGGCACAGGAACCAGCTGGTGCAACATGGCTCATATACGCACAACTAAACTCTCTTATCTCCCAAAATAGGTCAGCTGCATGCAGACGGTCTGCTGGGAATGGCCCCTGGCCCACACCGACCCATGAGCTGTGCTGGGAATTGCTTCAGAAACTGTGAATTTGCTAGGACAGAAGCACGCTGGGGACACCACCAGCAGGAAAGAGCACAGAGGACAACCATGTGCTGCGGTTTGAGCCTGAACCCTAGCCCTGTCTAGTTTACTGCTACAGGGGTACCTGTAGGGATAGAGATAAAAAAGTGCCTGCAACACAAAGCAGAACTGAAATCTAAATTGTATGTTTTATCGATGTCTCCCCTGTGCTCCAAAGACTCTGCTTTCAAAGCTATTTTTGACAGTATTTCCAAATTAAAGCGTCCTCTCTGCTCTTTCATGTCATCATTAATTGGCTCTTTTCCCTGGACAACCAACTGGATCTTTTTAACCAACACTGAAAATGTTCTTGTGAGGTACTGAAAAAAATAAAAGGGATTTATCTGAATCTGCGCTTTCTCTCTGCAGAGTCCCCTGTTTTGCACTGAAGCATCGCAGGGTCACTCCTATCCATGGCATACTGCTGCACAGGGTATCTCATGGACAGCAGAGCATGGTTGCTGACGACGCGACTTGATTAGTTACTCGCATCTCAGGTTCTGTTTGACCTGCATTTTGGGTTAAGCTCCTGTAAGAAGCCGCTCGGCACTGAAACCTTGTTTCTGTAAGCCATTTCCTGACACTACCTTGGGTCACCGGGCTTTAAGATAGAGCATTTCAGGTTATTAAGATATGCGTACCCAGCATATCTCTGTCATCTGATGCATTTCGAAAAATCTTGGCCTCTCATACAACAGAGAGTGCAAGAAATACATGGAAAGACTAATATTGCTAAAAGTTGCTTAAAATACACAGGCACCTCTATGTCTGTGATAACCTCACTTTGTCCTTGGTCCTGGAATACTCTTCCTGAAAAATGTACTTCCTGAAACCTGCAGTTTGGTTTGCATGAACATAAACCACCACCAGTGCAGCAGGGATGTATGGGCTAGTTTGAAAGACCCTGATGACGTGAGAAGGGACTGGAAAAGTCTGTGTGGTCAGAGTTACGCATGCATCTTGAGTGCTTCCCCTGAAGCGCACGTGTCCAGCAAACAAAAGCACACGCAGTGCACTGTTTTGCTTATAGACAAAGTTTTTACCATTCAGGGATGATATCCAAATAAGAAAGCAAATACCCATTGTTAGTTGGTTTGCTGTGCTTTGTGTGTGTGTGTGTGTGTGTGGTTTTTTTTTTTTATAATGGGTAAACTGTCTAATACACTTTCAGCTGTTCAATTGTCTGATAAAGATGTAAACACAAAAAGCGTTGTTATCGTTATACACACATTCAAATAGAAGTAAAATAAAACGCTGGAAGCCAAACACCGCAACACCAGGAAAGGGCAGAAGCGAGGCCACAAAACTTTCGCATGGCTCAGCCAGGTCCTACCCCTGCGCCATTACTGTCACCTGCCGTAGCTTCCCAAAAGCCGAGGCGACGCTCCTGCAGGTTGTAGCTGCTTTCCTGGGAATAACTGTTTTTCCTAGAAAAGGGCACGTGGAGACCCTAACTCCGACGTTTCTTCCCACCCGCCCTTTGTGAGCCGGGCTCGTCGCTGCCAGGCGGCGGTACCTCACCGGTTGAAGCGGCCGCTGCCCCAATCCTCACGGGGTGGGGGGGCTGAGAAAGCCCGCCCAGCCGCCCCAATCCCGGGCCCCCGGCCCCAGCATATGGCAACATCGCCTATCTGTGGGTGGCCGTGAAGGACAACCGTTAATTCGGCCCTCAGGTTAACTCTCCCTCCCTCCTCCCCCCCAAAAAATCCCAGCCGTTAACGGACCGGCGGGGTGTGGCGCGAAGGGAGGCGTTGCCGGCGGTCCCGTCTCAGCGGGGTCCCAATGGCGGGACCCAGCCAGGGGCTGGGGGAGGCGGGAGCCCTCGCAGGTCGCCGCGCTCCCGCCCTGGGTTTTGGCTGGCGGCAGCGGGGCGGGCGAGGCGTTACAGGTGCTCCAGGGAAGCTCGGCTCCGCTCCCCTTCCCCTTCCCCGCCCCGCCACACAAAGGGCCTCCGGCCGCCTCCCCTGGGAGCATGCACAGGGTGCGGGTGCCGGGGAGAGAGAGCGGGTCCCTGACAAAAGGCAGCCCCCTCTCCACACAACCCCCGCCTTTCCGCCCCTCGGCTGCGGGCGGGGCCCCGCGGCACCAGCCCTCCCGCCGGCCCCGAGGCGGGGAGTCGCTGTCCCACTCGCCCGGGCGAGCGGCTGAGCGCCGGCGGTACCGGTCACCTGGTCCTCCGGGCAGGGCGCCGAGGTGAGTTGGGAGGCGGGCGCCTCATGGCCCGCGGGCAGCACCGCAGCCCGCCCGGTCCTCCGCTCGCCCCCGGGGAGCGCCACCATCTTGCTGGGGGGCGGGGGGGGGAACGCTTCCCCGCGGGCAGAGGGTGGTGGAGCCCCCGGGCAAAGCGAGGGGGCAACCGGTCGGGCCGGGCCGAGCCGCGCCAGCCGGGTGAGGGGCGCGCCCTGTGCCGCTGGCGGCCGCGCTCCTCTCGCCGGGCACCGGCGCTGGGACTTCCCTGGGACTCCTCGGTGGGGGTTTTGTCAGGGAGGGTGTTTCTTTCTTTCTCTCTTCTTTTTTGTTCCCCCCCTTCCAGTTTCGGTAGCGATAGGTGCGGGCTAAGGGAGGAGGCGAAACAAAGGCGAGCACGGTGACCTGCCCGAAAATGAAGGAATGGGTGAACAAACGCGGTGGGCGCCGCGGGATGCCCTCGCCCCTCTCTGAGGTGGGGGGAGGTGGCTGGGGCTGCCCTGCCGTGTGCTGGCCCGAGCGGGGCTTGTGCTGCAGGGTTTTGTGGTAGATCAATTAAGCATCGCGGAATGAGAGAAACAAAGCGGGCCCCTGGTGTGGAGGAGATGGTTTAGATGCGGGGTTTTGCTGGCTGGTGTTACCTGCAATGGTTAGTCACACGGACTGTAAAGTAGGATGTTTCTGCCGCTTGTGGTGTTTATTTACTTTTTGTGTTTCACAGAGGCTGGGCTATCAAAATAAATTAGCCAGCTGTGCTGTCTGTAGAGTTGTTTTGTTGTTGTTTTTTTTTTTTTTCCTTCTGCTTCTTTTTGCGTCTACAAAAGGAAGGAGACTTAAGTGTTTGCAAAAGCCAGAAAGATTTGTTTAAAGATATTTTTAGCTGAAAACCTTGAAAAAGAACATAAAACTTTTATCTTGATAGACTTGGCAGTAGGTTTGCCCTTGCAAACCCTTTATTTCATTTTTAAAGCCAGCCTGACTGAGTGATTTCAGAATAACTGAGAATGTGAATAATAAAGGCTCAGAAAGCAAATAAAAAGAAACCAAATTTATTTCCTAAAAGATCTCCTGTAGCTTGTCTTTTTATGGCAATCCTCAAATGCTTTTTGGAGTTTATTAGTACACACACAGCCTTTCTGGCTTGGGGAGTGGAACAGTCAAAACAATGCTTAGTAGGAGAGTCTCTGTTCATTAAATGTACTTACCCAGTGCAAGTTTGGTTAGCATATTATAAAGAATATAGAATATATTCAAAATAAAGAACACTGTTCTAAACGAAGGTACAGATCTTGTCATGCAAAAATCTAATTTGGACCTCAATTCAAGGAGGTGCCTTGCACATGCCTAATAAAGGTACAGTCATAGGGTAGAGAATTGATGACGTTTGTTCATATTTGTTCATGCTGGATATAATTTCTTGTGATTTGGGCCTAGCTGCTACCACACAACCCTCTTATCCCTTCTGTAGGGAGGTCTGGGCCACATCCACGCAATTCTTTTCTGTTGAATTTTGAAATTCTTATGTTTCAGATGGCTTCTGGAAGTGATGTGCTTCACTGATTCAGGACTGGACTATACGAAAGTAATTACAGGAGTTGCATGGAAGGGCTTTTTTTTTTTTTTAATGACAAAGATGCCCGCAAAATCAGTCTTGAAGGTGGCCACATGTGTGCACTGTTGAGGCTTTGCCAGAGCTTCAAAATAGATACCAGGTTTAATAATCTTAAAATGTACATCTGCTTGAAACTTTCAATACAGTGCTTCTTGCAAGATGGAAGTTATTGTCAGTTGCTAGTTCTAACAAAATTACCCCCGCGGGGTAAATCTGTTCATTAGGAAGTATTCAGCATGGTTACTTAACAGAAGATTAAATCACAAATAGATCAGAAGAGATCTTACCTCTTCTTACCTCTTCTTTCCTGAAGGATGTCCTTTACCTTGCACTTCTGTTCAAGGAATTATGTAGACACAGGACACTGGCAGTGCTCTCCATCTCTGTAGACAGGCGGTAAAGGAAGGTTTCTTGAGCCTTAGGAAACCTCAGCCCTGCTTTTCTCCTCCTGTGTGTTATGGTAAAAGACTGAATGCTGAAGCTACGAGTCTTGAGGGTTTTTTATGGGTTATTGCAAAATGCTTTTGATCTGTGACGAGCCGGGTTTGGGAGGGAGGAGGAAGAGAAGGGGCTTGTAGAGTAGATGTTCCGTGAGCCCTTTGAAACTGGACACCTATTATATGTTTGTCAGCGAGTCGGTGGGATGAAGTGACCCAAGTGATCTCTCGGAGACCTGTGTCCTGTAAGCTGAGGAAAGCATGTACTCCTCTTATATGGTCACTGAACAAAGACGCTGTCCTAGGAGCTTTCTCCAGAGAAAGATCTTTGACGTTCCAAGTGAAACTGCTTGTATTTTAATGCTTTTTTCCATTATAAATAAATTAAACAGAATGTGGCATGTAGTCACTGACTTTGAGAAAGTAGCATATATTTTGTTTCAACTGAATTAGTCTAGGATTTAGGATTTCCATGCTTGGCTGTGGGCACCTCTAAGTTAAACAAATGGTATTTGCATAGTGTCTTCGTGCTGGTGGCAGCGCCTTGTGTTTGTCATGGTCTTGCACGTGCAAGGATAACACCTTGGTGAGATGGAAGTTTGGGTTTATCACAAGAACAACTTGAATAAGAGGAGATTTGTCAGCCCTTTAAAATAAGGGCTCACGCAGATAACCACCTCATTCTCCACAGAATGCTGCGTAGCACTATCAGCTTCTATTGTGTTTCAGGCTTAATTTAAAAATCAAACCTAGCTTGTCATTCTCTGGGGTCTTGAGAAAAATCTCTGAAACGTGATCCGAGTGGAAACAGATACAGACTGTGAACAGCTTTAAAGAGATGTAAGCTGCTCTCCATGCCATTTTAGAGGACATCATATTCAGGCAGTGTGGTTATTTAATTTCTCATGGATGGAAGGAGAAATGAGTGGGAAAGGAAACTTTGGCGTGTGGGGGCAGTACGAGGGGGCAGGAGGAGAGCAAACTTAGATACCCAATTCCAAAAGCTCAGTTTTCAGGAATGTAGGTGGTTTAGTGGGAGTTTTAAAGACTAAGGAAATTATGCTTTTGCTAATAATGATCTCTAGGCAACTAGAATTCTATAATATGATGCTTTTCTCACATTTACTTTAATGCTTCTCAGTCTCTATTTTTCTTTGGTTGTATAGCTGGAGGGCCGCAAAGATGATTGGAGGGCTGGAGCACCTCTCCTATGAGGACAGGCTGAGAGAGCTGGGGTTGTTCAGCCTGGTGAAAAGAAGGCTCCAGGGAGACCTAGAGGGGGCCTACAGGAAAGATGGGGAGAAACTCTTCAGTAGGGCCTGTTGCAATAGAACGAGGGGTAATGGTTTTAAAATAGAGGGAGGTAGATTCAGATTAGATATTAGGAAAAATAATTTCTACATTGAGGGTGGTGGAATGCTGGAACAGGTTGCCCAGAGAGGTGGTGGATGCCCCATCCCTGGAAACATTCAAGGGCAGGTTGGACGGGGCTCTGAGCAACCTGGTCTAGTCAGGGATGTCCCTGCTCCTTGCAGGGGGGTTGGACTAGATGGCCCTTAAAGATCCTTTCTAACCCTAACCATTCTTTGATTCTATATTTACTGAAAATAGGGAAGGTCTTTCACCTGCCATTAGACATGAGGTTTATACAAAATGGACAGCAAGCCGCACTACAAATCCAATACCAGATTCAAGTTGAGGGCCTCTGTTTTTTTCTGCTGGTAGATCTGAAGTAGAAATATTGTGTGTATAAGGTCCAGATTTCTGAAGGACTTGAGATGCAGCTCAAGTTACGATGCTTGCAGCTGGTGGGGGAGGAGAAGGAACTTCTGACTTTGCTTGTACCTCATTTCATACCTGCAAGAAGCTCTTCCCTTGCCTTCATGCTCTGCTCTGACAGTTTGTGGACGGCTTGGTGCGCACTGGCCCGTAGCTCTGAAAAGAGAGAGAGAATTTGACTTTGTACTTGAAGCTGTTCCTGGGCCTACGTGCAGAGTGATGTAGGCAGGCGGTAGGGAGGGTTGCTCGAGCCTTGGGAGAACTCAGCTACCCGCTGTGATGTGTGAATGTTTACCTTTTTATTCTTTTTGTTAGATGTCTTAAAATATGATGCATGATTCTGGGTCAACTAACAAAAGGTAATCTTTTTCTTGTGTGGCAAAAGGAGGAAGGAAGGCAGCTGAGGGCCTTCATTTAAACTTGTAAGTGTTCCTCAAAAGAGAAGTGGCTACCTATAAAATGGAAAGTTGAATAAATATGAAAGCATTTATCTTAAGAAACACATTTGATTGGGTTTTTTTTTTCCTTCCTTTGAAGAGGCCTCGGTTTAGCTCTTCCTAAATAGTCTTGCAATTTCTTTGAAATTAGTATTTCAAACATAGGTCTGTTGATGATTTCTAATGCTTTGTGAAAGGCTTTTAAATAAAAAATGAGAACATTTAACTTGAAGGACTGCTTGGTACTCAGGTTAAATGTTGATCACAGTAAAGCTCCAAATGAGAAAAAAAATTCAGTCTTTAAATTGGCTTAAAACATGTAAGGGTATTCTACATGCCCTAGAGAGAGATGAGAATAGAATGTCTGGGGCTTTATTGCTGCTGGGTATCATTTCCCCCCCAGCCTTCCCCCCCCCCCCCCATCTTTCTGAGCGAAATTTGAAAGCACTGGGGGAGGAGAAGAATATCTCCATAGGCGGAACTTGAGTAGTTTAATAGGCTTTACTAAAATCCTAAAATGCTTTGTTGTTTTTATTACATGACTCATTCTTTGTGGTACTCTATTGGGGATGTATACAAAAGTGGGACTTTTCATCATACAAAATCAGGTTCACCCACAGTTGCCTTGGGCTCTCTCGAGTGAATGCGAGGGGCCGGTGAGCCTCAGGAGATGTGCATCTCTTTGACTGCAGGCAATACTGAAGGCACATGGGTCAAGGAGGTTCCTAACGGAAACTTCTCAGTTTAATGTTTGAATTTAGGTGGGAGGAACCTGGGCTATGATGTATGCGTGTCTTACATATTTTACAGTTTCCTGGTGCATTGTACAATGGGAAAACTGACTGGCCAGTATTGCAAAGCATAAAAATTAGAAAGAACGCTGCAGCCCAGATACATGCACTTAAAATAAAATTCTCATGGGAACAATATTGATGGGTTTAAATACTGTTCAGTGTGTTTTAATCCATTCTAAAATAAATGTTGTTTAGTATTATACAGACATTGGTGTCCAGGTCAGTGTAATTCTCCTGCAGAGACCAGCGAAGTGCATGGATGACCTCTTACTTCGTCAGCTGGACTCCACTATCTCTATTGATACAGGCGTACTGAGCTCGGTGAATTACTACCTTTAAGCCTGCTTGTTCAGGCCTGATAACATATTAAACGTTTTTTTCTGTAAGAGCATTGGAATAAAGTGTCATCATGTTTACAGAAAAGGAAGGTGTGAAATCTTAGTAGGTGCTAAATTGGGACCAGTTTTCCCTGTGTAAATACCATTTTTTTCCCAGTGACTTAAATGGAGCAATGATGAAAGCATGGTAAAACCCTGCAGTGACTAAATGCCGAGTGAGGTAATTCACAGGATAATCTGAAAGCATCGGACAAATGGTGTTAGAAGTGAGATACATTTAGATGTTTGTGTTACACCTGACTAGAAATAATGCCATGCCTAAATAACCAGGGAAATAGCTGAAGAAATTGCACGGCGTGGCAGCAACAAGAGATCCAGTAACAGCATATCGACTCAGAACGATGGGGACCACAGGTTTAACTGCCATGGTGAAGTGGCTGCAAAATATGGATCTCAGTTTCTGAGATAACTGGATGCCTTATGTAATCTGGTTGCATTTGAAGATAATTATTAACTACTCTCTTTGCAATGCTATTCTTGAGTTACGGGGGATTTTGGATGGGGAAACTGAAGTAAATTCAGTGAACTGTGTGTGCAAAGTGATTGAAATAGAAGGACTCTTGCTTTCAAAAACAGCTCTTTTGTCTGAATTTCATAAGCAATGGTTCAGAAAGTGTTTGCACCTTAAGTGAAGTGCTACGTAGTAATATTGCATATTCCTTCCTAATGTTACATATTAATGCATTATTGGCCCCATACGTAATTACGATTTCAAAGCTAAGATCTCATCCTTCCAGTGTGCTGTCAGACCTTGCA
Source organism: Chlamydotis macqueenii (assembly GCF_036417535.1). Lineage (NCBI taxonomy): Eukaryota > Metazoa > Chordata > Aves > Otidiformes > Otididae > Chlamydotis > Chlamydotis macqueenii. The sequence continues at coordinate 151,686,180 of NC_141556.1, read as the reverse complement.
GATGAAGCACACCACATGTCTGATTGATATCAGAGTAGCTGGCAACTATTTGTAGTAAACTGGGGGACGGTCACCCCAGCCGACTTTCCCTCTGGAAGTGACTGGCATCGCAGGGGGAGAACGGAGTTTGTACACAGAGACTGTGGAGTCACAGTGACCCATTGTACCTATTGTGTTCTTGGAGACTTTCCTTCCTTGCCGACCTAGAGCGCACGCCAAAGTTGTGATGTACCTGTGCCTGTGTTCGTGCAGTGGACGAACATTCATTGGACGTACTCTGCCAAGCCCCACGTGTTCCTGTGTGCTTTGATGTATCCCCAGTAGAATTACATTTTGATAAACATCACTGAGCTGAGAAGCAGGCTTTTATCTGACTTTGTGTAAGTTGTACCTTAATAATTGGTGTCAGGGAGCAGCAAGAGCAGGGCTGCTGTGCAAGAGGGGCTGAGGCAGGAGCCAAGGGTGGCCCCAGCACTGACTCGCCAACCAGGGCACTGCTTGCAGGGGCTGAACACCAGAACTGGGAGCTGGTAAAAGGCTCTGCCAGCTCTCCCTGACCTGGCAAGCAATGAACCTGGTCCCTCCAGGGAGTCCGGTCAGGAGGGAAAGGATCCAGAGCCAGGACTCTGTGAACCTTTCTCACAGCGTTCTCCTAGAGAAGATGGTGGCTCATGGCTTGGACAGGTGTACCCTGTGATGGGTTAAAAACCAACTGGATGGCCAAGCCCAGAGAGTTGTGGTGATCGGAGTTAAATCCAGTTGGCAGCTGGTCACAAGAGGTGTTCCCCAGGTCTCAGTGCTGGGGCCAGTCTTGTTTAATATTTTTACCAATTATCTGGTCGAGGGGATTGAGTGCTTGCTCAGTAAGTTTGCAGATGACACCAAACTGGGCAGGAGTGTTGATCTGCTCGAGGGTAGGAAGGCTTTGCAGAGGGATCTGGACAGGCTGGACTGATGGGCCTAGGTGAACTGTATGAGGTTCAACAAGGCCAAGTGCCAGGTCCTGCACTTCCGTCACAGCAACCCCATGCAACCCCATGCAACATAAGAGTGGCTGGAAAGCTGCCTGGTGGAAAGGGACCTGGGAGTGCTGGTAGACAGCCGGCTGAACATGAGCCAGCATGTGCCCAGGTGGCCAAGAAGGCCAACAGCATCCTGGCTTGTACCAGGAACAGTGTGGCCAGTAGGAGTAGGGAAGTGATCATGCCCCTGTACTCAGCACTGGTGAAGCCACACCTTGAATACTGTGTGCAGTTTTGGGCTCCTCACTGCAAGACAGATGTTGAGGTGCTAGAGCGCATCCAGAGAAGGGCAACGAAGCTGGTGAGGGGTCTGGAGAACAAGTCTTATGAGGAGTGACTGAAGGAACTGGGGTTGTTTAGTCTGGAGAAGAGGAGGTTGTAGGGAGGCTGGTGTTAGTCTCTTCTCCCAGGTAACTAGTAATAGGATGAGAGGAAATGGTCTCAAGTTGTGTCAGGGGAGGTTTAGATTGGATATTAGGAAAAATTTATTCACGGAAAGGGTTGTCAAGCCTTGGAACAGGCTGCCCAAGGAAGTGGTGGAGTCACCATCCCTGGAAGTGTTAAAAAAAAATAATGTAGGCATGGCACTTCAGAACATGGCTTAGTGGACATAGTGGTGTTAGGTTGGTGGTTGGACTTGATGGTCTTTTCCAACCTTAAAGATTCTGTGATTCTATGACTCAAAGCAGGGCTGCAACATAGGCCTGCCCAGGGGACAGGGCTGTGGACAGACATGCCGACGGCCATAGCTTAAGCAGGGACTGAAGGCCTCGGGCTGAACTTGCTTCTTGGGCCCAGGGGTAGAGGTCCTGGCTGAGACTGGTCAGGGCCAGTGAAGTCTGCCAGTGCCTTCAGGCCCTGGCAAATGGATCCAAATTCTGCCCTTCCTTTTCCATCGCTATTCTACCAGCTTTGATGTCTGCAATCTGGTTTAAAACAAAACAGAAAAACCCAAACCTGCAAGCAGTGTTGGTTTAGGCGTGCAAAACTGAGATTCAGGAGCAGTTGTTTAGATCTGTAAATGTCAAATGGAGGTTTCATTCTTAGTTTTTTTTTCTTGGTATATCAGCCTAGTTTTTATGCTGCTTGAGGGCATTAGTTTATCTTTGGATGTTCCGAAATGATAAGAAAAACTACTTGTGTTTGCAGCATTATTGCAGTGATCCAAGTAGGCATTTATCCATCAGGGATGCTGTGGCTATTTGGAACATTTTATCTTAGGTCTTAAGACAAAAAAAAAAATAAGTTGGGTTTGGGGTTCTTTTTTTTTTTCCCTTCTCTTTTTTTTAATATATTTTTCTATTTATAGGCAATCTTGGTCAAGTCGATTTTGTGAATGTCTCTGTCTTTCTCTTCATGAAAGTATGAAAAACGTATGTAGTGATTGTCATAGTCCTCCTATATTCCCCCCCTCCCTCCCCCAATTCTTTGCCCTCTGGGTCCCTGAGCTGTTGACTTAAAAACACATTACTCCTCTTAAAATCAAAATAAAGATTATGAGTGGGCCGGAAAACTAATTAATTAAAGTAGGATTAAGGTCATAAATGTGTGTCTCTAACCGCGTGTTTGGATATAATTATTTCTGGTTATCTTCAGGAGTTTCCGTTCCTTAAGGAAAGGCAATAAATTAAAAAATTATTCCAAGAGTAATTTGCTGACTACTGAAGCATAGATCCAGCTGCTTTTCGGTTCACCTTGCACAGGAGCAGGGGAAAAACTCCTTGAAGTTTCTGGGATTTTTGTCTCTGCCCCAGTTCTTGGGGTAAAAAGGAGAAGTTCTGGACAAGAAGACTTTAAACTTTGCTAAGCGGCTTTAAGAAGAAAAATCCATTTATTTAATTTCTTATATGTAAGTGTAATTGAAGGAACGCCCCTTGCTCCCACAGAACTAAAAAAAAAAAAAAATTGAAGTGCTATGAAATGCTTCTTTGATTAAAAACCCTGAGCATGTCCTGGTTTAGGTGCCTGTGTGTGCATGTGGCACGTCAGTTGCAGAGACAGATGCAGCTTAAAAGTAGATACTACGTGCTACATATATTACTTACAAGCAGCATGCGCTTTACTGCTGCTGTAACTGTTTGCTGCTACCTATGTGACAAGGAGGACGTGTGTACCGAACTTGTCTGGTTTGGCACCTGTGGAAAGAGTTGAGCGATTTGCTTTTAACTCCATTACCCTTCCTCTGACAAGCGTTGCCAAGCCTGAAATGTTTGGCAACAGGCAGAGGGAGAATTGAGAAAACTGGCAGTATATTGGCTAAAATAAACTAAGATTACTGTCTTTAAACCAGTAAGAAGATGCACCTTGAAGTAATATTTGAAGAATGTTTTATCTGTAAATCCTCTCTTCTGTTGAAGAGGTAACGTAACAAGTGACAGCGTGAGTACTTAATCCTTCATAGGTGATTAAATAGGGAGATTTGGTACTAAATAATGTGAGCTGGGGTTTTTTTTTTTTGCTGTTTGTTTTTAAATAGATAACCCTTTTATATCAAAAAGCTTTTTTTTTTAAATGACATTTACTGCATTTACTTTCTTCACACCTAGAAAACTGTCACCTTTAAATGTAACATAGAGGATCCCTACATGTATCGTTCTTGATATTCATGGTCTGGAGTGATGCTTTTACTCAGGCTGATCAGCAGCTAGAAACAGATGCTAGAAACACTTGAATGTGATGCTTGTGGAAATCATGCACCTCTCCCATATTCAAAAAGCATTACTTTTACCTGGAAGGATGTACATGTCTCCTTCTTGGCCTTGGCATTTTCCAGACAGGCTTGGAAAAGCTTGTTCAGATCCCTTGTGCTTGGAGTTTTGGGTCATTTTTTTGTTGCCTACAGGCCCTCTGGAGGAGAGTGGGAACAAACCCATCTCTGGATGATGTGCTAGCACTTTGCAAAATTCCCAAACACCATTTAGCAACTGCAAGTATTTAGAAAGCTCAAGCTGTTTCCCCATGTGGAAGAAATCTTTCACAGTTACTGGTGATTTAGTTATAATTTCAAGGAGGAGGTGATTTTCGTTTATGTAAAAGAATAAAAACGCTGTAGTTCTCTGGCATTTGCATATGTAAATTGAGAAACCTGCAAGTATTTAAGAACATGCTTGCTCTCTGACCTGTATGCACAACTAAGCTTGGTAATTAGCTCTATCTAGGCTAAGGGAACTGCTGCCCCTTTCTTCTGCTCAGGAAGAGGGCAGCTGCTGGGCACTGCGTCGGAAACCAAAGCAGCTCTTCTTCCTGCCACCTTTCCAGTGTCAAGGTTTCCTTCAGTTAATCTGTGTATGAAAATGTCCAACTGCAATTTCAGCCCCCCATATCATGGGAATCATATCGTCTTATTCTTAATTTATTTTATTCTTACATTATTTCACTTTTTGACAGTCCATGTTCTGGGGTGTTCTTTCACCTACTTAAACTGGGTTTCAGAGGGTACTTTTAAGAGAAATGTTCACTTGTTCTGCTGAAAATACACAGTGATATTGATGTTGGGTTTTTTTTTCCTTAATACAATTGTTACAAATATAACATGTAATTTGATATTTATATGTTGTTTGGATTTTTTTTTGTGATTAGGTCCCTGACCTTACAATATTTGAGAAACTACAGGGGACTCTTGAAGTTTTTATTTTGGGTACAATACTATGGATGGCTTTTATGAACTGCATATGATACCATAAATGGCTATTATTAACTGTGTATTTTTTCTTTAAATAAAATTGAAGATATGATAATCTGCATGAAACTGTCAACCTTAACATCATTTGAGCCTTTTCTTTCAAGTAGCTAGATTTTTTTTTTCTTTCTTCTTGCAGAAAATGATTTTCTGTTTGTTTTCAAATTTCAGAAATCCACTTACAGCATTTTCATGTCTGACTACTGGTATTGGAGGTTGATCCCATGCAAAGAAACTGGAAGCTGCAACTGTTTTGCGACAACCAACCAGTCTAATGAAGAGAAAGAAGAAGATACAAACCATCAGGTTGTGGTGTCAGATAGCATGCAGCTTGTTCAAGATAAGCAGGAGGTGCCAGAAAGCACAGCAGGTAGGAAAAAATATAGTATATTTTGAAAGCTGTCCAGCTGGCTGCCAGACTATGTTAAGAAGAGGACTGATGGCTCGAAGAATTTTAGCAATGGTGTCTCATCACTAGTAATGAGAGTAGGCCAGGGAGCTCAAATAAAGGAATAGCTGAGTATTCACTTGGAGGAGAGTGATGTCACCACAAAACTAAGCATTTAATAGCAGCCAGTGAAGAGTGAAGACCTTTACTCTGGAGGACTGATGCTTGTTATAAGAAATTAAAATAATTCCATAAATTAATTGATTAGCAAAAAATAGTCGTCCCAGAGAAACCTGACCTACCTTCTTACAGTTGTAAAATCGTATTCTAGAGAAACCGCTGAGAAGCAAGTACAATATACCTCTGCACCTTACCACATTGCTTTTGTTGCTGTGGTCCATAAACAGAAAACCATAGTGAATGCTAGTTTGTTGTTACAGGGGTTAAGAATACTTTTTTTTTTCCTGTACTATCTGATCTTATTTACCCATGCAGGAAGCTGTTGCATTCATATATGAAGTATGTGATCTTTGCCTTGGTACTAATGCAGATGAACTATAATTCTATAATTTGATTAGCAATTGCATCTGATAGCAGTTGGTTTTTATCAACACATCTTAATTTCATTTTCTTAAGTAAATTTTAAAAAAGTCTACCAGGTAATTAGAAAATATCTGCACATATTCATACAAACCTGTCTAGCTGGAAAATGGTTCAAAACCAGAAAGGTAAAATTAGCTAAAATGCAGTTTTGCATTTAATAGACAATTTCAGTGCAGGATACGGTTCCTTTGCAATAAAAGAAAAAATCTCATAGTTTCAGCCTGGATGAGTTCATGATGTTGGTGGTACTACAGAAAAATTCATATTCTGCTATGGCTTAACACAAGTAGTATATGAGTAATAATTTTAATCATGTACTAGTGAGGTCTCAGCCAGAATATGAGGTTTCTTTTGAGAGCAACAAGGAAAGATGGAAAAAACCCAAACCAAAACAAAAAAAAAACCAAGACAAACCCTGCAGAAATTCCAGAGGAGGATATCAGGATTGGTCAAAAATTTCCAAAATTTGATTTCTGTGGAAATAAGAAGGATGTATCTAGACTACAAGAGAAAACAGAATGGAGGGCACGCATGTTCTGACCTTCTAGTGGAGATCTTAGTAAGTTCTGGAAGAAGGTGGACCTTTGCTTGCTTTAATTTTCTTACTGTCCATATCTAATAGAATAAGGACAAGAAAATAGAGTCTGTATTTCTGCAGAGAAGACTTAGACTTAGTTGCGGGGACTGTCAGACAGATGACTTAAAGAGCTTGCACAGTCTTTAGCCTATTCTTAATGAAATCTTCAGTGAAATGAGCCACTGCTGGAGGTGAGCTAGGTGTATCTGGTTCCATCTCAATGCTTTGAGCTAGGCTAAGATTTCAATGTTTGTTTGTTTTTTTAGTATGGTGCTTGTGTAATAGAAAAAGAAACAAACAAGTCCTGGGAAGGAAGGCCTGGAGTATGAAGTCAGAGGAAAGGTAGTTCTGTCTTGTGTCGTCTGGAGGATTTAAAATGGGAAATTGCTACTCTTCCTCTCCATAAATTCAGGGGAGAGCTGTGTTAGGTTCAGACTAAGGTACATGTGTATTCTCTGTTGATATAACAGTGAATCAATGGTTGACTGGTTGATCTACAAAGGAATTTCAGTAAGCAGCACAGATCAGAATGAAATCAAGGCAGACCAGGAACTGAGTGGATATTAATGCTTCATAGATATGTGAATAACCTGCACCTGCACATTTGGCTATGTTAATTTTACCTTTTAGCTGTGGCTGCTGTCCTTCAGTCACTGAAGTCCATGCGAAAGGAATACATATTTAGTGAAAAAATTTCTGGACTAAGTTTCCTGGACCAAGATGTAGCAGATTTTTCATTGAGGATTACATCCATGCCTGGCTTGACAGCTGAATTGCAAGCTGTTAATCAAAACTGAAAAGCACCTGATAATACTCTTTATGCTTGAAAAAAAATGGAATGTAGGGTTTTTTTTAAAAAAAATAAAACATTTGTTATCTTTCGACTTGATGAAGAGACCAGTGTTTAGATTGAGAAAGGAGCTTCCGCAGACCTAGGCATGAGAAACTGAGTTGCAGATAATTTTCTGGTAAAGTTATTAAACTTTAAAACTGAGTTCAGTATGAAAGCTCTTTCTGTGTCATAACTAATACTGTTGCTACTATCAGGGATTAATGAATCTTTGGCCATTTTATTCTAAAGAGAATCTACTTTGAAAAAAACTACAGCAACGTAATATGGTGAATATTTAAAATGGGCAGTTTGTACGTTGGGTATATGGTGGGATGAGCAGTTGTTTTTCTCTAGTTCTAATACTTGTTCAAATATTTATTTCAGGAGAAGAAGCAAGTATTTTTGTGGTTGGTAAAGAAAGCCATAGTACCTCGTTCTGTGAAGCTAAGCCTTATAGTCTTCTGGTGGGAAAAGGCAGAAAGAGAAATGCTGCTGTGGAAAATAAGCTCTAGCGATGTTGTTGGAGTCTTTTCCCTTCTCTATTTTTGGCTTCTGTAAGCAAATGTGAGGAGTCTTAGTCTCTTATGCAAACTAATAACACTGTTGGATGGAGAGCATCTTGCTGCTCTTCTTAGTTAAACCATATGTTGCTGTTGCTGAAGTTTTAACGCCTGGGTTCCCTCCCCCTCCCCAGGAACTCATCTGCTATTGATACTGTATTAATAGCACTATTTTTACTGCCATGTTTTCCTAGAAGTTATAATTAAGATCAGGTCTTCATTGTGTCTATGAGTTTACGCACTTTTGCTTGAGAACATGTTGCATCTTGGAAGGCTTAAAAGCCTCGCTTGAAAGCAATAGATGAAGAAGGATGCAAAATTCAGCTTGAGGCAGCGCACAACCGAGACGGAAGCATGATAAGGTCTGACCAACTTCTGTGTGCTATTGCCTCGTTTCAAATTGTGTTTGTGGTACATCTGTCCCCCTCTTGTATTCAGAAGAGGCTGGAAAATAAGAAGATTGTGGAGAAGGAATGGAGGCATGGAAGACAGTAATGAGTCTTAAAAAAAAAAAAATAAAATCCAATATTTCTGTAATTTCTCAGTGCCTGTTATGTTATTCTACCTGGTTGGGGCTGGACTTCAGGAGTGTTGTGCTTGAAGGCCTGTTTACATAACAACAACAGTTTTTTTGAATGGGACTTTTCTGCTCTGGAGATGGTCCTCTTCAAATGGTTGACACCTTTTGTTTTGTTTTGGTTTTTTGTTTTTTTTTTTTTCCCTGTTTTGTTCAGATCTGTTTGGAATATAATCTTTTAATGCAGGGTTTTTTTAGCCTCCTGCCACAATGCTAAAGCGATAGGGAAGCGGGGGAAACGTTTTGTGGTATCAAGATTTGTTAGTGGGACATCTTGGGAAGTGTAATTGCTGATGTTGTAGCAAGCAGCCATGAGGGTGCTACAGTCAAAGCTTTTACAAAAGGAAGGGAACTATCGTCACTTGCCTGAGTTTTGAGGAATCCAAGGATCACAGGTGACTGACTGAAGTCTGAATTCCGTGTCCCTGGTCCAAACTTAACTTAGAAGACATACTTCATGAGTAGAAATCTTTTTAAACCATTTTAAATTATAAAATGGCTTTTTACCATTTTACGTGATTGTTAGGATTTTTGCATGAGATATATAGGCAGCTGAAAAGACAGCTGAGTGACTGTGTGATGTGCCAATTCTAACACTTGTAACAGTGCTGCAGAACGCACCATCAGCTGTGGCACTCACAGGCACCTGAAATGCTCATCTCTTACATTCACATGCTCTTGGAAAGAAATATGCTTGGTATCATTTCAAAATGTTAAATTGCATTGGTTTTCCATACATAAGCACCTTTTAGGCACTACTCAATGGCATTACTGAAGCTGAGAGTTTTGATTGAATTGTATACCTGCTACAACATCACTGTCTGGAACAGCGTGGTTAGGTGACATTATCAAGACCTCTGATCACCTGTACCAGAGCGGGGAAAAAACCCAACACGCTGTCTCTTAAACACCTGTACATTCTGGTAACTCCGATTTACTTTGAACCCAGCGTATAACTTCAGTTACACTCATGAGCCCCTTGCTCCCACCAGTCACAACTGTAAAAATACGAGATTTCAGTAGTAACGTGAGGGAAACATTGTAGACATTCATTGTTATAATTATTATACTGTTTCAAAGTAAGTGACTTTTCAGAAAAACAACAGGTAATACTGTTTGGATCAAGTCCATTCTAATCTTTGATGGCTACAAATACCATTTAAAAATCTTAAAACATAAGAAAGAAGAAACTTAAGAAACTTAAAATGATGTCTTAGAAGCTGCTTTTATTGGTAACTAGAAGAGTGCCAGGATTAGTCCAGTGCATTTAGGGGGAGAAATCCTCCATTTATGCAATATATTTGTCAGGTTCCTTGATTCTTGTAACTTTTTTATATTCTCTAAGAAGATTTATCATACTCAATATCTCACAAGAATTTTAGTTTTAATTTGCAAAGCTGTCTACATTACACCATACCACAAGTAACAACTTGATGAAAAGCTTTTTTCAAGGGATTACTTATAAACTAGATTAATACAGCTAGGGGGTATATGTAGAAAATAAGGCTATGAATATCATAACAAGTATTGTTGAAGAGGCTGTTGGCATACTAAAAAAAAAGTCAAGTTAAGACCAAAAGACAGTCGGAGATTTCTTCTGTGTTAGAATTCCATATGCAGCTGCAACAATACTGCTTTTTTTCATGGAAGTGACAACAACGTGCTGATGTCTGATCAGCATTGGTACATCTTCTGTGGAATGAAGATGGCATTATAGGCTGCTCAGCCTGTCCGTGCAGATGCTAAATAGTCCATGACCTTTTTGGTTTTAAAAAGAAGCCAAGTAGGGCAGGAGTCCCTAAGCTGTAATGCACAAGCCACTTAGTGATACACGATCCAGCACAGAGCTGGGAGCTATTGCTGTCCCTGGTGGTAACTGTCGTAATGCTCAAGGAGGGGGAGACTTAGGATTTATTTTCGTTTTTTATGAACAGACTATGTACGGACTGGGATCACCGTAACTGTTGTCAGACAAAAGTATTTGTTTTGCTGTATGCTTTTCTTTGGCTGCTTGGTGGCAGTGGGTTGTCCCTAAAGGACTGCCTGGATTTTACTGTGGGAGCTTTTAAGTGTATCCATGCTGAGCTTTCTGTTTGGTACTAGTAGTTTGTTTGACTTGAAGTGTGTGTCTCAGTAAGATACAGCAAATATTATGTGTGCACAATAAGCACTTCTCAGTATTTGAGGCTATTTGCTTACAGTGGAACTCAGTTTTATAAACAAATGTCTTTTCAGACCTGTTCATTTACTGGCCACTGTAGGACTGCTATCAGCCTCAGCACGTGCTGATGAGCCAATGTTTTTATGTGTTAGTTGAAAAAGCTGCTTTTTATTAAAACTGAATTTCTACTGAAGGAATGTGGCAAATTCTTATGAGTTTAGCTTCGCAAAATGAGACATATTTAAAGCCAGTTGGAATAATCTATCTAACAATATGGAAAAGAAAACCTTTGCATGGTGAATCTCATCTGTACTGTGTTGCTGCTGTGAGTAATAGAGCAATAAAATCCCAGCTTGATTAAAATCAGTAGGAGTCTTGTCAGGATTTTCGTCTTAAGACTTTTAAGCTATGGAGGTTAACCAGCCTCTTAAACGAAATTAATATTAAACATCTTACTCTAATTCCTTCTTTCCTGGGAATTACAACAAATGTGGAATACATAAAAATAACTTCTTGTTCAGCTAGCAGCATTCGGTTAAAGAACTTAGAGCAGAAAAGCCCCATTAGTGTAAAAAGGCATTGCCAGCTAAAAATGAGCTATGGAGAGGTATTTCAGTAATGTCAGCAATAAAATTCAGAGTGTGTGTATGTATATGTGCACATACATATCTGTAATTCAGTGCCACACTTGATGCATTTTTGGTTCAAGTGGTGTTCGCTTTCCTGCCTTCTCTTTCTCTCTCTCTCTCTCTCTCTCTCCCCACCCCATCCCCCCCCCCCCCCTGCTGTTTTTTAACCACATGCTAAGATAAAGTTGAGGAACCTATGCTACCCTCTGCAGCTACAGTGAAGGCACGAAAGCATATTTAATTTTTTCTTCCAAGTTCCCTGAACCCAGTTAGGAAAGATTTTAGGGAGCTATTCCGAGTACTGTGTGCTGCAGTGGCTTATACTGATCCATCACAACTTTTAATGGTGTATTAGGGGCACTGGAAATACCTTTGCTGCATTGTTGCACTTCCTTCTACTTTTTCCCTGTTTTCTGTTGTAATAAGCAGCCCAGCCACAGCATGTGTTATTTTTCCCTTTCTATTCTCCCATTTCCTAGAGAGTATTTTGCTTTTCAGAAAGAGTTTGGCTGAGGTTCCCTGGTAGCTGTGAGATCACGTGAACCTGGGAGGTATAGCTGGAGTTCTGCCAGCCTGACTGCCTTCGTTTCGCCGCCTGTTCCGTGCTTGGAGAGCTCCTTGCCGAGGGAGAGGCAAACACCAACCCTCTGTACAAAGAAACGAGGACTTTTAAAGATTAAGCTAGGGGGAATCTATACCTGCTTTGTTCTGCGAGGTGCTGCAGAACACTTTCACGGTAAGATGTGATGCATGCAAACTGAAACTTGGAGTTACCTCACACAGTGGTATTTTTATGTTGTGTAGGGAGGTATGAAATTCTTCTTTAGCAACACTAAGCTAGTGAAAGTTAATACAATTTCTTGGCTCTATATATTTTAATATTATGTAGTTGTAGATATCCTTTTGTTTATAATCTACTTGAAATATATAACCATTTAATGAGAAGAAAAAGCAATAACATTGTTTAATATGAAAAATAATATCTTTTGTGATACCTCTGAATGTAATGAATCTTTCTCTTTTGATTTAAGTCATGTTTCAGTTTTCAGATATTCTTATGCCAGGTGAAACATTAGATACTTGCTGAAACTAAAGTAGGAAGGCTTTGTCAATTCTGTTTAGTCCCTGACATGAGTACCTTTGTGCTTTTGGTGCCTCAGGTGGCTCCAAAGAAATTGGAAAAGTGCCTCAGCAGCAGTCTAATTGAAATTCAGGAGGGGTTACATGTCTAACCTGATTAGGCATTCTGTAAATCCCATTTTTCTGCATCTGCAGGCAGTGGATATCCTTGTAAATCTACTTGATTGTAATATCTGAACAGGAAAAAAACCTCTTCTATTATAGAAGCTGGCTTATTCTTCTGACAGCGTAGTGCATGACCTTAGACATCTCATGCCTCTGATGTGCCCCTTGTAATGAAGAGCAGTCGCATGGCAAGTTTAGAGTTCTTCCTTGCTTGTTGCCGCCTCTGCTTCTGTAACAGCAGACTGCTCGCTGGATTTGGCACTCATTCCTAAGGCCATGAAGGTGGAGAAGTTGTGAATGTAAACATTGGGTCTTGCATAGGTGCAATGGAAACCGTCTGCGCTACGAGGTTTCACATGCTGCCTTGATATCATTTCGGCATCACCTGCACATCTGTAGCGCAAAAAGCAGTGGGTTAGATTGACTCACTGGCTTCCAGCTGGACTGTTTGTCATGGAAATTAATTGCTTTGCCTCTGTTCTGGCCAATACCCAGATTAGATGATGGGTTCAGTTGTTTCCTCTGGCACTGAGGAATTACTCAGGGCTGTTTCATGCAAATGCACGAATTTGCTGGGGTTAATCAGTGCACCCTATTTGCATGTTTAGAAAGTCAAATCACCACTACATAGGAAGAGGGAGCTTTAATAACTGAAATATTGGAAAATAATGAAATAAATTATTTAAGGCTTTGGGTTTTCTTTTTTCCAAGTCTATTTTTGCATTTTGCTGTAGCTACAACAGGTATTTCTGTCCACAAGTAAGGTGCATAGACATCTTCCTGCCATTGAAAATAGACAACTCCCTAGGAACTCTTTTTGTTCATTATTCACAGGTACAAACTGCAGACTAGATGCATGCTGATATGGCTGGCTTTCTTTGCTGTTGAAAATTGTGCTGGTTTAGAGTTGACTGGAATTGGTTAAATGGCAAGCAGGCAAAGGAAAACCTTTTCCTCCAGCTAGATGCTACTGTGTTTGTTTTAATTGCTAGAGGCTAGAGAGTTTATTTAATTTGGACATGCAATTTCAGTTACTTAGGGAGCAGTTTAATTTTCTCAGCTCAGCTTGTCAGATCTGCTTACCTCTATTTATTGATCATGAGGTACATTAGAAAAAATTGTGATTCTTTAAAATCATTTGTTGCACATAATTAGATTATTGCTTGTAATCTTAAAATGTCATCTAAACTAATTATTGAACAGATTCATATATTTTCCATTGGCCATTACTAAACAACCTTTTTTATAGAGAGGAGGGAAATAAATTTGCTATTACATCTTGAGTCTGTCAGTTTAAGCTTTCTGCTGTCAAATTTGTGTGACCTGTTTTGCAAAGGCTTACCTGGGGAAATGTACTTTTGCTAATTACTAGAGTGTGGAGGGAGGGAGGGAAGGCTCTGTGGTAGCCCTGTGGCACGTGTGACTTGATCCAAGGGGGATCTTGGGGGAAAAACAGCTACACCGAAAATGATGAACTGAGTGGAAAATAAGCTTCCTGGGATTAACTGCTGCCAAGGAGACCTGTCCAAAAGGTGAAGGTTCCAGAGAAACCGCATCAATGTTGCTTTTGCTGAAGTTTCTGTGAGGTGGGGAGCAGGTGCTTGAAAAAACAGGCAGTCTTGCCAGCAGCTTCTGTTTCCAGTAAGGTGTGTGGATACATGCATGAGGTTGTGTAAGTGCAGAGAAGGTATTGGGGACCTCTGTAATGCCATCAGGACTTGCCCAAAAAATCCAATTGGAACAAGACTGGTGGGACTAGAAGCAGTCAGCTCTCTTAATGATGCCTAAAGTCCTCTTCACTAGCACTCTATCTGCTAAGGAGAGGTTTTTTTTTTTTTCCAGGAGAAATCCTAGAAGTCTCTTTTCCCGCATGGGCAGGGATTGCAGTCAAAGGAGTAGGGGAAAAGTACCGCAAAAAGGCCCCATTACACATGTTAAGGAAGCTGGTTTACCCCCACCTCCCCCCTTATTGCTTATTTTGAGAAACACCTTTCATTTCAGAACATATACTATATGTTGTAGAATCATACTGTATATTGAAATTTTCTGTTCCATCTGTGTGCTGTAGTGTGCTTTTCTATAATTTCAACTCTGAGCAATAATATGATGTGGTGTATTGCATTCCCTGGCATATTTCATTCCATAGAAATCCTCTATGCCTGCCCTTTTCACTGTTGCAAAACACATTTACATAGGAAGGCTATAAATTGGGTTCTTGAAGGTATCACAATAGCGTATGTGTGCGCAGCCAGGACTGGTCCCAAAGGGAGCTGCTGGGTTATTTTCCCGTTTTACCAACTGGTGGGGCTCCAGCAGAGCTGCTGGGCTGGCTTTTGTTCACTGTGCTACAAAGGAAAAGGCTCACCAACAGCGTACGGGAGAGAACAGTGCCGATGTTCGGGGGACTTTAGTAACATTTAGGTGTTTAGGTCAAAAGGATGTCCCTCATTCTCTTTGTAATTCTTTTAGTAATTTCTTTGGTGAGGATTGAGCTACCTGGTGTTGATGGCTCCCATTGACTTTGCCCAGAGCTGGTGCCTTCTTGAGAAGGCTGTATGCAGTTTGGTGCGTGCCGTGCTCTTGAGCTGCTACCTGTGCCCAGAATGCTGAACTTCTCAAAAGGTAGGATGGTCAGCTTTAAGCAGGCTGGACACGGAGGCATTGGGGTTCCCAACACATCATAGTGAATTGGTAGGAGCACTTGCCCAGAAAAAGAGAGCGCTCTTTGGTTTCATCCTCAGCCCAGAGGGCAGGGTGGGTGCCCAGCTGAGCAGCTGCTGGGCTCTTCCTTGGTGAAGACACTGTCCTGAAGGAGTCAAGATTCACTTGACCAGAGAGAGTGGTAGCGAAGGGAAATTGGGTTCCCTGCTGAGGGAATGGAGGTCCTAACTTGTAAAATGGGAGTCTTGAGTTCTGCTCTCTATTTCCAGTAGCATTCATATCAAGTGATTATTTTAGATGTATGTAATGCATAATCCGTGCTTGGAGTAGGGATTCTGTTCTCATCTGATTGCGTTTTAAAAGAAGGATTGTGTAGATGTCGAAAGCCAGACAAGGGCTATGACTGTGAACCCTGACCGTGTGTGCCTTTCAGCAGGCAGATGAAACACCAGTCTCTGCAGAAAGAGGGCTGGAGCTGAGCTACCCCTCTGTTGTTGTCTTTGGGTTGCTTAGATGGAGCCTGCCAGAAATGTGGATTATCCTGTGTGTCTCACACAAGGCCTCAATTCTTCCTCTGCTCCATGTAAGGAATCTAGACCCCAGTAAATTTCATTATGGAAGGGACATGCTGGGTGTTATTAGGCTGAAATCCTTCGGGATTCTTGTTCTTAGCGTTTAATAGGTTCACATGTGATTATCTTGTTCTGCATGGAGTTTTGAAGAGCAACTGCTTGGTCTGATCTGGCTGGTTAGTAGTCACTGCTGTGTGGTTTGGTTGTTGTGTGTGTATTTTTTTGGGTTATTATTTTTTTTTAATCTGTGTAATTGTTTAACAAATAGGGAAAATAGATTTAAAGAGCAAAAGGGTGAATGATAAACCTCTTCGTTGCATGAACTTGAAGATTGCTTGAATACTTTCACTGGCAGATTTCCTGTCAAATGGATCTGTGAGCCCAGTGTATCTAATGTTCTTAGAAAATAGAATATAAATATTTTGTCTCCAAATGACAAGCAGAAGTCACTGCTATTCTTTTGTCTGTCTTTTTAATTGAGTTTATTTTCCTGTTGAAGGAGTCAGTAGAGAGCAAATGCAGAATTAAAAGTTTTATGTTCTTTTCAGTTCTGGTTTTGCAGTGACTGGGATGCCAATGTATCCAGAGACAGATGCTGTAAGTATTTTCTACTACTGTGCCTGGCCCCTTTAATCTCTTTTAAGAAATTGAATCTTGCCCTTCTGTGCCCAGTAGATGTTGCTGTTGAATCAGTAACACTGGAAGAGGACAAGGGGGGAAAAAAGCTTTCAGAGCTCAGAAGGTATGGTAAATATTCTAGTATCTTATCCAGAGAAAAGAGGCCTAGGTTTTTTTTTTTTTTTTTTTAAATGCAGTGACCATACTGTTTACATTTATCTATATCAGCTTGGAAATCTGCAGCATAAATCAGAACTAAGCATTGTGTGTGTAACTTTTGAGTTACAGGTTTTATGTCCTGTGGAAGAACTGCAGGGAAAGTGAATATTCTACCCTGCATCTCTGTTTTGGTTTTAGTAAATATTTATATTTTGTACTCTCAGACTAAGAAGCATAAATTGTGTCAGTGATGGTAATATCTCTATAGTGCAATACAATTGTGCAAAGCTGTGCCGTATGGTAAGAATAGTCATTCCTATAGCCCCTCCAAGTCAGCGTTGTTCCTTGGAAGCTGGGGCCTTGCAGAGTTGTTGGAGCACCTTTTAGGACGAAAGCTCATGATACAGGGTGGGTTTGGCCCACTTTTATCAAAGGAGGCAAAGTAGAGGAGGCAGGTCACGTTATCCTTTCAGTCTCATCATGCAAAGAGGAAAAACATTTAGAGGTGGCGTGCTTCCTTTAACAACACCTGTTCAGTAAGATTATGTGTCGAGAAGGTTCCTTTTTGTTTTTATTTTTTAAGTGCAGTCTAGTCTTCTAACAGACTTTGAGGAATATTTTGTTATTGATCAGAAAAAATGTGTGAATATAATATTGAGTAAATGAGTAATCTCACTGCTGAATTTTCGTTCCCTGTTCTATGGGAAAACATCTGCAGCTATTGGTTTCCTTGGAAACAAATTCACTGCAAAAGCTAAATGCACTGCACAGAGCCTGTCAATTTTGATGCATTTGAGAAGAGTTTAACATGCACACTTGGACCTGTTTACTATATTTGCTTCTTAAATGCTATGTCATTTATGCTATTCTCACATTAAACACTTGATCAAAGGAGATGTGCAACATGCTTTGGATTTCGGACAGAACAACAAGAAAGGTTGGTATTTACAAGCCTAAACATGGACAGTGTGTGTGTGTGTGTGTCTAAAATATGTATTTACTTACAGACAGCATCTAGCTTTCTAAACGCTTATTTTTAACCTCTTGCCTTTTAAAGCTCCGTGCTATTGTGTGCGTGTGCATATTGTTGCAGTCTTAGCTGTTTTTTGGAGTTGAGGATCAGACAGCTGCTGAAAGGAATTGCTGGTACATTTGCCTCCTAATAGGATTTTGGCAGGACATTGGTTTTATTTGAGTTTATTTAATTAATTCAATATGGGATACATGTATGTGTTCTCACAGATTAGCACTCTTGTTCTGGCTGTGAGAGGAGTATGATTTCATATATTGTGTTAGAAGATTTTAGTGATGCTTATGATTAGCTTCAGCTGTTCGAGCCAAAAGCAAATCTGTGCAACAGTGTGGTGCTGTAATTAATCAGGTAGAACTAATTTAAAACTTACTTGTGTTGTTGTACTTTAAGAAAGATGAGCTCTGTTAAGCAAGTATTGCGAAAGAATTAGATTCGTTTTTGGCAGGTATGTTTAACATAGCTTCATGCGTGTACCTGGGTAACAAATACATGAGGTACAAGTCACATTTGTGACTGTCTTTCTGTTAGTGAAGCTGTTTCCCATATAAACTGGAAAAATAATATACAGTACTGAGAAGAACTACACTGCATAGGAAAAACACTTTTAACACGTGTTGACAAAGCATTGGCTGTAGCTTGTCAAATATTATAGAGACATGTGGCAGTGATTCCATGGTGGGATTGCCTGCTAAAATAGGCTTTAAAATGTTTCATAAACTCCATTTCTTCTCTAAAAGGAGGCAACTGTTCACATGAAATATGTATAAAGTTTAGACTCTAGGCCCCTTGCATTTGGCAATGAATGCATTTGGCATTCATGAGTATTAAAAAAACCTTTGAATCTGAGACCTTACTGTGTTCCCCCCATAGATAATGTTGCCTGTCATTGCTGAGGTATATCTTTTTAAAGAATTTTCTCTCTAGAATGGACTTGAAGTTTTCATGGAATTTAATTGCTTTGGGTGCTGTAAGTGACTAATACTACATTAGAATAGTCCATGTGCTCTGTGGATACGATCTGAGCCTGTTTGGGGATTGAGGAGGTGGGCACAGCAGGCAGATACTGTCTTTTCCGTGAGAAAATAGTCTTTAAATATTCTTTTGTAGATGTCAGGGTGAGAGGAAGGAAAGTAGAGTGAAATAATTATTTGTATGTCAGCTGTTATTCATTATTTGTCTTCCGAATCCTATCCTACCCCTACTTATTGCCTCTACACATTTAAAAACCTAGAAAATTAATACAAAAATATTTATTCTATTGTAAAGCAAACAGTGCAGTTCCTTGAACAGCATGCTGCCTAATCCCATGAAAGCAATAAAATTCAAGTTAAAACATCTAATAGCATAACTACTACTACTTTTAGGGACCTGTTTTCCTGAAGCCCACTACCACATCACTGCTAATTCTGACGCATCCCATTCGCACATACATGTGACAGTGAAGAGGAATCTGGTATTTAGAAAGATGAAGTAGGATAAGAATTTTTACAGGTAACATTGTGCTTTTGGATAGATAAAGAATATTTAACTTCTGTATTTGATAACATTATTTCAAACATTATTTGCTAGGTTGTTTATTTTTATGCATTTCTTTAGTTTTACCCAGTAGAACCCTCCAGCCAAATTTACTTAGTGATTTTGCTTTTGTAGCAGGTGATCCCAGCAATGGCAGATACAACTGTACCAATAACCACAGATGCAAAGGTGACTATTACCTTAATGTTTCTCTGAAGGGTTAGTCAGGATCTTGGAGGATGTAAATGGCTCTTATGGGGATGCTAATGCAGATCAGCCTGCAGGGACCAAAGAGGCTTTCCCTTTCATGTGTGTTGGTGTGCTATAGCTAAGGTTTCAAGTCAGGCCCTCCAGTGCATGGTATCTGGCATCCCCAAGCTTCCTCTGTATGCCACTCTTCGGAATCACAGCTTTTAAATTGCATTTCATAATTCTCCCCTCCCTGTTCTCTCTGCTGCTCATCTGTGCTCTGCATTGACAGCATTCGGCTCTGAAAATGCTCTTCCTCTTGAATACGCAAGTGGGAATGGTGAAGAGGATCCAAATGTTCTCCTTCAGAGATTCAGGCATTGCCATGAAGTATACAGGAACATGATTGGACACTGGTCCATTTTACATCTGCTGTCTTGAAAGGGGGCATATAGCACCATAACTCTCTTTCCTTGAAGTCCTTTCCAGGCCTAACATCCTGACAATAATAATACAGAAGCATTGTGTGCTATGACAAATAAATGACCACATCCAATGAAATAGTGTGAGATGCTGTCGGATAGATTAATGTATTTTTCCTTTACTTTCTTGGAAATTTTTGTGTACTTCTGAATTTTTTTATGATGTCATATTTTTTTTCAATGTTGTCGTAAATAACACCTGACTGGACCTGAACCAAAACCAGCATTGTAGATATGCCCTTTGAATCAGCACATCCAAGTTGTACAGCTGTGTTTAATAGGCATTCAGCTCTTGAGCTTTTGGGGGAACTCTGTGCTGCAGTTCAGTTTGATGTGGTCGTTACATCTGATGAGTAAACACAGATGGGTAAGTGGCAGAAGTGTGGGACAAGATGGCACTGATGTTCTGCTGAGTCTCTAGGGGGGGAGCTGGCAGCTGAAGGATTGAGTAAATGAAAATGACTGGTTAAAACTGGTCTCATAAAGAGAGGAGCTCTGAGAGCACAACTTTGCAGAAAGAAACTTGAAGAACTTGAGAAACGGCAAGAGTACAGAACCTGAATTTTTGTGGAAACCTCCCTTCAAACTTTGTTTAGGTCTCATAAAACATTATATGACTCAATGGACAACAGAATACAGTGCAAGAACAGCTTGATTACAAAGCAACTGTTGAGAATACCAGTGTTGAAGATATTTTGGTACACCAGTTTGTGCATCCTGGAGGTTATTAGTTGCCAATAACTGTGCAGCTGACCTGACAGCACTATGTAGTGTTAGAAACAAATATGTCTCATGAGTCTGAATAAGAAATGGTGTACTGCACTCAGGGGATAAGTCTCTTCATGAGCCTGTCCCTCTGTTAACCTTTGTGGATTTATGGAGCCAGCTCTTGGTTGCGATTGTGATCGACTCAACTCAAAAGATATTTTTTTAAGTATCCAGACATTGTAAAGCTTAAAGAAAATTGAAATTGAAGCCCATGCAACCTCTTATGTGTAACAGATGGTTTGTCAAAAAGCACTTCTTTTTACTGCATTGTACATGCAAAGAAAGTGAAAATAAACAGCATTGCATTAAGCTTGTCACTGACAAAAGAATCAATTGGTATGGATTGGAAATAGCTGTAAGAGTGAAGGATGGGAAATAAGAAAAAGCAACAGCAGTACATAATCAAAGTAACAAGAAAATGTATATATGCGTGCTTACATTTTTCTTTCAAAAACGGTAACTACTCAGGACTGTGGTCCTTCAAGAAAACTAACAGCAGTACTTTCAGAAGGCTATTAAAGCAAAAATTCAATCTTTCTGTTCCAGGAAAGCATGAAATGGTGGTTTGGATGTAGCTTATAATGTAAAGAAGCCTAGATGACATTTTTCGTTCTGACAGCTTTACCATAATGAAGGCAGAGAAACTGTAAAATGAGGAGCAGTCATTTTCCCTAATCTGCCAAGATATTGTGCAGACCAGCTCCCAGGAAAAATCAATTTAATTTGACTACTCAAAGTAGTGAAAGTAGTGTCTTCTGTGAAGAATATTAAATGGAAAAAAAAGATGGGATCTGTATATGTTTGCTATCTCATATTCTAATTTTAAAAAACCCCAAATCATTGTGAACTGGACATAGTGATTTTTGCTGGTCAGTAAATTAAAAAATTGTAGTTGTCTGCGAAAGCCTTTTTTTCAGAGGAGTTTTTTTTCCACTATCTGGAATCTCCTGCCACTTTTGATGACATCTGAGCTGGTCTTTCTTTTCTGTATTAAGCATCCATCAACACAAATAACCAAACTATGAAAATAATGCTATTTTATTTACAGAGGATTGTATGCAGTAAAATAGATGGGGGGGAATTGGCCTGTTAAGGAAACATACACAGAGAAGTTTTCCAGCTCTGTTGTGAGAGACGCAAAGGCACCACTGAAGGACCTGCGGTGAGGGCAAGTGTTCTGCAGCAAGACTGAGATCTTGTTTGGGGCTTGGCCTCTTTGGCTGTGAGCTAAATGTCCTTGTGGTTGTTGGAAATTATTTTCCTATTCCTGGATACTTTTTGAGACTTCCTAAATTCTCCTGTCCTGCACCAAGAAAAAGCCAAGACTTTTGGTGGTGCTTGGGGTGCAGTCCAGGAGGGAGGCCAGCACCCGGGGCAGAACAGTAAGTAGCATTGGGGTGGCACACCTGCCGGAGGTGGGCAGCTCAGCCAGACCAGTCACAAACTGAATTTTCCCGTGTCCTCAGTCCATTCCCAGAATATTGCACCATTTCCCTTTCTGAAAAGGGAAAAGCTTTCTGTCACCCTAAAGCTCCAGTGAATGGTACACTTTGAAAGATGTGAAAGTGGAAAAGGGCAGTCAAATTTTAAGATATGACCCATTAAAAAGAAGTTCTGAATTAAAGTTGACATCCTTCTACTCTGTTCTCTATCTGTGATAAAATGTGTCAGCCTGTTCCTCAGGGGTAAGCACTTCAGTTTTACTTTGTGCAGTCAAATTAAATGGTCCTGGAAAAACCCTACTTTTTTATTTTGGATATTTTTTAGATTGCTGATTGTATATGAAATTAGCAATTACAAGTGACAGTTAAATGTCACATTTTGTTACGGAGTAATTTCCTGAGAATGTTTTAAATCAACCCTGACTCTTGAGTAGTAGACCTGCTAAACTTTTATGTGTGTGTGGCCAGTTCTTTTGAAACAGTGATTTTTACAAAGTGGGGCATGTAATAAAATTCGGGCTTTTCTTAGCACTCCAAATCTGAACACACAAAAATTGATTTATTTAAACTCTAATACTTTTTAGGAGTCCTCAAGTGTTTGAGCTTTGAAAAATATTGGACTGACTTTTTTTGGAGGAGAAATTAATTTTATGACACTTCACCCCGCATTCCCTTTGAAAAGAAAACTTCCATGACAAGAGAAAACAAAAAATGTGTTTTCTGGATTGATTTCATTTCTGCATTTAAATACAAAATACTAACTCTGATGGAGAATACCATCTCTGCAGCTAAACTCTACCACCTATTTAATTATCATAGTACCTTTCAATATCTTCTCTTTTAAAACAAAAACTCCCCGATTTCCAGGGTTTTTTTCTATGTATAAAGCACTGTGGTTTCATGTTTTTTAAGGGCTGGAGTACAGTTTCCCTTGTGTGGTCTTTCCTTTAATTATACATACCTGTGGCAGCATCCCAGTAACAGTGATACTTCATTTCTTTACATATTATTTCTGTTTGCAGCAAGTTCTTTCCCCACTCACCTGCATGCTTCCCATCTTTGATCTGCCTAATTTCCTACAGAAAGCACTCCCATTGTCTATAAAGACGTCTCCGTAAACTTAGAAAGGTAGGGTCTTACTTGGCATTGCACTGGCAAAAGGCAACATTTCATTCATTGCCGTACCTGCTTTTAGAGGAGTGCGGCTGCTGGCACATCTGGGTGGTTTAGCTCCTCAGACTGGAGAGGGAGAAAGGGCTGGAGCAGCGCTCAGCCGAGCAGGGGCAGTTCAAGGTGTTACACTGAATAAACTCTTTCAAGGCTGTTGGCTCTGCAGTGGTTCCTTAATCCTATGTGGCAAAAGAGGAGGATGAAGAAGAAAACTGCAGCTAGTGGGAAACCTGATGCTCTTTAGAAACACAGACGATCAGTGGAAGAGGTTCAAATGACATTTCATTCATTTGCAAGGGAGGCTGGGGAAAAAGAAGACCTTGCCTGTTATGCTGGGAAGTATTGATAATTTTGATCCGGTCAACTTTTTAAAGTTCATTCAGGCTGAAGAGCCTAACTCCAGAACTTCACAGAAGGAATGCCACTCTAGTGTAAAACTGAGATGCAGGATATGAAAGAAATGAATTATGGAAGAGTTAGTGGCTAAGCTAAGCTTTCAGAACTGATCTTAATATTTTAGTTTTTTTAAGGAGAGGCTAGATTGCAATCGGTAAGAGGGAAAGAAAGATGTTTAGGGAAGAAGACCGAAAGTACTGGGAGCTGGGCTGTAGCAAGACTGGGCTGAACTGGGGAAGAGACCATCAAATAGAAATGAGTATGTTGCATTTCATCCATCTCGTACTTCTCAGTCATGGGCCTGAGCAGTGGAAAGGAAGAGGAGCACCTATGTAGAAAGGAGGTGAGGGTGAAGCTTTTCTCCTACTGCTGAGTACTTAGTCCAGGTTCCACCTTGGCCTGGTCCCTGCGTGTGGCTAACGCACACCCCAGATGAGGGAGTGTGGAGAGCAGCTGCTGGGCCTTTTTTTTTCTGCATGGCACTTACTTTCTCAAAGGAAAATATTATGAAGGTTGATCTGACCCTGAGGACTCGATAGAGATTTGGTAAATTAATAGATTAGTAAAATAAGACATAGTTTTGCTGTAATTCCTCTATTAAATGCTCCTGCACGTTTGAAGGCTCTTTAGTCTGTGTTCCTATATGAACCTTGCCCATATGCTGGCTTTGTTCAAGTGTTTGAGTGTCAAGTTTTTAAGAAGAAAAAACTTTTACTTCTTTTTTTTTTTTTCCTTCCTGCATGTATTTGCAGGGTAATGACTTGTACAATGCAAAGTTCTCTGTATTCCTTGAGATGGTGAATCTAGGAACAATTTTCTCCTTGTGGAAGAGTGAGGTGTTGCCAAAACCAGAATACTGCCATTTCTGCTTATGAATCCCAGTTTCAAATCCCAGATGCTTTACATAATAAAGCCTAACTGGGCTGATTACCAAGAGGACTCAGTCATTCAGAAAAATAAAAGGGAAAAATCCCTTTGCTTCATGAAGGAAGAACTGGTGCCAAGAGGAGGCTGAGATGTTAAAAATGCATTTTCTGTTTGGATCTTTCATATCAACTGTCCTGTCTCCCCTTTCTTTCCCTTTTTATTTAAGGCTGGGGATCAGTATTGCTTTTGTGCAGTGGGTGCATGTGGCGGTTATTTGTAAGACCTGTGAGGACCTAGATTATGAAAACCACATTCGGTGGGTCCCTTCCCGCTCTGCAGGAGCCCAGCTTAGGTAAGTCTGACTACGTCTGCAGTGTCTTAGGACAGCGGTGGTGACGTGGATGCCTGTAGCTTCATTGCTTACGCAGTCTATAGAGTTTTCTAGAATGTGATGTTGGGGGCATCCAGAAAAGAGGGTGGCTGACTTGCCTGCCTAATGTTGATCACGTGATATTGCTAGAAAGCAGTATGGGATGTTTGGCACAGGATTCAGCTGC
Organism: Chlamydotis macqueenii; assembly: GCF_036417535.1. Lineage (NCBI taxonomy): Eukaryota > Metazoa > Chordata > Aves > Otidiformes > Otididae > Chlamydotis > Chlamydotis macqueenii. The sequence goes on along the minus strand of NC_141556.1, from coordinate 151,661,478 downwards.
ATAACCATCCATATGCTCTGCCCATTCCCTTTGCAGCACCAATGTGATAGGGCCCATGCAAAGTGTCAGGGAAACTTGTATGTGTTTTAATTTTTTTGTAGTCCTACTTTATATTCTATAAGCAGTATTTTTTCCACTGCAGCTGCTCTCAGGCTCTTAGAGAAAATAAGCTCCTATGGGTTAAAATGGAAGCTCTCTTGTGGATTAATAATTGATTAAAAAAAGAAATGGTGAGTTGCTTTAGGTGGTCAGTTTTCTACAGGTGGTGGGGAGTTACTGGTCAAGTAAATCTGGGTTTTCTACAGGAGCTACACCTATTCAGCATAATTCCAATGAGCCGGAAATGAAAAGGAAATGTGGAAAGACAGAATTTGCGATTATGTCAAATTATTCAGAATAGTGAAATTCAATGCTGAATGCAAACAGCTAGAGAATAAATTGGTTTGGCTAAGTAACTAAGTAGTAGGGTAGGTGAAATTAATTGTTTGTGCAGAGTGATACATGTGAGAAAAGACAACGCAATTTCCGACGCTAGCTGTACCCTCAGTAAGCGACCTTGACTGCTGGTGGGTAGTTCCCTGAAAACAGCAGCAGCTCAGTCAGCACTCAGTGTTGGTCCAAAAGGCAAACAGAGCATTGCAAACAGCTGAGAGGGAAACGGAGAACAACAAAATCCTTATGTCACTGGGTAATCTCTGCTGTGCCTGCTTCTTGAGTACCATGTCCAGTTTTGTTCGCTTTGTTAGAGGAGAATTAGGGTATGCGGAAGCATGGCGAAGGCGGTCAGAGGTATGGGGTTGCTTTTGTACAAATAGGAACTAATTAGTGTAGGAAATTTTCTGTCTGGAAAAAAGGCAATTGGAGGGGACATAACACCACCTCCAGTGGAAGTCTGTATAGTCATGAATGGCTTGGGGAAGTGAATACAGAGTGTTTATTTCCTGGGTTTTTTTTTTTCCACTGCTTCACAAAAGGCAAACTGGGGCACCCAGAAAAATTTCAGGAAGGTAGTTTAAACAAAAGCAGTTTTTCACACAGCACATCATTAAATTTTGGAGATCGAAGTAAAGCGAGCAGAGAAATCTTTAGGTATACTGTTGCAAGTATCTTTTGCTCAGGCAAAGCTCATTACGTGATTATATGTTAATGACTTAAGGTTACAGCTTTGATTCCTCACACAAGGATAGTTGTATGGTATTTCTGGAACATTTTCAAAATAGCTACAATTTCTTGAAAAACTAGGTAATGCTTTTTGGCTAGAGCCCTTTGAAAATAAGAGGGCTGTAATGCTGCTGTGTTTGAACAGGCTTTGCTGGAGACCGCAGCCAAAACCAGAGCAAAGTAGAGTACTGAAGGGAAAAAATAATGTGGTTGTGGCTTTCAAACCTAACAAAAGTTTAGAAAACAATAAATACAGACCTGCAGAAATCAAGTCAAATATTGCATCCATTTAGCCCTGAATGTTGATTAAATTCTGCAATACATTTACTCCTTGCTTATTATTTTTGCAGTTTCACTGAAAGAAACAGGAGTACAGGCTATTTAACAAAAATGTTTTCACTGTATTTTAAACATCTAAGAACTGAAAGGATGTGTGTTCCTCAAATTTCTCTGTAAAAGTATTTTTACACAATGCTGTGCTTCAGTATGAACTCGTCTGCTGCAGCAGGGGCTTGCCTGGGACTACTGAAGTTTTTTTGATAGAGATGATACATTAACAGGAGTTAAAAATCATAATTCCAGAAGCAGATTGAATTTTTCAGTAAAAACAATACATATACACGATAAAAATAATGACGTTTTACCTGAGAAGTGAAAACATCTTCTATTGTGTTTACAGACTCTCAGTGCTAGAACTGGACATCAGTCCTTTTAATCTCAAATTTTAATTTAGCGTGAGATGTGTGGGGATGAAGTGGCACATTTAACTCCCTAATATGATTATTGTGATGACCTGCGAAGGTGTGGGGCGTCAGGTACAAACTTCAAGAGAGCAAAAATTGCAGTAGCTTGTCCCTGAGCTGTACTGATGCTGTTATTTCCAGAACTGTTTTCATTCCCTAGGATCAGATACTGGTTTGATTTTTGTTGCAAGAAGGCTCAGTTGGCTGTTCTTATTAGGAGTTGATTTTAATTAGTTTAAAGGTCTGTTTCTTTACTCTGACTCAAGGTTATTCATGAAATCATGGATAATCTGGTTAGATTCCAGTTGCAAACCAGCAGGGATCCTAATCCCACATTCTCTGGTGAAGTATATTGAAAATACTGTATTTCTGTATCCTTCAGTAGAGAAACTTCACCTAAGCTCGTTACTGTATCACTCCAGAAATGGCTGCCAGATTTCCATGAATGGACATGATTCAACAAGTACATGATTACAAAAGAAAAGCCTTATTATAGGTAAACTAACTTTCAGCCTAGCTAACTGAAGCCTTTTTCTTTGGTGCACTGCTTGTCCGTTGCATGTTCTGGAGTTGTTTGAAGATGTAGAAAGTATAATATAAAGTGGCAGTGTTCGTATACCTGAGCTTTAACTAGCGTATTACAGTTCTCCATTCATTTTGCACAAGTATAAATAGATAATAATGTGCATGTGATCCTAAAAGTTGACTGGCTGATGTGATAGAATTGATCAATACATTTGTATCTTGCATTTCATTTGTTATTTCACTGAGAAAATGCCATGGAAAGATGGAGGTAGACTTAGATTAGATATTAGGAAAAAAAAATTTTACAATGTGAGTTGTAGAACACTGGAACAGGTTGCCCAGAGAGGTGGTGGATGCCCCATCCCTGGAAACATTCAAGGCCAGGTTGGATGAGGCTCTGAGCAACCTGATCTAGTCGGGGATGTCCCTGCTTCTTGCAGGGGGGTTGGACTAGATGACCTTTGAAGGTCCCTTCCAACCCAAACCATTCTATGATTCTATATGGGAGGCTTAAGCAGTTCGCTGATTCTCCAAGGAAAATCTGAAATTACTATTGAATTGAGGAAGGACACTCAAGGAAGACTAGCATCTTCTGCTCCCGTAGATGCTTGTGAATGAACATGTCTCCTGCACTTGCTGCACAGGGCAACAGTGTAACCTTACAAGTGAATTTTGCTGCTCCATATACGCTAACATGTTGTAGGCCTTTAACTTGCCGCAGTCAACAAGTCTCACTGACTTCCTGATGTATGGAGTTTCTTCCTGGGCTGTCTTTGGACACAGTATTCTGTGCTCAGCCTTTGTTTCAAAACAAGCCTCAGCTATCTGTGCACATCTGTGGACTTGCACACCTTTTCTAGTTCCTTTGCTCCTGCTTCACTGCCTGAATGGCCAGGGCCTGAGCTGGTAATCATGGTCTTGCTGCAGCTCACTTATTCCTTTGCAAATGCAATCTTAAATGACAGTTGTATATACAAAATGCTTTTTGCATATAAAGTGCCTATAGATGCTGTATTCCTATGGTAATACTTTGTTATGCAAAAGCTTGACTGGAGACTTAATTTTTTTTTCATTTCTATTATAGAGAAATGGAAATAGATATGACTCGAGTCATATATAATACATGGAGCTGCTGTAGGCCCACCATACTTGGAGTGGAAATGGTGTGGGATGTTTATAAATGAATTTTTAAATATGCTTTCACATAATTTTATTGGCAGAGGAAGCCCAGATAGATTGATTGGTCCTCTTAAAAACATTTTTTTTAGTTCGTGCCCTCCCTAATGTTATTGTTGAGAGTTATGAACAAGTCATCATAGGTATCCACATATTTTCCTAGGAGCGACTGCTGCTTTTCACCTGCTGTATGTAATCTGTAGAAAATAATCTTTATCCTAAACATCACAGTGCAGTGCTTTTAAGTGTATGGGAAAACATGCCTTTTTCTTTTAGCCATAGATAACCATTTATTTATTTTAATGGCTAAAATATAAGAGTACATTACTAAAACCAATAGGATGATTAGAAGACTGGAAAAATTCAGCTGATCATCAGCAAAACCATGCCAATAATGAGATTTTGTAGGCATTGAGATAATCTTAAAAAAAGGAAAGTTAAAAGCCTCATTGTTTGAAGCTTGTAAAATAGTCTGCATAAAATCACTGAAAATCAATATCGAGGAGCAGTGGTACAGAGAGGTACAGAGAGGCATTGTACGGCTTTCAGTCTTGTAGGATTTTCTGTATTCCTAAAAGTTTTCCAGCGGAGGTGTACCCTCTCTAGCAAATGGAAGTTTACTGGCTATTAGGCTTGCTTTTCCTAGTTACCTTCTGTAGAAGTTCTCTTATATAGTCTCCATACACCTTGTGGGGTCTGCAGATCCTGACACTAAAAACCTTTTGCCTAAGGTGGTAATACGGATTTTGTGGAAATCTGAATATCGTGGAGTTATGGAGACTGCTGGGGCACAACATTTAAGTGGTCAAACTTCTCCAAATAGTCCTGAAGATGGCTGTGGTTATTTCAGTGTTTAAAGAAAATTTGAAGTCCTCAGCCTTCAAAAATGACCATTTCAAACCAAACGTGAAAGCATCATGCGGGCTGGTGAGAGCAAATAGCCTTGGCGTTGTCAGCGGGAAGGCATTTTGCTCCACAGCTACTCACCCTGCAGCAAACTGGCAAGAAGGCAGAAAGGAGCCTGCCGTTCACATAAGCGTGAGGATGGGGTTTTCTGTGAGCTCCGGCTGCTCGCCGATCCCTCACCGTGCTGTCAGTTCAGCACAGCCCTTCCCAGCGCTCGCTGCAGGCTGGGAGAGACTGGTGATACGTCGGCTAATCAACGCTTCACATTAATTCTGGGATTTGAGGACTCCGCTGCGGGCAAACCCATACGCAGAGGAAGGGAGAGAAGTTTTAAGCGGTCCTGCTGTCATCGACATTGACGGCTCTGGCTTCAAGCAGCGCAGGCACTGCCAGGAGGGAACCTGCGCTCCTGCTTCCCTTTGTGCCGAGGGGAATCCATGTGGAGTCATTGAAATGCAGGGCTGCGAAGCACTGCTGTAGTGGTCTGGTTTGGGGGTTGTTTTTTTTTTTTTTTTTCCCCTCCTTCCTTTCTTTCTTGGAGCAGGGGAAGCATGTTTACTGTGGATTCTTTTTGTTTTATCTGAGAATGAGATGCTGGCTGAAAATTGAAGAAATGGCCCTAGAAGAATTGATGCAAAGATTAAATGCGGTTTCCCAGTGTGCTGGTAGGAGGAGCTGCTCGTCTTAAATAATGTGCTGTGTGGATGCTGTTAGTGATTTTGTAGGATTTACAGAAAATCCTGGTAATCTGACTAGCATTCTGTATGCATGTTCTCATTAACGGGAAAGAAAATGTTAAGAGCTTTTGTCACCGGGTTAAACTTTTGTTTCTGTTAACACCAATTAACATTTTTAGTGCTTAGATATTCATGAGGCAAGCTTTAGAAGGTCCTCTTTAATAGTTTTGGGTAGCTGCTAGCCCAGTCAAATACTCTAAGTGGTTCTTGATTCTTTTTTTTTTTATCTCGGGCTCAGCTGTAGCTGAGAAGTGGGGGTAGTTACAGATTTGTCTAGCAGAACAGTTCTGATATGAAGCAGTGAAAAGCTTGGCTACCTGCACGGCACTGCAACCAGTAATTTGGGTGGGTCTAAACTGTACTTTCATGAGAATGAAGAGTTGAATGCATTAATTGTGGTACATTTAGTTTTACATATGTATGGATTAAAAATTCCAGAAGGTCTACTAAAATGGTTTTAGCATTGTAGAGAGATTCTTATGATTTTTGAGAGATTTTCTCATTTTCTTGAAAATGTAAATGCTTATGTGTTCAAAACTGGAATTGAATAGCAGTGCACGATAAGGTGATCTGTGCTTAGATCTGGAGTGTTTTCCTGGCTGTTGCTTATGCAGAGATGTAAATATATTTCAGAATAAAAAGTTACCTGGAAAGAGAAGAGATGTGGTTTTTGCATGCTTTGAAACTCTTTCTTTTGCCCTCTATTCTTGGTCTGTTGACAGATGTCAGCAGTCTTGCGTTTTGTCATTTGAGGTGAACCAGTGGTTTGCTGATACAGATTATTTAAAGTATTATTCATTGCAGTATCAAAACTTGGGATTTTTCGTCCCATTTCCCTGATCCTCTGTTTCCTAAGGGTGACTTTTCCAGCTTTTTCAATTTCCATGTGTTACAAGGAGATAATTAGCAAGATGGCTGATGCTATAGTCCGATGAACATATAGATTAAATGACAAATGTGGAATGAGCAGATAAGCTGCAGCAGTTTTCCTGGATAGGGGAACCAGGTATTTTACCTTCTTAGTAACATTTTTTTTTCTGGGGAAAAGCAAGACTTAATCTAATGAGAACAAGCATTAAATTACAAGTAAAGGTCACCATACATACTATTTTCTCCTTCCTTGTTTTTCCTATGCACTTTTCCCCTGATTATCTTCCTTTTCCAAAAATGTCTTTATTAAATGGTTGGATATTTGTTTTACTGCCTTTTTAAAAAAAAAATTCTGAATGTTTAAGTAAGAAGAAAGCCTGCCTGATGTTTGCTGGGACACAGTGTCTTTTGCAGTTTATTTTAATAATTCGTACATTATTTTTTCCACTCCCTTAAAATTGTTACTGTAGATTTTCTGAGGCAAGATTATTCTTAATAACACATTGTAGCATTGGTTGGGTATATGAGAGCCTTTTCTTGCAGAACTGAAGTACAAGGACCCTCCAGACTGGCAGCAGGCTCGCTGGCTTGCCTGTGACACTGCCTGTCTCTCAGCTGTGCAGATGTGGGGACGCTGTGACCTTCATGTGAGTCACCAGCGGCTCCCAGTGCTGCTTTCACACTTGCCGGCAGGCTCTGACTGTGTGCTGATATTTAGCTTGTTAAACATGCATATTTTTCCAAAAAAGCAGCTGTTACTTTACTGCCAATTTCATGTACATGGGGTTATCTGGTCCCTCTCCTCCCCCTTCTCTTTCTCTTTCTGCCTCTGTAATCCCTGTGTGAGTATTCCCAAGCCGAAGGCATCTCTTTTCTACAGCCAGTGGTTGTATTTATAGGTGACTGTTTCAGTTTTCCTTTTTCAGGTTTTTTTTTTTTCCCTTTTTCCTTTTAGGTTGCTTACACCGTTTCTCTGTTGCTGTCTCCCATTCTTGTGCTACACTCTGTCCTTGGCTCAAATTATCTACTGTCTGGCTTCACAGCTGTTTTTATGTTTTCTCAGAAGCCTTTTGTAGGCAGAGATTTTCTTAACAGCCCAAGATCATGTGCAGGATTTTTCCAAGCCCATTTTTCAATAATTCCCTGCTCAGGAGTAATTGAAATGCAAAGGTTCCCCTGGCTGCTCCATAGTGCAGCTATCCACCTTCAGCCATCAAGGGATTTTCTCCTTTGCCAGACCTGAGGAAAATTACTATTCCTCTTCCTTTGCTTGTTTTTCTGAAGGATACACAGGCAGGCTGAGATTCATCCCAGGTAGTTTTAAGCATCTAAGTCAGAAGGGAAATAAGCCTAAAATCCATGTGTGCTGAAAGGAGAGAAAGGGGCACATTCAGAAGGGAAGTCCTTCCACCTTCTGAGGTGCACTCATCTTTCCCATGACCGGGGACAGGGGAAAGGGGGATGGGAAGCCTGGAGTAGCTCAGCTCCTAACCTAGCATCTCTCCAGTGCCTAAAGTTAGGTATGGTAAGTATGGGTTTGTCTGTCATCTTTTACTGTTTTACCCCAACAGCCTTTCCACCTCTGGCTGCTCTCCTGCTAGCAAGTCCCCTGTGTCAGTCTGGTTCTGGACTGCATGTCCCTCACTGCCACATCAGCGCTTTCCTCAGCCGTCCTTCTGCTCCCTCTGCTTTGACTAAATTCTGATTTGCTCACGCTGCCAGCCCTCATGGTAAATTACTGACCCCTACCTCCTTACTCTCCCATGAATGTGTGATCCTTTCACAGGATCCCTTGAGTGCCTTCCTCCGCTACATTTTACAAATCTGGATGGCTTCCTGTGGCAAAGCATTGATTATTTCTCATCTTGCTCACCTTCACTTTATCCTCCAATGCCTCACAGATGCATTATCTTATCCTTGTGGACATATTTAGCTATTAAGATAAAAAAGATCATGCTCTTTAGTTTAACGTTATCAGCCTCTTCATATCCCTTCTCTGACTCCTGCTCCAGAGTTCAAAACAATCTTGTACCCTCCCCTCTTCCCACAACTAAAAAGGGTGTTCCCATGGCATCTTTCTTTGATTTCTTCCCACATATGCTCCTCAGTCCTCCTGGTCACTTCCCTTCTATCAGATGGCCTCCTGGACTTGGATGACCAGATTATCGCTTTCCCCATTTTCATATAAATCCTTAAAACAAGGCAAAAGTGATTTAAGCAAATTCTTTTTTTCTACCTAAGATGTTTTTTCCATTAGAATTGTGGATTTTTTTTTTCAGGCAAACTGTGAAATTATTATTTGTACTAAAAAAAACCCCCAAACTCTATTTTTGTCCATGATTATTTTTTTTTGTCAGATAATTACATCACTTCTGTTCATTTGGCCATAGTTTTTACTTTTCTTCCCCTTTTTCAGATCTGTTGTGTTAAATTAGACCCTCTTCCACAAATTGCTTGTTTTAGGCAGAACTTCCCCTCCCTGCTGAACAGTAGCTTGGAGGTTGAAGCTGCAGGTTAGGAACAGTTCTGGTCTGGGACCTTATGTACTGTGCGTATTACTGTGTGCCCTGGGTTTTCTGCTTAGGACTCCATTTGCTCTAACTGATACAGAAATGGCGTTAAAGCACCAGCTCTTTCTGTCAGTCACTACTCGCGTTTGCATCGGCACTGAGCTCGGGCGCCTTGCAGTGACAGTGTTGTCTGATGCATGCAAACAGGCAGGACAAATCTGACATGCCCAGCCTAACGCCTGTGGTAGCCCCACTAATGGTTTCTTTCCACCTTGGAAAGGTGCCACTGTTAACAGCTACCATCTGTTTCCTCTCCTCGAACAAAATTTTCGCGCTCTGCAAAAAGAAGAAACATCTGCAAATCAAGGAAGATAAACATGTGTGTAGTTCCCTAGTAAATATGTGTGCAGGGCTAGTACTTAAAGTGCAGGCACTGTGCTTGAGCCATTTCAGCTTTGGTCAGTTTTCAGTATCTCCAAGTTTTCTGTCATATTCACAATTTAGGCCAAAACTTTACACTTCATTTCCCCGGCTTTGTCTTATTGTCAGGCAGGCTTTTGAAGTTTTGAAGGCTGACTCACCTGTCTTGACAAATAAGGAACAGATGTAGAAGAAATGTGCTCGCATACCACCTCCAAGTGCCCAGCATCGCTGGAAAGAGTGGGCTTGCTGCGGGGAGCGATGGGGACACGCTCAAGCACACTGAAGGGACATTATAAAGTTGTGGGTGGCTGGAAGGACCTGTTCTCTGTGTCCTCCTGGTTCCTACTCTCTTGTGAGCTTGCCTGCTCTTTCTTACCCTTGTAGCATCTCTCCTCTGATCACTTAGTTTTCCCGTTTGGGAACCCAAAAGTCTTTCTCTGCATGGCAGAGTGCTCTGTGTGCACGTGTTCGTTTGGCAGGCAGGCAAGTCTGAGCATGAAGGGCATTAAATTACTCTTTGGCAACTTTGTCAGCTTTCTGTATAGCTGGTGGAGTCCAAGAGATCCAGCTGAGAGATCAGAAATGATCGGGTTGTTGGTGCCTCCACAGCGCCCAGGTGGCATTTAGTGGTAGTGGGGGATGCCTCTGTCTGGTATGAGCTTGTTGGTCCTGCATTTCAGCTCTCCTGCTCCCACGCTGAGCTTAACCAGGAAAGACGCCTTCAGGCATGCTCTTCCTGTCATGAGGTTTAAAATTTCGAGAATAAGAGTGGGAGCTGCAGTTGAACAGACACAATTAAGCAATTAGGAGTGGGTTGCTCATGTTTTCCATGAGGATGTAGTGTTACGGCTTCTGTGAGCACCTACCTATATGGCATCTGATTCTTGGTATATTCTAGCCTTACTCAAAATCTTTATTTTACTACTGAAAAAGCTGAATCTAGTGAAGCTGATGGGACTAAGGTTCAAAGTTGGCAGCAGTCTTGTCCTTATTAAAGAGAGCTGCCTTTTTGGTAATCTGAGGAAAAATGTTTTGATCAACATGAAGATTGATTAATTTTTATTTTTTTTTTAACCAAACTGTTGTTGCTTAAAAATTGCATCCCAAAACATTTCAACTCAGTAGGGGTTTTTTTTCTTTTTTTTTTTTTTTACATGCAATTAAATAAATAAAAAATACCCACTTGATTTTATATCCATGTGCACCTCTTGGGACTCTCAACAATAAAGACCCCTCTTAGCATATTATCTACCCCAATCTTTCACTCATTTTAATTGCAGTTGCTGAACTACAGTAGGAAAATTGCAATCTATTCAGATATCTTTCAACAGATGAACAGGAGATCGGGACAAAATAGGCATTAAACAATAAGCGGTGGCACATTTGGAGTGGCTTTTCAGAGGACTGCAGGATGCATAATTGTCAGTCTCCCATTCAGTCTGTGGACTTGGAGTACATATACTTAAAGCTTGCAGAGCCGAGAAAGCCCCGCCTGGACTTAAGTACTTAGTAATATTAAAGACAAAAAAAAACCCCTGTTACTTTGATGCATTTTTATTACCATAGTGACTCAGAATACTTTCTTGGCAAGAGTGCCTGGCACAGCTGCCTGCCACACTTACAACCGCAGAGAGCCAAACGGCAAGATTACCTCGTGCGTAAGAGGGGACTCCTGCAGAAAAGGAGCAGCACAGCGCGTGGGCAGGGATGTGATACTTACACAGGCTGCGTCGTCTTCAAGGCGTTTGTTATAAGCTGATGTGTTGAGCAAAGCCAGGGAGCAGGAGGCGTTTGGGTCACTCACCTTTTCCTTTAATGAAGCAGGTCAAGTCAGCTACAGAAGAGACTTGTGATTTTGTTGTTTCTGAGTCAGCCCAAGAACTTCTTAAGGTTTTCAATATCTAAAACAGGACATTTCAGCTGGAAGTTTGAGCCTGCTCTTTGACAATATCTGGCAAAGCCACTTTAATTTTGTTTCATTGTTTCTTTTGTCTTGTCATAGTAAATATCAGCCAGATAGATACAGTTTTATTTCAGACAGAAAAAGCATGATCTTGGATGCTTTTATATGGATTAATCACTTACAGGTCTCTTGAGGTGAGGCTGCAATACCATGTTAGATACTTTGACCTCACTTTACATTTTCCAGTTATCCTTATAGCTGTGTAGTTTGAGCATCAGCCACCTGGCTCACCACACCTAGGGATGTAGGCATTGTAGTTGAGGGAAACTTTCTGGTAGTCCAGCCTTTAACATTGCCTTTAACAGCACTGTGGGTGCAGCCAGCTCAAGCCTTGTGGAACAGTGGGTGTAAGCACTGGGCACAGGTTGGGAGAGGATCATCATGTTGGAGGCTGACTTACTACACAGTCTGGGCAGTTTCAGACAATAGATCTCCTCACCCAGAGCAATCTTTGATATTAGTTAGATCCTCAGTCTGTTGCTGCTGGTCTTAGAATCATAGAATGGTTAGGGTTGGAAGGGACATTCAGAGGTCATCTAGTCCAACCCCCCTGCAAGGAGCAGGGACATCCCCCACTAGATCAGGTTGCTCAGAGCCTCATCCAGCCTGGCCTTGAACGTTTCCAGGGATGGGGCATCCACCACCTCTCTGGGCAACCTGTTCCAGTGTTCTACAACTCGCATTGTAAAAAATTTTTTCCTAATATCTAATCTAAATCTTCGTCCCTCTATTTTAAAACCATTACCCCTCGTCCTATCGCAACAGGCCCTACTGAACAGTCTCTCCCCATCTTTCTTGTAGGCCCCCTTGAGGTACTGGAAGACTGCTATAAGGTCTCCCCAGAGCCTCCTCTTCTCCAGGCTCAACAGCCCCAACTCGCTCAGCCTGTCCTCATAGGAAAGGTGCTCCAGCCCTCTTATCATCTTCGTGGCCCTCCTCTGGACCTTCTCCAACTGGTCCATGTCCTTCTTATGTTGGGGGCTCCAGAACTGGACACAGTACTCCAGGTGGGGTCTCACCAGGACAGAGTAGAGGGGGAGAATCACCTCCCTCAACCTGCCTCCAGTGGCCACGCTTCTCTTGATGCAGCCCAGAATGCAGTTGGCTTTCTGGGCTGCCAGGGCGCATTGCTGGCTCATGTTGAGCTTCTTGTCCACCATCACTCCCAAGTCCTTCTCCTCAGGGCTGCTCTCAATCCATTCTCCACCCAGCCTATATTTGTGCCTGGGATTGCCATGACCCAGGTGCAGGACCTTGCACTTTGCCTGGTTGAACTTCATGAGGTTGGCACGGGCCCACCTCTCCAGCCTGTCAAGGTCTTTTTGTGGCTTTTGAGTTTTTGTACTAAAGCTTTGAGTTTCTTGAGGACTGATGGGAAGTGCTGTTTGGGTTGTGGTGTGCCAGGAGCATGGAGCTGGCTGTTGGGTTTCCTGGATGGTTCCCTGGAGCAGCGGGGAGTCAGACACGATGAATCCTGTGCTATGACAGAGATGTTAAACTTGGTCACACAAAAGGTGGAACTGACTGCAAGTTTCAGCATGACAGTAAGCTGAAATGGAGAAGCCTGATGATACCCATTCCCAAACGTTTCTATCTTCATGTGAAGGCTGACAGTGTTTGAGCTTAGGAGGAGCCAGTGTGACGGGGCCTCAGGCAGCTGAATCCCTTTGAGGACACAAGGGAAGACAGCTTCCTGGCAGAACATGCAGCTCAAATTGTGACAAGCTGGTAAGGCACAGCGCAGCGGGGTACTGCCTGGTTTTGAGGATGTAGGTGTGTAATGCTGCTCGGCAGCAGTCTGACTTCTTAAAATTAATAATCTGGGCAAATAGGTATTTGACATGTTGAGATCAGCGCTGCTGTCTCGTAGATAGGCCTTCACTTTCCACCGGCACTGTTACTTCAAGGGTCTAAGTTCTGTCCCCCTTTATGAACTTGAGGTATTTGCTAAGTGCCAATCTTACCAAAAGTCTTTCTGTCTTCAGCACTTCGTGTAGCAGGCACAAAATTTGCACCAAGAAGTGACTGTCCTAGCTAGTTCTTCTGTAGTCTCAGTTCTTGTTCAGCCAGAAATGTATCTTCCTTTTCTTTCAACTCCTGCCTATAGCCTGATGAATTTAAAGCAAAGGTGGCTTTCCATATGAAACAACAGGATAACTGATATAAACAGAAAATAATGAGAATACACATAGTTGATTTTAAAAATTACTCTTGAGGCTACAACATTTGTTATTAAAAATGTCAAACGATAAATTATAGCCTTTCTATGAACAGTTTTATGTCTGACTTCTGGGCTGGGCAAAGTGCTTTACTTTGGACAGTATTTTGTCCTGGGCTGCTGGTTGTCACTCCATGTTACCCTGTGTAACTTACCCAGTTGGTTGAGGTTACCTCATGTCACATGCTTATGCTTTAACAGCAGCTTTGCAAACCCAGCCTTGCATCAGCTTTTGGCCTGTGGAGTACACTAAACCAACCAGTGTGTTGCGTGACTCATTTGTTTCCTCTTTCCGTGTTTACTTTGCGTATGTTACTACAGGCATGACGCCTTCTGAAGCAACTGCTGTGGAAAGGCCCTGCCCAACTTTGATATTCCCTACGGCTCTGTATCCTGCTGCCACTGAGTATCTGGAATTGAACTGATTATTCCCTATTTCCATTATCTCAGCATTTTCAATTTTCGTATTTACTGCAGTGAAGAATGAGAGATTCATTTGAATTCATGTGGAGAAATGAAAACTAAGAGTGGGTTTGTCAGATTCCCTGCCTGCCTCTGAGAAGTGTCTGAACTCTCAGGCGGGCGCCTGCTGCGCGGCAGGGCAAAACTTACCCGTCTTGTCCCCTCTTGCTGCCATACACCGTGCACTCCTCTCTCCAAACACCATGTAATTCTTCTGCTGGGTTTTGTTTTCAGCTTCCAGCTGAGTCTGTAACTTGGTTGGTATTACCCAACGGATTTAACAAAGGCAGCTTGATGCTTTCTTTACTTAGCATTTCACTTCTTTGACACATTTTACTCAGACATTCAGCGTATTTGTAATGGCAAAGTACACTTATATAAAATGGTCTATTCTTGTAAAAATACTTCAGAACAAAATGAAAGCTCCCACACAAACATTCAGTGAAACAAAGTAGAGGAAAAAGCACGTTTGTGTTTTAGGGAGGGTTTTTCCCAGTTTGCTTTGAGGATTATTGACAGTGGAAGAAGAGAAGAGAAAGAGAAGGATGGGGTAAGGAAGTATTTGGTTGTGCAGCTTGGATGAGAATAGAAGGCTGGCAGAAACGGGGTGGTATGAAAAGATTTTCTGCATATTTTACTCATAGATAGTCATTTAGTAGGACATGAAGCTGGGCCTCCCATTAATACAGTGTCTGAAACACAATAGCTTTATGTTTAATAGTTATGGAATATGACCTACATACACAGAATCACAAGAGTGATGAAAATTCATCATCATTACTTAATTCATGCTTGAGTAGATGCCAGGCTCTAATTACGAGATGGCTCCAGTCTGGTCAGGACCCAGACGTTTGCTGTGATCCTGGCACAGCTGTTTTTGTCGAGGACAGCGCAGTAAAAAATCCCCTTTCTGGATTCTGTGCAAAGGCTGCTGAGGCTGCAAGTGACCCGTGGGATGTACTTTGGAGTTCTGATGGTAGAGGTTTGAAGGTAAAGAGAAGCAAAGAGCATCTGAGCGCGTTGGAGAGAGCAAGAGGAAGCCATTAAAGTTGTTGATGGTGTTTGAAAATGTTGAGCAGCTTACAGAAAAAAATGGTCATTTCCACATCAGACAAATCGCTTGTGAAGTAATTAATGAAGTAAAGGTAAGAAGAAAATACAAAGCAACACATAGCATTCCCAGCTTTCTAATTGTACACATTCTTAATTTCCTTCTGCTTAGTCTCTTCAGTATTTCTTACCCCTAGCTCACGCTGTACTTGCCTTTCAAGGACTTTGCAACCTGCTTATGACTTTGGTGCCATCGTTGTTTCACAGTCAGATCCTTTGAAGAGAATACACCCGAATCGCTTTGAGAGCACACAGCTCGGAGCGGGAGAGGGATATTAATAGAAACAGCTTCTCTCTGTTGTTATATGAAGACAGAAGATGAATTATTTCAGTGTGGTAGATGGAGGTGTTTTTCAAAGCAGTTTTTTACATTTCTGAAGATCTAACAGGAAATTAAAAAGGTCTGGTAAAAAGCTGGATGGCACAGAGGGCTGCCAGACATTTTGTATCAGGAGAGTGAAGGTATGCATTAAATACTATGTTGTTAATTTTGCACATATCTAAGTTAAAGTAGTACTAACAGTTTCCATCCAGCCTTCAGAAAAGGTAACACACTTTTCTGCATCCTACTATCTGCCTTTTAAAACATGGAAACAGAACAATGACTTTGGGCTTTATTTGACATTATTTTAACACTCACTCACCCCTCGATGGTTCTTTTACTGTAATGGTCTAGGACTGAATTCAGTAAAGACTCTGCCTGACATTTATATGATGCTGCAGGGAACTCTTATCGAAGCTGGTGAGAACAGGCAGAATTTACATATTTGTTCCCTAAGGAGAGTGAGCATTTAGAGAGATCCAGGAGTGGTTTGAAGGGAAATACAGGTATTTGAGACAGTCCTGATGTGCTGCTGCCAAGGCAGGAAAGGATCTGGGTGTTACCATTTGGCATTCGCATTGCGGAGAAGCCCCTCCTGTTCCCCTGCGTTCCCTCAGGAGTTCCTCTCCCATCCTTTCCCATCAAGTAGCTCCTGATGTTTTGCACATGGGCATTGCCACTGGCATCGCTAGTGGCTCTCTCTTGTGCCTCCTGCCTGAGAAGGAAAGCAGGAGCAGGCAGTGGTACAAGAAAAAGGAGCTTTCCCGCTCGCTCATTATCACCACTGCCCTGGACTGGCAGCCTTGCTGGTTTGACAACCAGCCTGGGAGTTTCCGTGACATGTGAGGCGTGTGATGCATGGCTGGTATAGTGAGTTAGCCTTATGACATAAAATAGGAGCAAATGCAGTATGTAGTATTCAGGTTTAAAGATACACATGAAGAAAAGGAAGCAAGACAACTTGTACACCCACTCTCCACTCTTTCTTAACCTTTCTCTCTGCTCCCTGCTCCTGGCAGCAGATCAGCTATGGGGTGGTCGTATGGGGGATATTTTTGCCCATTAGCCTCTGTGGGGCCTCAGAAGCCTCACGTAAGTGTCAAGAAGAGGTAAGCCCATAGCTCTGCTTGGTTCCTGTCTTGTGTGCATCGCTATCCTGTGCAGGGAGCTTGGGCCAAGCTGGGTGCTGTGCCAGGGGTTTGCAGAGCCTCCCCCTTGGCAGATCCTGCCCTACTGCCTGGGTCTGTGTGGGCCACCCTGGCTGTCAGGAGCCCTTCGTCCCATTAAGCCCAGAGTACTCCACAGGCAGCTGCACTGGCTGCAATTTGTTGGGGTAATGAGGTACTCAGGAAGAAGTTGTTAAAAGTATCAGATTTAATTTTGTAGCATCATTAATACTGGAGATCTCAGGTTTTGAAAATTACCATTGCATTCAGAAAATACTTAGGGAGGAAAAAAGCTTAATTTGAGCTATTTATGCCTTTAGAAAGGAATTTTTTGAGAGTCAAAGCCTGACTTTTAAAGTGTGTTGCTAATAGCACAGTAGGCAATGAATTAGTAAGTTATTAAGCTATGAATAAAGGAAACAGTGTTTGTTTTAAAGGCTGGTCATCTGCTCTGCTCTATTTTTGTTACTGGGTATGGCACTGCACAGCCTGACAAGCCCTTTGCAGATGAACTATACTGCACTCGACAGCTCCCCGCCTCAAGTACCTTGTTATCTGTATAAGCCACGGCAGAAAAGGAAACGTCAGGCAAGCGTGGTGGAATTGATCAGGTAGGAACATTCCCAGCAAGAAATAAGGTCAGGCACATCACCGCACAGTACCTTCAGTGGGCTTCAAGAAGCTTTTCTAGCTGCACCTGCGCTTATTTGGGAGACTAAGGGGGGTGTGCCCCATGGTATCTCTTGGCAGCTCTGTTCCTCTGCTTGTGGAGGTGGGAGTCCTCTTGTGGGTCCTGCCCGGTGCAGTTGCCTGGGTTTCCTTTCCTTGGGAGGGAGCAAAGTGGGGGAGGGCTTGGCACTCTGGTGTGTCCTCCCCTGATAAAGTCAGGGCATGGCTAGGGTGGGAGCCCTGGGAAATGGCAGTCACCCTCATGTTGTCATCCGGAGGTAGTCTGCGTGGCGTCTGTTTGATGATGGTCGTAGGTAAACCTGGATATCTGGGGCTGTTACCTGATCTTGTTCTTCACCTCAGTTGGTTCTGTCAGTAAGCAAACTGAAGTTAGGTTATGAACAGTAAGATCGGAAATAGCATTTTTGCGCCAATGTTTTAATTCTCATCTTTGTAACATAATCTTTTTTTTTGAGAAATTGATTGGAAATGGCATAAAATACCACATGGCACAGTGCTTAGAGCAGAATTGTGGGTTTGTGTGGTGTAAAGTCAACACTCGGTTAGCTTGCTAGCCTCTGACAGATGTTAGGTGGTTACTAAACAAAACTGCTGTTTCCTCAAAACAAAAGTTTCTCCTATGAAGCAGTAGTTTGCCAGTAATAAACCATATTATTGCCACCTAATGTATTAGGCCAGTTTACAAAGCAAAACCAAAACCCAACAACAACAACGATTTTTAATAAAGTTCTTCATTTTTAAAGCTTTTTGAAAACAGTCAGTCCCAAACCATTTTGCAAGCACATCTCTTGCCCCAGGTTTGCCCTCAGTATGTGGATTAGAATGTTTTCCTTATTAGAGCTTTAGCCGTGTTTGTAATGAGAAGGCAGTTTTCTGCTAAAGCTATGAGCAGAAAGGAAGCAAGCAAATTTCAGTGATTTTTTTCAAACTGGAATTGATTGTAGTATTTTTTTTCTTATTAAATTTCAACTAAGTACTGAGAAATACTAATTGGAAAAAACTTTTTTTTTTTTGGCCAAAAGTAATTTCATGTAGCAAAAAATTTTCTGTTAAAAAAAATTGCTGGAAATTTATGATTACAGTATTTAGCAAAACAGTACTGTTGAAGCAGAGGAGACTAATATTCTCATGACTGCAAATATAATGTGTATTTTATTTCTAGATGTCATATTCAGAATCACGTAAGCCTGTGAAAAATATTATCTTTTCTTTTACAGCAAAGAGAGTGTAAAGTATATCTGAATAACCAAATTATTATCTAGAATTGTTCTTTCATTTCTAAAAACAGATTAGAGACATTAGACTTGGCTGGAAAAATAAATAAATCATGATTCTTTCTGAAGGCAGCTGACAAAGCATCATAAGTTACGGAAAGAACCTGATTTTCTGTTTTATAAAATTGTGTCATAGGATGCATGACTGAAAAGCAAAAGATAACATACTTGAGGAAGTCATGGGGCTGCGTGCACGCTGAAAGAATTGCCCAACACTGTCCAATTCAAAAGTGGTTCAATTGGGAAGATTATCTGGTGGGAAGAATCAGCTCCATTTTATGGTTAGAGACCATGTATTCTTTTCAGCCTGTTGTCATGTAATTTGCACTTGCTTTATCTGGCTATCAGTCGCCTCAGGAAGAACAATTAATCAGTTAAGTTCAACTTCATACTTTCTTAAAACACAATTGTCAGAATTGGATATACTTTTTCATGAGTGTGATTGTAGTATCACACTCTGCTTGATTATGGAAATTGGGAAATGATGGCCTCATTTGGCTTTATGCAGATGACGTTGGCTCTTTTGGACGTCTCAGCCTTATGATCTGTTTGCATGTCTTGTGAAATACCTTCCCAGGCTACCTCTAGATAACATGACAGAGACGTGGAAGGAGCTCTGTGCCAAAGCACTAGTAAATATTCTAACTAGTTGCAATGTAGACAAAAGATGCTTCTATAAGCACGTTGTTCCTGTTAGCCCTGCTTCCATTGAATTGAGGAATTCAGATACCCAGATAGAGAAATGATTTTGTATGGCATTTTACTGCAGGCAGGTATTTGCATAGGCCAATTTTAGTCTAGTAAAGATGATCTGAGCCACCTTCTGCAGTGAGTGGAGAGGGGCAGTGTCCTCTGAATGCCCATCAGTGCAGAACCCAACTCCTCTGAGCTGCATCTGGAAGGGGCTGCTCTCTCTCTGTCCTGGGAGCCATCAGTGGATATTAATCACCCTTGGCTAAAGTTAAAATGCATTTTTAAACCACATGCCATCTAATGAGACTAAGTTATTGAAGAAAGAGTTCATCCTACCCTTTTTTCCTCTCCCTTGCCTTTGGCTTCGCATGGTTTCTCTTGCATCATGTGAGAGACAGGTACCTGGCAATTGTCTGAACAATTGAACTGGTTCAGTTTGATTCAAGACAAAAATGTTGTGGGGTTTGGTTTTTGGGTTTGTTTGTTTGTTTGTTTTGTTGTTGTTGTTGTTGATGTTGTGGAGAGGAGAGAAGAAGTGTGCTTACTGTCAAATCTGTAGGCTGCCCTGCCTCACTCTGTGGTCATCTGAGCTGGTACCAGGGCAGCAGCGGGAACACATGGTTATGGCACTGGAGGAAAAAGGATGGGGTAGGACTGTCACTTCACTAGGGCTCTGCAGTTAATCCAGAGGAGAAACAGTGAAACTCCTGGTCTTTGTGACCGTCTCTGATAATTTGTGTTTCCTGGGTTACTGAGTCAAGTACAGTCATTTCCTTAGAAGTTTACTTGTCTTGGTTAACCTCAAATCTGAAACAGGTATTTTGTGGTAGAACATTATGGCTGTTGGTTCATTGTCTGGCAAAGCAGAGAGACGCTTCTTGATCTCTTTGTAACAGTACTGTGAGTGCTTGATTTCTGCAGAGATCAGCATGGATCCACTGCCCGTTAAACTCAGTTTCTGGACTGAGACTTTTGACTTCTTGATGCATGCCTCTGTCAGGGTTCAAGTTAGTAATTCTGAGCTCACCAATTATCATGGAGTTCATTTCAGTGGGTGTAGTACCAGGCTCTTAGTCTTCCATGTTGCATGAATTAGAAACGTGACATTTCTGCTCAATCTCTCCCCTGCCTGTGACCAGACTGCTGCACGTTAAGGTGTGATATCTGTACACAGTTTGTTTTTACAGAAGATTTACTTTCACTGCTGTGAAAAGTAGCAATAGTTACATTTCATATGGCATCACTTATTCAAACTGTTTTGCAATATTCTTCATGCCTCTTAAATAAATATGGGTCGCCTCAAGCAATATTTTTCAACAGGCTTTGAAGATGAAAACTGTATAGTTAGAAATTACAGGGAAATTCAGATTTCTCTTATGTGTAAACCAATACTGGAATTTCTTCCAGTAACAGATTTTTTAACTCACAAGGTGAGTAAATAGGGTGCAGGTGCAACCAGTGATTGACTGAGACTCTGTGTTTTCCTTTGCATCTTGACCTTGCACTATGACTGAAGAAACCTGCAATAGGACGGTGACCTGGGAAGGCACAAGACTGAAAGCTGAATGTACAGATTGTGTCTAAAAGTGTTATTTTCGGTTTGACATTTTGTTGTTACTTTAGTGAGCCAGTAAGTTTCTCTTCCTTTGTGATTCAGTGGATATTACCAATTGCAATTTACAGTTTTGCCATAGCTGAATCCAAAATTAAATGGCAGAAAATAATCTGAAAAGCATTATTGCTTAAACTAAAGTAGAGACAAAGTGTACATTATATTAGTAACAGCTTTTAAGTATCTGTAAGTGATCAACCACAACAATAAGAAGAAATAGAAGCAATTTTTTTTTTTCTGAGGCACCAAGCCATCTGTGGAGAGCTATGAATATTGTTAAGGTTTGCTGTTTATCCTGTTCTGACCAAGAAAAGCCAAATTGTGTGGCAGCTGCATGCTGTTTTGCTAGCCCTGATATGAAACATACTTGTTATATGTTTATTTTTTCCATCTAGAAGTCTATACTCATAATAAACATATCATGCAGCACTAAATTATTTAGTTTAAATGTTATCTGAGAACATTTTGGTCATTTACAGGTTATTAACTTTTATTATTTATTTATAATAGTTGCAAAGTTAATGTGAGAAATACATATTTTATACTTCCTATTTTGTGTATGCTATCAGTTCCTGTTGTGTTGCAGTTTGATGAGAATATATTCAAGCCCTCAGATTTCTTCTTTCAGTTGGAAAAGTGCCTTAAATCATGGATTTGAGGCGTAAGATACACTCTGAAAAGCAAACAAGGTGCATCTAGGTTTGTCCGGCTGCCAAATGTTTGCTCCTCCAGGGCCTTGCATTTTTTGCTCTGTAGGCCACTGATTGTCATCTGTAAGGTCATAGGTAACTCACCAAGGTATTGTTTTACCACACTTGATTAAAATCTGTGTCCCTAAACAGTCAGTACTTGTAATGTCAGAATAAGCTGTAATTAGGTTGTTTCTTATCATGATGTCTTGCTGGCACAGGTGCACTGCTTGCTCTCCACCTTTTTCTCCTCTTCCCTGCTTCCATGGTAGGGAACATTTCTTCATTGGCACAATATGAACAGGATGATCCCAAGACTTGCTTGTCTGTTTTCTTTAATACACTACAGTATTTCATTCCAAGTGAAATATCTGCTGCACCCTGCCTCATACTACACCTCCTCTCCCAGTGCCTCTGTCTCCTCTGCCCTTACCCTCCTTCAGTCCCTGCTGCCCTCCCCAGCCTCCCCTGTACTTTGGTAGGGCAGGCTGAGGACCCTTCCCTTCAACAGGCCTCCTCATAGTGTCTCCTCTCACGAAAGATGACTCTTTTTGCCCAACATCTTCCATCACCAGCCTCTTTTCCCCTCATGCTGCAGTCTCATTGACCGGTCTCCCCTGATCTGGCAGGCTCACCTCCATCTTGCACCAGCAGCCATGTTTGTTCTGCTGGAGATCTGCTTCCCAAGCCTGGTGGTCTTTTGCTAGTGAGAGGAGAGAAGGGCTTGCATCAGGGAAAGGAGTGAGGTCCTGGCCAAACTGTGTGTTTCTTGGGAGCCATGGTGAGCCCGGAGGCTGGAAGTGCTTTTACCCTTTCCTCTTGCTGTCGTTACACCAGAGGTTATGGGCTTAACACACGTTATCGATAGAAACTACCTTCTGGGTATGGTGGAGCTTGTTCTAGGTACTCAGAGGGGTTACTGCTGAACTTAAAATCAATGACAAGCCATGACAGTTTGTCAAAATCAGAGAATGCTAATACAGTGTAGATTAGAGGTGTGCAAGGTCCTGCACCTGGGTGGGAGAAATCCCAAGCACAAATATAGGCTGGGTGGAGAATGGATTGAGAGCAGCCCTGAGTAGGAGGACTTGGGAGTGATGGTGGATGAGAAGCTCAACATGAGCCAGCAATGTGCCCTTGCAGCCCAGAAAGCCAGCCACATTCTGGGCTGCATGAAGAGGAGTGTGGCCAGCAGGTCGAGGGAGGTGATTCTCCCCCTCTACTCTGCTCTGGTGAGACCTCACCTGGAGTACTGTGTCAAATTCTGGAGCCCCCAACATAAGAAGGACATGGACCAGTTGGAGAAGGTCCAGAGGAGGGCCATGAAGATGATAAGAGGGCTGGAGCACCTCTCCTGTGAAGACAGGCTGAGAGAGTTGGGGCTGTTCAGCCTGGAGAAGAGGAGGCTCCAGGGAGACCTTATAGTGGCCTTCCAGTACCTCAAGGGAGCCTACAAGAAAGATGGGGATAGGCTGTTCAGCAGGGCCTGTTGTGACAGGACCAGGGGTAATGGTTTTCAAATAGAGGGAAGTAGATTTAGATTAGATATTAGGAAAAAATTTTTACAATGAGGGAAGAACACTGGAACAGGTTGCCCAGAGAGGTGGTGGATGCCCCATCCCTGGAAACATTCAAGGCCAGGTTGGACAGGGCTCTGAGCAACTTGATCTAGTTGGAGATGTCCCTGCTTCTTGCAGGGGGGTTGGAGTAGATGGCCTTTAAAGGTCCCTTCCAACCCTAACGAGTCTATGATTCTGAGTCTATGACTATTTGTCAGGGCGTAGAGGAAGTGGATCCTAAATCTTTACTGCCATAAAAGATTGCATCACCCGGTGCCTAACAATAAAGACTGCTTTCCGAAGTCCTTTGTTAGAGGGGCCCCCTTCAGAAAAGAAAGGAGATCTTGTTCAGCCAGTCCTTTAATGACTATGTCTGTCTGTGTGCATTTGGGGGAAGGGGAGGGTCAGATAGCCAGATGAATTTTAACAGAAAGTCTTTGTGTAAAATATATGGACATTAAGAAAAAAAATCTTTAAAATTAGTTTTCAAGAAAAATGTGGAGTTACAGGGCAAAAAAAAAAAAAAGAGTATAGCAGTATTTTGTTCCGTATCACAGTTACTTTGTAGTCAATACTTGGAGGATAATACTTCAAGCCTATTTCAATTTTTCAAACCTATTTCTGATTAAATTTTATTTGAAAGAGGTTGTTCAGCTGCATGTGTAAGACGGTAAATACATTTAGAAGGGCTCAGAATTATGAGGAATTCTGTTTTCTGTACTTGTCTTCATCCTGTGGAGAGGTAATTTGGAGCTGTGAGGTATAAAAATTCAGCAGCTGAATATTGTTTCTTAGTTCTTTATTTCTTGAGCACCATAGTAAGAAGACATAATCCTTCATTTAAGCAAACAGAATAGAGCTGATAATTGGAGACCTGAGGATTTAGGATCTGTTCATTGTTTTATAGCACTGTCCACCCATTACAAAAGAATTTATAATTTATTCTCCTACTCTGTGATAACCTAATCAGCTGCCAGCACTTAAAAGTTCTGCACACTTGTGATTTATTCAATTCCATCCTACTAAAAGACAGAGCAGGGCTTTAATTGCCTTTCGTGAAGAATTCTGCCAAGAGGGAAATGGAGCCTCATTCCTTCATTTGCAGCCAGAAATTGCTTACTCTGGTAGCTCTGAAGTTTGTACAGACTTTAGATCTACTTTGAATACATTTGCTTTAGCTCCTTTTAATGTCTAAAAAATTAACACAGACTTGAAGACTGCTTTTCTCTCCTTTGACAAAGGAGTTTGGCTATCATGCTTATAGTTTCTGTACTTTCTAACAACTGTTAAATATGTAGTGCTACATCATTTATCTGCCTGCGTGTGTGTACAACTTGTGAATAATTTAATGTTTTACTTTACCACTTGGCCTCTTCGCATAACTCGAAAATGAGGAAGATAAAATTCTTCTAAATTATTAATTCACTGGGAAATTGAAACAACTGATATAAATTAAACACTGAAAATGGTTCCCTTTTTCTCTGTGGGAATCAAAGCAGTCAACACATCTGGATAACAGCAAGGGAGCTAAATGAGCAAGATGATCATAGAATAATTTAGACTGGAAAGTAGAATAATTTACATTGGGAAGGACGTCTTTGAGGTCATCTAGTTCAACCACATGCTCAAAGCGTTATTATTATGATCATGCTCAGATGAGTTCCAGGATGGAGATGTTCCAGGAGCCTCCTGTGTCCTCAGGTGTGTGAGCAGGGCACATGGGAGCTGTTGCCTGGCTGGCTGGTGGGATTTGGTGGCAGCCTGCAGTGTTAAAAATTTTTCCCACTGGGTAAAATCTTTCCAGAAAAGTACATAATTGCTCCAGTGCTGTTGTGGTAGAGTTCATTTCTTGAGCAAAAAAATTTCCTGCTTACTCTAAATGGAACTTTAATAGATCAAAATACAGTGACTTTATGAAGGCTTTTAGGTCTTACTACTTAAAATAATCTGGTTTTGTTAGTTTTCTTAGTAGCCAGTTGTTTCTTTTAGTTATTTACTGGTTTTTGTTTTGTTTTACTACCTCTGTATACTATACATTGTAGTAGTTTTCCCAGGTTGGTTTTAAATGTTTGAAGATAATTAAATAGTTGTATATAGGGAAATCTTAGAAGATATTATAAGTATCCAGGACAGCAGCAAAGTCCAGGCATGTAGCTGCAAGGCAGAGTGCCCTGCCACTAAAGTTTGGTGCAGAAAAGCTTGCATGGTATGATTAATGGTTTAACAAGGAGCTTTGGTTTGATTTGGGAGCAGCTGGGTAGTTCTGAAATGTTTGTTTATCATTTATCTTTAACATGAACTGCAGCATCTGTGCCTTTTCTTTCTCATTTTCTTCCCTACTTCTGACTCCAAAGATGTATCTGGAAATCCCATATGTTCTTCTGATTGGGAAGGTCAATATACATGATGCTTTCCAGGTGCAGTGCCTGTATTTAAGGGTACAAAATAAAAAATATATTGTGCAGACCTGTGCATTACTAATAGAGGCACCTGGTGCTGGTGGCCTCTACACATCACAAAACTGAGCAAAGACATCAGCTCCTGTTACCAAGTCTCCGACTTATGTTTGGTTGCAAAATGAAAGGACCACTTCCCAAGACGAGCCTGTCCTTGGGTTTGGAGTTCTGCTGCTCATTATTGAACACCCTGCTCTGCTAACTGTTGTCAGTCACACAGGTGAAACACTAGAGGTTGTTCGGAGGGCAAGGAAGTTTTTCTGTGGGGAGGGCAGGATGTGTGCAGGGACTAAAACACACACCGTTTAAATGCACAGGGACAGTATATATGGCATGGTGGATGAAGCAGTGAGAGCAGGATCAGAATTGTCACTTGGAAGAGATGCCAGCTTTCTGGAGCAGATCACCCTCCTTGAAGATCCCAGCTGCTTCATCCCTGAGACCAAGTCCCCAGTATCATTCTTTTAGTGTGAGGGTTGTTCCTGCCTCTTTCTGAGTAGTTGCACTTTCAGTGTCATCATCGTCTTCCTCACACAAACCAGGATTGATCGAGTCGGTTAAGGATGAAGACTGAAGCAATGGGGTAATGATTTTAAGCGTCACGCTTTTCAGAAACACAACCTTGATGGACAGCAGGGCATGTCTATGTAACATTTCTTCTGCATGGGGACAAATAAAAACTGCTGGCACCATGCTATCTTTAACTGACAAGTGAGAAGCATCATTTAGATTGTCTGGAAAAAAATAATCTGTGAATCCAAATTTAACAAATGAGACTAAAATCTAAGAGGGAGGAAAGGGCTACTGACTGCAATTGACCTTCGTTTGTACAGCTCTGCGGCTGTGGGGATCTACATTTTGTAACCTCTATTCACATGAGAGAATGTGCAGGAAAATATTTTTGCTGGGGTATAATATTTTATGCAAAGTTTTGGCTTTGTCTTTCTCAGTAGCTTCCATACTAAGAATGTTGGTTTTTTTCAGTGTTTTCATGCAGTGACACTGTGTCAAAAGAGGACCCATGATTTCATCACTGCCTATTTCTACTTTATATATTTAATTCACAAAATCTTCAGTATCTTTCAACATGTGTTGACATAATAATTCATTTGGAAGCTGTAACTCCAGTGATACGTTTGCCCATCATGCCTTTATGGGACCCTAAGTGTATAGCCACAAATAGTAATCACAAGTACTATTGCATTAAAATCATGTGAAGATCTCTGCTGAAGAATCCATAAGAGACAAGCAGAGCTTGCAGTTCTTACATTAGGAAATACTCATTAACAAATATGCCCAACCTGGAAATCAATAGGTATTTGTAATTTCAGCAGCTTTCCACGTGCTGCATTTTGTGCCAGGGTTGTGCCAGGGTTATTGCCTTTAACCAGGAGTCCCATCATGTGTCCTACTTGTCCTGCCTGGAAGATATCATTGTATAATGCACCATGCATCTGCACAAATGCAAATGCCCACACCACGGAAGCAAGAGGGGGAGTTTACTGGGATTGGGAATCTTCTCTTCGGCAGCAGTATGGGGTCAGGTCAGACAGAGTGACTGTGTGATTGTGGCTGTATTCAGTGTTGGTGCTTACTTGTAAGATGCTATAGATGGAACAAGTTTCTCAGTCTGTTCACGAATTACAGACAAGTAACTGTGTGTTATACAGCATTTGTTTTACTTTTTCAGAAGGAAACTGTTGATTCTTAGTTGTCAAAGAGCTTTTCATTTTTAAACTTAAATGTGGACTTGTCCTAGTCCTTTGCAGTTCCAGATGGCGTAAAGACCCTTGGTGTCTCTCTCACTGTGTTTAGATGTATTTGTTTGAATGTCTTTAATTGTGACTGTGTAATTAAAATATGTCTATTAGAACTGACTAGCTGATAAGCAGAATGAGGCAAGCTACCTCTGAACAGCCTAAAACTTTGCCTGTCTAGTAAACTGATAACTGTCCTACAGGTAACACCCTTCATCCCAGTTCAACTAAATGTGTTTATCTGTATACAGGGAAAATCTCATTTTGCTGGAGGCCTACCTGAGTGATCATTGAAACGTGCAGTTCATGAATTCTTTATTAAAATCTCACTCTTTCTCCAAACACTTACATCATTCATGGCTCTTGCACTCTTATGGCCATTTCAGAAAGTTGCAATAGAAAACCTACTGTGCTGCAATAGAAAACCTAACACTGGCCTGAGAAAAATCATATTAGGTTCTTAAAAACTAGGGATTTTTATAGCATTTCTAAAAGGTCCCTAAAAGGTATTACTTATAGCTGCATACCAGCTTTGTCAAGTATTAATAGCAGTGTTTCTTTTGTGCTGAGGGGATTACTGCCATATAAATTTGTAATTGGTGTAACAGTGCATGTAGGAGAATTTCAAAGCAGCTACTCAACTGAAAACTCTTTTGCTTTATTAATACCCCATTCATGGAGAGTCTAAAGAGGAAGGATTGTGAAGTGTGGAAAAGAATTAAAGTCTGACAGGGAAGAGGTGAGAGCTGAGCACAGGATCCCTTGGGCCCAAAGCACATGGCAACAGAGAACATTTTTCAGAGGAAGGAAGTTACGGTAGCAGAGACCAAAGGCTCAAAGGGTGCTTCTGGTCTGCGGAGGCACGACAGGACAATGTCATCTGTTTATGTATGTGCACAGCAGCAGTTTCTCACTGCACACATTAGATTATTGAGAACACCATAAGCTATGGCCAGGGCCCGCTCCTGCTGGGAGCTGTGTAGATGCGTAGACCCTGTAGCAGTCTATACTCTATTCCACACTTTGTAATTGTCAAAGGTATTGTCTTCAGGAAAAGACCTTCTGAAAATCACCCAAGTAATCATAGACTTTGCAGTGTCCTGAACCTCAGCAAATTGGCCTTTCTGAACAATTGAGAAACACATTCCTAAGTGGTGAAAGAGGCTGCTCTGTCTCCTATAGAGAAATGAAAGAAGTGCAGGTCTCGTTAGTGAGCTGATCACTAATGTCAAATGTGTCAGACCTGGCTGGGGAGAGCAGCAGTATCTGCCCAGAGTGCAAATGCATACAAATGCCTTTTCTCTCTCTGGCCTCTTCTGCCAGAAATCAACCTGATGGGGAAGTACTGTGTACCTGCTGTAGTTGTTAAATATAGAACATTTCAACTAGAACTGCCTTTGAGCATAATTAAAGTATTCCTAAATTCCAGCCAAAGTTCTTTCGCCATAAAATTTTGTCTTTCTTTTCCCCAGCTGATTCTGCACAGAGCTGTTTGCTGGAAGGTCAGTCAATGTTGTTGACTGCACATATTTTTATATTTTCATATGTGTTTATATAGATATGTATGTGCACATATATATGCACATGTATTAGATGCAGATGATTTTTGAACGGTGCTTCCGCTAGCGTAACTTAATGTATAAAGGCAACTACTTACCCTCAGTTCCCTAGTTTGATTATTATTATTGATTATAGATGTAGCTGGCATGTGATGAGAATGACCACTGTGTCCCAGGTGTATGGGCTAGGAATGGCCAATATGCCTGAAACTGTAATATCTTCACAGGACGTTGTCAATAAAGCTGTATTTGATAAACCATTTTAAGCCACTTCTTTTCTTTGCCATTGTTTTATCTGGTTTACATCAGCAGCTTCCCCTTGCTGTGACTTTGTGGTGTGCAGGCACAGCTGTGCAGTGACATCAAAGGTCTCCCATCACTTTTCTTCCTCCTCCTTTTGCCACAAAAATCCCCTCTCTGCAGGACCACTGCCTGTCATGGTCATCTCCCTGCCTTGTGTTGTGTGTGCAGCAGCGGCAGTTGGGTACTGAACACAGAGCTGGGTTGGTGTGGTTGGGTGAAAGGTGGGCCTGTATCAAGCATAGGAGCGAAATCATTCCCAGGAGTTTCCTAATCTGAACAGATTCCTGTTCTTCACATGCCTTCACTTCTGACCAAAAAGGTGGGCCTCATACCTCTGACAAATCTGTTCCATCCCAATCTGTAATTGTTACTTGCCAGGTCATTTTACCTAATAGAATTTAAGTAAATGAGTGAACTGGTGGTGGCCGTTGCTTAATTAACTCCAATATCACAGTAGCCTTTACCTGCAGCTCTGGATTGGCACGAGGTGCTGATCAGGCTTCTCCCATGTTCCGCCCTCCTGGTCTTCACCAGCGTAAGTGCAGTTTCCTTGCTTTTTCCGAGAACGTTTCTGAAGTTTTGAAATTGATTGCTAGTTGCCCTCAGAAGTTAAAGGACTTACATTAAAGAACAAAGAAGAGCTGT
Source organism: Chlamydotis macqueenii (assembly GCF_036417535.1). Taxonomy (NCBI): domain Eukaryota; kingdom Metazoa; phylum Chordata; class Aves; order Otidiformes; family Otididae; genus Chlamydotis; species Chlamydotis macqueenii. The sequence continues at coordinate 151,631,949 of NC_141556.1, read as the reverse complement.
CTTGTTAGATGTTAAACCGCACTTTGCTTGGCTGGTCATTCTTTTCTAGTTATTTGTCTGATCCACTGCAATTTTCTGAGTATTTTCTATTGCTAATGGTGGAGGAACTTGTTCTTTTGGAGGTGGGTCAAATTTATTGCTAACCCTCAGGAAATTCAGACGTTATATAAGATTGCTTAAATTAGAGGGACAGATGTTAGGCTTTAGAAGTTTTTGTTATCTTGGCAATTAAATATTCACGCTTCCAGAATATTGAAACTCTAATTTTGTATCTTGTGATTTATTTTGTTTATTGTTGTACATTTAAATTATGAAACACTCTGTATTGATTTTAGGATTTATTTGAGTTTACTTTTATTTTGGGAGAGATTGCTTTGAAGAAAGACTGGCAGCTGTGGTTCAGCAGCATAATGTGCAAGTATAAATAGAATGCAAGCTGTCCATTTATCTCAGTCCTGATCTACTTATATTCAGCTGATGCTTATTACAGTGGTGGTTTCTCTCTGAGCAGATACATCCAGTTAGGATTAAGCTTGGGTAACTAACCCAATTCACTCTTGTAACTTAATTCAGGGTTTCTGTGTAGGTCTCTTGTAAAAACAAATAATTCTTTTAAGTCCTGACCTTTAATAAATTAATGTCAAAATATTGAGAATGTTTATCACTGTGTGTGTTTTTGGGAGATACTCTGTTTGTTTGTACTAGCTTTTATGTTTGCCAGGATATATCTCCATTCCTATCTATTTCTGAGATTTCTCCCCACCCCAGCTTCTCCTTGTATGTCCTGGTATTTTATTAAATGTAATTTCAGTTCACAGATTCTCTAGATTACACTATGGGAGCCCTTTCTAAACTTTTTGTTACAGAGAATGTTCTGATAGAGTAGCCTGAAAGTGAAATATAAGCACACCTATCCAATTCTAACAAACATAAAAATAATAAGATACAATATAAAAAAATATACATGTGGCACTTGCACCTTTTTGAAAAGACTTAAGAGATTTAGCTTGCATGTAGTCTTTATTTGTTTTTTTAGTAACTGTTCCATGAAACAGTAATTTTTGAGCTCTGCATGTATGTGTGTTAGATGCAATTCCCCATATAATTTTCATAGTCTCTTATATTCCTCATGCAAGATATCTCTTGCAGTCAGTCCTCTGGGTTTTTATCAGGGATGTGATGCTACTTTTGATACTGAAGTTTTGCAGAAGCTTCTCCCTGTAGGGGCTTTGGGGGAAAAGACAGGAGAAGCAGTACGTACAGATCTGACAGGTGGACTCCTGTGCCATGTGTGTGCATGGTGGGATCTTGAAGTGCCAGGCATGACAGATACTGTGTTTTCTTGTCCATGAGATGCAGTCTTTTCCTTGAAAAACAAGATCTACAATCAAAGAGAAATGGCAACACCAGTGGCAGTGGCATATCAGCAGATACGAAGATTAACTTGTTTTGAGGAGTGGAAGAAACACAGGAGAAATGCTACAGCAGCGTTAATTCTGCTACCAAAGCCTGATGCACTATACAGTTAGGAGAGATACGTGGTCCTATAACAGGAACATTTCAGTGCTGCACTGAATGTGAGGATGTAAGAAAGGGCCTGTAAATAATTGTTAGGATTTAGAGGAAAACTCACAGGAGGGCATTTGAGATGTCTCATAAAGATAAGGCCCTATACAAACAAAAAGATGAAAGGAACTATGAGAGCAGCCAGTAGTGATGAAAGTGATGGCAGTTTCATTTAATGATTCCCAAGAAAACTTGAAGTTATTGTACTAAAATATTGTGAGATCTTCCAGACTCCAAAGAAGAAGGAAAGAGAGAATACAGACACAAGTCAATGTGGCTGCTTCTGTTGTCGATATGAAGCGCTACACCTGCAGTCAGAAAGAGACCTGGAAATGAAGCATGAGTAAAATAAGCCCTGTTTCATTGCCACAGTTTGGTTGGTTCCATCAGGCTGTTTGTAGTCATTTCAAGATAATCATGGAGGTGTTACCCACTGAATGTTACTGTTTATGTGACGTGGAAGAAGAGATAGGTGCACTCTAGTTGGTTTTGCCAACTAACACTCAAAGAATGTTACGATCTTTAGACTACTACGTATTCTGCTAATGCAGTACAGAACAGAGAAGAAATCCTTCTAATAGGAGCTTTTGTTATAGTCGTGCCAATGGCAAGGGAAAATATTCAGATTATTTTCCTGGAGATAGAGGCTGCTGCTGTTTGGAAAACACTGCATTACACCATCTGTTTCCTTCTGATTGCACACCACCATAGCCATTGTTGTGATTAATTTCTTTGCTTCTAGGCACAAATTTGAGTGCTCGAAAGAAGATTAAAAGCTTGTTTTGCGGACAGGGATGTAGCTAATGGCTAGCTTTCAGTAGGATTGTGTGTACTTAACAACTTTACAACTCAAGTCATCAATCTTCTGCGTGCATTTGATACATGGAGAAAGTAGGGAGAGCGTCCTTTTGCTTCATTGTAATAATTCACTGTGGAAATTGTTGGTGAGGTTTCTACCGTGTGCCATGAGTGTCACCGCACACCCAAAACACCACTGTGACAGAGTCACTTTTCTAGCTGGTGACTCAGCTGCTGGAAGCAGATGCGTACTTTCATTGGCGTCCCACTCAATTGTCAGACCAGGTCCTTTGGTCGTGAGGCTGGTGTGCCCCAGAAACCCCAAACAAGTAGCAGCCTGCCAGCCAGGAGGAAAGCCCTGATGGTTGGCAGTCTGCTGCAAGCATCTCCTGGTTACATTCAGTGCCTCCACTGGGATACTCCGCAGCAAAGAGCAAGTTGCAGTTGTGTCTCTGCAGACGTTACTGTTCCACTGGATCTGACCAGAACCACTGCTTTGTGCCCCCGAGTGACGAGCAGCTCCAGAAAATGTGGAATTTTGTCTAATATGGATGCTGTGCCTTACTTCAGTTCCTCCTTTGACTGAACCCTGAGTATATAATACAGTGGCAGTGCATAGCATGGTGGTTTTCCACCACTAAGCTGTTCCCTTCCTTCCTTCCTTCCTTCTAATTCCTGTGTCACTTAAATAAGCCTGGTAGGCCTTTGATCCGGGATGAGTAGCACAGCTGCATTATGCAGTAGTCCACCTGCTTAGTATAGTGAATTTGGAAAACAAGTGATATTTGCATCAAATACATCAGATTCTGTTTATTTTGATACCTTTCTTGCTCATCAGATTTCAAGATTGTCACATTTGCCTGTGATTTCATGTTGAAAGTCAAACATTTTCCAGCTAAAACTATGATGCTTCTCCTTTGTTAGCAAGGTATATTCAAGCTAATATTTTGTAATAAGTTAGTAAATATTTACTTCAGGTTTTCAGTAAGTTAGTTAATATTTACTTCAGTATGACTTAAGTAAAGGTTGCCTGTTTTAATTTGCTTTCAGAGTAATGATAGTTGGTACACTGTATTTCAAAATGCTTACTTCTCCAGTTTGATGTGCGTAACGGTATATATTGGGGTTGTGGTGGATCTGTGGCCATCCAGGACATAGTTAAACAGAATTGAGAGGAAAATGTTGACTGCCAAGTAAAGCAGCATTATCAATTTCCTCTCTCCTGCATTGAAAGAGACAGGGGGAACAGACAGTGTAGGGTTTCCTGATATGTTTTAAGAAAGCCTGGGATTCATTTCCCCTCCCTTCCTTCCTATTAGATGTTTGTTAACTCCCAGGAAGATTCAGGTTTTTCTTGTGAGACCTCTCTGCTCACATATTCTGGAAATGGGCTTTGCCTTTGAGGGGCTCAGTCCTCACTGCCGCGCAAGTTCAAGGGCAACGAGACGAGCTGGATTGATGGTGAGAATCTGACTCAGGGCAAACAAACTGAAGAGGAGTTTCTGAGTGACAACATTGTCTTGACAACAGTATTTTCTTTTAAAATGCTGGCATGAGCATAGCACTGGCCCCTGAGGAATACAAGGCGCCTCAGACAGAAGTAGGAAACGCAGCAAGTGTCAGCGTGAGGTTTCTGCCCTCGGAGCCCTGAGTTGTGAACTTACAAGCAGGAACGTGAAATTATAAGAAAGACCTTCAACTTGCCCTTCTTCAGAAGAAACCTCGGATGTCTCTTTGCAATGACTGAACATCCCGGACATTAAGGAGAAGGATGTGAAGACGGAGGCTACAAGTACCAGCTACTTGGGATGAGCAGCGGCTTTGGATCACTGTGCGCGGCTTGAGTGCACGAACAAACTGGATGTTTTGTGGGGGCTTTTATTCAGTGGAAACGGCACAGGGCTGTTAGCTTAAAATTTCATCTGCTAGTCTGACCTGCTTATGTGAGAAGCTGAGCCTCCTTTATTCATACTAGTCACACTGAAAGCAAGCTGAAAGCTGTGGCAAGATGTCCTATCTGCTGGGTGCAGCATGCTAGGAACTGAGAGGGTCTCACAGCTTCATGCAGAAACTATCTTGGCACTTTCAGTCCATTAAGTAGAACTGATTTTTCTTTTTTCTTTCTAGTAAAAACAGATATTGTTTTTTTGAGAAAAAGCACATACTGTACAAATAACTGAACTGCACCCTTTTCCAACTCTCTAAATCTGCATCCTTTTAAAATCTTTTTTGACAGCATTTGAATTTGACAAAGAAATTTTATGTTCCATTGACATTTAAAAACAAAATCAGAGTATCTTTCAGCGCCTTAGAAGAGTGTAGTTCCGAAGAGCTGATTTTTTATTTCCTTTGGTGAATAACTTGGTGAAGATACAGGAATACACATCCATGTCTCAACGACGCCTTTTAAGGGAAGGACATGAAAGTAATTTTAGATTCTTACCAAGATTCATCCAAGTCCTGCATGGCAGACGGCACTCACGGAATAACCCACGCCAAATATGCTCTGGTGAGGCGAATGTGTAGGTGATCCTATAGTGTGATTTATATCTTCATAGAATGTTTGCACTTAAATTAGAGCAGAGTGTGAGGCAAATATGAGCAGTTAGTAGCCTAGCATTGGCCTTACTGATTTTTCAATTCTGATGATTCTTGCAGGAGCTAGTATTTTTCTTAAAGCATACTCATGTGGGGATCTAGCAACTGTTATAGTTAAAAATATATATCTTAATCCATATTAGATATTACTCATGGTTAGGGACTACTCTCTGTCACTAGTACTTACTGGAGAAAAGCATTGTATTTTATTTTTCCTTGCAGTTCGAGGTGTATGATAGTATCTAAGAGACACAGAGTTGAATGCTTTACACCAGCTCCCCTTTGATACTCTAGAAGAACTTTACTGAGTGCTCCGCTCTTAAAAAATGTAACTAATTACACTAAAAAAAATTTTTAACTGTACTAAAAAAAATCAGGAAGCCTCTGGTCTTTAAGTGTAATGTACTAAATTTAGGACTTGCTGCTATTTATTCAATCTCAAACTCTGTTTCATGCAATATGTGGTGTAATAGTATGTTCATCTGATAATTATATAATCTTTGTATTTAGTAAAACTACATTTTGTTGGGCTTTTTCCCTGAAATAGGTTAACCCTGACTGGCTGAGATAAGCTAAAGCAGATTTTTCAGTAATTAATTAATCAATCCTTTCTTGGTTTTATATGCACAGTGACCTATTATCATTCAAAAGAGGACTTTTTGTTTGTTTGTTTGTTTTTAAATTAACTTGGAGCTTATGAAATTGAAATCAGCATAAGCTAAACTGCCTTTATAGGGAAATATGAAATTTTGAAGGCCTTCCAATATTCCTTTCTTTAATGTTGACACTTACACTTAGAAAAAAAAATAGGAAGAGAAAAATTCCTCTCTGGTGGTTCATTTTGCTCAAGCCTTCTTTTGTACTGTGCTTACTGAGTCTTTTGTCGTCTATTTTGTTTGGAATAAAAATTGTTAGGTTTTTTTTATAACCTTTTTTCCATAACTTCCGAAATGGAAAGATTTCACCTTTCCTGACTTACCAGTTCTGGGTATTCATAAAGCCAAGGTTTAGTAGCTTTAGGAGTGCTAACTAATAAATTAGCAAGATTTAACAATTACTTCTGTTCAGCTCAGACTACAAAAAGGTTTGATGTTAATTACTGGTAATCACAGTAAAGTCAAGAAAAATTTAGTTGTATTTTAAACCCATGGGATGCAGTCTTACAAAGCAAAGCAAAACGAAGCCTCCTCAAATTTCAGTCTTACCTTCCTGTAGGATTTGACCACCATTTGGTAGTAATCACATGCCGGTCAAGTTCAAAGTGTAGGCCTAAAAGTTACCATGTGCGCCAGTTATTTTATAACATTTATGTACTTCTGAGTTGCAGGTGCCATTCATGAATGGATTGGAGCTAATTTCAAGTATTGGCAAAGCCTTGACTACATAGGAAAAAACCCCACAAATTTAATATATTGAATACATTCTAACATAGATAGTTTTCCTCATTTTAGCCTAATTTCCTTCAGACTCAGATCCTTAATATAAATCTCACAATGCTATACAATCATCTCTTACTTACAGGTTCTTGTCACTATATATAGGTGTGTATGGTAAGAAAACTGTATGTTTTTGTAGGAAGCTGTCTGTCTTCTCTCCCACCCATCTTTATTATTATTCTCAAAGTCTTTTTGATTGTGTTGCAGCATTTTCTGTTTGAAGTCTTCAAGTATACAAAAATTCTGTTTCCTTTCCTTCCTGTTACCCATTTTATGTTGACAGTAGGAAAGTAATTATATGCTTTTAATGCTAACCTTATATACCCAGTAAAAATTATTCCATTGTTTTGGTTAAAGCAGTTTTATGGCCTTTTGGACTGATAAGAGTTTTCCTGCCTTCCTGGTGGCAGATCTCAATTAGCGTTCAGTGCTATTTCCAGACCAAATGTTACACAGAAGGTGGATCAAGGGTTTAGATTGTGGGAGGGGAGAGGTACTGCAGCCTGGGAACATTTCTGTCCTGTACCTACAGTGGGTAAAATTACAGTTTTGGCAAGCATGTGTTTGCAAAGTAAATGTGCTTGTGATTCTGTGAATCCTATGATATATGCATCTCTCTTCTCCTTGTGACAAAATTAAGCCACTCTGTCCTGTTGTCCCAGGTCTCTTAGAGCTTTGTTCTCTCTTCATTAGCATCTCTGAAAATTGCTGAGAGCAGGTTTGCTTGCTGTCATTGCACCCTTTCCCCGCATGTTAAAATATTTAATATATAATATAAAAATCCTTACATGAACAATAAATGTCCTAGGTCACATATTGATTTTGCATTACCTTATTTACTTTAATACAGGAAGCTGGGCTGGCTTCAAGAGTCTTCATGCTTCATCAAATTCATCTCCGTTTTATTTTCATTTTAACAAAGCAGACTTTATTTACTTACAGCTCGTGGACAGTTGGATCTGCCCTCCTTGGCCTAATTCTCATTGTGCTGCTCTCTGCGGGTGTCTTTTAGCCAGGGCAGACTGTGTTGCCTTTATCCCCTCACCCTGGATGAGCCCTGGCTCTCGTGACGCGTGCTCTTTGGAACGCAGAGGTTTGGGACTAGGTGCTGTGTGGCCTCTCCTGTCTGGGCAGGCAGGACCCAGGCTGATATAGCCAGGCTCGTGTGAGACAGTATCATGGTTTCTGCATCCAGCCATGACCAGTACATCTTCTGTGTGCTTCTGCATCTCCCACTGCAGGCAGGTGGGACGGCAATTGTAGAGTTTGGGGAGGATTTCAGCCCTGGAAAGCTGTGGCTTCAAGAAGTCTTCTGTGGGGACACCTGTCTCCCATCAGTGTGGGAGATTTTCCAAGGTGCTGAGCTTCTGTGGCCCTTTGTGATGGGCTTCCTGGTGTGGTGCTTGCAGACCATCCTTTGAGATTCTCCCTCTTCTTGCTTTCTCTAAGCAAATAGGAACACTAGTCGGTTTGAACTGAGAGCTGTAGAACAAGTTTGTCAAGTGGAGACTCCAGAGACATCCGTCTTCAGTCTGTGCTGTGCTTGGTATGGACAGGGAGTATCGTTGGAGGCATCCTGTAGTCTACATCTCTTCACACTGGATTCAGGTTGGTTTTCTGATGACTGAAGCTCTGAGGTGGTTTGCTTTCGTGTGTATGCTCTAGGCATGTAATCAATGGATGGATGAGGAGACTGTCCGTGTCCCATGGTCCTTCCAATCCAATCCAAAGAAGGTCTGCTACAAGGTACAGTGAGGCAATGCTGTAATGTGAGTGTGTAATACTGACAGACTTTTGCAGTGAAGGAGTCAGATGAAGCTTAGTTAATCCACAACCTGAGTAATCTACCACAAATAGTGAAGAGGAGTCTAGAGGAAGAGCGTTCTTGCATTTTCCGTGTCAGCCGAGGCGATGGAGATCTGGTGCATCTTCTCCTGGAGCTGTATGAGTATTTTTCTTGGATATCAAGTATTCTTGTATAGGGAGAGGGTATTTGCTTATAGGCAGGATAGAAAATGCATGAATGCGGGACATGTCAGACTGAATACATGAATACAGCAGATGTACCTGAACGCTTCAACATAGCCAAAGCCTACCTGGAGCCTGTGTAAACTGCCTGGAGATTTCTGGTCAGTCTTAAAAGTCTGGGTGTGAATTCGTAGCAGAGGTGATAAACTGCACCGAAATATTAAACCTGTGAGTGAGCAATTCAATACGACTAGTTCCAGATAGTGTTGTGAATATCTGAGTGAAAAACAGTTTTGCTTTGCCTTGCTAAAGCCTAATATGAGTGAAAATATGCTTAGGACTTCAGCCTATAGCCTAGATGTACTGTATCAGACACTGGATATATCGGCAGTCTGTAAATATTCAGGGTGGGGACATGAGGGGAGAGCACTGTAATTAAAGAGATAATTACAAGAACAATGGTGTTACGGGAGGAAAATATATTTGTAAAGTAATCTTGTGCCACCTGTTGCATTTATGGAACAAAGTTCGATTAATATGAAAGCTCTTACCTTCTCAGGGTAGTTTGTTCTGAGCAGAGGAAGGGAAAAGTGGACATTTTTCTTCTCTGACGATGAATCAGAGAGGAATTTCTGTAGCAGAAATGAAGAGCTATTATTTTTTCTCAGAATGGTGTTCGTGGCTGGATTTTGTGGCGCGGGGTAAGTTTACTTAACTTTATAATAACTCCTAGATCTTGTAAAAGTAAACAGACTTGTGCAGTCTGCTAAGTCCGGAGTGTGTAAGGTGTGTGGCTTGGGACTGTGTTCAAGCATTTTAAACTCCATCTTTTATATGTACCAAAAAAAGCATGCGTTTCAAGAGTCTTGCTACTATAAATTTTGATAGCTCATTGATTCTTGAAAATATACTCTCTTCACAGCATGCATGTTTTTGGGAGAGTCTGACTGATGGGTGGTAGCGTCTAAATTTTATTTTAAACCCCCTTTTCTGAAGGAAATAAAATATTAGATATTTTAGGATCTAAATTTTCATATAAGTTTTTTATAGAACTTTCCTCTCAAATAGCATCCCTACTCCCAACTTGTTACCCTGTAATATCTGTGATGTGCTTAAATGAAATGATTTATTTGGCTCAGCCAAGTTACTCAGTGAAAAGTGAGCACATCAGCAAAAACAGTCACAGCTGTCAGAAAAGTGCCCAAGCAATAAGTCCATCAAGAATGAGCTGCTGCTTCCCTCCGAAATCAGTTTCAGAGCATCACCACACGATTTTATAGGACAGTTTCTGCTACTGCAATGTGTTCAGTATATGTTTTCTGATAAAGAGATTGTTACTGTTCAGAGATAACAATTCAGCAACACTGGCAAATGTTTTTCTTCCTTCACTTAGGTGTCTGTATTGACTTGTACTGTAGAATTGAGGGACCCTAGCCTCCTTTTATAAGTGCTTTTTTTTTTTCTGAAATTCTTAATTTAGGGTTTTTTTTTTTAATTTAAAAGTCTTTATTCTTTGTGTTAAAAAGCAAAACTGAAGAAAATGCATGATTTGAGGGGTGTATTTTACAACCACAGTAAGATGAATGCTGTGATAGAAAGTGGAAATACCTAAAATGAATTATATTATCAGCAGATTTCTGAGAGCGATCCCACTCAAGATCCCTGAAATTGCTTATTATTTCCCATTTTTTGTGTTAAAAGGTGATTTGAATTCCTGTTTGAACAACATAAAATTAAAAATATTCTAAATTACAATGTTATAAAAGTCAATATTTTAAAACTTTTAATGCCTTACTCAAATGTTGTTTTTCCAGCTGTGTGCATTATGATGAAGGAATACATAGGCTCTAGGTTACTGATGTACAAGCCACCACTTTTGTTCCCCTGGATGATGACTCCTCCAAGAAAACAGGGATTTTTATGAATGTTTCCAATTAGAGAGAGACACACACACACACACAGAATTAAGGGCAATACAAGACCTTGCCTCTAGGCTCCTGTTCCAATAGATCCACTGACTGAACTCCTTGAGCCGGCCCCTTTGCCCATTGAACCTCCCTGGCCTCTGCCTATGATTTTCTCTTTGTCCCTGTTTGTTAAGATTTAAGCTGTTTGTGAGTCTTCTTAGAAGGAATAGACCTTTTCTAGGTGGTGGTGGCGGTGTGTGACATTAAGGGTTACACATGTGAATGGAGAAAAAAATGTCAAAAATCGTTGTGTTACTTCAATACATGTAAGATGAATCCTCAGAAAACAAAATCTGACTGTGCCTGCCACTCCTGAAATGGGAAAAATGTCTTCCTGACCATTAGTGCTATTTAAAAAGCCCATTTAATGAGAGGCACTAGCATATATGGCATTAATGCCATAGTATGCAATTAATTAGCAGGAAGTTATATTTTTCCTGCTTTCATGGCTGCTGAAGAATATATGCCTTTATGAGGAAAGGACATTAGAAGACATAATACAATAGCAAAAAAAAAAGAACATAGAATTTCCCTGATGGATAAACAGGTATACTTTGCTTCAATATTTTAGAGTAAAAATTACTTGCTGTTCTTATAGCATGCTTTTCCTTTTCCATATGGAGAATTGTCAACAAGAAAGTATTTACTCTTTGGGCAGAACCAGCCCTGGAGCCAGGTTGTAACTTTATTTACTCCCTTTATTTTCTGCATTGTTCTTTCAAGAAGTTTCCAGTATCATGTGCTGTTGCAATCTGTTTAGCTATATTAAGTCCTGTTTAATAAGATGGTCTGCACTACTTCCTTTTACTGTGTATGCCTGTCGTGTTTAACAAAATCCGACATGATCTTCAAATTAACCTCAAAGGTTAAGCTAACCTGAAAATGTTAAACATACATGGCATAGTGGTACAGCATGCCAAGTTAGAAGGATCAAAGTAAGGTGTCCAGCACTTCTTGACTGAAGCTAGCTCTTGTATTTTTATTTTTTTAAAATCTTCTCGCAGAGCCACTACGTCTTCTTCCAAAGCAGGAAACAAAGATCAGCACAACTTTTATGTATTTCATTTCTTGCTCAGTGATTAAAAAAAAAACAACCAAACACAAAAGAGATTCTATTTTAGTCAGCAGTTAATCCAATCTGACACACAACTTCTGTTTCTTACACTTTGGCTCGAGCATGAGCCAATCTTGTTGGTTGGTGTTTTTTTTTCTGAAAACAATGGGCAAGGGATGCTGACAGTCTTAGTTTCCACATTTACTTACTCTTCTTTAGTAGCTATCAGCAGTCTTTGGTGTTGTTAACGGTGAGTTTGTCAACTTGCACACAATTTGGGTGAGAAACCAGGCTATTGAATAGGTTCATTCTTTCCTTTTGGGGTGACGCCAAAGAACTAACTAGAAGACTCCATGGGAGTTTTCTGTAGGGGCTGCTGCTTCTTATCCCTTCTTATCCCCAGGCTGTAAAACTGTGAGATTTTTCCACCTGCACTGCCATCAGCATGCAGTGAGTCTCATCCTCATCTATTTTACTAAGACTTACATTTATTTCTCATTTCAAAGTTTCTAGTCAATTTTGAAACTTTTGTAAAGTAGAGGCCACAAAGAAGTGAGTCCAGGGACCAGGTTAGAAGAGGACCTTGAAGGGCTCAGTGGGAGTAGCTTGTGGTTGTCTTTTAGTAAGGAGTTTTGTCCACCTAACAAACATGTAGCAGTTGGTGGGGCAATTGGGAGAGAATGATCCTATAATTTCAGAAGTGAGTGGTTAGTCAAAAGTATACTTTTAAAAATTGCGACTCGTACAATTCTGGTGACAATTTATCTTAGAGTTCTCCTGCATTACAGTAACTTGTGATTCATGAATTACCTACAGCAAGCTTAATCTGGATGCGGCTGTATTCTGAAAATCATTAGGAGTTTCAGATGGACAATCTTAACGTGGTTACTTAGTTGCATTAGCTATGAGTAATTCTCCAAATGATTCCATCTTTTGATATATTTCTCTGAGAAATCACTTCAGGTGTCTCCACAGTATGTGACATATAGTTTATATGAATATATGTCACAAGGCTAGTCAAGGAACTTGTTTACATGTGTCCTTTGGCTTTGGGGCAGGAGGTACTTGCTTTTCAGGCTTTTATTTAAAGGAAAGATGCAATCTATTATTTCTCTCCTTTTCTTCTTCTAGGTGAAAGTCATAAGCTTTCATGAAACACAAGCAAGTTGTTTAATGCAGTGAGTCTGCGAAGCAGAATTACTCTTTAATTTCTAAGCCTTTGTGTTTAAAAAAAAAAAAGTATTTTCTCTATTTTAGCCAAACACTTATCTAATTCTTACCATCTTTGGTGGATTCAAAAGGCGTATATGAGAAAATGGATAGGGATCAATCAGTAGGTCAGTAGTTTTTAAAGACAGCTATCATGTGAAACGAATAATTCAAGATACTGCCTCTATCCTTTTACATTAGAGAAGCTTTACCTTTGCAATACTGCATGGCACTGCTAGATTTTTGAAAAAGAAAATCAAAACACATTCTTCGTGGGAGCTCAAAACCATACAGCTCTTCTTCAAGTCACTTTCAAACTCTCTAGTTTCTGCCATCTGAAGCTCTAGGACTCCAGTAGTGTCTGGAGACATTTTAACTGGACTGTGCATATGGGGCACAGGTAATGTTTGCTGTCTCTCTATCATCTACCACAATGGCTGTCAAAGATTGTTTAAGGACTTCAGGTGCAGGTACAGGTGGTGTCTACTACCTTCTTCAATGTAAACTTTTCCCCTTTTGGTTGATAACATTTGACCTTGGTTCTTTCTCTGATTTTTTTCTGACTTCCAGCTATTGAAAATTATGTTCTTTGTCTGCAAGGCAAGTTTTAATAATTTTTGCAGATGTTGTCATGTGACTTTATAGAGTCATTTTAGGGATAGATTCCTTGAAGAAAAAAAATCAAGTTACTGAATTTTTGAGTGTTTTGCTGTGTAAGTAGAAGTTGTATCAAAGTTGAGAAGCAAAAATCTCTAATGTCAGTAAAATGAAAACATTTTATGATATGCTTATCACATAATATATGACTTTTTACTTGAATCAGATAAGTGACAATCTCCAGATGCATATGCTGAATAATGAAGAGTGCTAACTTAGCATTTAATTAGAAGATATGTCCTTTGACCAAATCAGGTATATGCATTGCCTGTGATGAAATCTGGTAATGCTTCGGAGATGGAATGGTTGTAGACACAACAGAATGCCCTATGGCAGAAAAGGCATCTGAGAAATAAAATTTAGCTTTAGTCATCTTTTAACTCAAGCAGCAAGACAAAATATGTATTTAAAATAGCCTGAGGGGAGATCGCTATTTTTTCCTGAGTGTGACTGCAACTTTTAACGTTTACATTTTCAAACAAAGGGACTAATATTTTTGTGGTTTGAGGGAGGAGCTGCTTTGACTCAGGTGACTGGCTGTACAGTGCCATCTAAGCATCATATGAGCCACTGAGACTCAAAGACACAGAATTATGTAAATAGAGGTTGGGTACCTTGGCCAAAAAGCAGGACCCTCAGAGTCCTCGCTTGGTCCTTTGTGTCCCTAGGTATTGCCACTTTGGGAGTACAATTTTTGCAGTGCCCAAAGATATCTCTCTGAGAATGCCAGATTTGCCACCCTAAACTGCAATGGGACCCTTTAACAAGGAGGTCCTCTGCTAATGTCCTGTGAGGTGTCCCAATCTGGTTAGCATGCTCCGAGCACAAGTGACGTGCACTCACAGTTCAGCACAAAACCAACCTCTGGAAGTGTTAGAGGAGGTTTGATGGTACCAGCCTTTAATGTTAGAGCTTAAGAACATAAGAGCTGTCCCTGTGGCCCTAAACAAAGCCTGTTTCCTTGCTAAAGGAGGGACTCAAGGTTTTGGCCCTGCTCTTGGAATTTCTTTCTGTATTAAATTGTCTCTTAAATCTAGATCAGACTGTATGCAGAGAACTTCATATTTGTTGGAAAAATTTCTAATGAACCTTCAGGTTTTGAGGTGTTAGGAGATTGTTTTGAGGATCATGCCCTTGGACTCCGGTATCAGCTTTCCCCCTGAAGATGCCTAAGCCACCACTTAGCAGTGAATCCAGTCTACTGCCTGAACAACTGGCATTTGCCTGGGGTTTGAGGATAAAGCTCTTACAGTTGCAAGAGTTATGGATCCCCAACCCAGTATTTTCCACTCTGGCAAGCTTCCAGTATAAAAAAGAAAAAAGGTATTCCCAAGCCCATCTTATCAGATGGGTTTTCAGCCATTCGCCCAATTTTAGGTCACCTCAGTTTAGGCCCCTTTAGTGTTCTGAAGTAACCCGGCATATTTTTCAGGAACCAGGAATCATAAACAGAGTAATAACAACTGTTTTCCACATTAGATTGCTTCCTTCTCTCAGTTACGAAAGCCTATTATTATTATTGTTTACATTTAAACAATGAGACTGCTCCGTCCCCTCTCTCCCTGTGCCAGCACAAGCCAAACTCAAACCCTTGCAGGATTTTTACGGATGCTGTGCAACGCAGTCGTGGTAGTACACTGCTGCCCTGAAGTCTCCTCTCCAAACAATAGGCTTGTTCACTCTTGGATAGTTTAATTTTTTTTAAAACAACTTCCTCTATGCGACTATGTTTATTTCAGAAAGGAAAAAACAGAGGTTGCTGTTGGTACCTGCGAACAGCATCAGTGGTTCAGAGGCAGAAAGTATATTTTCGAGCGCAATGCTAACAGTTAAACAAGTGAGGGGAGGCAATATGGTATAAAACTATAACATAAGAAGAGCAAAAATGTGACAAAGTAGGCTTTGGGTTACACTCCACCAAATTGTGCAGCACAGCAGAAATGTACTGATGAGCTCCTCATCTCTGCTGTTGCATGGGAGGCAGTAAGTTCAGTGGAACTGCTGCTGCACATGGGAGCTGGGCCACATTAGGCCCGAGTCTGTTTCTCCGTGTTCAGGCTTCACAAGAAACCTCAGTTGCTGGCTTATAGCACTGCACTTGATCTGAAGACCTGCTTGCAAAAGGAGTGTTTGTCAGTCAGCTGCTGGTGGGTGCACCTGTGGACCTTTAAATGCCTGTGAATCTGCCCCAGCTGGGCTGGCTGACACTGGATACCCCTCAGTTGCCAGGAGGTGTCAGATGGGTGCGTGCTGCTTTTTTGGGCAAGCTGATGATAGAGCTGTGAGTCTTTTCCTTCCACTTAGGTACAGTGAGAGCTTCTTGCCTGAAGAAGGAAACATGAAATAGGCTTAATGGAGTCATGGTTTTTTAGTGTTGGTTTGTGGAGACTAATGTATCTGTATGCTCTTATTTGTAGCTGAGCTGCTGTTTCTTTTGCTAGCTAATAAACTAGGGAGATTAAAAAGAAAATGTGGAATGGGCTTTTTTTCTGCTTTAAGGAATTATATGCAACTAACAGAGTTAGTTACAGACTTGAATACATCTTATATGTAAGCTGCATCAAATGTGTTCATAGCGCAGGAAAAGAAATTCCAATTAAGAAACAACCCTGAGAGCTTCTGGAAAACATTTCCAGAATCTCAGGATGGAAAAAATGGAATATTTGGGGGCCTCTTACACCTTACTTCCTCAAGTACTCTGAAGAAGTCTGTACAAGGTATTTCTTAAACAGAAATCCCTTTTCCTGCCCTGAAGTTCCCCCCCAGAATGTAATGCAGCAAATAAATCTTCATTGGGGAGTGGAGATACTTTTAGTGTTACTTTGCTGTTATTCTCTTTGTCTGAGCAGTATCTTTGGTTCTTTGCTGATCCTTTGAATTGACTGGGTATCTGTATTTGTTATCCTTGGTGTTGTGTGTTTGGTATCCTGAAAAGGTGCAAATTTGTGTTCAGCGTTGGAAAAACTGCTGTAGCATGAGGATCAAAACAGCAGCAGTCACAGGATGTTCTGTGTTTGAGTAAAGGGAGACGGAGGCTTTTGGCCAAGAACATAAAATCTATCCTGTTAGAAAGAGTCTGGTAAATACTTCAAAGATTGGCTGCAGGATGAGACCTTAATTGAAGAGGCTTTATTTGCCGCCACCATAGGGCAGAGAACTACAAAGAGTGCCCTCACCTTTGATCCTCTTGCCCTGTGCTTTTCTCTTAATGCAACTACAAGGGTAATGGCTAAGTTAAAATTATGTTCAACTAATCAGGTACACACTTGGTAAGACAGGAGCTGGTGGAAGCTGAATACATCTTTTTTTTTTTTTTTGCAGAGGCAACAAGAGGAAGAGCAGAAAGGACGGCTGGGGGTTGTGTGTGGGTTGTCTTACGCATGTGAGATTCATGGGCATTGTTTCAGCTGCTGCATGTGTCAGAACAAGTGGAATTTGCTCTTTGGCCTCCGTTTCATTCTTCTTTACATCTTCATTCTTCTCATGGAAAGGAAAAGAAACACAAAACTGTTTCAAAAGCTTTTTGGGGTTGAGGCATTACCTTAGAACTGCAAAAAGGGGGAACTCAGCAGGTTTTGCTTTCTGTTAATTGCAGCATCCTAATCAGTGGAGGTTAGGAGGTGGCATGATGGTTTGCCAACTTTTTGTAGGTCTTTCCTCCTGGTTAGCTAAAGGTTTGCATAATTGTATATCTTAACGTGGCTGGTGCATCTATTTTTGTTGCTGCACATCTCAAAATAGTGTGAAGGTTTTTGAGGTGTGCTGAAAAATCCTGCCTTCTGAAATTAGAAGCTAATGTTAATAAGCCACCCTTGGCAGAGGAGTGGTTTTGTTGTTTGAATCCATAACCCTGCCTGAGCTGTCACACCTAGGCCAAAAGTAAATACAGTAATAGGGCAAGTAGCAATATTTAATGTGGAAAATTAAGGTAACGCTGCTGTTAAAAAAGCTTTATCTCCATACTGCTGTCCTGAATAGGCTAGGAAGCATCCCAGGAAACTGGAAAAGAAGGAAAATGTCTGTTGCTGTAGGCTGATTAAAATGTCAGGGACTGGCTGCTTTTTCAATCAGGTAAGGGTATAGGTTTCCTGTTTGCTTCCCAGAGACTGGAAACAGGACACAGTCACAGCTGCTGTGTGTCTTCGCTGCAGTTGTTTATGGATGTTACAACAGGTCTTTGTAGGGTTAGGTTTTTTTTTTTTTTCCAAGACATGTTTTATTAAAGGAATCACTGCCTTTTTTTAATGATCCATTAATGTTTTCTTTAAAATTCTGCATCTACAAAGCTAAAAGGTCAGCTCTGATTACATGTCATGTCTTTCCACTGAGAGCAAACAGTGTGAGCTTTCTCTTTTCTCTATTGACTAAATTTAACTAAGAATATCACACTACTAAGCACAAGGGATAAGGTGTTTTGTTCTCTCATTGCAGTGAGATGATCTTTCTTGGAAGGAAATGAATTTCTGTCGAGAATCTGAAGCAGTTCTCCAGGCTGACTCTCCAGAAGCAGCTAGTCTAAGTGCCTTTGCTGCTCTTTTTCTTTTTGATCAGTGGAAAATGAGCTTTGGTTGCTCTTTGCTGATGTTGAGTCTCCTCTTTTCTTGAGGGAACTGTGGAGCTTGTTTGTCTTTTCCTTTACTTCCTTTGTGATAAATAGTTTGGCAGCCTTTCTCAGTGTTGTGTTCATCAGTGTTACAGGAGCATCTGATATTTTTGTTGGAACCAATTTTCCCACAATGTTTGACCTGAAAGTTTTTCTGCTGAGTATTTTGTTAATGTGGGGGGGGGGAAAAGATTCTGTGTAGTCATAAAAGTCAAAAAAAGGGTTTCCTATTGCTGATAAAGTTTTACTTTAGATTTTGACTCTAAATATAGTTGCAATTGTGGTACAAAACTTTGTTTGTTGTAATGGTCTCTGTTGGTTTTCCTTGCTTTCTAGAGTGATGTTCTTACTAATTTATGTTCTTTCAGAATACAAAATAAATTCATGTTTCCTTTCCTGAGATCAATTCCTGTGCTGCTTTCATCTCGTGTTTCTGTTCTTGTTACTCACTGTTGCACTAAACTCCACATCCATTTCTTTTTCTTATCTCCTCCACTTGCTGTTCACTCCCACTGCTGCTATGGAAAATGGATCTCATCCTATTGATTTTCCTGAATTTTAGTCCTACCTTCTGTTTAACATCAGTGATGATTTGATTTTCATCTTCAATTACAGTTTTCCATTTTTGCCAGACTGCAATCTAGCATCTACTGAATTTTGAATACTGCTGCAGGCAACTTCAGCGCAGAGCCAGGATTCCTCTTTTCCTCACCGCCGCGCAGGTTGAGTAGCCACATCTCATTGCAGGCACTGCTGTACGGAGGGCTGCTGCTTGTGGAGTTAGAAAGGTCACATCCGTTTCTTTGTTGGCTTTTGCAGCTGTGGATAGATGGAACTGTCACAAAATATTGCAAGATAAATTGTTTTACTGCTAACTCCTACGTGATTAAATTCAGTCTGAAGAAAAGTCCGGTTTTTGTGTCTCTTTGAAATTAGAAACTTTGGTAAATTCTGCTGCGTGGTGACGAAAGAGGCCTGTGATTGTGGGAGCTTGTTTAGAAAGGACGTGTAAATTGTAACATCGAAACTTATTGAAATTCAATTGACAGAATACCAAAAAGAGCTTATTTTTAAATTAGAAATGGAAACAGATGTATGATAACTGCATTCAGTGGCCAGGCTTCTGTCGTGATTTTGGGGAGAAACTCTTTAAGTGTAGTCACGAGGTTGGAGAAGTGCTGTCCCTGAGGAGGTGTTAACATTTCTTTAAAAATTATTGAAGCCTTCTTTTGTTGTTTTTTTTTGTTTTGTTTGTTTGTTTGCTTTAATTTCCAGATATCCAGTGTAAGGCATGTGTAATCCTCAAAGCTTTGAAGTTTATTATCTTACAGTGCAAAGTGTACTTTTAAGATGTAATTCCTCAGTAGCTCTCCTAGTGTTTCTTCCTAGCAATTCCTTTTTGGAAGATTGCAGTGTTCATCCTATTAATTGAACAGCAGCCTTCACTTTGAAGTGCTCCACCAACTATTGGTGTCACCAGCATGCTCATTTTCATGGAGGCAGCGTCTTTCTTTATGGATGGCAGCTTTTATTGTTTTTCTCTGACCATGAGTTTTGATTGCTCGCACTTACTTAACTTGAGGTTTGGATGGGATACAGGGATCTTTTTTGATTACTCAGCATCTGAGTTGAAAACTGCCAAAACCGTTCCAAAATGGGTTCGTGTTGTGGCTGCGTAGAGGTTTAACAAGCTGCTTTATATAATGGATTTATACAAACACACATATGTGTTTGTGTATGGGTGTATAATGTCTACATAAACTCATTTTCAATGCTTTGGAAAATTTTGATATAAACCAGAGAGAAAAGGCAATTTTGAATGCTTGATGACTTTAAAAAGAATGAAACCTCTTTTTACATTCATTCTTTGAAAAAAACATCAAGAAGGATTAGAAAGAGAAAACAAATAGGGCTTTTAAATAGTCTAGGATGCTAAACTAGATGCCAAAGATGATCCATCCGGTTGCTCAGTATCTTCAAAACTTGGAAGACTTGAAGTCTAGAAGGACTAGAAGGTGGGCACTTGGAAAATGGATCTTATATGTATCTATTGTACTACTCCCAGAAGTCAGGTTATTCTTAAACTAGTACTTGGGTTTCACCTGTTGTGACTTGCTCCACTGTTTCCTCTGCTCCAAAATCTGGAGACAGAAGCCTATTGAGAGGTGATTGTCCATGTTAGATACAACATGAAGGGGCTTTAGAACAGGCGGTGTTGATTAAGACGAGGGTTTCTACTTCTTCTGTTGTGACGATGAGAACAAGCAGAGCCAACACGCTGTAAATGGTGCTTTTTCCCCTTTTACATTCATGTTTTTGAGGTGTTGGTGTTTTTTTGTTTGTTTTTTTTTTTTTTTCCCCTCTTAAGGAAGTAGCCAGCTTGACGAAATATTAGGTTCCTGTATCTTACTGAATGGGTGTGGGTGAGGGTGATACACCCTTCTCAGAAAGGTATCGCATTTTTCACTTGGTTTTAATCTCTGAAGGAAGGCTGTAAACCTTCCTCTCCCTCTCTGTATGTGTTTGGAAAGCACTCCTGTGTCCGCTTTATCATTGCATAAAACTTCGGATAACAAGAGTTAGGTTTTCATCATGCCGTGTTGCAGGCGAGAGCAAACCCCTGTTACTACTAACAATCATATTTAGTCAGCCAGGCATTTTGATGAGGGCTCTTTCTAGCAAATGTTTGAGACCAGCTTGGTGCTGTTAAGTAAGAAATGAGTATCGGTGTATGTATCTGCATATGGTATATCATACACAGTAGGATTTCTAGCTGCTCTGAGACTGTTCTTCCAGGAGCCACATTGTAGTACCAGAGCTAGAAATAAAATGCTGTGAATTGTGATCTTTGTCTGAGGACTACAACTCAAGATACAGATCTAGGAACACCCACCTCCACCGAGCAGGCTGGGTGACAGTCCTGGAAAGGAGGGAGTATAAGCTTAGAGCCCAGACATATGTAGATCCTGTTTCTGACATTGTGACAGATGCTGTTACCTGATCCAAGAGAGGTCACTTACTCCCTCTCAACTTTCAGGTGTGTGAGTATTTCCGTGACTTGTGGGAGCGGTGTGGGGACTCATTCACTAATTTTGAACTCTCTTCAAAACCAAATACGCCAGTAATGACCTCGTAAAATACAGAACAGTTAAGTAAAACATTCCTAAAGTTAGTTCCTTTAAATCTACCTTTAGTTAAAAGTGTCTGATACTGCTTAGGAAACTCTTGTGTTTTGACATACTACAAAATGTAATGGGCCCCAAAATGAAATAACAGAGTTTAAAATAAATTACCTCAGTTATATTCTTCAGGTCACATTTTGATGCCATGCACTGAATAGAGCTGCTTGTATAGATGATAGATTTATTATAATACAGCTGACTGGTTTGGGATTATCAACAGCTCTGTGGCAGATGAGTGGTGAGAACACAGATGTGGGGCACTTCAGAAAATAACCTCTGGTGTGATCTGTGGGTGACCCGAGTTTGGTGAGGTTTTTTTTTT
The DNA here is from genome assembly GCF_036417535.1 of Chlamydotis macqueenii. NCBI lineage: Eukaryota > Metazoa > Chordata > Aves > Otidiformes > Otididae > Chlamydotis > Chlamydotis macqueenii. The sequence continues at coordinate 151,610,589 of NC_141556.1, read as the reverse complement.
TTTTTTATGAGATTGGTTTGTGACTGGGAGTGCTGAAGCAGAAATGGAGCTTTTCCCCATCTGCAAATGGAATTTTGTGAACACATGTGACCATCAATCCAAGCTTTTTATCCTCACTGTCCTCTTTCCTTGACCCCACCTTGTCGGGAAAGGGCTCATGTAACATCATGAAGTGAAGAAAAACAATCCATTTGTTTTCATACGGTTGTTGCTGTCACTCCCATTCATTGGCTCACTCTTTATGTTAATGAGTCTGGATGGCCGGTAACTAATCTCAAATGTATTAATTAACAGGTAGTCCGTCACTGGACAATTACTTTAAAGGATCAAGTAAAGCAAGATGGCTCAGCATTCGTGTCTGAAACATCATGGGGAATACTTGGTTCTAGTTGATTTCATCATCTGTTGCCTTATTTCCCATTGTCTTATCAATAAGATTTGTACATATTTCAACTTAAAAAGTCACATTAGTAGAATACATGTCCTTTTGGCAGTTCCTGCTGCTTCAGGTAGACTCCTTCATAGGGAACAGGTGCCTGATGGATTTACCACCAAGGAAAACACCCCCATTTGGTTCTACCAAGGACATGTGGGTGAGAATCCCCTCACAGATAGGAAACGCTACATGCATTTCTGGAGAACTTTCTAACTAAAGGTTCATTGGAAAAGGACATCTGCCCCTTGGGCAGATAATTTCCCTGTGCGGAGTAGGGGTGAGTGGTAGAAGAGGATTATGATAATGGCTCATCATTTGTTAAAACTAGGGCTGTTAAAGGGAGGTTCTTGACAGAGCACACTTAGGATTAATTTTTTTAATGCGTTCTTACTGTGATAATATTTTAACAGTGCATGTGTTCACATTTAAAGCAAACAGCTTGCATCTAATGCATGCCAGCACTTTAGGCAGGAAGAGAAGTGGTAAGTGACCAGCAACCAGCGAGCCCTTCAGAGGACCTCGGAGCTTGCTGACAGGCACAGTTGCTCTGCATGTAATTTGAAGAAAGGTATTGTGTCCTGGGAGCCTTGGCTTTAACTGAAAGATAGAGTTTTGCACTCTCGTTTTGCACTGAAGACGGGCTCACACATAAATAGGTCACTGTCTGCGGAACTGTTTTGCACTAAATCGATTAGAAGCAGCATGACCTTAAGCCCGATCTCCTTGCTCTACAAAGATATTGCTGAATTGTGGCTTCTTCTGAAGAAAAGCACAGGTGTGTCTAGCTTTTCAAATTTTCTTAGTTGCTTGATTGCAGGTCAGACGGGAACTCTGTCTGATAACGTTATCCTGCTGAGGAAAATGGGATGTGTTTTAGTACAAAGGCAGAAGTTGTATTCTTTTTGTGTACGTTCATGTATAAATACAGTTTATTGCTGTGGGGGTGTGTGTGTTCTCTCCTTGTGTAAATTTGCAGTGTATCCTTTTATTTGCAGATGTGTTTCTCAGTACATCAAACGTATCCACTAAAGCTATTCCTGTATTTTACACGGAAGGTACTTTGAGGATTCAGTCTTGCAGTGATTATGGCGATCAGAACTGCAGCTAAAGCTTACAAGGATAATTTGCTGTTGCGGAGAGCTGTCCTGCTGTTTCTGATTTACAGTGGGTTTTAATATTCAATTAATCACATTTTATGTAAATATCAGATACATAATTTCCCCTGATCCTTATTTGCGGTAGGGAGACAGCATAGTTTCTTTTGCAGGATACCATTTGGCATCCCCTAGTTGTTAGTATAGGAGGGTTAGTCTAAAATGCATTATTTCTTAAATTCCTTCAGTCAGTTTTCTATAGGAATCTTGTTTCTGTTAAGATATAGAGAAACAGTGGAGATATTATTTGCTGTTAATAGTGCAGCTACAGTCTATTGCAAAACTGAAAGCGTGTTTTGTGGAACAGGGACAAGCAAAAATTGCTTCCTTATTCTGGTGCTTGAATTCACGTTTCCAGTTCTGTTTTCTGCTTTTGGTATGTGTGACTGCAGAGGAGGACCAGAGAAAGAGCAGTGAGTCCATGGACTGGTGTCTAACCGCCTGATGTTGTTGCTTTTGAAATGTCAAATTTAAATGAAACAGGTATGTAAAGGGTGGATCTTCTTACTAATCTTTAATTAGTAATGCTAATTAAATTATCAACATGTTAGTCTGAGTGCTTTGCTTCTCAGTGGTGCTCCATGCTTCTAGGAGTAATAACAAAATCCTGCTGCTTAGGAGGAATGAATGAAAGATTTCAGAAAGGAAAAGTGAGGCTAGCCAGACTGAAAGTGTGGAGGGATTAATAAGTCAGGGTAACTTTTCGTCTTTACGTACATCCTCATCGGTGCTGAGAGTGGAGGGGTGGATTTGGGAAATGACTGATTATTGTACAAGAAAGGGGATGTCTGTTTTAAACTGGAGAACCAGTGGTGTTTTGTGTCAAATCATGGTGGTGCATATGTAGCCATGCCAGGACTATTTGTATAAGTTGCCAAGTTTAAAATAGAGAGTTTTAATCTGTACTTGATTACTGCTTTTGTTAGAAACTGCCAAGGCTTGATTTTCATCTGTTGACTGACGCTTCATGTGGGCATGTTTAGTGTGCCAGTCCTTCACAGAAATCTATTGAAAGATTTTGTTTTCAAAGTGGGCAGAGTGGTTATCCCTTTCCCTGTCACTGTTCTTTCCCCTTCCCCTTGAGTACTATATGGCGTATTTTTTGTGTCTGCAGTCAGCAGAGGGGAAAAATTAAACCAAAGGAGAGGTCTCAGATACCTGTCTTTCTCAACCCTATGGAAATTTCCAAGGAAAACAGTGTCTTCTTGGGGAATTCCTTTGTCAGTCCATGTTCGAGAGTGAGGATAGGGAGATGGCAAAAAGGATGGACAAACTGAGAAGAGTACGGCTCCAGGACTCAAGTCTCTCTTCTGCTTAAAGACTGTGCAGGTAGTTGTGAGCAATGTTGGTTCTGGTTTTCAGCATCCAAAGCGGGGTGAAAGCACCTTCTATCCTGTAGATACACTGCAAGACTAAAACATTTCGGACACAATTTGGGTGTTGCAGTAGTGAGGTGTGGAGCCAGTGCTGCCGGTCTGCGGCCGTGGATCCCGAGGAGTTAGCAGGCTCTCTCCAAGGGGCGGGATCCCATAGTGGTTCCCTTGTGGAGGTTCTCCAAGTTTTCTTTGTAGGCAGGGGAAATACAGAAAGAGGATGACTGGAGTCCCAGCAGAGGTCTTCTGTGCTTGTAATTGAGGGGAGCGTCCCTAAAATTTGGCTGTATCAGCCTTACTTGCAGTGAAGGTGGACTCCCTTCAGCTGCTGGAGTCAGGCACAACACTTGGGAGCCGCATGGCGGGGCATGAATGATGCAGTGGATGGATAGATATCATTTGGTGCATCTCAGGTGTTAAGAACATGTTGAAGCTTTATCTAGAAGGAGGAAAGCAATGTAAGTCAGTACCGTGCTTGTTTGCCTGTGAGACAGGTGTGATGTGATCTTCTCAGAGCTATAGTACTGCAGCGGGGAAGCATCTTACTACTAGGTCATAGTTTTGCATCCTGCAAAGCTGTTCCATGTCGACATGGAACCCTTTGGGAGGGTTGTAAACAGTTCTTATGAAACAAATTATTGGCTGGATCTTTTCAGAAAGCAGAGCTACTTCGTCATAAGTTTGGGATATTTCCTCTTCCCTTTGGAAAAGCTATTGCCTTAGGGTTTTTTTTTTTTTAATTTTAATTTTCCAGAAAATTTATATACCATGTAATATATGGTTGTAGACAGATTTTCTTAGCCTGAGATTTAGCAGGTGTATCAGCATAACTTAATTTTACCCTATTCTGTGTTCATTTTTAAAGTCAATATACTGAATTTGGTACATAGCTTAGTTTGTATGTGGTCATTTGTTCTAAGGCTGTGATATCTATGTTGGAAACTTTTCTTTCCAGTGTTGTGAGGTGGGCTTAGGGACTTTTCACCAGAATTCTTCAGAATTACAGGAATACTTAGGTTGGAAGGGACCCCTGGAGGCCACCTAGTCCAGGCTCTTGTTCCAAACAAGATTAACTTCAAAGGTAAAGGAGGTTTCTCAGAAACTTGTCCATCTGAGTTTTGTGTATCTCAGAGGGTGGAGATCACTCAGCCTTGCTGAGCAACCTGTTCCAGTGCTTGGCTCTTCTCATGGTGAATTTTTTTCTTTATATTCAGCTGGAATTTCCCATGCTGCAGCATCTGACTGTTGCCTCTCATCCCTTTGCTGTGCAAAGTTTCAGTAAAGATATTGACTCCTTTCTAATAGGTGTTAGTGTCCTATAAAAACTAAAATAAATGCTCCAAACTTCTAGAGAGCACCTCAGTGGTGTCATTGAAACATCATACTTACAGGGACCTAGGGTTACATTTTTAGAAGTAAATCCTGGTCTTAATACCACTGATGTGACTTGTGTTGTTCATTTGGCTTTTTGTTTGTTCATTTTAACCTGCCTTCAGGCTCAAAGGAGCAGGCCATCCAGTGAGGACAAAATGAGACTTCATATGAGAATATCCACCAGCAGGGAAGTTCAAGGTCGAAGTTTGCTCTTTAGCCTCTTCACTGCACGTGATGTATAAGAGATTCTGCCTCTCATCATTGCAGTGTTACCCTGAAATGAAGGGAGCCTTATGTATTTGTTTCTGTGAATACTTTTATAGATGCTGTTTCTCAGGTACTTCTCTGAGTATCAAATATTCAGAATTTATTTTCATTTATATGGCTTTTCTCTTCACAATGCAGCCCTACTGCATTTATGTTTTGTGCAGAAGACCCAAAGTCTTTTGAAAATGGAAGAGCAGTCACTTACGGTGCCTTTTAGAGACCCTGGCTTTTATAAACCTTTGTTCCGCAGAGCCTATGGAATTGTAGCAAACAAAGTTCAGCCTCACTATACTTAGTCTCATTTTCTGGTTTTATGCTTGGTTAAGTGAGAGAAATTGTGAAGATTATCTAAGAGTAAGTGATGTATATATTAACTTCTCAGTTTGAACATGTCAGGGTTTTGTAGGTTTTAAGTTCTAGGCAAGGATTTTGTGTTTCACTTGAGACAATTTATGGGCCATGGCTTCTCTTAACAAACAGCAAGTTGTAACTTTTAAAATATGCATCTACCTTGTACTTGGCATATGCAAAATAGAGATTTCATTGTTGTTTTTCCAGAAAGGTTAAGTAATTTCCCTTTATGCCCAAAAGGGCAGATTTTTAAGAGAAAGCTGTCAATCTTTGAACTTAAAGTCCAGCAAAATAACCTCTGAAAATAGGATTAACATCCCATTAGAATGTTGCACTTACAGAAGCAGAGTCTAATTTTTTTTTTTGCGGATGAGACACTGAAATAAATCCAAGAAATTATATCTTTATTGCCTCGTTTTGCACAGTCAGTTTCCATCAAAAATAACCCCTTGCTTATAGGGCCAGAGCTTTATTTAGCAGAACTTGTTTAGTCATTAGAGCCACGTGCCAAATTCTCAGATTGGACAATGAATGGGTGCTTCATTTGAGACCTTAAAGAGGTGAAAATGGGGGTCTATAAAGCAAAGGAGAGGAGTCTCCTGCTAAACCTCTAGCATGCTGCCTGCAAAATGTTGGATTGGAGCACTGGACTCTTTAGCTGCCCATGATTGATACTGAGTGGTGTCCTGCCTCTGTATTACCTGAAACAGTTCATACTAGTAGTGCTTTAGAGACATAAGTGATGGGTTTCATCTTTTTAATGGTGTTAGCCAGTAAGCCACAGTATGAAGCCAAGCAGCCAAGAGCTGATTTGTTGCCAGCTCTGTCATCTATGTGGTAAGACGGGGCAGCCAGTTTGGCTGTGAACTCAGCAACCTCTTCTTTGTAAGTCATCTGTAGTCAGAGTCCCAAGGACTGGGAAGTTTACAAGCAGCTGCCAGTAAATGTGTCTTAGCTGAAAACTAGTACTCAGCTCCAAATAAGCCACTTAATGAACACATAATCCTTCCTTCTCTCTCACACTCGTGAAGTGCTTCACATCCCCTTTCCAAACATTATTTTATAGATGTGCAGTTCTGTGGAAAAGCGTGCTTTCGTCAGAGTACCATAAAATACACTGTTTGTTAGAAGTGATTCTAGCCATCCTCCATATCACTGAAATTATGAAATTCAGTAAAGACTTTTTATCAGGGCCTGCAGTGACAGGACAGGGAGCACTGGTTTTAAATTGAAAGAGAGTAGGTTTAGATTTGACATAAGGAAGAATTTTTTTTTACCATGAGGGTAGTGAGACACTGGAACAGATTGCCCAGAGAAGTTGTGGATGCCCCATCTCTGGATATGTTCAAGGTCAGGCTGGATGGGGATTTGAACAACCTTATCCAGTGAAAGATGTACCATGAGAAGCTGTGGGACTACAGATTACATGTCTCAAGTAGGTGTGACTGATGAAGCAGAAGTGGAAGAAGCTGTAGGTTTTGGCACTCATAGTATGCTGTGAGTGCATCTACTGTATATGGAAGAGAGGGGATTGTATTTCCACTGATGTTTGTGCTTTGAGGTGATATTATTTAAGCAAACTAAGACTAAGAACTTTGCCTTTTGCAAAAGGGGAAGTGGAAGAAGGAAGAGAACAAAAACAGATACATCCTTTGACGTGCGTAACAACTGATCAAATCTGAATGTTTTAGAGAAGAGTTTGAAAGCAACTAAAATCTTGATTGGCTCTCAAAGTGTGCTTTTGAGCAGGTATTTCATAATTTGAGTCAAGAAAATGAGAACTGTTACACCTCTTGTCATCTTTTGCCAACCCAGCAGCACTGCTTTGACTGTACGTCTGAAAAAAATTTTTAGAAGAATGATCAGTGATTAATCTCCCTACATGAGACCAAACCATCATTCTTGTAGTTTTGTAGATACTCCTGTGCCAAATCTCCAATCCTGTGATCTCAAAGAAGAAACAGATGGACTTTTTTTCCCCTTTAATTATGATTCCAGGAAATGGGAATTACTTGGGTAAAGCAGGAGGTTCGGTAGACATCTATATAATTACAGAGATGTTTTCGATTTTCTGTTATTTCACCCATATGTTTCTGCCCCTTGTATTTGAAGTCTGGAATTGCAACCTTTCGAGATTAATTTATGTGTCTTCTAAGTAGTTGCAGTGTTCTTCAGGTGTGATTAAACAAGCCAAGTTATCAAGTTTCATTTAAACTGAAAAGTTTAAATATTATGAAAACTTATGGATTATGAAAAGTGCTGCAGAAATATAATGGACTCTGAAAGATCTGAATGATCGGTGGTTCTGATGCATGTTTGAATAGTGTTTTTAGTAAATACCTCTGTCCACTGTGCATGGGCTTTACAATAGAGGGAACATCACTCCTAAGGTTTTAGATTTTCTTTAGCAGTTCCACTTCCAACTGCTAGATTCTTACTTAACATTGAAAATGCATGGGATTCCAGTCTAGCCTGTTGTAGCAATGGGCTACACAGACATGCCATTCTAGGCATGTTATGGCAATACGCTATACGGTCCTAGAAAATGAACCGATGTTAGTAATGCTGCAGAAGTGGAACTTGCATAAAGCATGATTCACTGAAAAGAAGTATCTCCGCTTGAGCATCTTTTTTATGTGCCAGGGCTCTTGAACGGAAACTCTTTTCTGACTAGGAGAGGAAATGGGAAGTGTAGACTCAGTGTAGGCTGTTAAGCTTTTACAGGCAAAATTCTTACATACTTAAAGAATCAGAGAATAGTTTGGGTTGGGAAGGACCTTCAAAGGTCTTCTAGTCCAACCCCCCTGCAAAGAGCAGGGACATCTTCAACTACATCATGTTGTTCAGAGCCCCAAGTAATTTTTGGACGCCGACTGCCGTATGAAGCTGTTTGGAGTGCTAGGTTGCTTTATTTCTATTTGTGCTACCAATTGGGATGCTGGTGGAGATGAAGAATTCATATTTCTTGTTTGATTGGGATATTTTATCTCACCATAAACAAACAAGTTGCAAGAGAACTGTTTCACCCAGGTGATGATTTCCTTAAGCTATACTTTAGCAGAGAGCTGTTTTTTGCATGAAGATTTTGGAGGTTTAATCACTCACTTTTCCTTGTTTTGACAGCAGTGTAGTCAAATAACATAGAAAGGAACTCTTCCTGAAGATACTTTGAACTGGTGAGGTTTTAATACTTAGTTTGTGAACACTTGCATGAACTCCCTGTCATCAGTCCGGTGTGACTGCAAACAGCGCATGGACCCGAGGAGCGTGGTCTGCAGCTGTTGTGCCTGAGCACACCTAGCACAGAGCTTGCAGGCATAATCACTCTTCAGCACTGTTTTTTTAGAATTCAGTTCTAAAGCTGGAGAGCTCTCCTGATGTCTTGACTAGCTCATTAGTTTCATTTGGCTGAGCGTGGAAGAGGGTTATCTTCACCAGCTCTGCTGCTCTGACCCTTCTTTCTTTGGGGGCTACACAAAGGAGTGAACTGTTAGTGATGGTGGTCGAGGGTTGAAGATGAAGAGGGAAGAATGAGGAAATGAAAGGTTTGCCTTGGGGCTGAGAGAGATGAAGGGACTATTCTGAAAGTCATTATCTTGCATTTATAATTACCAGATGGGAGAATGCTTTAATGAAGTTATTCTTCAAATGAGGGCCTCCTTCATAAAAGACATTGAACTCTTTGGGTGGGTAGGCTGTTCCAGAGGAGACTCAAAATGAAACCGGTTGGAAAAAAAAATACATATTCCTTCAATTTAAGGCATAAATTTAATAGAGAAGCCGTAGACGTGGTTTCAGCAAAATCTTGCTGACTCAGCAAGAAAGAGGAGGGGGAAAAATGTTTTGTAGTTTGCTTTATGGTGTGCTACTGGGGTCTGTGCTTAAAGGCATAATTGTGTCCATATGTGTACAAACAGGTTGGCTTTCAAGTTGATATAAAGTGTAATAGCCATAGAATTTCATGCAGAACTACCCAAAGGGTGATGTAATTCCAGCTGGCTCGGTGGGAATTGAATTAAACCCATTATGAGAGGCTCATGGGTTGTGTTGGAAGAGTTCCTTCTGTGTAATGTAGATATGGGTCTGTTCAGGCTCCCCTTCAATGTTTTCTTCTGTGAAAATGATTTTGCTTCGATGTGTCAGGAAAACAGTGAATGATGACGAGTTTCGGTTTGACAGGAAAAGAAAAAGGAGGTTTTTACCAATAAGTGAAAATCTTGACTTGAGTGACATTGATCATTTTCTCAGATCCAGGTTTTTTCAGGACTTACTGGCACCAGATAATTCAAGCACAACTTATCTTTGTGCCCTCATGCTTAAATCTGTCATCCTGCTTCATTTGAAGTGCAGTCAGGTGCATTTGATGGGACGGGGTCAGGCCCCTCTAAGCCGTCTTCCTCCATCATAGAGACAGGACTATCAAAGCAAGATTTAAAGTTGAATTAAAAGATGATATATCTGCAAGACTGTGGTTTACATTTTTAAAGAGAAAGGGTTTTTTTAATGAGAACCACATATTTAACTGATTCCTTTATGTTAGTGAGATGACATTTCTGTCCCCTCTTACACATAATTTAAACACAAGATAACGTGATTTTTAAAGAACCTCCAGTTGTTGGCTTAGAAAAAAAATCTTTGTGCATTCCCAGATATTTCATGTGTTCAGTTTTTTAAAATAATGATAAAGGCAGTAATAACTTTATTTTTACTGTTTATTAGCACCCACAAAACCAGATGCATTATAAATCCCAGGGGCTTTATTTTAAGCAGACTACTCTGGAAAAATTCTTTAAATGAGCTCTTCAGGAAAGACTGGGTATTCTGGCTTGTTTTGGTGTGAGCATCTCTTTTCAGCCATTAATTTTAGATACAGTAAAACAGACAAACTTTTAGGTCTGTTTTGAAAATCCTATGTAAAGCAGTCAAGGTAGAACAGGAAAAATCACGGGATGTGTAAATGTTAATCCATGTAAGTGGAAGTAGCATTCGAGCCCATAAAAATTCCTTAGAAAACAGTGAACAGATTTTCAGTAATTCTGTATTTTACTGTGCACTTAATTAGCTTTACTAAAATGGAAATTGCCCCTAGTGACTGTAGCAGGTGTCAGGTTCTGTATTTAAAGCATATTTCCAAGAAATTATTTTCCCCAAAGTCCGTGGGTGTAAGGAGTGTGTGCCCTTGCAGTCTGTTTAGCATGGGTGCCTTTCCTTACCTAATCCTGTGAAGGAAATAGTAACGATGGACAAACTTTAAAGTGAAATCAGATTAAATCCCAAACAAACTATGATAAACTCTCTTTTCTAGAGTGATACTAAATATAAAGGAAATGACGCAGAGCGATGAGTTTTCTCCCTGTCCTCTTTCAGAGGAGATGCAATTGTATTGCAGGGGGATTTCTGGCTAAATCCATGAGTGCTGATGCTGGGTTCAGGTGGATCCTGCCAAGGTCTCAGTACTTCCCAGAGTTGCTTCTTCTCACTTTGTTTTCTACTGCTAGTTTTTTTTTTCTTTTTATCTCGGTTGTTTCAAATTATTGAAAATCAACTCTGATCTTAATGTGTATTCTGCTTCTCGAAGAGTGTCAAGAAACCAGATCAGCAAGAGCAAGATGAGGTGGGAGCTGTGCCTTGGTGAAGGAGGGAGCAGAAGGAAGGGCTTCTGGAGGTTTTCCATCTGTGAACAGGCACAGTGTGCTGCTCCTCCTGTGTTGTAAACACACTGCCTCTTAAATTTGAGTTAAAACTGAGTTTAAAACTAGAGGGAGGAAGATAGTGTCTTTTCAGTGAAACAGTATTTGACCACAAGGTTGTGGGCTGCCCTGCAAAACCTGCTGTTCCTAGCAGAGAGAGCATTGAGGCAATCAAATCTAGACTTGCATCTTTACCTGGCAGAAGTCAGAGCCCACAGTGGGGTAGATCACACAGATACATGAGGAAATGGATTATTATGGATCTGGGAAACATGAAGTAAGGAGTTTCCCTGACTTACTAATATCTTGCGTGCTTGAATGGTGTGTGTCACATATTTATTTACGTATGCAAAACACGCCTATTACATGCTTATGCTGCAACAATGAAAATTATTTCTGCCTGTGACTATGTCTATAGTCATCACATCTATAGGATGGCATACTACAAAATGATTGCATTCTTTTCCCTCTTCCCATCTCCCACCAGGTGTTAATCCAGTAATAGGTTATATTCAATTAAATGAGTCCACCTGCAGTCATTGGTTTGCAGAATCAGGGGTGTTTACTTCAGTTTCTTAAACACTGCTGCAGGAGGGCTTCTTATATTAAAAAGCACTGGCAGCAAAAAAAAAAATGTAAAATCCTTTTTCTCTTGGAGGGGTCCCCTCTTCTGGAGATGACTTGGCCATCTGAGGTTGGACTTTTGAAAGATCTGTATTCAGTTTTTCTCAAAATCGTTCAGATAATGACATAACTGAAGGTTTGAGTGAAATATGACTTAACAGTTAAACATATCCACTTATGGATTTGACAGCATGGCATGCAGAGGTCTTCTGATCAAGCAGCAGTTCACCGGATGCAGAAAAATAGCTCTGATCCGTGTGTGACCTTGGAAGTGGTCATGGGTCTTCCCCTGCCAGATTGGCCAAAAGAGAACAGAGAAGTTCTGTTTTCCCAGTATAAGTTGTTGCTTATCTGGAAGAAGTAACTGAAAGTAGGTTTTTCTTGCTGTTCTCAAATCACTGCCGTTCTCAGAATTTTACACACGAGAATCGCTTACAGAAGTGAATGACTCTTCCCTTAAGATACAACATTTGAAAGTCTTGAGTTAATAGCAAGTCCCTTCCTTCAGGGCCAGAGCTCTGCTTCTGTTTGATCAGCTTGTACTTCAAGGCAGATGACACTTAATCTTATATCACTTTTAAGTTTTTACTTACTTTTCCTGTGCGTGTTCACAGTTCTCAGTGTCAGATTTGAGTCTGTCTTAGTGGCATGTCAGTGTACATTAAAACCAAAACTTCTTTATACAGTGGCAGATTCAAAGAGATGTTAAAAAACAAATATTGAAAATGCTAAGTTATTCCTCCAGTGCTTTTCAATGAGGCTAAAAATGTAGAATAATTAATTCTTAGAAATTGCAAGAGTAAAACTTTTTGTTTCGTTGTTTAAAAAAAAGAAAAAGAGATCATAGTTTAATGAACGAGGCAACTCTGACATGCAGTCTTTATCATGGTCAGCAAAACTTAGATTTCTGCTTGACCTCTGGAAATACGCGGTGGGAAATGCCTCTGCTCGAACACAGTGGCAGAAAGTGAAGACTTGGGAAAGCAGTGCGTTATTAAGCTGAAGTGGTAGGGCTGAGATAAAAGATGAAGCAATGCTTTTTGCAGTTGAGGTGCAAGTGTGTGTGTGTGTGTTCAATGTGAGGATGTCCTTTCAAGCCTGTCCTACCTACCTTATTGAATGCTGTTGCATTGGGGTTTTTGAACACCAGACAACAGGCTAGCGGGATCATAAGTTTCTCTTTTCTTGTGTGGGTTTAGAAGGTTTAAATAAAAATAGAATTTGATATGTAAAAAACACACTGTTTAACGTAATTAATGAGGAATATTAGTTCTACAGCACTTGGTTCAGTGACATCCTGTACTGCTGCTGTCAGCAGATCCACAGTACTCTTTTATCAATATGCTATTCAAAGAAAAGCTTGCCCTTGGCAGACACTTGAAAGACTCCAAAGGTTTTCACCTATTTTTCAAAACTTCAGTAGTTTTCTGGGTGTTTGTGTTGTAGGGATAATTTTTTTTTTTATGTCTACTGTGAAATTGTACATAAAGTGACTTTGCAATGCAATATTTTTTTTTTTTTTTTCCCTCCGCAGATGAAATCATGCATCAGGATATCATTCCCCTCTACGCTGCAGATATTCAGGACCAGTTAAAGAAACAATTTGCTTACCTCTCAGGTAAGACTGTGGTATTCCTTTCTACAGATGTGGTTCAGGTGTATTGTTGGGCCTGTTGTGCTTTCATAGTTTTTTGAGGTCTTTGTACAGGAGAAATTAATATTTTATAAGCAAATCAAAATACAAACTACTAAAACTTGTATTTACGCATTTATGAAAATAAGGGTTGTTTGTTTTTTTGGTTTTTTTTAAGTATAATAGGAATTTTATATTAGAGCTCATTTTCCAGTTTCCAGGATAGTGGGATAGAATTGAAGGTAGGGTAAAAGAATGAACAGGGGAAAATAAATAAGGAAGTGCTGATGAACCCAGTCAGGAACATGTGGTCTCCTGTAGTCAGTGCTAAAGGAGCTGTGGGTACTTAGCATGAGCTCCCCAGTGCTTGGAGTTCAGACAGCGCTCAAACATTGACCTGAAGCTCTCTGAGCCCTCACTGAGAGTTGGAGAGTGCGGTGTGGATGCAATGGGGGTTGCTGTGATCTTGCAGTCCTTGGCCCACAGGCTACACTGCTGCTGGCTCTGCTATCAGATTTGATACTGAACCCTGAGCTGACACGTTGGACTTGACCAAAGTAGTGTCCGAGTGAGCACCACAGTACCACGTTCTCCCACAGCCTCAGTGCAACGGGTCAGGCGTGTGTAGCACCAAGTTCCAGACAAGGCTTTTGGCTTGGTGTCACCACCTGCCTTTTGCAAAGGAACCTGCTTTTAAACATAAAACTGTCTCTAAAAGGAGCAAGCCGTGTTCACCACAGTGCAGGGTGTCTTTGATGCCCCTGGATAGTCTGTGCCAGGTAGGAGATGGGGGACTGTGTTTGTGTTGTGCAGATGTCGGTTGTTGGGCTTGGCCCATCTCAGTGCTGGAACCGTGGCTGGCTGCTGATGGGTAAAGGGAAATAGGTGCCTTTGCTCACTGATCAGGCTATGTGTCAGGTGTCTGATAAGCTTCTGGCTTTGTTTTCCTGCCTGTAAAGCTCTTGCAGGTGTGCAGCAGCAAACTTGCTGAAGTTACTGCCCTGTCCTCCCCCCAGTACACAGAAAGGGAGAGCATCAGAGGCTTTGCAGAGCTGCCCTGCCTCCTTCAGTGTAAAGGAGATTTACCTCTCTAGGCTGAAGTTGGGCTTTATGACTCTTCCCTCTTCCTTTGAATCCCTCCCTGCATCAGATCAAGAGATTCAGGGGAATGAAGCAATGTACTGCTTTGCTTGGCAAGAGTCCTTTGAATCTTTTTGTGCTCGTAGTCATTAATTATGATTTATTGCTGTCACACAAGCTAAACTAAGTGTGGGTCTGTGGTAGGGACTATGTTTTTTGTGGGGTGGTGGTAGCACTTGGAAATAAGATTATTCTGGTTTTGAAGTTCATGCTTCATTTCAGATGATGATGTTTCAGCTACAACTCTTTTCTGGTGGTTTAATTTTTTTGACTTATCAAGCTCTTACTTCTTATCCAGGAGCAAGAATTGGCCTATCTAGGAAACTGCAAGTAGACTTTTCTTTTTTTTTTTTTTAAAATCTCTCTGAAGTGAGAGGAAAACTGGTGACTACAGTAGATGAATAAAATCTCATTGAGTTCAACTGGAGATTGTTCACTTCTTGAGTTTGCACAGCCACAAGCATCTTCAGCACTTATTACATCCACTGTGCAGTGGAGCTTAGTCAGAGCAGCCGTTCCTTGTTCTATTTTCTTCTATTTATTCACCCTTGTGTCTATCAGAAGTCTGTTTTGTTTGCTTGAAATAGTAGGGACAGCTGCGTTACTGTGGACTGTGCCTGTGCTCTCTGTTGTGTTTTATCATTCTTGGGCGATTTGACTGTTAGGCATTGGCATTTTCATTCCACTTTGGACTTCAATCTTTTTATCTTAATATTCTCCTGCAGGACACTGACAGTTAATGTTCTGTGCTGTACCGAATAGTGGTGTTATGGGCTCTGTGAACAATGGAACAGAGCTAATATTTTGGTGCTTGATTTATGTACACTCTTGCAGTGCTTATGAATGGCTTTGCTTTAATGCCACTTAAGACACTCACAGTGTCTGTGAAGGGGACTTTTTTTGCTTATTACTAAGTTGCCTTGGAAATAGAATCTTAGGACGTGGCATAAAACTAATTAAAATGAAATCTATACATTACAAATAGTTTTGGTAGATAGCATCTTTGCAGGTGTGGTGAATCCCGTAACATCTTGGATGCATTTCCTTTTTTAGTTTTTGGCTTTTTAATGGCAATGCAACATGCACTTGAGAATCACTTTAGTTTCTCTAATAGGATGTATCTGGGTCTTGCAGGATGCTTGCTTGAGTAGAGAATGAAACCTCGTCTGCTTCTACAGCTAAAGGCTGTAGCCCTTCCCAAGTTACTTTGTGTTTTGGCCTAAATCAGGGTGACTTATTTCCCTTGGTCTCTTTTCCTCTGCAGGTACAAAGTAATGTGTGTCCCTCATTCTGTTAGATTATAGTGAAAATGCTACAGGGACAGCAAGTTAGGCTTAAAATGAAACAAAATAAAGCAAAAACTTACATTAATGCTTCAGTTTGTTGGCAAATAGAGCAAAGTGCCATTAGCAGGTGCTGGCTACTCCAGGAGATGTCAAAGGCTTTTGCTCAGCAGTGAGTATGCAGTTGTATGTTCAGCTTAAATCTAACGGAGGGGCAAGTGGTGGATGAGGTTTTTAATCAATCATTCATGTACCAAGTTTATAAACGTCAAAGTTAATATTTTACCTCAGGCCCCGCTGTTTACTTTTTCCCTTGGAGTTTTTTATTTTGGTGGAACAAGGTCCCTGTCTTTGTGAGAAGTGTTGCTACTCTTTGTTGTTGTTGCTAGGCTATATTAAACATCCTCTCTATGTGGTTCACTGTTTCACCTGTCTTATTTTTTTCTTCCTTTGGTTAGTATTTGTGCAACCACTTCTGTATTGCAAAAAGTCTCTTGCCATTTTTTTTTTTTTTTTTTTGTGTTGGTTTGTTTTTTGGGTTTTTTTTTTTTTAATCGTCGTGAAGGACATTAGAAGGTCCATTTAAAAATCTCTGGAAAACTTATTCCTTACAGTCTTTCATTCACACTTTATATTTTCCTTCATAAGTATTTTCTCTTCTCCTTCCTTGATTGAAAAGTTGCTGTATGACTTTCATGTCCAACTTTGCAACTGCCATTGCTGTATGCAGGTGTGTTAAAATAAATGTAGATGAACAAGAGCCTACAGATAGGCGAGTAGGTTTATATGCATCTTAAATCGTACAAGCTATGTGATGTGCAAATGAGACTCTTGGCCGCCATAAGTACTGAACCAGTTATTTCAACTCACTCGAATGCCTCTTTATGCATTGAACAACTTCAAAGAAAATATTTCCATTAAAGGAAATACAAATACAGGTTTATGCTACTTGCATTTTTGCCTATCAATTCATAGTTGTGTTTTCCTGCAGTTGAAAAAGTTAGCATTGGTACTAGCTTTCAAAATGCTTATGTCTTGTATACTAGCTTTCAAAATGCTTATATCAAAATGCTGAGTCTGTTTCTAAAACTGTGTTTGAAAACATCTGAGTGGATCCTGTACCATGGACATTGCATCAGTTAAAAATTTTTATTAACTTGATTTTTTTTTTGCCAATATAACAATATATTTGGTCAATATATGTTGTATATTGACAGTGCAAGAGGTGTTACTTAGCAGTTTCTGTCTTGCAGAGGTGTAGGCTTAACTGCTGTTTTATATGCACTGTGCTAAATCCATTGTATATAGAGATTAAAAAAAAAAAAAAGGGCTAAGAGATCTCCAGTTCAAATACATGCAGGTACAAATTTAGTAATTGCAGTCAAATTTCTAAGCCAATATACTTTCTGCTGATCAGTCTGGGTAAAATGCAACTTCTGAAGTTGTACAGGTAAAACTTCTCTCTCGTTTCAAGGAAAGGATATTTTAATAAATTCCCCTTTTGTCTGTTTTTCTTTACAAAGGATATGCAATGGAGCTTTTTTCCATACCTCATTGAAGTCTACATGTGATTTCAAATACTCTGAGTACTCCAGTTAAGTATATTGTGCAAGTAGAAAGGAGAAATTCTTTATCAGAAACATACAAACACAATAGATGAACCATCACAATGGTAAAGCAAAATGTGTAGTAAGCTTTTTTCCCATTCACACACAGACCTCGGTTTTGACACGAATGCAAACAAGATTACTTTTACTTAAGCTAGATCTTTTGAGCCAAAGTAGTAGATACGAGCTGTTTAACAATGATGATGCTCTTGAATCTTGTGTGTGCATATCCATCAACATAGAAGAGATAAATTTTTTTTTTTTTCTTATGGTCTGAATAGCATCTCATTTGCATTATAGATTCAGGCTAGAAGACCTACCTCTTTGCTCTGTCATCATCTAATTATATCCATCTACCTTGCTTCTTTGTTGTGGGGTTGGGCAGAGAGCTTTTGAGAAATACCTTTCCTTAAGCAAACAGGAGCAGAATAATTAGGGAAACATTACAAAATAATCTCCTGCTCTTCTTTCCTGGAAGTTTGAGCAATCTCCTTTGCGGCTCCAAAATTTTGCTGACTGTACCAAAAAAACTAGCATGTTTTTCACAGGTTTATGGGGAATTACCCTTTTCTCTATGCGCATGTATTTTTTAGCAGCTGTACAATTCATAGTTTTTGTAATTTTTCCCTATCAATGTCATTTTAAATCAAAAAGAAAACGAATTCTTTTTAATTTGGGATTGTTTTTAGATAAAGTCACAAATATGCCTCTTGATTAGAATTTGCTTAAAATGGTGTTCCAATTTCCTTGGCTTGGAACTTCTCTATTGCCCAACCTGCTTAATAATAAAAAAAACAAACAAACAAACCCAAAAGAGATTGCAACTGTGATGGGAAAAGTTATAGCAGAATATAAAGAATAAATGCTGAGTTACGTAGACTTAAGACAAACTTTACCAGTCCTATCTCACAGTAGCACAGCTAGTTTTCCAAGGATCATTTTTCCATTCCTTTCAGATCACGGTGCTCTGGGTCCACATAATTTTAACGCTTGGTGCTATTGTTCAGATAATTGTATACAAAAGCTAGGAACACAAAGTGCTATTTCCTAAGTGAAATTAAGTCATTTTGCTACCTAACCTGTGGAGCTGATGCAATTCAACCTGGCTTTAAAATGCGTATGTCTCTGAAATGCAGGGCTGTTGCTATTGTAAAAACTGGCCCTAGACCAAGGCACATAGATTTGTTTGAAGAGCTCCACCTAACTGGAAGTTTTCTAGAGCTGTAGGGTTTTATCCACTGAAAAAATTCTGTTTTAGAGAGGTAATCTGTGTTTTCTTTGATACTAAATCTGTTAAAGAAGTTTCAGTTGAATAGGTTGCCAGTTATAAATGAGTTAATAACAAAATTTTCTCTTAATGAAAGCTCACGGAAGTCGGCTGGAAGCAGATCTACTTCACTTAAAGTATTATTGTGTTTCTATTTTTTTAAAAATTGCTGACTTACACTTCAGTGCTCTTTACTTCTATAGTGTTTCCATTTTTAGACTGAAAAGTAATAATCCTCTCACTTGGAGAATGTTCCTTACAGCTGCATATTAAAAGGCAAGTCTCAATTCTTGGGAATTATTTCAGGTAAAATGTGTGCAGACTGATTGAACCTGCTTACTTACTTCTGCTTTTTGCGATGAACAAAAACTAAAGCTGGCACACAAGTGGCACTTGTTTAATATTTTAAAAATAAGCAATACTGAATGTTTTCAACTTTTTCATAGAATCACAGAATCACAAAATGGTTTGGGTTGGAAGGAGCTTTGAAAGATCATCTAGTCCAACCCGCTTGCTGTGGGTAAGGACGTCTTTCACTAGATCAGGTTGCTCAAAGCCCCATCCAACCTTACCGTTGCATAGACACAACAGTGTTTGTATTTTTAAGAAAAATAAGAGATTTTAATATCCTTTCAGAAATTTAGATTAGAAAAAAAAAAGACTAAGATTAGACTAAGAAAATAGTCTCAGTGCTCTCTGGCATACTTGGTTGTCCTAGGAACACAAAAACTATGAAATTCCTAATGCATAGGTCAGTGCATCCCTGCTTAAGCCTAGAAATAGGAGGGTGGGCTCCTGTGTGCGATTTTGGACAGGACTTGCCCAGCAAATAAGTTTAGGCTGTTCCACAGCTATAGCTGAAATTTCAAGACTGTGAGCTAGAAGGGAAGGAGAAAGATGATTTTTCCAATGGTTATGACTGCAATAACTCGATGCAGTCACTCTACCAGCAGATCTGAAATTATTAAAATATTACAGTTAAATCACTATTTTTTTTAGATGGTGATTAAACTTCCAGTCGCTCATTTTAAAAAATTACTCTGTACAAATAGAATTATTTTAATGAGTTGTAGCGCTCGTAGAGTTCATCTAAGTTTTTGTGCCCTTTTTTTCTAATTGGGTGTGTATAGTTCTGAGGTACTGAAATGTTGTTATGTGAATTTGTTTTAATGAGATGTTTTAAATTTTTGCCTTAAACCTATATTTCAAGAAGGATGAGAAAAGTGAAGTTGCTCATTTTGTCAGTCAAATGCCTTTCCTCTCACTAAAACAAAAAAAACAACAACAAAACCCAAACTATCTTCCTAACCTTTCCCTTTTATCTCCTCCTCCTAAATTCTGGGGCATGATTTACTTCTGGGAGAAGGGAAGAAAAATCATATTTTACACAGCTAATTTAGGAATAAACTGTGCAATGCTGCTTTTGCAGAGGTGAAGCAAGAAAAAGTGATTCTGAATAAATGAAAAAAGTCATTCCTTGCTGCATCAGCTTCATTACAAAATAAAGGATGCTTTAAAAAGTGAACTCGCCTACTGCTGCTTTTACTATTATTTAATACAAATACAATTTATATGTAGGATTTTGACTTTGTATTTCCCATGCCCTTTTTGTAGCTTGCTGTGATGAACGCTCATTTTTAAGTAGCGATTGCTGTGCTAAAGTGGCCTGTCTCCCACTGATGGCCGCATTTTTAAGGTTGCAATATAGAAAGTGATTTCTCTAGGTCAGTGATGTCAAAGCTGAAATCTTACAGAATTTATTATGTGTAGCACTTCAGGTCACTCTGCTCTAAACTCTTTTCAGCAGCAAGGGTACTGATACGGAAAAGCGGTTGAGCAGCATTTGAAGGTTTATGTGTTCTGAAGTGTCCGAGCAGGAAAATACTGGAGAAAGAGATAATCATTGAGCAATCTTCTAACAACATGTGGCAGGACAGAGTTGTCTCCACCCAAGATAACCACGGATGACTGTACTAGAAACAGAAAATTAATAGGCAGTGTCAAGGCAGGATGACTCTATTTGCCTTTGACAATCAGTGGTGGTTTGGGAACTTCCTGAAGGTCGTAGTCTGGGCTTCTCCTTTTAGGATGTGTCCTGCAAGCCTATTGTTGTTGTTCTTTTGTTTCATATGTCCTATTTATAGAAATTAAGTAGAACAAAGCAAGTAACCAACAGGGTTACAGCAAATAATGTGTAACTGTACCTAAAAATAGATATTCTGGAGAGAGCAGGACGCACCGTGAGCAACAGAAATAATCATTATCATGCTTGAAAAATGTTTTTAATGAAAGAAGAAAATGGTTTGGTCCTGAGAGCCTGACTAGAACAAAAAGTAATAGAATCAAAATTGGTCTTAACTTACATTTGTGTTGTGAACATTTATATAGCTTAAATTAACTAACTCCCTTGACTTAACCTTGCTGTGTTTGGTTGTGTCATAGAGGTTGTGTTTGCAAACTTGTGATATTTGCGCAATAGTTACATTTTGTTCTTGTTTAAGTGCATCCAGAGCATGTTATTTTCTGATACAGTTTGATTTCAAGAGCCATGCTGTGGTAGCACTGTATTGCCTGTAAGCTGATAGATTGAAGTCAGATTCACCACAAATTAACAGAAGGATACTCTTTGAGCTTTTCTAATTACATGTGGTTTTGGAGGGAAATGGTGGTTTCTTTTATCAAATGAATCTGAGCTCAGATATTTCTCTTCTTTTTCTGGTGGGGTTAGATATAAAGGCACTTGAAGTGGGTAATAGCACCCTTTAATTTTCACAAATCACCATTGCTGTCATGATCAGACTGTGTTGTTAATGCAGTTTACAGCTGATTTACACACAGTTGTCAGATTTCAAGGCTGGAAAATATATCCTTGTTATTCTGCCACAGTAATTTTTGGCTGTTTTCCTTCTCTTTTGAACTGTCAAGCAAAGATAGTATGTCCCTGCCACCCCCCAGCTGTTAACTCCATGCAGTTGCTAGGGCTCAACAAGTCCTTTGTCCATCCTGTCTTTATGAAAACTTCCTTGCTTAAGA
Organism: Chlamydotis macqueenii; assembly: GCF_036417535.1. NCBI lineage: Eukaryota > Metazoa > Chordata > Aves > Otidiformes > Otididae > Chlamydotis > Chlamydotis macqueenii. The sequence continues at coordinate 151,589,357 of NC_141556.1, read as the reverse complement.
CATGAAACATTAACATTGCCATAAAAAAAATACTACATTTTGTATATAAACACACATCTTAAAATGTTGCATTTGTGAATTCTACGCAGTAATGCAAAAGCCAAAAAGATACAGATGATATCTAGATCATCAGCAGCCGTACTGTGGCGTAGGTGTTCGACTCTACCTTTTGCAAGTAATTTGAGAAGTTGAACAGGAAATCTCATTTGAAACACCTTCCCCCTTTTTTTTTTTTTTTTTTTTTTTTTTTTTTAATGTTCTGCCATTTATTTCAGACTGTCCTGGAAGCAAAGCAGCTAGCTGAAGATGGGAGGGGAAGGATGGGACGTGTTGTAGGAATGAGTTCAAACTGATAAGAAGGTTGAATTCAGTTCAAGATGGAGAGTTGCCAACTTAATTCTGAATTAACTTTTTTTTTTTTAATAATCAGTTTATTTCTTTCTCCAAGTTGGTTATATTTAGATACAGTTGACATTTATCAAAAGAAAGATGCACTGCCATCTGCTGTCAAAACTTTGCATGAGCAAAGGTATATGTCCAGAAAAAAATCTAATGCGATTAACAAGTTCTTTCCTATAAAACTTCCTAAGCTCTGAAAAAGAGACCAGACTGTTCAGATTAAGGAGTTTCCATGCTGATGAGCACTGCACTAAAAAAAAAAAAAAAAGAAACGCAGTAGTTGCATTACTGGGAAATTGCAGGCTAGGTAAAGGGATGTGCATGTAAACATGTCTGTTGCTTGTTTGTTTTGTAGGGGGAAGAGGGAGAGATGGATACCCTGTTATCACCTTTCCAGACTACCCAGCTTTCGGCGACATCCCCGAGAAGGAGTTCCAGAATGTCCTGACCTACCTGACAAGCATCCCAAGGTGAGCACCTGTCTAGGAGAAATTACCTTTTTATCTGCTAAGCGGTTTTTCACATTCAGTCACTTACATGACAATGTAAAGGTCAGGCTTGGTATTGAATTAAAGAAAAGGAAAATGCGATTTACAGTGCAGTGTCAATAAGTGTTGATTAGTGACAGCTGCCTAATGTAGTTGTTAGATGAATTATATAGTGCTATTTATATTTTCTCAGAAAATTACTTCCTAGTGTGTACAGATGCAGGTTCTGTGATGGACATTGTCCTCTTGTTTCTTATCTTTGCTGGATCTGAGTGCAATGTTCTGTGTTTTAATTGAAAACATGTATAATTTTGGCAGAACATGCTAATTCCTGGATACTACTCAAGGGGTTACTCAGTGTGAGGGAATACTCCATAGTTCATACAGCAGTTTGTTCTAACCACTTGTGCTCTGTTTCCCTGGTTCAGCTGAGTATAGAGTTTTTGCAGCACTTCCAAAACTTTGACTGAGGCTGCTAAGCAGGCCCAGCAATTAATCCTGGCTCTCTTGGAGGGAGGGCTCTTATCAATGGGCTGCTCAATAAAAATTGTGATTTTTATTGAAGATCTGTTAGGGAATGAAGTAGTGGGGTTCAAGATCTTGATGGAGATGAGGAAAGCAAGTAGCAGAGTAAAGCACAGACTTCAAGGGAACGAACTTTGGGCTTATTCAGGGAACTGGTAGGTGGAATTCAATTGAAGATAACTCTGAGGAGTAATTCTGCTGAGAAAAGCTGTCAGGTTTTTAAGGACAGCATCCTCCAAGCACAAGAATGGTATGCCCTGGAAAATGAATGGACATAACCAGAGACTGATCTGGCTGAACAGGGAACTGGTAACTGAGCTGCAGTACAAAGAGGGCATGCAGAAGGTGAAAGCGGGGACAGACTACAAAGGTGGAATATCAAAACATTGCCCAAACATGTAGGGGCAATTTCAGGAAAGTTAAAGCATACCTGGAGCTGAGGGACAAGCAGCAAGGGATGTCAAGGCCCCACCCCCCCAAAAAAAAACTTCTATTGCTTTAGCAGTACAGGAATAAACAAGGAAAATGTGGACCTCTGCTGAATGGGCTGGGTAAACTAGTAGCAGCCAACACAGATGAGGCTGAGGCACTTGAATTCTTTGCTTCAGTCATCTCTGACACTACCTCTCAGGCCTATGTGTTTAGAGAAAGGGTTCAAGGAGGAGAATGACTAGCAATAGGTGAGGTCTCTTGAGAAGTCTTGACCCAAATCTGGTCTTTGGGATATGATTACCTACACGGTGAGGAGGCTTGCTAATGTCATAACAAGGCTGATCTCCGTCATCTTTGAAAGGTTTTTGAAATCAGAGATGGACCATGATAACTGGAGAAAGGGAATGCAGTATTTGTCTTTCAGGAAGGACAAGAGTAGTGATCCAGAGCACTACAGGCTGGTCAATCTCACTTTGGTCTGTGAGAATATTATGGAGGGAGTCCTCTTAAAACACGTTTGTGGGCACAAGAAAGAAGAAAGTGATAAGGAATAGCCAGCATGGATTGATCAACAGTAAACTGCGCCTGACCAGCTTTTTTCTATTATGAAATTACTGGATGCATGAATGTGAGGGGAAGCTGTGCATGTCTTTTAACTCACCTTAAGCAAGACTTTTAACAAAGTATCCCCCAGCATCCTTACATCCACTTTGGGTTGTTACATCTTGACAGGTGGGCTGCTGGGCAGGTGAGAAACTGCTTGCATCATCAAGCTCAAAGAGTGGTGGTTAATGGGTCGTGCTCTACCTAGAGATAGAGTTCCTCAGGGAACCATACACATCTGTGCTGCCTGACATCCTTGGCGAGGATCTGGAGGAGGAGATGGAGTGCACCCTCATCAAGTTAGTGGATGAGGTACTGGTGGACCAGTCAGTACACTTAAGGGAAGACTGCCATTCAGAGGAACCTAGATGGGTGGGAGGTATGGACTGACAGGAACGTCCCGAAATGCGGCAATGACAAATTCTGCAGTTAAGATGGACTAACCCCCTGCAAGCGTACAGATTGGGAACTGATTGTAGGGCTGCTCTTCTGAAAAGGTCCTGGGGGCACTGGTGGGCAGCAGAATAAATGTGAGCCAGCAAGATGCCCTGGCAGCAGTGAAGGCTGGTGGCCCTGGGGCTGCACCAGCAGGAACATGGCCCAGAGCGGGTGACAGCAGCCATCCCCTGTCTGGCTCTCTCCAGACCTTGCCTGCAGTGTGTGCCCAGCTCAGAGCTATCATATGGTGAGGGCTCAAAAACTGGAGTGAGTCCAGCAGGGCCTCATAATGGTTGGAACTGGAGCTGGTGTACAAGGAGAGATTACAGGAACAGGACTTCCTCAGTCAGGGAAGGGAAAGCTGTGGGTGCCCAACAGCCATCATTCCCACCAATGAGGGGGCAGTGTGGAAATGGCAGTGGGCTCCTCACAGAGGTGGGTGGTGGGGAGAAAGAGGCTCAATGTGGGAATGGGAACAGAGAGGTTATGACCTGGGTATAAGGAAAAATTGTCACTAGGAGGATAATGAAGCCTTGAGAAAGGCTGCCAAGAGAGGCTGTGGAGTCTCTGTCTCAGAGGTTTTCAAGATCTGGCCACAGAAAGCCCTGAACGACCTGGTCTGAATTTGGAGCTGACTATGCTTTGAGCAGGAGGTTGGACTAGAAGCCTCCTGAGATCTCCTGCAAACCTTGTATCTTTCTCAAATTGGGCTATATGGGTCTCCCAGATTAAAAACTCTTAGAAATGCAGGTTGTGTAACACTGATTAAATGTTGGTCTTGAGCTGTGTTTCACCTTCTTTTCACTAACAGCATGCAGTGTAACTCAGCATGGACCATGCTCAATTCACATTCTGAACAAATTGTGGCGAATTTCCTTCGTGCATGTGTGTGCTTTTGTTTACTGTATATACATGAAGAGAAATAGCCGCCTTCTTGTAAAGGGCTTTGCTATTAATTATTTTGTAGGACCTACTCCCTGTGACAGAATACTGGTTATCCGCAGCACAACAGTGTGAGGTCTTCTCCTGGTTGTACTTACTAACCCCTGGTTTATCAGGGAGATGAGCTGTGAAGCTGACAGCCAGCTTCATTTTCTTGTTTGTCACTGCATTGGTTAAACTGTGTGGTGCTAAGCGTCCCATGATAGTATCTTTCTTGAATACTGTCATTACGAGTAATTATGTACTAAATTCACATCTGCTCCTCCTTTTGAAAGTCCTTGGTGGTGTGCTTCATGGTGGCCGTTGAACTACTGCATAGAGTGGGGTTTGCGTGAGAAATTCTGATCAGATCAAACAGCATCTGGCGCAGGGAGGGAGCACGGAGTGCGCTCGGTTGAGCATCAGTTTGGCAGGAGCACGTTTTTACTGATTAAAAGTCTGGGAGGAGATTTTCTGGAGATTTTTGTTTGTTTCCCCTGCTCTCCAGCAACTTCTCTATGCATATTAAGCCAGAAGTGGCCATTCCCTAAAGCTGGCTGTTCTTATAGGATTTTCTCATTTCTTTAATTTATAATTATTTAGAAAGAGATCACTGTTCTGTATAAGCCAAGGAGATAGCCCAGCTGGCTAGACATGAAGGGTAAGGTATTAACTATGGTGAATATAACAAAATTTTAGGTATTACGGTGATAACATTTCCATTTCAACCTTGTAAAAAATAATTCCGCTGTTAAGGTGTTGATAAAACTCAGACCTTTTCATGCCTGAGAATTGCTGTAATCTCAAAGGGCTGAAGACATATCTGACATCTTTGCTAGTCATGTTATGAGTTTACTGTGTAAAACTGTTTATGAGCCGTTGTGCAGGTTTGTAGGAATGAGAAACTGCGTGCCTGTACCCCGAAGATGGGCAATATTGTAAGTTTCCTTGAATTGTGATGTTGCTATTAAAGGTGTCACGTAAGGTAATTAAAGGTAAATTAAGGTAATTAAAGATGCTGTTAAAGGTGTCGTAAGATGGGATTTTTGCTGTTAACTTAGTTAAAAGACTCTTTTGGATGCTTCAGAAACCACTTTTGAGGGAAGTGAAGGTAGTTCATTATTTATTTATTTTGTGAGTTTATTAAAGAGACCTAAGGAGTACAGATTTCCAGGAAGGATTAAAATGCAGCTCACAGCTTTTATGCATGGACTGCTCTCCAGGTTATTGTCATTTAGCTTCTGGAATACATAACTCTGTCTTTCGGCTGTTCTGACTGACTGAGGGGAATTGACTGTAGACCACGGACATGTCTGGAGCCACAACAGTTCCTCAGAAAACTACTTGTGCTACTTGGCCCCGCACAAGATTCCTGATCACAGCAAGGACTTGGCAGCAATAACTCAAAACTCATTGTTTGCATGCCCGCAGTCGCGTGTTAAGGGAAATGATATTTCGTGGGAATGACAGTGACGAACTCCTGAGAGCCTCATAAGAAAGGACCTTTCTGTGCTCTGCAGTAGAGTTCACCCAATAAAATGTTAATGGGTATAGTACATTTTGGCAGTGGCAAGATTTGTTCCCAAGTGAACGAAGAAGTCTTGGTAGTAAGACTAGCTTAGAACTTGGTTGAAAGAAAAAAAAAACTGAAACCTCTTAACCTGCCTTTATTATTCCATCTAATTTTATAGGTAAGCATGACCTTGTGCTGTCATTTTTCATTCTTGTTCTATGCTATCTAAACACTGGGTTTCGCAAGCTTTTTCTGTGTAAACTTACTCTTGTGTTTTCATAGTGAACTTCAATCATGAAGAGCTAAATGTCTCATGGGGCACCTTGGGTTTAGCAATAGAACTATTACAAGTTGCATGTTACCTACTTCGATGACGATAGAGTAGAATAGTGTAAATAGGTGAGCATGTGCTCAGATGTGTAAATGTCTGATATGTGAGCATGTTAACAAAGGAGACAGTGGTAAGGGGATACCTCATCTCAATTTAAGATACTCAATTAACCCTGGTGCAACTGTATATGATTAAGCAGAGAGCTGAACTGTCATCTTCAGGTGAGTGTTGTTAATGTTGCAAGGTAAATTCATGTTCTATAGAGAGCTGGATAAAATACAATGTCTAATGTATGGTTTGTAATATTCACAAAATACTCAGTATGGGTTGTTGACATAATGTGTGACAACAGTTGTGTACCATGGGTACTTAAAGATCAGTGCTTTATCGGGAAAAAGTGATGGATTAAGGATGAGTGCTATAGACAATGGAAGATGACAGCTAATCCTTTTATAACTGCCATTTTGGTAATGAGATGTATGTTGTAAAGGTATACATACCTCTGAAACAGGTTTTTGCCTTTAGCAGCTAGTATTTTTCTATTATTATTGTAGTACAAGATAAAGTTTTATTAAAAAGGTGAGCATTCTCTTAAATTTTAATTGGGTCAAGTGATTTTTTGGTTTTTATTCATACAGTACCCAAGGAGAATCCATGTCAGTATGTAATGTACTTAAGGCAATACTTTCTAGGAAGGATATTTTAACTGAAATGTTGAATTGGTACAAGTACTTTACATGTAAGTATTGATCCACAGGAATTAACAGTTCTTATGGATAGAGTGGCTGAACAAAGTCGTTTATATCTGTAGGTAAGTGCCTATAAGAGATGAGCTCTTTAAATTCAACTGGGTTTCAGCAGAGGACAGCGAGCCAAGTCTTCCATCTATTTGAGATACTTTGAGGACATTTTATAATATCTGTATAGCTGATCTGATTCTGCAGAGAAGAATGTCTCCTATTACTTTACTGGGTGAGTCCTTTAGGAGTTGCTGCTGAGCTGGGCAGGAAAAGGAGGTGACGAACAACAACTTTGTCTCACCTCTTAGCTGAGTAAAAAACTGACAGCCTCTGTACACAGTGTTCACCGTTCTTAACTGCAAAGTGAAAGAGGCGCCTGTGGGATGTACCTTTTACATCCCACATATACAAAGGGTAGAGGAGGAATATTCTATTCAGGTTTGCGATAGGCTCCTGAAATAGCTGCCAACTGTAGCCTTAAGAAGTCATCTCAGGGCATTCAGTATTCTCTTCTTTTTTTCCTCTATTTTGAAAGTATTTTTTCCTCTTTATATTTATCCTAGTAAGCAGACTTTTAAGATTTGCAATGTACCCTGAGGGCAAGTGTTACTCATACTTACTTCTATCCATCACAGCTGTCACTCTAAATGTATTTTATTAACTTAAGTGTGTATGCATTCTTGGAATGCGAATTTACCAAATGTGTGGTGTAGCATAAGAATATGGTTCAAAAGAAATTGGTAGATAATTGCAGAGATTAAAAAAAAAAAAAAACCCCACAAGATTTTCCAACATATGGTTTTGCTTCTGGTTAATTACCAGTTTCTACTGCAATCAGCAAACAATATGCTGTCGGAGAGAACAAAAGGATATAGTTTTGATGCTTTTCTTTCTTGCTCATATAGGTTCATTCTTGAACAAAGAAAGCAAGCTAAAATTCTTGTGGTCACAAGGGATTAAAAAATTAATATTTTAAAAGTGTAAAACGCAGCCTTAAATACCAAATTCCTTTCAAGAGAAATAAGAAATAGTGTAGATTAGAAAATTCAGAACAGGTTTTGATGGACAGTTTGAGTCCCAGCACTGCTGATTAAATACAATAAGTAGGCCTTTTGTACTTGTATTCAGACCGCGCCTTGGACAGCCTCCCTTTGTAATCCCCTTCTGTCCTACTGCATGATCTTGAGCGTATCTCAGGTTAACTTGTCGTGTTCAGCAATTTCCTGTTTTGAAAGCTGTCCCTGTCGGTTTCCTGCCCAGGAGAACGTCCCCTTCTTTGAGATCCTGATGGTTTACAAATGCTTGAACACCATATGGCGTTCTAAGAAATCCTGTTGTTTGTGGTACCGTCTGGTGTTGGAAACTAGGGAGCCATCCTGTCCAAGTAACAAAACAGAACGAGATGACCTCCGAAAGTGTCGCCATCTGACAGTTTGAAAGCTCAGTTAGAATCATAGGATCATTAGGGTTGGAAGGGACCTTTAAAGGTCATCTAGTCCAACTCCCCTGCAAGGAGCAGGGACAGTTGTTAGGGTTTGCTAAGCTTCACGTAGACCCTTCCTTGTTAACTACACCACCATCATTTGGGATAACATTGGGGTGACCTGGAAAACTGAAAAAGAAATGTCTTTGCCTAAGCCTTCCAGCGAATTCGGATCCAAGACGACTTCACTAGCGTGGGTGCAGCGAAGTGTGATGGGGTGGATTTGGGTAGAGACCAGAAGAAGATGCGACAGCACAGCATGGGTGTTGCTGGAGCTAAGAAACGTCAGCGCAAGGGGCACAGGAGAGCACAGAGCTCAGGTCTGGCCAGTCTCCTCAGTATAGATCCAGCACTGTGCTCCGGAAGCTGAGGCAGCCGTGTTGGGGTAACACTGTGTTTTGAGCTGGTAAGTTCCTCAGGGTCCAGGCTGACCTTGCGAAGAGCCAGTGTTGGAAAGTAACTGCACGTGTTGCCTGATTTATCTGCAAACTAAACAAGCAGCCCACCACTAGCTACGAGTTAACCGCTTTTGTTTTATAGAGTGCCGGGGTGAACGTCATCACCACATATGGGTAACAACTGCCAAAAAAACAGACACCCTGACAGTTCACACTGACACACTGAGCAACAGCTTTGCAGCTTCAGTGTCTATTTCTGTCAGCTGTGTTTCATTTCCACGCTCTCCTCTTTGTCAGATTACTATCCAGGCTGAAGATGTGGAACCTGTACCCTGCTGTTATTTTGGCAGCCCCTCAAATTCGTCAGTGAGAACATCCCAGGACTTCCAGCAAAATCTGTCATGTTGTCTGTGCCCTTCCCTTCTCAGAGCACAGCTGGCAAACAGTTGTAAATGCCATGTGTTCCTGTAAGCAAAAAGGAGATGTAAAGGCTTAGGTTTGAAGTGTGTTGCCTCTTAAAGTTAAGTGGTAGTCTGAAGCTTTTGTGTCAGATAGATAGATTGACAAGATTAGGTTAAAGCTCAACATGTTACTTAGAGTCTTAATTTTTACTGGATTTGGAACAATTTATATTTATTTTGATGTCCACCTTGTGAATGTCTTAAACTGGTTTTAAGGTTTAACTCTGTATAGGCAAAGCCTTTCTAAGTCTTTAAATCCCACTTACACATTTAAATCTTAGAATATTTGAAGAATATCGTGACACACACTGTCCAGTGGTAAATTTAATCTGCTAAGGAGACGAAGTAAATTAAACATTGTAAAATTGCGGAAGTTAATTCCTAAAATTGCTGGACCTCATGCAGGAGCTTTCATTAGTCCAGTCTTAAGTTCAGAGTATTTAACACCGTATTTAAGAATAAACTCACCTTGCTAAAACACAGCGTTCCAGATAAGGCTGTACCAATACTTTGTGCAGTGTCATTAATGGTTGTTGAAGTGTACTAGAAATACGTATAATTTCAGTATCATAGTTCTGAATAGGTGTAAAAATGCTTTTTTTTTGGAGCCAGACTGAATAGTTCTAAAGTGAGGATTGCATAGGTTTTCTGTTGCTTATGTTTATTTAAGCTTAACCAAAGCAGAGCCTTTTGCCTTTATTGACCTATTTATCCTTAATTGCCCCTCAAGGATAACATGGCCTACTTCAGCCATCTGTGGTTAAGCCTAAGTGAGTCCTCAAAGTTGCCTGTCTTCAAACAGTCCTTCCAAAAGCAGCTCTGCGTGAGCTTAAGAAATTACCCTGGATTTTCCATTTAGAAAATTAAAACTTCTTTTTAAAAAAACTTGCTTTCATTAATTTCACACACTGGAAGAGCATCTATTAAGCAATAACTTTGTCTTGTAATGATTATTTTTGTTACATGCAGCAATGCATCAAAGTTGTTCTGATTTTAGTCTCGGGGGTTCCTTGGTGGGGTAAAGATTTCTAATTTGTCATTTTAAAAAGGCTGATGGGTACCACAGAAAGGAAATCAGTACAAGTGGTACAAGCAGATGTCCATGCCCAGGCAGATGATGATGCCTGGACGCTTCTCATTTTTTAACACTGGCTACATTCCCTCAGCTTCTCTGCAACAGCATAAGCTTTCTGGAGCAGAATGAGTGTCCGCATATATGATGGAACATAGCCAGCATTACTGTACTCAAATCAGTCATGTCTGCTTGTTTGTTTTAAGGAGGAATTGGTTTGAAAGTGGGAGGGAGACTGTTCTGAGGACCTAGAGTACCACAGGACATAGAGACCACCTATAGGGACCAGTCAATACTGATGCCCGTATCTCTGAAGCTGAGAGGGGAGGGAAAAAAGGAATGTGGCTGTGTATGTTATATAAATCAGTGTAAGTACTTAAAAATAAATCAGGCGTGTACCAGTGCTGCTTATTTGGCTGAGGAGTGCAAGCTGTGCTTGAGACAGAAGTGCCTCAGGTAAACGTGTTTGGATTCATGTCGCACAAATTTGAGGGACTTGCTGCAGTGCAGGATAAAGACCTTTGGTTTCCTTTGAGACCAAGGCTTGAGAGCAGCTCTCCTGGTCATCGCTGAGTTGTCACTCCTTCATCGACAGTACATCTCTAATAGTAGCCCATCTTCCTTGTGGGCTCTTGTTTTGGAGGCAGATGCAGTAAGCTGTTGCTGCCACAGTGCTGCAGTGACAAAGATTTTCAGGTTAGGGATAGGGCTGCATGTAAGTATGAGAGGCTTTCTGGGCTATAGTCATTATGAAGTTTGGATGAGACTTCCAAAGTTTTGAATTATTATCAGCCCCTTAGAAAAGCTCCTTGAAGTTGCTTTCGTTTTCTCTTCTCTTTATCTGGCTTTTAAGATCTCCTGCTGTTGACAGACCCTCATGTGTAATTATCTTGCCTATGCTTATAAAGTTTCAAAAAGCATTTTCATATGTTGCCCTTCCAGGCTGTGTGATTCTGCTCCTCTCTTCTGCCTCATAAGTAAATTATAACCATTTGTCTACCATGGTTTGTTTTTTTTTTTTTAATTTATGCCACCTCACAACCCAACATTCATCTAAATTCTTCTTTGTCTGCTTGCTGTGAGACCCTAAAATATAATTTTGTGTATCTGATGATGCCCCAGCCCTGAGAGAATTGAAATACAATATTTCCTCAGACATACCTGGGGCATGAACTAATAGCAGCTGAGACCAAAAGTAAGCATAATAGGAAAGGGAAGAGATAATGTTTTCATCAGCAGTATACAGGATAAGATTTAGGGTGAGTTAACTGGAGTGTGGAGAAGGAAGGAGGAAAAAAAAAGTACATAGTGGCAGGAGAGACAGAAACACATCCAGTTTCTTGTCTGTTTCTTGCCTAATAATGAAACTTGAACAGGTTCAGCTCTAACACAAAGGCTCAGATTTTCTTTATTGCTATGCAGCTTCACCTGTTTCTCCGAAGGGACGACAGTAACTACTGGTAGTTACCAAAGTAAAGAGAACATCCACGTGCTGTGTTTTGAATGTGCATTTAATAATCCATCTACTCACAAAATTCCAATGCAGAATGAAAAAGATGGTGGAATAGTATACACGTTGTTGTATTCATAGTGATTCACTTGGAGGTTTTTTGGGAAGGAGCAGTTTTTATTTTAAAAATCAGAATTTAAACATAAGAATGGATGGGAAATGGTGCCGTGCCTTCTTGCTTACAGGTTATGCTCCTGCTGTGGGGTGTTACAACATCACTGCGTTGGGTGAAATGCAGCTGTTACTGCCAGGAGCTTTATATATAATCATTTTTATTTGGCATTCAGTGATTTTGGACAGACCACTAGAGGCTGCACTTGTACAGCAGCACCGCTGACTGTCTCATTTTAAATTTATTTTGCCAGAATTCCTTCTCTTTCCTATATTTCTTCGTGAACAATGGTCAACCTTAGTTTGAGTTGGGTAGGTTTTTCCTTCTGTGTTTAAAGTTCATTGAGCTGACTATGAGAGGGCCCGATAAGCAAATATAACAAATTCTTCTAGATCAGTAGCTTCTTGTTGAAGCGCAGTGCAGGCACTCACTAGTTGAACACAGTAAGAAGCAGATGGCAGAGACTTGGACAGGGAGAGACAGGTGCAGTGCAGTCACTTCCACACCACCAAGCACTGGCTTTGAATTCAGTGCCTCAGGAAGCTTGAGGTGAGCCTGTTCCTTGGGTCTGTGCTCTATGGATGGTTTTCCAGGGAGATCGGAAGCAATGGACGTGTCCTCCAAACTGTGTTTCCTGCACTCACTGACTTCTTCAGTGTTTTCAGCTGAAGAGATACGGGTTACAAAAATTAAAGACAAAACTGTATTACTAATTCAATCTGAAATTATGCAGCAGTTGTTAGTCATTAAGTTCACGTTTTTGTCCTGTATGCCACGCCATGTGCCAGAAATGGAGGGCGCTCATAATTTCTGGTTTTTTTTCTCATAAATGTTGCTGGAATAAGAACCCATATCTGATAGACCAGTTACACACCTGAACTGAAAGTGATTCTTATGGGAATCCAAACTGAGCTGTCAGGCCTGCAGTTTGAATTGGAGCCGAAATGTCATGCCAGTTTGCTTTAGGGGCTCAGGAGGTCTGCTGGGTAGCCAAAGAGCTTCATCTGGGTCTTTGTAGATGTTACCCTTGCTAGGAACAACTCTGCTCTCAGAGGTGTGCAATATTTTTGGCCTTGGTTAGTCATATATATATGTCTGTGGCAGAATTTGGCACCAAACTCCTATTTTCTGTCTAGCCAGTTAAATGTCATGACAGGAGAGTGCAATTGTATGTACAACCATCTTTTGGGAATCTTTTCTTTTCCTGGCAGATTGTTTCTTTGCCACTGATATCCCAATACTAATGCAAACCTCAAATTTTCTGGCGTAAAAATAAAAAACATAATTTTGAAGTTTGCTAATTTAGAGCAAGTGTAGTTAGTGGGAAGGTGTTACTGGAATGCTTCCAACTTGGTTTAGGTGTGTAATCACTTTGATTTGTACATTTACAGTGCAAATTTGGAATATAATTTGTAACATTGGTGTTATAAAGCATTATAACACTTTTTATTTTCGAGGCTATTCTTTAGTTGAATGCTTTTAAGTACTAATTTAAGTGCAGGTTTCTGCAAAACACATAAGATCTGAAATAGCAGCAGCATTACAAAGCAGTATTCAACTCAGATACTATGTTGAAACGTACAGGCTAACTTAGCAATTTAAACTAGAAAGTTCATTGTCCAATGTAGAGCTCAACTAATGTTTAGTTTATAGTTCCTTTTCAATACCTGCTATCTCTAAATCGATTTAATCGAGCACCATCTACATTGGGGGTTGGTATTATAGGATGTAAAGACCTGCAATAACTGAAGCTTTCAAATCAGAACTTGGTGGAGTGTGATATATCCTCTTATTTCCATCATTTACTCAAGAGAGCACAAGACTGCTTTCTTCTCCCTAGAGACTGTGATTTCCAAAGTTAAGCAGTCAAGCTTTGGCTCACTTTGGATGGTTAGAAAGAAGCTATCATAGCATCAAAATACTTAAAGACCAATCAAGTACAAATATATTTTAAAATTAATAAGTAGAACACATTTTAAAATGAGGGGAATGATATGATAATTTTTTTTGTTTCTTTTTTACAATACTCAGCTGGTGGATTTGTTTTGGAATTAAGTGGATAAATTGGCCAGTTGAAACAAAGTAGGCTTTATGATAATAAGCAATCAAAAATTGTAGGGAAATGAAACTGCTGTAGGTCTAATTACTCTTTAGTGCCTGGGTGCTAAATTTTTTTTTTTTTTTTTTTTAGTTATAGTTGACCTTTAACTTTTTTCTTTGTCAAATTCATAAATCATTAAATTCTTCTGCTCTAGGAAAAACTGCATCCTCTAGGACTTACCTAGTGATTGGATAGACGTTGTCTTGATTATCCTGCATGAGGGACACAAGGAAGAGATGTGGGTTGTTGCTGCCCTTTCCCTTGCTGGGAAACCAGCATAAAACCGGTAACGTGAAATGTCACCACAGGGCTTCGCTGAATTATTTTCTTTCATAGTTGCTGTACTGGAGATTTCTATCTTGATTTGTTAATACCATTAATGCCATGTTCTTCATTGTATTATCTGGCTCTCATCTAAAGCATATTAAGGCCACTAAGGAGGTGTCTCTTCTCTGCTTTCATTCATTGCCAAGGCCTTAGTGGTTTCGGTTTTTAATGTGTGAAACACTTACATTTAAGAAAGAGTTCTTGTCTCCCCCTCACCCTCCAAGAAGTCATTCCTAGCAGAGGCAGGAGGGACGGAGAAGTGGTCTTTGAAGTGGCTCAGGTTCAATCAGTTGCAATGCCTCTGAAAATGCAGGATGCCAAGTTTCTCTTGGGAAACAATAACTTTGCTAGTGAGTGTCTGGTTTCCTATAGCCTATTCCGAAGCAAAGTTACAGAGAATACTGTTCTTGATTACCCTAGCTTGTTTGGCTGAATATAGGATGATTTCTGACTTCAAGGAGCAATAGCTGCTGGAATAATTTTTATCACTGGGGGCACAATGGGAACACTTGGTGTTCAAAGTGTTCATTAACCCTGTGCTCAGGCTACTGGACTGTGCCTTTGATATGCTGAACCTGTTTGAGCTCAAACCTGTCTCTTTTTTTTTTTTTCTTTTTTTTCTTTCACTGAAGACAATTCTACCTTCAAGAATTTGTTTGTTTTATTTGTTTGTTTGTTTTTTTTAATTTGAGCTGGTCTGCAGAATCCTTATGACATGCCCAAGCATAGACGCAACTGCTGTAGGGGTGGGGTGCGCAATACCTTTCCTGTGTTCTGTTACTGTGACCTGTCATGGTCTTGTGCGTTTGCACTTTTGGGGGACAGTAGTACAGCCAATGATGGGTGGATGGGCCAGTTCCACAGTCCTTCCTACATGGGCCAGCATGTTGCATGCCGAAAAAAGATCAGGATTTGTGAGCAGCCTAAGACCTTGCATCTCTTCAAGCAGCCTGTGCCTGTCACTAATGCATCTTGATGGTCAGTGACAAGCTCCAGAGGGTGAGTAAGGGGACCAGGGTACCAGGGATCTAAAGGCAACTTCAGCGGCTTGCAATGCAGATTGCTGCAGACATTGCATTGCCTTGATGCTCTGCTCCATGCAGGAATTCCTCACTGGGTATTACTTGTGGCAGTAAATCATGGGCTCCGTGGATGGTGTTCCGGAGACCTCTATTGTTAGTCAGCATTAATCTGATATAGTCTAAGTTACACGCGAAGTGCACGCACTTAATCATCTAATTTGATTGGTAGCCATATACTGTTCACGCACCTTATGCTTCATTTGGATTGATAATAGTTTTTTGGTTGTCTTTACTGTTTTTGCCTTTGGTATTTCCTTATCTTGTTCTAGTTGTTGTTTTTTGTTATTGAGCAAGCGGTGTTCAAGGACATAGTTCAAATTCATCAATATCAAACAGCTGTACTGGACTCTCTGCCTCCACAATTACTGACAACCTACTATCAAAAAAGCTGTTCAGCCATTGAGAGCAAGAATTTCTAGTCAGTTTGTATGTACAGGCAGAGGTAGTCAAGGTAGGGAACAGCCATGAGTGTGATGTAAGCCAACTGTTTCATTATAAGGCTTTAAGACTGAAAACCACTTTTATTAAACTGGAATTATTTAACCTAAAATGCTGCACAGAATTTCAGACATGCAAAAGCTTCATACTATCGAGTTGCAGCGATGAACCTGAAGATTTGCTTTGTTTTGTTTGTAGTAGAGAGCAATGTATACAGCAGCTTTCATACAGCAGCGTAGAAGCAATAGGAGTTTATTTGTGTAGCAGTTGTCACAACCCATACCTTGGAGAAATGCAAAGATCTTTCAGATGATGACTGTGTAATTCCTTCCACACACTCCAGAGGGAAGTTTTTTTTTTTTCTGCAGTCCTATGTACTATAAGCTTTCCCACCCTTTCCCTCAGGTGCATGAGCTCATAAGTCTTGCAAACAAGACAAAAAGGGAGATGTCCCCATAATCTAGAGCTCAGGAGTCACTTAGTGGAAAATTAAGTTCCTACTCTACCCTCTGCGTGGAGAAGTCAGTGCTTGTTGGGCAGGTACTTCAACCTCACTCTCTCACCATCTCCAAGTGATGTTACACTAGCTGCCCAAGATGCAGGGAGAGGACTGAGCAGAAAGTCTACCCTCTGGTGCTTTTTTTCCCCTTATCTGTCTTTTGTGGCCCCTGCTTTCTACCTTTCTGACTTGGCCTTTGTGAGCTTGCTGGACATATTTCCTGCAGAGCAGGGATGGTTTCTCTGCCTTTCTAAAAATGTTCTGTTCTTTGTGCTAGTGAATAAACATAAGAACAGAGCTTATCTCATGATTGTGTGTGTGTGTGTGTGTGTGTTAGGAGAGAAACAAAGGAAGGAAATACTGAATTTGAATTACTAGCTTATATAAATTATGTTTCAGAAAGTACACCGGATACAAGTTAATGCATTAAAGAAAACAGAGGTTGTAAGGGAAATGTCAAGAAGCCTTAATAGGCAGGTGCTTCTGCTAAGGTTGTCTGACATTTCTCGCTGTGAGGGTTGGTTTCCAGTCATTTACAACTCTGACAAATTTTCTTTCCGTTCCTGAGGTCTCACTTGAGTTTTTGGTTTAAAGTTCGGCCAAAACAGCTGGGTTGTTCCCAAGAAGCCGGGGAACAAATCCACTGTGCTTTTCAAACATTGAAACCGCCTTTTGTTTGAGAAGTTCAAGGGTCTCCATCCTTTGGTCAAGGACTCGAGGACTTGACACTTAGAAGAATGATGGCCTTTGGGTCAAGGAAGTACCTTGAGAAAAATCTGCCTAAATCCCAGGTCACAGATGCTCAGCAGCTACTTGTGTTTGTTGTCAAAAATGTCCTGCTTCTTCCTGAGGCTGAGCAGGGGCTTCTCGGTGGTTGCAGAATGAGCTGCCCTAGAGCCAGGCCTGCTACCAGGGCTGAGAGCAGGAAGACTGTCTCTAGGATGCGAGTGGCACTTGTTGAAAGGCAGGCAGTGCAGGAAAGCTGCTTGACTCAACAGGCAGGACCACAGCCAAGGTAAGTGTCCACCTGAGGGAGGATACTGAAAGATTGCGTGGGATGTAGGGTAGGGGAGACTCGAGCTGGAGGATGAGAGGACTGTGATATTCAGGAAGGGGCAGGGTGAGAACCAATTTGGTAATTTGTCCTAAGAGTATTTAAAAAAAAAGAGAGAGGCATCAAGACTTTCTGAGCTGTTCTTGGTACAAGGCAGCAAGGAATGAGAATGATTGAAGTGACGAATAGGAAAAGACAAATGCGGGTGGTGGTGGCAAGTTTATTGGAGAGTGATACAGAGGCGTGACAAGACATGGGCTAAGCTGATGAGTACAATACAACTGGAGCAAGGCATGAGGTAAAGCTTGATGAGCAGGACAGGCCATGTCCATCAGAGCATGCTTCTGCTGAGACACAGGGCAGAAGCCCAAATACTTTACTCCTAAGCAGATGGTGGGGCGGAAATCAGTATTTGGGTAGAAGGAAATAAATATGGCTGAGGGAAGGAGGAGCAGCTGGCACTGACAGTTAAATCAGGAGCCAAAGGAAAACTGAACACCTCTTTGTTACCAGAGCACCATTCATCCTATGCCCTAAAAGGAGGGGTGGGGCTGTCTTGCAAACTGTCTCATAACTACATACACAGGTGTGTGTGCGGCAGCAAAGAGAGGTCATTAGAGCAAGGGTGCACTGGCAAACAGGCTTGTTTCCAGTCTTTTCTTGAATACGTGACTTTGTTGTCTTCATAATGTTCTCAACTTTGTTGTACACAATGTCTTGGTTTTGTTTGTTGCTTCCTGCCTACAACTTGCTGGAGCTGGATCCCAGACTCAACAGCCAGCCCTTTGCAACAGGAGACTGTTGTCAAGATCACAAATATTTTTCCCACCATGATTGGTTCAGAACACAGTGTTTAATTTTTTTTTTTTTTTTTTAAGCGATCTGTGTTAGCAGAATGTTAACAGTTTGAAGTCAGGTGCTCAAGACTTTGGCCCTGGGTCTCTTCTCGCCAGCAGTGGGGAATCCTGGCTTTTACATCTCAGCCTGGAAGGGGGATGCATTCTGAATTGTGCAACCGCACGACTTATTTGATCCCTCATTTTGATCCAGTGGAAAAAGAAGGCTGGCTAAAGACATCTTCTGGGCTTGGAGATATGCTTTCTTTGTCAGTTCTTCTACTTAAGTAAGGCTTGTCTTTTTTTTTTTGTAGGAGAATAATATTAAGGTTTATTGCCAGATGTCGAGGCAGATGAGTAACTGTGTGGAGCTGCTATCTAGATCTTCTCCAAGATCCCAGCTGAGCCTGTTTTTTCCCTGTGTTCCTGGAGAGAAATTTGATTGATGCCCTGTCAAAGGCTTTAATTTTATTCCTGTTACACAGAAATGTCAATAGTTTCTTGAAATACAGTACAGATGTTGCCTTTAGATACTCTGTGGGATCTGAGATTATGCTTCCACTGAGGAGGTATACAGAAATTTCAGGACTCCAAGGACTTCTACTGAGTAGGGAAAATAGCTCTTTGAGAGTCATAATATCTTAGTAGTCTCTCCAAAATCCGCATGAACTGCTGTGGGAACAGCTGTAGCACCTTTTTGACTCCATTCATCCACGTTTAGGCTGTGTGACCCGAGGACTTTTGTTTTGCTACCTGATTATTGGGGAACATGGTTGCTATTAGCATTTTATTTTGCTTGGTCAGGAAAGGTTAAAACAGTGGGAACTTTAAATGAGGAACAGGAAGATGCTGAAGTCAATCTGGATCTCTCTCCTCCTCTTGCTCTTCAAATAAAGGAAGAAGAAAAGCTTTAGTAAATCATGTAGTGGGAAGCATATTGCTGATAAAAAAAGCCCTGTTTGTCTGCAAGGGTTATTCAGGCTTATCAAGGCAAGTACTCAGATGTTTTTTATCAGCGTTATCCTAACCCAGAGGCAAGAGTTAAGTAACATATGCTGAATGTGTGGGCAGTGAGGGGTGGTTTCTAATATTTTCCTATGTTAAAATGACTATTTGGCTTCTTTTGAAGGAAAGCAAGTGTTGCTTTGCATTTTTTTTTATAATTATTCATGTTTCTCCCTACATATGTAGTCTGCAAATTTGAGAGATATTATAGTTTGTAAAAGAGAGGGGGTAGACTGAGTCGTGTATACATTTGTGATTTTGAAAAATAGCTTAAGATGCCACATCTGGGTACCTGTGTTCTTCATCCTCCTCAACATCCTCTTATTATTATTGTGCTACATGATCTCATAAAGCAAAGCTGATGTTTTCATGATTCAGCAATCTTGAATATGGGATCCTAACATTCCATTGTGTTGATTTTTATATTGTCTTTTAAGGTATGACAATAGCAAATCAATGCACAATATTTCTAAATGTCAGACAGTGATGACAGTAGGCCTTGCTGTAAATTATTATCTGGAGTGAAAATACAGCACATACATTAAAAATGACGAAATAGATGAGAAAATAACAAATCCGAGCCCTTCTGCCTTGTATTTATTTGCCTGTCGTTCCCAGTCTGATAGCGATTGGCTGGCAAGGCCAGGGCTGCTGCTGGCATTGCACAATTGGCTTAGATGGGGAATTACAAAACAGGAGCAGATCCCTTGATTGGGACTCGGGTAGCACATGCCGCTGAGCACGGGCAAAAAGGAAAGGTCACCCGTACGCAAGGATTTGAGCGAGATCTCTCTCACAGATGTTCCCATTCCGGAGAAGTGCAGCTGATCTCATTTTTCTCATCTATGACTCGGAGTGTTTAAATGCCGTAGGGATTTTTTCTTTCAGTGAATGTAAAAATGCACCTGGGAACAAGTTTGCAACCTGGGGGGCATGTGAGAATTTCAGAGGCGCAGAGCAATATAATGGAATGATTTGAAGGATCTGCGTTTTTAAGGAATTTTAAATATCATTGAAGAGGAAGGCAGTTGAAACAGAAGGTTAAATGCAGATGCAAAAGGAAAACAACTTTGTTTTGATCCTGAAATTATACTGAAGACGGCATGAAGGAGGGATTATATCAGCACCAAAACAATGGAGAATCAAAAGGGTTTATTTTCCTCTGAAATAGTCTCAGTACAAGAAATGTAAAAACTATCTTTTGTGAAAAAGAAGAATTCATGATTTGAATATGGTTTGAAGCTCTGTGGAACATATTTGGGACTGCTGCATCTGTGTAGTATAGTATATTTCCATCTAAACATCTCAGATAACGAAGATTCTGCACAAAAAGGTCAAGCTACTTTTTTTTAAACTAATTTTCAACTGCTTTTTTTTTAAGTGAGAGAACCAGAGGAGTTTGATTTGTATTTTTAGCTAAACATTCTCTTTTTCTTCTTTCCTTCTCCAAACTTAGTTTACGAGATGCTGGAATTGGATTTATTCTTGTCATAGATCGTAGACAGGACAAATGGACCTCTGTGAAAGCTTCCATACTGCGGATAGCAGTAAGTACTATTTTAAATTAACTCTTTATAAAGATTTTTCCATGTTGAACCTTCCTCTTATGAGTAGAAAAGCAGCAGTGACTATTTCTTCAACAAAATGTTAGCTGATACATGACACAAAAAGTATCTAGTGGTGCTTTTGTGTCCCAGTTGAGTGGGACTGAGCATCCTGTGTCTGTGATGTGCTTTTAATGCAGTTTGCAGCGCAGGACATCAGCCGGAGAAGGCACTTGGAGAGCGTGTGTGTATGTGTGTGCACGTGTGTGTATGTGTGTGCACGTGTGTGCAGCTCTCCCAAGTGGGAACTAATATTTGTGTGGGCTGTTTGTGCACCTAACGGAGCTCTGGGTCCACTTTTCACGATGCAAGTGAGCTTCCTTTTTAGGAAGAGTTGAGGATGAGAGTACTGATTTAGTTTACCACTTGTGAAAGGAATTCAGGTGTAAAAGCTTGTGGTGTTAGAATTAAAACAAAGGTTGCTTGTAAGCAAGAAAATCTTACATACCTACTGTGATCGATCACCAGCACATGTGCTTACCTTCAGTCTCCTTTTAAATTAGTATTTTTTAAATATAAAACCTAAGCTTATTAGAGATTTTTTTTTTTTGTAGGAAAAGACAGATTCATGTTTATCATGTGCTTACCATACTGTTTGTTTACTTTTTGGGGTTTTTTTTTTTCTTGTTGTCCTTGCCTGAATTGGTAGTGTTTATAATCATTCCAGTAAGTGCTGAAAAACAGAGTTGTAAGTATCTTTTCTTTAATTTTTCATGGCTGAAAATTTTAATCTCTGTAAAATAATAGTCAAATCAAACCAGTAAATGTCATTTTTGTGTAGCCCCATTTTGACCAAAGAGTTGTTTGGTTTTTTACTGTAAATTAAAAGGTATTTATTTAAAGGTAATGTATCACTCTCACTTTGACTTCTTGTGAGTGAATATATAATGATATAACATTCCCACAATACAACTTTTTCCACAGTAAGTGTGTTTAGGAATGTTAAAATATTAAAAATACACAAATATTAGCAAAACTTGCTGATCACTTTGAAATTTTGAGATGCAGTATTGAACAGATTCCAGTAGTGGAAACTGGGAGCAGCACAATTTGGGGTGATTAAGGAAATAGGACTATATCTCTGGAGTTTATGAATCTCTTTCAAAATTCGATGCTATGTTTTCTGTTCAAGTACAGATAAGTATTCCACAGATGACAGTCCTTTTATTTACGTAATTGAAGTGGTAGGGGGCAACTGCAGACATGTTGCTTATAGCCATAATATTAACATTTATGGTAACATTCCTCCAGTGTGTGTTATTTTGCTTGCAAGCACGATATTTAAAACCTGAGTATCTGTTCCCCATGACGCGAGATCCATCATTGCAGTGATGGTGTTGGTGCCTAGGGGTTTGCCTGGAGAAAGGTGTTAAGTGCAGCGAGCTCTGTGGATTGCAGAGCTGTTGATGGTGGGTTATTTTTCTTTTTTTCTTTTCTCATTCTTTGGCAAGCTTTATTTAAAAGAGAAATCATGCTTCCTATCTGCAGTCTAATCTGTCAGAGGCATGACCTTTTTTAATATTTAATATTTATTATTTAATATTTATTTAATATTTATTTTTTAATATTTTTTTAATATTTATGACCTTTTTTAATATTTATTTCTTTTAACTGAACTGACTCACTGTTGGCTTTATACGCATATGGTGGTACTCCTGTTGGGCTTCTGCAGTAGACCCTGAACACTTGAAAATTTTACCTTCCCATTCCAAAAAAAAGATGTAGTGACAAATCCTTATTTACAATCTCTGCCATTTCTTTACTATAATATTTGCCATAAGTGAACTCTAAATAGGTTTCTGCTGTCTGTTACTTTAAAAAGCCAAGTATACGTGATACATAGCTTGTGTCAGAGTCACGAGGATTTCTCTGGGTCTTGCTGATAAACAAAGATTTTTTTATTTTTAAATGGCTCAAGGGTAACTGGAGGCTTAACTTCTACTTCTTTGGTTTTTCCTAACAGTCAGAATTTTCTTTTGAGGGTGATCAAGCATCTGAGTGTCATTTGGGCTCTCTATATTGAACCTTATGTCTGAAAGCCTGGTGTATCTAGCAGTTTTGATTGCTTAAACTTATTGCTGTGTGTGAGGATATGAACCTTGCGTTACTTGAGAAGAGTTTTGGCTGTTGGCTCATTTGTACTAGGTCCTGCAGCGTCTTCCCAGCCATCTTTCCCGATTTTTCTCTAATCGCCCCAAGGGGTTTGACCATTTGTGAAATCGGAGATGACAGCATAGGGTGCTGTGGCTGGAGCACTGCCCAACAGGAATATCCCGGCTGGAGCATCTGCCCATCACTAATATCCCAACAGCCGTAGGAAATAAATTTGTAAGCACTGAGCAGCTGCTAAGCAGAAACTCATACTAATGTATATATTTTTAAATAATTATTATTTTATTTTATTTCCAAGAGTCTTTAGACACAAATGTTGGATTTGTACTAGTAGGTGTTAGAAGTATGTTTTAAAAAAAAACCAATGAAGAAAGAATTTTTGTTTCAGGCTGAAATTCATGTGGAAAATCTTTCTGTATTACGAAAAAAAAAAATGTTAGGCTTCATTTTTCCTTCTTTGTTGTTAGGGATCATTTTCTTTCCTGGGACAGAAAATTGAGCAATGACAAGCTGAATCTTTGTCACGCTGATACTTTAGGGTCGCTATAGAGAGTCAAGGCTGTGAAGATGAGATAAAACTATTCTTGCAAGATGTACTGGAAGGGCAGTGGCTGCACCGTTTATCCAGGATGACTGCTGCTGAAGCACGTGCTGTGATGGCAGAACTGAAACTAAAGCCAGGTGTACTGGGCTGAAAGATGGCGCCACTTTTCCTGGAATGCAACAGAGAAATTGTGGCAAACACGTGCCCAAGCATGCAGGGTTTGCTATTGTTATACTCTACTTGACAAGGTTGCAATGGGCAGGCGGCCCAGGAGATTGTCCTTAGGCAGTGCAAGACTGCAGACTCTGTGGGTTAAGAGACACTGCAAACAAGTTTGGGTTTTTTTGGGTTTTTTTGGTGTTTGTTTTTTTTTTTCTTTTTGTTCACTCTGATTACGTGGTTGTTTGAAGATACAAAAAATTCCTAAGTTTTTGCCCTGTCAGCTGCTGAGATTCTTCTAAATTTGTATTATAATGCCCTGTTTTCAGTTAAACACAGTAAACAGAGACACACAAGACCTTTCTGAACTTTTTAGGTCCTATGGCTGAGCAGGTGGGTAGGGTCATGGAAATATGTCATGGTTCCTGAATGAGGGTGCAAGGAGAAGCAGTCACATAGCTTGGTGAAATTACTCCATATTGTCGCAGCTGAAGTTGGTTGAATGACAAACACCAGACAAATTGATCCCCTTTTCCTTTCCATGCAGTCAAAAATTACTTTTTTTTTTTTTTTCTTTTGTACCCAAACAAGCAATATTCGATCCACAGTTTTAGGAGCAAGGCACATAACTAATCAATGTGTTCTGGGCTTTTACACGGCTCTGTTCATATTTCCAGTGTGGTTTGGTTTTGTTTTGGTTTTTTTTAAAAAAAAAAAAAAAAAAAAAAAGCCTATGTCATTACCTTGTTTTTTCTCTGTTGTCCTGTCATCATTATCTTCCTCCATCTATGATTCTACTAAACCAGGGAAAGGTTGAAGTGTGAACTCAGCCTTTCAGACAAACAAAAAACTGCACTCAACATCATGGAAAGTTTCACTCATAGCCATCTATCAGCCTCATATGCAAAGTCCAGAGAAAATAAACTTCTTTAAACTTGGTGTTTAGGGAATAACATACGTGTGAGCAACTGCTCTTGAGGAAGCAGTTGTTATGGAGGTCACTCAAGTGGTAGTGAGAAAGGTTTATCCAGTTATAAAACTGCAGCCCTTTCTAAATGTGACAAGTTGGGTTTTATCCAACCTCCTGGGAAAATTTGCATCCTGATTTGCCAGCTTTGACTAAGGATGCATTGCATGCAGGTTTCGTGCCTTCTGTTTCGGGCTGCATTGTCCAGGGCACTGTTTTTCGTAGCTCTTCATGAATCAAAATACAGTTTTCACTGTAACAGAGGCTTAGCCCATGAATTGCTTTGAAGATTAGGGCCAAGACCTTTAGCTGGCAGGAGGAGACCAAAAGCCAATGGAGAGACTGGAGTGCTAATACCAGCCTAAACCTTGCAGGAGCCAGGCAGTCCCATTTTTGTGCCATTTGGAGTCCTATTGTTGGTTTTTCGTCCAAGGTGAGAGAGTGAATTACAGCAATCCAACCTTGAGTTCTTTGGCTTGTTTGTAGAGAGAGATTGAGTTTCTTAGTGAGTTGTTGATGGAGGAAAGATGC
This sequence comes from Chlamydotis macqueenii, assembly GCF_036417535.1. Classification (NCBI taxonomy): domain Eukaryota; kingdom Metazoa; phylum Chordata; class Aves; order Otidiformes; family Otididae; genus Chlamydotis; species Chlamydotis macqueenii. The sequence continues at coordinate 151,564,672 of NC_141556.1, read as the reverse complement.
GTTTAGTAACCGATGCTCCATGCTCATGAAAGGCACTAATTTTATGTTCTAAATAGGTATTTCTCACTAGTGCAGTTTCTAATTAACTCTTGATGTCACGTCCTGAATATTGTAATGATACTTAACAATATGTATGGGTTAAGTTTGAAAAAAAGTTGCTCTTTGCTTTTCTTTCAGCCCCTAGTCATGTTTTTCATTTTTGCTTGAATTCAAAACAAGACCAAACACTTGACAGTATGATGAAGCTAGAACAGTATTTGTCTTATTTGTAAATAATAAACTAAAAAGGTTATTTTGAGACGCAGTATGGTTTTGTCTTATTACTTTGGATGTTTTGAGAATATTACATGTTTTTTTAATATGTAAAAAGAGAGAAGTGAATCATTTGAACTCTGAAAACAGGATCACAACATCACAAGCATTAAACTCAGTTATAATGCAAAACACCTCAATGTTTTTAAAACTAGATTTCAAACTGTTCCTTTTATGAATTGATTCAATTCAAGATTCTTTCTTGACAAGAAGCCTGTGTAAGAGACTTAATTCTAGCATTCTAGCCTGGAATAAACAATCTTGCCAAAAAAAAAAAAAAAAGTCCTTATTAGCTCCTTTATATACAGAGGTATTTTGGAAAGAAGTGCCCTGTGGCTTACGGCATACTAGTAAGCGCAGAAGGGAAAACAGCACCACAGATTTTGCTAATGTCAGTGTTTTGAAGCTCCTCATAAAATGAAAAGTAGCCTTGTTCCAAGTATTTTAAGACAGAAGTACTAAAACTGAGTCAAGCATTAGCTCTTTGGTGGCTCACATGGTCCAGGTATTTCTGAAAGCTGGCTGTTTACCTGGGAAGCAGAAGAAAAGGGGTTGTAGGTTCACTGTTTATCAGAACAACTTTACTTTGCTTTGAAATATGAAGTCTTCTGAGCACGAGAGCAGCCGAGTGAATTGCTCTGTGGGATTGAACAGCAGACTGCAATTTTGTTTTAAGTGCATCCCTTTCTAAAAGGTATTTATCTGTATAGAATCATAGAATGGTTAGGGTTGGAAGGGACCTTTAAAGGTCATCTAGTCCAACACCCCTGCAAGGAGCAGAGACATCTTCCACTAGATCAGGTTGCTCGTATAATTTCTTTACATACTAAACAAGCCTGAGGAGAAACTCGAGATATAAAAAGTCAAAGGTGTTGGTTTTCTTTTCCAATAGCTCACCTTTGGGTATTCACTGCTGAAAGCTGTAGTGACTGGCTCCTGGTCGTAGACCCCGGCCACTGCTCTGCTCCTGCACTGCCTCTTCCAGGGAGTAGCAGCCTGGCAGCACTGCATTCTGTCTCAATGAGTATCGTGACTATTCTGAAGTACGCAATTTAATGAGACTTATTCTTCCTTTGAAAATGCCATCTCCCCAAGAGCCTATAGTGCATATGTGCCGTTTACAGTTGCTCAGGCAGGAGTGCCTGGGATTGCTGCTTTGCCTGACTGGTGCAGGTAAAATTGTTCAGCAACTTAAACAGCTCCTCACTGACACCAAGAGGGCAAGACTATGTTGAGTTCCACCATAGTGGAAACCAAAGATAGGAAGAACCTCAGTACCTGTTTTTTGGGGAAGTGCTGTCCTTCCCTCCCCATAAATAAGCTGCCACCACCCCTTCCCGAGCATCAGGCAGAGGTTGTTTCCTGGGGGTAGTTTCCCACTCGGTTTTTGCAGTTCCTTACCAGCCATTCAGCACCGTGTCATCTTCATTGGTAAGATGGAACAGGTTGCTCAGAGAGGTGATGGAAGCCCCATCCCTGGAAACATTCAAGGCCAGGCTGGATGAGGCTCTGAGCAACCTGATCTAGTCGGGGATGTCCCTGCTCCTTGCAGGGGGGTTGGACTAGATGACCTTTAAAGGTCCCTTTCAACCCGAACCATTCTATGGTGTGCACCTCCTTCCCTCTCCCTATTAGCAGCTGCTTAACTTCAGGGTCAGTATTGGTGCCTCTCTGTCACTTATATACTCTGAAGAAAAGCGACAATTAAGATTATATGCAACTGATTTAATTTTACATTTTCTGCAAAACCCAGCTGGGTTCAGTTTCTGTAAGTTCCCCCTTTCCAGACGCCTGGAGCATGCAGTGGGGAGCTCCCCATCCCTGAGAAGTGGAGGCCTGAAAGCAGGCAGCTCAGCCTGCTCCTGAGTATTTACTAATGGTTTTCCCAGAGTATTTAAGGTAGCTCCTGTTTTTGTCCACTAGTAAAAGTTCTGCCTACATTCCAGATTTTGGGTACTCATAGGGTAGCAAACATCTCCATATATTGGAAAGCTTTGATTTAAGGGCTGTGCTGTATATAAATTTTTGGGTTTGGGCAGATTTATTTCAAAGCTAGTAACTACATGCAAGTCTACATCTTTTTCAGTATCTTAGGAATGGACACTTGCCTGGCTGGATGGGGAAGTGAAGGAGATTAGCAGATAGAAAACTAATCCCACAACAGTCTTGAAGCATCAGACAAGTCTCAGTGCTGATGCAAGACAGACAAAGGAATATATGGATTGGGATAGAACAGAACAGAGGCTACCCTAATTTTCATACAGGATATAAAAAATATTACAGGGTTGGTTTGTTTGTTTGTTTGTTTTTTCCCCCCCGGTCTCTCTTACATAGGCATTAAATGAGTTAAAGTGCAATATTTAAGACAAGATGTTGGTGGAGCATTTAATATTAATTACTAAAGAAATACACTTGGAAAAAAAAAAACAGTTTCCAAGCACACAAATTCTTATTCCAGTGGTGTTCAGTGACTTCCATAAAACAGTACTTGAAGGCACTTTATTTTGTGATACTACTAAATGTACATGAATGTTCATTTTTGTGCTTAACACTTGTCGCAGCATTATTGAGAAGTCATTGTTTGCTCTGCTTAGCATACAATGGCTTCACACAAATATGCTGCTGGACTGGAACAGAGTTGTTTGGGGTTTCTTTTTGTTCTTGCGTTCAAGGTGAAGTTGACTGGTTGATGAAGCTGAAATGCGTCTAAGGATTTTCTCTTGCATCATATCATTGTCTCTGCAAGTCACCAGGGCTTTAGGAAAAAAAAAAGTAGGAAAATAGTATTGTTTGTGCAGTGATGGTATAGACTCAGATAACTGGAATAACTGGCACAGGTCCAACATTATTTACTGTAGCAATCCTCCCTGATGATGATGATGATGTTTCACAAAGGAGACAAGAATGGTATTGTAGACAAAGTTAGAGTAATCTGGAATTTGAGCTTTTGCTGAGAGAGAGAGGAACCTTCTGACAAGTCTTGAACAGGAGTTAGTCTAGATGGTACAAGATTGTAGTGATTTCCTCAGAATCGTTTTGGGTAGACACATGGAGATGTAGAGTAATTGTACTGTGCATTCTGTCTGTTTTGTTTGAATTGAATGTTAATGAGAGACTACTTAATTTAGTCATGCAATTAAACTCTGTTTCTCATAAAAGCTGATACCTAATTTAGAAAAATTTACTATTACATTGCATTTGGCTGTTACTTTTTTTTATTCAGTAATAGTCTAAATATCATAGAATCATAGAACAGTCCAGGTTGAAACAGACCTTGAAAGATCATCTAGTCCAACCTTTTGTAGGAAAGGGAGCCTTAGTGAGATTATCTAGCACCCTAGCCACTTGTGTCTTGAAGGCCTCCAGGCTCTTTAGGAGTGAACCACTGTGCTTTCAAGAAAATTTGGACATTTCTGAAGTGAAGGCAGATTGTGACGCTCAAGTCTTTTAAGGTCCCCCAGTCACTTGAAGATGTCAGTTGTACACTGAATATCTGGGGAACTACAATGAATCCGTGAAGTCCTCCAGATAAGTTTTTAGCTACATTTCTCTTTTTAAAAGCTTATGTCTAATGCTAAGTATCTGGAACCCTTGGAAACCTTAAAATGTGTATTAAACTGCTCTCCAGCCTTCCAGATACTAACGGTTTCACTAGACTTGGAAACAGAGTATAGCATAACAGCTCCTTCAGTTAGTGTTTGTTTTCTGGTTGCCTTTTCTTGGTAGTAATTCAATTTGCTAGAAATGTGACATGATTTCCAACAGGATAATGAAGAAAATTGCATACTTAATCACTATAATGATAACTTCTTCAGTGAGCTTCACTGCCTCCCTACAGTGGAAATACTGAATAGGGGAGAAGACTTGCATGATTTCAAGAATGGCTGAATGCCAAATATGCAAACTTCTGCCACGGCAGAGGTTGGTTTTTACTAATTTAATGCTATTTCTTTGCTTTCCTTCTCCTCTCTTCTGTTTTCTCTCTGTCACTTGTAGAACTGGGAAAGATCCACCAGGCTCCTAGTTGGAAGATGATGAGGAAAGCCATAACTGAGAATTGTTATGTTTGATTTTTAGTTCTGTCTGCAAAATTAAAGCTTATTTCTACGCTACTGCCTGAGAATTCAGTCTCAGTGGCAACAGTTTGTGTAGGCAACTGTCAGGGTAGCATATCTGCAAACTAGAAATGTGTTGTTAGGAGGTTTCTTTTGGCACCCTCTGTTGAAGAGAAGAGAAGGTAACTATGAAAGTACTGCTGTTGCAAAACTACTATGCCACTGCTGTTTGTTCATTAGATTCCTTGGCTGGGATGTGGTCTTAGCTGAAGAGCAGTACAAGCCAGCCCTGAAAAATTTGATTCCAGGAGAATAGATTCCTGATCCCAAAGATGAGTAAATGTCTCTTTGAGTTAAGCCTTCTGTGCAAGCCTTGCTAGGTTTATAATTGGTCACCCCATTGCGGGAGACCTTTGATACCGTTAGTTTGTGGTTTGATAGTGGTTTCTCCTTGTTCAAAAGTATTTTCTGGAGCTGAGACACAGAAAATAACAGACCAAACTTGTTTTGCAGGCATCTTTCCCGGGAAACCTGCAACTAGTCCTTGTTCTGCGCCCAACAGGATTTTTTCATCGAGCTCTCTCAGACATTGCTTTCAAATTCAACAAAGATGAGTTTAAAATGAAAGTACCTGTAAGTAATCCTCTATTTTCACTTTATTATCAGGAATCTGTTAAAGTACTTAATGTTGCCAGTGAGGACCAAAAAAATCCCAACAAAAAGCCATACCTAAAGGCAGTTTCAGCAATTTTGGCTGATTCGTGATGGTTTATTCTTGAAAGAGTATGTGAATTTTGAGGTAAATGTGTTTCCCATGGACAAATACTATAGTTTCTATCATTTGAGTGAACATACAACTGATGCCTGTTGTTACACCACCAGAAAGCCCACTGATCGTACTTTTGTTTGTAAACGTATATCATTTGTATTTTAAAATAGACTTTGAAACTCTGTGAGCTAAAGATATAAAAGTTATTCTACTTCCCGCTAGCCCCTGTTTATTTTGGGGAACCAGTCCTTACATGCCAAATCCATGGAGATACTATTATTTTCTCCCACAAACCCAGGATAACAAGGGAAAATTAACAAGAAATAAATGTTGCTCTTAGAAAATAGCCATGTATAGTTTATCAGGATTTAAAAAATCTGATGGTATAATTTGTGTTGTATAACCCATAAGGTTTTATTAATATGTCTGGTGCTCTTGCTCATATGCAGTTGTTTACACTTACATCATCTTCAACTGAAACAACTGTTAAGTTTGTTTTTCTGTACCCAAAGGAAATAGTTCCATCACTTGCTTCTGTATTAAACTGAATTTTCTCTGTCAGAGGCTGAAGGATGTGGCTTAGAGTCCTTAACAAGGGACTTCTCACCACTGATGGAGTTTACTTTTTTCTTTGCTGCTGCAGATCATAATGCTGGGCTCAGTTTCAGAACTGCAGAGTTACATTGATAAAACACAATTAACAGAAGATCTTGGTGGCACCCTGGATTACTGCCATAACAGATGGCTGTCCCGTCGCACTGTAAGTCTTAGTTTTTAACTGTCCAGTTTAATGAACCATTTTGTTTTATACCCTGTCATTTGGAAAACAGATTCCAAGTGATGCGAGTTCAATTGCTCTGAGTGAGAAGATGTTCCCAATGGTACTTAGTCATCTTAGAGAAATAATATGAGTAATAATTTGGGAGTGGTTTTCTGAACACTTGGAGCAAAGGAACTACAGTGTATTATTGTGTTGAGGTTTATTGGTTTTGCTACGAGAAAGAAAAAACTCAAATTGTAAAATAACTCCAGATTATAAAAATATGAGGAAGATACACCTGATACGATCCTAGGAAAAGTATACAGCTAAGGAATTAATGGTGACGGTATCTATTGCTTGCAAAATTATACTTTGACCATTTTTCAGTATTGTAATTCATCTGCTTGGGTTTGCTTTGAGACTTATGTTTTCCGTGTATGTGTCTGTTTGTACATTTGCATGTCATGAGCATGAAACATCTTTAATGGTTTTTATTCCAAAAGGCTATAGAAGGTTTCGCCCAAAAGGTTAAGCAAACAGCTCAGATTCTTCAGTCCTTTGGGACTGAGCTGGCTGAAACAGAACTACCAAATGATGTGCAGTCAACCAGCTCCCTTCTTGCAACACACACAGAAAAGAAGGACAAAATGAAGGTATGTAATTTTTTTTAAAGATGCTGTCTTCTAGTTAAACTGTGTTTTAATTTATAGCTAATAATTTTAATAGAAGATGTGGTGTTAATAGACAATAATAATGCAAAACATTGAAATCTAACTGAACTTGGTTTTCTTGGTTTGATGTTAAAAATCCTTTTTGCATTCAAAAATGACGTTTCTTGAGGCTAAGTTTATGTATGTACAAATGCATAATGATTTATATGTGGAAATAGAAATTCCTTTGTAAGTAGTAGTGTGTTTAATTTGTAGTTTGGTTTGCAACAATAAATTTGATTTTATTTGCATGTGTATGAAAAAAATATGAGCTCTTGAAGAATGGACAAATGTTCTTTCAAATCAGGTTAAATGAAAACTATTTGGGGGTTTCAAAACTATACATCTAAAACTTTTGAGATGTTTGTAGCATAAGGAGACACTAGAAGGCTATCTGTCATAAAAATTCAATTCAGTTACACTGGGATCTTAGGATAGTAAATGTAGAAAAAGCTGACGGTTAGCATTTATTGTCTGTATTTGTTGTCAAACACTGCTTTAAATCAAATTGTGCTTGCTTTATTGCTATTAAAACAAAATGCTTTTTTCAGTTTGGTGCCTTATGAAATCTGCTTAAAAAAAAACCAACAACACACAACTACATTGTGTGGGTTTTTTGTTTTCTTTTGTAGGAGGATATCAGGTTAGCAGTAGAACAGGGAGTTGATATCCTTGAAAGTATTACAAAACCAGTTACTGAGAATCCTGAATACAAACTGAATCAAGATCAGCTGGACAATCAAACAACGGTAGAAAGGTGAGAGGAGCAAAATATTGAACATGCTGCTTTTCTGGCTTTTTTGAGCCCTCCCCAGCTCTTTTACTTAGTTCCATATGCATGCTTAGCACATAAGCAAACGTTACATGCGAACACATAAAAGGTGCTTTCAGAAACAATTCTTCGGTTGTCAGATCTGTCCTGGGCAAAGTGATCCCCTGATGTCCATTACCAGGTCACCTGGCCATAGGGAAATAGGAGATGTGGTTTGAGTTTCAGTACCAACAAAGTAATGCTGTTTGGGTTTTATTTTGTTCGGTTTTGGGGTTTGTTTTTTTTTTTTGTCAGATTTGGACTATATAGTTGAGCAGCTTTTCCTTATTTTAATGAATATCGATACTTTGTTTAGAAACTAAAGCGCAATCCAAGGAAATTTTGCTGCTGTAGGGAAAGCAGGAGGGGAAAACAGAGGTGATATATCCCTTCTTTTCAGCAGATTTTTCCACTTTTCTAAAGTCCTTTTGAATTGAAGTGGAAAGCTTCTTTTTCTTTAAACCTACCTGAAGGAGCTTCTAACACATTGATAAGATATCAGCGATCATTAGTAGCTTTTAAAGGGCTGCTAGGGAGTACACCGCTCTTGAAGTATCTATGCACAAACTTCCTATAGGCTTTCTTTGGGCATATAGGTAATGGATGCTTTTCTCTGCTCCCTGCCGACTCCTCTTAAATTACTGCCAGTTTTGAAGCCATTATATCACCATAGCACAGATGTAAATTTGCACAAAGCTATGAAGGCATAGCTCATTTCCCCCAGGCAGTATTCTGCATTCTTTTTTTGTCTGTCATTCCATGTTTCTATTACACTTGAGCTGACTTTTCTTTCCAAATAACTGTCCATTCCAATCCACAAAGCTTGGCAGAAGTAACTTTTTTTGGTCGTTTTTGCTATCAGCTATCTGAAGGACAGTCGGGGTGGGGGTTGCTAATTTATCCAAAATGTTCCTACTAGATACAATATCTGACAGAAGTTGGAACAAGCTCTGTGTGTTATGTGTCCTCGCCTTTTTTCTTATCAGTTTTAACTTCTAAATTGGGGGTTCATTTCTGTGCTATTAAAGACAAAAATTCATCAAAACTATGATATATGCTTTTCCCTAAGTACAGCAAAAGGCACTTTAAAGTTAAGTCCACAGGATAAAGTACTGTCAAATGAAACGCTGGAAGATAAGTAGTAAAGTAAAAGTCTTAAGGCATTGGCCAAAATTATAATTGAAGAAGATTCTTTTCTTCCCAGTACTGGTGTACACTTGCGTGTGATATTGAAGTAGTAACGCTGCTCAGAAGAGGAGGAGCAATGACCTTCAGGTTTATTATGGGTCTTGCTCCAAGGAATGAAATGTAAGGGCAGCTGGCTGGTCACAGCAGTACAAATTTTTGCCTTCATTTTTCTTTATAGCTCAAGGCTTGGGTTCCTCTGAGTCCTAGCCCACACACATTTGCATGTTTTATTTATGTTTACTAGCTCCAGGTCCCCATGTCCTCGGTCCAGAGCTGAGAAGTAGTATATGCTGCAACAGCTAGCTTCAAATCAGCACCTGCCAATTTTTCAGAACTTAATGTTTGTGTTGGGTTTCAGTTTTACATCAGTGTTATTGCAATTCTGTGCAATACTCAAAAAGATTTCCTGTATCCAGTTTATTTTTTTCTGGAAAATATTGCTTTGGGGAGGCTTTTTGTTTACTGTGGAAGATTGCATTGTCCCCTAAAGGTTGTGCCAATTAGTCTTACAGTATTTCTTTTTTTTAAAGGCTTCTGGCTCAATTACATGAAACAGAGACTGCATTTGATGAGTTTTGGATTAAGCATCAACAAAAACTTGAGCAGTGTCTGCACCTTCGGAATTTTGAACAGAATTTCAGAGAGGTGAGAACTTCTTGGTGACAGTCAATATTTGGCAATATAGAAATGATTCAGAAGAAAATACTTCGCACTTCCGTTTCTGCAGCTCCTGTGTGTGTTTGAAAGCTTTCTCCAACCTTTTTCTTGTATGTGTCCTTATTTGACATCCTGCTGTCTTTGCTAGCTTAAATACTTGCCTATAGAGATATAATAGCTTCTCTTCTGCAGTCTTATGATTTTTTTTTTCCACAGGCCCAGCAGTGTATAAGTGTTCAAAAACTCCTTTGAAAGCTGTTCTCCACCACAGAAGCATAAAATGCTGGCTGCAAAGCTTTCATCTTGCCAATAGGCCCTTTTATAGAACCGAGACGTACCTAAACCTTCTGGCTGTTTTATAAAATTTCGGTCTCCAGCACTGTGGGTGGGAGGTTGCAACCACAATGTTAGAAGCTGGGTGGAGGCTGAACTAAATTTTTACAGCCAATTTCTGATCTCATGTTAGTTTAACTCATGTGTTTGATGGCACCTACAGTTGCTTTACGCTGGTGTAGCTGATCTCAGAGCACAGCTCCTGTGCCTCCATGGGAGCAGCGCTCAGAAACCCTCTTACAAATGTGTGTGTGTGTGTCTGTCTGTATGTCTGCCTCTCAACCATTTGTTAGAGTTTTAAGTTTACGGTCTCTCTCACATTTTGCTGTTTACATTAATGTCACTTTGTATTATTTTCATCTGATAAAAGCAAGATTATAAATGTTTCCTGAGCATGAGTTTCCCTGCGGTTTTTTTTCAGTACCAGGAAACAGGTTTACTTCACTGCCTTTTCTTTGTATTTATTTTCACTTTGATTTGGGGGTGAAGGTAGGCTGACTAAAATATAATTTGTGTCTGTGCCCCAGTAACCCCATAATGTGAACCACCTGACCTGTGGCTATCAGCTGTTTAACTGATGGGTCTCCGGAGAGGTGGAATCATAGAATAGTTTGGATTGGAAGTCAATGTTAAAGGTCATCTAGTCTGACTCCCCTGTAAGGAAGAGGAACATCTCCAACTGGATCGGGTTGCTTAGAGTCCCATCCAACCTGGCCTTGAGTGTTTCCAGGGATGAGGCATCCACCACCTCTCTGGGCAACCTGTGCCAGTGTTCCACCACCCTCACTGTAAAAAATGTCTTCCTTATGTCCAGTCTGAATCTATCTGCATCTATTTTAAAACCGTTGCCCCTCGTCCTATCACAACAGGCCCTGCTAAAGAGTTTTTCCCTGTCTTTCCTGTAGGCCCCCTTGAGGTACTGGAAGACTGCTATAAGGTCTCTCCAGAGCCTTCTCTTCCCCAGGTTGAACAGCCCCAATTCTCTCAGCCTGTCCTCATAGGAGAGGTGCTCCAGCCTTCTGATCATCTTCATGGCCCTCCTCTGGACTCCCAACACGTCCATGTCCTTCTTATGTTGGGGGCTCCATATCTGGACTCAGTATTCCAGGTGGGGGTCTCACCAGAGCAGAGCAGAGAGGGAGAATCACCTCCCTCAACCCACTGGCCACACTGCTTTTGATGCAGCCCAGGATGCGGTTGGCTTTCTGGGTTGCAAGCGCACATTGCTGGCTCATTTTGAGCTTCTCATGCACCACAACTCCCAAGTCCTTCTCCTCAGGGCTGCTAGCAAGCCATTCTCTGCCCAGCCAGTATTTGTGCTTGGGATTTCCCCGACCCACGTGCAGGACCTTGCACTTGGCCTGGTTGAACTTCATGAGGTTTTGTACAGGCTCACCTCTCCAGCCTGTTGAGGTCCCTCTGGATGGCATACCTTCCCTCCAGCGTATTGACTGCACCACGCAGCTTGGTGTTGTCGGCAAACTTGCTGAGGATGCACTCTATCCCACTGTCCATGTTGCTGATAAGAATGTTAAACAGGGACAGGCCCAACACTGACCCATATGTCTTAGCATGATTTTCAGGAGAGTCTGCTCCGTGACCTTGCCAGGCACAGAGGTGAGACTGACTGGCCTGTAGTTCCTTGGGTCTTCCTTGTCTCTCTTTTTAAAAACAAGGGTTATGTTTTCCCTTTTCCAGTCATCAGGAACCTCACCAGACTGCCACAGCTTCTCAACTGTGATGGACAGTGGCTTGGCAACTTCATCTGCCAGTTCCCTAAGGACCTGCAGATGCATCTCATCAGCTCCTATGGACCTCTGTACCTTTAGGTTCCTTAGATGTTTGTGAACCTGCTCTTCTGCTACAGTGGGCAGCTCTTCATTCTCCCAAACCCTGCTTTTGCCTTCTGCGACTTGGGTGATGTGTCTAGAGCCCTCACCAGGAAAGACTGAGGCAAAAAAGCAATTGAGTACCTCAGCCTTCTCCATGTCCTGGGTAACCAGGTCTCCCATTTCCTTCCAGAGAGGGCCCACATTCTCCCTGGTCTTTTTATCCCCAACATACCTAAAGAAGCGTTTCTTGTTGCCCTTGATGTCCCTGGCCAGATTTAATTCTGTCAGGGCTTTAGTCTTCCTTACCTGAATCCCTGGATGCTTGGACAATCGCTTTGTAATCTTCCCAGGCTACCTGTCCTTGTTTCCACCCTCTATAAACTACCTTTTTGGTTTTTAGTTGGCCGAGGAGCTCCTTGTTCATCCATGCAGGCTTCCTGGCGTTTTTTGCCAGACTTCCTCTTTGTTGGGATGGGTTGCTCCTGAGCTTGGGGGAGGTGCTCCTTGAATATCAACCAACTTTCTGGGCCCCTCTTCCCTCCAGGGCTGTATCCCATGACACTTTACCCATCAGATCCCTGAAGAGGCCAAAGTCTGCTCTCCTGAAGTCCAGGGTAGAGAGCTTGCTGCACACCCTCCTCACTGCCTTAAGGATCTTGAACTCCACTAGCTCATGGCCACTGCAGCCAAGGCTGCCCTTGAGCTTCACATTCCCCACCAGCCCTTCCTTGTTGGGGAGAACAAGGTCCAGCACAGCTCCTCTGTCACTTGTAGGAGGAAGTTGTCATCCACACATTCCAGGAACCTCCTGGATTGCTTGTGCCCTGCTGTGTTGTCCCTCCAACAGATGTCGAGGTGGTTGGAGACCCCCATGAGGACCAGGGCTTGTGACTGTCTATAGAGGGCCTCGTCCACTCAGTCTTCCTGGCCAGGTGGCCTGTAGCAAACCCCCACTATAATGTCACTTGTCCCTTCCCTTCCTCTAATCCTGACCCATAAGCTCTCTGTCAGCTCCTCATCCATCCCCAGGCAGAGCTCCATGCACTCCAGATGGTCGTTGACATAGAGGGTGACACCCCCTCCTCATCTCCCCTGCCTGGCCTTCCTAAAGAGCCTATATCCCTCCATCCCAACACTTCAATCCCAGGAGCCATCCCACCATGTCTCCATGATGCCAACAAGATCATAGCCCTGCAGGCATGTGTGTATCTCTAACTCTTCCTGTTTGTTCCCCGTGCTATGTGCATTGGTATAGAGGCACTTAAGCTGGGCCCCAGATGAAGCCGACTTGCTGACTGGAGCATCTGGAATTCCCTTGAGCTGCACTTTAGGTTCTCTCGTACTTACCAGTGATCCTTCCCCAGGTTCTGGGCACCTATTGCTGTCACTGGCACCATACTGACAGTAGCAGGGTGGATTGTGGTTGCCCTCCTCCAGCAACGTTAATTTAAAGCCCTCTTTACCAGTCTGGCAAGCCTTTGGCCAAACACACTCTTCCCTCTCTCTCAGGTGGACTCCATCAGCCCCCAGTAGACCAGGCTTCTCAACACAAGTCCTGTGGTCTAAGTAGCCAAACTTCTGGCTGTGGCACCATTCCTGCAGCCATTTGTTGATTTGCCAGATTCAACTGTCCCTTTCAGTCCCCTTCCCTTTGACCAGGAGGACAGATGAAAAGACTACCTGCACCCCAGAGTCCTTAACCATTGCTCCCAGGGCTCTGTAATCCTTCCTGATATTCCTCATCATCTTCACTGATACATAGCTGTGTCTCATTTCAGGTCAAAGCAGCTTTGGATATTGTGTCTGAGAGACTGTCTGCTTTCACAGATGTGGGAAACAGCTGTTCACATGTGGAGCACATTTTGAAAGATCTTGCCAACTTTGAAGAAAAATCATGTGTAAGAACTCCGCAATGCAATCTCCTTAATTTCTAGTATGACAGTGGGTGTGTGGAGGGGAACAGTAGTTGGTACTTGAGTAGATCTTATGGGCAGAGCTTAAGCTGACAACAGGGCAGAATCAGTGTCTCCAGTAACATGCAGAAGGAATTTGGAATAAAGTTTTTAACCACTGGAGCAGCCCGATTCTCGGACATCCCTCAATAAAGAGCAGAGTGACCAGTCACAAAAGTCAGTGTCATCAGTTTATGGAAGAATTGCATGAAGGGTCTATGTAGCCAAGTTCTGCACTTAGTGATCAAGAGGCCACTTCTGTTCCTATTAAAGCCTCTTATTTCATTGGATCTCAGAAATGAGAAGGCCATGTATGGAATGTACAATATGTGGGCGTTTGATCAATCTTATTGAGGTTAAGATGACCAACAGAAACATACACTCTGAACAACATAGAAAGGGAACCTTATTATGATCTGTGCTTCACAATAAAATTTATTGCTCTTGAGGCTGAGCTGTTGGCATTAGGTATTTTTTCTTAATTTGGGTTCAGATTGCTACTATACTCCAAATTGCATATAGACGTACTGCTGGATAACTAAGGTATAGAAAGACAGTAGTGCTTCCTTCACAGGGAGGCATATGATTAAACTCATTACTGTTTCTGGAGTACTCTAATACAATAAAGAAGGAGGCATAAAAGTTCTTGGGCATTTGGGAAGACAGGAAATAATTTTAACTTATTAAGCAAAGCAGCTGTTAACTAAAGATGTATTCTTTATAAACATGTGTGTTCTACTGCATAAAAACAAATGGTATAATTTTTAATTTTTTTCTTTGCTGTTGATCCGAGGAAAGATGTACCTAAATAAGTGCTTACTTTCTTAGGAAACTGTAGCAAAAGCCAGAATGCTAGCCTCAGAGGGTGATGCTTTTATTCAAAGCAATCATTATGCTGTGGACTCCATTATTCCAAAATGCAGTGAACTTCATCATCTCTGTGATGCCTTCACTACTGAGACAGAACGGAGGAGAAATCTTCTTAACAAATCTCTAGAACTGCACGGCTTACTAGAAAAGGTAAATTTTGCATGGAACAGTTCTGTTTTCCATCTTGTTTGCTAAAACCTCAGTCAACCAGTTGTCATAATGGCAAGTAAAAGTATCTGGGTGTGCTGGAAGTTGTCTCCTTAAATAGCTGAATACATCACAAGTAGAGGTATGAAATGTTTTAGACCTCTTAGTGTTTGATGCTGATATTGATGCATTCTGAGTCTGTTTTTTTCTCTGTTTCTAGTCTATGAAATGGTGTGATGAAGGAATTTATCTGCTGGCTTCGCAACCAGTAGATAAGTGTCAGTCTCAGGATGGTGCAGAATCAGCATTACAGGAGATTGAGAAATTCCTGGACACTGGTGCAGGCAACAAAATCAAGGAGTTGAATAAAATTTACAGAGAGTATGCACACATCCTCAATGAGGACCTGAAGGTACCAGAAGATGTTTATGTGTATCTGTACATCCATTTAGTCATTTTAGAATTGTCCCCTTGCATGGCCATCAATAAAGTTAAATAATCAGTACTAGGAGTTATACTTGGGAACTGGAAAGTGAACACATTTCCCTGAGGTGCTAGTCCTGTCATATCTTTGCATAAGGGCCGTAAATGGCAGTGTAGCTTATTGATGGGTCTCTGACAGGGATTTTTTTTTTTTTTTAATTTTTATTTATTTATTTATTTCTGTGGCAATGGTAGGAGCATGTGCAAAAGGTTTTCCAGAAGCAAGAAAGTATGGAAGAAATGTTTCAAAAGAGACAAGTAAGTCTTAAGAAACTGGCAGCTAAGCAGACACGTCCTGTTCAGCCAGTCGCACCAAGACCCGAAGCCTTTGTAAAATCTCCGTGTTCCTCTCCAGGTAAGTAACTGGAGTAGCCTTTAACTAATTTTTTGTGTTATGCTGAGAAACTGTTCAAGAAACTTTCAGCTGTAATTTGTGGTTGCTCAAAGATCTGTGTGAGATCTGCTCAAGTTCTAACTGCTGTTTGATTCTGGTTTGTGTGCTTAGGTCTTCAAAGAGAATACGTATCCAACTCAGAAAGCAGTGCACTCCGGAGGGCAAACTACAGAAGGGGAAAGGTAATTTTTTTCCTTTGTGCTTTTCATGCATGTACTGCTTCAGCAGGTCATAATATGATGGAATATTCAAGAACCTCAAGAAGAATGAGGCAGTTCCACTGAAGAAGTGATAGTATTTCCCCTATTGAAGTTACTCGGGTGAAGCAGTCATGTAGTTTAAATAGAGGCTGCTTTTTTGCTGCGCTGGGTATGAGGGAAGGTAAAATAAATAGTTGCCTATATTAGGAAAAATGTTAGGAGCAGCAAAATATAAAATCTATGAACAGGAAACATTTATTATTTGCCAGTAGTAATTGGCTACTCTTAAAACTGGCAAACGTGAAGAGGTAGTTGTCGTTGGCTCCAAGACAGCTTCACCTGACCTAATGGGTTGCCATTCCCAAGTGGGGATGGTCTTCCTGCCCCTCCTCCGGCAAGGAAAGTAACCTAATGGCAGCAACAAATAGTTTCTCACTGGGTTAGAGAGTTGAATCAACTCAGCAAAGGTTCCGCAAGAGACAATGCAAGGAGGAAGGCAAGACCATGTGGCCAGTAGGGACAACAGCTGGAGAAAAGGGCTGGTTCAAGCAGGGATTGAAAGCACCACCTCTTATTTTTTTCAACAAACTGTAATTAGGTCAGCCATTACAGCAGACCTAATCAATCTAGGTAGTTACCAGAAAGTTAGCACAGTACCTCATTTTTAGCTTGGAAAACAGACTAAGGCCAATGTTGCCTTCGAGATAGTGCTGATGCTCTGACGTTGTCTTCCTGGAAAGGGGCCTCGAGGGCCTCGAACCACGGTATTTTCTAAGCTGACCTTTCATGTACAACTCCCTGTGTCTAAATGTTCTTGTGTACTTCAAGACCTTCAGGTTGACTGATATATTTTTTTTCCCCAATGTTCTTGCAAATTCTGTTCATTTTTAATAGAGTACAGTCTTGTGAAAACACGTGCAAGTAGAGCTGAGTGCAAAGCTGTACATCTTAGTGTTTTTCCCAGTCTGTGATGTCGTGATGGTTTTTTGTTGTTGGTTGTTTGTTTCCTTCCTTAGAGTGAAATAACTGAACTCCATCAAAGCAGAGGAGGATCTACAATGGATGATGACGAAAACCTAGCTGTGTTACGGCAGTAAGTGTATTTTGATAAACAAAAAATGCGATTTCTCTGATTTGGTTCCAGCAAAGGCAGAGTTTGGGTAAGGATTTGTTAAGACAAGTATGCTTCTCTGAACTAAGCCTCAGTGCATTTTAAAATGCATTAGCTATGCTCTGTACACAGAGGAAGATATTTCAGTCTGTCTGCAGCATTATTTATAGTTTATATAGTAACAGACTCTAACTTTCCTGCAGTGAGGTGATGCTATGGCAGGATAACTACATATTTTTGTTTTGGAGATGACATAGTTTTGAGTAATAAGCCTCCTGTAAATCTATCGGAGGTTTTGAGTTTCATGCTTCAGAAGACCTTGTATTTTTATTTTACTCTTTTTAGTCACTATTTTGATAAATGTTATGAAAAATCACTTTCTTATATAAAAACTAAACAGCATCGCTTATATTCAAAAAATAACTTGGTACCACCTGCAATGTTTATAGCAGAGCTTGCATTTCTGCCTGTAAACTGGATACTTCTGCTGTCTTTTCACTGTTGCAACCGCATGTAAATCGTAAAACATCACAGCGGGATGGGTTTGAGGGGAAGTATGCTTGCTTGACCATTAGGGAAATAAAAATTAAAGCAGCACTGTGATATTCAGTGTGCCCTAAATGCACACTAATTTAAAATGACCAGTATAACTTTAAGTCTGTATTTGACAATCATACGCAGCTACAACTCCAGCTCCTGTAATACTTGAGAACACAACATAACCAGATTTTGTGTGTACAATGATAAAATGCTCCACTGCTTCAATTCAGTTACTACAGCACTTAAAATGCTAGATTTGACTTTTTTTCTGTTTAAACACATTTTCAAAAGTTTTAAAATGTTTTGAAATTATATGCTTCTCAGTAAAGGTATATAAACTGTTGACAAAAGTATCCATGAACCACCACATTTTGAACCACCTGGAAATTGTTCTTTTATTATCTGAAGTAGAGTGGAAACATAGACAAGGTTAATGTTGCCTCATTACTTTGCATAAGTGAATAGGCCTGCCGTAATTGTTGTTCTTTGTCTGCAGGCATGTGATTAACGAACTCATTGAGACTGAACGAGCGTATGTGGAAGAACTTCTCTGCGTTCTTGAGGTAAAGATTAAATTTCACTGCAGCTGTTAGTGAATCTATTTCTCTCTTCCATTTCATGGATGCTTTTATGCTTTCCTTATCACTGTAATACCTCTGCTTGTCCTGTCAAGCAGTGTGATCATTACATCTCTTCTCTCTAATATTTTCACAGAGGCAGGAGTGTGCAATTTTTTTCTAGAAATATTCATGCAACTAGAATTTTGTATTAGAAAACACAAATTGTGCAGAAAATAAGATATACCTAACTATTTAGGTGGATGTGCTGTTTTTGGCTGAGATAGAGTTAATTTTCTTCATAGTAGCTAGTATGGGCCTTTGCTTTGGATTTGTGCTGGAAACAGTGTTGATAAGACAGGGATATTTTTGTGCTTACACAGAGTCAAGGCCTTTTCTGCCTCTCGCACCACCCCACCAGCGAGCAGGCTCAGGGTGCAGAAGAAGTTGGGATAGCTGACCCCAACTGACCAAAGGGATATTCCACACCATATGACCTCATGCTCAGCTTATAAAGCTGGAGGAAGAAGGAAGAAGCCGGGCGGGGGGGGGGGGACATTTAAGGTTATAGCATTTGTCTTCCCAAGTAACTGTTAAATGTGATGGAGCCCTGCTTTCCTGGGGATGACTAAACACCTGCCTGCTGATGGGAAGCAGTGGATTGATTTCTTGTTTTGCTTTGTTTGCTTGCATTTGCTTTGCCTAAACTGTATTTATCTCAACCCACGAATATTCTCACTTTTACTCTTCTGATTCTCTCCCCATCCCCTGGAGGGAAGGTGAGGAGCAGGGGTAGTGAGAGAGCGGCTATGTGGTGCTTAGTTGCCAGCTGGGGTTACACTGCAACACTGAAACATCGTGAGATTTGTAATGATCATCAGTTCCTGCAAAAGTTAATTCCAGAGTCTTGGGTCAATTCCAGCAAGGTTGTGTGTCACATGGGAACATGAATCTGCATCAAGAGAATCTTGCGTCAGCAGCAGAGAAAACTTTTTTCTTGCATCTCTTTTTGTGTATCTTTAAGTGATCCTCCAAATGTCTTGGGTACAACTGTGGTAATAGAGTGCCTGGTAATAATAATCATATCTTGATTCAAAATTATAAAGGAAACAAAGATATTCTCCTTGCTCCACACTTGCGGAGGGACAGTTGCAGTACTGCTTGTAGAGTTGCTTGTAGAAATACATGGCAGTATTCTGTGTTGTTCCTCAGGTTTGTTGTGTCTTCACACGTGGATGTGTCATTTTGTTGTAGTCCAATTTGACTGTAGGAGATGATGAAGTTACAGATAACTGAGGCTGAATTATTTTAGTCAGGATGAATTGGAATTGAGACAACTGGGTACACTTGGTATCCATGCCAATGTTAAGTTCCTAAATAGGAGCTTTGTCTTTAATTTATGGACTGGGAGTGATAATTTCTAAGTACATGCCTTCAAGAAAGAGTACGATGTAAGGGATTTGAACTCTGATCTTGCTTTTACCTAGTTTGTACTCAGCTTCCCATGCCATTTATGTCCTGAGTCCGGCCCAAATGCTAGGAAGTGTTGATGGCAGTAGGATGGTTATAGCTGGTGTGTGGTAGTAAAGCAAGGTAGGTCCGGACTGGACCTTAAGCATCACCTTATTCTCTGCTTTTGTATGTAACTTTATCTATACAGTTCTGTTTATAAAATCAAGAGTCAAATTGTTGGAGGACTTTTGGTCCTTACTGCTACTACTGGAGGGTTGTTGCAGAATCTCTGTTCCTCTGGTATTACTCTTGCTTTGCATAGAGCATAGTGCAACCTTTGTCTTGCTAGGCCAAGCTGTCTTGGTTTTCTACCAGTGTGATAGACTCTCTGGTACTCTGACCACGCCAGGCACACTTACCTGTGCATCTTTGCAGTTTGGGATTCATCTCTCTCTAACCTGGGTGACTGGGACTGCCAACAGTAACTCTGGATCAGGTCCTTGCTGAGCTATGATTCAATGGCAGTCTTCCAGCTTTTGTGTAATTCTAGTTTATTAATACATAGTTCTGGCTGTTCTCCCAATTTCTTCTTTCTATTAATCTTCCAATTTTTCCTGTACAACAACCTGATATTCCTTTGTATGGACAATGTCTCCTATTATTATGTCATATTTAATTGCCATGCATTTTCTCTCTGCCAAGGATTCCAGCAGAAAATAAACCAAGGTCATTCCCAAGACCGATTACTGGGAAACTGCTATAGCTGCTTTTATCTGAGCTTGATAGTTTTCCTTTCATTAATAACAATGGTCATCTGACTTTAGTCTGTGAAATCCAGAAATTTTTATTGCGGAAAAATATTGATTTAGTCTAATTTTAGGTATTGTATTCAACACCTTTTTCCATTTACTCCAATGCTTTTGGAACAGCTTTCAAATGGAAGACTAAACAAAGCCTTATATGTTCTTAAAGTAAGATTAAATGATCCCTGTGGCTACATGCACTGACTGTCCCTCTCCTTTCTTAAAACACAAGTACTGCATAGGTAGTAAAACAGGAAGGATTTTTATATTAAATATTATATTAAATTCTTTCAGAATTCCAAACTACTGACCTCTGTCAGGTTTGATTTCACCTCAGCTGGGCTAGGTACCCCTTCTTTATGCCAGTCCTGCCTTTGCTGCTATGTTCAGCATCACCCTTACTTGAAGTGGAAATGAGTCATTCTCTTCATGCATCTCTTCACTGCCTCTAAACTGCATGGTGGCCGCAGTTGTTCCTTCCATGTTAATTGTTTTAAACTTCACTTTATGTAGATTACTTTTATCATTTTTAAGGCTATACCACTCTTTTTTTTTCTTTTTTTTTTTTTTTTTTTTTTGACTGGGTTAGTTATCTATCAGCTCCAGCATCTTTATCTATACCATTGTTTTTTTCTTTTTTGTGGTGTTTGAGGGAAAAATACCCATATTTTTAAAGGAATGTTTCTAATTTAAAAAAAAAAGTATCTAATTCCAGTCCTATCCAAATGCTTGAATTCTTCAGGCTTGTTGATTTTACCAGCTAGTTCTACTTTTTGTAGTTTGTACATAACTTTGAAATTGAAAATCTTCATTGTAAGCACACATTTGCTTGCCCTTTAATTTAATTTGTCAGTTTGTAATAATTCAGTGCAGTTTATTATAATCAATGTCACAGATGCAGTGACCACCTTATCCATAATAATTGTGTTTTGAACAACAACAAAAAAAATCTAATCCAAATCTAAAGTAGGTCACATCATCTTCCTTCAGTGCCTGTATAGTAAGAAATCCACTTACATTAAGAGATCTGCTTACAGTACAGGTACTAGAGCATTCTTGCAGTTTTCTGGTTTATTGGTTGGGGATATTTGGGTTTGGGGTTTTGGGGGAGGATTGTTTCGTGGTTTTGTGGCTTAGTATTTTGGGAGATAACTCAATCACAGATTAGTGACCTCTTTTCCTTATCTGTGCCACATAATACAGACGAGAATGTGGCCTTATATGACAAATGGAGGATGTCAGAATCTAAACTTAGAACTTTTGGTACCAAAGCTAATTAAAATATCTTAAAGACAGAATTTGCAGCTAAGTGGCTTCTGTTACCTGAAGAAATAACCAGTCAGCTTTTTCCCTCATACTAATAGCTAAGACTAGCATGAAGGTTTGTGTGTTACTGGAATTGTGGCTTTAAACTCAGGTGTGTAAAGCCTAACAGAAAAAGTATGAACTATAATTTGTAAGCAGTATGGGAATATGTAGCCTTTGCTAGGTGAAAATGATTGCAAACTTTCTTTCATTCTTGCTTGACTAAAATTGGAGTATTAATTCAAGTGTCTTTCTAAAGACTATAGGCGTGTCTTACTGAACTGATGGAAAAACAGACTTTGTATACTTTCTTCATGATTAATACTGAGCTCTTTCTGTGCTGTCTTATCAGCCTGCAGGCAGGCTGCCTTGTCAGAGATAAGTACTGCAAGCCAAGGAAGATAATCGGTGTGCCTCTCTCCTGTGTTGTAGGGGTATGCTGCAGAGATGGACAACCCCTTAATGGCTCATCTCATTTCACCAGAACTCCAAAATAAGAAGGATATCTTGTTTGGGAATATGGAAGAAATTTATCATTTTCACAACAGGTGAGGATTTGCATTCAGATATAAAAATAGCATTTGGATCGGATTCTTTACTCTTTTTTTAACCTGATTAAAATTGCTAAAAGGCCTTTACTGAGTCTCACTTGGCGATCTGGCATGTCAAAATTCATATTTCATGGAAGAAGAAAAGCAAAATATCTATAAAAGATGAGCAAAGCTGTGTGAAACTTTATTCAAATGTTTGCAGTACACAGGTAAAATTTTGCATTGTGGTCCTCTTCCTGAAGAAAGGTATTGGGATCTGTTTACAAGCTAATTAAAACAAGGTTTGTTTTGGTTTTGAGTTTCTTTTCATTTTTATGAAATTTGCTATAGAAAGTAAATTATTATTCTAAATCACAAATTCTCAACTCTTGCATTTGGTTGAGGCTGGTTAATTTTATACTTGAGTGACTTCTCTGAAGTTTGAATGCTTGCTACTAGACAGGTATTTCTTCACAAGATAATACTTAAATTGGTAGAAAAGAAAAGTTGGTTGTTTGATTTTTTTTAAAGAAAAGTTAAGCATGTTAAATAGTTGTTTCTTATTCAGTCAAAACTAGAATGGAAGTTTTGCCACTGATTTTTTTTTTTTTTTTGGCGGGGGGGGTGTATTGTTTGGGGAGGTGGGGTTTGGTTAGTTTTGTTAGCTTTATGGTGTTTGGTAGTATTTGGAAGGGAAAACTGAACACTTGAAACTGTACAGATCCTACTGCTGAATGCATAAGGCAGGGAAACAAAATCCTCCTTCCCTCTCCAATCTTATATTTTATTTCAGTTGTAGCAACAGTAAGCTAAAATAAATTTGTCAGAACGTTTGTTTTAATTTGCTGTCTCTTTTTAAGTACGTGATCTAGAAGAGTTTTGTTTAGTTTTGTAGACAGATTTACAACTGTTTCCAAAAGTTCAGAAAACTAATTGCAAGAATGTGAACATTTACTACAAATTTTTTAGTGTGGGCTCTAAGAAAATCTTCTTCCTCATAGAATATTCTTGAGAGAACTAGAAAACTACATAGAATACCCAGAACTAGTAGGACGGTGCTTTCTGGATCAGGTATGTGTCAGATTTGCCAGCATTTTGTTCATAAGCCCCTCTAAGACTGTAATATAGGAGAGTAATTTTCATGTAGTAATTGCCACCACATCCCCTTCGTTTGTCTTGAACAGGTAACAGGTTGAGAATGTACATGTTAATTGAGAACTGGGGATTTTTGCCACTATGTGGGGTAATTAATTTTGTTAGAAAGAGCTACTACCTTGTTGAAAGAAAACTTCTTTATTAAAGTGGCAATTAGGAAAACACAAAGAGGAGTCTGCACTGCATCATTTCACATCACTATGAATGATTGGTTTACTTGGGTGGAGTTCTTTACTGGATTTTTTTGTGGTTGTTGTTCTTTTCTGTTTTCTATAAAAAGTACACCTTAACAGAGTAAATCCAAAATATTTTTATTCTGAAAATAGAAAGCTATGACAGAGTTATACTTTTAAAAATCTGATATTTATTAAACAGTGAGTCTCACACATAGTATACCAAAGCCTAAATAGGAATCTGTTTATGGAAATCAATCTCCTGTTGTCGCTGCTTACTGATGTTCTAAAACTCCTGGGAGGAACCATCCCTCCCCCTCCTATTTACTGGCTACACCCACGGAGATGCTGTTTCCAAAAACTGATGGGCAGCGGTACTTCCGTGCCTGCTGACTTCCTACCTAAGTCTTTCCTTTATGTCTGTAGTTACCATGACATTTTCAACAGTCTTATTTCCTTTTGCTTTCAACAAGTGCTGAAGTCATGCTATTTAGTTGCTGAAGTGATATGGTACGACAAACTGCTTGGTCTACATTGGTGTAACTCCCAGTGAAAAATATATTCGTAAAGTGAAAATCTGTAAAGAAAAAAGGGCAAAGACTTTTAAATAAGTAGCACAGAGAGATTCGTGGTTGGGCTTTCATAGAAGCATTTTTCATATTGTAATATAAATATATTTGTAAATAGAATATATGCTTCTTTGTAAGGTGCTTAACATTCAACTGAAGCAAAAATCAACAGGAACATTTTTTCTGATGTTCCAATTACGAAATTAGTAGCCATTACAAAATCAGTGATTTTGAATAATTGATTTTTGCTTGGGATGCCTCAAGGAATTGCATTTTTTTGTTGTTGCTGTTTTTTATTATCCCTATTGATTATGAAAAAAATTCTTATGAACTTTGTCTATTAAAGTCACAAGCATTTATTAACTTTTTGCTTGTCTGCTCAATTTCAGATGGAAGATTTCCAGATTTATGAAAAATACTGTCAAAATAAACCTCGATCTGAAAGCTTGTGGAGGCAATTTTCAGATTCTGTATTCTTTCAGGTATGCTTGCTTGAGTCTAAAATATTGAGGAAGTGAGCGTTGTTTATTTTGGTTGCTTTTTTAAACTTCATAATTTATGTCAAGGACAAATAGCAGATATACTGATTAGTGTACTGATGAATTCCAACACTGTTTTCAGGAATGTCAAAGAAAACTCGATCACAAGCTCAGTTTGGACTCATACTTGCTGAAACCTGTTCAAAGAATAACCAAATACCAATTATTGCTAAAGGTATGTGTTACTGAACTATAACACTAAGTATGTTTTGTGCATTTGGTTTTTTTTAAATGCTGCTTCTCTCATCCTGCTGGAGAGAAACCTAAAAGTTAGCAGACAGATGTATAAATCGAAACGGAGACAAATCCCAATCTGTCAGCTTTTCAGCTCGGTTCTTTTCTCTTTCAGCCAAAAAGCTGCTAGTAAACAGGCAAATGTTACACAGAGACACCTTGTACAACTGCTTTTGCCCTTTATATTTCTGCCAAAGAGAAGGATGAAAAGTTGATTAGGGGAAACAGAAGGACCAAGAAACCTCTCCAACAAAGAGAGTGCCTGAAGTACTTGTTACTGAGCAGTTATGGTCACCTCATGATATTGCAGGAATTTGCCTTGCTGGGTTCTAGGAAACACACTCTAGGAAATGTACTTAACTGGGAGCTCTGTATGGTGTTTTTAGGAAGGATGCTGTTGTGATTCACTTAAACATGCTACACTGAGAGAGCAAAATGAACAATACACTATGATAAATTATTAAATTAATGTGTAAGATTTTGCCATGTTTGAAGCTGGCTTGTTTTAAGAAATATTTCCAACATAGGCACTCGTTTCAATAATTGTCTTTAACAGTAGTTTAATAAAATTACCTCAGACTGAATTTATTCTTGAGTTAAAACTGAGCTGAATTGAATAGCTTTTAAAGAATTCGTTAATTAAGCTTGTGTAAAGAGAGGAGTATTAGAAAGGTTTTTGATTTAAAGTATCTTTACTGCCTGTAGACCATGAGTAAATGCTTATTCTCATACTATGAAGTCTGGGGGATTCCACATGAACTTGCAGCTCTGTTTATCTGGGTCATATTGGAAGATGCAACTTCGCCAAGAAGCCCTCTGGAGAAGGGATGCCTTTTTAAATGTGTAGACAATGCTCAGTGCAGTAAGTCTGTTACTAGCATCCCAGGCCTCACCATAATTCAAATAATAAATGAAATTTGACGATGTTTTTACATTTGTTCACCTCTAAAAAGTAATAAAAATTTCCTTTTTAAATTGTTTTTTGTTGGTTGGTTTTAGCAATTGTGATGAAAAAACGTTTGCAAAGTTAGTCTTGTAAAATTCTTAGAGTTTACAAAACCTCCAGTTGAACAAAATATATTTGGCTAATTAGCAGCAGAGATGAGAAGTAAAACTTTAGGATCTTCTGATTTCCAGCCAGTATTTAACCCACTTGATTATATGGTACAAAACTTTACTGGATAACTTTAAAAATTGTTAACATTTGAACGTTCCTAGTTACTGCTGTTTTGAAAGCTAAATACATTGTCGTTCCCTGCCCACTCAGGAAATGCTGAAGTACAGCAAGAACTGTGAAGGTGCTGAAGATCTTCAGGAGGCATTAACTTCTATACTGGGTATTCTCAAAGCAGTTAATGATTCTATGCACCAGATAGCCATTACAGGCTATGATGTGAGTAACAATATTTTTACTTACTTTTAAATTTATTTTCATTTATTTGTTAGATATATGTATAGCATACCCTATACTGTGTACTAATGAGAAGAATGTTTTACAAAAGGTGCCTTTAAACTGAATAATGTAATGAAAATAATGGAAAATGGATCTCCCTGTACTCTCCTGGAGTTTTCCTGCTATGAATAATATTTTGCTTCATCTACCTAAGTTTTCTTTCTTTGATCTGCTTGACACCAAGTTAGAAACTGAAAATCGTCATGAAGAGTCTGGTTTAGGCTACTGCCAAATGGGAGTCACTACTAAGTTTTAATATCTATGTGTAAAACTGCACCCAAAACTTCCAGTTAAAAAAAAACCAAAACGCAACCTAAGCACTTTGGAGCAGAGCTTGGGGGCAAAAAATCCCGAACAACCAAATATGTGTATTGTGCCTTCCCCTCTCTCTGTGTGTATATCTCTGTATCTCTGCTACTGGTACTCTTAACTATAAAATCCTGCCTGAACAGTATTGGGGAGAGAGAAAATTATGTATAAAAATCCAACGGTGACTTTATTTTTATTACATTTCCAAACCCAACATAAACACTGATGTGAGACATTACTTGGAACAACAGAACTTGTAAAGACGTGTTCAGAATATGTGTTTTAGCCTGATGTTATCTCTTTGTAGTTATAAATATTGCTTTTTTTGTTCCAGGGAAACCTGAATGAGTTGGGCAAGCTTTTAATGCAGGGATCCTTCAATGTGTGGACTGATCATAAAAAGGGTCACTCGAAGGTGAAAGATTTGGCACGCTTCAAGCCAATGCAGCGACACCTCTTCCTCCACGAGAAAGCAGTGCTGTTCTGTAAAAAGCGAGAAGAAAATGGAGAGGGATATGAGAAAGCACCTTCTTACAGCTACAAACATTCCTTAAATGTAAGATACTGAGCAGACCAATAAGGTCAAGATTCCAGGGGCTTAGCCTGCAGCAATACAATATTATAGGGTTTTTTTTGTCAGTGAAGCTGTGTTATGGTTTTGCATTGGGAACTTTACCCTTTCAGCCAAACCCAACTGGTGCTGTAGGTCCATGTCACTTTGTGTTGCTGCCTTTTAGAGGGTCAGGGTAGGGGGAAATTATCCTTTGAGAAAATCCAAACCATAACAGTCTAGCTGAATGGCAGTTGCATTAATCACACAGAAAATCTACTATTGAGTAGAGCAGAGTAGTATAAAATATATATGTAAGGTTTGGTGGTCTGGGTTTTATGAGAGATCTTGTGTCTCTGTCTCAGTTTAATGTACCTAAGCCTTTCTTGCCTCCGAGGTAGCCAAGCTGACACACAGCACTAAATCTCTTACATCTAACATGCAGAACATGTGTTATTAGTTATTCTTTTCCTTGAGCAAGAAGCCAAATAGGGCTTTCTGTTCAGAAACAGGGTACAAAGGATACCAGCAGCTGTCTGCTTCCGTTGTTATTGTAATTGCAATTTGGTAGGTCAGCTTCTGTTCTCTTTGCTTCCAGATGGCAGCAGTTGGAATAACAGAAAATGTCAAAGGGGATGCAAAAAAATTTGAAATCTGGTATAATGCAAGGGAAGAAGTTTACATTATACAGGTAAATAACATGCCAGTAAAAAAAAAAAAAAGAGAGAGAGAGAGAAAGATAAAGGACAGGGGGGAGTCTAACCCAAAGAAGATCTGGGTTGATTGTTTGTTTGTTTGGTTTTTTTCTCCTCTGTTATGTTACTAATAGACATTGATGAGGAAAAGTAGGAAAACAAAACAAAACACACCAGATTAATTCATGAGGTGTATTTCAATTGCAGGGTCTTCTGGGTGAAAAAAAAAAATCACATTTTAAAATATCCATGGGGGGTATTGTATATACCATTACTATTGCTCTCACTGGGGTAGTGGATGGCTTGGGAGCCAGCATTTGACTGTAGCACATGCACAGCCTCTGCCTCTGTGTGTTCCATTTGTCACAACTAGCTTCTGTTCACTGAAGGACTAGAGAGGGAGCTCTGTCTGTCCCTCTTGAAGGATTCCTCCAAGGCTGTGCTTTGGCATGCAACACAACTCTGTGTGATAAGTATTCTGTGCTTGATGGCTGATTGTATGTATTTTCGGGTAGGCACCAACTCCTGAAGTTAAAGCTACTTGGGTAAATGAAATAAGAAAAGTGCTGACGAGTCAACTGCAGGCATGCAGAGGTAAAAAAAAAATGGGGATATATATATATATGTTTTTTTTAATCTCTTTTGGTTTTGAACTTCAAAACCCTCCTTGTATATACATCTTCACTGTGTAGGATTGTAGAAATGAAAAGCTCAAAACACAAATGTTAATAGTTTTTTCTCTTTTCTCCATTATAGAAGCTAGTCAGCACAGGGCACTAGAACAAACACAGAGTTTACCTCTACCAGCCTCATCTTGTCCAAGGTAAGTGTGTTGTCAAATGAGACCGGCTGTCTTGTAAATATACTAATACATCTCGCTTGCAGTTCTTCGTTATTCCTATACCTTAATACTGGCCCTTATGTTTTAGGGGTTTTTTCCTACATCTCTTCCTACTATAAAGCTGTAAAGCTTTGGGTTTATACATCTCCAGAACTGTTAAACTGAGCAGCAGCAGCATGGACTTTGCCAATTGATAGGGAACAACACAGAAAAGTAATTTTCTGCGCCAGCCAAAATCCTAGTGGTATTATGGGTCTGTTTGTTGAACAGCTAATGATATACTTTACACTCCAGATAAGAGAACTATGTGGAGCAGCCTTTTACTTTCTTCTTTGTTCTTTTCCTTCACCTGGATTATTTTTTTTCTTCCTTTTCCAATCTTATATTGTCTTCCTTTTTGTCTTTTTCAGGGCATTATCTTTTCTCTGTCCCTTGTTCTTTTCCTCCAATTTCCTTGTTTTGTTTTGTTTTTTTTTTTTTGTGTGTGTGTGTTGATTCCTCCAGTGTCCCAACTTCTGAGTCAAGCTTTTCTTCTTTTCCTATTTTTAATCCCTCACCCTACCAACCTGTATATTCTTTTGCTCCCACCTGCTGTTCTGCCCTTCTCTGATGCCTCTTTTTAATCTTCTGCTGCTCACTCTCTTTTTCATGGTATGGGTATGTGTGTATACCAATAAGCCCATGTGCTGGTATCTTCCGTCATTCCCACATGGCATGTGCTCAAATATGTATCAGTAGCTTGCTGCCCTGTATGTTTTATGCATCTGCTTGTCACTCAGGGAGAATTTCCTAGATGTATAGTATTTGTGGGGTGTCTTTCTCCATTCCTTTCCCAGTTGGAGGTGTGATGGGATCTTGCAGTCGGAGTCCAACCTATGTTCTTTGTTCATCCCTCATCTATTCCTGTGTTAAGAGCTTCTGAGGGGCAGAGCTCATTCCTTTTTTTTTTTTCTTTTCTTTTCTTTTTGTCCATAGTACATTCAGGAGGAAACTGTCAGCACAGAATGTGTGCCTGTAGCTGAGAGGGAGTGGAAGTTGTCCTGAGCTGTGTTTTCAGTAGCTCACACTGCCATAGTACCTGTGGTTGCAGTCAGTTAGGGAAATCTTTTTCCTTTGTATGTGCTCAAGGTCCTTCTATGCACAGTCACCATGACTTCCTCAATCCTGGAAGGTATGATCTGGGAAGTAGTTAAGAAATGGTTTTCAGCCTATATATCTGTATGTAAAAGGCAGCCCATGACCAAAGGTCATCACCCCTGTTCAGACCAAAATTTGCTGGAGATGGGTTGATTGTCCTAATTTTCTTCCAATAAACAGTCCTTCACGGAACCACATCAGGAACACCAAAAAAATGGAGGAGAGAAAAACTGATCTCGCAAGTCTAGAAGGTTATGGCACGACAATAGCACCAAAGTACCCGGAGAAAGGCAAAGGTGAGTTTACATGTATGTGTTGTGATCGTTAAGTGCGAAGAGCATGCCTGCACTGCAGATGCACAAGCAGATCCACCAGCAGAGTAGCCAGGGTAGAGCAGGCAAACAGTATTACACCTGAATGAGCAGGGCTGTGCTGCTTTCAGCCCTGAGGCAGCCCACCCACAGAGCTGGGCACATCTGCCCTCAGCTTGGGTGTTTCCGAGTTCTGCTGTGTAGTGCGGACAGGCCCAAAGCCACTTTGGTGAAGGGTAGCCGAAAGGAGGTGAGAACTGTGGGTGATGAAGCTGGGGTCTGCAGTAGGTCTCCTTTTAGAGCTGCCCAGCTTCTCAGGCTTCTTTTCTTCTGCATAAATTTATTGGCATTGTCTGTTCTGAAGAGTATTATTTTTCTCTTAAATTTTGGTTCCTATCACAGAGATTATTTACTAGACCAGTGGCAATACAAGCCTCTGCACAGTGAGAACAACTGGCCACCTGAGTTCTTCTGTCATACCTGGACTTTCAGTTGTCCTTTCTCATCCTAACATGCAGGTTCCCTGCCAGGGCTGCAAACAACTTTTTGCCTTGATCTTTTCATGGGCTTTTCCTCTTTCTTTCTGTGTCTCTCTCTTCCTTTGTACCTGATACTAGCTCTACCTCAGAATGCTCTGTGCTGTCAAAAAAGCACTTTATGCTACAGGGCTTTACTAACCTCAAAAGTCAGAAAGGTAATTTTTTTTTTTTTTTAAAAAAAAAAAAAAAAAGCTAGGCTGTTTTCTGTTCAAGGCTGCAATTGAAGCATCACTTTGTGTGTATGTGTAGTGTAACAGGCTTTCAGTGTCTGCACTAGCTTGTTCTCTTAAGTTCAAGCCAGATTCCTGAGTCATTGACCCTGACAGGGAGATTTCAAGAGAAACCAGCTCCAGAGGGGAGGGGGTGATGCAGCTGGGAAAAATGGAGCTGTTGGAGATGCAAGGGAAGGAGTGCAGATTCCGATGTCTGCAGTCTCACTATCGAGGCCAAGGAAGGAGTTTATAGTACCCCATTCCTATAGGAAATGAGAGGAAGGAAATTGTTTTCAGATCAGACACCTGGCCTGCTTCTAGCTTCAGTGGATCTGCCCCAAATGCACCTGTACTTGGCAAAAAGGAATCAAGGTTTTCTAGAGTATTTCTATATTAGCATCCTTGCTAACAGAGCTGCTAAAGCATGACTACAGCGGAATATGTACAACAATGTTGTTTTGCTGGATGCAAAAATAAATAAGAATTTCCCAGTGCTTCCAGAAACAGTCTTTACTTATTTTTCTAAAACAGACAATAGGAGTCTGAGACCTTTCTTCCTTCCTCCTGCCAAGTAATTGCACTGGTACGTTAATTCCTTGCTTTGAACAGCTGTCTTTGAACAGTCTGAATTGCATTAAGATGATGGCACTTGTTCAAGAGCATGGTGGGGGGTTTTTTTTGGTTTTTTTTTTGTTTTTTTTTTTTCAAGCATCTTTTCAGAATGCCTTTTTAAAACTTCATTACCTTTGAGTTCTTTCTGGAGAGACTCTAGGGTTATGTATCTAATGCTAGTGAGGTGAGCACTAATATCCCATGCTTGCCTTGACAGAAACTCCATCTCCTTCTGCTAAAAGCCAGACATTGCCAATGATCCTTCTTACAGGACCAGGTATTGCTGTAGCACTAGATTTATGTGAAAATGATTGCTTAATTTGGTAATTTCAATTTTAGACAAACATTCATTGTATTCAGTTGATGTCTAGTTCACTTAGAAAAGTTTACATATATTTTCATCTATTACTGTAAAACAAATGTACCAATTTATCTTCAAATAACTACATGTAAATAATTAATTCCTTCTGCTATAATTGACCAATGATGGCTAAAATCAGAGTGATTACAGAAATCCATTTGTTTTCCAGTGTAAACTCAAAGGTATTTAGCATGCAATCCACCTATTCTCTTTTTTCCAGTTCTTCAATATCTCTCTTCTGTGTTTTTTGCCTATTCATCCTCCTGCAGCTTCTCCTACCAGTCCTGACAAAAAAGCTAAGCGGCATGAAGTAGTGAGTGACCCAACTCCTTTTGGTTTAAGAGGTAGAGTGATACCACATCTTGTACTCCACAAAGATCCACACATCCCTCATGTAATATGTTTCATCAGAGCACTGGAGATAACCTGTATGATGCTGTTGTGTGCAGCAGCATTGATATCAGCTGAGTTTTTCCAAGCGGGTCTGTCCACTTCTCTATATACTGTTTTTGATAGCACAACTGGTTGAAGTTTTACCTTGCCATCGAATACAGTAGCATATGGCTAAATAGTTTTTGGGAGAGGGCAGTGGGAAAGGAATGTTCTGCTGAAGAAATAGCAGTTGTATGTTGAATGGAACTACAGTGGTATCCAGTTGCTATGAGGCACTTTGTTTTCCAGTTAGCATCCTCCTATCACTGTGCCCCTTGTGGAGAGGATTTAACTTTTAAAAAAGGAAAAAAAATAAAATCAGAAACACGTATACTCTAGCCAGAGTGAGGATCATCCTTGTTACGTGGAATTTCCACTTTAGATCTGCATTTATTACTGTAGTTGTGATCCTGTTGCATCTTTCTTTGGGTGATAGTAGGCAATTTTTACCACCCTGTGAACTCCAGATTCTGTAACTCAGTGCCTTGTTGCAGTTTGCCTCCTGCCTTCCCACCCCACAGCTAAGCAAAGAATAGAAAAGCGTTTCAGCTAAATGGCCGAGTTTAACCAGCAGAGCTGTTGGTGAAGGCGTGAGTACAAATCCCTAGAGCTAATTAACTAGAGAGTACAAGGAGAGCAGTTCCTCTCTTCCTGATTTTCTCCACCACCACCTCTTAGAAAATATTATTCTAAAGATGAAGCTGTTTCAAGCCCTACCGTCATCCTCCTCTCCAGGTTTCCACAGCCTTTGTTCATATGTGGAAACAGTGCAGGTTTAGCTGCTGTGCCGGGGAAGCTGTGCAACGCCATTCACCTCGTCTGAGCAGCAGGCAGTGTAATCCCAGGCCAGAGGAATGCAGGAACTCCCCAAGAGTGGATATGGGAGTTAGGAGGTTAGTTTTTCTGCAGGTAGGAGTCAGCCTCTGGGAACTCCAGGTACCATGGAAATCCTGAAAATGCTGTCAGAAAGGAAAGGGTGTTTTGTGGCCTTTCCCATGGCTGCTGACATTTTCCAGAGTGGACAGTCCTTGACCATTGCTAATTTACAGTAAAATTGTTGAATCCTCAGAACAGACTTGTCTGATTTGCTGTCCTGTCCAATAGCATCTGACTTTATGAAACCACTAAACCAAATAAATGAATTTAAAACATCTAGTAACTCCCCTTTCTGTCTTGCACCTTCCAATCTCTTTTCTGACACTTTCTCTTCTCCTTCCCCAACTCAAAGAGGGATAAGCAGGCAATTGAGCTGGGCATTTCAGGACAAAACTACACCAGATGATGGTCACAGCTCCCTGGGGCAGAGTGCATTGCTCCCACTCGTTTCCTTTCACTGCTACATCGCTCCGACTTACTTCCCAGTGAGCTCAAGGAAAATGAGCTGGTGACAGAATCACATCTTGCAGATAGATCCTATCTCTGTCAAGAAACCTGTGGGTCCATTTCTGAAGAGAGGTCGTTAATGAATTCTTTGTTTTCTTGGCACCATCAAATCTAAGCTCATTTCTACATAACCTTGTATTTTCTCAAGGCTGTCTGCCATTTTCTGATATTTCCTGCCTTTATAGGGAGCTCTGAGTTAGTCACACCATGCAGAATACACGTATGCACATTGAATGTGCGTGCATAATCTTGGTGCCTGTAGTTAGCTGATATGAATATGACCATAGTGACCACGTCCCCTCACCACCCAGGACCAGGTGGGCTTTTATTTGGACTTGTTAATAGCACAGTGCCAGCTTGTATGAGTAGGAGTACTATTGCTATGGCAGGATCAGGCAGGTCTGCTCTTACCCACAGCAGCACAATATATGAAAAGAGGCTGAGGAACAAGAGCTGTTACCCGAAACGTTCCAGATTATGCAGGTATGATGCTACAGGCAGGGCAATTACAGTGATTTCGCTTTCTTTTTGCAACCCATTGGCTCTGTTTCTAATGAGAGCTTGGAAAAGTTAGGAGAAACCAAGTTTTCTTTTGTTGCATTGTTCTTAACTTGGAAATAACTGGAAGAGTTTCAGCTGTGTACCATGAGCCAACTATAAGATGTGAACTTCCAAGGAAATTTGCATGGAATACAGCAGGAATTTATTGCTCAGTTTCTTCACAGATGGAAGTTCACTCTTAACCCTGGACAGGGCCAAATGGGTCAGTACTTCTAACCTTGTGCAGGTCATCCAGCAGCGCAGGCGAGGTAAAAGTCCCACTCTATTTGGTGTGCTCTGGGTGTGATTTCTTTCTGTGATTCTTAGATTGCTCTGGCTTTACTCTGATGATACTGAGGTTTTTTCCTAATGCACTGGCTTGACCAGCATGCGACAAATGCCTCAGAAGCAGGGAAGAGCAAAAATGCTTGTGCTTTCTCAACTTAACTAATATTTACGTAAAAGTTGGAAGGTTTGTTCTTCATTTCATTCTTTTAATTGGTTTTATTGTTGTTACTGTTTGTCTTGAACTAAAATCTTGCTTACAAATATTTGTCTCTTTTATTATGACTTTTTTTTCATTATAAGCTTGACACATTTACTAGCAGCTGCTGACCTTAGTGAAAAGCATCCTACTAGTAAAACTTACTGTAGTTTTATTTGGAAAAGGATTTTGTGCATTCTGGATATGATTCAGCTTCATAAATAAATGAAATGCTTCACCCTTAGAGAGAAAAAGGAACGTTTGGCAATAAATGACAGGCAGGAGATTGTTCTTGTAGTGTCTGGTGCAGTGACTTAACACCAAGATAAGTCAGCGTGATTAAGTATCCTTGTGTCAACCTGAATACCTTTAAATAATAAGCTGCCTTGTCAGGTGAAGTACAGAGTGCCTGTAGCTTGTGTTGAACTTCTTGACAGCTCTGAGTGCTCAACAGTTTGAAGGAAGCAATGCACATCCATCCCTTGTTCCAGCAGACTGGTTAGGTTGCTTTGAGTGACAACCCTGTGTGCTTATCCTCTTCCCATAAAGTGTACGCTCCTGTCTTCTACCTCCTCCCAAGAAAATGAGTATCTATCCATTGTTCATCTTTGTATAAGAGAGAAATAGCAGCTTTTTAGTTGGGAATGTGCGTTCTTTCCGTCTATTTCCCTCTATAGAAATCCAAAGGGCCAAATTCACTGCTGTGCATTGTCACAACTCCACTTACTGTGATGGGAACGGGCCAACTTCTGCCAGCTGTGAATTTCACCTAGGGGCTGCAGTAACTTCCCTGTGTACGGTTTTCCTCCTGTTTATCTTGATCACTTTCAGTGGGAAGAACGTTTCTCCCAGTCAGCAGCTCACTGCTGCCAAGTTAACCATCGACTGTTTGTTCCCCAAGGTTGGGCTAAAACATCTCATTCTCTTGATGCATCTGAAGAAAATGATGGCTGGTCTAGCGCTGAAGATCCGCTGAATTCATCAGATGCGGAGGAAGAAGGAGGAGGAGGGGGAGGCGAGATGAAGCTGGTAACCAGAAATTAACCCCTGTTGAGCTAAGCAAATGTTACTGATATTTGGGAATGCTTTTTGAAGCTTGTAGGAAGGAAAGTGCCTGCCTTGAAATCCTTAGCTGGGCAAAATCCCTAGGGGAGTGGAAAAATAGCCCTTTCTCTTAAATCAGCCGTGTGTTTGTACCTTGGAAAAGTCCATCTGTGCCTTTGTGTACCCACAGACGAGGGAGACTGTGGCTGTTTATGTGGGAGTAAAAAAGTCAAGCGATGATGTGCTCGGCTACCGTGTTAATGGACTTCCACACATACATCGCATCACTAGTTTGGCAGTTTGTTTTTTTAATTTTTTTTTTTTTTTTTTTTTTTTTTTTTTTTTGTAGAGCTTTGAATTAATTGTGAAACATTTCACTGAATGTTTTTTTCAGGGTGTGAGAATTCAGAAACTGTATTTACATGTAATCAAACAGCAAAGTTTTACTGCCTCTCAGTATGTATATTTACACCATCTTCAGCATGTATGTGCATGAGAAAGAAGGGAAAAGTACTTTAATTTCATAACAAAGCTGCAACGTATCTTAAAGTACCCAATAGAAATAATTTGTTTATGTTTTTCCTCTGTGTGCATTTAGACTCCTGGTAAATATACAGTTGTGACTGATTATGAGAAAGGAGGTTCTGAAGAATTTACAGTGAAAAGTGGAGATCTAGTGCAACTGATTCGTGAAGGGGAGGATGGACTTTGGTACGCAGATCTGTGTTTGGGAATTTTTATATGCAGAACTGTGTTTGGAAGGCAGATGTTTAGGGTAAAACTTTCAAAGGCATCAAATGAAGCACTCTGACTTTTTATTGTTTATATTTTTTTAGGTATGTAAAGAACCTGAGCACTGGTAGAGAAGGCTGGATCCCAGCAAACAATCTGCTGATGCTCATAGGCAATTCAAAATCAGCTCAATCTTTAAGCAGCTCTGGTAGGCTATTTATTTTAAATGATACTGTTGTGTCTCTGAAGATTCCTATTGTGAAACTAAGTTGTGAAAACCAATAAACATCTAATATTTTCTTGTGTTTGTTTGTTTTTGTTTTTTTTTTCCTTTCCCAGAATCAGGCACTGCCTCCAGCACTTTGAGCACATCATCCAGTTGCAGCGATAGCTGCAATGCCAGCAGCACCAGCTTCTCAGACATTAAGGGCTAACGTTAAATTTTCATCCAACCTCCATGGAAGGTAAATCTGGAATTGGTCATTTTGTGCAGAGTTCTGGATGTTGGACTTCAGCAGAGAACCACCAGTTCTGTGTTGCCAGCTTTGAGTATTTTCACTGGTGAGTTTTACAGGTTCTCCCAGAAGATCCCAATGAAAGTGCATGGAATGTGAAGTTGTAAATAAAAATTAAACAATTTGAAATGGGGTCTTGTAGAGGCTTCTGCTCTGAAGTCTGAAACTACAGAGCTGTTAGCATAAAACACATTTTCTCATTGATACACAATCAGGTTTCTGCAGAACTGTATCATTTCATAACAGCCAGAATCTGAATGTGAGCAAACAAAATGTGTTCAGTGCTACATCCTTATTGTAGACTAATAACATAGCAATCACTGTACAGGATAGGTCTGAGGAAAATAAATCCGAGTTTACAATTTCTCCTCCCCAAAAAACCCTTTGTCCAAGGACATACCTCGCTCAGCGCAGTGAGTGGGACTCTTACAGGAACATGGAAGGTTTGGTCCAGCCTTTCCTCTTCTCTTGGGTCTTCAGGATATTCTTCTGCTCCCTAGAGACTGGGATGCAGACAGGATCAATTCACTGACCACAACAGCATCAAAAGAAAATATTATTTTATCCTTTCCAACCTTTTAATAATGTGTGCAATGGAATAGCTGTTTTCTGAGGTATTTTGGCCTCATGACCAAATTCTTTATCGAGATCACTGTGTTTTCGTAGCCTTGGCAATTTAGTAGTATCTTTTTCCTTACGCAGGTGCACAATAAAACACAAATGTTCTTATTCACAACATGATTTTTTTAATAAACAGTAATTGCATGGTTACCCTCAGCTCTTAAGACTAACATGCAGTTACAGGCAGACGATACTATTGTGGCTGCACTATGGGTCAAGAGCCTTCC
The DNA here is from genome assembly GCF_036417535.1 of Chlamydotis macqueenii. Classification (NCBI taxonomy): domain Eukaryota; kingdom Metazoa; phylum Chordata; class Aves; order Otidiformes; family Otididae; genus Chlamydotis; species Chlamydotis macqueenii. Next base: position 151,527,233 of record NC_141556.1, on the reverse strand, counting down.
TTCAGACAAATCTATGAAGGCTAGAAATTAGACGTGTTTTTAGTCAATAGTGTTTGTTGAAGAGTTATTCAAAGAGAAAAACACGACAACAGAATTTTTCTATAAAAGGGGAGCACGGGAGAAAAAAAATCTTTATTAGAGAAGAGTCAAATTTATGCTACAGACAAGTATTTTAAATTTTTTTAAAGGAAAGGTAATGCTAAACTTGCCAGTTTTCAACGTATTATGTAAGCCAATGTTGTAAATTTTCACCTTATCAGATGTTCTTTGCACTTCATCCTTACAAACAGTCCCGAACTGTGTGCATGTATGGAATATTATATTCATTCCTGTCCATCTCTCAAATATTTTCACTTACGTGAAAATAGGTTTTTAACTGATTCATGTATCATATTACTTAAAAATAATGTGGACATTAAGAGCATAATTTTTCAGAAGCACTAAGCACAGCAGATTGTCAATGGGAACTGCTGTTAATCATCAGAACCTCGATGGCTGGGCCCTGAAGTCTATCTTTAAGCCAGAATTTTATATTTTAGAGACTGCAGCTTTAGGAAATTTAAATGACAAATACTCTACAGAATGATCTTACTCCTGGGTTGCAAAAGCAACCCTACCCCAGACACAATCAAAATGCAGCTGACCATGGTCAGTACAAATTGAAACGTATATATACACCCACATATTTATGCACCTATATATGTGCATGTATGTGCTTGTGTGTATATATATGTGTGTGTAGATATGTATATGTGTGTAGATATAATGTATCAATGTAAAGGATGTATTTATAGTCTTCATGCTGCTGAATGTGTCACTTTACAATTCATAAATACTTAGGTTTCTTGCAATACTGCAATATAAAGGCTGATCAGGGTTTTACTTCAGGCATCTTTTCCAATGCAGAAATCCTCTGATCTTTTTTTTAATTATCTCATATAATACTGTCCTGAGCGGGAATATTTAGTCTGATATTTAACAATGGAATGGCAACGTGAGATTTGGCTTATATTCATCTATGTAAGTTATTTTGTAAATTATCTGTACCATAATTTACTTATATATTGCTGTCATTGCTAGGATGAGACTGTCCTTTCATTTCTCACCGCAGCCTCATTTGTGTTATGTCAATGGTTTGCTCCGCATCATTGCACTTTAATACAACCCATTTCACTATTTCCTTTTTTTACTGCTGTTGTGAATTGGAAGTTCAAAGTCAGAGGTCTCTATTGTAATTAAGAAAATTTGAATAAATTTCAGCACTTCTTGCTGAATGCCTTTATATAGACATGCTCTGTGTTTTATTTTGTCTCGCAGTCTTAAAAGCTTCTTGAGGGTATGATAAAAACAGAGCTAGGCTCAAGGATTTGGATCAGAAAACCTGGTCTGTCTAGCTGTTGCTTCTCAGGATCTATGTGTTCAAATCCTTTGCCTACTCATTCTGGACCATCTCAGAAAAACACCATTTTACCCTTGTGATCGTGTCTCCCTTACCTGGCACTGGGGAATTAAAGCACTGCTGCAGGCTGAGGATAAGAAAGGAAAGCCAATGGCAGGCAGACTGATTCCCCTTCTCCCACACACCCTTTTTTGAAAGCGCATCGCTGTTGGGTTTTCCCTAAGAAGGCCATGTATCCCGTGGTTCCCCTCCTCCTGTATGCATGTTCCTCATGATCCTGTGCTCTTAGCAGAACAACTTGAAGGTCCATGTCTGGCAGCGGCTGCAGCTGGGTGAGAAACAAGAAACCACGTTCACGCTTGCAGCACCCGAAGAAGAACATGTTTGCATGTTCACTGATTAATGGCTTTAAGGACCATCACGCCGTGGTAGGAGGTGAATTTCACACTGAACTGGAGTGATTTGGGCTGAGTTGGTGGCCGTGTTACATGATCCAGCTAGGCTGTTATTGGGATTTGATTGCTTTTATTTACTCTTGTTCTTATTAACATAACAGCTACCTCTGTAGTAGGTGTTTCTGCTGCTCTGAGCAAAAGGAGATCCAGCCTTTCTGAGCACAACCACATCATACTTGTTACAGGAAAAGAATGAAAGAATTCCAGCCCAGGTTCACCTTAGTGGAAAGTAAACACTTTTCCATATAAAAGCCTAATAATGATTGATTATTTTTTTTTTATTGCAATTATGTTTATTTCCTATAGCAAACACTGTGGACTCAGTCTTGGGTTTCTTGTATGCTAGATAACTGGCTCAAAGTTAAGGCACAGTTTTTCCTAGACTGTTTAGGTTAGCTCAAATATCTTGTCATATGTAAATAAACACACACACACCCACACACACCCCCGTCAATGGGCTCCAACTGTTTGCTTGGTCTGAAAGGCATTCGAAGTGAAGCAGCCTCACCCAAAGCTCAAGCCTTTTCTTGAGAAATCTGGGGGCAGCATTATGTCTAGACAAAGCCATGAGAGGAAAAAAAAAAAAAGCAGCATGGTGTACACAAAAAGCAGGCTGCAAGACAAAGTGGCAACGTTTCTTCATCCAACCTAGCAGTATAGCAAGAAGATGAGTCCCTCAGCCCTTCAGAAGGAGAGGCTGAGCTGTGGTGGGGGCAAAGGCAAACCATGAGGAGCTCTGCCAGCTCCTCCGCAGCTCTGAGCCCTGTGGAGACAGGCCAAAATCCCTGCATCGTTAAGTCCCTCTAGCACCGAGAGCCCGGTATGTACAAGAGATGATGTACTAAAATACGCTCGTTGTACCTCCTGACTACAGCTGCTGCCGCCTGTACCAGCAGCAGCCTAAAGATGGTGGTAGAAAATCAAGAATCAAGTTTTGCATTATTATTCTGAAAGGTTTTTACTCAGATTAGCCAGTTTGGTGCTGAAATATTACCTTTGACAAATCAATTGAAGTGAATTGATTCAATCACCTTTCAGGTTTTTATACTCATTTCACACCAATTGACAAGGCAGCAAAGTCCCCAGCTGCATTTAAAAGTCTACGGATTTACCAGTGATGCTGTTGCAGCTGTGACAGTCTGGGGACATAGGCAAGAGAAGGGCTGTAGCAGGGTTAATATCTCTCATTACCAATGGAGATAGGTGGCATAAACAAATTTTGGGACACGCTGCCTTTACTTTAAATCTAATTTTTCTGTGTCTTGTTTCCTTTATTACTGGCTATCTTCAGATATCCTTCTCAGGCAGCAAAAGAAGAGGAAGAAATAACCCATGTCAAGATAAAAAAATAAAATGTTAAGTGCTTGTATTCAGAACCAATCACAGAGAAATTCTCAAAAATGTTATCTCCCCATCTTCTACTTCCTCTTGATGAAAATATTTGCTCTGTAGGGATACAGAACTTGGTCAACAGGCAAGTAATTTCCTCCTGAAAATAAATAGTTCTCTTTTGAGGTCTAAAATGTAAGTCATTTGTTTTAAAGCTTAGCAGCATGATTGTCATGTATTTATAAATTAATATATATATTATACAACAGAAACAGGAAATTATTAATTTGATCACAAGCTTGGCTTGCTTTTGCTTAGTCTGATAAAAGAAATATGGCACATTACTACTGGTTTTGGAGATTTAAATTGAATTTCCTGTAAATTCATGAGGCAGCTTGTGCCTAAACCTTTCTCACCTAGAGAGGTGAGCTTACTTGCCAGTCTTGTTGGCTTACTCAAATGATCTCTTATGGTCTCTTTGAAACAGAAATCATTGATCTGTTTTTTTAAACTGTTTCTGAATGCTGACTAGAAAACTCATATTTAAATGACCAGTGACTTGTTGGATCAGATCAAGTTGCCCAGTTCCCAGTAGCTTCCATACTTGTCTTCTCTTCAACCCAAAATATGAAACCAAAAATAGCAAAATCATAAGAGTTTTTCTTTGAAAAATGTTAATAGGAAACAAAATAAGAATAAAGGACAGTATGTTCTGAGACATCAGTTCGTCATGTCTTCCAGGCTAATGTTTCCACTTTAGATTTTTTCTTTCACATTATTTTTTCAACTTTTTTTTTTTTGTAAATAAAGCAACTTTGGCACATCTAAAACATACACTAAAAAATACCCTAAATCATATTTTCTGAACAGCTGTCCCCAGACTGCTTCTAGTAGCACCCAAGAGCAGCAGGGGTGCATGTTTGCATTAATATTTTTCTTGGAATTGCTCAGAAAACATAAGCCAAGGCTGAGGCCTGCACTGGCAAGGAGATTTATAGAGCAGAATACCAGGGCAATTTTCATAAACTACAGCAAGACCACACAAGAAGAAAAATGAAGACTTAGGGATCTTCTGGGGAAGAAAAGCTAACAAACTGATGTTTGCTCCTCTGGCTGGTGTATAGGACAGTAAGGAAGGGGAGTTCTTCTTTAAAAACGCAACTCTTTAACACAAGAAGTGGCCCGGCTGAAGTTAGTAGGAAACAGCTTTGAGACGAGACCTGTGAATATGAAGTTTGTGAGCGAAGAGCTTTAGTGAAGTCCTGGGACTGCTGAATCCCCAGTGACCCTCCTCATGGGCATGGTCATCCCTGATGAAACCTATGCATGAATTTTTCTTGGAAGAAGAACTGTCCCCATATGAACTAACTGTTGCTCCCAGCACTTGGGCTTCTCCCTGGGCTCTAAAAATAGTGAGTGTTTGGCTGTATTCCCAAGCAGCAAAACCAAAATATTTCATGCTGAAGGGGTGTCAGCAGAGGAAGGAAGACAAAAAGCAAATACTGCATCAGTCCTAAAGGATGTTCAGGATCTGCACGCTACAAAGGAAGAAGATGAGAAAGTGAAGGGGTGTCGTGGTGCAGAGGTGCTGTGATGCTGCTGCAGAGCGGCAGCCACCCCAGCCTCCCTGTGAGGGAGACACCCAGCCTAAGGAAACATGGCTGAGGGGGGCAATAGGTGCAGAGCCAGGCTGGCCTCAAGTGTGGGAAGCACAGCCTCATGCTCTGATCTAGGAGACCCATTCAAACAGACAGGGGCAGATCTTTCCCCAAGAAGACGAGAGAAAGAGAGAAATTTTCATGCAGCTCCAATAAAGTTAGGTTTGGTCTTGCAAAGATGAACATGCTCTTGCTATCTTCAACTCACGGCTGTAGGCAAACGAACAAGGAATGAGGATCGTGTTGGCAGGCTATGAGGTGTGGAGAGGGTTCCCAAAAAGGAGAGATGGGGACAGCTTGGGACTTGCTGTAGCTCCTTTTGTATTCCAGTAACTTGCCTCCTTCCTTTGCTCTAGGACAGAACACCCATTCCCGATCGTCCCAGAAACCAGGCTGCTGGGAATTAGCCAGGCTGCAATCCAGAGAATTGCCCAGATGCCCCCTCTTGGGAAAGCAATTTCAGGACATCCAGCTGTGCACACCACTGCCAAATAACAGGAAACCAGGCGAAAAAGAGCCGGGAGCCCGGCTTTCCTAAGCAATGATGACTTCTGCAGAGAGTTATGCTGAGTGTTGGCAGTAAAGTAAAAATCTAACTGTTGCTTTTCTTTGCTGTAGCGTTCATATGCAGAGCTGACCCTCCTGCCTTTCCACACGGGAAGGGGGAAATGGCCTGGAAAATACTCCAGCCTTCAGGCAACGCTTCACTCCTCACAGGCAAACATGCTCTTTACCTCCTTGCTATCTTAAGTAAATATTTCTCCACAAATGTTGTCAGCTCTCGAGTCTGATGCCATTAATTGATTTCCATTAAATCAGAGGACTGCTTGTGTTCCAGATAAAACATTGCCTGCAGATTTGCCCCTCAAACCCCTCTCGCTGCTAATGACATATACTGTGTATCAGCTCAGCGCATCTTCCAGCTGGTACCACTGGTGCAGGCCACATCAGTCTTGCAGTAAAGATGGAGAGAAACAGTGTAGGGTGTTTCTTGCTGGTTAATTAGTGTCTCCGAGTAAGTTCAGCCAGAAGTGCAGAGTTTCAATTGGTGACGGAGAAATGGGAGAAGAGAGATGTCAGTGGTTCAATCACACTCCGAAGCATTGAAAGGCCATACCTTGACTGCTGATTCAAGATAAATATCACGTCACTGCTCTCTGCGTGCAGGGCTATGTGGCCAAGTTACTGCCAGTCATACGGATGCAGGGTCCCAGCATTTATGTTTCTCATGGAAAAGGTGTATTAGATGGAAAACGAAGGCCTAGAGTAGCAGCCTGTGTAATCAGCAGAGTCTTTGCACAGGTCAGGAGAGCATGCTTCAAAGGCAAGCTCCCTGCTTGTGTGAAAAGGGCACGTTGCAGGATTTGCATGTGCCCTTCTGCTCAGCTTGCCGGGCTGTCATGGATCTTTTTCTGTTTCCATGACTCGCCGGCCCCTCCTCTGGCTCCGAGCACTTGAAGCTGAGCTCTTTGGCCAAACAGTCCTTGCTGAAATGTCAATACAGTACCGGGACGCTGGCTCGCAGGGTTCATCATGGTTTCCAGGCAGCCTGTGGCTCTGCTTCTCTGCTTTCCACTACTGATTCCTCTTTCTCTGGACGCAGGTATGTCGTAGGATATGGCTGTAATTATGTTTGCTGGCAATGGACCTCTCTGCTGCTACTCAGGTGTAATTCTCAATGCAAGTTCTGGTGCTGTTGCCTATTTGTCCTGCCTCTGGTTGTGCCTGTGAGTTACTCTGAGGCTCTTGTTTGCTTTCAGTGAGGGCATCCACACGCTTGTTTTGCCAGCTAAGGAAAAGCACCCCTAGTCTGCTAAGTGAATCTGTTCCCTTAGAGTGGATATACCTTCAGCTGTCTGCCCACTGGGTGAAAACAGGAACTTCGGTTTATTGTTATTTCATGTTGAACTGTGGTATTTTTCATAGCAGAGACTCAATAATCTGTCATTTGACTGATGAGAAATTAAAGAGGTGAGGATCCACCCTCTTTCAGCAGCAGTAGAAGGCAGTGAGGTGGTAGCTCTAGTACGTGTCTGAAAATCAGCTCCCAAATGAATAAAGCAGCCCCAGCGCTTTCAGATTCCTGGTTAGCCATTGACTGGGTCTCCCACACTGAAGTGAACAAAGCGGGGAAAAAGTACGTAGCAAAGTCTAAATTTTTCCAACATAAACAAGTGGAGAACGCCAAAAGCAGGAGGGTGTCCTCAGCCACGCGTCCAGTCACACTCCTCTGTCGGAGTCCGTGCCTGTGCACTGACATGTGTGTCATCTATCTGCAGTGTAAGGACAGTTACAAGCCTTTAAAGAAAGCCATATTAAATGTATGTGGCCTGACTTTGAAATCAACGCAAAAAAACCCAGCTGACTTTCCTACAATGGGCTTATGAAGCACCCAGAGATAAATGGGGGTAGATGCCCCATCCTTGGAAACATTCAAGGCCGGGTTGGACAGGGCTCTGAGCAACCTGATCTGGTTGGAGATGTCCCTGCTCCTTGCAGGGGGGTTGGACTGGATGGCCTTTAAAGGTCCCTTCTGTAATTCTAAATTAAATGCACACCACACAATACTTTATTCCTTCAAGTAACTCTGAAATACAGGGAAAATGACCACTATTTTAAATGTAATTCGACAAATGTTCTGCTAAGACACAAATGTTTAGAGACATTTAGAGACCAGACTGGAATAAACCCTCTCATGATTTATGTTTGTGTGCATCTCGGTGAGGAAACATGAGTCTTGTGCTTCGGTGACCATCTCAGGGCCCTTCCATCAGGTAGGAGGTAATTTCCACTCTCTTGGTGGTCACGTAGTGGAGAATGACCTGGAAGAAAGGCAGGCAAATATACATGAGTCTCAATCCCCAAATCTAGCCAGTTGAAATAGTTACAAGTGCTGAAATGTAGGTTGTTGTCATGAAGCTCCAAATCCCCTACTGACGTGGAGGAGAAAAAAAAAAGCAAAATGAATTATTTCAAGACTTGTTCTGTGTAGTACAGGGAGCAACAGTACACCGCCGCACTGAGACTTATTTTTCATTACCCTGAATTATACCAGGGGTGGACAGGGCAGGCATAGCTGTGTGATGTGCTTGTATCCTGAAGCTGACGAACAGATCAGCGTGGTGACAATACCGTCGCTCTTTCAGTGCACACTTCTGTCAGCTGGAAGCTCTACAATGTCAGCTCTGCTGATGTCTGCTATCAAACCTGTGTGCCCAATGTCTTTCCAAAGCACAGCAGAGACCCACAGGGAGAAGAGTCCCATGGCTGTGGTCTGTGGTGCTGACAGCACTAAAGAGAAATATATTAACACAGTGGTTTGAAAATTGTGGTCTGCTAGTGGTGGGCTAAGTCCCTTGCACAGGTCCAAAAAGCGAAGGAGTGTGAGATAACACATGACTGTGGGTGAAGGGCTGACTGTGGTCCCCCTGTCACCAAGTGACTAACTGTGGCAAGTACAGAAAAATCAGGTGTCACCATGCACCTCAGTGCTACATAAAGCGACACAGACTTTTCAGCTGCTAGAATTGAAAGAAACGGTGCTGTGCACGTTGACACCTACTATACAGCTTTAGGAGTCGCTGACATGTGCCACCAGTGTAACACACCATCTTCTCCTATGCTCTGGACTTCGTAAAATTCATGTGCCGCCACTTCACCTGGGAGGCAGGCCAGAGAAAGGAGGCTCTTTCGCATTTGCCCATTTCTTTTCTAAACCGTCTCAGAAAAAGCTTGGGAAGCAGAAAAGCTTTCAGGGAAAGTCGTGCCTCCATCCTCTCTGTCTGGAGAGCCCAGCTGTACAACAAACAGAACATGCCGCTGTTTTTCAGTCTTTCTAAAGCAGGAAGAGGCAAGCAGCGTTTTGCAAAGGCAAAGACGAGCCAACAGCTTCTTTGAAGAGATAAAACTGGGGTCGTTAGAGCGAGAGTGCATGGAAGAGAAGTGTTCCTTTGAGGAAGCAAGAGAGATTTACCATGATGATGAGAGGACAGTAAGTAACACGGGGCTGGGTGAGCGCTCGCTGTCAGATGGACTCCCCCCCACCAAGGGTGTGCTTTGACACTTTAAACCATGAGAGAAAAAAAAACCCACTGTGTCCTGCTGTTTGCATCTTTCTTTTATATTTATAGGAGGACACGCAGCAGCGGAGTGAGTTGCAGGAGGGCATACTGCATGGGATGCCCCAAGCAGTACCGACCTGGGGGGGTGGGAAAGTGGATGCTCCCAAAGTTGTCTTCCCAGGCCCACAGTAACTCCTGGCCTGACAATATCTTAAATTACCTTAAATTGTTATATTGTGCAACACCTGTTTCTGTCAATCCCACCTCAACTATACAGAGGTTATTGATGGATATCCTACTTGCATGTGTTACACAGTGCCCTTCCTTATTGGTATATGAAAATAATGTAGAATGTAGGAAATTATGTAGAATATTTTACGGATACCAACTGTCAGAATTTATAAAGGCACAAAGGGCATCACTGTGGCTGCCTATAACCCCTCCTGTGCTACAAGGGTTGTAGGACTTAACCTAAGATAATTTTCCTTTAATTAAATCTCACATCTTTTTCTTCCAGACAGAGTTCTGGCACATCTATTCCGGTACGATCGTTCAGGATGTTCTAGCAGTGGTGAAAACGCCCCCGCTGCCGCAGCTCCTCATGTGAGCTGGACTGACACTGAATGTTTTTACAGACCCCAACCAGTGCGACTCCAACCCCTGTCAGAACGGTGGGAGTTGTGACGACCAGTTTCAGGATTACGTTTGCCGCTGTCCTGTCGAATATGAGGGCAAAAACTGTGAAAAAGGTCAGCTCTGGCATAGCTTAACAAAATAAAAATGTCGTTATTCATTCAAATGCAAGGCATTGAGGTAAACAGTACCAATCATTATCATTCTGCATCACTCCAGCAGTGACAGCTACTGTCCACGCTGCCTGCGGTGTCGTGTGATGGATCTAACCAGCTGGCAGTCAGGCACCACAAGCCAGCAAGACAATTATTACTCTTTGATGACTTTATAAAAAAAAAAAAAATTGCCTTTTGAGCACCATCTGAGAGAAAAGGAGGATTTTTTTTTTCCTACCCAAATGTTGAAGTTACTTTGACTTAGAAGCTGGGTGCAGTATGTGAAGGAGAACTACACTGCATATGCATCGTACAAAGCCCGAGAGAACAGATCCAGTGGTTAATGAAGTCAGTGTACGCATGTTGACTGCTACACATGCTGAGCCCAAAAAAAACTTGTCAAGTTTAACCTGGCAGTCTCAGTGGTCATCCCAGAGCATCCTTCTGCCAAACGGCAAAATACAAAAGAGTTATAATTTTTCAGTCATATACTACGATGATTATCACACAATTGTAACACCTCCAGACAGCTCAGATATTGTATAAATGCAGACTGATTTAATTTTAGGTGGGTGTTTCTTAGGCACAGACTTTTTCTCCCTAATCCCTGAAGACCTATGTCTACCTAGCTTTTGCCAAATAGAAGGCGCTTTTGATGCAGTCGCCGTACATAAACCACAGAAATCTGCTTTGCTGCCTTGCTGCCTTGTTAAGCACCAAAATCCCCATTTGGAAACCTAAATGCTCTTTCTCTGATTTTAGCCATGGCTGACAAACTGAAGTGCATTTACGACAACGGTGGCTGTGAACAGTACTGTACTGACCAGCAGTGTGAAAAACGAGTGTGCTTCTGTGCAGATGATTATGCTCTAGCGAGCGATGGCGTGTCCTGCATTCCTCAAGGTAAGATACTACCAGCCCGATGCTGCGTCTCAGGCAGCTCTGGAAGAAAAATTTTCAACACGTACACATCAGGAGGTGCAAGGTATAACCCTTGGCCACCAGCTCCCCACCTCTTCTTCAAGGGCAGAGTCAAGAGCAGTAGGTTTGGGCTTCTGGTGGAAATTAGACACCCTGGCAAAGCAGTCAGATAAATGTGCACACGGAGCAAGGAGCACTTTGGACCCCTCTGTCCCGGTCCCATGGGACATGGGAAATTTGAGTTTGAACATCCCACCTGCTAGGACCGAGGAGGGAGTGGAACCCCTGTCTCCTCCTTAGGGAGCACTCTCGACACTGGTCTAGTAGACAAGAACTGAGCAGTGGAGACAAGCCCATGGTGAAGCGGCCTAAATAAAGCAGAGCAGCAGATAGTCAGGGATTTGGGGTTTCTGAGGGGTTTCTTGTGAGTGGAGGAGCTCTGGGCCTCACAAGTTCATTTTTATTTTAGCTTACACTCATGGTGAGAAAATATTTTTGGAGGCAGCACTGTTTTACTGTCGGATCTCCAATCTGAAATTGTGACTATGGATTTTATTACCCTATTTATTTCAGCACAGGAATTGAGAGAGGAAAAGCCTATTAAAACCAAAGAACCATTTTTTTTTTCCTCCTTTTTTTTTTTCCTATTTGGTAGGACCAATACACTTTACGTATTCCTCTAAACACTATGGCTAGATATTTCTCTCACTCATCTGACAAGGTAAATTTCAACTGGGACCAGGGTAGCGCAAGTTAATTATTTTTCCAATACGCAAGCTGGCACCTGACTCGATTGCAGATGCCCACTTCAATTACTTTAATAGAGGGGGAAAAAGACCCCTGGGGATATGAACATAACGGACCGAGCCGCAGGGAGCATGCAAAGTAATTCTGAGGGGTGATGCCCTCCCTACACACACCTCAGTGGAGCACTCATGCAGAGAACTGATAATGACAACCTAGCTCTCAACAACAGCAAGTTCATTAGAAAACAATGTCTACTAATGTGCTTATCCCTTATTAGCAGATTCTGCAATATCACGTGATGGGGAAGCTGCTTTTGTTAAAGACTGAGAACAACAAATTCAATATTCCGCACAAGCTTTTCAGCGTGTCTTCCCTACTAGGAAGATTTATTCGTTGCTGCTTGCTTCTTGGGGACCAAAATACCCATAGCACTGACCATGTGTTGCAACGAGTCCCAACTGTGTAACTGCCAGACTGACAGTCCCTTCACCATCCTCTTGTTAATTCTCACAATGTGCTTGCGCCCTTTCAGACACCCAGACTTGCGTTGCCGTGCATATGGCATGAGAGGGTATGGGTTTTTGTTACACCTATTGATCAGAGGGCTGGAGCACCTCTGCTATGAGGACAGGCTGAGAGAGTTGGGGCTGTTCAGCCTGGAGAAGAGGAGGCTCCAGGGAGACCTTGTAGCGGGCTTCCAGTACCTCAAGGGGGCCTACAGGAAAGATGGGGAGAGACTCTTCAGCAGGGCCTGTTGTGACAGGACCAGGGGAAATGGTTTTAAAATAGAGGGAGGTAGATTTAGATTAGATATTAGGAAAAATTTTTTTACAGTGAGGGTGGTGGAACAATGGAACAGGTTGCCCAGAGAGGTGGTAGATGCCCCATCCCTGGAAACGTTAAAGGCCAGAGTGGATGGGGCCCTGAGCAACCTGATCTAGTGGGGGATGTCCCTGCTCCTTGCAGGGGGATTGGACTAGATGACCTTTGAAGGTCCCTTCCAACCCAAACCATTCTATGGTTCTGTGATTCTATTCTGATCTTTCACCAGCTGCCACCAAAGAGCTAGTCCTGTAAAAGCTTGATGCCACCTTCGCATCAGGTGAAGTAATTAGCACATTGAGGCTATTACAGATCTGTGATGTCGCGTTCAGCTCAGCATAGACTGTAGGGCCCTGGCTCCCAACGTGACAGAGAGTGAGCACTCAGTGTTATCACAGAGTGACTGCTGGATGGAAGGGACGGTGTGTTCAGTTAAGGCACAGCCAGATGGCACAGAAAACGTCCCAAAGATGGACCCTCTTCTTCTTGAAAGGAAAACTCTATTGGGTGAAGGACGTACTGAAAGCACCAAGGCTTCCTCTGCACTGTAGCTCAGTCCTCAGGACTTGATTCTCTTATTGCCAATCTTCACACATGTGCTCAGGTTAAAAATGGACCTTAGACTGAGATGTGCAAGTCCAGAAGAATCAAAGACGACCTGGACCCAAGCAAACTAGGCACGGTCTGCCAGAAGGCATGCCAGAAGACATAGTGTCTGATTTTAGGAGATCTTTAGATCCACCAAAACAAGTGACAGCAAGCTGCACATCTCCTGCTTAAGCCTGTGTCTCACCATGCCATGGATGTTGTGCACTTGGTACAAATGAGCTAAGCAGGGTTGCTGAAAATATGTAGACTACAAAACTTGACAGAGTCACTTCTGGCTCATTGTATTGGCATGTATCTTAGGCAGGTATATTGTTTGCAGACTCCTCTGGCAGGTGAATCTACGTCAATGATAATGTATGGGCCTCCACTGTATTTGTAAAAGCATTTCTGCCTGTTTTCAAACAAAAAGACTACTTAATTGCTGAGCTGCTTTAAATTACTTTTAAGAACCCACGCTCCCCAACTAGAAACCAGTTTTTCAGCTAATTTAACTTCAATGAAGACCTTACACGTTTTGCTGTGAATTCAGTGCAATAAAAAAACACGCGCTGCCCTTTGGGGTTTTTTTTTTCTTTTTTTTTCAGTGAAATACCCATGTGGAAAAATACCAGTGCTGGCAAAAAAAAATGCAACTGCACGAGGGAGAATTGTAGGTGGCTTAATCTGTCCTCCAGGCGAATGTCCATGGCAAGTGAGTCTTCAGAAATCTTTCATTGCCTTTTTTTTTTTTTTTCCCTTAAATTCATTGTTTTAAATATACCTTAAAAATCCGTAAAAATTGCCAGGTCTGGGTAACCAAATTCCCTCTTCATCTATAGCCAGCAGATCCACCTGTTTCAGTTGTGCATCTTGGCCTTGTTCTGGAGTGCCTGCTTTCATAGGAGTGGAGTGGTAACACAACCTCCTCCATCTCCTGACCCCTTAGTCGTTACCCTTACTGCTACCAAGAATTTTAGTTGGAGTGTGCGGGGATATGTTCTTGGCCATAACAGGCAGAGTCCATACTACAGGATAGAGAAAATGTCAATGGGAAGACTCCCCTGCCTAAATTCTCCAGACAATCAGCGCCGTATTCTCAAACACAGTTGCATGAAGTGACAGAAAGAAGCAATACAAAACCTGGCTACTGAGGGTCAGGTCAAGTGCACATTTGATGTAAGACATAAATTTGTTTTATGTTGGCAGGCCCTTATACTACAGAATCAGAAAGAAAACTGTGGCGGTACCCTGCTTTCCCCAGAGTGGGTGGTCACTGCAGCTCACTGTTTGGAGTACGTTCACCCTGTACAGCTTCGAGTCAGACTGGGTATGTATCTTCCCTTCCTTCTACTGTCAAGTTCTGGTGGCAGCTTCTCACCCTGACAAACCAAAGGAGCACAGAAAACACGCAGGCTTTGGTAGTATAAGGGGTCCATAAGAGGTGTCAGACTAGAAACTCCATATCTCCTCAAACTTTTGAGGAATCAAGGAGCTGCCTGACATGACCTGCGATTTATAACTTTTCCAGGTGAACACGCAATAAATTATGATGACAAAACAGAGCAAGAAAGTGGAGTTGCCAGGATAATCATTCATGAAGGATACACGAATGGACAAGTCAATAACGATATCGCCCTCCTGAGACTGGAAACACCCGTCAATCTCACCGACTATGTGGTGCCAATATGTTTGCCTGAAAAACAGTTTGCAGTGTATGAACTGTCCTCCATCAAGTTCTCCACCGTGAGCGGATGGGGACGCCTACTAGATGGAGGTGCCACCTCTTCTGTTCTGATGCGAGTTGATTTGCCACGTGTAAAGACACAGGAATGTGAAAAGGAGACCGATTTAAATATTACAGAGAATATGTTCTGTGCAGGAGACCTGGCCGGCAATAAAGACTCCTGCAAGGGAGACAGTGGTGGACCTCATGCTACAAAGTACAAGAACACCTGGTTTCTGACTGGGATTGTCAGCTGGGGAAAGAGCTGTGCTCTTAAAGGCAGCTACGGGGTTTACACAAGAGTATCCAAATACATCGACTGGTTGAAGAAGCACATGGATTAATGATGTTGAACCAGAGCATTTTCAGATCGTGTTATTGTCCCCCAGTCCCTCTGTATTGTTTTCCTACTGCAGCATTCCTTCATTATCTTAGATAAGTAATACATGTGATACCCACAGCACTATTAATGATTTTAACTGAGCCTAATGCCTACTTGAATATATAAAATAACTTCCTTGTCGGTACTGTTTGTAAACTTGCGTGTCTTCTCAAGCTGGCACAGAATGGCCATGACAAGTCTGACACTGAGTCTCTCCCACTCTGCATCCACTTCTGCTACGGGACAGAGCTGGATGCCAACAGAAAGGCTGTCAGCAACACATCAAGCATACCGTGATCCTTCCTCCAGCTACCCTCTCCACTTCTGGTAATCAGTGATGTACAGACTTCCTGAGCCAGAAGTTGCATTAGGTTGAATAGTCATGAATGAACCTGATGTCCATAAACGTGTGCAATCTCTTTCGAACACATGTACGCTTCTGGCTTTCACAACTTCCTATGCTGATGGGTCCTGTAATATAATGATGCAATAGCAGAAGAAATACAAAAAGTATTTATTTTAGGTTATGTTAATGTTGCTTTCTCCAACAGCTGCAGTGGCAACAGGTAGATTTGAGGGGGAGGAACTGTAGACAGTCTTCAGGACAAGAAAGAATGGAAAAGGTTAATTCCACGTTGACAGGTCTGCTACGAAAACTTGACTTTAGTCTTCTTGCACCAAGCATTATTGCGGTAAGGCTACTAAGTGTAATATTTAACCCTATACTTATCAGTGGTGAAGAACACCACTGATTTAATCTTATCTTTGCCTTGGTATTATGTTCATCGATAGAGAAGAGGGCAAATGAAAGGGAATGTTTGTTTCATTTGTTGTTCAGTATAATCTAAATTGTACTCTCTGTCTAAAACCAGAATAGGATAATTGTCTGACCATCTGCAAAACACTGGCCAAAGGCCATTCTCTAAAGCCTTAGTGCATAAATGGTAGAACCTGAAGCACGCTGAAAACACCATCAACTGTACTATTGCAAATGTACCTTCTAATCTAAGCATGAAAACAGTGAAAAGGTGAGGGAGAGAAAACTGACCAGGAGACTAGGAAATAAACAGTTTAAGTATTTTATGAAAAACTTTAACACTTTTGATTCATTCAAATCATGCTGAATATCAGCTCAATCACAAAGCCTTATCAGCAAGGAGGACACTTACCATTGACCATACTCTATTATTAGGGGAAAACATTGACATTATATGGTACATATACCATGCAATACTGAACATCCTATAACCTGCTTTCTGACATAGAAGAATGGTATATTGTTCATTTAAGCAGTGAACTGAATTGGGAAAAGCAGCAAATTCCAGAGATCTGAGAAACAAGGTCTTACAGTATGAAAACATAGCCCAGAGGTTCTCATTACTCCTAAAAGGAAGGTATATATGCCAGCAAAATATATTCCCAGGGAGGAAGGCAACTAGGAGCAGCGATCAGCAAATAAAACCTCATTTTCATTGAGATGAGGTGCTCAGCGTTGCAAAATCATCCCTCCAGACCCCTCAAGCTAGAGTAGTTTTGGTTTTTCCACGCTCCATATGTCTTCTCTGTATGGTTGTATGGTATCTCTCTGGATGATTTCTTCTCTGTAATGTTCCAGTGTAAATATTGACATTTATGACCAAATCATCATCTTGCAGAAAAAGGGCAAAAACGCTGAAAGAAAACAACCAGTAGTAATGGATACACACGGTGATTTTTTTCAAAACAAAGCTGGAGTTTAGGTATATTTTTTATATAATAACATGATTAAACAAGGCAAGAAGATGAAAGAGACCTGGCAGCACGCTCTGGAAGCAGCAAAGACGTGGCCTCCACCCAGCACAACCGAGGGAAACCCCCCCAAAAAAAACGGGAGATGGAAGCCAGCTCCCGTCGAACACCAGGTCAAGGTCACCGGGCCCTGGCTGTCGAAAAGCAGGGAGCCAAGGGGTTACGGTGTCGGGATGTGGGAAATGCAGGTGGGAGCTGCCAAAGGTGGTGGAGGTTTTGGGGCAGGGGCCTGGCTTTGCCCCTGCTCTGCCCGGCGCCGGGCCCCACACCTGCCAATAACCGGGCCAGGCCGACGCTCGCTTATTAAAGTGACGGTTCATTTCCTCTCCCCCGCAAATAAAAGGTACAATTAAAAAAGCTGGCTTCCTTTGGTTTAAAAAAAAAAAAAAAAAAGAGCCTCACAGCCTCATCATCCGGCCGCCCCCTCTCCTGAGAGATCCCGCGGCGGCTTTCCCCCTTCCCCGGCGCTTCCGCTATTTCTAGGCAGGGTGAAGCAACGCCGCTTCAGTCTCTTCCCGCCCTGGGGGGGTGAAGGTTTCGGCTGCCGTCCCGTCCCGTCCCGTCCCATCCGGTCCCTCCGGGTGGCGAGCGGCAGCAGCGGCGGGGGGGCCCCGCGCCACCATGGCCGGCCGCCGGCTGCTCCTCCTGCTCTGCGCGGCGCTGGCGGGACAGCTGCGGGCTGAAGGAGGCGGTAAGGCGGCACCTTTTTGGTGTTTGTTCTGGGGACGGGGGCTCCCCCTCCTCGCAGGCTTGGCGGGAGGGAGTTGCCGGAGGAAGGCGGGAGGTCGCCTGGGTGCGTGAGGGGGGGTAGACCTCCCCGTTCCCGCCGAGGGAGAGGGGCTGTGCCGGCGGGGACCCCAGGGGTCGTCTTCCTCGGCGGGGGGTGCTTGGTTCCCAAACCGGCAGACCTGTCTGCACCTGTACCCACCCTTCACCGCCGAAAGACCCGCCTCGAGGGGCAAGGAGCTGCCCGCGGGGGTCCCTTGGGTCCTTTCTCAGGCTGCTGTGCTTTCCCTCCCCCCCCCCCCCCCCCCCCCCCCCCCCCCCGCTAAAACGGGATTGCCGGCTCTCCCCGCCGTCCGCACCGGGAGGGCCACTGGCCTGGCAGCCCCCGGTGCTCATGTCTGCGAGGAGAAGCCTGGCCCAGGCCTGGTTGGGTGCACTTGGCCATGGAGGGGCTGGGGCGCAGGGCAGGGGAGCGCGTCCAACCACCCTCTGTGCTGCCAGGGTCAACACCAAAGTCCAGAGCAGCCCCAGCAAGTGGGGGTTGTGCAAAGTCATCAACTCTTCCTTCAGTGAGTTGGCCCCCTTAGGCTTTAAAATGAGGTCCTCTGCACGTTTCTGGAACATCCTACTTCAGTTGACCAGCGCCTGTTGCTCCTTGATGTCTCCGAAGAAGGAAGCATGACGGAAGGCTTGGGAAAGAGAACGACCAGCCTGGGAAGACTAACTGGCTAGTTCAAGTTT
The DNA here is from genome assembly GCF_036417535.1 of Chlamydotis macqueenii. Classification (NCBI taxonomy): domain Eukaryota; kingdom Metazoa; phylum Chordata; class Aves; order Otidiformes; family Otididae; genus Chlamydotis; species Chlamydotis macqueenii. The sequence continues at coordinate 151,509,105 of NC_141556.1, read as the reverse complement.
ACAAAAACATCCTCTTGGGCGGGTGATGTGGAGGCAAAGGAATAGAGAGGCGATAACCCCCACCGGCTGCATCCTGTCACTTTCCTGTCACTGTAGAGAGGGATTTAAGGGCAAATAAGATAGTGGGCGAATGAACTAAGAGTTGCTGAGCTAGAAGCTACCAGCACTTACTTTTTGTAAGCCTTCCTTGCAAGGAGCTTTTTCAGAATAAGCGGGGCTCCAAAGTATGCGTGGGCTCTATGGGGTCAATTAATAGCAGTAACATTAGCAGAATTTGGCTCCCTGTGGCTGATCCACCAATTTGAGTGAAAGCAGAGTAAGTCCCCTCTGTCTTTGCTTAGAGGATGTTAAGGTGTATTATCACTGATCAGCTAGTTTATTTATTGCTCAGTTGAGCTGCATGAAGAAGGTACATGCTCCAGAAGGTACGTGCAAGCTGCCCACTGAGTGTGAGCCATTGGCCTTGAAGTCCCATCTGCAGCACTGAAGTCACATCTTCCACATTCCAGTCTGTGGTTGGAAAGTATTTCTTCTCTTTAAATTCCAAGTGTTCAGAACATAATTAAACGCCAGCTTCCAGACTCGGTAAACTTTCCTAGAGCGTATGCTTTTTACAGGGTAGTTGGCAATGTATTTACTCCAGTGTTATTTCTTTTTTTTCCTATCTGGTAATGTGTGCACAAGTCACTGGAGAGTAACAGTGCTGTTCAGCAGGCCAAGTGGCTGAGCTGAGTTTAGTGCCTCTGATCCTTCAGTTTAAGTCAACACCTACCTGCATGTGTCATATCACACATGCTTCTGTGACACCAACCTTTTAAACAAAATAAATCAACCCAGCAAACTGACCTCAGGCTGTACTTTCTTGCTAAAGCTGATGTTAATTTACTCCTGCTCTTTGTTAAATCTTAGAACACGGCTGCCGTAGCTCTACCTGCACAGGAACATTACTGCTGGCAATTGGGAAGTGTTCTTAGGATGGGAGGAAGACCGCAGTGCAGTGCAGTGGGATTTAGGATGGTGAAGGGCAGTAGAACTCATACATGGGCTAGACCATGAAACAGCTTTTCCCATCTGTCAGTAGATATGTTACTGCATCTTGAGTTCATGTGACATTTTGGTTTTGCACCACAAGCCCCTGGAGAAGTTGCTGGTGTTGCCTGATTGTCCTCTTTAAAACCAAATCAAGGAATACATTCTTCCTGGGCTTCAGGGAAAGTCATTCTGATTAAAACTGGAGTCTTCAGCAGGAGCAACAGAAAAGCAAGCCCTCAGTGGCAACGTGCGTATTCTTATTTTTGAGACTAAAAGCAGTAGGAGAGAATTTTGGGTGCCTATCGTTGGTCCTGGAGTCACTGATTCTCAGAGGGAGATTGCTATGAGAGATCCTGAGATGTATCAGTCTGTGTGAGGACTGACCTCACAGGAAATGTTGCTTACAGATAGAGTGGTGAGAGGGTCTGTGTTGGTATTTTTTCCACTTCACTTATTTCTAATGACTCTTTACCGCCAACGAATGTTACCTGCCACCTGTATCATTTTCTCTGTTGTCTAGTATTCATCAAGAAAGAAAATGCCGACAAGTTCTTGGAGAGAACAAAACGTGCTAACTCTTTTTTAGAGGAACTGAAGAAAGGGAATATTGAAAGAGAATGCAATGAGGAGCGCTGCTCAAAAGAAGAAGCAAGAGAAGCCTTTGAAGACCTGGAGAAAACTGTAAGGAATAAACTAATATGAAACAGATCTGTATATTTCATGTTTACAGAATGTCTTCTGAGCTGGGCATCAGAACTTACAAGTTCCAACCCTAACGATTCTATGATTCTATGATTTAAGGCAAAGAATAAATAGTGGTTTTGATGGTCGTTGGAATTGCTAAGGCAATTGTGAGATATTTGACCTTTAAATGATTTGATACCACCCATGTTAGAAATATGTCCGCCCTATCTGCGTGGCATAGCTGAGTGGCGTGACTATGTTCAAGAGTTCTTAGATGGACAGTCTACAGCAAGGTTGAGAAGGTAAATGCTGACGTGGAACTTCATGGGACAGTTTTGCCTGACTTATCTCAAGCAGTGCTTATCATTTTGTGTCTCTCTTTCCAGTATTTGAATTGACAGAATGTATACTGTGGACAGTTCTTACATGCCTTAACATTAAATTGCCCACGTGGAATTAAGTTTGTCTATGTGACTCTTGTGTCACCTGCCCTACCCTGATGGCTGCTTAACTTTAGACAGAAATGCGATCTGCTCCCGAGCTCAAGGGAGAGTTAAAGAGATGGGGCAACTGTGGGGACTGCAGTCAGCAGAAAAGGTACTATTTGAAAACTTGAAGTGACTTGGTGGTGGAGGGGAATTGGGAATATTGGCTGTAGCTTTGTGGCTGTTTAGAACGGCTCTGAAACTGGAGTTAACTTAACCGGAGTTAAGGCCGGATTAATTTCACTTTAGCATTAGTTGCTGGCCAGAATGCTCTTGGAGTGGCCCTGAGATGACCTGGGTGAGGAGTCATGGGTGCATCGCATGAGTACTTCAAAGCTGATCTATAGCAGAACCAGCACAGCCTGTTCTGTCTGGTGACCAGCTGTCACTGAAAAGAACTGTCTTGGACAGACAACATACCTGGAGCCCTTAGTGGACAAAATATTTTTAAATCTCAGGATTTCTGAGGTCCTGATTCATAGGAGTACGGAGAGAGGCAGGGAGACTGAGAATTTGACATTGCAGGAACATGGGTAAATTCAGTCAAAACTGACGGAAAGATACAGTTATGCAGGAAATCAAGTGCTTTACTGAGTGAGTCACATTAAGAAATCTCTAAGGAGTTTTAGATATTTCTACATGAGACTTATTTCTGTAGTGCTGGGCACTATGGATGGATCATATGGTTTAAATTTATTAAATGGTCATAGGAAGCTGCAAGGCACTGTATGTGCCTGTAACTTAAATATTTGTTTTAACAGTTGTTATCCACAAGTATCCTCTTATGAAAGCTCTGAAGAATTCAGTAATTCTCATCTAACTCTTTCTGTCTCCTTTTATTCCCCTTTTCTCACACCTACCTGTAGGAGGAATTCTGGAACGTCTATGTAGGTAAGAAACACTTCACATTAATTTAGAGAATTAAGCTTCCTCATTGCAAGGTTAAAAACTACGCACCTCTTAAGTAACCACTTCCTGCTCCCTTGCTTCCTCTCTTTTCACCATGGGACACCCTCACTTTGTGTTTCCTCTGAAGAAGGAATCTGATTTACTCACTTGCTTGAACCCAGTAGCTTCATTCAAAGGCAAGGTTTGGCTGCCTCCAGTTCCTGGGATGATCTTTGTCTTCTCAAAAAGAAAAAACCAAACAAAGAATAGTGGCCCTGTGCACGCAAAGGACAGTAAGAAGCCGAAACTGAGTGTGTGACTCTGCCAGTCAGTTGCCCTCCAGAGGGGCAGCCCTGGATGGGGGAATTCAAGATACAAAGAGTCACAGGTGAGGGTGGTGCTTAAATGCCGTAGCCAACACAAAGTTATTAAACTGTATTGCACAGTCGCTTGCTAGTTTCTTGTCACCTTCCATGCCAGAGTGTTGTTGATTCCTGTATTACAGAACAGTTTGTGGGATATGTTTTTTTACATAACTATTTGGCATTCAAAGAAGGCATGCCAGTAGATCAGCAGATGCTAGCCATCAGTCTTTTCTGTTTTTTTTTCCTGAAGGTCTGAGTTGTATTTATCAGGGTTCTACTGTTCGTAATCGCTATGCAGAGACAGATTTTTAATGTATCAGTGTTTACTACTGTGTTCTCCTGAAAGTATGTGTCTAGCTTGCATGTTAGGAGGAGCACCTCAAAAATGTTGACCAAAGACAGCTCAGCTTTGTCTTCTGGAGCCTGCACAAAATTGAAGACAGTTGCCGTGAGGAAGATGCAGATGTTCACAATCCTCGACGCAGGAGATGAACTCTGCAACCTACAGGCTGACATTTCAAGCAAAGCCTGTGTCAGTGTTGCAGTGAACAGCAGTGGAAAATTTCAAAGCGTTTTCTTATGAGAATACAGCATTACATCAGTGCCAGTGCTCTTCGCAGAAATGCCAGTTTCATACATTTGAAACCACAGTCCACAAGTGCTTTATTGGTGTTCAGAAATACTGAAAACCACAGCTGCCCTCAGCCAACTTACTAGAGCAATTCATTCACGCTTCCTTTTTCAGTAGGGGATTATGCAATGCCTTTGTGCAATATTGCTCTAAAACTTATTACCACCATGGCAAAAGCTAAACAAGCACAGTTTCTAACAGCGGGATGCTGCTTAGCTAAGACCGCTACAGAACGGAATGCTCTGACGCTGCAGAGGAGGCAGAAACCAGGAGCTGTGCTGCAGGCCTTCAGTCTGCCTTTCTTTTGGTAAATGGTGGTCTTGCCTTCCTTCCTGAGGGATGGACGTCAGTCTTCTACACCTCAGTGGTGGACCACACAGACGCAGCATATGGAGCGCTGTTGGGTTTGGCCATGTGCAGGTACAGAAGGGATGTTGAGGTGTGAGGGGAGTACACAGAGCCCAGCAGATCTACCCGCATAAAGTTGAAGCAGATGAGGTCACAGGCAAGAGCCGCCATGCAGGGTGGCAAGCTGGATCCTTAGGAAGAGCAGCTTCTTGCATCTTGCCTCCTCTGTGGGCATTGCTATTCTTCCAGCTGCTCCAAACAGGGGCAGAACAGGTGGTACAACACAGAAATTTGAAGACTCTATTATCTAAAGCAATGAATTATTAAGCAAGTGTCATTTCTGCGGATAGCCTCCTTATCGTACAGCACAGAAGAACCCAGCAGGGTCACGTGATGGGGGAACACATTTTTTAGAGCAGGTCACTAGATGGGAGGGACCGTGGCAGCAAGCATCAGTGCAGGAGTGAGATGGCTTTGTGGGGGTGGGAGAAAGGGCTGCTATGGGGAACATGCCTCCAAACGCAGCGCAGCCTCACCGTCCTACGAGTAACTGAATTTGTGAGATACATGTGGCTGGGGCCCTGGGGTTGGGTCAGCCAGTTGTGTCCAGGTCACAGAAAGGAAGAAAGGCTGCAGAATTACCTTTCAAATGTGGGAGATCCCGGCGCAGGTCTGGGGAGCGTGAGATAAGAGCTAATTTTTTGAAGCTCAAGTTCATACCTCAATGGATACAATGGAACAGCTTTAGTACTGTAAGCAGCATAAAACAGGAATTTGGCCTGCATGAATTTAGCAGGGCTTAGTAAAGCACTTTGTTTTGTTTTGTTTTGTTTTGTTTATCTTCCGATTAATATGCTGGTGTCTGTTTCTTTAAATGAACAGCACTGCAGGCAAAAGACACACAGAAGGGATGAGATGACCTTTAAAGAAATAAAAGTTTAGTTGTCATTATCATGTGGAAATTGTAGGGAAATGCAAGAGGCCAAAAGATTTGTATCTTTAGACAGTAGCTGCAATGTAGAAATGTCCTCTCTGCTTTTACAGCTGTCACTGTAAATGATGTATATTCTAACTATAATATATTACTTTATCTTCCGACAAAATAAGGCTTGTGTATGCTCTGTCATACAGTAGCTACCAAAAACAGATTGCAAAACTGAGGATATGTATATGAGTCATCACTGATTTGGAATTATTGCATTTCTGCTCCTTGTTCCATCTGGAATGTGGCAACTCACAGAACATACGTTTTAAAAGGAAAGATGAAAGCATTCTTATTAAAACTGACACCCCTTCAGAGTTCACTGAAAATCCTTACACCCTGACAATAATTTTGGTTTTTGATTTGTTTCAGTAGATGGGGACCAGTGCAATCCAAATCCTTGTCAATATGGTGGACATTGTAAAGATGGAATTGGTTCCTACACTTGCTCATGCTTGGATGGTTATCAAGGCAAGAACTGCGAATTTGGTAGGTTTCTGCTTTAGAGAACTGTGGCAGTGAATTTCCCAGAGAGCTGAAATATAGAGTTAACTCTTTCTGCACAAGCAATATTTGCTTTTTGGATGAGTGTATAGAATAGGATGGCAGTCAACCATGATTTGGAGGACAGTACTAGAAACACAAAGCCCTGGTAGCTCTACAGCTGGGTGAGAATCATAGAATAGTTTGGGTTGGAAGGGACCTTTAAAGGTCGTCTAGTCCAACCTGACTGCAAGGAGCAGGGACATCTCCAACTGGATCAGGTTGCTCAGAGCCCTGTCCAACAGTGAATGCTCTGAAGTGACACTTACTCCAAAGAAAGCCCTGTTAATTGTGATAGTGCCTCTTTACTTGAGCTTGAATCCCCAAAACATGATGATAAAACTAAGACGCATAGGATTCTTGCAGCTGGTGTCAAAGAACCTTTACTCCAAGTACAGAAGTACAGCCTCCCTGCTCAGCTGACGGTAGTGAAGAACCAAAGTAAACTGATTTCAGTAGACAATGCAGACTTTTTCAGCATTGCAAGGAATCATTTATTTGCATATAAATCCTTCCTGAGTCTCACTTTTGTGGCATACAGCTATTACCCTAATAATGTCGTTGGAGCATGTATTGGTAGCCCAGAATTAAGAGTGGTGAGCCCTGAGTAAGACAATGTGAAACTGAAGTTCAGACGCAGGACTGTGCAGAGTGATGAGGAGTTGAGTTTTTTAAGGCAGGAGGGAGGAATTGTGTGAGGATTTACCAATATCTGGGCTCCTCTGGGTTTTTGTCCACTCTTCCACTGTCATTTTGTCTCTGCTTTTTTAAGCTCGCCATGGCATGGCCACGGGGCCCACTTGGACTTGGCAAGCATGATCATGCAGAGGATGTGACTGCTTTGTGACTGCTTTGTTCAGGCATAAGCTAATGTTAGTCACTCGTGTTGTTACTAAGATGTGCTCCAGGTGTTTTCCAGGTGGAGTTACAGATCCTGTTTAAAGAGTGCAGTTTAATTTCATGAGCTTTGAGATCTGCTGTGAAGTCAGTGTTCATTTACGGTTTTTCTCCAAACTTACCTCTTTTACAGTCATACCCAGGTACTGCAAAATAAACAATGGTGACTGTGAGCAGTTCTGCAGCATCAAAAAAAGTTTGCAGAAGGATATTGTGTGTTCCTGTGCAAAAGGGTATGTTGTAGCAGAGGATGGCAAACACTGTGTTGCATCAGGTATGAAGCCACGTAATAAACTAATAGCAATGGTGAGACTTGTTTCACAGTTAAAGAATGTCTTTTGAACCGTCAGTATTCTGCATGACATAGTTTTAACACTGAGGCCAACTAATCTGTATTTCCAAAGCTTTCCATGTGTGAGGTGATGTAATGGACTTATCAAAATCTAGCTGATTTGGAACCCTTTGCAAGGTGCCTTTCACAGAATTACCTGAGTTAACTCCACTGCTGACAGAAGAAAAGTGATTGGAATCTCATTTACTTAAACACTTACACTCCATATAAAATAGCAGCTCACAAAAACTTTTCTAATTTAGATTTCAATTAACCTAATCTCATAATAACTGATTATATTAAATAATTATGATTAATGCTATTTACATTTGTACAGTTTTGTTGTATTTCAACAAACCTAGGAGGAGGAATAAGTCAACCAGATACTCATGATGTCGTGTTTTGTATCCTTTATAACTGATAATAAATTGCTGTCATGAGCTGTATTATTCCTAAAATAAAATACTTCACTCAGTTTCCTAATTAAGATTATTTTAGTAAGAGCATGTACATGACTATAGCAATTTAAACAATTGAAGATGATGTTTTAAATTTTAAATACTTTGAAAATACTGTCCAGAGACTGAGCCTACAAACAAGTTTTAGGACTACAAAACTGGCTTTCATTTTTCAAACCATCTAGTCTTCCTCCTTTGTTGTGTGTGCCAAGGTTTTTACTAGTGTTTTGAATTTGCATTAATTGATTTGTTGTGAGTTGATGTTGTCCAGGAGTTTCCTCTTGTGCTGGTGTTTCTGTCCTTCTCTAATTATAGTATTCTTGTCTTTACAGTAAAGTATCCTTGTGGAAAAGTTTTTGTGAAAAGAAAAAAAAGGTCAATTGTTTTACCCACTGATAATAGCAATGTAACTAGTGATCAAGATGGCCCTGCCACAAACGGAACCATTTTGGAGGAGGACATTGTTACTACTACTACAGAAAGCCCAACCCTCCGTCCTGGCAATGAAACAAGTCGTAAGACTCCGTATGTCCATATCAGGATAGTAGGTGGTGAGGAGTGTCTTCCTGGTGAATGTCCGTGGCAGGTAAATCTGGTGTTTCTGCTCATGTAAGCAGAACATGTTTCTGAGGGAAAGCATACAATTGTTCATTTAACCTGGTTGCCTTCTGAATGTTACCCGTGTAGTACGCCATTTGTAGCTGGAGGTAGCTGAATTGCGTGAACCTAGGCACTTAGATGTGCGGTTCTGCAAACTGCAGCCTTAAAATATCAAACTGAAAGTCTTTGTGCAATGCTAGATGGTGCTTCTTAACCTGTCACCAGAGAGGGCTTTTGAGTCATGCTAGTCTACCATTGTCATTTTTGCAGGTTATATTCCAGTTTTGTATGCTGGTAGTTCTTTCAGGTAGCATACCTAGTGAGCAGGTCAAAGAAAGCATGCATTTGCTTCACAAACACGCTTTCATATCTAAGTTTTCCTCTTGAGTTTGGACCAGCCAAAATGAGTTCCTGCATTAGGGACACTAAGGGGGAGTCAAATGGGAACAGAACTTGGGCAGGAATTTTTTGGGGTGGTGAGACCAAGGGATGCGGTGATTTGGGGGCTGCACTCTTCTTGCTCAATCAGTCAAGCATCTTGTTCCTAAAAGACATAACTGAGCACTGTGGGTGAGGTGACATGGAAGCCAAACATCTACATCACGTAAAGACAATTGAGACTCTGTAGCAGTCATGCCAATCTGTGGCATATGCATGTGTGCATGCAATATTAGGAGACACCTGCAGAGTAGTACATGTTGTAGTAATAAGCACGTATGTAGTGTGCAGGGAAATCAATTACCTGTTTATAGCTCGCTGAAGTTAAACTGTTCCTTGTAATTCTGCACTTACCACTTTTCTCTTGCAGGCTGTTCTGTTAAACGAAGAAGGGGAAGAGTTTTGTGGTGGAACTATTTTGAATGAAAATTTTATACTTACTGCAGCTCACTGTATGAACCAATCTAAAGAAATCAAAGTTGTTGTTGGTAAGCGGTTATTTATTTTACTTCTATGATGTTTGAGTATGTGTTGCAAAGTGTGCTCTAAATCTTATGTGAGATGTACTCGTATTACTTTATTTGTTATAGTTTGTTACTTTGTTGTTGTTGTTTTGCTTTTAATAATTTTTTGTTATTGTGGGAATTCTGCTTTGTAATAATAGGGGCAGCTAATGTGGAAGGTGATAATGGTGCATGCCTTTCTTCTTTGCCAGCTAGTTGGAAGTGATTAAGAAATGTTCTAAAAGTGTTGGCTAGTGTTGTGTTCTGAAGCGTACAGACTTGTTTCTGCAGGAGCACTTAGGAAAGCTATGACACATTGACTAGAGGAAGAAGAAAGGAACTCAGATGATGACTGCTTTACTTCTGAGGCATGATACTATATCAACACAACTTTATATTTGCACTGTTTTAGTCTTGACCCAGAGCAGTTTCTCTTCCTTGATATAAGCCAGCCTCAAGCTCCTGTAAGAGCTTCCACCCAAAGTTACATTAGTTTAGCTGAATCAGTTTATGCCTTTACTTAAAGTGGTACAAAACTCTCCATAGACAAAAGCTCGAGACTGAAACTGATCCAGGTTCTGCTAATAAATATCGCAATACATTTTTAAAGTTTATTTGTATGGTATAAAGGCTTAGGTAAAGTGTTGGGAATAGGTATACTACTCTACTCCTTTATCAAGTTTGTTCTTTATTTCTCCTCCTTTATCAAGATTGTTCTTAATTTCTTATACTATCTCCATATTAATGATCCTTTTAATAATCTTGTACAGGTGAAGTGGACAGAGAAAAGAAAGAACAGTCTGAAACGATGCATAACGTAGACAAAATACTTGTTCACTCTAAATACATTGCCGAGACTTACGATAATGACATAGCCTTGATAAAGCTGAAGGAACCTATAACATTTTCTGAGTACGTGATTGCAGCATGCCTCCCAGAAGCAGACTTTGCTAATGAAGTTCTGATGAACCAAAGATCCGGGATGGTTAGTGGCTTCGGGCGTGAATTTGAAGGTGGACGACTATCCAAAAAACTGAAAGTACTTGAGGTCCCCTATGTTGATAGGAGCACTTGCAAGCAATCCACTAACTTTGCAATAACAGAAAACATGTTCTGTGCTGGTTATGAAACAGAACAAAAAGATGCTTGTCAAGGAGACAGTGGAGGCCCCCATGTAACCAGATACAAGGATACTTATTTTGTTACTGGAATTGTTAGCTGGGGAGAAGGATGTGCAAAGAAAGGCAAATATGGTGTCTATACCAAAATGTCCAGGTTCTTACGCTGGGTAAAAACAGTCATGAGACAAAATTTGTAGTGATGTGGCTCATGAGCCTTCTGTTAGCTAACAAGGTGCAGTTTCTGCAACGGGAACTTTATTCTATTTTTTTTTCAACCACATCTGCTGAATTTGTTTTGAGAGGCGATTCCTTAAAGTTATGGTGCTGCTTCTTTTTGTTCTGTTCCTGGCTTTAAGCACGTATATGCAGACTGCTGGTGTTATGTTGGATTTGTACAATGGGGGGTTTTCCGCAGACAAAATGGCTGCTCAGTGGAGTCTTTTGTTTTCTTGTTTGGTTATTTTTATATTGCCATTTTAGTTCCTGTCTGTTTGCCCAAGTGCTTCCACCAGAGGCTCCTGGACATAATATGAGCCGCCACTAATCATTATTAAAGTTTGAAGGACAGGACTTCAGTTAATCCTCATATTGCAGCCAGCTGGCTCAGTAGGGAGTTTGTTATTACTAGAGCTGTTTAGCTTCTACCTGCAGATGTATTTAGAAGATTAAGGGAGCAAGGAAGCTTGCTTCATAAAAGCTGAGACACAAGTAAGTATTCGACATGTGATGCTAAGTAACCACATATTCCACAAAATTGCCTGCTTAGGTCACAGCAGCTAATTAAAATGGGGTTTTGCTTTATATGGATTGTACTTCACTTTAGTTTAAATTGAAGACTTCTGTTCTGCTCATCAGAAAAAAAAAAAAGTACATTTTCACTGTTTTCTGTATCGTGTTCTCCATTGTGTATGGCTGAGGATTGGAAAGCTCCTTGCATGTGTAGTTGTTCTAGGTGTTTCTGTAAGGTGCAATATTGATGTACACCAGCATTTGAAATAAAACATTATTTCTTTTTTGCTCTTTTTTTTTTTAATTTATTCCCTCCCGTCAGCTTACAAATCTATGAAGACAAAATCCCATTTGAGAGTGAAGAAAAGAGTGAATGTCCCTAAACAAATACGTGCGACACATTTCACCTGCCTTATGTCAAGGCTGATGAGGAGGTAGAGAATGGAGGGGGGAAATTAAAAGACTTTCACTGGCCTAGACGTTCATAAATGGCAAGTTAGATGCTGGGATACTAATTTGCTTAGAAAGAGGCAAACTCAAACCAGTGGTTTCCCACACATAGTCTGTTCAGGTACTATGATCCAATCTGTGCTTTAAGGTTTCCAAGCAGAAGCTCCACACTCTGATGGTTTTTCATATCTGGAGTAGTGTTCCTCCATATATTCTTTAAACCTTCTCAGCTTCAGTCCTAGTTACAAAAATAATGAAAAAATTTACAATGGAAGAGACAGATTAAAGTGATCGGTCCAACCCCATGCTCTAAGCAGGGCTAATATCAAAGTCAGAGCAGGTTGTGCAGGGTCTAGTCCAGTCAAGTTTTGAAAAACTTCAGAGGCAGAGATTTTGTTACCCTCTGGGCAACCTGTTCCTGTGCTTTAGCATTCTCATGGATAAAATTTTTTGTGTCCAATTGGAATCTTCCTTGCTGCAACCTCTGACTGCTGCCTCATCTTCTTTCTATGGGCACCTCTGGGAAATGGTTGGCCCTGTCTTCACTGTAATCTGCATTTAGGCAGTGGCAGACTGCAGTTAGACCCTCTAGCTCTCCCTGGGTGAACAAACCCAGACCTCTCAGCCCTTTATTATACATCGTGTGCTCTAGGCCCCTAATTATCCTGACGGCCCTTCTAAGTCTTTTCTAGTCTGTTACGCTCTCCTGTTGTCTGAGGTGCACTGAACTTCACCAGACACCTCCTACTTATTTCTTAGAGTTTGAGCTGGTACTGGCTAATTTCATATAGCAGATGCTGTGAGCAAACCAGGTTGAAAATCTAGAAATACAACTCTGCACAGCAGCAAGGTATTGCTGCACTCAGCAGTAAATATGGGCAGGAAGGACTGCAGGTCAGTTACCCCAGCTTGACGGTCTCCACCTATATAAACCCTCAACGGGCTTGCTTCATTGTTTGTTCAGAAATGTTTGTTCCCTGACTTCTGTCCACTGGATTCCTGTTTGTACCTTCTACTCCCTTGTCCCACATTCAGTTTTCACTTGTCCTGTGCTCCATTAGGGTGAAACATCCCTCTTCAAAGGGACAACCTCAGGCCTAGGTGCTACCCAGATGGTAGCTACCCAACAGATTTCTGTGCTCTTGCTAAGGGTATTTTTCTACTTCAATGAAGCCTGAGGATTGCAGTGAAACTCAGACTGGACTATATAAGGTGTTGAGGTGGCTGAGCGGAGGACGTCCTTCTGGCAATGGTGGCAGTAGTTGGGTTTTATTAGCTGGGGTGTTTATATGTCCTTGTCAAGCCAAGTAGCACCTTGAGAACAGGCACAGAGCTGGTTTAACAGATGAGCATGCAAGAGAGTGATGAAAGTTCATGGTTGTCTGCAACACAACAGTGCTTAGAAGAGAAGTGTCATTATTCTTCAGAGTATGAGAGACTGTCCTTGGGCTTCGCAATCAGAGTTTGTTTGTCTTTTATGAATGAAACTGTTTCCTAAAGACCCTTTCATCCTGTGCTATGCTGCCTATCAAGGCTCATCGGTTTCACATTCGTTCCTTGTTCTGTAACAGTGTCTGCCATGCTGAGAGCACGAGTGAAACATCTGCTTGCATCTTGGCCTCCTCCCATAGCCCATAACCAACTCTAAAGCCTGCAAGAAAAGAATAAAAGCACGCTTTTTAATTTAGACTCATTCATTTGGTGCAATTTCACATAGTGACTGTAAAATCATCATACAGATTGTAAAATCCAGGCAAGAGGTACAGTGCATCATTGCTGTGTAAACTGATGGGTTTTTAAATATCAGAACTCCTCATGGCAAGGAAACACTCCTGGCTTAGGCAAGAGCTGACATTGACCAAGGATGTTGGAAGGAGAAGCTCTAACCTACCCTCTAGTGCTCAGGCTTCCTCGGCCTTCAAGGAAAAGCCAGTCCTAAGAAGAAAGGGAAGAAAGGAAGGATGGTAAGCAAAAAGTGCAATCACTTTGAGGCTTTGGAAAAGACTCATACGGAGAATAAAAAGGTAGGACATTACTCAGGCGTATCCAAGATGATGTATGTGAGCAAGAGACTCATGAGCATGAGGCACTGGACATTGAAAAAAGGAGAGTTCTTTAGACTTAAACAGAGAAGGCCTGAGGAGAAACATTGCAATATCCTTCATGTGTGCAAAAGGCTGCTGCAGAGATGTAGGAATTAAGCACATTTTCAAGTCTCTAGTGAACATAAAAAGATACAGCACATCTCCACTGCAGTGAGAAAGGTTCAGGGAGACCCCAGGGAAAAAATCTTCTAATACTGTAACTAGAAAAGCCCTCTAATCGATTTTGTCTGAGGCCCTGAAGTCTCCAATGTTGGCAGTCTTTCAGAGCAGGAGAGGTAAGTAGCTGTCAGATGTGCAGTACGATGGGGGTTGTCCTAAGGAATGAAGGTGAACAAGCTGGCCTTCATTATAGTGTCCTACAATACAAAAGGAAAACACACTTTTGCAGGTGCAGTGTCCAACTGGAACCATTTTCCCAGAAGGCTCCTTCGCTGGAGCCTTGGCCAACATGCCAAGAATAACAGAGGTAAACTTGATCCCCTGGTGGCTCAGTGAGCTGGGCTGGATGATCCCGGAGGTCTTGCCAGCCCCTGTTTTCTGTGCTTCCCGGTGAGCAACACAAGCAAAGGGTCATTGTTATGGGCATGCTTTTGTGACCTGCGCTAGTACAGTAATAACGCGCAAGGTTTTCCTTCCTCTTTACTGCTCCCCAACACATGTGACTCACCTGACAGGATTGTCTCCTACAGGCAGGGCCCCAGACCACGAGGCCCTGTCAATAGCTGACCCCTGGAGTGGTGTGACCCAGAAAAAAAAACAATCCATCCAGAATAAGGTAGAAGTTGATGAATTTGTGCAAGTATGGTCTGGCCTGATGCTTGTGACAGAGACTGGATTCTGTGTATCCCAGAGGCCCCATCCAGCCTGCTGCATCTGCACAGGATACCTGCTTACCAGCTCCACTGGTTTCAAAGGCTTCACCTACGAGCATGACAATCAACGTCACCCTACTTAAAGCACTTCAAACTATGCAGGTTTGGGATAAAAGACCAAAACCTTGTGCAATACAGTGGACAGGAAGAAAGGAGATAGCCGTAGACCATGGTCCTGCAGAGGAAATCACCGAGTTGCAGCCTGGTATCTGGAGTTCTGGTAGCATAACCAAGTTTAACCATGTGACCACATGTTATTCTGCTGAGGCAGGACTTGCCCTGGTTTATGGACTCCCCTCTTCCTGAGGAGCTGGAAATACACAGGTGTCACAGCCTCGCTGGCAAACCCAGCTCCATGCTGCCCATGCAGGAGAGAGGGACTTTGCAGACCCGAGGCATCTGCAAGCTATCAGGGTGGCATTGCCGCTGCACAGTGGCTTTTTTCTGGTTTAACATTTTTGTTTTCTCGTGAGTCAGTAACCTTTGCACTGTAGAGTTTCTCATTTTAGCAGCTGCCCCAGAGCCCTGCAGAGAAGCCGGTGGGAGATGCACAGTGAGCTCAGAGGATGGCAGTGACACATCACTGGGGACAGTGTGGCTTCTTCTCGTTGTCCTTCTTTTCCTTCACATGGTGCTGACAGGTATAGCCTTTGCTTTAACTTGGCTTTGTGCTGCTTTGCCTAAACCACACAGGTAATTATTTGACATTATTTGTGCTTTGTGGACCAGGGTGACATGAATGAAAACCTGGTAGCTTTGCTTTCTCATCTGCATTGCTCCCATTTGTCTGCTGCAGTGCAGTAATATCCAGGGCCGAGAAATTAGAGGAATACCATTTTGGACTGAAAAAGTTGTGTAAAATAGGGGATTAACATGTCAATATGTAGGGTTTTCAAACTGACAGCACAAACGATGTGCTACTCTTCATGTCCTCAAGCGGTGTGATAATTAAATAATGCTTACTATCCATTCATAAGCTATTGGGCCACAAAATTAATCCCACAATGTTCAACAGTGCAGGGAGGAACAAGAACCCCACACCGTCACCCACTGTGTTTGTCTATGTCTCAACGCAAACATGGCATCTCCACGCGAGGAAGCGTTCCACCTGTCTTTGAGGTTGGAGCCTGAGATGTTTCTCCACCAAGTCAGTGTGTGAATCATAGTGCAGATATGATGCATGCTTTGTTGTTTAATTTTGCTGTAAAAGTCTTTTGATGATTACAGAGGACTGGTTGGACACAAATGAAGCAAACACCTGAGTCATCCACATTACAAGAACTGGGAGTACAAGGGAGATTTTGACATCCAAGAGATGAGGTGGGAAAAGTACTCAGTGGGACGTGGGGTGCCCTGAGAGCCTTCAGGATGGTTCAAGGAAAATTTGCTCATGCAAACATGTAGAAAGAAATTTTGAGTGCACTTGTCTACATTTGATTTCAGTCAACAGACTAGAATTGGCTGACAATACAAAGACGGAAGATGACTTTAATAAAAGTAACTGCAAAATGACAGAGCTCATGAAGGAAGTAAAGAAAAAGAGAAAGGGACCAAAATTAATGTATCTTTTAAAAGAGAGAAAGATTTGACTACTTCTAAAAAGCCCCAAAGTGTTTAAGGCACATGTCCTGACTATTCGAAGGTCAAGAAAGGACAGGATGAGTTAAAATCATGAGCTCCTTCATGACCTGAACTCCAGAAGGAAGTATAGAAAAATCTATATCTGTATAAAAGAATTGCAAACATCCTGGCATAAAACTAGAAAAGCTAAGGAGTAAATACAATAAGATAAACACGATGTGAAAATCGAGAGCTGATCTAAGTATATAGATATTGGAAAGAGACCAAGAAGAATGTTAGTCGGTTCCCAAAGGAGAAGAAAATCTTTACTCCTTAAAGTAGCGGGTTTTGTCCAACAAGGAAAAAATAAACTGCTGAGTTGCACGAGTTAGGGACAAATCACATCAGTCTCCTCCAAGGACAGGATAACAGGCTGAGTGGCTGCAAAAGACACCATACATGTCAGGTTTCTCCATTAAGGGAGGCTTCTAACATCATTTTATACAACACTTTTACTATAACAGAAAGAGAAATGCTAGTCTGGATGAAACTGCTGTAAGTTTGGTGCACATCTGGTTGAGAAACTGTGTGAATGGGTTGAAGGATTGTATGGAGCGCAGGGCTCCACACAATTGAGCTTGGTATTTTCCACAGTGACGTGCAAGATGGAAGAGAGTGTTTACTCACTGCATTTCTAGCTCATTGCAAACTGCAAGGACTATAGTAAAGCAAGATGAGAGTTCAAGACAACCTTGTGAAATGGGAACAGTGGTCAGCTATACATAGGAGGTAATTCAATAAACACAAAATCAAAATTTCACCCTCAATCCCACAACACACAACCACAGAAATTTGTGAAATATGTAATAAAATCAAGAAGTCTTCTCCATTTTCACAAGGATGAACAGCTAGGACAAGAAGTAGTGGGATCACATCACTCTGAACGACACTCGGGTTAGACATTAGGAAATACTTTTTAGACATTGTAAGTCTGGTCAAGGAGTGGATTAAGCTGTGTGGGTGAGCTGTGGAATCTCCTTGTGAATCTGTAGGAACGGGTTAGACAGCATCTGCTGGGACTGGTTTACATCTCCTTGCTCTCACACTGTTAGTGCCAGGAAGAGCTCTCCCATCCTGCCTGTGACCTTGGAATGCCAGGGACTGAGATAAGAGGAGTAGTATGAGCCATATACAGATCGAAAAGGAATAGTGCAATGATCTACCAAGAGTCAAATACTTCATTTATTACTTCATTATACTTTAGTTGTTGCTAATTTTAACCTCTTACCCACATCCATGTTCATCTTTGCCTTGGTACAATGGTTTTTCTGGCAAGTAGGGGTTATCCCTTGCTTTGCCTTCAAAGAGCTGCCAGTTATAGCTGGGAAATGCAGCACAAGATGTATAATAATTGTGGTCTACTTAATGTTGACAGCTCACCATTTTTTAAATAATCATAGTTACAACTGTTGTTATTACTAAGGCCTTCGGCAGGAATTGCACAGAATTTTCCAAAATGGTGGGTGTCTAATGTTTGCAAGTGAGGTTTTTATGAGCTGCTTGTGCTTTTACGAAATCACCATGAATTTGTAACCTGGCTACACATTTGCCTCCTTTGCAGTCATACCAAATGCATGCAAGGTCAACAATGGGAACTGTGAGCAGTTCTGCAAAACTGAAGAGGAAGGAGTCGTATGTTCCTGTGCTGCTGGCTATGCCCTGGGCAATACAACAAAACCTGTGTTCCTGTGGGTATGAAACCACACTTAAAGTTCATTCCATGGGGGACACATCACATCTTCACCACGTTTGGGACGTGCTGGTGTGTTGCCATGCTGTTGTAGCATAAGAAATGTTAACTGCTCACGCCTTTCACATGGCTTGCTTGAGGTTGCCAACAAATTTAATCAGATCTTAGCTAAAGGTCATACTTGAAGTAACATCAAATTATGCAACTGTGAGCGATGTGCAGTGGCAAAAAATAGTGGAACGGAAGTGGTCTGGGCAAGTGGGTGTGTTCTCAGAGCAGACTGCAAAACCCATGTCCCAGCAGGTATGAAGCCACCTGAGAAACTGGTGGTTACAACGGGGCTCTGATTTATCTTCTCTCACAGATTGAAACAGGTCTCTCATGCTTTAGGAGATTTTGTTAGAATGGAAGGTGTTAGATTTATCATTGGTGAGAATTAGTGTCTGTTTTCATGGCCTCCAGCTTGTGCAGGACACCTACAGATCCAAACAAACAGGAACCCAAGAAACTTCTCCCTTTACAATAAACAGTTCACAAGGACTCAGTATAATTTCAGTGGTAATGACATAATATAATTGTAGTTATATCTCACTTATTTCCCCTCAAATATTATCCGTTCCATTTAAAAAGAATACACTGCCTTTCTATTTTCTTCTAAAAGCAGGTTTTTTGCAGTTAACATATAAGTAACATAAAGACACAAATAACTACTGACATTGAATTTAAATTCATCAGTTTTGCCTGCATTCAAAGTGAACATTAAAAATTATTAATCTTAGTCTGTTCTTCTGTCTGATGATATTTGTTATAATGTCCTTTGTAATTTAATAGCAAATTACTGACATGAGTTTATAATTCCTAACATTAATACTTTGATCTGTTTCCCAATTACAAAGATTTAATAACAGCAGGTACACAAAAATAATGATCCCAGTAACAGAAGATGTTTAACTTTTAAATACTTTGAAAATGCTGAATGCATTTGCCCACTTGCTCAAAATGCACAAGTTTTAGAAGTGGAAAATTATTTTTATTTTTCAACCATTCTGGTGCTTTTGCACTTGCAAAGTTTTTGTTAATGTCTTGAAAAATCTAGCAGCACCAGCCCTGATAAGGACAGTTGTGTATCTAATTTGATTGCAAAAGGCTGCTGTCAAGTAGTTTTCCATGAACTGTTAAGCAAGTTTTCTCTCATTTTCATGAACTGTTGACTCCCTGAAGGTGACCTGTTTCCCTGCAAACCATTTTCCTCCACTATAGGTACCTATCTGTAACTCTAAAGGTTGCTTTTGACTGCAGAACCCATGTTCCAGCAGTTTTGAATAATTTCTTGTGGTGAAGAACAACACGAGGTGCATTGGAAGCTAGATTTACCTTTTTGGCCATGAAACTGTCCCTTATGCCAAGGGCTCTGTCAGACAAGCTCTGTTGAATGGCACTTCAGTGACAGAAATTGTTTTTACCAGCAAATGTCTTTCCTTCTGCTCTGCTGGAGGTTACTGTCCCTTGCATGTCACTCGGCTTGGTGCTTCAGGGACAGCACGGGCATTGTCCCCCACACAGATGGAAGACTGTGGTCCTCTACATCCTGTAAATTCACTTAAATCAGGAAGAAAGGTAGCTCTGAGCTAAAGTGAAGGCTGGTAACAGCAGCTGAGCCTTCACAGCTGTTTGCTCAGGGTTATGGATTGGAATGCCTTGCTTTCAGCTTGTGGCACATGCCTCTAAGTCCCAGCACCATCCAGATACCAAGTATTAGCATTTTGGTTTTGCCTTCACAGTCAAGTTCCCGTGTGGTAAGCTTCAGAGAAATCATGAAGCTGGTAAAGACATCACAGGAACCACAGCAAGTCCAGGTGCTTATCTTGAAAAAGAGGAAACCACCAAGGCCCCGAGCAGCCATCCAGAGGTCACCAGGGAGGCTGACATTTTACCCAGCGTGTCCCCATGGCAAGTAAGGCACCCTTGTCCTGAGATGTTTAACACCTGACTCTGCTCACCAGGACCGGCAGCCATTTACTCTTCTTCATGCTCATCCCCACTTGCCAATGGGACCTGGTTCTATTTGAGACAGACTTCCCTGGTGTTGACATTTTGGGTGGTCGTTCCACTCTCCTGTGTTTCTGCACAGGTCTCCTGCCATGAATGACGTTTCACCTTCTTTTCAGCATCAAGCAAATGCTGAGAGGACGAGGCCAGGAGAGAAGTAGGGTTGCAGATATGGGATGCAGAGCTGGGTGAGCCGCAGGGCCCCTTCTCTGCCAGCCACCCCGTTACTTGAGTTGCAGCAGGGCGGTATCAGAAGAATAGATCAAGTCCCTGTTGTAGCCAAGATTAAAGTGAAACAAAAAAAAACCCCAAAAATAAGCAGAAACAGTGCTATTACAATATTAGCTAAGTTTTGTTTAAAAAAATAACAACCAAAATTGTTGGTAAAATAAATGAATGCACAAACTCAGCTTTGAGCCAGGAAAAAGGTCTGTCTTAACAAGTTTCCCACTGTGGTTGGCTACATCTCAGTCTAAGTCTCACCACTACTGAATGACGAGTGCCTTTGGCAGAAAATACATGTGAAAATGTCTATTTTAAGAAAACTCTTTGAATCTCAGCTAGCTGTTCCAGATTTCTCTGTACCTATGTTTTTGTGCTTTATCTTTCTTCTCTGTCTTTGCAGGCTGTTCTACTAGTAGATGAGTACAATGAATGGTTTTGTGGGGGGACAATTCTGAACAAGTATTTTATACTTTCTGGAGCTCATTGCGTTAACCACTCTAAAGACTTATGGGTTCTTGTTGGTAAGTGCTTCTCATTTTGCCCTTTACTGCAAAAATAAGAAACAGTCTCATGTTCTAGTCTGCATATACAAGACACTGAACTCTGCCAGAGTTTTTATTGCCGTCTTGTCTCACTGCCTCATGTTATCCCTTGACTAACAGTGAAATACATGCTCAACTTTGTTGAATGGACAGTTTCTTTAAGCTTGGCTTGGCCTAGCGTAGCATGTATATGATAGAAGCCAAATATAAACTGGAAAGGTATGTAGGCAAGTAAGGTTGAGCTGATGTTGTTAAACTGGTCTAACACTACATCTTTATGCAATTTCCTTGTGCTGGCCAAACCTTGAAGAATTCCAGATGCTTCATTCACACGTTAGCAATAACTCTTCTGACAGCGTGTAGACACTAGTCTGAAATTGTTCCATACTTGAAACCTCAAATTTATTATGTATCACTGTAATTTATGGAAAAGTAGTTTATAACAAGATCTAGGCACTGAAAAATGATGTTCTGGGTCACAAATATTGTACTCAGCCTACAACAGTAAAGCAAAAATTATGTTTTCCTAAACTCCAGTTGTCTGTCCATTTAATTCCAAAATTGAGAAAGACTAAATAGATATAAACTTGTACATTTTTGTGTACAGAGCATTAAAGTTTTAAAAGAAAGTTAATATCTATTTCCTGTTTACATCTGTTTGATTATGTTGCTCCACAAATGAGAGGGGCAAGATCCTTCTCTTCTGTGTTGAGGCTTTTGGTTGCATATCATAAGAGTAATACTGGTAATATTGTAAAGAGGTCCACAACTTTATATAAAAGCTTTAACTGAGAGCACTATTCTGATAGCAAAATTCTGCTTTTTCATTTGTTTGGAATTTTGGCAGCCCTCTAAACCCCTCCGAAACAGGCATAAAACGCTAAAGCATCAGGATACAGGCTGGGTACAGTACAATGCCTATACAAAGTGCAAGGAACTTTGGTCTCTTCTTTTATTGAGATGCAGTTTAGACTTGTTGGTATTGTCTTATTAACAACTACTTTAATAATCTGACACAGGCATGGTGGACAAAGAAAAGGAAGAGCCAAGCAGAGCAAAGCACAGAGTGGAAAATATAATTGCAAGTGCTGAATTTGATGCAGAAACTTTTGACAACGACGTAGTGCTTCTCAAATTAGAGGAACCTATCACATTTTCTGAGGATGTTGTCCCAGCATGCCTTCCAGAAGAAGACTTTGCTAATGATGTTCTGATGAACCAAACATTTGGAATTGTCAGCGGCTTTGGAATGTTTGAACATGCGCCGCAGGTCAGAAGAATGAAAGTGTTTCAAATCCTTTATGTGGACAGGGACACTTGCAAGCTCGCCCTTCATAAGCCAGTCACAGAAAACATGTTCTGTGCTGGTTATAATAAAGATGGAAAAGATGTCTGCCAAGGAGATGGAGGAGGCCCCCATGTAACCAAATACAATGGCACTTATTTTGTTACGGGTATCATCAGCTGGGGAGAAGGGTGTGGAAGGCAAGGGAAATATGGAGTATACACCAACTTGTCGAAGTTCCTACCCTGAGTAAGAAGTGTTTTGACAGAAAACTCTTAATGGTTTGACACTTAATCAACCCAATTGTCTTACCCATCAGATCTGACCCCTAAATAGTATTTTGCTTTTTCTAACATGCTTGCTAAAATTCTGATAGTTTGTTCTTCCATTAAGAGACACCATCTATTCCTCTATGAGCTAATGCCTGGTTTTCAGAAGGTGGGCAGGCTTGGACTTCAAACAGAGCTTGCTGGTTTTGGACAATAAGGAAATTTCTTCAAATATAATGGCTTAGGAACTCCTTCTGCTCTTGTTGTGAGTCTAAACTTGCCTATTGGAGGCTTTGGCTGTGCTGGTAAGCCACCTTCCCATTGCAATGAAAGTTGTAACTAAATCAGCATTTCTGTGGCAGTATCTGCTTTGTAGAAACAAACCAGACTAGGATATTATCAAAGTAAGACAGTATCAGAGTGGGACAGCTACCTAATTTGCTAGATTTAAATATGAGTATACAGAAAAAGCTAGAAAGGGCAAAAACCATCCATGTATCTAAACAAGTCTAAATAACTGGGCGTGTCACTGAAACAAATGAGTTGTTAGATGAAGCTCATTGAATTGGAAGAGTTTGCTTATCATCACCAAAATCACTATTGTTCTGATATTTCCTTGCTTTCTTTCTGAGACACTTTCTTCACCATCATTATTCGTGTTGTGATTTTGGCTATAATAAAGTGAATGTATTGCATATTCTACAAATTACAATGTTGTTGTATGTCATCATTTATACAAAGTGTTGTTTAGATTATTCACAACTGAAAAGTTTATAAATCTATAAGGATAAATAATCTTTTAAGACTAAGAAAAGCCTGACTCTCTAATCAGCTGAGCCTGACAACCTCTGTCGACTTCATTTCAATACAGAGGGAAAAAAACCCTTGTTTTTCAGGCAGCTCAGTGATACATAAAAATGTTTTATTGAATATTAAGATGTTTCAGTCCCTACAGAAAAAAAAAATTAAGTACTCTGTGACATACTTTAAGAAGTGTGTCAGTACGTATTTTGGAAAAGAGAGAATTTATAAATTATATTGTCATATAAAGTGTGTGATTTTTTTTCTCATTCCCTGGCTTCACAATACTGAGTTTACAAGTGTGAAAGTCACCATTTTAGGGTCATTTTTAATATGGATTTTGCTGATCAGCTTGAAAGGAATAAGGCGGCTAAAGTTGTCCTGCGATGACCACTATCTTCCTCCCCTATGAAAAACTCAGAAAAATCACACTGGAATCTGTTCCGTTTGTATGGTTTTCCCCCTGTTTTCTCTGACACATCTCCTGAACTTCAGGTTAACTCGGACTTCAGGTTAAATGATCTCAATCCTGGAGTCACAGTACATCACAGGTCACGGTGTTCAAGCCACAGAGAGAAGTTCAGCCTCTGATGGCTGCATATGCGACTCCCCTGACGTCTCCACTCCAAAGGATTTTACCCCTGCTTGACTTCCCATAGGACCTCTGTTGAAACCTATGGTTATGCTGCAGCCCTAAACTATATATTGAGTGTCAAACCTGATGTATGGATCTGTGAGCCGTGCTCAAGTATGTCCCAAGGACTACAGGGAGACTGTTGCACAGAGCAAGCCTTGCTGACCTATTCCCTCATTGCCATCCATCTCTCATCCAACCTAGCCCTGCATTACTGCTTGCCCTGACTATGCGGCACTCCTAGTCTGTTCATAACCGATTACAAAAGGCATGAAAACGTTCAACGAGCTTCAATCACTGTCTTTAGCTCAATGGGTATTCAGAGGAATCGATCATCTGAGCTTCTTCTTCCTCACCTCCCAGTTTGCATTTCCAGACCCATCATCAACATATTCAGATGTTCAGTACCAGATAAGAACAAATTCTGTCTGCAGGGACACTTATAACAGCTGCTTAATTGCACAGAGAATTGCAATTCTCAAGTGAGATACATATCAAAGCACACATCATGTCATCCGTGCTCTGCCTAAATGCTATTTGAGTACTCAGAGAGCGGATAGTGTTTTAACTTGAGTCAGCCTGGAGGATTTAATTTGAAACTTGAGTAAGCTTTTTTACTATCCATTACGGATGGATTCTTTTCCTTGTCGTAAATGCAGACGTCAACTCCTAAATGCAATCCAGCAGTGTAGCAGTTGCCCAAATCGACAGAGTTCGTGCCTCCCACAGCTTGGGAGTCACGTTTATGGCAGGAGCCACTTCCACCACCCAGTTACGTCTGTCTGGGCTGCGGGTGGAAGCTCTCGGGCACTGACTTTGTGCTGGCACTGCTGAGGTCAGATCAGGGCTTCCCTCCTGCTGAATCTGTTGCAGTCGAAGTGACTGGCTGGTCACGGGAACTCCTTAAATTACAACATCTGGACACAGCTGCAGGGCTGCCACCTCACGACCTCAGGGGAGAGCATCAGGCAGAAAGAGAGAGGAACAGGAAATGGCATTAAAAAGTTTTAATTTCCAGGTAGACTCCAAACACTTTCTTATCTCCTCATTGCCCACTTCAGAATGTGTCAGTGTTCTGGGAGTTTGCCTGAAAATTCTCTGTTTATATTTCTCAGTGAGCCATCCTTTACCATTTTTATCCTAAAGTCCAGGCTAGGATAATGGGGAGATGTTATCGGAGAAAGCTGGAAAAAAAAAAATAAAATCCTCATCCAAATGGCACAGACTCCAAAGGGATTTTTCTGCATTTTTCACAAAGGATCAGGATATTGCTTGTCTCAGGGCAAATTTAACCACCTTCCTAAACCTCCTTATCCATCACTGAAACTGTATCTAAGAGCTTAAGTGATACGGCATTGTCTGCGCACGTGCTCTGCCATCCTCTGACCGTTGCACACCCAGTTTTATTGGTTGCAATTTTGGTAGGGAGAAGGATATTAGGATAAAAGTCAGGGAAAAAGGTAAAGAAACACAGTGGAAGTGAAGAAGTAAAGTGTAAGTAAAGAAAGAATGTATTTCAATAGCTGAAATATTAACAACAATTACTATTTTTAGCAATGTGTGCACGGAAATGCAAAACGTCAGAACTTGTATCTACAGACATCACAGAATCATAGAATAGTTTGGGTTGGAAGGGACCTTCAAAGGTCATCTAGTCCAACCCCACTGCCATGGCCAGGGATGCCTTTGACTAGATCAGGTTGCTCAGAGCCCCGTCCAACCTGGCCTTGGACACAGAGATGGGGCAGACATCAGAGTAGTTCCAAGATGGTTTCTGGTTTTGCTGCCAGGCTGTCAGGAGACTTGCACAAACTTGTGGCTGGGCTCAGGTCTTTGTTGTGGGTGCAGCATCCATGGGAGAGAATCAGAGCTCCTGGGGTTGCATTCCTTCCCCCCTGCCTGCTCCCCCAGGATTTCCTGCAATCTGTAACCACACCAGAAGGGCAATGCTGACGCTTCTCCGAAATGACTGCAAGTTCCTCCAGCTTTTGGAAATGCCATTGCCCTTTGGATTTGGCAAGAAAAACTTTTTTTTTTTTTTTCCTGCATATGGTGAACAGAACTGGCTGACAATAGTCTGGGGATATAAACAAATTACAATCCATTTTAACTGCAGTAAGGATTAACCCTTTGCAGAGGGTGTGTGTTTCCCCTTGCTGGCCAGGCAAAGTTCAGCTGACCTTTTTGTAGCTTCTGTCCACACCATAGACCCATGCTGCTGTAAGTGTGGATACTGATAACTGTGCTTCGTGCAAGCAGAGTGTACATGGGCATGTAAATGGGATTAGTTTCTGTCACGCCTCACTAGCTCTTGACCAAGACTACACATGACCATATTCACCTGTTTTGGACTGACTGGTGTCTAGTCAGGGCTGAGGGATGCCCTCCCATTTTGTTTTTCCTAAACAGAGGTCTGCAAATGATCATTTAATCTTTAATTTGAAAGAGCCCTCCCTTGTTCCTGAAGCTGCTACTTCCACTTCCATATTCTCTATGCAAAGAATAACCTAAAGCTCCACAACATACTTGTCCCAAAAATCACCTCTCTGACAGAGGAATTACTGAGTTAAGCCACAATAAAACCTGCCCTCTGCCCTCTCCATCTCTTCAGAGCTGATAGTGATTGCTGTGATTTACCTGCAGCTTCTCCAGGGCTCTTCCCTAGGGGGAGGGAGAGACCAGTCGGACAAGGGTTGGTCAATCCTGGTCCCCTCCTCTGCCTCAGGCAAAGGGATGGTGCCTTGAGGACTCATCGATACTTGGCACGGGGGAGTTTTTGTCTTCAGTTTGTTGGGCAGGAGGCACGAGATGAGTGACCTGCATGGAAAATTATGAGATGGAGGACAAGGAGGTTGCTTGCTGTAGCTGTGGGGGGTTTTAGCAAAAGAGGTGACAGGGCCGTGGGATTCAGCAGCTCTTTGTCTGCTGCCCTGTGCCACATGGAGGTGGACAGGCATTGCCTGGGCTGAGCAGTCCATCACGCCTGCTCCTATCTTCTCACCCTGCCAGCTGGGGCTCTGGGTAACCTGGAGCAAAGAGAGAGCATAGAGGAAGCCAGCAGGGTTTTGAGGACCCCCCCTCAGAGGCAAAATGGGGCAGGAGAGGAGGCAGAGGCAAGAAACTCGCCAGGTCCATCTGCAGCACAGGTGGCTTAGGGTAGAGGGGCTTGGAGAGGCCTCTGCCACCATCTCACTTGCAGTGAATCGAGCATTGCCAGTTCACTCACCACCAACTTACACATCTCTAAGCACATCAGAGAAAACATATCCTTCCATTTTCTTCTGCCCCTTGCACTTCTTGTGGTCTGCCAGCTGCTATTGTGGTCTGGTAATAGGCACATAGGACTGAGCCGGGGCTGGGGCATGGGACGAGGGGACACCAGAGGGGTCTGTTCCTTGTGGGCCCAGTCCCTGTCACTCCTCCTTCCCCCAGCC
The DNA here is from genome assembly GCF_036417535.1 of Chlamydotis macqueenii. Taxonomy (NCBI): domain Eukaryota; kingdom Metazoa; phylum Chordata; class Aves; order Otidiformes; family Otididae; genus Chlamydotis; species Chlamydotis macqueenii. Next base: position 151,482,094 of record NC_141556.1, on the reverse strand, counting down.
CTGTGGCAGCAAGTGGCTGTAGGCTTTCCCTCATCCCAGGGCCCCCAGCTCCTTGCCAACGGCTGATGCAAAGAGGAGAGGAGGAGAGGGGAGGCTGGAACTGCTCCTGTGAGCCTGCACCTCCTGCCCCAGGGCAGGTGCACTGCCGTCCTCTTCAACCTGACCCATCTTCAGTGTCATAGAATCATAGAATGGTTAGAGTTGGAAGGGACCTTCAAAGGTCATCTAGTCCAACCCCCCTGCAAGAAGCAGGGACATCCCCAACTAGATCAGGTTGCTCAGAGCCTCATCCAGCCTGGCCTTGAATATTTCCAGGGACGGGGCATCAACCACCTCTCTGGGCAACCTGTGCCAGTGTTCTACAACTCGCATTGTAAAAAAATTTTTCCTAATATCCAATCTAAATCTGCCTCCCTCTATTTTAAAACCATTACGCCTTGTCCTATCACAACAGGCCCTACTGAACAGCCTCTCCCCATCTTTCTTGTAGGCCCCCTTGAGGTACTGGAAGACCACTATAAGGTCTTCCCAGAGCCTCCTCTTCTGCAGGCTGAACAGCCCCAATTCTGTCAGCCTGTCCTCATAGGAGAGGTGCTCCAGCCCTCTTATCATCTTTGTGGCCCTCCTCTGGACCTTTTCCAACTAGTCCATGTCCTTCTTATGTTGGGGGCTCCAGAATGGGACACAGTACTCCAGGTGGGGTCTCACCAGGGCAGAGTAGAGGGGGAGAATCACCTCCCTCAGCCTGCTGGCCACTCTCCTCTTGATGCAGCCTAGGATGCGGTTGGCCTTCTGGGCTGCAAGGGCACGTTGTCGGCTCATATTGAGCTTCTCATCCACCATCACTCCCAAGTCCTTCTCCTCAGGGCTGCTCTCAATCCATTCCCCGCCCAGCCTGTATTTGTGCCTGGGATTGCCCCAGCCCGTGTGCAGGACCTTGCACTTGGCCTGGTTGAACTTCATGAGGTTGGCACAGGCCCACCTCTCCAGCCTGTCAAGGTCCCTCTGGATGGCATCCCTCCCTTCCAGCGTGTCGACGGCACCGCACAGCTTGGTGTCATTGGCGAACTTGCTGAGGGTGCACTCTATCCCACTGTCCATGTCACCAACAAAGATGTTGAACAGGGCCGGGCCCAACACAGACCCCTGAGGGTCAGTGTCCACAACCTAAAACTAACTGCAGTGGCCACGTGTCACTCGGCAGGAGGACCCCCCCCCTCCACAGAGAGAAACATGGCTGCAAGCCCAGTCATCAGCTGAGTACTCTGTGGCCCATCCCCAAGGACTCAGCTGCTCAGTCAAGAAATACTTTGTTTAAAACAAACACAGTGAGAAAAAAATGACCATGCAGACTCAGGTCTGATGAGAATACAGCTTCTGAAGCTCTGTGTTGTTATTATTAACATAATTTGAATAATTACCTTATACCTACAAGAGTTCCTTAATTGACGTAAGTCTGCAATATGTAAACAGCTTGTTGAAACCAAAAATAATTCTGCATTTTTGTGCTGGGTTCTGCAAAGTCCTGTGCTGACATCAAGTGGTGACATATTTTTCATGCCAAAGGGAGCAGGACTTGCCATACAGCGCATGCACGGACCGATATTCATTATCAAGGGATGGTAAAGGCAAATAGACAGGGGCCACAGTGGGGCTATGGAAGCAGCCCCTCTGCTGAGGATGGATGGCCAGAGGAGTACGGAAAAGCAGCGCAGCCGCTGCCATGCCAGTCAAGGAGGGTAAGGTGAGCCTCCACAGCAGCTCGTCAGCATGCGAGGCACTAGCTGAGCCCCCCAGTTCCCACCAGATGTGACCACTGGCAACGGGCCCCCCTTTCCCCAGCCATAAAACCCCCAGCTGGGACAGGTACAATGGCGCTTGGTGGCCTCAGGGGACTGAGGAGAGCAGGGAGAGCTGGTTTACTAAAGAAAGGTCAACATACTGTTAACCAAAGAGGATGGGAGCATATATTAATTAGTTCTGCAGAAATATCAGGGAAAAATAAATATGTAAGGTTGTGAACTGGCTGGGAATAAAATCAGGCTTGGTATTAGAAGGGTTTTAACTCTGAGTGAACTTCTGGAACAATATCCTGGTGGAGATTGTGCGGGAAAAACCTCCCACAATGCCATTTTAATGCAGAGGTTAATGATTTTCTGACTGCACTAGGGGCTGTGATGTGAGCTGCAACATCAGCCCTGGGTTGGCAGGGACCGGCCTTGGTGAGGCACGTGGTCTGCTTCAGCCCCACTCATCTGCCTCGGTGCTCACTGAAGCTGGTTTTTAAAACTGCAGTTGATGTAAAGTGAAGTTTTATTTGGAGATTTACCCGTTAATGTTTGGATCAATTATATTTTGTTAAAAGAACTGCATACTGAAATAATAGCTGGGAATTTATGACATGAAAACACAGAATGGTCTCTATGTTTCTAATCTAGACCAAAAAAACCCACTTTTCCTCTTGCTGGTTGTCACTCTGACTGTAGAAAGGGTTTCCTGCTCTTCCCAGGAACCTGCCTGTGCTGGGAACAAAAAAAACTCCCTGCAGCACTGTTACCCCTGCGTGCCAATGAGTTTGCCCTTCCTCTCATCCCGGGCCAGGCGGGAGGGCTGTCCCAGCTGCTGGGTGCACGGCACGGCATTCCGGGGAGACGCTCCCCTCTGCCCTGTGCTGACACCTGCTTTCACAGGCTCTGTGTGTCTGTGTTCGGGATCCTGAAGTCAGAAAGAGTTTCCCAGCCAAAAAGTAAAAGGCCTTATCCATTCAGATGAATCCCTATGGTGGAGATTCCATGCTCGGTTGCTCCAAAAGCCAGCAGGATTTGACCAGTGCGGCTGAGCCTTGGCAAATGTTTTTGTGGGAACAGCGTATGGAAGAGCCGCGTCATAAAATTGAGCCCTGTAGTCATCACCCAGCTTGTGCTTTGATATGGTACAAAGAAATGTTCGTACTGTTCATCTCTTCCCGTTTCACATTCCAGTAAGCGAAGGCTGGGAGGTGGGAGGAGTACCCGAATCTCGGAGCGGGGGTGGCCAACCCGCTCTACCTCCAGCCAGAGCACCGAGAGAAGGGGCACTGTTGCACCACCATGCAGGTTGTTTTTTGAGGTTTGTTTGGGTTTGTTTTTTTTTTTTCATGTGTTGACACTGAGGCCAGGCTTAGAGGTTTTGTTTTCTCCTGAGCAGCTGGACTTTAAACTTCAGCACCTCTGGTGGAGCCATTTACCTCGAGAGCTGCAGGAATGCAGGCAGGCGGCCATTAGGCTCGAAGGGTGGCAATGGCAAGGTGCTCTTGGACAATATTGTTCCTTCTCTCTGCCCTTCTCCTTCAGACAGAGCAGACAGGTATGGCCTTTGTTTTGTTGCAGCTTTAATTCAGATTTGTGCTGTTGCTCCTCTAAACACACCAGTGATTTTGTACCTTGTATCGTGTTTACTTTATAGCACAGGCTGACACCACGGAAAACTGTCAGTTCCTTAGTTTCCTTACGTTTCTCCTGTTTATTTCATATAGCTAAGTGAAAACTGCAGCAGCTTACTAAGACAATGTAATTTTGAATTACCATCATTTACACTAGGGTGATATTTTGTCTTTTCTTACCACTCCTAAAGGGTGCCCCAGATATTTAAAAGGATTTTGTTTCATATTTCTAATTGCTACTGAAACAACAATCAGTCCTGTGAAAGAGGCTGAGATGCATACTTGTTATAGCTTGAAAAAACTTATGTTTCTTTATTAATCCTCCATGGTTTGTCAATATTAAGGAGGAGCTGGCCAAGGAAGAAAAAGGCAGTGATCACTTAAGAAGGTCAAAATGGCCCTGGCAGGAGCAGAAGCGCCGTGCCAGATATGCTAGATGCATCAGAAACACAGCAGAAATGCACACCAGGGTGTCAGATAACTTTTTAAATTGCAAAACACAAACATTTTTTTTTTAATGTCACATGGAAGCCTGTTGCTTGCTGGATATACTTCAAGTTTTCAAATGCATAGCTAGGGATTTCTATGCAGTTTCAGAACACTTTTGTTATTGCCGTCGCTTTTTCCACTTCTAATAGTATTGATTATTCCAGTCTTTGTGCTGAGCCGCCAAACACTGTATAAAATATAAAAAAAAACCCCAAAACAAAACAGTCCCTGCCCCAGTGGGTTTACTTTCCAAGCACAGGAGAACTGAATGGATGCACACCAGCAGACACAGCCACGTACTGCTTAATGTCAACGGCAACAGGCTCCAGCACGGCACCAGCCGTCCAGCTGGCAGGCAAGTTTTTTTGCAGGTATCACTGCAAAGAGGAGTTTCTGATAACTCTTATGTCTTTGATCTCTCCTCCTCTTTACTCAAATTAAAGAGATCATGGTATCTTCCACATAAAAGATTGGATATGATACAGCCCTCATAATTTGAGAATTGCTGAGGGGCAGTTTTCATTTATTTTCCTTAAGAGAGATTTCATTGAGAACTCAGCCCTGTCATGGTTTTTCCTCTCAGAAGAAAAAAAAATAGTCCTATGAACTAAGATCGAAGAGCATCAGCTTGGATCCATCATCACAAATTATTACAAATCATTTTCACTTCTGCTGATGACTCTGAAAGCCACATATCGTCTTACAAAACAGCCTCTGCCCTTATGGTAAGGTTTTCCCCTTTCCCTGGCTGTGCCACTGCAACAACAGCCCTCTGTGTCCAGTGCAGGAAATAAATATGCACCAGGAAGGGCTTAAAATTCCCTCTGCTTTGGAGAAAGTCGGGCATCACCCCATCAAAAAAAAAAAAAAAAGTGTGCAACAACCTCATGTATGAACCCTCAGTCAGGTTTGGGCTAAGTAAGTAGGGGTCTTTTGGCATGTAAGTTTAATGTGTATGAAATTCTGAATCATCCAAAAGGATTTGTCTTTAAAAAAAAAAGAGGTGAAAGTATATAAGGAAATGAACCTAAGTACTGACATTAGCATTTGGTCATACAACATTTCAGTGTTTATATCAGCTGATGATGCAAACAAAGTTATCAGGAGACAGAGGCGTGCCAGTTCCCTACTTTTGGAGGAGGTCCTCCAAGGCAGCTTGGAAAGGGAATGCCTTGAAGAGAGATGTACGCATGAAGAAGCAAGAGAAGTATTTGAAAATGATGAAATGCTTGTAAGTATTTTCTTCACCTGTGTGCGTATTAAAAATTACTGCTTTGTTCCTTTAATATCAAATTCACCCCCGCAGCCTGCTTTGTCGTTTGCATTTCCCTCCATATGAAATCTTTGTGCTTTGCACCTCAGCAGGTAGAAAGCAGGTGTCTTTAGTGGTCAAATTGGAAATGCAGAGGTCGGCTCTGACACTTTTAAAGTCCCCTCCTGAAAATTGTGTGCCTGGCGCCTTGTGTTGTGAAAGTATATGGCTGTTGTCCTCATCCTGACCACACACACAGAAATACAGCTTCAGCATCCCTTGGAGACCAGAGAGGGGCAAGGGGGTGTTGGAATGGAGGGAAGCAATGCACCAGTAAGCAGCGGCACCTATAGAACCAGGCTCACTTAATGGGAATCCGGGCAGAGATTGTGTTTGCAGGGAAAGCAGAGAAGCAGCCATCGGGCTGCCTGCAGGTGGTCCAGGTCCTTTGGGGAAAGTTGATGGAGGGGAGGTACAGAGAGGGGGGAGAAGTGTCCCTGTGGGGAAAGCAGCGGCACATGAAGGTGGTGACTGGTGGTAGTGACCTGCAGCTCTGCTCTCTGCTGTCCCCTCTGCCTCCAGCAGCACCTGGTGGGGGCCAAGTGGGATGGGACGGGATGGAGAGGGTCACTTCCCAGGCCACTGCAGGCTGGAGAGACAATGGCCAGCCAGTTTTTCCAGGAAGCCATATTGCTAAAGGATCCAGCTGTTTCTCTCTTGCCTGCAAAGTGTTCCTTTTCCTTTATAGCTTCCTAAGAAACAATACAACAAGCAGGATGCAAACCCCCTCCCATCTCATGTTGTTCAAATTTTGCTGGCAGGGAAGAATTTGTAGTCATGCAACTGCGTAAATGTTAAACCATAATATATATTCTTTCATATAATGTTTTCATTTTACCAAAATATTTACTGAAGATTATATTATTTGAGAAGTAAAATCTTAATTCCTTTCTTTTTGTTTCTGTTCCTCCCCCAGAAAATGTTTTGGGATGCCTACTATGGTAAGCTGGCCTCTTGATTTCTCTCCTTTATAGAAGTGTTGCACTGTGAACGTTATGATTCAGTCTGATGCTGGTTTTCTGAGAGTTTTTAGCAGCTTATCCTACAAGAAACACCCAGTCGCTATTTGTCATGTCTCTAGTTAAAGCAGGAGGAAAAGTGTCAATGTGAAAGGTTTAAAAAGGTAATAAATAGGAAAAACCAGGTAAGAGTGCAAAGGGAATGGAAGTTGAAGGCGGGGAGATGTTACCGCAGTAAATAGGCTATTTCTTTTCCTGAACTTAAGGTTGTTCTGAAAAAAAAAAAAACCTGGGACCTAAGAAAGTCTGCTTTGCTGATACAATAGAGCAGCACAGCTTTACCAACACAAACCGAGCACTTAAAGCTGAGTGAGGTACGTAGGTGTTAAAGCTACTGGGCTGTCTGCAAACTCTGGATGCTGGCACTGCATCATCCCTCGCAGCCTTTGAGGCGAGACATGGATCTGTGAAAGCTGAGGGGCTGGTGTAACTAAACGCTTCCTGACAAAGGAGCCTGAGGCACCAGCTTATGGTCATGGTGCTTTATTCTTCTTTTCTACATGTCTCATCCTAAGATTTTATCTTATTTTTCTACTTAACTTTTATTAATTTCTTATCTTCATTTTAGACAGTGGATAAGGAAGCGGCAAAGTCAGCAGTTAGTATTAATTTTCTGCAGAAGCTACGAAAACACTGAGTCCAGGGAACCATTAGACAGAAGAAACCCATCAGTGATATAAATGTTACGAAGAATGATGCTAAATATCTGGCCTTTTATTACTTTTGTGAGGGTTGGATTAACTTCTGCTAATTTCAGTCACCAGATGTTTGTACTAAGCATGCCAAGCAGGCTTCCTCTCTAGTCTATGAAGAGAGAAGGGCAGCCAGTGGAGAATGGTCCATCCAAACAAGCTTAGACACAATCAGGACATGTGACTGGCTTTGGCCTCAGGGGTGGCTTCCTTGCAGTAATTAAAAGGCATTGTGTCCTGTCTTCTCCCTACAGAATAGCAATGTACATTTCCCTCTTCACTATTTCTTTTCTAACATTTTGAAGTGTTGCTGTGCATCTCCATGGCTTTTTTCCTCCTTGCTAAACTACCCCATTTTTTCATCTTGCCTTCCAAAGTCTCATTTTTTAGACCTCTGGGAAGCGTGTTGCTTTCCTTCCATAGTCCAGGGTACAGTGGGTAAATCTGCGTTGCGAATAAAAGAGGGCCGGGGAGAAAAGTTGAGCACCCACGTGGCCTAACGACTGGCTCACCCTTTATGCTGCTCCACCTTGGTCTCTTCATGTCAAAGCTGACGCAGTGGCATCTCGCTCTAGTGTGGATGTACACTGTCAGGGCACTTGGCCTGAGGTCACACTTGTCCCTGACCCTCTTTTATTAACCGTACAAGCTTAGCTATTGATAACATCTCTTTAAACATCATTTTCCAGACAGTTTTGTGCATGCCTTATAGTAGTCTGTGCTTTCCTAGCTCACTTAACAATGACATCATCTGAGATATTTCTATTCTATGATGTTCACTGATTCCCCACTAGGTCCCTTATCTTATAATACAATTAGATTTAATTGGTTTGGATTATTTGATCTTAAAAAACACATACTCGTTGTTACTTATCACCTTCTTATTTTGCTGGGTGCTTACAAACAGTTTAATCATTTCAGTAACAGAAATTGTGCTGATTTCTCTGTAATTCCTTGAATCTTCTCCTTCCACCTTTAATAAAGCTAGGCACTAGGTTTAGTTTTTTCCCAGTCTTACAGAACCTCACCTGACCACAGACGTTTTTTGAGACTTCCTTACCCCTATTTGAGCAGGCATTTCAGAGGCTCGAAACCATCTGACTTGCTTAAGGCTGTAGCCTCCCAGGAGACCCTAACGAGTGCCAGGGTACGTTGGTGGCACCTGACTGCGGGTGGGCTGAAGGTAGTAACTCCTTTAAGCCAGTATTTTAATACCACTCAAGCTAATAGATACACATGCCCACAGCCAGAACAGATGGTGGTTAGGTTTTTTTGTTGTATTTGGCTTTTGTTTGTTGGTTGTTTTTTTTTCCCCCAGTACCAGGCAGAGTTTTTACTTTTCCGTCCCCAATATCAGTTATGGCAGCCCGCTGACTGAAGTAAACCTCTCTGATGAAGTTTTAAATTTTAGAAAGGTTGGAGAGGATGTCTCAGGTCAGGCTTTTCTGGCTTGCTCCCAAATCGCTTATGTCTACAGTAAGCAGTTATTTGGAGAACATTTCCAAACTGGTTTGGAGTGTTTCCAGTGGGCAGCTTAAAGGGAAACCGGCAGCTCTGCCTAGTGCTTCACTCGTAGTGAGGCATCTTCTGGTTTCAGTGTCTGGTTCATTAGAAAGTCTAAGCTTGCTAGCCTCTGAGCTGCTGTATAATAATTGTACAGATGTGTAAAAGCCAGATTTCCTCCTATTTTGACCTTGTTTGCTGTATAATTTTGATGACAGCTCTTTTTTTGTCCAATGCATATCAACCTAACATAGAATCATAGAATGGTTTGGGTTGGAAGGGACCTTTAAAGGTCATCTAGTCCAACCCCCCTGCAAGGAGCAGGGACATCCCCCACTAGATCAGGTTGCTCAGAGCCCCATCCAACCTGGCCGTGAATATTTCCAGGGATGGGGCATCCACCATCTCTCTAGGCAACCTGTTCCAGTGTTCCACCACCCTCATTGTAAAAAATTTTTTCCTAATGTCTAATCTGAATCTACCTCCTTCTATTTTAAAAACATTACCCCTTGTCCTATCAGAAAAGGCCCTTCTAAAGATCTAAAACACCAGTCTCATACTATATTCATAAAAAAATGTATTAACTGTAAATCAGTACTTTTCCCTGAAGCAAAGCATCCATCCTCCAGAAAGCGGGCTCTGCCTCTGGGCACTTCCTAGCCTCTCAGCCAGGGGCTGTGGGAGCACCTCTGGAAGCAGAGACTCAGTCTAAAATTACTCCTGAGGAGCTAAAATTGCTCCTGAGGAGCAGTTTGTTGGGACATAGCCCATTTCCTTCCAAACTGCTTTTCTTAACGGTTCTCCAAGCAGCTTGCTTGCTGGGAGAAAGGCTGCGTAATTCAGGTCAGCGGTGGTGGTGGTGACTTGTTCCTCTCCTGCGGCATCTCTGCAGGTGGCAGGAGGTGTTCATCGAGCCCCTGTCAGCACAACGGCGTGTGCGAGGACAGCATTCGTGGCTACACCTGCACCTGTGCCGAGGGCTACGAGGGAGAGAACTGTGCTTTTGGTAAGGCATTGCCCGCCTTCTGAGAAGCCCTCTCTCTTCCTGTCATCAGGAGTCCCCAGGAAACCATATGCAACTCTCTCGTTACAGCCAGTTATCAGTTTTTAGGTTAAAACACACAGTTTTTGGCAGAGCAGGGGTGTCTACCAAAATGTTACCGCATCCCAAGGTTACACCAGCTGCCTCTTCCCCCTGAGCCTCCCTTCTCTGGGGATGCAGCATAAGGGCTGGAGCAAGTCCCTCTCACGGGTGGGCCCCAAAGGCAGCCCTGCCCACTGCCACCTGCATTCCCTGGCTGCTTGTCCTGCTGCAGTGCCTGAAGAACCAAGGCCACAGTGGCCTCCCAGCTACCCCAGTGCCTCCGAGGCCACACACGCCAACAAGACAGTCCCTCAGGACAGAGGGACTCCAGAAAACAAACCATTTTCAGTGGAAGTGTAAAAAGCATAAAGCAAAACAGATGCTTTCTGGCGCACTAAACACCCTGGGCCAGATCCTGCATTTTTCCATCTGGTAAGTTCTACTTTCCAGCACTTACATCAGTATTTCTGCTGGCTTGGAGGTCCCCTGGGGTGGGAGATGCCTCGGTTGCTGCAAGGCAGGGTCATTTTCTGTACAAGGGGTGTGACTGGACAGAGACAGACCAGCTTCTTGGGAAGCACAGAAGATGACACAGCTTGTACCAGTGCTAGGAGCTGGATCGGTTCATCATGAGCCTTAGAGAGCCACCTCATGTGGGTTTTTTGCTGCTTCTTCATCTGTGAGCTAGATGCACCATCAAACGACTGTTCCTCCTGTCATTTTGTGCTGAAGCTTAAGTGTTTGCTCAGCTATGGAAAGTTGACTGAGCAAGTTTCAAAGGTGATTAATACTCCCTTTCTTTTTGCTTATCTTTGGTAGCTGTTAATTCTCATTTTCTTGGCACAAGCATGAGAAATAGGAGCTATACGTTTGTTTTTGCTGAAAATCAGAAAGCTTTAGACTTTTTCTTCCTCAAGCAATACCTGCTTTCTTATGTGCAACAGTCCCCTCCAGTGCAGACGCTTAGTGCTTCATTTAAAAGAGCAAAAGAAAACCCATGGCATCCTTCCATGGGTTCATATGGAAGGCCCAATTTGACACTTGGCTACTAATGCACCCCAAAACTCAGGTGCAGACAGTCTGGTGCAGGGAGGTGCTGGGTAAGCACAGTTTGCAACGAGTCTGTGGAAGCTGCAGAGACTTGGCTGTCTCCCATTTCTGCTTGACAAGGGGAAATACACTGTGGTGGGAAATACTACCAAGCCGGAGTCCCTACCCACCTCCACACAGAGTGAGTAAACATGAGGTGCTCAGTAAAGAGGACTCAAGCTACATAAGAAAACTCCAGCTGAACCGTTTGTTCCCAACGCTTTTCCTCTGCTTGTTCTGTTTAGCTAAAAATGAGTGTCGCCACCAAGCAAAAGAAGGATGCCACCACTTCTGCTACCCGGGAAGTGACTCCTACCGTTGTTCCTGTGCTGATGGCTACAAGCTTGGGAAGGACAAAAAACAGTGCATTGCATTAGGTAGGTGCAAGCATGGAAGTACAGGAGGCACGTGCTCAGTGCTGGAACGGGCAGGCCACCATCCGATATCCTGATGTGATCAACATGCTTGGAGACACAAGTGATGATAATATTACTGACCTTCCAAACTGGGCAGAAAAAGGGGGAATCTAGGGATCATCACCCAAGATGCCAGAGCAGTGGCAAAAGAAACAATATTTAATCTGAACATTTAAACATGGCTCTGCAGAGAGGACTTGCATCATCCTACACTTCACGGGGCCAGGTTTTCCATGCCGGTCCTCGGTAAAGAGCAACTCCACTGAAGACCCGTCTGTTTGGAAGTGAGATTCAATGGATTCAGACCAGGCACCTGATGGTCTGATAAATGAAGGGCAACATTTGTTGCCATGTTAATTAGTCTGAAGCAGTAGGCCTCTTCATTTTTTTCAGTCTCATACTAGGTATCTCATTCAATCTCATCCCCTTACAAACTAGGTCTACTAAAAACACAGTAGTATAGTTAGGCCCTTGTCTCTGTCAGCAATTAGGGCAGCCAAATAGGAGTTGAGCAGTAGAGCCACGCTTCCGGTGATGAAGACTTGATGTCCACGCTCAATGCACATTTCAGGTGGGCTTTACTTCAGACTACCTCTAGTTTGGTCCTGTGCAGTAAGCAGCCATTATCTCCGAGAGTACGTTACGCGTGCTCCTGGAAAGTGTCTTCTGGTTTAGCTTCACCTGAATAGAATCCAGTTTGCGTGACCCAAGAGCATACCACAAGGTGAATAGAAAGTGCGATAAATGCAGGCAACTGAGGTATCCACTTGAAAAGCATCTGAACCAGAACAGAAAGACATGTACATCCCTAGACTAACAGCTAGGAAAATCCAGGATTTACGTTGTCCAGATCAGGCCACGAGTATCAGGTATTTGGTGCAATTCAGATATAGGATACAAAGACGAGGAAGCAAGCTGTGCTGATGGCTGGCTGGAGGGGAAAGTCTCATTTCATTAGTTACAGACATAGTGAAATCTGGTCACCACAAGCCTAACACAATGACCCAAAATGTTCAGTGCCACCGCAAAGCTATCAGACTACAGATGCCAAGTGAATTATTCCAGTTTTCACCAGCCGAGAAATTGTCCTTCTCCTTTTCCTTGGTGCAAAAACAAAACCCCAAAGTCACGGTGGAAGCAGTAGGATATTTGCAAGTAGTAGTTGTCTTGGAATGATACAGCACGAGGTTTTGATTTTTTTTTTTTTTTCCAATTCATTTGCTAGATCAATGTGCATGTGGCAGACTTCAAGACAGTGATAATCTGATAAGTGAAACCAGAAAGAAACGTGATGAGGGATTTCCTTGGCAGGTACTCCTAGCAATTCATGAAACCCATCACGCAGCCTCACATCCACAGTGCTATCTATCGTCTATTTCGCATTCTCTTAGGTCCTGCTGCTCAACTCAGAAGGGAAGGGGTTCTGCGGAGGGGTGCTGCTAAAAAGTAATTTTGTATTGACTACAGCAGAGTGCGCACTGCTGCACAGCCATTTGGAAATCAGGATTGGTGCTGGTAGGTGATCAAACATTTTCTCTTGTTTTAGCACACTTTAGTATTGACAATTTTTAAAAAAGCTTACTAAATTTCTCTTGCATAAAAATATTGTCAAAGGAAACAAATCTGCTGTCATCATTCAAGCATCTTGAACTAGAACTACAGCTGCCCCATACCCTGTTACTAGCCAAGCAGAGAGACAACTGCCTCTCAAATGCACGTCAGAGCTCAGCACCTAGGGATAAACTAAACCACGTGGATTCAGAGATGGCTTTTGTTATGCACCAAAATTATCTTCTCATTAGGTATTTGTCCTTCTCTCTGAAATTACGCATGCCTCTACACAGCATTAAAAAGCTGTCACGATACTATTCCCTGTTTACCTTTACTGCCGCAGTTTCAAGGAGTGCCTTTAGTTTCTCCACTGCATGTATGTCTCGGCATGACTAGGCAGCTGTCAGTTTGCATCCAGTTTTCAGGTATTCGACAAATCATTCCTAAGAGCAATGAAATGTCATTGCTTCACAGGGCCTAACGGAACAAGCAGCACTGAGAAGATAATGCGAGTTAGTGAGAAACACATACACATCCGGTATGAAGAAGACACTGGTGAGAACAACATCGCATTACTACAACTCCAAGAGCATATTGAATGCAACAACCACCAGCTTCCTGTATGCATCCCTGAAAGAGACTTTGCAGAACACATTTTGATTCCAAAACTGGCTGGTACAGTCAGTGGCTGGAGAATGGAAGGTGATGACCTTCAAGGTGAGGAGTTGCAAGTTTCATACCTTCCTGCTGAGGACTGCAAACAAATACTCAACGTAAGCCTCACAAACAGGCAGTTCTGTGGACACCTCCAGGAGGCTGTAGACAAACGACTGGCTGGAGGAAGCTTTTTGGCTACCGAGTATAAGGGCACTTGGTTTCTGACTGGTATCCTGGGATCTTGGCCGCTAGAAGACACTGACTGGGAAACATTTCTATTCACTAACGCCGCGAGGTATATGATATGGCTTAAACAAAAAATTAAATAAGACACAAACACAACCAACCCTCCAGTACCGAACCCCTCCCAATTACTGCAAGGAAACATGTGGATGCAGCCAGTACACCCATTTGACTCTCTGTCACAATCTGCAGCAACGGAAGTTGCAACGATGATATGTATTATAACTCCAATTCATATAGAAAAGCCCCTTTGTGTTTCCTCCTTCTGTTGACACACAGTACTGTCATGATGCAGTAAACTTAGTTATTTTACTAAAAAGTTTCCTAGAATTGTTAATCGTAAAACTCAAAAAGCGTTAATGTTTTTCTGGGATTTTAAATGTTGCTAGAAGGAAATTAGTCTTTTTAATTCTTGTTGCCCTGAGGTTTGATTCAGCAAACGCATATTCTTATTTCGGCATCCATACAAGTAAAACTTACAAAGACCAGGGGAACTCCAAGCCTTTAAATGCCTATGTTGATGTAGACTTGACACTCTCACACTAAAAAATGCTTCCCCTCATACATGGTACCTGTATTTTCCCTTATGAATCATGTCCACGCCAGTCAGTGGGTAAAATAAAATCCAACTCTCAAAGAAGGGAAAAAAAAAAAAAAAAGAAGTTTTATTTCCTTTAAAAAATAATTTTAAAACTCAAAATCTACCACCCCATGGACAAAGTTACGTTATGCCACTCCCAAACAAACAAACGAAACCCCCAAGATAGTAATGCTTAAAATAATGGATCCAGTGGCAGTGTTTTCCCCAGATGCAGAATAAAACAGAGTATGGATATGTTACTTAGATAAGCTTCTGTTCATCATACAAAAATGAAACAAAATATTACCAGAATTAAAAAAAAAAAAATCTGTGGGCCCTTACAGACAAAACCCCCACATTTACTTGAACCCGTAACTATCACTGACACAGTAAAGCTTTTGGTGTCACCCATTTCTCTAGTTTTTAGAGAAGGATTGAAGAGATTATTTAATACCAGCAGGATTATTGAAGAGACTTAAAAAAAATGGAAACCATGAAAGAAAATATCATTTCCACTCTGAAGAATGGATTAACACAAGAAACAAAGGATGATACTTCTTCTCTCTGAAAGGTAAATGCAGAAATAGCAACACAAGGTACTTTATAAAAGCTTTTAAGTACTCTGGAATGCTTTGCTTTATTTCCTCATGAAATACTTTGAATGATCTAGAAAGCCTGTGGAAACTATAATTGAAAAGTTAGCATTTCATTCCAATGCACTTTGTAACACTGGCAGCCTTGGTCATTCTGGGAAAGGAGCCACAAACAGTTCCTAGTATTCCAGTCTTGGACACGAACCAGGTCATTTACAATGTTCTCAGGGCAATTAGGAGCAGCTCCAGTGGGTGAGCCGAGTATCTGAAAAGCACTTGCATGGAGAAGACAATACTCAACACACTGTTGATAGCGGAGGAAATGGGTTCTGCTTACTGACCACAAGCTTCTGATGCTGATGGGATATGTAGCCTTTAATGAGACCCTGGCAGAAGGAGAAAAAGACAGCGTTAGTACTGGAAGCTGGTAACACAATGCCTATTACCTCAGCTGTCTTCAGACTACGTCAAGCAAAGCTACTTGTGTGTACTCCTCGCTGCACTACTGTACGTAATATCTATAAGGATCCAGTTTCTGCAAGTGGGTCACCTCACCGAGTAAGCAGGAAGTTGGAAGTGTAACCGTGTTTGCGTACTCCCGGTGCTGTCAGACTGAGAGCCTGTTGCCAGGGCCCCCTACTGGTCTGCTCATGTTTCCGTGAAGAGACGGAGCTCTACAGAAGTGTTTCTAAATTTACTCTTGCTCTCTTTAAAATTCGGATTTTAATTAACCACTATTCCAAACCTAATAAACTAAATGACATAGTATTTCCTTTTCAGATATAGTGTTATAACACTGAAAGAAATCTTCCAGTGACCTAATCCCACCTTCCATTACTCCCAGATCACACAAAACAATGTTTCAGAAACAGAGAAGTGGTTCCTTTTCTTGCCAACACTGCAATGCTGCTCCAAACCCTCTGATTTATTAGAAATCTCTTGATTTCAAGCCTTTACCTGTTCATGAGTAGTTGAGATCCACTTAGAGTAAAAGACAAAATGTGAAACAAAACGAAAGAAATCTAGTTTTAATATTTTCCAATATTAGAATGTCAAGAGTGTCCTACTTCAAATGCAGAACAAATCTTTTTTGGACCCAGTTACAATTTTTGTGTTTTTAAACCAGTACTTATGCATATATAGAAATGTCAGTACTGGATTTGTAATGTAAAATTCAACTTCAATTTTAACCGATTCCTGCAGAAGAGGCAGGAACTAGAGCATGTCCTCAGGGCAAATAAAGACATTTCACTTCAGGCACAAGTGAATAAACCTTTTTACACAATAAAATCTGGGATTACTGATATGCTTTTGGTAAGAAACTTTCACTCTCTACCTAATATTTTTTACTGTATGAAGTCTGGATGGACCAGACAAGTGTTCAGCACATACCATATATATAAGGTTAGCTAAAATGCACTGGACTTCATCAATATCAACATCATCTACTTGCATGAATTTCAGGGCAAACAGAAAGGCATCTAGAGATAGTTGATGGGTTTTGAGTAGTAAATATCTGAAAGAAACAACAGGAAAAAAAAATCTGTTATGGAAAAACAAACACTCAAAAATTCTGGTGCTTAGAAAAATGGCCTTTCTACAATAAATTCACTTTAACAGGAATTCAGCTCTGAGAGAGAATTAAGAAGCATATAATTTATAGGTGAAACCATATTAAATCTGCGTTTGCTACAGCACAGATTTTGTTATGCTTACACTTTCTTGAAGAGATTTCTGTACGTGATGATTTTCAGCTTCTCAAGGATAAGAAAGATTCCACATCGAATAAAGAAGGTCTCATGCTTTGTTAGAGCATCATTCAGTAGAAGAAGGTTGCCTTCACTACAGGATGAAGAAATGAAAACATGAGAAGGTCTCACAAAAGGAGAAAGGAAATTGTCTGACTTCATAGGAATATCCCTCCCCTGCCTTCCTCAGTCATCCCAAAGAAACACCTTTTACTTAATACTTTTTGAACACACAACACAATAAAACAAGCATCATACCTCACAGCCTTTGTTACTTCAGCAAACTGCATAAGGTCATACTTTTTTAAGAGCTGAATTGTTGGCATATGGCCCTGAAAAATAAATGGTTTCCAAGTTTTCCAGGGTAAAGTCAAATGCATTTTAAATGTAATCTAGTAAGCTAAAAAAAAAAATTTTGTTAGAGAAAAAGATAAATGTTTAACCACTTCTTTTTTTTCCTACTGAACAAGAGGTGAATAAAAGTGTTTGTAAGACAATCCCTTTGCCCCCACCAAACATCTTGTAGCTCAACTCACAATAACTACCTACATATCATGGTTTAGGGAGTCTTCATATTTCTTGATGTTGGGGAACAGTTACCAAACTTGTAAAATCAAGATCCTGTGACATGAGGCTTAGGGAGATTCAAATTATATGTCATGGCTGTACGATCTAATCTGTAAACAGAAGAACTGCAGGAATCCCAAGCATTACTAATAATACAAGCAGTGCTTCAGCACTGTCAAGTGCTGACTCAATCTGTACCAGATTTTTTCTTCACTATGCCTCTGTGCAGAAATAAAAATGTCCTCTCAAAAAAAAAAAAAAACCCAACAAAAAAACCACCCAAAAATAAAGCGAGGACGTTTAATTTTAAAGAAACAAAATTAATTCTTATTGCTAGATCAGGTAAGACCTAACCACCTATCCTATCAAAAAGAAACATTGTTTTTTCTCCCCCTGCACAGCAGGGATCAGGTTGCACACTGACTTGGGTCAGACTTTAAATTTAGTTACCATCATGCTATACTGTTGGTAACTCTTCTCCTGGTTGGAGGATTAGCTAAGAGCAGAACTCAGCTGCATGTTTACTGAGAGCTGCTAGGAATAAAAAAAAAAAAAACATCCAAGCTATTTTGGTACAGTTTAAGGTTAGTGTTAATGTTTGGGCTCTGATTAAAAAAAGCAACTGTAAAAACAATGACCTTTATCTAGTTTCTTTAGTGCCTCTTGTACACTAGACTTGCTCCAGAAAAGCCACAGTAATTCTAGGCACTAACGGACCCACCAGCTTAAGGCACCCAGTCAGAACTGGGACAAAGTTTTTAGGAAGACTGTTAGTTTTCCTTTATCAACCCTACCATTGATAGATCTGAAAACAACTAGTAAGAAAGTCAATAACTAAAACATGAAAAACAGAAGGCAACTATCATACCCACTGTGCTCCCCTTTACCCAGCTGCCACTGCAATGGACTGGAAAGGGAGCACTGAATGGAAAAGGGAGGATTGTCAGAAACAGGCTGGGGCAAAGGCGGGAGATGGTAACTCACAGAAGCAGGTGGTAACAACATTCTCCATGGGTAACTTTGGTAATAGGGTCAGGAACAGGAAACTCTAAAATCTAGTTCTTGTCTCCTCAATTACACTGACTTAATTGTTAGCATAATCCCAGTCACTCAGAGATACACAAGTGCTAGCACAGCACATGGGAAAGCACAGGAATAAGAAGCAGAGATGTGCTTAATTTTTTTTAATGATCAAAGAGTAACCAGTCTTCATTGATTTGTTCAAAACCAAAATGCTCTATTTCATGACCCTTCTCACATGCCTCAAATGGGCAAATGCACAAGGTGCAAACAGAAAACCCAAAGACAGGAATCCTTTCTCTCCCGTGGCAAAGCCCCCTCAACAGTCTTCAGCCATCCATTTGCACATCCTCCTTCCCTTCAACAGCTGAAAGAAGCAGACAGGTTTGTACTGGTGAGTCCACACCCTCCCTGGCCCATCTGTGCAGTTGATCACCAGACAGGCACTCTGTTACATGACATCAGTTACACTGTTAAGTGCTGCTCCAAAGAGCTCAAAGCTGTCTTTGGTACAGAAGGAACCTCCAGTTGCAACTTTAGGAGGGGTGCGAAGCAGGTAGGGGGAAAGGAGGGTGGGGTTTTCCTTTGGTTCCTCCCCTCCCCTCTTTCTCCTTTCCTGTGTTGCTACAAATGACAATTCAACATCATCTGTCCTCACACAACGAAGTGTGCATATGCTGGCTCTTATCGGGGTCAGGCACAGACAGCCTCTGAATTCCAGTAAGGGAAAAACAAACAAAAATTATTTAGAAGAGTAGCATCTACTCACCAACAACATTTTTACTGGCAGCAGGTAGATTAAAATCATTCTTTTGTTCTTCTGGCTTGAGCGGTGACAGTGCTCAAAGGCAAATGACAGATACTCTTCAGCTGCAGACACAAATATAAGTGTCAGTTGCATGATAAAAACTGTAACCCAAATTTTGTGTTCAATGTCCACCTCTAGCTTGAACACATGATATTTGAAATTATATTAAAAAGAATAATACCAATCAAAATACATTGAGAAAAATGCTGTAAGAACTATTGGAGATTCATATAAAACACAAAGTATGACCAGAAAAGTAAGCCCTCCTTCAGAAATTCAAAGAAAACTTGTCAAGGCCTGGATGTCAGAGATAACAGTTACAAGCAATATTGGAATTTTCAGCTCATTTCAGAAATATTATTGTGCTGCTATTATAGGAAGGGAGAATCTCAAGAAGGGCTGATGAAACAGAACTCTTATTTTCTAAATGTACAGATTAGGTTCTTCCAGAGGATGTAAGCTGCATGCAATGCACACATCTGCTGAGCAGCAGAAATGTGCCAGTGAGATCACACAGCGTGACAAGATGAAAATCTCTCATCATTTTTCACTGAGTGAGAAAAATGACAAGCCTGAAAGGCAGAAGACACTGTTTAGAGTAACAAAACTGGCTCCAGAATAGGTTTTGGTCAGGAGCTTAGGTTAGCAATAACAGCTGCATACCTTAGCTTTAGAAGCACTTCTATTAGTGAATAAGAAATCTCAGAAATGCAGTTTCTACATCTTCAAAATCAATGCACTGAGAAACTAATTCTATAGTATAGTTTGGTGAAGATTTCCTACACAGCATACAGCAACTTGAAGAGGACAAAGTCAGTAGCAAAGCCTGCTTTGTGAAACCTTTTACAAACCTATTTTTTTTTGATGCTCATACATTTTATTATGCATGCACACAATGGATAAGATTACACAGAATTTCACTGACACAAGTATTTTAAAACTGGGCATACACTACAATTAGAAGTGTCATGTAATCTCATCTCTGATCTGACTCAGCCTGTGGGCCTTGGATCTTTCAGCACTACTTTTCCTTTGATCAATGCAAACACAATTGCACCTTTTACACACATTTTGAGTCACATACACACACACCATCAGCCAGATTTCACACCAAGCAGCAAGACTTTAAATCTGTCTTACTGTCACACAGTACCTTGCTTAAAGTCACTGTCAAACATGGCTTTGCGTCCAACATAGTATCTGTATGTAACTCGCTGTGCCATACTATACTCATCCTTCAGATTTGAGCTGTCAATTGCTCTAATTAAGGGCTTACATAGATGGAGCTTGTTGATCTGTTAAAAAAAAATACTGTGTTTTACTGAGAGAGTGTAGATACATAGTATCATATAAAAAAGGGTGGGCTTAACTTAGAATATGACATACAAAAGACAGCTTACTACACTTGAAACCTACCTTAAAATAAATTTTAAACAGTTGATTCACGAGAAACAACATGCCCCACTTTTTGGAATCTTCAATGCCTGCTCGACTGTTGTAAGAAAACAAAACAAACCAAAACTACTAGTACTGAACATTGTAAGAAAATAATGACTTTGTCCTTATAGTAAATTCTTTCTATAGATATTTTATGGATTTTTTAGGGTAAAAATAGGTGTCTGAAAATAGAAGTCAAGGCCAAACTCCTTGTTTGCTAAATCATAACAGCACTGTCAAAACAGAACATGTGTTTCCCTTTTCAATTTTAAACAGATCTACTACATTTCTTCTCAACATAATGAAAAGATCTCATGCAAAATATTATTCATCTGCATCAGGGTCCTCACTCCAGTCTGCAGGTAACACACACACTAGCGTAGCAGTTGCTTATAATATTCAAGGTGAAAGAAAGGTAGGAAAAAAAAAAAAAAATCATTTTACCCACTTCAGAAGTGTTCGAATTGCTAAGACTGGAAACCAGAGAGTCATCTCTTTACCATCTAATCATAATGAAGCAAACTTCACAACTGAACAGGGCACAAAAGTGTTAATGATCTTTCCTGAGAGACCGAGACAAGTCCCTCCCAACAACATCTGCTAGGAATGTTAAACCTAAAGGGAGGCCTCTCCAGCTGTAGTTAATAGTCAAGAGAGAACAGGCTATAAATGAGAGGAAATGAGCCTCAGAAGTGTTTGTTCTTACCCAGATATGGTCTTAGTAAGTGGAAAAATCTTATGTAAAGTTCATTAAGTTCTTAACAATGCAATAGTGTGAGTTCTACAGAGGATCTTCCACTTACGTGTCACTGGCACAGACTCGAAAACAGCTCATCAGCAGTTCTGCTGCTTTTTCCAACATGTCGCCAACTTTGCTTTTCCCTTTCTTCACCAGCTGTTGATCTGCCTATCATTACACAGCAAGAAACAATTTCTAATTCTACATGCTGGTTCACTGGGTTGCAAACAGTTTAGTTCCTTAATATGGCATTTTATAAAGTCTTACAGCAATATACTTGTCATGCCTGCTACCCTCCAAATCCAGAAGGTAGTCAAGCTCACAGAATAAAAGAAAACACTCAGAGAGGCTCCTAAACATATACCAAACCTAATGCCTAGGAGGACAGTCCTTTGAAAACAGCACTGGCTGCTATTACCTTCAGCATTGCTAAGCTTAATGCAACTCTCAGAAATCTAAATTCAGGATCATCGCAGCATCTGATAGCATTAACACTTCAACTCAAGTTTTCAAAGACCAAGAGTCTGGCAAAAAAAAAACCACCTTTTGAACAAAAGCAAACTAAAATGTTTCCTCAGTTATGGAGTTTGGGTTTTAGAACTTGTAATTAAGCTTCTCTCCACAGTCACAAGGGCTAGATCTTATTCCTAAACTATACTCAACATATTCTAGTAGTAACACACACCGTCAGGACCTGGGATTTTCAGAAATGGAAAACACATGTTATAGCAATAAGAGAAAAAAAAATCAGTTGCCAACACATGGGATTAATGCAGAACTTAAACAACAAAGGAGAGTGGGGGAAGAAATAGCAAGTAGATAGTTACAATGTGCTTTCTAAAAAGTTCTGTTATAATGCTTTCATTCTCACTAGCTGAAACTTAAGGAAAAATAAATGGAAAAGCATCCTTTGCTGCAGAAGTCTTCTCTGTATCCACATCCTTTGAACATATGAAGGTTAGAACACAGAGTTCAAAAGCTTCCAACACAACTGATCCTGCTTTCCCCTTTCTCATGCATCTCAAATATACAAATTTGCCCCATTCAGAGTGAGAATCAAGATTAGTTACAGAGCAGGCACACACAGACAAAATACATTCTCCGTGCAAGCATGCCAAAAGAGTTGTTTTGTGGGTGGGTGGGCATAATGAAGTGCTGAGGACAAACACTGAAAATACTGGATATTGTCAAACTCTAACCTAACTTGAACTCTAGCTTCATCTCTTCACGTAAAGTGACTAAGAAGCAAGACCCTGCCACTTTCCTTGGCCTAGCACTTCTCATTAGATCCCTACACAAGCTACTTCAATTCACGAGCCTGAGAAAAATAATGTAAATATGTTTTGTTTTGTTTTCTGCTTGTCAGCAGTTGTATGGGCTCAGCAAGAGCTCCAATGAGCATCAAAAGCAGTATGCACAACTGGAAGAGGAGAAAGGCAGAAACTTCCCTTTTCAGATGTGGTAAGCGGTTAGATTGCTCTGTTGTCTGGAATATCTCCACTCTTATAAACACTCCACTAAATCCCAAGGATAACACATGGAAATAGTGAGCTGTGCCACCATGCTGCTCTATAAAGACAGTACTTAATCACTCCATATACTCTAAGCAACAGCTGTGAGTTGTGTGCAGGTCCTCAGAACTTCTCAAGTTGCAAATGGGAGGTGGGCAGACTCAGCAACTTAGTTTTTCTAAAGGACTGGATGCATTTAGTATGTCAACAAAATCCTAAACAAGAAGTGAAACAGTACCAAGCAAAACTAGGCTATGTAATAAAGTCTAAAATATTTCCACCATGGGAACTCCTAACAGATAAAAGTAATGAGGCTGTTAATCAGGTCTACTTACATTATTAGCAAAAATTCGAAGATCGAGGGCTACAGCATACATAATAGGTAAAGCCCTGGAAAAGTAAAACAAACATAGTAGACTTAGTGTGTGCAAATTATGCAATAAGTAAGACATGAGACACAAGCATTATTTTTTTTTGCTAGTTGGTCATAGAAGTAGAAAAGTATATATTAATCTTTATTTAAAGATCAATACATTTTTTAAAAGGAAAGATCTTCAAGATCTCAGCATTTCAGAAATCCTACGCTGGAGGAAGAATGCATTCAGAAACATATTTTACAGTGGCTTTAATAAAATACCTTCTCACCTTGACCAAATTCTTCACATATTTACTCATGGACCATGCTACATAATTAAGCTTAAATGTTTAGTTTTCATATTTTTGGATCAAAAAACCCAAACAGGCAGCAAAAAAAAAAATGGACTGCATTTAAGTATTGCTGGGGATAAATAAAAACTGTAGGCATAATTTTAGTTTGACTACTATGGTATTATGATAGTGAAAGATGCTAGCAGCTCTCTGTGATGTACTCACCAGTTTTCCTCTTTATGTGCCTGAAATGCTCGCAGGAAAGATGTACTGCATTTAGGAGAACTTAAAATGCTATTAAATAAAGCACAGATATAAAAACCTGCAGTTGTATGGTACCACATATCACTACATAAAGGGGCAGAAACCAACGAAGGAGCAAGTAGATGAGGAATCAAGATGCAAAGACACAGTAGGGAAGAACACAAGCATGGCCACACACTCCTTGGCGTGGCAGCAGCTGTGAAGAAACATTGGTAACTGAGAGATAAGATAGCAGCTTGCTTTATCAGTATCTTTCCCTCCAGCCAAGTACAAACTGGGATGTATATTAACGATCTGAGGGTCTCCCATACTCTCTAAGAAATTAATTTTCTATTTTACAGCCAAGTGACAGATTCCTTCTTAGTCCTACAGAAAGCTGAAAGAAAAATCTATTTGTATTTCCTTGCTTAAGAACCTAAATAGCTGAAGTGTATTTGGAAGCAGACCACATTCTAGTAAATTTTTAAAGGGGTAAAGATAAGTTATTCTACAAGAAGACATATAGTTAATCCAAAAACAACAGACAAGATTTATGGAAAAGGATATTGGACGATAACTGTTTGGCATTTATATGCTTCTATAAAGTCATGGTTTCCAACAGCGTAAGTACACCTGTCAAAGGAAAATATCATATACATAAGACAAGTATTTCCTTTGTCTTTTAACAGACATAGAGCTTTACAGTTTATTTAAAAGAGAAATACGATTAGAAATGTTCCTAACAAAATGGAACAAGTATTTTAACACAGCACTAAGCTTAACTGTAGAAAGCTGATCCGAGAGAAGAATCGGGATTTGTTTGTATAATGTGTACAGTACCAACTGTAATATGCTAATGCTTACTGAAACTGCCACCAAGATTAGCATAGATTTAAAAAATTCCAAGATGTTGAAAGCGAACTAAAGACTGTGTTAATGCAGATTTTTTAAAAATAAAAGACTCACAGAATTACTTAGGTCCTGAAGCTGTCTTAGGAGTACTTTTAAGACTATAATTCCCCTTTAAAAATATTTATTTCACTCTAAATTCTTGTGTCGCTATTAAACACAGAGCAAAGGAAACAGCAAGCATCAAAACCAAAGCTGTGTCAATGGCTGTATGCACATGACTGCCAGGTACATAAGGCAAACTTTATACGGAGATGAAAGAGGTCGTCTTTATTTCCTGCAGTTCTAGCATTATTTATAAGAGTAATGAATATCAAGTTCTTAGATGTAAGCCCTTTAAAATAACTAAGTAAACTTAAGGATATCTTTCCCCATCCCTGCTGGATGCCTCACAACTGACTTTACGTTCCTGGTCCATCTTTACCTCAAGTGGGCTGCAAACATTTCATCATATGGTGGTTCCAAAACTTGCTGACACTTCTCCTCTGGAGATGGAAGCTAAGTATAGAATAAATCAACAAAACAATAAAGGAACATCCAACACACCAGAAACAGAACATCATATGGATATTTTGTCACGGTAATTTTATGCATATGTGCCTTTGCCATCCATCAGAACTTTAAGTTATATTAATAACCACATCCAGTGTAATGAATTGCCAGTGTGCATTCTGTCTTTAGAACCTGATTAGAGCTAGCCTTAAATAAAAGCACCCAAAATGCACAGAGCACAAACACTGGAGCCTTGCTACCCACTGGTTGTCCCTTTATAGTTACTTCCACTGTGCCTTGTTACTAACTAATGTAAACCTGGCCAGGAGGGACTTCCCAGAAAACAATTTGAAGTGGAACACAAAAAGCCACCCAGGAAAAAAAAAACAGGAAATACATTATATCCTTGTAAGAAGAAAAGGGAAACAGACCTACAAGGGAATCTTGCTCTGGCCTGTGAAACAGATTCCTGAGGTTTATCTCCAATTGAAAATAATCCATATAGAGAGCTAGGAAAACTGAAAGCAAAACAAAAGAAAGGCCAAAAACAGATTCTCACCTGCAGCCTTGGGTTTGCAACATGTGGATGTTTAAATGATACCAATTCTGCACAAAATTGTCCATCTCTACTGTCAATGGCTTCTTGCACCTACCAAATAAAAACAGCCACCTTACAGAATAACATCCAGTCACAGCCATCCAACTTATTTACACGACTACAGAAGCCACTTTCTCGTTACCTCTGTTAATCCACATCAATATCAACCCAAATGTGATTTTTTTCAAGGTTTAAAACTGAATGAATCAATATTGTAGTCTCAGTACACCTGTTTTTTAAAAAAGTATCAAGGAGAAGGTAGGGTGAACACTATTGTGTTTTTTTCCTTATTTGTAAGATAAAAGCAAACCAGAGAATCCCCAGACAACTTACATGGGTTTAACATTGTAAAACAGCAGTTGTGAGCCAGATTTGGTTAAGCTTTTTAAAATTCCAGTTGGACTTATGGGTACCAAACATATATGTGAAAGTATAAGCAATCTTTGAGCAACGCTTAAAAATGAAGACAGGTAGATTAAACGAGATTAAACACGTCGCTATCATTCCAAAGGCAACATCTGATACTAGACTAGCATCTGCATAGAATACTTCCGAAACCTGGCATGACTGTAAATGTTATATCCTGGGGGAGAACGTTTAATTCTGCTTCCTGCTACAGATAACTGCTTGCAAAAAAGAGTCTGTCTGAGCAGCTTATTGTGACATCAAGCAGGAAATTTCTTCAGTTGTAGAAGTAGTTTTAGATATTACATTTAAAAAGTTCCTTTCCCACTGCTTGTGCTTTGTTTGTCATATTTTTGTGTCCTGATAGGGGGAAAAAAAATAATCTTTTTGCTGTATGGAAAGCTCATACCAAATGGGAAAAAATAGAGAGTAAAATAGCAAGGGCTATTTTAGCAAAAGAGGGAAAATTAACTGCTTAAACTCTTCAAAGGTTGGTGGTTTTTTTCAAGTCAAGGAGAGGTAATTTTGTATTTTTGAAGTAGTTTTTGTTATTAAATGTTAAACAGACTGTCAACTGGAGAAGATACCGGCTTTTCAGAGCAGATCACTGTCCTGACAGATCTCAGCCGCTCCATTTTTGAGACTAAAGCCCAAACAATTATTCTCTTTTTGTACCCTTCTCTCAATTGACTTGATTGATCTTGACTGAAGCAAGTAAGATAACAACGATGAAAATATGATGGTTAGGAAACAAACAGTAAGAGTGGTCACACTAAAAGCTTGATACTGAAAGTTCAGCCCAGCTGGTATCCTTGTGACCCGGCTCCTGTCCCTCCATCCTTCACGCCATACACACTGTGTCTCTGCTTTTCTGTACTTTTAAAATCTCTGCATTTCTTGAATCCCTGAGCTGCATTTGTTACTGCACGCACACACAATCCCATAGTTCTTATGGATAAATTACTTCACTACCCATTGTAGTTTTTAAAAATTACAGGAATACATCCTTGGCACACAGCCAGGATAGTTCACAGAATCATACAATAGTTAGGGTTGGAAGGGTCACAGAATAAAATAGTTAGGGTTGGTTAAAGGTCATCCAGTCCAACCCCCCTGCAGGAAGCAGGGACATCTCCAACCAGATCAGGTTGCTCAGAGCCCCATCCAACCTGGCCTTGAACGTTTCCAGGGATGGGGCATCCAGCACCTCTCTGGGCAACCTGTTCCAGTGTTCCACCACCATCACTGTAAAAGTTTTTTCCTTATTACCAGTCTGAATCTAGCTTCCTCTATTTTAAAATCATTACCCCTTGTCCTATCACAACAAGCCCTGCAAAAAAGTTTCTCCCCATCTTTCTTATAAACTCCCTTTTAGGTACTGGAAGGTGGCTATAAGGTCTCCCCAGAGCCTTCTCTTCTCCACAGTGAACAGCCTCAGTCAATAGAGACTTGAAAAAGTATATTTCTTTACCACATCACACATTCTAGGTTGATTTATTTCTTAAACGAGGTAACATGTTTACACCAAAGAAAAATACAGCCATGTACATTAACAGTGCCCACAAATTAAAAAAAAAAAAACTTGCTTACTTGCTGCAAATACTGATTTATGGTGATGTGTGCCATTAAAACATAAGTAGAAGAGGCAAGAGTCCCAAAGAAAACGCGGTTGGATCACATTCTGCAAAACGAACAGGCGTTTAAGAGAACAGCAAAGCGACAGTATCCCCCACGCATCCCCTCCTCCCTCTGAGGAAAGGCGGGATGACTTTATCCCCCCTCCGGCCGGTGGGCCCGGGGTGCGGGGATGCAGCCGCGGCGGAAGCAGGGCCGAGCACAAACACCAAGCCGCCCGCCCGGGGGAAACTCCGTGCGGAGGAGAAACCCTGGAGCAAAGGCCCCGAGGCGGGTGGAGCGCCCTGGGAGCCCGCGGGCACCGACACGGGCGGGCGTGGACGTCAGACGGGGCAGGAGCACGGCGGCGGGGCGCCGCTGCGCGCAGGGACTCCCGCCCGCGCCTCCCCCGCACCCCCACCGTGCCCCTCGGCGGCCCCTCCGCCCCTCACCCCCGGACAGCCCAGGCCCCATCGTGAGCCCACCCTCAAGCCACGGCGCGGCACTTCCGGCAGTCCGCGGCACTTCCGGTAATTTCCGCCGCACTTCCGGTACCCGGCAAGGCACGGCCGCCAAGCGGCGCGCGCACGCGCCCCACGCCCGAGAGGCAGTGGGAAAGACGCGGCGGCTCACGTGACGCGCTCCCGCCGCTACCTCCGCAACCGCAACCTCTGGTGCCGTGCCGCGCCCCTCCTCCACCCACAGCGGCGCACCGGGAGGCGTGGCTTTGCGCCTGTAGCCAATGGGAAAGGGCAATGGGCGGGGCCGAGGGCGCGCGTCAGCGATAAACCTCGTGCGCCAGGGCGTGCTGCACGTTCGTGGGTGGCCGTCAGCTGAGCTTGGCGGTGGCCGCGCGGAAGCGGTCGCTCTCGCGCGCCCTATAAAGGAGGCGGGCGGTGGCCTCAGTCAGCTCCGGGCCCTCGCTGACGGGAATCCTGTGCCGCTTCCCCGGGAAGAGCGCCCGGGCTTGGCCGCCGTCTCCCTGCCGTGACGGCTAACGCTGCGCTCTTGGCCCGCGAGCAGCGCTGGGGAGCCTCTGTGAACTTGGCGTTCAGAAAGTTAAATCAAGCGTTTGACTCTTTAAACCATTGCTCTTGGGGCACTAGTGCGAAGCGCGCATACTCAATGCCCGGGCAGGCGTGAGGCCCCAGCGTGCCTCGGCCGGGGTGGGGGTCTCCAGTGAACGGGAGGTGGGCAGCCTCTCGGGGCTGGTAGCTCTTCTGGGTGAGAGGTCACGGCAGAAAGCGCCGCTGCTCCTTGGCTTCTGCTCCCGCTGGCCCTTGCCGTGGGCACCAGCAAACGGAGCCAGGCGAGGCGATGGCGGGGAGCCGCTGCCACCGCTCGCTCTGCCCGGCGGGGGGGTTGCCCCGGCTGCCGGCGTTCGCGGGAGCCATCTTGTGAGCGGGGTTGGCGCTGCCCGCACGCTAGGGCCGACCCGCAGCCGGGCACAGACTCGGAACCCGGACCCAGGCTGAGCGACGCCAACGGCGAGCCCCGGGGAGGGTGGAGGCGGGCGGCTGTGGTTGACTCCCGGCCCGGCGGCACTTGGCAGCCACCCGCGGGCAGGGCCGGGAAGCCGGCGCGGTGGGGGAGGGTGGCTGGGTGGCGGAGGAGGAGGAGGAGGAGGAGGAGGGGAGCGGAGGCGGGGACCAGCCGGCCCAGCCCAGCGCCTTGCCCCGGCCGGAGACGGCGCCCGGGGCGGAGATGGCGGACGAGCCCCAGAAGAAGCCGCACTTGTCGGCCTTGGTGGGACACACCAACGGGCTCACCAAGCCCGCCTCGCTCGCCGCCGCCACCCGCGCCGGGGGAGGAGGGGGAGGCGCCACCGCCTCCTCCAAGAAACTCGTGATCAAGAACTTCAGAGGTGGGTGCGGGGCGGGCCGGGCCCTCCGCCCCGGCAGGTGCGCCTGGCCCCGCCGCCCGGCCCCCTCCCGACCTTTGTTTACCGCGGGCCCGGCCGCTCCCCGCCCCTTCCCCGCAGCCGGTAGCCAGCGGCCGGGCCGGGTCGGGCCGGCGGCGGGGGGGCTCCGGCGCTGTCACCCGCCCTGTCGCCTTATCTGGGCGAGGGGAGGCTGCCGGCGGGCTGATAACCCTCCCCGCTGCTCTCACCGCCTCGGTTTAAGGGCTTACGGGGACACGCGTGGGGCTCCGTGCGTGGGGGCAGCGGGAGGAGCAGCGCAGCGGCGGCTTGCGCCCTGTGGGAAGTGGGCAGAAAGCCACCTTAGTGTCAAAACTGATTACAGCCAGGCGAGGGTTACCTCGCTAAAAAAAACGGCGGGAGAAGCGGGCGGGGGCGGGGAAGGGGGCGAGTAAAACACCACCGGCCCCGAGGCCGCCGGCCGGCGGGGCCGCAGTCACGGTACCGGCACGGCCAGAGCCCGGCAGGGTCCGGGCGCTGCGGCCCCGGAGGCGAATGCCCCGTGCAAAGGTTTCGTCGCCTTGGGTGGAGTTAGTGACCCCCTCCTGGTGCCAAACTGAAACGATCAAGCACGACATGGCTTGGCAGAATTTAATGAAACGGGGTGAGAAGGGTTCGTACAGACTCCCATCGGGCGGCTGGTTTTCAACTAACTGTGTCTTCCTTCACAGAAAGACCCAAACTACCAGATAATTATACTCAGGACACCTGGCAGAAACTTCATGAAGCGGTGGGAGCCATACAGAGTAGCATTTCTATTAAATACAACCTTGAAGAGCTCTACCAGGTAAGGCATGTAGGGGTTTTTGGTTTGGGTTTTTTTTTCAGTTTAACAGTAGGAAAATTAACTGCTTAGGGACTTTTCACAGACCTTTTTCACCTATTTAACATAATACCTTTTGATTTGTTAAAAGATGATGATGTTTTCTGAACTGTTCACTCCGTACTCTGTTTCTAGTCAGTTTGCAATTTTATATAGGAGTTCCTTGTAGAGTTACCAGGATCTGGGCCCATGAAAAAGCAGTTTATGTTAGGAGACACAGAAAGCTGTGCCTGGGCAGGGTTGGGATTTAAGTCTCGATCTCTCCAATACAGTGCCTAGCCAAGATGCCGAGAACTGGATGTTACTCTCACTGGATTGTTTGGATACGTATTTTATGATGATTTCTCTTTTGTACATGCTTGATGTCTTGTGAATAGTAGTGTTGAAATATTTGTTATTATTAGGTAATCACAATTAGACTTCAATATCAGAACCCTTTGGGGAATTAAAAAGGAATCTTGATTGAGCAGGCAACAAACTTTCAGTTTACCTGTGGTGCAGATTACTGTTACATTTTCATAACAATTGAGATATTAATTTTTTTAATTAAAATGGTGAAAAGGTATTTCTGGACTACTGGAGCAGGGCTTAGGAAGGGTAAAAGAGATAAATACTCGTGAGCCACTTCTTTCTACTTTCTCCATTTATATATGGTTTTGTTCTATATTATTTTAAATGCATGTACTTTGAGGTACTTAACTGAAGTAGTAATTTTTTATAGTGATCATGGTATTAAAAGTTACTGATGCTAAGTTGTGCTACATAGCTTAAATTAGTTATGAGTTTTCTGGGGGTGCAGGTGTTTGATCTGCAGATGTGGATCTCATTGCCAGATCAGGACTCAAGACATTATGATGCTCACAGAAATTATTCTGAATGTTCAGCTAAGGCAGGTTTGATGTGGTCTGCAAAGTGCAGACTGTGAGAGAAGAGAAAGCCAGCAATCCCTATTGGGTCCATGCTCAAGAAAATCGGGATGAATTTGAGAGCTGACTATACTTTTCTCTGTGATTAGTGAGGATATATAATATTTGGGTCTAAAATGACTGATTATGTAAATACATATTCACTTAAGATAATTTATTCCCTTTAAGTAGATAATTTGATTGTGATATATTCATCTATTAATACTTGCAGGTTTGCAGAGTTCGAATTACATAACAACATTTTATGGTTTTAAACTCAGCATTTGAAAAATCCTGCTTTTTCATGCCTAGCTAAAAAAGAAAAAAAACCCCACAGATGCTTTGAGCGTTACCTAACTTGTTTTCAGAGGCTCAGAAATGAGATTATAGTAATGTGGGTATGAAATCACCAGAGTACAGACTTGAGTTTTGGCAGAAGAGGAAAAGAGAGATTGCAGAAAAACTATGAAGGGAGAACTGTACTTCTTCCTTTTTCTGTTTCCCTGCTTAGTTGTAAAAACTGCGCAAGGCAAATCCAATAATCTGTGAGGCAGCAGTGCAAATCAGCAAGATTTCTGCACGGTGGGTTGTGGCTATGCGTAGATAGGTACTTCGTCTCCTGCCAAAGGAATAAAAGATGAAGTTCAGCATCCACTGGAAACCTGATCTGTACTTACAGATGGTTTTAACTGCCTGTTGGTGAGCTCCGAGTCATCCACAGGGGAAAATTTCTCTGTCTGCATCAGTTCTTACTATCAGGGCTTTTCTTTTTTTTTTTTTCTGCGTCTTTATCTGACGTTATGGGAGGAAGCGAGAGGCCTACTAGAGTTCAGTAGAGTTCAGTGCAGTGAGCGGGCTGGTGTACCAGCCTGCCTTTGAACTTGCTGTTTTATTTATTTAATTTGGCATAGTGGCTGAAGGAAAACTGAAGAACAATGACAAGGCTTTGTGGGAAGCCTGAAGGATACTCCTTTCCAGGCATTAGAGGTAGCATGGGATCAGGCATGAAGGTGCTTGGCAGAGACATAGTCAGTGAGCAGTGGGAGGGTGGCAGCCAATTTTTTGTGACTAAAATAGAAATGATGTCTGGGATTGGTGGTAGATTGCACAGATTTTGATAGAAGTAGCTTATACTTGATGGGATGATGAAAGTGGGGCAGTGCAAAGAATTACTGATTGAGGAGCGAGTGAGTGATAAAAATAATGGAAGAAGAAAATTCTCTTTGCAGCAAGGTCCTAAATAAGCTGAAATGGGGCAGCACTGCCCTTCTGGAGGACATAGAATAGGATGGTGTAGTAGTGAAGGAAGAAAAAAGTGAGAGTCCTGACCAGACTTTTGTTTGGATGGTTAGATCGGAAGGGCTATGTCTTAGGAAACATAACAAACTATCTGCAAAATGATTAGGTGTGAATACTGTTTGTTGCAGATGTCATTTTACTTATCTGTTTTAAGACTAGATGAAAAACATAACATTAGGCACTGTGTGATAATTTTTTTTGTTTGCTTGCTTGCTTTAGTATTGTATCAAAATTGAGGAAGCCATAGTTGATGTGCATTTAAATAAAATTACATCAAGTGAGTTAGAATTACCCCGTGGGGAGATCTCTGGGAAGCAGGTTCACTTTGTGTTTCAGAAGACAAATTATTCAGGATGTTAGAACCTATAGAGGAAATTATACAAGAAGTAGCAATAATTTGCATGCTAAATTTTAAAAAAGAACTCTCTGCTCAACACAAGCTATTAAAAGGTTGGTTTGAAACAGAACTTTTACTAGGTTTGTGTAGGTGAAGAGTCTGAAAGTGTTGTCTTTCTCATATCCTTGTAGATGTTATGATTTCCAGACTAATTGTGCATGAGATAAATAAAAGTCAAATCAAATTTCTTCAGAAAGAGAGGCAGCAAAAAACTCTGAATGAAACAAAAGGTGAAGGAGGAGGAAATTACTGGATTTCATACCTCCTCCCCCCATCAAAAAAAAAGCAGAAACAGCTAGTAGAGGTGACCCTGAAGTGAAACGGCTGCAGTTTGAAATACACTTTAAGCCAGCACTGTTGCCCAAAGAAGCAACCTCACTTTTCCTATCACCTTTCTCTCAACTCACGCACTTGCTAGCCTGTGTGTTTGGGTGGTCTTAAACTGAAATAGTGAAGAACATTTACTAATGCTTTGACAAAGAGTTACATGCTGGAATTAGGCCTCATAAAGTTTCATATTACAAATAAGTAAGACACATGAAAAAAAACCTAATATTTGGGGAAAAACGAGTAAAGGGCAAGCACTGGGAAAATACTGAAACTTTGTCCAAATTCATTGATGCTATCAGAAAATTTGTCAACAAAATGTGACACTAAGTCCTCTGGAGTAAAGGAAAACATTCTTGGGTCAGTTTTAGTTGCCCAGGTGAAATATTGTTCTAAATCTTAGACCATGTTCTCTCCAGTATCACCTCATAGCATAAAAGCAGCTGAAGTGAAGTGAAGGAAGAGACAGCTGGATTTTTAGTTCTAAAAATCATGTCCGACTCCTTTGGATGCTTTGGATGATTTTGTATGGAGTGCTGAACTGACAGAAATACTTGCTGTAAACCTTACAGTTCTCACAGAACATTTGGCTGCCTTCATTGTGATTCACTTCAGATGCTATGGTCTATTAATAAAATAATTTATTGAAATACAGCACACAAGTTAAAATAAAGTATGCCTGGAACAAAGGCTAAATATAGACAGTGGTATCAAGCAAGGCTACGTTTTCTCTTTGGCATTCTCATTGAGTTTCTCATGACGAAAAAAATGTTAGACAACGTAATTACTGAATAGCTGAATGGCAGTATTCTAGAGATGGCCAGAGCTGTCTCAGCCTAGTGTAGGTCAGCTGCATAACAACTCGATTTACATTAATTTACTGATCACAAGAACGTTTGGTTTTGGGCAGAATCAGTTGTCTTAGTCAACTATGGACAAATACTCAACTATATCCCGTGAGGTCCCAATAAATCAATTCAAGTCTTTATTTCTTTATTTAACAGTTAATGTGGGGCTTTTGTTGTTTTGGTTTTTTTTGTTTTTTTTTTTCCCCTCAGTTTACATACCTTAGTAGGTAATCAGTGAATCAGTGGAAATATTTTGAAAGAAGTGAATAAAATGACAGGAAAGTGGCTGTATTCATTCACCATTTAGAGAGAATGCTTGAAATGTCTACCTTAAAGTTATTAAGAAATGAAAATATTTGGTATGATTGTGTTCTCCTCCCAAAAATGTGTGTGCACATGTGCTGTAGGATGCACAAAATGGATCTAGAGGAAGAGTTCAGCTGCTGAGCAGTATTTGGGGGAGGGAGAAATTCTAGTAATGTTTCGCAGCACATCTAAAATACGACTCAGATGGTGATGGTGAACCTTGTTTGTACATGAAATCTAGCACTATAAGAAGGGACCAAAATCAGAAAGGAATCACAAAGTCTTAATTTTTCTACGCACTGTGGGTGATTTCATTTTGATGTTTTGGTTTTGTGCACAGCTTGGACAGATAATCCTGATTTTTTTTTTTTTTCTCTTTGTTGTTTGGCCTTGATTACACAGGCACAAAAATTTGAGTTAATGTTTATTTTATCTCATTCATAGTCTTTTTTGTGTGTTTTTTAGGCTGTTGAAAATCTCTGTTCTTACAAAGTCTCTGCTACACTGTACAAACAGCTGCGACAAGTCTGTGAAGATCATGTGAAAGCACAAATCCTTCAGTTTAGAGAATATCCTTTTCTTGTGCACAGAAATGGTTAGAATGGTTAGTTTAAATCATTATTTTTTAAAACAACACTTTGTAAAAATGACACCAGTAATTGCCAATGCGTTAAAGAGGTTCTTTGTTGACCACTTACATATTTTCAGATCAGGCATAAGCAACTCATCATCTAGATTAATAATTTTTGTGTGCAGATAAGTAGCATGGTAATAACAATTTACTTCTAATAATTTACAATTTACTTTTAATAATTTAATTTCAATAGGAATGCAAATTTTACACCTAATCTAGAAAATTTCAGTGGCACTATGTGATTTAACAGCAGGTGTGGGTTTTTATGGCAGTGAGTAGTGGAGATGCTTCCAGCAGCAATGGTTTAAAAAAAGAAAAAAAAAAAATCACCACAGTAGTTTTCAACAACAGTATCTTTTGCAAAATAATTCTGAAGCATAAAGTACACCTGTTTGACCAGTAATAACTACTGTTCAGCAGTGATGTGTCACAGAGGCATTCAGTGAGCCCTTTAGGTATCTCATGTATACCTTGGGACATTCTTGGGAGTGAGCTCTAAGTTGAGGAGATCGCTTGGCTGTCTTGGGATGCACAGTAACCTGGAGTTTTGTGGTAAATTTCCCCATCGTTTTCTCAAGTTGCATTGCTGGGCTTTGCTTCCGGTTGAACTGGTCACAGAAGTGTCTGTAGATCTTCTCTGGACATTTGGGTAAAGCCAGCCATGTTTTCTGTATCCCAGTGTGATGTTTCAGGCTGAGACTGTTCTTTATGTGATAGTTATCATTTGTGTAACAGCCTAGGGGTCAGGCAGTAGGATAAATAGAGTCTACGCCCACCTGTCTGTCCCCTTGTTCCTGGAGGGTGCCCATGCAAACAAATGCTGGAGAGTGTCATAGTGAACAGATACTACAGTACTTTCAGTGCTAGCAGTGTTTCCTAGGTCTCTGTATGTATTTTATTAGCAGAAAATGATAGGTTAAAATAGAAAAAAGCAGGAGACTGGCGCCCAGAAAGAATCTGCTTTCCAGGTGAATGCCTTAAATGTGCTTTGCATTGTGACTCTCAGTTTCTCAGTTTGCTGCATTCCCCAGGTAAGTACCTATACTCATAAAAAATATCTTTTTTTAGTTTTTTTTTCCTCTGTTGTAGGTAAGCCCCAACATGGTTTTGATTTGTTTTTTTAAAGTCCTGGTTAAGGAATCTGGCTTTTATACAGCATGTAAGAAACATCGATACATAAATCAGCATTGTGAATTCACCTTTTATATAGCAGCATATTTTTTTTCATTAAATTTAATTTGATGCATTTTAAATCACATCTAACTAAACATTACATTAGTACAGTAGTCTCTTAAACATAGCTGATGTATAAGAATAAAATCCTATTGTCTGCTTTAAAGCAGTACAGTCAACCAGTTTTTTGCATCCCTGACTTTTCAGACTTCAGATGATCTTCTAAAGAGATATTTTAAAACTGGTGTTTTAAAACTTTGCTTTGTCCCATCTCTGACAGAACCAGTGGTTTGGAAGTTGAGAATTGTATGTTTTACAAGTATACCACTTTATGTTTCAAGGGCATGAGATCAGATTAATCAGATTTGGCGAGAGGGAGTTGGAGAGGACACCGTGCAGAAAAGGAAGGTAGAGCCACCTTTGGATTTATTCATGTGATACATTAGAATTATGTTATTCATAAATAACAGTCAGATCTGTTGTGTAACGAAGAAAACTCCATAGTTTACTTAGGAACACCTGGAGATGTATATGTAAAGGGTGATATTTGGATTTGTTGAGGATTATTTAGAACTGTAACTGCTTTTAAGAGATTAGGGTCACTCCTGTTGTGCACAGTGTGAACTCATTAAACAAATAAAATAAAGCTTTCTATCCCTCTCACCTCAGTTGGTAACATGGTTGTTTTTGATGCTGGTGTGATTTCTTGTTTACATCTATATCAAAGTTACACAGTACAGCCACTAGATGGTATTACTGAAGAGCAGTGAGTGTTATTCCTTGAAAACATAGGGAAGCCTTTTGGAGAACTGCCAGCCTCTGTGCTGGGCAGAAGGTCTGCAATTAACCGTTTATCCCTGGACAGTCTCAGTAACATCAGAATATCCATGGTGCAGCTTTGCTTAATGGCTGGCAAAGATCATCTCCAGAATCTGGCCTCAAAAGATACTGGCAAGCTAGTTTTCCTTAATAGGTGCTGTACAGATTCTCTGGATAGTCTTTTATTTTTAAAGAAGATAAATAAATGCTGGCAAGATCATTGCAGACAAATGGTAAGTTGAATGTTTGTTCAGAATATGTATCCTTGACATGTGAAATCTGGCAAAAGGAGTTTGACATGGTTTTAACCTGGGACTGCATTGTGCCTCCTCCTCCAAGTTTCAGCACTGCTTTTCACTTTCCCCTTTTCTAGATGGGGACAGGTTTGTTGTTGAAAACTTATGTCCTGCTGTGTGGACTCTGACTTTCATAGGTTTCATATGAAGATGGAATATCAGTCAGAAATATATTGAAAGAAAAACTAAGCAAGCTGTGCTGAAATTGTTTGCTTTTTGTAATTTTAAGTAATTGGAGAATCCACAATATTTGCTTTTAGATAGCTCCAAGAGCTAGGTTAATTTGTGACTTTTTTTTTTTTTTTTTTTTTTTTTGCAAAGCAGATATGATTATCTCGGCTATAGGGCTAACAAACAGCAAGAACTGAAACTCTCTCTCTCCCTTTCTTTCTGCCCTTGTTCTTGTCCTCTGCCTCCACAATGAATTATATTATGGAAAAAAAATCCTCTCTCAAAGACACTCTGTGTGAATTGTCCCTTTAAAAATGCATCATTATAATTCTAAACTAGCACTTTATAGCAAGTTTTCATTGCATTGTCACTTAGCTTTGGCTACAGATGGCCCAAATGGTTGAATTTCTATTTTCATTCCTCGATCCACCCCTCTCCCCTCTTCTGTGGGGGATGGGCAGAGGTATGTGATTTTTATCTGAAATAAAAATGGAAAGCATTGTGGAAACAATTCAAAACAAATTCAACAGTCTGATGAAAATAGAGTTGACAATAGGCCTTGACAATGTAATTAAACTGGACCTGTGATTTTTATAAAAGGCTTTACTATGAACTCTGTTCACCTCCATTACTTTTGAGCATTCTTTTTTTTATTATTATTTTTTTCTCCTCAAAGCAACAACCTGTAGCAAGTGACTTTCTTGCCCATGTGCTGAGTTAGCTCTTGTGGTATTTAAGAAAAAAGAATCGACCTCACTCCTGTTTTACTTTAATATGCTGGGCCAGAAACAGTGTCAGCATGAGAATTGCTTCAGAAACAATAATAGCTTTTGGGAGAACAGTAGGTAGACAGCTGGGGATAGAAATCTCTGTAGCTGGCCTGGAGGTTAGTTAGTTACTGATATCCCAGAATTATGCTAAACTGAAAGTTGGGTGGCCTTCTTATGAGCAGTGTTAAAGGTGGATTTTTGAATGTGAAGGAGTAATAAGCTAAACAACTGCCTCCTTCTCCCACTTTTTTAATAAAATGAAAGATAATACAATTTTATACCTTCTTTCCCCTGTTAGAATTAATGTATCTATATTTTTTTCATGGATTTTGGCAGCTAACTTTTATTATTAAAAGATCTGTTGCACAGCTTATTAATGTCTCTGCTTAAAGCTTCTTTTTTTAACAAAAAAAAAAAGCAGAAACCATGGCAGCGTGCTATTTCAGGGTTTACTGAATGTCTTGGTAGTACTGCTTGAATGGCTTATGTACCTCAGTAGCACTAAAACTCATAACAGTAGCACTAAAACTCATAACAGTCTAATAAAGCTATTTAGTTAATTGTTATGAATTTGAAAACTGTCTTGGATGTACTTGGTAATACCATTTAGTAATAGTGTTAACATCAGTAAATTACATACCAGTGACTGTACAAGTCACCACAGAAGTTTAAAATACAGGCATCAGCAATTAAGGTGCATGTCTGTATGGTAGTTTTTCAGAAGTTGCTTTATAATTTAAAGTGCCACATGATGGTGAAGAGAAGCATTTTCTTTCTATATTTGCAGATAATGATCAGAAGCATTTTCTTATTTTTGGATCGTACATATGTACTTCAGAATTCAATGCTTCCTTCTATATGGTAGGTATCCATGTAAGTATTCCTTGAATCTTTAGAGTTTGAACATGCTGTTATATTTGTAAGGGTTGAAAATAAGATTTTTTTGCATTATATTTTATCTGTTTAATAGGTCTCTAAAATTTTATGTTAATTTATGGAAATACATGTGTCAGTGTATGCATGTGTCATTTCCTCCTTCACCAGAAATATTC
Source organism: Chlamydotis macqueenii (assembly GCF_036417535.1). NCBI lineage: Eukaryota > Metazoa > Chordata > Aves > Otidiformes > Otididae > Chlamydotis > Chlamydotis macqueenii. The sequence goes on along the minus strand of NC_141556.1, from coordinate 151,442,968 downwards.
ATTGTAAAGTGAGGGTAAAAGAAGAGAAAGGTCTGAGAACATCCACTTAAAAGTCAAAGCATGTATATAGCTGTAGTTGTCTCAGCCTGGGTGAGGCTGACTGTGTGGGGAACCTCCTTGGGCTGATGCCCCTGCACCTTAACCCTGGGCCAAGTGTTACTGTAGGTGCTTCTGGTTTTGACAAAATTCAGTGCTCAACTTCTTCTTAGTTGTTTTTTTAATAAGTCAGATACACTGACAAGGTGCAGATCATCTTTCCAGGACTGGTCTCTTGACAGTTGAGACCTGTGGCTCAGAGTGTTGAGATGAAAACCAGCTCCCCTAGATGCTGCTGTACTTTTCAGCACACCACAGTCACATCTTTGGGCGTTCTGTTGCTCAGCATCCCTCCTGAGGGGCATTTTATAACATTGCCTGAGCAAACAAACCAGACAAACCTAGGCTTTGCTGAATGTTTCTGGTATCAGTACTCCATCTAAAGCAAAAAAAAAATGTAGATAAAGTACTGAAGTGAGAGCGGACCTTTTCGCTGCCTGTCTGGCTTCTGTGCTCTCAGGAGTTCCTCAGGCTGTCTGAGAAACCTGGCATCCGTCTCCCACCCCTCGCTTGTCCTACGGACATCTTTTTTCCCAACCTCTGCAGTAGTTTTCCTCCAACTCTTTGTGTTAGGCTTCCTTTTACTGAATGTTGTTGAAGGGGTCTGTTCATACTTTGTGTCTTTCTTCCTCACACTGGGAAAACTTCCCGTATTAAAATCCTGATGCACGTGAGGACATTGGAGATAATGAGTTTTACCTAAGATTCTTCTGTTTGCATTGGCCAAGATGGTGTTCAATAATTGGCTTCTTCATGGCATAGAGGCACCATTCCTTATCCTTTTAGAATGACACGAGAATATGATACAGGTGATCATAAGGTCCTGAATATACAGAATATGAGATTTCATAATTTTAAACAAAACTTATAAATTACACACGGATTGACTGATCCCGGGAATATTATGTTAAGGTTTATGTTCAGATTTTAAAATTATTTTTACAATAGTAATTTTTTTTTAATAAACAGAGAATGGTATAGTCTATTATGTGAAACATGTTCAGGCTGGTCACAGTTGTTAGCTGAAGTGTATGCATCTGGTAGCATGTGGCCTGGTATTACTTTTATTAGTGGACAGCGTCAAAAGAATATACACACCATTAATATATTCTTTTTCTATATAATATATATGCACTGCATATGTTTTATATATATTTATTTTTCTCAAACTGAGATGCAAATTTTTGGGAAGAATCAATAGTGTGATTTCTTAATTTTCCATATTCACACAGGGATATGGGGCTAGAGTTATTTAGAAATCACGTCATTAGTGACAAGCAAGTTCAAAACAAGACTATTGATGGAATCCTCCTGCTGATCGAACGAGAACGGAATGGTGAAGCTGTAGACAGAAGTTTGCTGCGGAGCTTGCTGAGCATGCTCTCTGATCTGCAGGTGAGTAAAGCAAACTTGACTAGTAACGCCTACATTTAGAAACAGAGTTTAGACTCTTCTAATTCATGTGTTGTATAGAAATAATTTTATTCTTCTAGTGAATTTGTTTTGAAGTCTACTATTAGACTGATAAGATTGCCTAATGCACAATCTTTCATTCTCTGTTTGTAAATGAGACCTCTTTGCCTGCTTTTCTCAGGTGACAGTGGCCTACAGACTCTTAAATAATAGGTTTGCATGTCTTTTAGTGTGTGTAAAATTTTGTCTGTCTTAACGGCTGGTTTTCTAATCCTGGCAGTGGTTAAATGTAGCAACCAAAAAAGACCACCTCCATCACTGTAAAAAGGCTTTTTGGAGTTCAGATCCTGAAAAACATAAAAAACATCACTGCATTGGCAACTTCTTAGCAGAGATACCAAGGACAGAATGAGATGTGAAGTGAAGGGCAACATTTTCAAATAGATAAGGTCAATCTGTAACTTACTGTAACTTTCATAGATACTAAGTAACAAAATAGAATTTTGAAAAATGTTGTGCTTCTAACTCTGGCCTGTGATCTTCTCTGCCAACATTGCAGCTTTGTGTGATGTGCAATAAAACTTAGGAGCTGTCTTTCATTCTTAAGAACTGTTAAGGTTGCTCTGTTCCCAAGTGGTGTACAGTGTTACAAAACTGGCTGAAGGTTTAAAAAAGAGTTCAAAGAGGAAGACTGTTTAGAAGACTATTAAACAGTCGTCTTCGGTCAGACAGCTTACCTGCTTTTCTGCCTTTCATGTTAACCCTCCAGACTTTCATCCATAACTGTCTCTCATGTACCAGAAAAAAATTATTCTGTTCAAGAGAGACGGCAAACTTCTGTCAGTGACTTTTCAGATCACATAACCTGATCTAATTTGTGTGCTTTTTCACACTTTTTTTTCTGTTGTTATTTGTCTTCTCCAACTGCATGAAATTCTTGTAGGTGTTGACTTCTTAATGTTATTTTTTAGCAATGTACTCTGCTAAAGATAAACATTCCCCTTTATTGGATCCTTCTGGTGGAATTGGATTTAGGTCTGTGTTCTTCTTCATTGGCTCAAAAGTGTAGTTTTCTTTTCTCACTAGGGAAGCTAACCTGATCTAATTTTTTTTTTTTTTTTTTTATAATACCTGTCACTTCATTGAGATAGAGATATGCTTATAAGCCTGTAATTTTACTCCAGGATCTCTGCTTCTCCATTTCAACAGAAGTTAGCTTCTGGAGAAAGATTAATTAATAAAGCAAATCTTATATTTAGTGTGGGAACAATTAAGCTCCTACTCATTCCTGATTTTTAGGCAGTTATGCAGTCGAGAACCAGCTGCTGAAAGTTGATTCCTGCTTGCATAAATCCTATTCTATAGCTGTTTTCTATTGTAGAGCTTTACACGTTTTATGCAGAAAGGGGTACCATATACTGTTATGTTAATGTTTTTTCCAGTTATGCTGAAGGCAGGGAAGGTAAGAAATGAAATCTAGCATTTGACCCTATTAAACTTGGAGCTAGTGTAATAAGAAGGCTGAAGCAATGAGTTGATATCTAGTTGTGATGTTGAATTTGTGAATTATTATGCTCTGAATGCTTGGTGAGCCAGTGGTTTCATATTTAAGGTTGCATTGAAAAAAATAAAGTTCTTAAAAGTCCATAAAAAAAAACCAGAATGGAATGAGTTTTATAGCTCTGCTATATTTTTTAAAGAAATATTTCCTTCTATTCTTCTACCACATTCAAGGAATCTTTCCTTTTTCTTTTCACAAACTGTTCCGCTGTTTACATGTTTGTCTCTAGCTACCTTCTCCAGCTTGCTTTAACTATTTTATATAGTTGTCCTTTCTAACTTACCTCCTTTCTATACTAAACTGCTAATCATTATGCAGAAATTTTTCGATGTCTGTAATTATTGATGGTGCCCTTTTTTACACATCACCTTGTTCCTTCTCTGGAGAAAGAGAGTTCACCTTGTTTGGTACAATTCATTTTTTCCTGCTTTTGGGCCACTGAGATAACCTTGGCAGATCGGCAGGTGCGTCACTGAGCATATTATTATTTTACTGATTTCACCTGTTTTGTGCCAGTGTTTCACTAGTTGGAAGTATCTTCTTTTTTTTTTTTGCCACTGAAGTATCAGTGGGATTCTTGAGCTCAGGTGGATTGGATGTCATTGCTGTGCTTATGTTGGGTACCGGTGTTGGTCTTAAACAAAAGCCTGTCAATTTAGGCAGTTTGAGTACTGATGACTGAAACATGCTATTGCCGCACTGGGAAGTCAGCTCTGATCTCAGTCTTTCTGAAACAGTGGACAAACAGAGAACTGTGTTAACGTGATGTTACTCTGACATTTCTCATAACTGTGTGTATTCTTGAGATTTTACTTGCCCTCTATGCCTGACAACCAAAATATGCTACCCTTACTGGCAGCTTAATATAAGTAACTGAATTAATTTCTTGAGCAGGTTTACAAGGAATCATTTGAACAGAAGTTTCTGGAAGAGACAAATTGCTTATATGCCGCAGAGGGCCAAAGATTAATGCAAGAAAGAGAGGTAGGTGCATGTTGTAGATGACTGCTTTTATGCTTGTTTTATCTGCTAGTGAGAACTTCTGGTATTGCCGTGGTGTAATAATGCTCAATTAAATTCACTGGTGCCCAGTTACACAAGCACACATTTACAAGTTTTGATCTGGACCACAGTACTGTGTCAAAGTATCCAGATTGCCTTGGTGTTTGAAATAGATAATTAAGGGTGGAGAAACCTGGTGATGTTTTGTGTAGCTCAAGTCACACTACCAGAAAGTCATTTCTACATTAAAGTTAAAGCTGTGCCACCAGTATTATTTTTGCTCAAGAGCTGTGAAATATCCACTGGCATCATTCTGCTATGTGCTTAATATGTAAGTAAACCATTTACTTTTTTACTTTGTTGTTGCATTTATTTCATTGTTTTGTTTCTTTTAGTTATTAGTTAAATAGGCTTAAGACGTTTTTGTTTTCTGTTCTCTTGAGATAAAATTATGCCCTGCAATGGGCAGCCTGCAAATGTGGTTGTCTCTGAAAGTGTATATCAAAAGCCAAGTTTCATGGTGGTCTAGAATACAGAAGACTACCTTTCTTAATTCCATTTTAACACTGAACCACTATAGACATTTTTAAAATGCCTGTTTACATTGCACTGAGGTGAATCCTCTGTCAAATCCTGGCTCCATTCACCTCATTGCCTCACATTCCCCTGGGACCTGAGGCGAAATGCTTCACCACAGATTTTGAGGTTACTCAAAACCCTGTGTATGCACACATGCATAACTGTTTTGGTCATTTGAAGCCTGAGTTTCATACCTGTGTTGTAAGATGTGCTAAATGTGTTAACTCTCCATAGGGAGAGATATTCCACTGGAGAAACTGCCGTTGAAGTAGTAGAACTGTATGGTTCACATCAAATGAAAAGCTGCTACATATGTTACGGGCTAGTTTAGCTCAGAAGGATTTTGAGTAGCCTCCTCTGAAAATTTCTCAGATTTCTGGTTTTCACTTCCTTTCTGTCAGGTGCAGTTGTAATACTTCTAATATAAAGCAACACTGATTAATAAAAATAGTAATTATATACTACATAACAACATTCTGGTGGAATAGTCTTTTCTGATTTGTATTCTCTTTAAATTTGTAGTTTAAAATAATTGTCATGGAACAAGATTATCTGCCTTTCATACTTCTGTAGTTAAAGTTGAGTCTCTTGTCTTGCTAGGTCCCAGAATATCTTCACCATGTTAGTAAACGTTTGGAAGAGGAAGGAGACAGAGTAATAACATATTTAGACCACAGCACACAGTGAGTACAGATTTTGTCATTCTTAAAGTCAAGCATCTGTCATAAAACAGGGTGATTATCCACAGTTGTAGAGACAGAGATTATTTCTGCTTTATTTTGCAGATATTGTTTTGTTGACAGTGCTTGTGATACAGTTTCTTTTTTTTTTTACTATTTTATTTTTATCAAAACTGATTTCTTTGAAATTAAAATATACTTTGAGTAACAGGGGAGAAATTTGTCCAGAAAGATTTATCAGTGTATGCTGAAGTTGTGAAATATTAGATAAAAACTCAAATTTGCCTTATCTGATTTTAGCCGTTCATGTACTGATAACAAAATTAACCACAAATTCCTTGAGGGAAAGAAAGACTCATTAGGCAAAAAAAAAAAAAAAAAATAGAAAGAAAAGGTTAAATTATGATGTAACATAGGGAACATGAACATCACTCATGAGCAGTCCAGGGTGTGAACTTACAGTAGATCAGTTTTGGTGCAGCTGCTGCCAATGTATTGTGCAAGGTAGCTTGTCCTTTTTTTCACTCAGGTGTTGAACAATAGCGTGTGTTTTGCTGGGGTAAGAGTGTGCATTCAGGAAGTACTGCGGAGTCACCGATGTGCTATAAATCCATGTATAACTTGTCCTGCAGTAAGCTGTGGCTTTTTTTTTAATAAAGAACATAACCATTGATAAAGAACATTTTATTTTACTTTTTAGTTTTTTTGGATGATGTATCAAGTGTTAAAAGGATAACTGAATAAAAATTATCTTTTAACTTCTTATTCTCTTCAGACATATTTTATATATATACTCACACACAGATGTTGTGTGTCATGGAAGATATTTGAACTTGAATCTTCTTCCTGGAAATGTTGATTGTCATGTGACTAACTTTTTCTAGCAAAATTGGTCACATTAAAATATATGGAACTATTTCTATGTATAAAGTTAAAGCATAATATATATTTATTTACTGCTTAACTTAAAAAAATAGATTGATATCACTATATTTTCAGTCTAGATATACATTAAGTCCCTGCTTTGAATCTCATCCTTAGTTAATGGCTTAGAAACCTACTTTTAGAAGGCTTTGCACTAATTTCCTTTCTTTGCATTAAGAAAGAGCAGTTCCTAAAATTGGTGCCCTTGACTTGTCTTCAGGTCATACTGTCTCTCAGGTGTGCACAAATAGAGCAGAAAGGATCTTAAATTTAGTTACTGGGCTTGATCTTGAGTTTGAAATGAACTTCCACAACAAAACTGTAATGGGAAACACGATTCAAAATACTTCAAACCAGAGTTGTGCGACACATGGAAAATGTGTTGTTGCAGCCCATAGAGACATTTATCCAGCCCATCAGTACGTGCCTCTTTCTGGACAGCTGAGCAGAACAAGTGTGTCTCCTGGTCAGTCAGTAGATAGATGACTTTGAGGCCATGCAGATGGTACCTTCAGGCTCATTCATCAGCTAGCAGTCAAGATAAGTACTCGTTCTGTCTGCCTGCTTGTTAGGAAATAGTGCTCTGCCTCTCAGTTTCAAGCAGACAAATTGTCCTTGCTTCCCCTGTAGGCAGAATAGGTCTTCCAGGGCAAAGGGTGGTATTTTACAGAGCCTTGAGTACTTCTACTGTTGGAGACAGTCAGCAGCTGTAGAGAGCAGTAGTTGGTAATTTCAGGGAACATAGAAGTGACCGTAAAAATAGCCACATATGTTAAGACTGTGGGTCTGTTTAACTGGTATTTCATGTACGCTTAATGACGACTGAAGGGAAAGAATAGAGTAATTATATGTGATGCCCTGATACTCTCCTAGTATCTGCCTCTTTTCAACTCAGGGTATTTTCTGAACCTGATGTTGTTTGCCTGTTTGAATCTCTTTCAAATACACCATCTCACTGGGATTCACTGTAAGCTTTTCCATCTGTGCCATCCTTCGGCAAAGTGTTCCACTGGTGCATGAGGTGCCACATGATAAATTGCCTCCTTTTGTTTAAGTCTGGCTTCCAGTACCATCACTGATGACCCCAGTTCTTGTATTGGAAGAGAAAGTGATCAATCGGTTCCCTTCCACCTTTTCCCTGCCTGCCAGTGCACTGTATCCCTGCCAAGTCATCTCTTTTCCAGAAAGAAGAGTGGTAACACATGCAGTTGTTTCCATTGTATGCAGCTGCTGCTGCATACTTCGATCATCCCTGTTCCCCTCTCTGAACATTTACAAATTCTAATTTTAATTTTTTTGAGATGAAGGGACTAAAACTGTGTATTGTATGGAAGGTCAGGCAAATAATTGGTGGAGTGTTTCAGGAAAGGTGTTTTTACATAGGTAGGGACATGAGGTGGATGCTGGTACATAAGTCTTCCATCAATCCAAGTAGACCACCTCTATTCTATAAAATCTAAATAAAGGGTCTGAGAGCCAGTTTTATGAAACTTCACTTGGAAAGAAATGATTGGTCTTTTGTTGTCGCATTGTAAGCAGTGGTAGAAGTGTAAACATTGAATTTAATTATTTATTTGCACTTTGGGCATTTTTTTCTTCTTTTAGGCTATAAAAGATGTAAAATAACCTTGCCATTATTTTTCAGTCCTATCTAAAGTGAATATATATATAAAAAAATTTTGTTAATAGTAAGAAGTAGGGAAAATTCAAGGACAAATTTAAAATGTTTTCCAAATTTGAGTCTTGTGGTTCTAGCTCAGTTTATGCTTATGTAGATGAAAAGTTTGAGTTTTGAACATCATCATCATGTATTGTGTTGTTTTGGAGTTCAAACCCTTGGAGATTTTTGTCTTTTTTTTTTTTTTGTTTTGTTTGTTTCCAAGAAAATATCAATTTGATTTTTTTTTTTTCCAGAAAGGTTTTTGTATTGATTTTTGGTATCTAAGTTTCTCTCTTCTGCTGTGTAATACCTTGCTGTTTAGTATTCAAACCCAAATTTGTTTTTTGGTTACATACATGGTTTATTGTTTCTTTTCTTGACTTGTATCACATGTAACATTTTTGTCTTAATTTGTAGCCTCTGTTTTAAGTAGAAAATTGTTAATTTTTTTTTCTTTTGTATTATAATGTAAGTTATTCACAAATACACTGTGACAGGAGGCAATTCCCTTATACTCTAATATTTCTAATATGCTTTTCTTGCCTTATTTAGGAAACCACTGATTGCTTGTGTGGAGAAACAGCTACTAGGAGAACACTTATCAGCTATTTTGCAAAAAGGTATTTTTTAAAAAATGAATGTAATCTCCAATAAGCAACAGATTCTCATACTCTGCAATAGCTATAAACTCCACAGCTTTTGTTTAAGGATGTTTATTAGCCATGGGAAAAACTTCCACAGATACAGAAAGCCAACTCTATGACTCTTAAACCCACTGTGACAAGTAAATTGTGTATGTGGAAACAAATATCTAAAAAATAATTCCATATCTGTAAAGGTTGCTAAACCCCCTAAATCTGCTTTGACTTGCAGCAGTGGACTTAGGAATTAAATCTTTGGAACTGCTTATTTCCTATAATTATATAAACTTCTGAATGAGAGCTGCACTTACTGTCAGCTTCTTTCATGTGATAATCGCAGAGCTCAAGTGCAATAGCTTCACATATTCTTGTGATTGTGTAGGTCAAGAATCATGAATTACTGGAACTGACAACATTCCAAGGCAATGAACTTTCATATGCTTTTGTCTGTACTTTACCTTTCAACTGGCAATTTCAGATAAGAGCTGCAGTCTTCTTAGGAAGTCCTTATTCAGACATTAGTATCTTCAAATCACCATTTCTTTCTTCCTTTTAACTTGTAATCTCTCATTTTTCACTGAATTTCTGGCTTTGGTCAGTATTCCCTGACCTTTTAACGCTTTAAACGATCCTTTCCTTTTCTTGCAGTAGCCATAGTTTAGGTTTTAGATCTTCTAGCAAATTGTCCTTAAATCTTTATTTCCTTTACTGCTGCAAAACAGATGTCCCTTGTAGTCTGGTATCTTTGAGCTCCATCATGTCCATGTTTGTTAATATTTTCAGGTTGTTATACATACCTCTTTCATTTCTTTTTTTATATATGTCTATATAAATGTCTAGATATGTCTATCTGTCTTTTTCATTTGTCAAGTATGTGACAAAATAATTATTTCAGTCACACAGCTCATATGTCAGAGGAAAAGGGAAAGTTAAACTTTATAATCCAGGTTATAACAAAGCAGTTAGTGTATTCGTGTCTTTAAATTAATAGGAGGTGATGCTTGGATGTGATGGAATGGCCATTTCTTAATTCCCTCTTCAGTGCCAAAAGAACACCAGCTGCATGTATTCTAGAATTGTCATCTGTCGTCTTATATACTTTTTGATATTCTTCCGATATCTCAAAAGTTTAGGCATATCTAAAAATTTAGGAAATCTCAAAATGTCATGCAAAAGTTTACCTGACATTATTCTTGAACATTGATTGCCTTTCTGAACGTGTAAGTTATAATAATACAGATAAATTATTTTTAAGATTAAGAATATAGTAGAAATGGGATCATTCAGTAGTGATTGAAAATCCTTTGTTATCTAATGCCATTTAAAAATTGGAATTAATGAAGTATATTTTGTGAAGTAGGACAATTGTACAGTGTCAGCTACACCGACAGTGTGAATTGTGAACCTGTGTAAAATCAAGCTGTATGGATTAAAAAAAAAATGCTGTAAATCTTTTATGCTACCCTCCCATATTACTAAAGCCTCTGTCACTTAATACCAGACGATGTATCTCTGATTACACTGGGACTATATTAATTATGTTTTTAAATGGAAAAATGTGTATGTAGTTGTTATGCCTCATGTTTTGCCTTGAGGTTCATTTCTCCCTTCATTAGTCCAAAGCCTAGTCTCATGTAGGGTGAATTGATAAAGGCAAAAGTTGCGTGGAAGGAATTTGTAGTCTTGTGTTACCCTTTCTGTATAAGCACAGACATAGCACTTTCTTGATCTAAAATGATGGCTCACCACACTCCACAAGAAAAAATACTGTGAAGTATTTATCTTTACTTTAAATTTGAGGCAGTTTACTTGGCTTACTGTTTTCTGACTTTCTTTAGAGGTTCTATTATATCTCTTGATAAAACTGTACCTTTCAAATCAAGCACTGTTCATAAATGTTCTGCAAAAGGCTTAACAGCCAGCACCTTGTTGGGAAAGTACTTCAATTGAAATAGTTTTAAAATATTATATCACAAATAATTTCAGCCAGTTTAAACAAGGAGACATGTTAACCTAGAACATATCACTTGCTTTCAGAATTTTAGTCTTTAAAAGTTCATACTTCTTAAGCACACTGGAGAGTCTTGTCTTCTGGTGTATTTCACAGAGATTTATCTAATATATTTCTAAATGTATTTATTCAGCTGTGTTCCAATTTGCTTTTTCTTCAAATTTTATTTTTTTAGGGCTTGACAACCTGCTCGATGAAAACAGAATATCAGATTTGACCCAGACATACCAGCTGTTCAGCCGGGTAAAAGGTGGGCAGCAGATCCTTTTGCAACATTGGAGTGAATACATCAAGGTATTTCAAAGATCTCTTACTCATGTCAAAATTTATGCTCTTATCATATATTTCTAATATCAAAAATGAGAATAGTATCATGTAGGTGTACGCATCAAAATTCTGTTTTAAGCAAATCTGGGGAGGGATGTTAATGCTTCTCCCCAATAACAGTCACATGATGAGAAACAGCAACACCTAACTTTTGATTTTAAATTTCTACTTGGAAATTGCTTTCCTTATAACTTTGAGTGTTATGCAAGAAGATATTTTGATTTGCTTTGCTTTTAAGTAGGGCCACATGCACATGTGTTTAGAGTATGCTGGATTTGCTACAAATACACTCAACTATTTACATATCTGCAAAATCAGTGGAACATGGGAATGTAGCTATTCTACTGCAGGCTAGCAGTGCTACATGTAACCAGCCTGCAGCAATGCTGATGAATGTTTAAGTTATTTTGAATGGAATACTCCTCTTGAAAACAATCCATCATCCAAGTTGTATTTAGATGCTTCAGGTTTGTTTTGCTAGGCATAATATGCAGGTAGTACACTGTCCTGGAGTACTTGTGCTTTAGTGCTCTTTCAAGATGAAAGCAGGGAAGCTTCACAGAAGATATTTCTCTGCAGAGTTGCTAATTCCCGATGTGGTAGTTCTCTTCTGAGTTGCCCGTGTGTATGTCAACCTTCAGGACTAAGTGCATAACATCAGTTCATTTCAGAGGTGCCTTTCCTGCACGCTCATGTCTTGAGTTCTGCATGGCACACCAGTGACCAGCCCACACGTGTGGGACATAGTCTCCCCTCTGTCCCCAGAACTGAGGCGGAGTTCGCTCCACAGAGTGTCGTCCAGTGTCCCCAAATGCAGTCTAGGATCCATAGGCAGCTGGGTCAATTGAACACCTTGCTGTGCCTGAGAGGGAATATTTTTCTTCTTCCATGCTCCCAGATCACGTTCCTGACTTAATCCTTGTGCTGCCTGCCACTGGATAGACTCTTTTGTGATCTATTTTTAACACAGTACCTGGGCAAGGTCAGTTTTATGCCAGATTTAGTGAGCTGAAGAGGCTCTCAGAAAAGTCCTGGTGCTGGCCCAAGGGAAGAAGCAGGAGTTTGGGACAGGCAGGAAAATAAAGGAAGGAAGACCAGAACCTCTCCTTTCACAGTGGCAAGTTGTTAAGTTTGCTTATCATACCTTATGGCTTGCAGAATCAGACCTTTTATGGCTTTATTTTTAAGAAATTTTTTTACAGACTCAAAAAGCTAGAAACTGTTTTCTATAGTGTCAGTAAATCTTCTCCTTTCAACCATTCTGTATGACAGAATGCATTAAAGTGAAGTTTCAAAAATTTAGCTGTTATCTTGTGAGCCAGTGTAAGAAAAAGCACAGAGAGCATGCCAGCTTACTGGGGTGAAGGTCTGTGCTCTACTGTGGTCATCTTTTAACGATTTCAGGTGTGCCACTTACCTTTCTGTACCTTGATTTGCCATTTGCAGAATGGGAGAAATGTCCTGCAATTTCTGAACATAACCAATAGAGACTGTGAAATGTCTGGATGCTGTGTTAATGAAGGGGAAATTCTGTTAAGTGTAAGATATGGTGGACTGGATGATCTTCAGAGGTCCTTTCCGACCCAAACATTTCTGTGATACACATACTGAATCTATTTAAATCTGTTTGTCTTGCTTCACTGTGAAATGTTACTTGAGAAAGATCTCAATGAAAGATCACAGTGGATAATTAGATACTGAAGCAGAAGTTCTGAGATTTGGGAGGGGTTTCCCTGTCTCTCTTTGACCGTTGTTGTGACTAATATACTTTAGTTGACGAAAACACACCGACTGAATACTGTTCTGCTGTTACTGTGCAGATGTTCCTCTTTCTCACCTTGGAAAACTGGTCATTCTGTCTAGAGCGCTGATCAGTGTTACTAAGCAATTGTAAATTGTCTGATAGATTCAAATCCTCCCTTGCAGGATATTTTGGTTCACTAGATAAATGGTATTGTATCTCTAACTTTAAGAAAATAAATGGAGGAACAAAACAAAAGTCAAGTCAAGTCAGTGGCTGCTTCTTGCAAATGGAAAAGTTTTGTTTTATTGCAAGTCAGATAGATTTGGGTTTTTTTGCTTGGAAGCCCTTGCTGAAAGAGAAATCTTGGAGTGATGAGCAGTGGTTGAATTTTCACTACCTTTTCTGTCAATAGAGCTGACCAGTGGATTTTAGAAAAATAGTGCAAAGTTTCTGATTACACTTAACGTTTCTGAGGCAGTTTCCATATAATTTCTTTTACATGAATCATGTAGTTTTGTATCTAACTGTAAACTTGCACATCATACAGTCATGTCTGCTGTGTATTTTTTTTTTTAGCTTTTGTCTTAAATGTGTATAATCTTTAAATCAAACGCTAATGTTTGAAATCCATTAGTTTGTGTCCGGTTTTTTATTTTAAATTTCAATGCATCTCATTTTTTGAAAACTTGAAGTCACATACGTAGTTCTGTAAAAAAGTTATTCTTTCTAATGATAAAGTTTATAAGGGTCAATGTGTCTGTTGGGGGAGATAGGTAGCACTCTAAAGTATTTTATTATCAAAAGTGTTTGTTTTACAGAACTTTGGGACAACAATAGTGGTTAATCCTGAAAAGGACAAGGATATGGTGCAAGAACTACTAGATTTTAAGGATAAAGTGGACCATATCATAGAAGTGTGCTTTCAGAAAAATGAAAAATTTATAAACTTGATGAAGGAGTCCTTTGAAACATTTATCAACAAGAGACCAAATAAGCCTGCAGAATTGATAGGTACACAAATATTTTTCTGTAAAATATTTCAAAAATCTATAGAAAGCATGATAAGACAATGCTGCTGAGTGTGCTAGTGCAATAGTGATGCAGTACGCATTCTGCTTTAGGAGACTTGGTTTTGGAATATGAGGCAAAATTTAACCTGAGAGCATTGTGGGTCCGAAAGGCTTGGTTGTGCTATTAGGCGTGCACGCAGCGTCCTGACGGAGCATGCCAACTCCTGCTGTCCCTGCGGTCTGCTTCCTGCAGTGTGCCTGGTGCTAACAGCTGCTCAGAGAGCGTAATAATGCTAATGCTACGAGTGGAATAAATGGTCAGGGGGAAGAGTAGCTGTGGCCAAAAAATTAGAAACATTTTTAATCGTGGTAGTAGAGGAGTTCTTTGAATGTTACAGATATCTCAGAAAGGAGTCATTACAGACCATCTACCTTGAAGGCTGAAGCTGGGAGAACAATTTTAAAGCCTTCAGATACAAGGAGTTTTAATAGAGGGGGAAAATGTCATTATCTTGAAGGGGGAACTAGTGCTCATTAAGAGGAGAAATAATGAAAACATCTTAAAAGTACTGGATTTATCCCTGGTCTGGCAAAAGCTGTTCTGACTCTGTTTTGCCTGCAGCCACTGAGGCTGTGGCATTTTACAGCAGGAGAGATCCCACTTCAAAGTTATTTTTCTTTTCCTCTGTACATCCTTTTGCCTTCATTCAACTTATTTTGTAGCTTTCTTCTAAAACCAACTTTATGTAGGACAAATTGCACAACCTAGTGCTATAGGTTAAAGCCATGATACGAGCTGCTGTCATTTGTGCATTGTGGTGTTTCAGCTCCTGCAAAGGTTTCCTCCTTATGCAGAAGGCTGGATACTAATGTGGCTTAATAAATACTTAGCTGAACTCATGGCTTAATCTTTCTGGCATTCTGAAGCTACTAACTTGAAAGCATTGCTTCTGTTTAAATTTTGATATGCTCCTACCAAGGAGCATGAGGGACATGGTAAAGGTCTACAAAATATAGTCCTTTTGTTTTGTTTGTTTCTGTTTCTGATAAAACACATTCATATGCATTGTATGCTTCCAAAACATTGTCTTTCAACAAGTAATGTGCTTGCTATGGATATAACACAAAATGTGGGAACTCTTAATGCATTACTTTTATTTATTTTACTGTGGTGTTTTTTTTTTTCCTTGGATGGTTCCTTTTTGTGATGTTTTTCCATTATAACAGTAGTACAGTAGGGCTCTATCATTCTACTGAACATAGGGATGGGAAAATAGAAAATTTAGCACTTATCCTGTATTTTAATATATATTAATATTTCAAGTGGGAGGTGCTTAAGTTGGTGATTTTAGAATTTTTTTTTTTAAGCTGTTAAACTGTTTTATTTATTTGTAGCAAAATATGTGGATTCCAAGTTAAGAGCTGGTAATAAAGAAGCTACAGATGAAGAGCTGGAAAGAATCCTTGACAAAATCATGATCATATTTAGATTCATTCATGGTAAGAAATATCTGTTCACAGTTCATGCGATTAAAACCATTTTCCTTGCGTCTAACAGAACTGAATGTAAGAGATCTTTTTTAGCATGAGTTTCTGGTAGGCTTGGTATTAAATTCAGGTTTCCTTACATCTGAAGGAGCATAATAAATACACTAGAGAGGACAAACTTGTCCTATGGATACTGGCAAGTTACAGACCTTTTACAGTCTGTGAGTGGAGACCTAAGGGTTAAGGGTTGGTACAGATTTTCTCTTCCCTGCCCACCTCAGTATGTCCTAGGTGCAAAGTACATGAAAACCTAGCAACTAATGACTTGTCTCTTCTCCCGGTGGCTGAGAGTGAACACAGAAGAGAGCTCAGAATGATGGGTGAAAATGCTATTGCTGTGTTTTGCTGCCTTTGAAATGCACTTCCCTAATGTATGTCCCTATCTGAGCAAAACCTTTGAATGTGTTAGGAGGATTTTTTTTATTATTATTTTTTTCTAGATTAGATGTCAGAAAAAATACATGGTTGAGTTCAACAGAGATGCGTGGTCACTCTTTTGAGGGAAGTGAGACATGTATGCTGGGCTGGGGTGAAATAAGCAGGAACTCCCCAGTTCTGTATTAGTTTGTTCTGAGAGCTGTGGGGTTCTTTCCTCATAAAATCTAAAACAAGTACAATATAATGGGAAAGCAGACAAGAAACCAGTCATAAAGTACTATCATTTGCATCATGATTTTTGTCAGATGCAAAGGGTTTGGATGGTGACAGTGAATGAAAACAGTATCACTGGCAACTTGTCAGCCTAAGAGATTAATTTCTGTTAATCTGAAATTTGACGAACTCTTTTTCTCTTAATGTTTTTTTTTTTTTGTAATACTGAACTATAAGTGCAAATTTCTTTTGAAATATCTACTGCGTACTTCCAAAAGCAGATGATAATTAGTAGTTAGGTTCTAGGCATCAGACTTGTTAACAGTATCTTGATGCTGTTTCATAAAACAGCATTTTACCAGGGGCCAAGATGGAGAAGAAAGAGTATCAGAAGAATTGCTACATTAGAAGGTGTTTGCAAGGAATTAGCAGGGGCTACTCTAGGCAGCGCAAATAGTGCCTTGAGTTACAATGAATTTCTTCCTCTTAAAAGTGAAACAATTTGCTGATATCTTTGCACTATCAGTAGAAAAGATTTGCAGAAGCTCTGGTTTAAGGTGTGAAAGTTTGTGGGTGCCTGTATGACTTCTTTATTTCAAAAGGCTATTGGCAAATCAAGTGAGAAGACTTCTGTCAATTTTTCTTCCCCTTAGGCTTTTAAAGATTATTTCTTTAATACAGAGAATCGTAGAATGGTTTGGATTGGAAGAGACCTTTAAAGGCCATCTAGTCCAACCCCCCTGCAGTAAACAGGGACACCCTCAACCAGATCAGGTTGCTCAGAGCCTCATGCAACCTGGCCTTGAATGTTTCCAGGGATGGGGCATCTGCTTCTCTGGGCAACATTTTCCAGTGCTTCACCACCCTCATCATATTTTTTTTTTCTTATGTCTAGTCTAAGTCTACCCTCTCTTAGTTTAAAACCTTGTCCTATCGCTACAGGCCCTGCTAAAAAGTTTCTGCCCGTCTTTCTGATAAGCTCCCTTTAAGTACTGAAAGGCCACAATAAGGTCTCCCCAGAACTTCCTCTTCACCAGGGTGAACAACCCCAACTCTCTCAGCCTGTCCTCATAGCAGAGGTACTCCAGCCCTCTGATTGTCTTTGTGGCCCTCCTCTGGACCCGCTCCAACAGGTCCATGTCTTTCCATGCTGAGGGCTCCAGAGCTGGACGCAGTACTCCAAGTGGGGTCTGTTGAGAGTGGAGTAGAGACCTCCACCTGTTGGCCATACTTCTTTTTGATGCAGCCCAGACCTTCTGGGCTGTGAGCACACGTTGCTGGTTCATGTTGAGCTTTTCATCCCCCAGTACCCACAAGTCTTTCTTGGCAGGGCTGCTCTCAATCCCTTCATCCCCCAGCCTGTATTGATACTGGGACTGCCCCAGCCCAAGTGCAGGACCTTGCACTTGGTCTTATTGAACCTCATGAGGTTCACATGGACCCACTTCTTGAGCTTGTCCAGATCCCTCTGGATGGCATCCCATCCCTCAGGCATATTGACCGCACCGCTCAGCTTGGTGTCCTCTGCAAGCTTGCTGAGGTTGCTCTTGATCCCATTGTCTAGGTCATTGATGAAGATGTTAAACAGTACTGATCCCAGTATGGACCCTTGAAGGACACCACATAGGAACCCTTTTTCTTTTTTTAATTTGAAGAAATCAGAGCACTGGAGGGAGAATAAATTATTCTAGGGTCCAGAAGAATAATGTGATTTGTAGCTGACCTAATGGGAAATACAAAGCAGCCCACATTCCTAGAGAGGGGAAGAAAAAAAAAATTTGGAAAATATGTTAAGAGAATAACTACATACAAAAAGAACAAGTTGCCTACATGTTTTTCTTTGCTGTTGCATAGCGAATATTCTTCTGCTGATCAACAAAAATCATAGAATGGTTAGAGTTGGAAGGGACCTTTAAGAGTCATCTAGTCCAACCTCCCTGCAAGGAGCAGGGACATCTCCAACCAGATCAGGTTGCTCAGAGCCCCATCCAACCTGGCCTTGAATGTTTCCAGGGATGGGGCACCCACCACTCTGGGCAACCTGTAATGCAAAAGGCTTGTGTCACAAACCTGAAGTGCAGTGATGCAAATAGAATGCATTATTTCAGTTGTATTTTATTTTTTTTTTCCAATTTCCATACAGGTAAAGATGTATTTGAGGCGTTTTATAAGAAAGACTTGGCCAAAAGACTGCTGGTTGGGAAAAGTGCATCAGTAGATGCTGAGAAGTCCATGTTGTCAAAGCTTAAACATGGTAGGCATCTTCATATATGTTAACTTTTTATTACTTTTTGGCATGTAAATTGGAATCCATATTTTGTCATGGTTATTTTCTCAGTTTTTAAGTAGTAGCTGAGCATATCACAGCTTTCATTGCACTCAGTGAGAACTATTGGTCTGACTTCTTAGATATGTGGCCGGTTCATTTAATGTACCTACAGAGGAGCAAAATCCTTAAAACCTGTACCTAGTTGTAGGTGCTCTGGGCTCTGACAAATCTGGCTCAACTGTGTCAGGTTAAACCTTTATTGCTTGTTCTGTGCTTCTTTGTAATCGTGAGATCTTTGCTTTAATTTGTGTGACAGAATGTGGCGCTGCTTTTACCAGCAAACTGGAGGGCATGTTCAAGGACATGGAACTGTCAAAAGATGTCATGGTTCAGTTTAAGCAGGTACATTTAGCTTGTGTTTGTGTGCTAAATTTTCAGTAGTGATGGGAAAGCACTTAAAGGTGTTATACCTTGAATTAAGCTAAAATAAAATGAAACAGCTTTTGAGCAGGTCCTGTCATAGTAACAGAGTCTGTTTTATAGTTCTGTTTATAGACCAGAATTTATTTATTGTGTATCTATTCAGAGATAGTCTTATTTTATAGTTTTTATTTGTTTCCTTTTTAAGTAAATTACAGTCCAAATACCACATAGTAATTTAGTTGTCTAACATATTAAAGTCCATATCCCTTCGTTCTTTAAACTGTTGCTGCTCTGATAAATTCTCTGTGAATTACCCACACCAGAGAAACTCCTTGAAGTTTCCCTAAGTGCACAGAAACTGTGTATGTCTCAGCCCCAAAGCTTCCAACCTGTTGGTGACTGAGAGAATGCCCGGAGGAAGTACTGTACATGCTCACCCTGTTGTTGCAGTTCTCCCTGGGTACCTGTTTATAGAAGACAGGATATGGGGGTAGAGATCTGACCCAGGACACCTTCTCCTGTAATAAAATACTCTAGTGACTTTTCTGTCCCAGACTTTGCAGCCTGGCTTGACTGATGCTATGCTCAAGTGATAAGAGAACGTGTTGTCTAACAGTCATGTTGAAGTCCCAGGGGATCCTTTGGATCTTACAGTTCTTGCCCTGGCTTCTGATCAAAAGCTTTTCTTTTGCTTTATTTTCATGTTGCATTGAAGTTCCTTTGACTTTTAATACCTTGTAAAGACAGTGGTCTAGGATACCTCAAGATATGTTGTACTTTTCTTTTTACTTCCAACCACTTGCCATGTTTTGAAACTGGGGATGGGAGCAATAAATAGTAATAAAGTTAAAAATCTTTTAATAGAGCATGTCGAAACAAAGATGTGGCCTGTAGGAATTTTTCATCATTCTACCAACTTTAAGTTTCTAATTTAAGTATATATATTTTCTAATTTAGCATGCAAACAATGCTTTCTTGTCTCTTTTATCTTCAGTATATGCAGAACCAAAGTGATCCAGGAAATATAGACCTGACAGTAAATATATTAACTATGGGGTATTGGCCAACTTACACGCCTGTGGAAGTCCACTTAAATTCAGAGGTTAGTGTTTGAATTCTCCTTTTACATGCACTTTACAGAGTGAAATCATAATCACTATCACTGGGTGAACTAATGCCCTTCATTTAATGCTTTTCTGCTAGATATTTAAGGGATTTATCTCATTTTAAAGATTCAAAAATTGCAAAAAATAATATGTCATGTATAAAATCCACTTTTTTTTTTTCCAGGCAAGACTGGAAAATTGTTTCACTTAATAAGGTTTGGGGTTTTTTTACCATAATAATAATTATTATTATTAAGTATTAAAATAGAATCAGTGTCCTACTTAACATTGCAGTCAAGCACATAACTGGACCTAAATTTAGTCAATCTTTAACTACATTAGGTGGGCATTTTGATCTAGCCAATAGTTACATTACTGCACATTCCTATTTTTTTTTTTTTTTTTTGCTAAGATCCTCTGTTCCCTGCAACATGTCATGCAAAACTAGCCCCTGTCTTTAAATGACATTTGCCTGAAAAAAAAAGATTGCTTCCAATTTGAGAAATTTTTGGAAAGCTCCTATCGGTAGCAATTTAAGTAGAAATATTTGGAATCCTGTTTTCTGCAATACCTTGCTTGTTCTGAAATGTGGGAAACATTTCAGAGGCCAAAGGTGGCAGCAAGGTTCCCATTCCGTTCAGAAGACGTGGAAGCTTTTGCACTCTTGTTCTTGTAGCATCTTTTTGTCAGTAGCAGACTACTTTGGAAGGATCCAACCTGATCAACACATCATGAAAATGGAAGGGTAAAACCCCCTTACTTGGAAGTAAGAGGATGTAAAGTACTGGCATCAGACTTGAATCTGTATAGGACAAGCTAAAGGAAGAACTTGGGAGCAGATGGTAATAGTCAGTGTACAGGTGTGAGATGTGTGGTTTTTGTCCAGTGACTTCTTGGTCAGATTCAAAGTCCAGGACTAAACTAAGATTTATTTTTGAGGTTTAAAACCTTTGCAGGGGGGTTATTTTACTTTTATTCAAAACAAACAAACAAAAAAGAAGGAAAAAAAGGAAATTAAAAGCTTTTTTTTTTTTTTTAAACTGAGACTTTCTTTTGTGCATAATAGTGCCAGTGTACTTAAGAGCAGAATTTTGCTCTTTGGATTTAGTTTCTCACACAAAAACACTTATTATGAAACATTGTTGAGGAGAATAAATAAATTAGTTGTGTGAAATCATGAATATTACTGCACTGGTATAACACTAATCAATGTTTGGTTTTTTTTTTTCTTCCTTTGCTTTACAGATGATAAAGCTTCAAGAGGTATTTAAAACCTTTTACCTGGGAAAACACAGTGGTCGAAAGCTTCAGTGGCAAACCACTTTAGGGCATGCCGTCCTAAAGGCAGAATTTAAGGAAGTAAGTTTTCTTGTTTAATGCTTAGCCTCTTGGGATAAAATTTAAGTAAATTATTTGGAATCTAGTCATGTATTGTCGTTTTTTTTGTAAAGGTAGTAACATTTCTGTGGAGGAACAAGCACAATTCAATGCTGTAATTTTGTATAGAAAGTAGGCTTTTTATAATTAAACTGAAATACTGCCTACCTAATGGAAGACAACAATGTGATACCTTTTGGTAACATTTGTTTTTCTTTGATATTAACTGTTGCTTATTCAAAGTAAGTTGTAATAAAGCAGGAAATTAATGAATGAAAAAGAATGCAGCATCTTTTTATTTTTAATACGGAATTGTTTTGATCATAGAAATACTGATGATGCTTTTAGTACACATCACTGATACAAAAAGAGACTGAAGGGTATTAGTCATGTAATGACTGTGGTTAAAATTTAAATGCTTGTTGAATTATTTAAGTCTTAAATAACCACATTGTTTCTTAATGTGGTTTTGTTTTGTCTCATGGAATACCTTGCCTTGCTAATAATGCAGCTTAACTGAGCCACAGTAAAGACAAAAAAAAAAAATCCTGAATTCTTTTATTAACTTATTGTGAATACGAAACTTAGAGGTGTAGACATTATGTAACACTAAGATGGATAACTTTGTAGCTGTAGATTGACAGAAGTGTTTACATCTGAAGAGTCTATGTAATTTATTGCCTGCTTGTGCAAATATTGTGCTACTGATAATACTGTCATTCTGTATCATAACAAAGGAGAATTATCTTTTGTTTCTTTCATATTTGATCCAACATCAAGATTTCTTTTGTTTCAGTTTGCTCATCTCTATAAAAAGAAACTTGGGTGAAATATGAATAGATTCGCTATTGATGGCAGCAAAGACAGAATTTCATATACTGTAATTAAAATAAAGTAAATCATGTGAAATAAATACAAGGCCATTCTAATGAGCTTGTCTGTGTGCTGTACTGCTACTGTTAGAGCAGAAAAAAAAAAAGAGGTTTTAAAAATATCCTGTTTCCTTGATACTGCATTCAGGCAGATTCTTCTGTGTGCTAGGCATTCTAAAATGCACATCTCTTCTTCTAAAAAAAAAAAAAAAGAAGAAATGCACATCTCTTCTTCTAAAAAAAAAAAGAAGAAAAAAAAGAATGTGTAGCTTCTGCAGCTTGTCAGATTTGGGGGATACAATAGAAAATGCTTTGAATATTACTTCTAATTATTGGATATTTCTTTTTTTAGGGAAAGAAAGAATTTCAAGTATCGCTCTTTCAGACATTAGTGTTGCTTATGTTTAATGAAGGAGATGAATTCAGTTTTGAAGAAATTAAAATGGCTACTGGTGTAGGTAGGAAGAATACTTTTTGATTCTTAAATTTATTCATTCATTATGACTTGGTATGTAAAGACCTAATTATAAGAAATTTGCCATGACCATTAGGACAAACTTGATGAGCCAATAGCATATAGACACCAAAAGAGATGAGGAAAACACTCTGCTGGTCCTTCCTAGTGTAGATAAAATAGAAGCTTCACAAAATTAATAGTAAGAGCTGTGTAGAATATTGGTACTACTAACGACCTATTTGATTTACAAAATGTATCATTCCCATTCTTAAAATTCAACTGGTGATAAAGACCGTTGTGTGTACAGATTATTTTTGTT
This sequence comes from Chlamydotis macqueenii, assembly GCF_036417535.1. Classification (NCBI taxonomy): domain Eukaryota; kingdom Metazoa; phylum Chordata; class Aves; order Otidiformes; family Otididae; genus Chlamydotis; species Chlamydotis macqueenii. Next base: position 151,420,358 of record NC_141556.1, on the reverse strand, counting down.
CTGCTACAGTTTCAAATACTATATTTTGAAAATTATCTATTGTAGAATGCTGTCATTTTGCGGTAATTCATGAGAGGCTGTTCTGAGAGCTTGCCTACCTGTTTTCCATTACTGTTGCTGGAGTGCCCTATTTACAATAGGTCTGATTTGCTAAGAGCAGCAGTGTCCTGTAGGATGTAGACTTTGTAGCTCACTCCCTCTGGGCTGGATACCCTAAGGCAGAAAGGATAAATAAAACTGAGGAGACGTACAGTTTCCTTTTTAACCATGTGCAGTATCTGCCTTCTGTGTTCTTATGCTCTTGGGTGATTTCTAAAAAATTTTTACACTTCCTTGAAATAGTTACAGCCATTAACATTAAAAATGATGATGCTATCATCTCTTCACTCTCTGGAACTTTGGCATCAACCAGCAGGTCATACCCAGTAGCCCTCTACATGTTGCATCTTAAGATCAACCCAATACAGCAACTGCTGAACGAATATTTGAACCCATAAAAGTACTAAAAATATTGTAAATATATTTACTAAAATACTGTAAAATGAGGATATTAAGAATCTCAGTGGTTCAGAATGATGTGTTGCAGAAGGCAGTACAGCCCAGGTGCTCCAGTTTCTCAGTGTCAGTTCTTCAAGTTGCTTAGTCATCCACTCCATTAAGGGAGCTGAAGAAAACTCATGCCAGTGTGAATGATAAGCATCGGGATAGTCCGGAGAGGCTCGTTAGGTCAGAGTGCAATGGTTACAAAACAAACATTAAGTCCATGAAAGCCTGATCCAGATCCTGCTTTCTCATCTTGTATCGCTGTATCTCAGAGCTTGAGTTCTGGCTGCTTGACAGCAACAGATAAAATCTGCTGCATGGAAATCCATTCCATTATAGCACAATAGAAAGGATTTCAGTAGACTGTTTTTAAGGCAGCTGGCTAGAATTGGTATTTGGGAGCTACCTATATTATGTTACGTTATTGCACTGAGTGCCATGTCTGTGTTTCAATCCCCTATGGGGAAATAGTGTAGGAATGCAGGTAACGAGGACAGTTCATGGTCCACGGGTTCCCGTGGGGCCAGGATGGATGACATAAAATCTCTCTCTTCCCAGGCTCTACCTACACAAGGCATTTGGAGCTGCTTTAGAGAGGTTCCATTCCCACCTAGCAGTCTCCGTACTTCTAAAGCTTCTAAAGAAGCTCTTATGGCCAGAAATGCTGTCAGAAATAGGTCCCACACTGCGTCCTTCCTGCCTCCTGCTACTTGGATGATCCTTTCTCTCAGCAGTGCTCTGCAGAAGGCTGGTATCCTGGCTACCTGAAAAAGAACAGCAATTCAGTTATTAGAAGAAGTAGCTGAATTTGTGATGCAACTGCTTAGTGAATTGACCTTTAAAGGCAGACGTGCTGACAGCCAGACTCTCAGAGACCACCCTGGATGAACCAGGGGTCCTGGGTCCTGTGTGCAAATAACAGGATGTGGTAGAAATCCAAGAGGGCAAAACTTGGGCATTAAGGTTGCCATAGAAACGGTTTCTAAGTGTTCTAAACACCATGTGCAGGGCTAGACAGGCAGAATTGCAATGTATGCTTGAATAAATGATGTATGGAAAAGGGCCTAGATTTACTAGGAAGCAGGAAAGCCTTTGAAACAGGGGGAACCTGGTTAGTTAGTGGGCTCCAATTAAATTCAAAAGGAGTGAAGCTGCTGGCACATTTGAATGTTTTAGAAAATCTGTAGGGTTTGTCAGATTTCTCCCTCCACCATCTAAAATTAACACAGTGGATCCAAGAAGAGTTCAGAGAATGGGAATAAAGATGGAAGACATGGAACAGCTTCTTTAAAAGGAACAGTTGTATGTGGTAGGGCTAAACTAAATAAATAAATTTAAAAAAAAACAACAAAAAAACCCACTAGAGGGCAAAAAAAAAACCAAAAAAAAAAGCTCATAGTGGTGAAAACTTGCAACATGCTGTTTAAAGCTGGTAGTTTACAGAATTCAAGGGGACAGATTCAAGGAAGAGCAAAGCACTGAAGGTTTCTCAACACACAGAAACCACATCTGGCTTAGGAAGTCTGTGAGCCCTAAGTGACTGGAGACTTAGACAGCAGTAGGAGGAGGAGAGGAGGAAGAGCAGGGAAGTGTGGAGCTGTATTAGCTCTGCTCTTATATGCTGCCCTATGCTTACCTGCTCGTGACCACTGCTGGAGGCAGGATGCTGGGCGATAGATGGACCTGAGCCAGGGTGCCTGTTCTTCCGTTCTAAACTAAACCCTGAAAGGAATACTGAACCTCACAACTCTGAAGAATTGGCACTCACCACTTCCTTTACTTGGGTGTTCACATGTGCCAGCTCTTTCTGGGAGGTAGTGGAAGCCTTGTGCAGTTTTTAGTTAATTAACATTTGTTTATGTTGAGACCCTGTTACAAGATGTTACCCAGTCTTTGAATAATTGGTGTTTGCCGTGGAAGAGTTCAGAGGGTCACGTACCTGCTTGTCGCAGTTCAGCCCCAATCGGGATCAGACTACACAGTCTCTCTCTCACTCCCCCCACCCTCCAGTGGGACAGAAGGGAGAACTGGTAAACAAACAAACAAAAAAAAAACCACCAGCAAAAACACGTGGGTTGAGATTGAACAAAAAGTAAATTTAACAGCAATAACAAAAGAAAACAAAACAGTGATGGAACACAAATATAGTATAATGGCTTACAAAAAATCTCCACACCTGGTTTCTTCCAAGTAGCAGGAGGCTCCCTTCAGCACCCTCTTCACTTATATACTGAGCATGATGTCAGATGGGATGGAATAGCCCTTTGTCTAATTTGGGTAAATTAACCCCAACTGTTAGCTAATTAGTTAATTATCCCAGCTGGGTGCCTCAGCCATAGGGGCTACCAGCTCCAGTTCTCCACCTGGCTCAGGTGAATATTAACTCTATCCTAGCCAGAACCAGGACAGTGCTATAGGGCAGAATAAAATATTGCAAGTTGAAGTGTTGGTAAAGGGTTTAGAACAGATGAGTAAATTAGGCCACCGCCAACTGAATAGTATTCGCCTGGAAGCTTTACAGCAGTCTGTCTGAATTGTAATTGAAGTGAGCCTTGGTGCAAGCTTGACAAGAGTAATGCTATTATATTTTTTTTTATGTTCATGGGGTAATTCTGCAGATTACTAAAGGGTAGCAGGTCTGTACTGGGAAGAACAGAATTAGTAGGCCCATGGATAAGCGTACATTAGGGAAGAGCCAGCATTATTTATGTGATGCATGATTTTCCTTTCAAATTGTTTGAGAGAGTCAGCAAGCATATGCACAATCAAAATTGTGCACTTGGCTTTTAAAAAGTTTTTTATAAGAGCTTCTCACAAGCTGTAGAATGAACTAAATTTTCGTGGCTTGAGAGGAAAGTTCCTCTTAGGGGTGAATAACTAATTAAAAGACAGAAAACAACAGATAGAAATGAAATGGGCAGCTTTCATAGGGAATAAAAGCTCTTACTTGGGATCCATAAAGGTGAGGACACCATAAAGGTGATCATAAGTTATATTCTCCTTATTTATTATATTCCTGTGGAAGTCTTGCTATAAAAGCATCATTAATAATGTACTGGAATGAGATGTGAAGCATTTGGGATTTTCCAGTGTTACAAAAATGTTTGGCAAGTTTGGTACTCTTCTCCTGTTGAAGCAGCTTTAGCAGTGCTTCCACGGGGATCCCACAGGTCTATCGGCCATGTCTCCCTAGTTCCCTTGCTGACTGCAGCAGAAGATAGGGCCAGCCAAATAAATATTTGTTTGTTTCACTTAAGAGTCATACTGAAGTTAACATAACTAAACGACAAGTCAGTATGGCAGAAACCAGTAAGATGGCATGACTTAAAACTTTCAATCACTTAAGCAAGCATTTTCACAAAATAAAACTTAGGAATTTGTGTTCAGCGCTGTACTTAGCAGGATAGGACAGCCACGTCCAGAGTTCCAGTTCTTTAATACGTCTTTCATACATTAATTATCTACCATATATATTTTACAGAGGTGAATATGAGATATTTTGTGGTTCTCTTGTCCAGACACTTATTCATTTAAACAGCTTCAGCATTAGCTATATTGCTGTGTTTACAGTATTACAAGTTGGTTTTGTAAATGTCTTGCACTTAAAGTAAGCGGGTGTCTAGATAGCAAAAATCCTGTGCATTGAAACAGTTTGGGCAACTGGTCTCTACATGCATTTCAGACATTGTCTGTTGTATCTTTATATTCCATTCCCATGTAACACAAAATACATAGATTTTGGGGGGTCAAAAAGTCACACTTGTAGGAATTTTCCTCAGGCTAAACAGAAGAGTACCTCATGGGCAATTATGACATTACTGAAAAAAAAAAACAACCTCAAACACAATATCATATGGATTTTAGTCCCTTTAGGATATCACTGTCTTCATCTGCATTAACTGGCCATAGTTGGAACTTGTGTTTTCCAGTCACTGTTACAATAAATTATCGCCAGTCTCTTTAAAGAGATGGGATTGTCTCTGGTACCTTACTGCAGTTAGGCAATGCATAAACTGTCACTCAGAGAAAGAACGGTTACCTTATCTTTTATAACCGTGCTTACTTGAGATGTGTTGTCCAAATATACTCCGTCTTTTTATCTGCCTTTCTCATTATCAAGAAAGCCTCTCAGAGCTGTAGTTTTTCCTTTTACTTCAGTGATTGATAGGTAACTGCGGATTCCTTCCCTTTGGCATACTGTAACCTGTGACTTAGCACGCAGGGCAGAAGCAAAGCTCCAAAGTATACCGAGTGTTTTTAACAGCATCCTTCATTTGGACAAAACCACAACTTATCAATCTGCGTGTTTTGAAGCTGAAACACCCAAAAAAATGTGAAACATCATAAATGCCTGTTTGGTCAATGTGGTTTAAAGTTTAGCTTTTTTTTTTTTTTTTTTTTTTTTTTTTTTTTAGTGATCATAGAACAGCTGGAAGTTTTAAAAAAGGAAAATGTCACTCTGTGTGAAAGTTGAAGTATTTTAGAAACAATAATAGTGTTAATCTTTTACTCAGTTACATTGCACTTCAGCACGAGATTGCAAAACCTTTCTTTCAATTCTTAGACTAAAACTCTGTGCAGGAGATCCGATGCATTTGGTGATAACTTTATATTGTGAATAAAAGTATTCTAGAGACTGCAGAGACTGTTTTAATGCCAAATCTTGATACAAGACTTTGCAACATAATTATTAGAATGTTTTAGACTTCATTTTATCTACTTGTCCAAATGCTTTTAGCTTTAAATCTGACTAGAAAAAATTTTCCTCACCCACTTGTTTCTACTCCTTTCCTGTTGTGGGGGAAGTTTGTGACTATAATAGCTGTCAGCTCTGTCTTCTCACAAAACATCTTCCTATCCACTTAGACTTCTTTTCTTTTTATTATATATTTTCTACCGTGTGTTAAAAATAGCGATGAAGTCTTAAAATGAGTGGCTTGAGTTTCTTGTCATCAACTGATTTCTTTTTTTTCTTCTGAAGTCCTGTTACTACCAAACAAAACTAAAGCAATAAAACCAGGCTTGTGTTTCAGAAAAGATTTCACAGTAACTACTTTTGTATAGAAAGCTCACTGAGGTGAGCCTGCATCTGTCTTCCTGACACGTACAATTCTGTGCATGCTCTCAGCATGTACCAGTGAGAGATGTGAGACCATGCTTGAAGGCTGTAAAGTGTTACCTAATTAGAATGAAGCTGGAAGAAGGCATTAACAAAACAACAGTAACTTTTCAATTGTATTTCTAGGTTAATCACATGAAACTCTTGATGTTAATGTTTCATTTTGCTTTCTCCCATACTTTGAACTTCTTCACAGAGGACAGTGAATTAAGAAGAACCTTGCAATCTTTAGCTTGTGGAAAAGCACGAGTATTGATTAAAAATCCAAAGGGCAAGGATGTAGAAGATGGAGATAAGTTCATCTTTAATGGTGATTTCAAGCATAAATTGTTTAGAATAAAGATCAACCAAATCCAAATGAAAGAAACAGTACGTATTTATTTTTTGCATTCATTTAGTTTATGTTAACTGTTTATCCACATGTGTGTCCCACATGGAGAGACAGAATCTCTACATTTCCTGTCATAGTTTTTGCATATGGAGAAAGGAAACAGCTACTTAATTTCTTTGGTAGTCAGGATGACTCGCAGAGGCAATAAAGATTTAAAAACTCACTGAAATTGAAACAACTTAGGTTCCTTCCTGTGCTTGCAAATTCAAATATTTGTTTATATATTAAACTGATAGGATCTTGTAGATATTTCAGTCCATCTTAGAAGTTTTTATGGTATGGCTGAAGCGTTGGTACTACATTGAACTCATGAATCAGATGTCACCGTGTCACGTCTTTTCTTTATTTAGCGGGTAAGAGAGTTGTTAAAGACCAGGTTGTCTCTGGTTTTGCAGTGGATGTATTTGTTGTACTTGAATCCCAATTCATGACACAAGGTGACATGTTTTAATTAAGGCTGAGTTGTTTCCTTTTTGCCTTTGCATATTAAAATCCCCAAAAGTTAAATTGGAGTTGAGTAGTTTGGTACAGAAGACTTCTGTATTTGGGCTGTCAAATTGTTACGTGTTCTCTCAAAACTCTGAAGTAAGTTTTAAGATTTAGTTTAATTTATCAAATAGATTTAAAATAAGGTGTACGCTATTTTTTCTTTGCGTTATCCTTAATTCAGCTTGCTTTTTAGCAGTACATTTCAGAATCACTTAGTTCTTAGCACTCAGTCTCAAAGCATCTGTCTCAAAGATGAGTAAGTATACATGAGTTTCCTTTCATTGGAAAGGTTAACTATAGAAATATAATTGATAAAAAAATAGCAAAAAAGGTGAAATGATTTGTGGTGTTGTATTGTTCTTCAGGTCGAGGAACAGGTCAGCACAACTGAAAGAGTATTTCAAGACAGGCAATATCAGATTGATGCTGCTATTGTACGAATAATGAAGATGAGAAAGACTCTCGGTCATAATCTCCTTGTTTCTGAATTGTATAATCAACTGAAATTTCCCGTAAAGGTAAGTGATTTTGGTTTTCAAACCATCCTAGGATTATGTAAAAATATGTAATTCATTTTTCCATTCAGCTGGTCCATAACAGTAAAAAATGTGAAATATGTCTGAATCAAATCCAGAGATTAAGGTATTAAAATGAGTATGTGAGTAGAAATAAGCCAGAGTATCAGTAGGAAATTATATTTTGAAATTTACGACGGAGCATTTTCTTATGTAGCTGTTAGCAGTTCTGTTTTTTAAAATGTAATATAAATGCAAATATATTTTAAACCGGATTACTAACCTAATATTTTCTTGTAGCCTGGAGACTTGAAAAAGAGGATTGAATCTCTCATTGACAGAGACTATATGGAGAGAGACAAAGACAACCCCAATCAGTACCACTATGTTGCATAATGGAGAGGAAATACTTTTACTTAAAAAAATAAACAACAAACCCAAAAAATAAAAACCAAAATCATCTGCATATATCTTCAGGACACCAAATACCTATGCTGTTCCAGACTTTCCTTTTAGCAGATTTCAGGTTGATGTATATTATTCAACCAGCTGCATGCACTGCTGTGGAAGAGAAGCAAAATGACATGTTGATTGATCATCCTTGCCAAGACTCCTTACAAATTTTAAACATCATGTTTTTATTTCTTTTAGTTACTCTCTTGTTCTTTTGGGTTCTTCAAAATTTAGTTTTACTGTTTTGTCTAACACTGTCATTGAAGTTGGATGGAAGGGTAACATTGCCTGTGTGAGAAATACTTCTGTGACGGATGCAAGTCTGGTTTCTTCATTTATGTGTTCCCAACTGCATCCATGAAGACCCTATATGCTGCATTCTTTAGCTACAGTGACAACTTGGGTAACTTTTTAAAAACACTTATGCACAAGCAGTGTTGCTGAAATACACTGAATTTTTGAAATTATGCACCATGAAAACCCTTCAACTTGTGTTCAGTTAATTTTCTTTCAAATTATTATAAACTTCAGTCTGGTTTGAATAAATCAGGTTTTGAAGTGAGATCCTTGAAGTGCCAAGAGGACAACTGTGTTCATGTGTGTAGTGAGTTGTTGGATTATTTAGCTAAGATATGGATTATTATTTTATTACTACTTCTGCTGGCTTGGGTGGCAAAGATTAGATCTGAGTCAGAGGCCCTACCTCATTTTAGGGCAACTGGTCTTTTATCACTGTTTATGTAATTGCCGTAACATTTAGTTTTGCCTTTAAAATAACATACAGGGAACCTACTGTACAGCGTGCTCCACTTTAAAAATAAAAAAAACCAAACCAACTTTTTTTTAAAAAAAGACTTTTATGGTCTCGATATTGTGAAAGCATAGTTTTGTGTCTTGAAAGACTAAGGATTTTGTGAGTACTTTGTTACATATTGTATATATGTAAGTTGATTTGATTAAAAGAATGAAAGACCCTGTAGATCTGTTAGATAATTGTAACTGTAAGGAAGACGCCTTTTGTGGTAATACTTGCAAGACTCTGTTTATTTTCCAAATTTGCATACTGGTGTGTTTCATTCTGAAAATGAGCTACCAAAGGAGTTTTGATTGTGGCATAAATGAGAATTTAACTGAGCAATATTTTCTTGAAAGATACCTTATTAAGTTTATGTAACATGGGGTTTGTGCATCCATTAAAAGACCACCACCTCTTCTTAAAGTAAACATTGCTAAGACTTGACATCTTGTGGATTTACACATTAAAGTCCTTATTCTGTCATCTGGTGTCATTAATAGTGTTGCATTCTTCTGAACTATTTTTGTTCTTTTTGTGTTTAGAAACTAAACACATTTAGTTTATTGTATTTAAAACATATTTAATATTGTAATTTAATGTAGACTTATTTTAATATTTGAATCTCCAGTTAATGCAAATAAAATCTTTGATGCATATTAAATATTAATTTCTTAGCCTTTGTGAGACTATGCCACTTCAGTTTATTTCTGCAGTTTGTTCTTTAGTGTTAATTGTACCATTCACCTTGTAAATCACTTTCTGTGTATGTGGAGGCCGATCAGATCCATCTTACTAGACTTCTAAAACAAAAAGGAGTATGTGCCTCACAGAAATGTCACAGGCAGAGGTTTTGTCCACACAGAAGTAGTCAGTAGTATGTAGTAACTGATACAAAGCAGTGAATTGCAGAACCATAGAACGGTTTGGGTTGGAAGGGACTTTTGCAGATCATAGAGTCCAACACCCACCCACCAACAGGGTTATCTTTCACTAGATCAGGGTCCTCAAAGCGCCGTCCAACCTCACCTTGAACACTTCTCCAGTTTACTGTCTGCTCACATTTGAGATCAGAGCTATACATACATTAGTTCCTCCTTACCTTTCAGTTTCTCTGCTACTCAGTAAATTATCTGTAAATGAAAAAAGGAACATGGTTAATCAAGCCAAAAAAAAAAAAAATTAATCCACCCAAGTATCTGGAATAAGTAAAAATTTCAACCTAATCTGCATTTCACTTAGGGGCACCCTGCATTTCCTGTCTCAGTTTAGCTCTGTCCCACTAATCCCTATTTCCCCAGAGCCAATTTTCAAAGTGTTGTGTCTGATGCTAGAGCCAGCTCTCACAGGCAAACCTCTGCAAAAGAGTTCACCTTGCCAGCAATATTAGACAGTTCTTGTTTGCTTGAAATACTCTTGCATCTTCTCTCTGCCCATCCAGCCATCTTACTCTGGCAGTGGAGCAAGGAACTGCCTTAGCGAGTCTGAGTAACAACCAGAGGCAGGTGTGGTTTCATAAACAGAAGCAGTCTTTTCAGGAATTAAAAAATTTAGCTGTAGTGCCACCTTTAATGCTGTCTGGCACTGTCGTGCATCCTCTGCTCATCCACCTTCCACAGTGCAGTCACCCAGCGATGCACCTTGCAGCCTCCACGCCCTTATACTTGTGCTGGTGCTGGCCTGACACTGGATCCAAAACTAAAATGCGCATGCACTGGGGAGCAAGAGAACAGGGTCACCACACCCTGCAACCGCAGTGACAGTTCAGCCTGTTCCCTCTCCATCCAGAGGGAGAAGTGGCTGTACAGCCTACTCGCACCAGCCATCCCCAGTGTGTTTTTCTAGTCTGAGACCCCTAGATTTCCCCTGAGCTGCAGGAATTTGACTAGAACCTCACCTATCAAGCCTGAACTGGAACAGCCCGACTATTTCCGTAACACGTATCGGGTTGATATGCAACAGACCTTATTTCAGCTGCTTCTTACTACTTAAGAGCATCCCTGAAATGGGGATAGAGGGGGGCTTTATAGACCAGACTTGCTAATATACACTCCTTTCTGTGTGCAGTTTCACAAATCTGCATTCAAAATAGCTCTCGGAGGAAAAGCTTCGTTGAAGTGGTAACAATGGTGCTGGCCATCACAGCTTGGGTCCCACAAAACCATGGCTTGAGCATTACATATAGCAAAGGACCAAACCAGCCTGCAAAATGTGTACTGCCTTCCCTTTCTGAACCCCAACTTCCTGGTTCGATGCTTTTAAACAACAGACTAAAAGCAGTGGTGTTATCCTGGAGATTATTGCAATGGTTCTGCCTTACAAAGCAATGCTAATTGATTAAAAGGGCTGAGACGTGCAGTTTTTCTTAATTGCCATACACTAGAACTCTTTGGCCAAATTACTCTGGTATAGCAATTAAAAATCAGCTGTTCCACGAGTAGTGAAAATAATGACGTCTGTCTTTCTGTGATGTATGCCTTCGTCCCCTACTTATCGTGCCCCCCACAAATAACCTCAAGCAGCAGTACTGCAGAGGGTTTTTCTGCTTCGTTCTGCCTTCCTGCTCATGGGAGCATTGGTTTTGTTGTCCTTTATCCAGCTGCTGATCTTCACCCATCCCCTTACATCCTAAACTGACAGAGAATGTAATGATCTCTGAGTTTTTTACTCTTCCAAATTGGTCTGAAAGTGGTTTCAGGGGTTCAAAAGCTATGGGAAAGATGGACAGGCCAGGTGACTGACTCATTTTCTCAGGTCCTCATTTTTAGTTTGATGTCCTCAGATTTCTCTTCCTGGGATTCTGTATGTGCTGAACTGAACAGGTAAGCAGTTTGTTTCTTACTCAGCATGGTGATCACTTCTTCATAGCAAAATAGCTGCATTTGACTGCTTTTTGATACCTGGTGATAGAATTTGGCTGCGCATTGAGTCTCTGCCAGTTGTTGGTTTGATGCCAGCTGTTTGGTTCACACTGGCCCCTGGGTGTATTTGTGCCCACAGGGCAGAGGTTGCTAAACATTTCTTCCTGGAAGATCACACAGTGGTGAAGACATCAGGCTGTAGCAAAGTACCAGATTTCCTCTGTAGTGCATCTCTTTCAGAAGATGTCTTGAAAACTCAGATCTTGGCAATTCAGCATCCTTGGAACAAACTGTGTAGCAGCTTCTATGGAATGACAAAACTAATAGCAGGAATCTGGGATCTGGCTAGAGGGTGTCCAATCTTACCAAACCCCTCCAATTTATCTTGAAACTTTCTAATTCAACTCAGTTTAACTTAAAACATTCAGATACCTCATCCAGACATATGTTATATGTATTTAAAAAGCAATTTTCCTAAATGTGATGCACTGTCATCCAGCCCAACATTTCCTGAGAGAAAGCAATCCTAACAATGAATGCAGGCTGACGGCTGACTTCCAGATGCTTCCCAAGTCTGGCAATCACAGGTCTCCTTACCAGCCACCAACAGCCTCCTCCTCGTGTCTTCTCTTAATTTAACTTCTCCTGTATTCCTTTATCCAAACCTGGGTTTATAATTTAACTCTCTTGGTCTGCTGCAGCTTCTTTCTTCCTTTCCTTGGGCTATGCATCTTTGAAAAAAATATAATTACACACATTTCAGGCAACTTTAGTGCATCGATTTGTTATGCAGATAGACCTATTTGTAGGTTTATCATATTTGGCAGGTGTGTAAGGGAGAGTGGACTCTGTACTATAACCTTGGTTATCTATTCCTAGCCAGTCTCTTTAGAAATAAAATAACCCAGTGAAGTCAGATAATGTGCAGCAAAAGGCTACAGGAAAAATGGAATCATGTTTCATGAAAATTCATTCCTGGCAAAAATTCCTAACCTGTACTCTGTCTTCCACACTAGTACTCTGCCTTAACTTTGCACAACAGTTTTTATTGTAGTGACAGCTCCTAGATCTTGTGGGTATTTCCCATGGTCTTCTCCATAAGCAGTTGTCTTGGATGCAGGGCCAGGGGTGTACCATGGTTAATCTGGAACTGCGTGTGGGTTGCCTGGACAGCAGCTCTGTCAAACCAAACATGTATGGGCTGGATATGGACTACATTTCCCTCAGTGACAGCACTAATTTGGATATCCGAGCTTTTACAGAAGCTGTAACTTTATGTTTGTTTATGTCTTACCCTGCTATCAAGTTTGATTGATGTTGGCCAACAAGTTATTGGGCAGTGAAGCTGATGGCCAACATGGTTGCACAAGACTTGTTTCATTAGGAAAACAAGCTAACAAACACCCTGGTAGTATTTCTGCTGACAATGACATAGAGATTGGGTTTTATGCAGTCTCTACACCACTATAAAAGCTTAGTTAGCTAATGATCCGTAGCATGCAAGATCAACAGCATGGAAGATCAACATCATTCTCTGCTGGATAGCCGTATGTTCTTCACTTAACAGTTTATTGCCACAATACTGTTGCTTGATGCAAGTTACACATTGATATCAATTGGCAGCTATCCAAGCGTATGTCATTTTTCAATTTAGAGACACCAGTTTTCCAGTAGAGGGGCAGACTACTGCACAGCAAGTTTCAACCTGATGTTGGGCCTCCCTCTCTATTTTGTATTCTGGGAGACTTCAAGTAGTCCACAGATCTTCCTTCAGTCCCGATTCCAAAAACAGTGACCAAAAAATGAGAACAGATGATGTCCTACCTCCATTAACCTCAACTGCTTTGCAGATGACTCATTCAAACACTTGACCAGAGCTGTTCCTTGTGTCCTTTTTCAAGCTGACTAACTTCTGCTTTTGGCAATACATGGCAAGAATAAAGATTGCTAGAAGTGCTGCAGGGAAAAGCAAACAAACTAAAGCATTTCTGTCTCTAAAAATACACAGATAAAAACGCAGCATTAAGAAAGAAATGTCTATTTGTAGCAATAGCGTTGAAAAGGAAAGGCAGATCCCCAAGTGTTGGATACCTGGAGTACCAGGGGCACTTAGTGAACAATCCAGACCGAATGGAATTGTTATGTTTGTGAGCAGCAGGCCTCAAGGACATCACTGAAGCCGCTTGTGAGAAAGTACTGAAGCTGCCTGTAAGAAAGTACTGAAGCCACCTGTGAGAAAATAATGAGGCCGCCTGTGAGAAAGTAATGAAGCTTCCTGTGAGAAAGTAAACGAAGCAACCTTGAGAAGAAGGAAAACAGCTGGCATACGTGACTGGGGGCTGAATGTGAAGCAGGGTGCAGGTGGAGAGGGCCGTGCGCATGAACATAGAGACTTAACGAATCATATTTTAGCTAGGAGCGCGTGCATGATATAGTTAACCAATTAGTAGAGAGCTTGCGCATGATACGGAATTAGAAGGGCTATATTAACCGGGATGTATCAACAATAAATTGGCATTTGCTTGATCATATTGGTCGTCAGCAGTGTCCGTTACTTCCGCGTCAACAGGTGGCGCCCGAACAGGGACCCTCAGATCGGCGTTGGTCATCCCGACGGAACCGAAATAGGAAAAGAAGAGGGGGCGGAAGCCGGTCGAAGGCGAGTGCTGCCCCGGCACTCGGGAAGTCGCTATAGCGCAAAAAGGTACAAAAGGTACGGAGGGAATCTCGTCTTGGCCAGGCGAGCGGCCGGGGAGGAGATGGGGTCCACACTGACCAAAGAGGAGTCAGCAGTGGTTAAGCTCCTCCAACATATGCTCTCTATGAGAGGACTGAGTTATGACTCGGCCGTCCTAGAAGCTTTGCTGCAGTGGGCAAAGAAAAGGGAATTAATCTCCACAGTTGATGATGCTTTTGAACTCCCGACATGGGAGAAGATAGGAAAAGAGCTGTGGGATGAAAAAAGTAAAGGATCAAAGGAGGCGAGCAAACTCTCCACCGTGTGGAGGCTAATTAACGAAACATTGATAAGCATGAAAGCCGAACGTTCAGTTGCCACATCTGCTTTTGTGGCCTTAACTCCAGCCGGCAGGTCCACCTCCGCTACTAGCATGCCGTTCTCGGGTTTAACGAGCCCTGCCGCCGCCCCGGCTCGTGCTGAGGGTGGGGGGGTTCGAGTCCCAGCAAGGACTGCAGGAGCTGCAGCCACAGCCCCTATAACTATAGATATGCGGGCACCAGAGGGAAAAACTGCCAAAGGCTTTTCACCACCATCAGATGTACCACCGCCAGGCACCCCGCCACACTGCGCCAGTGCAGGCTCAGAGTCACGAGCCTTTTCGCCGGCGCCAGCAGCTCCGGTTTATCCCCCGTTACCACCTTCTTCCCTGCCACCACGGCGTGAGGAAGAGGGGGATGAACATTCATCCGGCTTGAAGGATGCACAGCTGCAAGAGACACTAAAAAGGCTAGAAGCCCTAGAGGTTCACCTAGAAGCGTCGCTGGGAAACTTGTCAACTCCTTCGCCTTTGCCACATCGAGACCTGCCAGCGTCCAACCTATTCGTTCCGAACGGAGCATCGGGTGAGATCAGTCTTTTTGCACCTTTGCAAGGGACGCCGGCGGGAGGGGCCGGGGTTTTGAATCCGATAGTGCAGTGGAAAGAGGTGATTCGAGGTGCTTTGATAGAAGGAGAGCCTTTGCCCATGGCATTTCCAGTTGTGACCAATAATACTGGGAGAAGTGTGTGGCAAGCATTAGACTGGAAAATATTGAAGGAAGCTAAAAATGCAGTTACTCAGTATGGGCTAAAATCATCATATACTCAATCTGTGTTGCAGCATATTTTTTTGTCACAGTTGTTAACTCCTTATGATATTAGAATGATTGTCCAGATGCTCTTGCTACCGTCACAGCAGCTGCAGTTTTTTCAGCAGACTGGCAGACTGCAACTCCTCGACAACAGGGTGATCCATTATTCGGGGTGCAAACTCAAATGCTGATGGGAGTGGGACCCTACACACGATCTGATTGGCAAGCGCAATTTGCTACCGAAGTGTTACAACTGGGCCAAGATTTGGCTTATAGAGCGCTTGCTAGGGTGTATGATGAAAAGTCCGGACCTGCCGTTACGTCAGTAAGGCAAGGTCCCACAGAACCATATGGGAAATGTATTGATCGGTTGCACACCGCAATTATGGCTCACCCTGATCTGGATGATGACATGAAAGCAAAGTTCTTAGATATGCTTGCCTTTAATAATGCTAACAAAAAAAAAAAAAAAAAAAAAAAAAAAAAAAAAAAAAAAGCCTAAGAGAGCCCTTAAGAGCCCTTAGTGTGCTGCCAAAAGGATCTAGTACAGGGCAACTGCTGGAAGCTGTCGAGCGAATGTTAGAACAAGAAAAGGCTCCGGTCATGGTTGCTGCTGTAGGTGCAGCCGTTAAACCGTTGATATCAATAAAGCAGTGCGTGATTAACTGTCTGTAACCCCCATTCCCTCTTCCCGCCCCCCATCCCTGTCCCGCTCAGGGGTCAGGGGAGGGAGGTGGAGATGGTGTTGGGCCTGGGAGGAGGGAGGGGTGGGGGGAGGTTGTCTTGTTCCTGTTTTCATTATCCTGCTTTGGTTTTAGTGATGGTCTGTTTTTTGCCTGTAGCGGTGGCTTTAAGGATCCCTCCCTATTCTTGTCTTAAACCTCGGGTTTTAGTTTTCTTTCCTCCTATATGCCCGGGGCCACAGCCGCCGCCAGGCGCCCCCACCCCCCCGCCCCTGACGTGGTTAACAGATACTCCTGTCTGAGTCGAGCTTTGTATAAGTGGAAGGACCGTTCCCTCTTATAACATGGGGGAAGGGATACGCTCATGTCTTTACAGGAGCAGTAAACAAGTGGATCCCTGTCTGTCTCATCTGCGGGTATTTCAGAACATGTTTGATTGACCTGCCAGATACCGGTCGGACAGCAACTCTGTGTAAAACAGCAGCAACCACGAGTGCTGAGTGCTAAAACTACAAAAGATGGAACTTTTTGGGATCAGTAAAGATGGACTTCTGTCTATTTTTTAACTATTCAAGAACTAATGTTTCTAGAGGGGTAATGACTGTAAATGCTTTAAGATCTACACATTGCAACGACACAGCATGACGTAATCATGCGAGCACATATCAAAATCTAGACAGCATAAAAGACCTAAACGAAGCATACATAGCATTGAATCTGATTGCCAAGACAATACAGAGTTTTGGAAACTAAGTAAAATTATTGCTGCTTCAGTCTTTACACCTGGTGTGGCAAGTGCCTAGGCATTAACTATGCTAAATAAATTGGACTGTTGGCTTGCTAAGCAAATAAATATAACTTCATTGGCACTATCAATGCTGTTAACTGATGTAGATTCTATATACTATGCTACTTTACAAAACAGAACCGCTGTTAGCCTGCAGAGCACATATTTGACAGGCCTTGTTGTATGCACTGGCCACGCATGCAGCAACACCTAGTCAGTACTCTTTCACTGAATCTGCTGAGGGTATAAACAGAGGTGGCTCGGAGCGAAGGGGAGAGGACGGACCCAGAGCACACTTTATTTACAACAGGGGACGCCCTGAAGGTGCTGCGCCTGCCTCCCTTCTCTGCTCTGACCCGGCTGATAAACAGCCTCTTGCTCAGCGGTGTCTTTCGCATAGTTGGGTTAGTAACAGAATAGATCAGCAATAGATTTTTTTATTATTATTAGCACAAAATCATGATTGTCAGGATTTTGATGGGCTTTGCTGCATGAATCTGTCTGATCATTCGGAATCTATTCACAAAAGTATTCAAAACTTGCAAAAAGGAGTACAAAAACAGCAACAAAGTGATGGTTTTGATATTCAGAAATCTTTTGGTGACTTGATATAAGCTTGTTACTAATAGTTGTGGGATGCTTATTCATTCCTTTTATATATGTATTTTGATCTATATTCTGTGTCTTAAAATGTGTGCAGACTTTAACAGATAAAGCGTTGAAACAAGCCTCTTCTCATAAAAAAAGAAGGGGGAGATGTGGTATTCCGCTGAGCCAGTATGGTATCAGTGAAAGCACACCGACCTTGAGGGAGGAATGCAATCATGCTCTCAGGAAGAAAGCCATGGAATGAGAAGGGAAGCTTTAAGATACAAAACATTGTTAGCAGAATTTATGGCTTGTTTCAACAGAGGCCTGCAGAAAACTAGTCATTGCTCTTATAGATAAGTTACTGGAGTTGTTATATCTATAATAGTAGAAGAATGTTATAGTAGAAAATTACTAGAAGGTAGTGAAACTTAGCTTTGCTTCATAATCATGAATATGTATAACGTGTGATCAGTAATTTTATTAACTAAGCTTGTGTGTGGCATAATTGGGTGGTTGCTGTCCTTGGTTAAAATCGGAATTGTGATACTAGGCATCATACTAGGCATAATCATTAACATACCATGCTTGCAAAAAATGATTAACAACTCAATACAGACAATCTGGCTAATAAAAAAAAAAAAAAAAAAAAAAAAAAAAAAAAGGGGAGATTCAGTAGAGGCCTACATGAACCTAGTTGATATTGTAGTAAAATAAGGTCAGGAGTACCAAAAAGGGCCATAGGAGGACCATGTTATTTTGGAAAATTGATAGTGTTTGCTCCACCTATGAGAACATTACGGTATCATACGCGAGCAAGAAGATCGCTAAAAGTATTGACTCCCCATTGTGACGGCAATTTAACCCTGTTGGGTACAGCTGAGCGGATAGCATTATCTTTATTTGTTCCTTGGGCAGCAACTGCAAAAACTTTAGCTAACTTAAATAAATTAGCTTGTTGGGCACAAAAGCAAATGAATTTAACCTCTAGCATGTTATCAGGATTATTAGAAGACATGGATAGCATGCGTCATGATATTTTTGCAGAATCTAGCAGCCATTGATTTTTTGTTATTAGCGCATGGACATGAAGATTTTGAAGGTATGTGTTGCATGAATGTTTCTGATCACTCTAAGTCGATACGCTATCAGTTGGCAGAGTTATGATGCAACATGCATGCAATACAAGTGGAAAGCAGGTTAACAGACTGGTTGAAATCCTTGGGGGTCACAGGCTGGCTAAAAGATTTGATAGTTTATGGGTTGGTATTATTGACGGGTTTGCTGTTGACACTGATGATTTTGGGGTATATTTAAAAATGCTTTGTGAAAGCTATGGAACGTATGATGAAAGTGGGTCTGGATTGTTCAAAACAAAAAGGGGGATTTGTTGGATACCTGGAGTACCAGGGGCACTTAGTGAACAATCCAGACCGAATGGAATTGTTATGTTTGTGAGCAGCAGGCCTCAAGGACATCACTGAAGCCGCTTGTGAGAAAGTACTGAAGCTGCCTGTAAGAAAGTACTGAAGCCACCTGTGAGAAAATAATGAGGCCGCCTGTGAGAAAGTAATGAAGCTTCCTGTGAGAAAGTAAACGAAGCAACCTTGAGAAGAAGGAAAACAGCTGGCATACGTGACTGGGGGCTGAATGTGAAGCAGGGTGCAGGTGGAGAGGGCCGTGCGCATGAACATAGAGACTTAACGAATCATATTTTAGCTAGGAGCGCGTGCATGATATAGTTAACCAATTAGTAGAGAGCTTGCGCATGATACGGAATTAGAAGGGCTATATTAACCGGGATGTATCAACAATAAATTGGCATTTGCTTGATCATATTGGTCGTCAGCAGTGTCCGTTACTTCCGCGTCAACACCCAAGTCACCCTGAAGAGTAAGTAAACTTCTCTAGGATGTTTTGGGGAAATAGGAAGTGTAAGTGAACTGAGACAAATATCTGGGAAAGGTCATAAAGTTCAGAGTAGCAGGACTTGACTTTAGCAGCTGGTAGTAACTAAATTGCATTTCAAATTGGTTCTAAGTAAAAATATATCAAGGCAGCCTGGGAGGATAAAGGATTCTCGCTCAGAGCTGATTGATCTGGAGTACACGGTAATGAGCAGAAGGATGACATGGCAGTCATTTTGAGAAAGCAGAAGCACAGTGCTATTGGCACAGTTTCCAGCAGTACTTGAAAGAGGATTTCAGTAGCAAAATAAGTACCTCTGAGGTTTCAGATGAAGCAAGCATATCCTTAACAGCTTAGATAAGAGCAAGCATTGAATTACAAAGTGATCAAATGGCCTGGGCTCTGTATCTCTGTTGCTATGCTAACATCTGACAATGTCAATTGTGAAGTTCACCTCTTTTTTCCTAGTTACCTCTTAATAAAGGGGGATTTCGTAAGAGTTGTTTATACAAACATCAGAAACTATGTGAAGGAGCAATTAATTTTACCCAGGCAACCACAGTTCATTAGCAGTCCCTGTTCTGGTTTGGAACAGATACGTGGATTATATGCGTACACAGGTATACATAGATGCATCACTTCAGAGATACCAGATCATTAATTCCCAGTGCTCCTGTACTGCTGGGATGGGACTAATTCCAGGCAAGATGATTGCACTCAGACTGCCTTTAAACTCAGTGGCAAGAAACATATTCTGGAAGCAATACAGAACTTAGGTGGGTTAATTGCTCACCAAAGCCATTTCTCACCCTCCTCTACCACCTCCCCTCTAACACAGGGGTGCATCCCCCACTGGGAACCCCAGTTAAAGGCCTACAGCTGGTAAGGCTGACCCGGGTCCCTGATGTTCCTCGCAGCTCCCGTCTGATGCAAGATACAGGGATAAGACTCAGGGCAGTTTGCAGAAGGACCCCAAACCTCCATACGCCCACTGCCAAACACCCCTGCCGCGGGTGAGAACTGGGCAGGCGGCCTGTTCGGTGCCACCGTGCCCAAGGCCGAGCCATGGCTGTCTTCAGCCCCGTGGTGGGCCCTGACCCCTAAGGAGCGGGGGCCCCAAGAAGCCCTGGGCCCACGGGTTAGGGCTGGCGGCGAGAGGGGGGCTGCGGCTGGACCGCAGCAGCTTGCGACGACACGCACGCCCGCGCCCGTTCCCAGGCACAGGCTCGCTCCCCGCGCGTTCGCGCGCCTGAAAACCGCCCACCCGCGTTCACGCTGGTACGCCTGGCCCACGCGGACGCGCCCCTGCGCACCTATCCACCCGCGCTCGCAAAGCCCCTGCGCCGCGGCCCCGCCCCCTGGCCCGCCTCGCGGTGGCGGGGGGCCGTTGGGGCGCGAGGGAGCCCCACCCCGCCCCCTGCTCTCGCGCGATCCCTCCCACCTTCCTCGCTGGGGCGCCCGGCTGCGCCCAGCGCGGGGGTCACGTGACGGCGCCGGGAAGGGGGTGGACCGGGTGACGTCAGCGGTCATATGACCGGTCGGGGCCGTCGCCAGTCTCCCGAGCGCGGTGCGCCCCCGCCGCCGCCGCCCCCCGCCGCCCTCTCCCCCCTCTGCGCGCTCCCGCCGGTGCCGCCTTCGCCCCCTCTCCTGCCCCCGCCATGGCTCGGGCCCACGGCGCGCGGGGGCTGCTCGCGGCGGCCGCCCTGCTCGGTAAGGAGGTCGGGGGGGCGGGGCGGGGCGACCGCGGCCTGGGGCGGCGAAGGGAGCGGGAGCGCCGCGGCCTGAGGCGGCTCCGGGGCCGGCGGCGCTGGGCGCGGCACCTGCGTTCTGGCCGTAGCTGGAAACCCGCCCGCGGGCTCCCGGCTGCTGTTGCCATTTCGGGGCGGTGACTCTGACCCGGAGGTCCCGGGCCTCCGGGGGGGGGCGGGGACAGGTCCACCCGCGGGTGCCCTCAGCGCCCGGCTGCTGGGAGGCGGCGGGTCCTTTGGGGAGGCCGTCGCCCCCTCGTCCCTGCACCGGGCCCCTCTGACGGAGGGAAGGCGGCTGTTGTGTTTGGAGGCGGCGGGGAGAACCGTGTGGCGCCCGGGAACGTTCGTCTGAGCATCCGCACCGACCGCAGGGACTGCGCTCCGGGAAGAACCTGGAGATGCGCCTCTGCCTCTCGGGAGGCACGGACAGGCAGGAGATACTGGTGTCACTGCTAGGGAGCAGCTCTTTTCCTAGAGGGCCTGTCACGCTCCCCTACTTAATGGCTTTCCTCCTCCTGTATCTTGAGTGAAATCTGAACTGTCACAGGAGCAGGGAGATGCAAACCTTCATGAGAAGGTTTGTTGGTGCAGCGGGAGTCTTACGAGGAAGTGTGTCTTGCTTGTTTACTGATAACTACTTCGCCTTAGGTTTCTTGCCCCGAAAGCCACATCACGCAACACTATCAAGTTTCTGAAATGTGGCTTTGGCAGCAAAGAGCACTTCTTCAGCCGCTAGCAAAAATATTTCCCGAATAAAGCAGCAGTTCAGAGCGATTATCTGCCGTTATTTTGGAGATCACAGCAGCCTTTCCAGCTCTTCTGACGTTTCTTTGGTAGTACATGCCTTTGTCATCGTTGCCAGTACTTCAGTTTCTCTGTTACACTGAGCCTGAAAGGTGTCACTCGCAAAGGGCGCGGAGCAGTTCAAATGTCCAGCTCTTGGTGCGCCAGTCGAGCGAGCACAGCGAGTTAGTTGCGCTGCTATCAGACTTGCTTTTTGGGGGTTGACATCCGCAGCTGAAGTGGTGTTGAACGGATGGTATAGTGGGAATTCTTTGTATATCTTGTTTAATGTAGTTATGGCTTAAATGAAGAATTGCTTTTGTTTTGTCTTCTAGTCAGCCTGCGTAGTTTAAGTGGTACGAGAGATAATATTTTCTGTTGTCTTCCCCTGCTTAATTAGCAGTTACAAACGTAATTCAGTGCATTTAGCTCTGCCACTTTCTGGCATGTGAAATGTGTTAGGTGGCTGCAGCTGAGGCAGCAGACTGGTTTATTTTACTACACAGTAACTATTTACTGATGAATAGGGCTTTGTAGTGGTGTCTGGTCGCTGGGTGTTTCTACGTAACATTATCCTACAATCTCAGGGGAGAACTTTGTGGTGCAAATAGAGACCCTTCCCTGGATGACAGATAGGCTCCACCATCTTCTGACAGAGTGTGGGGCCTGGGTGGTAGTGAGGGGAGAAGAGTATTAGATATGAGATAATGAGAAGATATGAGTTGGATTCTTTAGACATTTACAGCCTTTTAGTCATCTGAGTGAGCGCTGATGAGGATAAGGTAGTGATCACAGGAGGCTTAGGGATTAGCATGGGTGGGTCAGATATGAAAGGTTGTTTGGCAGTGCCTTGACTTTGCGACAATAGGTTTGGGATGTGGTTTTTTTTTTTTTTTTCTCTCTCTCTCCAGAATACGGCACCACACCTCACTTACTGTTTCAGTTTTCCATTCACTTTGAGCAGCAAGCACTAAGCTGAATATTTTGTATGTCAGCATTAAGAATTTCATGATGAATTTCCTCACAAATATCAAATCTGCATATGGAAAGAACAAAATATTTGGGTACTACAGTGATAAACACACAGAAAAGGGACTATGGGACATGGAGTACCTCCCCTCAAACTTAGGTGCTGCTTTTTGAAATACGGAGGAAGGTGGGGCTTGTCTGCTGTTGAGCACGATGGGTCAGTTGGGTTGTGTGCCAAGCCCAGCAGAGCTCCTTGTTGTCTTTGAGTCCTAGAGCACCTGTAGTTTTCTTCCTTACTGAAACAGAAATGCATCAGAGAAAACATTTCTGAAAATTTCAGTTTAGAGTCGGACGTGGATTCAGTATCAGTGGATAAATAATGAAATGTCTGATATTTGGGGAAGGAAAAATGAATTTGAAAAGGTAGCGTGATGCCATTTCAGGGTTATTGACACATAATCCACGTGTTTCTGTTGCACAACTCTAGTCTGAAGGGGAATTTCAAACCTTGCTACCAATGTAGGGACAGTTGAGAGAAACTTGGATAAAAAATTCCAGCCATCGAGTCATTTGGTGTTGTATTGTTTCCCTCAGTTTTGGCATTGCTAGCTGTATGGCACTGAGACCAAGTATAAATAGTTTTCATGAAATACAACCGCTTTTACGTTGTGTGACTTTCGAAACATTGTTTTATCAAGTGCTGCCCTTAACATAGTGTTTGTTTGATAGCTTCTTCAAGTGTTGACACGGTCTCTATGGATCTGAATCTGTATGCCTGTTGCCGTGTGATAGGTTACTCAACTTTGACTTCAGCAGCTTTTCTGCCTTGTAAAGCAGCTTCTGACTTGCTGAGTAAGAGCTCCACAGGCTCCCTGACACGCTGCTTTTGATATATACTCCCTAGGTTCCTGTTCAGGCTGACTGAGAGTTTGAATTTTTGGTGTAACCTGCTTCTAGATTGTTCTGCAATGAATAGAACAGTTTCTAATCAGTGGCAGATGAGAAACTGAAAAGTTATGTCTAGGTACAGAGGAATCTTACTCAAAGAAAAGATGGATATTTTATTGAGAAGTCAACTACGTTATCTCTGTCGAGCCTTTCTGTGTCTTAAAGATAACTTATTTCTAGCACTAAGAAGGCACACGTTGCCTTTCATGTTTGCAACAGTTTGTCTTTTCTCTCGGGTCAGACATGATTATTTGGAAATTCTTTGAGAAAGCTTGGTGCTGTGATGGATTCCTTGGTTTCTGTTTCCTTAAGCTTGGCAGGAGACCCTTTTAGGTATGTGTATGGCAGTATTTACAACAGCTCTTTGAACACTTAATTGCATTATCTTCTAAATTATACATCTACTATTATAAAATATACCTTATATTTTGGTAAATTAGGCTTCCATGATTTTGTACGTCTGACTTTAAGATGGACTTGGTATCACTTTCGGTCTAAGGGTAACAGTTCCTTAACCTTCTCTGTCACTTGACATCACCCGTGGCTGTCAGTCCTGCTTTTTCTACTGTAATTCAAAGTGTGAGGGTGTTAGTGGTTCCCTGGCAGTAGAGTACAGAATTTCAAATGTGGTTCAGCTCGCTGCAGTGGGTGCTTGTCTAGCTTTTCACTCTCCAGTGTTCAGGCTTGAGTAGTCCGCAAGTCCACACTTAATACAATTAGTTTGCTTGTAATAAATTTCAGTGGCTTCTGATTTCTTAACAAAACAGAATTCAGTCTGTGTAACGTGGCAACACGTCTTTACTATTCTTGACAGGGGTGAGATGTACTCTCTCCTGATAGGACTAGGAGGGTCATTTACTTAAGGCAATTGGTTTATTTTTTTCAATATCCTTTCCTCGGGGGAGGCTTCCTCTTTAAATTGTCAACACTGTGCTGCTTCCTCTAAAATGTTGTTTGGGGCTGCCTTGAAGGACGTGTGTTAGTTGTGCAGTGTGATACAGCAGCACTAATCGGAGCAAGTGCAAAATGAACTTGTGTGAATGCTGAAAAGGGTCTAGCCAGGGGAATTCAGACCTCCCCGTAGACTCGCGTAACCAGCTGCTGTAGAGCTATCCCAGGACTTCCTTCCTTTAGATAGGAAACCATAAAGTGTGACTTTATGTGACTAAACTTGATGCAATTCTGCAGTTCTGCGGCCAAATGGCAAGTGTACCGCCTTTCCTTCATGAATGCTTTTATATTTTTATAAATTTGTTTCTAAAGACAGGGGTTATCTGTAAACTTGAATTGAGGAACAAAATGTTTACCACCTTAATGGAAATCAATAATATCAAAAACGTAATCTGAATTTGTCCCTGTTAGTTGGCAAGGATGATTCTTCTAGGGATGGCACAGGAATTAAGTATAGTCAGGTGCTGCACCTGCACAACTGCAGCTGATTCTCTTCTTCCCTAAAGTACTCTCATCCATGCTTGAATTAAGCTCTGTTCTCTCTTTCTGCCACTGTGTTGGGGTTCAAGTGTGTCCAACAGCAGTTGAAGTGGATCCAGCCTTGTGTTTTCCTGGTGTGCTTTCCAGATAGCTAGTTTCTAGTTTTCTGAGGTGACAGGTAAGTATAACTTACAATTTTATGAGGACTACCTTGTCTCCTGTGACGTGGTTCATACATCAAGTGTTTCAAGGGATTTTCCGGCTTTCAAATCTTTCCGAGAAATGTTAGAATTAGTAAATAGTGTGATCTTTCAAAAATATATTATCCTTTAAGTTCCTTTTTTTCCTTGTACTGTCCCAAGGTAGTATAGATCTTGGATCCTAAGCAAGTGATCTTGACTCTATTTTCTGAGAAAGGACTTGTACCAGGTATCCCTCTGGGAGTGGTGCTTACATTAGAAGACAAGTTATTAAAGGAGAGCATAACTCCTCAAGGATTTTTCCATTCTTTCCTCTGGCATAGACTTAGGAGACTGAAGTGGTGACTAAGGTCACCACTCTGTTTGCAAAATGGCACTGAGATGACAGGATCCTTCTGAACCATCAGAATGAGTGGATTACTGGGTACTTCTGTTCACATGTACAGTGGAAAAAAACCCTTTAGATATGAACCAGTATTTCTTATCTCCTTGAATTAATGCCCTGTAGATAGCAGCGTTTGCTGTGTATGCCTTAAGAACATCTGGGTAAAGGTGCAGGGCGAGACAGCACTGCTGTAGCTTAGGTGCAGAATGATTGTGTAGTGCTGGCATCAGTCAGCAAGCAGCCCTTACCTTCAGGGTGCTGCTGCGAGGAATTACAGGGTAGGCTGCAGCCTTTGATGTGTATGACTAGGCTGTGGGCATGAGACTCTGAACCACTGTCACAGCGCTTGTGGGGCGTGGTTAGCTGGGCTACGCTGCAACAGCGGTTTTCCTCCCTAACGCTGTAGTTACTCACTGGAATTCCAGACAGTCCTGTCCACTAAATATCTCTATCGCTTAAACTACCAATGATGTGGAATATGTGCCCTGGTAGATTTGGATGACTTGCTGCCCTTTCTTCCAAGGGGGAGCCAGAAAAATACTAAAAAGGCTTTTACTTTTGCAGGAAACATGAATTATAGTAACAAAACCCAAATTATATAAAAGTAGCTTTTGTGTTCGAGATCCTTACTGTCAACGTTGCATGTTACTAATAAAAACTGGAGACAAAGTAAATCATTAACTCTGGTAACTGAAGTCCTCTCTGCAAGCAGACAGTGTAAACAATTGCCATTAATATATAGGCTTGCTTTCTTAGAGCACAGCCACCATTCCTCTTTCTCCTGTAGTGAATTTCCGTTCTATGGGAGAGTAACCCAAGGGTAGCTGTGCTGGGCTAACAGGATTTCAATTATGAAAAGGTTGAAAGTAGAAAGCATCTT
This sequence comes from Chlamydotis macqueenii, assembly GCF_036417535.1. Classification (NCBI taxonomy): domain Eukaryota; kingdom Metazoa; phylum Chordata; class Aves; order Otidiformes; family Otididae; genus Chlamydotis; species Chlamydotis macqueenii. The sequence continues at coordinate 151,394,074 of NC_141556.1, read as the reverse complement.
TGTGTAGTCAAGAGATGGGGTATCCTGCTGTTCTACGAGCCATATTCAAAAGGGCTCAGGTTTAGATTGTTCAAATGTGCTAGATTGCTTTGTTAGCTTTGTAGTTTTTAGTTTAAAACAAATATATCTTTTTGAGGTTGATTTTATTTAAGACAAATTGTTACATGACCAAGAAAGTCTTAGTTTTGTTTGATGTGTTTATTGTATCTCAGTGTTAATCCACTCTGCGTGGATTTTTGATGTAGACGTTAGATAAGGAAGGATGCTAGATTTAATTCAAGTAACATATCTAGCTGTTGCTTCAACAGTTTTACCTTCCATCTCTTCTTGCATGAGACTTTAATCTCAGAAATGAGGTATAAAGGGAGAGATTATCTTACTTTCAGTTGAAAATAGGCAGCTAGAATAAATATGTAAGCAGCCCTTTTTTGGACCCTATTGGAATTCAAAGAAAGCATCTTAACTAAGTGAAACTTCTTTGATGCTGGTACATTTTTGATGATTCCTCTACTAGATGTCTGTAATGTAGTATTTCCAGCTAAATAATTAACAAACCTCACAAAGCTAATTTTTTACTTTTCAAAAGTCTAGGAGCTGTTCAGCTTCATAAATCTGAAGTACTGCATTTGCTCTGCCATGGATAGTTGTCAAATAGGGTGCTGCAGTTCATTAAGAGCATTTAAAGTCTAAAGTTAAGAAACTGGAGGTTGTTATCAGTTTTTGTGTTAAATAGAAAAGAACAATATTGTTATGAGAAGTACAAGCGGTATTATCAAGCTGTAGATATGCCATGATAAAATTGAGCAATACTTTATATAAACTTACTTAGAAATATTCCCAGGACAGATTGATTCAATATCAGTTTGCTTTTCTGTATTCTTGGCTTTTTGACTGTAGGCTTTTCCTATTTGTGGGCTGGTGATGACTCATGCATTAATCACTAGTTGACACTGAAACTGCCTTCACAAACTCAACAGCTGCTTTCCTGCCAAACCCAGCGAGCTGTTCCTCTGCCTTAAACTGGCTGGAGCGAAGAGTAGGCAGCACCTTCTTTCCTTCAGTTTCTTGATTTGTTCTTCAGTGTGGTTTGTGGTTTTTTTTTTTTTTTTTTTTTTCCAGATTTTTCTCTGCCCCTGTATCCCTTATGTTCCGCTCAGTTCCATCAGTATTCCTCTCCATCCCTGTCCCAAGACTGTGGGAGCAGAGGATGCTGCAGCACAGTGCTCTCCCTGATCCTCGTGCTTCTGTATGTCGACTTACAGTGAAGCAGCCCTCTTGCCACTTCATCGAGGACAGCTCAGTATCTCGTGCTGGATGTGTCTCATCACTGACACTGCAAATCCAGCAGCTGCTGAGCACTTTTTAAGAAAGAATGGGGTTTTATAGCATTGGTTCCACGCTAACGAAGTGGAGATTCATATCATGGTGTGAACTTAACCTTGCAAAAATCTAGTAGGTGATATTTTTTTACTGTTTGTTCACACCCCTTATTTTCTATTACTTAAGCTTGCAGAGGGTCATTTGTCAGCTCTTAATTTCATGAATCTGTCTTCCATTTGATGCCTTCTGGCGCCTCTGTGTTGCGTTTTGTTGTTCTCTGAATTATCGGTAATGGGCAGGTCGCTCGCATTTTCCTTTCAGTTAGCAACATCTTCTTAATTGTTTTTCAGTCCTTTCTTTCTCCTATATTTCTTTAAAACTGATATTTTATACTTCTTTTATTCTCTTACTGCCTATTAAGTGTTTGTTTTTAGCTCTGAAGTTGCCAAGTCCTTTTAATAGCTATCAAACAAGGGAGTCAGCATGCACACTGAAGATTTTTCATTCTAGCATGTTTCCATTAGTAGTGCTAGTTCAAGTAGCCATGGACTCTTATTCCCTGCCTCTACGCTGTTGTCTATGCTGTACTAGAAATCTTCAAGAAAGTGTAAGCAGCTCTGCTCTTGAGATGTCAAGTGCTGGGTAAAATGTAAACAAGTTCCAGATGTACATTTATTTGAAAGAAGCTTTGCAAATTGAAACTTCCATGCAGATGAGCATCGATTATTTCTAGCACTGCACTGAACTGCAATAAATAACATTTTCTTTGTGAATGTATGTTCCTTAGTGAACACTGAGCTGGACATAGTACAAGGTAGGATAATTTTGCTTTGACATATGTTTTCTACACTACCCATTCTTAAGTGATTTCTTTCTTCTGTCTGTGGTTTCAAGTCTCGACTCAGTAAACAAGTGGGTAAAGTGTATGAATTCCAGCTTAAGTTTTGGCCCGCTTTGGTGCTGGTGGAGGATATATTGTTGCTAAGGGGAAGGCAACAAGGGAAAAGGCTTGCTGAGTGCCAGAGAAATTTTCCAATGTGTTCCTACAACTGAGGTGCCTTTTACCCAAGTCCAGCTGACAAAAGTCCAATTTTTCCTCATAATTATCTTAATACAATTGTATGTACCAAAGTTTTGCTGTGAAGAGTTTTAAAAATGGGAATTTGCTTTTTGACAACTTCTTGGGGAGGGAAGCTAGCTAATGGATAATCCCTCAGCTGGGTCTTTTTGCTGTATCAGCAGTTGAATGGATTAGCATGTTTGACTCTTTAAAGCTTATTTGCTTGAGGTAGTGGTTTATGTCTTGCTGCCGCTTCCCTCCCCCCCCCCCCCCCCCCAAGTTTTCTGCAAGAGTGAAGTTATTGCAAATACAAGTGGACAAAGTGCTAGCATGAAAACGGTGCAGGCTTTTTTGCAGTGAGATTTGCTTTGGGTGTGTGTGGTGACAAATTGAGAACCAGAAAAAGAAAATGTTCCACAATAGAGAACTCTGAGCATCTTGGTATGATTTTTGGATACAGGAGCACTGTAAAGTTAGCCCTTACCACAAATGAAGTATGAGGTTACCAACTTTCTGACTGTATCCAACCTGGTGCAGCACATTCACTAGGTGAAGCTTTATTGTCAGTGGACACTGGCCTAAGTCCATGCTGCTGTCAGAAGGGATGATCCCATGCGCCTCTCACCACATGTCCTTACGTCGTTAAGCCAGTACTAGTGTGGTCAGTTGTACTAGTGCTCTGAGCGCTGGGGCTGGAGAGGAGTGAGTCAGGGCAGAACTGTGCTGTTGTCAGCGGCTCAGTTTGAGGTTCGTTTAAACCAGTGAGAAAAACATAACCTCCATCTGTGTCAAGGTCTTGGCCCCAATTCTCCTCTTGAGTGCAGAGAGTGTGATGACAGTAAAGAAGTTCTCCTGGCAAGGGTGGCACGGTCCGTCATGCTATTTTTGTCAGTCCCTCCAAAACATCTGTAGTCAATCCAAGCTTTCTAAATGCTGCATTCAGTGCATGTACAGCTGAGTGTTCTGGTGCAGTGGGAATGAAGGCTGTGTGGTGTGCTGCAGGGGGAAGACTGAGTGCTATAGGCACGTAGGATCAAGTATGTTAAGTCAGTTCTTGCTGAAGCTTGTAAAATAGTTGCTCTGTAGGGTGAACACTGAGTAGCTGCCTTGAACGGTATGACTGGTGTTAGTTGCAAGTTTTTCTTACCCTCTGAGGACCCAGGATGTCAATAGTTTTGGTTTGGGTGGCTTTGTCTTTTTATAAATGGGATGTTAAATTTGTCCTCTGAATAGCTGTCAAACAAGGGAGTCAGCATGCACACTGAAGATTTTCATTCTAGCACATTTCCATTAGTAGTGTTAGTTCAAGTAGCCGTGGACTCTTATTCCCTGATGTTGAAGCTAATGTAGAGATGTTAATGCCCAAGTTTCCAAACTCAACTGCTGTTTAGGATGTACTCCTAAAACGTACAGTTGTGTGTATTTGTCTATTTGGGATCAAAAATAAAAAAACTTATGTGATGCAAAGTTAACCACTTGGCATTCTTAACAGGGTTTTTACAGGCTTCCTCTTCCTTTGAGGTGAAAGATTCAAGTGGTAAGATCTGCATAATCGCTAATCTGACAGTAGCCTTCTCAGTGGAATACAAAAGCAGTGGGCAAAAAGAGGTAAGGGGGCATCTCACTACTTGTCTCTAAGTTGTGCTTATAAAATGTGTGGTATTTCTGCATGTGCACCATATTTAAGCTTTGAACAAATATTTAAGCATGAAAAAGTACTTAATCAGATTTCTCCCCTACCAGTCATGTTGCATCAACTTTTCTTTTCGTTATTACTGATGCTTCTCCTAATTAAACAGGGTTAAGGCTGCCTGAAACTGCCACAGACAATACATGTGTGAAATTACTTTTGTGACTGAAATTCCACACCAGTCCTATTGGTAGCTAAAATGGCTTTCATTTGAGCTGTAAAGGCAAAAACACTACCAGTCGTCTTTTGGTGAACTTGGTCATACTTACATGGACTATATATGAACTGAAATGGCTGTCAATACGTAACTTCTAAACTTCCCCGGAATCTGTGATCTTCTCACTTAGCAAATCTCTAGCTTTCAGTGTATCTACAGACTAGTGCAGTGCTTACAAGTTGTTCCATATTAACTGCAAAAGCCTGTTAATGGAAAGTTAAGAATTTTTATTTACAAATACTCTGCTTTTCAGTTTAGTTTTTTTGGTATCTTAACTACTGAACAGGAATTGTGGATTATTTATCTCATTGCAGTTGCGTGTTTTGAGGCACTCTTGTTGATGACTTTTTTTTTCCTAGCCATCAGTGGAATGTGAGATTAAAAAAATCCTACTACTTCATCAGTGGTGCAGTTGCTGTGTGTAATTTGAGCTGAGAGTTATATTACATAGTCCACTTTTTCAGCGGTGCTATCGGCCTGAAATCCTACTGATACTGGTATGCAAGTTTGCATTCAGAGGTGACTGCTTTCGTAACATGCTTTTGGCTGTTTCTTCTTGTAAGCAGTGAGCTCAAAATGTTCCAGTAAACATAGTGTTGGCCTTCAGGTACCAAGTTACTTCTCAGTATGTAATCAACTCAAAGTATTGTAGCCAGACTACGTAGGCTGTACCATTTGCTTCTTTTCTTACTCATTTGTACAAGAAGCAAAGCTTAAATTCTGCCATTTTTCACGTGTCCAGAGTTTGCCAGATTTGATTGACCTAATGCAGAAGTACCTGCAAATTCCTAGTGCTAGCTTGAGGGGAAAGAAGTCTAAGAGGTGTTATGAGCATGTACTATTTTGTATTCTAATTTCAGAGAGCAATATTCTTAGAAATCCAAGTGCCAGTAACATGCTACTTGCTATATACAGGTGTATAAGTGGTCATCTTATAGCATATATTCATATCAGCTGTATGTTTTACAGGATATCTAAAAAGCAGTAAAGAAGCTGTTACATCATCCCATTTACATGTCTTGTTTTCTCCCCCACAGTTTGCACACTTTTTTCTTCCACAAAATGCTGCAGTAGAGCCACAGAGCTCATGTGGTGAAAGTAACGCATCTCATCCAGTTCTGGTATTGGGGTTTGGAGCAGGGCATTCATTAAGCCTGAATTTCTCAGAAGATGCAGACAAGTACCAAGTTGAAGAGCTAGCTTTCCACTACAATCTTTCAGATGCAACTTTATTCCATAATTCAACTGCAGGTAAAATGAAAACTTTCTGTTCTCTTTGTGTAACCCTTCCAGATGTAATACTGATTTGTTTCTGTAAATACCGTTACATACTAATGCAATGTAATCTTCTTGCAGGAGAAGTGAAGAGAGTATCACATAAAACTACTATTCAGGCACATATGGGCACAAAATACAGATGCATCAGCTCCAAGCATGTCAATATGAAGAATGTGAACATTACTTTTAGCAATGTTACTTTGGAAGCTTATCTCAAAAATGGCACTTTCAGTATGAATGGTAGGTATCTTGTAGCAGAAAACGTACTTGGTGAGCTGGTATTTCCAGTAATAGATTATTTCTTTTCAAGTCCTGACTAATCGTATTTAGGCAGGCACAAGCTGGATCTAAAACTCTGATAGCAATGTCTTTTGAAATGAGTGGACCAGCTTCAGTTTTTTTTCTGCAGGGGCGTTAGCATCCATGACTACGTAGGGCACTGTGCTCCCATGGGTTTTGTACGGGTATTAGGGAACATTCCTTCCGTTCATGAGTGTTTATGGGTGTAAACTTGTGCGGCAGTAGGTTGACTGGGCACATGGCCAAAATCCTAGTTTAAGAAGTATCTGATAACTTCCAAGTGTTTTGCCTCTACCAAAGTAGTTTGAACAACATACTGTGTGCTCTGGGGAAAACTAGTGGTATAATGGCAGACAACAGGGAGCTGGTCTGTAGAGAGCAGATATGTACATCTTCCCACAGGAGGCCTTATATAAGCTGTGACAGTGATGTTCCTTCTCTGTCAGACTCGGTCACAAAATGACTTTTTGTTGTGATTTGCTTCTATTGAAAACCACTGCAGAATTTTGCTGCTATAATGATTATCGAAGATAACATGGTATATTCATGTCCTTTGCTTTTGTGGCAACGCTTTTCAACCATGAAGAGCCATATAAACTGATTACCCGTGCTGTGTTAATGAGTGATAAGTCTTTGCCTTACTTCTGGCAAAGTCTTCATCTTCTCTGGGAGATACAGAACTTCTCTTATGCTGTTAATCCCATTTATGCCCTTGTTAAGTTGAAATGAATCTTACAAACTAGGGTAGTCAGTGCTGACATGGGATGGATACACTGAACAAGTGCCTTCTACAGGAGTATCTCTACCTTGTCCCGTATCTCTGAAAAAATACCTTGCCTGATGCATGATCATACTGACATTGACTTCTTTTGTGGCTGCCTTGCATGACTGACTCCGATTTCCATGTGTATCATTCTCTTGATCAGTCTTTTCCATTCAGTGAACTAATTCGCAGCAAAGATGTAGACCTACATTTGTCACTTTTAAAAAAAAATCTAATTTCTATTACTTCATCCTCAGTACTATCTCACATTTAAATATGATATCTTGATGGGTAAGTGTAAGTAATCAGTTATGAGCAGACTTGAACATAAGCCATGATATTGGGAAAAGCTGGTTTTTAACTTCTACAGAACTTCAATAAAATCTCCCTACTGTGTAATACTTTTTCTTTTAAGACCACCTATTATCTGCTTTTACATAGTCCTTCGGTTAAAAACATTCAATATTGCATTATTTCTGGAGGGTGTTCCTTACGCAACACAAGTTAGCATTTGCTTTATTTTCTGTTCCTATACGTCCTTCTCTTATTTTTTAGGTTAGCATAAATGCTTTAATTTGCCATGATCACTTCTCCAAAACTGCTTTTCTCCATCCTGTGGTATCACTGTCTTGATGAAACTATTGCTCCTCAGGAAAAAAAAAAACAACACATGATTTCCTATAATCCAGTGATAGACACTGGTCTGAGTTCAAGCTTTTTTATTTTGGTGTGAGTGGTTTTTTTTTTTTTTTTGTTTCCATATTCCTGTTATCCATACTGCCATGCATATGTTTTTTCTTTAAATTATCATAATCCCTAGGTTTTTAATACTGTCTTGGAACTGCACCCAGGTATTTTTTTTTTCCATTCCTACTGCACCATGAGCTATCTCTTTCTTGTGGTTTTTTTTTTTTTTAATTCAGATAGTTAAAGAATTCTCACTTTATATATATATATGTGTGTGTGTGTGTGTATGTATGTATTTTTTTAATCTTTTTGACCCTGAAATAACATTATTTCCAGGTCAGTTCCTTCTTTCCATTCTTATAGACTTGAGATGTCATCTGTCCTTTTGGCAGCTAGTTATTGATAAAATTTAGATCTGGAATTCTCCCTTAACTTTTGTTCTCTGCAACTCTTTCATTAGAGGATATTTGTGCTGGTGATGTGGGCGAGGCTCACTGAAGGGAAGAAGAGTATTCACTACATCTGAGCATCACTGTAATGGTAACTTCTGTCAGTGTACCTAGAAGTTAGTGACTGAGTTTATGGTAGTGATTATCTGCAGCTCCGAAGAAAAGGAGGCTTTCATTTTATCTGTTGGTAGTTTTGTCAGCTGCTTTCCTGTAACTGTCAGAAAAAGACAAGAATCTGTCTCATCTTTAAATCTATCTTGAAGAGTTACTAGGAGCTATGCTGTAAATAGGTTCAGTCTCTATTAAGACTCCGCCTAGGACAAATTTCCACTTGAAGTGATTTGGTTGTTTCTGTCTCTGCCAACTTGAATAAGAGGCTGTATGTGTTGAGGTCTTGCAGATGGAGGGAAATTCTCCATTGAAGTAGCAAGTAAAGCTGCTGTTGGAAAAACTTTGTTGGAAAATTACCACATTTTTGGGACCTGACCAGTATCTGTTAAGTCTACAAAAGATAAGGTCACTTCTCCATTCATCAGCCTTCCCTCTGGTCTTTGACATTACAGAAATGGAGTAGGAATAGAAAAGTGTTGGAGTCTGTGTGAGTTCAGAAGGTGTGATTAGAGTTGCTCAGAAGACATAATCAAAATTTAAGTTGCTGTTAAAAATTCAGAGACTACTTATTAGATATCTAGTATCTGCAGGATAAATATGGATTAAAACTTAGAAGTAGGCCCTTTGAGTCAGAATTGACTGCTGCAGTTGCTGTTGTCCTTAAAGTTGCAAGCTGTTATTCCTGACACATGGAGATGACCTTGGCTTGGAAGCCTCTACTACAGTAATGTCTTTGCTATGACCTTTGGTTTTGGCTTAGATGTTCAATGCAGGAACCTTCTTGGCTCCCAGATCAAGTTAAGATCTTGCTGCCAGGTGTTTCTGAGTACTCTGGCAAATAAATCAGAGTCACTGTTCTTTCTCTCTTCTTCTTGCCTTGGAAGTTGCTGCTGAGCTGGATAAAAAGAGAAGTCAGTCTTACACATCTTCACTCAGCCTTGTTACCCCCGGTGGTGGGTGGCTACTAATGCAGGACTAAAGGGAAGATGACTGAGAGGATATAGCAGAACACTTGTCGTCAGAAGCAGTGTCTTAGAATCACTTTAAGGATAAAAGAGCCACAGCACTGCTATGAGGACTTGAGAGGTCCAGTAGTGGTTTAACATTACTGTGGGTATTGCCAAAATAATGACATAGGATCCTCGCAACCTGGTAGTGTAACTGGGAGAGGGAGGGGAAGGAGAGCACCACATCTCCTGGGAGACCAGTTTTAGCAGTGGGCAGGAGAACTGCTCCTCTGCTGCTAGCACACGAGTGCCCAGGGTGTCTGAGGGGTAGTCACCTCGGCCTTGCTGTGAACATAGGGCAGGAACGCTGGCTGTAAACATGGCAGCAGCTTATTTATCCTGACTTGATAGCAAAGTGAAATGACAGACATGAATGAAAGCAGATGCGGTCACCATGAACTTTTGTAAATAACAGCAGAGATCTCCTATTCACATGCCAGGTTTTAAGTATTTTGAACTTTGCAGTAGGAGTTAAGGTAACACTTTACCATTGTGTTTCTCAGCTTTTATTATCTTCTATTAGGACAAGTTACTTGAAATTGTATCCTCTTTTCCTGTGAGGATTAAAAATGCGGATGATCCTACAGCTTCATTTTGTTTGATAATGACTGTTTCCCTTTCTCTCCAGAGACAGAATGTGCTGAAGATATGGTCTCTACTACTGCTGTAGTGCCTACAACTCCTAAACAAACTACTAGCCAGGTTCCAACAACTAGCCCAGCACCAACTGCATCGCCCCCAGATCCTACAGTTGGTAAATACAATGTGACTGGTCCAAATGGAACCTGTGTACTTGCCTACATGGGGTTACAGCTTAATATCACCTATCTAAAAAAAGATGAAAAGGTAAATTTTTTTTTGTTCTTTCTTCAAAGCCTTCAGATTCCTTGCTTGGGGAAAAGTTGGTAAATTATTATTATAGGCTAACTTTTTTCTTTAAAAATCCCAGTTCTTTGTAGTTTTCATCCATGATCGTCCTCTATTTGAATTGCTTAACTTAGAGTAGTGATAATTCAAACCGTTTTGTTCTACTGAAATTGGTCATTAAAGATTTATCCATTCAGTAAGAGAACTAGACTTGTCTGTCAAATCCAGTAAGTATATAAGGCCATTCCACAGAAGCAGTAAAAATTAACAAGATATGAATAGGGGGAATCCTACTATCAAAGGTGATATCTAAATGAAATTTTAAACTGTTAAATAAAATACAAAAATTTGTCCTGAGCCATCTGAATGAAAACAGTGAATGACTATTAGAAAGGAAAATTATTGCTATTCTAAAACTGGACAGGCTTGTGACTTAGTTAACTTCCAGCCAGCACCGAAGAGGCTTGGGTTTTACTTTAATGCTTAAAAACTATTTAATGGCTGATTTTTAGCAGCAAAAATGCAACGTGGTTTTTGTAAGATCTGGCCCTGGCACAGGTTCTTTCCCTCTGTTGTTGATGAAAAGCCCAGCTTTTTCCTGTACTGTGACTTAATTTGAGGTAATGAGGACAAACAAATTATGGCTGCTTTTGTGTAGTTTAAGTTGGATCTCAGCAATAAAAGACCTTGTGTGAGGAGGGTGGTATCTGTATTGGATTTAGCTCCTTGTTGTGTTTGTGTTGTTTCTCCCCATCCTTATCTCAAACCTCAAGCTGTTCTTCTTATATTATCTCCCCCTATTCTCTTGGAGGGTGGGGGGAGTGAGAGACTGCGTAGTCTGGTCCCGATTGGGGCTGAACTACGACATTCCTTAATGCAGTTCATGGTGGTGGAAAGGAATCTGTTTCATTTATTTATGACAATGATGACTGAGAAGTAAAATCATGAGCACTGATAGCTGTTGTGTGGCTGTACAGTAGCTGGTTATGAGGGATTGTGGTGTAGCCATCCAAATTGTGTGAAATTCACAAAGCTGTGTCCTGTAGCATGGCATTGTAGCTCTGCTGGAACAGCTGATTTCTAATGTAATGACCAGTGAGGAGGTGGCAAAGTGGTTTTCTAAAGTCGTATGAGGGTCAACTAGGAGCTACTGAAGGCTTGTATTGGATTGTTTGGCAAGTGCATTTAATCCACAGCCTTCTGCAGATACAGAACAGTATAAAATCACGTACCATAGGCAAAGCTGAAGCATTTGAACTGAAGTGATGTGCGAGATGACCATACTTACAGGCAGTTCCCTTGATTATGTCAAAGCAATATTTTATAGCTTGTTGCCCCCTGTGTAGTGGTGGTTACTAGTTTTTTTCCTTATGGTGCTAGAACTAAAGAAGCTTAGTGTGGAGCAAGCAGCAGGTTATGGGCTGCAGCCAGGCAGAAAGCTTAATTAGGCAAGCAGAGATACCCTTTGTTCTCTGTACCAGCCTGGTAACTCAGGTACAGCTTACACCAGCCTGTAACTTGCACATGTATCTCCCTGGCCGTCTGTAAAATGTGTGAGCAAACAGTGTTGTATGCATGCGCGTACAAGCAAGCTAGGAGTCAACTGAACGTACAGTGATGTATTAGTCTCTTCAAATGTCATAATTGAGCCTCTTCTCTCATAGATGGGATTGGATTTGCTGAATTTCGTACCACAGAATACAACTTCTTCTGGGACATGCGACAATACGTCTGCCTTCTTGAATCTGACTTTTGAGAAAACAAGGGTTATCTTCCACTTTGCATTGGTAAGAATCTCTAGACAAAGCGTGTAGGGTCTGCAGAACTTCTCATGGGGAAAACTAAATGAGGCAAGTACAAGACAGAAAGAATGCAACGACAGGAAGGGGAATAAGTAATGCCTTTGTTTTTAATACTAGGATTTAGAGATTTACTTGGTAACTGTTGTGAGGAAAGAACATATACATGTATGTATACACTCATGTGTAGACAGACATCTGTTTTGTTTGGAATGGAAATTTATTTTAAGATTGTATTGCCTTCTCTCTAAAGCCACGCACTCAAACTGGGAACAGTTCTGTAGCAGAGGAGTAACCTGTGACAAATAGACATCTCATCTAATAGTACAAGTCTGGAACTGGATTGAAGTCCTTATTAATATTCTGTGTACAGCCTAGGAGCCATGTGTGCTTGTTTTAGGACTCCTGTGATGGTTGGAAATCCTATTTCCCACAGCCCTGTGCCAATGCTATATTAGAGCTGTGTACCCTTGAGGACTGAATCCACTGTGTTTGTCAGCTTCATGCTGCTTTTAATACTTGTGAGATTGATCAAATGTCATCACCTAGACCTGCTGTTAAATGACCCCACATCTCTGTGGGGTACTGAGCTGCTTTAACACTGTGTCTGTAGCACAGGCAAGACCACTGCACTAGCCATGTTAAGGCATGGGTGGGACTATACCTTTAGTGTGGAGGTTGTCAGCAGTCTGAGGGGTGACAGTCCCCCTTTCTTTGCCTCCCTTCCCTCCCCCAAAGTAATTTTCCCAAAGGTGCATACCTTCTGTAGGTTTTCCCAGTTGTGGACTACCCCTTGAAAATCTTTCTTAAAATGCATGCGGAATTAAACTCAAATGCTAACAGCTTATGTTGTACATCATGAGCTTAAATGACAACTACTGATTTGGCTTTTTTTTTTTTTTTTAAAGAATGCAAGTGCTGAAAAATTCTTTCTGCAAGGTGTGAACGTAAGCACGACTCTGCCTTCTGAAGCAAAAGGTAGGGACTTCTATGAAGTCTACTTATAAAATAACGTGTTAGAAATATTGGGGACTAACATATTGAATTTAAGCTATTTGAGCTTACAACTCTAGCTCTTCAGGATTCTGTAATAAGACTTTCTCTCTTGCACAGTTCCAAAATTTGAAGCATCGAACAACAGCATGAGTGAGCTGAGAGCTACAGTAGGGAACTCCTACAAGTGCAGTGCAGAGGAGAATCTCCAGGTCACGGACAAAGCCCTTGTCAATGTATTTAATGTTCAGGTCCAGGTTTTCAAGATTGATGGAGACAAATTTGGGGCAGGTAAGAGGTTTACATCTGAGGGGGAGAACCAAAGATTTGTGAAGTGCACTTTGATATAAACATAATATTCTGTAGTCAAATGTCAGCTTGTGGGTGTCATGCTTAGTCTCTGCATGCTCTACTGCAGATGTTGTGGGGGCTGATAAGATGTTGGAGTTGAGGCTAGTGTGAGAAGTATGTAAAAAGCTTTGAAATACCTAGAGCTTCTTCCTTGTGGCCCAGAGAAGAGTTAAAGAGTGTTAACTTTCCTTCCTAGATGTGTGCAGATAACAGTATGAAAGGGGCAAAGTTCTGGGAAGTTCCTGACTCTTAGTTAATGCTGTCCTTTGACAGTGGCTAAAGCAAAACGGCTAAGGGAGGAGTCACATGGATATAGAACCATAGAACAGTTTGGATTGGAAGGGACCTTTAAAGGTCATCCAGTCCAACCCCCCTGCAGTGAGCAGGGACATCTCCAACAGGATCAGGTTGCTCAGAGCCTCATCCAGCCTGACCTTGAATGTCTCCAGGGATGGGGCATCCACCACCTCTATAGGCAACCTGTGCCAGTGTTCCACCACCCTCATTGTGGAAAAAAAATGATGTTTAGTCTGAATCTACCTCCCTCTATCTTAAAACTATTACCCCTTATCCTATCACAACAGGCCCTGCTGAAGAGTCCAATCTTTCTTATAAGCCCCCTTTAGGTACTGGAAGGCTGCTGTGAGGTCTCCCCAGAGCCTCCTTTTCTCCAGGCTGAACAGCCTCAACTCCCTCAGCCTGTCCTCATAGGAGAGGTGCTGTGCCCCTCCTCTGGACCTGCTTCAACAGGTCCACATCCTTCTTATGCTGGGGGGCTCCAGATGTTTATAATGGCTAAGCTTATGTGTAACAGTCACAGCTCTTGAGAAGGCAACAGTTATTATAAATCTCTGTATTGTGCAGACAGCTAGTACTAGAAAGGCTTCATCCTGAATGATCATAGTTAGGGGACTTGGCTTCCTTTTGGTTGTTGCTATGCTAGAAGTTAACTTGAGCCAGTTTTATCTATGTGTTGAGAGCAGAAGCTTGAAGTTCTGGATATAGCCATCTGTTGGTGCACTAGTGCCTAACGTGATCTTTTTCTCTCTCTTCAGTGGAAGAATGTCAGCTGGATGAAAATAATATGCTGATCCCTATAATAGTTGGCGCAGCCCTTGCTGGTCTTGTTCTAATTGTCTTGATTGCTTACTTGATTGGCAGAAAGAGGAGCCATGCTGGATATCAAACAATTTAATGACTTGCACTAAAACCCAGTGTAGAAAAGCAATTGCAAGAAGCTGGGAAAAAAAAAACAACAAAACTCCACACATTTCCCCTGAGTTAAGATTGATATTGTAAGGGAACACCTTTTCTTGCAAATTGCTGCTTCTTTAAAGTCTGCTTTATTAAATGTGAAATCATCTTGCAGCATTTAACTATGCACAAAAATAACTTCTGAAAATTCTGGTGTTTAATTTTGCTAACTAGTTTAAACATTTACCCACTTAGAAACAAGCTAAAAGTTTTTAAGGGTGCTTTTTTGGAATGGGCATAACGTCATGTCAGCTAAAGATTCCAGAGAGGGATGTTGCTAATTCACACTGACTCTACTTCAGAACTCTTAACAAAGGGAAAAATTTCATTCTTCGTACTGCTGCCATCCAGCGATTGTTAATTACACTGATGATGCATTTTAAAAAATTCAGTAACAACTGACAAAATTGAAATTTAAAATCTAAACTTCACCTTGTCTCTTAGGTGTGTATTTTTTATTAAGCTTTAAACTCAATGCCTGGCATTTGCAGGGTGTGAATGACGCAATACTCAAACCTTACAGGAACTCTTTATGATTGGACAACTCCTCTGTTTGATATTTTTGATGCTCTGACAGCTTGTTAGGAGCTGGTACTTTTTTAAAATGAGTGTTATTTTTATTTACGTTTTTTTGTAAAGTGATTTCAGTCTCTTCTGTTGGAAGGTCCAGAGAGATCCTGTTACTGCACATGTGTACAATATAGATCTCAATCTGCTGATTCTCTTGCTTTAAACTTGGCTGGGGGGGTTGTACACTTTAAGGATCAGTTCTTATGTATGCATTGCCTGTAACAATGCTAATAAAGACACTTTTTTTCTGTATATCTCGGTGTTGCTGATCACTCTTAAAACCATTTGGTAAGTGCTCAAGTCTTGGTCTGGCTCTACTTTTAGGAAGCCTTAAACAATCTGTACTGTGGAGTTATGTTAAACATGTGTTTACGTTTTTTCTGTGACATAAAGGTGAGGCTTAACTGTGTATGGGTCTTCAGAACAGAGCCTTCTTTTGGTTTTTGTGCTTGGAAACAGGTAATGGTTCTGCATATCAGTAACCTGAGAGCTGGAGAAGTTAACTCTCTTGTTAAACCGCTGCTTGTTGAGAAATGTCAGTCTATTGATCTGCCCTGCTAAAGATCAGTTTCTGGAAGTGTGGCTAAGATACTCAGTGTAAGGACTGTGTAAATGACGACACTTTTTCTATTTTGAAGTTGGACTCTTACCACAGAGTAGGAAACGCATGTCTGCTGAGGTCTGTGTGTTGCAATGTGCTGGAAACAAACCTTTGTGTTTAAAGCTTCCCCGAGTCCCTCCTGCAGTAATGTATGAGGACACACAGGGCAGGGACCAAGGCACACCGAAACACTGCACAGAACACTTCCTCTGACAAGGAGAACTGAACACAGGCAGGAAGGCTGGTATACCCTGGACCATCTGCCCTGCTGCCTTGAAGATACCTGGAAACTATGGATTTTGCTGGTGGTGAATAAACTAATATTACCTAATATCTCCTGATTACTAGAAGTATGGTACTGCTCATGTCCTTACAATTCAGTACTCAAGGAAAAAGGTGTCTGTCATAAAGGATGGGATAGTTTGTAATCATACTGTTGAGTAGCTGTCTTGTCTAGAAGAACATTCATCCATCTACTTGCTCTGAAAAGATTTTTTTGAATGGAAGAAACTCAGTTTCTTCTCTCCTTTCTTGACAAGGAAGATAGCTTAGAGTCACGTCTGAAAAAAATTGTGTGTTTAAAAGGTGAGGCTTTCCACAGTAGTTGTTCAACAGGGAGCATAAAAAGCACAAATTGCAGGCTCCTCTTCAGTTGTCTTCCCTCCCTTCCCCAGGAGGAAAGAGGGAAAGGATTTGGCCACGAGAGGGCTCTGTAAGGACAAGAAAGCAAGACACAGGGCCCACCCCAGCTGGGTTGGGAGTCACCTAAGTGCCAGGGGCAGGGCTGCTGCTTTGCTTGTTTCTGCCTAGGGGTAGGATATTTAGACTTGCATTAAGGTACTGCTGTAGAGAAAGTCTGTTTGTGGCCGTCTTTACAAGTGTTTCTCCCAGAGTTCTAGGAACGCAGGTATATGAAGATACAGCATCTGTAGTGCAACCTCTGTATACCAGCACGAAGCAGAAGTACAGCATGTACTTTCAGCATCCCTTACAACAAAGTGAGAAATGCTACTTCCAGATTTGAATAAAATTACTTGTTACCTACTGTGCTAGAGCTGGAAAACCCTTAATAAGCAATAATAAAATATATTATAAAATATTATATATTAAAATATATAATAAGCATATAAAATATTAATCATTATAAAATACTAAAATATTAAGCTGCTGCTTCCTGTAGCCTGGACTTGACCATGTTCCCTGCTGCCTTTACCTGAAGAGCTGTTCTACGCTGCATAGAGTAACGGCTCGTGAAGATAAAGATCACCTTCCTGGTTGCTGTCTTGCCCTGCCCTTTGCCCATACTGAGTTCCTTAAGTAACAGCAGTGAGGAAGAAGGGAGATAGATACTTGTATTCTAGCCAGCTAACAGCAGTCAGGAAAGAGGTTGGGTATTTTACTGTCTTCACACCAAGAAACAGGTTCTGGCAAATTAAATTAATTTATTTTGTACAAACGATAGCAGTGTCACAGTTAATACAGTAGGAAGGATATGTAATTTTATACACCTGTTTTCTCTTAACATTACAAAATGCCCTGAAAACACAAGGACTGTGACTTTTTTTTTTAAAAGGAGTGTCCTGACACTGATCACATTCTACTCTGAAAACACTTTGATCCTTTAAAAAAAACCCCTAACAAACAACAACACCACCACACCCACCACTTCCAGTTATCAAGTCCGACATACAGTACAAAGTGTTACAACACTTACTTGAAAGGCAGGAAAAATTGGTCAAGTGTCAGTTAACTCATGGAAAGCTTAAAGTGTGCTTTAGTCAGTGCAAATAGAGGAATGTGTCAATTGCTGTAGTATCTGACCACCTGGTTAAATCCAGTGAGTTATCCCTGAGAAAGGACCTTCTCTCTGCAAGTCTCTCGGAGTTTGTTGATTGTCGCCATGGACAAGCTTCCAGGGTCTGTGAATATTTTCTAGGAGCAAAAGGAGAAAATTCTTAGTTAAAATTCTGACTTTGGACAACAGGCTGGAATTCTTACATAAGTCTCTGACATGTGAAATCCCTGCTTTGCTATCCATACTGTGAAAATGCTTACTGCTGTCTGGCCTCCTTGTAACAAGGTAGCATCTTCATCTACTCTGTTGTAAAGACATGGTAAACGTGCAGCTCAAACAAGTGCTGTAAATTACACAAAAGCAACAGTGCAAAAGCTAGTTTGAATGTAAGTGTCTGGTTAAAATTATTTTAGAAGGCATTTGTGTTGGTGGATGGCAGGCATATTTAGAATATATTAAGCCATCCTGGGTAATGCTACAGAGCACCGGTGCATTTCTCATGTGGTGCTAGCACAGATTGTTCAGGCTCTGCAACACATCCATACATACCTACAACAATATGTTCCTACAGAAAAAAAATCAGTGTTTGTCCCTCACTATACTACCTTTACTCTTCTTTACTGGGCTTTCCAGGTGGGTAATGTATATGGATGTAAGGATTTGAGATGTTTCAAATGCTGTCACACATATCTATAATTTTTTTTTTTTTTTGCTTTGACTGTTGCTCGAGAAAATACATTTGTTTCCACTACTTCATCTAAAACTTATGCATGAAAAAAACAATGAAGCAAGCTGCAAGTTTATGCACTTTAACCTACAGTTAAGATGTGTGGGGCCCCTCTCCATTCTCTGTACTTGTAACTGACAGCTCTGGAGATGAGATTAGAAATTAGCCAGTTCTGAACAGCATTCTGGTAAAGAAGCCTGCATTGTATTAGACTAAAAACTAAGTTTTGTTCAACTGTCCTTACCTCTACTAATACTAATATCTGTACTGCTGTGAAAAACAAACAAACAAACAAACCACAACCCCCCAAAAGAACTCCACAAATCCAAAAGTATGTGTTTCAAGGTTACATAAGAACCTAACTTAAATTGTTTATTTAATTGCCTTGAAAACCCCCTCACTACACTAACCCACACAGTTAAAATTGTTTTATTCAGGGTAACAGGAAGAAAAAGGTAGTTGATTTTCTAAAAACAGCTGCTGTAAAATGTGATGTAATTAAAGCAGGGGGGTAAAAGTCCTTCAGGGACAAGTGTTTGTATCAGCCTCTGAACTTGTATTCTCATGGCAGTTATCATTTAACAAAACTCTTATTCTAAACCTGTTATGGAATGGGAAAAGCCCTTAAACATCTCCCTTCTAAATTAAAGCCATACCTGCAATTTATGTCTTTTGCTCCTTTAATTGAAAGACTCACACTAATTAAATTAAGCTTATTTTTCTTCTATATGAGCAAAAATGAAACAAAACATGAATGATATCCTACTATGACAGACCAACACACAAAGCTCTGACATAAGCACTAAACTCTTTGGGCGGTAAAAGTCCCCTACAGCGATGTAGTTTTGTGCACACTTAGCAAACAATGACAGTGGAGTTGACCAAGGGATTTATGACAGATGTGCTCCTGTTACTTTTTTGCAGCTAACATGTTTTATATTTTCATCTTCTGAATTAAGCTCCAAATTTAATGTTCAATACAGATTTAGCATCTTAGTTTGCAGATTGTCATAAGACTTGAGCACTCAACTTCATGGGTTTTTATCTGGAAATAAGAACTTGGTGCTACCTTTTTTTATCTAAACAGATTGCTTTACATTCTGGCACTGTGAAGATATATCATGCAAGTTTTAAATTCATCTTGTGTGTTCTACAATACTCTGTTACAATTAATCTGAAAAAAGCACAAGAACACAATCCACAGTTCAGTGAAAGAATGCACTAAAGTTATTTTCCCATCAGACTTCCTCTCTTATCTGGTAAAAAGAGCAAAAAGATATTTTTTTTCCCCTGTACAACAGATAATGTGAACAGTTTACTCTATATGGATTTAGATAGTATGCAAAAAAAATATTTTAAAAGTTCGCATTTCTTATATAAAAACATTCTTCATCCTTTTGGCAGTTCCTGCAGATGCATTTCTCCTAACTGCGTCCACATTTTTGACTGCGCAAAACATTTCTAAGTCAGCCTTGTTTTTAATTTGTGACAACTAAAAGCTGCAGAGAATTTACCTGCATGAAGCTGTGACACTCCGTTACAAATGTTCCTTTGGTGATCTGCTTAAACTTATCACAAATGTCAGGGAAATTTGTGGCTTCCAAAATAAAAGCTTGGTGTTGCTTAATTAACGTTAAGGCTACGCGAAAGATGATCTTTGACCCTTCATAGAATAAACAATCCCATATTCGGAGCACAGTCTGCAGGAAAGGAGAGAATTCAGATTACAGCTTCTTGATTTCCAGTAGGTAATTATTACTGAAGCACGACAAATGAAATGGCGATTATGAACGCGTATCGAGAGAACCTTATGTTACCGATTACCTCTACTGGAAGAATGTCAATGAACAAGCAAATAAACCAGCGTGACACCACTAGGGTCCACATGACTCCATGTCTTTCCATCAGGTCTGCCACAGCTGGAACTTTCATTTTCACAAGTTCTCCGAGGACTTCCTGATCAGTTTTCAGGCCCAACATTGCAGGACTGTAATAATCTTGGAGAGAAGAAAAAAAAAAATTTAGGAATCTGTGGACATGATTTTTCCACAAAATTGAAGAGAAGGTCCTGTGCAGCTGAGTATATAAAGGGAGGCTGAGCCTGTGAATCCCAAGTTGGAGTAAATTAAACCATGCAATGAAGATGTCTGCACTGCAGTCATACAGCACTTCCCCTCTCTTTCAGCCAAGGTTGATCCCTCTACACAAACACTTCATTCATGCCTACCAAAGTATCATCTGTCTTTCTGACGTTTTTTGGTAATTCATTCTTCCTTCCCAAGGAAGGATAATTAGCTAGTTTTTAACTACTGGCTTAAACTACAACAAGTGTTAGAATATTTAACCAGTTCAATATAACCACCACTTCCTTCCCACGTGTGGGGGCTGCACACCTCCCAGTTCACACAATACCCAGACAGGTAACAAAAAAAACCCACCGACAGCCTTTAGACTGGGTCCAGTCACAAACTGACAGCATGAACTTCTGAGTGTCAGCTGTGCAGGAGGCCTGATACCACTTCTCCTAGGATGTGACCGAGCCATTAAATTAGGGGTTTGGGTTTTTTTCCCCTCTCTTTTCTCTGAGCCAAGGAAATCCTACTTTTCTCAGAATAATTTCAAAAGGAAGTGAATGACAGCTTCCCCCAGGCAACATCTCTTCCTTCTTAATTTATTTGCGAGACGGGTTGAAATTAGACATACATCTCCTGCGCTGCTGGTCACTGCACTAAACTGTTCCATCCAAATTTAAGAAAAATGGAGCACACTGTGACTGACTCCACAGCCTGTTTGGTGGGGTAAGCATTTTCATTACAAGGTGCAGGTTGAAGAAAAAGCATCTCAGGTCTACAAACAAGTAGTTCTGGGTATACTTAAGGGAAGAAAAAAAGAGTATTTTAGTTCTTAAGAGTTCAGATGGCCCAACAAAGGACAAGAACTACACAGATGCTTAAGGAACTCAGATGTGGGACTTAGATGTTGACAGAAAACATTGAAGCTCTTCCAGCCCAGGAAGCAACCCTTGGTGGTTCACTAGTGCTTTGCTGACAAACCTATGTTAACATTATTTACCAAAAGAAATACCTGGTAACACAAGCACCTTCTTCCTTCCCCTATTCCAGAAAACTGCAATTCAGGTTTCTCTAACTTAGCTGGTTTCTGCCTAGGTTCTAAGACACACATAGCATAGACAGATGGTCCACATGAAGGTGAAGGAAACAGAAAGAGCAAAGTCCATTTGTCTGAAATAATTTTAATAAAATCTCCCAGTGCCACAAGTAAGTGTAAGAAAATGTCCAAATTGTGCAGTATATGCAGAACCACATTAGATTCTCTAATGAAATCACAAGAGCAGTTTAAAATTCTACTCTTTTCTGTGTCAATGGCTTTCTTGAACAGACTTCCCATCCCAGGAGCTATGTGCTCTACATTTGTCCTGTCCAAACTGCAGAACATCTACAGTTTTCATGGTACTAAACAGCATCACATCCAATCTTCAGCTTCTTGTCTGTGATCTTTATTTCCTTTGTTCCCAGTGAAGAATGATAGGTAAAATTCCTCTTCAGATATGAGAGTCACTGCTCTTATGTACATACATTCCTTTAACCATTTGCCTTTCACTTGCTTGTAGAGAAAGCTCTCGATTGCTAAAGCACAAGTAATCCCATGAAAAAGTATACTAAAACCAAATGGAGTCACACCATGACCTCAAAGACAATATACTTTGTGCATAGTTTGTGTTAGTGTTGTGCTCGTTTGTGAATTGGAATGAAGGTAAAGTAGTGTTAACTGTCTGAGTAAACCTTCTTAAAAGTGTTGCTTTAATTTAAGTGAAAAACGAGGAATCACATTTAAAATAATAGAACAAGCCTTCTTCCCTTTCCTACCCTTCCCTCCTCCTCCTCTCATATATCCACTACGCAATTTTTTAAGTTTTGTGTCTCCTGAGACCTGTGAGTACTTAAAAGTTCTTCAAGTTCCCACTGGCAAGTGTCCTCAGGAGGAAGGACAGCAGCCCACACGCTCTCTGCTCTGCACTGCTGCAATCATCCGATATGCTGAAATCGACAGCAGCTGCTATTTTTAATTTGTACAGCAAAGTAAATGTCAGGATCTCAGTGAGAACACAACTGGACGCTCACTCAGCTTTTTGAGAGCTGGCAAGTAAAAAGTTAACTTGGATACCTCACTCCTTGAATTACTGAAGCAGCAAGCAGCCGGGGAAGCCTTGGCGTAAATTAAAATGCGTTCAAGTTTGTTAGATTGTACTGCTGGTCAGAAAAGAAAAAGGAACTATTCATTTATCTGGGGCAGCCTCCTGCCGTTCCTCATGGAGCAGGAGCAGCTCCCATGTGCCCTGGTAGGCAGCACTGCAACACCGAGCCCAGCGCTGCTGCAAAACAAGCAGGAGGAGTGATTAACAATTTTACGCAAATACCAGTAACTGACTGGCAGGGTTTTTCCAGCGTATTCGCTCTCAGTTCACAAGAGAAAGGAGTTACATTAAAAGAACCTCCATCCAAGACATTTTTGTATGTAATTATTATAGATGCATTATAGTTACTGTGGGTATTATAATTATTACACATAATTAATACGTAATTATAATTTAATATGTAATTTTACTCTCTATATATACACACACACTTTTATACATAAATGTACTTATATAAAATTAGCTCCTCAAATTAGGGAAGTCATATTTCCAGTCATCCAGAAACATTCCTGCAGGACCCCGTGTATGTGCAAAACTTGCCCACAGATCGTTTATAAGGAACATAACAGGACTGCAGTAGCCCAGGGGGTGGCACAGATCTAACATCGATCTTCAGAGGGCAGCATTCCCCCCGGAGGGGTGCCAGGCCCCCGGGCACAGCCGCCCCGGAGCACAACCAGCAGCACCCACGCCTGCAATCTGCCCAAGGGACCTGCACCAAGTCACTGAGGCCAGGCAGGGACAGCCAGAACTACACAGGTGAGTCAGAAGAAGATCCAGTGTCACGCTTGAGCCACCTTTCATGGTCCGTGTCTGGTCTCACTAGCGAACGTGACTTTGTAATGTGGTTTGGTGCCCAAGTGCTTGGTAACGTTTAACCTATGCGGCTCTTCTGGTTTTGTTCTTATTTACTAGGGATGCTCAGTCCCTAAGCCTTCTGGGGATGTCTCCTCAGCAAAAATCCTGCAGCCCTCTCTTGCTGCAAACATTTCACTGTGTGCCCTATTTTCCTACTCTTTAAGAATTGGCTGCTTTGTCCAGAATCTCTCCCCAAAGTCAAGATATCCTCGTTTATAAACGAATCGACACAAGCCTAACCCTCCCTCATACCACAAAGCTGTTTTTCACAAGATACTGTGTAGCAAATTGTTATTACTCACCTACTGTCAAAATACATTAGCTTTATGTTCCTTCCATATCTTACAAATTATTTGAAATGTCTAGATTTGCATGATTCACATTTAATTAGCATATTAATTGTCTTCCCCTCTCAATACTGAGAGGGAAATACTGAAAAATACCGAGCATTTGATGACCCAGAACGGACCTGAGTCAGTAACTGCTCCCAATCTGCCACCAGCTAATAACAAACAAACAAACAAACAAAAAATCTCAAATGTAGGCTAATTATATTGTGTATCTATTGATCTCGGTTGGTTTATCGGAATGTTCTCCGATGACATATCATCCCCCTCAAAAAACACATAGCCAGATTGTTTCCTTTTGTTCCTCAAACTGTCAAATGAAAGTGACAACATTAAGATTCAGGTGATCACACACTCCATTACTTTTCATCATATCTTCTTCTGGAAGGCAACAAGTGAAATATTGTATTATAAATTATTATTATATTCTATTATTAAACTATTATTATTAGATTAGATGCTATTAGTTTCCCCAATATGGAACTCACCATTTCCAAGCTCGTTTGTGAACTGGTCCTAGGCTTCCCTTACTTCCCTCTCAGCTTTCCTTTTCTCCTTACCCACACGCGCCTGCATTGCCTAGTCTGTCACTCCAGGTGGCTGCCTGTGGATTTTTTGATTCTTTGCTAAGTTCAAGAGTGCCTGAGAACATAGCAGAGGGCAACGCAAGCAGCACCCCACGTGGAATTCACCCCACGGAGTGCCTCTTCCTCATCAAAGTCCTGATCCCGAACAGCAACGCAGCCCCACGGCTCTGCTGGGATCGTCAGCTTCTCTTCCTCTTGGAGTTGGGCAGCAAAAAGGAAAAGCCAGCTTCACCAACTGCCAGGTATTTCATTGCTACTGTACAAGACAGGTGACTAGATGAAGGGACTTTCTTCCCTGTTTAAAGGGCTTTTCGTTACAAACACTACACTAACTGTGGCACGCTGTCACTGAGCTTGAAACCTGTTCTAGCTTAGCACGTGGCAGAGATGTTCCTTAAAACACATTTCACTGTATCCCTGCCATAATAATCAGCACCTCTCTGAATCCCACCAGGATGTGCAGGACTAAGACATAACAGTCTGCTTGTGCTCCAGAGCAGTAATGAGATTTGCAGGAAATAAGGATAAAGCTTGTAGGGACTGTATGACCTTGTTCTTCGTTAAAAATAGATTAAGAGATTCCAAAAATAAAAGTTTAAGAAGCAGTACTCTTATAGCCTTAAATTACCCCTACAAGTCAGAGCTGCGGAAGTTAAAAAAGAATCCTTCAAGTCTGTTGTGCATATGTCAGGTTAAATATAAATACTCCCACTGGAACTAACAGGACATGAGTTCTTGGTGTTACAGAAACACCCAAGACAAGACCTCTGCTCTGCTGCTTATCTTCCAGCATTTCTAACTCTTATTTCAAGAGCCTATATAACCCAGCCTGGGATGAACTGAGTGATTTGTCTTGGCAGTTCGACTTATTTAATCAAACTGAAAAAATTTAAATTTGCTGGTTTAACTTTTCTCACGGTCATAAGCAATGTGAAGTATTTTATTCACAAGAACATGTTTATAATGTCCATGAGAGTCATGGCGGGAGGAGGGGGGGAAAATTGAAGTTCTCTCTCCTCCCTCATAAAATGGCTCATTTTTATGCCGATACGCAACATTCAAAAATATCTCCTTGCTGTAAAACCACATTACTATTTGCTACCAGACTTCACTGGAATCCAAAAAGAGACAAATAGAGCAGGCTTCAATGCTGCCAGGCGAAAGCAGAGATTGCCATGAGCAGAATTAGAATCAAAGAATCATAGAATAGTTTGGGTTGGAAGGCTCTGTTAAAGGTCATCTAATCCAATCCCCTGCAAGGAGCAGGGACATCTCCAACTGGATCAGGTTGCTCAGAGCCCCATCCAACCTGGCCTTGAATGTTTCCAGGGATGGGGCATTCACCACCTCTCTGGGCAACCTCTTCCAGTGTCCCACCACCCTCATTGTAAAAAACAAAACAAAACAAAACAAACAAACAAACAAAACCAAACAAAAAACCCCATGTCCAGTCTGAACCTACCTCCTTCTATTTTAAAACCATCACCCCTCGTCCCATCACAATTGGCCAATGTCATGAAAAGCACTTAGTTCTACATTTTAAGTCAACACAGAAACAGATTCTACCATGTGCCTTTGTGGAGAAAAAATCCTTTACAGTAATCCTTCACTACAAAAACTTATCTGTTTGCATGTTACTGAACACAGGAGTTATTTTAAATAACCTTGGCAGTGCAAAGCTTTCCTTTCCAAAAAGATATGCTATCATAACTGAGTTTATGAACTTCATGGAACACACATGGAATGAGTTTTATCACTTCAGTTACACAGAGGTCAAACTAGATTATGATAGCAATCCCTTCTCACCTTCGGAGCAGCTAAATACCATTTATACTATTCCCACACAATCTATTGGCTCACTCATTCTCCCAGTTGGCGACTCTCAGCCTCCTTTGTCCAAGAAGGCAGGGTAAACGTTCTGCTATTTTATTTCTACCGTGGGATAGTCCAAAAAGGTGCAATAGGTTTTCTAAGAGTCTGCATAAAAAGCCAGACAACCTATGTTTGGAAAGAAACCAGAAAGTCACAAGAGGAAAAGGAGGAAAACCCAAGAGTACTGCCAATTCTTTCTGCAGTATCGGGCCAAATTGACCCCCTGCAGATGTCCTGGCCAAAGCAATATCCTGCAGATATGTGGTTAAACGGCAAGCTGAACTCTTAACCGTGTTATTTTTAAAACCTAAGTTCCTAATCCTCCAGGGAACTGAATTAAAAAAAAAAAAAATCCGAACACACCCAACACAGACTCAAGCCATGTTTTATTTTTCCTTCATCAAACCAAACTGAACCAGAACTGTCCCGAGGTACTGAACTCACACCAGAACCAGCAGTAGCCGTATCATTCACAGTTGAACATTAGCTTTAAAAAACCATAAGAAAGCCCAGTTCATGGCAGAACTACCTTAAAAAAATAGAGAATGCAAGCATTTTATGGATGCTTATTGGTTCTGATACTGAGATTACACAAAATTTAGAATAACAGTATTTTGATAAATTATTTACTATCAACACTTTTCCAGCAAGCACAAAAAGGCAGTGTTTGATTGTTTCTATGTAATCCTATCTGCCTGTATCCATCTTTTGCTTCTGATCCCAAACTTGGAAATGGATTCCGTGGAGCAGAAAGAGCCCTTTCATTTCCTATTTGCATTTCACACAGCCCGGTGGGATTCTGAACAGATGTAGTAGCTACCATTTGGAAACTGAAGAAGGATGCTTGTTAATTTTAAAGACAATGGAAAGAAAGGCAAAGATGATCTCCTTCCAGACATTACAGAAGGCAGAGATGAAATACAAAGAAACAAAGACTCCATGTGTAACCTCTCAGAGAAACAAATTGAAGTTAGCAGCAGGTTAGAAAGCACAAATGCAACTTTCAGACATTCTAGTTATGTAGAATGAAACTGGCTAGGTTTTTAAAATTTATTAAAAAAAAAAATACTAACTCTCTATTGTGTGTTGCTCAGTAGAGACATTTGCATCACTAAAACTAGCCTAGATTAAAGTTACAGCTACCAAAGCATACAGATTCGATACAACTCGGAGCAAAACGCTGCTGGCCAATTCTCCTTTCTTCCCTCTCCCCCCTCTTCATAGCCACCACGGTTGGAATTGCTCCTTTTGTGAAGAGTGGTTTTTTTTTTTCATACTACCAGCGAGCTGACAGTCACCAACGGGCACAGGCTATTCACCCCTCGGCTGATTCCAGTCGGCCTGGCCCGACTCCAGTCATTGCACTCTGTGAATCGCACCGGTCTGAAGAGTTGCGTGCTTCGGAGAAAGCTGCAGCTTACCGGGTTGACAATGGTCCCAGGAGTCAAGGCTTTTAATTCACAAAACACTGACAGACTTCTAATACCAATTTCCTCAAATGGAGAGGAAATTAATGAACAAGCATTGAAGATTACCGCAACTGCTTATCATGCCTGTAGTGGAAACAAACTTTTTTTTTTTTTAAATAAGTCTTAATGACTGATGAATTCAGCTGAATAAGGATTCCTGGATCTGTGGCTTTTTAAATTCCTCTATGGGATTAGGAAGAACAGCTATTTTATCAGTTTACCACACTGACAAGATTATTCTTAACACCTCAGCACAAAACACAGCATTTATATTCTCTCACACTTAAGAAGAACTCCAATGTTACATTTTCTTCAGCTCTTTACAGGAATGCTAGGGTCATGCTGTGGGAACTACCAAGCACATTACTTAAGAGACTGGGACAGAAGCAGAAGGCTTAGAACAGAGAGCTGGACAGACACTCATGGTTCTAGCCTGATATTTGGAGGGGGAAATCAATCCAACCCTTCAGTCTGAAGTGAAGGGGAATGAAAGCCACAATGCTCTTACTTCAAGCTTGAAGAAGCTAACAAGAGAATTAATTTTAATCTTGAAGTAACAGGTTTTAAAACTGTAAGAGGAACAAATAAGACTTCTCCACCAGCCATAAATTGAAAGCTTAGTAAAGCATTCAAGTCTTCTGGCCATAAAGCACACAAAACAACCAAGGCTGCATTTCCCAAGCATCTCGCTGAAACTGAACAGTTACTTCTTGTACATTTAGGTAGATAAGTTACCACTGTGCACTGCACATTATTTTCTTCATATAATTTCCTTTACTCCCAAAGCACATCTCCTTCCACAAACACATTCTTTATGTAGCCACCTACACTGCATATGCATTAGACTATACATTGAAACAATATCAAAGCCTTCTCTCAGTGCTTCTTCATACTATGCCGTACTAAACAGAAAACTTGACAATACAGTTGAGCAATTTAAAATAAACAATTTTGCAGTATCTTAAATTGCAAATACAATAAGTCTAGAGTAAGCACACCTTAGCTTAGGAAGAGCCAAAGTAATCTTTGGATATATCCACTACTGAAAATATTACTGATAGAGTATGTCATCTCTGTATGTGACACCAGCAAAACTGAGATTAGAAAAATGTGTCCAGATCTGATATTCACATTTAAGGCAGGAAATTAAAGAACTGGAAAGGTCCTGAAAAAAAAAAAAAAAAACCACAAACCCCTTAAAAAAATTTGTAAGTAGTTTTTGTAACTACTTACAAAAGTTGAGCTCTGTGAGGAACTCTCTCTGTAGAATTTATGCAAGGAAAATGAAAAGCAAACTTGACCACTTCCTATAGAAAACACCCTAGGCTTTTCAATACAGTAAGAGAAAGTCTGAAGATGAAGCAACAGCTGTAAGTTAGGACAAGGTAAATTCCAATAAAAAGTCTAGCAAAAACATTTTTAATAACAGTGATTTATAGTTTGAATACATTACTAGGAGTGGTGCTAGGGCCTCTCTTTCAGATCAAGTCTGGGACACTTCATGAAGATGAGTTCTAGCCAAACGAGTCTGCTGCAGAGGGAACAGCAGGAAATACTCCCATTTCCTCAGCTGGCTTCTTGTACAGCAAATCCAGTTACACATCCAGTTTTATGAGTCTTGGTATTTAACATGTGGATTACTTCAAGCATATGAACACACCTTATAGAGATTTACAAGTTAAAATACAAAACTGTATCTCAGGATCTGCACTGAGCACCTATAACCCTGTTATACATTTGTCAGCGATTATATTATGCTTCTTGTTATCAAAGTGACATATTCAGGAAGGCTGCATTATTAAAACTGTAATTGAACATGTAGAGCCCTTTCCGACTATATGAAGATAAAAAAATAATAATAAAAAAAATATATATATGCATGCTATAAGGAATGAAATAAACTACTCACTTTGGCTTTGTGTCTCTGCTGCTTTAATTCCACAGTTAAAACAGCACAATCCCTTTAACATGGAGACAGCTCTGTTAAAACTATGGTTTCAATACCACATGTGCACAGTAGTGCTTTCACAACTCGAGCCATTAGCTAAAGCTAAAAAAAAGAATAAAACACCCTTCCAACACAGCTATTCCAGTAAAATATAAAGCACAAAGTAGGTAAGCCTTGTGCTGCATGCTAAGGCTTGGCCACTAATTGGTTTTTACACGCCCCAAAAAAAGTAACCACTCTTCCTCCAAGCCACATTTCAGTGTTTCTACCACTCTACCTACCTTCCTCCTTTGTATGCAGCCAGGGAATTCTGCTTTTGATCAGTCCTAACGGAACTAAGATTTTGTTTGAAAAGTTTATTTTGCGTGTGGTTTTTGAAAGGGATGAAACTTTGATTTACTGGGGAGGTAAACAGGCAAACACCACTGCCTGCACAGACAGCCAAAGGCTGCAGTCCCATCAGGAGTAGCACCACAGAAGGACTACTGATGATACCACAAGTCCAGCTTAATGAAGCTATATTAATACAAGGCTTGCTTGCCAGAAGGAAAGAGGTATACTTGACTCTTTTTTTGGGTAGAATAAGTCATTTACATCCTTATTGCAGTGTAAATACAGCCATATGAAGGAATACATTATTCTTCGGCATTTTTAAATAAGGAGTCCTTTGGCTGCATAGCTGAAACTTAGCACGTGTCCTCACAAAAGTAAGGCTGGCAACATGTATATTCTTGTCATACACAGGAAATTTCTGCTTTCAACAAAACTAAGATTTCTACCCAGCTACCTAAAGCGCACCTATTAAATATTGAGATTGTTCTCTTACTGGAGAGGCTTGTGATTTGGGGCAGGGCTCACAATACATATAGGAAACAAATGATTCCAAAAGTATAAATAAATGTATTATTTTAAAGAAAAAAAACCAAAACAGTCATTACTCATTGCCTCCTTGCTCAAGTCTCCCAAATCCCCTAGCAGTTCAGATTTGTAAGTAATAAGCATTTCAGGCTTATCATGGTTTCTAAATACAGGCACATGATGACTCCTACATTCCACCTTCAGCTTAACAGGACACTGTACGCTTAAGTCCTAGGTAAATACAACTGACCTCTAATGTTCAAAGATGAATGCTTTCATCATGGCTGTCAGTTAACAGTAAAACATGTCAGAATCCTGTATTTCAAAACTCCTAATTTTTCAGCCTACCAGCCCAAAGTTCCTTTCTCCTAGCAGCAGACGTGATGTTGTCCTTCAGAGGTGGCCACTGCTACAGCTTCACATGCTATCACAGAGAAGCTCCCTAAGGATGAGCAAGAACTCTGCCAGCTCACGGCCCTGTAGCTGGATGCTGCCAGAGGAAGAAGATAAGCAAACAGCCCAGAACTGATTGATCTGCTGAAACTTTCTGGGTTGATAGTGCTATAAAAAAGCTTGGTTATCAAAAACTACTTTGCAAACGTGAGGCCATGTGTGTTATGAATAACCTTGCAAGGAGCTTTCCACACCAAAGGCACATGCCTCTGGTGCTCAAGTCTCCTCTGTGAAAGGACATGCTTTTCATCACAACAGTCTCCTTCACAGGCTGTAAATTTAGCTCAACATTACAAATATTCAGGTCTAGCATGCATCTTATCTGCACAAGTGAATAAAATGCTCCATGTGAAGCAAAGTTCCACTCCCCCTTGGAAAAGCAGGTCTTAAAAGACTCAGCTGTCCAGCCAGTTCTGCATTCAGAGGTTCCCTGGCAACACCCAATCAGGGTATCAAAATAAATCCAGCCACAAAAACAAAATCAATACATGCTTAACTGCAACTAAAAGCAAGCAATCTAAATAGAAATATTGTAAAGGTAACAGAGCATTCTGCCTTTCTCAAGTGGCCCTTCACTTCAAACCTGGAAGTCTGTACGATGGGACTTTAAAAAAAATGTTGTAACATGAATAGCTCGAAAGAGGAGGACATATGAGTGTTTGATATGTAGCTATGTTATTATTCAGTTTAAAAATTCATTTTTCTTACTGTGCCTAATCTCTTATGCAACAGTACCTGCAAGCCTATGGCTGACACAATTAAGAACCAGAGAGAGCTCGGAACAGAAATGTGTTAGGTTATCTGTTATTGCAACACGCAGACATTTGCCTTAACTGGCAGTCGTTAAGCTACCCACCAAAGCGGTATCTTGTTTTGCACCTTGTGTCCATGCTGAAAATGCCAGTTAGTTCAGTGTAGTCTACTACTTTTCTGACAATTTCATCATTCAACACTCTGTTCTTATTTTTAATTACTGATAAACAACCAAGCGGCACACGCGGGTAAAAAAATTTTAAAACACAAAAGGCTAAAAAGTACCAGGCTGATGAAAGGTTGTTATACTGCCTCTTGAAGAATGCTTTTAGGCTAATGTAAGGTTTTTATTAACAACCTTGGAGAAAAAGAAAAAGATGGTATTTGCTAAAGTGAGAGATACTGTCTCATGTCAATACACAAGGCACAACAGGGTAACATACTGAAAAGACTGGAGTAAGAGTGACATGATGATATTTAGAATAACAAAGACAAGAATGTGCAAATAAAGGTCAGCAAAAAGGTATTACGAATTCCTATAGGATGCAGAAAACATATCTGTTGACAATGAGAGAGGAGCAATAGTACATGCATTATTACTAAAATCACAAATCAAAACCAGAGTGCCACAAGGGAAAAAGGCAAGAGAGATCCTACAGCTTTTCTCTCTCAAATAAAATACTTCCAGCTGTGAAGAGAGAGAAATAATGCCACTGCACAAGGTACTAGCAGATTTTCCACTGGAAAAAAAAAGGGTGCCATAGTGTCCAAGTTTTAAAAAAAAAAAAAAAATTAATTCAAACTGGAACAAGCACACAAAATAATTATTAGGCTAAAATGGGAACAGAGAAGAGTTTTGTGCAAGAGAAGAGTTTGACTGAAGCAACAGTAATAAAAAAAAAAAGAACTGTAAAATGAATTGACTGTATCTTAAAGATACATGTAAGGTAAGCACAAGAGAGAGGACTTTTCTTACCCCCAGAAGTCAGCATTGGCACAAGAATAAAAGAATATAAAATTGGCCATGAATAGGCTAATGCAGAAATCATAAGACCTCTCTCAACTACTGAGGAGTTATTCTACAACTGGTTTTCAGTAAGAGTAAATAACTCCAGTATAGTAGTCTAATAGACTAACTAGAGTATGGCTTGACAAATACTGCTGCTTTCAGATCAAGAACCACTGAAGTGAAGGGGAAAAAAAAAGAAAAAAAAAAATTGTTCTGCTATATATAAGCATAACTGTCATGCTGAAGTGAGTTCAAATTGCCAAGTTTTTCTTCGCTTAAACTCACCATTTAATCACAAATACATAAAATATGACAGATATGCTTCTTAAATTACATACCAAAGTACCACAGTTGGAAGTTCCCACCTACCTAATGCTTTC
Organism: Chlamydotis macqueenii; assembly: GCF_036417535.1. Taxonomy (NCBI): domain Eukaryota; kingdom Metazoa; phylum Chordata; class Aves; order Otidiformes; family Otididae; genus Chlamydotis; species Chlamydotis macqueenii. Next base: position 151,361,485 of record NC_141556.1, on the reverse strand, counting down.
TAAAGCAACCTCCCCAATATGTCCTCAATAGAAAAAAAAAAATTCTCAACAAGAACACCAGAGCTGTGAACAGAACAGAAACACTAGAGCTATGCTGAACAGAAATTGCAGACATATCCATTCTGATCTCAAATTGAATCCATACTGCTTCTTGTGGGCAGTACTGTCTGCTCCAGCCATCTGTTTTGAATAAACCTGGTAACACCCAAAACTTCAGTTAAACAAATAACTCTCTTCCCCCTTGCTATGTTTAAATGAGATATGCTCCTAATCCCTCCAGATCCCTGGCTGGGCAGCTGACAGAGACAACAGGCAGTAGACTACAGGCTTGCCTTCAGCAGAAGCAGAATCTTTCCGGCCTCACTCAGCCAGGTGAATGGCATGCACACAACACACATCCACAAACTAAGTAGTATTTTTTGCTGGCTCTCTCTTCCAGCTGTGCTAACTCCATTTGGGTGTAACAGAATGATTCAGCCAGAAAACTTCTACTGATGGGGTTCCATTCCCAAGCTGTCCCTCTCCTGTCAGTGGGTGGAACAGTCACACCTTCATCACATCCTATGGTATGCACCTCCACCCAGACCTAAAAAACACTGCAAGTGGCGAGGTGAGCCATAGCTTAGGGACCCCTTCTCTGTCACATCCCCAGAAAGCTGCCACTACTGCTCCCATCTGTCACATTCTACATTTTTCAATCAATGACATTGATCTGTGGCTCGCTTGGTTCCTCTGCTGACCAAAAAAAACCACGGTCACCATCACAGTACAGGAACAGCTGTTCAATGTAATTAAATGTATGTGTGCAGAGGGAAGGAAGCATTCACAGGAACACTGCAAAGGGCAGAAAAAGGATTTCTAAATTGTCCTAAATCACCACCAATTTAACTGGCAGTGACAGGACACACTCAAAAATGAGGACATGATCTGGATGCATATCTGTTGCCCTGAAAGGGGAAAATGTGTAGAGTATAATGCAAACAGATCAAGAAAAGAGCATCAGCAACAAAACTAAAGGAAAAATGTTGGCTAATCAAATTGTTGGCATCCAACAAAAAAAGATTGCTACTTTTCCCTCTGAAGATCTCGAGAACATACAATGTTTCTCTGCTTCCCCAACAAATAATTATAGGGCCTTAAACTGAAACACACTGTACCTTGCACTGTTAACAGAGAGGCAGTACTTACTTACCTGAGTAAGTTTCTTTATGGATACAGTCTGCCTGTCTGAGTCTCTCTCTTACACATACAGCATTTCACTGAAATTATGTCAATTATTTTATCACTCACGCTTTGATTTTTATGAATGTACAATTCAAGTATGATATAGGAGGATAGTGGGAATAAAAGCGAAAAACGTTCTAGGGAAAAAACAAACATCAGCAACAAGTTTTCTGAAAAGAAAGCTTTGTACTACTCAATACAAATATTTTTACTCATAAAAAATTCATGCTACCTAACTTGGGCTCTTGTTGAGGCCCCAAGCCGGAAGGGACAGCTCAAGCTCTCTTAAAATTGACAGTGGAGGGTAAAGATCAGCAATTCTGATCATATATCCCCTTCCCCACAGACTATCAGAGAAACATAAGCACGCATGTTTCTAACTTCAGCACCTCAGATGGATGACTGTATCGGATGTGCTGAACCCAGGCCAAAGTCTGTAACAAGACTCTTGTAACAAGGTAGTAAAAATATACCTATAAATATAACTTAAGTAAATGTACATCTCCCTTACACACAGTAATTGCCTTTCATGTTGTGAGTTTCTTCTCATACCAATGCTACTGGCACAAAATAAATTCAGCTAAGAGGGAAAAATAAGAGCAACTTCAGCCATTTAGGTACCAGTAAAGTGTAGAAGATATACAAGAAGAACTAAAGGTTTTATGACAAACTGAAGGTACCTACCAAAACCAATGAATCCACTCCCTTGCCCTAAAGAAAAACATGTAAGTCTATCAGATGAACAGTAAAAGTTGCCACACATCACTTTGCAATGAAATTTGCCTTTTACTGAGGGCCTTATCCCTCACACAGTGATGTCAATGGAAAGACATCCACTGACGTCAGCAAGCAGCAGGTCACGTGGCAGACACCAGCCCTCAAGTCTCCTACCTGTTTGCACAGCTTAGAGCTCTCAAGGCTGAACAAAAGAAACAGACAGTTGATTTCTTTAGACTGTTTTTATAGCTTGAAAACAAACTTCAAGGCTGCAAACCCTCAAATATTTGCAGATTGATTCAATAAGCCACAGTGCTCCCTGCCTGCCTCTACTCTTTCAATCTGCAGCAAAGTCCAACCACTCTGCTCACATGCAGGGAAAACCTGAGTTGCTATAGGGTGTATTCAGTGTAAAAGATAATTTATTACAGTCACTCAAAAGCAGTAGAAGACTCCCTGAGCTCTTTTTCCTTCTTTCTCAAAGTCTTTCTTTTCTGTTCAACATGGAACCAGAAATTACGCAGAAATGAAAGTATCAACCTTGACGTCTTTGACCAGCACTGTAATATGGAATTCAGCCTCTAACCATTCCGGATAAAGATCTGTTCAAAAGCCAAACTGGGCCAACAGGGAATTTCAAAGCCTCCTTCTAGAAAAATTAGTCTTCCATTTGGAGTATGGCTTTATATTAGGGGTGTAGCTGTAGTCAGTCCTGTGCAATGCTAATGGGAATTCACGATGAAACCGTTCTTCCTCTATAATTAAATCCCAAGAAAAACATTCCTGAATATATTTCACAGGAGTATAAAACAGCTGTGCCTGACGTCTGCTTCTGATTTTAAACTGCTTCACACATGCGGCAAGATTCAGCTTATGCATGCAGCAAAATTCATTGCGTGAACACCTGCAAACCCCGAGACCCAGGCAAGGGAACCTAGACGGCTACTGAACTGACCCGATGTAGATACTGTCTATAGCTTAGGGTGTGCTTAATTTCCCTCTAGACTCCATTGACCAGCCTGGATAGATCACCGTTGATTAAACGGAGCTTTTACAAGAACTTCCCGTACAGACACAGACAGGGATTTTGGCATTTGTTTGCCTTACTGCAAAATCACAACGCGTAAAGTGCCTGGGGTACCCCTGCTCAGAAGCGGGGAACAGCAGAAACTACCGTGCCTGGCAGAAAGTACCACCACCTTGCCAAATACCTCTGAAGAAAGCTCATGCTGCCTCTTGCAAAGGTACTGGGAATTCCTAGTTTAAGCTCAGTGCTCAAACTATGCACATCTCCCATCTTTGCTCTGCTCTGCAATTATTGCTTCATCTGTGTTGTATATCATATTCCTGCAACCAGTAACTGCCAAATCCCAGAGACCTTTGCCAAGTCCTGTTCCCCAGCATCGTACTGATATAGAAAGACTTCTACCCAACAGGTACAAGTAGGGACTGAGAATTAAGACTGCAAATTAACATATACTTAAACCACTGCACCAAGACTAAGATGCGACTATAGAACAGACAAATTTTGCCTGCATGCTGTGTCTTTGTCCTGTGTTTCCGGGACCCTAGAAAAATCTTTAGTCCATGCAAGCCCATTTTAACATCTAAAATGTCTAAAAATTGAGAAGAATGAAAAGCTAAAATAAAAGCCAATCTCCAATATAAGAATACAACTATGTATGTTTTAGCATACCAGGCAATATTCTTCCAATAAGAGCATCCAGCAACCAAAAGGATTCCTCTTCATTCTTTGTAATAAGAATCAGGTATCCAGCTATGAAGTTCATGCCCTGAAACAGAAAGAAGGGTTTTAAGATGCACACACTTATCTCAAGAGTGTCTAGTTTATTTCTTCTAATTAAGGGCTAAATTAATACAGTTCTACAAAGTGGACACAGTAAGTAAAATCTAGCAATAAAGGCCAGCGGTTAAGTAAGCTGTTAAATCTGCATGATGACAGCTAACAAGAATTATTAACAAAGATCAAGGAGAGGAAAATGAGAAGAAAAAGCTTAGTAGTCTAATTTACCTTCAATTTCCCCTGCTCCCTTTTTTTTAAAAAAATAAAAAATAAAAAAATCCCAAAGCCCTGTCCCAATGTAACTGAAGACCGGAACCAAAACACTACCACACCTGCAAGCAGACAGTGTGGCTGCAGAAGGAGAGTCCCTGACCCAAACCAACTTTAGCAATTGCAGCTCCAGCAGCTTTTACAAGCTGTTGCTGCTTAACTCATCATATGACTGTATACAAACCATTTGCTTCCATAATACCTCCAGTACTCCACACACTAGTCAATGACCGGCTACTATAGCTTCTGCCTTTCAAGGTGCAAACAGAAGGTAAACACCAGGGGGTGGGGGGGATTTGGAAGAGCTACCAGAAGAGTTGTGAAAAGTAGTCAAGTCACAACTGGCCAAATTCCAGCTGTGTGATTTTTGTAACTGTTACTGACACTCTCTGACTGGAAAAATAACATACAGAACACATCGGATCATGAACTGGTATCTGTCTCAGGCACTCTTTTTTCTGTATCCACCATAATACTACTAAGTTATGTCAATATTAAGAAAGTGAACTACTGTGCATTCTTTAAATTATGTCTTTCCCATCACAAACAAGCTAACAATCATAATAACACAGACTGCACATCAGAACAATATATGAAAGCTGTCTCTGAGATGCAAGCCCCTCCAAAGTCTTCCTAAGCTAACAGAAAATTACCTTTAATTATTTACAGGCTATAAAGGCTGGTGTTGGTTACATTGCCTTCTTCACTTTCATCTTTTTTTTTTTTGGCCTTCTCCCTGTTCTCTCTCCCTGAGAGCTGGACTTCTCCAGCACATCTGTCATCACAGGCTGTCTCTAGATATCCTGCAGTGCTGTCACTTACAGCTGTAAGCCAGATGACAGCTACCAAAAAGAAAACCCCTTGCAGCCCCTGGAAGCTACAACTTCCTCTCTGAATTAAGATCTCATTTCTTGCATTCAACAGATTTGACTCACCTATCTCACCTCAGGCAGCCTTGCAACACTCCAGAACATGGAACTATTAGGACACTGCATCTTCTCCAATGTTTCATTTTCGAGTTTTGAGTCACTACAGCGTTTCTCACACAAATGGCTTGAATAGACCTTGCATGGCCTTACACACTGCTTGGCCTTCTAGCTAGGAAGGCAACTATTTGTCTGCATGCTGACAGTTAGCTTGGTAATTGCATCTGTGTGACAAGACACTGTTTGGCATTTAACACGGCTACTCTGTATGTTCACAGGATCCTGAATTTTGCGGGTTATACTAGGGCAGGCAACACTGTACCACTGTCATGACCACTGTCATAATGGTACAATGACAAAGCCTAATACACTCCCAGGCAGAAGACTTAAATGCCAGTAAGTACCACAAATGCACTAGCATTATGAAAACATCCCCTAAAGAGCCTTCAGACGTAAAAGCTCTGCAAAACATTGGGGGGAAATCAATTTTTCACTCAATTTTCTAGTGTTTACAGGGTCTCTCCTATCACGCAGCGGCTATCACTATCTCTATCTTGATGAAGTCTGCTGCTTCTCCAGCAGAAAAGGAGATTTCCTGAAACCCTGCTTGATTTATGACATGCCTTGGAAAGCAGATGCTGACCTTTGGTTTATGTTCTAATTACTTAGCCAGAAAAGATAACATTCATCCTGTGAGGGGACCAAAGGTGGAAAGGAATCACATAAGGCTACATCTATACAGAAGCCTGACACTTGCAAAAGAGAATATTCACAATTCTACTCCTTCTATTACTCTCAAAATACTAAACATTCTATTTTAATAAATACATAATACTAAAATTAATGAAAATAATTCATCTTTTACTCCAATTTTTCAAACAATTTCTGTACTAAAACTGGTTGGAACTTGTTTTAGTGACTTCATTCTAGGTATAAATTCCTCTAAGTCTTCTTCTCTCAAGATTTCAATAAATATAAATCATATTCATTTAACTTTGGAACAGTTGTATTTACTGCACTAAATTCCTCAACTCACATGATGTGATAAAAGGGAGGAGAGAGGAGAGGACTTAAGTGAACTGAAAACACATTTTGCTCATGACAGTTCCTGCTTCTTTATGATCTTTAATGATGGCCTCTTTGTTCTTGACTGTCATAAATCAACTTTCATCTTCTTTGTGTCCCATAGGAAACTTCACAGTACTTGACAGTGATGATAGGAGCATTTTTAAGCTGCCATCTAAGCAGTATCAGGCTGAATTTTGAACAAATTTTCTTCCTACTTGCCTGTCTATACTGAGAGATGGCACCAAATAAAAGCTACCACCACCCTCAAGCTACATGATGTTGCATGAACACTTGTATCTTGAAAAAATATGACCGTGAAAACAAAGGAAATTGAGACGTTACGGTGCCTCATACATACTGAGGACTGTTTTGGGAAAGATGGCAGCAGGGAGGAAAAGGGAAAGGCAAGCTTGCTTTCTCTTCCTATCCAAAGTAACCAATCTTGATACAACCACGTGTGATAAAACATTTATTTTGCAGCTAACGAATGGAACCCAACATGATCAAGTAAGCTACAAAAAAGGCCATGGAGAAACTCACATGGACATTTGCCCTTGCCTGAAGCGATCAATTTTTTCCCTTCCCAGGGCCATTTTAAAAACAGAAAGGTTGTGGATCTGCTTCTAAAAACTCACATTCAAATGGACAAGAACAATTGCCATTAGTGAAATTCAGCATGGTCTAAAAATCAGTGATTACATACCTGACAGTATCCTACTGCTTTATTATGATGCCCATATGCTACCAATACATTGTAGAGTGTATGCTGCAAACAGGGATCAGCAGTTTTGCGGAATTTTACATTATCTGGAAATGTTCTGTTCATGTCTAGATAAAAGGAAAAAGAGATCAAAATTAAGAAATATTTCCTCCTTCACTTTCCAAACAAACTTGTACAGCTTTTCTGAAGTACAACTGAAACTTCACTATGGCTCAACTAAAACTGTAGTTTTGGTGGATGAATTTTAAGAAACAGCTTTACCTCCATTTTGGCTAAAATACCATCTGCATTCAAAGATAATCTATTCCTAGAAAGATTAATCCTATTAGTGTACAGAAATAAATTTAAAGCAGGACTACAGAAATGCTCCTGCAGATTGGATTTTCTCAACCTCTGACTGCAAAGGCTTAAATGAAAGTAAATCAGACATTTAGACTGACAGAAACAACAGATACCAAATTTATCTAACCAAGTGGCATGAAATGAGCTGCATCTCTAGGAAAGCATATTCTCGTTAACAAATCAGATGAACTTTCAATTGACTTATTCAGTGAACTATCAAAAAGCTAAAAAAACCCCCAAAAACAAAAAACACCACCAAAACCCTGGTCCTGCAGCTGGTGACTTCCACTTAGAATCACAGTATTTTTTAAGTTTAAGTTTCTCCATGATGTGACCATGAGAAAAATTGTTTCGTCATTGGTGCAAGATCACCACAAAGGAGAGAGTGATTTTTGATATCCAAGCAGCAGAGCACATCCCACATGCTTCAAGCTCAGTCCTAAACCAAGTAAGGACTATGCAATTACTGACATTTCAAGACGTTCATTTCTTCCAGACCAAACATGAATAGTAGAACCCATCTCTCCTTATAAAGGTCTATAAATTAGACATACAAGTTTGAGCTAGTCATCCAAAACTCCCTTTAGTTGCTGGAAAGAAACAGGCAGAGTTAATTTAATTTCCAGAGTTAATTTTTTGCCTTCTTCGTTCTATAAAGAGGGAACTCAAGGTCACTAGTCCAGACTTGTGCATCTGATTTTTAGAAGCTTAAGTTGGGCAGAAAAATCCTACTCAAAAGTAACCATGAAGATTTTCCAAACCCAAGACTTATTAATAAAATAGGAACACTTGTTTTGGTTATATTTAACAACAACAAAAAATTGGGTTAAAGCTAAAAAAAAAAAAAAAAATCTGTAACAGTACTACTGTACAGATATTTATGTCCTAAGAGCTATCACTTCTTATCAGTTTTTCCTGCATAAAGGAAGAAGTCTGTTACAGCTTTGACACAAAGTTGAGCTGTAAACAACTAAAGGAAGAAAGCCCCTCAAAATCATGATTAGTGTCATGGAAGTCACAAGCATTAACAGGTTACCATACTAATCACTATTTCTTCCTTGTAAAAGTGAACAAATAGTTTACAAAAATGAGAGGGCAGGAAAATATCACTTCACCTCTCACGTGACTGAAAAGAAAAACACAAGGAAAAAGACAATTTTTAAAAGGACTTGAGCAACAGTCAGATAGTTATAGGATAAATAAATTTGTTTTGTTTCTCCTTGGTAGGAAGATCAGCATAGTACTTGCATAATCAGAATCTGTTGTTTATTAAAGTATATGTTGGGTATTAGAGAAAAGATCAATGCTGACACTTCAGTCATGGCTCTTCAGCTATTTAGAATAAAGGTGAGGCGGGAGTAGGAAGAGTCCATCACATACAGAGCACAGACTACTCAAACTGAACTAATCTTTAATTTTAGAACCCGAGCAAGGCTTGCAGTTGAGAGAATCAGCTTCAATTTGGTTTCTGATTGCAGAGTACGTTTTTCCCACAAGGACTGGGGGAAGTCCTCCTTAATTTTATGAAGGATTTTAAACTTTTCTTTATATTTAGTATTTTAAATCAAGGGGGGTGGAACAAAAACAAGATATAAGAGCTAGAAGGCTTTACCCTTAATAAAAGATATAAGGCATGGTCTCACAAGACTCCTTACGCCAGGTTATTATCTTGAGCACACCAAGAGCAGAGGGTCTCTCTTCCTCTACATCCTCTCCTTCCTGCTCCATCTGCGTGCTCTCCTTCTTCCCTCAGTTCTGAGGCTCCTCTGACTGCAAGGTGAGGGAAGTCAACCCACTCCCCAAGCACACACAAACTGATGTGTTTTACCATACTACAAGATGACTGCCAGAGATTACTTGAGGCAAACAGCAGGAGCAGGTGAGAGCTGTTCCATTTGACTTAAGCACTTACCCCACTTTACTACACCTGTCCCAGAGGAGATGCCAAATCATCCCCTTCCCCTCCTCCACATAGCCCACCCTCTGACCTGCTCTCTATTAACCTACTTCATTCTTGACAGACATTAGCATCCAAAGGAATACAGCCCCAAACTAGTCCAGTTTGAGGAAAAAACATCAAAATTGTTTTCAAGGAGGAAAATGAACATTAGAACTTCATACTACTAGATAAACCCCAGAACAATGACCATCTTCTGGTTGTGTACAGATCTGCTGGCTATCATCAAACCAGGTAGAGGAGCATGGGACCACGAAGAAGGCCACAAAGAAAAGACTAGCTACTGCTGTGGTAGTAAATTCAGATTAAATCTCAATAGTATTTTTTTAGATGATCTTTCAGGACTGTGAGGTGGCAGTGTTACACTGCTGTGAAACAAAAACAGCAGCTTTTCGTTTTTTTTACTGACTTATCTCTGTGCAGCAACAATGAGAAGACAGTATTTCTACCTCCTGTTCAGTAATACAAACATTGGCAGAAAGCCACTTTGGCCTCAGTTTATGAAACAGAAATCCATTTTGGTACCAGGAATCACAAATGTTGATGCTATTTCTGGAGCAAAGAGATTTAAATGTGTGGTTCAGCAAATTAATGCTTTTGTACCACCCTTGTGCTTTCCACATTTAGGGTACTTCAAAAGTCAGGCATGTACAAGTCAGCCTTGCTATCCCATTCTTTCTGTTCTCACCTTCATATCCAGGTACTTCCCACGCCCAGACACAGTGCTCAGTAAATTACACAAGTATTTTTATAAATAACATATGCAACTCCACTTTTGGTCACTTTTTTTGCTACTGCTACGTCTGTAACTTGCATCTGCTCCGAATAGCTTCCAGGCAGTCAATTTTTTAATTTCCTTGACCTCAACTGTCAACTACAAGCATTCAAAAACTCTACTGCAAATCTTCAGAATAATGAGATTAGGTCATGAAGTGATTCTCCCCCTCTACTCCACTCTTGTGAGACCCCACCTGGAGTACTGCATCCAGCTCTGGAGCCCGCAGCATAAGGACATCAACCTGTTGCAGTGAGTCCAGAAGAGGACCACGAAAATGATCAGAGGGCTGGAGCACCTCTCCTACGAGGACAGGCTGAGAGAGTTGGGCTTGTTCAGCCTGGAGAAGAGGAGGCTCCAGGGAGACCTACAGTAGCCTTCCAGTACCTAAAGGGGGCTTATAAGAAAGCTGGAGAGGGACTTTTGACAAGGACACATAGTGATAGGGCAAGGGGTACTGGCTTTAAACTGAAAGAGGGTACATTTAGATTAGATATAAAGAAGAAATTATTCACTATGAGAATGGTAAGGTACTGGAACAGGTTGCCTAGATAAGCTGCGGATGGCCCGTCCCTATAAGTGTTCAAGGCCAGGCTGGATGGGGCTAGAGTGACCTGGTCTTGTGGAAGGTGTCCCTGCCCATGGCAGCGAGGTTGGAACTAGGTGATCTTTAAGGTCCCGTCCAACTCAAACCATTCTATGACATGAAAAAGGAGCAACTAGAGGGTTTTTTGTTAATTTTTTCCCCATCCAGTGTTGCTAACTACAAACATGTGGCATATGACTCAAGAACTCCTCAAACCACAGATAACTGGAGATTAGGAAAAACATTTTGAGGAAGTATCACTACACACTTTACTCCTCCAGTTCTTCCTTTAGCTGTTCCTGGTGACAGAAGACCATACAAGGAAGCTGTTTGGATGTGACCTGATATGGCTTCTCTTACAAGAGCCAGAAGAGTCGACACTGCTGTTCTCCTTGCTCTTGCACAGTTAAATGTCCTAAACTCCCATGAAAATTCCCAGCCTTCACTAATAGCTTAACAGAAGCTTATTCACAGAAGCTTATTAGTGCTTTGATAGCAAAATATTCACTGTCTCCAGTGAAATGGCAATGACCGTTGTTCGAAATTACTCTTCTAAACCCATCATAAACCAAACTAAGATCCTACAACTACTATCCAAACCACGCAGCCTGATCCTTACGCCAGCAGTCATGAGGAGCAGAGTAGGCTCAGGGGACTGACTGATAAATATCAGACCCTGGGTTTCACAGCACCTACAATGCCTCTTCATGAAACGCAAAAGTGCAAACGTGGATATTAGCTGCATGTGCACATGAGAGGACTTGCAGACACAGACATACTTACTCCGAAATTCACCGTCCCAGCCTAAGGGGGACTTACTGCAAGGAAGCTACATCAGCTTACACCCGAGCGTTTTTGTAACCAGCACACAGCCTTCGCATTAGGACAGACACCTTTTATCCTGCCAACATAACTTGTCCTACTAAACTTTACTATAATAGGGCATGAACAACAAAGCTCAGCAGGAATGCATGCCCTTCTAAATGTGTACGTAAATGAAACCATTGAAATTTCCATAAAAATTTAGAGACCTGCATTCCTTGAGCTCTTACTTTCACGTTTAAAGTAAGGAGTCTGCTCTCTTTTACTTTTTTTTTTTTTTTTAAAGGGTATGACACAGCAAGTGTCATCTAAAACAAAATCAGCAAGTTAAATGGCAAAAATGGTGAAAGGACAGTTTAGATTTATTTAGCTGAAAGACTTTTATTGCTACTACTAATAAAATTTTTCTTTAAAGATAGACTATTTCTCTACACAGCCTACTTGCACTTTTTAATCTGATTATATCCTGTTAAAGACATTCCTGTATTGAAAATAAGTTACAAACATACATGAAAATCATTTGGAGCTTCTGGGCATGTAAAAGAAACAGGATACATTGGCTCTTAGACATGTTTTAAATTGAATTTTAAATAAAGTCTTTAGTTGGCCTTATCCTACTGTCCCTCCCCCTGAAAAAAAGAAAGTGTGGTTGCTGTTCTCTTTGTTTTTAAACCACAGCATCGTCTTGGGCTATTACTTTACAGCCAGACCGCAGGACTAAATACAGCACAACTGCCTGAAAATTTTGGAAACTGCAGACATGAAAAGTGAACAGCAGCAAGATTCCACATCTTAGTTTACTGTTAAGAACAACTACAGTGATGGGAAAAAACCACAGGCAGAAACAAAGTGAATGTCAGACAATAATTCACACTGAAACAGTCTTCAGCTAAAGCCCACTATAAAATTTGCACAGTCAACAGGAGCACTAAGTTTAGCAAACACAAAGTTTCCACTCACCTTAAATACTTTTCTCCTTCCATCCCTCATATGTTCACACTGTTTCTTCCTTTCTGAAGGGAAATCTATCACTCTGCAGTCTGAGGTCTTCTTTTCATTTTTTTTCCTCCAGCAAAACCCTCCAAGTCATTTTTCTTTACCCCTTCCCTCACTTGCTCCTTGTTAGTTTTCTCTTCTGCAGTTTTCCAACAGATACAGTACCTCTTCCAAAACTTTATTTCCTCCATAATTCACAAGTAGATCTTTATCTTCTTCTATTTCTTTCCTCCCTCACAGAAATATTTTTATTTCATTATATAACCTGGGTGCAAAGCTGCCTACAGCCATGATATGACCCCTTCATGTCACTGTCTAGTACTAGAAAATAAATTGTTTGCAACTCCCTCTCGCAGCAATTGTACCCAGACTGAATACAGTTTGCTCCTTCTCCAGGCCCCTTAGCAAGGCTGGCTTTGGAAAGTCATCTTAGTAGCTCCCTCTGTACTCATAAAGCTGGAGCTCTACTGTTTCTTGTTTTGAGCAGGATATGAGCCCGAAGATTTCTAGCTAGTCTTCGTATTTGTAGGAACATGAAAGTTTATGCTCCAAAATGCCTTACTAAGGCGTGCAGTCCCAAAAGCCCACAGTGCTGCTGCTGTTAGGGGCAGAGGCGGAGGTGGAAACTCAGCATAAACCAAAAAGCATTCAGATACCCAACACGAGTAAAAATCCATAAAGCCCCATACATCCCTAAACTTTAACTATCTGGCTTTTTCCAAGAGGAAGAAGATGACAACTGCACCTGCCATTCTAACAAAACAACCCCAGCATTGTGCTTGTCCAGAGCACAGCCCTACCTCTTGACTCATTAACTGGGTAATTCAGCCAGTATCAGCTTCTCTACAGAAGCTCTGCTGCAGCAGGATGAAGAGTTTCAGGACAAATGGCAGTTACATCGAACTTCTACTTGCTTGTCCTCTCCTACTGCCTCTTTTAAACACACAAGGGGAGAAGCCAAAAGGTGTGGATGCCCTAATACCCTATCGCCAATATTGGCCACTGATCAATATTCACAGACAGCACATATGACACTGGATTAGTAGAGAAGAGGTATTTCTCCTCCTCCGCTTGTCTTCTTTCAGGGACTTATAATTTAATGTTTAGAATTTCATGCATCAGGTGGATTTCCCCACCCCTCAGTTTTGTCAAATTCCTTTTAAAACTTCTGGCCTAAGCAGCACCCTCCAGTCACAAGTGCCACAATTCAGTGATATGCTCTTCTAAACCTGCAGCATGTCAAATTTCATTCAGTGTCCTTGGCTCTTATGTTACAAGAAACAAATAACAATTGCTCCCCATTCACCTCTGTACACCATTTATAATTCACAGAGCTCTATCAGCAGCTTTTTCTCAGCAGTCTTTTTCCTCAAGCTGGAATCCTAGCATACTTCATCTCCCTCACACAGACAGTGTACCGTATCTTCAAGCATCCCTGCTGCTCCTCCAGTGTCCTACTGGGATAGAAGTAAGGAGAAATAGACCCAAAGGAGGTCTCATGGTATGACATTATAACTCTTCAATCTCTTAGGAGACGACGTAGTAATGTTTCCTAGTTTGTTCTCCCCTCCTTCTCAAATAATTTCTAATGTTCCTTAGTGCTTTTGACCATATGATGAACCCGGAAAGATCTATACTGTTAAAGAGCTTATGGTTAATCTAATTTATATGTTAATTCAGCACTTAAACCACCACTACAGAAACATAAGTTTTCCATGACATAACTTGATCTCTAATATGTAAGGACATAGGACTGATAAACAGCGTTATCAAGACAATAACCTGTTTTGATTGCTTCAACCAGCTTGTCATTCTTCTCTCCTTCAAGCAACCTGTGGTAATATCCAGGGTTTTCTTCCATGTTGGCTTGGGCCCCACTCACAATCATCCAGATCAATGCACGATGTTCATTGGGGATGCCTTTCCTGATATATCTCTTCACTGCAAAACAAGAAGTTTGGGGGGTTTAAAATAAATAAATAAATAAATAAATCCAGCTGTATTTTTATTTGGGAAATGGCCAACAGAAAGTTGAGAAGTCATAGGAAAACCCTTGCCTAGAGTATTAGTATGCTTTCCTATACTACCATTTAAGATAAGCATTTCATTTTCAGCTACACAGTATATTTTAGACTCATTCCTAAATTCTTGCTACTCAGACTCCCCACACAGATCTCCACACCCGGGCTTTCTTCCCTCCTCTATTCCCCCATCAGGATTTTGAATCCTTTTCTCTTCTTCCTGCCTTTCTGGAGGCAGATATGAATAGCAAAGTTTCTCCTTGATCTTTGTCCTTTTTCATTCAGACAAGAAGTGACTTTTTCTTTCCCTACATTACTAATGGCCTCCGACGTGACAGCCCTTTGCATGTGCTTGGTTATGCTCTAGCATAAACAGCTATGTTAACATAATCCTAGGATTTCAGCTTAGCACCTAACCACTGCAATCATAGCAGAAATGAAATATGAAATATGTGGCTGCTGTTGAAATAAGCCTCTGGAAGAACTGGAGATGTGAGTGAGCAGCAAATTATTTTTCCTAGAATAACTGGGGAAGTCTTTTCAAATCTAAAGTATCTCTTATCTCCTGGATCATATTCATCATCAGGGTGTGCTCAGGGTTTTTTTTAAGCAGATGACTCAATGTAAATAACTAGGATGCAAGCCTGCAGGAAGAAGCATCAGGCTAATGACAGCCAAAGCAGCTTCCTCCTAGGAATGGTATTAAAAATATTAATAAGGAGCCAATGCAGCTCACTGGTATAGAATCCTAAATCAGCATTACCCCTTCTGACCCAAAAAGACAGCCAAATGTTTGAAGTCCTTTTCTGCTTTTTCCAGGGAGAAGAAACTGAAAAAGGAATCAAACACTTCTTCCCAAATGAATAAGACTGTACCAGTTAGAGCGTCAACTTCTCGTCCTTAGATTCTATGGGACTCAAATGAGCGTGGGGATTTTTATTCTGCCCACATACACACACAGAATATCATTACCTAACCTGATTTTATCCAATCACAAAGATCTGTAACTCAAGATAAATGCTGCCTGAATTAAAAGCCTGAGTGAAACAAGGTTTTACAACTCAGCCAGCCACCTTCTAAATACATTCCACCTAATTGCAGCTGCCTGTCCTTTAGGAGCCAAAGCTGCTTTCCCAGTGTCAACAGAGATCTGTGCATCTCCAACAGGCATTTCACCCACCTAAAGTCTAGTACTTTCTCTGAAAGAAATACCTCTATCCTCGACATTTGCAATAAACACCTGGCCTTCAGGGTGCAGGTTTTGTTTAGCTTTTTGATGAGGATTTATACTATGGGTTACAGTCTCCACTGTTCTAGCTGTAAAGTAACTTGAACTACATCTTCTTTTAGACAGACTGGAAATCATTTACTTGTTTCCATGGTTATTTAATAATGCCCATTTCATTTTTTTTTTTTTTTTTTTTTTTTTTTTTACACGATTTTGAACTCTAGCTCAAGAAATCCTATAGATGGACATAGCAAACACAGGAATGAGTAAGAGGAACCAGTCCCATTTAGGTCAACAAGAAGAGATGTTCGGATGAGCCTCTGAATGTCTCTAGAAGGAAACTTACTAGCTAAACTACTCGATTATCATATTCTAACATATAATTCCAATGGTATTTTTTTCTGGAACAACTGTCAATTCTGAAAGCAGAGCCAACATCCATATCCAAGAATACACATTAAATTCAAGAGAAGCAGGGACAAGCCTTTGACATTGGCACAAGGGGAAAGCAGCCCTGCAGCACAGCATACACTCATTAATCCGCAGTGTCATCGTTCTCATGGTAATAGACAGCCAGAGGCCTGCATAGCCCCAAGTGACCACCTACCCCAGCTCCCCCACTCCCTGAGGAATGGAAAGCCCTTTACATGGTGCTTTTCTTCCTCACACTATTATCATACTTGCCAGGATCTGCAAACTGGCATACAGAAGCAGCACAGCAGTTTTGAAAATAAGGACAGTTGCAATTTAATATGTTTTACATATACATACATTATTTATGTACGCCATATTCTATATAGAAAATTGCTTTCTATAGTCCCTCTTCCACATTATCCTCAAGAACTAAAAAGCCCACAACAGTCCACACCGCTGAATATCCTCCCACTGTAACATTTAAGAAGCTTTCACACATGAAGCTGGATTGTGCACATGTCTCCAATCACACATCCGACTCCAATTGTAAACCAAGGGCTTGATCTCAAAAGTAGCACTGCTGAATACCACCAAGCCCTGAGAATCTGCACACAGAATCACTCCCAGGACAACCACGCTGTACACAACGCAGTCTAAGCTTTAAAACATGGACAACAAATTATCTCGTCTAAAATATTAGAAGAGTGTGATTCTGAGAAGCATCTGCTCTTTTCAGTTATTGTTTCAATTACTAACAATTCCTGTTGAATGCTGAGGAAACTAACTTGGACCCTATCGGAAAAAATTCTACAAAAGAGCTGAAAACAGCACACAACAACTAATTGAAAGTTTTATTTTATTAATACATCACAGACAAAGCACATTTGTGCTGTAAATGTTCAAGTTACAGTCCAACCTGAAAACTGACTTTCCAAGATGCTCCTTCCTTCCTTAAACCCCCAGGAGGAAACAGAAGTGTTCCTGTTACAACCACTGTTTAATACCATTACTTTCACCTTTCACTGTATTTTATCAGTCTCCAAGACTAGAAAGCACCTTCCGCTACTGGTCAGTTTTGACTAATCCACTTACAGCCAAATTCTTTTATGGAGCACGCTTTCGGTCAGAATTAAGCTACTTTGGGTAATTATGTCAGTTTGCTGCTTGCCTGTACACAAGCCAGAGCAGAAAGCTGTCCTTTGGTCCCATAAAGATAGCAGCTGAATAGAGAAAAGCAAAATTTAAGAGGATCTTGGTACTGGCGGAGAGAGAGAGGAGGCAAGTGACTGAACACTGACTGAAAATTCACATGTGCAGATGAGACAGTGAAGATAACAAGGGTACAGAGAGAAACAAAATACTACAAAATCACAAAAAGGAAGAGACTAGAGAACGAGCAAAATGAATTGTCAGCCAAATTCCCATGACCTGCCCTGCCAGAAGGCTGTAATCCAGAACAACAGGATACACTGCTTAATAGCTGTTGTTAAAATGTACTCTAATTACTTTTCTTTACAGTAGAACAGAATTATATACGCACATATCACCCTGGATGTGAGGCAAACACAGTAGCATGTGAACACGCCACATTTCCAAACTGGAAAACTAACACAAGTCATCACTTCTTCCTGTTCACCTGGACAGGAGTTACGAGCTTCTCTATGTGTAAAGACAAATGGGTGTGGAGCAACCGACATATCACATGTACAATGCCTCTCTCACATCTACTCGCAGCAGGATGCATTTTGAAAAGGCCCCGGTAGAACTCAAAATAAGGATATGGGCTCGCAGATATAGCTATTGCGTTCGAAGAGGTTGCGGGGGGGGGGGAATGGCAAATCAGATATTCCTCCCAGTTCTAGCTTATGGCCAACTTGCAGCAGATGGGAAGTTAATTCAGAATGAGCAGCTCCTGAGCAAAGCTTCAGAGCAACGAAGTCAGGTCCTGGAGGAGGGAAATTCAGTGCATCACCAGGCAGACTTTCTGCCCTGACTGCCTGTGAGGAAATCACTGCAGATTCATCTTGCAGGATAAAGCACACATTAAAACAACTGCTTACATAATTCTAGGTGCTTATGCCACAGACTTCAATCTTATAAGAAGTATTTAAAAATCAGTAATTGTACAGGTTAACCTGTTACTCTCCTCTTTGAGGTTATCAGTTGAGGATAATGAGGCAGGCTTATTTTAACAACTTTGAATTTACACTCTGACTACATTTCCTCAACATTATTTATTTCAGTTACTCTACTCAGAATTACATATTATGTATATATATGAGAATGCATTGTCTACAAATCCAAGTATCTTTATCAAAAGTAAGTAACATCAAAGATGATGCACCAGCCCGCAAGGGCTTGCTGCAGTCAAGAGCCTGTGTCCACTCACCGGATTTATGGATTCTCATTTTTCACAAACAGTTAGGGACAATTAAAATCACGTTAATGGTTACTGCCATTACGTGGCTAGTGAGCAGCAAGACCATCAGTACTGAAGCCTGGTGGACAAGTTGAGAGGTTTGGTCAAAGTTTTGGCTCTGAAATAAGACCAAAGGCATTCACACTGTGTGTGTCACAGTAGCATTCTGTGTCTACAATGCTGGAACAGGGAACACAAGGGAAGAGAAACAACAAACTCACAGAAATAGCTAAAAGCTGCCACTGTTACAGTTCACACATTTTAAGAAAAGAAGGAGATGAGTCAAAACCTGAGATTGTTTTTCCACAACAACTAGAAGACTAAGTTCTGCAGAATCTCAAAATCCTCACCAATTCACAACACCACACAGTTATTGCTATATTCAAACTTGACAGCCTAAACAAAAGCTTCCTTACATTTGGAATTAAAAGAAGAGAGTAGAAGTAGCTACTTTCTGGCTAGCAGCATAGGATCTAGCAGCTATAGCTCAAACCTCCATTTTCCGTGATTCCTCAGCCTTAAAACGGACATTTGTACACTAAATACACTGTTATACTTAAAATGTCGCACTGGTTATCATCTCACTCTTGATGCCAAGGAAAAGAAAAAAAAAAAACAAAACAACTACCCCAAAACAACACAACCATCAGAATTAGCAGTCAAAGTCTGCACCTGAAGCATGGCTCTAAATATTCAGCTATGTCACAGTCAGTGCCTGATGAACTTCTGCTTCATTTTACTCATTTTTTTCTTTAATGTACTTATAAAGAAAACTCTAGAGTGCCCAACTCTAAAGGACTCCCAAGAGAAAGCAAGCTGAATAGCATCATTATGAGTAAAGGGAAAATTTAGATGCTTATATAAAAAAATAACCCAGAGAACGAGTGGAAGGAAAAAACCCACCCTTTAGTCTCACAAGATTCCTTGCCACCTTCTGATTCCCTCCATTTATTTCTCACTGTCTCTCTTGCAAGATAAAACATTATGAGAGGTTTTCTTGCTTTTTGAACGGGCCATTAACAGTTCCATCGGCATTTTATCCAAATCTTGCATTAGCTCCTGCATTAATTTTACTTTCTTTGCTTCATAAGGCATTTAGTGTCAGTTCCTGGTACACACCTTTTTAGCTATGAGGCGAATGTCATTTCACAAGAGAAGGAAAAGGAGAGCTAGAAAATCTCAGCAATCTAAAAAACTGTCAGAGAGTCAGCAACTGAGAGCCCTAACATCTTGATCTCTGGGGTTCAAGACAGTGTCTTCTACATAACCTCGTGTCTTTTTAAAGAAAGCACAGAGCAGAGACTGCAGTACAACAGCCATAAAACAGCATTGTGAAGTGCCAGTGGCCATAATCTCTGGGTTACAGATGTAATAAGATTATTATAGCACATGCCAAAGAAGGATTACTCCTTTGTTAGCTTTAACTCAAATCAACGATCCCCCTAACAACAGCATACTTGCTTATGTATTATTACTGTTTATACTACCTTTTTTTCAATTGAAGACAAAAATAGTATTTAACACTCAAAGCCACACATCAATTCAATACAATTTATATTGGTTCCAACATAATGCACTTTTACCTATAAATAGATACACAGCTCACCTTTTAAACTCTTCTGTATACTGTTATTCCCCTTTAGGAGCTTGGACCATTTTATTGCTCTTCTAGTGAGTACCACTAGGTATCTGGAAAAGAACGCTTCATAGGACGCGTAATCAAAGTCATCTGGCCTTTCAAACCCATATGGATCAACCCTACAAAATAAAAAAGAATGATTACACAAGTGTTTCTACATACCTACAGATGAAAAAATGCAAGTATGCTTTAAATCACTTCCAGTTGCTATTTCTAAAAGCAGCTAAAGATCCCTCCTCCCAACAAAAACCTACTTTACAGAACTGTTACACTCCATTTAGCATATCAAAGCTGTTTAAGTAAGTAAACGAATTTAAACATGCACAGTTCAGACAATTTTACAGATTTCACTACTTTTAGAAGTGAGAAGTTTGCAGAGTGTGCAAAACTGACCCAGATTAGGACCACACAGAAGTCTGTCAGGTATGCTTCTCCAGAATACAGACAAACAGTTGAAAAGGTATATATGAAGGTATAGTGCAACAGCGCAAATATGGCCTGAACTCACTTTCCACGCAGTTCTGCACAGAAAACTGACCACAAAAAGTACAAATGTAACAACTTACAAAGATTGTTTTTAGAAGGAGTATTTTCTGAAATTATCTTCACGAAAGTATACGGCTTGGAAAAAAACAACCAATCCTTGTGTCAATCTACCTTCTTCATAGGCAGTATCAAGGATGCTCATTTTATCATCTTTAACAATTTTTCAGTGTTACATCACACTATCTCGGGCAGCACGGCCCTGGAGGAGTTTCAGAACTGCAAGTATGATTCTGTTTTAGCTTGATATACAAAGTCACCTTGCCAAACTAGATTTATGGCAACCTCCCAGGACGCTTTATACCTGCTGATTATCACCTGAGTATGGAACGCTCACAGGCTTCATAGAAGTTAAGCAGGCAGAGGGGTCTGCCCATGCAGAAAAGTTTGCAAGACAGAAGACATCGAGGCTTAACTTCCGAAAACACTGCCTGTTTCATTCATGGAGAAGGAGTTTGCCCATGGAGCAGCACTGGCACAGCCTTGGGTAAACTGGCTCACGGGATGGTCACGGGTAGTAAAGCATGAATCAGACGAGGAACGTTTTAACATTCAGACCTCAAACTGATCGGCAGTCAGGAGAGTCACCTTTGTATTCATGCACCCCTCAAACTTGACACAAAAAAAACCCACAAGCATAAAAAAAACACAGAAACCCCCCGACATAGGTTTGTCTGAAGACACAGAATGTGAGAACTTTCAAAAAAAAAAAAAAAAAATCCTAACACCTCCATCATCACACATCTCATATTTATGACAGCGACTGTCCAGGCAGCAAGTACAGATTAATGTCACGCTTCACTCCACTCCTGAGGTAGAAAGGGAAAATAATCAGTCGGGAAGCTGGGTTTTAAGGAAGATACCATCCCTTACCTGCCCCCAGGTCATCGCTCCTGGGTGCCCTCACGGCTTCCCGGTCTGGGCCCGGGCCCTCTCCCCCCGGGAGGAGGCCTCACCCCCACCCCTCTCCCCCGCATTTCCCACCGCCCCCTCACAGCCCCAAGCGCTCTGGGAGGAACACTTGGCTCTCCCGGGATTGACCGGCTCCAAATTCACCCTCCGCGTTTCTCGGCAAGATACCAGCAAAGAAAAAAAAAAAAAAAAAAAACCTGTTTTAAGGGATCACCAAAAAAACCCACCCCAAACTCCCTGCAAGCCGCTGCGAGTCACCGCTGTTGCTCCCGGCTCGCTCCCCCCCCACCCCTCAGTCAGAGCGCAGCAGATTCACAGAAAAGTTGTAAAAGCGGTATTTTTAAAGGTGACCTCCCGCCCCGGCTGGCAGCGGGCAGGCGGCCGCCGTCGGTCCCGGCAGGGGGGCGGGCACGCTGAACCCCCCCCACCCCCGACTCAGAACCGGCCCGGCACCGGCGAAGGGAAGCACCGGCACCGGCACCGGCAGCCCTACCTGTACGCCCAGTCCCGCCCGTCCTCTCGCCTCTCCATCGGCCGTTTCCCCGCTCGGCCTTCCCCCGCTCCTCTCCGGCGGGCGGGCTCTCCCTCAGGCCGAGCAGCGCGGCGGCCCCATACGGAGCGGACTCCCCGCTTCAACTATCCTGCCGCCCTCCGAGGGGCGGGGGCGGCCGCCGCCGGGTCCCGCCTCCCATGCCAGGGGCCGGGCGCCGGGCAGGGCAGCGAGGCGGCCGTGGGGCCGGGGGGCGGCGGCGAGGCGGGCTCACTGGGCCGCGGCTGCGCCTGACCCGCCCGGGCCCCGCGTTACCGGGCCAGGGGCCTCGGGGTGTGGGGCCTGGGCATCTCGGCAGCAAACGGGTGTTAATCAGTGCAGATACCGCTTTAGATTTGTGTATTTATTTCATGTTTCTGTCACATCTTGGAGAAAAATTCAAGTATTTTAGTGCGAGGGAGATGTCTCGGTGAAGTAGGGTGAGAGTCGCTTCAGGTGTGGCCCTTCAAACCAAAGGAATTTCCCCATAACCAGCGAGAAGAGGTGCTTGTATAACCTAGCCAAGTTCCATTGGTTGGCTTGGGCTTTTTTTTTTCTCCCAAATTCTTACATGCTTCCATTTCATACCCCAAAATAATCCATTAAAGTCAATGCTTTGTTACATTGAAATATTACCAACTTTAGCTTCTGCTGACTTAGTTTCCACCATAAACTGTTAGTAATTTAAATAATAAATGGCAGGTTGTCAAAAACATGGAGTAATAATACCCAAAATAACACCTAAAAAGGCTTCCCCATTTCCAGAATCCCCCTCTAACATTAGCACACGGCTCTTTGGAGGTGTCGAACAAACCCCGAAACCCACGCGGGCTCGGCCCTTCCTGACTGACAGCGGCCTAATTCGTAACACGTCGCCTAACAAAAGGGAGAAAGCAAAATGATATCCCTGCTTGGTCTTTTTCAATCAGGTTCTGACTTTGCACCCCGCAAAGTGCTTGGAAAATTACAGCTACTGATGGAGAAACAGTATCTCGTTCAGCCAGCGAGTAAGAGTTGCTGAAGACAACAGATGGGATTTCACAAGGGAGATCAACAGTTGTTCCCTCCCAGCACACTGCTCGAGAAAGCTACCTCCTCTCTGCGGGATCAAAGGCAATCACCCACACGGAAATGTGGAACTAGTTCAGCTGCAACAGCAGGGAAAAAATACAGAGATTTGTACTTGGTTTAACAGCCGTCACAGGGTTGTAAAAGTTCGTGATTGTTCAGTAAAACATTTTTTTTTTTTTTTTTGGTGGGCGAATTCTGTGCTTCAGCAAGAGTAGGGCTTCTCTTGCAGGAGGGTGGTCCCGCTCAAATTACTGTGCGGCGTCACGAGCACACTCGGGTACTGGCAGGACTGGAACCTGATTACAAACCAGCTCTGGGAGAGCCGGCTGGTGCCTGTGCCAAGCCTGTGCTTTGACATCCTGCCAGCGTTGCCTTGGCAGAGCGTAGGCAGAGGCGTGCTCTGCAAGCAGCTCTGCCCCAGTCGCTTGGTCAAAGTCGCATAGAAAATCCTTGGCAGAGCTGTGAATAGAAAGAGGCTATGCTATCCCACGGAAGAGAAGAGGAAGCCTTCCATTAGGCAGAATATCCCCTTCTCCCCAAAATCCAGAAGCCGCAGGCTCATTTGGTAGCAGCGTTATACCTCACCTGACAAGGTCAGGCTCTTTGGTGCATGTTTCTTTTAAAATGGATCCGTCAAATGTTCCCTTGAAACAGTGGATTATTTCTGCGACTAATTAAGAGTACATCTGCAGTGCATCAAAAGTGGCCTTGTGTCTACCACAGTGCATTTTTACTGTCAGCAAGCCTCAAATGTAATGTACAGTTTCTGCTGCTCTCATACAAGCGTAATGACTTTGTGGTTCACTCCCATTTATGCCTGTTTCACACAAAGGCTCCTGTTAAGAACCTTTACATAACTCCTGTTAAGGATGCTACTTAGCATGTTAATTGATTAATAGAAATAATTCCTAAATTTCAGTGCAATAATTGGATCCCCATATTGTGGCTGATAACAGGAACCGGTCTGCTGTCCAGCAACAGATAATACCTTGGTTGTCCCTCACAGGGTAGCAATGCTGCTCTCTTCTGGGCAGATTCTATCATGCTGCTCTGAAAGGCATTCAAAGAAACTAATGCATAAACCCTCAAATGTGAAAACGACATGCGCTTGGTGTTGTGATCAGCAGAAAAGGATATTTTTTACTTCTGATCCTGTACTTCTGAAGGAGTTGGTGGCAGTGGCAGAGTGCGGGAGGGCAGGCTTAGGTGACATTCAGGCCGGTGAAGCTCACAGCCTTCCTGCCCACCGCCTGGCACAAAGGAGAAGTGCCTTATGTAACTTTTGTTTTTCCCCTTTTGCGTTTGAACCTTATCCCTGAAGTTTGTACATTATGGTGAACATGTTTGGTAGAAATTCCCATCCCACTGCTGCCAGAGTAAGTCCTTAAAATAGTGACTTCCCTTTAAGGGTAGGTATTTAGATACTGTTCCCTGCAAAGGCAGATGAAGACAGCAGACAAGTGTTTCACAGGCTGAGGCATTCAAAGCTTCGCTGGTCTCTGTGTTTCAGTGAGGAAGGCTTCCCTACTTGTGTTTGCAGAGCAGTTGTTAAATAACAATACCAGCGAAATATTCAACCTTATCAGGAATTAGTCTAGGGTGGCTTTACGCTTCCCAGAGCTGTGAAATATGTGCTTGGCGTGTCGGCAGTGCTGAAATGCGGTCCAGCTCCTCACACACCACTCCAATCCCGTTCTTACTTTTAGGCCAGAACTGGGGAAGGAGCATCAGGAGGAAGCCTTTCATAATGTTTCGGCTGGAAGTATTTCTTCAAGTGCCTGTAGGGCCCATAAGGATTCTTTATCTGTCCAAGAATGGAAAAAATATTTTTACTATTTTGTGTATCATGAATGTGTCGGTTTTCTTGCCCGAGGTTCTTTCCGCTAGCTGCAGGAAGGTCAAAGAAAATAAATTGTTAGAGGGAAGCAAAGTGCAGTAGAACCAAGAGAGGGATAAGGTGTGTGTTTGTACAGGTGTGTGTGGACACATTGTGTCTACTATTTTTAAGACAGCATGAGTAAGTTTGTTCATTGAGAAATACCAGTGAGAAACACCATTCCCAGTAAAGTTAGCAGCTCTGCTTTTCCAGATCCAAACAGTAAGCTTTAAAACACTCCTAACTGCTCACGAAACTTTTAATAACCCCTCTTTAGAAAATGTATGTGCAGCAACATTGGAGAAGAGATAAAAAGATAACTCTTGCTAGTGACTGCATGTTGTAGTATCTCAAGTAAGTGATGAAATTCCCACAGCACATGTGGCTTCCCTAGCTTTTGTGGTCTGTCGTACAGCCACTCATCTTTGTGTCTGTATTTACTAAACCGCGCCACACAAGTGTACTCTGCTTTGCTGGAGCTCTGCATCCGTTTGGCTGGAGATACTTTCCCATGACCTGAAAAAAACAAATCTGTTACTCCATACTTCGGGAAAAGAGTTTATATTAAGCAGATTTGGCAGGATAGAAATATCCAGTAAAAAGTAAAAATATGTGTGTATATATAGAGATGTATTTTAATTGCTGCCAGTCTATATTCTTATCTAGACACAATGTGCTCCAGGACTAGACAACTCATCCAGCTAACGAGGTTAAGGAATGCCACCTGCACATCCAGACGCCTTTGGCTCTGTTACAAGCAGCTACCTGCCAAGTTTTGTCAGCCTTCACCTATGTATGGATTGAGGCTCTGGACAGGTAATGAAATGCTGAACTTGCTCCATGTTTTTGTCCCAGAAAATTGCGTCATGCTTACATAATTGTAGTCTGCAGGCCTGATTAAACCTGTTCACGTGAATGATTCCAACAGCAGTCACTGAACTTTGGAACTGAGTGCATAGCAAGGACAGAAACATATTTTTAAAAATTAATTTCTTCTTTTCCCTGAAGGCTTCACAGCTTTACGTCTATGAAGGTTACTAGCTGATAGGACAAGTTACAAACCCACGTGTGGTCTGGGAAGTGCCAGTATTTTGATTACTCTCAGTATGACTGTGGCCCCAGGAGTCAAAGCACACTGATATGAGCAACTATAAAAAGGAGCTCTAAAGCTTGCTGCGTACCATTGCAGCCGCCTGGAGAATCAACATTACCCATGGAAACCTCTGCAGAAAGGTTTTTGCACTCAGCTGCCATCCTCCAGCTGCGTCAGAAAAGAATGCTCAAGGCTGTAAGTGACAATGCTGGAAACAGCAGGGAAAGAGAAATTATATGGTTGTACCCTCTGTGTGAAAACACAGCAAAATTATATGTCAAAAGTGATATGGAAAAAAATACTCAAATATTATTAGCAGGAAGGGTTCCTAAGACAGGGACAAGGATGTCCTTAGAAAAAGGTCAGTAACCGTCACAGACCAGTAACCCAATGGTGTGGAACTTTTTGTTCATAGTTCATAGTGGCTAATTCATTGACGAATCTAGCTTAGGTCAGGCTGCAACTCTGTAAAATGTGTTTGTTATTTCAACTGACAATATGAAGTATTTTCTAGATGGCTTTGTTTTGTTTGTTTTGTTTTTCTTTATCTACTTGAATGATCATGAGTGGTATGCTGAAAGCACTTTAAATTCGTGCTGATGATGTTTACTTTCCCGGCTGTATACGTTCAAGGCTTATAACTGAACTTTGAAACTTTGCAGGGAGAGATGACAGACAAGATCAGAGAATATTAACTCCTTCTTACTTCTCCCATCCGCTTTTGCTTGTTCCTATTTGTGAAGGCATCATGCCTAGCAACTCCAGCAACTCCAAGATCTACTGATTAGGGACAGGGTTTAACCTGGATGTTCTCTGGCTGACTGCTGTGATTTTACTTTGGTCCTAGTTGGGAAAAGTGAAGGCAAACCTTCTCCTGGCCTCCAATATCCTCTATGTTAGGACTCCTGCAAGGACTCCCGGTTCAATCGTCTCAAGCCGTATCCTAGTCCATAAGGAGCAGGCAGAGTTATCATTACAGGTATTTAAATACAATCATTGCATGTAAATGCAGAGTGTTAGCTGTGAATAACATTATCTATTTCACTCAATTGTCTCTCTGCAGTCAAGGGTTCTCTAAAAATCACACATTAAGGAAAAAAATCCTTAAAGTAATTATACAGTTTGGTGTAAAAAGAAGAAAGTATAGCTACCCATTCAGGAAGAGATAGCCATTCCTCGTGTGGAATAAGGAGTTTTCCAGGAGCACAGATAATGTTACGTTTCTGTGATTAAATACTATTTCATAATGTACAGGTACAAGGGCACTGAGTTAAGGTTAGATCAGCAAATTCCCTTTCTGTAAGTTCCTAGCTTTGGAGTGCTGAATTCCACGAAGTTAATGTGCTCCCAAGGAGGTTGTTCTTCACTGTAGCATTCTACGGGTTTATTCCCTACACAATTTTCAAACTCATAGGCTGAAAGAAAAATAATAAGTTTTGTGAAAACCCAAACTTGGATTTGATAGCCCAGGTGGCTGAAGCTTCTTTCAACGGCAGGGTTACAGCAACAACCACCTGAGCAGATATGCCTCAGTATTTGCATGTAATCAAGGCATCTGCTGAAGTATCGTGTTATTTTTAAATTCCTTTGAGCAAGAAACTTTGATTGCAACATCTAGGATCAAATTATGACTTCTTTCTGGGTTACTTTGTCAGGTTACAGATTATATCACATGACTAATACTGGAGGAAAAATTCAGTTTTCATTTTGTGTTAATTTGCAGATAAATGTCTCCCAAACACTAGTGTTATCACTAGCTGATACATTGTCAGGATTGAAATTATTTAATTTAAATTTTCCTTTTATATTTCAGGTATTTCTGATGCTGCTCTTTCCTATCTTAAAATGATCAAATTGAGGAGGGATGTGTAGCACTGAAAACTATCAGGAGCATTTTGGTATTTCCATGGTTTACTGTGTAAAATGGTTACAAAAATAATGTGTTCTCAGCCAGATATTTGATTCTTTTTTACATTGAAAGTGTAGCTCATGTGTCAACAATACACCTGATTTTTTTTTTACTGAGAAATTTTGCTTTATCTATGTCTGAACTTACACAAATTGTGCAACTTAATTTGCAATTATTATCATCCAGTGAGCCATAGCAATCATTGTGTATGACAGTGCTGCACATTTGTGTTGCTTCTGCAACAAGTACCTTCTATTTCTGTATTTTCATACTTCTCAACAACATATTTTTCAAGAATTTTCTTCTCAAAAACTCCGATAGTATTATTTTTATAATATTTTCCTTTTACACTACATCTAATCACCACCAGCCCTCCATGAGTAACTGATAAACTTCTGAACACCATCAAGTAAGCTTTGTAATAATTACTATCTTTCCTGATCTATGCAATATCTTTTTTTTTTCACGTTTGCAAAAGTGCAAGCATCTTCTTATTAAATGTTGATGGAAAATTGACCATAGTCATAGTGCATATGTAGATGCAAATCAACCCACCGAAATAAGTAAGTAATCCTTAGAATCAGTGTTAGACCATTACAGTTTTGCCTGCTGTGGACATGCCTTTTAGGGGCCCTGATGCTGTGCCCCACTCAGTTGTAATTTAGCTTCTGATAATCTACATGTGATTAAATCATTTTGATTCCAAACAACAAGTCTGTAAGTAATTCCAGCTACAATTCTCTTAATTATGCTGTTCTGGAAATATCTCTCAGATACAGCTTTTTTGCATTTTTTGATGGCAGCATAAAATATAAAATTTGCTGAGAATTACAGACTTTGAGTATTTAATAGTTCTTTATATGTGTGCAACAGATTAGTTTGCGTAAATGAAACAACTTTCAGCAAAGGAAGCTCAGATTCAATCCCCAGAAGTCACCGGGGTAGGAGGGAAGGGGCTGAGTGTTCATCATACCTCTCTTAACCATTTTCGGTTCTTTGTTTCAGCCTGTCCCAGTCCTCGGGCTTCAAAGAGTCATGGCAGTGCAGAACCAGAGAGCGTGTGAATCACTCAAAGAGAGGAGATGATTTTCCTGCAATGTGAAAAACTCTCGCTCAGGCCTTCACCTAAGCGAAAAAAAATGTGATTTCTCTCTCCAGTTCCAGTCCCAGCTCTGAAGCCCACCCAAGGCTTGGAGCCCACCAAGGCTCAATGCGGGGTTGCTGAGCTGGGAAGAATGCCAATGGGAAGCTCAGCATTCCTAGACAGAAATGTCCAGTCCCTGGCTGAAGGAACCAGCTGGCTATCACAAAATATATTACACGTGTATGTCCTTTCTCTCACATGGCAGATCTTTTGATTGTGTCACCAAAAAATACAGGCTGCGGGCTATATGTTAAAGCAGGATAGGTTCTTAAATGTGAAGGTACAGATGCAATTTTGCTTCACATTTGAGTAGCCAGGGAAAACAAACATGAAGGAGCTGCAAGTAGGGAGAAAACAAGTTCAGCCTTCCATCCAGTAGACAAAATGCTGCTGCATTGGATATTGCACAGAACACCACAGAGTATTTCCCCTGTGCATCACAGGATTAAATATATCTCACAGCAAAGTTGCAAGGCTAGCACCTACATGCAAGCTGAGAATTGAACAGTTAGATGCCAGGAAGATGGACAAATGTCTGAGAACTTCCTCAGACCCACCTCATGCTTCAGAAAAGAAAAAAAAAAAGGCGTTTCCACAAAGAGGACTCTGGGAAGTCTGCTTCTAGGGAGGACTCAGCCTTTCAAAGTGCACCATCTGTATTTGACAGCGTGACTGAGGAGCGGCTGAGGGAACTGGGGTTGTTTAGTCTGGAGAAAAGGAGGCTCAGGAGGCTCTCTACAAGTACCTGAAAGGAGGCTGTAGCAGGCACCAGGGGAGATTTATACTGGATGTTAGGAAACATCTATTCACTGAAAAAATTGTCAAGCATTGGAACGGGCTGCCCAGGGAAGTGGTTGAATCACCATCCCTGAAGGTGTTTTAAAAGATACGTGGACGTGGCGCTTAGGGACATGAAATGGTTTAGTAGTGAACTTGGTAGTGTTAGGTTTACAGTTGGACTCAGTGATCTTCAGGGTCTTTTCCAACCTAAATTATTCTATGATTCTATGACTCTATTCTACTCTGTGTGGAAAAACACAGAGTACTGATGTCTGGTTACTACAAGGGGTGGTTAGTGTTTGTGGTGTAGTGTCTAGTATGAAACAAATGCCAGATTAGCAAGGTGTTGTATTTCCCACAGCAGTGATAGTTTGTCCCTGGCAATACCATTCATACTCCCAGGGGAGAAAACTAACACTGATCCTTACAGTCAAGCTTATGTGGTGATAATAAACAGTACTTAAAAACCTCACAGTTGCAGTCAAGGGTCCTCACAAAGGGGACACTTGTAATGAAACAAGAGATAGCTCTGATGGACTGTTTTCTGGGAAGAAAAAACATGATTAGGTAACACATAAGAATCAATGCCTGGTTTTAGCTTTTCAATAGGCCTTTTCAATGGTCTATTTTTCCACTTGAGCACCTATCCTGGTTTTGGCAGGGATGAAGTTAATTTTCCTCTCAGTTAGTCGGTGTGTTTTGGATTTCATGTGTGAAGAATGTTGATAAACACTCTGATGATACCAATTGTTGCTAATGAGACCAAGGACACTGTCCTACTTTCCAAGTCTCGCTAACGTGCAGATGCAGGAAGCTGGGCGAAGGACAGTCAGAATAATTGACCCAAACTGGCCAAAGAGAGTATTCCATGCCATAAACGTCATGCTCACTATATAAGTGGGGGTTGCCCATGGTGGGAGCATCCATCCACTTCCATCTCTCATCTCTCTTTTACTTGCTGACATCATTCCTCTCTACCTTGCTGGCTCACTTTTGCTTGCTGATGGTTTCATTTTTGTGATCACTGCTCGGGACGGGTTGTATTGGTCATTGGGATATCAGGTGGTGAGAAATCATACATTGTTCATTTGTATATTTTAATAATTTTGTTATTATTGTAGTTTTCCTTTCCTGTTCTAGTAAACTCTCTTCATCTCAACCCACAAGTTTTTCTTTCTTCCCATTTCTCTCTTCCATCCTGCTGGGGAGGGAGAGGGTGAGCGAAACTGTGTGGTGACTCGGGCTAAAGCACCACAGCACCCTTCAGTGTCTTTTGTAAATACATCCTCCTGTGCGTAACTGGTTTTTGCAGCTTGCACTTCCCTGACCCACAGAGCTATTTTCAGATGTTTGGATCCAGACTGCATTTAATGTTTCTCACTAAATGCTTTTGAAAACTGGTGGAATAACATCAAATAATATTTGAGAAATTTGCAGCAGAGGATTGCAAAGAGCAAAGCTGCGAATGCTGAATTGTTGGTAATAAGGACATGCGAGATGTGTATCTTGCCACTTCTGTTTTAGCACTTGCCTTAATTAAACTAAAACCTATGTTGATCAAAGGCATCTGGGACCTCCTCTCTGAATCTACATTCTTCAACACAGTAATTGAGTTAATGGTCTGTACTGTTAAGGACAGGAAAAAATAGTTTAGAAGAAGTGTAGCAAAATTCCTCTTTGATGAGTGCGAGAAGAGATGAGGCAGGACACTGCAGAGAATCACTGCAGCAGGGTTTTTGCAACTCTGAGTTGAACATGCCTATTTTTAGAGGACCTGTTGTACATATCAACACTAATGAATGCCAGCAGACAAACACGTTCCTCAAGACAGAGACATCGTGTGCAGCTCTCAGGATTTAACTAAAGTATGTTTTTGCCTAGTATGTGTTAAGCAATTCATTCTTTTTGTTTCCTTAAATTGAATTATGCTTCTCTTTTACCTGTCTTTCCCTTTAGGCTGCCATTTTTAAAAATAAAACTGTGTGGAACAAAGGCCTTACAAAGTAGAGCCTGAGAGATTTCCACAGGCAGAATGAGCCTGAGACAGATGAGTGATGTGGACCCAACCCAAGAGCAAGCGTGTGTGGAGTACAAGGCAACGGTGGCTCAGCAGGCATTATGATGGGCCAGTTCAACTGAGTATGAGATCTGACTGCCCAGAATGGGTGAGAAATTACAACTATTAACATTTAAATCTGATAGAGGAAGGTAAGAAGGTATATTACAAAGATACCAGTCAGACCACTGCTTCTGGTGCCTGTTCTCTACTGCGATATTCAAAGGCAGTCCTGGGAGGTCACTTTGTGCTTTAAAGTGTGGAATGAAAGCAGTTTAATTACCCAAATTCTGATAAGTTACCTTTTACCTACAGAGAGTAATCTTACAGCCTTTACTTCTCACTATTTAATAGAGTGAATGGCTTTTATTTTCTTTTGTGTTATGGATGGTAACCATTTCCCATTGCCTTCTTTTTATTGCTATTCTGTGGTGCTTCTAATATTTTGGGAAGCAAGGCAATCCCAAACCAAGAAAGTTGTCACCCTCATTACTTAATCCTGAGAACAGCAAGGAAGCAAGACTCCTGCAATACCTAGCAGGGGACACACAAACATGTTTGCCATATAAACCCACATTTGAGCTGGCCCGGAATAAGGGAGCTGTTGCAGGGCAATATTCCGTCTGCCGTTGCCAAGGGCAGATTTCTTATCGACATTTACTATTAGCAAGCCGTTTGCTCACAGATCTACCCACAGTGCCGAATGATGATATTCATAAGTGATAAAGCAGGCTTGTTAAAAAAGCTTCTGACTGACTAGCTGTGGTGGCTGGGGAATGCAAGTTGAATGGCAAGCAGTGGGGGGGCAGAGAGAGCACTTTGCTCTACGCCTGCAGTAGAAAAACAGTTGAAGAAATCACTGTGCAAATGCTATCAGGGAATGTCAAAAGAGCCTTGAAGCAAATTGTGGAGGATCTGATTGTAGATCTCAGCAAAACACCTTCTAGACCTTTTCAAGTCTGGAAAATGGAAAGAAAGAGCTAGATCCTACCAAATTCAGGGGCTCCAGCTAGGCAGAGCCGCTTCTCTGTTGGTTTGTGCTCAGTATGGCTACTGAGCCCACTGCAGACACATCAAATCCCTTTGCCCTGAAGTGACAGGACTTTGCAGAGATCTGGGTGGAGGCCCTCCAAAATGACTTGTGTGGGATGGAGAGAGCTGATGCTCTCCCTGGAGAGGGTTTGCCAGGGGTGCAGTCATCCTCTGAGGTCTGCACCATCACGTCATCCAAGTGACAGCAAACCCTGGGATTATTTTTGTCAGCAGTAATCTGAGGCAGCAGTCGAATGATTTCCATCCTGTAAAATAAAAAAAAAACCATGCTCTGTGCCAAGTGGTAATGAGGCATTAAGACCCCAGTGCTCTGGTACTCAGCTGTAGCAACTTCATTCTCAGCTGAGCCTGGAAGCTCTGTGTGCGTTAGGAAAGGCAGAGGTAACGGCATAAACAGTCCTGCAGGAAGGCAAGGAGGTTTAGTCAGCCAAAAATGCTGTGCATGCAAAGGGAATGCCCTCAGGCTAGTGAAATATGCTAGTGAGGTATTGCCTCTGCTCCCCTTAGCTGTGCCCACATGGCTCGCAAACTGTTCTGGGGTTAAAGACAAACTATTCAGACCTAGAAATGAAGTGGAGTCTCTGGGTTGCTGGAGGGATGAGGTACTAAGTGCTCCTCTTTGCCAGCAACATGGTCTCATTGAGCATAGATCAGAAAGATTTCCTCTTTATTACCACTTGGCCTTTGCTGTGCATTTCTCCTTTCATGGTACTGTAGGAAACCTCCAGGTTGTTCTGCACTTCACAGCCACTTGCCAGCTCAGAGAGCATCCCTGCAGCAGCACCGAAGCAGTTCCAGCAGCTCCAGTCACAGCAGCAGCCCTGCAGTGCTGTGTTGTGTGTGCGGAGAAAAAGTCACGGGCAAATACACTCATGAATGTGTCCAGGCTCTTGCCAAACCCACTCATTCCCCGTGGGTGAGTGGGGAACAGTGGTGACGGTGGCAGAGACAGGGGAGGATGATGTTTACATGAGGTCTCTAATCAGTGCTATGTTACAGCACGCAACTCATCTGGTCTTGCGGCTTGTAGGGACCAGCATGATGGCAGACCTCAGCCCTGGTGCAAGTATAACAGGCCTGGCTTGTTTGCAGTGCATTTATGATTTGATAGCTGAGATAGCATCTTCCTGCAATGCTGGAACTGGCAGAGGGAATGCTGCTACCTACTTTTTAGCAATACTGACAACAGCAGCAGCTACCCATCCCTTGTGCTACCCAGGGCTCCAAGATGCAGAGGACCCTGCCTTCCTGGAACAGATCCTCCTTCCTGGAACAGATCCTCCTAGAAGCTATGCTGAGGCACATGGAGAACAGGGAGGTGGTTCAAGACAGCCAGCATGGCTTCACCAAGGGGAAGTCCTGCCTGACCAACCTCATAGTGGCCTTCTGTGAAGGAGTGACTGCATTAGTGGACAAGGGAAGAGCTACAGATGTTGCCTACCTGGACTTCTGTAAGGCTTTGACACAATCTCCCACAACATCCTTGTCTCTAAATTGAAGAGATATGGATTTGATGGGTGGACTGTTCAGTGGATGAGGAATTGGTCTTATGGTTGCATCCAGAAGGTAGTGGTCAATGGCTCGATGTCCAGATGTAGATCAGTGACAAGTGATGTCCCTCAAGGGTCTGTACTGGGACCAGTACTGTTTAACATCATCAATCACATAGACAATGGGATCGAGTGCACCCTCAGTAAGTTTGCAGATGACACCAAGCTGAGTGGTGCAGTCGATATGCCTGAGGGACGGGATGCCATCTAGAAGGACCTGGACAAGCTCGAGAAGTGGGCCCATGCAAACCTCATGAGGTTCAATAAGACCAAGTGTGAGGTCCTACATCTGGGTCGGGGCAACCTCCAGTATCAGTACAGGCTAGGGGATGAAGGGATTGAGAACAGCCCTGTCAAGAAAGACTTGGGGGTACTGGTGGATGAAAAGCTGGACATGAGCCGGCAATGTGCACTCGTAGCCCAGAATACCAATTGTATCCTGGGCTGCATCAAAAGAAGTGTTGCCAGCAGGTCAAGGGAGGTGATTCTGCCCCTCTACTCTTCTCTGGTGAGACCCCACCTGGAGTACTGTGTCCAGTTCCAGAGCTACAAACATAAGAAGAACATGGACCAGTTGGAGCAGGTCCAGAGAA
Organism: Chlamydotis macqueenii; assembly: GCF_036417535.1. NCBI lineage: Eukaryota > Metazoa > Chordata > Aves > Otidiformes > Otididae > Chlamydotis > Chlamydotis macqueenii. The sequence continues at coordinate 151,326,447 of NC_141556.1, read as the reverse complement.
GGGCCATGAAGATGATTGGAGGGCTGGAGCACCTCTCCTACGGGCACAGGCTGAGAGAGTTGGGGCTGTTCAACCTGGAGAAGAAGAGGCTCCAGGAAGACCTTATAGCAGCCTTCCGATACATAAAGGGGGCTTATAAGAAAGATGGGCAGAAACTTTTTAGCAGGGTCTGTAGCGATAGGACAAGGGGTAATGGTTTTCAACTAAAAGAGGGTAGGTTTACACTAGATATAAGGAATAAATCTTTTTATGATGAGAGTGGTAGAACACTGGGACAGGTTGCCCAGAGAGGTAGTAGATGCCCCATCCCTGGAAACATCCAAGGTCAGGTTTGACTGGGCTCTGAGCAACCTCATCTAGTTGAAGATGTCCCTGCAGTGCGGTGGGTTGGACTGGATGACCTTTAAAGGTCCCTTCCAACCCAAACCATTCTACAATTCTGATTCCTCCCTTTCAGGGCTCCTCCTGCACCTGGAGTGGTGGCAGAGGGAAAGTGTTGGGCTATCCAGGGAGGAGCAGGTACTGAACTGGAGAATAGGAGGGGTGGAAAAATCCCCTCTCCTCAATGTTTTAGTTATTTGGGCACCAATTTGTCACCAAATTTGAGATTTGCAGCCAGAATGCAGGATGTGTGTGCATTTGTGTAGCTGATCAAAATAGTGCATTGAAAATGTTTTGTTTTGGTTTTTTTTTTTTTCCAAATGGCTGTGAGTGCTTTCTTTAACAAAATAACTGTGAAGCTTCAGAATGGAAAGATTACTGTGTTACTGAAAACTCTGTTTGTTTTAGGGGTTTTCCCAGGAATTAAGGAGCAGCTGCATGTTGGAAAGACATTTCTACTCATGTGGCTCTTGGGAGGGCTCAGAAACCTTTATTGAAAAATAAATGGAAAATTTGACCCATAGAGCAAGTTCTCTGTGTTTCTTGGAAATACGTGATTCACATTCCAACTTCATTTTGTAGCCCTTGGACAGGACAGAAATGTAAGGGGAAAGGTAGGAAAGTGGAAAGGAAGCAAGGGAAGCCAGCAATAGGAAATGTGTCTGTCACAGGATGAGCTTAGTGGATTTTCCATGTGGGCAGTCATAGAAAAACATGTATTCTTGTGTCTATTAGAAGTACTTTGTTCTACTTCATAGTTTTACTTTTGTGAATTGATGAAGGAGGCCAGATGAGTTTAAAACACAGATATGAATTTTGATTTCCATGGATATGGAAAACATTTTCCTAAAAGTATACAATGCTTCAGTGGGGGCCAGAATAAAAATTTTTTTTACCTCCTGGGGGAATTTGCCTCACGGTGGTACAGAGATCAGTAACACTGCAAGTCTTTGCTTGAGTCTTAGCCTTGGACCTTGCTGTGGGACCTTTGGAGTCAATCGGTCAATACGGGTATCTCTTAATTAACATCCACGTATTACTAAAGACCATAGGGGAGGTGAGAAAGCGATAACACGATTGTCGCTTTCCTCCTGGAAGAGCAATCTTAATTTTGTAATGTGGCTGCCGCTCAAGTGGGTGGTGAAGTTCCCTATTTCCATTGCAAATAACAATGTTTCATGTTCAGCCAAAGTCCCGATATTACCATCTTCAAGGCAATATCCTCATGCCTAGTAAAAGCTGGTCATGCACACAAAATTAAGTATTATGGGAGAGGCGTTATGAAGGGTGAAGGGTTAACCCTCAGCTGTCTTCACACCGCATTTGTTTTTCAGATTCCCGTAAGGATGCAGGGCTTTTCCCCATCTCCAAATGGCAAACTCGCCATCTGCAGGCCAGCGAGACCACTCGCAAGGACCGGTGAACAAAACAGCCCCTCAAGCTCCCTTGCCGATGATGGTCTCAGGATTCCCTCTACTTTTATGCAACAGTTAGCAAAAGGCAATGGCCCTTTGGGTGTTATCCCAAAGAAATTTAGAGTACCTGTCTCTGGAGCTTAATCCTAATCCAGTAAATTGTTTAAAAAAATGTAAAAAAACCACCTTGATATTCTTCTGCAGCAGGCAGCTTCTACCCTTGCTAGCGGTCTCCTCATGCCCGGTCTCAGCTGCAAAAAAAGAGCACCCTGCAGAACTCCTGCCCCCTCCAGCTTCTCAGCCCAGGCCTTAACACCCCACTACTGGTTTCCCCATAAAATATAGTTTTGAGTGGAACATACTCTTTCTTACACCTATTTTTTCCATGAGAATAAGTTTTATTTTTGAAAGATACTAAAACAGTGTTTCAGTACGTTTGAGCTTTCTTTGTCAGGCTAGAGGAACATTATTGGAATGTGTTTTTCTATTCAAAATAAATTTTAAGGAGAAAAGTTACCTTATTTCAGTGGCTGTCTTGCAGTGCTCATGAATCACAGATGCATCCAATTAACAGTAAAAAGGCAAAACCTAAAGAAAATGTTTTATTTTTATAATATTGTTTCCATTCAGCCCTTGAAGAAGAAACTGAGGCAATGTCCATTTCACTCCATTTTGAATAATAGCTATCTCAAAACTGCTGAAAGGAAACCACACATAGTCCAACTCCACAGCAACAGAAAGGTTTGACAGCACCACAGAAGAACCAGAGAATCTGCAGCCTGACCTTTACCAGCCCTACAAGCTGTGTCCTAAATACTGTCATTAAACAAGTGAATGAGAAACAGCAGTGCCTTGTTACTGCTGTCTCCTGTCCATAATTCACTGCACATTTGGCCCCACTGGTCCCTGTGAGCAAGACCCAGGATGGTCTACCGTGGCCTTTGACGCTCTTGTCAGAGGTTTGGTGGTGGTCTTCTCCCACCTGGAGCTTCTGCTGCAGAGGGAGCTGCTCCCCTGCTGTAGGCTTACAAGGAGGGCAGCCACAAGACAGGGGGCTGCCCAGCGAACCTGTCAAAGCTTTGGGGTCCTGTTGCTGCTACTTGACCTAATACGCTCTTAGAAGCCTTCATTAGTCAAAAGGCACACAAAAAGAAATTGTAAGTGTCTTCACAGAGGCAGTTGTGATCTCATGGCCTTCAGAAGTGAAGCTGAACTGTTCTTCAGCCCCTAGGAAGTGGAAGCTTATCTCATCATGGTTTAACGCCTGGGATTTGCAAACAGCTGATTTTTCATTTAAACCTAGGTTTCTAAAGGAGAAAACACAAAGAAAGATCTGATTTTGTGTTTCTGTTTTCCTTTGGGTGCTAGTGGTGCACATTGGAGAGCAGTGGCCACTTATTTTAAAAAGATATATTTAAAAGTCAGTGAACCAATTTTTGGTACAAAACTAAGCCTCAGTGTCAGCTTGTTTGAAAGGGAGCACCCAGAGATTGCACCTGTGCCACATTTCTGTGGCTTCCAGGTGAATTCTGAAAACAAGGGACTGAAGTTAATAGAAAATAATAAATGCAATCTTCAGTCTGAGTTTTCTCATTGCTTGGAAGCTTTAGGTGAGCCCTTGGTGCAGTCAGATAGGAGGTACACCAGCATACATACACACACTTGATGCGGACTGCCATGGCCCAGAGAACTTGCATATCACGTGCACAAAGACACGCACCAAGGTGAGGGGGAAAATCGTTGGTTCCCATTACACAGATGGAGAAGCAAGGCATAGAAAAAAGCCAATTCTTTTGATGTCAGAATTACTGTACGGGCGGAGGGGGGACGCAAATCAAGACTTACCTGTATTTTCATTATGTTTTCTTAGGAACAGCTTGTGCTTAAGTGCTTGCTTCCATGTGGTACGTGTACAAGACTGTTTCTTCTAATTCTTAGTGATGTTTGGCTTCATACTTGCTTCTGCTGGGAATCACACTTGCATGTGCTTTACACACGCCCTTTGTGCTTTTTTCAAACTTGGGTTTTACGAGCCGGTGAAGGGAAATGCCAGAGGAACATCAGAAGTTCCCAAGAAACTGCTATCATCGGTTTGGTAATGACGGGGGCCTGCCCGGTGGTCATCTCACCTACACATGGTCCCTGGAGAATTAAAACTGAAAGAGCTGGAGGGGGGTGAGGATCAGCAGTGGTGATTTTGGAAGAGGAGTCAGATGCCCGGGACAACGGCGAATGCAGGTGGGCAGCCTCTGTCCTGGTTTCCCTGTGCTGCTTTGCATCCTGGTAGTGGGTCCAGGCTGGGTGGTTGCTGGACCCTGGCCATGGCTGGCACTCAAGCTGCCTGCGACTTGTCCTCTGTTTTACAAGTGGGACATGTGAACAGGTTAAGTGCCAACAATTGTGCAGACAGTTTGTCAACTGAACTCAGCTCCTCCAAAACATCTTCAGATAGGGCAGGGTGAACCATCAGCAAGATCCCTGTCTTCTCTTCACTAGCATTTGCAGGAGCAGAGGAAAGGCCCAGCTCAGGCAAGGGCCATAGGTCTCTCCAGGGTTTGCTCCCCACCGGCTGGCCCCAGCTTTGCCCGACTGCTCCAGCTGAGCAGCAGACAGAGCTGGAGTGCTTGCTGGTCACCCAGCACCTCCCTGTCTGTAACTGTATTTCCACATTTAAAGGTTCAGTTTTACCTGAGTTTCATGTTCTGGAGAGGACAGCATCCAGCAATCTCAACAGTAATGCTGTTTGGCTTAAAGGTTGTATAAGAAGAAGTAGCTGCCTGAGGCCTTTCTGCAGCTCTAACACACTGATGTGGTCAGCAGGATGTTGGTTTCTCCTGCCAGCCTTGGATCACTGATAGCCAAACCTGATCCAGCCCAGCCGCAGCACCAGGTTTGTTTCAGGTGTGCATTTAATCCCTCCCATCACCAAGCAGAAGCAGGATATGAAGTCACATCAGGTCGTGCAGCCCCCCCAGGCCACCCCCTACAGGCAGCATGGGAGGAGGAGGTCGGTCCCACCAAACTGCTCCCTAGCCCATGACTGCTCCTGTTTCAGTCGCTGGAGTCATCTCCCTGGCACGCAGCCTGCCCTTTGCCTGGGTCTGAGGAGCTGTCAGGGGCACGGCAGCCAGGAGTGAGCTGCAGAAAATGCAGCTTGTCGTGCTCTTTTCAAAGGCACGATATTTGCATAATTAATGCTTCGTGTTTTCTACCTATTCCCAGCTGTCCCATGAAGCTCAGCATGTGTCAGCTCTCTTGGGCATAAGGCAAACAGTTTGCATACTGATGAGCTACTTACAGGAGTTTTTTGTCTTTGTTTCTCGTGCTCCTTCCTTGATACTGACAGAATGATTACAAGATCATTATTTTGTATGCTTTTATTATTTTCATCTTCTCGACACACAAGTAAGACTCCGTGGTACAAATAAGTAACCCACCAAAGATGGAAAACAGTTTTATTAAGAAATCTATGTGGTATGACAATGGTACAGACTTTCTTGTTACATGATGGGTGTAATTTAAATGAGTTAATACAGTAGATGTCTTTTGGAGATTTCTGGAGTTTCCTGGAGCCTGGAGACAGTTAGAGCTGAGATACATCTGGTGGGACCTTGTTTGGGTGCTTGGATCACCACTGCCCAGCCTGTTCCCGTTCTTTGGAAGAACAAAAGATCTCAGTAACCGGCACTAGCGATCCAGAGCTGCCTTTGGGTAGTCCACTGTATTGGTATGAATCCCAAGGGACACAAGCATTTAACTCTGATGGTGTAACTCAATTAAACATGGTTGTTTCTTGGTAAGGATGGACTGGCTCTGCAGTGTCCAAGGATTTTCTTTGATTCCTTCCAGAAGCCTTGGGGAGCACAGCAATGGGAAGGACTTGCCTTCTTTTTAGGCTGCGTCTCAACCGTATAAAAACTCTCTCACTTCCCTCCAAGGGCCAGAGTGACTGGCTTAGCAACTGCCGTGGTGCAGGCCAAAAAGGTGCACGGTCTGCAGAAAATGCTTGCAATTCCTCGCAGTGAAGGGAACCTGCATTCACCCACAGGGCTGCAGTGAGCTGGCGGGTCCCTGCACACCAATTCTTTTGTTCACAGCCTTTTCTTTCTAGATGCAGGGGCAAGTATATATGCCTGTGAAACATTCTTATATTTAAAAAAATCTGGGTCAATTTGTTTTAGAAGGGGCTTTTGTTGCCTAACATGAGGCATCTTATGAAAGAAGCTTGATCTTCAGAGAGCGAGTGCTGAGCGCTTCCTCAACAAAATCATATCCTTTGATAAGATGTCCCATGTTGGGTATTTGGAATCACTAGTCATTTTCAAAAATACAGGCCCTAACAACTCTTTGATGGCTTTTTGAGGATAACCAGTTCAGTGCATTATAGATTTTTATGGCTTTATTTTCTCAGGAAATTTTCCCTCTGGCAGTACACTTCTGCTGTTGCATGACATGCCTCATTGAAAACCTGCTGTTGGGCTTGCGTGCCAAGTGAAAATCCCACCATCTGATGAAGTTGTTCTTGCACCTGCCTCTCAGTGAAACACAAGCAACTGAAAGCACATTAAGGATAAACCACGTACCATAGTGGGAGGTGTCTAGCAATTCCCAAAAACGTTTCAGGTCCTTCGGGGTAAAACACTGACCTGCTGATTCTTTGGCTTTGCAGTATACAAGGAATCTTCCAGTCGGCAGGAAAGCAGATACCTAGCAAGACTTTTTTTTTTCCTGTGTTGAAAGTTATCATCAAGGAGTGAAAAATGTTTCATTCTATAAAGAGAGATGCTCATGGAAATGAAAAAGAGAAATAAAGCTTGGAGGACATGATGCATCTTGGTAACCACGTAGTGAGTACAGCAGTTAAAATTGTTTCTGCTAATAGCTGATAATACCTCTGTGCTTATTTTTCAGGTAACAGGTAACAAAGATTTTCCTTAGTGTTCCAGAGTAATGTCCCACCCCCAAATCCATAAGGATCCCCAGTTACTACTTGCCAGGTTTCTTTGTTCACACAGACAAGCTCCTTTTGGACGGTGTGCAGTCCTTACTGGCACAGGAACAAGAGAAGAAGGAGGTAGATTCAGACTGGACATAAGGAAATATTTTTTTTTCACAATGAGGGGTGGTAGAACACTGGCACAGGTTTCTCAGAGAGGTGGTGGATGCCCCGTCCCTGAAAACACTCAAGGCCAGGTTGATCAGGGCTCTGAGCAACCTGATCCAGTTGAAGATGTCCCTGCTCCTTGCAGGGTTGTTGGACTAGATGATCTTTAAAGGTCCCTTCCAACTTGAACTATTCTAGGATTCTGTAAGAAATGATTCCCTAAATTTCCCTACTTATTCCCACCACTATTCCCACTTCTACTCCGCGTTCATCACTCCTTGCTTGCAACCTGCTTTACAAATCGAGCCATTAGGTGGAGCGTTTCCACCGTCAGCAGCTCAGAGATTTCCTCTGTGGCATCTCGGGGCTGGGAGGGATGCTTTACCCAAGTGCTGAATAATCCCTGTGTGCTGGGATCCACTGGCTGCAGGCGGGAATTAAAAAAGCTGAAATGGAGTTGGGGGGAACTTGCATTTTAATATGAGATCTTTTCTATTCTCTTTAGTGCTTTCTTCTATTACCAGCTCCATTAACATAAAAAAAAAGTACAATGGGGAAAACCTGAGACAAATTGTACAACTTAAGGTCTCGGTCTCTATGGTTTTTGTCATATGTGATGTGTTAAAGGTTTTCTGAGAAACAATTCTAGAAGATGCTGATAAATTACTAAGTCATTTCACAGTCAAGAGCCGTAAGTGTGCGTTCATTAATTTTTTGTTGCATTTGAACTATTTGGAGTCAGACAGCACTACCAAGAAAACTGTTTCTTCTGAGTTTTGACATCTGGAGAAAAGTAGTGATGTATTTCCTAATTTTGATGTGGACCACTTATGTCTCGTCATACAGCACTGGCCTGAGTTTTTCCACTGGCTAAACCTTCTCAGGGCTTGGGCTCTTTTTTTTCTTGCTGGGAGTAGCTATGCTTTATGTGCCCACTTTCAATTAAAAAAAAAAAAGAAGAATTCAACACGTGGGAGCTCTTTGTTACAGTTTCATGGAGTCAATGCTTATCCAGCACAGCTTGGCAGCGTTTTCTGAGCTGGGTGGGGGAGAGGGAGCTCTCAGCCCTTCCCCTGGTCCCCTTGAGCTCTCTCAGTGTCTGAAGCCCCAGAAATACAGGCATCACATGAAACTTTCAGAGAAAGTGGTGATCTCTTTACAAAGCTGGGACACTGAGGCCTGGGTTTGTCCCACTCAGCTTCAGGGGCCTCAGTCGAGGGCTGCATTGCTGTAGGGGATGGAGGGAGACTGAGGCCTGTCCAGAGGGCAGTTGACCTACTGCTGAGTCTGGGGACCAAAGGCAGAAGTTTGTCTTTCAGTCAGAAATGTGGGAGGATGAATGGGACTGCTGGAGACAGCGTCCACACGTTCCAGTGTGGGAAGGGGACTGTACTACTACACTGGTGTGCAGTTTGTTCAGGTCCATGCTTAGCTATCCAAATCACCCCAAACTAGGCCTTTTGTGAATCCCGTATTACCAAGCCCATCTGAAAGGTGTCCTGCTGATGAGAAGTGCTGGGGGAGATTTTACCATGGCCTAATTAGAGAGGACATAAAATATCTGAAAGACTTTACTGATGGCTGCTACTGGGACCCTGCTTGGCTTCTTTGCTCACCCCAATTTCTACCCCACCACTAACCACCGAATCCCCTCCAGACCTGCTTCTTCAGCTAGGACCCTTCAGGTGCCCCTGTTCCAGCTCAAAGTTGTGACTCTGCTTAAACACCTCCTTTATTCAGGCTTTTAAAAACTCCTGGAAAGCTACACTTTAGAGAATCCAAAGCAATGGGCTATGCCTGGGAAAATGACATTGTCATTAATTTTGCTCAGTCCCCTTAAAAAAATTTCTCTCTATGAGAGACTAATTCCATAAGAATCTGACATTTCAAACTATGTTACTGCAGAGGGGTAACCTTGATAAACCTTTTCTACCTGGGCTTTGTTTCTTCTTTATTTTCCCTGTGCCTGGCCTGGTTTTGATTTTCTGTCCCTATCTATAGCTAAGCCAGGGCTTTAAGGAAATATTACTAAAACTGGCCAAAAAAAAAAAATCCTGCTACATTTCATGAGGGCTAAGGACCTAATGCCTCAGTGAACTTGAGAGATGCTTGCCTTGAGAGATGTGTTTTAGTAGAGCAGAGGGCTGGAGTATGGTGGAGGAACAGAACTGTACGGAATTACACTTGCCATGCAAAATTAGGAAAGCCAAGAAATGTGCCTGCAGAAGCATCAAAAATACCTGTTACCTGGTCAGACAAAGTGAAATAACAGCCCAGAGGGCTCCTTTCACTGCCTCTCCTGTAAGGAGATGGGAGATGTGCTTAAAGGAGAGCAGAGGCACGGGCCCTCTCCTCCCACGAGTGAAACTCTTTTCTGATGTGTATCTCTCTCGGGCAAGGATCTCACCAGGGTTTGAGCCTGGCCATTTGCACACCTTCTAGCAAAGCTGATGTAGATCTGCATACCCCTCCTCAAACTCCTGTTCTTTCTGAAATAACCCATTTCTGCCATTTCTTTCCTTATCACCGGTGCTAAATTTTCTGCCTGCATGGTCTGGAGCAGCCTGGTTTGGGCGTTTGACTGCAAGACACATCAATCGTCTTCTGCTGTTCTAGCCATCTGCATTGGGATTTGTGTGGTCTGGCTCTCTCCTTTCCTGGAGGATTAATTGTGTCAGCTCCTGAAACAAAACTCAGTGATTTGCTTAAGTAAGGCATTACACTTAAGGATGCATTTAGTGCAAATATCTGTCATGTTTTAAGTGCACTTCAGGGAGGAGCAGTCAACTGACTTGGATGGATGATTTATTGTATTACCAGCAGAGATTAAGGCATGCAGCTACCTAAAAGTTAACCCCCACAAAATGTCTCTGCCTGACTTGTCCTGCTTAGTCTCCTAGTGCTGTAGCTGTGTTGAGAAAACAGATATTGCAGGTGTAAATTGAAAATGCTGAGGGCCTCCTGGTATGCACTGACTATTTCTCCTGAATGGTACCTGCTTAATATCTGTCAGACGGGAGAAGTCCTTTAATTTGTGAAAGGGTAGTGATCTCTCCAGGTGTGAATAAAGGAAAATAGAACCCCATTAAATTTCTTTTAAAAGATTAGAAAAAAGAATAACTAAAATGGCTTCTCCTGCACTGGCAGGAAAAGCCAGCTAATAGAGAATTTACTATTCAAGTCTGGTGCAAATGCTTTATGTTGTAAGGACTTTTCTCAAACGGGAAATGAAATCATGGACAATAAAAAACAAATTGCAGTTTAAGTTTAGTACAAAGTGGCCTTTATGGTTGCCAGCTCGTAAAAGCTCAATGGGTGAAACACACCTCTGCGCAGAAGGGCAGTCTTCCACCACCAGTAAATTCTGCTAAGCCTCTGTTTTGAGGACTGGTGTGATGTACATACGCGATTTTAATTTTGTGAGCCTCCAGATGCCAGAAAGCCTGATTCTTGGCATGTTGTGAAGGAAAAGAAATCAAAGCCTAAGCCTCTTCAATGGTCAGGGGACACAATGTTCACGTCCCCTCTTTCCTCCCGGCAGCGTCCCCGTCTGGGCCAGCCCAGTTGTCACGTATGTCACTTGTGTGCGTTGTGCTGGCAAGCGAGTTTGATCTCGGCTTGCTGCCAGCCTGTTCTTGTCCTCATTCCCTTGCTGGCAGTTGAGCCGGGGCGCTCTGCCAACCTGGGCTGGTGGAATGGCCAGCCCTCGGCTGCACCGAGCCCGGTCGTAGAAAGTGTCTTAAAAATTGAAGGGAAGTCACTGCCAGAGGGGAGCAGGACCTGGTTTGTGGAAACCCTCTTTCTTTTTGGATAGCTCTCAGCTTTCTGAAGGCGGATCCTTAGGATACACCTTTAAGGTTCTTCCACAGTGAGCTTTAACCTGAATGCGTGGTTACAATGCTAAGCTAAACTGGAGAGTGATGCTGTAAGATTTCTCTGTCTGTCACAGCTTTGCTACAACACCCAAGGCAGCAACCCTGCCCTCCCTTCTCCAAAATAATGTTTGTCATGTTTGTCAAACTTTGCGCAGAAGCTGCTATTACTGTAAACACAAAAAAACTATCTCCTGTGAGTAGGATTCAGTGCCACTGGCTGCTTCTTACTGCTCCATTTCACATTGCATTGTAAAATAAACACTTCCTAAGACTTCTTAATGTGAGCTCATATCTGTGCACCCTAGAGTGAGAAGTGGGACAGATGTCCCAGACACAGCTGAATTGCCCTGGCAAGGCGTTGAGTCTCTCTGGCTTACATTGTCTGCAGGGCCTTTCAGCATCGGGCTTTTCTGAGCTCTTATACTGGTTGCATGTTCATCTGCAGTAATTAGGAACCCCTTGAAATGGTGTGTCTTTACAACAATAACGCATACAGTGTAGGGCCCAAGTGCAAATAGCTTCAGAGGAGGTTAAATCGTTATTTTTCCAATATTAATATTAATGAGGCTGAACATTTGCATTCGCTGTAAGCCCTCTTGTAGCGTCAACGTCCTTTGAGGATTTTTCTGCAGATAAATGAAGCGTTCCTCTCCTCCCCTCACTACTTCTGCTAACAGTGTCACTCAGTGCAGCAGTAGATCAACAGTTCCTGTTAATCTCTGAAAAGGCAGAGCTCAGAACAAGCGCTTTTTGACATAATTAAAGCTGACACTGCCTACCACCATTCCTGGAAGAAGTACTAGCGGAGTTTGATTAGAATAAGTAAATACAAATAGAGTTCACCCTGAACAGTCGTCTTTGTTGCAAACAAAACCCATTAGTTAGCAAGGAGAGCCTGGAGCAGGGCTGAATTCACACTGATCTCAAAGCCCTTCTCATATTTAATTTATAAACTGATGATTAATTCAATGATTAGCTAATTCACTTGCAGTGATTAATTTCATTCATGTCTTCAGGCTAATGTTTAAGAAAGGAAAAAAGCACAGCTCAGATAGATGCACGTCAATGTCCTTGTGATTAAAAAATGATAATATAATGCCCTGGAGAGTAAAGGAAAAAAGAAAGATTGAGAGAATCGGTGGCATGATCAGTTGTAAGTTCTTGCCTAAGCTGTAGCCGCGTTTTTTAGCTGTGGTGTTTAAATGTGTCAGGTACTCTAATGATCAGTGGTTTGAAAGATGAATCTGATGGTCTTTCACTGTAGCTTTCAACTGTGTATTTTGAGAATGGTGCTGTTTTAGAGCAGTCCTCCAGTTCTGCTTCTCTCTCACTTGTTTGCCCAGCTGCCTGCCAGCTCCCTTCCCTTTCAGCAACATCTTTCTCATGCCTCACCAAACTCTTTGATGAGAGCGCTTGGTACTTCTTAAATCCAGGGTGTTGTTTTCTATTTTCAGCAGGAGTTTCCTCATCTTTTGATGCTACATGAAATGAGGATGATTTGGGGGGCTTCTTTGTATTAGGTAAACTGGTCTCTTTTGGGACAGTGTTGCTTTCATAATTTGTGTCATCACTTGGCAATTGAGCTTGATAACTCTTGAAGTTGTGCACAGAGCCTTCCTTTCCTGAGCCATCATCGCTATGCTTCTCTGATAGAGCAGAAGAGCGTAGCTGGTATTTCTCTTTTCTCTCAGGTCTGCTCTTCTTTTCTGGACTACCCGTTTTATATGCTGTTTTTTCTTCAGGTTGTGGTGGTGATTGCTTCTTTTTGACTGTGAGGTTCTTTTCCTGAGGTTTCATCAACGAATTTGAAGGTGGGGACTGGCACAGCCCAGAACCTAAATCTTTGCTTTTATCTTTTACAGCACTTGCATCAGGCTTTGTAAAACTTTCAGATACAGTTTTTTGTTTTTCTTGTCCTGGAATATTTTTCTCAGGCTTTGCTGGTTTACCGGAAGGAGGTAACTGATGGTTCCCAGAATGCTGGTCTTTACTGTCCTCTTTTACAGCCTTTGTTTTGTGTGACCTGATGTCCTCTGCTGCTGGTGTCTTTTGCCTCCTGTCTCCTGAAATATTTTTTTCTTGAGACTTCACCACTTCCTTTGAAGAGGATGACTTCTCAGAATTTGGATCTCCGTCTTTTTCTTTTACATCATTACTACCAGGCTTCTTAAAACCTACAGAAGCTGATGTTTGTTGCTTTTGTTCTGGAGTATTTTTTCCTTGAGGCCTAACCAATGTTTCTGAAGATACTGATCGGTATTTCTTGAAACTTGGAAATTTCTTTTTCTCTTTTGCGACATTCATATCAGGAGCCATAAAATCTTCACATCTTGTTTGCTGCTTTTCTCCTCCTAGAGTGTTTTCCTCACTCTTTGCTGATTTTCTTGAAGGAGGTAGCTGGTGCTTCCCAGAACACTGGTGCTCATTATCGTCTTTTACAGCCTTTGTTTCAGGTGACCTGTTGTCCTCTGCTGCTGGTGTCTTTTGCCTCCTGTCTCCTGAAATGTTTTTTTCTTGGGACTTCACCACTTCCTTTGAACAGTATGACTTCTTAGAATTTGGATCTCCATCTTTTTCTTTTACATCATTAGCACCAGGCTTCTTAAAACCTGCAGAAGCTGATGTTTGTTGCTTTTGTTCTGGAGTATTTTTTTCTTGAGGCTTAACCAATGTTTCTGAAGATACTGATCGGTACTTCTTGAAACTTGGAAATTTGTTCTTCTCTTTTGCAGCATTCCTATCAGGAGTCATAAAATCTTCACATCTTGTTTGCTGCTTTTCTCCTCCTGGAATGTTTTCGTCACTCTTTGCTGATTTTCTTGAAGGAGGTAGCTGGTACTTCCCAGAACGCTGATGCTCATTACCGTCTTTTACAGCCTTTGTTTCAGGTGACCTGGTGTCCTCTGCTGCTGGTGTCTTTTGCTTCCTCTCTCCTGAAGAGCTTCTTGCTTGAGGCTTCAGCACTTTGTTTGGAGGTGGTGACTGGGGCTTTTCAGAGGTATGTTTAGTCTTTTTTTCTGCTAACTTAGTTTCAGGCCTTACAAAATCACCTGGTGACTTCTGCTTCTGTTTCTCCAGAGGGGATGATTTATTTTCTTGCTTCACCAATGGATTTGGTGATGGTATTTGATTTTTAGGGTCGCACAAGGTATTTTTCTCCCCTTCACAACTCTTTTTATGCTGCACTGGTTCTTTTTTCAAGTTAGGAGGGGTATTCTCCTCATCAGTAGTCTTATTTTCCTGCCTTGATGTTTTTCTTACTGGCATTGAATAATTCTTGAAGTTTGACTTGATGTTTTTTTCCCCTGCACTGTCATTTGCATGTTTCTTTGGTTCATTGGACGAGTATAGGTGGTGTTTCCCATTATTGCAGGGGATATTTTCATCTACTGTCAGATCATGTTCCTCTTTCACAAAAGAGGTGCTGCTTGAAGGTGTTAGACACTGCAAACTCTGACCAGTATTTTTCTCTCCTTGAATGTTAATATCATGGTCTGATGAAGGTAACTGGGATGATTGAGGTCTGTGAGCATTCTTTTCATTCAAAGAGTTATTATCATGATCCATTTTGTCACTTGATGTGGATACTTGTTCCTCCTCAGATTTATGCAAGACATTTCTCTCTTCTGTCTCCTCTGTCTCCATCTTATCATTCTCATGCTTCCTGTCATCATATGATGACAAGAGTTTATCCTTTTTATGTTTGGAGACTTTATTACTACCTTTTGCATGTTTCTTTTGGTCTGGGACCAATTCGGCTGATGAAGGAATATCACTTTCTTGCTTCATGGTATCATCTGAAGTCGGTGTTCGATTTTTCTGCAAGGGTACTAGGGGCTTTCTTGTTAGCGTGGTTTTATTTTCTTGTTTTCCTGGTTTCTTGGTTAAAAGTGAAAGATGATTCTCAAAACTCTGACATTCTTTTGTCTCTTCAGTTGTAGAGTTTTCATTTTCTGTGGCATGATTTGGGAACAGCACTTGGTTTTTGAAATCACATGCCATTTTCTTCTCCACTGTAGTATCATTCCCACAGTTTGTCAACTCATCTGAAGAGGGTAGTGGGTGCTTCTCATGGCCATGGCTGGCATGCTCATCTTCCACACCAGCAGCTCCCTGTCTTGTCAGATCAATAGGTGGAAGGGCTGGGGGATTTCCAAGAGTGTGATGGATTCTTTGTCCTGTAATCCCATTCATTGGTTTTGGTAAAGTGTTTGAAGAGTGTGACTGGCAGGTCTCAGAGTCAGGCCAGGGCATTTCATCTGCAGTGGCCTCTTCACGCTTAATGAAAGTTTTGGATTGATTGTGACAGGTCTCCAGGTCAGTCAAGGTGCTCCTGCCCAGGGCTCCATTGTTTGCATGATTCATCATTTCATTTGATAAAGATAATTTGTCCCTCCCAAAATCTTCTTCTGCAATGTAGAAACTGTGCTTCACAAGGTCATCTGGCAAAGGGCTTTGCATCTTTTCCAAATGAGAAGAGATGTGCTCTTCTTCTGCAGCACCAGGCTTCTGCTCCTGGCTCTCGTTTGAGGAATGTGTGGATTCGGTCTGATTTACCTCTGGATTTGATATGTCAGCACTGAAATTAATGAAATTGTTTTGTGGGCTGGGCATTTGAGGAGGCTGTGGTTGCTTGGTTTTGGATTCATCTTGCATTTGGCTGTTGGGTGTTTTAATCTCCTCTTCCATATTAGTGGGGATATCACTACCATTTTTGCTAGAAGCAGAGGATGTTTTGTCCTCACTGTGATATTTCACTCCTTTTTTGGCTTCCTCAGAGCATCTGCCTCTTAAACCTGATGCCTCTTTTTGGACTATCGGTGACCTTTTGCCAGAAGCTGGTACTAGGATAGTTAGCTGTTGATCCTCCATTGGAGGCTCAACTTCACAAGGTGCTTGAACTCCTGGAGATCGAAAAAGTAGAATGTTTTCCAGTGCTTTCTGCTCTGGAAAATATTTTTGACCTGCAAAGAAAGAATCGTTTTTGGGCTCTGTGAGCTCTGTGTCAGCTTCCTCTGAACTGTATACGTACATAGTTATTTCAGGAATCCTACCTGTTTCAGTATCCTGAGAACTTTGTTCATGGGATCCTTCAGCTCTGCTAGAGTAAGACGAGTTAGAATTTGGGTTGTCTTCCCTAATGTGTTGCACAGCATTGGTAGTCCCCAATAGTGAAGATGTATCAGGCCCAGCTGGCATGTTGTTCCTGTCACAGTCTAGAGCATGTTCAGACAAGGGAGGAATACAGTCTGCAAGAGCTTTGTTTTTACTGATAGTAAAAGAGCTATCTAGATTAGGACTAAAGTTCCGTCCTTGCTTTATGGAATCAATTTTAGCCTCAGCATGATCCTTTGCATCAGACATGGCCTCAGGTGCCACTGACAACTCTTCTTTGTCCCTCCTGTCCTGTGCTGCGTATGCCAGTGTTTTGTTCTCACCAGGCTCTTTCTCGGCCCCCCTCTTTTCCTTCAGTGGTGTGTCATGACCAAAAGGCTGCTTCGCAGCATTGTTTTTTGACCAGCTCCAAGGACGGTTAATTTCAGTAGCGATGCTGAGTCTGGGCACTGGGACCATGGAGCACACTAAATATTGTGACTCTGGACTGTTTATACCTGTGGCTGTCATTGCTGCTGTGCGCAGCACTCTGACCTCTGGCTTACGAATAGTTTTTCTGCTTGGGAAGCTTTTGGTCTTTTTCTCACCTTTGCGCAAGAGCGATGCTTTAACCTCTGCAGCTGAGCAGAGAGCGCTTTGTTCAAACTGCTCCTTCAGTTTGGACAGGACCGAACTCTTGTTGACTATTTTTGGCAAACCATTGTTTGACCCCTTCTTTTTCCAGCTGGGAGACTTCTCCTTGGCTTCTTTTTCTTCGGCAGCTAAAAATTTCTTCAGGATGTTCTTCACAGTGTTTTTCCCACTCATGCCGCTCCACCTGGCCCTCTCGCTGGGCACTGTGTCTGCATCTTCCTCTGCTGCTTTTCCATTTCCTTTCCTGTCTCTGCTTCTGTCCAGCTTGTTACCAGCCCTGCTCACCCACAGCTTCTCTTTAATTACCAGTTTGCCAACTTCTCTTCTTTTCTTGGTGTACGGCTCGCGATTGCTGTTTAGAAATCTAGACCGCAAGAGCTGAAATCTGGTCGGATGCTGGCCCCTGTTTGGATCTGGACATGGCTGGTTATAACTCACCTTGTTTTCTTTACCTTCTGCCCATTTTGTCCTCTTGCTTCTGAGCTCTGGATCGCCAGCTGCGAGCTCGGTGACGTACAGCAGCAGGCTGCTGAGAACAGCAAAGGCCCCTTGTTCTGTTGCCATCCTATTGAGTTTCTTCTTCAGCACCAAAGGGTCTACCAGCATCTTATCATCTCCGCAAAAGCGTGTGCTTTTGGTGCTGCGCAAAAGAAAACATGAATGTTCTTTTCAAGTCATCAACACTGCCACTACCTCCTTATTTTGCTTTAATGGCATGCTGCTGCACATAAAATGGAAAAAAATACTTTAATTTAGAACTTCTCAAGAACGTCGTCGTTAGTGGGCCTGTTAAAAAACATGCAAAGTGCTTTACAAACTTTGTGAGGGATGGTGTAGCAGAAGTGTGCAGGGCTTCACATGGTCCCACATAGCACCGTCAGCTCTTTCTTCTGTGTTTTGTGGCCAGTGGAAGTGCTTAGGGGAGCAAGCAATGCTGGTCGGGGTGACCGCATCTCCTCCGTGCCACTCCTTTAGTACTACTATGACCTAATATGAGGGCAACATCGAAGGTGTTTCCTCTCCTGCTAGGAAAAGTGTAAGCAAAGACAAATATGATGAGAATGCAGTTAGCAGGAGAACGTGGTTGTGCCTCTAGGTTATAAAACCAGACTCAAACCATTAAAACAAAATATCAAGGCTGAGGAGCACAAGTATGCCACTGATAGTTTTTGCTATGGATACGGACTAGAAGCCATTAGGTACCTCTCCAGAATGAAAAAAAACCCACAGGATTAGCATGATTTGCTTTTCAATAGCATTCAAATCCCACATCAGGACTATGCTCTTAAATCTGCTTTGTGAAGCGTAGCACCACCACAAAAACCCCAGCAGTGTCCCTTGACTACAACCCCCTTTAATCTGGAGCAAGAAGGCTGGTATTTTGGACCTACGCTTGAGTTTGAAGAATCAGGCCCTTGGACAGCTGAGGATTTAGGCAATGCTTTAATTGGTATGGATCTGTTACTAAATAAAATACTGAACTCAGCACAAAAGCTGGAGCTTGAAGTCAATAACAATAGATGGGGCTAGGAAGGAAAAAAACAAGAGGTGTCAGCTTTCTGACACCACAAAAAGTTGGAAGGTTACTACAGCGTGCAGTGAAATATCTTCATGCACAGAATGCAGCCTGCATACCGGGAGGGGATTAATTTTTATGAGCAGAAGCGGAATAAAAATTTCTTTAAATTAAGCCCACGTGTAGAAAATGAAGAAAGGCTGCAAAGAGGCTCATCCTTCAGGGAATGTCTGTCTCAAAAGGTCAGGGAAGGCCCAGCTGTGCCCCAGCAGCTGGTACACCACGATCCCTGAAATAAATTGGACCCAGGCCCCCATTGCGATATTATGGAGGCTGTTTGCAAAGCAGGGGGCTGGTCCTCATCCAGTCAGGTCCTGACATTTGGATTCCACTTGGCTGCATTTCAAGTGCACATATTGAAAATTACATCCCTCAGCAGTGGGATGAAGTTTTCATCTTGAATGGAAGAAGGTCTATTTATAATGACTTTGTAGATATTTTTAAAGGCCAATAAAAGAAAAAAGTGTGACAACTGGCACATATCTAATGTGACAAACAATACTTTGTAGGTTTTCATTGGGAACAACCACATTTCAGCAAAGCACAGGTGCATGCTCCCACATGCACAATGTGGTAACATCCACCCTTTCCCTTACTGATTTGACCACAGCCAGGGAAGCAAGGTTCCTGTGTTGCACCAAGATCCTTGTTTGTCACAACTATGGAAATTTGCAGAATAAATAAAAAAAAACTATAATTCAGGGTACAATTGAGGCTAAAAATATCCTGGTTCACTCTCCCTCATATAGCTAGTCTCTTGATATTTTGACTGAAACCTTGCCGTGGCAGAAAACTGCTCCTCTCCTCCCTAAGAAGTGCTTGGTGTGTTCAGAAACACACGTGGGGCCATCAACCAGTGTGACTTAAGGTCATCTCTGATCTCTCAGAAGAGCAGGGGAACCAGATGCCCTGCTTACTTCTTCCTTCCAGACTACTTTGGATACAACACATGGCCACAGTAAAACGTGGACTAGTCCTGCTTTCAGTGAGGTCAGCGTAGCCAAACTATTATTGATAGTGAAGGGAAGAAGATCAAACCCTCCCTGCAAGGAATATTCACAACAATTAATCACAAATGAGATAAAAATTGGAAGAACTGCTTCATTAAAATATATTACTAGTGAGCTCTGTTCAGAGTTTTCCTTTCATGCTGTAAAATATATGCTAGAGGCTTCTTATAGGAAAGGGAGCATTTATGGGAATATTGCATTGTCTTAAGTACCAAAACACGTTGCATGGGTTGAGTGTTTGATCCATGTTTATTAGCAAGCAGAAGCAGATGAGCAAACAGCTATGGCACCTTCTTAGGTCATCTGCAGTTCTTCCAAGATGACCTTACCTGCAAACCAGATTTACTACAACCGTGTAAATCTGAAATGCATTCTGTGCAAGGGCCTGATGCAACGACACTAAATTTTGAGACCACCACAGAAAATGGGGGTAATGATGAGGCTGCATTGTCCCAGTGTTTGGAAAAGAGCATGCTTCCCTCTTGGGCAAAGGAGGGCAAAATCGGAGAGTTTCTCAGGTTTGTGAGCATGACCACCATTTTCAACAGGCCTGAACATCATCCCTAATATTTCTTCACCACCTTTACCCAAGTTGCATCTTGCTGGTCTTAAACCATGTGATGTATCAATGAAACATAGTCACCTCTATATCAACTACAGATAGTAAATTCTAGTCCCACCTATGGCTGGGAGGAACTGGGCAGGTATCCCCTGTGCACAGGGGGAACACCACACCAGCAGAAATCGCTTCCCAGCAGTGTGAGTGATGCTGGATGATGAGGCAGATACTCGGGCTTCTCCCTGATGGCTTAGTATGAACTTCAGCCTTCTCACCCATGGAGACGCTGGTTTTCGCTGTTTTTAATGTATGTGATGCTGCCTTGGTGTGCTGCTGGTTTCTGGAAGCCCCGCTGTGTGGTTTTCAGTGTCTGGAGGACAGACTGCTTGGGCGTCCAGAGGAGGCAAGGCCACCTTTGAAAGTTTCCTGTCTTCTTGGCCCGTGAATAGTTAAGATGCGTAAGACAGGCAGTGCAGTTATTTATTTATAGGTTCTTTGGTGACACTTATCATGGCAAGACCTGAGTGGCAACAGCCTGAAATGCTAATGGGTGGTGGTGCAACTCTATCCCACTGGCTGGCCTGTCCCAGGGAAACCTCTGCAGCAGACACTGCCGTGCCGTGGAGCGGAGAAGAGCTGATGTGCTGCGGCAGAAGGAGATGAGCCGACGGTCTCCTTCAGCCCTGCCCACACGTCCTGCACCAACACACTCCTGCCTTTCTGCTCTGTTAGGGCTCCTGAGGCTGCTGGATGGTGAGGAGTGGTGGCATCCCATGGTGTTTGCTAAAAGCATATGGCTGAAGGAGCGTCTGGTTTACTCTCTCTGCTGTGGAGAAGAGTAGGACCTGTCTCTTTGCCCTCAATTACATGTTAAATATCTGACAACCATTTTGCAGAGCCTCGCAACCCGAAGGAGGAGCCGCTGCAGGGGCGGCACTCAGGACAGGGCATGGGCAGGAGGAGGCAGCACTACAGAGACTTCATCAAAAGACAGGAAAACAAATTTGAAAACACTGTCCAACTTGCAGAAGCTGCCAGAGATCGGTGGATTTCTCTGACTCGCTGTTAGTTGGCTCTGGGAAAATGGCCACGAGCTGGAGCATGCAAGATGCTGCATCCTGTAGGGCCCCTCATCCCCAGGCATCCCCGTTGCTACCCGGCTCTGTGTGGTGTTTGGTTCAAAGAGCTGCTCGTGGCTAAGGAAGGCAACAGGGAGCACCTCTGCCTGCTTGGACCAATGCACAGGCCTTTTTAGTGTTGACAGTGAAATGATGGCCAATGCGCCACTCGCCTCGACAACTGCAGAAATGGTGCTTTACAGGTTGAGTCTTTGGGAACTGCCTTTTAAATTAGATTATCTTATTTGTCTCTGAAACAAACTTGGTCCTCCCAAGCCTGGATAGAAGTGGGAACAGTTATGAATGCTTTTCACTTTTTGTGTGATTTTTTTTTCTAAAGGAAGAGGAAAAGCCAAAATACTAGAGAAAATCCTACCTTATGCAGGATGTGTTCTTCTCTCTTCGCTATTGCTGAATTTATTACAGGTATGCTAGAGGCATCCTAAACTAGAAGGAATGTTTTTAGAAAGTCTTTGTATTCTCTTAAATCAAAAGCTACTGACGCAAATGCTCCTTCTGGTTTAACGTATCTCCAAAGCAAACAAGAAAGCACCTTGCGAAGCTGCAAAGAGAAAACATGCTCAAACAGCGTTTGAAGTAGCTCATAGTACGGAAAACCTTTCCATATGGATATTGTCATGCAGGCTACTGTTCGTAATGACAGGGATCACCTGCTCCTCTTTCTGCCACATAGCATCCCAGTCACTATTCCAGCAATTGCTTACATGGAAAAAGGGGTAGGAAAGTACTGATGTATTTTTAGCGACCTTTTTAAAACACAGTTCAGCAGCTGGAGAAAGATAGGAGAAACCAACACCACGTAGGCAATCACTCACAGTGGAGATTAGGAAGTACTATGTAGACCTCAGTTTCTGAACTTCTGATGTAAGGTAAAACATAAGGTTAAACATCAGGGATAAATTCTGTGCTCACTTCTTCCATGTCATTTCAGTGAGGATTCCAGATTTGTGCCTGTGCTGCTGCAGATGTATCAGAATCTCTTTCACTGAGGTCTACTGTTTACTTTTTCTGCTGTATGCAACTTTTTACAGAATCGTAGTTTGTTGGTTTTCTTGAAAAATAAAAATTAAAAATAAATTAAAAATAAAAATAAAAAGGAAAAAAGGGAAATGAAAAGAAGAAGAAAAAATAAAAAGAAAGAAAAAGGAAAAGGAAAAGAAAAAGGAAAAGGAAAAGGAAAAAAGAGAAAGAAAAAGAAAAAGGAAAAGAAAAAGAAAAAGAAAAAGAAAAAGAAAAAGAAAAAGAAAAAGAAAAAGAAAAAGAAAAAGAAAAAGAAAAAGAAAAAGAAAAAGAAAAAGAAAAAGAAAAACATAGATGGTAAAGAAAAAGAAAAGTTGCAGAAGTTGGAGAGGCAAAACAAGGTGAGGCGAGGCAAGGCAAGGCAAGGAAAGGCAAGGCTAAAAAGAAAAGAGAAAAGGGAAAAGGGGAAAAGGAAGAAAGGGAAAAAGGAAAGAGGAAAAAGGTAAAGCAGTTGAAACTGTTTTCTTCCTGGGTTTTTTGTGGTGCTCAGACTTGTGAAATGTATCACAGCCTGACTGCTGACCTATTACAACTGCTTAAAGATCTCAGCTAAAAATTCTGATACTACTAGAGCAACATATAATCTGCTCAGTCTAAAAATAAAGAATGATGCTTAGAAAATAGTGTAAGATTGATTTATTTACAAATATTTCAGCCAGTTATATTTTAAAGAAACGTTTTGTTCTGAAGACTGAAGAATGATAAAAGTGTAATTCAGAAATTTTAGACACACTGATGCTTTACTGTTCCTTGTGGGCATTTTTAGTGTTGGCTTTTCCTTTTCTGGAAGCTTCTAATGTAACAATACCTTGCACCACAGTGCTGATGTGGGGATCAGCGGTTCATTAAAAGCTAATCCGTGACTCATTCGGTTTACAAGTGCCACATGCACATTAGATTTGAGAACAAGGAGGAACAGCAGTGGTGAAAGGATTTTCAAATATACAGAGAATATCCCCGTAAGTGGGTACTATCATTAGTTTTGCAGGAAAGCATTAGTTCTGAAAATTAATTCTGTGTGTATAATTACTGGTCACAGCTGTTTAGGAAGTGGTATTACAGCAAGTTAGACTGAAAAAAATTAAGAGGTTTTATTTATTTTTTTCCATTTGAGATTATCTCACTGGTTTAAGCAGCACTATTTTTACTCAGAAATCCCTACATCTGTAAAAAAAACAACACATAGGCCTTAAATATCTAATCAATCTTGAATAATTCAGCTATCTTCGCTCGCACACGATCTACAGACTAACTCTCGGCTAATTCCTTCGCTATGAATGTCGGTCAGTTATCTACAGGGTTTGATATAGTCTTTATAGAAAGAGAAAATGGCAGAAATCGCTTTACTTTTCCTCCGTGGATAGTCGGTAAAGATTCTCGCCCAAGTACTCGAGCCTCTCCCGCTGTTCCAGGTCCTGGTACAGGCCTTTGGGGACCTTGCTTAGGCCGTACACCAAGCCGTACAGGCAGCCGGCGATCGACCCTGTAGCCGCGCTTTCTCCTGCAAGTTGAAGCACAATGGCAATGGTCTTTTAGAGTCACCTTCCTATACACAACCAAAAGCTGTGCTGCGCAGAGGAGGAAATACCACGCTGCTGACAGAGCGTGGTGGGGGCATGTTGGGTCTGTCCCAGGGGCTTGCACCACCCTGTGTCCTGCCTCCAGCAGTGTACCAGGTGAGGATCCCTACGGAAGAGAGCGATGCCAACGCAAGGATGCAGCAAAGCCTCTGTGGCATGCGCTTCTGGGCTAGGAGCTTATCTAATTTTGGGAAATTCCACTCCAACACAACAGCCCTTGCAAGTAGCTAGCCATTGCTAGGAAAAAAGGAGGGAAGAGTAGTTGCAGGAGTCTTTGCTACATGGCAAATGCCCTGGACTGCAGAGCGTACCTTCCTTCCTAACAGCACCGCACGGCACAGCATGTGCTTTAAAACATCCAGCCACCATGAGTACCACTGACGCTCCGTGCGATGCCCGAGGGTTCCTGCCCGCTGGGCCCTGCAGCGAGGGGCTGTGAGCTCTCGTGTGATTAAAAGGTTGCATTGCCAAGGGCACCAGCATTTTGGCAGGGGAAGATGCCAGCCCTTTACTAAGTCATGCTGGATTTACTTCTCATCCATCTCTCAAAACTGTGAGACTTAGATGGAGCAACGTTTGAAAAGCACTGTAAATGGCTTGCGTGGTGGCTGCCACAGCAAGAAGGGGGTTTAGGGTGTAAAACCTGGGGCACAGATACAATGGGTGACATGGCAGATTGGCCTACAGTGGCAGCCAAGAGGGCTGGAAATGGGGGGCAGGAGGCACTGGGAGCCCTCACCTCCATGGAACATGGAACGGTTGCAGAGCTCCGTCCAGTCCCCGCCGCAGCCCAGAAGGGCATCATAGGCGATCATGGGTGCGTCGTGGCCTCGTCTTCCCCCTCGGCCTTCGGAGCTCCACCTTCTGTAGGTCTACGGGAGAGACAGTGGCGTCAGGGTAGGGCACTGGAAATGGGGACAGGCGGCACGCGGCTGTGCTGGGGTGTCTTCTCCCCTGCTAGGTGGGAATAGCTCATCTGGCAGGGAATGGGTGGCAGGCAGCTGCATTGCCTGCACCGCTGCCTGCGGCACAGGATGAGCCAGCACAGCAGCAGCCACCGCAGCCTATGCGATGCCTGCGGTGCAGGTATAAGCCTGCGTATAAGAACGCACCAAGTTCTAGGCAGACCAAGAAAATCCCCAAATGAACTCAAGACTGATAAATTAGTACTAAAAAAATACCTTCCTTTAAAGGAAATGGGCAGTTTTATTTCCTGAAGCTTAAGTTATATTACAGTAAATTGGAATTGCTGCTGCTTGGCTGGCTCTTGGTTTCTGCAACACATGTGAAGGGTTTGCATTTCTATCTATTCTCTTTCACCTCAGCCAATACACACTTGGTTGTGCTTCATCTGCACAAACATCAAACAAGGCAGAGCTGAACCACAGCTTCACTCTGCCACTGTCTTTTTTTTTCCAACTAGAGGGAATATTTATGTCATTATGCTGTCCTCCGACACACGCAAACTTTCCAGCCTTATTATTGCAGTCTGCATGCTGCTGGAGCAGTACTGACACGTGTCATACCACTGAAGGCAAGATGGCTACGCGTGGAGATGTTATTCTGGGTGAGCAGACAGGCGGCTTAAGTGTCGCTCCATTTAGCCCTTAAGATCACTGATGCTCTGCACACATCTGATGTCACCTCGCCTTGCTGAAACAACTTTACGCTAGGGATAGCTGTCCTCGGGACTCAGCCCGAGGAGGAATTAACTGCACCAAGGCAACATGTCTCGAACATTTCAAAAGTGCACCCTCCATTCGACTTCTGTGCTTTCGTTGAGCCCTGCCATGTGGCACCAGTCCAGCTTGTCCCTAGGGCGGACGGGCGAGGAGCGGCAGCACGGAGTGTGTGGACAAGGGTCTCAAAACACACTCCCTCCTGCTGAAGGCACTGAGCTGCTGCCAAGTCCTGGAGGTAATTCACACGTCCCCTCCTCACTGTAAACCCCTGCAGTCAGTAATTACATCTGCCTCTGACCTCCTCACCCTCCAGGAGCTGACCTGCTGCTGGCTTGCACTCCCCTTGCATCCATTTTGTCTCAAGTTCCTTTCACAGTCCTGGTTTAAGCAACTCCATCTTAAGGGGATGAGCTCCTCAGAGTCTAATTGGCCTGGATGATTTTGGTTTGGTTCCTCTCTCATTTTGTCTCACATTGTGTCCAGCCCAGGAAAGCGAGCAGGGCGAGTGATTATTTTGCAGAAGCAAGGCTGATCCTTAGCGCAGTGCAGTTTCTGCCTATTTGTTGTGTATCTAGCATGTTCCAAACATGTATCACAGAAAAATGGTTTATCCTACACTGGCTGAGCTTGTATTTTTACATTCAAGAAGGGGTAATTTGTCTTTCATTGTTACATTTCCAGTTATCTCCAAATTTAAGCTGTACACCTGCTTATACAGAATGTGGTCTTGGCCACTTAGCATTTTGAGGTGTAATTTATTTCGAGAGGGAAATTGCCTTTGCAGCGTACTCAGATCCATCCAAGCTGCATTTGAGGGCTTCACTTTCACATCTCCTGCAGCTGGTACGTGCGTGCAGAAAAGCACGCCTGCTCGAGCAGGGGAACACGCATGCAGTGACCTGTTGGCAAGAGTGGTGCCGGATATCGATGCTTTATTAATTGTTTGTAGAAAGGCAATCAGCTATACCTCCAGACACAAGTGGCCGGTTAGTTTGAAGAGAGTGCAAAGGAAAGCAGTCCTGGGAAAAAGGCAGGCAGGATGGTTACCTTCTCCTCATTTATTTTTTCCATGGCTATTAACACGCTCTGCTTATAAGCAAATTAAATCTCTCAACTTCTGTCAGGCTGTGACCTCTGGTTAGTGGTGGAGTTTGAGGGTCAAGCAACATTTTCCTTTCTTGTGCATCAAAATAAACACCTCAATAGGCCAAACTAGTTGGGCTTGGGCAATGAAGGTACATGTTGTTTCTGCATGAGGAACCCATGCCGTTCTCTTTTGAAATGATCATGGGGAAATACTGTTGGGTTTAATCCCTCCTAAAGGTCTGCTAAGACTCTGGTAGAACTGGAAGGAACAAAAAAAACTAGTAACAAGTTTATAGCACTGAATTAATAAAATAAAGCTGGAAGGACATCTATTCTTTGTGTTTAGAGTGAGCAATTTCTTACTATCCACAGTCAATCTGCCTTCCATTGGCACTTTTCACTGCGTAGATGAGCACCTAAAAATACACAA
Organism: Chlamydotis macqueenii; assembly: GCF_036417535.1. Classification (NCBI taxonomy): domain Eukaryota; kingdom Metazoa; phylum Chordata; class Aves; order Otidiformes; family Otididae; genus Chlamydotis; species Chlamydotis macqueenii. Next base: position 151,299,842 of record NC_141556.1, on the reverse strand, counting down.
AGTGACTTCTCAGAATAGAACTGTGCTTTAATAGTCTGGAAAAAAAGGATTGATTTATGGGAAAAGGTGACAAGAATCACATACTTATTGCTTAGCTGCTAAGTGGAGAGCTTTGAGAGGTGCCAGCACAAATCAGAAAGCTGTAAACACCAGGGAAGAAGACACATAATTTCTCTTGAGTTAAGAAGATATAACCAGAAGTCATGAGGCAAAGGAAAGATCATGTATGCTATAAAATAGTATCTGTGGGACGTGGTGAAACACCATCTCTCAAGATACTCAAAACTAGCCTGGGCACAGCCTGTTTTGGCAGAGAATTGCTTAGGACGGCTGTCTTCTGTTTGAAGGACCATAACTAAGTCCAGCTCCTAGTACGCAGGGAGGTTTCTGTGGGACTTGGGCCATAGCTTTAATGAGAGCCCTAGACAAGACATTTGCCTTTTCCACCCTCAAATAACTGTCACTTATGTTTTGCACCTGCCCTGGGGTTCAGCACGTCTGACCGTGAAGACTGTCTCTCTGCACTGTTTCCTTCCTTCACAGCAACCCCAGGACCAGCAGCAATGGCTTTTTTATGCTAACGCATACCTGAGCCAAGGATGGGAGTTGTTTCTTCTTTCTTGAAATTTTAGGAATAAAATAAAGATTTCCTGACTACTCTGGCACTGGAAACAATCAAAAGATTGGTGTGTCTCTTTGAAAATACCTCTCTTGGCTTAGAGCCTTTATAGAATCATAGAATCATAGAATAGTTCGAGTTGGAAGGCACCTTCAAAGGTCACCTAGTCCAACCCCCCTGCAAGGAGCAGGGACATCTCCAACCAGATCAGGTTGCTCAGAGCCCCGTCCAACCTGGCCTTGAATGTTTCCAGGGATGGGGCATCCACTACCTCTCTGGGCAACCTGTTCCAGTGTTTCACCACCCTCAGTATAAAGTGTTTTCTGAGCACTTTCTGAAGTTGCAGTTACCTTTTCTCTTTCCTCTGCATCATAGTTGTCTGGAAAGACGGGTTTGTTCTGATTTTCCTCATTGATTTCTCTCTCTTCCAAATAAAACTGCCACTTGGCTTCGAAGTAAAACCAGTGCTCCTGATATTCTGAATGCAAAAGAAATTAATGATGTAGTATTTCATCTTGGCAACATTGTCAGTTCTACTTTAATAAACTTTAAAGAAAATGACAGTATTGACTGACCCAAAAAACTAGGTTATTTTACAGTAAAGTACATTAAGCAGGCATATGTACTAAGTATGCATTTGAATATAGAGTGGGACATCGACCTGGAAACAGAAGATGAGAAAGAAGAAAATATTTTCAGAATCTTGTGCTATTTTTATGGCATATTAAAATTACATTAAGATACATCAAGATGAGATTTTTAGAGAACTTACTGAGGAATACTCCAAGGACAAGATAAGAGCCAAAAAAAAGAGAGAAAAATACCCCGATTCTATGCCAATTTTTGTATTCTTTTACTATGATTAAAGAATATCTGAAAATGCTTACAAATCCTAAATACAAATTGCCTCCTACCTCAACTATCAGTTTTTAATCACATGATTTCTCCAGAATTTCAGTTCTGTTTTCGCAGTATTTCTGTGTGATCTTTCAGGAAAAGGCAGGCAGGAAAGGCCAGCATTTCCATTTGCATTTATTATAGTACATATCAAGTGTAGTAAAAGGGAAAAATAACACACAGACCTGCTATCTTTGCCTGTACAAATAAGCCTTTTTTAATAAGTATTGGTCTTTTTCCCTCTTGTGTCACTTTAGGCAGAGCATCTCTAATCATGCTTGACATTGTGTGTGCAAATAATCTTATTAAATCCAGTTTATTTTCAAGCAAATGCTCTGGTTCAACACATATGCACTTGTCTGAAGAGCTAAGGCCTGAGTGAAAACCTGCCTGGGAAGCTGATGGGGGCAAGGAATTAGAAATCATTATCACTTTTTCCCTGGCTCTGTCCTACTTGGCGGCTCAGTTATGGGCTGCAAGTTGCTGAGGAACATCCACACAACCGAGCCATTTCTCTGAAGGACATAATCTGATTGTGCTTCTTTGCCTAAAAGGCCATACGGGTGTCTCTCTTTGACAACAACTAAGATCTTTAAAGTGGTTTGACTCCATGTAAAAAAAATCTGAGCTGCCTTGTAGGGCCTAATACTTTCACAAGGCTGCCAGTTCCCCAGACCCAGACAGGGCTGAGCCTTCAACCTTGTGCCCTATATACCTCGGAGTGTCCAACTGCCCTTTTTCTGGGTCTATGCCCCAGTTCTGCCTGATTACAAGGAAGCCATTCACTGTAATCCTAAAAAAACCAAAAGGGGTGTTTAGAAAAACAGAGTCAAAGCGCACTCACAGCCATCAGGCCAAGTAGACCATCTTAAGGAAAAAAAAAGAAGTCACACAAAGAGAATGTTGTTGGTTGAAGTAAACTACTGATACCCACTCCATCTGCTGGGTACAAGACTGCTTTTAGAAATGCAGGTGACCTGATAGGTTTTTTTCTTTGTGTTTTTTTTTCCTATTTCCCTCCATGACCGTAGAACATGATTGCCTCAAAACCGAGTGTTTTCTACGTAGCACCACAACAAGCAAGGAAGCGTGATTATTCCAATGCACAGGCTCAGAAACAAAGGGATCAAGCAGTTGCAGGAGATTTTGGTTGCATGGACAACCTATAGCATGGTCAGAAATCCCATGCCATCAGCCCTAGTGAGGTTCTGCCCCACCCCTTGAGCCCGGCCTGGGACGACGGTCACATTCAGGTCCATGGGACCCTCTGACAAGGAATCACAACTGAATATCAGAGACGGGTGCTGAGCCGAGCCCTCTGCAACTGAGCACTGTGTTATCCATGGGGAATAATGCAGCTGAAAAAGAGTTTTCTAAAGCTGGAGGAGTCTATGTTTGGCAGGATTTCTTTGCAGTGCATCTCACCAGCCAAGGAGCTTAACTTTAATGCAGGAGACTTTTCCCGCTACCAAAATAGGACAAAGCTCAACAATACGGACCCTAGCCGGAGAGAGTGCCTCAGGAGTCCAACGCGCATACCTCCACGCCGAGGGGTCCTGCTGGGGTAGAGTGACAGGGACCTGCTGCAAAGCTACTCAGAGAGGAGCTCGCTCACACTAATCCTGCACCTGCTCCTCATAGGTCTCGGCTAAAAAAATCCTGGTGCGCGATGAGGCGCAGACGAAAATGAGGGGTCTTTCAGAAAGCCTCCCCAGTGCTCCTTTCAGATTTTAAAATGGCAGTTTTCCTTCCTGGGTAAATCTTCATTTCTGAGGGCTCTTGAGTAAAGTTTTCCATTTAATTCTGTTTTTCTCAACAGCTGTCCCTTGAGATTAACAGAAAAACCTCTTTCCTCAATGTTTTAATGTAATGATACTCATCTGTCCATGGCAGGTCTCACCGTTACAAATGCATCACTCCCTGGCATAGAGGGGACTAAAATACCTTTGCCCTGAAGATCACATACATTAGTAAAGTAGGAATATCAAGTTCAGTAGTTGTGTTACACTCAGTTGTTTTAAAACAAGGATACAACAGGTTGTGTCTTAAATATTTGTTCAGAAAAACAACAAGTCAAATCTGAATTTGTGGTCAAAAGCTAACTCTTGGTCAGGAGGCATCTGCAGGTGAACTTTTCGTGGCAAAATGAGGAATGCCAGTGGGTTTTCTTACGGAAAAGATTGGATGGGCTAATTGATGAAAGGAAGCTGAATAATTCGTATCTCAGCAGTTGGTTTGCCTAACAATCTGCTAAATACCATTTCCTCCCTCCCCCCTGCCCAGCAATCTTTGAAGGCTTCCTAAAAATAAAACTGTGCAGTACGTCATTATCATTGCTGTTTCTCTTTGTATTTTTGCCACTGATATACCAGGCACCTAAGGGACGGTAGAAGAAGGTGGCACCACCTGCGAAGAGCTTACAGTCTGAGCAGAGAAAGCAGAAGGCCAGCCTGTGGAGATGGGAGAGGGGAGGAAGCAGCAAAAATGGAGACACTGAGGGGTGACGTTTCTTCAGTGTCTTTCTAGCTGAATGTATGTTTAAGAACACAACTCTTTTGATTCAGACACGTTACCTGCCATGTGGCGAATGGTCTTCTTGCAGTATTCTTCAGCCATTGGCACGACCTTCATCATATCTCTTCCCCACTGCACCAGGGGTTTCCCTTGTATTGCGTATGCCACAAAGAGAGCTGTGCATAGAGACCCTAGAAAGCCTGGAATTCATACATAACAATGATTACCAACGTGAAGTCTGTGCCCTTGCCATCCTTGTTATGTCCTTCATAAAATCATTAGTGAAATGTCTCATGGCTGTTGGGTAGGCTAACGAATGCACATAACCTACCTGAGCCTGTTTGCAGTCTGGCTCATGGCATGTTGAGACTCTTGGCCGATGCATGGTGCCCGTAAGTTTACAACTTATTTTACATAGAAGGGACTTTCTGTTCTTGGTGGTGTAACATGACAGAAATTGAGGTAAGTGTCAAAAATAAACATAATCCACTAATGTGATACTGCAAATCTTCTAATTGAAGTCACATGAAATAATTGACTTGTGCAAAAGTGATTCGATTACAAGCTGTATCACCTTGCTTACCGAGTCATCCAGCTCAAGGGCTGTGGTTGTTAAACCTAACACTATTTCTGGCTTATTTACTCTAAGGCGACAAGTCCATCTCTTACCTGGACAATTGCTTCTTTCCTCTAAGAGGACAAGCCCAGGTCCCCTTCATTCTTCTACAGTGACAAGTCCATGTCCCCTTAGAGGAAAGAAGAAATTATCCAAGCAAGACCTGCTGTCTGCCTGCCTAGCTAGGTATTCCACTTTGGATACAAGTATACTCAAGATGAACTTTCTGTTAACGGGCACTCAACGCTCTCATGATGTCAGAAACAGAGGGGCTCATTTCTTGCATTTGTGTTCTTGGCATTCTGTCAAAGGCAACAAAAGCAACCCAGTGCAACACACAAAAGAAGGTTAAGAAAATAACTCAGTCATTTAAATAAGCCCCAGGTGAGCAAAGTATTGATGCGTGTGCTTCTCTCAGTGCATGGGTCCAAAAGCGTTCACTCATGCATAGAGGTAAGCATGAACTTCGTGTGCTTTGCTGAAGGTCAAACCAAATTATTTCAGGAGATTACAAGTCCAGATGAGATGATTACTCATTCTCTCTACCTTAAGACCTACAATACTGGGTCATGTCCAACCCAGGATCCAATAGGTGCTCTCAGAAAGAATAAAAAATCAAGCAGAACCAGCTCAAAGGGTCTCACCTAACCCAACTGCCATAAAGATCCTTGAGTGTCACATTCAGCATGAGGGTGGTAGCAGAGGATCTAGGGGGTGAAGCAAAGGGTTAGCAGGGGGCAGCAAGTGGTGAAGAGCGTGATAGAGGTTGGGACATGCCCAGAAGGTTTTTGGAGGACTGGCAGCCTCTTCTTGGCTGCCCCTCAAGTAGATCTCTGCCCCTGCTGCTGTCACCCTTCTGCTGGCAGCCCTCACGTAGCCTCATACCCTTCATTGGGAAGAAAGCGAGCCCCAGCCGAGGTTCCTGGCTCTGTAAATAACGACAGTATGGTCCTAATTGGTTTGGCTTCTCTGCTCCCCAGAGCTTCTGAACTAGCTTAGGGGCAATTTTGATTACACAGCTTGATTGCTTTTAACAGTGACAGCCCTTTTCATCCGCTTGCCTGATCCCTTTCGAACCCAGGCACATCTGTGGACTTTGCAGCTGCCTGTAGCAGCGAGGTCTGCAGCTTAACTGTGCTTGACACAAGGAAGTATTTCCTTTGTCTGTTTGTTTCAGTCCTGCCTGACATGTCAATTGGGTTTTCCCTGTCTTTGAGTTATGAGAATCACAACCGATGTTTCCCTGGCACCTTTTGGGATGGCAGAGAGGTCCATGGTGGCCCTTCCACCCCTCTCTTCTCCGCCTCCCCACCATGACGCTTGTCTCTTTTCCCAGTTGAAAACTCCTTCTGAGTGTAATTTCTCCTTGTATAGAAGCTGTTTGATGATGTGGATGATCCTTGCTGCCATTTTTTAGCTCTACTAAGTCCTTTCTGAGATAGGAGAACCAGAACCGCAAGCAGTCTTACTGCTGCTGGTCCCCCAGGGACTTCATGTATTGGCTTAATGATATTTTCTGCTTTGCTTCGAATTCTTTTCCTCTAATTTTATGTCATCCTGACAGCTTTTCTGACTACTTCAGAGCACTGAGTGTGTTGAACATGTCACCACTCATTATGGTTTTATTTATTGCTGTTTAAAGCAGACAGAATGAATACACACTTACGTAGCATAAAATTATCAGAATGACAGACCTGAAAATTCAAAGCAACATTAAATCTACTTATTTATGTTTTGTTTAGGGAATGTTTCAGATAGTGTCCCAAAATATGTGGAGGTAAATTTTTTTGCTTTCTACCTTTACCTACAGTGATTAGATATGACAAAACCTGCCAAGAGAAAAATGTTATTATCCCTGAACTGTAAACTTGTATGATAACAATGAGTCATCTAGATGTTCATGAATCCTAAAATTTGATCAGAGCAAGTGACATGAATATGCTTTGGACAAGACAGGTTGTGTTTAGTTACTGGGATTTTAGGAGGGAGAACTCCTATGCCTGAGGTTGCTGTCTGCGTAGTATACAAGAAAATAGGTAAGCCTATATAAGTAATATATACATCTATGTAGTATCCAAGCAAAACTCAAACCAAAGTCTTGGCATCTGCAAAGCAGAAGCAGTTTAACCAGGCAAGTTCACAGGAGTCGTGTTAGTCCCTGCGGAAATGAAAAGCAGCCCTAGGGACTTCAGCACGCCGACATGTCAGCGGACATTACCTGTAGGATGGTTGTGAGTCATTCGTCCGCATTCAATGCTCACTTCAATAAGTGACTCCAGCCTTTCCGGCTTCCAGTATCGCATCCCTAAACACATGGCTTTTGTGGATGCTCCAAATCCAGAACCTAAGGTAAACAGATAATGCCAAGCATTTAAAAGGAAACTAGTGACACACAAATAGATTGATAAAATGTGAAATGAGCACATTTCATTAATTCAGCTCACATGTGGGAACTCCTCAGGGAACAGGAAATTAATTAGCATGCAAAGCAAGTTATAATTTTGAAAGTTTCTTGTGAGGAATTTTGCTCGTACACAGTCATTCCGGTTTTACAAGTCTATTCCAATATTCTCAAGTGCTACGAAGAGCATTGCAGGCTCAGAAAGCACTGCACTGTCTTGTTCACAGCACTTGTTTGATTCAAACTCTCATGCCAGCTTTACTCATTCTTGGCTAACACCACTGTTTCGGTTGCTCTGGGTGTCGGCACTAGAAATAGAAGTTTGAGAAACAGATACACTTTTACTACACCCTTATTTTGGTACTCTTCCTGCCAAAAGCACACAATTAAAACACTTCATATGAGTATCACAGTTGATCTTAAAATTTTAATGCATGTTTCATCCCAGAGAGCCCCACAGGTAGTTCACAAATGAGTTTCTGCTACATACAAAAATAACATGTCCAAAAAGAAACTAAAGGCTGCGGAGCCAAATCCTCCAAAGTTCAGCAATGCCAGAACTGAGGTTTCCTGTGTGACTTGAAGTCAGTGCTGGCGTGGACACTCGTTATGGTACAGCCTGCACTTACTGAGCTTGGTCTTTGGAATTTCTGCCTCATGCAGCACGGAGTTTATGTACTGAATAGCTAATTCAGTATTTCTTTTAATCCTCTGCATGATTTCAGATGTTCAACTTTTAAACATCTCATTGAACGGAGAGTTAAATTTACTAATGAGTTTCTCTGTGGTACTTATCACGGTAATGTCGGGATCCCACAGAAGTATTAATGAGCTTATCTTCACAAGGCACCAGCGAGGTGATTGTCTCCTCTTTGCAGCTGGTGAGTCAACGCCCAAAAAAGCATTAACTCGTTGCCGGTACCCATCCTCAGATGGATAGGGTTCGATTTTTTTCAAAGTATCTGACATTTTTCAGCACTGTCTTTGCTCAATCACACTTCCCAGTGACCTTGGGTATAGTTGAGAGCAATCAGCTTTTCTCTACTTGGTCCCTGGAAGATAAGGGGCATATGTATGCTACCTAATTTTAGCATCTGTGGAACCTGCAATAGAGGCACACTCTCCCTGTTTCTCCCAGATAGACGGTGTGGAGAAAGGCTGTATCTCCATTATCCTGTATGATGGCATAGTAGGAGTAATTCGTGGGCCAAGAGTGAATTGAAGCAGCAGATGCCAAGGAGCCAGGGTCAGGGCTTTTAGTCACCTACCTTCAGAGGAGCCCTCGGCTGCTCCCCTGGGCTGTGCCTGCTGTGGGCACAGAGAACCTGGAGCGCTGCTTGCCGTTTCGTGCCATCCTGAGCGACCTCAGCTCAGGTGTCCTAAGATCATGAGTGTGATCCAAGTGTGGAAGTGGCAGGAAGATTTGCTTCAAAAGTACTTGCCTGAGCCAAAGCGTAACACTAGCATAAGCCACACATTGGCACCTGCAGGTGCAATACAGACCAATCTGAATTTCTTTCTCTCAAGAGGAGCTCTTCTTCTCCCCAGAGAGCAACTATCCTGAGTGATCACCCTGGTTATGTGATCTAAGTCATTTCTTCCCTTCCTCCTCAGAGTCCAATGTGCAAATTTTGCATGCAGTAATTCTTCCAGCAGGTTTAACTATCAAAGGCAGTCTGAAAAAGGCCAGACATCTGACATCTGCAAAATACTGTTTTATTCCCCACAAGCTCAGGCCTTGTTTCCTCCGTGCTAACCTTCTTAATACTAGTGAAAGAGACTCTCTTCAAGACACTGTTGGCCACTTCTCCTGATGAAAAGGCTGGACACTTGTTCTGCAAATGATCTATTTGCTTCTGTACCTCATAGATGCAGCAGCTGTTAGTGCCTGGTTATTAAGGAGCCAGGACCAGATAAAACTGTCTATCCCACAAATCACATAGAAGCCAAAAGGAAGAGTCAGGAAAGAAATCTGGTCTTCAGGAGCACCAGTCAGCTTAACTAGGCGAACATATCTCCTCCTGCTTGCTAGACCAAACTCTTCATTAAACCATCTGCAGCCATGGAGCAGCAGATGAGAGTCGTCTTCACTCTGCGATCCCAGTTCCTCCAAAGGATACACTCCATGATGGTTATCCAATAGGGAAGGGGGGGGGAGGGACCAGATTATTTACAGTAATCAGTAAAGAGCAGCTATGGAGTTATGCACTGGTGCAAGCATATTTTGTGTTTTGTTCTCTGTTCCTTTCCCAGTCATTTCTAATAGTCTATTTGCTTTCTGGCTCTTCCTGAGCACTGAAGTGACGTTCTTGCAGAACTAGTATACCTCCGCGATGCTTTCCCTGAACAGTAACTGAATCGGCAGCTACAACTCTATATATAAAATTAGGAACCCCTCTCTGCATATGACTTTTCACTTATCTGCGTTGCATTTGGTTCTGCTGCTGTGCCACACAGTTGTTCATCATCGTGAGCATCTTCTTCCACAACTCTGCATCATATTGTCTTTGATTTTGCTGACCCACTATGCACTTGCATTTCCAGATAGTTTGTGGGCATGTTGAACAACAGAGGTCCAACACCGATACCTCCTTCCCTATGGAGAAGACCAACTGCAATCTCCTGCTCTTCATTTACTGTCTTTTAACCAGTTGTCTATCCTTAGGACAATCTTTCTGCCATCCTGTAGCACTTAGTGCCTAACCAGTTAGTGCCTTTGGTGAGGGACCCTGTTGAGAGTCTTTGGGAAATCCTGACAGACCATCTTCGCAGTGTTTTCTTCCTGTTTCTTGGCTACTTCGTGAGCTTCCTAATAGAATTCTGAGGTGTGACTTCTCATCACAAAAGCTGTGTTGACACTTCCTTGTTACATCCTTTTCACTCATGCACTGCATTATTCTCTTTCAGTATGTAATACCTCAGTGGGCTTTTCTTTGCTCTACATCTGTAGAATAAGCTAAGCCCTGAAGAGGATGTGTCTTTTGTGACTACAGACCGTTCTGCACGATAACTTAGAGCCTGACACCTTTATCTCTAGTCCATCTGAGATTTACCCTTCCATTCACTCTTGTTCCCCAGCTTTCTGCATTTAACTCGCACTTTTTCCTCATGCTCCTCTACCAGTGCCACCAAGAAAAAGGCACTGTTCTCAAACGCCATTAGGAAGCCCAGCAGCTGCTCCAGTAGCTGCAGATAAAGACCTACTTGGATGCTGCAGCTTCAGCCTGAAATATGCAAGATACAGGTAGAGCCAAGCTGTCATTTGACCGGCCTTTCACAGAAAGGTACATCTCTGGCTCAAGGGGTACCACCTTACTCAGATTTTTGTTCCAGCTCTCAAATTTCAGTGATTCTCTCCTGAACAATTTGAGGTTTTGGCAATGAAACGAAACATTTTTTACCATGTCTCAGAAAGAGAAGACTCATCTGCATCAAAACTTTAAACAGACACTGACAGACAAATGGAGGCAAACACTTAACGTTGAAAATTTCAGCCTTGAGCTTCTCAACATCATAAATTGGAAATAAGTTCTTAAAATGGAAGGTGCTAGACAGCCTCCAACATGTCTTCTGGTGGTCACAGGAATCTCACCAGCCTTTAACGTAATCCAGGTACCTCTGCAATGAGCATGACATGAGGTTGCAAAGAGACGCACAGGGGAGTTTGACTTCAGAACTCAGTGTGCTGATTATACCTACAAGAATTTGAGCAGAGGAGCTTCACATAAAAAATGCAAAATTACCTAAGCCACAATTTCACTGTTTCATGAAGGCTGACATGTGAATTCTTCCTAGAAATGAGGCAAGACAGAATGACCACGGGAAACAGCATTTTAGTTCCAGCCCATCCAAGATATCATCTGACTGATAGGTATTCAATGCCCATGAAATGTTTTTGCTTTGAGAAGAAATTTGTGAACATTCAATTAAAAAGTTAATTATGTCCATAGCAGTGTCAGGCCCCGTGGTATGCTGAGCATCTCCACTTCAGGTCACTGGTTCTTTTGCTCTCAGGGTGAAAAAAAAGGCTTCTTGAGATGTTTGGGGTGATATTTGTCAGACCGGATGGAGAAGGTGGGTTTTAGCTGCCAGGTCTCAGGGGAGGAATTCATTTTAGATCATTCTAGCCCAGAATGTCCCAAGAGCGAATAGTCCATCATGGAAAGCTGGGGAGGAGGAAGGCTAAAAGAAGAGATGTAGCTCCAGCACAGCAACGGTCCAGGGAACAGCCATGCTCTGCTGCTGGAGGTGTTGAGAACTGCTCAGGGCCAGCAGCAGTTCCCACAATTATTTTGACCAAATTTTACTCACTGTCAATCAGAAAACATATGACAACTGCCAAAGAGGCACTTTCTCAGATCTACCTGGCTAATAGCAGGATGGGCAGAATAAACAGAGCGGAGATGCTTTTCTCTCCCAGCAGCTGTCATGAGGAGCAGGGGCTGAGTCAGAGAAACCTGATTGCAGAGACTCAGAAAGAGCCACCACGGTATTGTGCCGCCAGGTCTTTGTCACGGTATCGCATCACTATGTGGTGCTGCGGAGCGGTGCCGATGCGTACTGCAGTGGTAGAGCGTCACACCGACACAACAACAGTGTTTGTGTGAGCTACCATCATCTTCCAGCTGTCTAAGCCTACCTCCTCTGATGGTGTGGTGTCTCTGCAGGCTTCCAAGATTAAGTCCACTGTGTGGGTGTGGGTACATGCATTTGTGTGCACACATCACTGCATGCATGCCATTTAACTTGAAGAAGAAATTTGATTAATCATAAAATGAAATGATCATAAAGAGAAAGAAAGAGAGGGTCATGTGTAGGGAAACAGGGCTATCAGCAAAATTAGGGGATCAGCAAAATCAGGGATTATCAGCAAAACTGTCATAGTTGTTAGCAGGGCATCCACTGGGAGAAAGATCTCTGCTTTCCCTTCAGTGGACACATTGGTGTGTAGAGCACTTCACAGGCTTGGCGTTCTGTTTCAGATCTGACATTGCTGAAAAGATCCAAGGCTACAAACACTTAAACGAAAAAATAGCAGAAAATATGTCTTAAAATAACCATTAAACTCAAGGACAAAGATCTGGGCCCAGAGGCATAGAGCCAAGAACAAAGCCTCTTTAAATAGCTGTTAAAGAGGGAAGGGTTCATTTAGGAGAGGACATAGTGCCCTACAGAAGGAATTCCTGGCAGATCTCTTGCCATCCTCAGGCAAACATGGAAATGTTTCAGGGGTAGTAGCCTTTGATGTCAGGGGGGAAAAGGAAAGCATTCCTCCATAGACACAAGCACTGAAAGCGCACATTATTCAAGCTGGGATCTGTAAATGGAAATGAGTACTGTACCCTTTTCGTTGAACGGCGTGTGCCAAGCGAGAAGGTAGTTGTCTGGCTTTAATTCCCTGCAGCCTTCAATGGTAGCGGGGTCTGGCCGCCTCCCTGGGAGCTTGTCGATAGCATCCACATAGCGTTTCACCAGCTCCCGGTACAGGTCTTCTAAACACCAGTAATCTGCTCAGAGGAGGGAAGAGAAAGTTGCTGTATGAAGGCAGAAGAGCAAGACAGCACTGGAAACAAGCAAATAAGCTCACTATGCATTTAAGAAATGTTTCTATTTCCACACGGAATCCTGTTTCTAGTGCCACAGCTACCACAATTTTACGTGCCGTGAGAGTGGGCTGGAGGGAGAAGTCTTGTGTCTCATCTTTTTCTGCTTTCCTTTCCACTTTCAATTCCTTTAATCGGAAAGATAAAGGTATTCTGTTTGTCAACAATAGCTGCCCAGGGGCTTTATTTAGGCTCCGTGATGTGAAGGATTTACAGAGGTGTCGAACTGTACAGTGGGTGCGTTGCTGCCGTGGGGACTGGCCATACACAGGAAGCCAGCTGTGCCTGGCTCAGCCCGTGCCTTTCCCCTCATTTGCAGACACGAATCCAATTTAAAAATGAAAGCCTTTTTCTTTTTAATTACTATTGAATTATTTTAAAGAGGTATGTATGATTGCATACAAAATAAAATTAGTGACCTTATTTTTTAATTGGTATTTTATATTTATTTTGTCTAAAAATTCTAGGTCTTTCATGCAGGCATCCCAGTGTCTTATGTTGGTACAATAACCAGAACAGCAAGCTTTTATAAAAATGATTATAAAGATCAGTAAAAGTAGTAAATACCTACAAACTGTAGTGTTTCCAGCAGATAAATGTCTTTCTAGAAAAAGTTCACTAGCAGTATCTCTTTACAGATTGTTTTCACCAAGCGTTGCCTAAGGAGGAAGCTTTCCCCTGTTAAACACACACTGTTTCTTCAGTATAGCTGCTTCTCTTGGCTGCTACTGTGTGTTGTTGGGCTTGAAGGGCCCTGCCTTCAGCTCTTGCCGAGGAAAAGCTTCTGCTTGCATCTGTTATGGTTGTGCAATCAGTGGAAACTGAGATTTGTCCATTTGTATCTTTTCTGTGTACTTAGAGAAACGCTTGGTTTGACGCAAAGACTGAATGACACAGCAGGGGAAGTTCTAAAAATATCTTCATTTTGTCAAAGATGGTGATTTCTTGAAATCCACAGAAGACGCTTAATCTAAGAGAGTTTGGAGCCTCGTAAGCTGGAGCCACGCAAAAGTACCAGTTATAGACACAGGTGAGTAAAGATGATGCAGGGTAAAACCAACATTCCCCTCCTTTCACATAAAAAAACCCAATCCTATTCATTATGCTGGCCATCCCACATACAATCCTAAAGGAACAAGATACTTTCAAGCTGCCGACTTGTTCCAGATTTAGGAATCAGGTGTCAGTTTATCTGGATGGGAGCCAGGAGCAGGATTTACTGCCCAGCAGCTTCTGCAGATGCCTTGTCCCCAGAGCCAGAGTCCCTGTGGTCCAGCAGCTCTTGACTGCCCAAGCCCACCACAGCTCCTGCCCCTGGAGCCAAGCCATTATCTCAGCCATCAAGTCGACAGGACAAGTTCCTTCTTTAGAAATGAACCTTTATTTTTTTTTTAAACCCATGTTTAAGTCAGAGAAGAAAAGGCTTTCCTTGTTGTGGAGGTAGTTCCCCTGCTTTTGATGATGCTGGTTTTCTCCCTATGGGACAGATTTCCACTGGAAGTAGGAGTTTCATTTATCCTTCGTTGAGGGATCAACCTTTCCGTCTGTGTCCATGGTGGATTTGGAGAGCGCCAGCTCAGTCTGCAGCAGTGCCTGCGGCCCCCTCTGCTTCTGGCCGTGGCCCTCCTGGGATGTCCTCCACACAGCCAGCAAATCGCTGGCCAAAAATGCTTCCCCAGGTGAGAACTGCCTTCATCCCCAGTGCAAACCCCCACCTTGCGCTCCGTGGCTGCTGCTGCAGCCTTAGGCTGGGAGCTCCCTTGAGGGCAGTGCCCCGGCAATGGGACTTCAGGGCGAGCCTAAGCCGTGGGCACGTCCTACCCCACCTGCAAGCATCCCACACGTACATAGAGGTGTGCACCCAGGGGATGCTGTCTGTGGCCAGTGGGCAGTCGGCCAAGTGAATGAGACATGCAGGGCAGTGAGGGACAGAAATATTTTTATTTCTTATCTCCCCTCCTTTTTTCCTTTTTTTTTTTTTTTTTTTTTTTTTCTGGCTGGTCATTTTCCAGACACCTAATATAGTCTTTAAAATCTCAGCCCCGTGGCAGCAAGGGCTCCCTGCTGCACAAGGAAAGCAGGTCTTTGGGGACCGGTGGCAGCTGCCTTCACCCTCACGGACCCAGATTCCCCTCCTTTAGCTCCACTCTGTTGATTTGAGCACGTTTTTAAAAAGTTTGTGTGATCAGGCTGAAGAAATGAGAGTATAGGATAAACACAGCTGATAGTAATTACAGCTGAGATCTCTTTTCTTTAGAGCCACAGTGCTCCTGCTATACTGAAGAAATAAGATTTATTATTTTACTGTTCATCTAACTGGCTTGATCACCCACAAGTTATAGCTTTAGAGAGTTCAATATGCAAGAAACATACGATACGTATTTAATCATAGCCTATATTCAGAAATATGTTAGTCATCTTTTCTCTTGATAGGCTGACTTCTTGCCCTTATCTTTAGTGTATTAGCTACCCCTTAAACCATTGGCCAGCTAATAGCCAAGTATGAAGTGTCCAACGCACTCTTCAACTGATCTCTGCGGACTAAATTTAGAGCACATTGGCAGCAGGCAGATAAAGCGGTGAAACAGGAGCACAAGGGAAATTTCATTGACGTGAAGGATACTTAGGTGCTTTGTGAGCTTCTGCTGCTGTTAGTTAGCCAGCATTATGCGTGTTGAGAAAAATCCGGAATGTTTTTGCAGAGATTAAAAAAAAAATTCATCCTGAAGAGGCAAAATATTGCTGAATGGTCACTGTTTTCTGGCATACTTTGGATGATGATCTCGACAGTCTCAGGAAGCTCTAGTTCAGTGGGTAGGGTGTGGATACAAATATCGGCATGTCTTACAAAAGACTATTCCTACCTTAAGGAAAACCAAACGTTCTCTGTCAAACTATTGTGATTTTAGAAGACGTGTATTAATAACTTCCACTGTTCTGATAGACTTAATTATAAACATAGTATCTTAGGGTGTTTTTTGGACTAAAGACATGGAGCTCTCCTTATAAAGCAAATTGTTCCTTTTCTGGCCTTGCAAGGAGCAATTGTTTGCCCGAGGGACAGCAAAGAGGAGACAGCGCTAGTGATTTTAGCTTGAAAGAGGTATTAAGGCAACTCTACTCCAGATGGGAGTTCTGGACACAAATATGTTAAAAATGCACTTAGAAAAGCTCTTATCTTTTACAGAAGAATTTTGAGTGGCTATATTATTCCCTGATGTATTCCAGTGTACAGACAATCTCCTTAGCAATTATTTTTGAGATGTTGGACATACAGTATTTTAGTCCTTAAGCTTTAAACAACTGTATAAACCCAGGGAAAATATAGAGAGAACCCCTCCACACTCAAGAAATCAAAACTCCCTGGTTTGTGTGATGGTTGCAACATGCTCACAGAGTAGACAAGCTAATGCACATTATCATTCAGGTAAGCAGCATTTCTGACACGCTTTCTCATGAATTCCCCAGCACTCAAGCTTATTTTAAGAAATGCAGCAGCTCGACGTTTTTGCTCCTTTCCAGACTGCATTCGCTAGTCCCGTCGTACCTACCTGTGATGACAGCCTCTGCTGTAGCCATGTGCATGAGCGTGTTGTCACTTACGGGCCACTTGTCAGGGGAGAGCACCAGGTTCTCAAGCCCTCCAATTTCCTTCAGCTCCTGCTGGATTTTTGCACCTAAGGCATTGTTTTCTCGGGAGAAATTGCGATAACCGAGAGCATCCCCTACCCCAGCCAGCACGAGCGCAGCCTTAAATTTATCCATCCCGGAGACACTTTCCACTTTCCTTTTGTCCGAGATGGCCACTGAATCTTGATCTTCCTTTGTTCCTTTGCCTTCGGCTCAGCTCCTCCGACACTTTATATCAGCCATTGTGTCACTCCGAGAACACTCTCTATAAGGCAAGGACTTCCTTTTCTGGTTCTGCAGATGCCGGCTCTTGTCCAGGACCCGACGGAGAGGAAATATTTCATAAGCCAGGGATTTTGCAGGGGCTTTGTTCAATGAAACCACAGGAGCGGACCCACAAAGCGAAGTGCAAAAGCCTCGTTTCTGCAACCCAGCGCAAAGCAAGCCAGGAAATCCTCAGCCCTACCCGCCGTAAGTAACTCTACACCCAGAAAAACAGATGCCTCCACAGAGGTGTTTATTTATTTAATAACTTGTAAATGAATATATTTTCCTGCCCTTTTCTGATATGCTGGAGTCAGCCTCCCTTTCAGGGATCAGCCAGAAGGAAAGTCTGTGATAAAAGGAGTTTCCAAACTCTGTAAACACTAGAATGATGGGTTAACCAGCAAGAAACCTAGTCAAACGCAGACAACCTCTCCCATTTCTAATTATGCCCGATGGCGATATTTTGTCAACACCTTTCTCACTCTGTTCCACCTATTACAACAATGTCTTATTATTTCACTGCACCCCTGGATAAGCACTGAGCAAAATATCAACTTCAATCCCATGCCTCTTACTCCCTGGCAAAGACTGACTTTTTCCTAAGTCCAAGCTCAGGTGCAGCCCACATTTGGACACTGGAAGGAAACTATTTGGAAAGTTGCATTTAAACAGCATCCTGTGAGCCTCAGAAATGAGGTATGAAGAAATCTCACTTCATAAGAACTAAGCTTTATCAATACCATCATTTCAAACTTGATACTTGTGCAATTATGTACTTCATCCTGCTATTGCAGGTTTTTCTGTGCTTCTGCCATGCAGTGCAAGAAGAGGCTCTGTACTCTTGCAGCCTTTTAAACATGTTTTGCCCACAAACACGTCTGTGTAGGCTCAACGTCTTCCTTCATGGGGTCTGCAGAGACTGACTCAGATGGTGATTCTGAGTCACCATCCATGCTGTCACCATCCTAAAGACTCACAAATTGCTACTAAACAGAAAGCTGTAATTGTCTGGACTGTAATTTTGATAAAGGATACCTGGGGGAAAAGATCTTTGTTCTTCTTTTTGTTTTTCAGAAAGCAATACTGATTGCTATTCGGATGGAAAAGGCCAGCAGTGTAAAAGATGCTCCTGTCACCTAGATCAACAAGCAGTTCATCGTGGACTGAGTTCCTGACATGTGTAGAAATATTACTGTACTTCACAAGAAACCTTAATGCAGCTTCAGAACACAGATCAGCATAGAATCATAGAATCATTGCCATCCCTGTTCTACATTTTAAGAAATAAATTGCCAAAGTGGTGAAAGTAGCCTCTGTTAGCACACTCTTGTTTTGAAGATTAGAACCCGAGTAGCAGAAGTGTTGGGTGTTAAGAAAAGGACACTGAGAGTGTGTCTTCATTGCTAGGAATGAACAACTCTGAACTGAAAAAGCAGAAAAAGAGGGCAATTATGGCTTAGGATACCAGGGGCACTATATAGGGACCAGGGGAGATGCAGGGCCAAGTGTTCTACAGTGGGGCTGTGGCCAGTCTGCTCTAGAGATGGCTACTCATGAGCAGTGTGGATGCCAGCATGGCTCATCCCATCTCCAGATGGCTCTTCATGAGCACTGAGGATGCTAGCCCCTCTGCCCTCCACGGCTATGGGAACAGGCATCACCTCCCCCAACCAGGGCATTTAAGCAACATAGGGGTAATCTTAGCATCACCCCTGCACTATCAGGTTCTGTGTGTCTGAAAATAACACTCAAAATGGAAAACTAAGGCCAAGACAGCTTCCAAAAACTACACCAGGCAGAAGCACTGACATTGATGTCTCCGCTACAGGTCATAGAATCATAGAATGGTTTGGGTTGGAAGGGACCTTCAAAGGTCATCTAGTCCAACCCCCCTGCAAGGAGCAGGGACATCCCCGACTAGATCAGGTTGCTCAGAGTCCCATCCAACCTGGCCTTGAATGTTTCCAGGGATGGGGCATCCACCACCTCTCTGGGCAACCTGTGCCAGTGTTCCACCACCCTCTGTAAAAAATTTTTTCCTAGTATCTAATCTAAATCCATCTCCCTCTATTTTAAAACCATTACCCCTCATCCTATCACAACAGGCCCTACTGAACAGCCTCTCCCCAGCTTTCCTGTAGGCCTCCTCGAGGTACTGGAAGGCCGCTATAAGGTCTCCCCGGAGCCTCCTCTTCTGCAGGCTGAACAGCCCCAACTCTCTCAGCTTGTCTTCATAGGAAAGGTGCTCCAGCCCTCTGATCATCTTCGTGGCCCTCCTCTGGACCTTCTCCAACTAGTCCATGTCCTTCTTACGTTGGGGGCTCCAGAACTGGACACTGTACTCCAGGTGGGGTCTCACCAGGGCAGAGTAGAGGGGGAGAATCACCTCCCTCAATCTGCTGGCCACACTCCTCTGATGCAGCCCAGGATGCGGTTGGCCTTCTGTGCCGCAAGGGCGCATTGCCGGCTCATGTTGAGCTTCTCATCCACCATCACTCCCAAGTCCTTCTCCTCAGGGCTGCTCTCAATCCATTCCCCGCCCAGCCTGTATTTGTGCCTGGGATTGCCACGACCCAGGTGCAGGACCTTGCACTTGGCCTGGTTGAACTTCATGAGGTTGGCATGGGCCTACCTCTCCAGCCTGTCAAGGTCCCTCTGGATGGCATCCCTCCCTTCCAGTGTGTCGATGGCACCACACAGCTTGGTGTCGTCGGCAAACTTGCTGAGGGTGCACTCTATCCCACTGTCCATGTCACCGACAAAGATGCTGAACAGGGCCAGGTCCTGCACCCTTCCGCGGCACCCACCACAGAGCGTTACGATTTGGAAGCACACAGGAAGGTGAACTTGCAAACCAAGGACAGGAGAAATCACCTCCTGAGGCACTACGGAGAGCCAGAAAGGGCCTCATCAGACGAAAAGTTCCTTCCTGAAAACAGGCAAAGCTACTCTTAATTTTCCATTTATGTTTTCCTTCCGAACGTGGCTGGCAGTTGCACTGCCCTTTTGCCTCCCGTAGACTTACCCTGATGTATGCATGCTTGGCTCTTGTTACACAACCCAAAATAGGAATAAAATCTTTGGCTTTAGAAATAAGGCTATAATGAAAACCCAGAGAAAATTTCAGAGAAGTTCTGTTTTTCAACTCTGCAAAACATACATGCAGCAAAGAATTTAGCTTTTATTTAATCTTTTAATTGCACATGATCTCCTTTTCATGTGGTACTTCCAGCTACTATGAGCTCTCTGGGCAGAGGTAGGTTAGGCGTACTGATATCTACCCCTACTTCTCCCAAATGAGACAATTATTTGTAAATTATCATACTTGTATGTCTTAAACACAGCCAAAATGCAGTAACTCCATTAAGATGGATAAGTATTCACCTATCATACATATTTACAACAGGAAAAAATACCCAAGTAGAGTTGGTGAAAAAATGACTGATAAATCTTAAATCAGATAAAAATGCAGCTTTGGTGTCCTCTCATTAGTGTACATATGACTGCTTTCAGATGGGGCGAATTCAGAAAATAAGGAAGGAGAAGGCAGGACAGAGAAAAGACTTATTTGTGTTGGTGGCAACATGCTGTTGTTTCAGGTCATCTGCATTTGAAACCCTACTTGAGAACACGAAAGCATGCCTTCAGCAAACCTGGCTCTACCTGCCTCTTCCTCCCGAGGGGATGTGAATCACTGCTCTCTACTGCCCAGGAGAGGGCTCTTGGGCTCTACAGGCGCTGTTATCTTTTATGAATAAATGAACTGGTGAAGGAAGCATGGACTGGGACTACTCTGTCACCACAAGCCCTTCAAGTCAAAGAGGAAGGCTCCCCAAGTACTTCACCCATGAGTGAGTGCTGCTTCTGCCATCCCAGGCTGTATCCTAGAAAAGTAAGGCTGACACCAGACGGGTCTCCTCAACGATTCAGTTTTCCTCTCCAGCTCCCGTTTAGACTTGAGCCTGTTCACTAAACCTTGTCAGACTTCTGTCAGAGCTGCATCTTTGCCACTGCTGAAGGGAAGGGTTTCACTTTGGCAACAGGATAATTTTTTTAGGAACAATACTAATTATAGAACACATTCACTGAGAGCCAGGAAAAAAAAAAGATAAGACTGCTTTTACTCAATTCTTTAATCATAGGGATGAAACATTTTCATACTGCTTTACATCATTGCCTTAAAAGAAAAATATTCCTTTAACAACACAGCATGGACTTTCCTCTTCTTTACCCTCTTGACAGCCTATGCCATGACCTGAAGCCTATAGAGTTTGCCTAACAACAAATAGCACAGCGTATTTAATTGCTTGTAAAAGACAAGACATGGGAATTTGTCAAGTATACCAACAAAAGGAAGTATCCCAATAACTGTACTCAATCAAAATTTGAATGCCCTTAAGCTTCACCAGGCCTGTCTCATTAAGAGGGGAACATTATCTGAAACATGGAATTTTCTGCATGTGGTTGAAGAGGTAGCTGCAGTTGCAGATCATTCTGTCAACAACTTAGAACAAAAAAGCCCATTTTAGAGGCGTCGCATCCTCACCTAATTCTACCCAGCATACTGTATACAATGCAAAGATCAGAAAACATGTTTTGTTGAGTATTTTTTCAAAATAGTTCTCATGGTTGTAAAACATTACACTTTTTCCCTTTCAGATGGGCTGTTGCCTTTTGGTGTGCCAGATGCTGGTTGGCATCAGCTGAGGGAAGCTACCGGTGCTGACACTCAAAAGGAAAAGAGCTTGCCATGGTTCAAATATCAGCATCAGCAGTTTCGCTGTTACAGGAGAAATACAGACTCATGCAATACCAAGCAGTCAGCGGTTGGTGGGACAATCTGCTCACAGGACAGGGACAGGCAGTTCCACCACTGTGCCTGCTCACCCACCAGGACACTCAGCTGCTCTTGTGCTCGCAAGGGATGGGAACCACTTGAACCACTGGTCTGGCTGACTGCAGTGTCACAGAGGCTGGAGAGGGATGCCAGCTGGGAGAGTACAGAGGACAACTATTTATTTTGATTTAAACTTTCAGAAAAGAATTGAGGACAGCTGAATACATACCTCTGAAGGTCTTTACACAGACTTCTGAGTGTGCTGCTTCTCCTACAGAGTTCTGAGCCTAGGACTGAGCAAGACTTACCCTGCAATTACACCTCTCATTGCCAGTAGAACTAAGACACAAATTGCAGAGTTCGGTCGTTAGCAGGTATATGGAGTGGCTGCAGCACTGCAGCTAAACACAGTGAGCTTCTTAAAAGCCTAAAGGTGGCACAGATGAGCAAAACAGACATTTGTTGCAACTGCTAAAAATTCATGAGTTACATCCTTGCCTTCTTCTGACTGATGGAATAATAATGCAAGAATCTAATAAATTAACCAGAAAACAAAAAAAGCCCACCAGCCTTTGCAATGCAGAAAGCTGACAAAAACCATACAGACATCTCATGTGACTGACTCCAATCCTTTATGTTGACAGTCCATTTATTCCTTTTTCCATTGCCACAAAAATTACACACATACGTACAGCTTACTCAGCAGCAAATCTCTCAGGTGCATTGAATGAGCAGATGCCCGCAGGTTTGCTCTCCTTGGCATGACATACATGATAAATTACATTTAAATTTAGAATTGGCAAGTACAAATCCTGTGGCTCAGTTTCAAACACTCTAGGACGTAAAACCAAACAACTTGGCACCAAGTTTAAAAATACATACTGCATATCTAGGAAGTAATACTGTATGCACTGAACAGCTTGAAGACATCTGTACCATTTATGATTATAAATTGATCAGGCTAGGTGTTACCACTGGACCAGCTTACCTAAAAATCAAGTCAGAGTACCCTGTGAAGTGGAACAGTGGACAGTAGTGAATTATTAAAATACACAAGTCATAATTTGAAAGCAGTTTGTGTTTATTTTTATGACTGTTCAAGTGTGAAGGGGTTACTCCATGCTATTACTTACGGGAATGTAAAATGCATATGTGACTTCAAATGGGTAGAAGACTAGGAAGAACAAAAGAAAAAGTGTACTACACCTAGGAGTTACTCATTCTCAGCCAGCTTCCTATCTTGAAAGCATTTTGCCCAGTCTCTGTTGGAAGGTGTTCTCCATGAAGAATCCTCCAAAGAACAAAGCTTAACAGTAAGTGAACAAGTGTGTATATATAGAAATTGAATACTGTGCTAAGCACCTTCCTTCTTCGTCAGATTAACCAAGCAAAAAAACCCTCAACCCACATGCATTTTTATGCTCTATTTATTTTAAAAGGTAACAGGCTAATCAGATTGATTTGAAGGAGTTCTCAGCATGAAGAAATGTTTCACAAGCTCTAGTGGTATGAAACTATTCAGTTACATCACATACCAAGACTAAACTACTTCTGGTCAGCTACGCTACAGCTATATGTTTTAAGTGGCAATTGAGTGAATAACAAGCATTCCACAGCTTTTGGCTGGATAAATACACTGATGTTACGAGATGTTACACATTCTCCAAAGCCTACAGGACAGATATAGAAATGGTTCGTTTTGGGAAGGAAGAGTAGGTAAATCAAACGCATTAAGAAGAGCATAATAACTAATTTTAAATCTCCATTGACTTCTATAGAATACCTGGACTTATGTACACAAATGCCCTCCTAAAAAAAAATGTCATCAGAAAGTAATAATTTGTCTTAATACGACTCCCTAACTCTACACAGCAGAGAGAGGCAGCAGAAGGCCGAGACACTGGCATCTAGTGGCTGCCATGCAAGATCTAACACTTACAAACACTGCTTAGGGTGAAACGACTGCTGCTACTACATCACTCCTGGGGCATTTGCAACTCGCCTGCTATATTCTTATTAACAGAAAATCTGCTAATTGGTTCAAATTTGTCCTAATCCTGCTTTTTAAACATCATGCACAACTGAAATTCTCTCAAGCAGAAGAATGAAGGTAATCTTTCTGTAGGCAGCAAGTACATTTGTTCTCGTAGGCTGCGCTGACATAAATGAAAGCTGACTGCTTATATGCAACTCTAAATATTAGAGTTTAAGAGAATATTGTAAGCTTTTATCCCCTCACAATTATAAAATAAAACAGTATGCTCTCATGCAATACTTAAATCACCTGATGTGATCCAAACAGATATAAATTATATAGCTTAATGAACTATTTTCTCCAAAATCCTTGCATCTGTTCAGCTCTGATTACAGAAAATATATTAATCTTATCTGTACATACTCTTCAGCAAATCTTTAACAAACTTTTATAGTGGCTATGACAAACTCATTTTGATGAGGTAGCATTTAAAAGAGCCCCGTGTGAAGACATGAAGACATGTTGAATAGTTTATAGTAAAACTTTTTTGTGCTTAGGCATTGGAAGACACTGTTGAGAAAGAGGAGACTGACCTCTGTACACTTTATAATCACTGGCTAGGGAAAAGGGGAGAAACAAATGACAGAACAAATTCAGATTTGGTGAAAACTAGTCCAATTCCACTAGCCTTGAGATCAATGATACTGCATTAATTTACTCTTTTTTTTTCCTTAAATAAATGTTACTGAATGCACAATACATTCAGAGACATGAATGTTTATCATCATTAATGTAAAGTCTCCTTACCCCTAACTATTTCTCCCAATGTAGAAGCCAACTAGTTAAGACTCAGGTAGGGCTTACTCACATTTATTTTCTGAGACGTGCCAGGAATTGCATTTTTAACTATGTTGCAATTAGCTAGAATTTATGATATGTTTCAGGCCACAAATAAAACTAAAAGTTATTTTCCACCAGTTCATTATTTAAAGTAAATAAAACTTATAATTGAAGACTAACTGAGTTATGATAACCAAACACAAATTATAAAAGCATCTTTGGTTGTTTAATGGCTACTTCAAAATGGTTAATAAAAAAAGCTGGAGTTGCAACACAGCATAGAATTACAGAATGATTTGGGTTGGAAGTGATCTTAAAGATCATGTAGTCCAACCCCCTGGGCAGGGACACTTTTCATTAGGTGGAAAAATTGTACAAAACAGAATCAGCAATCCTACTGTTACATGTCCAAGCACTTCAAGAAGAAGAATGAGGAAGTTGATCTTACTGAGAGAAAATAAGAGGCTGGATGCAATCAATCTATACATCTAGGACTTTAAAATATAAATTTAAAATTTTGGCAACAAGTAAAAAAAAGTATAAGTGCTTTTTTTGTTTTGTTACAATTCTGTATCAGGACACATCCATGGAATTAACTGTTATAAAAATACAACATACTGCATAAGTTTTATTTAGGGATTTAATTTATATACCACAAATACTGCTTTTAATATAAGTACAATATAATACAGTTTTATTTATGTAACTGCTGGTGTTCACTTTGGATCATGAACTGAGTTGCATGCTGTGCTGTCAAAACTGTAATAAAATGGCCTCTAGTTAAACTTCTCCAAAGTATAAAATCATGCAAAATCTACATCCTATATGATACAACCAGTACAATAATTGAAGCCAATAGCCTACAAACAGCCTGGACTACCTTCTGAGTTTGTTCTTGAAGCGTCCACGTGTCAGCCATCATTTTCTTTAGGCAGAAAGGAAGAATTTCATTTTGTCTGCAGAGTGTCATCACCACCACTGAAACCAGCAACAACGTGCACAGTTATCAGTCAACAAATCTTTGTTACCTAATGCAGTTCAGAACGCACGTTTAGTCCATATTGACAAGTCTGGGGTTAGGAAGTTTTACGCTTTCCTCCTGTGACTACTGGTCGTGCATATTCCACAAAGTCATCTATAAGAACAGGCCACGCTCCTGAAGAGAAGTCAAGCAATTCAGAAATTAATGTATCGTTATTAGCAACAAATTGGTGCAGTCTCTAAATGCAAAGGATCAGAAGCTCACAGATTTCTGGCCTAGTCTGGCTTTAACATGCATGTCATGATAAACACTTGAAGAAAAAAAACCCAACCTAATAAGTTAAACATTTGAATCTCTTCTTGCAGCAATAGTTCTTAGTACAAACAAAATGTATTTAGAGCATAATTCACACTATAAAGTTTATAAGCATTAGCTGATTGCAAAACCATGGCATTCTTATTAGAGTAATTCGTAACTTCGGAAATATTTCTGTACACTGTCATTCCAAAATAGGTTTTCCAGGATCAGAAACAGACTGTAAATTGCTTTCAAGTTAGTAAAAAAAAAAAATGCTCATGTAGACATTCTTGCAAGTAGAAAAATTATGTATTTCCTTGCAGTTAGCAGCACTTTTGTAAAAAAAAAAAATATAGTTTTCACTGAGACTCTTGCAGCATAACAGGTTCAAATAGCATGTGCTATATCACGGTGTGACAGTATCTTTACTGCTACTTACATATTACAGAAAACTAGTTAATTTTCTTATCATTACTGTTTCGGCAACAAGTATGACACTATTTGCAGCTAAACCCCTAAGGGTAATCAAATTAAGACAGAGGGTAGCAGTATGTTCTGTTGTTAATTTATAGCAATATTTTAATTCTGCTGTACCAATTTTTGAAGATATTCAAGTACTGCTTACCTTCTTCATCATAGTTGGACATATCATCTGCAATCATATTTCCAAAGTCTAACAAAAGATTCCAAGTATCTTTTGGAATTGATCTTTTATGATGTTCCTATAAAGGAGGAAAAGTGGTACTGTTCAATTCAAACTATTTTCAAATTCCACAGTAGTATTTTACATTCACATATACAAAAACACATGTCCTACAAGTATTTCCTCTTCTCTCTTTCTTTTTTTTTAATAAAGTTCAGAGTTCCCGAAGAAAGCTACAAAATAAATGGCAACTACAGAAAGCAAAAAAGTGTAAGAAGTCTTTGATAGTTTAATTTCTTCCATTCTGCTTTTAGGGTATGTGTTCTTAACTTGTTATGGAAAAGAATAAGCCAAATGCACTTCATATTTCTACTTAATGCTATCCATTCCAGGTTCCAAAACAGTGCAGCTATGGGTTAGCATTCTGCCATTTCAACTCGAGCCCTTTTTTCCTATCTCTTTTTACTTAGGCTTACCCAATCTCTCTTCAACTTGTTGGTCATAGTTTCAACCTACACTCTTCTCACTCCCAGACCGTCTCCTGGATCCATCATCTCAGCCTCTCTTCAGCTGTTCTCTCCTTCACCATAACGCAATACCTGCATTTGCTCCATTTCTGTCCAGTCTCCTTTTTCCCCCAGTCTGTCCTACTCTCTGCTACCACCTCCCTGTCTGATCTTGAGTATACTCTTTCTGCATCACCCCATTCACAAATACTAGTTGCCATTCTGGCCAGTTTGAGTAGCAATCCAAAAACCTTCAGTCCCAGTCAGTGTTCTCTCAGCTTTTAAAGTTAGCACTCCCAAGACGACGGAGTGTGTGGGGAAACACAACTACTAAGCAGCAGTGAGCTGTAGGATTAACTCAGACCATTCATATCTCCCTTCATCTATCGATATCACTGTGTTACCTGAAGATAGCAGGGGAGAGTAATAGGGAATTAAATTTACACAGCTAGTTCTGGTTTGCACCAAAAAGTTGCAACTATATGAAAAAAACTTGATTGGCAAAGGGTTGTGGGTTTTTTTTGTGTTTGTGTTTTTGGTTTAGAGTTGTGGAGTGGGTTTTTTTTAAGCAGTAATACTCTGAAGTATTGAGAGGAACAAACTGCACTGAAAAAATCTGAAATTTGATCAAAACGAGGTTGATGTCCAACACAACAGCAAACACGAAGCCAAACATTGTATCTTGACTGCAAAAAATATGACAAGCAAACATACCTTCTGGAAAAGGTTCCTTAAAACAAACAAAACAAACCAAAAAACCTCCTTATCCTAAAGGCTCCCAAGTTGCTTGCTTCTTAGGTTGAACTTTTGTAAACTTTTCTTCTAAACTAAACATTCAGGTTAAATATTTGTAACAAAGTAAGACAATTTTTACCACATCATCTAGATTATTGCTTGAAGTGAAGATCTGCAGAACTGTCTGTTGTAACAAACTCAATCACATAGCCAAGTGGGGAAAAAAATGTTAGGACTTCCTCAC
Organism: Chlamydotis macqueenii; assembly: GCF_036417535.1. Classification (NCBI taxonomy): domain Eukaryota; kingdom Metazoa; phylum Chordata; class Aves; order Otidiformes; family Otididae; genus Chlamydotis; species Chlamydotis macqueenii. Next base: position 151,272,236 of record NC_141556.1, on the reverse strand, counting down.
TTACATCTATAGAGCTGAATTTGGATGCGTTAACTGTATTAAAGCAGTTAAAATGTGAAATGTTTTCACTGATTCCTGATTAAGCTGGTACATTATTCAGTAAATAAAATATACTGTCCACAAATTTAGAAAAAAACTTCAGAAAATATTGCAAAAAATATACACTTTCCCTATTAAGCATTGGTGATTATGAGACAAAAATGCAGAGAGTCTTAATTCTCCTGAACTATAGATAAAAAGATAAATTGCAAAAAAAAAACCAAGAAAAAAATAATACTTTATGTAACATTTTATAAGGTTTGGGTTTTTTTTTATTTTTGCAAGTACACAGAAATGCAAATGTAGAAACACAGATCAATGAATCAGGTCTTTAATAAGAATACTTTGCAATTTCTGAAGTTTAATTTATGCATCTTCACCCCATTGCCCACAGAATTACGCTGGTAACAGAAAATAGTCAAGATCAGTTCACAACTGTTCTCTAAAAAATGAGTCAAAATAATTACTCAGGCAAGAACTTTCACTTAAAAAGAAAAGAAGTCTTTCAGGTTAAATCAGTCATAACAGAATTGACATTTTAGAAAGACTGAATTTATGCATTAATACCACAAAAGGCAGAGAATGGTAAAATACACGGTTGACAATAATTGCAGCTGTCTTGAGAATAAAGACAAGATAGGTTCAATCTACAATCGTGGCTTCATTTCATGCAGAAGCTTTCATAAGTAGGAGGATACAGGATCAAGGAAGCAGAATACTCTACTGCTTTGCTACATCTTTTTGCGTTCTTCTCAATTAGAAAATTACACGGAGAAGATCTAATTTGCCTTGATTTAAGACTATTTTATATCAGTTTTCAAAAAGGAAAAAGTTCAAAGGAAGTATTCAGACATCCTGTCTTTTTCTTTATTGTAAGCACACAGCCTACAAGTCAGACTACTGTGGACTAAGATACTCAGGAAAGAATACAGCACGTACTTACCAACAAAAATTTATTCCAAAGATCTAGAAATTTAAACCTTCCTGACAAGACTAAATTCCAATATGCAATTGCCATTTCTAGATCTGCAAGAGACAAAGCAACATGTAAATATTTCAGCACGTTATACCCAATAAAGCTCTTATGGTTAAACAACTAATGCTACATCCAGTATATTATGATACAAACTAATAACACTGTTGAAAATCACTACAAAAATCGTAAGGAACTGTTTTCTAGTCTCACTGACCCAAAAGGTGGAATACAAGCAGTAATGGTATAAACTGCATATTGAACATTGCACTCATAAAGAATAGAATCTTTTTGTCGCCATCCAGCAGTGCCAAATTAAATCTACTTTATATCTACAGAAACAGAACAAAACAGTTAACAGCCTTGCACAAACAGGAATATTCACAGAAACCCAAACATTTAAGTGTGCAGGTGCCAATTCTTGTCACATCTTAGACAAACTTGACTTTAAAAGGAATTTAAGGACATGACGGGATTAAAAAAAAAGATTTGTCTAGGGCACAACAATTCTACAGCACCCCTTATGGCAATAATTCTCTTCTTCTGGAATCATTTAGAAGATAAACACCTACACTCAACACTGAAAATATAAGTGGGAGAAAGCAGCCCTTATTCTGCACCATGACTCTGAGAGCAGAGCTCAGCTCATGCATGCCAACAGGAGGATGCAGCACTGCCACACATTTAAATGGAAAAATAGGAGCAATATTAGATGCAGCATGAGGGTAGAAAGGATGTTTTCCTGAAGGCCTGCTTTCATTTTCAGCAGCTCACAATACCTAACAGCTTCTGTGCTTGGTCCCACAGGTAACAACACTAAATGTGCGCGTACTGCTATGCAGCCACAAAACAAAGCACAGCCTTTCCTAAACCACAAGAAGATTTCAGTTTGTACTTTCGGTGCAAAGCAAGTACAAACAAAATATGGAACTTGAAACAAAAGTATTGTCATAGCAGATAAGACAGAAGCTTGTCCTCCACCTACAAGAAAGGAGCATGGTATTTGAAATTGTACATATCACATTACAAACCAAAGGACACTCTGCCACCTGAAATCAAGTTTCAAGTCTGAAAGAGATGTTCCAGATTTTAACATAGCCAGTTCCCTACAGTCTGTATCATGGAGTACTGGAGCCTAGACAAAGTGCAACAGTTAAGATGCAGAGAAATGCAGTACACCTGTAACTAGCTATATAAAGACAGGGCTGCTGGTGCTTGTTCTACTATTATCAGAGTTCTTTTCAGTACAGAACTTGCTTTATGCACTAATAAGCTTCTTTTAGCCCTTCCGGTCTTCGTCACCATACTCACTTTTCACAGAAAATAAGTAGAAGAGAACAGTTAATAGCATTTACTTGCTGTTTAGATATGCAGATTAATTATTCCTATCTGTTATCTCAAATGAAAAGCAAAAGAAATGAGAAGGGAGAAATTTGAATAATCTTAAAGGTTTCTAAACTTCACTGTGAAGTGATCCCATTCACTGAGGCTTCATTACGAAGACATAACCTTTCCAAGCCAATCTTGCAAACCTATCACATGACAGCACTAAGCAAAACGTACTTTGAAAAAAACCCACTCTGAATAGCAGAAGTTTTTTATACTTCTGATGAAATATTCCTTGCAACACTAAAAGATATAAATTAAAAAACCCAAAAATAAATTTTAAAAAAGCCCTACACCATGAGAGTTCTACACCCCACAGGAAGATGCTTTTGCAAGGCATGGATTTCTTAAGCAGTCTTAGGAATACCTATTTCAATGTTGCACAGATACAAAGGCACCATTACAAATAAAATAAAATCAAGCTACAATTATAAACATATGCCGGTTTTGTACCAAAAAATTTGCTTGCCATATTCCAGACTAATGATGCAAATTTTATAAATAGAAAGGAAAAGACAGATGCATGAATCTCTGGAAGCTAATGCCTAAGCAAGGACCAGTTTAGAAGAGACTTCACTGCAAACATCCATGTTCATATTCAAGACATAAAAATGCTAAATGGTTAATGTTCAAAGAACATCATAAAAATACCATATCATATACTGTACATTATACAATGATTTGAGCTTTCCCTTCACCTCCAAGTTTTCGTGTCAATATCTAACGAGTGCAGCTGCTTCAGTACAATGGCTTTACAGTCCAAAGTTTTTGCCTACACTGAAACAAAGCCTAAATATCTAGATATTCAGCTTTCTGGATATCTAGTCTAGCTGTGGCCACACACAGCATCTGTAAAGTCTTCTGTAGTAAAACCCTAAGAACCGACTGTGTCACCTAAAGGTGATACCAATTACCATTACAAAATTATTAAAACTAAAATTACTAAAATTTTTTCAAATACATAAAATGTCTAAGTAAAACTAGTTCAAGGGAGGAAAAGGTTAGTATAATGTTTTAATAATTTAAAATATTATTTTGCTAAATAACATTTATCATAGTAAACATGTTTCAGTATGTTTTAAAGAATTCTTCACACTTTTGAATTACTTAAACAATCAGCCTTCACAATCAGACGTATTTTGTACGCAGTATGATCTATTCTGAAACATTGAAGCTTCATTCTAAAATTGTTTTTAAAAACCCTCACCCTCTTCTAACCTATTGAACCAAAAGCTTGAAGTGATAACAAATTAGGACAATTAATGCAGAAAGAGAAATATATCATCAGTTAGACAGCCTGTACCTACTATCAAGATTTGATCAATGCTTATCTTGTTAACAAAGAAAAAGTCATTATTAGATTCTTGCATGAATTAAAAAAAAAAAATTTAATTATCCCTTTGCCACAATTTTGGACAAGGGCAATGAAGTCATCGCACATCGGTAACCAAGGAAGTGAGAAAACAGAAAGATAAGTCAACAGAAATCAAGGAATGGCCTGGAGAGTAGGATTTATGAGGAATATGAAGTAAAGTTCATTTAGACCTGCTGTGCCAAAACAGCACTCCGGGACTGCAGCACTCACTTGACATCCTCTGCCAAATGCTGCTTTCCAGCTCAGACTGCCCAGCAACAGAGCTGCTCATGCAGTCATGTTTGAAGCTGTCAGAATGTTAGAACTAATTCACCTAAATTACTGATATAACTTAAAAGAAAAAAAAAAAAAAAAAAAGGCTAAAGTCATTACATTGGCCTCCTAATGACATTTTAAAATCTTCAAGTTATTTATGAGTACTATAATATTAGTCACTGTTGTCCTCATAATCCCTAGTTAGAAAATTACTTAAGTTCTGTACAGTATGATGTACTGCTTCAGAGCTTTGAAACAAAACCAAACAATTTATTTTAATTTCACATTTTGAGATTAACTGATTGTCCCAGTACTGCCTTTTTCTTCCTTTATGGATGTTTAATCTTCTTGTCAATACTGCAAAACTTTGCTACTTTATATGTTATTTCTATGAGAGACTTTGGTCAGTTTCTTTTAAGTGTCAGTGCTCACCCATGAGTTTTATTCAAAAAAGTATGCTCTGAAACTACATAGGCAGTTGCCCCGCCCCCTCCCCCCAAAATAACAGGATGTATCAGCCTTAACCAGTCCATCTACAGACACAAACCAACAAATTAGTAAAGAATGTAATAAAGCTTGTAAGAGGAAAAAGTTAATTTTATTAGACCAGTTAATGAGGATGAAAAAAAAAAAAATAGTTTAGCAAATGAAAATTTCAGAGCCAAGAGTCCCTTTGTTTGAGGCTTTCTCTTCCCAGTGCTTTAAACAAAACTTACTCTACAGCTTTGTAAACAAAAAAAGAGTAGCCAAACTCTCCTATTCCCAACACTGCATAAAAAAAATAATCTGGACAGGTGCAAGACACAGAATCTACTATATCACTTAATCGTTTTGTAAAAATATATTCAGCCTTTGTAAGAGACCTAATTTCAGACGTCATATAATTTGTCCTAAAGTATCACTTGGTTGATATTCTTTGATCCCTTTCCTCTTGTTTTCCCACTGATCACTGGCAAATACCATACTTCTGTAAAGCTAAAACAAAAACTACACTGCACAAAATTATTTTGTTTCAATAAAACTCCTGGACAATGTGGTGCAGAAATGTGGAAAACTGGTGCAGATGTGGGAACAGTTTAAACTGGTGTCCATCTATCTCAGCAACTGGACTATCACACTACCTGACCAACAAACATCAAATGAATACTTGCAAGATTCAGTGAGTTACTTGATTCCTCGTTTCCTCATCTCTGAATGATTCTAAGAGTCTTCTTCGGGTCCCAAATTACTAAGAACATGGACACAAGAATTAGTTTCTTTCCTAATCAGAACATTTTCTTCTACTAACAAATAAAATTCACATAGCAAAATAACAAGAAAATACCATCAGGATTGAACCTAAAAATACTTCACCAAATTGCCAAAAGTTTAGAGCAAAATAGCCCTTATCTGCAATTAGGAGGTCCCCCTAGAAGGAAGAGAGAAGGGGAAAAACAGATAAAGGGTATGATACAAATACTGGAAGTGGTTAAACTCAGGATCCAGCTAAGCTGGATCCTTTCATCCCTGCAAAGTCATAAGCAAAGAGCTTCCCAGTGCTCTACTGTAGGGGATGTATAACGCACAGTGTCAGAGTTAAGTCCCTGTGGTGGACAGTGAAGAGTGGTGAAGCACAGTATATGGATTTCAGAAGAGCTTTGCAGGAATTGGGCAGGGTCTGACTGCACTTATTAACTCTGTCTCAGCATCTGCCATGCTGAAGCAGGCTGATTCCATGTAGAACCTTTGATATTTATTATCCTGATCATCAACTGCACAAAAACAGACAAACTCTTTCTGAATGAGGCTTAGAAGAAGATAGCTATCTAAACATCAGTTGGAGTGCAGCCTAATGAACTTGACTCCAACCAGTTTCAAAATCCTTCCATCTCAGCAAATCTCCCCATGTACAATTCAGATAAACTACAACAGATGACTAAAAGTTGACTGGATATACATTTCCCAAATAAGAGGCAAACACAAGTAAAAGAATCAATGCGGCATTACTAGAACTGGCAGTTATGTCACACTTTTGCTGCTACTTTTGGTCTTTTTTGATCAGAGCACCCTGTTCTATACTAAGCTTCTCTTAAATGGCTGGCATTTTCAGAAAGAAAAATGTGAACAAAAATAAAGCAAGGACCATACACACAGACCAAGGCCATTGGAACACCTAAAATATATGACTCACAGACTTCTTCCAAAGTAAACATGAAATTCATTTATTGAACTCCCTCAACTTCTTCCATCCACTTACTCCTACAAATGGATCAATCTGATTCTTCATTGGAAGTGGAGGAAATCTTGATAACTAGTTAGAGGGGGAAAGGAAAAAAAAACAAAACCTTCCCTAATTTCTAAGTGTCTCTTCAAAGAATCTTGAGATACTACTGTGATGAAAGCTAAAGTTGACGTTGCTTCAATTAAAAAGAGCACATTATACTCATCTGCTCATAGAAGATGCAACCTCCTTGAAGTCCACATACCGGATGCAAAGATAGTCATTCTTCTGGTCTTGAGGTAATATTTGATTCAAGTCTGAATGCCCTCCTCGTATCATCTCTTGCTTGATCCCAGGAAGCTGGCAGAGAGAAGGAAGCACAACCTTTTGAGCCAGCAAGCAGGCGAAGGGACCACAAAGGAGTGATGAAGAACCAAATCTGCTTTTTGTTTCCATTGTTGAAAGTCGAAGACTATGAAAGAATGCACTAAGTTCCTCCACGGTGCTGAAACAAACTGTAGTAAATTCCTGAGCATTAGGAACCTCCTAAACATGTCTTGTTGCGGCTCAAAGGGAGACCCATTAAGAGACTCACAACAATTATCAAGTTTAAAAAAAAAAAAGAAAAATAAAAAGATGGGGCTAAGGCCTTGTTTTGAGGTTGAACAGCAAGTGTCCTTAGAAGTCTCAACTGCTCTGTATAAAACATGATAGAAGATCTATAATCCTATTCTTTAGCACAATTACCAACCAAGAGCTAGGATGCAAAATTGCACTCAGACTGCAGTAGAAAAAGTTAAAACTTGTGACTAGAAGGCTCCAAGTCTGCACCATACAAAATGTAAAGATTTATTGTACTAAATATATTAGTGAGAACACGAGAGCGCAGACTAAATAGATAGAATCAGTTATCCATAATAATTATTTGTAAAAGTCTCCTGGCAAACCAGATCTTAATAAACTGCACCTTTTACACTATCTCAAAATACATACAAAACACTCAGATGAAATTTAATGTATCTAAATATTATGCCTGCCAGGTCCAATATGCAGCCATTGTGATGGCACTGCTGTGTTGAAACCTTGCTATCTTTTTTTCCTGAATTCTGTCCACCTCTTGGAGAGCAATATTCTTAACAGTCATAAGCATCTCTCTTTTTCTTAGATAATAATCAAATCTACTCTGATGTATTTGAAAGACACTTGACAGTTAGGTCCTGAATAACGTTAATTAAAACACCATTTTCTACTTTAAAAAAATCATGGCAGATCTTCCACAATATGCTTTTGCCTCCTGCATCTCACCACTCACACGAGCTATCACCTAGGGGGACCGGTACTACTTTAAACAGCACGTGTCCAGACTGGAGCATATTACTGGACAATGTTAAGCTAATAAAAGTAAATGGAAACACTCAAGTTGTATGAAACTATAGAAACAGAAGTCCTGTAGATAAAAAGAGAAATAAAAATTCCCTAGCATCATCACAAGAACTGCAGAAGAGACTCCTATAAAAAGCAGTCCTATTTCTAGGAATGAGTATCAGTCCACTGACCTCTGTGTCTATTTTGGGGAACAGCAGAAGAGATGTAACTTTATTTATTGGAGAGGATTCTTCCCATTAATTACACAAAGGCAGAATTTCTTGCATTAGTTTTGAGGGGAACTGTAGAATAAGAAGAAATTAAAAAGCAATGGAAGACAGGCTGTTCTAAAAATAAATAAAACACAGAAGTACAGATACACACCTCCCCCCAGACTGCTTTCCTGCAGCAAAATCCTCTGCATTGTGAAGACAACAGTGTCAGGTATCACCAACATTCTTCTACCACCAAAAAAACTTCCGAGAAGGCCTTCTGTACCTTCCCACTCGCTCTCTTACAAACGGCAGCTGGTGTAACAAAAGATAGTAGGCATTCGGCTGCTACCTCCCAAAAGAGAAAGGTTTGGGATACGCATGGGCTTTTTGTTTCCCAGGATATGCTCCAGGCAGAAAGGTTCAATGAAAACTGACAGTAATCTCAGAAACAACTTTCAGAAATTCAGTCTGAAAGCACTGGTGCAGAAAGTGAAGCTATACACTGTGAAATTCATCTCAGTATGCTGAAAAAACCTCAAACTGCTACCTACCATGTTTGAGACTTCGCAGAGGTCAAAAGAGGTTCTAAAAGAACCTCACTGCTTCTCTGCCAAACTGGGATAGAGTAACTCATCCATGGGCATCAGTCCTGTATCTAGCACTGTCCAATACTTAAGTAACTCAGACTATACAACAAAGAAAACTGTTATTAATTCTGCAACTTATACAAAGCTTGAAAAAAGTGTAGCACAGTAGAGGTCAGGATCAGAATTCAAAATCATTTGGACGAATTGGGGTTGTGGTTTAGCCCGAGTCACCACACCGTTTCTTGCTCACCTTCCCCCTCCCCAGTGGGATGGGGGAGAGAAATTGGGAAGAAAGGAAAACTCATGGATTGAGATGAAGACAGTTTACTAGTATAGTGAAGGAAAACTACAATAATAACAGAATATAAGGATATTAATAGACACAAAATGAACAACGCACGATTCCTCATCACCCGATGTCCCAATGACCGATACAGCCCATCCCGAGCAGCGTTCATGGAAACAAAACCGAGCGGCAAGCAAAGGAGTGAAAGAGAGCCCGCAAGGTAGAGGAAACAATTCCAGCAAGCAAGCAAAAGAGACAAGATGGAAAAAACCTGAAAAACGGATGTGCCCCTCCATGGGCAACCCCCACCTATATACTGAGCATGACGTTTATGGCATGGAATACTCTCTTTGGCCAGTTTGGGTCAACCATTCTGTCTTTATTTCTCCCAGCTTCCTGCATCTGCACATTAGTGAAACTTGGGAAGCCAGACAATGTCCTTAGTCACATTAACAACTCATATCACCACCAGTGTGTTTATCAACATTCTTCACATCCAAAATCCAAAACACATCAGCTACTGAGAGGAAAATTAACTCTACCCCTGCCGAAGCCAGGACAATTGGAAAATCACTTGGAAGTAAATAAGAAATACTTAATCAAAAAGATGTACAAAGTCATATAGCTAGTGGGCGTAATCGACTGCAGAAACAGATCAGAATTAACCGGGTGCATTGCAGTTCTGCAGAAACCCAGTATGTTAGATCACAAACTGCAGACAGTATCAGTGTTATAAACATCAGCAAACTTAATAATGGGATGTAAAACAAGAGGCAAAATATCTAAGGCACATAGAAGTTATCTAGCTTGTTTGGGTACTACAAGACAAGAGAAAGTTAGATCAATTGGACTGCAAAGTAAAAAGAGTTGGAAGATACAATTCCAATATCAGAGAGCTGGAAGATAAAATTTATCAGGGTAGTTGGTTTTACGCAGTCTACGGACTAAGGGAAGACACATACATAGTTGCCAAGTATGTAAAAAGTTGTTACTAACTCTAAGGAAAAATGTATTCTACGTATTTACTCTGGAAAGGGTAAGTATTGAACTGAAGAGTTCAGGAACAAAGATTTACGTTATATGCCAGAAAAATAACATGAAAAAAATCCCTAACAATAGTTTTGAGCAAGCACAGACATAGATGTATGAGACCTGTCATCAGACAACAGCTCCCAAACCTTTTTAGCCAGAGGACCACTGCCAATCAGATCTCAAATCTTGCTGATAACTACTGAAACTGAAAAAGCAAATTAGTATATCTTGCTAGCAATACCACTGAACACTTGGTTAGAAAAACATCTGTGAGGAATGGTTTCGGTAGACATTGATCCTGTCTGGCACAAGGGCGTACACTATACAAGCATTTCTCTATCTTTTAAATTTAAAGACCACCTGGCATATTAAAAAGGAACCCATGAATCACTGTATTTCCTCCTGTTCTTCAGGGGAGATGGGGCAAAAAAGAAATAACTGCTGCTTATCACTTCTTAAAACTGCAGAAATAGATTTTTAAAAAAATAATCTGAAACATATTGAAATACTGACAGACCAATGAACACTACTCATATCCAAAGCATCACTGTTTGGACATTTTAGAGGTACTTCAGTCTTATACTTTCAATATGTTAAGATAATAAACATGAAAAATAATTGCATAAATGAGTGGTCTTTGCCTATCACAGACATTTTTCTGGTGAGATCTATTCTCAAGAGTTATTTCTGTTAAAAAAATAAAAAAGATGCATTGGCACTTAGCCTGAAGGATCCAACAGGAGGACCATTTTAATTATGTCTTCTTTTAGAAAAAGTTTTTATTAACAATCTGCTAAGAATAAAAATTCCCCGTTTGTCACTGGCACTATGTCAAATTTGCTTAGTTCTCAAATAGGCATATTCATAGGTCATGTGTATACCTGAGAATCAAGCAACACTCTTCTAGCCTACAGATCACTCCCCTAAATGATCAGTGCAACAGCTACCGGACTTGGTGATTTAAGCTCTGAGTGTAGTAAGAGGAAGCACTGGATACTTCATGCCTCAAAAAAAATCACATTAAAATAATTTGTAATTGAAAGTTAGGAAATAATCCCTTTGATTATTTCCACTTCATTAATTAAAACCATTCACTCTTATCCCTACTTGACAAACTTACTGACTTCTCAGTCTTCAAGTCATTCAGATGTGAACGTATGGGAATAAGAAGGCAAGCACTATCATGGGAGCATGTCACCAGAAACATTTTAAGGAAAGCAGCTAGGGTAGTAGCTCAGCAGCATCCTATACTTAAGGTAGCACTGCATGTCATCTAACATGCATGTGGGGAAGAAGGGGAGATCAACACCTTAAGATGACCTAGACACAGCTAGGCAGAGATTTACACCAGCTTATTTAGTTAAACAGAATGTACAATTAGATTTGTTACTATCTGGACTGAATTCATAAAAGCATCCTGAGCCAAGGCTCCAAACCTAGTAAGAAACAGACTTTGTACATGGATGAGAAATTCTAGCATCTCCTTGACAATATGGCACACAGTCACTGGGACACAAATACTAAACACCTCTACATTAGCTGTGCAGAGAGGGAGGGAAGATGGACAGTCTCTTATTCTAGGAGAAAATACATAGTGTATACATAGAAAATTATGTAAAATAAAACACCTAAACCTATATTAAATGTATCTGAAGCAACTAGAATTCTCAGCTTATATAGATGCTCCTGTAAGGTAACTGACTGAATTCTTTTCCTTGTTGAACACTTTTTTTTTTCTGAAAGAGAATAAACAAAACTCTTAGAATGATTGGGGCAGAAAACAGTATGTTGTAAACGCCAACCTGAAAACTTACTTGTTTCCCGTCTCTCTGCATTCCCTGAAAAGATTCCAACTCCAAACCTATACAGTGTTAATCTTTATGTGGATAAGCTATCGCTGACTTTGATGACCCAAAAACGTCATATTAGTCAACACGCTTGCTCAGCACTCTTTTTCTACTTAACCTACGGTGATCCAAGTTTACACTAGACAGAAATACGGTGTGTCTCCATTGAAATAAGAGCAGCGGCACCTGCTTGTATTTCTTTATATCTAGAATAATCTTAGCAAAAACAGAAGAAGTCTGACAAAAAGTGTCACCAAAATACTGCCATGTAAGGACTAAGCACTACTTGAAATTAAAAAACCAGTATTAACAGAATTATTGAAATTCCTGAAAACTGAAACCAGCAACAGTTCCAATCAACTCTTCCTACAGTTTATTTTAAGCTTAAACTTTAATTTTTGCACTTCTTACTTTCCCCAATAATACTTCAACTCTCAGTGCAAGAAGGCACTTAGGTTTTTTATTGACAAAAAGTACCAATCTTACACAACAGAGAAGACAGACTTACAAATGAAAGGGCCTCCATACCAAATAAACAGGCGTAATGAAAAACAAGGAAGTTTCCTTTTTCCTCCTTACATCAAATAAACAGTACATTCAGTTCCATAATCTGAGCTGGGCTGCCTTCCCTCCTCCTCTCTCTACAGGCTTAGGTGAAAAGCTTTTGAGACATTATTTCCCAAGTACATGAGTTTCATGTTGGAATTGAGCCAATTAAAACAGGAAGCCATTTGTAATATTTCTTTAGGTATGCCATAAATTCCAACCTCAGCTGTAACTGACTTACCTTTTCCACAATCTGAAAGTACTAGGCTTTTTAATGAAGAGAGGCAAGAAAATGAAAACTAGCCAAGGGACTTGTATCTGGAAAGGTGGCATGTGACCCACAAAAAAAGAGTGACATATGTAATGAAAAAAAATGAAATTGCTGCAAAAAATAAAGCAAAATTGAAACTTACTAAAAGTTCCCCACAGTTTAAAAAAAGAAAAAAAGAAAAAAGGACACTGGGAAAGACAAGAGTAATTCCCAAAAAAGAATATGAAACAGATGTCTCTGTTTGAGAAGGTCTAAATCAATATTCTGCTCCTCCATCTCACTCCTCTTCCAACAATTTTTAAGAAAAAGTATTTATTTATGTGCTTGCAAAGTAATCTAGACATAAAGTGGCTATGCTAAAAAACCCCACTTCCTCTTACCCGCAGCACAAAAAGAACAGTGATGACGGTACGGTGCTGTTCTACCCACAAAACAGTTTAATTCCTTCCTAAACAATGTCTTTTGAAAGGGGATATAAATTCAAAAGGATATCAGATTTCATCTTACAGGTTTTTTTAATCTATGCACAACCAATAGATAATTTTTAATTTGAAGATAATAAAACATTAGAATTTAGATAATATATCTATTTTATTCCAGCAAGACAAAGCATGGATTGGGACAAATTTCAAACTTTATAGAGAATAATAATTCAATATTTTATAAACTGTATGCCTATTTCTATTCACTAGTTTTGAAACAACTTAATAATATTCTTTTTTTTAAACTTCACATAAAAACTGAGCTAAATCTAAAAATTCGTAGAAGAACAATAACTTTTGCCCAGTTTTTTTCTTTTTAACCTGACATGTACATCTTGTTTCAGTTGTTCTGAGCAAAGTGGAAAACACAAGGAGCTCACTAGCTCAGTCTTTTTTAAAAAAAAAAAACAAAACCAACAACAAAAAAAAACCAAACCAAAAACCGACAGGTCTCCAAGAACTGCAGAAACTTCTTTTGACAAGAGGAGAGAGAATGTCAATACTAGCAGAAAACCCCATTAAATTATCTGTACCAAGGGGACATTAACGAAGAGATTAATTGGAAGAAGATGGGAAAGAGGAGAAGTCAGTGAAAGAAATCCATAATGAATTTACTATACAATCAATGAGAAAACTGTGTTATTTGAAGTATTTGGAATTGACTTCACTGTCTGTAGATATTTTCTAGATTTTTTCCTACTTACCTAGACCTTTTTGTCCAGGGTTTTTCGCAAAGTTAAAAGTAAACTGATAAAAATCTTTGAACTTTGTTGGATCCTTTAGCTCTTGTTCCAGTCTTGGCAATAAAGTTTTTAGTTTTTCTGTCGTGTCACACCTATTCAAAAGAGGTTACATTATTTATAGATATTTAATTTTTTTTTTACCTTTTTTTCTTCTCTTTTTTATTTTTTAAGGTTTTGTTTCAGTGCAAAATAAAACAGTATTTAAGATTAAAACAGAGCATCTTTCTGGATAGCATTTTAAAAAATATACACAGTCATATGCCTTTACTAAATGATTTTAAGTAGAACATTATATATAGGCATCCATTAAGTAGAGAACCCAAACAGGATTCAGTGGTTTAGCTTTTTTTCTCAGCCTCCTCTTGAGTTTATAACACAAACAGTAGATGTTACTCTGTTCCTAAAGAACATATAAACGCCACTGAAACCTGCTATCGTTTCCCCTTTTGTAGCTGTTGTAACACAAGGGTGTAGCTTTTTGCTTTTGTCTAGATAAGTATTACTTATTCCCTGCCCTACCTAAATGAAGAGCTGCATACCACGTTTACAGTTAACCTTAACATTAGAGGACTTTCCAACACAGGGACTATTATTTGCAGTCATCCTCTCCCCACCACAGAATACCTGTGGATAAAATCTGGGGAAAAATGAGCCTTTGACAATAGCTTGAAGGCTGACAAACGATTTAACAGGCTGGCACAGGTAAGCTAAGACAGAATCAAGTTACTGAGATTCTAACAGAAATACATCCCTTAATAACACAAGACCAAAGCATTTCAGTGAAAGCACCTGAGCTGACAAGATGCAATTTCAAAAGAAAAAGGGTTTTCCTCACACTGAAGAATCAAATGACTATTCAAGGTTGTCCTGGTTTCAGCTGGGATGGAGCTAATTTTCCTCTCAGTAACCAACATGTTTTGGATTTGGTATGTGAAGAATGCTGACAAACACACCGATGTTGTGAATTGTTGCTAAAGAGACCAAGGACACTGTCCGGCTTCCCAGGTTTCATTAACACGCAGGTGCAGGAAGCTGGGAGGGTTATAGCCAGAACAATTGACCCAAACTGGCCAGAGAGAGTATTCCATGCATAAACATCATACACAAGTGGGGGTTGGCCAAGGGGGCATCTCTCTCTCCCCCCTCCTTTGCTTGCTGCTCCGTTTCGTTTCTGTGATTGCTGCTTGGGACAAACTGTTGGTCATTGGGGTGTCAGGTGGTGAGAAACTGTGCATCGTTCATTTTGTATGTTTTGGTGTCCCTAAATTTTGTTATTACTGTAATTTTCCTTCCCTATTCTACTGGATTGTCTTCATCACAGTCCACAAGTTTTCCTTTCTTCCTGGTTCTTGTCCCCATCCTGCCAGGGCGCAGAGGGAGAGTAAGCAACTGCCTGGTGACTAGGGCTAAACTATACCAAAAATTTGTATTTATTCTAAAGATTCAAGAATAATTTTATTAAAGTATGAGTAACTACAGCAAAATCCATAAAATGCAGATAACACAAGCCTCATGGCCCATGCGAACCTCATGAAGTTCAACAAGGCCAAGTGCAAGGTCCTGCACATGGGTGGGGGCAATCCCAGGCATAAATACAGGCTGGGTGGAGAACGGATCGAGAGCAGCCCTGAGAAGCCCTGAGCCCTGTTGGCTGATAAGAATCTCAATACAAAACGGCAATGTGCGCTTGCAGCCCAGAAAGCCAACCGCATCCTGGGCTGCATCAAAAGGAGCGTGGCCAGCAGGTCGAGGGAGGTGATTCTGCCCCTCTACTCTGCTCTCGTGAGACCCCACCTGGAGTACTGCATCCAGCTCTGGAGCCCCCAACACAAGGAGGACATGGACCAGTTGGAGAGGGTCCAGAGGAGGGCCACAAAGATGATAAGAAGGCTGGAACACCTCTCCTCTGAGGACAGGCTGAGAGAGTTGGGGCTGTTCAGCCTGGAGAAGAGGAGGCTCTGGGGAGACCTTATAGTGGCCTTCCAGTACCTAAATGGGGCTTATGAGAAGTATGAGACAAACTTTTTAGCAGGGCCTGCTGTAACAGGACGAGGCGTAATGGTTTTAAAATAGAAGGAGGTAGATTCAGACTGGACACAAGGAAGACCTTTTTTTTCCCCCCACAATGAGGGTGGTGGCACACTGGCACAGGTTGCCCAGAGAAGTGGCAGATGCCCCATCCCTGGAAACATTCAAGGCCAGGTTGGATGGGGCTCTGAGCAACCTGATCTAATTGAAGATGTCCCTGTTCCTTGCAGGGGGGGTTGGACTAGATGACCTTTGAAGGTCCTTTCCAACCCTAACGATTCTATGATTCTATAACAGCATGAGCGTTTGATTGCAGCCCCTGGATAGAAAATAATAGTTATTCTTACAGTCTCTACCCAAAGGGACGAAATAAAGCAGTGGACTTCAGATGATATTAAAAGTTATTCCATCAAAATTTCTGAATATCTTTACCAAAAAAGGAAAGTTTAGAAAGAAGTCAATAACTGATGAGGTCAGTAACAGACTGCTAGGACCTCTGCTCAAGAAACAAGCACCACATTTGCTAGAAGTTGGTCTATTTTAGAAAGGTATTGATAAGGCACCATTCTAAGATCAGATGAAATTACTTAGCTACAAAAAGTATGCACAAGTAATAAACTGTAATTCTCCACCTAACTAATGTAATCTGTTTTTTAAAAAATAAATCATTCTGACACCTCTCTATATTAGAAATACTGCATCTCTTCCAAGGAAAACTTATATACAAAATATTATTTTACAGTGAGAAATGCCTGACTTTATTACTAAACAGAGACAATGTGGTTTACCCTCAAAGTCTGTTATCCACAATAGCTTCATAATCCAGGAAGGAAAAAAAAAATTGATCAGTTACATCACAGTCAGACTAAGTAACCTTTTCTACTACCAATATCCTCATTTTTGTCTCAATTTCTTACAGATATTTTGTACAAATGAAGTATTTAGTACACAAGGCAATAAGAGAAAACTATAATTTGTAAAACGGGTAAAAAGAAAAAAGTTGCATTTGCTGGTGATAAGGTGAAGGGAAAGAACTGAAGGTTCTTTTATGCTTTCCTATTTCTTTCTTTTCTGCTTCAACACTGACTGACCTTTTTTTTCCTTCACACATCTCCAGTGACTTTCAGGTCTTAACAGCACATAGTCCAACTCAAAACCTTAACACAACCATGCATATATTTATATGAATTACATTAAAAGATCAGCATATCCATCTTCCTTGGTGTACAGGTAGGAATTATTCTTCTTCACCCTTACTGCTGTCATTGCTAAGGCTTTGCAGTAAAGTATCAATTTGAGGAAGATGGGACACTACAGGCATTCAGCAACCTGCCTGGGTTGGCACCAGCCTTATCAGCTTTTTGAAGCTTCACACTTAATCCAACTAAAAATGTTTTAAACAGAAACAAAGCTCTGCCCTTACATTATGAACTATGCAGAAATGCATACTTACCCCAACTCTGCCATGCCATCAATAAATTCCTTTTTACTGAATTCACATTGAGTAGCTGCCTTGAACTTCCATGCTACAACCAAAACACTTATACTGGCAGGGTCCAGGCTTAAATCATCACAGAACTGTTGAATCCCATCAATGCCAATTTTATTTTCATCTTGTGGGTCTGCAGTTCAAAATACAAAGAGGAGAACTGTAATTATTTACCAAAAAAAATTTCAAATAATTATCTGCATAGCTTTGATATGCTGCATAACACAGGTCTTCACTTTTTCATAAGCTTCAAAAATGTCTGCACTTGAAATCTAGTTACTTTTAGAAGTATCTTGAGGAATATCTGTAAATAGATTAAGTATTCTGCAAACTTCCCTAGAAACTAGTTTGCAAAATTCATCAGCTAACATCAATTAAATAGTTTTGTCTTCTCTCCTCAATGCTCTATAAAAGATTTGAATTAACTGAGGAGATGCCTGACATGTAAAAACAGTAAGGCTGATAAATACATCAAAATGTACAACATATTTATTGGTTAGCATGTATTAAACTTCAGAAGAAAAACAAAACCCAACAAAAACAAAACAAAACAAAAGATTCAACAAAAACACACCTACCAAGTGAGCCCACAGATTTACTCCTGATAAGGATGTATGATAATCCATTATAACTGTCTAAAGACCCCAATTAACTTAAACATTTTCAGGTTTTAATTAAAAGTCAGGGAAATCACAAAAACATTGCTCAAACAATGTCTTAACATAACAGGGTCTTAAGCTAAACACTATAACTTAAGAAATACTATGTTTCAGTAGTACTAAGTTTACTACTTTTTTGGATGTCATAACCATACTTTGTAACTCCCTATGTCAGGGTAGCTGTCACTGTAACAATTCAACAAAGACTTATGTCCATTAAACAAAGAATTACATCCACGGTATAATTCAGGGACCTTTGAGCAGGAACAACAAGTAAACATATCTATTCTACTATACGCCAGATCTAGATTTCAGACACGTAAAATGCATTTGGGGAGCAATATATTTGGGGAGTAATTGAAGAACCAAAGGCAAAAAGTGCACTAGTGTTGAAATCAGTGGAAAAATTCTGATGGATTCCAACATGGACTGTTTCATCCTTATCACGCTTCATGTCATTCAGGTAACCAGGAACAAAAAATGAAATTGTTGTTTTGATAGAGTTGCTGGATAAATAGATAAGAAAACTAACACAAAGAGAGCACAGAAAATGAAAGAGCTATCATCTCAGATTTCAAATACAGTGCATTGCATGTAGTATTCCATAGGCCCTGTAGGACAAAGGAATTCCTGCTTGTTGCGAGGCAAATGACTCAGGTTTAAGCTACATACGAAAAAAGGTGTTCCATCAAACATTTTATTGTTTTTTCTCAAATCTTGTGAAGGTTTTCTTCAAGTTTACAACTTTACTTCAGTGTTAAAGTGCTAGAAGTGCAAAGGTGTGCTGCTAACCAAAAGACAGATATAAAACTGACTGCCAAGTGGTGCAGTTCGCAAAATCATGAATAATAAATAACACTTGTGATTTTTTTTTAAATTTTAGATATTCTTAGTAGCATTAAAAAATTTGTATATATTTTTGACCCAGCAACCCCTTAGACTGACATGCAAGGAGCAAGCAAAAAATTTAGATATGTATATATGTGTTCTATATACATTTATACATTTATAAAACAAATTTAAAAAACCAAACTTATTCTCTAGTTAAGATGTTTTGTCAGAAAGGAAATGCTATAGTGTCGTTGATTCTTTGTCCCTACACAATTCATTATCACATAATAATGAAATACTGAAGAATGTCTATACTTAAAATACGACACATTATGTAAAAAGTAACAGAAAAGGTGGAAACAATATCCTAAGAACAGGATAAAGCGTATACAAAGCATGCCATATACTGCAATTAGAAAAGTACATAAAATCATAGGTGAGTAATTGCTAAGAGCTAATTTTTTAAAACACAAGAAGTATGAATCTCAGCAAGGGCTGGTAACAATTCCAGTCCGCTCTGCTCTAACATGTAATGAACAACGCATGCATTCATGTCAGATGGCCACATGTCAGAAAGCACTGTTACCTGCGTCATGTACATTCTTATATTTACGTGACTATCTTTTCCTTTTATTTTTTATGTTCTTTTTAACAATGCTGTAAAATAAAAATAAATTGAAAAGAAACAACTCTGCCTTTAATCCACTTCCTTGTGGTCTTGCCCTCAAGCCTCTCTGAAAAGGCACATCACTTTTGCTGTAGCATACCAGCACAAAGAATAAATTAAGGATAGAATTTCCATTACTAGTTTTTGAGTTTTCTTATTAGACTGCATCGTCAGACTCCTAGCTGTAATGTTATCTGAATTTTTTTTTATTTTAATGTCCAGAAATACTACTATCTTCGAAGAAACTTAACTCCTTCAAATATAAGAATCATATGTATTATTTTGCCACACAAAGTGCACTGTCCATATGTTTAACAGCAGCCACTGGCAATTAATCAAGTAAGTTGCATAATAAGCTTTATTCTCCTTTCCACTATATGTAGCCGACACTATTTCCTCACGATAGGTTTAATTTCCTATTGTGAATTCACTTTAAACTCTACAGGAATAGCTACACAAGTTGTGTCCTGAACATTAAGAGCATTTAAAACCTTTTTCATTCTTATCTCACTCCTGCAAACACAGAGTGAGAAACAAAAGCCAGCAATCTTTCCTTAGAAGCCCTTAAGAATGGCAAAGTGAAAAGCTGAAACACCAGTCAAACAAAGTAATTAGAAAAAAAACAAAACTCACAACACAAAAAAAAAGCCTTACCTTTGTATCGATTATACAATTGTTCTAATTTCTTCCTGTCTACTGAATTTTTCATGGATTCTTTGTAGTACAAGTCTGGATTCTGGAAGTAGTTGTCTGTTGCCACTTCTAGTTTCCATTCATTCTGCATTAAGCAGTATATAGCAGTCCTTTCACCAGCCTGGGTAAATGCCATAAACTGGCGGACCTTGTCCTTCTGAGACGATTTAAGTTTATGCTTTGGGATGCAAAAGAAGCAGGAAAGCCAATGAAGCTAATCCAGAAGTTTGTTTCAGCATCCTACTACTAACGCCTATCTTTAAATGGTTTTAGTTTTCTTGCTGATGACAACTTTCACTTCAGAATTACAGGAAGACAAGCCTTGTTGTTCTGCAGTTAAAAAGACAGCATTTTCTTCTGACAATTGAAATGACAGCATCTATATATACATTTTTAGCAGCACACATTCTGGCAGTAATAAATTTGTATTTCTGCTTTATTGCTCACATGTGCACAAGTTTTTTTTTCTTTTCTGCAACAGCAGTAAACACAAGTTTCATCATATAACAACATGGTTATTTTCTGAAAATACGCCTAGTGGTTATACAAACAAGAAATTGCAAAGGCACAACTTATAGATTCTCAGGTTCTGTATAAGCCCTTCATACACAGAGAAAAACTGCTCAATAGTTTTCCTAATATTTTCCTAGCAACAACGAACACTGAAAAATTTATTAATGTTAAGTGATCAGCTGAAAAAGGCAAAGTATTTCTCACATTTTACGTTAGAAACCATTGCCAAGAAAAGACACAAGACAAAATAAAATAGATAAAGCAAACATGTCAGAGTTCTGCTGAATGTTACAATTAGACCATAAAGTTACTGTAAATGTGATCTGAAACTTCAATTAACTCTGAAAAAAGATGTTTATTAATATGTTAAAAGACAAAACTGCCTACTATGGTGGTACACAGGAACCAGTAAGATGTTTCTCTTAATGGCAACTAATTGCAGCAACCATATCTATACAATCTCCCTAAAATTCTGGAAAACCCAAGAGGTGGGAACATGGATTTTATAAGGAGCAAATTTGCTATTAACATAGCTCAACAGTATTCTTTACATGAAGTTGGAAGAAGCAGGAGATAGGTTAAATCAAACTCTTTTTTATTATATTCTGATGCTTTCCAATTTTGTTAAACAATACTTAACACATGTTTGGGGACAACAATTAAGCTGGGAAATTTGTCTAAGTCCCTTACTAGCGCTTAAATCTTTAGGCATAACAGAAAATTTACTGGTCTCTTAGAACACCAGTGGAAAAAGTGAATCCTGATTCAGTAAGCAGTAAACATAGGACCATCTTTCAGTTTACTTGCTATCTCTTGTACACACATGGATGGTGACATCTTAACTACAGATGGTCCTGAGACAAGAAACACATCATGTAAACAAGATAAGGACTTTGGTCTTTCCTACAAGATTTTTCAATTTTATACACAAGGAGAAACAGGTCAAGTTTCTTTTTATACAAGAAGAAACATGTAAAGTGGGAAGAGAGCTGCAAAAATAACGACAATGTATTTTGTTAGGAAAATACTCAACAATCCTTTGACTGCAAGCTCTGAGTGACATCCTCCACCAATTTTCACTAAGGTCTAACTACAAGAGTCTCTGTGCACTAAGACCTTCCTCAGTTGCACAAACTTATTTTGAGCAACCAACTTAGTGATGATCCCATGCCCTCTTACAAGTTTGCTTACACCAGGCATTTAGGGATATTTTCCGGGTTCAAAATGAAACACTGAGTTATCTGAAGAAACTGGAGATAAGAAACACATTCGACTATCCAATCTACTACTCTGCCAAGCAGTATAGTTTCTACTGCTCATTTGTGTTTAATCACAGAATCACAGAATGGCTTGGATTGGAAAAGACCTTAAAGATCATCGAGTTCCAACCCCCCTGCCATGAGCAGGGACACCTTCCACTAAACCAGGTTGCTCAAACCTGGCCTTGGACACTTCCAGGGGCTGGAACATCCCCAACTTCTCTGGGCAACCCGTTCCAGCGCCTCACCTCCCTCCCAGCGAAAAACTAACGCCCTGCGCAGCAGACAGCGGTACATTTACACTCTGGCAGGGCAGGGGGGAAAGCCGTGTTTCCAGCATGACCTCTCACTAACGGAACCCAAACGAGGAGGTCTACGTACTTCGCACCAAAAAGTCCCCGCTTTCGAAGCCTTCCCGCCGCCGCCGCATCTGTCGCGGCCCGGTGCGGGGGAAGGCCAGCGGCCAGGGACCCGCCCGGCGTCGGGAGCGAGGGACACGGGGCTCCGGCAACCTGCCCCGGCGAGCCCGAAGCCCAAAAAAGGGAAAGGTACGCGCCGCGCCGGCTGCCGGCGCTCGAAATACCCGCGGCGCCGACCGCCCCGCCCGGCCCCCTCCCTCTCTACACCCCCCCCCCCCCCCCCAACTCCGGTGACCTTCCCCGCGCCCGGCCCCGGCGGAGGCCGCTCCGCACGGTTTGTCCCCCTCAGCCTTCGTTCCCCCCAGCCTGGTGCCGTTCCCCCCCCCTCCGATCAGAGGAGCCTGCGCTGAAGGAGAGGAGCAGCGGGAAACCGCGCCGTGCGGGGCGAGGAAGGAGGGGCGGCTCGCTAACCCGGGTTGTTGGGGGGCTGTTTAGGGGGTTTCCCCTCCCCACCCCGCCTCCCCCCATGTCTCTGCCTTCCCCCCGCCTCCGCTCTCACAACCACCTACCATTTTATCACCTGCGCTCCCACCAACTTCACCGCCCGGCGCCGCCTCACCGCGCAGGCGCGCAGCGGCCCGCCTTCCCCGCCTATCGCCGGCCGCGCGCGGGGCAACCGGGCGCAAAGGCGGAGCGAGGGGGCGAGGCTCGCGCCCGTGGCTCCTCACACGCTCCCCCCCCCCCCCCCCCCCCCCGCCCCGTACCTGCTACGTCCGCAGGGACGGTGTGGCGACTACGGCTCCCGGCGTGCAGCGCGCCGGAGAGCGGCCATAACGGGCGGGCGGGGGAGGGGGCGGTAAATGTTTGTGCGTGGGGGGGACGCCACGGTTGGGTTTCCCATAACGCGCCGCGAGGAGGCGCTCGGACTACAGATCCCGTCTGCCTCCGCGCTTAAAGGCGCCGCACCGGCGGCCGGTAACCGGCTGTGGGTGAGGGGGGCGGCAGAGGCCGTCGGCAAGGACGGAGCCTTCCGTCAGCGGCCGCCGCTGCCCCCTCAGCCCCGTGCTCGCCGCGTTGCGATCCCATCCTTCCCCCGCTCCCCTCCCAGCCGCAGGTGAGCGGGGCGCGGGGAGGCAGCAGCGCCCGAGGCTGCAGCCGCTGTCTCCGTCTCCCTTCCCTCTCGGCGGCCGGGCTTGGCCGCCGCCCTGAGGTGAGCGCTGGGCGGTTACCGGCTGCGCTGGGTTTGGCTCGACCGCCGCGGGGCCGGGAAGTTGAGTGCCGCTGCCGGGAGCGCCGGGATGGGGGGCATGGAAGGGATCCTTCCGCCGCCATGAGGGACGGGAAAGGGGCTGGCCTCCCCCGCGCTGCCTTGATCCTTTTCTCTCCCCCTTCCTTCCACCCCGGCCTTCCCCAGGGGAGAGGCACCGGCAGCCGGAGGAGAGGCGCCGCCGGAGGAGGGAGCCGCCCCCCGGCGGCCATCGCGCTCAGGTGGGTCCCGCCGGGGCAGAGCTGCCTCCCCACCACCCCCCTCCCCCGCCCCGGCTGTACTGAAAAAGGACTCCAAAGGACAGGAGTTACCGCTGATGTGATAATTGTTGATGCATGGAGAGGAGTGGTTTGGGTTTGGTTTTTTTTTCCACTCTCTTTCTTCTGAAGCGCATCATATATTTATTTATTTATTTATTAATTTTGCGTGAGGTCATTATTCCCTTAAGGGCTTGTGAGCGCTGCCCAGGTGCCACTTTTCTAAATAGTTTTTGTTACTGTTACTGAAACAAAACTGTACCGCGGCTGAACCACGGTGCTAAGCTTGCACAGCACAACAATGGGCGAATTTACTGGTATAAATCTCTGCCCGGCGTCTAGTTACGTGGTTTGACATACCTCATTAGACGTGCAGTAGAGTGGGTTTTGCTTGTTGTTTGTTTTTTTTTTTTAACTCACCTACCTGCAAAAGGCAGCTTGAATATACACTAGGTGTTGCCTCTTTTCTTGCAGGAATAGGTTGTAGTGTATGCAGCAAAATGCCTCCCCCAAAGATGTTAAACAGGAAGAGTATTAATTGAAGAAATGTTTCCTGAAATACCACTCTAGAATTTTGCCAGGTAGTAAGGACTGTTATTTTTTTCTTGATCTCTTAAAAATAATAAACCCCAGAGGTTTATAAAAGTCCTGAAATATTTGTACTTTATTATTTTGAATTTTTTTTATTTATTTTACAACAATGTCAGTATTTTCCCGTAGGATCTGGGGGAAGGAAATTTGTTCTCAGTTTTGAAATTCTGTCCTGTTTGGTCTTAAAAGCAAATACAGCAATTTCAATACAGATCTTCAAGTAGCTTCTGGGAAATGAACTTATGAATGAATTGATTTTACTTTTAGTGTTCTTATAACTCTGTTTTAAAATCATGAGGATCAATAACTAGCTTTGAAGTAAAATGCCTCAAGGCTGTGCAGCCTTTCAGGTGAAGGTCTTTGATCCAAACTACTAGTGCTCAGGAGTCCAGGAAGTTTTGCTGTTATTTCTTTATTGTAGAAATTTTTCTTTTGCAAGCATGATTTATATTGTAATCTATTTCAGTTAAGCTTTTTTTTTCATTATGCTTTGTATAGCTGAGTGTGTTAATGCTTCTGAGGCTGTATAAATAACAAATTACTGTGATACAATTTTTTAGGATAGGTTAGAAAAAATGCAAGAGATTTACTGGTAGCTCAGAATAATGAGTTCTCGTGCTAGGTTGAAGTACAGCCTATGGCATCATGGCTTAATATTTTTAATGGCTTTTCTCTCATGTGAGAAGTGCAGGTGACTACCATGTGAAATTACTTTCCATTCAGTGTTTTTAAAACAATATGATAACTAGAAAATAGTCAAGCGGCAAACATCTGTCAATGACCTTGCACTGTTTCTTGATTTTGATAACTGTTGACTGAAGGAGACCATATATATGCTGTTAAACGTCATAGTTGTAGGTTGCAGCCTTAGGTTTGTTTTCTACATTTGTTTGACCTAATGGCCCAACATTACCACGTTTGGTAACTACTTGTTACTGTCTTGCAGCATGGTACACGTACTGGAGATGCAGAAACCATGTAGCGGAAAGCTTTGAGCAGTTGTGGATTACCAGTTTCTCCCAACAGCAATATAAAGTGAAGAATGAAGGCGACTGGATTTATTTCCCTATGGACGTTGGTTGCACTGCCTTGTGGCCAGTTAACAAATCCTGCAGAACATGAAGATGTAGTAAAGCATGCAATAAAGCTGCACCGTGGGAAAGGAGCTGTTATCACTCAGAGAAAGCAGTGGGTGTTGGAGAGCTGCAGAAAACTATCTGGTCTTCTTCGCCAAAAGAATGTTGTTCTCAACAAACTGAAAAACGCTATAAGAGCGGTAGAGAAGGATGCAGGACTGTCAGACGAAGAGAAACTTTTTCAGGTGCATACCTTTGAAATCTTCCAAAAGGAGCTAAATGAAAGTGAAAACTCAGTCTTTCAAGCAATCCATGGCCTCCAGAGAGCTCTACAGGGTGATTACAAAGATGTTGTAAATATGAAAGAAAGCAGCAGACAGAGACTGGAAGCCTTGAGAGAAGCTGCAATTAAGGTTAGTTCCCCCATGTTTATTACTAGAATTTTAGTATTCGACTTCTGATTTTAATTTTATTGTGTCACAGTTTCAATCTGTTCTAATAAAAACATAGATCGACATGAAACTTGCAATGTTTTGCTCTTTAAAATGGATTTTGAATGAAGAATTTGTTCTCATTAGTAAAATTAGAAATAATTCTGGTGTAGAGTTTAAAACTTAGTAGCAGTCAATAGATCTTATTTCAAAACAAAGCTAAGCACAATCATAAGACCTATTGCAAATATTATGTTAAAGGGAAGGGAATACAAGAAGTGAGTCAGTGCACATAGCACAGTTGCACTAGATAAGACAGTGGGATTATCAGAGTGGAAATAATGCCATAAATTGGCAAAATACTAACTGGTTTTTCCACTTTAAGTGAGAATTGCTCAACTGAAATCTACAATTTAAACAGGATGACTTCTTGCCTTTTATTTCCATATTCGTATAGATGTGGTAAAATGGACATACAAAATATGAGAAGTAAATTTTTAATCTCCAGTGTAGCACTCCTAGCCTCAGAAATGCAAGTTTGAAAAACAGTGCTTCCAAGAAAGAGCCAGCTGAAATAACTTTACTAAGAAAAGCACAAAAGAGTAACAGTTGAGCACAAAGTACTTAATGGAAAACTTGAGTTTCCACGTCAGTGCAGACCTGTTAGGGTGTGCACAATCTGCCACTGTCTACTGGACTTGGCAGTGCTCAGACTGTGTACTGAAAGTCTCCCATTGAGAGAAAAATGTCGTTTATTTGATTTAGTATTTAAATTGCTCTTTTCCTTGCTATGCTCCTCTACCACTGGAGGAATATATTAAGAATTTTCTTTGTTTTCTGTCTTCTAAAAGAAGAGGCTGCCCTTGCGCAAGGGAGCAAGAGAAGGGGAAAAAAATGTAATTGGGATATAACATCTGAGCTGAGAGAATCTCTAGAGGGCATTTGTGTAAGATGTGCAGATCTTAACAGGTGAAGATGTCAAGAGATTGCGTGCAAGAAAGGTATGCAGTGAATTGGGGTAAGAAAGGCTGGTGAAAATAGAAGTTAGAATAGACTTGGGAGACTGGAGTGGTCTGTGCAGTGAGAACAAAGACTGAATTATGACAGGTTTGGACAGGGAGTAGCTTGGATCTAGGTGTGTTCCAATGGAGCGCTCGATATGACTTTGATATTGGCGCTTAATTGTAGTGCCAGCCTCTGCTGCACAGAAATGGTAGCAATTGTCATGAAAATTACTGGATTTTCCACTTTTTTTTTTTTCTTCATCCTCAGAGCTATTCAAACAGCAGGTGTGAAGCTGTCCAGAATCTTCTGTCTCATTTACCTAATTCTTGGCAACATTACTGTAAAATACTGAAGTAATCTATCCTTGAACTTGGGAATGGTGCTTCCTCATTTTTCTCATAAAAGGAGGCCTGTGTGTATAATGATGGGGTTTAGATGTGTGTCCTGTCAAAACTTTACTTCTGCAGAGGTGGATTGTGTAGGTTTTTTGTTTTCGTTTTTTTTTTTTTGTATTATCATATCAAGCTATTTACTCAAACAAGCAATCTCTTACACCCTTCCTTCTTATATCATGTGCATGATTATTTAAACAGAATATTTGTTGTCCTAAACTTACAATTGTTATATAAAGTAAAACAAAGGATAGCTGGGAAGTGCATGCCAAAAAGATGAAAATTACATGGGATACATTTCTTTTGGACTTCTTACTTCAGAAGACAAAACATTAGGTCCAATTTTGTTCCCATTTCATTTTGCTGTAATGATTAATTTGTTGGTATACTCATAAGACATCCTTTCCATTTTTTTAAACAGTGATTGAATGGAAAATACAAATGACTGTAGACTCTTCAAATGGCTGGACTCTTCATTTTATTTCTGTTGAGTTGAAGTATTGGAATTCTTTTGTGTTGGGATATGTATGCATGTCTGATGCATTTCTTGCTGGTTCTGCTGCTGGGATAAGGTATAGCAGAATCATTCATGGGGCAGGGAGGGGGGGAAAGAGGAAGGAAGGGAGTTTCTGCTTGCTTTTGCTCCAGGAACCTGTGTGGAGGTTCAGGATAAAGCAATAAAATCTTACCTACATTTTATCAGCTTCTTATTTCTTGTGTGCCTACTACCTCAACAGTCATAGAAAAAATAACTCCCAAGTAGTGCAAAGATGCATTCTTTTCTGTGCTTTTTTTCATCCCTGATTAAATAATAGAGAGAAAACAGCAACACTGTGTTCTTAACCAGCATTGCCCCAAAATCTTATTTAATCTTACTTGATTTTGCTCATGTGTTTCTCAATGTTCCAGTCTCCTGTTTAGTGTGCAATCCCTATCTGTATTACCTTGCTTAAATGATTGTTTGGTATGTACCTTGTGATCAGCTGTCTCCAATGCCAGCTTGAGTTGCAGAACAGTGTTTGTACTGTGATGCACTTCTGCTTAACGTGTGGCAGGCTGTTTGGGATAGCTTGTCCTTTTCATGGACACCATCCGCTGATTGTCCCACTCTACTGCCGTGACAGGGATCTGTGGGTGAAAACAGAGGTGCCCCTTTAATAGACTGCAGAGACCTTTGTGTTTGTTAATTAAAGGAACTTACAGCTAAACTCAGATTTTTTCAAAGCTATTCTATCTTGCTGTTTGGAGAAAGTTAGCTTCCTGCAAATTAGAGCCTTTTTTCTGCAGTTTACCTCCGACTGTTCAGCCAGTTTGTCTCAGCCGACAGAAAGGACTGAGCAGCTCCCTCCATCCAAAACCTGTTCCACTTTTGAGGGGAAAGAATCTAACCCTTATCAATTCCATCTCACGTTCCATGTTATTTCTGACTGAGGAAAGAATCTGCAGCTCATAGAGGGACTGTTATTGATATCTTTCAAGTAATGTCTGCTAGCAGAGAACAGCAGATAGGAAATGTTTTTCCTTGAGGCTGTATGAGAGCAACTGCGTCTCTTGCTTACGTGTTGCATAGGAACTAAAGCAGTTGACATTGGGCCAAAAACATTAATAGGTACATTTTTCCCAACTTCAGTTATTTTGGGAACTGGGTAATTTTCATCGTGCTGGTGTAACTATGGTAATTCTAAACACCAACAGACAGCATTTCTGTGGTTTCATCACAACCAGAAGTATTCATCTGACTGTCAGGATTTTAAAAGTGTTAAGCTACAGTTACAGGCTGTACTGAACATACTCTTGTCTTGGCATCAAGGAATTGATTAAATTATATGCATGTTCTGGTAGGTTTCAAGAGGAAAAAATGTCCTTCCACAAACTTGTGGAGGAGGGGACACTCCAGTTATTTGAACACTTGAGTTTAGGACCATTTTAAATGCCCAGATTATCGGAGATATCTATGTGGGGTAGACAAATAAAACACACAATCTAAGGGAGACTTATGTTCTATCTAATTTCTCACTGGTTGTGGCAGGGCATCTAAAATGGAGACAGAAACTTGGTTTTTTTGGTTTTTTTTTTTGTTTTTTTTTTTTCTGGGAGTACAGTTTGACCTAGGGATTGCATTGTATTTTTTTTCCCCGGTCTGTTTTTTCCCTTGGTAATAATATTGGCTCTCTTAAAAAAACAGATGTAGAGTCTCTCTTATCTAAAAGTTCAGTGTCCTGAATCTAACTGAAAGGAAGAAGCTTGCCATTGCATGTTGGCTCATTCATAGTTGTTCTCTCTCTCAACCGGTGCATCTTTAAAAGAATGTAGGCATGTAAAAAGTGAAGCATCTTTTTTTTTTTTCCTAAAAACCTCAAATTAGACTCTGTCAATACGCAAAGTATTATGTTTGGTTATTGTCTTGGTAACCATGTAGAAGGCACAGTATTAGGTCCAGTCTTGATCAGTAAATAAATCTTTTTGTTCTCTTTTTGAACCTGAAACATCCAAAGAGAAACAAAACATCATAACTTTATCAGGGAAGCTACTGAAATATTTTACATCATATCAAACCACATCAGCATTTTTTTCTTTTCTTACTTCTGAAGCATAGAAATGAACTTTAGAAGTCATTAGTGCAAGTTCCTTAAGAGGCTCAAACTGAAAAGATGGACTCTTTCTTGGGAAACATAAAGAGGAACCTCAGCTAGAGTGCCTGATGTTCATCTGTACTCTCTCCCAACTGCTCTTATTTTTTGTAGCTGTTTTCACAGGTATTGTAATTTTTGAAAACCATAAACAGACATCCTTCCATGTTTATAAAATGGCTTATGAAATTAAGACTCATCGTGTTTTCCTTCCTGTTTGTTTGTAGCTAGTAAAGCTATGCTTTCAAGTTTTTATGCTTCCCTGCTAAAGCACTGAACTCTAAACTTTACTTGGCTCTGAAATATTTCCTAGAGTTTCCTTGAAGTAATTCCTTTTTTGTATTTTCTGGATCGTAACCTTGGGATGGCTCTACTGTTTAATGGATTAGAAAAGGTGATTGGTGGGTATTTTGTTTGGTGATTTTTTTTTTTTTTTTTTTTCCCCACTTCCTTAGTGAAAATTGGCACAAGAGAAAGCAATCTTCAGATACCATTATGAAGTCTATATTGCTTTTGCAATTCCACTCATAAGATGTTTTGTGTCAAAAGAAGCATACATTTCTGTCAAATGTTTTTCTGCTCAAAGGCCTGGCCAGCACTTTTATCTGTGTGTTGTAAAATTCAACAGGAAGAAATGGAATACGTTGAACTCTTAGCGGCAGAAAAACATCAGGTTGAAGCCCTTAAGAACATGCAGCATCAAAACAAAAGCCTCTCAATGCTTGATGAAATTCTAGAAGATGTCAGGAAGGCAGCTGATAGATTGGAAGAGGAAATAGAAGAGCATGCCTTTGATGACAACAAATCCGTAAGTGATGTTTTACACTTAGTCCTTTTATTTGTGTGCATTTATTTTTTTAGTTGATATTTCACTGTAGGGGTGTTTCTCTTGTGTTAAATAGTTAGGATTTTAGTGACTATTTTAACAAAATAAGAATCTTGTGGCTCTACATTTGTTTTTCCTTCTCTTTCAACAGAAGAAAAGTATTTAGTGGTAGAATGATTGCTTGTTAGGAGTGAGCGGACAGGAATAATTATTTTTTGCTAGTAATTTCTGTGGTTTTGATTTGGAAGTCTTGCCTGCCACTGCCACTTTGACAGTGACAAGTGTAGTCCATCTCACTGATAAGCTCATGAGTTATGTTGTCTCAGTGGTGGTGGGGACTGTGATACTTAGACTTTGCAGAATATAAAGTCACCATGTTTGGCGCAGTCTCCACTTTTTCATTTTGTTGAGAAAGTTATGGGAGAACAAGAACCCTTGCAGTTAGTTTTCACAGTTTGGGAAAAGAGATATTGTTCAGGGTAAGGACTTGAAATGTGTTTGTGGTGTTGCTTTCTTCCACTTCTGACTTCCTCTGCTTTTTGTATCATGGCCTGTTTGCATTATTCATTGTTTCTGTGCTGCCTGATGGACAGTATCCTTCAGGTAAGGCTGTGTGTATTTGGTGCTGGGAGGACATCAGTTTATTTTAGTGTCCCACTGTGCCATCCTCGGAGACTGACACTCTAAATTGGTCCTGTTTGCATGAACATGGATTGTAATTTTATTTCGCTTTAGCTCTTGAAAAGTGTTGGTTAATTTGCGGGCCAACTTCCGAGGTGAGCGTAGCTCGTTATTTCTACTGAGGAGGAAAAACAGTTGCTCTGTAAGAGAGAGCCAGGCCATTTTTTGGAATTGTACTCTATTGAGAGAAAGTGAAAGCAGCTTTTTATTTTGTGTACAAAATTGTACCTAGTGGGAATCCTACCTAGCAGGATCAACAGTGGGAAGGGATGATCCGGCTGGAGTGCCCTCTTCTGTTCCACTGGGGTATGACTGCACGCTTTAAAGAGACCAGAAATGAGTCTGTTTCTGCTACACCTGTTAATTGGGAAAATGCCAATGCATTGGCACTGCAGCACTAGTTACATCTCCATCTTTGTGAGGAACATCTAGCATGTTTTCTCTTAAGCTAGAATACTGCAGCATTAGAACAAAGAAGCTCTAATAGAATCATCAGTAATCTGATAAAAATGCAAAAGCTTCTATTAAAATATAATCAAATAGAGAAGTGTTGTAGGTAAAAAATAAAAAAGAATCTGAGCTAACCCACTTAATGCAAGACAAGAGTATTTGTGCATTGTATTCTGTTATGTACAACCTACTTTCAGGAATTGCTGTTTTAGGAAGTAAAATTCTGAAAATAACTCTCTCAGTATGTCCTCCAATTTATTAGTATTTAAAAGCTCATCTGAACCTGTGCAATCTACTCTTGCTGTAGACACAGCAGACCCAGTCTGTCTTTTGTCAGTTCCCTTTTCTTTTGTAAAAGTAAACATGCACCATAATATCAATACAATGCCTTATTTTTATATATATATCACACAGAAGAAAATGGATTGTTTTTTGCAATTCTCTTGATCTTATAAACATCTTCCCTTTTTTTCTAATACTGTTTCTGACCTAGGGTGTGAACTCCAGTAGATGAGTAATGTATTTATCCAATTGCATTGCTTTTATATGATCTTTGATACATTTTTAATTTTGATGCAGACAAGTTTGGTTAGATTCCAGACGCACAAGCTACTGAGCACAAAGGAACATATAATAAATTCTATATGCATTTGGAGTTCCAGAGCTTCAAAGTAGGTGCTTCACTGCTGATTTATTTTTCTAAGATAATGAACACTGTTGCTGATGTCATAACATTAAGTTTCCAAGAAGATATTAGATCTGATGTTGGCTTGTTAACATTTTGGTTTTTAGGCAAAGCAATAGTCACCTGCAAGATGGGGACACTGCACTGAGCAGTTAAATATTTCCAATACAAAAGTCAGTGTAAAGTGTTCTAAATTGCAGAGTCAACAATTAACAGGAAGCTCTAAGCTCTGTTTTGGTATCCCTGGAGTAGCAACAAGGGTGTGGGAGAAGGGGTCAGGAGCAAAGATGACAGAAAAATAGTAGGATTGGGCACTCATTGTGTATTCTGATTAGAAACAATTCTTCATGTTGCTGACTATAGGGAAGCCTTTCTTCTTTGCTCCAGTACTGTGAGAATAGTTTGCATGTACGTGGCATGCAGCTCTCCTGCTTTCTCCCATCAGCTGAAAACATGAAAACATGGTTTGGTCTCTTAGGCAATGGACACCCTCATTCTGGAATGCAAAATAGCTTGGTAAGTGGGGAGCTTAGGGATGTAAAGGCAAAATATATACAAAACCACAAGTCTGGGGGCGGGGGAAAAGGGTGAAAAGACAACTTTCATAATGCATAAGTAGAAAATGGTCATCAGCCTCTCCCTCCAACAGATAAAAATGCTGATGTTTGAAGTAGCTATTTTATACTTCTGAATAATTCTACAGACTTAATAATTTGTTTCAAATTTTTTTTTTCCACCCCTCTGTCTGACTCTTAGTGACTTCCAGTTTTTTAGTGGCCCATCATATTGCATGATGTACAAAAACAGAGGAAGAAGTAATTCCTATGATAAAAGGTTTTATTTAATTATACGAACACACACAGAGATGTAAGGAGTGGAAGAAAAGGATAAAAATTGCCAGTTAAATATTAAGTATTGAAAAGACAAATATTTATCTGAACAGTGTAGGGAAATGCACTGGGAAATCAGCCAAGTAAAATAGGCTGTTTTATACGTGACTTATGTGAATGCATTTATTTGTTAAATTGGGGAGTTACTTGGGCAAAATAAGGCAACGGGAAAAGCTGAATGTTTTGTAGTCAGTCATTGGAATGACAACAGCCTACTCTCTTTACTAGAGCCTGAAAGAAGAAACAACCTTAACTGTTGCTGAATTGTGGTAAAATTTACATTATTTAAAATAGTGAATAATGAAATCATTGTAATGTCCTCCACTTTGTAGTTACAGGCACTGAAGACAGAGGTAGGTAGAAGCAGTATCCTCTCTCCTTCAAATTTACAGGACAGTGACTTTTTCTGGACTTGGAATCCAGTCATTATTTCAGACTTTTGTGAACTGAATGTCACTTTGTAATCTTTAATTGTTTTTGTTAAAGGGAGTAAAATGTGACATTTCAATCCAACCTTTTGTGTTCTAAATGTGATAAAGCCTTTATACAAAATATTTCTGATTAGATGCAATTAAAAATACTTAATTAGACTTTCACAGCTTTGAAACCCTGTTTCTCTGTTTTTTGATTGAACAACTTGGCTAACGAGGTCTGGAAAACCCCTCAGTTTTAAAATGTAAAGCAAATTATAGCTTTTTCAGTTATGGACATCAAACTTTGATAAAGAGC
The DNA here is from genome assembly GCF_036417535.1 of Chlamydotis macqueenii. Lineage (NCBI taxonomy): Eukaryota > Metazoa > Chordata > Aves > Otidiformes > Otididae > Chlamydotis > Chlamydotis macqueenii. Next base: position 151,238,226 of record NC_141556.1, on the reverse strand, counting down.
GTGAAAGACTTCTCTAAGAAGAAACTGCAGTAAACTGCAGTATTTCTAGTCAATGTTAACATGTTCTGGAGCAACTTCAAGCACAGCTAATAGTCTTTTTCTTTTGACTGTATGCTTTATTGACACCCTCGCCCCCCCTTTTTTTTTTTTCTTCTTTTTATTTGCTTTCTTTTTCTTACAGGTAAGAGGTGTGAACTTCGAAGCGGTTTTAAGGGTGGAAGAAGATGAAGCCAACTCCAAAATCAATGCTTCAAAAAGAGAAGTAGAGGATGATTTAGGTCTTAGTATGCTTATTGATTCCCAGAACAATCAGTATATCCTTACCAAGCCCAGAGATTCAACCATTCCTCGTGCTGATCATCATTTCATAAAGGTAATAATTTTGGAGACGTTCTTGTCGTTCATCTTGGTAAGATGTAGTCCTGCTAGCTTGCATGCTGGTACTGCTTGATTGGATTGAATATAGCTTCAGCATTTGTCCCTCTAAAGTTGCCCTAGCATTCATGATTCCCCTGTCTACTGGTGACCGGGCCTATGTGTTCCCTACTCCTAATACAGTCTTCACAAGACTGATCATGGTGCCGCATGAATACTCTCTGTTTTTATTTGATTTAACTTGTTGTGATGTGCGGAAAACAGACTCCACAATCTGTAAGATCATAAAGCAGATATGTTTATTCAGCACTGGGCAGCACGGGAGATCACTCCTCCAAACATGTGCAACATGTTAAGCAACAGGTACAGTATTTATGCATCATCCCGCGGACTTGGTTATATATTAATCAGGTTTCCGAGAAATCATTATCATAAGTTTCCTCCCAGGACAGGTTATTCCCCGGTCTCTGCGTCCATCTCGTGTCTGTGCTCAGGAGTCACAGTCTCTCTGGTGGTCGTTCTCTCCTCCTTATCACTATGTCCAGCTGTGTGGATTCAGACCTCTGTCCTGCTTTGTTCTTGCTGCCAGGGTGGTTTCTTGATGACTTATCTTTGCTGGTTCCCAATTTCCTTGGTTATTCCACCCTGTCAGTTGGTTCTAAACTTCTTAAGTCCCCTTATCTTGGTTTCAGCCAGTGTGCCTGTACCCCCTAAGGGTGTTCCCATCTAACTTACCTTAGCTCTTGCTAGAGCATCCTGAAAGTATCTCGTTATGTTAAGTTTATGACTCTACTGTTCTTTCTCTCAAGGTTAGTAAATCATTGATCACTATTTATGAGCTTGATTCCTTAGTATTAATCCCTTCTTTCAGTTGCACCTTTGGGGCAGCATCTTTTCTCTCTGCACAGTGTTAAAGGAAGTTACTGCTGTGCCTGACAAGCCACTTGCATATTGTCAGTAGAGAGAGATTTATCTGTTTGTGTCTTGTGGTGAAAAAAGGGATGCTGAAAAATGCATAGACATGGTTTTTATTGTATTTGTGCTTCATGAAGAATAATTGGATTGGGGTTGTTTTTTTTTTTAATTAAAAAAAACAAAACCAAAATGGATCTATTCCACCATTTTGTTTTAATGCAAAGTGTCATTCCCCCCAAGAATTCCACAGGAAACTGTCTACTTCCTATACTGTATTTAAAGTCTTCAATGAGTTGATCAAAAGTCCCCAAAGCTGCCAGTTACTTAAGGTCAGTACCTCATCAGCAAAACTGCAGTGCTTACACCTACAACAAAATGTTCAGGTCAGTTTACTGAAGTTGTGTTTTCTTTTCACAGGCAGTATTCTACATGTAATTTTACAGTACTGTTTATCTTTTGAAAGATAATAGTCTTTAAATTCGTCACAAATTTGTGTGTCCTTTATATTAATACATTTGTAAATCTTACACATTTAGGATATTGTGACAATAGGAATGTTGTCTTTGCCATGTGGCTGGCTGTGCACAACAATAGGATTGCCCACCATGTTTGGATATGTCATCTGTGGAGTACTCTTAGGACCATCAGGACTAAATAGCATCAAGGTAAGTGTGCCAGTTCCTTCTTGACTGATTTCATTTGTTGAAATCTTTAAAAGTAGTTTTAAAAGAATATGGTATTGCCAACCTCAAATGTATAAAAAAAAAAAAATAAAAAAAATCCCCAAACCTGGACCTTGAGGTCTTAAAATTTTATGTCTTTGAATCACTTTGTTTTCAGTTTTGTTTTCTATCTAATCAACATATAAGCTGAAGGCTGTGTGTTGTGAGGTTCTGTTGTTTGGGGTTTTTTTTTCTTTTTTTTTTTTTTTTTTCCTCTTTAATCATAAAGCATCACATTGGAAAGCCAAATTATTTAAATGACATTGAATATTCAGAAACTTGCAAGAAGTCAGCGTTGACAGTGGAGGAAGTGTTTAAAACAAGTGGTTCCCTGAGTAGCATAGCTTGACTTCCTAGAGAGTTATTTTGCATCTCTGTAGCTCTTTCAATGATCCTACTGACCCTAGTTCTTTTCCAGTCACCTGCCCACATTTCTGAAGTCTCTTGAACCTTTTTAGCTCCATCACGTGTACCCTGATTACTAGCTCATGCAAAACCATGGGCTGTCGTGGCTAGACACTGCACATGTTTTGATTAGTGGTCTGGTGTGCATTAACAGATTGTTTAGCCAGCAGGGAAAACAGAACACACGTTAAGGTTGCGTGGTAATGTCCAGTTAAGTTATGTGTGTGTGTTACATTGGTATCCACACAACTGCTTGTAACTTACTATCTCTGCAACATCTGCTGTTATGTGGACTAACGTTGAAAATTACTGTTGGGCTCAAAAGTAAATAAAATAGAAATTGTAGGATTTTGTCAATCTCCTATTGGAAGAGGAGGCTACAAATACTACACTTCCAGATTTTCATGTTCTAAATTTGAGATTAAATAATAACCTTTGTGTCATACATAACTTCTGGGTTGAGAGGATCTGGAAGGCTTTACCACTTAAACTGAGAAAGAAGTTTGAAAGCTTGGCATTAGATTCAACAACAATTTTTCAGAGACTTAACTCTGAGGAAGATGATGTGGTCAGAACAGAGGTGGGAGAGGTTTTTTTAGGACAGTTTCTTTGTGAGCTGTGATTAAACTTTATTAATTTACATAATGTTTATGTTGACTGGGTCTCTTTTGTATAGTCTCTACTTTTCTTTCTTCTGTATTTCATAAAAAAGTTGAATGTCAGAGGAACTGAGGTGACAGACAGATTCTAATCTGGCAGGGAAGATAGCTTCCATCTCCACTTCTCTATGATTGATGATAGATCTTGTCCTTTTCTGCTCTGGACTGTAAATACATAGAAAATAAATGTTACATTTTTCTGTTGTGACAAGGCAGACAACCAATTTTCTTGCTCTTGCACCCTTCTCTCTGAAGTGGAAAGGCTGGTAGTTGTACTGGTCTGAGAGATGGATGCATGGAGTCTATAGGATGGAGAGCAGAACAGCAACTACAGTCTACCAGAATTATACCAATAAAAGAACCAGCCAGAAGTAACTTCTGGAATGCAAGCATTGGAGGTTTAATAGCTTTATGCATAAACATAACTTGCTTATTTTCAACCAGCAAGCTTACCTAGATCAATGCACATGTGCATTTTGGGTGCCCAGCACTATCCAACCAAATCATCTAGTAGCAGTAAGGTGATGGGAAAAATGCTTGAACCATAAAGATGCTGAGGGAACTTCTGATGTCATATGACCAGCAAGTGAACTGCCTATGGAAACATAGTGAGAAACGATTTGTTTTGTAAGTGGACTTGTAATTTATATTGTAAGTAGACTGCTGTGCACTGATTTTTTTTTTTTTTTTTTTTTTTTAAGTCTATTGTACAGGTGGAGACATTAGGAGAGTTTGGTGTATTCTTCACTCTCTTTCTAGTTGGTCTGGAATTTTCTCCTGAAAGATTAAGAAAGGTATTTTTGTATAATACCTCTACATTACAGGATTTAAATGCTAATGTTCAAGCTTTTAGTTATATTTCAGATTTTTATATTCTCCCTGTAACATACAGGTGTAACTTTGTACATTTTTGAAAAGACAAATATGACATTTGCTTCTTCTCTTTAACTCTTTGGAAAGAATAGAATGCATTATTTATTTGGTTTCTCTGAAAAAAAACTTTGCTATTCCTCTTCATTTTAGTAAAATAGTTTGATTACTAGAAAAATCTCACACAATTTATGGCAATCCATCTCTGCTTTATTTTAACATGCAGTAACATGCAGTTGCTGTTACAGAGTGTCCAGTGATGTTTGCCAGTCCTGTTTATTAAAAAAAAAAAACCAAACCAAACAGTTTGTTAAGTACTGCATACTAAATTGATGATACATGCTGTACTAAACTGATTCTGCAAGTATGTTAGCGCAATCTGGAATATTACATGATGTGGCCATCAGGATTCAGCAAAAAGGTACAAGTTTCTTTTGGTCTTAATTAAAAAAAAAAAGTTATCTCATAAACTGTCTAGAATTTTAATAGTGAAAAATACTGCTGCAAAATTTGTAAAGGCTGTATGTATGTAAAGAGTTGCATCATGTGATTTGTTCCTAAACTGATGATTATGAGTTCATGAGACTACAAAAGATTTAAATAAAATATGTTAAAATATATAAGCATTCAGCTTAACCTGCTGTTTCTAGTCCATCTAAAGTCAGAGATAAAAATCAGTAATTCAAGGGTTATTAAACCCTAGTGTGTAATTGTTACTTCAGAATCGCGTGCTCACTAGTGAGCAGGCTGCTGGTACTGATGATGGTCTTTGTCACTCCCATTTTTTCCCCACCCTGAAATAACTTCAAATAACTGTTCTTTCATTTGATGATTTCAATATATTTCAACCTAACGCAAATCTTTGGCCCTTAATTTGTCTGTGGAAATTTACCTAATTTCTGGCTTAGAATATTATCTATTAGGCATAATAACTGCAGAGTTTTAGGATGTATAGGATGACAGCCTATTACTTCTGTGGCTCCAAATCATGCATCTTTAACTGCTTATTTGCACAGAAAATCATTGTAACTTATCAGTGAGAAAAGTGTTACCAGATTTTATCATAAGAACTTGTTTTCTTCCCAAGGTGTGGAAAATATCTTTGCAAGGACCCTGCTACATGACGGTTCTGATGATTGCCTTTGGTCTGCTATGGGGACACTTGCTCCAAATTAGACCTACACAAAGTGTCTTCATTTCCACTTGTTTATCTTTATCAAGCACACCACTGGTGTCAAGATTTCTTGCAGGTAGTGTTCGAGGAGATAAAGAAGGTAAATATGATTTTAAACATGGACTACTGTAGTATCTACAATAAAGGTTGAAAGAAGTTGACTTTGCTCATATTATGAGAGAAACTAGGTAAAAAACCAAACCAAAACAAAAATTGCTGTTAAGTCTGACTTACAAGCAATCATCCTGCTTTAACACTGGCCAGTGTTGTGTATATTCTTGTTATGAGGTGTGCCTGCTGTTTACACAGCCAATCCTCTTTGGAGAAAGACAGTGTAGCCCAATCGGTACTCTCTATGTTAAGAATTGACTTCACTGAGGGTCTGGAATCCTTGTGCTTTTTAAGAGGTTACCTGGTTAGACTGTTACTATTAGTCTGTCATCAGGGCAGAAAGGCTAACTTAAATCACATTCACGTTCAGCAAACTAAGACCAGCTCTTTCGTAGCTAACAGCTCTTCAAATAAGTACCTTCAAGTGCTTCTGAAAGACCTCTAAATGTTTCCTTTCAAAAGTTTTGCCATCCTGCTTTCTTCCAGTTAAGCCTCTCTCATACATACTGCATTAAAGCTCTCCCCACTCCCTGGAATATTAATATTCTAATGCCTAAATTCAGAGTGTATATTCTAGACATGCTGGCTCTTACAGGTGTCCATTGTTCTAAAGACTGAATGTTTTCAGTAAAGTATTTCCAATAAATGCATGAGTAGTGCTTAACTGCTAAGCAAATTCTATATTTTTGTGTAACAGAAGCTTCATAAGAATATTTTATTTATTTTTAAAATCTATCTTTATGTAATTAATTTACTTACTAGTGGGGAAAAAAAAAACCCACCCAGAATCCTTTGAATGACCTCACTCCATTGATAAGTATACTTAGCCTCCATTTGATTAAGACGTTTCTAGATTTCTGAGCATTGCAAGCATTCACAGATTCTGATGAATGTTTCCATGACTGCTTTGCTGGTGTACAGGGGATATTGACTACAGCAGCGTACTACTTGGCATGTTGGTGATGCAGGATGTGCAGCTTGGTTTATTTATAGCTATCATGCCTACGCTTATTCAAGCAGGAGTGAGCACATATTCCAGGTAAAAAAATTATTGTATGTATCTTCTCCCCCATCCCCTTCCTATTAGTTTGTAGATTCCAAATATGAATACGAAAGTTACACAGTTAGTGTTGCTTCCATGAAAAATACACACTCCATTGTGTGTTAGAACTTGGTCATGTTGCATGAAGATATTCTTTCTGCTCTAGATGCCTTAGTCCTGTTCAGTACTTAAAATTTGTAGTGAAAAGTTCGTTATTGTAAAAAATAAGCTAATTTATTCAGTTACTTTATTCCCTCAAGACCTATTTTTGTCAAAGACTGTGTGATAGCATTATTGAGCCCGATGGCTTACCTTGAAGATGAATCAACAAAAATATCTTTGAATCAACATGGAAGTAAATTCTAAGCTGTAAAAGAGCCTGCTGGGCACACCGCAGATTTGGTATTCATCTTCTTTACTAATGTATCTAAATATCTTACTGTAGGTACTCAGTTTTGAACATCTGTGGAATTAGATCTTTTAACTTAAGGGGCACTGTTGGGAGGCATGAGAGCACTTGAAAGAAATGTTTTGTTTGTTCTTCTCTTCCAGCATTTTCAAGGAAATACTGAGAATACTGATACTGATTGGCCAAATTCTGTTTTCTCTGGCTGCTGTTTTTCTTATATGTCTTGTTATAAAGACTTATCTCATAGGACCATATTATCGCAAGTTGCATGCAGAAAGCAAAGGAAATAAAGAAATCCTCATTCTAGGAATAACTGCATTCATCTTCCTTATGTTAACGGTAATCTTTTAAATTAATAAAACATTTTGATACATGTGGTAGTTTACTGCATCAGTATCACAAAAGCCATCACACTTACTGTTATTGCATGTCCCTGAACCTCTGTAGTTAATTATTTGGTTTTAAAACAAACCCTAAATGCACAAAGTATTCATACGTTACAGCATAGATGAGTAAAATTGTCAAACACCTGAACTCCTGCTAGTAACTTTTAATGCAGTCAATCAAAGAATCATGATTCCAGTTTTAATTTTGGGCTACTTCATACCTTTGAAAATAATTTAGGTTGGGCTTTGAGATACTGATAATGGCTGATTGTGACATTTGCTCACAAGTTTCTTTTCAGTAGCAAATTCTCAGCATGGTTTTTATTATAAAATACTTTTTCTGTGGGCGATAAACAGTTTGGGAAGAAGTTGAGAAAGTAGGGAAATGCATTGAGGCTCATAGGTTTTGATATCCCTTTTGAGTTGGGTACATTTTCCTCTAAATCTTCCTTCTATTAGTTTCTATCCCAAATTTCAGTTCTCTGAAAAACTATTCTGCTGGAGAACAGAATGTGACAGTCACTGATAATGTTGTGGATTTGAAACTCCCTTTTTCTGGATGTGTAGATTGTTATGTCTTCTGAGAATTTCTGAGAGAAGTTGTCCCAAAAAATTCCTGTGCATGTACCTTTTTTTTCTAGGAGTATTTGCTTAATTATTACATGTCCAACAGAGAAAGCTGACCTCCTTCAGGAAGAAGGTCAAGGAAGACATTAGTGAGAGCATAGCTTTACAGTTTGTTTTCTGTTGTATGGGTTAAAAATGCCATCCCTCTAAACAGCTATTCATATTCCTAACAGGAGTGCCATCCACTAAGAGAAGGAACAAAACTAGCTTATCCTTTTTTACTTTCTAACGAGTAGACATAACATTTGTAGAACAACTTCAATAAAAAACAACAACCAAACCACAAAAGTTGCATATAATGTTATGGTATCTGGAAGCAGTCTTACTTTCAATAAATGTAGGCTTACATGGACTGATCTGACTGAATTTGGTGTATTGTGCCCAAATAGCATATCAAATGTACAAGGAGCTTGTCTATGTGACTTTACATAATGTATATGTGTATACAAACCTGAGGGAGAATATTTTTGAGTGTGTGGGATTCATACTGTAAAAAAGAATGCTTCTTCAGCATGGGAAGCACTTGTGAAGGAGCAAATATTTTTGTGTACTCTTAAGTGAAAGCAATTTTCTTTTTTCAAGTTGATTAATAATGTATCAAAGGGAATAGTACAAAGAGTGCTGCACGTAACCTCAGTAAACCAGTTGAGATGCTTGAATATTCACTGATGCTGATACATTAAATCCAGTAATACTCTAAGTTGTTGTTTGAGCATAAAGACTTAAGAAAAAAAGAAAAAAAAAAAGAAACAAAAAATATTTAGTTGTCCACTTGAACAGTTCAACAAACAAATCTTCTGGAAAAAAAATCTTAATTGACATCCTACTATGTCAGGAATAAAAACATAGGAAGGAGGATGGCAATCTAATTTGAAAAACATGTTGCATGTGTTTGGAAAGGATAAATTAAGGTTTTTGGGTGCCAGGTAGGAAAACAATTAAACTGTCACTGTTCCTGTGGTCTTTCTCCTTTAGACTTGGTTTTCAAATATTGATGGAGTTTGTATAATTCTGTGCAAACACAGATTTTTTTCCATAGTGGAAAAGTGACTGACTGCACGATGGCTGACCTGTGATGATGGCAGCAAACAGAGGGGAAATTGCCAGCTTGCTTTATATACCAAAAAGATGAAAAGAAAATATAGCTATGTTATTGCAGTACTTTCAATATGAAAATGTACATACTTTTTTCCTGCAGTGTATTAGGAATGTCATTCCTTGTTTGCCTGGAGTACTTCTCAATGGCTCATAACCTGCTTATGAACTCTTTTCTATCAATTAAAATGAGAAGATTAAGGAAGAACTGTCATCTCAAATTTTCTAGTTAATTATTTAATAAAATACAGTTGAGATTGAGTTTTTACAAGGCTCACTAAAAGTTGTTTTCATTTCCATTAAAGCTTTACTTCCTTAAAAGGCAAGCTTATAATTTATCTCTTTACTCTTGGGCAGATTTAAGTTATTAAAGCCTGAAATTCTAATACATTTATTTCCATCAGGGATTTCTTCAATTTTAGAAGCTTAATTAATATGGTAAACCAGTATGATGATTAAAGAGTAGCAATAAGGTACACATTATTAGAGAATATAGGCAAAACAACTGCTGAACAAATGGTTGAAGTTCAACTGGAACATGTTATAGCAGTGATGTTTATTTCTTTATTTATTTCTCTGGTAGAACATTTGAACATAAAAATCCAATATTCTAGTGAAAGCAAAGCAATTCTTTCTGAATTAGAGTAAAATGGGACCTTTGAAAACAACTGAAAACTAAACTGTACTGGGAAAAACATGTAAATTGACAAACTTTTCATTTAATTTTGACTGAAAAAGCTTTCTGAAATGTAGGAGTTGAGAAAATGACAGTGCAGAGCCCAGGGATTAGTAATTTAGAGCTCTGTGTAGTAAAGACAAAACATGAAAGATGATACAAGCAGAGGGAGTACAAAATGCAAAATACTTACAAGTTTTGCTTATATAATAAATTTTGCTGGAAATGCCTGTGTGTGCGTGCATGCCCATACATTATATATAATAAACCCTGATGCTACAGATTTTGTTGAGGAAATATATTCACTTATTGGTAATATTATTGGACAACCAGAGACCAGGATGGGAGTAGTAAAATGAGTCTCTGTATAAATCTAGATATAAATCTGAGGAACAGATTGGAGGAGAGGGGATAGGGTTAAGAAAATAATGTAATTTTTGGTTCTTTTCTTGCCCTTTCATCCACTTCATGCTTTTCTGTGTGTAGACTGACCTGTAGATTTTGTAGACCTGTAGTTGTGTAGTACCTAGAAAGAAGACAAGAAATAGCAAAACTAGCATTTTTATCCACCAGGCCCTGGAGCTCATACTTAGCTTGCCATAGAGTGAAGGAATGGAATTCCGTTTTTAGGTGGTGGGAGCAAACCCAGATGGATATACAGTTTGCTCCAGTTACATCTGATGCTTTCTGAACGAGCATGTTTGTTTCACACTGAAGTTGCTCTTTGCTTGAATGGCGATTCTCCTAGCAGCACAGGATCACGCAATTCCAATACAAGCGCTGGTAAATCCCTCTTACGTGGTAACTGAACCATGTACATGGCAATACTTACAATATTAGCTATAAAAGCTTTTATCTGGAGCTCTGTTATAGCTGGTAATGCTTAAGTGTGGGGGAGATTACAGCTGAATAGTAAAAGAAACTCCAACTTTATTTGAAGAGGCTATATTGGATTTTAATCCTGCACAAGAGGTTGTGACTTTTAAAACAACACATGTATGATTGAGAACTTAAATGTTTTCATAACTGTTTCCTTTGTTGTCTTCATCTTTTGATGATTTTAAAGCCTTTTTTATATATTTCCTTCTTCCCTCTTACAATTTCAAATTGTGGTAAAAAGCACAGAAATTCCTTTTGTTTTAAAATTAGAGTAACATTCTAATGTTATTTTGTTGGTTTTGCCTGATCAGCAACTATTTGCATTAGTTGACAGAACTAATTTGTTTTCTTAAATGTCTTGCAATAAATTACAGACTATTAGCACAAATGGAGTTATGTGATGAGCATTCAGACATTAATACTTCAATACACCAAAGTCTGGGATTTATTTTTAGGTGGTATTTTATGCATAGCTTGGAGACTTGTTTATTGTGTCTTTTGTTCTCCTCCATTAATTTCAAGTCACTTCAGTTTTAGCTTCATGCTTTACAGTGTAACACTGTTCAAGATATGACGAATGTTGTCCATAAATGTACTATGGTGTATTGTTGCTTAATCTAAATTAGTATGGAAATAAGCCTTCTGTTTTAAGTGTTCTATTAATATTAATCACATTGCCCCTTCTCAGTAAGATGATCGTCTGCAGCAGCATGGTTTCAAAGTAATTCTTTTAAGATGTACTTTATACTGACTAAAAGTGCTGCTTGCTTTTTTTCATGTTCCGAGCATTGCCTTAAGCAGTTTCTTTGTTTTTAGTTCACTCTCTTTACATGTGTTTCATCTCTTCCTTCTAGTACCATAGTCAAATAATAAAAAAGAATGAAGAGCAGTCTGAATTCTTTCAAAGAGAGATTTTGCTTCATTTCAGCAGTTTACTTCACATGTTTAAATGCATCCCTATTCAGTAAAGCACAGAGGCACATTAAGTCCAATTTACAATAATAAAACTTAATTTATGCCTGGGACTTCTGCTAAATTGAGACTACTCTCCCAAATTATAAGCTTGGATTTTTTTTAGTTTTTTGTCCTTTGTTTGACAGCTGGGAAATATGCTGTACTTATTGCTTTATTTCACAGCCTCGGTGTCTTATGCAATCCTGACTCTGGAAGCCTTTACAGTCTTGCTCCATTTTTGTGAAATCAGATGCTATCCATAAGAGTGACACAAACATAGATTAAGAAACTTATTTTTGTTTTTGTGGGGAGAGAGGTAACATGGAGGGGAAACTGGTTTTGTGAGTCTTTTGTATAAATGCAATACTGCAGGACACTGAAATAAATGTGCTGAATTCTATTTGTAGTTGAACTTGCAGAAAGACATAGTAATTTACTGCAGTCAGTATAATGTACAGTTTTACAATTTCACTGTGAAATGGTATATAAAGTCACTCAGAGCTAGAGAACAGCAACAGATATTCTTTTTTTCCTTAACAGATCACAGAGCTGTTGGATGTTTCAATGGAGCTGGGATGCTTCTTAGCTGGAGCTCTGATCTCTTCTCAGGGTCACATGGTTACTGAGGAGATTATGTCCTGTATTGAACCAATACGTGACTTTCTTGCCATCATTTTCTTTGCATCCATAGGTAACTTCTAAGAAAACCTACTTAAAAATTAGTGTTAACCTACAAATGTGGGGGAGGAGAAAAAAAAATGGTGCCTACAAATTGGGGGGAGGAGATAACAGGTTAGAATTTTAACAAAATAAGATCTAACTGGCCACAATATTAATTTTCATAAGCAGTTTTAGTGTTGTAATGTCAGTTTTTCATGACTAATTCTGAATTCATGCTATTTAAAACATGTAACTAAAAATTTTATGGGCAAAAGGTTTATGTTTGGGTGTCTGGTTTTTTTTTAAATGTTCTTCTGTCTTCACAGTGGATATATTTGTAATTTATACTAACATCTTATTACTATTTTGAGTCAGTTGGTAGAGTAGATTTCAGGTTCTTGTGGCTTGGTTTCTCTAGAAGCAGGATACGATAATGGAACAGATTATTATTTTTTTTTTTTTAAGCATCTTTTTTCTTTAGCTAGGAAAATGTGAGCGGTGTGTTCTCAACGCAGGGAAAAATAATTGAACAAGATGTATCTCAGAGGCTACCTGAATGCCATCTGAAATCCAGAATTAATAGTGAAGACCAGGAGAGGAACTCATGCTTCTTATCCAGAACAACTTAACTCTGGGAATATTTACAGTCAGTCGGTAGCTTCACTTTGAACTGCTACATTCTTTAGCTGTCCATGTATGCCCCAATATGCTTTCTCTAAAGGAAACAGAAACACATTACTGAACTGCTTAGGTGCAGTGAATGAGGAGACAGGCCCTTTGGAAGCACTTGCCTCTCCTTGTGGATTGTACAGGAAATGCATGTCCTGTTTTGGGGGCACTGCAAGGTCTAAAATAGAGGGTTTGAATGTGGCCCTTTGCACCAACTTCCTGCAACCCATGCTTACTCAGAAATTCTTAGGGTTTGGTTTTTCTTCTTTCAAGGCCACCTTTGTTTTTTCTTCTGGTTTTATTTTAAATTTTCTATTGTTCTTTTTATCTCCATACATATATTTAGATAATAAAGAAGTTCCATCATCCCCATAATTCTAATGCCTTTCCTTATATACCTGTTTCATACCCATTGTTTCATAACAGAACCTAAAAAGTGTTTCTGGTGGTTGTGAAAAATAAAAAGGAAATAGTTATGCTTGCCAGTCTTGATTTTTGTTTTACCCAGCCCAGGATAGTAGCTTGTGCTGATCAGTCAGATTGGTTAGTAATAGATATGTTTATTTGAATAACTTTTTTTTTAATAAAGAGAGGAAAGTAGTGAGCTATGGTAAAACTCTTGGGCATCCTTAACTGACAAGGCTGGATGGATAATTGCTAAATGTTCATAGGTAAGTTGTTTGTATTTTAGTAAAGATGGTGATGGAGCAGATAGTGTTATCAGGGTACAAAGCATAACAAGTAATTATAAGCCCAAAGTTAAGTTTACAAGGGACTGAACAAAAATACTGTCTTATACTCTTGTGACTGCATAAATTAAGTCTAGAGATAAGACTTTGGTACAGTACAAGAAAATGGCAAGACCTCAGCTGGCACGCTGACAGCACTCTATAGCCTATATTATACTGTAAGGAAATTATTTTGATAGTTCTGTTACAGAAATAATAATTTTAAAAAAATCTTTTAAACTCTTGTTACCATTATAATTGCATGAACAGAAAGAAAAGAAAATTGCGTGACAAAGAAAATGGGTGTTATTCCTGCCTCAGAATAAAGTTAGCTAAAAATCAGAAGAATGAGCTGTTACAGGCCTCTGACAAAATGTGACAATGCTTACTTAAAAAAAAAAAAAAAAAAAAAAACCAACCAAAAAACAACACACCAAAACCAACCCCCCCAAAACCCTGCAAAAAACCAAACAAAAAACTCACCCCCTCAAAAATAAACATTATCCCCCCCTTCTCCCTTTACTTTCAATTACTTTCAAATTTTCTGGTTAACACAAAGTTCTGTGGGGTGGCAAGGAGAGAGGTGTTAGAAAGGAGTGATGTTGCAAAGAAAAGCTGAGTAGGATAAAAAATATTCCTTAAACTTTTTGAAAAGAAATCTAGTAAGGACAGACTTCTTGCTTGCTCTCTATTTGCATACATACACATGCAAATGATATGTATCTATAAATATATAGATATTTACTAAGTGAAGTTATGTAAAGGCACAGGAAAAGATTCTCCCCCCTGCCTAAAGAGAAGGCCTGTTGCTATCTGCAGCAAGCACCCTGTTACAGAGAGCAGAAACACTTTGAGATCCTGAGGTGGGATGGTACACCACTGCAGTAATGTAATTTCTGTTCCTTTTGGAATGAAGGAATAAATAGAAAAATTTGACTTAATTGAAAAGTGACTGTTAATATGTCATTTGGAAAAGTTCATTCCTATTTTGCTTGTCTTAAATGCCTGCTTTTCTGTTCGCACTACAGAAATGATTCTGGTGCCTGAAAGCTGAGCTGAACACTGCTTGTTCATGTAATATCTGTAACAGTGGTCCTGCCCTTCGCTTGACCTGTGTAATGCTACTGCTTTCAAATTCACGCATGGGTGCCTTTGTAGGAATAATACACCTTTGCAGTTAGGCATTAACAGCTGTACTTTGAGTTGCTCTCCATCTGTACATTCATTTAGGCCTGTGTGTGTTCTTCAAGGTTTCTGGCTCTCTTTATGCTGGGGTTAGAAAGTTCCTGTTAGTCTCTGTCCTCGCTAATATTTTTGAGAGAACATCTGGATGAATCCCTTAGAGCCACATTTTGAGAACTAACTTTCTCATTTCTGTTTTGGTATCTCGTACTTGGATCCTTCCCTTTCCACCTCTGCATCATTTGACTTTGTTTTGATTGCTTTTTAGAAAGATGGAAGGAGTCTTTACGTAGACTGGCCTTTTTTTAAAGGCTCCAATATCCCATTTTTTGTCAGTCTGCAGGGTGTATGGAGTTTGAAATTGGGCATCAAGACCTTATCTGCCACTGGTAAGGAGGCAGATTACTTCCACTGATTGATCAAGTTGTGTGTCCTCAGTGTGCTGTACAGATGTACTCGCCAGGCTCAGTGTTTCCCTTCTGGGTAAATCTTGTGGTCAGCATTAGACTTTGAATGCAAAACACTGAAAACCCTTTAACAGTGAAGTCTTTTTCTTCAGAAGATGGGTGATGCTGACACTGTCAGCACTACCACTGTTCAGAACAAACACACACACAATGTTTCTCTGATGAGCCTCTTAACATTTCTGTTCAATTTGAGAGAAATCAAAGAAAGATCCAAACTGGAATTTATTAGGTGACATACATCGCCACCTCCTTATCCCTTGGGCTCTACTGCTCTGTTGTCCTACATGGAACACAATGAAACTTGGAGATTTCAAACTCTCGGAGCTGACATTAGAATCAAGAGGACCTTCCCTTTGCAGAAAAAAAAGATGAATGTTGGTTTTGCCCTCTGCTACTTAATCTAGCCAGGGTTGTATCATTTATTACATTTGCTAGCTATTATCGTAGGTTCATTAAGACTCTTAGTAGATACAGCATCACATTGCTAATGTGATTTTTCTGAGTTATGTCCTGTCTTGAGGATGTGTCAGAATTAATTCTACTGACTCCAGTTTGACAAACAGAGTTCTGGTTTCTGTAGTTATGTTTGCCGTCAAGGATCTCCCAAGATTCCTCTTCTTGATGCTGGGTCTTCCAGGATGTGGTCATGACTGCATTTGGATCTTCATGTGCTGTTTAGCAGCCATCCAGCAGATTGGTGGAATCTGTTTAAACAGGGACCAGTGGGAGTTAAAAAAAGACCTTATGAAAAGAATGTACAAAATCTTGCATGTAATCGTCCACAGAAGAACACGAGTGAACTATGCTTTTTGACTTGATATTGATGCAAGGTCACCTTCATGCCAAGGCTTCCATTCCAGCTATTCCAGAACACTGCTTAGAATTGAAGTCTGGTGGCTTATGCTCCTCTTTGTGAAAATGTATCTAAGTGATATCCTCGCTGTTGGTGACAGGCCAGCATGCCACATCCTACCTGGTGATGGTGCTGAAGTTCTTGAATTATTGGATTGAAGTGTTTCTTCCATTTTAGGGAACAAGTCCATAGTGACTCCCGAGTTTAGCCACAAAGTCTGATTAAAACCATTGAAATAAATGGCCAAAGTCTTGCACCTTCTGTCCATGAAGTTAATTTTTCTGATGGTGTTTGTGTTGTCAGGAAGGCTTCATGTGCTCACATAGCAATCTGATAGGACTTGTGGGCTTATCCTAAGTTTTCATCTAGGTTTGGGACAAATGTCTGTAATGATCATTAAATCCACTATGGCGGGATTTATTTCCCCTAAAATGTGTCTGTGTGCTGGGATTTTTATTTGTTTACTCAGAATAGTGTATGTAACAGGTTTAGGCTTGCTTCACCTTGCAGACATTTACCTCCACGGGATTAGTATAGAAATTTGCGACAGTTTGTGCCTCAGCTCTTTGGAATAGGGTAATCATCTCCACGTTGGGCAGCAGTTCAAATGAACTTCAGACTGCCTGTCTGCTCCAGAACTGAAAAGGCAGCTCCACCAGAAGTGATGAGAGCACTAGCCTATATTTATAGCCTCCCTTTGAAATCTTCAGTTCCAGATGTGGCAGAATTGGCCCTCTTATCAAACATGACGTTGTTAATGGGCTGTATTTCTCTAGTTGCTTTTCATGTATGTTTCTGAGACCAGCCCAAAGGTGAACCAGCAATGTACACATGATACACAATAAAAAAAACAAGCTACTTGCCCTGCCAGGTGCATGTGTGCGCACATTTGGATTTTTCTTTTGGTGTGGTGTTCATCTCTTGTTCTACCATCTCTCCCTGTATTCTGATGGCCTTTTGCATTTGAGCTTCAGTAGTTAGAAGGAAATTAAATAAAATGGTGTGTGCGCATGCTGAGTGGATAATACTTGTATAAAAATCTGATGTACTTGAAGTACATTTCTAGCCACAATGGAATGTGCATATGGACAAAATATTCTTGCACACTCAGGAAGACATGGGAACTCTTAGTTCTCTACAATTCTGCTGGCTCTGCAACGCTATGGAAAAATTAGTGAAAACTTGTCTTGCGTTAAAATAACAAGTTACAGCATCAGTTTACTTGTCTTGTGGTTTATAAAGCCAAACTCTTGTCCTTCACCAAATGCAATTGGGTTGGAGAACTGACAATTATTATGGATTTGTCAGGAACACCACCTTTATTTTGGTTCCTCTCTTTAAGAGCTTTTATGAAAAAGGATTGGGCTTCCAAAGATTCAGTTATGTTTGCCTATGCAATTTCCTCATACCCTTGGAGGAAAAAATGAACTTAGCTGTGAGTAAGATTCTTCCTCTGTGACTCTAGGACTTCTCCAGCAAATACTTCTATATCTTATGCTTAGTATTAGCAGGATTTAGTTTTAAATTTCTATGCTCTTTGCAGTTCTTGTTATTTTCCTTCATATAGCTACTGAATCTAAATGACAAAAAATTGCCAAAAAAGAAAAAGACCAACACTCTCGCCGCAAAAAAAAAACCAAAACAACCCAACCCCAACATCATAGCAGTGGGGTTTTGTGTAATTCCTTAACTGTTAGACCATGCTCAAGGGTTTGTGACTTTACCTGATTCCAGTCTGAGTGACTTTTCCAGTTCAGGCGACGTGCAGTGTTTGCAAGGGAAGGTCATGGGATCAAAACAGTTTCATTTTCTGTTGCAGCTGTGGTCTATGCAAATACTGAATATCATGTTCCTCCCACAGTGATAGTCCGTTACCATGTCATACAAAAATGTTAAATGGCTAGCAAAGTCTACGTTACAATCACTGTGCAAAACAATGGAATTGTTTTCATGCAGTATTTTTATAGCTTTCATTAGAGGTGTGTTTCAGTATGGATTGTTGACTGTTGTGGAAGAGAGATAATTTTGTAAATTAAAATGCTAATGCATCATATACAACTTAAGTCAATTGGGAATATTGTTTATGCTAAACCCCTCCAAAGGAAAAATGGTTGGATAATGCAGGAAGCACTTTAGTGATTGTGATCAAGTAGGTAGTGTTGATAGATATGTTAAGGTTTTTTCTTTGTTTTTGAGAATACAGTCTTGCAATTAGATCTATCATTAATCAGAAAATTATCATAGTAAGATATTGGCCTTAAACTTTGAAATATTATTTTCTTTCCTCCTAGGACTTCACGTTTTCCCCACATTTGTAATATATGAACTCACAGTCTTATTATTCCTTACATTGTCTGTGGTCATAATGAAGGTATGTTCTTTTTATCTTTTTTTATCTTTTAATAGTCTAAATAGTGTTTGTGCTGCATGCCCTAATGAAAATTCTGTGCAAGAACTGAATATCTGATATAACAGAGAATATTGCGTCTTTACTGTAAGCCTGTATTTAGAGGAAATTTACTGATTAGAATACAGTTTGATACAACATTCTTATGATATTAAAAAAAACCAAAAGGATTGTATTTCATGTTAAAAGTAAGTTGCACATGGAGAAACATACATTTATCTTGCTTGAGATTTGTGCCAAAGTTAACAAGTGTTTTTATGATAGTAAACAAGATACTACTTCTTACTGTGCAATGTACATCTGTCTCTTTTGACATTAACACAGAAGACACATTTAGAAGTACACCAGTTTATTTTATGTCCAGAATTATCATATTTGATGCTACGTATCTTACGAAGATTGTATTATTTTATTTATTGTGCTTCTTTTATTTTAAAAACAAAACAAACCCACAACAACCCAAAAAAAAACGTTTTTAAAGTTTGTCTTGGCAGTGCTTGTCCTTTCACTGATTCTTCCAAAGACCAGCCAGTATATCAAGTGGATTGTCTCAGCAGGACTGGCACAAGTCAGCGAATTCTCTTTTGTTCTGGGAAGCAGAGCACGCAGAGCAGGGATCATATCTCGGGAGGTAAGCTGTTCTATAGTTATTAACTTTGGGTTTTGCGCCTGAATAACTTACACTGTAATACAAAATCCCAGTATCTGAAATAGCAATACCCTCCAATTTTGTAGCTTCTCTCAACTGTTAACAGGTAGAATCAACCCATACAAATGGGGACGTGCATGTCCCTGACAGGGTTCTTAGTTCCATTTTTTACCTGTTTCATATTGTACTTTACTATTTTAAATGGCAACTCTTACTTTTAAATAGCTTAGTTATAAACGCTTTACCTTAACTGCTGTCACTTAGAACTCCTGTATTAACTGAGCAGTGAGTTGTCGCTAGCACCCAAGTCACTAAGACTGAGAAGCCTTTGCTTTTAAAATCTTGATACAGCTATAGAAAGAGGTAACTGAGAGTATAGGATTTGCATAAGGAAATGTCAGTAAATAAGAACTGGAAAGTGGATATGGTGAAGTGGAAATTGCCTTAACATTTAAACAAGCAAACAAACTTGTAATCTTTACCTGCAAGGCTTGTTCATTTTAAATCCTCTGTGGAAGAAACAACCATCTTTTTCAGTAGTCATGAAAAAAATCCCCTAGGAAAGAAACCTTAAACTTAGTTTTATATCAAAGCTGTGAGAATGTTATTTTTTTTTCAAGATGAAGTCTGCTTTGTGAAATTAAGTAAATTATGGCTGTAGAGATACAACAAGTGATCTCGCTTTCTAGTGCTAGCTGCTTTCTGATCTGTATCTCTGCTCACAAAAATACTCTGCTAACACTCCGAGCTTTTCATTGTGTGAGCAAGTGGGCTGTATAGTGCTGGAACCCATTCCAAACAAAGCATGTGTGAAAAACACACAGTGCTGTTCACTTGTATAGGTGAAGGTGATTCATTTTCGTGTTCACTCCTGCATGTAATTAGGAGTTATAAATATTGTATGTTTGTGTAGAGTTTCAAGATATCCATATGTGATCACAGAACCAGTTTAGGGGCCCACCCACTGCGCTTGGAGGCCTTTAGGCTTTCATTTTTTTCTGTGGCAGCTCTCATGTGATTGTCTGCTGTATAGGTTTATATAGCTCTGAAATTTCTGAAAGTTACTCTTCTGTTTGAGACCTCAAAACTACTTCCTGCTGCTGTTTTATAAGACTCATTCAGACTATGTAGTGAAGATCTTTTTCAGAAGATGTGTAGTATGACTTAAAGGGATTTTTGTTTGCTCTTTTAGTGTATAAAATAGCAGTGAACTTTGCCATTATATCATTAAACCAGAATAGGTTTGGGTTGTTTGTTTTCTGTTTTGTTTTATTAAAGTGGTATTTGGCCTTTGACCTTTTAGCAAACATTGAGCTTTCAAAATTGACCTCTTAACTATGCATGTAAATAATTGTTTTTCTGTAAGCTCATAATGTAGTTTTTATAATTGTATCTTCAAACCAGGTAACCGGATAATTCAATTATTTGAGTGTGCATGTTTGCTTTTGTAGCAATACACATAGTTGGTTAGGAAGACAGGTGAAGTCTCCTGAAAATACTGTCCAGAAGAGTCTGATCTCCTCAAACTTCTAGTCACTTCTTAGTTTACCATGTAACTAAGAGAAGTAATGGCTTTTATTTGCAATTTTCAGGTCTATCTTCTTATTCTGAGCGTGACTACTCTAAGCCTTTTACTTGCCCCTGCCCTGTGGAGAGCTGCGATTATGAAATGTGTTCCGAGACCTGAAAGACGCTTGAGTACTTGATTAAGATTTGCACGCATACAAGAATACATCTTCTTGCAAGGAATATCTTCATTGCTCATTGTATTTCTATGCACTCAGAAAACAAGAGGTTTTGAGTAGTCTGTCCTCTTAACGTGCACTTGGTTATAAGCCTTATACTGACCTGAAAACAAAACAAAATTCAACATTAAAAAATTATATCATTTGAATTGCACACCTTTTACAAAATTTGCTTTCTTTCTGACAGATCAGAATCTGCCAGAATATTTGTTCCTGATCCAATCAGTTATTTAGAGCATAAATTATTTTTTTAAATATAGCATCATGCAAACTGTGTTAATTATTTTTTGCCTGAATGTGCCTTTTAATTTTCATCCTATTTTGTTACTGCTGGTTCATCACCAGATTTTTTTTACACAGAAAAAAAATAGATATATTATGGTGCCTATGGTATCTTATTTCACTAAATGACTTGAGTCATTTTAACATTTAGGAGTTTAATATACTAGTATAAAATTAATCACAAAACACATTTCTAACGGTGAGTAAAAGTGTAGTCCTCTACACAAAGAAAAGGTTTAACTGTTCAGCATCAAACTGTTTTAAGAAGTCAAATACATATTCGAAATGATGCACACAATAGAGTATGATATTTTATTCCAAACTGCAGCATATAATGTATTTTCTTAAAGTGATAACTTTGATTTGTGTTAGTTCTTGTATTTATTTACACATTTGACTAAAAGTTGACAGTAAGAAAGGGCATAACTTAAGTCATATTTGAAGACTGACAGTTGTTACCCATTCTTGTTGCTAAATGCTCTTACAGTAATTGTTTACAGGGTTTTTTTTCTTTGTTATAAATAAAAAAATTAGGAAAACTGGGAAGTCTAATTTCAAGCAGATGTGAAAAACATCAGTTCTGGGAGGTTGGATGGTATTTGACACTATGCTAGATCTGAATTATTTTAAGTAAATTAATTTGCACAAAACTGGAAATGGCAGACTGGATGTGTATTTGGAACTCCATTATTTTATACGTTGCATTGACATTGAATAAATTGTTAGTCTCTTTAAAATATCATATTTTTAAAAACTGTTTTGGATGTGATCTTAAATGTAAGTGTTATGTTCTTTAAAAAAAATTGTATGTAGTGAGATAAGCCTGTAAAAGCCCATTCTTTAAGTGTCATAGAGAAAACTTATTCATAGACTGTAGTCTACTCTGACAAACAACTTAAAAATAATCTTGAGGTTTATCTGCTAAAAACAATACTATTAAAGATATATTAACACTTTAGGTCAGTATTATACTTTCATCTGAAACAACTTTCATACCCACAAAATGGTTAGAAAAATGCATGTTACATAGTTTTTTAAATTGCCAATTAAAATGAAAGCTGTCCTTCAAGTAGCCGAACAAAGCTTTGGATGGATTTGTGTGCTTCCTCTACCATAGTAGCCTCAGTTTCCTCCTCTATTTTCTTTGACATCTGTTGGGCTTGTCAAAATGCAGCTTGGACTAGTCTGGACTGTGTACGTACTGTTAGGATGGGGTAGGGTTAGTCATATTTGAGTTCTTGCTTGCTGGATTCGAGGCTTTCTCTCCAGGAACTGATGCTTCATAAAGGTCGCAGGAATGTATGGCAATTCCACCTCTCCTTGAATGGTTTCAAAAGTTATCAAGGAAGAGTGACAAATGCAGAGGAAAAAGCTGCCCTATCAATAAAATTTTTTTTTTTGTAAAATTAATTTGTAACAGAAAAGAAACTTGAAACTGATTTGTTGGTGTACTTCAATATTTTGTATTCAAAATACGGAAGTAATTCAAAAGTTTTATGGTACCATTTAACAATCTGCTAGCCTGGACCTTTTTTTCAGGTGCCTTGCTAAAATAATTTGTTTCTTAACTGTACAAGGGAGAGAAATGTTACTCTGTCCACTGACCTAGCTCATAGTTTTTGCTTGAAATACAAGCTTCTCTCCTGAATGCCTGATTTTGTTTTTGAAAGATGCTTATTTCACATGCAGTTTACCACCTGTGTTTCAGGGGAAAAAAATTATCTATGACAGACCATGCATGGTAGAGAGCTCTGTATGGTTCCCATTATGCCTCTTAAGTTAGTCCTTGAAACTATTATATGAAGTATTACAGCTGTGATGAGTAAACCTTTGTCTAAATAAATTGCTGTGGCTAGTTGCACTTCTCTGGAAAATCCCACTTAGGAGAGTAGGAAATACTGACGGTTTGTGTCTCTTAAAAGAAAATATTTTCCTGATTACATTTTCTAGGAGTTGGGTGAAGAGACCTTTTGGTACCATGTCCAAAAAGGAAAGCAAGTATCTAGATACCTTACTGGTTGCCTCATCTCTGTCACTTCTTTCCCAAATAATTTTTGATTCAGTCATGACTTGGCTAGACTTTAGGAGAACTGGGGAAAGAGAAATAGGAGCCTCATCTGAGTATTGATGTTTTGTGCCTCTGTTGACATAGGCTTGGATTGCCAGTTGAATATGAGATGTAAGTTCAAATTACTAATCTTATTGGACATATGGTGAGTGTGTTTACAATCAGATGTTTGAGATTGTCTCCTAGAAATCTGGAGGTATATTGAGATACTGTAAATGTTTCCTGAAGTGTAAATAATAGCTCCATGCATAATTCCATGTCAAAATGGGGTAGTATCATGATACAATCTTGGGATGGAAACAACAGGCCTTACTACTGACTGATCAGTCATGCCTGTATGGAAAACGGGGAGAAAATTTGACAATTGGCCCACTTAGCTATAATTGCAGCTTTTCAGGAACCTTATGCTTGTACTGTGGAATATTCTTTCTGTGTCAAGTAGATAAAATTAAAGCAGAGATCCAGAAGCCCTGAAAGGAAAATCTACTGATTTGTTGAAGAACAGGTGGTCTTTTCTGGAAAGTTTTCTTTCAGCTTGTCAGACAGTGTTTCTATCTCATTCATTTATCTAATGATCAGCATCATTTGAATACAGAAAAGCTGATAGAATCACAGAATGGTTTGGATTGGAAGGGACCTTTAAAGGTCATCTAGTCCAACCCACCTGCAGTGAGGGAGGGTTGATACAGGGCAGAAGCTTGGTAAGTGATGAAAGGATATTTCTGTGGTGAAGCTGAGCTGAAGGAAGGGTCTGCTCTGTGCTTGAGTAGCAACTCGTTCAGCATACCTGTTTTGGGGTTGGTTTTGTTTTGGTTGGTCTGTTTCAGAGGTGGATGTAACCGGTTGCTTTTTTTTGTGTGGCTTTCTCCCTGAAAATTTGAGTTCTTGCATGTTACCCCTGAACTGCTACCTTTGGTCATTGTTCCCTCTGAGAGTGAGGGAACCAAAACAGTTTAAAAGCTGGCAGTGTGGGCTGTGCTTATACTTTGTGAGACATTTCCTTGTCCCCAGGGTCAGACTGATATATAGGGACCCACAACCATCCTACTTTATGGCTCATCCCATATAGATTGGGCTGTGCTTCAGTTCCTCACTAGGAAGATATCTAGTGGGAACTGTGAGGTAGGTTCTTGCAGTTGTGACTGACATGAGTCTGGGACGGCTCAAGGAATGCTGCCATGGTGACCTATTCCATGGGCTACATAGCGTTTTAAAAGCCGTAAGAACTCATATTTCCTGTAATCCTCAAAGATTAGGAGAAAGCAGCTTCACAGTACCTTCTATTTTACTTGGTTTATGATTGGACATCCTCTGCTTGGCGGGCAAAGAGGTGTGTGGGGGTGCCTAGCATGGCAGAATAGTGCTGGATGTTGATGCTTGATAGAGGGTATGAGAAACCTAGTGTGGTCTTGCTGCCTGTTGGAGGGAACCCAGGAATAGTGTAACCACAAAAGCACTCCTGGGGTTTGTCTAAGGGAGGAATCTGTAGTTGTGCTCCGTAAGCAATCTTGGCAGTGCTCCAGCAAGTGAGCAGCGCCAAAGGTGGAGGAAACTGGACCCCTGAGTGACAGGAGGCAAGCCATGCTAACAGTGTTAACATATTTGTGGGAAACAGCAAAAGCTTGTAAGGAGCAGCAAGTACCAGGCATCCACTATTAAGATGATTTGACAACGAGGGAGCCAACAAAACTAGTGAAGCAAGAAGAAGAGCAGCAAGATGTCCTCAGAGCTAGGAGATGTGTGGCCCACCTTGCCCTAAAGGAAACAAAAAGCAGAAGAGAAAGACATGCCTCTACCAGCTTCACTTGGTAGCTCAGGAGGTGTGCTGCTTGGGTTCCCCCACTGCCTCTGTTGAGTAATTACCACTGCTGCGAGGGAAAAACTTATTGACAGTAAGGACAGTGAAGACTGGGGAGATCTGATTGCTGGAGACAGCAAACTGGACAGCGGTGTGACCAGAGTGGCTTAGGTACAACTGGTCGTGTCTTGGGGGACAAAATCTAGATCAGGGAATGGCAACACTTTCAAGGTTATGGTACCAAGCTGTATTTTTTTTTTATTTCCTAAAACAGCAGAAATTTAAGAATTGGGAGATGCTACCTTCCAACGAGGCCGGATGCCTACAAGCTTACCAGCTGGTATTAGGTCTTTATTTAAGCCAGGAGCTCGTACAGGTCCTCTTAAGATGGCATGGCTTCCCTTTCTGAAGCATGTAGGTCAAAACGTGCATCTGTTGTAGGTTTCAGTCTGTAGACTAGATGAGCTCTTGAAACAATTTCCTTGTGTCTGTTGCACAGCTCTGCCACACTGATGCTGTTTAAAGTTGTGATCTGTTCTCCTTTTAAAGCCCACTTAAAGGGAGGAGGCAGGCCACAAAAAACAGTTATGAACTGGAATAGCTTTTTACCAATAGAAACAAAAGCTCCAAAATGCCTGAGAAAGGTGAGCTCAGAGATTAGAGAAACGCTGAAGGTTTTTTCCACCGGTACAAATACTTCAAATTAGTTGTGAGCAACCCTCTGCTAAAGGGGAAAAAAAAAAACCAACCCGCCTAGGAATGGGTCTGCTTGGGCAGTTAGTAATGCGTCAAAATAAATGCTAGCAAATGAGGACACCCGCTCTTGTGACTGCTGGATCAGTTCTCGCAAGGAGCTCAGGGCAAAGAGAAGCTTATGGGAAAGCATGAGCAGCACAGAACGCATGACAAGTGCAAACAGAAGAATTTAAGTAACTAAAAAAAGGTGGTCTTCAGTCACTATTTCTTTACTGACTAGCATCAAGAAGGCATCGGTTCTGATGTCTGCAGAGAAGCTGTGTAGTTTGCAAAAGCAGGGAGTGGCGTGAGGTTCATATTCTGTCCTTTGATTGCCACTGCTCCTCCGTTCTCAAAGCTAGTATAGTCAGCTTAGTCCCTACACATCGCAGTTGCTAATGAATTATTTTATAATTTTTTTTTTATTCATTAAGTTGCTGTCAATTTTGCTTTGTACTAGAGAAGGAAGAAGGTTTCTCTTCAACCTAGGACTTTTTCAAAATGGCACTAGTCTCCTAAGTAAAACTTAAAACACCAGAGGAGATGCTTTCTATCTTAGCACAGCCATTTAATTCTACATTTGAAAAAGTGTGTTTGCTTTTTTTTGTAGTCCCTTCTTCACCCTGGGACAGACATACCCTGCTGAGGGTTCATTCCTGGAGACTGCAGGAGCTCATGGTAGTTGGGACAGTTGAATTTTTTTTTTTCTACAAGAATTAACATAAAAAAGAGGGGGTGTAGGCAGGGAATTGAAATACATAGAGAGTTTAAATCCACAGGCACAGTGTATATAACCTGGAGGGTGGAGCGCAGCATCATTAACTACAGGAGACGTCTTTTAGGAAGCACTTTTTCTGCAGCTGGCTTGGTGTGCCTCATGGTTTTTTGTGTGTTAAAGTTCTTCCTTCTTTCTGAAAAGTTATAAACAGTCATATTTTCATTATCATCTTTTTTTCTTTGATGTCCATTATCATTAAGCTTAGTCAAGATGAATGAAGAAATAGGGTAATAATAGTCGTTACCAGAGCACGCTACTGCACAAGCGGCTGTAGAACCCCAGAGCCGCAAGCAGGGGTTACTGTGAATGAAAAATTTCAAAGATTGCTATTTATCAAGAAAGTGAAGGTAGCTAGTGTTTCCTCATTATTGTAAAACCCAACTCCCCAGCATCTTAAAAAAAAAAAAAAAAAAAAGAGTAAGGTATAAAATGAACTATATGTGAATCTAGTCAACCGACAAAATATTATCTTTTCTGGCAGCTGTGCTAGATTGTTCTGCTCTGTTTCTGTGTAGTGGCTCTGCTAGTCGTGTCTTCTGTTCCCAACTACTCTTCTTTCCCAGGTATCAACAGGAAACAACACACTTTTAGAGAAAAAAAAACGAACCTTTTACTTCCTGCTCCCCTCTTGATTGTGTTACGAACAGCTCTGTATCACGCAGGCTTAGTATTGTCTGCAGCTGCCCCCCATTAACTAGTCTTATATCCGCTCCTACAAGAAATGCAGCTTTTGAGGTATAAGGCTTTGATTTTGCTGCAGTTTCCACCGTTATAGCTATGCCTTTCTAGCCCCCACTCCACATGCTGAAAGGTTTTTGCCAAGAATTACATCATGTTGTATAGTTACATCACACAACCCTAGCTAACACACACCACTTCTCTGGCTGCAGGCAGCTGGCATATAGGGCATGCGAAGATTTCACAGTCTGGAGGTGTCAGAAAGCAGGAGCGCTGGATTTTTTTTCTGTAGATCTGGCCTAATTTGAGCTTGAGGGCATCAGTCGCCTAATGGAAAAGTTTCACTTAGATTACTATAAAATCCGAACTTTAGGACAGACCACTGTCAGCGAACTTGCTCAAGTAACGGCCGGACAAAACGTGATGAGGAAGCACCAGCAGGATGTTGTGGCAACCAACCAACCGCACCGCCCGCCCCTGCCCCGCCGGCTCCGCGCCCTCAGAAACCCGCTCAGCAGCCAGGGCGGCGACGGCCCGGGCTCGCTCCTCGGCCGTGACGCGGGCCAGACAGGCGGGGAGATTGAGCCAGGCCGCCTGGCGCGGCTCGGCCCGGCCCGGCCCTCCCCTCCCCACCCCTCCCCACGGCGGCGGGGCCAAGGCGCGGGTCGTGTCCCGCAGCGATAAGGACGCGGAGGAGCCCGGCGCTTTCCCGCCTCCCCCCTTCACGGCCCAGCGGGGCGCGGGGTGGGGGGGGGGGGGGGGGGGGAGGGGCGGCGCGCGCCCGCCACCACGTGCTCGGCGGCGGCCGGGGCCGAAGAGCGATCTCGCGCCGATGCTTCCCGCGCGCTCGCCGCGGGCGCCGCAGGGCGGGGAGTCGGAAGGCGCGAAAATCCCGCGCATGCTCCCTCCGCCCATGGAGCGGCGGGCGGTTGGCTTAGCCGCTCCGCGTGTGCCCGTGCAAGGCACGCTACACCCCGTGACGTCAGCGCGCAGCGTCACGCCGGTGGGACGCACAAAAGTGTAAGTTTCAATTTTTTTTTTTCCCTGCCAACGAAGGGGAAAAGAAAAAAAAAAATAATAGAAAAAAAGAGAGGAAAGAGCGGCGGGGTCACGCGCGCGGGGGCCGGGGAGGGGTCACTGCGCTCGCGCCCGCCGGCTCCTCAGAGCCCCCCCCAGCCCCCCGCGCGGACAGCCCCTCGGCCGTTGGGGCGCGGGCCGGGGCAGGTGTGAGGGGCCGTGGCCGGGCGAGCGGGCGGGCGGGCGAGGCGACCCGGCCGGCGGGGGCGGCGGGCCGGGAGCCCGCCAAGCTGGCGACCGGCGGGGACAGAGGCGGGCTGGGAAGTGACAGCCCGCCGGGCGAGACACCCCCCCCCCCCCCTCCCTGCCCGCCTCTTTCTCCCGCACCCCCCGCCCTGGAGCGCGAGGAGGGGGGCGGTCCCTTCCGCTCTCCCCCCGCAACCGCCACCCCTCCCGAGCTGCCGTTGGGGCCGTTGGTCTCGCGCCCCGGCTCCCTCCTCCCCTGCCCCCCTCCCGCCGGGCTTGCCAGGCCCGCGCGCGCGCGCCGCCGCACATGTGCAGTTGGGCGCCTCCGCAGCAGCGCGGCGGCGGCGGCGGGCGAAGGAGGGGGGGCGGTTGCTCCCGCTCCGCGCTCCGGGTCCCTGTCTGGGGGCGGCGGCGGGGGATGGAGCCGGCTCTCTCTGCCTTCGGCCGCTCAGGTGCGGGCAGCTGGGGCTGGCCTGCGGCGGGAGGAGGATGGGGGGCATCGGGGGGCGGGGGGGGGGTGTCATTGCAGGGAGTGGGGGGCGCCGCGGGGCGCGGAGGCTGGGGACGGCGGAGGGGGGGGACCCGCCGCCCCCTCCCCCCGCCACCGTCGGTGCCGCCTGGCGCGCGGGCGCGTCCCCCCTTCCTCGTGCCCCCGCCGGCTCTGAGGCGATTAGCGCGGCCCCTCGCTGCCGAGGGGAGAGGCGGCGCGGGGCTTAGGGCTCTGCCCGGGCGGTGAGGCCCTGGTCGGGGGG
Source organism: Chlamydotis macqueenii (assembly GCF_036417535.1). NCBI lineage: Eukaryota > Metazoa > Chordata > Aves > Otidiformes > Otididae > Chlamydotis > Chlamydotis macqueenii. Next base: position 151,209,213 of record NC_141556.1, on the reverse strand, counting down.
CGCGGTGCGGGAGGCGGGCGGGCGCTGGGTGTCCAAGGCGCGGTGGCGGCTGCCAGTCTCTGGTCGCGGCCCGTCCGCCTGCGAGGAGGAGAAGGAGGAGGGGGGTGTGCAAGGCCCCTGGGGGAGCTGGCCCCTGAGGCCTACTTGTGCCTGCTGCTGAAAATGGGGGTGGGGAGGAGGAGGAGGCCAAGGGAGTGATCTCTTCCCCCGCCGGTTCTGCCCGCGCCCTGCTCTGCGGTGTTGCAAGGGGCGCAGCTGGACAGGGACCGGCCCAGCGTGGGCTGCCTGCTGCCCCATTGGAATCGGGTACGTGCTGGGGGCAGGGCGCTCCTGCCAGGGGAGAACTCAGCCCCGCTGTTGGAGTGTTTCCCACACGTGAGCGTGGGGTGGGGGGGCCTGAGGGGACGATTTGGTGATGACAAGAAACTTATTCTTCTTCAAAACGTATTTTTTTCTAAGAACTAAATTGTGTTTGGTGGTATTCCATAATTTTGATTGTAAAAACTTTCCCTCCTTTTGTTTTTATAGCTGATGTTGTCTTTACTTGTTTTCTAGAAAATAGCATCGTTGTCTCTGTGTCCTGCAGCCGTCAAGATTTTAAGAGGACTGATTTCTAGTCTTTGGTAACATGGCAAAAGATGTAAGTATATTTATAGCACGTGGTATGTGGAAGCAAGCCTCATAGAATATTTTTGTTTTTATTAACAAAAGCAAACCAGGTCATGCTTTGTAATAGCTGGCATTAATGAATACAGGAAACTTTATCTACGTTGTACATCAAGCCTAAGCTATGTTTTCCTGTAGATGTAACAACATAAACCAGCTTCAGATCTGCAGCCATTTTTTCAGAGTAATTAGTCTTAAGAATTCACTATGGTCATAAAAGCGCTTGGGCCATTGGCATTATGTGTATTCATATTGAACACTAAACCAACTTGGTTTTGAATTGGGTTTAAAAAAACCCAGCAAATAACTGTTCAGATGACAGGGTTGTCATTGACTACTGTTGTCAACTAGCATTGCCTTTCTTGTGTTCAAGGAGACATCAGGTATTCAAGAGAGTGAAGATGGTTCAGTCTCCATCGTATGTGTTCATTGTTTTGTCTGTCCACCAAAAGATGCTAGTTAGTGTCTATAAAAGCAGGATTTGGGGACTTTCATCATAGACTTCCATTACCATTGACGTTAAGGTTAGTGGCTTTGATTCTGTGGCCTTACCTCTTGAACGATATTTACTCTTTACCCATTCCAGTACTTTTACAAAAATGTTGAACAGATTCTGCATTTAAGATGTAATTCATTGTTAATACTTAATTTAATTGGGCCTTCACATTTCCTTATTGAAAGTAAGACAAGATACTACTACATATTCAAATTAGAATATATCTCCCCTCCAGAAAAAAAAAAAAACCAAAACAACAGCATACAAGCTAAGGAAAAGTGATACAATTCAAATTGTTAAACAGCAGGTTATAATCTGATGTGGACTGTTGTAGCTCTCAAATAGTGAGAATTTCCATGAAATAGTGATTGGTTTAACCAGTTAATCTTGTAGAGAATTTTAGTAGTTCAGATGCAACTGAAAAACATCTTAATATGCAGAGTAGCAACCAGAAATACATAGTCACTCAAAGCTTGCCTGGGAGAGATAAGGACAACCAAGTACGTAACAGATAGCAGAGTTCAGAGAATGGAAGGCTGTAGAAGCGGGAAGAAAATGAAAGAGGAATGTTAGACTAGCAGGTGAAATTGAAACAGTTGAAATTGATTGAGATACTAAAGTACATTCGTTTAGTTATTATTAGCTTTTAGGAGAGAGACCAATTAAGTGAATTACTAGCAGCTGGAAATGCAGATAAATATCCTAGAAGGTCTAGTGGGGAGCAGAATGAGAATAAGACATATAATAAAGAACCTCATTTTTGAATGATCTTGCTTATTCTAGAAAAGAGAGCAGTTAAGGGAGGAATAACATACATTATAATAAACTTGAGAAATGGAAGAAGACACTACAGATAGGAAAATAAATTGCTTTCAGTGTCTTTATTACAAGAATTGGTAAGCTGAATTTGGAAAAATGAAAATCTAGGTCAGGTTTTAGGTAAAATTTTAAGTGTACTTAAGCACCAGAACAGGGTGCCTAGAAAGACTATGAAGCCTTAATTGAAGGATTATCAACCTGTTCTTAAAAACCTCTACATATAATTGATCCTGCCTCAGGGAAGAAAGATGAACGGCTTACCTTTTTGCAGACTATTATGTACCCACCATTACATGATGTCTGAAACATGTGGCGAATGCTGGGAAATTTTAAATTTCCAGGTCTGATTATGGGCCCTATTAGATTTGATTTAATGCTAGAAAATAGAGATGCTAATTGGTATAACACTTTTTTGATTTTTGGAAGGGAAGAAGTGATTCCCATCTTTTTTGTCCAAAATTCAAGTTCTTTTCCTAGCGAAATAATGGAATTAATAATGACAGAGTCAATATCACTAAATTGCTGGGCACTGAGTCAGTGAAGACCTGCACCACTGTAAATTTAAACATTCTGACAGGGAAATATTGCCGTTATTAATGGCTTGTGGTTCTGCCATGTCACCTATCAAGTGCACTAACTGACTGTGAGATATAGTGGTGCAGAAGGTGGCATAGTTCATGAATGCCCCCACCCCTTCCTTCCCTTTTTCTCAGCAGAGCTGAGATGGCTAAACTGTGGTAAGGACTGTGCTGCTCCCATGCTAAGTCTGGGCTCTGGGCGGCTTTACATGGCCAAGCATGCTTCAGTGTGCTCCAGCCTGGGAACGCAGGCTCGACGTGTGTCCCACTCTTACTCTGTGCTGCTGGGGCCAGGGCTTGCTCTGGTGACTGTGAAGCAGGCAGTCCTGCAGAGGAGGAAGATCTGAAGGAAGATCTTGTGGATCTGCCACAAGAGAACATGTTCCTACTTAAACCCTCCTCCCACCTGCCACAGGAGAGCACTTTTCTCCTCCTTCTGTTGCTTGCTTCCAGCTTTTCTTCAGATGCCTCTTTATAAAAACTGTAATTTGAAAATACCTGTTATAAAAGTCAAAAACTTGTAAAAGTTTGCAGGCTGAGACTTCACTGGCTAACTGAACAAATGGGGAGCATGATGGAGAGTACTAGCAAACTCGATTAGATGTTTTTATAAAGGAAAAAATTATTACAAAAGTACTGATCAAGTAAGCTGGCAAGATAATGCTTGTGAGTTGTTTGACCCAAGTCTAAATTCTGTTAAATATTACTTTAAAATGTATGTCTCTAATGCTTTTCAGAGTGTAAAATAAAGAGAAAATAAGCAACAAAGCATTGATTTTTTTTAATTTTTATTTTTCAAAAATACTTTCATTTCCTTGGTAGTGATCAGGAAGGTATGGGGGGGGGAGAAGATACATTCATATGTGGCACCTTAATTAAATGCCTGCAGGTGGAGTAATCACAAGTAGTGTAATAGCTGGATAAGTTGAAAAATAATAATGGAAAAAGAAATACTAGCTTGTAGTATCTGAGTATATCAATTAATTTTTTGGAAAACTGTTACTAAAAAAGTATGAGATCTGTAATGCAGTAAAGGGGGAAAAAAGGAGCAAACTATTTTTTTAGTGTGATCTGTTCATGTAAGTGAACATTGTGTGGAGCTGAGAAGCAATTTGAACAGAATCAGGCAGATTGTCTATAGAACATCACATTCAATTCAGAAGATCTTAGTTACTAGAAAGACTTTGTTTCTTTAAATTACAGAAGAAGTAATTTAAAAACATATGGACAAGAGAGTACCAATTGCAGCATCTCAAGGACTTGTTTGCCTTGGGAGTGTGATCATTCCATAGCTTGTCAGAAGCTGAACAGCAAATTGTGTTAAGATGAGGTCAGTAGAGTTGGGTACAGTTTGACATGCACATTTGGGCCACATACATCTTCCATGCAACATATGGGGAGTTCCTTGATCTGAGACAGAGGTAGCCATGACATGCAGACAATCTCTGGAAAGTGCACCTTAGCCAGTATTCCTCATTCTGATTAATCAGTGCCATTCTCTTAAGACTTTTCTGAGTCTACTGTAAACTCTTCCAACGCTTACAGATGTGGCACCTTCTAGGCAGGAGCTGCAGGAGCCAAATGTACGCATCAAGGTCCTCAGCTGACTTATGCTGCTCGCTGGATTAATGGGATTAATAGTTTGGTGCATAGCACAGTTCCCTAAGTGAAGTGGTGACCTGCCCATCCTTGCCATACTTAAAATAAGGCAGGATGCAGCACTGATAGAAGGAGCAGGAATTACTGCAGCAAGAAAGTAAATTTGGTAACTGAATTTTTTGTCTTCCAACTCCTAGTGTAAGACTGAGGACTACTTGCTGGAAGGAGGACTACGTGCCACTTTTATGTATTGGAATTATCTGAAAATTAAGTTGATAAATATTTTTAGTTAACATACTCTCCACCACTAAATTAACAGTTTCTGTAGTGTAGCTGAAGATCCAATTTGTGGTGTGACCCTGGCTCCCCTCTGGCTTACTTCTGTTGCAAGTAAACTGTTGAGGCTTCTCAAGCAGCCATAAAGAGAGAGAAACATTTGGTTCTTTAAGACCCACTGTTAAATAGAAGAGAAGAAGCAGAAGTCACCTGCAGGAACTGTATCTGTTAGAGGGTATAGTCCAATGCACGATATTACAGTGAGTACTGAGAAGGCGGCTAGACGAAAGGAACATGTACCATACCTTCTCATCTTGAAAATTACATCTATATAATACGTTAATAACATAAGTGAAATACTCTGTATAGTAGTAGCTGCTTATGATTGTTTCAGTTGTTAACCATCATTGCATGGACTGTTTCCAGTCATTAAAAAGAGAAATAATTGTTCATGAAGAACATATGGCTGAAAACTAATATGATGTTTTATAAACTTTTTAAACTGTCACACCACTATTAGCCTTCAGAATCCCTCACAGACTAAAGTATCTTTATTGAAGGCTGTTTGTCTGGAAAGCTCGTGCATTTTACCATTTCATAGATTGCTGGCGGTGGCATTGGCTTTGGAACCCCTGATTCTAAAATCAGATTTTAATTATGTTTTATTCTACTGACATCTTTTGCTTGAATTACTTTATGAGGGATTTTTTTCTTCATCTCTAGTTTGCATAAAACTTACTGCATGTCTTTAGTACTTCTTGGTGCTTTTATTAATCTCATTGAGTGGTAGCTATTGCCCATGTATCTAACTTTGCAAAGGAAGGCCTGTGCACATGTGTCAATCTGAGGACACCACGTAAGAAGTTCTGCCTGCACAAAGTTCGGCACCTGATTTAACATTACTGTTTAATAGATCTAAGAGATGTAGGAATTGACGCTGATGGTTTATTTTAATTTAGTGTTTAGAATGCATTTGCCTGTGTAGTTTAATCCAGCCTGTCAAGGTCCCTCTGGATGGCATCCCTCCCCTCCAGTGTGTTCACCGCACCACACAGTTTGGTGTCGTCGGCAAACTTGCTGAGGGTGCACTCTATCCCACTGTCCATGTTGCCGACAAAGATGTTGAACAGGGCGGGGCCCAATATTGGACCCCTGAGGGACGCCGCTAGACACTGTTCTCCGCCTGGACATGGAGCTGTTCCTTATCTACCGAGTGGTCCATCCATCAAACCCATGTCTCTCCAGTTTAGAGAGAAGGATATGTTTTGTATCTTTTTTACATGATGCACTTTCAATGCCTAGAAAGTACTGAAAAGTATTCAAAATATTTTTCAGACTTTCCTTAAAATATCAGCATGTGTTTCTCCTTTTATGTTTATTTTTGGTTATGTACTGGGAATTTCAGTGAGGAAGAGTAGAGAAGTTAAGCCTTTAGTGGATCTTTAGTGATTCATGCACCTTTTTTGATATTGTAGTTCAGCGATTGCTTGGTAACTTGATCTATTTGCCTTTGGTCAGTTCTAATGTGTTCAGAAGTTTACAAACTGAAGATCAAATAATATTATAAAATTAAGTCTTCTAAAAAGGTATCTCAGTCTAAGATTTCAAATGTTATTTTTTTTAAATATGCTTTTTAGAAGAAAGCAGAAGGAAAATGATATTTAAGCTCTCCTTTTTAAGTTGCAAATACACAATAAGTTTCCCTTTTTTTTTCCCCCGATGTTGTTTTGTGTTTATAAGTCAGAAAATAGTAACTCAGAAGTTGGCCTGACACCTTGCCAATTTATTTGTATAAATAAAACATTTTTCTGTGGCCTTCAAGTGTTTAACTTTTTTATTAATTGTATGTGTTAGTTAATGGTAGTGGCTCTATATAGATACATATTTGTAGTATTACTGAGTAAATACACTACTGACAACATGCTGAACGAAAATGCAGCTTTTAAACGTTAAGTTGCACTAGGGTTCACTTATTTTAGTGTTTGTATTTGCTTACCTGGATATCACTTAATGGAGGTTTATTGTGGCTAATTAGAAGTTGGAGGAAAAATGGGCCAATCTTTGCTAAACGTACTCTGTGTTGAAGTGGTTCTCGGACACACAGTGGACAGCTTGATTTTAAAGGTTAACAGTGGTCCCTATCCCCGAAAATGCTGCTGGCTACTTGTGTTGCATTACGTTACACTTGCTAAGCGTCCCAGTATTGCATTCATAGTTATACAGACTTGCTTGAAAATGACGTTGTGGACTGAGAAGGAGGTCAATGAGGCAAATTGTTTCAGAATGAGTCCTGTTTAATATTACTTGTTGATTTCAGCTGTGATTCAGATGCTGTTGAACAAACTGCTGTAAAGATTTGATTTGGCTACAGAAATAACAGTTAATTTAGGTCAAATCTAGAATGGCATCAGGAGCTCATTGTGGAAGTCGCTACTGCTGGTACCTCTCCGCATATGAGTATTTAGTCCAGTAGGACACAAACAATGATATTATTTTCTGATTAGTTTATGTGGTAGAAGTGGCAAACCAGTGCTTTGGTCATATTCACCATAGGAATCTTGTATTCGCTTTTGCTTCATTCTTACAACTTTGTAGTTAGCTTTAAATATTGCAAGGATTGTATCACTAGGGCAATTTAATTATTTTAGGAAACAACCCAATAAAATGATTTTACCTCCTGTGGTATTTTTGATTTGTGTGGCTGCTCAGACTGGACCACTATGTGACTCATCTTCAAAATAAATTATTTAATTTTTTTGCTGAATTCTAGACATGTTGCTCTGTTTCGAAAGAACAGCCAAGAAAGCTAGTGGTCTTGCCATATTCTGCAACAAGGAGGCCTCAGGTGTTACTCTGTGTATACTCGGTGTCCAGCGTAAGTGCAGTATCTGTGAAGCGTATATTCAGACCAAAGATCGACAATGCTTAACTGAGCTACTAACCTGTATTTAGTTTTTACCTTCACAATTCTGTGTGATCCAGATCTTTGATATCTAGTGCTTTGACTGTGCCTTGCTACTTAAGGTGCTAATAATTCAAATTTACTTATTAGAAAGCTAATTTCTATGATATAGTTCATTGCTGAATGGTTGGCAAACACATTAATCTTGAAGATGCTGCCATGAACTGAGGATGTGGTATGATCTCTGTTTCAGAAGGCGGCTACTGAGATGTTAAATAACACATCTGAGAATTTTGCAGGATCAGACTCCTATAGCCTGACTTTAAAAGTTCTTTTATATTAGTTTATACAGTAAGGAATATTTCTCATTGACTTCATTTGCAAAATGAAAGTCAGATGTTTTAAATTTAAGAACTTCCCTTTCCTTTCCTGCAATCCTGTACTTCATATCTTAATTGCCTTTTAATTTCTGAAAAAAAAATTAGTTGGGTGTCTAGAATAGTCTCCTGCCATTACATGATGATTAATTCCCAGAGTGTGTTTGCTCTGGTCCCTGAATGAGATTAGAGTCCAATGGGAAAAATAGGGTATTATCATCTTGTTACAAATGACATTTGCATACGGATAGGGGTGAAAGAAGAATTAAGATTGTTTAAGCAGCATTATTTCTGGTTATAAACTTTTTTCCACTTTGTAGCTGTGCTCATTTTCCATTGTGCATGTTTGTTGCTATTTGATATTAAAATAAGGCAAACAAAAAATGCCTGACATTGTCAGTGAAGTAGTACATAAGAGAATTGCATGGCATAGGGCCCTTACATTTATTGTCTACTTTTAAGCAGTAAAATGACTAGGGTTTCTTGTTCTGTGTGGATCAAGTTAGGTGCAGTTTGCACAAGATGTGTCATTTGCTAGCAGGCTTTACAAATGCCTGTAGACACCAGAGGCATCCTCCTGATGCCTTTGACAAGTTCTGAGAGGAAATGTACTCTTATGGGAATACTTTTCCCTCTCAATTTCTCCATTTTCTGATTCTATCTTTACTCCTTCTTACCTGATCTATTTTGACGTTCTCAGTCCCAAGTACTAGTTTGTTTACCCTTTCAGTCATGGTTTAGAATGGATTGTATTTGCCTTCCCAATTCCCATGTTCTTCCCTTCTCCCTACAGGATTTGACCTCCTTATGCTATTAAAGCTCTCTTTTAGGTTCTCATCTGTTGTGTTTTCTGATTTTTTTCAGTGACCTTGAAGTTCTCTACCTTAACTCTTAATCTGCCATCTTCCATCTGATTTTCTGGCTCGCTTTCTTTCTCTTTCCCAGCCAGTCCCAAAATCATCTGCTTGTTTTTTTCTGTCTCTCCCATTCTGACTCCCATTCATGTTGTATATTTGCCACCCACTTTCTTATTTCATTGTCAAACCCAGTCCTGTGCCTCAATCTAGTGGGCTTAATCTGCTGTTAGCAGCTGAAGATTTCTCTTCTGAGAAATACCTTTTGGTGAATACCTCTGTTTTCATTTATCTCTACCCTTTTTGCTCATCTTTCAGCTGTTTTTCAGGGACTATACTTAAAATGGGCTTGTTACCTAGAAGCAAGATAGAAGAGGTATTGCTGTGGCACAAAAGCACCCTTCTGGTCCCCACATTTACTTATCTCTGAGTGCTACGGGGACCTTCCTCTCCCGTTAAACGTGGTAGACATAGCACGTGTACTTGTTCAGTCTCATTTTAGTCAAACTTCTTGGTCATGCTTTTACAGGTTCCTTGTCCTACAGTCCAAATTCAGCTTGAATCTTTTCAATTTAGTTTAACAGTTTACTGAATAATTTTATGGCAATTTTTATTAAGAGCTTGAGTTGCGAGTCTGGAAGTCTGTGGAAGAAATTATACTTTTGTTGTAAGGGTGTTGAAATTCAAGTCCACAACTTCAGAGACCGTGAACACTAGCTTGTTAGTAAGATAAAAAATATTCTGTAAAAGTCTGCACTAAGGGTTTGGTTTTTTTTTAAATCAGTTAAATACTCTGCATTTTTGGCAAATTTTGTTTCAGATTAATCCCAACAAAAAGATACTTCCCAATTTACTGACTTTCAGGCTAAGGGCACTTGTGCTTTTCAGCTTTTACTTGTAAACAAAACAAAAATAGACTTCCCAGTCCTTATGACTGCTGATGATCTCATAGCAGGCCAAAACGAATTTCAGTTGAATTGATACTAGGGGTTTCTTTATGTAGCCATGGGGAGGTATACATAGCCAACATGTCTCTTTGAAGAGGAAAACAATGCAAAATTGTGAAGTTGCATACACTTATAAAGCTTTCAGAATTGAATACTGAGAGCATGATAATATTTCAAGCAGCCCTGGTGTCATCATCAAAGGAAGTAATGCATCTTGAAATTGAGAATCATGAGAAGATAAGAAAACGTAGAATATGAAAAAAAATTACATTATCAGACAAAAAAAAAAATCAGAATAGCTTGTTACAAGTATCTTGGTAAGGTCTGAAAACTGCGTGTGTTTTCCCATCAGAAAATAGAATTTCCTTGGTGTCTAAACCCTCCTTGGCAGAAGGTTACTTTTCCATTGGGGAAAATCAGATACTTCTTGTTGGTGTGGTGGGTTTTTTTGTTGTTGGCATTTTTGGGGGGTTAGGTTGGTTTTTTTTTTTAATTGTTGTTTATCATTGTGAATCTGTGACTATGATATACCTGATGGGAGCTGTGGTCACATTTTCCTCTACTTTCTTTTTCATCTGGGCAATGCAGAATGCTAGATAGGTTATGGAGGAGTAATCCTGGTCTCTCCTCCAAAATAACCTGGCTTGAGAAGTAGTGGGAATTTCTTTTAAATACACACTGAGAGATTTTTGTGCCTAGTATTTCCATTTTAGAACAAAAAGACACCAGAATTTCATGTGGGATCGAAGTTTTGCTTTTCAATTTTCTCTTGCCAAAAGCTTGTATCTGTAACTGAGGACATTCAAAACTAATGATAAATTTTTATAACCTTAGAATTAAATAGTGTATCCAGAAGTGTGAAGAGTATACTGAGACTGGAGTAACAGAATTTTCACTAGAAATCAGTTTTCCTTATGAATAATAGCAGCTGGGGGTGCTAGTTGCTGTGGGATTTAATAGTATTCTTTCCAAGTAGTTTTCTTGGAGTCTTTCCTAGGCATACTCTTTACAAATGAGTTGAATATTTACCAGCCATTTTAACTGCTAGAGCTGAACCTTTAGTAAGACAGTGGTGTGGAAAGGTGGTGGAACTGTAACTGCTGTACTCCTCATTGGTGTCGTGGTTCCTGAGGGGATTCTTGTTGTTACTCAGTGATTGCTCTTCTCTGATTTTTCCCAAATTGTATTCCCTTGTTGGTTACATGCAGTATTTTTCCCAAATATTCTCCAGCTTGTTGGTGACTTGTGTAATTTCAGTGACACAAAAGCACGGTCCAGGGCCATGTAGTGCAAAGCTGACCCTTTGTCATACTAGATCAGATTGTGTTTGCTGGAGTTACGTATTGTTTGGGTAACATTTTTCACTGTATATTTTAATTATGTAGAAGAAAAATTGAAGCTTATGAGGTTATTTGATAATGTGGTATCGTGGTTGGTTGTATACTTAAGAATAAAATGAATTAATAGAAATTGTTATATTGGAAACTATTCTTGTTTAAGAAAAAGAAAAATAGGAAGCGACTAATAAATAATTGATTACTGAATTGCCTAATTTGCTAATTACTGAAATAATGATTTGTGTAATACTGGAATTTGCTGAGTATCACAGTTTAAGTATTTGAGTTTGGATATCTCCTTAACTGATGTGTGAACGCAATGCAAGTTTGCTTTTGCATATTAAACCGATGAATTGACTTAATAATTCAAAATTATTAAATTCATGTGCTTCTAAAATGAAAGACATTACAGGTTAAACGAGCCATTTTCTTGGTGGTCCACTAATCTCAAACTCAATATATTATATTAAATATGTTTCCAGTCTCATTGATATCTTTTAGATTCTCATGGAAAAAAGAATTAGCAGGGATCCTTGAGTACAAGCCTCCTCTTTCTGCTGATGGATAGAAACTAAAGTACTGCATTTAAAGAAATTATGACAATGAAACTGCCCTTTCTGTGTGGTTTAACACTCTTGTGAAATTGAGGTAGAAAGGATGTAAAGTAACACCCCAAAATTAATTGCCATATAACACGTTGGGTGTCAGTGTTCTGGAATGTCTTATTGCCATGGAGTATAGCTCTGGTAACATCTTTGTAGCTTTAATAACATCTTTGTACATGACACTGGTTTTACATTGATGCATATGGTTTCTTTCTTTGGAAGTGTCTGATATAATGTCTTGCCCTTCTGAATTACGTAGTAAGTGTGATGAAGAGTTAGGCTTATAAAAAGCTCTAGTGCCTGGAAATAGACCAGTAGAATTGTGGTTTGTTCAAGTGGACCTTTCAATCCCTACTGTGGGTAAGATGAAGAACAGGCAGTGTTTGTGTATTGGTAAGTTGTTGCAGTCTTGTTAAAACAATGCTATTTTGTTACTTTTGTGGGGAAAATTAGGAGAATGGAGGACAGAACTACCACAGGCTCTTCATTCTACCCATCAGTTCCACTATCTCCTCACTTAAGTTTTCTTTGTGCCACCAGGTCTTCATCACTGCTGTGCCATTACATGCCACTGCTCTTTATGCTTCCCTTAGCAAAATTTCTCTTCTGCTCACTTCCCAGCCTCTTCCCAATGTTCAGTCATCTTCTTTTCCCTCTTCTCTTTCACTGAGGAGAGAAAGTTTCCCGTCTTGTCAAGTTCCCTGTCTTAAGTAGTCATTGCTGTCACACACCTGGATAATAACAGCACCACAGCATCCTCTAGTGGCTTGCTTGGTTTGCTGAATTCCTGGCAAATTGTAAGTAGGGCTCTTCAGGTAGACTTTTAAGGGAATACCTTTGCTGCTGACTGACAGCAAACCACTTAATTGTGTCTTGAAGATGGGCAGTAGCCTCTAAGTACCAGCTGAGCACAAAATGCAGCTAGGGACTTTTCAGCCTCTGTAACACCACATGCTAAAGTATGGTTAAGTACAGTGTTGACTTTCTTGCTGTTCTTTCTAAATGGAAACAATTTTTGTGTCCTGCGTTCATTATTTTTTTCAGAACTGTTTTGTCTGGAGATAACAAGGAATTACTGCATCAAGTATTTTCTATCAAAAAATTAATAGCATTTTTAAAAAATAACTTCTACTGTGAGCTTTCTCATAGGATGGTTATTACTTTATAAACTTGTATGTAATGCTGTAGCTCTTTCATTTAATAGCTTTATATTCTTATCTTTTAAAAAATAATTGAAAAGCTCAAGGTGTTTCTTCTTAATGCCTTTTTTCCTGATTGAAATGGCTTAAGGCGCTCTGTACCACCTCTAGTGTTTTTGCTATAATGTTACCTTCTGTGGTACGTAAATAGCATCTACATAGAGCAAAAGTGTAGTCAAAGATGTCAGTGGTTCTAATTAGAGGTGTGTAGACTCTGTTAAAACGGTACATATAACACTATAAGACCTTAGGAAACAAAATAGCAAATTAATTTTAAACAAATTTTCTGCTTGTGTTTTAAGAATGTATTACTTAAAAAAAATCAAGGTTTTAAAGTTTGTCAAATACTATGCCACAAACAGTGCCGTTACATAGTGGCAGATTTATGAGAAAATGTGAGTGGTAGCAGCAGAGACTTCTGGTATGATTTCTTCCATATTTAACAATAAAAAGTTGTCTATGTTTGTAAATTTAATAAAATATACTTTCTTTAACAGGCTGGACTAATTGAAGCCAATGGAGAGCTTAAGGTGTTTATAGACCAAAACCTAAGTCCTGGAAAAGGTAAGAACAAATTTCTAGTAAGACTCTTCATTTCTTGATTTTTAGCTGTTGTGCTTATAACTGACTTGGATCGAGAGCAGCCCTGAGGAGAAGGACTTGGGAATGCTGGTCAACAAGAAGCTCAACATGAGCTGACAGTGCGCCCTTGCGGCCCAGAAGGCCAACCGTATCCTGGCCTGCATCAAGAGGAGCGTGGCCAGCAGATCGAGGGAGGTGATTCTCCCCCTCTACTCTGCCCTGGTGAGACCCCACCTGGAGTACTGTGTCCAGCTCTGGAGCCCCCAGCACAAGGAGGACATGAACCAGTTGGAGAAGGTCCAGAGGAGGGCCATGAAGATGATCAGAGGGCTGGAGCACCTCTCCTATGAGGACAGGCTGAGAGAGTTGGGGCTGTTCAGCCTGGAGAAGAGGAGGCTCTGGGGAGACCTTATAGCTGCCTTACAGTACCTCAAGGGTGCCTACAAGAAAGATGGGGATAGGCTGTTCAGTAAGGCCTGTTGCGATAGAACAAGGGGTTATGGTTTTAAAATAGTGGGAGATAGATTTAGGTTGGATATTAGGGAAAAAATTTTTACAGTGCGAGCTGTAGAACACTGGCACAGGTTGCCCAGAGAGGTGGTGGAAGCCCCATCCCTGGAAACGTTCAAGGCCAGGCTGGATGAGGCTCTGAGCAACCTGACCTAGTCAGGGATGTCCCTGCTTCTTGCAGGGGGGTTGGACTAGATGACCTTTGAAGGTCTCTTCCAACTCTAACTATTCTATGATTCTATGACTTTAAACTGCTTTCTTAATATAGTTTTTGTAAAGCTTTTGAATTATATCTTATATAATCAGGAAGCAAGCTGTCGGTTTTCTGTGGCTTACAATTGTCTCTAAAATGCATGTGAAGTTCAGTGGTGGTTTGTCAACCCATATGTGATCTTCTTGTTTGAGTAGCTTGTATTTAAGTATAAAGACCAGGAGGGTCTGAAATATCTTTTGGGGCACTATGTTTTAGCAAAGGGGAAAAGTGCACGAGTGTAGCAGCTTAAAGTGGATTATGACAGTTTTTATGATAGTGCATCCACTCGTGCAAGCCTATCTGAAGTAATATTTTGAACAGAACTGTTCTGGACTTGCAGATAATGGCTGTGCATGTATGATAGTGTAATATAATCAAGTAATTTAATAAAACACAGGCTATAAACTTGAATTCAGTATGTAAGCTCAAAAACTAAGAGTATCTAAACATCCAGGGAGCTACATGCTGCACTTTACGATTAGCATAGCTGGGGGAAAAAACAGAAGCACCACTGAGTTCCAGTTGCCTGCAGTTCTGCACAGCTGTCTCATATAACCTCTTCTGTAAACTGATGATGCTTTATGTGAAAATTAGATTTTTGTCCCCTGTATTCTTAGGGGAAGGCTGTTTCCATAGTGAGACTGTAGAACTGTTCTCTGACTTCCAGTTAAGTATATTCTTGCTGGTTTATGAATTTTTCTGGTGACTGTTATTTTTCAGTTCAGTTTCCCCCAGTGTGTTTACCTGCTTTTTATAAACAACAATTGTGTATCTTAACAGTCTTAAGTTTGACTAGTCATTGTTTTCTAGATTCCTTGTCAGATGAGCTCTTTGTTCTCTGAATTTTCCTGACCATCATTCTTTGAGCCTGTTTGATTGCTTTCATCAACTTTCTTGAACGCAAGTGACCAAAATAATATCTATGACTCCAAGTGAAGCTTCTGTCATATTTGTTTGGATATATCAGTAATTTTTTTGCAATGTCATGTTTGTTTCACAACCATTTCACAACAGATTTTGGTGAAATGGCCATTTTCCTTTGTTGTTGCTTCCAAATTATGATAGTCTGGTTTATTCTTGTATGTGACAGATAGTGTGCTTTGATAGGCTGTACTAAGTAGGGTGAAATTTATTAGGACAGTCACGTACTTCCTGTCTGATGCTCTCAATAAACCTCACTATTGACAAATCTATTGACTTTATGCATTGCTGGATTGTGCTAGTACTCTCAGATTAACATGTAAACCAGTTCAAGTGAACTCCATTAGTACTATTGCTCTAGTCTTTTATATACCATTTCAGGAAACCCCTTTAAGCATTTATTATCACAACTAGCAGAACTTCTAATTTCTATCACCACCAATTTAACTGACAGTTTTTCTAGATTTTTAAAGTATTTTATTGGCATCTCAATAGGCTCTGTCTTTGATGTTCTTTTGTCTAAAATACACATTACTTTACAAAAGGGGGCTGTGTGACAAATCTACCATGATCTACTTTTGATGGAGAAGGCACTAAGGATTGAATAACTGACATTTATTAACTGATCCAAGTGCATATTTGTAAACACAGTCATACTCGTCTGAACAAAAGAAGTGTGCAGGTGGATTACCTGATCCTTATCAGCTGTACCATTTCCCCACACCCTATGGGCTGCAAAACTGATGTTTTTGTCAGGGCAGATACTTACCAGCACATTCTACACCCTTGTAGGCATCTGTCTAGACCCTGTTACAGTCAGTGGAGAGCTAGTCAAAACAGACAGCGCAGTCTAGACAGCAAAAATTGGAAATGTGAATCTTGCATTATTGCATAGCTCTTAAAGCAGAACTGGTCAAAATAGAGGCCATTTCATTGCTTGTAGAATTTCTAAAATAAATGTAAGTGATTAAATAGTTTATAATAGGCTTGTAGCTCCTCCGGTTTGAGAGTCGAACTCTATTCTCAATGTATACCACCATGAATAATCCATGCACCTCATTGCTTTTAGGGGAGTTTTGTAAAGTTAATGGACAGCAACTAATTCTTTAAAACAGCTGTTTATCTTGGCTTGATCATTTTATGTTTCTTGCCTCTAACTTGTCTGTGTTTTATATGCAGATTCTGTAGTCTTAATCAGAACTTAAAATAAATATTTTGTTGCTAACGTATTCAGATGTGTGTCAGAATTTATTCACTAAAGTAGTACTTACTTCCCATTGTTGCATTTTATAGGGTTTTTGTGTAGTCTTTAAATGTTGTCATTTCAGATGTAACTACTATACACAAAAATACTGTGTGCATTCTAAAAGTAGTTATCTACATTACATGCCATTATATCAAAAAGTCCGGTCCTCTGCTGTCTTGCTAAGTTTGTGCAAAATTTCTCTTAATTTTACAATGTAAAGGATCCAGTCCACAGCAATAGATAAAAAACAGAGTAAGCTTTCCACAGGGTAGCAGAAGAGTATCTGGTGTACTTCTTAGGATGAATTGAAGGAGGTCAGTCAAGACAGTCAAGAATCTTTCTGTTCTTCTCTGCCGACTATCATTAACAGTGGGATGTTTTTTCTTTTTTTTTCCTTCCCCTTCCAATTTGTATTTCTTAAAAGGAAAGAGTCTTTTCTGGAAATTGCAAGTCAATCACAAGGAGAGTTTGGGAGATCATTGCATTACAAATACAGAATCAAATCTCCCTACTGTGTCAGATTAGTGGTTTGCTCAGCCTGGTCTGCTGCCACTGACAACAGGAGTAGGGTAGGCTCCTCTGAGAGAATGAAAGAGCCTGGCTACTTTTTCAAGTTCATTCCCTTTACACTGTCAGAGCACTCAAGGTAATTTGATTAGTAATAGCACAAGGTGCATTCCAGCATCTTTTCACAGAAGTCCGACTTTGAGAGACTCAGCAAATTAAAAATGCAACCTCAACAAGAAACTTACTACTTGCTTTGATTCCCACGTGTTGCTAGCTAGGTGTGAAAGGAGGAGGAGCTCAACTGTCAGAAATAAAGATTTTAGAGGGTGGTAGAGGACAAAAAATGACTTCTCCACTGGGACGTGCTTGCAAAAACATGATTTGAGAGAAAGAGAGCAGAATATTTTTCTTGAAATGGTTCTGTAACACTTCATCAAATGTCAATAAGGTGAATACAGGACTAAGTGGTGGGTGTATGAATCAACTATAAAAGATAAGCAAAGATTGACTTTTCTGGCCAAAACAGGTTATTATGCAACAGTTCTTAGAGCCTGAACAGCTTCTACTGTGCAGAATAGCCTGTGAATGGACTTCTGCACTGGCAGAAATCTGGGAACTGTGAATAGGTTATTTTTAGACTGAGTTTTGTTAGGGTATGTAGCTGTTGTTTCTTAGATCAATGACAGAAAGGGGATACCACTCATCTTGCTATGCTGAACACTTATGCTGCACAACCTCTTGCTCAAAAAGTCCTAAAGCTGTGGAATCTGTGGGAGAGAGTGTATGTCAGAGAATTATCTCTGTATGCAAGTCCTATACTTAGATTCATTGCCCGATTATCCACTAATATCCACTGTCAGAAACAGGTTATCAGCCTAGACAGACCTTTTACTTCAGCTAGTGGGGACATGCTTCAGTCTAATTTATTTTGGAGAGGCTGGCCTCAACCATGAGCTCTAGATTAGGATTTTTTATTTTAAATCAGAGACCGACTTTGTTTTAAGAGGAGAAAATAGTGTGGGTTGTTTTTTTTTTTTTTAAAAAAAGTAATTTGGTTTGTAATGCATGTAATTTTGAGTAAATTGGTTACGGACATAAAATACCATTCTAGAAAATGCTCTAAAAAAGTCTTTCTTCAAAAACATCTTTAGTGTGGAATAAGAGGGTATCAGTCTTTATATGTGGTAGAAGTCAGCTGGAAGCTTATGCTTCTTCCAGTGCAGCCTCCAGAAGAGATTGGATATCAGTTCACCTATATTCTCTTATACTCCTGTGTGTTTCCATTACTGGAGCGTAACACTCCGTTTAGCCCTGAAGAAACAGCATTCTGTTGAGCTGCTCAAGCAAGCTGCAAGTTTTCCCTTGTATTAAGACGACACTATTAGCTCTGCTCACCAGAGGAAGATCTTTTTCTCCCTATCTATGTCTGTTCCTTCACCACTGAGACTTTAGTTCAGAAGGCTAGTGCTTAAATTTGAATCTTGGGAAAATATCAGTGGAGTGATACACCAGTTATATCAACCCCTGTTTGATCTAAGGTCATAATGATTCCTGGATCTTATAAATGTTTCAGAAAATGTGCCATCTAATCAGTTTTTCTTCTTGATGGAAATGCATATGTTTGGGATAGATTTGTTTACCCTTTGTTTGCCTGTCCTTGGATTACAAAACTTAGGTAATGCAGGTTTTCAGTATGGCTCCAAGGTGATGCTGTTGAAAACCTCTGACTTCTCTTGGAAGGACATGAAGTGTGACATTTACATCTTAGTGCATCTTTCTGTCAAGTGCAAGGTCTGCTGAGTTTATAGTCTGTTAGAATTTAAGTCAGATTTGGTCTGGACTGGTTTAATTTGGCACAACTATAACTGTGAAAGGTTTGATGTACTTGATAACCAAGAAGGTGGTTTTCTGGTATAACCTCTGTTCAGGAGAGAAGCAGCAATGTAATGTTCAGAGTGTCTCAGAAGGGAGGTTTTTATTTCGGGAAATCCTGAGCAAGGCCAGGTGCTTTTAAAATGTAGCTTTGCTAGTGACTACTAGTAGGTTAATATGTGCAGCTAAAGGGAGTTGTATACCCAGATGTCCTCTCGCTGATGAATTCTAATAGAGCTACTTGGTTTTTTATTTGCTGCTTGTCCTGTGCTGTTTTATTTACTGTCACCTTCAATTGTGAGATTGTGGAGGAATGCTAAATCCCGTTGGAAGCAGCTGCAAGTTTCTTTGGCTCATTCCAAAATACTCAATTGCATTTTTATTTTTTCCCCTAAAGCCTCGGTTGCTGACAACATCATTACACAGGGCACTTCCCTTTCCTTGTCGCTCTGTATTCAGGAATGGGTTTTGTAGAAATTAGAAACATAGAATAGTTAGGGTTGGAAGGGACCTTCAAAGGTCATCTAGTCCAACCCCCCTGCAAGAAGCAGGGACATCTCCCACTAGATCAGACTGCTGAGAGCCCCATGCAGCCTGGCCTTGAATGTTTCCAGGGATGGGGCCTCCACCACCTCTCTGGGCAACCTGTTCTTGTTTTACCACCCTCATTGTAAAAAAAAACATTCCTAATATCTAATTTTTTTCCTAATATTCAAATTGTGCCTAAATGAATCCCAGTAAACCTTCAGATTATAATCAGAAGTAATGTTTATAAAAATTTCAAAGGTCAAGTGAAGAAAGGCTGTGAGGGCACCCAAAGTATCATTTATAGTTAATATCCCTTTTCTGGCAGTAATAAAAAGGATTCTGGGGATGCTGATCGACAACAGGCTGGCTGTGAGTCGGCAGTGTGCCCTGGCAGCCGAGAGGGCAAACTGCATCCTGGGGTTCATCAAACACAGTATACTCAGCTGGACAGAAGAGGTGGTTATCCTGCTGTATTTAGTGATGATGCAGCCTCACCTTGAGTACTCTGTGGAGTTCTGGGCCCCAAAATTTAAGAAGCGTGTGAAGGTCTTTGAATGCATCCAGAGGAGTGCAACAAAGCTGGTGACAGCTGGAAGGCATGTCCTGTGAGGAGCAACTAAGGACATGGGGTTTGTCTAATTTGGAGAGGAGGCTGAGGGGTGACCTCATTGCTCTCTACAGCTTCCTGAGGAGAAGTGGAGAGGGAGGTGCTGATCTGTTCTCCCGGGGATCCCTTGATAGGATGTGTGGGAATGGCTCAAAGCTGTGCCAGGGGAGATTTAAACTGAACATGAGGAAGCGTTTCTTTACCGAGAGGGTGGTCAAACACTGAAACAGGCTTCCTAGAGAGAGGCAGTCAATGCCCCAAACCCTTAACAATATGCTTTAACTTTTTGTCAGCCCTGAATTGGTGAGGCAGTTGGACTAGATCATCATTGTAGGTCCCTTCCAACTGAAATTATTCTATTCTGCCCTATTCTAAATTGCTTTATCCAAGACAGGATAAGAGAGCAGTTTAAATGTGGAGTAAAATTCCAAAGTTACTTGATTGTAATTGTTTACTTCTTGTATACCTTTGTTACAAGGCAGGGATAGTCTCATTTAGATATTATAATTGTTATTTTAGTTTATTTCCATTCTGGGATTTTAAAAAAAATACTAGTTTTTGTTAATTCCTGGCTTTGTTTTGGATATCCACCTGGCTAATTGCTTAAACCTGAAATTGCTAAAATTCACACTGTACATGCACTTTGAGTGAGAATTATAATCAGAATTCATTTTGAGGGTTAGAAAATACATACAAGTTGGAAGGATGGAAAGAATTTTTAATAGATATTGAACCAGTAAAACTTCCTCATGAGTTTGTTTTCTAAAAGTTATTTGACAATGAATTTTAGAGAAATTTTGCTGCTCTGGAAGGTTGCATTTTGAAGAAAACTGCTAGACTCTGGTCCTCATTATATTCAGATTAGTGTTGATATTTAAGCATTAAATAGAACAGAACACTGTTCGATTCTAATCCTGCCCCTTGCTGGTGAAAAAATTTGGGTGAAAGGAATTACCTACTTCAGATGAGTGAAAGGGAAAAGATAACCAGTGGTATTTAATGTTGTATCGAAGTTAAAGCCCTTAATTTAAAAATTTCTCAGAAAGAAAATTTGGATCTTTTATCATGCCAGTAGGTGGCACTATTGGTATGTAGCCAGAAAATACTTGTAAAAGCTGTCTTTAGCTCCTTTCACCTCTTACACTTTAAAATAAGGTTTCATGTTTTATGGACTTAAAGAACTTCAGGTTTGTTTTCATTTCAGATTTGCTAATTGAAAAACATTGAAGTCAAATATATAAATTTTTAAGGTTTAGACTCATATTTCAACACTGCCCGACTGCCTATTTATATGACAGGAAACTTTTGCAATGTAATGTAATTGTTGATTTTATTTGCAAGATCAAACTCTGCCTGATTTTTGGCAGTGACTGGAATTGTTCCTCTGGAACAGAGGTAGAGATCTGTTTCAGAGACTGTGAATCATGCTTTAGCAAACAGACATATGCCTGAACATTGGTTATAAAATGCCTGTGTATTATTGCAGCTGAGGTAAATCCAAACAGTTATTATGATCTCAAGTCAAGCTCAGGAAGTAGAACTGTTGCTGCAAATAGGAATGATATTTTTAAAAGTCTGAAAAGACTTTTTAAAAGTCTAAAGGTAGACTACAGTTTGTTTCAGAACAGACTTGGAAAGACTAGTTTGAAATAGCTAAAGTATTACTAGTCATCTCTAAGGATTATGAGAATCACCTAAAAGTTTGAGTTGATGTAAGAAATTACTTAAGCACTTAGTAGTACTACACACTAGGGAAGAGTCATATCTTTGTAGAAGTGCTCAGGATTGCTGTATAAGCATGTTTGCTGCCTTAACAGGATGGTGTGACTTGTTCAATAAGCAGTGGTATTTTACTTGACTTGGCACACAGCTAGAGACAATCATGTGTGTTATAAAAGATTATGGTACATTGATACCCTCAAAAAGAGTTCAGCGTTTTCTGACAATTAGCATATAACTAAGTAGTCATAAAATATCTCTGGTGTTTGCAAGAGAGACGTTAAAAACTGCAGCTTCACAGGGATCAGCTGCTATGGTATAATTGTTATCCCTGTCTTTCCCAGATCGTCTAAGTACACCTTTTATACACATTCTGTTCTGTGTCTAATAATCTAAAACTTGTCAAGTTAATGCTTTTGTGGTAAGAAATTATTTTCTTTGAAGGTGATGTGAACTGGATAAATGGCACTTTAAATGGCACCTTTAAACTAATGTTTTTATCCTAGCTATGTCTTCAAGACTCTTCTTGCACTTGGAAGAAAGCAACGGTTCAAGCTCAGTGATTTAGGGTAGATTTTGTAAAGCAAAATGCGTAGAAAACAGTCCTTGAGGGAACTGCTTGGCATTTGATTTCCATTTCCAACCTATATCCTAGTGTTGGAGTTGAATGAGATTGTTGTCAGGCGTTGCATTGGTCACTGTATTGAGACAGGTTGATGGGTTTGAAACTTTAGTACACTGTTTCCTGCTGTCATGATGCTTTGAGGTAGAGAAAGGGGTAGAAGCCTGTCCCATTAATTTATACAGAAAACTTTTCTTGTTATGATGTTGATATGATACATTGTTGTTCTAGGATGTTTCTTTTAGACATTTCTTTAGTTACCTCATGTTCAGTGATAGTTGTGTAGGTAAGTTGAGGGCTTCCCTCAGCTTTTTTGGTTGTGCCCTGACAGCGTTACTGTCTTTCTGTAGCTCAGAAATTCTCACTTTCTGTACATTATTTCCCCTCTTGACTATAGATGAGCTTCTGAGCTTTGCTTCACTGCTGTCCAAAACGGGACTCATTCTCATCTCTGTCTCAGCTTCAGAGATTGTGTGCCTGTGTTTGAACTACATGAAGATTTGGAGCCTTCCAGAGATTCTTTCACTCTCTAGTGACCTTTTTGGATTTCATTATTTGGAATCTTCAAAGGCACATCTTTACTATTATTTCTATGTACTAGACTGTCGTGTTGAGTAATGAACTTAAGTTTTTCCTACAATCTGCCTTCCCTATCTTTCAGTCTCCATAATGAGCTTCCTTGAGGTCTCGTATACCTTCTAAAAAATAAAAAAAAAACCAAAACCACAAAACAAACTTGGGGTTTTTGTTAGATTTCTATTGCTTGGCAGTGCCGTGAGGAAGAGAACCTGCAACCTGGTCACTGGGCAATTTTTGTTGAAGCCCTGTAGTTGGAGTTATCTGTGGTAGCAGAGAAGCCAAGTAAAAGTGGGCAACTGAAACTTTCAAGTGTGTCGGGTAAATTACTCTAAGGCATATTGCTGCCAGTTTTATTGACAGCAACCCAAACAACTGGATAGAATGGTACTTCTCATTAATGAAAGATGTTTTAGAAGTAGCGCATCTTTTTGTAATTCTTGCATCTTTTTTTCATGTTGGAAATAAATACATTGCCTTGAACAGAATCCAAATAAAGAGTTAGAAAGCTCTGCAAACCCGCAGTTCTGAATGATTTCAAACTGTGGTTTTCCTTTCTGTTTGCAGGAGATGCAGATGCTTTGCTTTTACTTTCCTAGGGAGGAGGATGCTACCAAAAGCATACTGAGCTGTCAACTACATGGCTGAACTACCCAGTACAACTTTCCTGAGTAGGATAGTGGCAAATAAATAACTGAAGGTGGTATGAGGACAAGTAGAGGCCATGACTAAAGATCAGTGAGTCTAACGTAACGTCTTCTAGAATGCTTAGCAGTGTCTGTAATAAGGCCTAAGGCTTGCAGAGATCCTGAGAGAAATCTGTAATCTGATAACCCAGAGCTTTTGAATTGAAAAAAAAAAACCTTTGCAAAAAAAATTAGGTGGACTTAAGCTACTTTACATTCCTGTAAGAGACCCTGCTCACTTTTTGATTATGAACAATGTTTTTTCAGACAGTTTTCTACAGAAACCACCTAGGGTTGGGGGGTGACACACTGGAAAGAGAGGGACAGTTTGTGCACCTAAGACTAGTTTGCTTGTTATTATTTAGGGGTTTGTTTATTCTAAACAGTTGGTTTCGAGATTTGGAGCTGGAATTAGCTTTGTCTCTACTTGTTTTACAAAATGGTTACAGTATGGAATTCCGTTAGTGATGTTGATGTTGAATTCCCTCTCCTTCTCCTTCTGTGTCTTTTGTTACCAAAAAGAAGAAAAAAATCCATGTATGGAAGACTGCCAAAACTGAATCTACAACATATTCCAGATAATTCTCATAGTTTCCATGTAATTTTACATCAGTCATTTGCATGTTAAGCAGTACAGGTACTGTGGCTTTATATAAATTCTATTCCTATTCACTTCTTTTAAAATTCCTGGAATAAGGAATGTAATGTTCCAGATGGCACTTGGCCTTCTCAGAAGTGACACTTGCAATGGAATCTAGTGTCTGTGTCACTTCCTTTAATCTTTTTCATGGGAAGTTGGATCGGTCTTTTTTGGTCTCCCGAAAGAGACCCATTGGGCTCTTCAACTGATATTCTCTTAGTTACGAGTTTTAACAGGTAATTCGTAGTAATACTTTCAGAGAGCATAAGTCATATCTGACTTCTATTGAGACTAGCTTAATAATACTGCTGTCTTCGAGTTGTATAGCTGTTGTTAACATAGATTCCAGCTGCTCTGTTAAAAACATCAATTTCAAAGTTTATGTAATTAAGACAAAAGTTTGTAACATTCATAAGAGTGGTTATACTGCAAAATGTTGTCTGCAGGTTTAATTGTCTTTAGACTTTTCTTAAAATAACCCTTTAACATTGAATCATGTAGAGTGTTTACTTAAAAAATGGTCTGCTGGATGAGAGTTTGGTTGAGATTGTTGCAGAATATAGTAGGAATTACTTTGCATTCTGGCAACCCACACTCATTCTGCATGTTCTTTTGGGGGGATGTAATAATCCTGAAAGTGCTTGCAAAATTACCTTCTTACCAAAACCTGTTCCACCATATACAGTATTGCTTCTATGCTAGGAGACAGACTGACAAGACTTTGTTAAAGACTGCATTACCAGGAAACTTGGCTTGTTTTTCTGTTGCCTTCCGTTGTTGCATCGCTCCTATTGCTCTCTCTTTCACAACTAAGGAAAACATGAAGACAGATTACATCAGAAAATGGTACAGCATCTAGAATGAATGGGATTTCTTCTCCTGGGGCACTGAGTACCTCAGCCCAACCTATTTAATCTGAAACACCAAATTTGAAGATACTGCTGTTAAATGAACTGGAGTGGCCCGCTTTTAGACAGATCTACTGTTTTATCTGCAGAGGGCACTCCTTTCTCTAATTTTAGATGTACTGTGCCTTTTTCTGTGGCATGTCAAGTTACTTAAAATGTTCATAATTGCCTGTATCACCCTTTGTTTTACTGCTAAAGTTCTGTAAGAGATTCTTTCTTTTGGTAAACTTCTTGGGTTTGCTTTCTTATGCAAGTAAAAGTCCAGTTCAAGAGTTTTCCCATAAATGCAGTTAGTAACCAAGTAAGACTATTTACTGCATACTCAGTATGAAGAGAGCACTTACTTGGAACAGTTTGTAGACAGATAAATAATAGATTTTGTTAAAGGGTGCTGCTGCGTTTGCTGTACAAGTTTTATATGGCATTACTCTTTGATCCTGTCAGTATAATTCTGCTTGGAGGCATTCTGGTTATTGATAAACTCTACTTTCATTTATGTTTAATGATTTCTTCTAAGTTACTAAGAGTAGTCTTCCAAACTGGTGGTGTTTGGGAGACTGAGAATTTAAGTAGTAGTAATGTCCTTCAGTATAATTTTTTGTGTGCTTTATGTGGCCTTTTCCATGTTTTTGGAAGTCTTTAGAAGGGGGAAAAAAAAGTGTCAGGAACTTGCAGTATTAATATGTGTTTGTTTTGAAAAGGAAGAAGAGCTGATGCCAGGAAAGCTGTTTGCAAACTTGCGATGTTTAATTTTTACATGCTGTTATGCACACTGGTATGTTGGCGGCAAAGTACAGGATTATTTGGATTGCAGTGGTTGCTGTAAGAGTAACAGTAATTATTAACAAATGATTAGTAAAATTCCTTTGAGAAACTGAGCGCTCAGTGACTTGCAAAGCTAAGTTCATCAAGTTATTTCTGCTTGTATACTTAAAAAAACCAAACGAACAAACCAGATGCACATAATCACGTGAAACCAGAGCATTATAAGCCTTTGAGGAAAATGCAGGTGGATATGAGAAAGATGTTTGTATGTCAGGTAAATGAGAAAATAGTAGGATGCACTTGGGCAGAGATAAATTGAAAATACCCTTTAAAAAAAAAAAGCTCTTTGTTTTTCCTTTTTTTCCCTTCTGTTGTTGAACATTTATGCTCTTTTCTATTTAGTATGATATCTTTTATAGGTTGACTTTGACTTTGCTTCAAACTGAAGTGTGTGTTACTTTTTTTGCAGTTACATTTGCATTTCCTTGCCAATCGGTTTGTGGCATATGGTCAGATGTACCTTGCAGTTTCTGTATAAAGCCAGATTCATTCAGTTGCATAGATTAACTCTGGCACAGCACCACAGGAAATGTTAATGTAATTGAAAACTTTAAAGAAGCGTAGTGCGTACTCTTCCCTTCATGCAGATGTTTTAGTTGCAAGATAGCTACTTGTATTCATAGAATTAAATTAATTAAAACCTTGCCATCAACCAGGGCCAGTTTCAAAGCACAGAGCCTTTGGTAGTTGAATTTTTCTGTATATCTCTAGGGAATGTCCTAAACAACCTGTTGCTGTGCTTTACCTTTCTTATTGTGATTTTTTTTTTCCCCTCATATTTGGTTGGAATTTGCTGTGCAGCAACTTGTGACTCCTGCCTCTCTTGCTTTTCTTGTGCCCTCTGTTGTCTCTGAAATTCTCCATTTGATAGTTGAAGGCAGTGGTTAGATTCTCACAAATACACCCCTTGTCCCACCTTAATCTTCCACAGGCTGAACACACCAAGCTCCCTCAGCTTCCTCTTGTACGTTATATGCTCCAGGACTCTAGATATATTGATGTCTTTCTACTGGATCCTGTCCTGTTTGTTACGGCCTCTCTTGCACTGTGGGTCATGAAACTGAAAAGAGTAATGCAGGTTCAGTTTAAAGAGTACCGGAGTAAAAGGGAATCATAGTTTCTTTTGTACTTAGTTCTGTACTCTTCCAAATGCAGCCTAGGATGCAGTTAAGTCTTCATTAGCATAGCAGCGTACTTCTGGATCACGTTCCACTGCTTGTCCACATGGACCCCCAGGTCCTATTCTGCACATCTGCTTCCTGTGCATTTGACCTTTGGCCTCTGCTATTGCTTGGAGTCACGGTCACAGGTGCAAGATTTTTGCATTTGTCTTTGTTGACTGCATAAAAGTTTTTAAGAAACCACATGATAGCATAAAGAATTAGTTTATTTTTAAACAAGCCAGAAGAACGAAGTCTCTTGAGTGCGTCTGAAGACGATAGGTGCTCAAGATGATTAGGGAGAGTCTCGTGGCAATACTGTTGTTTATAAAGTTGTCCTACTGAAGTATTGCTACAAGTTGTTGTCTTAGAAAAAACATTCATAACACAAATGGTTAGAAATCATCACAGCTAGAGAAAGTCTACCTGTGAATTCTTAAAGGACCTAGCAGTGGTACTTCTGTCCTGCTAACTCAGTGTGTGTGTGGTTCCTACAGTACCAGAAGGACAGAAAGCCAATTTTTGAAGGGCTCAGATAACTACAGATGAGTAAGACTTCTGTTAGGCAAATCACTTGAGTGCCGAACAGAGAAGTAGTAGACATATGAATGAATGTGATAATGAACTGGAGTTAACGGGGCTTTTCTAGAGGCAGGGGAAAAGGGAGGTTATGAAGTTACGTCTTTTCAAAGTCATGCTTTGAAAGAGTCAACAACCATGTGGATAAGAGTTATCTAATCAGTGTGATGTCCTTGGATTTCTTGAAAGTAATAACAACAAAAAACCCTTGATTATCAAGGTCCATAATGAGCCTGTTAAAGAAACTAAGGTGTCGTAGAATGGGGCAGTACTCCCATGGGTTAATAATTGGTGAAAACCAAACTAGATACAATGAGGACCCCAAGTGAGCTGTTAGCACTCAAGAAAGATTCTGAAGGCATTCTAGGTTATATTATGAATAAGTGATGTTCGTGTTTGTTGGGGAACAAGCAAATTGAATTTTGAGAATTATTTGGAAAGGAACAGGGAATAAAATAGAAAATGTGCTACGGAGTGATACAATAACATGGCATTCCTTTGTCATGAATGTGTCCATCCCTGTCCCCTGCAAAAGTTAATTTCAAAGGACAGGAAAACTAGAAAGTGTATGAGCAACAAGAGCTGTCAAAAGTAAGGAAAGGAGATCAAATAGATGAGGTGTCAAGAGGTGTAACTGCTTTCCAAAGTTATTTTATACTGGAAATAACATCGTCAGATTGCTTTGTTGCTTTGTTGTTTTTAAAACAATGAGGAGGAGGTTAAAAAAAAGACATGTGGACCTCCAGGAAGCTGAGAAGAAGATACACAAGCACCAATAGCCAGGGTAGTTTATATCACTTTACTGCATTCTGCAGAGGGGAAGAACACACACACAAAACAGGCTGTGATAGCGATGGGTGTACTTGAAGGAACAGGAAGGCATAACAGACTTAAGTTACAAACTAGATAGCTGCTGACTTTCTGAAACAGCACTGGAAGTTGGTTAATAATGGAAAAATGACAGGCATCCTGTTCCAATTTGGGGGACTGAGAATAGGTTCTTGTGTTAAGCTATCAGTTTGACATGGTGTAGTAATAGCAGCTAGGAAATACCAGCCTTTTGGATAGCAAGGGCTTAAACAAGACTTGAGTTGTCCCCAGCTTTCTGTAGACTATCTGAATGCATAAGACTGATGGCAGGCATCAAGAACTCGTTAGGGCCCTTCCCAATACAACTCTTGTAAAAATACTTAACTATTGCTTCTGTAATGGATAATGGGGGGGAAAAAAAAAGGAAGAGGAATGGGAATTGTGTCAAGTTCTTCTGGCCCCATTGGTCCCTTTGAAAGTAGTCTGAGGGAAGGAACTGCTAAACTTCTCACTTGCCAACCAAATGACAAATGTTTCAGCAAAACAAAGGTCTCCAGTATTTTCAAACTTGTTTGTCCCCTTATTCTTTTTCTGTGGTCAATTTTTGTTGCCTTCTTTTTGTTTGTTTTCTTTTGCTGATGTTTCTAAACTAAGGCATGAAGCATCAAATTGCTAGAGGATACCTGGCTTGGTATTTTTGTAGTTGAATTTTGTTTTGCATGGCTTAAGACTTGCTTACCTATCAATGGTGGTTGTGGATGGCTTATGAACGGGAAGAAAGCAGCTTTCTCTGCAGGGTTGGTCTACTGTATTGCATCTATTTTGCTCAAATATTGCATTCCTGAAGACTTGGGTTCTTTAATTCCCTACCTTCAGCTGGGAGGGAGCACTTAGAGAAAAGTTGGGAATATTCTCTTGGAAAGGCCTGCGCTAACCCATTTTTATCTCCTGTAGACCAGCGTGCCTCAGGAAGGGTGTATCATCTGCTGGGCCATCAGGCGTGTTTTTCAGATGGTGTGGGAAAAGATTGCCGTAGCCACAAAGGATAAGGGTAGAAGAGAAGGGAATTATGCTTTCTCTCAGATGCCCATTACCTCTGTTACTCTGCTTTGAGAGAAAAATTGGAATACAAGGAATTAAAACATGCTCATACTAGATCACTGACCTGTAAGGTTACGTAGGAAAAAGTTTGAGAGAACATGTCATGAATCTTAATTTCTTTTTCTGCTTCAAATGTGTGAATGCTATTTTTGTATTTGCTCTGTGCAGTTCAGAGCTATTTTTTATTAATAAGCGTTGGTAGTATATATGAAGCTGTAATTGCTAAAATAATACAATGTGACTGACCTGAAGCTGTCTATTTATATTTGTTTTAGGAGTTGTTTCTCTATTGGCTGTTCATCCTTCTACAGTAAATACGCTTGGAAAACAGCTCCTGCCAAAAACATTCGGACAGTCTAATGTCAACATTGCACAACAAGTGGTAAGGAGACTTTGTGGGGTTTTTTTATTGCTTGTACTACTGCTTACACATACTATAAATCTGACTTAGTTAAAACAAATGTGCTTTTGCATAAAGAAATGCAAAGATGACTGTCAAAGTGGATACCTGAATATTCAGGTGACTTTATCTTTTGTTAGTCTTGCCACTTAATATCAGTGGCTCTTTCAGATTCTACTTTGAAATCTGGCATAGGAAAATGTAAATTAAATCCATTAGCACATTTTTATTAAGAGTGTAGTTAGGTGGAACAAAAATGAAAACAGACCTACATTTCTTAGTGCTTAATTTAGATATCCTTTTGCTTAAACACTTATTGTGAGCTTTGTATGAGGTACATGAAATTAGAAGTTTCAAATAATCTAATAATGCAATAGATAATACATAGGTTATGAGAAGTCACTTTTGTAGTGATCAAAATTAAAATTTTATGATTGGAGAAGAGCTGGTCTCAGTTCATCCTCTGGAAAGCAACCGTAGTGCATAAACATCTGAAATGGAATGTGCATTATATTTGGATTTTTTCTTGATATGAAAGTAAGTTGACATCTACCTTTCCCAACTCTGAGCTCTAAGGAGAGTTTTATAACTGAGACTGCCTGAATCTTTAAACTATACCACTTCAACTGTACAAATGTTGTGATGGTGTAGTCTTTCTGCAACAGGCAGTATATCTGTATAACTGCTTATTAGCTGTACTTTGAAGCTGTTGCCATGGTCAGATAGCTGCTCTGGTATAACTGTCAGTTTGAAGATGGAAACAGAGAAAAATTCATTCTCAAACCTATATATCCTCCCATGTTCTTAATTGAATTGCAGATCTGGTATCACTATGTTTAATTCTAGAACTTCACATAGTTTGAGGAGACTGAGACAGGATGAAGATTATTGAGTAATAAAGTGTGTGTGTAATTGCAGATCATTCACTGTGCTGTTTTTCCGGCAGTGGTGGTGAATTAACTACTTCCAGCAGCCACTTGGAAGTTAAAGAGTGTAGCCAAATGAGTTTAACTGAAGGAAATTGCTTCTTCGGTAGGAGATG
The DNA here is from genome assembly GCF_036417535.1 of Chlamydotis macqueenii. Taxonomy (NCBI): domain Eukaryota; kingdom Metazoa; phylum Chordata; class Aves; order Otidiformes; family Otididae; genus Chlamydotis; species Chlamydotis macqueenii. The sequence continues at coordinate 151,178,464 of NC_141556.1, read as the reverse complement.
TTTTATCAATACATTTCCAAACAAGGAAATTCAGAGTAGTTGGGCATTCTTTTAGTTGAAAATCAGTAGCCAGCAGTAGGAGGTGAATGTTTTAACTATAGGTCGTAGGCATAGTGGCACAGAAGGGCTTCCTTCTGGGTGTTATTTTGAGACTGTGTACATACTTGAGTTTAATGTTGAAAATTAAATGTTCTTTCAGGTAACTTAAAAAATATTTTTTTAAAGTACCAAAACCAGATGATGATAATGAAATTACAAATTATTTGATGCTTTTTTTTAAACTTTTAACAACGAGGACATTAATTTTTGCCACAATGTTTATATGCATATAAAATAAATTATTGTGTCTTCCATCAAAAGTTTAAATTGACAAATCTTCCAGCACTTTTACGTTTTACTCTGAACATATTAGCATTATTTTTTTGGGAAAAAAAGGACCCATATCAACATATTTATATTGGTTGTTATCAGTAGAAAATTAGATCCTTAGTGTTATGCTATTACAGAGGAGATGGAGGTTTTGTTTTGTGTATACATAGAGAGAAATTTTGGGTAAATTTCTGTTGACTTTACAGTTCTGAAGGGGATAGCAATAACTGTAAAAAAAAAATTACCTCTAGAACCCTAGAAGTTAAGAGGAAGTAAATTTTCTGCCAATGTGCAAAATGTTCTTGGGACGCAGAGCTGAGGAGCTGGTTTGTGACCCTGCTCAACTTTCTATCCTTTGAGTGGTAAAACCAGATTTTTAATATTTAAGTACTTAATTTTCTGAGCTTGTGTTCTTTGTTCAGGTAGTCTGATTTCTTTATCTTAATACTTTCCCCATGTAAGTTTTTCTGTTGAGTACAGTGAAGTGGACTATCTGAGCTGTTTTTCTTTTCTCTGCTGTCCTGATCCTACTCATTTTTAAGGAACTGACCTGTAATCTTGTTCTCTTTTGAAATCAGGAAACTTAAGAGAAACAGCAGACACTTTTTCTACTTTTACGCTTCCCTCCCCCCATTCCCCCCCCCCCGCCCCGCTCCCAATCCCTCTATTTTCTCTAAAACCATCCTCTAATTCAATTTATAAGCTTTCATTTTAGGATATTCCCAGTGACTCAGTAGTGTTTAACTCTTCATTCATGCTCTTTTCATTCAAAGTCATGGTTGTTTATGAGTATGCTTGTGAGTAAAAGCTAGGGATATTAACATTTCTATTAAAAAGCCAATAATACTAAATATTTCCTTAGAAGATTCTGAAACTCCAGACTGTAGGGTCTTCTTTAATAGAGATACATTAAACCGTATCATTCTGGCTAGTTTGCAGACTTTTGTGAGTTAGAATGGGAATGCAGAGCAGGTTTTGAATGTACTAAACAGACTTCAGTTTTCTGCTCTAGAAGTGAGCCTGCAAATTTATATACTCTTCCATTTGTTCCTTTTTACTTTTGGGTATTTCAAGACTCAACTGAACTCAGTAGATGTCCAGAGTTTGCTCCTACCAAACTGTTTGGTTTTGTTCCAGCTGTAATTCCACCCCCTCCTCTGTGCTGGCTTGGCTTTCTTCTTACTGCACAGTCATACAAATTCTAGATGTGGCACCAAGGTAATGGTGGGGCTCTTTGTGGAGATGGGAAGCTAGGTAATACTGTGGGGCACTCTAATTCTAGCCTCTGCTAGCAAGATATTGAATCATCTCTTCCAGTCCCCTGTAACTGCATCCTAGGGAATAAAAGCTGGCTAACAGCTTTTCTCTGTTCTCTGAATTGTCTTCATTACTTGAATAGCACACCAGTGGTTTCACAGTGTTTTGAGACATTTGTTGAACCAGACCTGCAGAATTGATAGTATTTTTCTTCACAGGACACAGGGGGAAAGTGAGCTGGTTCACATACGTCCTGTGCCTGTTTCGCATTCTCCACCCTCATTCCGTTTCTCACAATCAGAATTTTTGGTTATGAAAAGTAGTAGGGGAGATTAGTTGACTTTCCATAAGAATTAGAAACATTTTAAGTATGAAATTGAGCTACTGGAAAGTGGACGAGGACCTAAGATTTTCCAGCTGACAGAAACGGATGTAACAAACTTGTATGTTAACTAGTCAGAGAGCTGGCATAATACAAAATAACAGTACTTGAAAGAAATGCAGCTGTTTGTCCTTCCAGGCAGCTGAAATGATGAACATCTAATAGTCACTAGACTGCCTCTTGCACTCCACATTTACAGGTTATTCAAGTTTTGGTTCATTTTAACTTTCACACATAAAATGTTTCATTTTGGGTTTTCGATTTTTCTACTTTATTCTTGTTGAGGATAAATTATTGAAGCTAGCCTGAGGAAGAAACTTTAAATTTTGTTTGTGATGCAGAACATAGCTGCAGAATGTGGCTGAAAATATAGCAGGCTTGTGGTGGTTGTAAAAGGAGAGTCCGGGAAGACCCTTGCACTGGGTTGCAGGATTCAGACTGGGCCCCCTTGCTTTCTAAACTCCTTCTTAGGAAGGAGCCTAAATGCAACTGGATCTAGACTCAGGCCTGACTAATTAAGAGTTTGGACCCTGGGTTCTGTCACAGAGTCAGTTTATTTCGGCTCGAGCTGGGCCCCTCCCGTGATGGACCCTGAACAAGAAACCTCTAGACTCTTCACGGCCTAAATCCACACCCCCCATGCACTCATCACATGCTCTCCACTCGACAATTAGTCCGATGGTGTTTCAGAGTTGGGGTCTTCTCACTCCTCATTGGGTCCTCTCCTTATCTCTAGACAGACCATCCTCAAAAGTTTGCAGCTGGTTTCTAATTTCCATGTCTCCTGGCGTGAACCGGCCTCCAGGGCCCCTCAGTTATCAAGGTCTTTGTTCATTATCTGCTACCTGATTTGAAAGTCGTCTTTTCCCTTGAATCATGGGATTGATTCCCCTTATCCTGTCAATGAGGATGTCCCATACTCCTTTGTTAGCTCCTCTGCATACCCATCCATGCTAACGAACAGAGTTCATTTAAAATTCACTATAAGTAAGCTACAGTTGAATCACACTTGGTTCTTGATTGTTTTCCACTTACATGGTGTCAGAGGTGCAACCTACTGTTTACACTGGGAGGTAAATGTACACACACCCCCACCCCCCAAGTGGGTGTGTCTTTCTTAAAAACAGAAATCTGTGCAGTATCATTTTGTTTTCCTGAATACATATTCTGTAGAAATTTACTTTTCTAACGTTTCAGAGAAAAGAAAACATCATCTGCAAAAGAGGGAGTTCTGCTTCAGCTATTTTCACAGATAAGAAGAGCATGGCTCTGTGTATGAGTAAATTTACGTATTACTTGTGATCAGACTAGCACATCTTCAGGACTGCTTACCTGTGAGCTGGAACACTGTGATCAGCTGAGTGTCTCATGTTCAGAATGGGGTGGTTTTGCCTAGATTGGTCTCACTCACTGCAGTCATCAAGAAAGTTGCCCCTTACTCTTCCTCACTTCTAACACACTTGTGTTTTATTTGACTCTGTAGTGATAGAGTCTGACTGCAGGAGAGAATTTGACCTTTCTTGCAACAGCTCTACATTTTCTCTCTGCTTTTACAGATTTTCAGATCTTCTTGTTTCATATGTTTGTATTTTAACTGTAATTTACCGCAGCTGCTTTATATGTAGTCTGGTAGGGCTTTCTTTCTTTTTTTTTTTTAGCTTTTTTTTTCCTTTTTTTTGTGAGGTGAGTGTGTGTGCAACTTTGATGTTGTCTGAGTTAGAGTAGAACAGTATTAAGAAATCCAGCAAGCAAGAAAAGCTCATTTAAGAAGGATAAAACATAAATGCTCATTACTTAGGGAGTGCTCTAACTATATAATATGTAGTCTGAAAGTTTTTGTGCTGGCATGTATAAATTAGTGCATCTAATAAAGCACATAGAAAAGTATTATTCATGTTTGGATAATGCATCATTTCAATAATTCAGCATCTGAATATCTTTGAATACTTATGATCATTTTCCAAATAATTTTATCTTTATTGTAGGTTATTGGTACACCTCAGAGACCTTCAGCGCCAAATACTATCCTGGTAGGAAGTCCACATACACCTAACACACATTTTGTATCACAAAACCAGACTGCAGATTCTTCGCCGTGGTCTGCTGGGTGAGCAAAATTAGAGTTACAAAGGAGTAATTGTTCTAAGTGTTTGCTGTGATAGTGTATGTGCTCTTCAGGCTATCAGTATAAGACAGGCAGTCTATTTACCTTCCTATCAAGAACACTTAAATATTAAATATACTGTACTAAAGCCAGGCATAGTCACAGAAGAATGAATATTCATTTGTCATAAAAACAGCAATAATATTTTCTGTAAACACTGATGGATATTCTCACGTTGCTTACCTTTAGAGAATTTAGCTCCTAAAAGGACACAGGTATTCATCTTGAGTTGATTTCTGATGTCCCTGCTCCTTGCAGGAGGGGTTGGACTAGGTGACCTTTAAAAATCTGTTCCAACCCAAACTATTCTTTGATTCAGTTTTTAATTTGGCATTTCTATTCTTCTGATGTATTTAAAAAAAAAATAATCAAAAACCCCATTTTCGATTGAACAGAAATGACAATCTAGTTCTTACTGTGGAAAAAAAGTATTAGATGCAATGAATGCGTTCTTTTGGTGTCTTTTCTCATGCAAGCTTGTTTTTAAGGGTCTCTTGTTAAATGTAGTTGCTTTAAAACTAGATTTATCATCAGTGTCTTGTTACACATAAATCGATTTCTAGTTTGTAATTATACAGCAAAGTGAGATGTAGAGAACTGAGAGGTTCCATTGCTGATACTAGTTTTGTTGGTGCTTAATTTTTTCCTCAAGTTACAAGGAACTTTTTATTTAAAAGATATGCAGAAAACTTTGTTATACTTCTTGCATCTGTTGTAACTTTGAAGCTTTTGTAACAACTTCACATACTGTTTAACTGCGAATCTGTGTTTTAGTAATAGTGTAAGTTTAGTGAGTTCAACCAGTGTCAGACTTTGTCTGTTCAGTGATTATTGTATTTTTGTAGAACAATGCTCAATTAATCTAATTTTTGTGGTCAAACTAGATGGGCTATTTAAATGAAAAAACAAAACTTAAACAAACCCCGCCCCCCCCCAAACTCCCAAAATGTTATCTCCTGTAATTCACTTTTCATAGTTTAGCATTTATCTCCCATCCTTTCTTGTCTTGAAGATTGGAAGCTTTTATTTACTGACTTCTTCAAGGAATATCCTTATTATTAACTTATTATCTGCTACTGGAGCTACCAGAGTTGCCAAAAGGATGTATTTGTACTGTGTTACAGCATCAAGATATTAGAATTGTGAATTATTTTAAATTGTAGGGGGAAAAAATTACTGGAAAAGATGTTGGGAAGGGGTGAGAAGCAGAACAAAAGGGAAGGCTTGGTTTTTGCAGCAGTGTGCCTGTATTTGAAAAAGAGACATTAAGTATTCCAAAGTTCAAATCATCTTAAAATATATATTATACGTATATTTAGGAAGCGGAACAAAAAAGGAGAGAAGAATGGCAAGGGTTTACGTCATTTCTCTATGAAGGTTTGTGAGAAGGTACAAAGAAAAGGAACCACCTCATACAATGAGGTGGCAGACGAGTTGGTTGCAGAATTCAGTACCACTGATAATCACATTTCACCAAATGAATCAGTAAGTATATGGGAGGTTAATTACATGTGAACTGAATGGGGGAAGAGAAATTTCTTTTGAGACTTTTGTATTTCTTTTCCTACTGATAAATGAAACAAGTTTACCCATTTACTGTAATGTGTTTATTTTCAAATATTTTTGGCACAGGTATGTTTTTGATTAATGCACTATGTCTACAGCAGGCTTACGACCAGAAGAATATTAGACGACGTGTCTATGATGCCTTAAATGTCCTTATGGCCATGAACATTATCTCTAAGGAGAAGAAAGAAATCAAATGGATTGGTCTACCTACTAACTCGGCTCAGGAATGTCAGAATTTAGAGGTATATGTATTAGGAAATTTGCAATGACTTCGTGTTTGAGTAAATGTTTACAGCTTTAATATGTTCTGATCCAACATGTGCCTGTGATCTTCTGATGCAGCAAGGTAGAATAGTATGGTCTCTTTTGACTCTTTTTAAAAAAATGTTATTTGTATTTACAGAACACACATCTAAACTTCCAGATTGCTTACATATGTATATTTTAATTCTTGTATGTCAAAAATACAGCTCTGTCACAGCTTTTACAGTATATGTGAAATGGTTCTGAGTGGAAGTTAATCAAGCTGAAAGATTAATAAGTATTTCCAACATTGCAATGGTGGTGTTCAGGAGTCAGGAAGATTGTTTTCTCCAGATGCCAGACAAATAACACATCTGTGATGATAGATGTTGCATGTAGACCAGTATATATATGCATTATTCTTTCTTTGTTGCTACAGGTCGTATATATTTCTGACATTTGTCTTACATGAACATGTCAGACTTTTTTACTGCATCTCTTGGGGAAGAAGTAAAATGTTTTATACTGAAAGGCATTCAAAAGTTCTGGCAGAATTTTTTTTTTTTTTAGTGTCCTGAGACTTGCAGGATAATAAAGTTAGAGGTTTGCTGAAATCAATTCACTTTATTAGAATATAATGAAACTCTGTATTTATTCTTAGTAAGTCTAATTCTCTTCAGCAGGACTGAAAAATCTGTAGAAGCTGACAAATTGGAAAAAAAATTGTTTGGATTCTTATCTGCAAAAGGCTAATTCTCTGGAGATTTTTGTTTGATACTGATAACTGATTTTTCAGTTAGTACTGTAATTGCTATCTAGATGAATAAAATCTAGGGTATCTAATCAGTCTGAGTTTTATTTAAATATTTGTAATCTCAAGTGAAAATTAGTAGTTAGGGTGATAATTTGGGCATAAAATAGTAGGGTGAGTATGGAAGATGAAGTGGTTTAAAGATGACAGTGCTATGTGCTGAATAGGGAACCAGCTAACTGGAGGGATTTTAGAAGTATATATCTTTGCATCTCTCTCACAAAATATGGTATTGCCAGTTATGTTGGAGCAAAAGAAAAAGAAGTGTCGTTCATCCAGCAGGCTCTAATGTCGTGACAGATCATGTCATAAAGAAGTGAGAACATGTTGATTGGATGTCAGTTGGAGGAAAGAGTTCTGTTAACCATTGAATAATTGAGCCACAAGTGTAATATAGTCTTGAAAATAGGAAAAATCCTAAGATGTGTTGAGATTACTTGAGAAAATTGCAGGATTTCTCCCTTCCCCATTATTGCTTCGTGAGTATTCTGTTTACTGTTTCTGCAAGCCCGATTGGCATCTCTATTATTAGTGACAAGACAAGATTCTGTTTAATGAGTTTGTGGAGACTAATGCTTAATTTGTGAAATTGTCAAGCCTAATAAGCTTTTTTTTACTCTTCCGTCTGATACTTCACCCTTAAACTGTTGGAAAAGCATGCCAAATAGTTTATAAGGGAACATAGGAGTTTGAGGGGTTAAGTATTTTTAAACTTGTACTTTGTGTGTAAATTAGAATGCTGGATTTGGTGAAATATGTCCTGATAATGCAGAGAGGGTGTGGGGCAAATAATAAGGTCTGTATCTTGAAGTAATATGGAAGGCAATGTAGTTTACATTTATGTGATAGGAAAATACCTAAGGTGAGTTGTGGTAAGTGTTTTGAAGGGAGGCAGTTATTTGACTTATTTTCTAATGCTGAATTCTGAGTCCCACCTTTTTTTTACTTCTTCTTTCCGCCCCCCTCCCCCCCCCTCCCCCCCCCCGGTCCCCCCCAATATGTTATAACGTAATGGAGTTTTTTCAACTGTCTACACCTATGGGGTTTTTTTGTTTGTGGTTTTTTTTTTTTTTTTTTTCTTTTTTTTGACAAAAATGAACAGAAAACTGCATTCATGTGAATTTTTAACTCAAATCGTTTTCCTATTAGTTGCTTATTTTAAGGACCTAAGAACAAAAGTTGATGTTCAGGCCGATGGTCTATCTATTCAGTATCTTGCCTGACAGTAGAAGTTATCTTGGAAGGAGTATAAGATTAAAGTGTTTAGTGGTGTTTTCTCCTGTAACTTGTGGTTCAGGCATGACCTGAGGCAGATACAGTATCCTTCTCTTTAATAGCCCTCAATTAATTTTTCTTCCACAAATTTTTACTTTGTACAAAGTTTGCTTTTAACATAGAGTCTCTTGTGGCAGTGAGTTTCAGGTGCATTTGGAGCTTCTTATGAAGTATTTTGTTTTTCAACATACTATATTTAGTATATTTGATACCATCTAGTTTGTGGGTTGGTTTATTTTTATCATTGGAAATGATGGTGACCTGGTCATTCCTTATTCACTTCCTCCTTCCTATTCATGGTTTTATAGATATCTCCCATGTTCTCCCTTGTTATTTCATTGTCCTTTCTGTAGAGTCCTCTTTAACTCATTCTTCTCTTGTATGGAACCTGTTCTGTACCATTGTTTGTCCTGATTGCTCTTTTGTATGGTCTTTTTGAAATACGAACACTAGACCTACAGAATTCAAGATATAAACATTCTGGGTTCATACAGTGATACAGTGATAATTTCTGTTTGGTTCTCTGTTGCCTAATAATTCAACTTTTTGTCTGCTGTGGTTTAATGAGTTGATGTTTTCCTAAGTACTGTAATTTCAAATCTTGACTGCTGTGTCATCTTATTTCTAAAATTTGCATGAATGGGATTATGTTTTTTTCACATGTGCCACATTATATTTACCAAACTTCATTTTGGTTTTGACTCAATGCTACAAGACACTTTGAGCGTGCTTTGTGACAAGCTTTCTTTGTACTATGCCAGATAGCCCAGCACTGTCAGCAGATTCTGTCACCTTGCTGTTCATCCCCTTATTCTGATCCTCTGTAATTTGAATAACAGTCTGTAAATTAAGTCCTTGTAGGAATCTGCTAGTGAACTTCCTCCACTGGGAAAGCAGTTTATTTCATAGAATCGTAGAATCTTTAAGATTGGAAAAGACCTCCAAGATCATCAAGTCTAACCATCAACCTAACACCACCGTGTCCACTAAACCATGTCCTGAAGTGCCATGTCTACACGGTCTTTGAACACCTCCAGGGATGGTGACTCCACCACTTCTTTTGGCAATGTGTTCCAGTGCCTGATCACTCTTTCAGTAAAGAAATTTTTCCCAATATCCAATCTAAACCTCCCCTGCCATAATTTGAGGCCATTTCCTCTCTTCCTATAACTAACTACTTAGGAGAGAGACCAACACCCACCTCCCTACAGCCTCCTTTCAAGTAGTTGTAGAGAGCAAGGAGGTCTCCCCTCAGCCTTCTCTCCTCTAGACTAAACAATCCCAGTTCCCTCAGCTGCTCCTCATAAGATTTGTTCTCCAGGTCCTTCACCAGCTTTGTTGCCCTTCTCTGGACGCACTCCAGCAACTCAAAGTTCTTCTTGTACTGAGGGGCCCAAAACTGCACACAGTATTCAAGGTGCGGCCTCACCAGTGCCGAGTACAGGGGCACAATCCCTGCTCCTGCTGGCCACACTGTTGCTGGGCCAGGATGCTGTTGGCCTCCTTGGCCACCTGGACACACTGCTGGCTCACGTTCAGCCAGCTGTGAACCAGCACCCCCAGGTCCCTTTCTGCCAGGCAGCTTTCCAGCCACTCTTCCCCAACCCTGTAGCGTTGCATGGGGTTGAGACCAAGGTGCAGGACCTGGCACTTGGCCTTGTTACCATTTCCTACCGTTTTATCTCCTATCTTTCATGTTATTATTGAGTATGTTTTTAATAATGTAGGGATTTAATGTTTGGTTCCACAGCAGCTTAATTTCCGTAAACATCTTTGATGGATCTTCTCCAGTACCTCCATTATCAGTAGACTGCAGCAAGTGGATCATTCTGGTCTACATACTCTTTGCATCCTTGAGAGAATTTCGATAATTCTTTGAGGCATAACTTCTGTTTGCAAATATGTTTTTACCCTCTCCCCAGTATATTGTACTTTACTTCCCAGTGTTCTAATTCTGCTCTGTGTTCCGGTTTCGATCAGTACTACTGATGCGAGTCTTGATAGTTAGATCTCTAAATTATCTGCAGAACATTAATGATTGACACAATATGTTCTAGCTCCAGTTCTCTGGTATTTAAATAGTTTTAGGGGGAGAAAATGTTGATATAAAGTGATATTTTAAACCAGCAAACTGACCAATCTTTTTTCTATCTTAGGTGGAGAAACAGAGAAGACTTGAAAGAATAAAGCAAAAACAGTCTCAACTGCAAGAACTCATTCTACAGGTACAGTCAAGGTACTCTTGTCTATAGGGCAAGGTAACTTACATCTATATTCCTCTTGTTTTATCCCAGAAAGGGATGGGAAACTTGTAAGAGGACTAGAGGTGAATTTCAGGATAAGACGTATGCAGTTTTAATTTAGCACTGTAGTTTAGGTGGGACCATGCTATTAGCCATTGCTACTGGGGAAGCCAGCAACCTTCCGTGAGTTATGATGAATTCTTTTGCAGTTTCAAGTATGTTTAAGCAGGATTTATGTTGACAGGAGCTGTAATTCATACTGTACCCTCTGAATTTTCCAGTTCATTTCTTGTATCTAGAACGTTTTTCTGTGTTAGAGTCCATAGATAAAATTCTGTGACTGTAGAGGTCGTCTCTCATAATGCTCTATGCCTTGCCTTTCTTGGATGTTGCTAGCCCTGCTGTGTCAGTGGCTTAACCACTGTGAAACAGTTGCTGAACTCCTTCCCGGATTTCCCCTAATATACTGTGGGAAGCAGTAGTCTAGCCTCTAAGTCACTATGCCGCTGGTTCTCTGGGATGTATCCCTTAGTAGTTGCATTACCTATGCAGTGGGAATGAGAATGTCAGGGAGGGCATGCAGAAAAAAAGTACAGACAGCTGTGGGACAACAATCTCAACAGCTGTCTTGATTTTTATCAGCCTATCAGCTTTGGATTTTATTTTTATTTCTGTTTATGTCATTTGATTCCATGATTGGAAAAATACTTTTGCTTAGTTTAGTGCCTTACTATAAGATTTATGACTTGAATTTTAATAGTAACTGGAGGTTTTAGTTCTTAGAATTGCTAATCTTTAAAATACAAACATCATTCTGAAAAGCAGTTTTTGTAAGATAGGAGAGTGAAGTCACTGGTCTTGGAGTAATTCAGAAAGCTAATGTCAGACATTAAAATCCCAAACATTAACTGTTTTTTGCATGTAAAAAATACAGTATTAATCATTGAGCTGTTCTTGTGGAGTGCAGTAGCTAGCAGGGTATAGTAAACAGACTGGAAGCAGGATGCTGTATGAAAATTCCTTTTTCCAGTCATTGTTATCTTTTCATTCTGTCAAGGATCTGTCCTGATGTAGTTACTAGAGCGTGCATTTTTTTTTTCTCAGTTAAGTTTTACTGTGTTGTATTTTCAATACTATCATTTGTGTCTCTTCTTGCATCTTAACATGCAGGAATATGGAGAGCACTCTCTGTCCTTTTCTGCTTTTACTTGCTGCAACCATTGCCTGTATTCTTTATCTGAGGGATTTTTTCATTAAGAGGATCTTGAAGGTATAATTCATACTTTCATATCACTGTTGCTTTTTCTAGCAAATTGCCTTCAAGAACCTTGTTCAGCGAAACCGTCAAGCAGAACAACAGGCAAATCGACCACCACCTTCCAATTCTGTCATCCATTTGCCATTTATCATTGTGAACACCAGCAAGAAGACAGTGATTGACTGCAGTATTTCAAATGACAAGTGAGTTAACAAAGTTTTCTGTCTGGCTTTTGGTATAACTGAGTTTTATGTCCATGCTAAAGTGTTCATCTAGATTTGTTAAAAATGAAATACAAATGAATTTATTTGTGCCTTTCGTAGATTGAGAATATGCATTTCAGAATGGTAAAATTTACTCATGTTGAATAGAAACAGTTTTACAGAGCTTTTTAATAAACAAAGTAATTGTGTTCAAATTTAGTGACTTTTTTAAGACTTACTATCTGGAAGCAAAGCTAGGTAGCTCTGCTGAAGTTTTATATTGTACTACCAAGTAGTGTTTTCCTTTGACTTTAACATGATGAAATAACAGCCGACAGAATTGAAAATGGATTTTGCTTTCAAAATTGCCGTTCTCTACTTCTGGTTCAAAAAACTCGATTTTTTTTTCTATACACTAAAAAATGCTGAATGTAGCAGTGGTTTCTACTTGCACTATTAGCTTACTAGAAAAGCTTAAAAACATTTTAAAAATTACTCAGTAGGCAAAGGAATGGGATTAAAAACTATGAAATGTACAAAATGTTTAATTAAAATTCTGTATCTGTTAAACTTGTTAATGATTTACATAGTGTGTATAATTGCAGTTTTAGTCACTTGCTATCAAATATATAAATTTTTAAAAATTTGATTGCTTAATATATGTCAGTAACACTATGTGTTAAGCTTTTGAAATACTGCAGTTCCTGAAACTAGAAAGGTAGTTAAAGTAACTGAAGCTAATTGAGACATTTTTCCTCTCCAGGTTTGAATATCTATTTAATTTTGACAATACTTTTGAAATTCATGATGATATAGAAGTACTAAAACGAATGGGAATGGCTTGTGGGCTAGAATCTGGAAGCTGTTCAGCAGAGGACCTAAAAATTGCAAGGAGTTTGGTTCCAAAAGCTCTGGAACCATATGTGACAGGTTAGTTACTCCAAGAAGATTTGTTTTCCTCCTTAGTACAGGACTCAAGGAAAAAACATCAAAATATCTAAGACCAGTGAATTTCCACTGGTTTGTGGTGAAGATTTCTAGCAGGTTCTCAAATATATATGCTTTTTAGTGTAACTTAGGGAACAAATAACATAGAGATTCATAAAGAATGGGCTGTTGCTCTTCCCAGAACCTTGTTTTGCATTGTAGAACACAAGTAGATCTTTGCAGTATGTAGTTTTTTTAAGAGGACAGTATTTTAGTTGATTCACCTGCAGAGACAAAAGGTAGTGAGTGGCCATGGTCACAACTTCATTTTATATTGTTTTATCATTTTCATTGTGTAAGAACACTGAAGACATCTGACTTGCTCACTTCAAAATAAAATGGTTTTTAATGTGTTTTGAAATGTTGCTGTTGCACTAGCTTCTTGTTTTTTAATTATGCTATTTTGCACATAGTATGTCAATATGTTTCATTATTTTGGTTGCAAGACTGCTTTTCTGGACCTTGAAAAAAGATTAAGCATTTCCGCCTAATTAGATGAGCATGTTTTGAAGTATTATTGAGATATGTATTGTTCGTTTTACAGAAATGGCTCAGGGATCAATCAGCAGTGTATATGTCACATCTTCATCAGGTTCTGCATCAAATGGCACAAGATTTTCAGCCAGGTAAGATAAAATTACTAAGCAGTTTTTAAAATCTATGATCATCAAAGAAACTTAACCAAAGATTAAATACTTCATGAAACAAGTTCTGTTCTGGTTAAAGGTGGTGTGGGTACGTGTTTTAAGTTTGTTCTCAGGCATCGCTTTTACTTGGGTAGTGGTGGTTCTTGCTAGTGCTGTTAAAGAAATATTTTCCTGTATAGTGGAAAAGAAATTGATTAGACTGGTATTCAGCTTGAATGTATTCTTTTTGTTTAGTTTTGAGTTTGGGACAAGAAAACAGATACTTCCCTAAAGATAAAATTTGAGCAAGAGTCGCCCTTGGGTCATTAGTATCTAACTTTAAAAAAAGATATTGTTCTTTGGGTTGTAAACAGCATCAGAAGCAGGTAGAGTGATAAACCGTAATTTTTATTTAACTTTATGTGGACAAATGTGACTTCTGAACTTAACTATTATTATGTCTTGCTATATAAGACACTTTTCCTTACGTAGTCACTACTCGCTAGCTTTTTGCTGTTGCATTAATAAAAAAGAGCTCTGTGAGCTCTACTGAGTTGTAAAATGGGTCAGATAGCATTGAAATGTTCAATGTTGTTAACAGATATTCAAATGGAGCAAGCTGATTAGCTGAACAAATTATCTGCAAAAGTGTTCATTTTCTGCCAGTTGTTTCTGTTGTGTCCAGAAATACAGCTTTATCTGAAAAGTCGGTTAAATTTCTGTTGTACATGTCACACAACTAATCCAATCTGAGTGATTTTAAAATCACAGAATGAATTGCGTTGGAAGGGATGTTCAAAGATCGTCTAGTCCATGCCCCCGCCATGGACATGGACATCTTTCACTAGATCAGGTTGCTCAAAGTCCCATCCAACCTGACCTTGAACACTTCTGGTGATGGGGCATCCACAGCTTCACTGGGCAACCTGTTCCAGTGTATCACCACCCTTACTGTAAACAGCTTCTTCCTTATATCCAGTCTAAACCTACTCTCTTTTTATTTAAAACTGTTGCCCCTTGTCCTGTCACTGCAGGCCCTGGTAAAACTCCCTTTAAGTACTGAAACACTGTAGTAAGGTTTCCCCAGAGCCTTCTCTACTCCAGGCTGAACAATCCCAACTCTTTTCAGTTTTTCCTCATAAGAGAAGTGTTGCAGCCTTCTCATCCTTTTCATGGCCCCTTTCTGGATGCTCTAGTAGGTCCATGTCTGTCTTGTACTGAGGACCCCAGAGCTGAATGCAGTACTGCAGGTGGGGTGTCATGAGAGTGGAGTAGAGCGGGGAGAATCACCTCCTTTCTCATCCTGCCAGTCACGTTTCTTTTTATGGAGCCCAGACCCAGGATACAGTTGGCTTTCTGCGCTGCGAGCACACGTTGACTCATGTCCAGTTTTTCATCTGCCAATATTCCCAAGTCCTTCTCCACAGGGCTGCTCTCAATCCCTTCATCCCCCAGTCTGTACTGATACTGGGGGCTGCCCTGACTCAGGTGCACAGCCTTGCAATTGTTCTTGTTGAACTTCATGAGGTTTGCATGGACTCACTCCACAAGTCTGTCCAGATCCCTCTGGATGACATCCTGTCCCTCAGGTGTGTCAGCTGCACCACTCAGCTTGGTGTCTGTCATCCACAGACTTACTGAGGGTGCACTCAATGCCACTGAAGATATTAAATAGTATTGGTCCCAGTATGGACCCTTGGGGGACACTGTTCATTACTGGTTTCCATTTGGACATTGAGCTGTTAACTGTAACTCTTTGGTCATGGCCATCCAGCCAATTTCTTATCCATCAAATAGTCCATACATCAAACCTGTATTTCTCCAATTTAGAGGTAAGAATGTTGTGGGAGACTGTATCAAAGGCCTTCCAGAAGCCCAGGTAGATTATATCTGTAGCTCTTCCCTTGTTCATTGATGCATTCACTCCATCATAGAAGGCCACTAAGTTGGTCAGGCACAGTTGCCCTTGGTTACGCCATGTTGACTGTCCTTAATCACCTCCCTGTATTCCATATGCTTCAATATAATTTCCAGGAGGATCTCTCCATCTGAGGTCAAGCTGGAAAGGAGCAAGCAAGTCTGAGGTTACTTTGGCTCTTTCTGCAACAGTGTCTGTTCTGTGTCAGAATCACTGGCAGGCTCTGCCTTGTAAATTATTTGGGAAATTGCTATACCATTGAAATTCTTATGGAGGTCCTAATTTTTAAGTCATTGCTTAAGCCATTTGTGTTTACAGGCAAAAATCCTGTACTGACGGGATTTATTTACGCAAGGAAATACAGCTTTATTCTTGTTCTCTGAAGGTGGTCTTCTGGCAGCTTTTTCTCACCCATCTGCCTTCTGTCAGAGTTGGAAGGAGGTCCTTCTGAATATGTATTATCTGGTTTACTTTAAAAGGCTAATGCAATTACATTTTTAAAGTATTTGTTTGGTTTTTTTTAAAAAAAAACAACAAACCCTTTTTGTAGATGATAGACTTACTTGACTGCAAAGAAAAAAAAAAGGGGAATCAGTTAAGCTCAGGGACATGTGGGACTAGCAATGGTGAGGAGCATGGCTTATGCTCCAGCCCATTCCTGCTGCCCAAAAATGTGTGGAGATTTCTGCTTGCTTTGTGCTAGGGAACTGAAGCTTGAGTGAGAATAGTGCCCAGATATCTTCAGAGAAGCAGAACTTACATGCTACATAGACTCTCCTTTTTTCAGTAAAGTTCCTTCTGTGATAATGAGCGTGGTATTACTGCAGTAGAGCCCATATATTTTTAAGACTTTGAAATTTGAATAGGCCACTACTAGCTGGAGGCCAGTAGAAAACCAGGGGCTGACTGTGGTTTGTTAACTTAGAGAGAAGCATAAGAACTCTTATCACTTCCTGTTTCTTTCCATTTTTTAATGATGAATGTCTTTCAAGTTGGAGATACTATTTCTGTGATTTTTACTAAAACATTTTGTCAAGAATTTGTGACCCAAGTTTAACCGTTTATCAAACTATTGAGAAAGTAAATAATAAAAAAGATTGGCAAAACAGCAAGTAATGATGGAGGCAGGAAAGTTCCAGCTTTATCAAAATAAAATATTTCCAGATACAGTGAATTCATCTAGGAACAAGACATTTCAGACCACATCTACAATGCATGTGTGGATTTTGGTGGAAAAAAAAAATGTAATTCTTACATTCAAGTAAGAAGGTGGATATTCTCTAAATCTACTTGCTGATCCAGAAGGTGGATTTTCAGTGTAGGGATACTCACAGAGGGGAAAAACATGAGAAGCCAAAGAGGATGGGGCTTTGAGGGTATTGTTGGGGGAGAGAGAGGAGGGGTGTTTGGTTGGTTTTGTTTTGGTTTTTTTTAACTGAAAAAGTAAAGCATAATGAGAAAAAAAACAATTTGAAGTTAAAAATACAGCACAGGTAGCAATGATAGTTTGACATGTAATAACAAGTAGTTGAGGGGAAGCTATTAATTACTTGATTTTCCAAGTCTTAAAAACAAGATTAGTGCTTCTGAAAGATATGATTCACTTGTGATGCCAGTGTCCAGTGCTACATAAAAATGTTAAAGGGCTTAGATAAGCCTGTGTAGTTTTAACACAAAATATTCTTTAGAAGAAACCTGTAAAGCATACTTTTAAGGCACCTGTGAAAGGATTTCATCTTTATGTTAAACCTAAAGGAAGAAACATAGTAAGGCATTTTAAAATTGCTTCAACTATTTCTGCTTTTGAGAAGCCACTTAGTCATAAATTAAAGACAGTTTATGAAGTAGCAGTGGCAGATTCACTAAAGGAATGGAACAGATACACGATTACATTTAAGAGCAAAGTAAACTCGGAAAAATCATTGAGCTATGCCAACTGGCCTCTTTTTTTTTTTTTTTTTTTTTTTTTTCTCCAGTGACTTTTCCAATGGTGGAGATGGGATGTTGGCTACAAGTTCCAATGGCTCTCAGTACAGCGGCTCCAGAGTTGAAACACCAGTTTCTTATGTTGGGGATGACGATGACGACGATGATGATTTTAATGAAAATGATGATGACGACTGATGCCCTTTGCTTGTAGACTATTTTTTTGTTAAAATTCAGCAAGCTTCAGGAATAAATTGTTCTAGGGAGAAGTGTCTCAAATTACTTTGCCCCGTCCCTCAAGGAGAATATTGGTAAGCAGTTCTGAGTTTAGAAATTGCACCTCTGATAAGCAAACAAGGGTTGTTTTATGTAGGATATTTTTAAATGTGGTGTGGATGTGTGTTTTTGATACCAGTGTGTTAATGCAGAGCCTTTATTTACTCTTGTTTTAGGGGTTTTTGGTTTGTTGGTTGTTTTTTGTTTGGGTTTTTTTTTTTTTTTTACTTGAAGGAAAAATGGATTTTGCCCCAAATGTTCTTGCGAAGTTTGCTAAAGAAAATGTAGACACATCATTGAGAAATAAAATGCTATCCTTCTGTGGAAAATGAATACACTGAATGGCAATTTATTTGGAGTGTATTTTGATTATGCCACTTTTTGAGGGATAGTGAGCTGATATAGTGTTTTTTTGTTAATCACGCAGTGTCCAAAGAACCAAACAAGAAAGATACGTCCTACTTTTTTACATGTTAAATTCCAGAAATGTTGTTGTGATCTTATTTTCCCTTAAATTATATCTAACATTATGATTCCATCAAGTTGATATACTTTTCACTGTATGTTGGGACATATGAATTACAAAGTTTTTGGCAAATGTTTACTGCCAGTTGGTGCAGCTATATAAAATGTCTTGAAGGTTTGGAATGATTTATTGCTTATGGTAAAATTTGCCTGATTTCTTACAGGCAGACTTTGGAAACTTTTTATTATATAGTTGTTTACATACTTATAAGTCTATCATATAAAGACATGTACTGAAACAAATGTTTGTATTTGTTTCATAAGCATCTTCCTGTAATCTATTATAAAGTTGAAATTAAATATAGAGAATGTTTTAAGTTTTTTAACTCAAAATTTGTCAATCATTTTTAATAGTTCATTTTTATAAAAGGAATTTCAGGGCAGGTGGTAGTCTTTTTAAATTTATTCACAAACAATTAACTGCACAAATACTGTCAGCTGCCTATTCTAAGACAGTAGTCTTTTTATTGAAACACAAATAAACTTTTCTGTAATATTTTATGGAATATAAAGAGACTATAATTGTTTGACTTGTTTAACCTTGGCACTGTTAGTTTTTATTAATAAAACGCGCATGGGCATTTTTAACAAGCTCTGTGGTTTTTCTAATTTTAGGGTTATTTTAGGAGATTTCACTTCTCGTCACAAGAGCTACGATTAACTGCCTCAGGATACTGCATCTGCACTACAGAGGGCTTAGATTTTTTGCTTTGATTTAGTAATTTGTCCTTACAGCTCTTGATAACTTACGATGCAAAAAGCAATATTGTACCTTGTAGTCATTATTCTTTCACATCTCCTGTTGCTCCTCAGAGTGTCAAGCCAATTGTATGACTCCAGTCTAGCTTCTCTGTTTAAAATCCCACGCTTACTGTCCTAACTTTTCATCCCCTGTTCCTCAATCCTAGCTTTCCGTCATACATTGCCATGTCCTCAGAACAGATCTTCATCTACTTTCTGTATACTTCCACCTTAACCCTTTTTGTTAGGTCACATCCTCTGCTCTCACCTGAAAGCACAGGCTATACAGAGCTGACTCAGTCACTCTGCAGGCTGCTGTCAGAGTCAGGATTTGTTGCTTCCACAAGCTACAGAGAGTCACTGCAAAGACAGCTTGAAGTCTAGTAACTGCTCGCTCTGTGGTAAGGGCTCCTGCTCCTGGATGCGCTTAAACCCTGTGGTAAATGTGAAGTCTGTTACGTGTTTTTTCTCTGAGGGATTGTGCCTTGACAAATCTTCTGTGGTAAGGGGATGTGGGTGCTTACTACAGAGCAGTTGATATGCAGTGAATGTTTTCTAATTGTATCAAACCTTTCTGTAATATGAGTGAACCAAGCAAATGACTTAATTTTATGGGCCTGGGAAAAGCATGGGGCAGGGGGGGCTAATTGAATGCTCTGCTTCTCACTGTAGATGTCATTCTTTGCAGTGCTGATGCTAGAAGCAAGGTTCCTGTGGTGGTTGAGTCAGCTGATTCAAATTATCTTTCTGTTGAATGGCAATTGTATCTGCAGAGCCCAACAGTAGTTATCAAGGAACTTTTGACAGTCCAAAGTGGTTGTCCCAGTTTTCCCCTTACGTTCTAAATCTCCAGTGTATGATTCAAGATTTGCCTACAAAGAGTGAGTACAGGGATGTTAGGTAAGGAAGGCTGAAAGCATCTGACAGTTTCCTTTCAGTTCTTATCAGTGGAATAGACCTCAGATGAGACAACGTCAAGGTGGGAGTGAAAGTGTGGTGAACCATATGTTTCAAAAGATGTTGCTTTGCTTGCTTTTGGTTGCTGATGAATTTCTGAAATGGAGTTTGAGAGTTTAAGCAAGCAACACTGGAGTGGTTTGGGGGAATTAATCTGTATTAGCTTTGTTTCAGGAGAGCTTTCTAGAAAAGGCAACAACTGGTAACAAGAGAAAGTCTGTTGCCTTTTTAGATCACTTGCTAGATTTCAGGCAGTTACCTGGTCATAGTTTTTAGGTGAAGGAGGATTAAAAAAAAAAAAGAGAGAAAAGAGGCCAATGGTGAGGGAAGAGGTAGAAATGAGGAAACGAGACTTGAAGAAGTAGGAGGAGGGGAGAACCAGAAAAGAAAGAACAGAATGAAACTTAGGGTCTTTAGAGAGGGGCATAAAAAGAGAAGAAGCTGTAAGCTGGGAAGAAGGAATGAAAAAACAAGAGAAAACTAGTCAGACTACAAAAAAAGACTAGTAGAAGAAACTTAATAAAAAAAGGAAAGGCAGAGAAATGCATAGAAGAGATTTAACAATTTCAGGCCTGGCATGAAAGGATCTGGAAAATGGGAGATAACTTTAAACTATATAGTTCTGATCTCTGAAAAGGCTGTTACCATACATACAGACAGACAGAAATGGAAGATCAAAAGCAGGAACAGAATGTAAGAGAAAACAATGGGACAGAAAATTGTTGAGGAAGTCTGTGAAAGTAGAAAATACTGTAAGGAGATAGAAACTAGAATTAAGAAATTCTTAAGAAAGATTAAAAGATGATTAAGGTAATGAGAATGGTAATAAGGGCTTAGTTTGGGGAAAAACGTTACAGGGAAGGGATGTTCTGTTACTGCTTTAATTTGTCAGCACTTTTTTTTTGGTCTGAAAAAGAGGAAAAGTTGCAAAGTGCGTGTATACCTATCTCTAAATGGTCCTGCAGATAAATCGTGGGAACAGTGTGCATCTTTTACTGTTTTTCTAAAGTGATACTGAGCTTTGAAAGACTGTCTCTGAGACTGAGAATTAGATGCTTCTTTAATAAGAAAAAGGTGAAAGGAAAAAAAAAAAAGCATTGATGTGGAACGATTTTCAGAGAGTATGTATGTTGTTTTTCCTAGGTAGTCCGTTGCTTCCTGTAGGGATTCCCTTTGTCTTGTCTGCTTATAGGAAGAGTAGTAGGCTATTTGTCTTGACTGCTACATTGAGTTAGCAACTTTCAGCCCTTCTCAGATATATATGCTTCCAGAAAGAAGAATATCACGCACACTTTATTATTAAAGCCTTGCTTTTCCTTACTTGTCATTCATTTATCAAAAAGCAAAGACAAGCCAATGAGAACGGTAACTTTTAATTTCATTTTCTAAATTTGGCATTTAAGGTTTTTCTTGGTCTCTGGTTCCTGCCTGACCTTCCAGGGATTCTGGAAGGTTATCAAGATGCTCAGGGGGTGGAGCAGTTCCTATATGAGGAGAGGCTGAGAGAGAGGAGCTTGTTCAGCCTGAAGAAGAGGTGGCTTCAAGGGACCTAATAGCAGTCTTCCAGTACTGCAAGAAGGCTTATTGCAAAGATGGAGTCAGTCCACAGTGGTTTGTGGTGAGAGGATGAGAGACAACACACACACAAGCTGAAGCAAGTGTGTTTTCAACTGTGTTTAAGGAAAAACCTAGGATGGTTAAGCTGTGGAACAGGTTGCCCAGAGATGTTGTGCTGACTCCATCCTTAGGATTTTCAAGCCCAGACAGGATAAGAGTTCTGAGCAGTGTAGTCTGACCTCAATGGCTGGCTGTACTTTGAGCAGGAATAGGGCTAGAGATGACCTGAGGTGCCTTCCAGCCTGAAGAACTATATGGATTGCATAGGAGAGAGGAAAAGAAAACAAAAAATACCATGTATCAGTATGATGAACAGACTAGTAAGTGGGTCTTGTGGGTATGCTTGCCTGTGTACCAAAAGACTTGGCAGAAAAAGAATGGAAGCTTAGCTCGTCTTCAGAAGCCGTCAAAAATTACCAGACTCCTATGATGGAAGAGGTAGTTAGATAAGTGGGTAGCAGTGAAGACTGTCTTCCTTTAGGATGAGATTTCTAAGAAGCAGAAATACAGGTGATGCTGGGAGCGGAATGAAGAAGGGCAACAAACCGACATGCACAGATGTTTCATACTTAGAAGATTTGGTTACACAGGTAATTCTCATCTGGCATGATGATGGTTGTCACCTAGCTGCGTTTGCCTCTCACAGTTGGAGAGCTGCTGTCCCCAGAGAGACATTCAAAGTACATCAGCACTAACAAGTGGAACATTAACCAGAGCAAATCATGATTATCGATTCACAGCTTTGCTGCAATAAATACAGAATATCCTGATGTGACAGAGAATAAAGAAGAGTGGTCTCAGTTGAAAAATCACAGTGTGGTATCTTTAGAAGTGCTTTTCTTTGTTTCTTTTATCTTTTAACATTTCGTTGTGTACACATCATGGTACTTCGCTGTAAATACTGCAGTGATACCAGCCCTAATCTATCAGAAGGGCTGGTCAGAGCAGACTGGAAAGTTTCTACATTGTAGCACATAAAAAGAAGGGAAGTTGCAGACTTCCTGCGAGGTTCATGTTCTTTTCTCGTGTAAACTTGAGAGAATTCATTAAAGCAGAACGTTAGCACATACTTGAAGCTTGACTCTCTTAAAACAGGCAACCCTGGTGCTTTGTGCTAGGTAAAGAGTGGATCTCTGGATTTCTGATGCTGATTTTTTATGAACCTTGAAATAATGAGTAAATTCTTACAGACTAAAGTAATGCTAGAGAGCCAGTTTTCAAAGTCCTGTCCTAATGTGGTCTAGACAGCCTGTGATCAGCCCTGAACCTCATGTTAGAAAAACTGTTGAAGGAAACAGCTAAAAGAAAATTAAAAACCTGGAAGGCTAGTTATTAATGACATAGTACAGGATAGGTCCTATCAAGGGCGTATGGGAGGAAACTACAACTTTTTAGCTGATTAAGAAAACGATGGATGTATTTCAACCTCTTTAAGCTTTTTCTGTTTCATTGCATTCTAATTTTTAGTGTGTATCTTACAGTATCATCAAATTGTATGTTAAAGGGCTATGAATGTTTACAGCTGAATCAAAAATAGTTTTTTGGCATTATCACTGACTGAACAGCTGCATCAAGTAAGATTGTACTTCTGTTTGACATTTTTTTCCAATAACCGAGAAGAAAATAAAATATAAAATAATTGTAAGTGGTACTGGTTAGAAAAGAAGTAAACAATGAAAAGGACAGATTAATGTGGATTGCTTGGCAAGCAGGGCACATACAAAAAATGTTATGGTTAAACTACACATTTTGAACAAAGAATTCAAGCTACACTTATAGGAGGTGCTGAAAATGCGGGATCCTAAAAATGATCTAGTGGACAAGTACTGCATGCAGGTCTCTTACACAGTGTTTTACGGACCTAGCTTATCTGATTTTGGCTGTATAGATACAACTAATTGTGGACTGGAAAGTGATTTTACATCTGAATACATACAGTGAGACCAATAATTTGCAGGTACGTGTTTGTTAGCATCGTCATTTAAAAATGGTACTGAAAAATTGGGAAAGACTCAGAAAAAAAGCCTTTCCCCGAGTTACTCAATACTTAACATCTTTTAGTAAGATATTTGAGGAACTCTGTTTTGGCTTATAAGAAAGAAACATGATGAAGTACTGCATTTGTGTCAAGTCACACGAAAAGATAGCATTTTTAAAGGCCTATCAGTATAGGAGAGAAAAGTGACATGAGATTTAAGGACTGTAACTTGAAATCAGAGTAGTTAAAATTAATTATAGAATCATAGAATAGTCTGGGTTGGAAGGGACCTTCAAAGGCCATCTAGTCCAACCCCCCTGCAAGGAGCAGGGACATTTCCGACTGAATCAGGTTGCTCAGAGCCCCGTCCAACCTGGCCTTGAATGTTTCCAGGGACAGGGCATCCACCACTTCTCTGGGCAACCTGTTCCAGTGTTCCACCACCCTCATCATAAAAATTTTTTTCCTAACACCAAGTCTGAATCTACATCCTTCTATTTTAAAACCATTACCCCTCGTCCTGTCATAACAGGCCCTCCTAAAGAGTTTCTCCCCGTCTTTCCTGTAGGCCCCCTTTAGGTACTGGAAGGCCGCTATAAGGTCTCCCCAGAGCCTTCTCTTCTCCAGGCTGAACAGCCCCAACTCGCTCAGCCTGTCCTCATAGGAGAGGTGCTCCAGCCCTCTTAGCATTTTCGTGGCCCTCTGGACCTTCTCCAACAGGTCCATGTTCTTCTTATGTTGGGAGCTCCAAAACTGGAAGCAGTACTCCAGGTGGGACCTCATAAGAGCAGAGTAGAGGGGGAGGATCACCTCTCTAGATGTGTTGGCCACGCTCCTCTTGATGCAGCCCACGATGCGGTTGGCTTTCTGGGCTGCAAGGGCGCATTGTCAGCTCGTGTTGAGCTTCTCACCTACTAGCACACCTAAGTCAGGGCTGGTCTCAATCTGTTCTCAGCCCAGCCTGTATTTGTGCTTGGGATTAACGACCCATGTGCAGCGCTTTGCACTTGGCCTGGTTGAACTTCGTGAGGTTCTCACAGGCCCACCTCTCCAGCTTGTCAAGGTCCCTCTGGATGGCATCCCTTCCCTCCAGCATGTCGACCATACCACACAGCGTGGTGTCATCAGTGAACTTGCTGAGGGTGCACTCTATCACACTGTCCATGTTGCCGACAAAGATGTTGAACAGGGCCGGGCTCAATACCAACCCCCAAGGAACACCAGTCTCCACCTGGACATTGAGCCATTGACCACAACTCTCTGAGTGCGGGCATCCAGCCAATTCCTCGTCTGCGGTGTGGTCTGTCCATCAAATCCACGTCTCCAGTTTAGAGATGCGTAGTTGATAAAGATGGTGATAAATCCCTGGAACATACTTTGATTGAAATGGTAGAATTCTTACATTGGTAACAGTAGGACTACACATAAATATACACATTAATGATGAAGCAGGTTATCCCAGTGTCTCTACGGAATTCACCTCTTTCTCGTTTTGGAGCAAGTGCGAGAGATGTAATGGGAGCTTAAAAAGGGAATTCTCATCCCAGTTTCTACTTTTACCTTAATGAAAAATGCCCTACATCCGTTGTTATCACCCTGGTATCAAGCAAAAGAAATTGAAAGGGAAGAAACGTGAAAAGTCTTTGTCCCCAGTGAGAGAGTTTTTCAAATTAAATTGAGGAAAAGGACACCTGTTCTTTCATGCACATTTTTATTTTATGTTAAACGAGATAATCTTGTTTGAGCTTGAACTTTTGTATCTGAAAAAAATTAAGCTTGTGAAGGGAGTGTATGTGCAAAGCATAAAGTATTGTCTGCAAGCATTATTGATGCAGCTTTTATTCTCCATCCAGTTACAGAAAGTAGCACATGGCTAGACAGCTTTATTTGCCGCAGGATCAATCACTGCCTGAGTTTCATTAGAGGTAAGAGATTAAAACCAGTTATGTGAAATGATGAGAGGAATTCCC
Organism: Chlamydotis macqueenii; assembly: GCF_036417535.1. Classification (NCBI taxonomy): domain Eukaryota; kingdom Metazoa; phylum Chordata; class Aves; order Otidiformes; family Otididae; genus Chlamydotis; species Chlamydotis macqueenii. The sequence continues at coordinate 151,153,169 of NC_141556.1, read as the reverse complement.
AAGTGCAATAGCAATGACATCATGTGAGACCATTAAGCAAAGACTTAATTCTTAATATATAGCACTTAACAATTTTGAAAGGTAGAGGGCAAATGTTTTGAACTTGCTGTAGTCTCATAGTCATAACACAAAAAATCCTTTAACCATCAAGGAGCTTGTACTCAGTGTTCTTCTGCACTCCTAATTTTTCTTCGTCCTTTTTAATAATAGACATTAGGACTTGACACATCAATTAGTGGCTTTACCAGGTGTATTAATATTTGTAAGAATAGATGGGGGTGTTGAGAGGAAGACCCATCTCAGAGCAACTGACATTTTTCTGTCCTCTGCACTGATCTTCAAGGGTTTTATTTAACACCTTTAAGAGATAAGTCTGGAAATTAAAATTTATTGGATATAAAGGATCATGGAGTCAATGGTACTAGTTTCATGGCATGTTGCTATCTTCCCTGCGCCTCTTCTCCCAGGGAACCTCTCTGTTGCACAGTTGGTTCGAAAACGGGCAGACAGTCTGGCACTGGCGACCACCCAGTCATCTCCTCTGGTAGCGCCTGCCTGCCCCCTCCACTGCTCCAGGGACACAGGCTGGCTGCCTTTTCTGTCAGGTGTCCTAGCTGATCAATATCTCATTAAACTCAGGAATTTGATTTTACTTATATTTAGTCCTTAAATGTGCTGCTTCAGTTTCCTAACCAAAAACCTGTGTAGCCTGGCACAGGTTTTTCCCCATTTATGTTTGCTCTAATCAAATATCTCAAATGTTGCGATTGAATTTGTGTATATCATATATGTGTTCTTGCATGTGTATGTGTATCTCTCTTTCTCTCAGAATTGGAGGTTTTCAATGAGAGTGTTTAAAAGACTGATAAATGTGGCCAGTTTTAAACTTGAACACAAAACTACTGAATTCATTAACAACACAGTTTGTGCTAATGGTTGGTTCTTGCATGTTACTAGTCATTATTGCTTCATATATAAAACTGTTGTAACGCCTGTAACACTAAATCAGCTGTGACTGTACAATAGTGCGGAGCTCCTGGCACTGATGGCGGAGGTCCTCATTAGTCTCCAAGGTGAAGATGATCAGGCTGGAGAGCTCTTCCACCAGAGGAGGTGTCTGTCTTCATTTCTCCTCTGTCATTTTTTATGTTTTCTGTGTCTTGTCCCCCTCGCCTAAAAGATTTCAGCTGCTCCTTAGCTTGGCTTCCCTTTTGCTAATCACCCCTCTCATGCCTTGGGCAGAATACCCTGCCAGTTTTCTTTCCCATGTGCTTATTTTGGTCTTTATATCTTGTACCTTCTGTTGCTTGGGTATCTCCAAAGTGCAACTGGTTGAGCCCGTCGTTGCTGCTTTGATGGTTGCATTGCTCACTACAAGAAATGCTTGCACGTGGTGTTGGGCTGTGCCATCACAGTATTACAAAATACTTGCATGCTGGTCCTGCTATTTAAGTGTAATTATATTTGGGTTCCTGGCAAGCTAACATTAATTACACCAAGATTGGTACACTTAGAGCTTTCACAGGGCTTTTCTACTTTGGCTACACTAGCCACAAACTTTGCTCTCTATTGTTATTATTTGTCATTGCAGTAAAGAAAGAAAATTATCTCAGATGGATAACAGTTAAAGAAAAATCTAAATTCAAGGTGACCATCTTTGTATGTTAAGGACCAGATCCAGTGAACCTGCGTACCCTTTTTTTGACCTCAGGATGCATCATCCTTTGGTTGACTCAGGGACACTTCAGTCTTTCATTTCAATGTATTTTTCTCATCAAAGGTCTTTCTGTAAAGTCAGTGTAGGCTGTGATTCTGAAGCTGTGGCTATGCAGATACCCAGGCCGGGGGAAGTTTCAGCATCTTCCTGTGTTGTGCTGTAGTGCTAACGAAAATGTGAGCTTGTAATGGTGCATCGCCTGATTCAAACATGCAAATTGTAGGTGCTAAGTCAAATACAGTCAAGCAGAGAATCTGCTTGTGTTAGAGACATCAAGTTCTCTGTTTTCTTGGCAATATTCAAATATTCTGTTTATAGACAACCTTGAATTACTTTTGAGCATTAATTAACTATCTTGCTATCAAAAATACATTATTATTTCATTGTTTTGTGTATTCTTTTGGAAAGATGCCCAGGGGAGACCTGTGTTCCAACAAGGATATAAAATTGATTTTCATTCAGTCTCTTAGAAGACAGGCCAAGGTCTCACTGTAAAAATTGAAATAGGAGAAGCCAGGGGGAAAAAGAAAAGTTGTTATATGAGGATGATTGTTCTCACTGTTTCTAAAATGCAGATTGACCAGTTTTTCTGAGAAAGGCTCAAAGCTTTGAAGGGGAAATACTCCCCTCTAGCTGTATTCTTTCTGCAGGCTGGCTGAGTGTCACTGTGGTAAAGGAGATTGACCTGTTACATCTTCCCACTTCCTAAAATGTCCTGGCAGCAAAGGTGTGAAATGATTTTTTTTCTCTTGAATATCTTTTTTTTTCTGTGCAATATTTATTCTCTGGCTGAAGCATCCTGGATTTCATCTAACACAAACATATGATACAGACAGAGCAATCCTGTGTATTTGTATCATATGTGGTAGAGTCAGACTTAGCAAATTTTAGATTCACTTAACAATTTAGTGTTACTTCAGCATCTTTCAGATTATTCCAAGTAACCCAAAACTCGTCTTTGCAATACAGGACTATTCTATGGGGAAAAGACCCAAAAAATTCTAATAGTTAAATGAACACGGTTCTGGATGTAACTGGCTGTTACAGTCTCACTGGTAATTTTTATTAAGTTATACACATACAGAAGTTTAAGAGGTCCATAAAACCTGCAAGGTAAAGAACAGATTTCAAGTTCACTTCTTTTGCAGTCATTGAGCTGAAAACTAAAAAAGTCTGACTTGGCTTACTAGTACAAAAACCCAACACACTGGGATACAGATAATTTTAATATACTTTTTTAACTTCCGCATTCTATACAAGAGAGATTGAGGATTATATTACTTGCTAGTATTTCAAAGTATTGGCTTATTTTCCTAGCTATCTAATTATTTCTCAGTATCCAAGATTTAATATCATACATTAATTATTATGGTTTGGGAAGTGACTGAAAAAGATATTTTGATCCTATCCTTATTTTCTTTGAAGGCACAGCTGCGCAGTTTAGAGGAAATTTGTTTTGTACAAATACTTGCATGAAGGCAGCAACATACCGTAGCCTTGGAATAGTAAGCTATGTACATTGAGATAATCCCTCTCTCCTCCACACACTGAGAGTGGTCTCTTGATTTTTAGCTCTATAGGTCATCTTACAGTAGAAAATGTCTCTTGCACTGTAATTTGCATAAATTTATACAGAAATCATAGAAAATAAATACAGATGAATGTGATAATGGGTAAGTCACTCTTCACACGTGTATTTCAGAAGTGTCTCTGTTGCTGCTCAGTCTTCTATTTTCAATTTAAATCCCACTTTTCCTTCATACGGATCGTGAACATTATCAAAGGTAATTCCAGCTCCAATGATTTTGCACACTATTTTAAGTTCTACATTCCTCGTAATGTTGAGAAATTTCACGGCTACCAAAGGATTGCTGTAGCTAGGCTAGGAGGAAAGGAAAAAAAGGACTTTAGTTTTATGCTACCAATTTAAAAATAATAGCTTTCTCTCCAGTTCTCGTAAAATGGCAGAGATGCTCCATACATTTGATCTTATAGGAAGATAAAGAAGAAAAGTGATAACTGAAATAACATGAGCACCCACCTGTGCCTTTTTTCCGTAGTAGGGGAAGTAGTGCAGGTTGAAGGTACCGTTCACCGGGTAGTAGTCCACCTCCAGCGAGCGAGACTCATCATCCTGTTTGCAAAGCAAGAAAGCAGCTCCGTTGGCTGGGCAAGCCTAAGCCAGCCCTGGGCAAGTGTTCTACTGCTGCTAAAAGCTACACAACATACATTAAAACTTAAGCAGCCTGTTTAGCGCCGGTCTTATTTTTCTTTTTCAAATGGAAGTGGAAATGTCCTGCTGTTACCATTGCCAAGAAAAACAGGCAAGTGTTCTTTTATAGTGGTTATGAATGCAGTGAATGGGGACCTGCTGAAACGTGCAGAGAGCCTGGAGGAGCTGCTCTGAGGTGTGAACTTCGCTAGTGGGAGCTGAAAGTAAACGGCAAATGTTCTCTGCAGCACGGAAAAAAAAAGAAAATTTCCAGGTGATTTAAAGTAAAGCAAACAATTTTTTTTGTTTGTTTTTTAGGATGTCTGCTGGTGCAAGAAATGGCGCAGAACTGAGAATATTCCCAGTGCTTGGCTAGAATGATCTGATTTCCAGGGCTGCAGGGTAATATTTCTGATCACAACTGCACTTCACTTGCTATCAGAGCTGCAGTGCTCGAAATTCTTGAGCCTCAGACCTCATACACTTACCGCATAAGTGCAGTCCACTCTTGGTGCAGTGCCGTTGCCAGGGAAAAATTTGATGATCTGAAATAGAAAATGCAGCTGGTCATCTTGGAAATTGTTTTGAGATAAAAACGAGCAAACAATTAACTGAGCTTCAGATGCTGCTTCACGCGTTTCTGCATAAGGCAAACAGATCACCTCATCTCGAGTACCTGGGTGAAAAAACCACGTTGTGGCTGGATATTTAAGAAGCAGGGCTCTGTGCTGCCTGGGATGGGCACTGCAGGCAGGCTCTTTTCTGGCTGCACCTCCTGGCAAGTCCAGCTGATTTGCCTGCCCCTGCTGCCTGCTCTCAGCTGGGAGTCTCTCAAAGGAGCTAGTTGCGTGAAAATAAAGGAAAGCTGAATCCCTGTGCTTTTCATCATATGCCTTATTAGCAAATCTTGGCTTCGGCAGAAAATCTTGGACCTGTTTGGTCCTAAAAACCAGTGGGTTTGCACCCTGTAACAGCAAATGTGAAAGGAGGTAGAGCCCCCAGGGCACTACTGTGCCCCTTTCGCCTGCCAGAGCTGGCGTGCAGCCTTGCTGAAGGAGGCAAAGGCTTTTGGAGGAAAAACCTGTGTTTCACCTGCCAAAATTGGGGCCCAGCTCTCCTCTCACAGCTGGACCTTGCGCATATTCTTGAAAATACTTAATGCCCAAGTCCAGAGTGCAAGCCCAACTGAAAATGAAGTGATTTTGTCTATCAGGAGTTGGTGGAGAACACAAATTCTTCACTTTGTACTGAAATTGAACTAGAAGGCTCAGAATCTTAACTCAAAACAAAAATAAAATGCTTATGCCTTTGTCTATGTCCTGAGGAATTTAAAGGAGGCATGGAAGATTCCCTTTTTCCTCTCAAAAAAAAAAAAATGTTCATGGTTCTTACTGAAAAAAAAAAATTATCCAGGTTCTTTTGTTTTTAGAGGTTCTGCTAAAGATTTTCTTTGCAGCCTGGAGAAAGAAGGTGTGCAAGTACCACCTCTCTGAAATGGCTTCAGTTAATGTCACATCTTAATGGCTTTAAACTGGAAGAGGGTAGATTTAGATTAAATGTAAGGAATACATTTTTTTTACTGCAAGGGTGGTGAGGCACTGGAACAGGTTGCCCAGAGAGGTGGTTGATGCCCCATCCCTGGAAGTGTCCAAGGCCAAGCTGGATGGGGCTCTGAGCAACCTGGTCTAGTGGAAGGTGTCCCTGCCCATGATGGGGGCTTGGAAGTAGATGATCTTTAAGGTCCCTTCCAATCCAAACCATTCTGTGATTTTAATGCCTTAGCTGAAGGCACAGGATTGCGGTATTGCAGAATTAAACTGTTTTACGTACTAGCCCATTGGACGAGAGCGCCGTGGAGATGCTAACAAAACCAAAACTTTAGAGAGTTGGTTTACAGATCACTTTTCCCTACATTACTTTCCTAGGTGTGGTGACCAAATCTCACTCTCTCACTGGTAACTCCAGAGGTCTCTCAAGAAAAGCACTTGGATTTGTCTTCCCAGTACAAAGCAGAGATTAGAGCCCTGGCAGCAGATGATGTAGCAGCTCCCCAGCAGAGACTTGATCTATCAGGGATTTTTTTTTTTGGTGAATTCTTTCCTGCTCAGCACCTTGAGCTTGTACTTACCCTGTTCATTTTTATAATGAAACAAGGTTTTCCTTCTGGAAATCCAAAAGTAGGATCTGTGATGCCGGAGCAGTTTTGAAGCATATCTGAGGTAAATTTGCAGGATAGTTTTGTTTTATTGGGGCCATCAAAGGTGTCCTGGATGAAGTATGTGTCACTGGTGCAGTTGATGTTCAGATGCTGAGCAGCTGGCGTATATGCTAGATGTGTGAAGGAAGAAAGAAAAATTCTCCTCTGAAGTTTTTCATATATAAATTACACATCCTGATATCAGACTGGAGATTATATAATGGGAAACTGTGCTGCAAGTGAAGCTGAGATTAGATGGAATGAGGAAAGTTTAAATTGTTTGGGGTTTGATGGTTGGGTTTTTTTAAGAATACCCAGGCAAAGCAAAAAAAAAGGGATCAAATTGAGTTAAGGCTGGCATTTTTTTGTTGATAGCTCCATATAAATTCCATTTCAATACAATTTTTCTCAATATGTGTATGAGAAACATAGAAGCATGATATTAAGGCTCACAAGGAATATAAATATCTTTAAGATATGAACAGGCAAATGGAGCACCTAACCTACTTTGACTGTAGTCTCCGATGACACTGAACAGCAGCTTCAAAGACTTATTGTGGCACTTTGTAGTCATGGACAATATTAGATTAATTTCAATGAGCCAATTTTTTAAGACCTTTTTTTACCCTCTTCGTTCAAACTTTCTATTAGCCTATTTTATTAAGGCTATTCAGGATTTTAAAAAGTAAAAGCTCTGAAGCAGCAACTAAAAGCTCTGCTTTAATAAACACATTTACATATGTTTGATTTGTAGATTCGTGAGATGATTTGCTTGTCCCTTTCAGAAGATGCATTTTCCACTCAAAGTCTCTGATTTCAGGACAAATAGAAAAAGGAAACACTGACTTAAGGTTCTCAGACCCAATAAGGGAGATGTAACAGCGCGTTTCTTCATTATTATACAGGAAACTTCATTTTTACCGGTCAGAAAAGTCCGAAGAGTTGTCACTAAACCTTCCCAGGTTTTGTTGTCGGATACGTTGTAATAGATTTGTAGTCCTCTATCCCCATAAACGTCAGGTCGTAATGTTACACCTTCATGGGCAAAGAAAAGGGAAGGAAAAGCAGAGGAGAGGTGCCAGGCACAGATTTGTTTATTTAAATTGCTAATAGCAATTACGCTGCATCAAGACTTGTTATTGTGAATGTAGGAGATCCCCAGGCTTTGCCGGAGAGGATTTAACCATGTACAGGAACCATCTCAACTCTGAGTTGTTCAACCAAATACCTAAAGTCTCTGCTACTGCTAAACTCTTTTCTTTTATGTATATCCATGCTGTTATCAGAACAGCTTGCAAAATCATTCCAGCAATTGCACCGGATTTCCTCAGGACTTTTTAAAAATAACGGTTGTAATAGTCATGTCAGGTTAAAGAAACAGATCATACTGCAGGGCGAGAAACAACTCTTGAAAAAGCCACTCGATATTTTACAGAAATTATTTTGCCAGCAAGCAACAAGCTTACTGAATAGTGGGGAAGAAAACTTCAAAATTCAGCAACAGGCAGAAAGAATAATTTTTAGGGCTACATCTTTGGAAAAGTCATTTTTTCCTTCCCGTTGATTGTAAAAACAAGCCAGTGGGGGTGGAGGGGGTGAAGTTTTAGCAGTGTGCCCTGATGATCTCTCAGTGATACCATCTTGTCCCTTCTCAGTCTCACTTCATGTCCCACAAATCTTTATTTCTAATCCCATGACTCTTTGTCTTATTTTTACTTGCTTGGCTGCTGGCACAACATATCCCAGCAGGGAGAGATTCCTGCTCTCCCAGGGACTTTCCATGCTGCCGGCAAGCGTGGAAATATCCACCCAAGGCTGCTCTGCCCAGCACCCCTCCATCTTGCCAGGCACCCCAAAACTCTCTGGGGTGCCTGGGGGCCTGGAGCAGAAACCAGGGTTTTCGCAGGGGCTGACGCCTGCGCATGGAGAGAGGAAGTATATTTTGTATGGATAAATAAATAAATATATAAAAGTGAATAAATGAAATAAATATGCCATTTTTTAAAAAGCCTGAAAGTGTTTTCAGGTGGTTAAACTTTGCAAGGATCATTTGGGGAGAATCAATGGTCTGATTTATTCCACGTTTTTCTCCCCTCATACTTGGGCTCTGCCAATCCCTCTCAGCTCAGCCCAGCCCCATGCAGCCGCTGCGGGAACCTGAGGGGATTTAAGTGTCCCGTCCCCGTCATCCCCCCGCCACCCCCTGAGCAGCAGCCAGTGAGACCATGGCAGTACCTGGAGATTTCAACTGGTCTTGATAATCTGGCTCGTACGGATTCACAGTCCTCATTAAGGAATAAATGGAGAGTGCAAACAGCCCCGACATCACCACGTAGAAAGCCACATAGTACAGGCTGATCCACACTGTGGAAAAAAATGAAGGTAAAATCTCTTTTTTTTAGCAAGGCGATGCAGTGAGCCCTCCGTGGCTGGGACCGTCCTAACAGCAACGGCCATCTCCTTTCCACCCTTGGCCCCAGGGAGGTTTTCCCTGCAAAGTGAGTGGTGTTTTGGATATTCTTCTGTACACTCAAAAGAATATTCCTCTGTACACACAAAAGAATATTCTTCTAGAAAAATTTGGCTGTAAATTTTTCAGTTTTACATGGATTTTTGAAGTAGTTAGTGCTTAGCTCAAATTGCTTGAAGCTTAAAAGATTGTGTGGCTTCCTGAAATCACTTCACTTACTAAGACCATTTATCCGCTCGTTACACATGGGCTAAGTGACACAGCCGAGGTATTTTTTTGACAGAACCAAGTTGCTCCTTGTGTTATTTGGATGACAGATGTCAGCATTTCAGGTGTGTTGATTTTAGACTTGTATCACCTCACTGCCTTTTACATCTGAAATCACCTTCAGCAAAATGTGCCATCTCACTGTTTTATTCAGGTGTGATTTTCTGTAAAATCAGGGGTTTAAGAATGGCTAATAAGCTACACTCATGGGCTTCACGGCAGAAAAAAAGACTTTTGGAAACTTGCAGCTACTCTTAGGATCTGTGGGAAGAGCAGGGACCTTCCTGATGATGGTCAGGGCTGCCCTTCCCAGAACATAGATTGGAAAACACATCATCATAGACACAAATTTGCATCAGCACGCGGTGATAAGAGAGAAGATCTACTGGGCTGATAATAATTTAGAAAGGAATTTTGGAAAAGCAAAGCAAGTTTCCAGAGAATCAGAAAAAAAACCCCAAGCAATTAAGCAAAATTCTCTGCATACCACAGCGCCCTATAGCCAGCAATGTCAGGATCATACTGTAACCATCCCCCTTAGCTATTACTATGTTAGTTGTTAATGTGTTAAATTTTGTCTTTTCAAAGTATTTGGTAAAAAAAACACTTCAAAATCTTCTTATATTTGCAGGAACTACTTAGATCGATGTTTCCATCTAATTGACTCAACTTACAGGGCCACTCTAAAGGTGGCTCTGAAGCATGTATCAGAACTTATGTCTTCAGCAATTACAAGAGATCTACCGCCACGTTATGTCCCATTCATTAGGATGACCCCACACACACACCTCCAAAATTTTTAAGCATGTCAGAATGAAGAGAAGACTCTTGTGTATGAAAACCTACCCCAGTTAATTAAGGTCCTTCCCATAAAGAGCCTTGTTTCTGGATTCCAGACAAAACGACGGAAATTTTCCATCCGCTCGCTGCAGGTCTTTTTTTCATTTAAAGTTGCCATTTTCTCACAAAATTTCCGCAAAAGGTGTCCCTCAGAAACTAAGACGTTCAACCAGTACCCAAACAGTCACCCAAGAAAAACACTTTGGTTTTTATACCTTCTTCTCCGCTGAAGGTCACCGAGATTACTTCCTATACCAATGAAAGCCCCTGCTCACCATTATCAACCTTCAGCAGATACAATTCTTTATAAAGGGTGTTGATAATGCTGGTGTTGAGGCTGGCAAAGAAAAGTGAGTTCCTATCAAATGCCCTTCTCCTTTCTCTTGACTGCCTTAGCAGATTGGCGGAGTTACGCATTTTGCCGAGTGCCCGTAGGGCTTGCGACAGACTCGATGCGATAGCTGTTATCAGAGTAGATAAAGCGAAGGAGAACTTGTTTCTCTCTGTTTTTTCTTTTCTTCTGTGTTTCTTTTTTTGGTTCCAATTAACCTGCAAATGGTGGATATAATTCTCCCACTACAACCTGTAGCCATCTGTTGGGATATAGGGGATCACAGCAGGAGTGAGTCGGGGGAGAGCACCATTTCCCAGAGTATTTGCTATGTTGCGCAGCTGGGGTAATGGAGATCAATGTTTTCCTGGTTTCTGTGGGGACTGTTTTCAGGTGATCTCTGATTATGCTACCTAAGTTTTAGAGGGTATCCCCACCTTCTTTGCTGCCTTTCTCTGCCTCCCTCGTAACACACCACCAGAAAAGCCAGAAGAAAGATGGGGAAGAGCAAAAGAAAAAAATCACACAATCATAGAATGGTTTGGGTTGGAAAGGACCTTAAAGGTCACCCAGTTCCAACCCTGCTGCCATGTTCAGGGACATCTTTAACTAGATGAGGTTGCTCAGAGCCCTGTCCAGCTTGGCCTTGGACACTTCCACGGATGGGGCATCCACAGATTCGCTGGGCAGCCTGTTCCAATGCCTCACCACCCTCACAGTGAATAATTTCTTCCTTATATCTAATCTAAACCTCTTCCAGTTTAAAGCCGTTACCCCTTGTCCTATCACTACATGCCCTTGTCAAAAGTCCCTCTCCAGCTTTCTTATAAGCCCCATGTAGGTACTGGAAGACAGCTATAAGGTCTCCCCAGAGCCTTCTCTTCGCCAGGCTGAACAGCCCCAACTCTCTCAGCCTGTCCTCATAGAAGAGGTGCTCCAGACCTCTGATCATCTTTGTGGCCCTCCTCTGGACTCTCTCCAACTGGTCCATGTCCTCCTTGTGTTGGGGGCTCCAGAACTGGATGCAGTATTCTAGGTGGGACCTCATGAGAGCAGAGTAGAGGGGCAGAATCACCTCCCTCGACCTGCTGGCCTCGCTCCTTTTGATGCAGCCCAGGATGCGGTTGGCCTTCCAGGCTGCAAGCGCACATTGCCATGTTGAGCTTCTCATCAACAAATATTGTATAATAAAAGTTTTGCCATATAGGCATATGACAAGGCAGAGCAGAGAAGACATGGGTGACATTTAACTACCTTCTCTGTCTGCTTTAAACCAAATACTGCGTTGCGTTCAGAGACAGATGCCCAACCCTGAGCTCACTCCGTGCACAGAGGAGCAGGACTGAAAAGTGTACCCAGCAGCTCCCGGCTGACCAAAAAGCAAAGGGCGCATGGCAAATGGCTGAGCCGATGGGCTCTCTAAATGACCCTGCTGCAAGGGGAGTTTGGGTTTTAGAAAGCCCTTCCAGGCATGCCAGTGTCCGTCCCTCCTTCTTGTTGAAGTTGTTCACCAATGCTCTTACTCTCTTATTGAACCCCATAATGTCAAACCCAAAAACTTAGATGCTTTAGAAGCTTTATGAAGAAAGAGCATTTTCTGTATTCCTTGCAGAAAGGTGAAAATTTAACAGTACACAGACTTCTGTAGGCAACTAAATCTAAACAACAAATTAATTGTTAGTAAAGAAATTAAATCCCAAATTATGTTCAAAAGGAAAATGTTGTTACTTCTCTTTTCACCCGGTGCAAATGATGTAGGAATCAGCGGGGTGCAAGTATCTGTACAGGAGGCAAAGTGGAGCCTCTCAAAACTTAGGAGTTTGTACTCTAATGGAACTGAGGCCGAGGATTTCATGTGCTCTCCTCTCTTGTAGGATATCCTGTCTGTTCCCATCTGTCATTGGCTGGAGAACCCAAAACTCTGCTGAGTTCAGCACCACTCGCCCAAGTGTGGCTGCATAGCAGGAAGGAGATGGTAAAACCAGGAGGGCAGAGCCACGTGTGGGAGGGCGAGTTCAACGGGACCGTGCGGGCAATGGGAGAGGACCACCCTCGGCTGCTTTCATCCTGACACAGTCAAAGAAATTTGTCAGGATTTGCATATTACAGATCAGGCAGGAAAAAGATGGCTGAAGGAAAGGGAAGCCGAATTTCAAATGGAGGAGGAAGGCCTCGCTGCTTTTCATGCTGCCTGTAACCTGTACATAATCTGCTACTCTAGATTCAACAGTGCCAGCTATATTAGGGAAGAGTAAGGAAGCGAAATTATTTAAGTGGATGATTTAAATTAAATTTCCTTATTTCTAAACTGAGGTTAGTAAAGTTCAGTGAAAACTGAAAATGAAAATGCATCAAGTTAACAGCAGCATCTACAATAAAAGGTAAGAATAGAGCAGAACAATATTACAGATGGAAATCTGCTCCGACTAGAAGCTCAAAAAATACCAATTAGATAAATGCATTAACCACATGAATATAAAAGCCTAACTAGAATTAGTATAATTTTATTATATCCTTATTGCTTAGTAAGATATGTACATAATTTCAACTGATGCAGAAATTAAATATATAAATATATTAGAGCCAATAAATTACAGAAATGCATTTAGATAAAAAACAGAAGTAAGAAAAACAAAGTCATATAACAGTGGGTGGTTATATTAAGATGGTTTCTCTCTTAGATTTCTCCTCCAGTATTGGAAATTGTTAACGAAAATGTCAGATATTTCTCAGTGAAAACGAAAGATGTCAATATCTGGAGAGTGATACATCAGTAGATATGAGCTGAGAAACTTGCACTTTATTGAAGAAATCACCAGGAGTTTTGAGCCAGCATTGAACTTAAAGGCAAGACTTGCTTGCGGACATGGTGCCGTGCGTGCCACCAGCCAACTGCTCGCGGCAGCCGCTTGGTGCTTCTGAACGGACACTTCCTATTTAACACGAGATGGATAGCTGCAGAAACAATTTTAATTAAAAACCGCATTTTGCTTGCATGATTACTAAATATAATTAAAGAAATGAGATGATTGGTTAGAAAATAAGTAAATACTTGTTAAGTACACAACTCCTCTTGGAAGCTGCTCACAAGCACATGAAAGACAAGAAGGTGGTTGGGCTTTACCAAGGGTGCACCGTACCCCCCAGTCTGGTTGTTTTCTCTTGTGAGACGAGAGGGCTGGTGGGTGCAGGCAGAGGCTTTCCAATTTGACGTCACCCAATCTGACATCAGCAGAGCTGGCGATGCAGCAGCCAGACAGGGAGCTGTGTTTGCTCGGCGAGGACTGAGGAGATGGAGAGCAGCTGGGCAGCTGGGACCACAGCACAGTTGTCAGCAGGTGGACATCCAGCTGCAACCAGTATGGAGCAATGTCCCTCAGGGGCCAGCACTGGTGCTGCGGCTCTTTGATATCCTCATTAACCATGGGCACCATTAAACACAGACAGAGTTATATCCTCATTAAAGACAGAGAGAGTGATGGCTGCTCTACGGGCTCTGCTGAAGGGCTCCTGTTCACTGCAGTAATTTGTCAGGACACTCGTTACTGACCAGTGGACAGCTCTTCATGGCCCCACACAGGGGTTGCTGGTTTAAGCACCGTCTTGCTGTACAGTCCATTAGGATCCAGCCAGTGCCCGCTTTCCTCATCCAACCATGCAAGGCTGCCCGTCAGCATCCAGCGCACTGCCGCTATGCCCTGGCCTTGCAGCCATTGCAGCCAGGTCTGGTCCATTTGCTGTGCCAACCCCTCAGCCCAGAGCCTTTTGTTGTGTTTAATGTACCCAGAACTGCTTGAAGGGGGACTGCTGTTTGCTTTGCCCAGCTGGTATTTAATAGGAAGGATGGCCAAGGGGGAAGGTCATGCAGGAGCATGAGAATGGCACAAGGCAGGAGGTGAGACCATGGCCTGGCATCTCCTCCCAGGGTGGGCAGCTGCGCTCGCACCAGGTTTGAGGGGAGCCCAGGGCACGCTCTCTCACCCAGCCCAGGCATGGTGGTGGGCAGGCCTAGGCGAGCTCTGTGTATTTTCCCTCTCTTGCTGGTCTAGGCATAAGCAAAGCAAAGCCTCAGCTCAGGGAGGCCCAAACTCTCCAAAAAAGTAATGGAGAATGTGTTTGGGAGAGTCGCATTGCTGTGATCAAAAGTAGCTGAATTTGTGCGTACGAAAAGCAAGGTGAAGTCCCTTCCTCTCCTGTTGGTTTGCACAATTAGCAAACTTGAGTAATAAGCTTGAAGGCCTCTTCTAGAGCACCATGTTTTAAAGGTTAATCCAGGCTGAGATGTTATCCCTTGGAAATGCTGCCCTGAGCAGATCTGGATGCTGGCACGCCTTGGTCAGCAATGGCTAGGCCTGCTTTACGCAGAGCTCTCCACAAGCCGTACCTGCTTGAGCTGCTTTGGGTTTGCCCGGCACCGAATGGGAGCTCGGTGTCAATGTTAATAAAACATTAACTTCATTCACTTGTGATAACGGCACCAATTCCTCCCTCCTGCGGCGGCTTTGTAGGAGGCAGCGGTGGTGGGGGAAACACCAGGAGGGACAGGTTACTGCCTGCTGCCAATGCTCCGGCTGCTGGCCGGTGTGCATGGCGTGCTGCCTCGGTGCCTCCCCCGTGTGCAGCACAGACCATGCTGGCCAGGAGGAAAACCCACCCTGGTGTAGCAGGACGGGAGGGGGAGGCTCCCACAGGCATCCTCCCCGCTGCACCTCGGCATCGCTGATGGGATTGCACATCAGGGCTGACACTGGAAGTGCGTCTCCTGTGGGAGAAGTGAGGTTTGTGCCTTTCTCTTTGGCCCGTGGCTGTTTTCCATCCTAAAAGGTCAGCAGCCGATCAGATGTGCTTGGCTTCCTCTGCCTTTCTCATGGAGATGGTAAAGAAAATTTTCTGAAAATTTCTGAAATCTAAAGTTTCTAAAATAATAATCGAAAAGAGAACACAGCAGAAATCATTGCCAATGCCTCAGACGGCAGAGTATGGTGAAGGGATGCTTTTCATGTCAAGATTTTTATATTTTGTTTAGGAATTGGGGTTTTTTTTTTTTCTTGTTGTTTTTAGCTGGATTATGTGTTTCACTAGCAATCCCTCTGATTTGCTTCTCTTCTGTGTTTTGCAGGTTGACAAGAGAAAAACGTATTGGCATTTTTCAGACTTAGGGAGCACAACTATTCTGCATTTGACAATAAAGACATCAGATCTGCAGCCTGGGTGATTCAGGGGAAGAAAACAGTGAAAATTGTTTGGAGTTGAACTGAACTGATGTTCCCACTGTTTCCAGCCTCGGGGCAAGTGATAAGAGAAGCAGGGGTTTTGGCAAAAACGCAGTGCTGGGCTTATGATAGCACAGCATGATGAGGGCGGTGGAAAAGGCAAAGCCGCCTCTCCTCAGGGCTGACCTGCCATTCACCCCGGTTTTCCAGAAGGAGCTTGGCTGGTCTCCGCTTTTCTGCCTTGGTCCTGTTTGTCTGAGGGCTGCTGACCCCACCATGAGCCCAGTGAGCTCCCTCCTCACCCCTTCGACCTCCTGAGAAGCTAAAGAAAATTACTGCTATGAAAACCTGCTAAACTGAATGCAAAAATAAACCTAGCAAAACCCAGTGGTGTTCCTTTCAGACATGGTTGAGTGCCAAAGCCTGCTGTGGTGGGGGCAACATACCACCGCTTACGGTGTCTTTCAGATGATGGAGAGTAACGGGAACATTAAGCATCCCATGGAACATCTCCAGTAGTTCTGGTTTCATCAACTTTCACCGACGGGATTTCTCCATCTGCACAGACTATCACAGGCCATAGAGTTTCATGTGGCACTGCAAGGAAAGAAGCCACACGCCCAGCCAAATGCCCATCTGCAAAGCTGCACCCTGGCCCTCGTTACACTCAGGATCTCATTCATGGACAAAAGAGATGCTCATCAAGTAAAGCCAATGACTTAGTGTAATTGGAATCTTAAGAGTAATAATAATTATTACTCTTATAATAATAATAATAATAATAATCATTATTACTCCAAATCTAGCTGTTACAGGAAAGAATAAGAAAACAGCTAAAACAGTACACACATTTTTTAGCCTCTACCCCTTTTTCCTGATGTTATGTTCCCCCTTCCCCTGCTCCTTGGGGTCCTGAGGCCAGTGGTGTCCTGCTGGTGGGGGCTGAGGTGAGTTGTGAGCATCTGCAGTCCTGTGCTGGGAGCAAAGTGATGTCTGTGTTGATGGCTTCTTTGGTCTCAGGCCAGGAGCCACGTGGAGTCATTTTTATGTTTGCAAACAGGCTTTTGCACCTTGCTCTTTCTTCACTGGTCTGCAGCTTCATGTTGCATCCAAATTTGCTATGCATGGTCTATACTGTCCATCTTGTTACCAGTTACCATGTTAGGCAGGTTGCCCAGAAAGGTGGTGGAGGCCCCATCTCTGGAAATGTTCAAGGCCAGGCTGGATGAGGCTGTGAGCAACCTGATCTAGTTGGGGATGTCCCTGCTCCTTGCAGGGGGGTTGGACTAGATGACCTTTGAAGGTCCCTTCCAACCCTAACCATTCTATGATTCTATGATTCTATGATTCTCTGCTCTTGTCCCAACCCCTGAAGCACCTTTTGCCCAGCCACAGGCCGCATGTCCTCACATGCCCCCACGGTGAGGCTGTATGTATGAAACTATGGCTATATGATATAAAGATAAAAAACAAGTAAAGCAAACATGCCAAGGACACCTAGTCCACTAGAAAAGCTGCTGCCACAACTAAACCAAGTAAACCAGAGCTGCTGGGATGTCGAGAGAACACAGCACACCCTGTACCAGGGGCACCCCCTCACCCCTGGGCAGGCCAGGCACCCCTCGGGGACTGCGGCGTCTGGCTGGGGGGGTGTTGTAGGTGGTGGGGACAGCCAGAGACATCCCTTAGCTGGAGACAAATCCCATCACATTGAAGTTATGTTGGGCTCAGACCTCAAATCTGTCCAGGTGTGCCGGGCTGGGTTTCTCCCCAGTTTTGGTCTCACCATGGCTGTAGTGGCACTGCCACCTTGCAAGGTATTGCTCCCCTCACCTTTCTCTCCTTCCTTTATGCCTCCGTGTTTCAAAGACTGTTGAGATATTTCTTAGCCATGCTATTAATAATTTAATAGCTCTTCAATCTCACTTCCTCAGCCAGTTCTCCTACACTCTGTTACTGACATTTTCCTTTGAACTTCTCCCAGCTTGTCAGTGTCTTGGGGCTAATAAGTTGCCCAAAGTTGAATGCTGTTCAAGATGCGGCCTTACAACCACTAACCCACTAAAATCAATGCCAATGTGCCCATTGGTTTCAATTTACTTTGGGATGTCACCCAAAGAGAACACTGCTTTTCAACTTGGTAACGTGATGTCTCTGCATGAGCCATTCAAAATTACTTTGGGTTTGTTTGGTTGCGTTTTTTTTACATAGCCCTATCAAATTGCAAATTTGTGGGTACTTACTATTCAGCTAATTCTTCAAACTTCTCTGAGTGCTGCTTCTTCCTACAGTCCTTCCTCCCATCAAATTTTAGCCATTCACATACTTGCCCTCTGGCTTTGCCACATTGAAATCCATGTTATTTTCTGCCCAAGTTTCTAATCCTGCCGGACCTCCCTGTGCTCTTGCTCCATTTCTGCTGTCAACGTCTCCTGCGGACAGGCTGACTGTCTCTTTTGCATTGGTAGCAGATGTGCACTGATTTTCAGATTAGCTTTAAACTGAGATGAAGAAGTAACAATGCAGAGTCTGTGTCTTAATTTTAGTGTACTTCGCTTAGTTTAGATGTTTGGATCAACCATCGTCCTCTTTTAAATGGACCTAATTTTTAAAGGACATCCAGCTCAGTTCCTATGCCTGGTTTTCAGAAACGAACTCGACAAGGGCAATCAACTTCCAAGCATTTCTTCCCAAGACTCCACATTTGCTTACATGCTAGGGACAAGATATTGGGAAAACTGTACGTAATGGCATTCAAATGACGCTTGCCATCACACTGCTGCATCACTCGTTTGCTCTGCTGCAGCAGATCTCTGTATTATAAATGCTATCCCTCAAACTCGTGACTCCACTCTTTACCCAGCCTCTGATAGATCATTAATAATACTATCTGATAAATCCATCACTAACTCAGGTAGCACATTACCAGTAATGTAATGGTAAGGAGGTAATGAAGTACCAGTTCTGCACTAAACTGATAGCATATTTTTAGGGAGAAAGATTCCTTTGTTCAATACCCTCCCAGTTTACAGGAAAGCATGGATGTGTACAGATAACTGTTGAAACTCCTCTTTGGGAACAAGTTTTCAAACACTTGTGAACTCACCTAATGGTTATTTCACCTAGATGACATTATCAAAGTTTGCTTGGAGAAATGCTATGTGAAACAATTAAGAACCTTACCTAAAGCAAGTTTACCACCTGCCTTCCTAAGCAAAGCCAGAGGCGAGACTGGTCTGGCATTTTCAGCATGACTTAAACTGCCCTATGAACTTGTAGGTATTTATAAACTGATTGTGTAGTCCTTTTTCTAGGCTCTTATTCTGCATTGAAGTGGGACAGACTTACTTCCACAGGTCCTTCCTTTCTCTCTGTTTTTTAAACGAAGATGGTGTATTTACCTGTCTTAAGGCCTCTGGGAAGGAGGCCGATCCTCAGCAAGATTTTCAGAGATTGCTTTGGCTCGTTGCTGAATTGCTCTGCTCTTGGCCAGCTCAAAAACACTCATTTATCTACTCACTCTTTAACCTGATCTCCTTTTATTCTGGCCTGCACCCAGTCTTGGATTTGTCCAATACTGGGCTGCTGCTGTCTGCCAACTGATACTCCTCCAGGTAATGGGTGAACCAGGGTACAGTCTCTCCTTCCCTCCCAGCCAAAACAGACGAAGGATGTAAGCTGATGTCAGCCAAAGCTGGACACTCCCTGACGACAGCAGGGCCCTACCAGACCGAGGTACCAAGATGATTGTTTTCTTCATCACATCTTCAGAGCTGGGTCCTCAGAGGCACTGAAAGCTCCTGCCCTGCCCAACACCACTGGTAGCCCAATGGAGGAAGGATCGGCTGGTTGCAATCACCTGGAGGCATTGGCGTTGGTTTTCAGCCTTTGGATGTGCTGTTTTGGACCTTAACTCTGCGTCAGACTGGGTAGGGAAAGGTCAGCTTCAGCCATATGAGAAATCAATACTGAGTAGAAAGCGGCATTTCAAGCTGTGGGTGTTAAAACACCACTGGGAAAATGTGCTTTTACAGATGTCCCTAATACTCACTGAAAATTTCCCTCAAGCATGCATGGCTGATTCCTCCTTTGTTGTCAGTCTGACTAATATCATATTTGTTAAGAGCTAAATCCCCATAGACTTTATTTCCCCAACTGGTGCCAAGGAAATATATACATAAAAATAAATATATATTTTTTAAAAAAATCATAGAATTCTAGAATGGTTTGGGTTGGAAGGGACCTTAAAGATCACCTAGTTCCAACCCCACTGCCATGGGCAGAGACACCTTCCACTACACCAGGTCACTGAAAGCCCCATCCAACCTGACCTTGGACTCATCCAGGGATGGGGTATCCACAGCTTCTCTGGGCAACCTGTGCCACTGCCTCATCACCCTCACAGTAAAGAATTTCTTCCTTATGTCTAATCTAAACGTACCCTCTTTCAGTTTAAAGCTGTTATCCCTTGTCCTATCACTACATGCTCTTGTCAAAAGTCCCTCTCCAGTCTTCTTGTAGGCCCCCTCTAGGTACTGGAAGGCTATATATACATATACATATATAAAGACATTTTTTTTTCCAGGCTGATACAAGGAAATGAGGCCAGCTAGAAAGTATAGAATTATCTTCCAGTGTAACGACAGTGGCTGTTCAGCAGTTCATGAGCTCACTTCAGCATGCAGACATATTTTTACACTCCCTGTTCCTCTGGAGGTGCTCAGCCGTCCTCCCGGCCTTGTTTTAACACAGAGCGATGCTCTTTTAATTGACACAGCTCCCATTGCTGCATAAAGAGACACTTGTTTGTGTCCATAAAGTTTTCTGAGCTGTTGAAAAGCATGATGTAATGCTGCTATGCTATAAGGGACCCCAAACTTGGGCCAGGTTGTTTTGCAAAGAGTCAACTCTCACCTCCTCTCGTGGCAGTAGGGGTGATGGTGGGGCTGTGTGGCTGCTGTCCTACACCCATATGCACAGCAGCAGCAGGGTGCTGGCACAGGCAGCATCCCTCCAGGGCTGCCCAAAAGGATGCAGTGCGGGGGGAACAGCCCCCAGGGTCATCCATGGTGAGCTGCGCATGATTGCATGGCCCTGGAAACCACCACAAATCTCCCTTTGCACAGCTCCTGAACCATGCGTGCTGAGAGGCATTTAAAAACTGTGCCTAAATGACTGAGGAAATGGCAAAAATAATCCACTCAGTCTTTATCCAGAGGCAGAAATATTTCTCTTCTTCCAGTAAATGTTTGTAACTGGGAAAAGATGATGAGATTTTTCCTGATAGTGTGACTGTGAGTGCGAAGGAGGGATCCTCAAGAAAAGAGAAGGTGAGAGAAATCTGAGGACAAGGGCTGAGCGCAAGCAGATTTTAGTAGCAAATGGTCTCTGTGTGCCTACTTGTGGAGCTGTTAAACCACCAGTCTAAGCTACACTGCCTTCTGCAACAGTCTGATATTTAATGACCTGGCATTAAAAAGGTACACGTCTATGAACGAAACATTTCCACTTTTGGCTTATTTGCCTACAAGACATAGAAAATGGTGTCTTCAGAGAGACAAGGTGAACTGTTTTAATGGTTATACCACTAACACAAATGCTGGCTGAATCAACATTTCAAGAGAAAGGCAGACTGAGAAAAAGATGTTCTAAAACTGAGTGTTTCGCTAAAACGGGCTGGGAGCATTTATGGTGCTTTTATGTTTAGCTGTCATCCTGCTGAGAGGGGAACATGTCAGAATATGGCTATGCATCAGAATTGAAGCATCAGTGTGTCTTTATATTGATCGGAGTGCCTGGGATCAGCATCCATAATGGATAATGAAGCTTGTGATCCCAAGGCACCGTTATGAAATCCTGGTATTTGGAATTAACTAGTGCTATAAGCAGAAGTTGTGTAGATACTTGTGACTACCAGGTTTGGCTCTCAAAATGTACCCCAGTTGCCATAATGAACTTGTTCTGTTCCTAAACTGGAAGACTGGCACAAAGATATATTTGTTGCATTTATCAGTTGCCTCGTACCTGTAGCTAGATTTTTTCCTTCCTAGAAATAAATATGACGATGATTGGCAGACTTAGCAGGATCCATGGCAAAGATTGTTGGCTACCCTGCAAGACAGTGAGCTTGATTCTCATCTGACTTCCACAGCATCGCTGGAAAGCCAAACTTGTAAACCTGAACCATCAAATGAAGAGAGAGAAAATAACAGATCTGCTTTAGCCTTTAATTTACCCCAATGACTTGAAAGACGCTGTTTGAGATTTGCAATGCAGATTTCAGTAAAAATTCCCCCTCCCTGCTGGGTAGGGCTTTTCTTGCAGAGGGTATTCAGTGAAGTAAGCCACGGCGAGCCTGTGGCAAGTCCAGCTTCTCAGCTGCCAGAGTCACATTTCAGTGGGTTACTTTTACTGAAGGAACAACAAGTCAAAACACCATTTGAATAAGAAGGTTTTGATGCCTTTCTAAAAGATATTCATAAGGAAACAGGCAATACATTCAGTAAGCCTCTTCAGAGACCAGTGCTGGCCCATTCGATAAGTAGGGTACATCTATTGCCACATCACTGGGGCAATATTTCAGAATACTTCTTACCTCTACATTAATCAGTGAGAGATGCCTGAATAATGACAATCCTCAGAGAACTGATGCTATTGGGGGAAAAAAAGTATAATGGAGACATACAGGAGGGAAAGGAAGAGATTACAAAATTGTTCATCGGCATCTTTTAAATAAAGGAGATATATTTATCCTTTTAAGTAGTTGCACCAGCGGCAGAGCAGCACTCAATGGTGTGGAACCTGCACGGGGGTCCGCTGCAAATCAGGCATTTTGGTGGCCTGAGATGGGCAGCCTGGGTGTCCACTGCTCTTAACAGCATTGCTTCATACCTGGCAGCAGAGATCCACTTACCCAAGATCCTAAAGAATTCTCCAAAGGAAGCCCAGCACCCCTACAACGTGCTTAGGGGGACACGGAGGCGGGGGGCATTCCTGAGACTTGCCAAAACCATATTTTGGACACAAACGTGTTTGATAATTCTAGACAAATATTTTCCAGCCCTGAAAGACACATGTCCAGAAGTAGATTTTATCTACTATTTTTATTTTCCTCTTTGGCTAGATTCTCAGCTGGGCATGAAAATGAATCATAAATTTATCTTTCAAGTTTACAATAATAGTTTCAGGGCTTTCGATGAAATTCATTTGCTCAGTCAGTGAGACTGAGCAGGCAGTCAGAACATTTTGACAGGTTGTTCTGTTTACCTGGGTAATTTTATGTTATATTCCAGGACACACCCAAGATGACAAAAGTATCGTCGGTACTGTGATGAAGACTTCAGGCTACAATGTGGCAGTGAATCAGATGTTAAAGATCATGTGATAATCTAAAATCATAGAATCATAGTATCATAGAATGGTTAGAGTTGGAAGGAACCTTCAAAGGTCATCTAGTCCAACCCCCCTGCAAGGAGCAGGGACATCCCCCACTAGATCAGGTTGCTCAGAGCCTCATCCAGCCTGGCCTTGAACGTTTCCAGGGATGGGGCATCCACCACCTCTCTGGGCAACCTGTTCCAGTGTTCTACAACTCACATTGTAAAAAATTTTTTCCTAATATCCAATCTAAATCTACCTCCATCTATTTTAAAACCATTACCGCTCGTCCTATCACAACAGGCCCTACTGAACAGCCTCTCCCCAGCTTTCCTGTAGGCCTCCTCGAGGTACTGGAAGGCTGCTATCAGGTCTCCCCAGAGCCTCCTCTTCTCCAGGCTGAACAGCCCCAACTCTCTCAGCCTGTCCTCATAGGAAAGGTGCTCCAGCCCTCTGATCATCCTTGTGGCCCTCCTCTGGACCTTCTCCAACTGGTCCATGTCCTTCTTATGTTGGGGGCTCCAGAACTGGACACTGTACTCCAGGTGGGGTCTCACCAGGGCAGAGTAGAAGGGGAGAATCACCTCCCTCGATCTGCTGACCACGCTCCTCTTGATGCAGCCCAGGATGCGGTTGGCCTTCTGGGCCGCAAGGGCACATTGCTGGCTCACAGTCTGTACTGAATACAATTTCTGTATGAAGAAAAGTGAGTAGGAAATATCTTTTAAAGAACTGAGTTCAACAATGCCATGGGTTGTTGTCCAGAGGAGTAACGGCCACAGGGTCTTTGCTCTGATTGCCCCAAATCACTGGCATATGTGCAGATGGTGCCCTTTTTTGGTGTTTTTCCCATTTGTGCTTAACAACTCATGGTTTTCCTCCTGCCCTTCATACTCCACTTTGCAATCCACTGCTGTGAAATTGTTACAAGTGAAGTCTGACTTGGCATTTGAAATGCAGCTCGGTAATAATCGATCTTTTGGAAAGCGTCTCACGTAATAGTGCTCAGCTAAAAACAGAGGGAGTGGAATGACGCACAGCGGAACCAGAGAGAAACAGGCGCAATATGAGAGGACATGAGGACTAATATCTACAATAGGCAACAAGATACTTTCCAATTAGAACACCAGGGAATTAGCTGAAGAGTTTCTTTTGGTTTAGAAAGACATTAAGGCTTGTTCTAAGGGTAACCATATATACACAGAGATCTCATTAAAAAAAAAATCTTTACTTCAATTGCTGAAGTGCATAAACATCTTAACAACGACGTGGGGGGATGCTTTTTATAAACCTACTGTAGGACCACAAAGAGGATCACAAAAATTCTTCAAGTGCTCCATTATAGACTGGTGGAGAAGAAAGAGGAGGATGGCTCACAGGGAAGTCAGAGTGGTAAGCAGTAGTTAGCAGCCTTCTCTCTTCTCAGTTACTTGTGTTACATCCTTGGCTCTTCTTGGTCATGCAGTGGCTAAACAGGTCTCCAAAGGGTCTAGCACAGACTCTGCTGTTATGTAGTCATGCTTTTTTTTTTTTTTAGTCTTGCTCTTACTCTCAGATGTGAAGATACTCCGCAGTGCTTCATTGACACTTACGTGCTTAGGTATCCTGGGGGATCTGGACCTCAGGCACATAGGTGCCCCTGCCTTGCTGAAAGTGGTTAAAATGTGGATGGCTAGGGGATGCATCCATGCTGCCTGCTTGCTGGCATGGGGACAGAGCACCTATGTGACCAGTCAGGGCTCCCTGCAGAGTCAGCAAAGAAACAACACTCAATTTGGCTTATCTGAAGCTGAGTACAAATTACTTATTTGGGTTCCTTTCTGAATTCTCAAGGCTGGATGGAGGCCACCTCGGGTGAATCCTGGCCCTGCTGGTCTGCTCGCACAGGGTTTGCTGGGGCAGGAGGGGAGCTGTGTGTATGCACACAGAGTGGTCCCACAATGAATACCAATGTTATTTGTAGTGCTTGCGCAGGCACACAAAGGGAGATCATGAGCTTTACTCACGGGTTTCCTTAGTCAGATTTGGAAGCTTTCAGGTTCTTACACTGGGCAGCAAGCCCAGTCTCAACCCAACTCAGATCAAGGTGAAAATCCTTTAAAGCTCATGCCCATTCCTAGTAAAGCCCCATCACGACTCTGGTCTGAACTGCTGCCCTACTGCTAAACTCCCAAGATTTGTAGATCCACAAGAAATCCCATTTCCCATTGCCAGGACTCTGTACTGCAGCTATGTACGTGGGTCGCACTACTGTGCCATCTTACCACCTTGCAATACTCCCATGAGGATGGGGGGGAGGGTTGTCGTCACTCAGGTTGAGAATGGAGGCAAAGACAGACCCAGAGATGTGCTCAAGGTCAGACGGGTAATCAGTGACAGAGAAGGAACTGGGAACTCCCTGAAAAACCCCTGCATTAATGGCTGCCCCAGTTGGTCATACAGGCAGTCATGACTTCAATTATACGTGCAGCACCAAAATGTCCTAAAATCCAAGCCCAGTCTCCCTTCTTCAGCTGCAACAGCAATAACATCATTCAGTGCACAAGGGCAAGAGAGCTGAGCAGGCCGTTCCTTCCAGCAGCACCCTCTTAGGTGGGGACATGTGGGGCAGAAGGGCTCGCTGATGATCTTTGCTTTCTGCCTGTCTTGTGATGTGCCCCTGTGAGCAGCTTCTTTTTCCTGACTCAGTAAAGTCACTTTAAATGCCAATATTGCAAAGTGCCGATATTAATAAATGAATTATTAGTGGGAATATCTGAGGATGGGTCACAGGGTAGGGAAACTTTCAGCAAGAGGTCACAAGACCTGAGTTGAGGCCAAGGCACTCTCAGGGACACTTAACATTGTGGCCTGTGTGTATACATGGTGGGCTCTGAAGCTGGGCGTGCTTGCTGGCTGATGGCTGCTCCTGGGAAGGACAACTAGGGCCAGACACAGGCTCTGCTGAGCTGGGGCCTGAAGTTCCCCAATGTTTTGCTGCCCCCCTCCAGTCAGCCAGCACAACTGCACCTGAGAGCGTTTCCAAACCCTCTTACGTCCCAATCACCGAGTTTACCTCAATTACCTTAATTGCCAAGTTTTTCTAACCTTAGGTAATTTCCATAGACGTGTTTCTGCTGGTGGATGGGGGGAAGGCAGTATCTGGCCATTACTGAGTAGGTGGAGATGGTACTCCCCTGACCTTTGGGGGAGCAACCCGTCCTGCAGCGCTGGCCGTAGCTTTGGGGGCAGTGGTGGGGGCTGCAGCTGCCTTGCCCCCCACCCCCCGCCCCTCCGTGCTTTGGCTGAGGATCCTTTGCTTGGTGTCTGTGGGGCTGTTTCTCTCACATCTTCTCACTCCTCTCTCTAGCTGCAATTGCTCTTGCACAGATTTTTTCCCATCTCTTCTTGACTGTTTTATCACAGAGGCACTAACACCATCACTGATGGGCTTGGCCTTGGCCAACAGCGGGTCCATCTTGTTCCTGGACATAGCAGCTGTCTTCATCTCACAGGTTGTACTGAAGTTGCCAGTTTTGAGGTTTTCCATCTCAGTCACATTAACTGCTTGTGGGGCTGTCATGGCCCAGACCACAAGGCCAGGTGCATTACCTATGCTCAGCAAGGAGTTTTCCCCATAAGCTGCCAGCCAAAAACCCTGCCTGTGCTCAGCAAGTGAGCACATGGTTGCTGGCAAAGCATGTGCTGAAAAGTGTTTGCTGTTTGTCTACTAAGTGCCTGAAAAAGTGTGGCCTTGCTAAAACTCTGTCTTATTTAGGAAGTAATCTAAAATAAGTTTTGTAAATCCAGAGTGTTCTTAGTTGAATTCCTACCTACATCTCCACCAGTTCACTGCAGGACTCGCTAACAGATACCAACACTCACCCAGAGCTTCCACTCCCCAAAGACATACTAGTCAGAAATGGGGTAGCATACCCCCATCACCAACTCGTAGGTGGTCTCATTCCATCAAAACATGTAAAGTCTAGTTTTTTTGGATCCTACTTTGCTGGGGGTATGGGAGAGGGAGTGTAGATACAGGCTGGCAGCACTTCTCCTCTCTTTATTTACGTCCATGAGGAACGCATGCTTATGTGTCTGCTCCTTCCTAAATATCACTTCTGCAAATATACTTACAAATTGATGTCATTGCAGCCAGACGGTCAAGAGGATCAATAATCACCAGCACTCAGTACACTGTACATCATTGATGCCCCTCTCTTACCTGCACAAAATGGAGTAAAAGCTTAATGTGCATGGCAGCTGTTAGAAGTTGCCTTTCAAGCTACGCATTTTTAGGATGTGCATGTGCACTTGCACTGGTCTGAAGGATTAAGGGCTGATTTGGTCAATACATGCCTTCCTCCTAGAGAGCGAGAACAGAGGAGATGGCAGATAGTAATCTGGTTGCGATGGCAGACTGTAACCTGGTACTTTATCTCCAGAGCATCATCATAAGTGCAAAAATTCAGCTTGAAGAGCAGCAGATGAAGAAAACCGTCAGGTCAGTGCTTGAACACGGGAGCAATAGCTGCTGTGGTAGGGCCTTCCAGCAAAACCAGACCTGCTTCTGAGGGTGAGGACCTGCCTATGCAGGTGTCCTCAGCACAGAACAGGGGGTAGAAAGGCAGAGCTTTTTGGTACTGGTGTGTTTGACTGTTCATTATTGGTCACCTTGCAGAAAAGGCGTGATTAATAGAAAAACTTATACATTCTAAATGTAAAGTTCATTTTCCATTGAAGTTATTGTTACTGCTACTTAGGAGACTTTACTGACTGAAAGCTAGGGAAACTAAATTTCTACAGAGCTAGGTGTGAAGTACTGAGTATCAACATCTTCTATGTTTATGCCCTCCTTGGGAACTTCATCCACAGGTTTTCAGATTAATTGTAAATAGCTTCTGAAACTGTAAGCTAGGAGATTACTGTAGCAAGGGCTGAGTTGAATTTCATGGCATACATTGTACAGCGAGGAGCAGGAGCAACCAGGAGGGCTTGTCTGGCCTCCAGTGGCAGTATAGATCAGTGTGGAGAGGGTAAGGCAGAGTCTTTCTGGGACAGTACGGAAAGCACAACCTCTCAGCCAACAGGGCAAGCACTGCCAAATATTTTCACCAGCAAGAGTATGGACTGCACATCTTCTTAGATATCTATTGCCAGTTACTTCTTAGGTTCTAAGAAATGCAAGTCATGCAGTGGATATGCAAAAGTCAAATATTTTAACATTTTAGTTATTTAAAATGTATTTTTAATTTAAAATGTATTTTAAATATTAGAAAGAAATAATTTTTCCTTGTTCTTGTTCTCTCATTGTTTTAATGGGTTTCCAAAGTTCAGATGGCTAAAGACAGCCCAGTTTCATTGACTCCATTGGGTCTTCCCTACATGCAGCACCTATGTTGACTTTGAGAAGAGTTTTACAAAAGGAAGAACTCAGGAAATTATGATTTGCTTTCCTACAATACACTATTCTTATTTGCCTCCAGTAACAGTAACAGCTGTTGGCTCTTACAACAGACATCCAGAAACTCCTGGTTGTGGATGCTGTTGACTCCAGCAGGATGCCTTTCAGTACTGCTTTTGCAGCGTCCCTCCCTTTTGGCTCTCAGAGTTGGTCTTGAACAGGCTTTTCAGTTGCCACCAAACCGATGGATTCATTAAATAATGTAAGTCTGACTACTTAAGGAGCAACCTGAGGAGGGCATATAAGGTGTCACCGGTGCACACGTGGGGTGCTGAATGAACTTAATGTGCTCGAGGCCCCAGGAGGGGACTTGGAGGCTGGGATGAGGGGATGGTCTCCCCAGTACACACACTTCGCATTCAAACTACTTTTTGAGTTTTTGTACAAATGGTTTGTAGGACATCAGAGAACAGCGATGATGTGGGCTTTTCCCCAGCTGAAGTGGCTGAACCCTGTGGGGGCCCTTAGTCCAACACCTACCAGCCGGGGAACTGCTCCACATCCTGAGACCACTCTCCCTGTGAGACACAAGAGGAGGACCCTCTGGCATCATCCAGCCCCACTGTGTGCCATGGGGCAGGAAGCCCTGGAGCATCCCCCCGCTGAATTGGCCACCGTGGGCTGGGCTGGAGGCGGGAGGCAGCTGTGAGGCTCCTGGCAACCTTCATTCAGCTGCCTGCCATCATGTCTGGGCGTAAGATGCAGACCCAAATGCTCCCGAGGGATAATGGGACAGAGGGACACTTCCACCATCCGAACCAGTGGTGATGACGTCTCTTTTCAACAGATCTGGGTGCTTTGTGAGCACAGGTGACCTTTTAGCCTGCAAAAAGCCTCTGGCAAGGCAGCCCACAGATTAGCTGTGTATTATGTACACAGGTATTTTTCTGTCCTTTAAAACTGCTGCCTGACAGGCTCACTTGCTGCCCTGTGCTTGGATTAGAGGAGACAGCCAGCAACTGTCCCCTGCTGTCTTTCTTAGAATCATTGAATCACAGAATCTTTAAGGTTGGAAAAGACCTCAAGTCCAACCATCGATTTAACACCACTAAACCATGTCCTGAAGCAGATCTTTCAAAGTACCAAAAAAGCATTTTTTTTTCTTCCTGCCATTTGTGATCTTGCTGATCTCCTTCATGCCACCCTGGCTCATCTCCTCTTCAAACAGAAGAGGCCTCCTTCATTTAGTGGTTTCTGGTGTGGAAGCCACTTGGTGCCTTTGGTCATCCTCACTGCCAAAGCACAGATGCATCCTGATGCATCTCTACATCTTTTCCAGTTCTGCCGTAGCTTTCTGGATGTGGGGAGAAGCACACAGTATTCCACTTAAGAAATATCACCCCCCCCTAAAATCAATGTATCTGTCCACTGCAATATTAATGGTGCCTGTCAGTCACTTAGGGAGCAGAAAGCAGGATGCATCCAGGAGGGGCAGACAGCTATTCAATCCCATTAAAGCCCAATAAATAAATGATAGATTGCCTGGTAGAGCAACCTGGGCTGTCAGATGTCCTTTTCTAATACGGAAGTGTAAAGCCTTGTTTCCTGCTGGGAGCGGGTCCCTCTGCAAGCAGTACTAACCTGCCTGGTGAGGGATTACCAGCTGCTGTGTGTCACTTTGCTTGGTTCTGATGGAAAACTTTGCTTCTCCCTTCCCAGACCTGCATTTCATCATAGTTTCCCTCAGTGGGCTTCACAATTTTTCCAGGACGTTGATGAGATATTGTGACACAAGCCAACATATTTGCTTTGTATTCAGGAAACCACCCAGTACGCCACCACTTGTGTTCGACATGACTATGCCGTATGGACCGGGTGGAGAAGAAATGCCATCCTTTTCTGTGTAACGGGATGTTTGAGAAGCACAGTCCATGACAAGTGAGGAAGAAAGCTAGCTTACTTTTTGCTAGATATTCCTTTTTCTGTAAGTGGTTGGCTATAAGTGCTCAGTAATTGATTCTTGAAGGTCACAGTCCCAGGGGATCCCTCCTGGACACTGTCTATTAAAATGGTTTGCGGAAGAAGAACAAATCCGCTTCCGTAGATAAAATAAAACTGAGCTGGACTGAACTAGTCCAGTACACCTCATCTGTTTGTGAATTTATTGGGAGGCTGAAAGAGGGAGAGGGAATTCATTTACATGTAGACATATACTTGATGTTGTCAGTGCAAACAGTCCATTCACGTTTTTGAAGATAACACTCCTTGGACAAGCTGCTCTGCGATAAGCAGAGCTGGCAGAGGCTGTTCCCCATGTATCTCTCCCCTATGTAACTTCTCTGGTTCCTCCCAATGTGGTTGAACTTTCCTTGAAACTCTTCTGCAGTGAATGCACTAACTACTACTTCCTCTCCCTTCGTTATCTGGCAGCCTCTTTGCCCGGCTCTGTTATCCTTGAGAGGTCCAGCCCTCTGCCAAGTGTGATTATGTTGGTCTGGTGGGTTCAGATGTTATTATAGGAGATTGATAGCACAACTGCACAAGTCTCAGCTCCAGGGGAAACAAGGATAAAAAAAAAATCCCCAGAGAGAACAAAAAGGAGAGAAAGAATCTGATTTAAGAAACCTCCAAGTATTCATTAGCTAAATGGTGGGTTTAGCGGGGCTTTCCCAGGCGACTCTCTTCCTCATAAATGAGTGGAAGAACATCCCTGCATTGCAGATGCAGTTATCACACAAGGCTGGACCTACAGACGTTATATGGACAGATGTGTTATCTGCAAAACACTTAACAATAGCTTGCAAAAGAAAAGAGCTTTGCAATTATTCATAACACAGAGATTGTAAAAACCCATCAGTTTGGTGCCTCTGATGTCCATTTTGGAGTGTGAAAGAACAGTAGGCATCTCACGTAAAGAGGCCTAAATTTCAAAGGGACCAACTAGGTTTCAACAGACAAATCAGCTGCGTGGAGGACTTTCATTTGTAGCTGCACATGCAAACCCTTGTGCTTTATTTACCTCGTCTAACCCAAACTCGCTGGTCTTTGAACACTGTGCCTACGCGTGGGTGTGCATGTGTAGGTGAACCATATATTCCTACATCAGAGATGCACCACTGCCAGGTACTAGCTCTTGTATCGCAGGCCTCGTCAGGACGTGTGGATTTGCTTTCCTAATTCAGTGAATGTGACTCTAGAAACAGCGTCCAAACCACCAGAGCACTTCTGTTTCTGTTAGCTCAGCTCCTTGATGACTGACTATTTGGGAGGTAGGTATCTCTGTTTTTACTCAGGAAAAAGGACAGAAGAATTCAGATTCCTCTTGATATGGGATAAAAACTCTTTTTTTTTTTCACACAAATGATTCTTGCTTTGTGGCTTTATTGCCTCCTTCTGCAGTGATGTCCTTTAGAGAGTATAATGTGTTAAACCAAGTCTTTCTAAAGGAATGAGATATCACCCCGGACAATCTTAGAGCGCCTAACTGGCAACCTAAGCAACCCAGCATTATTTATAAATGAAAGCAAAGTAATCAATAGCTGCAACACAGACTCGGTATTCAGTTACCCTGTCTGAAATTTCCAGCATTACTGTACTCAGCATCACAGTTCAGAGCTAGCTGCTGATGGGTATTTGGCAAATGAATAACTCAGACAATATGAATTTTATTTTCATTCAATATTTGCTATCTAGCTGGGTAGGATACTTGTGGTACTTAGGGATTTTGGGTTTCTTTGCTTCTCCAGAGAAGTCTGGCTCCAGTCAAGCTCTTTCTTGCTTGTTTCCCAACTTCCAGACTCACTTCTTACACGCCAGGCAGTTGCCGGTTTTTCCCCTTTCATGATTCGTAATATGAATAGATGGATTTATTATCTCTTTCATTTATTCCTTTCTTCTGTTCCAGCCTCCAAGCAATGGCCTAATCATCTTCCTGGCAAGGAGGGCTGGCTGTCTCCTTGGATTTTAAAAAATAAATGTATTTACTTCAATGACTTTGAGGTAATTCCTGTCTGGCTGTGTGGAGGGTTGGCGTGAGGATTTTTAGAAGGCAATGACCGCATATATGAAACAACTTTTATGAGTGCATTTTACAACCTGTGCCATGCACTGCTTACACCATGCCAGCGCCTCTGGATGCAAAATCATTGCTTCACCTAACATCTGTGGGTTGGCAACCACTGCTACGTTTTACATTTGCCCGTTGAAGACAGGCAGGGCAGTGCGATACCAAAACCGATTCCCATTTTGTAGCTCACTGTACCCTCACTGTTGTGCCTGCCAAGCTATTTGAAGACTGCCACCACATGCAGGTTTTGCTGGTTCAGGGTCTTCACCCCCTGAGGTGGAGTTCGGATCTCCAGCGCCTGAATGGTCTGCTTCTGTTCTTGGACAGCGTCAGAACCCAAGAAGCCAGAGCTTCAGACAAAAGATGAAGAGCACTAAGACAAGTGGAGCCATTAAAATCCCCAAAACAATCTGTTACACCCAAAGATCATAGGAAATAATTCGGGGCTTTGAGGCAAGTCTGTTGCAGTTATGGAGAGGCAATGCAAAAGATGAAAAGCAGATGAGGGAAGAGATGGAGCATGATCAGAAGCAGTGGTCAATAATCAGATAGAAGGCACAATTAAGAGTGACTGTTCTCTGATGTCAAGTAGAGGAGGGGAGATAATCCAATTCCAGAAGCGCTGCCAGAGCACCACAACACCCTGCCTGCCATTTATTTAGGCAGCAGGAGAGCACTACCAAACGCACATCATCATTAGAGAAAAGAAGTGTTCATTTCTCTCTTGTTCACCGTGCAATTAATTAAAAAGTTATCTTGTATTTGTAAAGTCACCATGAGGTTGGGGTCAATTTATGTCTTGCTGAAAGCACAGTTGCTATTTGAGGAGTTAAAATGCTGCAGCATTAATTTCTTGTCTCCCTCCTGGCTCTCCCTAAATCCTTCCTTGGGCATTCACCTTCCTCTTCTGAGGTGTTGCCTTGGCCTCTTGGTCTCATATGACCCTCACAGTGTGTTCCTCTGTGCCTGCCCCTGGGCTTAGACACCCTAAATATCTCAGAGGGTGTCCAGCCACTTGTGCCATGTACATCAAGCTGAAGTCCAGGGGTGTTCCTTTGGCCAGAGTTCAAAAGCTGTTAGTGAGACACCCCCCAAAAAACACTTGCAGGCAGTGTGACTGCTTCAGCCACATTTCCAGAGGAGACCGTCGAAACAAAAGCCTTTTGAGTAAGCAAGACATAGTCAACTTCCAACCCAGTTAAGATCTTCATGTCCCACTTCCTTTCTTCCCATTTGTGCTTCTCCCTAGGTTTAGGCTTTCTAAAGCAGGTACTGGTCATTTTATCCTCGTATGAGAAGCCAGGACACGCTGGGTGCTGCATGAACAGCACATACACAGCAGGCTAACTGTACACATTCCCCTAAAGGTGTCCTTCATCAAAACAAAAAAGATAGAAGTTTCCACAACCAACTATCATACATAAATAGATCAGGAGGTAATACCAGGATTAAAGACCTGGCATCCTTTGCTTGATAGGGGAAATGTAGGATGCTGTACAGCAGGAAATTTTTAACACAATAAGAAAATTGCAGCTTGTAAATCCACAAGTAGCTTCAAGTTAAAAAACAAATGTCTAATTAAGAAGTAAGAAAATGGAACAAAGTGCTCCTGGAAGGAAATGCTTCATGTTTATTTGTGGTGCACTGTAGTTAAAAGGGCAAAAGAAATGGTAGGCATTTATGTCCAAAGCAGAGCACCCACATGCATGCACGTGAATGGTTTCTGGATAATTAAAAGTCTATGAAGGCTGGGTTAGATTAAGCTTTGTTGTCAACAAGTGGCCATAATCTCCCAGACTGATGAAGACAGTTTTGTTCAACTGCGTGGAATCACCCTAGATTTATGAGCGTTCTGTAGTAATTAAAATTATTAAATGTTTGTGTTCAGAAAGAACAATCTAAATGCATCAGAAGTTAGAATGATGTGTATTTTTATTTGTCTGCTTTCAAAAGTTGCTTGCATTAGAGCAGGAATCTTGGTCTCAGGTCATGTTTTATTCCCATTGTTCATGCTGCTTTATTATAATTTTTCAAATTAAGCATCCTTTTTTTTTCCACTGAGGTGGAAAGTGGCCTGGGGTTTATAATGGATGAAAACCATGCAGAAGGGCAAGGCAGGAATCTGGTATACATAAAATGTGAACTCTAGTTCAACCCATGGTAAAATGGGTGTTTGCTCATAAGCTGAAGATTCTACAAGTTCTGCCCAAATTGCATTCAGACCTCTGAAACAGAGGCAGCCCAGGGACTATTATGCAGAGTATATGGAGTTAGGTCTTCTCACATTGCATCCCAAATGTTGAGCATGCTGAGGACGGACCAAGAAAAGAGGTTGTAGCAATCCTATACTCCAAAATTTAGAACATCCCAAAAGACTGCAGCCAGATGCCTCTGCCTATTTAGTCTGCTTTATAAGGCACAAACTCCTTGGCCTTTGCTTCCAGAGCATCAGTGGAGCTAATGCTTTTCTATAGACTTGGCTGAACATGTGCAGGCCTTGGAAGAGATAGAGTATGTTGCAGCAGGACACTTTATTTTAGTGGGTAGAGTACTTGCCTGACATAGGGCAGTTGCGGCCCTTATGCCAAGAGCTATTTGTGCAGTTTTCATTAAATACTGGCAGGATAAGAAACAAAATCAGTGCCCTCTTGCTGGCTAAGACAGTAATGATGGTCCACCTTCATTGGCAAATGTAAGTAGTAGCAAAAGTACTTCTTCTAAAGTACTGTTGGCCTAATGAACACAGGCTGCCCTCAGATAGAGGCTTCCCACTCCCTGAGCGTGCACTATTGCCATGAAAATATTAAATAAAAGGTGTTCATCACCATATTTTTAAAAGTCACTTGGGCTGAGGAGACGTGCTGATCTGCTCAGGCTGGGTATGGTCCCAGAGGTGCTGCTGGAGTCAAGCAGGGAGATGCCTCCAGTATTATCTAGCAGCTGCCTGGGGGCTTTTTGGGTCACAGATTTGGCCTATATGTCATTTCAGTTCTAACCCTTAAGTTGTTTCTTCTCACCCTAAAAGACTACAGCATTTCATAACTGAGTACAAACACTCAAGTCCAACCTAAAATGGCCAAAAGAACAGAAATAATTTGGCTTTGTAGGTTGGATTTTGCAGTCACCGACTCAGATGTAACAAGCCCAGTGGTATTTCTTCTTTCTTGTACTACAAATGAACCAAAATGGGGCTGTTTCTGCCCAGGGATGTTTGTGGCGGTGACATGTTCCAAAGGCATCCACGAGAGCGAAGCTCTTGTATTTCTGTATCCCACCGTAGTCAAGGGCTCCTGAGGATCTGGATTAATGGTGTGTCCACTGTTAATGCTGAGTACAAACCATAGCCCTGTGACACTCAACTATCTGCTGCTAACAAGGTAAGTATAAGATTTGAGGGAATAATCGGTAGCAACTCAGGGAGAGAATTAATGTAGAGGTACAAAATGATGCCTGGCAAAAGGAGCTTTTGCTAAACCAAGTCTTTAAAAACCTTCTGTCCTATATGTTGCTATTAAATAACTCTCACATTTGTATCACAGTTTACGAGCACCTTCCAGTTTAGTTCCCTCCGAGTGTGTTCGGGAAACCTGTGTTCAGGAACCCTGAATACCATCAATAGTTCCCTTGCTTTTTTTCTGAACTGTGTGAAGTTCTGGTTTCCAAAGACTGTGACTTCAGGCTTAGCTCATTCGACTTTGCTAACCTGAACTGTGCCAAATTCTGACATAATGCATAAAAGCTTCAGTACAGATGTAGGAGGGGCCAAACTCAAAATCTTAAATTATCCTAAGCGTAATGTCAGGGCAGAGAGCCCTTGGGTCTGATGCCACTTCCCTCGTATATGCCAGGCTGGCACCGTGCTTAGCAGAAATTTGGATGCAAAGGAAATGCAAAATCAAGGTCCACAAAAGCAGACTTGGTTTAGGGCATAAATGCTCCTGAGTGACTAAAAAGTGACATTGGAAATGTACATCTGTAACCTCTGCTCAAAAAGCCCTCCAGGGACAATAGCCAAGTCAGTCAGTAAACTTAGTTATTACTAAAGGAGTTATGTTGAAAGAAGAATGCTTTTACTTGAAAGAACTTAAATAAAAATTTAACAGACAAATGAAGGCCTTCTGGAAGTTTCAGTACAGGAGAAAGCAGCACTTGAAATAAGCTGTTGTATATTAGTAGCCATGATCACATCTACTGACTCATTTGGACCTTGAGGTAAGTATAAAATCATAGAATAGCTTTATTTAAATAGAAAATATTATTTAAAATGAAAGACATACATATTGTGTTGAGAGCCGGTTATTCAAATACAGAAAGCAGCTATTTTTAACTAGGTCTTCTATGTTCTTTCTGTCTTGTGTAGCCCAATAGATACAGGGAACCACAAAACTGCACCCCTTCCCAAAGCCAGAGCTCACTTTTGTGAATTTTGATGCAATTCAGGTTTACTGCAAAGTCCCGTTTTCAAGGTCTGTTGGCTTGTTTTCACTAGAATGAGCCCAGTACTAAACTAGATTCACAAACATGTCACCTTTATAACTGTTAAATGTGTAACTTTTATTACATGTTGTTCATAACCCTTGTATGGGTGAGATTTTTTTTGTTTGCATAGATGCTCAAGAAATGGCTGTTCTCTGTATAAACACATATACCAATGAGCAAAGAGTAGTATAGGAGATACGTCAAATTGTTATTCAAGTTCATCTTAAAAGGTTTATTTTCCTGGGCAAGGCACAGAGGCACTGGGACAGGAGCAAGTATGTGGAATGAGAGCTGAAACCTTGGGTTTGGGAGCCATCAGGTCTCCCTCCAGTACGGTGAAGAAATTTCATGTCTCCTTGCACCTCAGTGGGTATAACGCAAGGCTGAGGGTGTACAACAACACTGAGGGAGTATTCTGAGGGGAAATCATAGAATCTTTAAGGTTGGAAAAGACCTCCAAGATCATCAAGTCCAACAATCAACCTAACACCACCGTGCCTACTAAACTATGTCCTGAAGTGCCACATCTACAATTTTTTTTTTAACACCTCCAGGGATGGTGACTCCACCACTTCTTTTGGCAGCCTGCTCCCATGTCTGACCACTCTTTCAGTAAAGAAATTTTTCCTAATATGCAATCTAAACCTCCCCTGCCACAGCTTGAAGCCATTTCCTCTTGTCCTATCTCCAATTATTTGGGAGAAAAGACCAACACCTGCCTCCCTACAACCTCCTTTCAGGCAATTGTAGAGAGCAATGAGGTCTCCCCTTCATTCCTTCCTTCTGGGCCAACCCCACGCCACAACCATAGGAAAGCCTTGGAGGTAGATGATTGATCACACACAACAAAAAGAGAGAAACAATTAATAGATCAAGCGAATGCTTTATTTCTCATATTAAACAGTGTCCTTAAGATCAATTAATGAAGAAAGAGTCAAAGTAAATTTGAAGATTTACTATCAACTGCAAAAAAAACCCCTCTTCTGGCTCTGAGCCCCACTAAGGTGTTATCATATGGCTCATGCTTTTATGAATCCAACAACAAGTTTTAATGGGACACATGGTACACATGTCTGCTTACGTCTTTAAATAGAAATAGATGTGCCTATATAAGTGAGTTATGGCAGTGTGACAGCTTTAGCTAGTGCAATTACATTTCATTCACCAGGCATTTTTTAAAACCTCTCCTGCACCCAGTCTCTCTAATCTGTATCTTTTGGGCCCTGTTTGCACACTATAAATCCCTGATACTTTCAAACTGGTGCTGCCACGGAAGATGAACAAATGATGCCCTCCCACTAGCATGAGCTCTCAGCAAACGTTCCCTTTCCGAAGATGGATCTTTCACTGACTCCATCTCCACAGTGTTCTTCTGCCTATTCTCACGCCCTTCCCCATCCCTCCCAGCAAGCCAGGCAGCACGGCAACGTAGCTGAACCCTTTCCTGAAACAGTCAGGCTTAAGACTTGAAATCTCAACTTGCAAGAAGACCAGGATGGAAGGCTTTGTGCAAACGGAAATGGAAACTCCCACCTTTATAGCTCATCTCCTGACAGATGGTACTAAGATATTATCCCCTAAAACTGAGGTATTATTGCACATGGAAAAGCAGTTTTAAAGAGTCTTACAGAATTCATAAACTTATCAGTTAGGTCCTCACTCTTTTTTGAGCCTGGTGCCTCTGTACTAAGGCAGATGGCTACAGAGTCACATGAAAACTGTCAGCAGCATGGTTTCTCAAGTATCTTTGCAAAGAAGTACCTGCAACAGTTTTTCTACCACTGTCTGGTATATATACTGTACCCTTTAGGTACTGCTTAGAGGTGGTATGTGTTTGGAATGGCCTGTATAAATCTGTCAGGCCTTTACCATATACCAGTTGCTCAGGCATTCGCCCAGTCACGCTAATAAATCTTTACTACTGCACTTCTATCAGTTCTTTCTCCTTATTTTGGGGAAATATAAGCTTCTAAACTTAGGGGACACGATCCTGTACTGACTTGTGTGCAAAGGGCATTTATGTGTTTTAGAAACCCTTTAAAGCCCATGGGCCAGGCTGAAGTCAAAAGAATTTGCCTGTGGATCTATTTTCTTCTTGGTAGGACCACAGCAGGGTTGTGAAGGGGTGTCCATGGAAGCCAAAGGGATGAATTGTAGGGCAACGTGTTAGGCAGATGCTAGATCAAGGCTTTAACATCTCTTTCAATGGCTTCATTGATAACAACAATCAGTTTAAAAATAACACTTTCAGGCATGATATGAAAAAAAAATATATAGGAAATCAAGATGTTTCAGAACTATGC
The DNA here is from genome assembly GCF_036417535.1 of Chlamydotis macqueenii. Lineage (NCBI taxonomy): Eukaryota > Metazoa > Chordata > Aves > Otidiformes > Otididae > Chlamydotis > Chlamydotis macqueenii. The sequence goes on along the minus strand of NC_141556.1, from coordinate 151,114,314 downwards.
TAAGAGGTATTCTCTGTTTTATCAACTCAAAGATTCACAGAAGATGGGAAGACACAGCAAAATACAATAATAAAGATACTCTGTTCATAGAATCTTAAGGTTGGAAGAGACCTCCAAGATCATCAAGTCCAACTGTCAACCTAACACCACCATGCCTACTAAACCATGTTCCGTGACAAGCTCTTTCACAGCATTTGTGACCTATTTACAATAACTGGATAATCTCAAGGCTGGGAAAGCCAAAAGGGAAAGTTCTATGAATATTAGCATAAATAAATATTCAGTAGTGTATCCTTGTTGGAAGTGGCCAGCATATTTTTCTAAAAGTTCCTTGCATTATTGCACAACCAATTCACTGAAAAAAAATGTAAATGATTGAAGATAATTTATGAAAAAAATAGGTTTCTTACAACTTCACTTATCAACATAAAAAAAAAACCCCTCGATTTGAGAACAACTGATCACCCTCTTGTATATCCTCAGGAAAAAGGGCCAGAAATCCATGAATCACCTGTTGCTGTTGCATTTATGCAGGAACCAAGCAGATGCTGTGGCTAAGGGGAGAAACCGGAGAAATGATGTCTTGATCAAAATCTAGGAAGGATCTTGGAGGCAAATCCATAATGGCTACTTAGCACCTTAAGTTCATATTTGTTCAAATGAAGAGTCATGTCAGTGGGCAAAGTTGATGGAATATCAGATGTGAACCGTCATTCTCAGCCTGTGAGGCAAAAGAATGGCCGCATTTATCAAGATATCTGTTTACTACGAACAGTCAGCTCATCTCCAAATATAATCTGTTTTTTTTCCTTTAAAAATCTATGAAATCAAGCATGATGCTGGGTACCACTTGCAGATATACCTCTGCAGGTGTTTCAGGGCATCCAGCCCGCAGAAGCCAATTGATTTCACCTCTCACTCTGTTTTTTCCCCCACTCCTATTTCAGTTACTGTTTTTGTTACTGACACTGAAAAAGTGCGTAACAGGGAGGCTGGTTTCCTACTCTTATTCTAGTTCTTTATCTGCTTTCATCTGTGCAAAGGCAAAGAATATGCTGTGCACAGGCAAAGAATACGTCTCTTGTTTTGCTATCCAGTGCTGTGGCTTGTTTGCTGAGGAGGAATAAAGTAGCTTATTAAAAGGTGGCTGTCTTCAGTGGCTGCACTCAGAGAGTTTGGAACTCCTCCTGGGCAATTGCGTTTTGTCACCTTTTGAACTGCCTCCCTGGGCTGTCACCCTTCAGCTACCCTGTACCACTGCCAACACGGCAAGGCTTTCTTCCAGGGCAGCAGGCAGTTCTGCGTGAAGGACAGCAAGCAAGACAGAAGGGCTTTGATTTTGTCGTACTCCTTCAGGAGCACCTTCTCCACCTCTGCACAGCCCCTTGCGTCTGGTGACCTAAGGGCTCCGTCTGTGGAGGTCTGCAGACAGGAAAGAAGGAGGGTTGTTACCAGGGATGCAGGCCATGCGCACATCAAATACCAGCCTGTCTCAAGGACAGTGAGCCCAGTTTCAACACTTATTCAGGGCTTAAATCTTGAGGGTTCTGTCCTGGCACTGTGCAAAACATCCTTGTGGTCTAACCACATCATGCACAGGGACTCTGCTGCTTAAGGGACAGCTTCGAGGTCAGGAGCAATGTGTATGACTGACAACTGAGGGAGGCAAAAATCAGAAACAGAAGGAACCTGGAAGTGATGTGTGCTTCCTAGAACAAGTTTATTGCTATCATTAGCATGAGAATATGATGACTTCATAGAACACTTTGTTTGGACAATAAGATTGGAGGGAAAAAGAGAAAGACACGTAAGGTGTTTCCCTTAACCACTCTGAATATGAGGGCCTTAAAGCTGAAAAAAAAGAGAGGAGGTGGGGAAAGGAAAACACTTTTTAAAATCTCCAAAAGTAGTTTTCTTCTATGCATTTTTTCCTTTGTGAAATGCTTTGGGCTGCAGTGGCTCTGCATCTTTTGTCCTCTACTTGCATGTCTAAGCCTACATGGCAGCAAGCCATAGTCCATCTCCTGGGTGGTTAAATGTCCCTGGCAGCAAGTCACAATCCACCAGCTACTTTTAACTCTTTTTCCCATATTGACAATTTGATATTTTACAAAACAAAGTGCCTGGAAGACTCTAAACTGCTGCTGAAAGTGTCTTGGCCCTGAGGGTTGAGAATGCATTTTAAAACCTGTCATCTTTTTTTATTTCAACCCTACATCTCCTCTTTATCTCCACAAGCAGCCCACGTCACCACATGCACTATTAATTCTGGTACTTTCAAATCAAGCAGAAGAAATAAACCAGGCTGTAGCCCTTCCTTTCTGCTGCCATAATGAACCAAGCTAGGAACTTGGAAGATAAAGTGCTGACATTTTAACTTTTAATTGAAAAATATCTTCCCCACAGAGGTATCAACAGGGAATGGAGCATCATCCTTCCTTTTAAAATTAAAGGCCAAGTTCCTCTGCTGTTTTTGATCCAGCATGGCTACAGCCACAAGCGGGCTGGTGTAAAGGTGGCCCCTTCCAGGGCTGAGAGGTGCAGCTGAGTTAAGGCAGTGGCCACTGGAAGTCACGGTGCTAGGTAGTGAAAGTGGTTGAGACCCACCTTGACTCTGGCACCCAGAGCCCGCTTGCTGTTTGCGTACCCTGCACGGCTTCCAGCTAAATGGGATTCACCCTGTTCACTGCCTTATTCTGCCAAGTAGCCAGGAATCCTCATCTCTCTGTCACACAACGTCCTGCAGGAGGTCCCAGCCTCTAAGTCAGGTTTTACGGCCTCCTTTCTGTTACACCTTCACATCTTTATCAAATCCTAAACACAACCTTTTAAAAACTGGCAAGCTGCTTCTCTGCTGTGGGAAATAAATGCTGCAGTTGTGATCTTTCCAATGGATGGGTGCACTATAAAAATACTGAGACACTGGACTACAGCAAGATCCCATCATCTTATCCCCCTCTAAATACGTGGGTGGTGCCTAAGGACCCTCTAGAAGGAAGAAAGAGACCCACTCTACATTACTGGGATACTTCTCCACGGCTGGTGCATTTCCTTCTAGAGTGAGCTTCAAAGGCTGACCTACTCATCTCTGATCACCCTCTCCCTCTGCTCTCTTCTTCCCAGTTGAGTCATACTATCACCTTCTCCAAACTTCGCTGTTCTCCTTACCAAGACATTTTTGATACAATGGGAAGTGCACTGCATGTCAGAATATTACTCATATTTCATATTTCATTGTACTGTGAGTTATTTAAGTTTAAGGAGTACATCAGTAAAACAAATAGGAGATCAGTTTGACAAATACTGCAGTAGATTACAACTCTTGAGGGGGTTCTCAGCATGGAACTTGGCTCTTGACTCTCCTCAGTTTCCATTAAACTGTAAAACAGCCTGTGAAGGGAAAGGAGGAGAACCTCGTAACTGAGACTTAAAAACTGAACCGAGCAAAGTTGGTGAGAATATGCTGAAGATACAACCTTGCACAGGAAGAGAGGTGCAAGGAGCTCTTTTCCCACACGGAGACAGAATTATACATTGTCCTTGACTTTAACAGTATCTACTACAGCAGACATGAAGGGCACCCGACTAAATTAGGCACCACCTGATATAAGGAAAGGTACAGGATGCCTCACTTTCTTCTGGGCTTAAAAAAAATATATAATTTTAATGTATAGTATAATTCACTGTGCTATTAAAGGAATTTTTGAAGATGACTTGACATAGGCAGAATAATTAATCAAGCTTTATGTTTACTACTTAGAAGTGTAATTTAAATCATAGCTGTTATAGAAATATCCTTACCACATCTGTATTTCAGATTGATGCATTCTTTTGATGATGGCAGATTTTTGAAATTTAAGTCGCATTTTCCAGAGGAGTTTCTGTAACATGAATTCCAAAAATTTATGATCTGTTCCTGTTTGGACTGGTATAAATACATCTGTGTATACATTTTTACCTATGAACAAATGAATGTAACAGTTCACAACACAAACTAGGGGGTGTTTTTTGTTTGATCACACTGCTGATGTGCTATTGTTGGTGCATTTCAAACATACCTTTATTAACCATCTTGCAGAGGCACACATCCAGCTTATATAAACCTTGGCTCTATCGATACCAGAATATTTAAAAACCAAGTACTTCTCTGAAGACCCTTTTTTTACCATTTCTGAGATTTTTTTTCCAATAAAAAGGCTTTCTGTTGTGCAGTCTTCATTGTAACACTGGAGTATTTCTACCAATAGGAATTTCCTGGCAAAGGTCTGGTATGTTATTTCTGTAATTCTCAGTCGCTGACCTACAATTACTCAAAGAAAGTAACTTTAATCTATCAAAGGAAGAGTTCAATTTTCAGAGATTTTATTTCTGTCGATCCTTCGGAAGGCACCTGAAGGAGAAGATATTCTCATGCTTTAGTAAAACCATGTAGACCGTTCCATGAATTAAGATTAGGGTACAGTGACTTCATTTGGTTGTTACAGATTTACGCAAACTCTTAGCATGTTTCATTTCCGTAGTAGCACATTCATACAATGGATTGTATGTCTTCTGATATTGCATGTCTTCATAGCCTGTGCTAATGAGGACATAAAATAATTAGGACTCTGTTTTATTTGACATCTTTGCATTTTGTTATGCCTGTCTCCAAACTACTGCAAAAGACCTTCATCTCTGCCTTTTGGTTACCCCTTGCATTTTGTTTTGTTTTGTTTTCCTTTCTTAAATCCTTTGAATGAGATTAATTTCCTTCTTTTACTAAGCGATAAGATTTTCCTGAAGCAAGCAGCGTTGTCATCAGTCTGGCTAAAAGATTGTGGTCAGTCTTCAGCAAAGTCAAGTCCATTTCTCACGACACTGTTGCCTTGATATGGTTATGTGCATCATCCATATGACTTCTTATTATCTAGCTTTATTAAGAGATAAGTAACATAATGACTTTTGGTATCATGTAGCAATTGTTTTTTTGTAAGAGCAATGTACCTTTCCCCAGGTACATTCTCCTACAACTCTAAATATACCTGACATTTAACTTGACTTTTATCTTGCTCTTTTCAATTTGCTTCTTGCTCCCACTGGGATATTCCACGTCTTCACACAGCACACAAATATCCATGGAGCTCCTTTTCACAACAGGTTGTGAATGCTAGAAGTTTATAAAGTTCAAAAATTGACTGCACAAATTAATGGATGAAAAGTCTACCGAAGGCAATTAAAGACTTTTTATCTGCTTTTGACAAACATGAACCCATGTGTCAGCCATTTATCTCAGATTCCTCTGAACAATGTTGTGAATGGCTATACCTTCTCAAGTCCCTTTTTTTTTTCAGCTGGCAGACAGAGTCTTTTAAATCTTCTGCTAATAAAATCAAACCGTACCACACCTTGGAAACTGTCTGGCGCCAGGAAGCAGAATTTTTGAAGTGAATTGTCCAGCAATTGTCTTTTGATAGCCATCGACTGCCTTAGTCAAATAGTCACTGGCCTTTAACCTCAACCTGGTGCCTACTTCTCCTGTTCCTTTCACTTCCTGCATGATTTCCTGTACTGCCCAGCTGAACCAAGGCAACGTATTCCTAGAGGAATACGTTGTACCAGTAACCACGCCAATAAATAACTATACATAAATTATGAACAAAGGAAATCTACTTACCTTATTGTCATGACCCTGTGTGACTGGATGAGCTGGCTTATTAAGAATCCTGAATTTAGCCTCAGCGATGGCTGGCTTACCTTTCTGTTGGGGGTTCATATAATGGGAGAAGGAGACAGGCCCCAAACTTTTTGAGGAATAGAAAAGCAGTCTGAGTACTATGGTGAAGAGTTAAGAGCACTGGGGTCATCTAAGCTGCTTCACATTGGCAGTCTCTGTGACTGGATTTCTGAGCCTAGGCCTGGGAAACAAACCCCTGGCTGAGAGCTGGAGTCATGGAGGAGGGCTGGAAGGAATGGGTTTTTTTGCTTTGAATTTTACTAAAAACAAACAAACAACCTTCCCCCAAAGACAACACCACCACCAGCAAAAGCCCACAGTGGATTTCCAAAAGGGGTTACTGATAAAATAACTCTTGGAAAAGAAAGAAGTCGATATAACAGGACTTAGTACCAGACCGGACCCTCCTACAGTGGGGTTCAATGTAAATGTAGTAATGTAAACAGCGTAAATGACAATACTACAGAGGGGATGAAAAAAGTAGCTGGGGAGTCATGCCTATCAATGTTCCTGGAAGACGGAAAGTGCGGAGGTGCTTCCATTGTCTGGTTGTATTCAGTATTGTCACTGGTGGCCTTGGGATACAAAGTATATTAAATCTGTAGAGGGCATAAAGTTGAGAGAAACTGTTGAGCATCTTGAAGGAAGTATGGTGATAGACAGACTTAGAATTCAAAATTATTTTGAATATTGCCCAGCTGTTGGTCATTACCCTTTGAGAAAGATGTGGCCCACACAGAGTGTGATGACACAGAGACTAGCGGGAAGCCATGGCAATGTCCACAAGCCTAGAAAACGTGACCTGGGAGGAAAGACCAAACAGACCGGTCTTGTTTAAAAATAAAGAAGAAAAGACTTCAGGGATACACAGGATACAAATTTCATGTGTGACCAACCTCAGCTCCAAAGCATTCACCAGCATAATGATGACACGGTGGACAAAAGACAAAAACCTTCAAAACTGCTGTGTGCCACAGGAAAGGAGCAGGAGAGATCAAGGGCATCATGGAGGCCTTCAGGCCCAGTGCTGACAGGGCACTTTTTAGATGAGAATACAAAGAATATCCTGGCAAATAGGCCATGTTGCATGCAACACACACATTAGAAGAACTCTTAATAGCTTTGCCAGCCTAACCTTGGAGTGTGGGGACTCCTTCCGGGCACAAATCTAGCAAATGATTTAATTTTGACATATTAGCAAGGTACATGAGCCGGGCATCTGAGAAACAAAGACCTTAACATTATTCATTAAGAAAATTCAAGTCCAAGTTACACATCAAAACAGTGAATAAAATCCTTTTGTCTTTAGAGATAACCCTTAACAGAAATGTAAAATTAAGTTCTACCACACTTACAATGCATTGAACTAATTAGCAAGTATTAAATAATGCATCCTAGAACACATCTGGTTAGCAGTCTTTGCAGTGGCATCACACAAGCACTGTTGTGATATACAGATCCCTCCTCAACTTCATTGAACTGAGGAGACTCCAAAGTTACAACAAAAGCTCTCATTGTTAGTTTTTAAGTATGTAAGCTCCACCTCAACCCATTTCTAATATGCTAGTATGTTCCTACTCCCATAGGCCTCAGTAATAGCAATGTCTACCAGCTTTGTGATGGTCACACACTTCATAACCACAGACACACTCCTTAAACCCAACACCACCGGTGATCTTGCCTCCAGACTGGTCCCTGAGATGCACCTCAGAGAGCTTGCCTCTTTCAGTCTCTTGGCTTCCCTTTAGCTATCTTCATACCTGATGGTGACCCGTACTTGTAGCTGTCTGCTCCGTGTTAAGTAATTTTCTCTGAAGGACTATTAAAATGTGTGGTATAATCCAGACAGATTTGCTTCACTGTATTACTTTTGCCTCAGGAATCACATACCTTATCAAAGATCTTGTTAGTCTGACATGATCTAGCTTTGATGATCCATACTGTAAGGGAGCCCATTTTTCACTTACCTCTAAGACTTTCTCCAGTCAAATTAACAGGGCATGGAGTTGCTGTTTCCCTCACTCCCTAGAGGTTTCCTGTTCTTCAGTAACAGTACTTCACCTCCAACTTGGCTGATTCATTGAAAACATTGCTTAGGACTTGAAAAGATAGCTACCAGTTCCTTCAACATTTGGGGTGCAATTTTGCTGGGCCAGTCACAAGAAATAGCCTAAGTTATACTTCCACTTCACATCTGCTATTGTCACCGTTTACATTATCCTCACTTGCTTTAGGGTCTCTGCCAATACCCTCATATAAATAATTTTTGATTGAAAACTGAGGCAATATATTCATTCAAAATTTGGAGCAGCCTCAATCTTCATCCTATCTCTGGCATTTAGCAGCCATATATCTTCCTCCTTTGAATCATTTTTATTTATATAGTTGAAAAAATCTTTATCTGACATCCTTTTCTTTGTAATATCTGGCTCAGCTAGATATTTATTCCTTCTTTCTCTCTACTTCTACTTTCTGGCCCTGCAAACTGTAGCTCTCCTATTTCCTTTCCAGTAGGTTCACTCACTACTTTAATGACCTCTTTCAGGTAGTTACTTATCCACTAGGTCTACAGTTGTTCTCGACCTATTTCAACCTCTTTTAGGGGTTGAAAGTGCTATGCAGGATTTTTCATTTCGGATTTAAAGTAAGTCCATGATTCTTCCACATTCAAATTGTTGAGTTTTTAGGTCCAGGCAGCCTCATCAATAATTTTTCCATAGTTTCTTAATGTTTGCCCTCTGATATCCAGAACTGTAGGACCAGATCTATTTTTGAGTCTCCTGAAATTTGCAGTAAAAATACAAGTCATTCATCAAAAGTTATTTTCTATAATCAAATTATTTCTTAAAATATTTATAATATACCTTTTATTTACTGAAAAGAATTCTAGAGTAGCTTCTCTTTGAGCTGTTGTGTCTGTTCAGTGGCTGCTGGTAGAATGTTTCTTGCCCATCACACCGAAGAACACATGCTGTATATGGTATTTGTTTTCCAAACTGTATGGGGAATTAGTCTTTGCAAATCCTTCCTGTTATTTAGTGTTGATGGAAATCTCTATCCAATCTCTATCCATCCTGAACCTGAGCATCCATACCAGATTTTGGGGCTTTTTATCACTCTTATCCACGGTTACTTTCAAATAAAAGTTTTATTTGTACCATAACCTTTCTGTCTTCTCAATCCACTACTTCATTATTTTCTATTAATAATTAGTAATTAATAGGTAGTACAAATACTACCTCTATCCTCATTTTTCTCCTTTCTTCAACCCCTACAGATTAGAGGATAGAAAGAGAAAAAAGTGGCTTTGCGGTTGGCCTTAGCTCGTGGCTTACTTGGCTTTGTAGACTAGGGATGGTACATGAGAAAGCTGTCTCTTTCCATCTAACCATTTTACGAGGAAATCAGCCAAAGACTGAACAAGTTAAAGACATATATACATATGCATTTAGAGGTCTGAGCAAAAGAAAAATAAGAATGTTAAATAGAGTTGCGGAGAGAGGGCTAGAGAGGTTGAGAAAGTGAAAGATACCAGTAAGAAAAAGAACAGCCCTTCAATATATCTTGACTATTGATGTTGCCTATCTTAGCCTATGCCTACCTTAACCTATGTCTCCAAGACACCGATTTTTGTTATTAAATTTATTAATATTTCTGGTTGCTATGGTATTTTATTTCTGATTGATACTGATTTTTTTTTTTTTTAAGAGAAAAGGAAAGCTGAAAGGAAATTGCATTCCTCAGGGGTCAGTATTGGGACTGGCCCTGTTTATGTCAGTGACATGGACAGTGGGATAGAGTGCACCCTCAGCAAGTTCGCCAACAACACCACGCTGTGTGGTGCCGTCGACACACTGGAGGGAAGGGATGCCATCCAGAGGGACCTTGACAGGCTGCAGAGGTGGGCCTGTGGAAACCTCATGAAGTTCAACCAGGCCAAGTGCAAGGTCCTGCACATGGGTCAGGGCAATCCCAGGCACAAATACAGGCTGGGCACAGAATGGATTGACAGCAGCCCTAAGGAGACGGACTTGGGTGTGCTAGTGGATAAGGAGCTCAACATGAGCTGGCAATGTGTGCTTGCAGCCTAGAAAGCCAACCGCATTGTGGGCTGCATCAAAAGAAGCATGGCCAGCAGGTCAAGGAAGGTGATTCTGCTGCTCTACTCTGCTCTTGTGAGACCCCATCTGCAGTACTGCGTCCAGCGCTGGAGCCCCCAACATCAGAAGGATGTGGACCTGCTGGAGCAGGTCCAGAGGAGGCCCACGAAGATGATAAGAGGGCTGGAGCACCTCTCCTGTGAGGACAGGCTGAGTTGGGGTTGTTCAGCCTGGAGAAGAGAAGGCTCTGGGAAGACCTGATAGCAGCCTTCCAGTACCTCAAGGGGGCCTACAGGAAAGATGGGCAGAGCTCACCCCTTTTCAGGCTCTGGGTCAGGAGACGCCGGCCCGCGCCCGTCCGTCCGCTCCCCCCGGCACGGCTGCGGGGCACAGCGGGGGGCGGGCAACGGCCGGTTCGCCGTAAGGAAACCCTCTCGCCCCGCCCCCGCCCCCCGCGGGGCGGGCCCGCCGGGTCTCCCGCACCCCGCGGCCAGCACCGGCGGCAGCGCGGCGAGGCGCGGAGCGGGACGGAGGTGGCCGCCCAGGATGATGGCGACGCCGGCCGCTCCCACGGTGTCGGGTCCGCTGGCCGTGCTGGACCCCACAGGTGAGCCCCGGCACCGGCCCCGCCGCAACTTTTTCCTGCCCGGCCGAATGCGTGAGCCCCAGGGACGCGGCGGCGGGAGAGCGGGAACCGGCTGCGGGGGCTGGAGAGGCGGGAGGGGAGCTGGGGGCTTCCCCCGGGGAGGGGCAGCGGCCTCCGCCTCAGCGCTTTCGCGAACAGGCTGGGAAGGCAGAAGCGGGGGCTGTGTCCCGCAGAGTGGGGGCACCAGGGCATTTCAGCCCGGCGTGGGTCCGGCAGCCCCTCTCACTCTCGCTCGTGGGGTTGTCTAAAAAGACCAAATTTATCTTTTTGAGCTTTCCGCGTGCTTAATGAATCGCTGCACCAGTGGTTTAACATTAGAAGGAATAGCTTTAAATAATAGAAAATTAACGTATCTGCTGCATGGAGGCGGCCGGTTGCCGTGCTGGGGCAGGTGGAGATGTCAGCCGGGTGCGGAGCTGGCGTGAGGCAGCAGCTGGTGGCCCTGCACCCTGGGGTGCAGACATGCTTTTGGTTCATTCGCGTCTGACCCGAGTGGCAGCGGGTCTCCTTCCTCCTCTTTCTACTTATTTAGGGGTTCCTGGCTAAAACGGTGCACTGCTTGTACTTACAGCGTATGTCCTGAAAAACAGAGACACATGCAATAGGAAGGACAAATATTTAATTATTCCAGTGAAATTCATCAGAGTCGAGAAGATACAGAAGTTTTTGATAGGAATTACTCTGTGTAGTGCTTGAAAGAATAAACAGAAACTTTGCTGTGTACCCGAGGATTGTAACAGCCAGTTTAAAAAATGTATTAGATCTTAATTTTTGTCTTAAATTTGGAGGAAAAATGGTATCGGTGTTGAAAAGGTAGCAGTGGAAGATGTGCTGTAACTTAAGAATGTTTTCAGGTAGACAGCAGAAAAAGAAGATTCTTTATGCGTGCTTTAAACTAGTGATTAGCTGCTCTTTAAATTATTTATTAGTGAAATAATTGCTGCCAAAGCAATGAAGTCATAGTGATAGTGCATGGTATCACTTACTATAGCTATACTACGTAGTAGATAGCAGGGTTTGTGTGTTTGATTTTTTGTTTTGTTTGTTTATGTGTTTTTTAAATAGTTGTAGAAGACCACAGTAATGTTTTCTGTGGTCTTAAATTTATAACACACTCATGGATTCTTCCTCAGCAAATTCATAAGAGAGATAAGAGACGGGGGCTATCTTGTGGCTTGAAATGAAGGCTGCTGCGTCTGGTTTAATTAGTCCAGCACTCTGGACAAGTCAAGCATTTAATCAGATATGGGAAAGTAATCACCAACAGCAGGTGTGGATATCTCTTTTAAGCATCTCAGTCCATCTCATTCAATTTTGGGAGGCAGTGTAGGATGAATTTGATTTCACTGGCATAAACCATTTTTGAAAATACGCGATGAAAACCGTAGCCAAGAGAGAGATGGCACTGAAGAGAACACTGCAGTAATTAAAAATTATTAATTTAGCTCCAAAGATCTTCCCTTAAATGTTTTCTTCATAGCAGCAAAGGAGCAGATAGCAGTAGGGCAAAACCCTACTGCTTTGATACTATACTCCTCTGACTATGGTGAATTTCTGCTGAAATTATTTTGTAATATTTGGTTAATGCCACTCTTAAACACGTCACAATTCTTAGTAGCATTCATTAGGTAATAAAAATGAACAATTTTTTCTCCTACAAAACTTTGTGCCCTTATCTTTTCTTGTGTTAGGATGCCAAAATACATTGGGCTGGGGCAGTATTTGAAATAAGTGTGTTTCCGTTTAGATCACCTTAACTAGATCAGAGAGGAGGCTATGAAATTCTGTGGTGCTAATATTCAGTAAATGTGATTGTGATCCCAGCAAGTGGCTACCTCCTGCAGTGATTCTTTCCTTGCCAAAAATCATTCCACACTTTTTAATAGGCTTTATGACATCTGGAGCTGGATTTTAAAAGGAGCAGTGAAGTTAGCAAGGTCTAGTTGCCTTGGTCTAAATGTAGCCTTTTTTTTGAGTTAGATTGTGGGTTATATGCAAGTTATCCAGAGTTGAGAGATGCTGTTTCACTCTGTTCTTTCTTTTTCTTGACGGCTGGATGCATTCCATACCGTGGACACGTTTCTTCGTGAACTTGTTCATTCTCCTTTTAAACTCACTCTTTGCTTCATTCAAATCCAAACCCGACCATTCATCATTAGATCCATGACTTTGCATTCTACTGGCAATCTAGTCTATACCCTCCCCACAAAACCATTCGTTTTACATAGTCTTCCTACAAATTTAATTTATTCCTCGACCGTCGTGAACAGAGCTTTGTAAATATAGTTTTGTTTTCTGCAGCTGATGAAGGGACGAAAGGTTCTGCCGAGTCCAGCAGAGCTTGGTCTTCAGGAGGTACTTTTTCCTTTTACTCCCTGGAGGATGATCTCAATTTCCCTCCTCACGAGCCTTTCTCTGTCCCAGGGAAACTGAGTCTGTCGTCTCTCCTCCTTGTCCTGATGGCATTCTCCATCCTTCCATCGGGGTAGCAGAGCTGAGTGGCTCAAGCAGGTATTTTGTATGACAGACGTTTGGCAAGCAAAGAGTTTCTGGGACTGTTCCTTTTCGTGCACAGTTTAAGTCTGTGGCAGGCAGAGCATAAGGCAGTGATGTGGAAGCAGCATTACCTCCCTAATTTATCTCCCAGCTTTTACAGTAGTGCCCATTGCTGCAGTATCAAAACTCAGTTAATACTTTGCTGGCCAAAACTGCTGACGAATATTGCTAATAGAAGGTAATAATGTGTTCATGCCCTCTGTTGACCCTGATCTCAAGCTAACACTAGTAAGGATCTGATGAGAGGATTTCTTTCTACACACTTGATTTTTGGTATGCTGAGATGTGAATTTTAAGCTACAACTAAATTGGAGTAAGGTCTGGACTTAGAGTTTATGTGTTCATAGTGAATCATTGTTAAAGTAGTTAAAGGGGATAAATGTCAAAATTATTCTGAGTCACTTCAGCATTAAAAAAATTGGAAAGTCAATAGCCTGCATTAACTGTTTCCTGCACTACAGGAGCATTGGTGTTTGAAGAAAATTCAACCTAGAAGTACTGATAGCAACATTTCCTCTGCTTTTGATTTAACTGCTATTCTTGTATATGATCAGCCTTCGGTTCAAGCCCTGCCACAGAGTGTCAGGGAAGAAGGCTGGGACAGCACCTGTGTCTATGCTGTGGACAGGGCTCCTGAGGGAACAGTCTGGCGTTGAGTTTTAACTGGCAGGTACAGTTAAAGCGGATCCAAAAAACTGCATGGCAACTGCTACAAACACCAGTAAACAAAGACTCAAAAAATCGTGGGAGTCAACATGACCAAAATAGCAGAAGGGAGCTAATAGTAGGAACCCTTTGCAGCTGTAGCCTTTGGCATCTGAAGATATTCTGCTGCTTTACAAATATTACTTAGGCCTCACAATATGCTGGTGACTTATATACATGTAATTATACAGATTTTGATGAAGATGCCAGAGAATTTTGTTGATGTGACTAAGGAAATCCAGAGCAGAAACCAATTTTGACCTGATTTCTGCCCATCTTCTCTGAGCATGTGACAGTCTCTGACAAGGGCTTGCATCAGTCTCTGCTCCAGAAGGGGCCTTTCTGTGCTCCTGCCTGTAAGTCATCTCTCCTAACACTGGAGTTTATAGCTAACTGGATGTAGTTATGAGAGTTTCTAAACTGGAGTCTGAAAAAGAAGAGATGTGGTTGGATATTTGCCTCTGATTTGAGGTGCAGCTGGTAAAAGATCAATGAATGTGAGGGTTTAAGGGTATCCTTCAATACGTAAATGCTTTCTGACACTTGTAAATTTCAAAGTCAAAATGTAGTTAGTCCAAAAAATGTTTCTATAGATAGTGACATCCTTTTCTGTTTTGTCTCACTAAATCCATATCCAGTTTACTCTGGTTACAAATAAGAGCATGCTTTTCCTAACACATTTTCCAGCAAACTCAGTCTGGGCAATCAAACTCATCTTTCTTTTTTGCACACCATTACTGATAAACAAAATGCTGGACCCTTGGTTGAACCCTTAGTTTGTCTCCATGCAAAGGAGTTACTTTGAGAAAAATGTGGAGGGTTTGGCTCCTCAGGCACTTTTCATAAAAGCAGACATTCAGTGTTTTCAGAAACACTTGGTTGAGGAGTGTCTGTCTTGTTGACTTTCAGAAGGTTCATGTTCCTATGTCCCTTTGGAGTATGTCTACATTGCAGCTGCAGTTTCATAACAGTGGATATGAGCACACATACCTAACCCACCTGTAGTCTAAGTTGTCTTGAGTATCATCATTGAATAATTCAGGTGGGAAGGTGCCTCAGGAAGTTGCTAGTCCCACCTCCTGCTCAAAGCAGGGTCAACTATGAGGCTAGACCAGGTTGTTCAGGGCTTTTTCTGTTTGAATCTTTAAAATCTCCAAGGATGGAGACAGCACAACCTCTCTGGGCAACCTGTTCCAGTGCTTGACTGTGCTAATGTTGAACTTTTTTCTCCTTATACCCAGTCTGAAATTCTCCTTGTGTTTCAGTTCATGTCCACTGTCTTTTGTCCTCCTGCCTATGAAAAGCCTGAGTTTGTCCTCTTGACAACCACCTCAGAGGCACTTGAAGGCTGCTACTAGCCCTGCCAAAAGCCAAATCATCTCTATGCTGAGCAAGCCCTATTCACTCAGCTTCTTCTCATACAACAAGTGCACCAGCCCCCTGGCCTTCTTTGGGGTCCTCTGTTGAATGCACGGGGGTCCTCTGTTAATTGATGTATTTCCTGTGCTGGGGGCCCAAAACTGGATGTAGTATTACATGTGGTCTAAAAAGTGATGAATAGAGGGGCATAGTTACTCCTGTGATCTCCTGATGATGCTCCTGTTAATACATCCCAGATGCTGTTGCCAGGGCACACTGCTGGTCCATGTTCAGCTCATTGTCTGCCAACACATCCAGGTCTTTTTCAGCAGAGCTGCTCCCCAGCCTGGCAGTCCTTTACCTGTATCATTGCAAGGCATTGTTTGCATCTGCTTGTTGGATTCTATAAACTTTCTGCTGACTCATTTTTCTAACCTGCTTAGATCCCTTTGAATGGCAACCCTACCCTCCAGGGTACTGACTGACCCCTCAGTTTTGTGTCATCTGCCAGCTTGATGAGGAGGCACACTACCACTTTCTCTATGAATGAATACATTAAATGGGACAGGTCCCAAGACAGACTTTCATGGTACTCCACTTGTTCCTGGCCTGCAGGTAGAGTACAATCCACTAACCACTCCCTCTGAACCCAACAGTCCAGCTAGTTTTTTGACCATCTGCTTGTCCACCCACCCAGGACATGGCATCCCAACTGGATTATGAGAATGCTGTGGGATACCATGTTAAAAACCTTGCCAGATTTAAAGTAAAAGACTTACTGCTCCACAAGTCCGGTCATTTTGTCATAGCAGGCAGCTGGGTTGGTCAGACATGATTTGGCTTTGGTAAACCCATGCTGACTGTTGCCAATCACCTTTTCCTTATGTGCCCAGAAATGGCTTACAAGAGGACTTGCTCCATATTTTTGATTTTGAGGTTAATTGGCTTGTGATTCTTTGAATCATCATTTTGGCCGTTTTTAAAGTTAGGTGGAGCATTTGCTTTTCTTGAGTTATTGGGGATTTGCTGATCTCTATGACTTTTCAGAGGTGATAGAGTGCAGCAAGGACATAAGATATTATTTAAAATCTGGTAAATATGTTGAATGAATCAGTTTATGGGAAGGGCAACTGATTTGTGGCGTTACGAGTCTGAAGTCTGATTTCCCCTCTTGGCCATGTGAACTGGCTTCATTGAAGGAACTGCCTTTAACCCCATACACTTGGTGAAAAACTGATTGGTGATGAAGAACCTCTCAATTTCCATGTCACTGGTGACTCTCCATGGATTAACAGGGAATTGCCAGAGGCAGACAGCTGGGGCACAGGCTGGAGGGGAGATGTCTAGAGACTCTTATGAATTATTTCTTGATCTTTAGCAGGAAGGCTTTGTACATGCAGGTGAAAGTGACCTGCATAAGCTCAGTAGTTGATATTTGTCTTCAATAAAGTTGCTTGCGTTTCATACTAAAAGACTGGGCTCATTTTGGCTAGTTGTTCTACTAGAGAAACGTCAGCAAACGTACAAATTTTTATTATAAATGCATTTATTTATTCATTGAAATTATTTCACTTGGTTTGCAAACATCACTAATCTAGCCTGGCTTTTGAACTGTAAACATTTATCTGAGTTGCCTGACTTTAAATTGGCTAGATAACTCAAGTGACTCATTGCGAACGGCTTCTGCTTGCTTTTTTACTTTCCTGCATTTCCCCTGCTTTTGCTTACAGCAGCACCATCAAGCCTCGCCTGCAGAGCCTAATCCACAGAATCATAGAATCATAGAATGGTTAGGGTTGGAAGGGACCTTCAAAAGTCATCTAGTCCAACCCCCCTGCAAGGAGCAGGGACATCCCTGACTAGATCAGGTTGCTCAGAGCCCCATCCAGCCTGGCCTTGAACGTTTCCAGGGATGGGGCCTCCACCACCTTTCTGGGCAACCTGTTCCAGTGTTCTATAACTCGCATCGTAAAAAATTTTTTCCTAATTGGAAAAAGAGAGGAGAGGGCAGAAGCCTGCCCTCTCCTCTCTCCTACCCCTCCCTAGTGAGGGCTGTGGCCTCCAGTATTCGGCACAACACCTCATCCCAAGACTGGGAGCACAGGCAGATTCGTGAGGCTGTAGTGGGGAGAGATGTTGGTCCTGCGGACAAGCTGTGTTCTTGCTGGAGCTCCGTGCTGCCCAGTTGCAGCCCAGGCTAGCACGGCATCGCGTGGCCCAGTGCTCCAGGGGTGATCCTGCACACTCTTGCCTTGCCTTTCAAAGCAAAAAGGACCGGAAAGGAGGAGGATAGGCTCTCGCAGTTTGATGCCTTTGGGTGCCTTTTGTTAGCTAGGGTCACGTATCGATTGCTATTTTTAACTACGTCTTACTTAAATCTGTGCTATGGGCTGGTGCTCTGGTGTCAGGGACCTGTGGTTGCAGCTCAGATATGCCACCACCATAACAAAGTTGAGTGGCTTGAAGCAGGCTGAAAGCAGTAGATGAGCCTGCCATTTTTCACTTTTGGGTATCTACATCCAAATCTCAGTGAGATTGAATGTATTTCACCGAGCAGCTACTGTTAAAAAGGTAGTCCTGTCTATCCTTACCTGATCAACTATGTTACAGCTTTGCTTCAGAGATACAGACTGGTTTGCTTAGCCTAGTAACTATGAAAAGCACATTTGCTTTCATGAAAGCGTGCAGAGCTTCTGCTAATCTTGTTTAAAAGATAAATTTTAATGTTCTGTCTGGATGGAGTCGAAGTGGCGCTTCACATAGGTAAGCGTTTAATGCATGCTGGATCTGACTTGCAGATGTGGGCAACACTTAATTATAAAAGTTACTGAAGACAAAGCATAATTATCATTGTCACTGACTTTCAGTGCAGCTTGATGAAACTAATCTCATGCATGTACCCAGTGTGTGTGCATTAAGCTATGCTGAGCTCTAGCTAGCACTGTGGTTTTTAATTCCCTCTGTTGTCTGCCAGCTTTTCCTTAGTAGGAGAACAACAATGGGTTAACAAGAGAAAAGATTAAGAAAAAAAATAATCTGAGCTTTTAGGTTTGTTCTGCCATGATTGCAATGAAAAATTCTCTCTTTTTTTTTTTTTTTTTTTCCCCATTCCCTGCAGGACAATTTGCAAAGAGGAAGAAGACTTCGCTTTGGTTCACAGTCGCTCTGCTGGTAGTGTCTGTATTCATTCTGACCATAGGTCTGGCAGCTACCACAAGAACTGAAAATGTTACCGTGGGAGGCTACTACCCAGGCATCGTTGTGAGTAAAGAAATCTATTTTAGTTTATTGGGTAGAACCAGATCAATTATTATCAGCTGGATACAGGAAGCTCTGATTGATTTAAAAAAAAAAAGGAAGAAAGAAAATTCAGTTCTGCTGCATTTCACAGGAGAGAGATTCTCCTTTGTTTTGATCTAGTTCTAATGTGTGATAAGGTAGGGGGGTAAACTCTGTTTTTCTGAAGTGCCCCAAAAGGAAGGCTGTTAGGGGGCAGAAGGGGGTCAAGATTGCACTGCATAGCTATATGCTGGGCTCAAGAGCCTCTGTGGGAACCTGTGCTTGACTTCCCACTGATCTCTGTTAAATGTGGGTGTATAAGTGACTGGAGAGTAGGCATGGGATAGATTTAAGTGACCTTTTAGAGGTTTACTATTTTAATGGCAGAAAGAGCCACTCCGCTTGCATGCCTGTTTGCCAGGAATTCTGCTGGGGCCATCACAGGGAAAGCCCTGCAGATGGGCATGTGGAAGCTTCTCCCTGGAGTCTGCCTAATGTCTTCTTGTGCAGTCTTGCTGTTGGTCCTCTCATACACGATCCCCTTCCAAAATCCTTTGTCTTATATTTGCCTTGAGAACAGGCTGCTTAAACATGTTCCTGCACTGGGCACAAGGTTCGAGTTGCATCTATGTAGCCCTCTGGTGCCTCTGCGACTCCTCGGGGAGGTGGCTCCCGTGGCCCTTTCTGGTCTCAGAAGAAGAGACCAGTCATATCCAAATGGGTGGTAACTCCTGGAGTCAAAGTTTTTTGAGATTCCTGGGCTGAGTTTTAAGAAAAGAGGAGTATGGACAGCAAATAGAGAAAGGCCCATCTGCCTTGTTTGTTCTCCCCAAGCCAGCCAAGAGGAGGTGGAGGGTGCAAGGTGAAGAAGGAAATTCCTGTACTTAGAGTTAGACACTTGTTTAGGTACATGGCTCTACCACTACCAAAATGTGTTGTAAGGTACTGTTATTTCTTGTTCTCTATGGAATGAAATGCCCAGAGAAGAGGGTTACGTATCTTTTAGCACTGTGCATACATTTTCCATTGCCATTAATAATTTGTGAGTTAGAACTGTTCATCCTAAGCAAGTCCTCTTATATCTTAGCGTCATGTTGAGAACAGGTCTTTCAGAAAGATAATTTTGGGATAATGATCTCTAAGGAGTGGTGTTTTAAAAATAGAACAAAAATTAGCTCCAGGTGAATTTTTCTTTCATTAAGCTAAAATAGATAGATTAATCCTGATAAAGGTCTCTTCTTCTTCTGTAATTTGAATGAAAGTGTTTTAGAAGACCATATTAGCTCCAGTTATTTGCTTGAAAGAAGTTTCATTTTTAAACTATTGTCTTTAATAAGTGTAATAAGTAATAAACCCATGTGCACAAACCAGTTTATCGCTGGAAATAACACAATGTCTATTCACTCAGCTAAAAATACAATCTACTAAAATACTTTTTAAAAATCTTGGAGTCATTAATAACCAGATAAAATAGCTAGGATTTATCTTAACACTTTGAAAACAAAACCTTTAATTAATAATTTTCGCCCTCAGAAGATTGTTGGAGCTAAAGAATTTTCTTAAAATTCAGAATTCCTTTTGTGCACATGTGATGGATTATTGAAGTAACTGAGAGAGAATGATGGGTAATTGTCAGTGTCAACTTTATTAACACACTAAATATGCCAAACATTTAGTAAGAGTTAAAGGTGCCGCACAAACCTTGCATGATGTCTTGCCAAAAGCCTGATCAAAGGTGTATGATAGCACTGCTGTGCTCCTGCCTCTTGCCAGAGGTTACTGACTCCAGTGCAGCATTGGCAGGTGGACTATGGGATGGCCTCTCCTCCGTCTCCGCGCAAAGTCAGCCACCTCTTTGAGGATGAGCTGAAGAACGCTCAAAAGGTGCTTCTCTTCTCCACTGACAGTAGAGGGAGCTTAGAAAATCAACATAGCACTGTTACCAAACTTTTGGATACCTAAAGCTAGGGCAGTGAATTCAACACTGCGTTTTCAACCGTTGGGCTCAAAGAAAAGAAAGATTATGAGGACAGACAATGTTAATTACAATTAAAAATAAGATCTAGTTTTCATAAAATTCAGTGGTAAAATATTAACTTCAGAGCTGGTAGGTGAGATCTAAATCTCCGCTGACCTTAAGTAAGGGATTTTGATCTTAAAAATCATGCAGAATTAGTCCCTGTCTTGCAAACACCTACAAATGTGAATAAGACTATCCACTTGCGTAGATTTACTTGCATCTAGAAGCATTTGCAGAGCAGGGCTGTAGGGCTAGATCCAGAATATAATTTGGGCTTCTGCTTAGTTCCCACTGGCTTCAAGAAGAAGTAGGTGCTTTAATTTCTCTGCCTATGTAGTCACTTGTCATTTATTTGGAAAAAGCTTTTTTTTTTTTCTGAAGACATCTTTATAGTGGTAGGTATTACCTGCATTTATGCATCTGAAGTAATTTGACATAAAGTATTTCTGTGTGTAGATGAGCTAGTGTAATGTTCCACTTCGGAAGGTGTCTGAGTTTAGTAGATTACTGCTTGATCATCAGTTTGGGTTTAGGACTGTCTTTGTGGAACGGGCTGCAAAGCCAGAGTTGGAGCTTCTTCAACCTCATTTCCTTATAAATATTCCTTCTACTTAAATATTTAATGCCAGTTCTCTATGACTACTCCATGTATTATTTTCATTTGCTATTTTTATACTATTTCAACCAGGAATCTACAGGGCCCAGTTGTCCCAGTCACCACACTGACCTGGACTCCCAGAGTTCCCAACCCAAATAGCCTACTGTCTGAACAGACTGGAAAAGCAGCACGTGTGGCCCTAAACCAATCTCAGTGATGTCTTTTGGCTTACATCGTGATCTGTGTCTATGGTTCTGCTCCTTCTGATTTAATTGCTGTTGTTCTGCATTTGCTCATTCTTTCTTCACATGGATAATATTACTCCTCTCTGTGTCCCCTGCATCAGCCGTAAGTGGGGCTTTATGGATTGTTCCCGTTGGGATGAAAAATGGGACTTGGAACCAGGTGTCATTTTGATGTAGCTATTTTAATTTACAAAGTTGCTGTCCCCTGAACAGAGTGTCCTTGGTCAGGGTTCCAAGTCTCTCTCCCATTCAGCTGTCAGCATGGATGCGCTTGCGCACTCTTTTCTTTTTCAAAGTCTCTGCTTTTAGTCCTTGTGCCTCCCTTTCACATAAATCTTCCCAAAGCACTCTGCAGCAAATCTCCTTTCCCTACATTTGCTTTTGTGAGAGGGAGTGACGGATTCCTGTTGTGATACTGAGCGAGCAAAGCGCTTGCAGGAGACTTGCTTTCTGCTGTGAGCGGTTGTGCCTAACAGCAAGGAGTTCACGGGCATTGCCCAGGCCCTTGGCTAGGACGCGTAGTCCTTAAAAACTTAACTTGTGCTTGGAGGAGAGCCTCTGAACCACATTCGGGGACCTTGTTCCAGAAAGGGGCTTAGATTCCTTAGCAGAAATGTCATGCTCCTTCCGTGGGGTGGGTTGGGTGGGAGCTGAGGGGGTGGCTGGGGGTGTGTCTGGGCAGGGAGGAGTGTCAGCCCCAGTGAAGAGGGGAGCGAGGAGCATGGAAGTCACCGGGAATTGAGACTGAGGTGACCACAAGGGCAGCGTGTGGCCAGGCAAGGCAAGGAGGGAGCTCTGTGGAAAGAGCCTGTTGACACCTGCACTCCAGCTCTGGCTGCTTCTGGGTCTGAGGCCAGCTATGTCTCAGGTGTGTGTCACCAAGGAGACCCCTTTTCTCGAAGCTCACATGAGCCCAGTTGGAGTCTGGAAGGTCTGACAGAAGGCTGATCTCACCTGTTGCTGTTTTACCTCATGTTAACCACGAATCCAAGGAGTTTGTACCTCTCCAAGCCTCCGTGGGCCCATTGTAAGGAGGGGACTTTTCCTAACAGCCTGATGTTGAAGCAGCACTGCTAGGAACAGTGAGGCCAGCGTCCTCACTTCTTACTCCAGCATGTCTTCCTCTTCTCTCTCCTGTGGCTGTTGGTGCTGCAGCTATCCGATGTTGAAACTAACTGTACTGGTCCTTGGGGCATTTTAGCAAGGACTTTTTCTGGGATGGGTGATAGTGTTTAGTCATTAAAGTCAAACACACCCAACCCTAAGGATCTGAACTTGGGTCACTTGCGTGGCAGCAACACAACCATTTTTTGAGGAAAACTGTTTGTCTGCAGTTGCCTAAAGCTTTGCGATTTTACAAAATAATGATGTATGGGCTAAATGTAAGTGGTTTTTTTTTCTCCTGCTTTGCTTAATTTTTGCTTTACGGTGTGTAAAACTATACGTGACTATGGTAACAATAGTCAGGTTATAGAAATGTATGTCTGTACAGAATTCCATTTACTACATGACAAGTTTTGCTCTGAAATATCAAAGAGCTGCAGTTCAGGTCATTCCCCATTACATTATAAGATTTACGTCCAGCAATAATTTCCACTCTTTTCCCTGACCCACCCCAATTAGCCTGTCTGTGTGATACGTCAGCTCAGATATCACTGTAATGTTTTGATATGTTGACCAAATAAGCTGACCTCATGTGTTTTTGTTGGTTTTGTTCTTTGCCTTAGCTTGGCTTTGGATCTTTCCTAGGGATTGTTGGCATCCACCTGGTAGAGAACAGAAGACAAATGGTAAGCAACAGCTCTTCTCATTTTCATTTTTTTTTTGTATCAGAAAAGTAGGGAGTTCCAGTTGACTTAAAACTGCTGCATCTGCCTCAAAATATTAGTCATTTGTATCACCATTGCTGGGAAGTTTCAGAGAAGCACAAATTGGCCAATGAGTCCATCTGTACATGGCAAGGAGTGGTTTCGCTTTGGACTGAAGCAGCCTGATTTTTTTTTTTACTGAATTACTTTCCTGCTGGTTTAGTGAGTTGAATCCACCCAGGGCAGAATCAGATGAGTGCCAGAGCTTGGCCAGGACCAAGCTGGGAAAAGGATGGGGAGAGAGACAAAGTGCATGGGTTGTGCCGGTTTGGGCAGCAGTGAGCCGCATGATCAGCTCACCCGTAACACGTGGTCTCATCCTATGCAAGAACTTAAAACCAGGAACACTTTCCTGAAACTGTATGTGTTAAAAAGAAGAAGAAAAACCCAGTGCTCTTGCTATCAAGATTCCATGGCTAGATGAGACAGGATCTGATGACACTTTGTGGTTTGTTTTTAGATTTACTTGGCTTTTCAAACCCCTTACTTTTATTTATGTGAGGCTGTCTGGGTAAAGGAAGGTGTAGGGGACTGGATTCATGGAAAGTCTTACACTTTCCTTGCTCTTGACGAAAAATAGCAGTGTCTTGGTTGAATAACAGTATGTCCAATGTGCATTTTACCGTAGACTGATGATAGCCAAGCACAATGAAATATCATTAATTTCATAATGCAGAGCTT
Organism: Chlamydotis macqueenii; assembly: GCF_036417535.1. Lineage (NCBI taxonomy): Eukaryota > Metazoa > Chordata > Aves > Otidiformes > Otididae > Chlamydotis > Chlamydotis macqueenii. Next base: position 151,090,544 of record NC_141556.1, on the reverse strand, counting down.
TCACAGGTATAAATTAAGAATGGTGTTAAGCTCAGAGGAGGAAATGATGGATTTGCCTTGTTTTTTGCTAACAAGTAACTACTTTACTTACAAGTAGTCTGTCGTTATTTCCTGTTTTCTTCTTTGTAAATGCAGTCTTGTTCTCACTATTTGTAGGCAAACTTCTTTCATAATACAACTTTTTTTTTGCATTGCCTTTAAGTTTTGATGATGTATTTGCAAATATTCCTCTGCTTTCAACTTTTGTTTTTAGCTGGGTTTCCCAAAGGAATGAGATTTATAAAGCCATGATGTTTGTCTGTGTCTTTCCCAGTTCCCTGTTCCATTTTTTTTTGAACGTGTTGACCAATTTCAGGCAAATTCAGCAGGGAGATAGAGACTTCAAAGGTGTGCAGTTCCGTCAAGTTTCATGAAAATTCACAGGTGGGTAGAGGAGCGAATTATGAATTAGTTCTCCCGTGGTGGTAAAGGCTGCACTGTCAGCTCACCTTTTATTAAACACTAGAGAATCAACATGGGACATGACCTGTGAGACGCAAATCTGCAGGAGGCCAGGCCTCATTAATTTTGCTACTAACAAAACAACTTATTAGTTTTTAAGAACTATTGCCCCCAATTTCTACGTCAGAGACCAGGATGAACAGTAAGGTTCCAAGTTGCAGACTCAGTGGTGGGCAGATGTGAATACCTTTGTCTTCCGTAGCATTCGTGCTACTTTACTAACAGGCTAACATTTTAGAGTTGTTTTGTCTTTCAGTTTTCCTCTAATCTTCCTCTCAGTTTTCTATCACTTCTGTCCTTGGCAGAAAGTAAAATGGCTGAAAAAGATCTAAGGTGGGTAAGCAGCAGTTAAACCATGTAATACTCAACGTATTGTGTCATTTACACAAGGACTGTGGAGAAATAAGCATCCAGTATGTTTGGTATTAGTGCCTGTTTGCATTTCCCAGCATGGAACAAGGAAAACTGCTTTCTGCTTGTAACACCTAGTGGCGATCTGGCTGTTGAAAGATTGCGCTTCTGGGGAACTGGCCAAAAAAATAACTAGAAAATTTAATCATACTTCTTGCTTTGAGTACCATCCATATTGGGCTAAGCCTTTTAAGCACTATCTTTGCTAAGGCTGAGCTACTTGTTTTCAAACATTACGGAAATGAGATTGAAAGGGTTAATATCATACTGCAGCTGAGGGCAGTAATTATTCCCTGGGGTGTAACTTGAGTATATTCGATTGAAAGGGTTGAGGTCAGCTTTAACAAATTTGCAGCCATCAATAAGATTGTAAAGACTGATATAAGTACAGAAATGTAACAGAAATGTTGTATTCCTGTAACTAAAAATTCAATGCATTGCAGCAGGACAAAAGAGGGTGGGAAGGAAAATAAATTGTTTACTCAGTTGCTTCTATTTTAACTGCGCTTCCTTTGAGCAGTTACTGCAATATAATTTGTGTTCAACACTGTGTAGCTCTGACAATTTTCTGGTCCTTGTAATGACTCAATACTTCGTTTTTGTTAGTTTTTTTTTTTTAAATTGAAAATGAAAGTAGATTACATTTTGCTAGGAAAAAAAAAACCTCTTTTAAATTGACCTTTTCTCCATAAATCTATTTCTCTTTTTGTCTTGAAGTTCTGTTTCCTTGTGACCTGTCCCCTGTAAGTCCAGATTTATTCATGGTTGATGAAAGGCTAAGTGCAATTTGAAATACGTAACGGTTAGCAGAACTAGTCCGGCAAATATCCAGCACTCAATAAATGCAAGCATGGGGTTTGAGGAGGAACGAAAGCACAGTTAGGCAGAATGGACAATGGTTTGTTCTTGAAACACAACATTAATAACGTTGCACCTCTTTGACCTCATTCTTGGCATCCCAGGGCCCACAGTGGGAGTTCAATGTGCTGACCAAGGGATAACCCTCGATTCAAAGGAACTGCTGCTTGCGGAAGCAGGCTCTGCCTCATTGGCTAGCATGACTTCACTTCACCTCTTAGCACTCGTACTTGGCTCTGCTATGCAAAAATTGTCACCAGCAGAAGAAAATTGCCCTTTGACTAAGGATTTGCACTGATTTGGGATATTTCTCACTGGCAAACAGCAGAAATTGAAGAATAATGTGTTGCTGCTCCTTTTTGTCTCTCTGGCCCCCTGCGAAGCAGGTCATAGATCAAAGAACGTGTATCGCTGGACATTTTTTCATTCCAGAGACACACTTCATCCAGCTGGGTGGGTGGAAAATACAATACGACTCAAATCAAATGGATTTGATTGTAAGACATTAAGTGTCCTTGCTTGTATGCTTGCTTGCTGTCTTCTCACATTACGGCACAAAGTATTTCCAAATAGAAAATGAGATGCTGAAATTGCATATGGAGGTGTGGAAGGCTGGATGTGCGGGGGGTTCATAGCAGCAGAGCTGAGCTGAAACCGGTAAGCAGCACTGAGGGAGTGCTGTAAAAGGTTTCTCCTTGGATAAATGTGGAGGTGGCATGAGTTAGCACCCAGAAACGAAGCCGTCTATAGTGTGCAATGTTGATAAGACACTATGCTTGTTGTTTTAGCTCACCCGATGGATGAACTGGCTCACAGTTTCCACTCACACATCTTTCCATTGCCAGTCTCATCAAGTCGTACTGTTCACAAGGCTGAAAATGAACGTGCTGAAACTGTGGTGCCTGCAAGACTGACTGGGAGATGCAAGGGCACCATAATAACTGTCAGGCATTTGAGCATTTGCAGTATCACAATGCTGCCTGCAAGAGCTCTCGGTAGCGTCCTGGGAGTCACCCCGACAGCAGCACAGCTGCAGCAGAGATGGGCAAAGGCAGGAGGGGAGTGGGAGGAGGTACAGGAGCGTAAAGGACAGAGAGAGAACAGGGAGGGATCAGAGAAGCAGGGGTGATCCTTCAGGTGGTGTGAGTTAGTGCAAACCTCAGCACTACTTACGATGAAGACGGTTGTCTACAGCAGGTCCAAGACCTGACTTCATCCATTGCCGAGTCTTGCTTGTTTTTTGTTCATGCTAGCATGCAGTTAATTTTCTTGCTGACATGTCTAGGACATACTCAAAGCCAGCTCAGCCAGCTCAACCTGGTCCTTGACTTGTTCAGACAGATGATTGTAGTGATTTTAGCTGAGGAGACATTGCTTCTGACAAAAGCGGAATTTGAAAACATGAGGGAGGTTGAAGAATGGAGCTCTGCACACGAACAGAAGAGACAAAGCTGCTTCTTCTGACTTCTCAAGGGATGCTAAGTTTAGGTGCCTTAACATGCTTGCCTCCCAATCTCTGTCAACAATAATTAGATTTCAAATTAAGTGCTGAAAAGCAACTATAACAGGAGTTGGAGAAACAAAGCAATAATTTTCTCTTCTGTTTTTATTTGATTGACTTCCCTGACAATGTATGCGTTCCTACCCTGCGCTGAGATGTATGTGAGGTAGTATTTCAATATTACCTCTGATTATTTTCTTGCCACTAGACTTTGCATCTGTTTCAGAAGAAAAGCTTTTTTAAAGGAGTTACTTGCTTGAGAGTTTTCAGAAGAGCCAAACCTCTTTCGCTTTTCAAGACCAATATATCTTGTAAATAGATTATGTCTATCAGAAAATGCCCGCTGGACATTTTGTGTAAAGGTGATGGTTATTAATATGTACACCGGTAAGGATACTGACATGTATCTTCTCTGCGCTGTTCAAACATATTGTGCTTCATCTACTTTTTCACACAAATCGAACATCCTAGAAGAAACTGGCTTTAGTGCAGATTTTGATCAAAGATGCTAATTGCTGATAGCTTCCATCTCACTTATTAAGCTAATTAAAGCAGCTTGTTTACGTAAAGAGAAAAACCATTGAAATTCTGTAGATCTCCTGAGACTGTCTTTGATGTTCCTGCACAAATAATTGGAAGAAGTCTTTACTGTAGTGCAGGGGAAATGCAGATCATGTAAAGGCAATCTCTGTCATTACCAAGGTATTATTTCTCCCCTGAACTCAAGCTTCTGAGAAAGTCAACAGCACTTCTTTTGTTCAGTGATTATTTTTTGTGTGCTTATATTTCACATGGTTCAGGGAAAAACAATTAATGCTGATGTAAAAATTATAATAATGGTGCAAATTAGCAATTGTCTTGTTTAGCATCTCTAAAATTATTAAAACTGAAAAGGCCTACTGCTATCTTTTCAGTCATAAATGTGCACTAGATTTTGTGGTGTGATCTAACTGCACATTTTAGAAACAGACAAAGAGATTTATGTAAAGACAATCAGTATAGATTGACACTGACACTTGCATGAACTTGAGCATGGCTCTTTAGATATCTGCATTCCTTTCAAAATATAAGAGCATCTTATCAGCTGGTAGGATCAAGCACCTTATTCTTTGAGAGGATCTTCCTGCTCTCTTATGCCTGGCTCTTAGACTCCTGAAGGGAGATGCCCTTGGAGGTGTTTCGTTCTCTCCATAGGTTATTGGGAGCCTTGAAGGGTGATTTAGACTAGACTCTGGAGTTTTAGGTAGCCAAAGTGTGGTAAGAAGAATCCCGTGTTAAGTGACAGTTACCTTTCTCTTCTATAATACTGAGGAGATTACAAAAGATATCATACTATAGCTCTGCCCAGTTTTGAGTTTAGAGCAGAGCAGCCTATGTATAGACGGTCCAGTCTCCTTTTGTGCTACAAACATGGTGCAGTCTTGGGTATTAGCTGCCTTATTTGTCAGGAACCAGCTTTGTGACTCCTTTTTGGGGAGGATTTTGAATGTGATCTGTCCATGGTAGGTCTGGGAAATCTGTGTTGTTCCTTGTAATGAAGGAGAACATTCAGAAAAGTCATGGGTAGAAGCGAGATGAGTAACTGGAGATGTTTTGAAGGCTCAGTTATTTCAGCTGAAGAGGAGGAGGGCAGGTGTATGTCTGTGGGTATGAAACCACCATCCAAAGTGAAGGCAGATGAAATTAAGAAAGTTTTATGAACAATAAAGTTGTAAATATTTGAAAAGTTGTTTATAATGTATTTTAGTTAGTTTAATATTATGAGAGACATTTTCTCAGTGTTATATATTCCATGAATGAACCACTGAGTAAAATCAGTCCTTTTTTTGATGCAGTTCTTTGATTTTGTGCTTTTTAAGTGAGAATTTCCAATTTATAATAAACACAAATATCCACTGAGACAGAGAGGTCTTCCTTTCTCCTCTTCCCTCCTTTCCTCCTTCCTCTATCTTGCCGACTCCTCCTTATCCTCTTCCTTGCCCCAGCTAAAAACAGTTTCCACTGGATTAGTGAGTTAAAAAGTTCATAGCCAAGTGAGCATCAGACATAGCAAAAGTAACTGGTGGGGCTGCAAGGCTGAGAGTAGAGACGAGTCTGTGGGAGGAGGGAACACGACTTGTCCCTTTTGCTAGGAATAAAGAGTTATATCAACTCATTGTGCCGTGAAACCATCATCTAAGTGCTGTCTGTGAGTCAAATGCCTGAAGTTAGATAGTATAAATTTCCTCACTGTGTCTTGAAAACTTTGAAGTTCAGAGATTCCAAGACAAGAATAGATGCTCTCACTGTGTGTATTACCAAAGGAAGTGTGCGGAATGCTTTGATGTTTCAGCTCTTCTCTGCCTACTTCCTTAGGGATCAGTGTTTCATGTCATGTATCTACAGGTCTGTGCTTTCAGATTTTACTAATGCTGATTCATCATCTAATCATGCAAATAATTATTTATATGTAAATATTATAATACGTAAATGTACTATGATATTATAACCATATAGTATATAAGGTGTAATGTATGTTCACACGTATATATATGTATTTGTAGGTGACATGTACTGGCAAATACCTGGCAAAATGACAAAGATGTCTATGCCACTATGCCAGTGACACCATGTCTTTATTGTGCAAAGTGCTTTTTGCACTCTTTATAGATGTGTCTGCCGGGATGGTTTAGCTAGTAAAGCTGTAATGGGAAGTACAGCCAGGTCTGTGGTACTCTTTCTGTTCCATCGTCAGGGCTGTGTCTCTCTGACATACCTAGAGCTATGCCACCAAGTATGTCCAGCTGCAGCCTAGCGCAGTAGTTCTTTCCTTCACACACAACCTTATGCTGGTCTGTTCGTCGTACCAGTCACAATTCTTACCCACCCCAGGTTCCCCAGCTTGTGACCCAACACCACATTAGCTTAATCTCAGATAAGAAACTACCATGTTTTTACTGTTATCATTGGTAGAAATAAAAGAAAACTTATTACAAAGGGAGAAATGTAGGAAAGAGAGACTTTGGCTTCTACTTGGAGAGCTTTCTTGGCAACCAGAAAGGCTTCAGTTTGCTTCTTGAAGCTTAAATTCTATAGAAACAGAAGGGAGATACATACATACATATATATATATATATCTCTGTATGAAAATATGCATGCACCAGTACAGCTTATTTTCAGCACTTCAGTCTTTAAAGGCTGGCACTGTTCTTTTGAGTCAGAGACTCAAGCAAGCAATTCAAGTCTCCTATCTTATTAAATGGAAGTCTTTGGGGATGTGGTTCCTTTAAGATTTGGGCTTGGAAACAGCACACAAAATTAAGTGGATAACAGGACACTTTTAAACTGCCAGGTTGTTTTCTTGTGCTTTTTGCGTAATGAAAGCATTACTGTCACAGAGCTGAAAACAAAAGTAAACTTTATGACCCATGAAATGTGTTTGTGGAACTGTAAAGAAATTGATTACTCTCCCTGGCAAGCAGGAGCAGGGGATAAAACATCTACCAAGGAATCCGGGATAAGTGCTCATGTGTGCATGGTGGAGAAGATGGGATAGGGTGTGCCCTGTGAGAAGGACCGGCGGTTTCTGATCCTCTTGTTGACGAGTGAGATCAAATTAAACAGATGAGTCTCCCTCTTGGCCAGATACAATCTTCCAGACTCTGCAGGTAGAACTTCACTACGTGAAAGCTTGTAGTTTAGTTGTAATGCATTTCTGATAAAGAGTGTGTGTGTCTTGAGAAACCAATGCAGTCACCATAATGTCAAAGAGGATTTGTAAAGGCACTAACAGACTTTGGTGTAAAAAAAAGTTCCTGCTGCTATAACAGTGTCAGCTGTAGTAGTCTTGATCTATGTCAATTCCACTATTTTTTTTTACCAGGAAGTATAAACTTTTATGGCACATGGTATGCTTTTTATTCCTGGTTTATTGTTCTCATGCTGCTCTGAACAGCTACCTCTGTTTAAGTGATGAAATGAGCTTGTTCCATTTTAATCAATAAAAGAGCATCCCTGAAAGGAAGTACGCAATGGATTTCTATAATGTCAACACGGCTGATCAGTGAGTCTAAATTTATGTTTCACTTTTGTCCCCTTTCCTTTTAATGCTGTATTTAGTTTTTGCTTCTTAACTGTGTTTGATATCTTTAAATCTATAATATTTTTTAACCAATCTTAGATAAGTGCTTTTGTTGATGTTTGGAAGGGGAAATTCTTACCAGTTTGAAGTGCCTACTGGACTAAGGTTTGGTTAGGCTGCTTCCAAAACCATTAGCATTTCTCCAGCTGTGAAATCCAGCTGATATATTTTTTTTTTCTTTTCTGTATAACATCACTCTGTCTTCATCAAATCCCAGGCATCCTTCTCTCCTTCCACATTACTTCCCTCCCTTCCTTGCAAGTTTCAGGCAAATGACTGAAGGAAAGTTCTGAAGCGGAGAAGAGAAAGCACAAAGCAGAGCAGCCAGCATCAAGGGAATGAAAGAAGTATTGACAAGATGTTGGTTTTGGCAGCACATATACTTTCTCATCTAGGCTCCCTCTATAGCCAGTGGAAAAAAAAAGACAGGTATCATCAGAAGGTAATTCATCCCATTCTACAGTAGGTATCTGGCTCTCTGTTGACTACAGAGGAGCACAGATAGCCATCTGAGACAAATACTTACATTTTAAGTAGTTGGAGTTATATATGATGAAATCTACCCCTTAGGAGAATTTTCTTAGCAGCTTCACCACGTACAAAACACCACTCTTTGTACCACTCAGCAGCTTGGATAAGAGCTACTGCTTCACTTTGGATGGAGCACCACAACATTCCCCTTTCAGAAATACATACTGAGGCTTCACACCCTGTACTTCTGAGCCTAGCTGATTCCTGAATACTAGCCCATCTGCTTTGTGAAGGCATGCTGTTCCCTCCCTCCTGGTATCCTCCAGTCTATGCTTGTATCTGCACAAATGAATCCAGTCATGAGGATATAATACCAAATGCTCCAACAGTTTTTGTCTCAAAAGTCATCTGAGTCAGTTTGTGTGATTTGCCATAGAATAAGGCAATACATCACTATGAAATAAAAAACTAAAAAACATACAGATATAAAAAGATGAAAATGAGTTTAAAAGTACATTGCCAAAGACAGCTCTTGAAACAAAGTAATGATTTGGGAGTGCCAAATCTGATTCTGCAGGTGGCTTTGGAATAGGGAGACAAGGACTCGCAAAACCAGGAGAAGACGGCTGGAGAGCAGTGTTGCCTGTAAAAGCTGACTGCAGCTGGACCTGCCCCGGGAGCCTCAGTGCTCCTCTGCCTGCCAGTAAGAAGCTGAAACACCCGGGAGGGATTTGATTGTATAGTCAGCACCTATTCCATTTAATGGGTTGAAAGAAAAATAGAGCAGCTATTTAACAGAAGATGAGTGGAGCAGAGCATATGTATTGCACCTGCTCAGACTAGAGAGGGTCAGTCGTTAGGGTGGCTGTATCAGCTCAGACTAGGGAGAAAATACAGCAGCGCTGTATGGACAAGCTGAGTGAAGCTGAGATGCGCTGCTGCTAGAGGGAAATTAGTGACTGTGATAATGGTTACTGGGATATGAACAGGGGTCCTCGGATGGTGCAGGGGCTTAATAGAGCACCGATAATAAAATTAACCCTGCCCCAGGGAATTAAAAAACCAGACTTTTTTAGGTTGCCTTCTGTTTCTTGTCATAGAAAATGTGAACCAAGTACAGTTCAGCCTTTCTTCTGATGTTGTTTTAGTAACATCTGGTGGACTCCAGTGGCTGGAACTCTAAGACTCCCCCAAACTCCCAGGAGATCTGATAGTGCATCATCAGTGGTGACATTTTTAACTGAGTCAAGACAAGCATTTACTCTTGAGTGAATGAATTATCTTGTATTTAATATGTGTTCCTTTACACATATGCTAAATTCATCTTCTGATTGCAGTGTAACAGTGACTTCAGTTTTGAAGTCTAAGTGCATGGAAACAGCTTGATATAGGTTATTTCATTCAATAGATTGATCATTCCAGTAAAGATTTGCTTGTTAAACAATTTGAAATAATTTCTTGGCTGTTTTGGGTCTGATTTTGTAGCTGATGTTAGATTATGAGAGAAGAAACAGTATATTAATCAGGTAACCCTTCTCAATATCTTTGCTTCATGTTTCATAATGGGTATTGATTTAATTCCCACCATTCTTTCATTGCTTGAAGATAAAAATACAGGAAAATTCATCTTTATTTCATGTAGCATCTTTCACAGAAAGATGGATTTGTATAAATTAAGGATTAATGCTCAAAAGAGCATTTCTAGAGGGTGAAATAAATGGAGAGACCTAGACTGGGGAACTATCGGAGTTAACATACAAAGTTTTTATTTGGATGATACAGTGTTAAGGCAAAATGTTTCCATGCCACTTTTCTAGACAACTGGAGTTGCAAAAGAGTTAAGCTGCTGTACTCAACACAAGTGAGAATGGCACAGCCGCTGCTAGCTGACAAGGAAGAGGGGAAGGAGGACGGGAGAGATGCTCTATGCATGGATGGCTGGGGCAGTCTTGTGAGGAGCTTAACAGCAAGGGTACTAAGGGGCAGTTTTGAACCGTGGGCTTTCATGCCCTGAAGAGAAATGGCAAGCAAAGATGGCTGTGTGAGCCACCTCCTGTCATAGGACTCAGCACACCCATCACACAACCCTGGGCATGTGTCGATGTGATCAGATGCTAATTTCTCTCGTCTCCATGACTGACTGCTGCAGCAAATGGTGCAAGTAAAGTTCCCAATAACTCAAGAAGTGTGTTTGTCTGACCAGTAAAGAAGCAGTCCCTGTCCTGAAGATCTCTGTGTGTGCCTAGAGGAGCTGGAGTAAGCAGACTTAGAACCTGTGCTCGCTTTCTTGTCTGAGACCATTATTAAGTCACCCTGTTGTGCATTTCCTGTCCGTGGGCACTTCTGTGTTCCCTTGCTCTTGTGAGTAGCCTAACTGGTGAATTATCTGCAAAAGATGAGCATCAACACCACTGGAAGAGAAAAACAGAAAGCAATATGCATTAACTATGCCTACATATAATATAAATTAACTGTGAGTATCTAAGGCATAACAAAAGATACTGCAAATTCTGCCTTTCACCATTCTGCCCTTCAGTATGTGGGGCAAGAAAAAAAAAGGTAATTTTAAAAAAATGGAAAACGGCACCTTTCTTTTGAAAATGGATTTTGATCTTGTTTTTTCTCCGTGGCATCATAATTGATACCTCTCATGCGGTTTCTGTATTCTCTCCCAACATTTGTTTATATAATTAATTCTGCCTTGTTATGCATGTGAGGTTGCTTAAATTTCTCATGGGACCTCCCCCCTGCCTGCGTTACACCAACTGGCCTTTTCATGCTGCTATTTTTTCTAATTATCCCTGACAGGATACTGGAAAACAACAGACTTCTTCACACGCAGTAAAACAAAAGTCTCCTTGACCACAAACAGCTAAATAACCCAGTCCTTCTTATTTATTCGTTATGGCTAAGACCTAGACTTTGCTTTGATAATCCCTAGGAGTGCAAATTGCATTAAATAGGTGAGACAATCTAATAGTTGCTGCCAGCTCTTCTACCTCCTTCTCTTCTGTCTTGGCCACATGGTCTCACTCTCTCATTTGCACTGGGTCTAGTGCTCATCTCTCCTTAGAGTTATCTGATTTAACTAATTTGGGGGAACAAATAGTTTTCTGCCTAGTGAGTGAATTGACTAAGGACAGGAGAGCAAGACGCAATTTCGGATGGCAGGGAGCAGCCACATAGACTTAACTCTATGCCCTGAGGCGCTATTAACAACAGCGAGAGTTGAAGAAAATCTGAATCGAAGATCTGTATTGTGGCTGATAATATTCAACAACATATGACTGGACTTGCTGAACTCAACAGTGATGATGCTGCAGAACGGCTGTAGGTTTCTAACTTTGGTCACTTGGTCTAAACTCTTGACAGCATCATGTGTGCAGCGTCTCTGTCTGAAGGTCTTCCTGGTAATGTAGGTATCTGCTGTGGGCATTGGCTACGTTACTAGATGTATTACAGTCAGAAACCAGTTATCTGTTTATGCACGAGATCTCAGCTCCAGTCCTTGTCTTCCTGAGCTGTACCTAAACTGGTGCTCTTAAAACCAAGAGACATTTTGTGTTTCTTCTTCTTCCCTCTTTCATCTGTATGCCTGGCTAGGAAATAGTTTTTCAGGCATAAGTTGGGCAGTCATAAAAGTCTTTTATCATTACAAATTTGTGTCATTGTAACTAGTAGTATGACTGGAATTGGCATTAGTGAATAACGAACATGACATAATCCTAACTCCTGTGGTGTGACAACGCTCCAGCAGAGCTTCAGTTACAGCAGTGCGATTACTAAGAACCAACCTTTGGGAAGAATAAATTGGCAGGCCATAAATTGTGAAGCACATTACCTGGTGTAGTAAGAAACCTCCTAATTCACAACCTTGCAGTTGTGAAAACCAACATAGTAGGAGCCTTGCCTGAGCTTAATTTTCATCACAGCAGTAAAACTTCTGTCCCAAGGACAGGGGAAAAAAGTGGCCATTTTGGGAGGAGAAAGGGCCACACAGGAGGGGACTTTCCAAATTAGAGAACATTAACTCACAATTAAAAGTCCTTTTATACCCACCTCACAACACAGGCAACTTTTAGTTGATAACAGCATTGGAAATGCAATGCAGTGAGTTTAATTGTCTTAGTTTTGTGGACTATTAATCTACAGCCCTGCTGAGATGCCATGGTAACAGATGCAGCTCCTGGTTGAGATTGCAGCAGAGGTGTAAAGTCATTCTCTCTTTTGGATTTGTGATACAGTTTTTGTCAACTTCTGCTCTTAGATCTTCATCCTCAGCGTACTGGAAAACTGCAGCAGATTTATTTAAGCCTGTATTAAGTTCTGAGCTTGGAGACACAGGGAAATCAAACCAGTAAAAAGGCGCACAAAATTCAACCGTATTTTAGGGCATGTAATATTAGGGGCAGCCTACAACAAACTGCCCCATGCATTTCTTTTCCAAATACATTTGCTTGAACCTGTGTGGGAATCAAAAGGGCCTTACAAACCTGTGGCATAACATTAACACAGCCTTTTACAAAGCCTTCACTTTCCAGAGCAAAAGGTATTGGATGACAGTGTTTCTCAATTTACATGGATGAAAATAATTGTGATTCTTCCTCTGCCTGGAAAAAAAAATCCCAGAGAGACATGATGAACAGCACGATGCTTGGAGACATTGGAGGCTGTGCAATGCAAAAATAGCCATTCAGCATGAACAAAGTTAGGCTGTTAGATATAATGTAACTTGTATCCGATACTGAGGTAATTTAGAAAACAAAAATTCATGCATTTCCTGAAGTCACAGATCTAGTTACTCTAAATTGAGAGAATGAGGCATCTCACACAGCGTCTGGTGCTAGAAGTGACTGTCGCTATTTGAGCAGTTGTGCTTTTTGACTGAAGGCAGATAAGGGCTGAATTAGAGCCATGAAGAAACCAGGTATGGGGGAGAACAAAGACCTGGAGTCTAGCGAGCCTCACAGAGGTGTTTCACAGGGATGCTGGAAGCAGCCAGCGAGGTACCAGCCTGTAGCAAGCAGGTGCTTATGCTGGGGAGTGATGTGATTTTCTGTGTATCTGCTGGCAAACGTTGGCTGCACATCTCCGTGTGTCGCATGGCGGGGATCCAGTGCCAGCAGTGTGTGATTCAGCACACAAAGTGCCTGGGGACTTGAGGTGTGGTGATGACGTGAGAGATTGACTGCAGCCAGGGTGGCCTCATCAGACTCCCCGTTGGGTCTGGTCTGTGTCCAACTCTGAACTCCAAAACCATGCTTGGAAATCATCGTGGGAGACTCTTAGTTGCAAAGCACCTGTGCCAGGTGCGTTTCTGACAGCTGAACAGTCTTTGTGACTGGCTTCCCTGGCCACGGAGTGTCCCCTGGCTCTGTTGCCTTCACCAGGCTTGCTTGCACCAGAAGGTGGCATGGTGCAGCCAGTGGTGCTGTGTGCTTGCTGAAGCACAAGAGGTTGTCCAAGACAGGTGAATTCTGCAATAAAATGCATGCCTTTTCTGAAAGAAGGCAACGTGCAAGAATTTAGCAGTCCAACCTTTCACTAGTTTTGCATTTGCATTTTTGAGTGTTTTCGTATTTCTGTGACAGGACTGAAGATAGGTAGCAGCTCCTCAGTTAATGCTGTGTGCAGAAGTCCCTCATTCCAAGTGCTGTTTTGCTCTCCCTTTTGCTAAAACACCTCTCTTAAACAACTGGCTTTTGGGTTTGATTGTTAGACCCACATAGTACAGTTTTCAGTGTTTAGTAGCTGGCTTCATGATTCCCTTGTAAATAATCAAATTATTGTATTCTGTACCAGAACCAGGAGTGAACATGCTCTGATAATAGCCTGGCTGCAGAGCAATGGAACAGCAAAATTATTTATTGAATAACTGTTAAAATATGTTGTTATAAATAATGAATAGTTTTCCTCACAAAACATACTGCTATTAAAAATGGAAATGAGATTATGTGATTGATCAATATTTATTTTTTTTAAGTGCTGTTTCTTCTACCTATCAACAAAATTTCTCTATGTTTAAATGAACTGCGCTGCTTTTCTTTCGTGACAGTGCTAGGCTCGTGAACTCAGAACTCCAACAATCACCTACCACTCAGGAAAATTAGCTTTTGAATTTACAACAGCTCTTCATTTGGCTGTCTTGGCTGCAATTTTTAGAAGTAATTAGTTTTGTACTTTGTTTATGAGTTTCTCCCATTCTCAATAAGTCATGGTCCATATTCAAGGAGCACCTCCTCCAAGCTCAGCAGAGGTGCATCCCGATGAAAAACAAGTCGGGCAAAAAGGCCAGGAGGCCGGCGTGGATGAGCAAGGAGCTCCTGGACCAACTGAAAGTGAAAAAGGAAGCCTATAGAGGGTGGAAGTGGGGACAGGTAGCCTGGGAGGACTACAAAGAGGCTGCGCGAGTGGCCAGGGATAAGGTAAGGAAGGCCAAAGCCCTGGCAGAACTGAATCTGGCCAGGGATATAAAATGTAACAGGAAGAGCTTTTATAGGTACGTAGGGGACAAAAGAAAGTCCAGGGTAAATGTAGGCCCCCTCCAAAAGGGAACTGGTGTCCTGGTTACCCAGGACATGGAGAAGGCTGAGGTTCTCAATGACTTTTTTGCCTCAGTCTTCACCGACAAGAGTTCCTGTCCCACTGCCCAAGCTGTAGAAGGTGCAAGCAGGGACTGCGAGAATGAAGAACTGCCCATTGTACTCGAAGAGCAGGTTCGGGATCATCTAAGGAACCTGAAGGTGCACAAGTCCATGGGTCCTGATGAGATCCATCCGTGGGTCCTGAGGGAACTGGCGGATGAAGTTGCCAAGCCACTGGCTATCGTATTTGAGAAGTCGTGGCGGTCTGGTGAGGTCCCCGATGACTGGAAGAGGGGGAACATAACCCCAATTTTTAAAAAGGGGAATAAGGAAGACCCAGGTAACTACAGGCCGGTCAGCCTCACCTCTGTGCCTGGCAAGGTCATGGAGCAGATTCTCCTGGAAACCATGCTAAGCCACATGGAGAGCAAGGAGGTGGTTGGTGACAGCCAACATGGCTTCACCAAGGGCAGATCGTGCCTGACCAATTTGGTGGCCTTCTATGACGGAGTGACGGCATCGGTGGACAAGGGACGAGCAACTGACATCATCTACCTGGACTTGTGCAAAGCTTTTGACACTGTCCCGCACAACATCCTTCTCTCTAAACTAGAGAGATATGGGTTTGATGGACAGACCACTTGGTGGATAAGGAGTTGGCTGGATGGCCGCACTCAGAGAGTGGTGGTCAACGGCTCAATGTCCATGTGGAGACCGGTCACGAGTGGCGTCCCTCAGGGGTCTGTGCTGGGCCCGGCCCTGTTCAACATCTTTGTCAGCGACATGGACAGTGGGATAGAGTGCACCCTCAGCAAGTTCGCCGACGACACCAAGTTGTGTGTTACCGTCGACACACTGGAAGGGAGGGATGCCATCCAGAGGGACCTTGACAAGCTGGAGAGGTGGGCCCGTGCCAGCCTCATGAAGTTCAACCAGGCCAAGTGCAAGGTCCTGCGCCTGGGTCATGGCAATCCCAGGCACAAATACAGGCTGGGCGGGGAATGGATTGAGAGCAGCCCTGAGGAGAAGGACTTGGGAGTGCTGGTGGATGAGAAGCTTAACATGAGCCGGCAATGCGCCCTTGCGGCCCAGAAGGCCAACCGCATCCTGGGCTGCATCAAGAGGAGTGTGGCCAGCAGGTTGAGGGAGGTGATTTTGCCCCTCTACTCTGCCCTGGTGAGACCCCACCTGGAATACTGTGTCCAGTTCTGGAGCCCCCAGCACAAGAAGGACATGGACCAGTTGGAGAAGGTCCAGAGGAGGGCCACAGAGATGGTCAGAGGGCTGGAGCACCTCTCTTATGAGGACAGGCTGAGAGAGTTGGGGCTGTTCAGCCTGGAGAAGAGGAGGCTCCGGGGAGACCTCATAGCGGTCTTCCAGTACCTCAAGGGGGCCTACAAGAAAGATGGGGAAAGGCTGTTTAGTAGGGCCTGTTGCGATAGGACGAGAGGTAATGGTTTTAAAATAGAGGGGGGTAGATTTAGATTAGAAATTAGGAAAAAATTTTTTCCGATGAGAGTTATAGAACACTGGAACAGGTTGCCCAGAAAGGTGGTGGAGGCCCCATCCCAGGAAACGTTCAAAGCCAGGCTGGATGAGGCTCTGAGCAACCTGACCTAGTCAGGGATGTCCCTGCTCCTGGCAGGGGGGTTGGACTAGATGACCTTTGAAGGTCCCTTCCAGCCCTAACCATTCTATGATTCTATGGTTCTATGGGAGGTTTGAGAGAGAATATAAATCTGTCATTTTGTTTTAAGGATTTATTTGTGGTGTTCTTGTATTGTTAGCTCTTTTATCATTCTAATACATATAGAAGTCACTTTAAGTTATAAGAACCCTTGAGTGTCAGAGTTTGCCACTTTGGCATCATAGTAAATATTACTTGAGTCAAGGAATGATCCTCTTAATTTCAAGGGGACCACACACTGAACTAGTTGCTAGTAGGCATGGATAAGAACAGCAGACTCTGGCTGACAACCTTTGACTTGCACGCAGCTCCTTGAATGGGTAGGTGACCACCAACATGACTGAGAAGTGCAAAGTCAACTCCATCGCTCCTGTCTATACGACAATTTATTGTGCACCTTTATATGCGGTCTCTTACAGCTGTATGGTGAAACTGAAAGGGCAGCGTAATCATTAGGTGATTTAAGCTATCTCCATGAGTGGAAAACTTTGGTTTGGGGGTTGTAGATCGTCAATAAGTTGCTCATGTGTGAAATGAAAAGCCACCTTGAGGTCAGCTTCCAATAAATTCATCCTGAGCTCAGGCAATTTGGAAACACCTGGCTAAGCCCACTAATTATTTGATTGACTGCTATGACTTGAAAAATAAGATGGAGGTATCAGGCAGTAATGACTTCATCTGAACTTTTAAACACTGCTGCTCTTTCAAATAGAGAGATCAGGGTCTGTAGCAAGTGCAGCTGGTGCAGGGCAGCACAGCCCACTGGTCTGTGGTGGTAGTAGCTCTCTACAAGGAGCCCACAGCCTTCTTGATCTGATGAGTTGCATGCCAACATCTTTAGACAACCAGTTTCGCAAGACATGACCCGCCATGCTGGGGAGTTGAGGGACAGTGGAGGTTGAAGAGCGATGCAGCCAACAGTGCTTTCTTAAGGTTTCTGCCTTCTTATGGCAGGATGGACCTGGCTGCAGGGGGAATGCAGCAGATTCCTGAAATCAGCCAGTACCATCAGCCTCAGCCACTTCTCCGTGACCCTTTCTTCCCCATGCTGAGGATTCTGATTACACAGCAGTCCCTGTGGCAGCGCTGGCTCACCTCTGATTAGATGATCTGAGAGCCATGAGCTAATGAGAGATTAAAAGAGTGTATGAGAAAGCATTTGAAAGCTGTCATTCTTCCGCTTTTAAGTTGTACTTTTTGCTTGATCATGGAGAGCTCTTATTTCCACATGTTTGATATTGTGTTGACCTGTGTGTCCAATGCCATAGGCTTATATGGCTGTAATTTCTTACTTGCCCAATATAAATTCTTTTGAGGAAATCACCTGTTGACACTATTGACACTGTACTGTTGTTAGCCTAACCTAAGCTAAAAAGTCCATTTTTCAAGTGGGTTTGTGATGCCTTAGAAATTTTACACGAGAACAGTATTTAGGTAATGCAGGTATGAATTTTGTATAGGCAAAAGGGTTACCTGAACTGTATGGATATAATTTTGGTAATCTATACCTGAGCATTTCTGAAAGATATGTTGTGAAGAAGCAATTAATTACTGGTAAATAACAAAGAGGTTCCAAATTCTTAACTGAAACCCTGGTCCATGTGCTCTATCTATTAAGGACATTGTTCTGTCAGTTTGCAAGGGATTTTTGAAATCTGTTGCAGTTATTAACTATAACTTAATACTGTTGTAAATTAAAATCAACCTGTCATATAGGATGCTTCTGAGGGTTCCTCTTGTGACTTTGTGTCAGAAATGCCAGAGACGTGAGAGATGTACAGTAGATTATATTAAAAACATAGCCAGAGAGTGCATGTTCAGTTTGCCTTATATCCTGCAGGTGCCCACTCATCCAAACTCAAGGTGCAGAGTCCTTAAACTCACAAACCCCTCTAATCTGAGTGAGGAAAGAGTGACAACATCTCTCCCTCACCTGATGGTGTTGGGGCTAATGAGCCCAAGGGGAGCTCCTTGCCAGGCATACATATGGTTGCTCTTTCAGGACTCACTTAATCTCACCTGACTGACAGCACTGCATCCTTCAGACATGCCCTCAAAGCAAGCCAGTGCCCTCTCAACAGTGTGTGCTAACAGCACACGGACTGGTCTCCATGCCACCACCACTTGTGCTAGAGCAGTGCTCTAGTGCTGCACCATCCGTGGTTCTGTTAATAAAGAATTAATAACGTTTAATGAACGAAGCAGTTTGGGAGGTAAAATGAGGTCTGAAGTGATGGCTGGTAGGCTAACAAAGACACTGTGCTGTCTGTGCTGCAGCTGGGGCATGCACTGAGCTCTGCTGTGACCATTCTAAGACTGAGGGGCAGGCTGGGAGCCCCAACAAGGGCAGGGACCAAGGCAGCACACCCCAGCTCTTCCAGAGGTGTCAGTCCTATGAGTCTCTGATTTTGTTGTGACATAAATTCTCATAAGCTATTTGGGATGATAAAAGCTTTCTGAGAGTTCACGGGCTAGTTACTAACTTACTACAATGTCTTTATCTGTATGTGTGAGCTACTGCCACTGCAGTAAAGCTCTAGAGATTGATGTGAGCCAACAGGAACATGGCTTTTTGCCATGCTGCCTGTGGGCACCACTCCACTGCTGTTTTATTAAGTAGGTTGATTTGAAGAAATCATCATTGTTTAATAACTCTTGCAGCTGACCTAATTTTCTCTGGAAAGATTTAAGCTTTTCTAGTAGACTTGATGGTATGTCAACTCAGCATCAAGAATTTCTGCCTTTTTTTTCTAGTGCGTGACTGGCATCCTGCCACACTGATCTAAAGGAATTACAGCAGGGGAAACCATCGTTTTAAAATACTGGAAAAATTAGTGTAATTGTTTTACTTAAATAATTATACTGAAAACATGACGCAATCTGTTTTTCTCTTCTCAGTTAGTAGCCTCCATCGTGTTTATCAGCTTTGGCGTGGTAGCAGCATTCTGTTGTGCAATAGTTGATGGAGTGTTTGCAGCACGACACATAGTAAGTACAGTGATTTTATGTCTTTTCATTTTTGATTACTTATGTCATTTCTAGCAGGAAAGCATTTTCTTTTGGTTTATGTCTAGCAGTAAGTTTTTTTTTGATAGTTCTCCTTGTTGGAGAAATGTCTTTTGCCAAAAATCGACAGGAAAGCCCATCGTGCCAATACCCAGAGATGGTGTCAACTGCTTATTAATCTCTCACAGAGTTCCAAAATACAATGTCAAATGATATCATGACAGGCGTGCTAAAATTCATACCTGCTTAGGAAGGGAAGACCCTTCAGCCACCACTAGCATTTGTTTTCTTTTGCAGAAAGGCTTTGTGGGCACAGTCAGGATTTGGAACGCACCAGATGGTGATGAGCACCAGAGGTCCCACGGGATCTTTAGAGGGAAGTGGATTGCAATAGCACAAAGGGAACATTTTGTTGGAGCAAAGACAGCAGAGGAACTGGCAGGCTTTGGTTAGAGGTAATATGAAGAGGGAACCTCCTGAGTGACAAACAACCCAAAATTCACCATCTGCCTGCCATCAAAAGGTGGATGTGTCATTTAGTCACAGTGGCTAGTATTTCCAATGTGTCTTTGAAACCCAGTCCTCCTTCTTCTCCCAAACCTATTGCCATCTCTACTGCAGCTGCAGTAGTGTTACTAGTAGTTCATTACTGTCTGTGAGTGCCTAGGAGTCTTTTTCATGACCTTCTTGTGTAAGCACTAGACAAACTTAGAAGAAAATTTGTTTTGTTTTGTTTTGTTTTTATTTTGGCTCACGTGGTTCAAATTTAAATATTAGACAAAAAAAGGGTCAATAGAAGAACAAAACAGGCCAAGTTGTGGGGCTATTTGAATATGCCAGTTTACATGTTAGATATGTTGTTTGCTGTTCTATCCTTTGTGATAGAATACCTAAAAATCAATCTAAAACTAACCTTTCAATTGAGCTTTGATTTCCAAAAGCATCAGGAAATAGATGTTTTAATAGACGCTAGAACTCAGATGTAGTATGAGTATGTAGTACAGCAAGTATGAGGTTTTATGACCCCCTCACTGCTATGAAAGATCATGGGCCTGTTCATCTTTCTGCTTGTGCTCATTGAGGGGCAGCATAACACCACTGCCATCAGTAGAACTATATTTTCTGTTAGCAAATGCATCAGAATAATTAGGCTTTGGATCACTTGGAGCATAAAGCTCTAAACTGATTTCTTTTTTACTGTTATTGAAGAGGACTTTAAACCAAATGTGAGCTTCAGAACCTGATGTGCATTGCACGAGGAAAGAGACATCTATTAGTATAAACAACCGAGCTGTGCAATGTGAGTGTGAATAAACACCCTGGATTGTAATCGTGTTTTGTGCTAGACATCATGCCTGCATGATGCTGAAGTGGTCTGCTTTTACTCGGGTTTGCTCTGCTGTTGCTGTGGATGACACCTGGTTTAACTTTTTCTCTGGTTAGCGTAAGCCCAAGGAGCCTTTCCGTGGGAGCTGCTTAAAAGAGGAGTCGTCTCCTGTTCCTGAAAATCTGGTGGCTGTACCCCATAAAATCATTGCCACTTATTCAAATATTGGACCTGTCTGCTAGTTTCCCAGGAACCAGACTTACTTTTGTCCTGCTTTGATGTGATCATTAGGAAGTGTTCAGTTGGCACTTGTGCAGTCTTGCACCTTATAACAGCAACACAACTGTGCAGCCACAGTCCCACACTGCTGAGGTCAGATGCAGTGTTACCTTCCCTGAGGCAAGTTACTGTGTCTGAGGATGGTGTGTGTGCTCAGTCTCAAACACTGAGACAGACATCGCCCCATCAAGGTGTTTTCTTGGTCAGTTTGTACACCCCTCGCTTTAAGTTACTTTTGCATGTTACTTACCTGTTCTAGAAACAGCACTGCTTGCTATCTAAATCAAACAAGAATATAATATTAGAATATTATTATACCCTTATATCTGAAGAAACAGCATCTCATATGTAACACTTAGAGTTTATATTCACCTCCTCTTTCTTGTAGCATAAATAGCTGCGTGGCATTGCTTGCTGTCATGGCATGCCATTGATGTGTCAGTTATTTAGTTCATTGCAATGCTCTCCGGAGAGAAAGTGAGCCAGTGAGTTATTGTAGGAGAGCACTGAGGCACAAAGTCATTGCACCTACCCAAGAAGAAAGCATCTTACAATCTTGCATGCAGTTATGTGTCTGGTTCAGTCAGGGACTGGGTACGACTGCATCATCTGTGTAGAGGTGGAGACTGGAAGGGGCCAGCCACCATCCAGCCATCCCTTAGAGTGCTGGAGAAGTACAACCCAATGGTATGAACCTGCTTAAATCATGGTGTGGCACACTTCATGGAAATTCATTTCCAGCTGTTTACATTTGGGCCAAGTTTTGTTCATCACATCTGTCTCTTCTGGTCTCCTTCACATATAAGAATAAAGAAATACTTGGTAGTACCATTTTTTTGGAAAACTAATTTGCTTGTTAACATACGCACACTTACTTCATCTCATTCTCCTCCTCTGTCTAATAAAGAGCTTAATTGGATGAGATGAAATGAAGATGCACATCACCTAATTTCTCTGACACACCTGGGGAAATCTGTAGAGATGGTAGTGTAAGTATATTCTCAATTTGATTTACAGGAACGGTGGGGTCTTATCGAAAGGAAGTGTGTCATGCAGACTACAGTGTTATTGCCATGTGTTACCTCCCCTTTGCATCACAGCGAATTTCCTTCAGGGAGAGCAGTAATACCACGTTCAGCCCATTCCCCACAGGCCAGTACCAGTTGTTTTCAGATCTGTGTTGTGCTGGTGCTACTTTGGCCACTACCTTTGGGGGATCACTGCTGGAGAATGGGACTAAACTGTCCTCCATTCAGGGAGGGGATAAATTCTTGGCCTGTCAGAGCAGGTGCCCAGGTCTACACTAAAGCCATAAAGTTTTTGTAAGGAGGAGCTGGGCAGTGTTCACTTTTCTGTCTCCAGTATCAGGGTGCTGATACCAAGGGTCCAGGTCTCTTTTCTCCTGGAGGGAGAAGTACTAGCTGAAGCCAGGCAGTCTTCAGACCAAAAACGAATGCAACCTCCTTCACATGAATTTGCAATAAGAAATGTCTCCTGGTTTTCATTTTATTTTAAAGTTCATTTGAGCTGGGAAGGATATGAAGAAGACAAATCACGTTATTATAGATTTTCTTAGTGTGTGCCTGCTGTGGAATGGAGACTATTACTGTTGCACATTTTCTCCTGCTCTTGTAAAACTGTGGAAAGAATAACAAAATACTTTCTCTGTTTTATTTTCTTCCCAAGAAGGCATAAAATTGACAAAAATTCTTCCAGGAAAGGGATGTATTTCAGAAAAGGGATATTTACATTATTTAAGACTCATTTTAAAACACTTTACTTAACAGAAGACTCTGGAGCACAGCACATAGAAAATTAAGAACACTGAAGGAAAAGTAGCTTGATTTAAAACAGCAGTAGCTTATTTAAAAAATAATGCAGATTTAATTTACTGTGTAAAGTTAATTTCACCATTGGTCCCTTCAGCTGTAATTTTCACCTTCAAAAAAAAAATCAAACCAAATATCAAATTAAACAAATCAAAGCTGAAATTAATGTGCAGTGATATTATTTCAGAAAAAATATAGTGATCACAGGAGCCTATTATCTGCATTTGTGTTTGCTTAAGGTATCTTGTCATTTAGCTGATGAGAATAGCCCAGTTGTGCAACAGCTAATGGAGATCACTCAACAACCTCCTCTCACCAGATGAGAAGGTCAGGAAGATGACAAGTAGCAAAAGCATGGGCAGATATTTTAAGCTGTGGAGACAAATGCTTTGTATCATCTTTTTACATACTCTTTTGGGAATCATGGAACATTGGTACTGACACATGGCCAGTTGTATTTTTCCTAAAGTATGAGATAAAAAGAGACTCGGACATGCTTGAAAGCTCTAGGACAAATCAAGGTCTCAGGCAGGGGAAGTTCATTCTGCCTGACTATAAGAACTGCTTTTTGACCTTGTTGAGTGGAATTCACAGGCCATATCCAGACAGATAATAATAACAATTCTTCAGGTAGTTCAATACAGGAATAAATATACCCCTAAGCCTTCCTTTCTCCTCATTAAACAAGCCCAGTTCCTTCAGCTTGTCCTGGAACGCCTTGTCATCAGGTCTTCTGATCATTTAGTGGCCCTCCTTTGGTCATACTGTAATTTGTCAAGGTCTTTCTTATGTTGGAGAAGGATTAAAATTGTACACCATACTGAGATGTGGCCTCATGAGTGTTCAGCAAAAAGGAACAATCACTTCCTCCACCCTCCTGGTGATGGTTTGCTATTGCAGCCCAGTATGCAGTTGACCATCACTTTTGCAAAAGCACTCTACTAACATATGTTCAGCTTATCCACAACCACATCTGGTTTTGGTTTTTTTCAGTTTGCCAAGCTGCTATGTAGTCAGCTTGAACTGTTGCCTGGGGTTATTCCAGCTCAGATGCGGGATTTTACATTGACACTGTAAAAAAAACCTAACAGAATACAGTCAAAGCATTTAGATTCAGGTTCAATTACTTTTAAAGATTCAATGGATTTCTCTTCTAAATTTCTGCCACTGACATAGAAGAATAAAATGGCTTGTATAATCTATTATTTGCCATTTAATTACCATTTTTGGCTTTCTTTTAAGCATGAAATGGGCTGAATTTTCAGTGTTTATAAAGCCTAAGACTTTTATAATGACCCTTAAATACCTTATCATTAATTACTGCTACATCCTCTTAGTTGAAGTTCTATAATGCAGTTTATAGTCAGGCATGAACTTGCTTTCAAAGGAAGTGATTTTTAAGAGAGGCTCATTTTATGTGGTGCAAAAATCTACGGATCGGAACTGCTGCACATATGCACTGTCCTGTCCCCTTGTGCTCGGGGCTGGATTCCTCTGCCACAGAGAGCTGTATGGTCCAGTGAAAAGCTGAGCCAAGGGCTGTGTAGCTAAAGTGTCTTAGAAATACTTCCAAGATGTTCCTCTGAAATAGTTGTCAGAGGCCCCCTAAAGCAGAAACATAAATGATTGTTTTATGGAGATCTGGGGGACATTTTTATTCTCGCTACAGACTGCCTTGGATCATAGGAGGAATAAGAGACCATCTGTATGTTTTTCATCATGTAGGTTAATTCTGTTAACAGTAGTTATTCTGAAGGACACTAAATCCCAACTGAAGTGCCTCTGGGATAAAAATGTGTTGCAGGGGCTTTGAAATTGTATATTGTATATACACATGATAAGTGATCTTGTCTAGCTAAAGCATTTTAATGTGACTGCATTTATATAGAGGAGAAGCTTCTTAATGCCTTAGGCACTCAATTCAAGCAAAGCTTCAAGTTCCCATCCTGCCTAAAAGCAGAGAGAAAAAGTTAGATTCTAATTTACCATAGCAGATTCTCACAAGTTATTCTTGACCCTTAGATGTGCAAGAATTTTAGCAGAAAGCAAGCCAGGCTCCAATCCTGGGATCCCATTTTGTACTCTTTCTGACTTTATGTCTATGTGACAGTTTTACATTGATGACTGAAGTTATCAAAACTCATGTAGATGTTAGAGGGATATGTGTATAAGGAGAAGGAGAGTGCTGTGGAAAGGCAGAGTTGCTTGTCTGTCATGAGATCTAGAATGCACATCAAACCTGGCACTGTTAAGTTGTCCCTTGGATTCCTCTCCTCTTCTGCAAAAGCACTTCTGTGTCATATGGATTTAATTTCATTTTCAAATGATCTAGTTTCTTCCTCTGTGATAGCGGTGGCTTAAGGGATTAATTATAATGGAACATATCATCAGGTGGTAGGCCCTGAAATGAACCTGTAGCTGAACGAGAGGATGCTAAAATACTTATCCCTAGCATGGGATGGTGAAGTGTGGCAGCTGTGTGGCTACCTATAGATTTGGGAGTTTAGAAGCTAAACTTGAGAAATTTGTCTTCTCTGTGTGAATGTTAGCTCAAAATACTGTTTAGTAAGAGTGACGTTATGGAAACTCACTTCTGGGAAGTGTAGAGACGTGGTGATGGTTGGCTTTCATCTTGGGGATGCTGATGCAAATCGAGCTCTGTTTGGTAGAGAGCTGCACTAAGTAATATCAATATGACAGCCCCCATCCAGTGAACAAATAACTATATTATAAAACTGCAGTCCCAGCCAGCCCCGGCAAAAAATAATGTGAGTGGGTGTGGGTTTTGGTTCCGTCAGCTTGTCCAGAGGATTTAGATCAGGGCTGTTTTGCATTGAACTTTTCTGTGCTAGAGAAACCAAAACAGGGAGTTGAGTGCTGCTTTTTTTTTCTCACAGAAAGCATGTGTAAAATACTCTTAGTTATGTGCTGATTTAAGCCTTCGAACTGAGAAGCTGCAAAATCACCATGGCCACATGGTGCTCTAGCTTCCCTCCCAAGGAGAGAAGCTTCTGAGGAGAACAGAGAAGCTGCATTAGCACTCTGAGGTTTTTCAGCCTCAGCAAACATCAGCGCTTTCAGTGTTTTACAGGTTACAGAGTACAGGTCAGCTATCCACAGTAAAAAAAAAAAAAAAAAAAAAAAGTGGGATTTTAAATGAGAGTGGCCCTCAAAAAATGGCGCCCTCCTTCACCTGGTTTCACATTTCTGTCTCGTCTCTTGTACTAAGGGGCAGGAGCCTGCCTAGGGCAGGCTGAAGGGAAAACCCACCCCTTGTGCTTTTATCACAGGCAAACAGACAACTGTCTTTGCCAGCCCAAGGCGAGCGGTGGGGAGGCATAGCTGGGAGCTGGAGGGAAGACAGGACCAGGTCTTGGGGCTACAGCATTCACTTGGCTCAGCTTAAAGCTGGTGATGAGCCAAGTTAGAAGTGAATCCAGTGAAGACTGAAACAATCAAACATAATGAGACCTCAGCTTGGGACGTTAGTCAGACAAGTATAGTCTGAAATGCCATGAAGATCTGATGATTTCCACTGCGAGCGCAGGATCCCAGGCAGGGATGCCCACCTAGCAGCGAGCTGCAAGTTCCCTGCTGCTTCCCCAGGTCTTGTGCAGAAGAGGCAGATGCTGCATGTGTGCGCTGAAGAACTGATGGTGCTTTCACATGCAGTGCCCAAGAATGTCCATCCTCTTCCCATCGTTGAAGCTTCTTGTGCACATTAAGGACGCTCTGTCAAGAATTGCAGCGGGGGTGCCCAGCAGCTTTGCTGACGACCACTGCATTTTACTACATAAGCCTATGGCATGTAACATGGCTTGCCGTCATACCTCAGAGCTTTGCACACTTCAAGCCAAATCTCCTAAAAAGCCATTTAAAAATGTTCTGGGCAAGCCTGTTGGCCTTTCCTTTGAAGAAAAAACTAAACAGTTGTATTCCCTGTCTATGAAGTTGTTACCTTGACGACTAGGGGTAGAAAACTCAACTCAGAGAATAAGTTATTTCTCATTGCAATTAGGTTAGCTAGCTTCTCTGGAGAAGAACACTAAATGTATTTTACTTTCTCTGTGCTGCTACATGAGACAAAATTACAGCTAATTACTTTTAATTCCATTTCCATCCTGTATGACTCATTAATATAATAGCTTGGCATAGCATATACCATAAAGGGTTTTGTTGGGGTTTTTTTTAGCAGACTGAGCACTAAACATTTATAACTGAAAACTAGCACTAGTTCAGCAGTGATTTTTATGTTTATGATCTACCAAGGTAAAAAATGTTTTATTGATGAACTTGTTATATACAAAGTGCATTTGCAAGAAGTGCATTTTGAAGCCGATGGTCAACTATCGCACAGTATAGTATTAGACCTTGCATCTGGCACTAAGTTGGGAAGCACAGACTGCATTCCTACTGTACCAGTTAATTACAATGGGGGATTAATAATTTTTTTATGAACTTAATGGCTATTAACCACAACAGTTACCTATAATGACAGGTATTTTGTGAGGTATTAGTGGCCATGTCTACTCTACTGCTATGGAATAAACTCAAGCATCAGACCTCTGTCTAATGGTTAGCTACCACTTCAGCTCAGTTTCAGACCACCCCCACAAGCTCTCTTGAAAACAAACCTGAACTAGATTATGCGAGGCTGTGTGAGCAGTGTGGATGGGACCGTGTGGCCTCAGTACTTGACACTGGTCTCTGGCTTTTATTTGGCAATATAGGTGTAGCCTGTGGGACCATTGCTAGATTACTGACTCCAGCTCTGCTGTTTCTTTGTGCTTTACAAAGGACATTATCGGCTTGGAATGAGTTCAGAGAAGAAAAATCTGAGATTTCGAGTGGCACCTTTTAGCAACAATACTCAGAAGTTTGATTTATTTTGTTTATCAAAGAAAAGATTGAGAGGTGAATTGATCTTGGCCTGTCTGAGGTATCAACATCATCAAAGGTTATCTCATAACAGAGGGCTTCTAGTCTCTCACACAAAAGCACAAGTAAGTGCAGTGGGTTGAAGTCAATGCTAAACAGATTCAACCCATGAAGCAAACACAGTTTTGACAGTAGTGAATTACGGGAACAGCTTTGTCAAGGGTATGGATGGTTCTCCATCGCTGAAATATTTAAATCCCAAGCTTCTTTTTACATGATCTTATGAAGCTTATACAGAAGTTGTGAACTTGATGCAGATGACTTGAGGTGAAATTATTTAACTTGTGTTCTTCAGAAGGTCGTTTCAGAGCAGGATCTTCAAAGAAGGGCCCTGTGAACTATTTTTATGGTCAGGTGGAAACTCTATTGACTCCCATCAGCAAGTCTCTGTGTGATGCCAGAACCTGTTCCCCTGTGGAAAATGTTTAGGGATTCACGGATTAAAACCAGCTGAAAACCATTTATCAAGATATCTGATCCAGGTTTACTGGTCTTCAAATCTGCAAAGGAAATGCAATCTTTATGATTAACATAACTGAAATAATATCTCTACTAAAAACACTGCTTCTCAGATATTGGGTAACACACATGACAACCCAATGATTAATATATTGGATACATCCAAGGGCTTGTCAGCAAAACTGTCATCTTGCTAATGTTTTATGGGCTAGAATGAAGAGACAGGGAAGGGCTTCAGAGTGTTTGTCCCCACAAATCTGGAGTCTCATATTCCTGTTTCCAGATAGGTAAGTACTGTGCATATAGCCTGAATATATTGACATTACAGAGGAGCTAGTAGGATGCTTTAGTTTGGTTGCCAGATATTTTTTGGTAAGAAAAATAATGGCAACCCTTTTTTTGGAGGACGTCCTAAGATCCCCCTCCAGTTTGCAGAGACTCTCACATGGCAGGGACAAAGCCTCCTGGTTATACAGCTCTTCCTTTTTTTTTCACTGAAATTCCTTTCTAGTTTAGCTGAATTGCAAATTATTTAAAATACTTTGTTTCTTCCCTGCTGTGACTTGGGTTTTTTTGAGGAAAAAGGGCTGGTATTATGCCAACCCAACAGAAATGTCTAAACCTTTAGGCAGCACACACATTGCATTTGGATATCAAAGAGCAATTTCCTTGTTGATGGGAAGGAAAAAGAGATTCCCGGTTCCTTTCCCAGCAGCATCTCTCTACATCTACCACATGGTCTCCTCATCCTGTTCTGCAACCTGAAGAAAGGGGCAGAGATGAGGTTGCTGAGGCCCTCCTTGCTCTTCATCTGCACTATGGTGTAGAACAAAAGCCTTCACCAAGGACTGGTCCAGATTCCGCTAGCCCTGATGCAAACATTGGTCTGTTGGCTTCCTTCATTGAGATGTAACAGCCCACACTGAGATCCCTTGTTAATGTCATTAGTTGGGTCATTCAAGCTGCAGTAATGCAACTTTGAGGTAAAAATTCCTTGAAGATGCAGTAAGAGACATCTTGCTACAATTGCATACAAAAGGGAGGGAGGAAGGCTATTCTTATTTTAAATTAGGAGTTTGCACTCTGAGAAAACATTAAGGGAATGACCCACACATTTGAGTATATGAAAGTGAATGGTTAAATGCCACTGCCGTTTAATTATGTGATCTGGTCTCACAGAGAGCACAATGTCAATGCACAACAGGGCAGAATTCTTAGTGCTTTGGGGTAATAACAAATCTGGCACTTCCAATTTCTTTGACTCTGAAAAATAAATAATTTTCTTTTAGCTTTGCTTCCAATGGAATTAGATAGATGTGAACTCCACTGAGTATATTGTAAATCAACTCAAGAGATATGGAGGGAAGTTCTCAACATTTTACTCACATTAATCATATTGTTAGTGTGAGAAATAATATGACAGGTGAGAAAGTGAGCTGGATTTGATCCATGTTTAAAATGACACCAGTATTCTAGTTTTCATAGGTTATAATTTTCTGCATTTGTACATAGATTATAGTCTTTTGTAATCTGCATCTGTTTCCACAGATTATAGTCTTCTGCATCTGTGTGGCTCCCATACATCCAAAAAACAGTTCTGGGCTGGAATTTATTTAGCAATGTAGAATTGCAGCTTGGATCAAGGGAGATTTCCTGTGTGTTTCCATCTTTAACTTTACTTCACAAAACACTATCCGTGATGGAATTTATGCAAAGCGTACAAAGCAAGTTAAGTATGATTTAATAGTTTAATCCTAAGAAAGGTGAGTGACTGAGGCAAAGGGCTTGCATTCTGCTCTGAAAAGCTTTATCTACTTCCTTCTGATGTGCTGCCAGCAGAAGATGATTTCCTTCATTGTTTCCTTTTCTCAGAAATGTTTCTAGACTATCAACAGATGTTTCTGTTCTATGAAAAAAATTCAAAGCTGTATCTGTATTCACAGATACATAGAGGGGAGAGGGAGTAACCACCTGCAGACTTCAAACTACAGCAAAAATACTTGGCATTTTTTTCCATAATTTGTCAAAGGAAAAACTGTGCAGAAACTAGTGGACTTAAAAAAAAAAAAGGAAAAGGTACTGTTTATTCATATGGATCTAAATCAGCAAAGCACATAGAAGTCCTGAAAATCTACCAGAGTGAAAATTTAGGGTTTTTAAGTATGCTTCATTTTGCCCTAGCAGAAGATTTCAAAAAGCCAGAGGGTTTATTTGTTTCATCTTTAAGAGTAAACCATGATTAGTATGAATTATAATATCACGTAGCAGAAATTTCTCTCTCTATGAGTAGATTATTATTCAGTTGCAAATAATGTCCATGAAAAGTATGTTCCAGGTATTCAATAGAGTTTTGATTGATGATTATTTATGGCTCTATTAAGAGTTTATTAAAATCTGTGTGGCACAAACATTGACAGATTATTAAAGTTGACACCTGTAATATATTTATTTAGTCTGTGATGAGAAATTCCAAGTTTCAAAAAGTATGTTTTTAAGGTATCATATTTAGTTGTTTGTTTTTTTTTTCACTAAACGTGCCTAGAATTTCCTTGTGTACATGCCTCAGTGCAGTTCTCTCTATACTCTCAGCTAGCAGTATATCCAGTGGCTTTTTTTTTGTCTCTGGAGTACTGAACACCATGTATTTGAACGTCTCTGATCTTCTGAAATGCATGTGAGCTTCAGAATGACAAGCCAGTGGAGATGGGGAAAAGCTTCTTGTACCAGAGTAATCAGGGTGTGCACGAATCATTTCACAATTTTTTAGACCATCTTCGTTTTATAACTCATGTCTTTCCATTCATCCTGGACTTCTCTCATCAACTTTTTACTCTCTTATATTTTGAGGCCTAGTCCTGCATTCTTTTCCATTTGGATGAGCCCTGTCAGCCTGGCCTCTGCTGTGCTGGGATGTGTGTTGATGGGGATCTTCCCTTTACAGGGATGGTACGGTTGGTTTCTGCTCAATACCTAACACAAGAATTTCATACATAAAGTTGTTATTACATTACTTAGATTATAATGGGGATATTTAAAGGTCTCTGTCAGTGGTGTGGCATACCCTGAAAATTCAAATCAACGTTGCAACATTAATTAAGCCTCCAGCATTTCATTTGTATATTTAGATATTCAATATATATATTGCTCAACTAGATGCATTTAATGCAGCCTCTTTTCCTTCTTTTTACTGTAAAATTAATCCAAACAAGCATTATAAATGTAAAGCCCCTAGATTTCAGTGAGCAGGATATTCAGTATTTCAGATATATAAAGGTTAGTATTGTGCAAAATGACATTTCTTGCAGTAGTATACCTAGAGACTTCTTATGTATTTTGTACATATTGTGATAGCATTATGGCAAAAGGGAGAAGATGGGTTGTATTTCATGTGTCTGAGTTACATTACCAGAAACAGAATAAACAATTCTTGCATTCTTGTAGAAAAGTTAATTACTCGCATGGCACAACATCGTTATAATCAAGACACAGCAATCAGTTCATATAACAAACCCTATAATCAAGGTAATGTAATCAATGTAAGTAATCAACTACAATAAGCAATTAAATACCTAACTGCATCAAGCAATAGCTAAAATTACAGCCTTGAATAATATCAGCTGATTACATCATTAGAAACTTGTGTAAAAGCCAGTGGTAAATCTAAGTTTTTAACTATGCAAAATAGCTATTGCAGGTATCATGGGAAGGTCTACAGCCTCATCCTGAGGGATGTTAGCAAAACTTGGCTAAAGGAAAGCAGTCATATCCCAATGCCAGGCTTGGATTTGCCGGAGGTCTGGGGTATAAAGAAAGGAGCAGGCTTCCTTGCTGGAGCCTTCTGCGGCCCCAAGTCCCCAGTACAGCCAGAGCAACTATCTCTGATGACACACTGGTTTGCAGCACAGCAGCCCCTGAGCAGACAGGCAAGGTGTCACTGGGCAGCTCTGCACACACCTCTTTTCTTCCTGCCACCACCTATGCCTGCATCAGGTAAAGGCACTGGGGCTGCTGAACCTCCGTGGGGACGTGGAGGGGAGTCAGCTCCCGTTTATTCTGCTTGTCCCACTGCACTGCTTATGCTGGAGAAGGCTGATGGGCTTCTCCTTCCGCCTTCATGCCAGAGAGAGTGTGACCAAAGACATTGAAAGAAAAAAAAACTATTTGAAGAGGACTTAACCTCTCCTAATAGAAATATATTCATCTGAGAACAGAGCCGTCTCTCTACATCAAGAATAGACCTGCCTGTGCACATTGTCTAGCAATGGGGCAGCTTCAGCATCTGGAGGCTTTTCATTTGACTGTAGCAGTACTATCAGCCCAGAAATTCCCCCTAAATAAAGAAGAGTGAGACTGAGGCTACCACTACAAAACAGAAAAAAAAATCAATGAGGAAATACAAAGTGAGACAGATCCATGTATGTGTATTTTTCAGCCATGTCAGTATACTGACTCAGATACTCTGAGTACTTGCTAGTTTGAAAGAACCTAAATGAACATCTACTGCTTGTAACCATTAAGAGAAGAGGATTCTCTAGGATCTAATCTTTCAGATTAAATAGAAATCCTAAAAGGAGCCCCTGGAAGGCATAGTGTGAAGTAAATATGGTTTGTGAGAATAAAGAAGTGTTAAAGCCATACCAGCTGCTT
The DNA here is from genome assembly GCF_036417535.1 of Chlamydotis macqueenii. Classification (NCBI taxonomy): domain Eukaryota; kingdom Metazoa; phylum Chordata; class Aves; order Otidiformes; family Otididae; genus Chlamydotis; species Chlamydotis macqueenii. The sequence goes on along the minus strand of NC_141556.1, from coordinate 151,057,926 downwards.
TTGCTATTTTCAGCACTGGAGTTGGGTTATTTCAGCCTCACAGATGAGACAGGCAGGGTCCCTAGGCTGGAGGCCAGCATTTCTGGAAGAAGATTGGCTCCTAAGTTAAGTTCATGCAGGGCAGATGGAGAAGCACGAGAAAGGGTAAGTGCTGACTGCAGTCTAGAGTGAAACTCCCAGCATTGCTCTCACGGCATGACCTCACCCAAAGTGTGTAAACAAATACCATCACGTCTGCTTCCTAAGTGGTTAAAAAACCCTGCAAATGTATTATTTGCAGCAGGAGATTACTAATATGTTGTAGTTACAGTAGGAATATGGCATGGACAGAAGCATCGCGTCTCTCTGTCTCACTCTACATAACTTTGAAGGGTTTGTTCAACTGTACATTTGGGAACCCTTGACTTTTAAGGCAAGGGTAATACATGTAGAAACTGAATCAACACACACTAGCCACATCTGCAGCTTAGGTCAAAGCAACATGTGAAAACCTAATTCTAGGGCTTAAAGTTTCTTACTACAGTTTGCTAATTATCCACTGAATTTTGAAAAAATGGCAAAAAATTTGAAAACATTCTGTTCCTGATGGTCCGGACTGTTGCAGCCCTTGGCAGTAGCATAACTTCAGGGCTAGACTGCTGCACAAACATAGGACTGTGGGAGTCCAGAAATGGCTTGCTCTATTTATTTAGCACTCATCCTTCCTTACAATTCCTGTATTTCAGGTATCTATCCATAGTGTTCAGGACTTTATTTTCTAGCATCTGGACTTCGTTTCAGGGTCATAGTTTTTTAAAACCTGGGATTTTGTAGCAATCACAGCATTCCAGGTTGCTGTCAATCAAATGCTTACAGCCAATTTTTTATGTGTTTTGAGTTTCTTAGTGAATGAGAGAGACGGAGATGCAGTGTCTGGTTCAAGTACCAGCCCCTTTAGCATCCCTGGCACTGACTGAAAGAGCACATCTGCTTAACCCAGTGCAGCAAAGGCCAGGAGCTAATGCCTGACACTCCCATAAGAGTGGTTCCTGATGTTGAAGGGAGAGAAGAAAAGCCCACTGAGCCCCATGGTTGAGATGGGCAGCCCCAGGACCCTGGACTGTCCAAGGAGACACCTTTTCCTGTGGAAGCACATGCTCTGTCATACCCATAGGCTCCTGCGTTGGACAACGACCCCTCTCTTCCCAGCTGCTCTCTGAAATGCAAAGGTTATGAAAATAATGCCATTACTTACAGAAATAAATTTCAACAGGGCATATGAGGACTAGTATTTTAATAAATAGTTGGGGCTGTTCAGCCTGGAGAAGAGAAGGCTCCGGGGAGACCTGATAGTTGCCTTCCAGTACCTAAAGGGGGCCTACAGGAAAGACGAGGAGTAACTCTTTAGCAGGGTCTGTTGTGATAGGACGAGGGGTAATGGTTTCAAAATAGGGGGAGGTAGATTCAGAGTAGATATTAGGAAATTTTTTTTTTACAGTGGGAGAGGTAGAACACTGGAACAGGTTGCCCAGAGAGGCGGTGGATGCCCCATCCCTGGAAACATTCCAGGCCAGGCTGGATGAGGCTCTGAGCAACTTGATCTAGTTGAAGATGTCCCTGCTCCTTGCAGGGAGGTTGGACTGGATGACGTTTAAAGGTCTCTTCCAACCCTAAGGATTCTATTATTCTATGACTTTATTAATAACTGTCTGTAAACTATGTGTACAAAATCTAACATCTCATGAATTATGGGTAAGACATTTTGTTGGTCTACCAGGAGGTTAAAGATTCTTTATCAAGCGCGAGAGAAGATACAGGTCTGTAAGAAACTAGCCAGTTTTAAATGGTTATTGTAATTAGTTTATTTTCTTTTCCATCAGTTGATGTGCATTCAATATTTGGAAATCTGGAATTGGAGAGTTCGGGGGGGAGGGGTGTTTTTTCTGCTCTTTTCTTAAAATATTGAAATTATGCAAGATAGATAAATTGTTTTTTGAAAGCGCCTTCTGCTCCAGAAATCACAAACTAAAAACTGAATTACATGTTTAGCTGCCAAAACAATTGTCAAAAAAAACCCCATCCTTGTTTTTGATTCCAGAGTTTATGTGGGAGTTGCAAGGCTGGGGACCAAACAGAAATATAAGTTGTTTTGTTTCTTAAAGCTGATACCCCCTCACCGTGGTGCTGATGATACTGACCTGTACTTAGACTCAGATATTCCTTAATACCTGTCTTGTTACAGCCAATATGGAAACTGTTCATAACATTTTAAAAATGCACCTTTTTTTTTGTGTTTATGAGTGAAAGCACAAAGATGTTTGTATTGATCACTCCTATGAATCCCTGGGATCTCCTAGCAGTGGGCTTTCTCAGAAGACACCCATCTCATTGAGAATGTTGTTGAAAAAGACTTAGAAACATCTCTTGGTCAGAGACAGGCAGGAATAATCATAGAATCATAGAATGGTTAGAGTTGGAAGGGACCTTCTAAGGTCATCTAGTCCAACCCCCCTGCAAGGAGCAGGGACATCTCCAACTAGATCAGGTTGCTGAGAGCCTCATCCAACCTGGCCTTGAACGTTTCCAGGGATGGGGCATCCACCACCTCTCTGGGCAACCTGTTCCAGTATTCTACACTCGCATTGTAAAAAATTTTTTCCTAATATCCAATCTAAATCTACCTCCGTGTATTTTAAAACCATTACCCCTCGTCCTATCACAACAGGCCCTACTGAACAGCCTCTCCCCATCTTTCTTGTAGGCCCCCTTGAGGTACTGGAAGATCTGTAGCATTTCCTCTCAGTATTTGTACAGGGTGGGATCCAGTCAACTTTAGCTCAAGACCCCAGACAGTGATCCAGTCTGCCTGCCTTCCCAGACTCCTAATCTGTTGGCATCATCTTTCATGAGATTCTTCTGTCTTTGGTCTGAAAGCTCTTGGGTCTGTATACTCCCGTGTGCCAGGGGAGATCTCATTGCACTCTATAGCTTCCTGAAGGCAGGTTGTGATGAGCAGGGGTTTGGCCTCTTCTCCCAGGCAACAAGCAGGACCCGAGGAAATGGCCACAAGTTGTACCAGAGGAGGTTTAGATTGGACGTGAGGAAAAACTTTTTCTCCCAAAGAGTGGTCAGGCACTGGAATGGCCTGCCCAGGGAGGTGGTGGAGTTGCCGTCCCTGGCAGTGTTCAAGAGGCGGCTTGATGAGAAGCTACAAGATATGGTTTAGTAGCTGTGGCAGCAATGGTAGTGGGAAGACGGTTGGACTAGATGATCTTATAGGTCCCATCCAACCATGTGATTCTATGATTCTATGATTCTATAAGCTCTCAGATAGTCAGTCTGAGGCAGACACAGATATCTGTGCTCCATCTAGCCCTCCAGAAAAAAAACCATAACAGCTAGTTGCTAGTAACATCTATTTGTTCATATTTGCATGCCTGCTTTCAGAAAGTTAGCAGAGAGCCTGATCTTGAAGGGAGTGATAATCTCCAGAACACCCAGCTGTTGGCACAGGGCTGAGCTGGCACTGAAGGGTTATGTTTTGGTTTGCTTTTAGGATTGAACTGGGAAAATCTTGGCAGCTCCCTCTCCTGTTCATTGCTAGCTATGCTGTAGATTAAAAGGACCTACAAAAATCTTGTAGGAAGAAAACAGAAAATGAGAAACTTAAGTTAATGAGCCACTAAAAAAACATTAGTTTAGTTTTGGACTCCTCAATTTTATCTATATTCGTCTTTTACATGTGCCTAGGACTATTCTGTGGTCCCCAGGCCAGCTGGCACGGTGAAGCCTGTGTCCTTGCTCTTAAAGTCTCCTAGAGTCACGGGCAGCATGGCAACGTCCATGTTACTTACTGGGAATGGTTCTTGGCCCATGCTAATTTCCACACCGTACTCAGAAATTATTTTGGAAGAGTGATAGTTTGCCCAAGCCAAAGCCATCACAAGCACAGTTCTAACAATTTAAAGGGCTAGATGATTGAGTTTCAGTCCTGGGAACATTCCCTGGCACTGATTAATCTACACTTCTATCAATGCAACCATGGAAGCTAAGACTAAATAAATATTGTAATTGAAAAAAATAGCCCTCACTATATAATTATTTCAATAAATTATTAGCCATGTTTTGTGTCTGTACAGTATGGCATAAATTTTAGTCAATACAGTTTTCAGAAAGTGGACTTACACATAAGGGAGATGGAATTTTCCCTGTGTTATCCAAAATATATATGTTCTCCAAGGGAACAAAAACTGGAATAGGAAAATCTCCTTTCCATACCTCAGTTAAGAGCCATACATCCTCCTCCCCAACAGACATTGTGTCAAATCCACCAAAGATACTGTTCAAAGAACACTTTCCTCACACAAATAACATATTGTAATGCTTCCATGGTCAAAGAGAATGTGGGGTTTTTATTGTATGCTCTTAAAAGAACCAACCAACCCAAAGAACCAACCAACCCAAAACCCTCTATATTTGGACCAAATCTTCTTCTTGGCATAAAGCCTTAACACTTAACTGTCTGTTCATCAGTCCCAGGTTCTAATACACATACAAGCAAAATATTAAAGTAAAAACGATGCAAGAACTGGGGAAGTTAGTTTGCTCTGTAGGGTTCAAGGTTGAGGAATTCTGATTTGGCTGAAATTAAAGGGAATTACTGAGTGTCCAGATTTTTTTTGACATCTCTGAAAATTTTAATTCAAATTGTAGTATGACTAGTGTTAGGCCTTGTAGGAGCCATGAGAGTCAAATCTCAGAGGCTCATGGATGGTCTTCAGTAGCCCAATCTTAATCTGTTTCTGCTGAATTCATCAGCAAGCCTTTTTTTTTTTACTTCAGTGTATCAAGTTTTCATCCTGAGTGCCACAAGTTCAAAAGGGTTTCCCAGCACAGCATATTACATGAGCAGATTTTACCAGGAACTTTTTCAACCATTGTTATTAGAACAGAGCTATGCAGTATCTCCCACTAATGTTTTACATTAATATGTAATAAATAATGCACTCCCCTTCTCTGCTTCTTTGAGTAACTCTCTCTAATTGTAAATAGGCAGGTGGGAAAGATCTGTTGATTGGCACTCTGCTCAGAAGACAAATGCCAGTAGGCTGGCAAAAAGAGGAAGAATTCTGTATGAAACTATAGTTGCATGCTTGAATTTATTTAATGATGTAAAGGAAAAATGTCTGGGTTTCATTCAGTCCTTCTGAGCACTGGAAAACATGATTTCTTGGCTAATTGTGCTTGTTTTGTTGTGGTTATTTGTTATCTGTGTTACCACAGAGCTTAAGAGTGGTAGCCATCTTTTCTGCTCTGTGTCTGCATATTTAGGTCTTTATTATTATGTGCTGATGCCATTTTTACTTTTATGTATGAGTATGTTTGTGTATAACGGGCAGATACAGTCAGATTGCCATCAATCTTAGTTTAGAAAATGGTTTTTTTTTTAATATAACCTTACTTATTTCTATACAGTAATAAGCGGAGATATAACAAATTATTGTTTCTATACACTTTAAAGCCACTGTTAATTGATGAAAAAATATATATACTTACATAGATGATATGTAAAAATAGCTCTGTCTCTACCAGTATTGCTATAAGCAGTAGAATCAAGTAGAATCAATGACTGGTAGGTATCCTATATTCATACACAATCTGCAGTACGCAGTATGAAAATATAAAGTATTTTATGAGCAGTCTCTCAGAAATACTTTTAGAACTTTGAAGTATGTCTCATTTGCCTTTGTTATTAGAGAGGCAAATCCAATGGTGCTAATGCAGTGTGACGTAGAATCATAAAATCACAGAATAATTTGGGTTGGAAGGGACCTTTAAAGGACATCTAGTCCGACCTCCCTGCAAGGAGCAGGGACATCTCCAACCAGATCAGGTTGCGCAGAGCCTTATCCAACCTGGCCTGGAATGTTTCCAGGGATGGGGCATCCACCACCTCTCTGGGCAACTTGTGCCAGTGTTTCACCATAATTTTTAAATGCTTTAAAATGCCTGGATGGTGCCTTATTCATGTAAATGCCTTAGTAGACAGAGAGACCACAACACCTCTATGACATGAAAATCTGATTCAAATAGAAGCTTTTACCAATGCAACCTTTCGGCATCCCCAGCGTACCTCTACTTAAAAGCTGCATGCTTTAGGTGTTGAGTTCTGTTAGTGACTGGCTAAAGTTAATGTTATCTAATCCTTGTTATTTTTATATACTCGATCATCACTCATTTATTTTAATTTGAGGTCACTGGACTGCACATACAGATTCATTTAAATGAACAGACTGAATGCAGAAAGCTGGCTTTACTAGTGCAGCAGACTTGCTTTTCAAAATTAGGTGCATGAAGGAAAGTACTCGTTTGCCATGACTGTACATGCAAATGTTTTAACTGTATTCACGGTGGTTGCTTCCATGTCACAGCTCTGACCTTTTTGCTGCACAGCAATATGAAGCGATAATGGCGAGTATGGATTAATCAATCACCTCTCTCCCCAGGAACAGTGCTGCTTCCAGTCACAAGCACACTTGTGCTAAAAGACCATACCAATGAAAGGATCAATTTCTTTTTTAAGAGAAAGGAGGTATAGAAGGTAGGAAAGCTGTGTGAGTCAGGATATCAGGACCAAGGTGAGAGTCTTCCTGTACTCGATGGAGGCAGATTAGACAGCTCTCTCACTATCTTTAACAAGATACAGAGTTGTCTGAGGGGAGGATTGTTGCATTCAGGGCCAGACACAGCCTCCTGGTGTGATATGGTGGTGTCACTCATCAGCAATCTGTAGTAAGGACGTGCATGCCCAGAAGGTAAGATCAGGGAGCATCTGTCTCCAGGTGCTGAGGTATATTTGCTAAATTCACAACCTATGGTACTTTGAGAGAGCTTCTTAGTGTGCTCATATCCTGAGGTAGACTCTGACTCTGTTCACAAAATCATAGAGTTGCTGAGGCTGGGCAGCATCTCTGGAGATTGGCTAATCCAACCCCCTCTGCTCAGAGCAGTGTCAACTAGAGCAGGTTGCTCAGAACTGTGTCCAGTTGGGTTTTGGGTATCACCAAGGATGGAGACTCCACAACCATTCTGGAAAACCTGTGCCAGTGTTCAATCACCCATACAGTAAAAAAGTTTCTTCTTATGTTTGAAAGTAATTTCCTGTCTTTCAGTTTGTACTTGTTGCCTCTTGTCCTTTTCCTGAGGATCACTGAGAAGAGTCTGACTCCACCTTCTTTACTTCCCCCATGAAATATTGATACACATTGATAAGGTACATCTGAGCCTTCTCTTCTCTATGCTGAACAGTTTCAGGTCTCTCAGCTTCTTCTCTTATGACAGATGCTCCAGTGTGTTAATTATCTTCATTGTCCTTTTCTGCATTCATGCTATTATGTCTGTGTCTCTCTCAAACTGAGGAGCCCAGCACTGAACCCAGCACTCCAGATATCTTTCACCAGTGCTGAGTAGAGAGGAAGGATCACCTCCCTGGACCTGCTGGTGATGCTCTTCCTAATGCAGACAAGGATACTGCTGGCCTTTTTTTTGTCACAAGGGCACATTGCTGGCTCATTTTAATGTCTTTCTGTCCATCTTACTGTCCATTTATTTAGCCTGTATTTTATCAGCTTGTCTGCTAGAATATTATGAGAGACTGCCAAAAGCCTTACAAAAAAGAAGATAAACAACATCCAGAAGCAGATAGATGAGAAGCTCCACTCATCCACCACACCAGTGACATCCTTGTAGAAGGCTAACAAGTTGGTCATACACGATTTCCCCTTTATAAATCCATGCTGACTCCTCCAAATTACCTTCCGGTCCTTGAGATGTTTGGAAATGGTTTCCAAGATTATTTGCTCCGTCACCTTCCTGCCAGTGTGTAGTTCCCTGGATTCTCTTTCTTGTCATTCTTGAAGATAGAAGTGACATTTGCTGTCTTCAAGTCCTCAGAAATCTTCCCTGAACACCATAACCGTTCAAAGATAACGGAGAGTGATTTTCCATTGACTTCATCGAGTCTCCTCAGTATTTATGGGGGCATTCCTTCAGGTCTCATGGACTTGTGTATCTCCAGTCTGTTTAAACATTCTATAATCTGATCCTGCTCCAGAAAGTGTAAGTCTTTCTTGCCCTAGATTTTTCCACCAGTGTCCATTGAAGACCAAGGCAAAGGAGGTATTGAGTACCTCGGCCTTTACCATGTCTTTTGTCACCAAGTTGCCTGCCTCATTCAGTAGTGTGCCCATATTTCTCCTAATTGCTCTTTTGCTGCTAATACACTTGTAGAAACCTTTCTTGTTGCCCTTCGCAGCCCTTGCTGCATTGAACTTCAGGTGGGCTTTGGCTTTCCTAACCCCATCCCTGCATCCTCATCTAATTTCTCGTGACTTGTCCCTGATTGCACTTCTTGTACACTTCCCTTGTATGTCTGAGTTATATCAGGAACTCCTTGTTCATCCATGCAGGCTTCAGGCTGCCTTTGCTTGATTTCCTGCTTGTTGGGATGAACTATTCTTAAGCTTAGAGGAGGTGATTCTTGAATATCAACCCACTCTCTTGGACCCCACTGCTTTCCAGGACTGTATCCCATGGGATTCTTCCAAGCAGATACTTGAATAGGCCGAAATCTCCTTTCCTGAAGTCCAGGGTTGGGATCCTGCTTTTTTTCCCTGCTCCCTCCTCTCCAGATCCTAAACTCCACCATCTCATTATCAGGGTTAAGGCTACCCCTGACCTTCGCATCCCTGACCAATCCTTCCGTGTTTGTAAGTATGAGGTCCAGCAGAGCTCCTCTCCTTGTCAGCTCCTTGATCACCCATGTTAGGAAGTTGTTGAAGTGGGCCCCCTTTAGCCCTGTTATGTTGATTATGAGATTTCTCTTGTCCACATCACCCTGGTGGCTTCACTTGTCTCATTGGTCCACTACTCCCTCACTTGTTTGTTGGTCCTCATCTCCTTCCCCTCTTGCTCCTAATTTAAAGCTCTCGTCACCAGTTGACTGGACTGGAGGCAAAAATGCTTTTGCCCTGATTAGTCGGGTGGATCCCATCTCTTTCAAGAAGTCCTTGATCGTGAAAGATGCTCTCATGGTCGTAAAAGTCAAATTCCTATTGCCATCACCAGATGTACAGCCAGTTTTTGACCTGCTGGATCCATCCAGCCCTCCTCAAGCCATTTCTCCTCACCAGCAGGATTGAGAACACCACTTGGGCTCCATGCCATTGACCATCACCCCCTTCCAGGATCTTCCAGGATCAAACTGAAACTTGTTATTGTTGTGAATATGATAGACAGCAGTTTTTCATGGATTTGCTCCTCATGGTGGAAAAAGCCATTTTGACTGCTCCCTCCCCTGCTCTCTCATTTCATCCTCATGCAACAGATGAAATTGGGGTTGGAGTACGATACTTTGTGAAAGAAGGGCAGCACAGCCTTTGGCTGAACGTATACTCGCTGTGCTAGGAGAGAAACTACAGTCCTGTTAGTCCTCCTGACCAGACCTGTCGCTGGAAGTCATGGCTAAAGGCTAAAGTTTTCCCAGGCCTTACGGAAGAATATTGTCCTAGTTCAAGTCATGGCATGCTGTTTGTGTGGTATTTGCTTTTCCTCTAGAGAAAAGGAGTTACTAAAGCATTTTTTCTTAGACTTGTGTAACACAAATAAATATTTTTGGATGCAGGAAGCTAACTTTTCCCTAACCCTTAGGAGCTGATGTCCAAACTTCCTTGGGTTTGCCAGAGTAATCAGAAAGGCAAACAAGCTGATGGATGAACTTTATTCATTGACCTGTCTGCATTTCTACCTAGCTCTGCGTTTTTACTGATTATGTGTTTTGGGTCAGCAGATTTATACGGTTCACACTTCATTATCCAACAAGCATAAAACACTCATAAGTGATCGTAAGTAGTACAGATCTTTCTGCAATTTCTGAGTTAATCTTGCATTGGCCACAAAGATTTAAAATGTAGTGAAAGTTAATCAGCACAGATTTCTGCTAACAACTTAAGTAGTCATTTTCTTGTAAGTTACGATGGAAAGAGGGGTGGCACATAACGGGTTTCCATCTTTTCTCTTGGAAGTGGTCTGACTGACATACTGGAGAGCACCTGAGTGGTTTTGAAGGCGCAGATCATGACCTAGGACTAGATAAGTGACAGAAAGTTTAAGAAGACTTTGTTTGCTGACATAAGTCATTCCCACACTTTGATTTGGGATAGACATCTGATCACAGAGAACTCTTCAGTTGTCAAATCCTCCCTAAGCAAATATGATCTAGTCCTGAAACTGGCTGAGATGTTCACGCTCTAGCCTTCAAATGACTATTTGCCAAGTTTGGAAACACATATCTTCCATCTGACCAAGGATATTTCATTGTGTTCTTCCTTTGTATAAACTTGTGGGAACTGTTGCAAGCAAAATTTGAAATATGAGCAGTGAATGCATCATCTTTTGCAATAAGCATAGGACAATAAGGCAAAAAAATCCCTTGGTGCAAATTACTTCCCCTTTATGCCTTCATTTCTTCATTCCTCTGTTTTGTTTTTAGGGTTTGAAATGTATGTAGTAAGTGGAATGTTTAAAGTATTAGCTATTTTAATTTGTTTTCACTATGGACATTGTTGAAATCCTTTAAAAAGAGTGTCCCATGTCCTGAATACAAATAGCAAAGTATTCCTTTGTGCTAAGTAGGAAACTGTACCGGGAAAAAGAGTGACAGGACTATTCTCATAAAGCAGTACTGTTTGATGTCAGGGAAGGAAGTGGTTAAATGCCAGGGGTGATGTCTTCTTAAAAGAAGTGACTGGTACAGAGAAAAATAAATTATAGAATCATAGAATGGTTAGGGTTGGAAGGGACCTTCAAAGGTCATCTAGTCCAACCCCCCTGCAAGGAGCAGGGACATCCCCAACTAGATCAGGTTGCTGAGAGCCTCATCCAGCCTGGCCTTGAACGTTTCCAGGGATGGGGCATCCACCACCTCTCTTGGCAACCTGTTCCAGTGTTCTACAACTCACATTGTAAAAAATTTTTTCCTAATATCCAATCTAAATCTACCTCCCTCTATTTTAAAACCATTACCCCTCATCCTATCACAACAGGCCCTACTGAACAGGCCCTATTCATTCTTTCTTGTAGGCCCCCTTGAGGTACTGGAAGACTGCTATAAGGTCTCCCTGGAGCCTTCTCTTCTCCAGGCTGAACAGCCCCAACTCTCTCAGCCTGTCCTCATAGGAGAGGTGCTCCTGCTTAGTTATGCTTACACTGCTTAGTGGCAGAGTGAGGAAGGAAAATGTGACCTTGAGGAGAGCCATTCTGGAAGGAAAGCCAACACAGGGATGTGAGCCACTTACTGAAGTGTCTGCATTGGTTTCCACTCCACAGCGCTGTAAGCATCTGCCGTGGGGACATGGAACTTCACGCTTCCTCCAGACTGAATATTTTATTGGCTATTTTTCTCTTTACAGGAACCCAGACCTTTGTATAACAAAAGGTGCCAGTTTTATTCAAGTGGAACAGGATTCCTATATGATGCCTACCAGACAGAGGTAAACAAACTCACCTCATCACTCATTCGTTTCTGCTGTGCTTCGAGGGGCTGGGGAGGAGGGAGGCAGGTGTTTGAGAGCATGTCTGTGCATGTAGGTCACAAGTTGATAGAAACCCTACTGGTTTGGTTTTTTTCTCATACAATTGACTCCCTGCTTCTCCAAGCCTCTGATGATTGCAAATCACTACAAACAGTGAGGTTTTGAGTCATCATCAGCGTTTCTATCCAGTACATTACTCTGAAACTGGAATGATTCCTAGTCCAGCTATACTATATAATAGCTGTCTGGGATGTATGTGTCACGTTGGCATCTTTCTCTAGGGAGGTTTTTGTAGACTTTGAGTGGAATAAGAAATATCTAAATGAATCCATTTGCATTGTCCAGAAGACTTCAAATCTTCTCTGTATTTATCTAGCACAGGCCAAGAATGTCAGCAGTTTGAATGCAGCTTTTTTATTATCCCAATGACATTAAAATGGTTGGAAAAGAGCCCACACCCAAATGGCTAGTCTCCTGAGAAGTCCAGATTTCACTTATTTTCCTATTTTTTGTTTTATTATTGTGGTAAATTGGTGGGACTGAAGACAAAATCAAGTAGAGTAGGATTGAGAACAGCTAAACAGTGGTATAACTTACAAAAAGCCAGATGTCCTCCATCACCGTTCCTCCCATGGCTAAGAAATAGTGTATGGAGAATATTACTGTTAATAATTCTAGACAGCTTACCAAAGTATATTGCCAGGTTATGCAGCTAATACTCCTTAAATCTTGCTGCTAGGGCACCCCATTGTTGATTTCAGAAAATGTATGACAAAAAATATTTCATTTACTTCTTTGCCTAAAGAGTTACCTAGACAAACCTATGATCTGTGACAACACCCTTTCCTGTAAGTTTTACTCCATCCTCTTCTAAATGTGTGTGCACACTCAGACATAGACATAGCCCAAGAAATGCTTCTGATTCTTGTAATAAGCGTGTAGCTGGTGTCACAGGGACCACAACTCCCTGCAGGTGACCCCAGCCTTGGGCTTCTGGCCAGACAGGTTTCCCCAGCTCTGCAGATTCTGGGAATGTCTAAAGTTGGGCCACCCAGAGCTCCTTGCTCTACTCTGGCAAAACCCCTGTATCTTTTGAAAGTGTAGTTAGTCTGTTACAACATTCTTGTCTGGTTGTCCACTGATGTACAGTCAGCAATGTGCTAATTCTGAGTTAATGATCCGTGGCATTTGAACTTGGCTTTTGCTTTTCCAAAGTTAGCCAGCTAGTGAGCAGGGGACATGCTCTGCGTGCCAGGCAAACACCTAACTAGGAGGGCAGATTGTTGACTGAGTGCAAGTTTCCTTTTGATTGCCATATCTGGCCTGTGACTGGTCTCCAGCTCATGTAGTTTGCCTGTTTCAGTTCTTTGCTCGAAGCAGAAAGAATGTGATTTTTTTCTTGCAATTACCGTGAGGTGAGAACATATCTTCAATTGATGCTGAGAGGATAGACAGGCACAAGCAACCAGAACATGAAAAAGCTAAATGTCTGGTCACTGAAATGAAATAATAGGTCTTGATATGCAGAATACCCACAAATGGCCTGTTTCCACCACCCTTGCTCACACCACAGAGTAATTTGTTTATTTTGGTTTATTCACTGTTCTCCTAAAAAGGAGTGTCTTGCTCTTTGCATGTTTTAACAATGCAGTGATAAAAATAGGCAACTACAGTAACTCCCTTGGACAATAATTTAAAATGTCTTGTAGCCTAGAAGCAGCTAAAAACATGTTCAAGGTCTTGCTGATCTCCCTATTTCGTACTTCTAGCTTTCTACAGTAAAAAAGAGCAAACTGGCCTTATTGATGGTTGGAGAGGAGAAAAGTACTTTTATTTCATATCACAAGTGTCCCCAAAGCCCTGTATCAGAACGAACCACCTTTTTAGCAGCTCACTTCATCTTACAAAGCCCTCTGATCCCAGTCATGCAGGTATAACGGGAAAAGGGCATTTTAACTATGCAGGTCCTATGCCATTTTGACTGCATACAGAGGGTCAAACCAAAGTCTTAAGTTCCACTCAGTGCAAAAGCACTAGGGCATCCCAACAAGATGTCTGTGGTAGCAGCTACATTGGCACACTCTGCTCCAGGATCAGTTTTCAAACTGCTTTGAGAAGTAGCAAGGTGTGATGTTTCAGTCACTTCTGAGCTGGATCTTGATTAAGTCAACACAGTCATTGACGGTAGCATGCTCCTCTTCTGCAGGAAATCACAGCTCAGGCTGGGGGTAGCTGCAGCTGAACGTGACTTCAGCAAAGCCCTTATGTGAAGTTCCAGTAACTTCAGACCCAACAGAATGAGGTTGATGAAACAAGGTCCTATCTCAGAGCAAGATATTTTTCTGAACAGGTGGGATGTGTCTGTATCAAGCTGTGAGCTCCATTTCCACATTGCAACCTAGTCTGAGACTGTCCTTTTGCAACCTAACTTCCATTTGGGGTTAAAAGAGCTGATTTATATGAGACACTAACTATAGGTACAGCCTTGTCATGGGCAGCAAAGCAGTCCCAAGGCGTTGTTTTAGCTTCCTTTTAGTTTTATCACCCTTGCAACTTCCACTGCTCAAGCAACTCCTAAGTACAAGTGTGGCAAGTCTGAGACCAGCTGCAAGATGAACTTTCTGTGGTGCTGAGTGTGTGTGTTTAAGGCTTTCCTTTTTACTGGGAACAAACACCTGAGGAGAACAGACTCATCAACAGTGGCAATTTTTACAATAGAAAAGGATGCACAGATCCAGAACTCAGGAGCTGAGAAACATGGTTTAACATCTCCTGTGGAGACTGTCTCACAAACACATTCATGGCTAAGCATAAGGACTGGCTGACAGAAGCTTTTCAAAACCAGGCATGCTGCTTCAACTTCTTCATTATGAGGGATTTTCCATTCAATAATACATTTTATTTGCATTTTGTGAGCAAAATACTTCTCAGTGGTTACAGCACATTTTTTTTTCTATCTATAGAAAGAATGTATTTTCTGACCTACTAGGTTTTAAAACCAGACAGTTCTCTAGGATTTCAAAGACAATAAGCTAAAAATCTCAGGGTAAAAAAGCCTTGCGTATGAAATATTTCATTTGGTCTGTAGTTCCAAAGAGAAGTGATTAATGCTTACCACACTTAAGGAATCATTAAAATGATTTCTTGTCTGGATGGAGTGGCTTACCTGTGCCTACATTTATTGTTCTAACATCTGTTCCCTGCAATTCCTGCTCAGACCTTTTCAGCTTTTTTATTCAAGAGCCTGCAGTAAATGGTACTTATTTGCTGGAGTGCTTGGATCTTTTCTGAGCGGTTTTGTTTGTGGATTTGGAGATTGTTCTTCTTGTTATTGTTCCTAATTATTTCAGGAGGGTGTTACTGAAAGGAGACAGCTCCCGTTTCTTGGAAGCTGTTCAGATAAATTGACGTCTTCGCCCATTTTTAATTGTTTATAGTTGTTTAATGCCACTATAATGGAGTGGTATTCTGATCCACTTCAGTGGCTTGCTGTGGTGTGTCTCTCAGGACCCATGGTCCATGCTTCACAGCGGTAGGAATCCACATCTTGCAGCTGCAGAGTCTGGATCTTAGCAAAATAGCACCGGGCAGTGGAGCAGAGTGCTTGAAAACTCTGGCAGCCCTGGCTGCAGGTTGATGCTGGGGGCTCTGGGCTCCATAGCACACATGCCTCAAGACTCAAAGGTTGATGTCCTTAATGAAACTCCTGGGACATCCTTCTGCCCTGCAGTCGTGGATTTTGGAATCTCAGGATCTTTCTGCATAACAGTAGATAAAACCTGACATTGCAGTAGCTGCTTCTTGGGGGTCAGTAGGATGATTCACACATTGCACTGAAAAACTGAGAATAAAAGTCAGTCTCTTCTTTTTTGGCAGGTGACGTGTTATACCTTAAACAGCAGGTGCCAGCTGAAAGTAAAGAGTAACACGTGCTATTGCTGTGACCTGTACAACTGTGAGAAGTAAGTACCTGTGTGCAGTCAATAGCCTCTGAGAAATCTTTGTTTGTTTTTCCCTCCTCTTAAGTGATGGGAGGGGGTTGCCCTTAGGCCTGGAGAAGCAACACAAGGAGTTTGTATGCTGAGCAATCCAGTTCCTCTGTGACTGAAGTTCTGATGCCAGCAGAGAAGAGGTTAGGGCTTGCGTATTAGTGCTGGCATTATTTCAGTTTCTTTTTCTTTAAATATGTCCATAAGCTCTCTGCTATGTGATCAAAATGGACCACTCAGACATTGCCCTGTCAAGATTTA
Source organism: Chlamydotis macqueenii (assembly GCF_036417535.1). Classification (NCBI taxonomy): domain Eukaryota; kingdom Metazoa; phylum Chordata; class Aves; order Otidiformes; family Otididae; genus Chlamydotis; species Chlamydotis macqueenii. The sequence goes on along the minus strand of NC_141556.1, from coordinate 151,042,106 downwards.
CTGTTGATCTTGCAATGCAATTTTCCCGTTAGATTTCATGAATCCTTTTTTTTTTCTGCCAAACTAAGGGAAACAAAATGAGTAGGAACATAGGTGCCCATGAGCAGAAATTGTGTTGTAGGCATATGCACAGCTCTTTTGTTAGTAGTCGCCTCTGTAGGCACAAGATTTTGCTAAACTGTCATAGAATCATAGAACAGTTTGGGTTGGAAGTGACCTTTAAAGGTCATTGAGTCCAACTCCCTGCAAGGAGCAGGGACATCTCCAACCAGAGCCTCATCCAACCTGGTCTTGAATGTTTCCAGGGATGAGGCATCTACCACCTCTCTGGGCAGCCTGTTCCAGTGTTCCACCACTCTCATTGTAAAAATTTTTTCCTTATGTCCAGTCTGAATCCACCTCCTTCTATTTTAAAACCATTACCCCTTGTCCTGCCACAACAGTCTCTGCTAAACAGTCTCTCCCCATCTTTCCTGTAGGCCCCCTTTAGGTACTGGAAGGCAACTATAAAGTCTCCCCAGAGCCTCCTCTTCTCCAGGCTGAACAGCCCCAACTCTCTCAACTTGTCCTCATAGGAGAGGTGCTCCAGCCCTCTGATCATCTTCGTGGCACTCCTCTGGACCCTCTCCAACAGGTCCATGTCCTCCTTATGTTGGGGGCTCCAGAGCTGGACACAGTACTCCAGGTGGGGTCTCACCAGGGCAGAGCAGAGGGGCAAAATCACCTCCCTCGACCTGCTGGCCACGCTTCTTTCGATGCAGCCCAGGATGCGGTTGGCCTTCTGGGCTGCAGGGGCACATTGCCGGCTCATGTTGAGCTTCTCGTCCACCATCACCCCCAAGTCCTTCTCCTCAGGGCTGCTCTCAATCCATTCTCCACCCAGCCTGTATTTGTGCTTGGGAGTAGGATGGATACAGAGAGTTTTGTGAGTGTTTTCTGAAGCTGTCCATTTGATTTCATCATTACCAAAGCAGGAGATGTCAGAAGATAAGAGAGGAAATGTCTGGATATGCTTAGGAAGACCAGCTGAAGGTTAGCACAGGGTTGCCATGCAATGATTTAACAAGAATAAAAAAGGTTGTTAGGAAAACTACATCACAGCAAAGTCCAAGGGTTTATAATGTTGAAGACAGATGAAATGAACTCACACAACAGACTGGCCACCTGGCACATAGAGATTTCAACTGCAAGCAGCATTATGTCTTGCCATATACAAGAAACAGGGAGGGATTTACCAGAGCAGATCTTCTGCCTGACTCTGCACACCTCATCTTACCATGCACTTTCATGCAACCTCTGCAACCTCCTACAGTTCACCCACAGTCACTCTTCTTTCTTTCCCTCTATGTATTTCTCACCTTTCTTCCTTCCTTCCTACGTCTCCTGTTTTGTTTTGGTTTTGCCTCCTTTTCACATGCCAACAGCCCTGAATAACCCTTGTCCTCTGTAAAGCCTTGACCAGCGTGCTGCCAGACATGAACGTTTTAGGTGCAGGGGAATGAAGCTGGCACAATGAGACTTCTACAGAAAGCTTCTCCATAAAAGAGTAGCTCTCACCCAGATCCTCACTCAACTAGAGAGGCAAAACGAAATTTGAGACTAGAGGGAAGTCATCTATGCGCACGTATTTCTCATGCACATAAGAGACATAAGGTGAGTGCCTTTGTCAGCAATCAACAGTGGACAGCAAGATTTTGTGGCACTGGCATGGACGAATCCAGAGTAAAGAAGCAGTCTTGCTGCTCTACGGATTTGGCAATTCCACTTAATAGGACAGCTACAGAGAAGTAGGAGCAGACAAAAACAGTCTTGGCATTTAAACCATTTTTCCAAGTCAAATAGTTGCTCTAGGAGCTCATTAGTGGGCTAGCATTAAGGTAGGTGTTGGAAAGAACTGCAGGAAACTGTGGTTTCAAATTTTGCAGCAGGGTATTTCTGACTTTCAGCAAGACAATGAGCATGGACTTCACAACATGCCTGATTTACAATAACAAGGGCAGTGTAGAAATATAAACAGACTTCTGGGTAGTACAATCCATAGTGTAAAGGCACAACTTTATACTGTCTTGTGTTGCATCTGCTATTTTGGAACCGCAGACACCATAAACAAATGTAGCCAGCTGACAAAATCTCCCTTCCTGTGGTTGAATTAATGCTTAAGCAACTTGACTTCCCCAGTGTTAGAGATGCCAGCAGATTTCCAGGTGAGCTGGGAAAAAAAAAAAAAAAGCAGTGCTAACTATGCTTTAGCTGGTAGCTAAATGACGAGGGCAGCATCCATGCGCCAGGACTATGCCTGTGTTCAAAGACCCTCAGCACACAAGAGAAGTTGGCTTTTTTGGCCAACTGGTTGTTCGTCTGGTGCACAACATCGATCAGCCAACAAGGATTGGTATTAATTGGATCACATGTTTAATGCTGGCATTAGCAGAGCCAATTTTTGTCTCAGCTGAACTTTCTCCAGTTCACCTGAGCCGTTTTGGTGGGATGAAGTACTTTGCCAGAGGAAGGTAAGCAGGAGGGATTCAGATCCTCTGGTGCTCTTTATGATGTGCAAAACCATCCCCACAGCAGTGACATTGTCCGCGTTTTCCCTTTCAGTTCAGAGCAGTCCGCCAGCTACTATGAATTTCTCGGCGTGAGCAGCTGTCAGGACGTGGTTCACCTGTATAGGCTGCTGTGGTCCTCCACAGTCCTCAACATCATCGGGTTGTTTCTGGGGATTATTACGGCAGCCATTCTTGGGGCGTTTAAAGACATGGTAAGGCTCAGTCTTTTGCCTTCTGTGAGGATTTCTGTGCTTGTGGGTGTTATCAAGTGGGTTAAAACCAAGTATCAGTGTACAAAGGAGGCACTTTAAACATGTTTCCTGTGTGATCTGGGAGTCTGGAGTCATATCTTTAGGCTAAGCTGTTGCCAGCTGCTCAAAACAAAGTAGGTCAAGCCTAGTCAAATACGCAAGTGGAAGGGAAAAAACAGGCGTCTGTGTGAACAGATGCTGGCAATTCTCTTAGTGGCATCTTTTTTTTCTTCTAATTCAGCACTGAACGTGGGGGCCAGCACAAGATTTGAGGATGCTGGATGATAGCTAACATGTAAAACTCAAGTCCTAGGTGTGACTATTTAACCTTGTGTTGTTCTTTTCCCAAGAATGGGGATTAACTCCTAAGTACCAGTCAAATTTTTATTTAACCAGTTGTATCAGGTCACATTAACCTCCTCTTTTGTTTCACTAAAGAATGCCACCCTCTAACTGCTCCCTGTGCCACACCACTGTGTGATGTGCACCACTGCATTCAGAAGAGGCTGTGTGCGAGGAGTGATTCTGTAACACAGTACCTCATCTGCCTAGATTTTCTGACATGTTAAAAGGGTTAATCCCTGTTCCTGGGATTATCACTGTGAGTGGTCATGTTTGCTGCAGCAGTGCCTAAAGACCAACCAAATGAGCTCCTCTCCTATGAGGACAGGCTGAGAGAGCTGGGGCTGTTCAGCCTGGAGAAGAGGAGGCTCCAGGGAGACCTTATAGCGGTCTTCCAGTACCTCAAGGGGGCCTACAGGAAAGATGGGGAGTTACTGTTCAGTAGGGTCTGTTGTGACAGGACTAGGGGTAACGGTTTCAAGATAGAGGGAGGTAGATTTAGATTAGATATTAGGAAAAATTTTTTTACGCTGAGCATGGCAGAACACTGGAACAGATTGCCCAGAGAGGTGGTGGATGCCCCATCCCTGGAAGCATTCAAGGCCAGGCTGGATGAGGCTCTGAGCAACCTGATCTGCTTGGAGATGTCCCTGTTCCTTGCAGGGGGGGTTGGACTAGATGACCTTTAAAGGTCCCTTCCAGCCCAAACTGTTCTATGATTCTACTAGGCACTCAGAAGAGTAGAGGATCTCTGCCCAAAAGCTTCCAAACTAGATGGGCAGAGGCATGGGGATGAAGGTGAAATGCAGGAGCTGAAGGGAGGTATGATAGCAGCAAAAGTCGTCTTAGATCCATGATGTTTCTGGTGACTATTCCAGAGGAGAAAACTAAATAGAAAGACAGGTGAAAGGAAAGATGAAAGGGATGAAGCAGGGAAGAGAAAGCAGGAGAGATGGATGAAATGTGTGCCGGGGTGGGCAGACTAGAGGGAGAGGGCTGCTTAGAGCTGGCAGCCAGTGAGCTGAGGTCCCAGCCAGACTGGAGGCCATCCAGGACCTGCTCTGACCACCCAGTGTCCTTTAGCACATATGTCCAGGCTATCTACAACGTGTATGGGGTGCTTAAAACCCTGTGACAGAGCAGGGCCATATGAATTATTTGAAAGTCACCTTTGTTAAGAGTTGCCAAATGTTTGCTGGAAATATTCCTCCCTCTAGCTTAAGGCAAACAAGCATACTGAGCCTTTACATGTAAGAAACGTGCAGCTGGGCCATCCTTTATGTGAGGAAACTCTTGCAAGGAGTTGATAACAAATTGCTGCTAGCCTAATGGGAGGGGGTGGGATCAGCTTCCCCAGCTTAATTCATCTCCTTCCTGTAAGAGGTGCAGTGGCATAAGGGGAACAAAAACAACCACAGTGGGAAACGAGGGGAAGAGCTGCCACATGAGGAGAGGAAGGCAGGTATCATATACACTAAGTTCTTGGTAGAGCACTGCAGCTTTCCAGTGCTGCTGAGTATTTTCCCCTGCCTGGCAGATGGGTACGAGTGCCTCCACCAAGGGCAGCTGTGGGAGTTGCTAGTGCTCCCCTGAGATGGGGCAGGGCGCAGAGAGCCAGATGGAGTCCACCTAATCTGTCTCGCACAAACTAAGGCTTACAAGGGATCTGGGCTGATGCTTCATAGCAGGACAAGCTCCAACACAGGTGCACCTCTGTGCTGCACGGCGGCTATCGTTGTACTGCTTGCAAGGGACAGCAAGCCAAGGAGATGTTCCTGGGGTCTCCACAACCTGGCATGTTGCAGTGCTAGAAGGTAGAATCTGGGCCAAATGCAGGCTCGCCTGACTGGGTGGTGTAAAGCCATGCAAGGAAATTGCAGGAGCAGTGGATGTGTAGTTTCCCCCTGGGCTCGGCTGGAGCGAGTCTGTTGGGGCTCCATCCGAAAAACCTGATCTGAATAAGCTGTTTAATGTCTCCTCAACAGCGGGGGTGGAAAAAAAAAAACCCACTAGCTTAAAGGAGAGATGAGTTTGTGTCATTTACCACAGCACAGGAGCCATGATATGCTTGTGAAAGTGTTACTAAAGCAGCAATCCAAAAGGCAATGACCGCTCCTTGCTCCTGCCTGTGCTTTTTCAGGGTCCTTTTGAGTGTTGCTGCTTGCTTTTGTTACGAAAGGAGTAACTCTTGGCGGAAGATGGGGTTCAAGAGAACATCAAGCAGAAGAGGGAGAGAAAGGGGCATGGGATTGAAATACAAAAGAACCATCAAAATATGTGGGAGAACATTTTTCTTTCAGGATGTCATCTTCCCACAGAAGTGCTCCCTGGCATTTTCCAGGGAGAGCTGCAAAGCCCACTGAAACGCCTCAGGGCATTGCTCTGAGGTTGACTTCCAGAAAACACAGGGCCAGGCTGACTAGCCAAACAAAACCCATCATCTTTATCTCTGGGGAACGCTGGCAGCCAAAACATGTTAAAAAAGGGAGAGTTTGCAAAACAGTGCCATTGCCTCTAAACCCATCACATTTCTTGGACAGGTTATTGTGGGTTTTCTTTCTTGTGACAAATTCTCTGCAGACCCTGGCATGCTCCCCGTGGTTTTACTGCCTTCCAGAGGGCCGTGCTGACTCAGTGCAAAACTTTTCATCCTCTTCTGACCCCCAGGGTGTCAGCGCTCAGTGGCCCCTGTGTCACCCGTGGGGCTGTTCTCTGTGATCTGCTGGGTGCTGGGATAGCTGCAGTGGTTACAATGATACCCTCCTTTTCAGACCTACCATGTGCTTGGATGTAGGCTGCCAGTGAGGCAGTTACCTTAAGGTCACCTTTAATAAAAAACAGGTTAAGATATAATGGAAATAGAAGTATGTACTTGGAGTATCCAAAATGGTAAAAACCCCTGATTATTGCTTACAGAAGACAGAGGTTAAAGAATGCATGGAAAACTTCACTTGCTGGTACTAAGAGTTAATCTAGAAACTCCCTTCCCTGCCGGGGCATTTGTCTGATGACTTGTAGACGTTTTCCTGACACACCTTGCCAAGGAATCTGCCTGCGCTCAGTTTAGGGTTGCATTAATCAGAACGACTGCTGGTCCTGGGGGTGGGGGTTGCTGGCTTTTTAAATTTATTTCAGTTCGTCCCCTTCTTGGAATCCTCAAGGGAACTGAACAGATTAAATATAATTCCCTTATCCCCTCTCCTCTTCCCTCACCCTGCTCTATAAAGGAAAAAAACTTGAACCCCTAATTTCTGAGCTACCTGCCATGCATTCATGTCTTAGCACTCATGCAACTACAGGTGCAGTCTGACGATAAAAGTAGTCGCAGCTGAGGCATAAAGGCTTCGGCAGGTCTCTGTTGGAGACAGCCCAGCACGCAGACAGCAGCAGCATGCATGACCGGGCGGGGGGGCGGCCAGACAGACTCTCCATCTGCTGGCCGTTTCCCCACGTGCCCTGACTTGAGGTGCCCACATGGCGCTGGCAGCCTCCCTGGCCAGTTAACAGCTCCTTATTTCTTTGACTTGGGTGGTGTTTCAGTTTAAAATGCCTCTACCTATCCATCTGTTTTATGTGACTAATTTAACAGAGTGTCGTTACTGGAATACTTGATAAAAGCATCTAACTGGCTTCCATACCTGCAAATCATTGCTGGCTCTGGGCTGAGACCAGATAGCCTGATAATAAGGTGCTTTGATCAATGGATTTGGGGTAGATGACTCCCCAACTTCTAGGGCTCTTGTGGTGTTCATCCTTAGCAACTGGAGAGTGTTGCTGCTACGGGTGGAGAGACTGTAGGAGGACTGAGAGAGGTTCCTGGGAGGAGGACAGCAGCACCCAAAAGGACCCACACCAGAAGGCTGGTGACAGGTGCAGAACAGGCATCTGGGTTTCACATTGGACAAAACAAGTGTTTCTTTATGTATTTAGAATCATAGAGTAGTCTGGGTTGGAAGGGACCTTCAAAGGTCATCTAGTCCAACCCCCCTGCAAGGAGCAGGGACATCTCCAACCAGATCAGGTTGCTCAGAGCCTTGTCCAGCCTGGCCTTGAATGTTTCCAGGGATGTTGAGCCAGTATTTACATCCATAGCCAGAAGGATCTGATTGCACCAGGGCCTCCCTCCTCTGAGGAAGGGCAGGCTCTGGGTGCAGGCTCAGCCCCAGCTGGGGTGGGCCATGTTGCTGGCCCCAAAACTTTGGGTCTGAGGCAAGCTTGTTAGCTGCTTCTCGCTACTCCTGTCTGAAAGGCAGTGTCTCTCCATTTCTCCCCACCATATCCACCCAACAGGGTGGGTAGAAAGGAGGTGTTTTGAGGAGGGTACCTTGAAGATGAAAGGCTTGCCTTCTTCCATGAAATAGGCTCTCTGCTTTTGGGCCCAGCATTTCTCTGCGCCAGCTCCTGGGGTGATAAGTTTCTCAAGAGAGCTAAGGCCTAGATTGTCAGGTAACCTCATGTGGTACATCAGTGACCTAGACAATGCTTTCCATGTACAAACACAATTAATATACCTTGTTCTCAATCACAGTGAGATCTTGCACTGTCTCCAGAGGGTGCAGTGGTTTATGTCTCTCACTGATACATCTGAAAGGAAATGCTAAAAAAAAAAATTCTGGCTGCTGCTTTCAGCGTTTTTCTGGCAACCACCATATTTTGTTCTTTCAGTAAAAAGAAAATTCCATGGTCTCATGTACAGGAATCTGCTAATGAAAACAAAGGAGAGAAAAGAAACCACTAAATTTGTCTTGTTTTGCAAAGCAGAGCTTTCACAGAGCTGTTGTCCTTCACAAATGGTTATACAGCACAGAGTTTTACGGTTCAACACAAGTTTCCTTTCACATTTAGCCTTTGGTCTTTTTTTTTTTTTCCTCCTCCAGTTTTATCGGCTGGTTCAATATGAGCTATTACTTCTTCCTGCAAACCTCATTTCACATTGCAGTTAAGGGACAGACATCCCAATAAAGCCACGGGGTATGATGAAGGATTTTATGCACATGGGGGCTGGTATTGGACAGCCAGCAGCAAACTCAATTTCAAGTGAGAGGGAGCTGTGAAAGATGAGCAAGTGGTCTGGAAGGGGAGATCTTTGTAGAGCTGTGTAGGAAAGCAGAGAGAAAAGACATCAGGGCACCAGGTAGTTGCAATTGGAAAAAGTCTGCAACAAATTGTGAAGGACTGGGTGCTGGAGTGGATGGATGAGGTGGTCAGAGCTGTGTGCTGTGCTATCCAGGGTGTCTCTGATCTGGAGTCCTGCCAGTGCTCCTGTAACTGGTGCTAGGGAAGCACCAGCAGTCATTTTCCAAGGGAAGAAAATTATATGTCATTCTATGTCATTCTGGCCAGAAATTTCACTCCAGAGACACGCTCCTCTCATTCTGTTCACTCTTTGGTTTTTTGTGGTACTGGTATTGTGTTGGAAAATAGAAAGCTGTTAAATTGCTTAGTTGCTTGTGTTAGGACCAGTTCCTGCTCCAGCTCCCTCTGTGCTGTGCTGATATATTGTTGTCTTTTGTGCTCAACAGGTACCTCTGTCCCAAATTGCTTTCAGTGCTGCACCTCCTCCTCAGATCCTGTACAATCCTGCCCAGCAGATCCTGACATACGCTGGCTTCTGTCCTTCTGCAGCAACTATTTCTACGTATCCATCCTATCCGTTACCTCTTCAGGTACAGTACAAAATGGCACCCGTCTTACTCCGTCTCAAAAGCATAAGCTGCTCCTCAGTACAGACTCTGCAGTGGTAGATCTTGGCTCCTGGGGGTTTGAAACGAGGCAAGGAAGTTGGATCCCAAATCAGACTCATCTCTGGGATGACTTAGTCTGGGCCTAGTTCTCAGGTCTTGTTCTCAGATCTCAGGCTTTGTCTGGTCATCCTTTGGACTCTGCTGACCAGGAATCCAAATGTGAGATTAGAGTTGTGTTACAGTAGTCATGAAAAGGAACACAGCCCCTTTGTTGGGCAAGATAAAGCAGGAGCAGAGGCATGAGGGGAAGCCAAAGGAAGCATCTGACGATACACACAGGATTTGCCAGAAAATTTTACACACCTTAGCCTGCCTTACTCTTAATATGAAGATAAGTAGATTAAGACTCATCAGATGGAAAGGAGACAAGAAAGGGGAGGAAATAAGAGGTTTATGAAATTGAGTGATATGGAAAGGACTGTGGCTGGATATTAGTGATAACTTTTCATTGCTCAAAGTTTTGATTGCCCTAGTAAAGCTATCAAGGGGCAAGATAAGCCAGCAATAGGAAGTGTTTTTACACACCAGAGAAGATTCAAATGCCACAGGATTTTGTGGAAGCGTATAAATGAGGGGTTAGGGGATTAGTCCATCAGCTGCTATTAAACACAGGGATTCAGGTGTCACTTGCAGCCCAGCAAATCCCCAGATGGCTGCCTGCCACAAGAACTAACGGGGGCTCATCAGAAGATGGAACCCTTTTTCTTTTAGTATTCCTACAAGCATCTGCTACGGACCACCCCTGGGAGACAGGTACAGAGCTGCTATGGTAGTTGATGGAGGTTGGTGAGCCTTACTGATTAGAGGCAGGCGGCCTGAAGGCAGGAGGGAGAGCTGCCAGAGGTGCAGCTTTATTCCCTTGCGGGAGGGGATGGAACGTGCTGAGCCAACAGTGCTTCTCCTCCTTCAGAAGGGTGAGGTGCAAGTTGTGCTCCAAGCCCATGCTGCATCCAGCTCAGAACCAGCCTGGAAAATGCAGAGTGGCGCTGAGGATGGTGTTTGGGGCTTTTTTTTTGCCTCAGAGTGAGGTGAAGAATGTAGGGTGAGCCAGTAAATAACTGAATGTTTGAGACTGTGGAGCAATCGTAGGAGTTTTAAGATTTTTTTTTGTTTTTAAACACAGTAAGACTGTTCTGCTCAGTCCAGACGCTTGTTATGCTTTGGCTGTGCAGTGCTAGACCAATGGGTACCACAAGTTTCACAGCACCTCTTAATTGAAAACACGGCATGTTTAGCATCAGCTAGCTGTGGGCCACAGCCTCCTGGGCTACATCTGGTCAGGGACAATAAGCTGCCGGGCACAAGTACAGGGACATGATGATCATCCAGACCAGTCAGCATGCTACTGGTATGAGTTTGGCCCAGACACCTAACAGCCTCCCAGCAATGCCCAGGAAGGGGTCAGGAGACGGCAAGGGCAATGGACCATTCCTGGTAGGTAGTGTGCATACAGTTGCACCGGTTTGGTGGCGAGAGTTCAGCTGTAGGGATGTGATATGTGCTGAGCCGGTTGGCTTCACAGCCAGAGAACAGTCCTTGGCATGTCTTATTTATTAACATAAATGGGGCCAGGCACTTTTGGAGACCATGCGTTGAGAGGAAAAAAAAGAGCACACTCAGAGATCTCTTGTTGTTTGCTTTCAGCTGAAAAGCTGTGCTGTTCTGCAGAGTTCAGTTAGCACGTAGCCAAGAGTAGAGAGAGAAGGGGATAAAAACAGATGAAAGAAAGCAATTAAGCTGAAAAGATGCATATAGGTAGTCATGAGGGTCAGTTGTAACACTTCAGTACTGTGTCCACTGAGAAATAGAAATACATCATGTTTACTCCAAATTCTTAACTGCATTCCAAAATAAACACAGCTCTTTTCCTAGATTTCTGCTTTTTTCTAAGAAGTGTGTTCATTTGTCTTCTCTCCTTTTCATATCATTCAGAGGCAGACACCACCAGCTGTCCCCAAGCCAGGAGAGGTTAGCAAGCACTGGGCTCCAAAAGGGAAAGCGCTTAATCCTTTTCCTGGGGGGAGGAAAAAAAAACCAAGCTGCCTTCCTGCATGTATGAGCTTTTTATGTTGTAGTTTAGAGACAATTAATTTCTGCATCAGTATATGAGTTTAAAAAGTCATAATAAATTTACTCAAAGCTACAAATGGTGAATGTTAGAAGCAGGCCTGGTTAGGAACAGCCAGAAGTTTAACCATCATCCACTTCCATTCCTTGAGAGCTGTGGGCTGACTCCATGGGGCTGGAGGTGGGTCTTCAGGACCCATCTAAGTGCTCCAAGCAGTGCCCAGCTGCTGGATTCAGACCTTCACAAACCCTGCTCAGCTGGTCCTGGTGCTTAAGGCAACTACAGGCCCCAAGGCTGGGATTCATTTGGCTAAATGCAGGGGCTGTTGGCATGCAAGGATCTGATGCTGCCCGACGGTGAGATCAGGTAGCCACCTGGCAGCAGGGGCTGCCCCATGGGGAGAATCCAGGTCCTGTAGTCCCTATGGCACATCTGTGTGGATGCCTGGGAGATCCCATGGCATCTCAAAAGGGCTGGGCACTTACAAGTGAGCAGCTGAACTGAGCTCTAGCTGTCCACGGTGCAGGAGACATCACCTGAGCTGTTCTGCCCTTCAGAGTCCACAGAGAGCAACACACTTCTCACATGTGGATTATCTCAGGCTAAAGATGTATGATGTGAGTCATATGAATGCCCCCTAAAGGCCTTTCCACTGATTAGGGGTGGGATTCAGTTGCTACACATCACTATGTTGTGCGCTTAAACACCTATGTTCTTGAGTCTTCAGCTGAGCCATCAAAATCTGAGCCTGAACCCTGTATCCTAGAGGTGCAGATTGGTTGCCTAAAGATACAGCATCTGAGATGGCCTGATGTTCGCAAGACGTCCATACAGGGCTGGCTGATGTGGGCTGAGGTCTACATGAGACTCACACATGCTTCTAGAGCAGCTGGCAGAGGGTGTCCTTGGGCACCTCTAAAGGTATAACGGTTTTGCTTCCACGTACACCAAGATCCACATAAGGGCCCCAAGATGAACCTCTCTTCTCAGCATTCTCTTTGACTTGCCAAAGCTTTGGCTAAACACTGTTCCTAAGCCCCTGCATTTCTCATTGCCCTGCACCTACTCCCAGTTGGGACAGGGTCACACATGTGCCGGTTCAGTACAATGAAAGGAGGAAAACCTTCTTCAGCTAAGAGTTGGGGAGGCGGGGGGAGAAGTGAATTGATGCCAGTTAATGAAGTAAAGCTGTTAGCAATAAATTCCTAACTAATAACTCTAATTTGAACCCTCACATCAACCAGAGGGAATCCTCAGCCTTAGGTCCTCCTCCTGAGACCACATCCCACCTTGGGTTGGTCTGGCATGCAACACGCCTAGCCTGAGCGCTGCCCCCACTTGCGTGGAATGAAGCTGCATTAGCTCCAGGGCTGTGAACCTAGGTTCACCTGCAGCTCCCACCATTGATCAGATTCATTGCTCGTCCTCTGCTGAATCCAGTGTCTCACTGAGTAACTGCTCAGTGGAGGGGCAAAGAAAGTCTTAAAAAAAAAAAAAAAATAATAATCAGTCTGCAGTGGTGGTAAACGCTTCTCGGTTCACCTGATGCTTCCTTGTCCATAAGCCAAATGCAAAAAAAAAAAAAAAAAACAGCGATAACAGGAATGCATTTTGACAAGGCTGTAACGAGCATTTCTTTTGTTTACTGTGGCATGTGCTAACAAAAATCATTCATCCCTTACTGCTACAGTTCAGTCACAACTAGTCTTGGTAGCAGGCCTGCCAACTGGTCAGGTAAATTATTAGCTGTGCAGAGGCTGGTGGTGATGACAGCAGTCAGGATTGTGCCAGTCATTCCTGCCACAGGAGAGCTCATTACAGAAGTGATTCCAGGCAGACAGATGGAAACGGTGGCTGCAGTTTGAGGGGAGAGGGAAGCAACAACTCCCAAATAAGTTTTAAAAAACCCACAAACCACCCCAAGTTTGGTTTTTAAATTCCAGGCACTTTAGGCCTGAACCTGAGGGGAGCTGAGCACAGCTCTTCTGATGAAGCCCATGGACTGGCACGTGTTGGCATACGAGGGGAGGAATGAAATCCTGACCCTCCTGAAATCAATGTCAAAAGTCGGTTTAAAGTAGTGGTAGGATTTTATCCAGAACAATAGTCCCTACATGGATTATTTTAACAAACTCTGCTTGTTCCTAAACATGGGCTGCTTCCTAAGCTCTTTCTGGTTTTTTGTGCCTCTTTCAGCCAAAGCCCCATTATGGCTGAGAGCCAAAGTGAAAGACCTACAGGGAGACATATGCTTACCTGTAAAATTTTCTTATACAAGGAGGCTGCATTTGGCATGGGATTAAAACTTTGCATTTATGCAGGCATTATAACTGAGATTAATTACATCTGAGATAATTTAAATTTCACCGTGATGCCTGGAAACGAGCAGCTACACGTAACCTAATTGGCCAGTCAGGTGCAGTGCCTCACCCAGGAAGCCAGCGCATCTTTTCCTGCAGAAATTCCTGTTCTGCTCTCTTGCCTAGCTGTATGCACAATGTCTACTAAAAATGACTTGGGTTACAGGTGGAATCTGTCTTGTTTCACTAGATGCCATCACTGCTCTACTTAAGCAGGTGCTTTAAAACCAAAGTGAGTGTTGTGCTGCAATGCACGAGAAATTTAATCATGGGGGCTTATTATGTAACACTTACATGGCAACCACTTACCGCAGAGCTGCAAACGGGGTTGTAATCCTGTACTGAAGAAGGTATTTTTCTTTGTCTGTATACAGCCTGCCAGCAATTTTCCAGGAACATCATCTACTGACATTTCTTTATCAGAAGAAACTCAGCCTCCATCTCAGTCCAGCTCCAGCTATGGCCTTCCTCCCAATGCCCCAGCCCTCTACACACCGACTTACTTCTTGCCTGGAGAAAAGCCTCCACCGTATGCACCATAGAGCAAAGAATTTATTTTAGGTAGCTCATAGGCTTTTGTTCTGTTTTTAAGAAACCTCTGGAATGTGTGCTGTGCAGGCACTAGACTTCCCACGGAACCCACCGCAGAGTGTGTTACGGCCACTCTGCTTTTACCTGCATCTCACTGGGAGCAGAGCAGGACCCTGGAAATACTCTGGCAACATGCTCTGCTTTCATAAACCAGTACAGAGGGGTTCTGGTCTGTGTTGTCTTGAGTGAATAGTCGGGAGCTCTCTGAGTCAATCATTTTGCGTCAGAAGAGGCCAGGTGTTTGTTTGCTTGTAGTATTTATTTAATAACCCTTTTTGGTGAAAGTGTACTAACAAAAAAAGCGTGGCAATTACTTTACAATAAAACTGAATGTGTATATTTATACTGTACCTAAGGCTGTGTGTATTTGTAAGGACAAGAAAACAAAAGAACAGAGGAAAAAGTACCCTACCAAATAGCTGTCACTTTCACGTTTCAAACAGAAAGGTTAATTTTATTTGGACTATTTTATCCAAACTTTGTGCCAGTCTAGTCTGTGTAGTAAAATGTCATGTTAGTGTGCTAAAGATGCAATTTCCAGACAGGAATTTAAGCTGCACTTTAGTGTTCAAATTAATTCCTTTCTAGTCAAAAGAGGACCACCAGCAAAACCACTCTATGTTAAACCCTAGTTATTTATTTTCAAACTGACCAAGAGCTGATGCAGGCATTTTACGACAACTGAAACAGAATGGATGAAGGGTCAGAATTCCTTCTTTTTCTTTTTTTTTTTTAATTTTTCTCCTATCGTATAGAGACAAAAATACCCTGACAAGGCTAAGCAGCAATACCTGTAGCAGTGCCATTGACAGGAACAAAGTCTTGTCCCTGCCACGTGCATCCTGCCCCTTTGCCATTTGCTGGGATCCCTCGTAGCACATGGCTGCCATATTGCAGGGCAGGAGTGGCTACATCAGCATGGAAGCCCATCAGATTGCTGCGTCCCTTCGCTGCACTTGGCTCCTGCAGGAAGGGTGGTGGTGCTGCTTGCTCTATAGATCTCACAGTCTAGACAGCTATGAAGCTATAGGCATTTCCTGAAAGGCCATAGAGCAAAGCAGGGAAAGGAAGGTATTTCTCATTAACTTTTTAAGCAGCTGCTTCCTATTATGAAAATATTCAAAACCCCTATATAAAAAAAAACCCAGCCTACTTGGCAAGTTTCCTTTGAAAGGAAGTGACACCATCAGACCAGCTGAAAATAGAACAAAGAATGATCAGCCTTTTACATAATACTCTCCACCATTCAAGAAATTTCTGTTAATTCATGTGTTGTGCCTCCATGTATAAGAAGCAGATTCAGTACTAATACACAAGTACAAGATCAGAGGTTAATTTATATGGACAGCAAAAACTATATTTTTTTCAATTAAGAAGGATTTTCTGAGATGCAAAGCTTAGGCCAGTGACGTTACCATCAGTGACAAGGCGCCTCACGTGAAGTGCTGGCAAGGTGAGTTATATGAACCTGGTTAAAAGAAACAAAATCCAGAGAGAAGACCATTATTTTTCCTTTAAACGTGAATTTAACGCATCCAAAATGCTTAGTTCTTGTGCAAATGCATGCTGTGAAGAACACAATGACCCTGATCATTAAATAAGTGGAACTACACATTTACTTCTTTTTACTTACTATGAATACTACCAGGAGAACCATCTGGGTTCATTTTGAGGACTCAAAGCCCAGAACAGACTTGCTCCCTCTGAGCTGAGCTCCTAGACTGCTAACAAAACGGAAATTAAATCGGTATTTCTCTTGGGTCGAAGCACAGTGACTGAGGAGGAATGAAGGAAAGCTTATCACTTGTCTCCTCTTTTCAATGGCATATAGAAGCAGCTGCCTCTTCCTCCAGCACGGTACTGCTGCAGGATGTTATAAACAATCCAGCTTGACACAAAAGACACTCGCTTTCTGTAATTCTCCAGATTTACAAACTCTGGCCTTCTCTTCTAAACCACATTTTGGGTTTAGGGGTGTTGTGGTCTATGCAAAATATCTTTGCGTACATACACACATACGCACAGTCTGGGAGAAATTTTTGCTCTGAATTAGATTGGTTTAGAAAATGGAGTTAGTCTTTTTTCACATAATATTAAGTCTGAGACTGCAGAGTACCATACTGTACCACAGGATTCATGTTTCCAGGATCTAGAATAATTCTGGCCTCATAAATAGTACCACTTACATTTACACAAAAGTCAGACATGTTTGTGATTCATTTATGCCACATGGAAGTTTTTTGGGAACTACCACAGAAATTACACAAAAATGCCAGACACGACTATTCTGCTAATATACTTCCTTTGAAAAGAACAAAGTAAAACAGGGTTTGTTTCATCTACTTGGTTTTTAAAAAAGTAGGTGTCTTCCAAGTTTGTGCTCTTTTCATTAGAGCCACTCCAGTTAAAAAGGTGGGAGATTTATTTTGGTAAAGGACTAAGACAAACATGAAAAAGACACAGAAAACAAAACACCACAGTGTGGAAGTGCTATAAACCACAGTATCTTCAGGATTCCCAGCTCTCACTGGAGATAAAAAAGTTATGTTTCTTGGGTTCTCCATCATATCACAAGTTGATCCAGAGTCATCAACTCTAACAGAAAGCACTCTCAGGAATAACATGGTTTCCCTTGCTCAATCAAAAAAGCAAAACCATAAAACTACTTCTGGGTTTTCCTATCTATGCACACTCTGCCAGTAAGTGATTTCTGTCTAGTGAGCAACTACCCTTTCAGGTGTGGTCACACCTGAGTGTAAAGAGTCCTTTGACAGGTCCTTCTGTAAGTATTGAAGAGTAGGCTGGTTGAAAGTCATAAAGCTCTGGTCTTTTCTACCCTACTGCATTACTGCCGATTGATTTGGTCATGATACGGAGCTATGATGCCACACTGTCTAATGGCTAAGAGAGTATCTTCCTCTTCTAATGCAGGGATCCTTACCAGCAAATATGTTTCGCATAGTCTTCCTCCTCTTCCATCCTTTCCCCTGGGACAGTTATATCTCCATCGCTTGGTCACAGATGATGTCACACGTGTGGATTATTAGGCTAATCTGTCATCAACATGACGTAAAATGACCAGCAACCATTTATAGAGGACCGTATAGAATTAGACCTTTTCCACGTTAACCCTCTGAAGCGCAGGGTAACCTTAGTGTTACCCCAGTGTTCGGGTTTCCACCACAGCATATATCTGTCTTTCCCAGTTCATTAATCTGACGCAAGACAAGGACCAAATAAAGCAAGACTTAAGTGCCTCAAAACAGGCTAGGCAAAGCCCACCACAACTTCACAAGGATAGCTTAAAAGCTGAATGCACTTTACGGCTCTACAGCCTGTCCTGAGTAAACCCCCATGCATACTCTCACCACACCGCAATTCGGCCTGGCTAACTCTCAGTCTCAAGCCTCTCTGCTCCCACTAGGCTCACAGTGAATGAGTTAATCTAAAAAATTAAGCACTAAAAATATGTCATCGCCAGATAATATTCCCCAATTCTTGCCACCTCATCATTTGCTTCAGCGGTTATTGACACAAAAGCCATATGGCTTTCAACTTATTGAGTCTTTTCTTCTAATTGTTTCCTGCTGACGCAACTTTGTTTTCCATTTTCTGTTGACCAAGAGCTTTTCTAAAGGTCACAACGGAGTCTTCTATCTGTGGTACCAGAAAAAGAAACTCTAGCAATAAGAATATCAGCAACCAGTTGCTCTCCAGCCCAGAATATATATAATACTGACATAAGCATATAAAAACCCCCATCCCAAACAAAAAACCAAACCAACCAAACAAAAAAAACCCCACTAGTGTAATCTCCACATCAGGCATCGCCTGAGTCGTTATCTCCAAATAATAAAAAATAATAGAATACAGAATAATCTCAGCACGGGTAAATTAAAAACGTGTATGTAAATATTTTATTCTCTCATATTTTGCAAATCAGAAAGCAGGTTTTGGTAATAAAAAATAATACAGAATTATTAATTTTCATCCAGTCCACACTCATATATTACCAGGTTTTCCACATTACAGATAAAACTGTCTCTTACAGTCTAAAGACAACATACACTTTTGGTCTATTCTGTACTTTTGGCTTATTTAATATTAGTCTTCTGAACTATTTACAAATATATTACAACCTTTAAACCTCAAAGCGAAGGAGTATTTCAATAATCAATCTGACATAAGGATCAGTAGCTCCTACATAACTTCAGTGTTTAAGAGAAACTATACACGCAGTGCGGTAGGTCTGAATAATTTATATCTTTAAAAAAAAAGAAAAGCATTGAAAGTTTCGGAATATAAAACTTTCGCATTGCTGTGGTACCTACTGACTTGCCTCGACAGGAGGACAGGAATGTGAGGTGATGTCATTGTGCTTGTAGAGAGCCTCGTCTAAGTCCAGTGCCTTGTTGCTCAACTTGACGGTCATGCAGCCGTGGTAGGACGCGGTGACTGGAGTGGAGGTCACAGGAACGTCTGTGTGAAAGGGGAGACAAACATCTCTGATGGCCGGTTTTGAATAAATACCTGCCCTACCTATGCTCAGATGAGCATCACTTCAATGAATTCAAATTCTCCTCTTCTCCACTCCAGGATCTGTACCTCCCCCCAACCCTCTCACCAGAAGGCAAGAGCACAATCCCAGACGTGGGGAAAACGCCATCTGCTCTCCTGCACAATGACCTTTCTGCCAGGCTGAACCCTTCCTCAGCTGCTCTGTGTCTCTGCAAAAGCTCCACTCCTGATGAAGCTATGTGCTGCACAGCAGCAAGGCTTCACTCCAGTTGCACACTGTGTTCACACTGCTTTCCCTCTCAGTGTTTCCCTCCCTCCATCTCTGAACACTCTACTTTATTTTTAGTGGGGTTGTTATATCTTCCTCTAATCTTCTCCCTCTCTCTCTTCAAAATATCTGCCTAAAGATTATAGGAAGAACTTCATGACAGGAAGGCTCCTCCTATATGCAACCTCCACCACTTGCTGCACTCATCTTTACTGTTCTTTGATTATGCACAAGGAGGTTGCTGGCATTCATAAGAAAGATGCAGCAAGCTGGTGAGACTAGTAAGACTATTTTTTTTCTATGGAGATCCACTGGTGACATACTTTGAACAGTTCACAGAGACAGAAAACAAATAGCAAGTAAGACAACACTAAGAACAACCCAAGAGACAAGAGGAAATTAGTCAATCTTATTACTAACTTCTGTAACATCATATACACTGACCTTAAATAAACAAAAAACCCCACACAGTAACATAGTACCATGAAAATTTATGTGAACTGTGTCCTCTACCCTTCCCCAGAGGTTATTAGTTTATTTAAAACCCAAAGCCAACCCAATCAAGCTGGTTGTGCAATGGAAAGCAAAGATTATTTAACTTCACAACAATGCAGGTAGCTAAGTAAACCCCTTATCTTCACACTGAAGCAAGGACAACTGGAACAATAGGTTGTCTTGTTGACCTGAGATTACATGCAATTTAAAGGGTTCTGCCTGGAGACATGCAAGGCCAAATTTGAAGGTGATGTGATCAAACACAGCTCAGACAGACTCTAGGACTGAGCGAGAGAAAAGAACATTTGTGTGCGATCTGTAAGCCACGAAGAGATACTATAAATTTTTCAGCTTCCTGGCTGAAAAGTACCATTGCTTGGTAGTTGCTTAAACTAATAATTTCAGATATTTCCCATTCCTCCCCCATTTACCAAATTTTATCCTTGAAGTCTGCTTAAGAGAAGGGGGTATCTGTGTTGCAGGACCTCATGTGAATGTAAACTAAATTTTGACTCAGAAGCAGCTGGTGTTGGCTTAACAGCTTGAACACTCTTCAGGAATTATGCAGATTGCTGTTACATGTGCCATAGGGCTGACTGAAGGACAACGTGGACTTTTAGATGGATTTTAAAGATATTATAAAAATAATTTTTAAAAAACTGTTATAATTGCAATTCAGGTCAAATATTTAATTTTCTATTGTGACTAGAAATGGATCTGTCTGAAATGTGGTCGTGTAAAGACTCAGAAGCCTTGTTTAAAGACTCCTTCACCTGGTGGTATACACACTGCCTGCAAAAACATCTACACATCATAAAAATTACATGATTCAGGATTTATCTGAACTGAAAATACCATAAAAAAGGTAGTAAATGCCTGTATGTTCCCTCTTATCTCTTGAAATTCTAAATAATATTTCTTCCACATCAGCAATATCAGCTGTACTTAGGATGGGACATACTACATATTTTGACCTAGAATTCTGGTTTTAATTCTGGCAAATGCAATAAAGACATTAAGTGTGACCACTATACTTTGTTTTTTCCACAGGGTATGAAAGCAGGGAGAAACCAAAACCGACGTAATGTTTTCAAAATTTGAATAGCCAAGCTCACTTAGATCTGACTACTTGGTATAGTTATTTAACCCAGAGTGATGAATCCAACTGAAGTGCTGAAATGTTTATTCGTTTAGCAAATGACACAGTTTCTCGATGCAAGTGCTGGGTTCCTCTCAATGACAAAAGCAGACCACAGGCAGAAATTCCCATTGCTAAGCTGAACAGATCAAAGACAGAAAGCAGCTAAACCTCCAGAAGCCAGCTGGGTCTGAACAGCCATGGCTATGATATCTCACATTTAGTTCTGGCTAATTACAAACTGTGCTTCACCCAGCACAGTGAGTCTACACCAACCACAGAGAACTCGAGGCAGCTACAGAATGGGATTGTTTCCTGAGCTGTGAAAGTCTCTGCTGTGCATTTGAGAGCTACCTGAGAGAAAGCAGGTGACTTCTCTTGCTTGTGCAACGCCCAGCTTGGACAATTCAATCTGACACGGGAAAATGCCACATTTTGGGATTCTGCGTTGTTCCTGGCAGTGTGTGGCCTCCCCCTTTTAGGTGTGACTAGGAGTCATTTACATCATCACCATAAATACTCTGTGAACTCTTGTTCATGGTGGGAAGAGTCCTGGCACACATGGCACCTCAGCGACCCTGTTCCAGCCTGACTGGTTCAGAACCTACCAAGAGGCCAAGGCTGCTGCTCCTCCCTTGCCTGGGCAAGTAAGGGCAAGATTTTGCTAGCATCAAAATAGGATGTACTGCTGTGCATCAGAGACATAAGTGTTTCCTTAATTGCATGCCTCAGCAGCAGGGACCAATAAATAGTTCGGCCAGAACAAGAAACAAACCCTCAAACTTGGTCAAAATTCATGATTCAGATGAAGGTTTGATCTTCTGGGTTCAGGACAGAGGAGCTAACTGACCTCCCACAAGAAGCCCTGTTGTTGCTCAAAAACCAGCAAAACTACAAATGGTGGTAGGCCTTTGGTTGTGCCCTATACACCCTCTGCTAGGAGGAAATCTGTTAATTGTGGAGTGTCATCAGTTCAGAGAGAACATCAGGAAGGGAGAATCACCACGCTGGGCTTCCCAAGCTTCAGTCAAAACAATGGTAGGCCACTGGAACTCCCCCCATGAGGGTCCACACACTCTTGCCCAAAGAGCATTAACGAAGCACTGCAGGAGCCTATGGTACACAGCTCCTATGGATTTTACCCATTTTAACACAATGGATAGCTATCAGAAAAATCATTCCTATTGCTGACCAAGCAAAACCTCCTCTTTCTATTTTTGCCTCCAGCTGTCCTCAGAAGGAGACGCTTATTCCAGAAAAAAAAATAAATTGTCAAGCAAGCTGTTAACATCACATGCCTGCATTGCAGACAAAGCCTACTCAAGCAGAAACAGAAAAGGAGGCTCCCAGGTTGAATGAAGGGAGATATGTTTCCTGACTTCCAGCTCAGCAAGGTGAGTTGGGAGTCTGTAGTCCATGCTACAAAACTGGATGCTCACCTGGCAATCCTCCCACGTATGTCTTCACTGTTGACTGCAAAGAGGTCTCCAAGATGGACAGGCTGTCCTCTAACTCAGAGATGCTTAGTTCGCTCTCTCCCTCTATCCCATCTACCCTCAGGGACAAGTGATCCTTCTTGAGGAGGATGTCCACAGAGTGTTCCTTCTTATCACAGAGGTTTATTGCCAGTCTGGACACAACTCTGTTCTCCAAGGCCACAATGACAAACTAGACAGCAGGGAAAAGATGAAAAAAAGAGGCAGTGAGCAGAAATATACCTACCCATACTTGTCCAAGGCCAGGATGACCCACTGTGGTCCTGTTTACAAAGATCTTGCAGAGTCACCAGAGAATTAGCCTTATTACTATTGCTGCTCATGTTCTGAGCTCATTTGCATAGATGAAAAACCAGTGAACCAGTGGGACTAATTGTTAGTCATAGAATCATAGGACAGTTTGAGTTGGAAGGAACTTAGTCATAACCACTGTCTTCTCAGAGGGAATTCTTAGTAGGTCTTCCAGAGGTTGTTATATTGCACTGGAACCAAATAGGCTAGAGTTGCTGTACTACAAATGAAAAGTTGGCTTGTGGGTTTTAGTGAAATTATTCCCGATTTACATTCATCTAAGGCCAGAATCTAGCCCTTTATTATGACTACTATGACTACTTTATTATGCTACTATGACTACCATAGTAGCTTCAACACTCCATCATGGACCAGTTGGAGACGGTCCAGAGGAGGGCCATGAAGATGATCAGAGGGCTGGAGACCTCTCCTATGAGGACAGGCTAAGAGAGCTGGGGCTGTTCAGCCTGGAGAAGAGGAGGCTCTGGGGAAACCTTATAGCAGCCTTCCAGTGCATAAAGGCAGCCTACAGGAGAGACGGGGAGAGACTGTTCAGTAGGGCCTGTTGTGGCAGGACAAGGGGTAATGGTTTCAAAACAGAGGGAAGCAGATTTAGGTTAGACATTAGGAAAAAATTTTTTTACGCTGAGGGTGGCAGAACACTGGAACAGGTTGCCCAGAGAGGTGGTGGATGCCCCATCCCAGGAAACGTCCAAGGTCAGGCTGGATGAGGCTCTGAGCAACCTGATCTGCTTGGAGATGTCCCTGCTCCTTGCAGGGGGGTTGGACTAGATGACCTTTGAAAGTCCCTTCCAGCCCTAACTATTCTATGATCTGCATTAGCACCACTGGATTTTATTTGCCTCTCTAATAACAAAGGCAAATAAGACATACTTCAAAGCTATAAAAGTATTCCTGACAGACTGCTCATAAAATACTTCATATTTTCATATTGCTGTCTGTACCTGTTGTTTTAGTTTCTTTGTGGAGTGATAGTCAATCAGAGATAGTGACAAAGGGACAGATGCTTCTTCCGTAACCAAAGCGAACAGCACGCCGGTATCTGTTGCGGGTTGAACCGCAGCATTTACTTCTATTTCCCAACTTGTCTTAGTGTCATTTCCAGAAGAAGGTTGCACTACAGAAAAATAAATGTGTAGCATGACAAACATAGGACTAACAGGTCAAATGGGGAGGCTGTGCAATTTCTGCCTGGAGAAGAGGAGAGATGAGTGAGCATATGGAGGAACTGCCACATTTCTTTTACTAAACCAAAAATATTCTAAAGCACTTGAACATAAAATCAGAGAAGAAAATGGTATCAGTTTCCTTGTGTTACCTTCTGCATTCTGCTGCCTTTCAGAATGTCAAAGGACAAGGTTAAGCTTTTTTATCACAAAGACAGATTCAAATTCCCATGGCTGTCAATTCAATACATTCAAAGAACTGCTGCAAGATAGGGCACCCTATTTTTGCATCGTTCTTGACTGTCCAAAGATCATTAAGGAATCTAAGTCCAAATCTGATATACAGGAAATATTTCTATGAAAGCCTGTGTTAACTGAAAAAGGATATAGGCATACTACACTGATCACCTACCTAATCACTTCATGATCACCAACCCCTCAGAAGCATGGGATGTTTCATCCCACCTGCTGAACTCTGAATTAAAATTGCTGCATCATTCTTACTGACTCCTTGTCATTTAAAACGTGATGCTGGCTACAAAGAAAGATTTCAATACTGTTTCTGCGACCTCCCTACATAGCAGTATTAGCTACGCTGGTTCACTCCATCTGGAAATACAATAAATAAGTTCTTTAAATAAGATGCGCTTCAGATGCTGCACTGTCTCTACTTTGCAGCTTTTGAATCCATGTGGTAAACGAGATGATAGACACCTGATCCTCCGTAATTTACAATGGCACAGCAGAAAAATCCACATAATGATGCACAGAAGGCTTCTGCAGAGGAGGACTTGCACATAAAACTAAAATAGATGGTTGGCATTTGTATGGGTTTAAAAATACTGACAGTTGATTGCACATATAAACAAACAGAATAACCCAGAACAAAGAAAAGGTGCCTTTCTGAGTGCTAAATTAGTAAGGCCAGGTTTGGTTTGAAACTTGTTATTACCGTACCTAGGCCAATTTCATTCAGCTTGTATCAGAAATATGCGTAGTGTGTTTCTCCCACATGTAACGAATACCACCCAAGGATTAAAAGTGAATCTGATATTGGACATTTAGCTACAGACTATTTATTTTCCATCCATCATAAACTCAAGATATAGTACTATGGTTTGCAGCTATTTAGGAGAAAACAGCAGATAGGGCTGGCACCAGCTACACTGCTGACAGAGGGATGTGAAGCCCCTAATGCTGAAGATGAGCTGGAGGCAGCCTGGATGTGAAATGCATTACTGGAGCCATACAGAGAGAAACTAATCCGTGCTGGGCATCATACACAGACCTTCCTTCGCTATGAACCACAATTTTAGCTGTTTCCTCTCCATCCACAGCTGCCAGTCTTTTCTGCATCAGTCAACACTGAGCATGGCATACATACAAGCTTTAAACTGTTTATTAACCAAGTATGGTTAACGGCAGGACAACAGGTCAGAAATAAAAAAAATAAAGTACTTACCATAAGTAAGATTAAACACAGCAAAACCTCGCCCAGGATAGAAAGACCCTCGTCCTGCTACAGAAAAGCACTGCATCCTCTCATTCATCTTTACAGTGTCTTGGATAGTGGTGTCCTCCCCATTCAGCCAGTTCCATGCCCGCATGCAACCATCCAGCCGAGGGTTTATCTAGGAAGATAAAGCAGTATCTCACACCTCAAACTACGGTTCAGTGAAGAATAACTGATTTTGGGTGCAGAGGAATCCTGAGTTACATTATGATATCCAATAGGGGAAATCATTTTGACGTGTTATGCACATGCAAACCAACTGGTGGCAACCCCAGTCCCACAATCCAAAGCAAGTAAGTGGTCAGCATTCCCCAGCAAATTCCCCTGAGCTCAGCTTGTCTCCACAGGACAGAAGGGCACCAGCTAAAGGAGATGCTGATTTGTTTGTATTGATTCTGCTAGCTGCTTCCACATGATGCACATCATTAGCGCAAATTATTTCTAAAGCTCTGTAGCCAAAGCTGTGTAACTCCCATAACTGTGCATTACGAATGCTGGAGGCTAAGTTGAAGTTAAAAAACCCAATCTTTTTTGTGTCATTGCAAACAGCCTTCATGACACACAAGATGTTGGACCTGATCATGGTCCAGTTGTTGGGTTCTGGCTTACGGGAGGGATGCCTGAGCCACTAGAAGGGCACGCCACTCTGTAGCCACCCTGTTCCTTCCAGCTTCTAGCTGTGTTATCCTGTACCAAATGTCAGCATTAAAATGTGAGACAGGATGTAAAGAGAAGACTCCGTGCAAAGCATCTAAATGAGCACCATTACCACCAATTAACTGAAGCAGAGAGAGAATTAAGTGTCTGAGCCAGGATAAAAACCTCAGGAGTTTTTGGCTCTCAATCCTATATTCAGACCACACCCTGAGCTTAATGTTTCAGACAACCAGTGGCCCTGAATGACTTCTTGTGAGGAACAGGAACCTTCCTTAGCTACTGCACTCCCAGTCACGGAGCCGCAAGCTTGTCACCTCATTTAGAAATAAAGAGATGCCAATTTTGGTTTCAAGGTGCCAACTCTGTGTGTGGTGGACATTCAAAAAAGCCTGAGCAGCAGCTATTTCAGAAACACAGCACTCATCCAATCTCACCCAAAGAGGGCATACGAATAAAAGTTAAGGCACTATCTACTTGAATTATGAGGAAATTAAAAAAAAAAAAAAAAAAGCTTCTGTTTTTCCTTGGGTCTTACTAAACTGAAACAGCAAATTTCAAGCAGCAAAACTGTGATACGCTATACACGAAGCACAAACTTCGATCACAGCACAAAAAGTGCCCCCAGCACTGTTCCAAGACCTGGTGGGCACAATGGTACCCTCACACAGCGGTGTGTCCACTGACTCACCAGGGCCACTCATGGTCTCCAAGACAGCACAGCCATCATTAATTCTCAAGGCTTTGCCATGTGTTCCAGTTTTGCCGTGTCCTAATTCTGCAGGTCAAGGGTGGGATACATCTCCCCCAAACAGCAATCAAAACATCAGGAGTCTCATCTTTGCTACTGGCTTAGGCTCCCTCTATAGTCAATGGAGAAAAAACTGTATCCAGAAGGTGGTAATTCCACCTGCTTCAGGGCAGGCTGAACTGCTCTCAGGAAGGACGTAGCTTACCCCAAAAGAAGACGAAATCAAGCCCTTCAGGCATGCAAAACAACATGAGCGATAGTGCTATGCTTACCGGTAGAATAAGGTCCTTTGATTTGAAAGGAATGCCTCCTACTGTCAAATTCAGCTGGTACAGTCCTTTGTCTAGAGTAAACAGATCTGACGAGACAGCTATTTTCATAACTGCATCCCTGTTGACCTTTATAACCAAATTTCTTTCGAGTTCTTCAACAGAGATCTGAAAAAGTAAAATTGCAAATAGAATAATTCTGTTTAAAAAGAACTTAATATCTGCAGCCTCAACTAAAGGACAAACACCACCAGTGAAATCCCTAGGATGGTAGCCTCTTTGTCTACCTTTTAAGTTACATTCCACCTTGATACTTAAGTCTTTACTCTGGAGAGCAACCTGGGGTTGCCCTAATGGTGAAGACAGCCCGGCTACTTCAAAACAGCTACACAAAAATACGAGTGGATTAACTACATGACATTTGCAGGTTGCTCTATGCAACATGGAAATGCAATAACAAATTATTAATGAGAAACTTCCTATTGCAACTGCATTGACAGGAAAAGCTGGAAAGACAGACCAAAAGATGTCTTTTGTCGGACAGTGAAGGATAAAGCAGAAGCTTTCCAGTCACACTAAATCTAGTCTTTGAATACTGACCCCTGAAAACAGAACAATAGAAGATATCATATTTGAAAGGGCAATAAAAGTGTGTAATAGGCAATGATTTTTCTCACAAAAGGTCTCTATGTCTCTGAAGAGCTACTTCTAAGAAGATTCTATCACCACTGAAACTTTTTAAAAAGTTTCATAATTTTAATTATGACCAGGCTGCACAGAGAAGCAATATAAAGCAGCCAGTTCTGTGGAGGAGAGGAGTTGGTGAAGCACAAAGCTGACACGCAGCAGGCTCCTCAGCAGCAGCACAGATTCTGCGCCTTGGGACCTGGGTCCTGCTACCAACGGGGTATTCTCTGGCCATAGCAGAAGACAACCCCTTTCTTCCTGCAGAGAAGAAAGGAGCGTACCTCTGCAATTTCCTCATCTTCAACAGAGCACTACTCCTTCCCACCCCATGACAGACATCCCCTCTACCCACTCTTCATCCATATAGCTCTGTTACGTGGGACACCCAGATGCTGCCTCCATCAGCGAGCCACTGTATAGAACCAAATATCTGTTTCAGTGGCTGTTTAGACTCATTCTTCCCTCTCCCTGCTAACAGGCCACATCATAAGCATCCTTCTCTTTGCATTTTGAGAGTAGCTGCCCCAAAATTGTTCCCATCAGCCACACTGAGCTCTCTCTCTGTGGCTGTAGCGTAAAGGATGACAGCGTTGAGCAGGTTTATTCCTGGACACTCCCTTTGGACTGCAGTCTTCAGTAGTAAAGACTAAGGGAATCCGATAGTTGAACAGATTATTCACAGAATATCAATTTTTTTCCTTCTCCTGTGGATTCCAGTACAGTCTGGTTTATATTGCTAAAACACTGTTTACACCTGGTGTGTTGCTGCATGCTGTACCCTACAGGACATGAATTTGCTTGTCTGAAGCTTGTTTGTTTAAAGTGGCATCTACACCTCCCCACTGCATTCCATGGAGATGCACAAGCCAGTCTCAAACAGGCTTTTTTGGGCATTGGCAGGCTGTAAAGTCCACTCAATGGGTGGGAACGTAAGCCCACAGGTCCTGGCAGCCACAGCCAACTGGCTGGGCTTTGCTGGCTATTAAGCTAAAAACTCACTTGGACACCTCTACCGGGTCTGGCGGTGACCACTGCCCTAATGCACTGGCGTGCAGAGTGCTGCAAGGAGCTGGCACAGACCATCTCCCTGCTCCAAGCATGGATTGCAGGTACCCATGGAGCAAATGGGAATGGGGAAAAGCCAGCTGCAGCAATGCCTGCACTGTACTTCCTTGATGAAGAAATCCTGCAACCTGCAGGGCCACCAAAATTGCAGGGCCTTCTAAAATTGTATTAGATTGTACAGAAAGCGATAACATATAAACTAAAAACATATAGTCTGAGTGCTTAGCTGCTCCTGATCATTAATATAAACAAACCCAAATCAGTGGAAACTTCCATAGGAGAAAGGGTTAGTCCCCGTGGAAGTGCTTAACAAATTCCAGTTTAGGAAATCACACTCTGCCTTACTTCAGGCTGCCCTCTGGCAGCTTCAGCTGCGGTGGTTCCTTACATTCAGAGCTTAATCGCTGGTGCACCACCGTCACCTACAAACCAAAAGGGGAAGCAGTTTGGTAGTGAACAGACTGCTCTTAATTCCCTTCTTACAACAAGCTGCTGCCTGCCATAGCGTGCTTGGGGACGATCGGGCGGACAGTTCTCGTAGCTAAGGGTTCCTATGTGGTTAGCCATCAGGGCAGTCAGCTTTGTGGTTTGGATTCATGTCCTGGGTAAGTCCTAGCGCAGAGCCAGCCTGGCTGCTCCTTGCTGAAAAGCAAGCAGACAGCACCGAAAAGGGATGGAAGCCACAGGGTTAAAGCCAAATACAAATCTGCTTGCGATTGCTTAACCTTTGGCTCTGACATTTAACAGCGCAGGTAGGTTATTATTTTGCTAACCATGCTGTCCTCACGCCAACTAAACATTGAAAATAAGACAAGATTATGACTTTCTTTTTGGAAATGCAAAACAAACAGAAGGCAAGTGTGTTCTCTGCTCTTCATACACGCCACTTCATCCAGCTGGACTACACAAAAATAACTACATTAGGAGTTTTTTCCTGAGGCTTGCTTGTTTGTGTTTTCAATGCTGGGAATGATCATTCAAAAATAGATTCAGAGAGATCAACATCAGAGAAAATACCTAGGTAGAAATACTGGCCTGAACTTTTGAAAATGCTTTTATATTTCCATAAAAGTATGAAACTTTTGCTCAAGAGACCAGAAGACATACACTGCTGGTGCTTTTTCTCATGTTTTGCTTTTAAATAGCCATTGTTTTTTCATCTGATGAAAGTTAAATAGTAAAATTACTACTTTCTGACAGCTCCTATAAAGTTTTTCCAAGTATCCGAACTCCACTGTCCTAGGTCTGACCAAAAGTAAGGGGTCGATCCTGTGCATACTGAAGTCCAGACTAAAGCTCCCAAAGTGCATTTGAGTCTGGACTGTGACCTCTGAAGGTTGCTGGGTTGTGCTTCACAGAAGGTGAGGTTGAAGAAGTACACACAAGTCCATACTTAAAATGGAACACGTGGCTACATGTTTTATAAAGGGAGACAGGTAAAAAGGAATAAACGTTCCTCAACAGGATTTCCTCAATTAAAAAACATACTGGAGAGAGTTTAAAAGGAGGAATAAGGGAGGGAATAAAATGGAGGAGCAGATTTGTAGTTGTCTGGCTCAGTCATACAGATTAAAGGGCATTTAGAGACAGAGGTGACGCTGCAAGTTAAGCAGAAGAGAACAAAGTACCTGCAGGGTGGAGGCAAGGGACAAGAGAGCAGAGCAGAGAAAGGAGAAACCAACAGCACCCCAGCAACATAAGCAGCATCCCAAGTCTCAGAGGTGAGTCAACCATTAAGTCAAGAGACTAAAGGCTCCTTCCTCCTGCTGCCTTTCATCTGTGGGTAAATCCTTCTGCCTTTGGCCAGTATCAGGCACAACATCAGCAGTTTCACTTTAGGAGACAGTCAGCAGAGGTATGTCACGACCTGCTCCAAGCAAGCACTCCTGTGCCAGCACTGGATGATGCTCTCTCCTCTGCTCGTGCTGTACCATGTCTCTGGCAGCTGCCAGGCCCCGCTAAGCCCATGCACAGGGCAGCACCGCCGGCTGCGGGGGCATCTCTGCCCCCCCTTGCCCTGCACTGCACAGGGCAGGCACTGCTCTCACAGCACCAGTGGCTCTGCCTGCGCTCTCCCAAACAGCCTTGGGGAAGAGTTTCCAGGGGAATTATACAACCTCTAAAAAACCACATAAAGAGTGCGTTGCTGCAGCCACTCAACCAGACAATTTTTTAGTTATGACGGTACCCAGGGATAAGAGCCCTGACACTGCTGGCTGGCAGAAGACCAACAATTCTTGCTTAAAAATGATACTTACTTTTACCATACTGCCTTCTCTCCCTGCAGAAAGCAAATACAGCCTTTGTTTACCCCCTAACTCCTATGCATTTGAGCATTTTTGTATTACTTGAAGAAAGAAAAGACATTTTGGCTATCTCCCCTGAAACTAACATGGAAAAGTTTGTAATTGCTTCATAATGAGGTCTGGCACTTAATAAGTGTGTTATGCTCCTGCGTTAAATGGTTTAATTTGGTAATAACTGCTTTTTGTGACTCCCAAGTCACCCCAGTGGCACCATCTCTGCCCTTCATGTCTTCCATCACCATCCTCCCTGTGCAGGCAATTACAATTGCCATAGTTCAAATTAGCAGAACAAATCTTAGAACAAATTTAGTAAGAAATGGCTTCAGGCTATTTCTATCTGTAAAGATACAGCATGTCATGCATTTTATCTACAGCTGTGCTGAACCTCTACAGCTCTTCATTTGGAATCTAAATTTTTTTCAGTGACAGTAAAGGAACTGAGTTAAACATCATCTCATCTCCTGGAAACATTACCAAATGTCAGTAGCTGAGAGTGAATGCACTCAAGGACTTCTTTATTTATTCATTAGAAACATTTTTTTTCCTCACCTTCCTTTTTTCTTTAATGAATAGTTCAGATTTTTTTAATACTAAGAAACGTAAAACAGAAAATTATTCAGTTACCAGTATCTGTATTTGTCTCATATGTGAGGTAGCTGAGCACTTCCCACCCCACTCCCCAAGAGCCACATCAACTTAAAAGTTAAAAGATCTAATTAAGAAAGAAAAAATGAAAGGAGGAGAAAGGGACAAGTGAGAAGATGCATATATGAACTGCTAATCTAGTGCACATCATACTACAGGATGCTTTTTCTGATCCTCACAAATAGTAACATCCATGGTGCTTCCTGAAGCACCAGGAGATGTTCTGAGAGAGTGTCAAGAACATGAATCCTTACAAGCTCCAAGATGTAGGGCCTCACCTCGTGAGATTGCTGGGACTATATTACTCATAAGCAGAGATCCACTTAGTTTCTAATAGACCCCAATACCTTGACAAAGGAAATTAACTTTTTGTATATAAACAAGCCCCAGGAGTATAAAAAAGGATATGGTAGCAGAAGAGACTTGTCAAGGGCTCAGACAATCTGAACACTCTGATTAAACAAATAAACAAACAAACAGATGAATAAACAAAAACAACCACACACCTCATCCAGCAAACAAACCACCCTTGGAAACTTCTAGCTACAGAATTCCTTCCCTCTCACTCCCTTCCAACCCTCACCCAGAAGCCATATTCTCAAACTAATGTGACGTAAGCGTAGGACTGCTGCGTCCCAGAGACACTGTGTCTGCTCTGGTTGTGCAAATTAGTGACACAGTCTAGTTTACAATGGATAGAAAATACAATCCATTAGGAAAAATATCCCATTCTCACTTTAGAACATATCATGTACTGGCACGCACTGAATGGATAGATAGGTTGGAAAAGCATCTCCTCAAGGGTGCACAAAGTCTGGCTGCACTTGACAGAGCCGATCAGCTGCAAGCCAAGAAAGGGTAAGATCCCAATAGTGGTCTGGACTCACCGTTTGCCACATGCCGTGGCTGATAAGCGGTCCGCTGCTGGTCACGCGGCCTATACCGTTGTATTTCATCTGCAGCTCTAGCCGTCCTTTGCGCAAAGCCAAGACTACCCATGTGCTGTCTTGATGGCCTCCAGCAAAGAAAAGGATACCTTCAGGATCAAAGGTTCTAAAGTCGAACTCAGCCACAAGTCTGACCGCACAGGTGCCAAGAAATAAATTAGTTATGCAGAGTTCAAAAACCACAGAGTAATTTCCATACAGATAGCATCAATTCTAGCAGTTATAAAGCTCTGTTAAAACATTCCGATGCATTTAATGCTGAATAATTCTGCAATAAATGCAGAATGCTTTTAATGCACTCCTGAAAGACTTACGCTATGCAGATGGATTTTAAAACAGCATCAAGAATAAAGAACACATTACTGTACTTCGGTAAGTATCCTAGGGGCTCTGTGGTCAAGGTTGTCTTTCTCAGTTACTGGTTTGGATAATGTTCTGCCTTACAGGACTCCATAAGCCAAACAAATAAGGATGATCATAGGAATAATTGTTACTGTAATGACTTAACTCCATTGCATGCATTAAAGCCAGACAGCACATTTGACTGTCATTTGAAATCGTCCTCACCTTGTTGGTTGTCTCCTTTTGAAGCGCAGCCTGATAACAGGAGTGCCACTGAACATCCTCCCCAGGTACAAGGATTTAATACTTTTTCCAACAGCAAAAGGCACACACGGTATTATGTTCTATAATCAAAACACATTTTTGAGTGCTAATTCTCCTCACATAGCAGAAAGAGAATCAGAAAGTATATCTCCTCTCCTTTTCTCATGTAGTTGCTATCCATATAGCAGGCTAGGGCACCTCAAGGTTTATACTCCCAAAATGCAATTCTTTTGGTACTGAAAACATTTCCTCTTTCTTTCCCTCCTCCCTCCTATCTGCCTCGGAGGAAAATTTTTCTGTTGAAAATGAAATCATACTTGTAAGGTACAGCATAAGGTTTTCTACTGCAACATTGCGCCTGCAAAGATGTGCTAAGAACTCGCTGGTGGTTGGTTTCCACAGAGGCAGCCTGTGCCACTGAAGCCCACTCATCTCAAATGCCTGGAGGACAAAAGTGTCAAGTGCAAATGCTGGTCCATAAGCTACACCATACGCCCTGAAACCTTTGCACTGTCCTACTGGGGCTAACTCAGAAGAGCTTGTGCTGCCAGAGGTGACTCATGGCCAAACAGAGGGCTGGCAGGGCTATCGCTCGAATGCTCTTTTTGGAATGGGGACAAGAGGAGCCTGAGGAGAGAGACTTTCAGGAGAAAGTTTATTTTCAGGAGAGCTACTGTCCCTAGCTCTCATGACCTTGCCAATATGATTCCCTCCTACTGGTCACTCAGCTCAAATGGCTTTGGTCCAGAGCTTCATTAGCTGTTCTTAATGGCAACGTAAAATAAAGGTCTGTTCTGCAGTTATGGCAATGAAAACTAACATACCTCACATGTGTTCATGTCCCGGGAAAGTTTTACTCCCCCTCTGCCATCGCAGTGACAGGTATAACTCCCTGGCGAGTTGACACAGGTCTGTTCACAGAGCTTTTCTTCACATTCATTTATATCTACACAAAACCAGCAAAGAAGAGAGGTGGAAACAGCAATTGAGTTTGCTTAAACATGAATCATCCGGTGGAAAAAACCATTATCAGTGCTGTTTTGCTGCACTTTTCATTTGAGTGTGCCCAAGTGCTTCGCAGCCAGCACTTACCCTGTGCCACAAATTTACAGGAGGGAAGAGTTAGAATTAGCATGTGCACAAACCTATTTTCACAGACAGATTCCCATTGCCCAAAGATATACAGCAAGTCAGTGGGAAGGCTGGAAGCAGAGCTCAACTCCTCGTCTGCTGGTTCAGAGCCCTGGGCTTTAACTTTTAGACAAGATTTTCTCCCTTCAGGCCCCTTCTGCTACGCCTGTGCTGACTGGCTCCTGTTCCTTCAACTCAGGTTCAACTCCGGGACTCCTTGCTTCATTGCTACTCAGCAGCTAGATCTTCAACAGACAAGTAAAAGCTGAGTTTCTCATTCATTATTTTATTTTTTTCCCCTTGGCTTATTTTTATCTGCTTCACAAACAAATGCAGGAAAACAAATTGCAATGGCCCACAGGGATCTCTTCAGGCAGAGATAAACACTTACAGTCCGGCAGGGCTGTTGGGCGTGTGATTCAAGTCATTACGTTAACTTAGACAAAAGGCAGGGAACAATGCTAGTTTTGGAATACTTTCAAAACTTACTCCGTTGAGAAAGCTTGCAGGCAGTGTAGCCAGCAGAACTGTGCATGGTTCCAATGCATATTAAGCTCCTAGTTCAGAGTAATACCACAAGACAGGTTTTGAAAGAACAGCTACTGCTCTGTAACTTTTCTTGTCCTACAAAAAGAGACAGCAACATGCACAGATGCTTCTCAGCTTCCACCAGATCTTGCACTTGTCATAAATTCAAGAAATCTCAGTACTCTGGCTCATACAGCTTGATTCAAGTCTCCAAAGATGACCACAAACTGTAACCTCACTCACAACTAGGAAAACAGAAATGAAGTCCAGTATGTAAGCAAGATTTTTTTTTTTTTTTTAAAAAAAAAGCTTTTACTAAAGCCTGAAATTAAACTTCTGGGGCTTTATTGCTTTAAATCATGTAATAAATACTAACATGATGTTATTTCACGAGCTTACCCTGACAAGTCTTTCTCAAGTCGTCGTACTTGTAGCCTGCATCACAAACACATTCGTATGAGCTTATTAAATTTTTACAATGAGCTTCTCCACAGATGTCTGTTGATGCTGTGCATTCGTCTATGTCTGCAAAACGAGCAATTAAAGAACACTACTTCAGATGCGTACAATCACTTCACTGTTTGCACACTGGAGCAGGCTCAGGGTCAAATGATCCCTCTATTATTTTGGTAACAGAAAAAACGGTATCTTTAAGAATCTACATTTGGGATTAGCTATAAGAAATGACTTCAGGCTTTCAAAACGAGATGGTGTTTCTTTCTTTAAGCCATTAACCACCGTTGGAAAAAACAATGCAAGTTGAGCCAGGAAAAGAACTGTAAAACAAAATAACTCCCACAAAAGCAACAAAAAAAACCCAGTAAAGGGGAACTGAGGCAGCCCAATTTGTCACAAAGAACAAGTCATGTTTGAGAGACGTTATGGGGTTTCACCATGAAGGTAGGCAATGAACTGGAACTGGAGGTCCATAAAAACCAGCGAGTGTTTTTCAAACATGTTAACTAATACCCAGCAAAATTTTGGTGTTGACAAAACATTTGCAGTATCCTGAGAGTTCAATATTTACTTTTGCTTTCTAGTACATGTTAAACTACACCTTCACGTTACACTTTGTGATTTTCCCAGGTTCACAGTGCCCTAGTAGACAGTACTAGGGTATTATACAAATATCCATACATACAAAACCAAATGTAATTCTGAGGCCACTTGCCATCCTCCTGCCCATGCCAACCGGCACCAGAAGACAATTCAAAAGCGAAGTTGGCTCTTCTAAGCCATTGCTCCCATTAGGAAGGGATACCAGATAATCTATACAGTCATCGCTTTAAACAGTGGAAGTGACACAGAAGTAAAATCCTGCTCTTTGTTTTTTTGCTGGTAGCATTAACATGTTGTTCAGATCGGACACGCAAACTATGTCATCACATCCATCTATAAGAGGTATATACACAGATTTGCCTGGTCTTTCATGAGATACGCGTAACTTTAACAGCCGCCTGTGATTATTAATGAGTCTGTGTCTCAGCATGCAGTTTCTTAACACTTTTAAAATCTCAGTTGCTTAAGTTTTGTTTATGTAAATTCATTCTGCAGTTTCCAACAGATACTTCAGATCCTCACTTTCTGTTCTCAGCTGCTATGTAGAACAGTTGCCAGCCCTCACTAGGGCCTCTCTACAGCTATTAATATTCAGTTGCAGTGAATTTATCCACCTGTATCTATGTGAATTCATTAGCTGCCGCACATATCCAAATTTAGAGAAGCAAATTAAAATAAGAAAGACAGAAAAGAAAAACAAACGGCTCATACACTAAGACACCATGGGCCTGGAAAGAATCATAACAACGCACCTAGCCAGCCCTCCCTCCTCTCAGTGTCAGCACATGAGGCCTGATCAACTAAACCAATTTAGCACAATCCAAGCCACAAATCCTCTCTGAATCATGCCTGTGTTATGATATTGGAGAGCAGCACGGTGCGACCGCTGACAAGCCCAGGCATGTAGTGCCGGCTGGAGTGCCCAGTACAACCCCAGCAAAGCCCAGCTAACAGGAGCCACCAGCAAGTCTCTGTGGGGTGAGGGAGTAGACCTGGGCTGCTCAGTGCCACCCAGCTCTCTGAAATACAGTCACAAGTCACTAAGCATCCGCTGAAGCAAACTGAGAGGCCCAGCTTACCTTCACATGTTTTGCTGTCTTTAAGAGCATAACCACTGTAGCATGAGCAACGGTAGCTGCCTAGCTTGTTGAGGCAGAGCTGGTTACAGCCACCATTCTGCGTTCTGCATTCATCAATATCTGCATCAAAAGAAAGTGCTACAGTCAGCCTTTCACCTCTGTAAATAATCTGGAGGGGGAGAGTGAGATAGGAGCTGAGAAGGAGAAAGACTAAATAAGAAAGACTGTGACATCTGCAACACAATGATTACAAAAAGTACAACGACTTCATTAAAACACTTCAAGTACATTTAGCTCAAGTTCATGAAATAATAGAAAAGATAGAGAAGGAACTGTAACTGAGTATCTCCACTGCACCTTTGAGAATGTCAAAGAGTTATCTTCAGCCACTGTGGAGGTTCAAAAGTTCATTTGCAGAAGCAAACTAATTATACCTAATGTATTTTATATCATAACTAACTTATGTTATAACTATATCATAATTATACTATGGCCAATAAGTTTGAAATCTTTAAATAAAACAAGAACAATATATCCTTACTACTACAGTACTCATGAGAACACAAATAAGTTCACAGCTATACTGTGAGCTAATTCCTGCTCCACTGAAGTTTAGCAGCAAAAGCCTGATAAATGCAGCAGAGCTTGGATTTCACCCTTGATGTGCCCTACCTGCTCATTATGTCCTGCTTGTACATGGGACTCGAGAGCTGGCTGATAGGTAGAACAGTACATTTCATGGCATTTTATAAGAAAAAGAAGGGATATGCTTCAGACTGATCAGTTGCTGAGCTCTGAAAGATGATCGTATACTGATCAGACAACTGTCTCAACTGCTTAAATAAGCTGCTTGTGAGTGATCCTATAATCTCTCCACAATATTTACATCGGAAGGAGAGGCTTTGGATCTCCTGTTGTCTTGGCTGCCACAACTCCGGACTGACTGAATGTGATTCCTGGCAATTACTCAATATTGGCAGGCAGAAAAGCAGTGGCCCCGACAGGAAGCCTTGCAGGCAGAAAAAAAAGAAGACAGAAAACAAGAGGAGAGAAGATAACTTCAGTATTTCATAAAGGAACAGAGAAAGCCCTCTGTAGGCCCAGAACTTCTTGCACAAATAGCTTCTGCCTAAACATTCTCTTTGGACAGAAATACACAGTGGGATTAAACGGATGTGGAATAAGGTCCTACTAGCAAGGAGGCTTTAACAGACTAATTTAATCTGTGCATCATCAGACTCAGACCCCAACTTGCCTGTGGAAAGTCACCGTTCCCATTGCAGGCAAGCTAGGAAGGAAGATGGGCCAGCTTCTCTGGCTCTGCAGAGAATCCTGTCATCTGTTATGTCAGGATTCACAGCAGCATTTTGAGGCAGTTCTGCTTGAAAAGCCACTACAATTCTGTTTCTGCTGCGTCTTTCAGAGGAGTTAGACAGAAAGTTGGGGCATAACTTCTTAGATTACCTTGCCAAGACTAACCTAGCTGAGATCCATTAAAGGCATACGAAAAATGTTGACGTGACAGTTACCTGATCTACAGAAGGGTAAAAACATGAGTGGTGCGGCATTCAGGTTCAATTCTGTGACCTTTTAATTGTGCAGCACAGTATCAGTGACCATTTGAAAATATAGCAAAACCAAATACATCTTTGTTACAGCTATAAAAGATAACAAAACCCAATTACCTTTTTCACATGTCTTTCCTTGCCAGCCACGCTTGCATTCACAATAGAAGTCTCCCTTGAGATCTTTGCATTTGACGGTCCCCTCTTTATGACAAGGATCAGGAGAACACTGGTCTGGCAAATCTGATTTGTGTAAGAAATAAAAAACCAAACCAAAACAAAAGAGAACAATACATTGAAGTCACTGACAACCAGGTGTTTCACTCTCATTAAAAGTCAAGAATCTTAAATACTAATGGGGAATCACTATCACAAACGCTCACGCCTGGCAAAACTGGAAGCTAACTCAGTGCTCACATGCTGAAAAAGCTGTGCCAGGAATTTTGCAGAGCACATGCAGTGGAATTAATTTCATTGCAAAAGGGAATGAGCTGAGGGGCACATCCTGAAAAAAACAACTCAAAGTAGCTCATTTTTAAGAAAGTTAATTCTACTCTCCCTAGTTTTGGAGAAAATAGAAAGCAGGCAGCAACTAAAGTACTCAAGGAAGAACGGGTACTCTTTTCAAGTACTTTGGTAGTTCAACTGAGGATCTTACCAGGGCTGATAGATTTGCTGCTAGCAAAGGTTTATATCTGAATTTTTGTCAGAGCTGTCCAAATTAGGCTTTTCTATTACTTAGAATGAGAATAAAAAAGAAATACCAATGTGTTAACAGCATAAGAACAGCAAACCACTAATCCAGTTTACAGACAGCACAATGTTCCTATGGGACCAACACAGAGTAAAGTCTGCCACTGGCTTTTAAGCCAAGTTCCAATAGCTGGCAATGGATTTTCTCCATAGGAAAGCAGCAAGAGAGTAGTCACCGTACTTTGGGGAGGACTGGAGAAACAAATATCAAACTATCATGCAGCTGCTCAACAAATGGAAGTTACCTGTCCAAATTCACCTACTCACCTATTTCCAAAACAACCAGGGACTGTGTTTTGCAGGGATAGCAAAATGAAGGATGAGAGAATACCCTTGTCCCCACAAAATGTGAGTTGGTAGCTATCATGTAGTAGTAATCTGTTACACTGATGTTCTAGATCAGTGATCTTTAAAAAACATTAATGTTAGCTGTTTCCACAACCTTAACCAGAAGGAGCAGTGCAGAAGCTCATTCTGTAGACTCCAAAGCTCACCTCATCAGAGCGCCCTTCTGTTTACATATCCCCTGCCAGCAGTGGAGTACAGGAGAGACAGGGCACTTCTACAGCCTTTCTACACTTGGGTGAACTTTAGTCACAGTCCAGTCTACCATGGATGCCACCTTGTAAAGAGAACATTTGAATCTGACCAGAGCCATAGGAAACCTGAATGAATACACATTCATGATGGCATTGTCTTTCTACATTAGAGCAGTTAAACAGTCTGTTCCACCGTCCTCTGTGCTCACCAGCACATGGACTGCCTTGGAAAAAGAAGTCCTCTCACATGAATGCATGACGTCCAGGCTTCTCTTCTGATGAACATATCTGGCAGTTTCTTGTGCCTGACCAGCTACACCAGAGTCGGGGTGGCAAAGCT
The DNA here is from genome assembly GCF_036417535.1 of Chlamydotis macqueenii. NCBI lineage: Eukaryota > Metazoa > Chordata > Aves > Otidiformes > Otididae > Chlamydotis > Chlamydotis macqueenii. The sequence goes on along the minus strand of NC_141556.1, from coordinate 151,002,371 downwards.
ACAAAGCAATGATTCTGCCCAATCCTTTTGGTGCATGATACAGGAACTGTTGGCAGCTGCTGCAGCAATGCCTTCTGCAATCCTACAATCTTGGCAGCACATCCTTACTTCTCAGCAGAAACCCAGTTCAGTCCAGACAAAAGGAAGGGTTCACAAAAAGCGGACAAGACACTTACATTTAGAGCATCTAACTAGCAACAGCCCTCTGAAGACCAAGTCTGGTCTGTGATATTAGATTTGGAGGGCAAAAAGTGCTCAGTGGGTACACACTAAGCAAGCAGCAGCAGCAAAGACCCGCTTTGGTACACTGATTCTATTGAGACCAACGTCCAGTAGACCAATATCGAGTTCAGACTCTTCATGATATTCTGAAATGTGACTTGTGAATTGATGGCATACGGGGTGGCAGGGAGGCATGTAGGGAGAGGAACTGTTTGTAGCCCCATCAGACTTCTCAAATTGAGAGAAGTTAAGAATTGAATTAACTCCTACTTTTGTCAGGATTATACTGCTTCTACATTTGTCTTCTTAACTTCCTCTGTGTGACCCTGAAAGTCACCTTCACGACAGGCTGCTTTGAAAAAACTAATATTTCTGTGTGTGCAGGCAGAAGCAACTCCTTTTGATGTATTATAAAGCATTGAACAGCATTTTTGATTGCACTGACTGCCTTAGATTTCAATCACAGACTAGTTGAGGTTGACAGACACATCAGAAGATCAACTGGTCCAACCCCAGAGCTCAAGCAGGGCCACCAAGAGCTGGTTGCCCAGAACCATGTCCAGACAGGTTTTGAATATCTCCATGGAGGGAAACTCTACAAGCTCCCTGAGCAACCTGTGCCAGTGCTCAGTCACTCTCACAGTGAATGTTTATAATGAAGACTCCACCATTCTTCTGAAGAGGACTAACAGATGCCAGAAATCAGCAGATGACTGCCAATGGCTGTCATTAAATATGGTGGGCTGAATCAAGCAGGATAAAATGGATGAAGTGAAGGAAGAAGCTCTATAAAAGGTCGTAGAGGATCACAAATCTCCACAACTGCAAGAATTTGCATTTTAAATTGTGATTTCATCCCCCTTTACCAAAACACAGCCAAACCACAGTGGTTCCATCCACTCTCTAACTTCAGGTTCTCCTCTGTAACCAGCACAGCTTCAACTTGTAGCTGGGGCTATGCCATAGAAAAGATAAGCATTTATCCTGAGCCTCAGTAAGGTGTTCCATCCTGCACAAGGGAGGAGAGAGCCTGGCTAACCAGGAACAGAGTATGACTTGGCCAAAAAAATGCCGATTTTCAGTATTTCATCTTGATGCCCTGAAGCTTGTACCTGGAAAAAGTCTACAGGAAAAGCACAGGTACACAGTCCTAAAAGCCTCACAGAAATAATCATCCATTCTTTGCAAACAAGTCCAAATTATCTTTCTTCCTCATCACTCCAGCTGGGCAGAGCTGGGGCAAAACCACAGCCAAGGCAGAGGTCAGGCCACACAAAGGAAAACACAGCTACAGCAGCTGTCTGCCACTTCCAGAATACCACCCGACAAATCACTGCCCAGTGAGGTAGAGGTGGAGTTGGGGAAGGAGAGACCAGGTTAAGGCAGAGCTGAGCCATGACTCAGCAGCTCTGATCAGCATGCTTGTTCTCCTAGGCAGACCAGGATTTGTGGACAGTAAGCAGAATGGTTTAGGTACAGTGAGCCGAGTCTGGGTTTTTGAAGCAGCACAAACTAAGCCTCCCAGACATGGCAGTGTTTTCAAAGCCACTTGATAAGCAAAACAAGTCAATAAGGCTATGCGTGACTTATCTGGTGTATCCTCAAGCGTCTGATTCTGATGTGCCTTGCAGAGACAGATGGAAACAACGCTGCCCAGCAGAATGGCACCCTATCACAACCCACGGTAAATGGCAGGAACAACCACGGCCAGTTCTATCGCATCAACACTGTGCCCATAGTTTGCTCCTCTTATCACGAGGGTTTGAGAACATGAGACACCATCTTACACTCTCCTGGAGGCTTCACAGCTGTGTAATTCTGCCAGCTTCATAGAAGGTGCTCCTGATTTAAACCATTGCAAGAGAAAATGGAGCTTTTGTTTCCATTCATTTACACGACAGTTTTTAGTAGAGCTTTTAAAAGTAGTAAAGAGCATGACCTTTTTGTGTGTTCTGAGCTGTGTTTGATAGCACATATATAGCTCATAAATGCAGACAGAGAATAGAACTACTAGTTCCATTTTTTAAGTCTTTATGGAAACAAGACTTTACCTAAGTACACTGACTGCTGCTTCCAGTTCATTACTCTGTACTGTGAATTTATTTTTTGATATTCACAAAATGGTGCAAATCAAAACTTCATTGGGAAAATGCCAGGTTGCAAAGATTACGACACTTACTATTAAAAAGCAGACACATACAACCTAACAAAAATCCCATTGTGTTTTTGTGTTTTTAAGGTCTTCATTTCAAAAAAGTCCTGTAGAGTTTTCCAAACTCTTGCAGAATGAAATCCCTAATTGCTAGCTGTCCTACAGGATCTCTTTTAGAAAAAGATCCAGATTTGCAGACCAAAGTACAGGTATCTATGTGTAAGGCAAGCATCTATCTGCAAAGCAACTGTCTTAAATTCTCATCGCAGTCAGTGGAGATCTAGTCAGTACAATAAACAGAGTCCGCAGAGTGATTCAGCTCTCCCCAGAGCAGAGGCAGCTTGGTCGGTGGAATCCCTCTAGAACCACTGACTGCAGATTAACTCTCTGTTGTGATGGGAATACTGCTCATGCAGGCATCTCTGCTGGAAACACCTGCATTTACCTCCCGGAGCTGAACCCTACCTGTAACCCTGATCTAAAGATCTTATGAAACTGAGAATCCTCAAATGCACCCCTAAGCTGTCACAGCTAAAATTTGTACCTTATTTCCAGTATAAACTAGTCTAGTTAATCATCCTCCAGTCCTTGGGTTGTGCAACGTCTTGTATGCCAGATTAAAAGAGCCTTCCACTACCTTGTTTTGAGAGGAGAAACGCTGTTAAGAAACAAAATTTAAATGTGTTCTGCAGGCACAACCTTAGAGAGCTACATAGCCTTTCAGCAGCATCTGTGAAAAATTAAGAGGCACACTGAAATTGGCCAAGCACAAAGCCTGTCATTCTTCCAAGCGCGTTTCAGGCTCCTTCTCTGTTACTTCTCCTGTGAATTGACAATGGCTAGCCAAAACTCAGCCATTTAAAAATATTCTAATTTTTTAATGGGGGAAAATATTATCATTTTATTTCCAAACCACTGCATCTGCAATGGGCAAAAGTCCCTAAAAACAATTAGTCAGCTTCTACTTTTTCAGATTTTTTCATCACTACCCTTTAGACTTGCATTTCTAAAACACTATTAGCTGTCTAGAACAACTGTTCCCAGTTGATGCCACCATTTTCAGCAGGAACTCCCACCTCTTAGCCATGATACACACATGAACAAAAAGGAAGCATTTAGGCTCACATCCCACTTTGAACTAGCTGGCATACCACAGCCAACACAGGACAGGTCTGAGAATTCCCAGTTCACAGGACTCTAACATCTGTAAGTGATACTGCGGCATTATATCAGGACAGGTCTTGATCTACCACTTCTTAACCTTGGAATTCACCCTTCAGAAAAGGTTGCTGTAATGCAATTTATAAACTGTGAAAAAGCTCGACTAAATCCTGATCTTGCTCTGGTAGCACTGGTATGCACGCATGACTCATCAAACTCGATTATAGTAAGAAACTGAACCACAGGTGCAAAAATGCAAAGAAATATATACACAGAGTTATTTTCTCCCCATTTGAACTGATGTGCTCCCAGAACATAGTCAGAATATTTATGCAGCTTTGTATCTTTAGCACTGCTAAGCTTCAAGAGGGAACTGGGAAGGTATTAGAAGAGTTAATTAAATCTGACCTCTAGTGTTAGTGATGAACAAATGCCCCTTCCCCTTCTACACAGATATCAGGTTGACTTAGAAATATATCTGAATTTTTAAAGGACAGTCACACAATGCGTGAAACTGATCTTAATGTAAAGAAGTCTGACACAAGCCTGGGTTTGACTATAAGAGTTTTTTAAGGCTCCTAAAAAGACAAAAAACAAAATTAGCATTCAATATAAAAGAAAATGAAAGGCCAGGCATAGTGTACAACCTTTTGGTAAATCCTATTTCTTGTCCTGCTTGCTTCTCAGATTATTCAGACCTTGGGAAACTAGTGGGAAAGAAACGTCTTGCATCATAAAATACCAAAGCACTGAAAGATGACAGTGAGATGGCAACAGGTTATACAAGGGAAAAGGCTTTGTTTTATTGCTCAGATAGGACAAGCGATATGGAGTCTCAAGCCTAGAGAATAGGAAGGCCAGTACTAAAATACTACAAAATATGGAGATAGCTGAGCTGGTTCCACTCCTTCAGGTAACATGAGAGAACATTTAACTACAATATACAAACCAAAAATGCTTACTATGAACGCATGTAAGGAAATCTGGACTTCTTGTATATGGCGACCCATATTTCTGAATACAAGCTGAAGAACAGAAAATGAAATCGTTATTATTATAATGATGATATGGCAGATACTAAAAGCATATAAAATCATATCTGGCCTACTGATTCATTAAGCAAGGATCTGGAGGGTGGATGCAAAATTCATGCAATATTATAATGTCCCAGATGCCTTAAAATTCTTAAGTTCATCAAAATTTTTTAGCTCTGATGTACATCCATCTGAAGAGGATGATCACTTTACCAGACACTACTATGACTCTAAAAGCATATTAGTAGCTACTCAAATTTGACTGACTAAATCTCTTTTAAAAATCTAAAAAGCACATGGAGTTTTCTAAAACCATTGGCATTTGTGATCTTAAGTACTACATATTAAACACAAATAGAAAACAATATGATAGCATGACTATGATACAGTCAATAGAATAAGCCAGTCGATCAATCATTAAAGACACTTCTTTAAATAGGGAAATCAGTTAATAGCTACGTTAATTAAGAAGGGGAAAAGGCAGAAGACTTCAAATTATTTACTAATGCTGCAAGCTACAGATATAAATGCAACACTGGCATTTTAACATGCAGAAAACACATAAAGGATCTCTAGATCTAAATGTAAATCTAGAATAAGTAAAAAAACCAAAATCACTTACGAAACCTACAGTCTATCTTAAAACTTAGAAATGCATGTTTACTGCAATCAGATTTCCATCACTTTCTTTAGCAAGAGACTTTAGCTGTGAGAAGCTCCAGTGTTAGGCACCACATACCAGCACTGCCACAAACTGAGAGTAAAAGCTGCAACTCACCCAAGTACTTCGGGTAAAAATATTCCTGTAGGTGGGAAAAAAAAACAAGCAAAGATTTATTAAATAATATTTGCCTCTATTGTCACACTATTTAAGAGCTGCTGTTAGTTTAGTGGTCTTGTTGTTTAACAAGGTCCAAACACAAACATCGTTGTTTCTTCTTACTCAAAGCCAGAAGCAGCACAGTGTCGTACATGCATTTTGTCTTTTGAAAAAGAAAGAAACATCAGCTCCAGTCTCAAGGTATTTTTTGACAAGTAAGTCAAAAGTAAGGTAAGCGGCAGTGACCGAGTGTGAAGCCACTCACCCATTATTCAAGAGGTAAAGGTGCTGATGGTGGCATGAAGCAGGGGAAGGAAGAGGAATCTAGGGACAAAATCCCAGAAGGAAAGTACGAAAACATTTAGTCACCCAGTGCCTTCTCGGAGGCCCTCTGCTGACGCAGGACTCGGGGAGCACCCAAACACCGTAGCCGCTAAAATAAAAGGGTACCTTTTGTTCTTAGAACTGGCACTCTACACCTTTAACAGCACGCATTACCGTACTGCCCACTCCATCACGTCGTGGCGACCGTCCACTCAAAGAAGGGAATGCCACGAGTTTGCAAGGGAGGGAAAAATTGGCTTTCATTGACCTCAAACTGGACTGCAAAAGGTATTCCCACTCCTCTCATGGTGCATGGCCATGTGTTACTGTCCCCCGCCTTGTGTCAGCAAAGTGCAGCCGTACGGTGACAGCGGCATTTTGCTGATGTGATGTGGATCTAACCTGGTATGTTAGAAAACATTCAGTCTGGTCAGACCTTGCCAGTCGCATGATTGCTTGCACGAACACAGAGAAACAGCAGGAAAATGCAGCTGTGCTGCACGGAAGGGTGGGACATTGGCCTAAGCTGATCATTACACCACATTCTTAAAAAATACAAAAAGTCATGGCCAGGAAAAAGGATTTCTTTCCAACTTCATTTCATACTGGATTTCATAACATATATGTCACTAGTTCAAGTGCTGTTAAAATTGTAATTGCGGCGTGCAATGAAGGAAAACTTGTGGATTGTACCAGTGCTTAACTTTTTTGTTAAAATAAGCCATTTCTCAGCTAATTATGAAAGCATATGCATAGTATAATTCTCTTTCATGCAACATGAGAAATTTTCATATAACACTGTATCTGCGGTGAGATAGGGACAGTAAATAATCCTGTATTCTATAAAATTAATTCGGTCTACACAATGGGCAAGATTAGAAGCTATTTTATTTTCTCCTCTTATTGCAGATGTTTGGATAAGCTCATGCTTTTATACAGACACGTACATAAAACAGAGACAGGCACACACCATGATTCCATTTGACCTGGACTGTCTAATGCAATCAATTGGTTGACAAAGTCATATAAACAAAAAGTTTCGCATTGCTGTCATTCATGAGAAAAAAAAAAAATGATCACTTCTGGCAAACATGCTCCAGTCACTGAAATGCACTGTGTAAATATTCAGCCTAAATCATGAACGCATCAATGAAGAAGTAGCTGACACTTATTCCAATTTTCAGTTCTGATGTGAGGGTAATGGGTTTTTCATCTTTTGGGGCTGAGCTTTGCAATATCTCTTTGGGTTAACAAACTGAGTGAGGAGCTCAGAACTCACTATGGTCCTCTCTCCCTCCTTTTTTTTTTTTTTAAGGTTTTGGAAAAGACGAGTCGAACAGTCAAAATAAAAGTAAAGATGAGTGGCCAGCTGTGCTATAACCACAAACTGAACTTCAGCCAGTACTGGAGGAGAAAAAGATAACGGCATGTGATGAAATATTCCAACAATTTTTCTCATTATTTCTCCTTTATCCAATATACGTCACAAGAATGTGCATCTGTATTTAACCACCAACAGGATAAACCAAACACTGGCAAGAACAACACTGTCTGCACTCAGAGGACAAGAAATAGGAGCTTTCATATTCATGACCGCCAGTCTAACTGCTCCAAGTTAGCAATGGCAAAGGCATAAAACTTCATTTTCTCCTTGACCTCTGATTATGATTTGAGTGCTAGAAAAGTTGCATAGAGTTTACTTCCGAATGAAAACTGACTGTATATCAATTCAGTGCTGGTTGAACATCACAGTGAAACTCAAAGACCACACGCTTCACTTTGTGAGGTACATAACAGAGGTAAGTGATTTAAACAGGAGGCTATTAACAGAAACTTAACCCTTCTTTCCCTATCTTCCTCATTTGCTCATGTTATACAAAACTACTTGCTGATCAGTAGCACTTCTCTGTGTCTAGATATCTGCTGATAAAACCATTCTAATTTAAAGCAATGTGACTGCAGGTTCTAACATTGCTCATTCTTGTATGATTAACTTTTCATTTTTCTCCGTAATCAATTTTCCTTACAAGAGGCTTCTGGAAATACGATGACAACGTACTTCCAATCAGCCAAAAGATTAATCAAGAATGAAGGATGAATGATCTTCCACCCTGAGAAAAGGAACTTGCTTAAACTGGAAGTGGCAGTCCCTTTTCAAAAAAAAAAAAAAAAAAAAAAAAAAAAAAAAAAAAGTGACATTTTTACAGTTAAAAATTCAAGTTGTGTCTAACCTGCACAGAAAGACAGCCAAATACAAATTATTTCTAGTGTAAGTGCTCGACTCTACAATGCCATTTCAGTCGTCTGTGCTGCACTTAGTCCTAATGACTCACAGATGTCAGGGAAGATGAAAGCCCTATACAGGGTCAGGTCCCTGTTCAAAGTCTGAGATTCATCTTCCCTCCACCAGAAGTCTTCAATTGCATTTTCAGGATCCAGCAAAAATGCAAAGGGAAATGCTTTGAGGCTTACTAACCAGAAGTTAGCAAAGATTCTCTGCTACTACTTTGCTGATTTCTCAGCTAGTCACCTTAAATTTCAGGCTCACCAAACATCTCACCGAAAGCCACCACATATTCACTGATTCAAGATCAAAAAGCATGGGGGTTATTTAACTGTGACCACTGTGGTAGCAAAAGTCACCAGAGAATTACAGTAAGCGTTAAATTTTCAGCCTGGACTCTGGTAAAAGAAGTTAACATTTAAATGTTGTCAGCACTTCCCCTTTGGATTTGTTTTCCTAAATATTGCTGAAAATAAAAGCAGGAGCAATGGGTTTTTTATAATAAAAAGCTATAAACAAATACATACTGGACATAAACATCCTCTGGATATGCTGCTGTACAGACACTGACCTCACCAAGCTTTCTAATCCATGCTTTCTAATCCATCTGTCCAGTAGTAATGTCCCCATGCATGCAAGAGGAAGACAAAACCTTGCAGAAGCACCAGCCTCCACAAGAGACCAACCTTCATGAACCTGGTTTCAACAATTCCAACCTCCGTGTCTGCTCCTGCCAAGAAAATCTTAACGTATTTTCACCCCTTCTTCTTGTGACCCAACACACTTTCTGTCTGTCTGGTTCCCACATATCAACCAGTACAACCGGAACGCCAAAAGCTTTAGGAGTCAAGCGTTTGGCACCAGGACACCGGCAGCCTGCAGACCACACGTCACGTGCCACCAGAAGCACAGCTCAGCACAGATCTCAGGTAAAAAGGGAAAAATAGGAGAGACTAGGAAGTGCCTCCTATCTACAAGTCTCCACCCTTTCAGTGAAGTGGAAACTACAGCGTGAGGCCAGTCCCGCCAGGCAGGTCCTGGCTTGCTTATTTCAGCTCAGTTCAAGAGATCTGTTTTCTTGCTGTCCAGGAGACAGAGCTGTGCTTTAACAGTAAAGATTTAAGCTCTGCAGCCCCGACTCCTTCCACACAAACACATGTATGTGCTAGAAGCAAGTCTTTTGATGCATTAAACACAATTATTGGTTTCCACAACAGTAGCGCAAGACCTAAGAGTGAATGCTTTTACTTTAGGGTAGAGTGACACCAAACCTTTTTTCAGGGAGTTAAGAAGTTCTGCTCCCACTTACATCCAGAGCTTGTTCCCACCCTCATAACACAGCCACTACCACACTCAGTGTGGATATCTAAAAGGAAAAGAGAGCATAAGTTTAAAACTGTCCTCAAAACACCACAACCCAAACACCCCTCCCAAAAAAAACCCCTCCAGGTTGTTGAGTTTTATTTGTTTTTTCTTCCAAATGTCAATGGTTGCAGTGAAATAGTTCAGAATAATTTCTGTGGAGCCACCCCCACAGTAACCTGCATTGAAACAACTGAGCAGAACAGCAACATGAAGGTAAGAATTCGTAGCAGGGCTGTGGAGTCAAAGGGGCAGAAGTACCTACATCAGCTTCCCTGCCACAGAAAACCTACAATGTGACTAGGGTCACCATCTATTTTCAACTCTGTGGCCAAACTCTCCCTTGGTGGTAAAATCCAGAAGTCAGTGAAATTATACTGGGTACACAGTAGTCCAGCTGCGTTTTTAGAGAAGATGGAAGAACACCAAATCAGAACAGGCGGTAACATGAGTCACTGTATAAAAATAGCCCTTCTGAAAACATAACAATGACCCTGTCTACACCAGGAAAATGTTCTCACTGTTGCTTAAAGTAATTGGCAACACTGGAAACCTCAGCCAAAAGGGCCTGCCAACTGCTTCTGTTTGTTTTGCTTGAGTACTACGTCAGGTAAGCCTGATCAGTACTGAATCTCATCAAAATCATGTTTGAGCTGTAGTGGCAGCAGATAAAAGACACAGTCTACAGAAAGACTGTTCCCGTTTCTGGGCAACTGGCTCTTGGTGGCCCTGCCTGGGCAGGGCGCTGGACCAGATGACCTCCAGAGGTGCCTGCCAATCTCAACCACCCTGTGATTCCGTGACTGCAACACCGCTAACACTGGAGTCTCTCATAGGCTTGTATGAGCAATGGCAATTTCTAAAAAGTGCTTTCTTAGTTACCTAGTTACCTCTTAGAGAGCAGTGACAACTCCCACATTATGCCCTTTTCTCATTTCCATATAACGACACCCCTTTCTCCTCTTTCCTCCAGAACTGAATATTTGTCTTGGGAACGGCCTGACCTCCTTGGTTATAAACGTACCTCACATTTCCACACCGCAGGCATGCACTATCCTTGCAAAGAAATGCCCGCTACCAACCATGACTGGCTATAACTTAGTGTTTGACTTGAGCTTGCTTTTGTACCAACAGTTGTTTAACTGTTACAATCCAAGAATGCAAATCTCATTAATGCTCAAGAGCTCTGCATTTTTTTAAACTCAGCCCTAGGCTTTTGATGCACAGCAAATTTCATGCTGAATGATTAAGCCTTCCTCCCATACAATGTTATTAAACAGTCCTGCAGGCTACAGTTTTGAATACATAGAGCCTATAGTTGTAGATTTACACTCAAATCAATGCCATGTTGCTTGCAGAAGCTTTCCTCCTCTTTGTGAGGAACCCTACACTCAGCCAGGTTAGTTTGCTTCCTATTTTGCTTTGGGGCAATGTGCATTCTCCACGCAAGGAGCAAAGAGAACTTCTCTCCACAATTTGGCAAGTGAGGCTTTAGAGAAGCAAACAGGTCATGCTACAATCTAGAAGCAGCCTCAAAAGTCACATCTCCTACCACCAGAGTTACTGTTGTTTAGGGTGGCTTTTAGATTTTGTCTCCATTTGCAGATATCCATTTCACTGTCCAACTATTGTGCTGCACAAAAACTATGACTGCCCCTTCCACCGAGTGGTTCATCTTACCAAACAAGAAGCATTCAAGACCACCCTCTCTAGTATCACCTCATTCATAGAGACTAGGCATCTCTGCAGAATCCTGGGGACTGGAAACAAAAAGCATCTATTGTCATAGCTTCCCTCACCCTCTCCAGAGAGGCAGGACTATTTCCCAACCGCCACTTCAGCAAGAGATGTTGGTCTGCAATGAGGACAATCCCACCAATGATTAGAATGCACAATTACAAGGAAAAAAAAAGGTAATAAAAGCAAAGAAAAGAAGAAAAAAAAAAGTTCCTGTACGTCACAGCCAAGCAAAACACAGATACTTTACATTTGTGAAGATGTAGGGGGCACAGAGACATGATTTCTGTATGCGGCCTGAGGCAGGGTTTGATTGGACAGTAACAGTATGAAATGAATGTAACTGGTGCCAAGGGTCAAATTTTCCAACAAAAATAATCTGCAAAATTATTCCAATGAGTCAGTTGCATGTGCTTTTAAGTTATTCTTAATGCAATCCAATCACGAATACCTTGAGGTTTCCTCCACTGCTTCGGGATTGAAAGGCTACTTTCCCTCCAGCTGTACTAATGTGCAATTTGAAAAGAGGATCCCAATTTGACAACAAATCTTCACTCTGTGTTCCTTGTTTGAATCCTTACTTGTTGCAATAGTTACAATACTTGTATGTGTGGTTAAACACTCACTTAGAAACTTAAGTCAAATTAAGCAAACAAGGACCTGACAAAACACCTAGCACAAGTAAAAGGCTGTCTCCCTTCAGCACTCTATATTGTGTGGTTATTCTGCAATTATTTAAGTTATATTTAAAATAGAACAGATCATAGATCACGTCCAACATGGTTTAAATGTTTGTGATCTCTTGTACAGGCTCTGCAGCATTTTATCCACTGAAGTGAAGAAATACTGTATTTTTTCCCTTCCTGTAATCTAATGATATTGTTTCTTAGGACTTTGCTTACCTGCAGAGGTTGCACCTCACAGTAACAGCCACTTTAAGGCATTGCTGGATTTGGCCTCAGAGGGGACAGGCAAGTGAGAAATAGGGAAGTGACATCTGAGACAACACTGGGCCCTTGTGACAGAATCTGAACTCACACTTCCCTGTTCATTATTTTAATAACTAAGTAACTTTTGCTTTTCTGTTCCTGTCCCAAATGTTTTCTGGAATTGAGCTAGGACTCCGTGTTCCAGAAGTTAACCAAATGTGGTAGCTCTTCAGATGCACATGATTTTGTACAGTGCAAGCAGGGCCCATTCTCCTTTTACCTCTTCATTTACGCTCTCTTCTGTCCTGCCGGATGCGCAGAGTGAAGACAACACCGACACTTGTCCCCCTCCCTGGGTATCCTCCTTACTTTCCAGCTTTGCTCTTTCTCTGGGTCTCGCTGCTGATACTCAAAGGAACAGGAAGAAAACCCAAAGCAATAAATAAGAAAACTTCCCCACAGACACGTGCATGTGTGGAGAGCCCCTAGAACAGCCAGTCGTAACAAAGCAGTGAGGACGGTACAGGTATGGAAGGGAGATCTGCTGATAAACTTCAATCGGATTCTCCAAGGCTTGGTTATTCATTCCCTTTCTCAACAGCATGAGCTGCAATGACCCTTTTTGCTTCTCCTCCGGCACCTGCCCTTCTCATCCTAAACTCACACTGTCCTTTCCACTGTGTTGGTGCAACCTTTTGTGAAGCTGTGTGGTGAACTGCACTGGGGAACTGATCCAGCTGCAAAACTGATCCAGCTCCAGAATACTTTTCTTTAGATCAATTACTTAAATCGGTCCACGCAATTGAACAAATTGCTGGGCAAGCAGAGTGAACAGAATAGGCAAGGGGATTGCTTACTGCAACTAAATCAGCTGAGCTCCCAAAGGTAAAAGCACAACCTGAAAAGCAATGTGAGTGGAGGCAAAGTAAACCTCCCAATGGCGGTTCCAGCCTTGTTCTTCATACTTACCAGAAAGTAATTGCTTGTAATTCATCACATTCACTTAGAGTTTGGAGTGCACATGAACCACAATTGCCAATTTATACAGATTCAATGTTTCTCTTACCTGATTCTCATGCAGCTGCACTAACAAACTCTATTAACTCCCAGTAGGCTGCTCCTCTCTTTTTTTTTTTTTATAAAAAGAAAATTAAATTAGCCTATAGCCACAAAACTGTTTTCTTCATTTTTAAATTGGCTTTTTCCCCTCTCATGTATTTATTAAAACCTATTTTATTCCTCTAAAAAACTTACTTACCCTAACTTTATCTGCTTTTTCCATTCTCTTCCTTCTTGACCCAAACCTGTAAATCCTGTTGCTTCAATTTACCGTTCTTAGCATCCTTTTCCATCCTATCTTCAAACAGCCCCTCAGTATAATATTAGCCACTTTTGTTTTCTCTTGTTACTTCGCTCCTGCTGCACAGAAGGTTTAGCATGTAATACTTCCATGATGTGGTGTTTCAGTATTTCCAGGGCTATTCTGAACTTCTGGGCTAAACTCACACAAGTGGAAACAGATAAAGATCAGGTAGGCACGAGTCCAGCAGAGTTGATGGAGCTGTTCCTGCTCCCACCAACAGCAAACTTTGCTCACCCTTCTCAGTAACTTTCGATAAAGCAGTATTCAGCTCATAAACATACATCCTGCTTTCTAAGGCGGGCAGTATTTTTGTCACCCTCCTGCTACTGAACCCCACCACCACAAACAAACGTAGTATCTGTACCACGAAGTAGCTAGATGCATCCTGCTCCACAGTCCCAATCTGTTTGCCCTCCAGATCAGTTAGACCCACTGGATTTTGGTACGACTCTCTTCCATCCTGTTTCCTTTATAAGAAACGAGAGGGAGAAGGAAGAAAGGGAAGGGAGAACACCTGCTGCTCACCCAAATCTCATCCCAGTAGAGAGTTTGGATGCCACTGTGGCATGTATCTGGGCACTCTAACTTTTCTACTTCCTCCTTCTCTCCTTCAAGTCATTTCTGGACAAAAGTCTAAATCTCCCTATATTTTCTTTCTCAAAATCTATTAAGCAGGTACCACTGTGCCTGGGAATCCAATTTTTCCATATACTGAGTCCAAGCAGGTTAAATCATCAGCACAGAGTTCTCTGGTAACTTTCCCTCTCTGGGATGAATTCTGCACCAACAAGAAGAGATACAGAAATTTACACTAGGTATAAATCTAGTCTTTCCTCCACACTCTGTCAAAATGCCATTTAAAAAAAAATCAGTATATTGTGAAGAACGTTCACAGCAAGTAAATCTATCTTTTTGCCTGGATCTAGAAAGGAATATTCTATACAGGGATCATGACATCTGTATTTAGAGACAGTATCAGTATTTTTCATGTCTAGACTACACAACATTCACTAAATTACTCAAAGAAATTTTATATTGCTTAACTCCCTCACTACCTCCTCTCATCTCCTCCCCCTACATACCTTCATACTTTTCCAATTAGTATTTACAGAAGTGTATCTACCTTGCTATTCTTAGAAATGAGACCTAAATATTGTCTGCCAAGCACCCCTCCTAAAAGATCAGAGTAAAGTTTCGACGACTGTAGCCCATGCACGCACCTCATCTGTGTTATCATGACCGTATCACGTAATGGAAGAAATAAAACCAATGAGCCACTAGCCCTATGAAACACAACCAAACATCTTATATATTGCTTCATATTCCTTTCAGCTTCCTGATAAACCCAGCCTAGCAGAAAGAATGCTGACATTGCTTGTTGTTTGTTAGGATCAGTAATTTCCAAGACACGACTGCAAAAAGCTCCAAAAAGCCTGCTCTGGTCTCCCTGCTGCCCTTGCTATGAGTGGGCTAAAGACCTCATGAGACCCCCTCAGCCCGAGTTAGCCTGTGATTCTCTGCCAGTGTTTTATGTATTTGACAAGCCACAGATGTTAATAGCAGTTTGGATGCAAGTCCCTCAGAAAGCAAGAGAACTTTTCATGTGGATGCCTGTGAAACAGATGTTTGTGCTGCACGTGTATGAAAACCAGCTGGCTTTCCATGGTGCTCTGTTGAGGGACAAATCCATAAACAGTAAACACAGGTGGCCAGGCTGACCTGCTTCTGGTGGGCCTAAGAGCTTTCAGAGTATTCAGCACAGTAATTTCAATGGTGACCTGCAGGAAGACCAGCAACTCCTCAACAGTAACAACAGCAAACATGATGAGCAGTGACAGATGCTGTACCGATAAACTATGGTACCAAATGGCAACAGGCTGCATTCAAACAACTTCCTTATGCTGAGCCTTTCAAAACGAGACACGTTGCACAAGCACATGTTTTTGCTGTATTTATTCCTTAGTCAAATCCAACATTTCCAGGAACATCAGCAACTACATTCCCTTCTGCTCTTTGTTTAACACACTTGGATAACCAATTTTTTAGAACAGGTCAACCAAATGCCAGAGCAGTTTATCAGTCAGTTAAAAAGCTGTAATAGCTTGATTGCATACCAAGGTCAAATATTTCTGCAGTACCGCTTTTTATAAGGCCTCATCAACATTTTAAATAAGATAACATTCTTATCTCTCCATCCAAGGTATTTTGCAACTTCATCCCATCTATCACACCTAGCATATCTTTTTAATAGATCGCATTTAGAAATAGTCCTCATACCTCCCACGAACATGTTTTCCATCCTTATTTTTTTCCCACCATGTTATCTTTTCATTTTTCTGTTTGGTACCTCTAGCATAAAAGAAATTACAAAACAGGAACCATCCCAGAATTCTGCAGCAATATCTAAGGATGTTATAATCAGCTTCATGAAAAAGATGGGCTGCAAGACTCATTAACCTAGGCTCACACTTCTTTTTACCATGTATAGTCATACAAATGGCGCTGACTGAGTTTTGTCCTGCCTCCTAAAACAACCCCAAACAATCTAAAAATGTTTCAATTGATCTTCCTTCCTCCAGTCTGGGCAAACTGATATTTATATTTTCCGTAACATAAAAGACAAAAGCTGCACTGGCCTGCAAATGAATGGCTATTTAGCCCCGCCTAATACGCTGTTCTTAGCAGCTGATGTAAGTCATCACACATGTGGCAACACCCACATTCAGGTTTCAGAGAACATGTGTCTTCTGCTGACGGCTTGCAGATGTTGCTTTGGAAAGCTGATCACTGAAGCAATGGAAGGCAGGGGAAAAAGGGTGCTCTGGTACAGGTAAATTACGTTCTAAATAGGAATGGAATTCCCTGCCTTCCATTGCCTCAGTAGGTATCTTTGTGTAAAATGTTGTTCTTGAACAGATATTATAATTGTCTGGACCAAGCTATGTTTTTACCTGGGAAGCATCACATAAGCTACGCTGCAGCCTTGCTTCATCTCACCTGAACTTCTGGCGCTGTCTGATTGAACCAGTTAATGTAATTTCATATCACAGCTTTAAGTCACACATCTTGAAATTAGGCCTTGAAATTCTCTTCACACAACCATCAGAGAATTAAGAACGGCAAAGTTTGTAAGGCAGACTCATACATTTCATTAGATCATCTGATGGGGGCAGCAGGGAAGAGAGACAATGCTTTTGTGCTCAAAACACAAGCTTTTCTTGAGGTGGAACAGAGAAGCAGCAAGCTATTAACTAACCTCAAACTAACCTTCAGTTGTCAAGGCTGCAAGACTATTGCTCCCACGGGACAGTGAACAGCCAAAGGCCTACAGTCATGCTCACGTGGTGCTCTAAGGCATGAAATCCAGGAGATGTGGACAGACCTGAAAGCCCAGGTCAGCAGCACACCGATGTATTCCTCACAGCTTGTCTCCAACAAGGTTAGCCATAGGGCTCAGCGCAGGGCAAAAAGTGCTGTAGCTGTTTCTTTCTGCTATGACCTAACTGGTTGATCCCTGTGACCAGACTCAGGAGGCAGAGACAAGAATGTCAGCCTTGCTAAACTACAAGGAAACATCAGCTGTCAACAGTAATCTGTACATTTCAACGCTCAATAAAAAGTCCTCACTTTACCAGCATGGACCAGCTGCAGCCTGACCATCTGCTGAAGCGTGACTACAGTTACTGTAACTCCTCAAACTGCCAGGCGTTGTTTATCAACACTTTTTATCTTTCCTGAGTCAAGCCTGTCTCAGCTAGCTTCCTCTTTCTGTCAGTCATCAGGACAGGACGTCCAAGGCAGCATCAGTGAAATGACAGCATAACTTCCTAGCGTTTAAGAAACGCTTCTATTACCTCAGGTGCGTATTAAGGAGATGCGAAAAGATCAAGTTAGATGAAAATGCAGATGAGGAAAATACTCTGCCCATCAAACCCACTGATACTGCCAGAGGAGTAGTCACCTGTGTAGAGTCACGCCTGTATACGTGACCTCTGCCACCATGCATTAGAAAACTGCTACTGAACAGCAGCTCCTGCCTTCATGTCACACACTGATTGCAAAATGGAAAGGAAAGGTCACAAATCCCCCTGATAGGCAGCGGCACACTTGCTCCCCAGTCAGATTGAAGCAAAGTAACAGCAAGGAGCAGGACCTACTGTACATAACGAGAAAGGTCACAGCTCCTGGGAGTTTTGTGTCTCAGAAAAGGTAGAATCTTATGCCACTGCTGACCTAAAAGTATTACAAAATACAATACTTTGGTGTAGAAGTGCATGTAAAATAAACAAGGGAGCTCAGACACTAGAAGCTTATCTAGCCTTAGTGATACCTCTTCAGGGGTTTTCAGAACTTGAGAGAGACCTAGCAGCAGTAACAAAGGAAATGCACCAAAAAAAAATCATTTGCAATGACAGAAAGCTTGTGTTGTCCTGCAAAACATGCTTAAATGGCATGACTGGATCTTACAGAATTTATGACACATGAAAAGATTTTAAACTAAAATGATTTCACTACTTACACTGCAGTAAGGGAACTGTATGTTTTTTTCAATATAGAAAGTAAGTACCAAATGTTGTTAAAAATTCCTGACACATTTACACAGCCTACCACACTCTAAACTGATGTAGCAATACACTGCCTTTCCCTACTTTCTTGGCCAGAAGCCAGTTAGCCAAGCTGGTGACCTCAGATCACCTTTTTTCCAGAATGCTAAAAAATCCCATTTGGGATATTTTTCCAGCATTCCCTGCTATATAGTGAATATTTACCCTGTGCTTGAAGTTATGTTATTCAACATGAATATGGAAAAAGTTGTGCCAGCCACTCTCACAACTGTACAATTGTCCACATTCCGTATTAGCGCAGTTTTGCAAAACAGAAGCAAACACTGCTGCAAGGAGGTGTGACTACACGTACACATAAGAGGCGTACCATTAAACACTGCCTGGGCAAGCGGTCTGCGTTAACCTCTAAATTAAGGACTGTCAAAAAGAAAAGCCAGCATCACAATGTTTTTGCCGTACTTACTACTGCCTTGTGACAACAAGCTACCCCATTGTATATCCCAGCGCTGAGCCTGCTAACGAAGCACACATGTCAAGACTTGTCTGACTGAAGCATAAAACATCTCCTCTGATGAGTCCCTCCCTTCCCTGTGGGGTGTGTGTCCACACACACACACACTTTCTCTCTGTCCCATCTTCTCCCTAGAGCATCATAGCATTGACAGGAACACACTGTGCAATATCAACCTTCAGTTTGAACACTGAGAAAATCCACTTCCCACTGCTAAATCAATGCCAGAAAAATCTCTGCAAGGGGAACAGCCTATCCAAAACAGCGTGGAGAGGAGGTGTACAGTAATGGGAAGAGGAAGCCAAGCTTAGTAAAACAACACAACTTCACCCATGTGCTGTCCAAGGTGAGAAGGAGACTGAAGTGAAAGTCAGTCAGCCTTGAGAAGGCTGAAAAAGTCAGCTCCGCACGCGGGTGTGCAGGCTGTCACTGTGTGAATCCATGCTCAGTGTCAGAAGCACGTACCGTGCACAAACGTGGTACCACGTTCCCACACACGCCCTCTCCTGCTGTCGTAGTGACAGGTCCTGACCCTACTGATTCCAAAATGCTGACCAAGCTGAATATGGCCCGAAAGGATTCTAGTGTGCTTATGGCATACTTCTGAAAAACCCGTATTCTGACATATGCCGGAACACGGAGGGGATTTTAAATACAGCTGGCATGGTGAAGGAAAGAGGGACATTGAGGTCTCCAGACACAGAAGCCATGGCATTACGGCACACTGGTCTTGCTTCATGGATTTACGCCATGTGTGAGCTGGGCCCTTCCAGTCTCCATCGTACCAGGAGGCGCCAGACTGGGCTGCCCACCCCTACCATCCTCACCCAGGCATTTCTGGGCTGCACACCCCCACCATCCTCACCCAGGCATTTTTAAGTGGACGGCAAGGACACAGCCCTTGCGAGGGCTGAGGGCTACAGCCCTGCGCCTTCCAGTCATTCACCTGATGGTTCTGCTTCCCCCTCCTCCTCCTCCTCCTCCTCCCAACGGCTTCCCCAGCCGCAGCCGGACAGACGGAGGACGACAGAGCCGGACGGCCCCAACCCAAATCTCACGGCGGCTCCCCGCCCTTACCGTCTCGGGGTCGTTCTCAAACACCTCCCGGGCCTCCTCCTTGCTGCAGTGCTCCTCCACGCACTCCCTCTCCAGGTGCCCTTGCTTGGTCTCCTCGAAGATCTGGTAGGCTCGCCGCTGCCTCTGCCGCAGGAACTGAGCAGCCTCCGGGGCCCGCAGCAGCACGGCTGGGCCGACGAGGAGGAGGAGGAGGAGGAGGGAAGGAGGAGGAAGGGGAGGCAGCGGTGAAGGGCTGAGCCCGCCTGGCCGCTCTGTACCCCCCACCACCACCACAGCAAACCAGGTCATCAAGCGCCCTCCTTGCCCCCCGCCGCAGCCCGGCCATGGAGCTGCGCATCCCACCCCCCACTCCCTCCCCACCCGCGCCGCTTCTCCAGGAGCCCCCCGACCCCGCACTCAGCACCGAGCGATGGTAGCGATGGTGACGCTGGGTGACGGCCTCCCCCCCCCCCCCCCCCCTTCCCCGCACCCCGGTTCCCCGCAGTACTCACTCTGCGAGGAGTCCGCCGCCAGCAGCACGAGCAGCAGGGCGGCCCCGAGGGGCGCCGCGGGATGCGGCATGGCGCGGCGGCGGCGGCGGCGGCTGGGGCCGGGGGCTGCACGGAGCGGAGCGCAGCGCGGCGGGCGGGGAGCGCGCTGCTACCGCGGGAGCGCGGGCGGCGGCGGCGGCAGCGGCGGCTGCGGCGGGGGAACCCAGCGGCAGGAGCAGGCGGCGAGCCGCGATCGCTCGCCCGTCCTACCCGATCGCTCGCCGAGCCGCCGCCGCGCAGGGACACACCTCGCGGTGGGGCCGCGGCACGGCCCGGCCCGCCCCCCCCCGTTACCTGCCCGGGAGACGCGGAGGGGAGCGCGCACCGGGGGTCGGGCCGGCGGGCGGAGGGCAGGGCCCGAGGAGCTGGCGGAAAGACTGCTCCCGCCCCCCTGGCCGGGCGGGCACGTCTTTTTTAATAGCCCTGGGGCTCGCCGTGAGGGAGGGAGAAGCTGGCACCAAACCCAGCCCGGTCCTGCCTTTAATTAGAAACTTGGCTTCTGGTCATCCCCCCGAGATGTATGTTCTTCACGGCTGAATTTTCAGTTTATTCTGGTATTTTAGGATAAACTCGTCAGGAAGGAGAGGGATGGCGTTTATATGGATGTGTTGCGTGCCCGTCCTTCGCCGCCCCAGTCCATCCATAGTTACACCGGACCTGTCTGTGGTAGGAAACCCCGCCAGGGTGACTGATGTGAACAGCGTGTTTCTATTCATACATTTGAAGCAAAGTGCATGAAAATGCAAGAGCCAGTGTACTCGTTCGAAGCAAGCATTCCTAGGCTGCTGTCATAGTTCAGCCCCGATCGGACCAGACTAGGCAGTCTCTCTCTCGCTCCCCCCACCCTCTGAGAGAACAGGGGGAGATAATATAAGGAAAAGCGGCTCGAGGTTTGAGATAAGGACAGGGAGAAATCCTTAAAGTTACTGTCACGGGCAAAACAGACTCGACTTGGGGAAAAATACTCATTTATTACTAAAAACAGCAGGAGAATGCGACAGGGAACAAGATAACCTCCCCCACCCCTCCCTCTTCCCAAGCTTAACATTATCTCTACTACCTTCCCTCCCACTCCTCACCCCCCGAGCGGCACAGGGGGGAAGAGGGAACGGGGGTCGCGGTCAGTTCATTGTGCGTTGTTTCATGCCACTTCTTCATCATCAGGGGAAGAACTCCTCACATTCCTCCCCTGCTCCATTGTGGGGTCCCACCCATACACCACAGTCCTTCGTGAAAGTGCTCTGGCGTGGGTCACCTCTTCCACGGAGTGCAGTCCCTCCAGAACAGCTGTCCCAGCGAGCCCTCCACAGGCCACAGCCTCCTTCAGGCATCCACCTGCTCTGGCATGGGGTCCTCCACGGGCTGCAGGTGGATCTCTGCCCCTCCGTGGACCTCCATGGGCTGCAGGGGGACAACCTGCTCCACCATGGTCGTCAGCACAGGCTGCAGGGGAATCTTGGCCAGGAGCCGTGTTACTCCTCCCCCTCCTTCTTCACTGACCTTGGTGTGTGCAGCCATTCCTCACAACAGGCTGGCAGACGCCTCTCAGGATCCTGTTTACATCTCATTCACTTCTCATCCCCTCTTCACTTCTTGCAGCTGGGCCGGACCGAGTTAGGCCCAGTCGGCTGCCCCGCAGGAGGCCACAGGGTGAGGCCTGCAAGGCCCACAAGGCTCGCACCTCCCCCTCTCTGCCCCCGCTCAACTGCTTCACATCTTCTCTCCCTTTTTTTTTCCTGTTTTCCCCTTCTTAAATATGTTATTGCAGAGGTGTTATCATGGGACATTCTGCTACCCATTGGCTTGGCCTTGGCCAGCAGCAGGTCCGCCCTAGGCCCAGCTGAGTCCACTGAACAAAGGGGAGCGACTTCTAGCAGTTTCCTACAGAAGCCACCACCTTAGGCCCCCACTCACCCAACAAAACCAGAACAGCTGGTATCTTCTGCCTGGCAATGGCAAACAGTCCACATATAGGTATGAGCTATAAAGATACATAAACCACCATGGTGTGGTCTTTTCTTTCTGTTTTCAGCTTCTGAAGTGTAGAGGAACAGCTCTGTGTTAGTGTCCCCTGTAACACTAACAGCCACCAGTGTGCCTCTTCTCCATGAATCTGTCAAATACTTTTTTGATCCACTGGTACTTCTGGCCTACAGGAGTGGCAGCAAGGTCCCAAATGTGCACAAAGGCTAGACTGGAACTTTTTCCCACTGGTTTTAAATCCAGTGCTTAATAATTTTATACGGTACTTGAATTTTCGTCATCTAAGAAATAGTGAATTATCATGCCCTATTTGTTTTAACCATGTCATTTTATAGACCTCTCTTATATGCTTTCAGAACCATCCCTTTTCCTAAGCTGTGAAGCTTTGGTCTATTATTTGTTTCCAAACCCCTTTGAGGTGACATCACTCAAAGAAGCAGTCCCACCAGACCCTGTTCCTTGTTGCTGTCCTTGGTCACGTCTGCATCTTGTGCTGGCATGCAAAGAACCTGATCAGAGTAACCTCCCCACAAAAAAAATGATTGATTTTAATTCAGATCAGTTCCCTCGCTGAGCTGCTTCACAAAGGCCAAAAGGGAGATGCTTTCAGGGGTGGCAGTGAGTAGCCTCAGGCGGAGGGGGCGTGGACCTGATCATTTCAGCAGTAGAGCTGGCTGAAATGGCTGGTGAAGCTACAGCTGCAGGCGGAGGTTTTGTAGGACTGCCTGCCACTGTCCTCCCTCCATCGTGTGTCCCCCTGCCCATGTCCAGAGAAGTGGCTGTGCCATTTAATTTTACTCACCTGGGAGGAAACTCCAGGTTTTTTTAGTGCAGGTGTGTTTTCTAGCAGGTGCTGAACCAGCTTGGGGAGAGGACAAAGCAGCGTGGACCGAGATTGCAGTAGTAAATCTATAGGCTGCTGTGGGACTGTAGCCTGTGCCCCTAGTACAGAAGCCATTCCCCACCTTTGTTTTTGTCCTTCTCTGTATCTTTTCTATTTATACTTATTTTCAGACAAAGTAGACAAAACTGCATGCAATATTCAAGATGTGCTGTCCTGCTTTTGTCTTTCTTTTGTTATTTTTTCTTACCAGTTCCAAACATTGCATGGGTTCCTTTTTACTTCCTAACCTGTTCTTTTGAAAAAGCTGTGAACATAAATGTCTGAGACCTCTTTTCTGAGTGGAGTTGTTCTTTTGCCAGTGGATACGTATGGTGGGTGTTGCCTTCCATGGGTGCATCACTTTGCATGTCTGTATATTAAATTAAACCTGTCATTTATCACCCCGTCACATTAAAAGTGCTATCAAATGATACAACTGAGCTAATCTAACAGCTTCTTGCTACCAAAGTAGGTGGTCCCACTCTTCCTTGCCTCTATGCTTCCACCCTGTCCCTGGATGTACAATTCTCCCTTTCTGATCTTTGTATGGTTTTGTCGCTGATGTGACCTCTCAGCAAGTCAATTTGCCTCACTAGACCAAAAGAAAAGTATTTATTTTTTTTCTGAGAGTCTTCCAAAATACTTGTTTGCCAGCTTAAGATTTGACTGTTCAGATGAATCTTGTACTATCTGCAAACTGTCCTCATGGCACTAAACTTCTCCATAAAATTTCTGAAGATGTTAACAGGCAGAGATTTTTGTGGGTTCTGGAAACTGCTTTATATTGTGTAATATAATGATAAGTTTCCTTTCCTTTAGACAGTTTTTTATCATTTTCCTTTTATTCCATACAAATACACTCTGAGAGCCTATGGTGAAAGACCAGGTAAAAAGCTTTTTGAAAATCTAGGTATGTAATATTATCAGAGGTATCCATATCTACATTAAAAAAAAAATGATTCCTTGAACCTCTAATGGATTTGCAAAACACGACATCCTACATCCTATGCAATGCTGATTCTTCTCCAACATGTCATTCAGTCTGCTAATTCTGTTCTTTATTATAGTTTCCAATACGTTGCCTGGCACAGGCATCAAACACGGATTTGGGTGAGCCCTGGAGTCCTTTTAACAGTCACATTTCCCACCTTCCATTCTTTGGCACTATACCATTTAAGGCAGATTTAAGCAATGAGTTGCATAAAGAAACAGTTTCATTTTCTTCGGAATTCGTGGCTTCATAGCATCTGATCTCAGCTATCTCAGTGAGGTCTTAGGGAACGTAAAAAACAGGATAGAAAAATAATGCAGAAATTATTAAAATAATATTGTATGAACTCCTTGTACTCTCAGCATGTCCCATTTTAGACTCCCTTTGGACTTTAAAGTAATCTAGGCACAGAGATTTCCAGATGTCAATCTGATCCCATAGATTAGAATTAGATTCCATTGGTTTCTAGACACTAACCAGGAGTATGCACCAAATTTAACAAATTTTGAGAGAAGTGATTAAAAATATCGCTCAAGGGTGTTTGTTAAAGAGCAAAAATCACAGAATGATTTGCTAGGTTACAGAACTTGAGCCAGTTATTCCAAATTCTGATGAGTATCAGTTGGTTCACCTTCCTTACCTAGTCCCAAAACAAAAAATCGAGGTAGCATTTGCCTTTCAGTGCAAACCAGTGCATAGTATGTAGCCAAGCTGCAGAAGTGTAGTGGAAGAAGGTGTCACCTAATCTTTAGGTTCCTGCAACGAATTACGTTTGTGGGTACCAAATTGTAGAATGAAACTGAAATGTCCTGAAAAGAGTAAATAGGCCTCGCAACTTTAGAGTTGAAGATACTGGGTTATGGAGAAAAGAAACGGATTCCCAAGTGTACCTTTCCTTCCTTCCATCCATCATTCCTCCAGCCAGGGGCACTATGGAGGGGATGGTTCTTGTTGACTACTGAAGGACCACCTTTTCCATGTAATCTACTTGTTTGACCTCAAGGAAAAATTGATTAGACTTCTGTCATATGAGTTGTCCCACATTGCCAAAGTATTTCAGTTTTTAGAAACAAGTGGCTGTTTCAGATACTAATTCCAGGTTAATTTTGTGTTCTTTTTCCTTCAAAAGTGCTCCAAAGATGACATTCCTATATTTTTTTTTCTATTCTGCAAGGAGGGAGGAGTAAAAGGATGTGAGATTACATCGGAATATTTTAAAAATTAAATGACAGTGGGGGGCAGCGTACTTAAACCAGCAAGTCCTTGTGAGAGTAAGCAAGCTGATTCCACGATCCTTGACCTGAACGCACTGCAGGCTGGGCATATGCCAAATATGCTCAGCACATTAAGATCTGGAACTTGCTGCTTAGTTGTGTGAACGACAATTCGCAGTGTGATGCCAGGAAATAAGCTGGAGGTTTCAAGGACAGGAAGCTCTGCACTGTCATCATCCCCTCCGTCCTTGTCTGGGTTCCAGGTCAATGGGATTTCCTTTTATTAGAGGTCAAAACAGTGACTGACATCCAAAAATGGCTTTAGGCACCAGCAAAAACAAATTGCTTATCTGGGCAGTGGCACTCCCTCTGTGGCAAGCGAGGCAATGTGCAAACTCCTGGGCAGAACGCGCCACCGGCCTCCACGGATGATCTCTCAGACTAAGTGACACTGAGCAAAAGCACCAAATCTCCCACCTTGGCCATCGGAGCTCCCTGTTTGCTAAATACCACTGCAGGTCATAGAAAGGGATGCCGTGGGGATGGGGGACCAGAGGATCTGTGTTCTGTGCAATCTGAGTCACCATGACACATTTAGCACCAAACACCTGGGAGGTGGGAAGCTGAAGGGGGCTGTAGTATTTGTCGTGGCAAGAAAAGGTTGCAGAGAAGATGGTGGCGCTGGAAGAGATCCTCATGTAACCGACCCTGCTTTTTCATTCTTACTCCCTTTCAAAGGAATAGCTTTGAAAAGAATAGCTTTGCTTTCCTCCATCTTGAAAAACACCTCTGGATCCCTGGGATGCAAACATGAGACTGGGGTGTTAACCGCTTTGTCGAGGAAGCCTGGTTCCTTTACCGTGCGCCTGCCTTTGTATGTCTGTTGTCCAGTTAAGGCTATTACATTAAGGTGTAATAGATTTCTTGCTTGAGGATGAAGGGCCCATCATACCATCTCTGAATACTTCTATCACATCTCCTTCTGCTGCTATTTGACATTAAAATGCTGTAGAGGTTGAAAAACTTATTGATTTTCACCCACATGTGAGCAAGTAGACAAGTGAGCTCACAAAGTGGAACCACTGTGGGAAGACAGACTATAAATAGCTCTAGGATGTCCTTGACAGGTAATTTACATTAAAAAAAAAAAAAAACAGCACCCCAAATATCCTACTGTCTTCACACACAGATTTTGATTGTATGGAAAAATTATACACAAGATCCATACTGAAGGAGTGTTGTTTTGAAGAAGAGCTGAGGATTTGCATTTCTGCTTCACCCAAAAGCAAAAGAGCTCCCGTAGCAGTGCGTGGAGCTTCCACAGGCAGACCTAACTTAGAGAGAAAAGGTGTGGGTTCCCAGGCTGAAAATTTAAGATTTCTTCTCGACATCAGGAGGAACTGAACCCAGAATGCAAGGCAGGAACCTTTCATGGCACCAGTGAAACCCCTGCTGTTTGGGAAGCCGATGTCATGGATCAGGCTGGACCTTCTCCTAAAAGTGCCGCTGATGCAGATGAGCTGGGGCTAAAGTGAATCAAAATAAATCAAAATTGTAAAATGTTTATATTAATGAGACTAGAAAGCTGGAGGGTAAAAAATAAAATAGGATGGAAGCCTTCTAAGAAGATTTCTTACACACTTAGAGTAACGATGGATGGGCACGCAGCTCTGTTGAAAGATTTTACTAATACTAACCTTATTAAAGATACAGATTGATATAGAATGAGAACGCTGATGAAAAAGGACCTGTCAGAAAGATGAGGAACTGCAACTAAGAGCAATTAGAAGCCGTGCTTTCATTCAGGCTATTTTCAGATCCCTGGATAAATATGAAAAATTACTCTCCCCTCCCCTCTTCCAAATATAAATCCTTCCTGGACCCACACAAACACTTATCTTTGTTTAGATCAGGCCAATGTTTTTGTGGGAGGATGTGAAATTTCATCAAGATGCCTCCAATAATGCTAATGTCATAAAATTCCTCTTATCCAGTATGTTCTAGTTAAACACTTTAATAAAACAAACTGAGAAAAGATCCCATTATAAAGCTTAACTCTGTTGAGCAATTAGCATATATTGACTCAAGAAGAAAAGTGTTAACTTTCAAAATATGCTTAATTTCAGTGGAGGAAGAAATGGATGAGCAAATGTAGATTAGAGAGAGAAAAAAGGACTTGGATAAAGAAACAGAGCTGGATGCATGGAGAGACAAGTAGAAGAAAGGTTATTCATCTTTCACATGTAATTTACTCCAAAAGAAAATTAATAAATGACTCGCTAACTAGTATCTCTTTTCAATAAGGGACCCAAATCCCATTTTCTGATAGCGACACATTATGCTGGAGACAGGAGAGAAAGGCTGCTTTTCCTGCATGTGCTAGTTGTGCCAGTATGTTGCACTGAATGACCAGAGGAGTAACCTTTGCAAGGGATCATTTCATCATCGAGGCCGTTGGTTTGCCTGCTGAACGTTCCTCTGCAGCCAAGACAACTGAATCTTGCGTCGAAGCATTGCACCAGCATGGAGGGAGCTGTTCCCTTTTCTCTCTTCCCTGCCATCCTCATGCCAGTGGAAGTGTGCTGAGCTAAAATACGGGGCATCCTGGTGATGAAGAAACTACGATGACCTGTCTGATTGCGGGAAAAGAGTCAGGAGAAAAGGCGGTGTCAACATATGGAGCCCATTTCTGACTTCACCGAGTCCAAGAGTTCAACAAGCCCGAATCCCAAACCAGACTCTCTGAATATAAACTAAGTTTTGCGTGATGTAAGGTATTTCATAACTATTCCTAGTGGATATGATTTGTGTTTTATCTGGCCAACTGTATATTAATGTACGATGTATGAGGTCATCATGGTTTCTATTCCTATGCATTCCACATGCGCTTCTTTTCTAGGGGAGTTTTAGTTGTTTGAATAAAGCCTAAAGTAAATATAAATAAATCCAAGGGTGATATGAAGCGTACAAGAACATTGCAGCAAAATAGTAAGAACAAATGTAGGCCCATAGAGTACATTAGGCCCTAAAAAATTGCGCCAGGGATAAGATAAGCACTGAGTTGGCAAGTGGACTTGCTGAGAGATTAAGTGTGTGAGCTGTCTCTCGGAGGCAGGAGGGAGCGTACCGATGGCCATTACTGCCTTTGAAATGGGCTTCTCAGCAGAAGAGCATAATGTATTCTTCATTGTGCTCGTTAACTCAAAGCAATAGACACATAACTTAAAAATTGCTGATATATAGAAAAAGTTGGCTGTGTGACACAATGCAATGGGATGGTGAGAGGTGAAGCCATAGTTTTCATGAGATGTAGCTGTTGCAAATGCTCTGAGCTCTCAGAGAGAACCCCATGCTGCAGCAGCCTCCGTGGATCGGTCCACCACTGGGTTTGGAAGAAGGGAGAAGAGCTGTCACTGCGCAGCAGCTCCCAAGCTCTGGTCCCTGGAGCAGCTGCTGGTGGCGGGGGAGGGTTGCCTGGTGACATGGACCTGCCGCCTTCTCATTTCCAGCTGTTAAATTGCATTGAAAGAAGCTGAATAATATCAGAGCAGAAACCTAGCTTATAATTTGTCAGGTGTAATACAGCAAAATAGGAGCCATTTAATGGCATCTCTAAATTGTTTTCCTGGATAATATAGTTCCTTATCAGCAAAGAAAACAAAACCATTTCAACTTTTTGCCACAAGGACCATTTCTCCCGTGGATGCATTTTATTTTAAGCAGGTGGAAAAGCTGGTAAGCCATCAGTAAGCCCTCGCGATGATCAGCGCAGCAACACCTTGGTTTTGCCACCCCCCTTTTTCCTATTAGGAACGGGAAACACTGACCTCCTTGCCAAAGCCAATTGCGTCCATTCTTTTATTGTCCCTAATTAAAAGGCAGACAAAAGGGGTAACATAAGTAAAAATTCCACAAATGTGAAGAGCCTTAAACAGAAGCCATTCGCTTCCGTATTATGTGCACACACACCCCTGCCCTCCTGTTTGTGTGTTTATGTAGACATACGGATTCAGTGGCTGATAACAGGTTTACTAAATATGGGGAAGATGACATTTTGCCCTCTGGACTACTTCTTCGTTATTTTGTGCTCAAAGGAGACAAGTCGTTGCAGCAGAACTCTAGCAAAATGAAAACAGGGCTTTCTGTCATCTTATATCAATTAGCTCCTTGTTCCAACAAGGTTTGTCAGTGGGATGCTGTAACCTCTGGGTGTGTGAAGGATGGGGAAAAGGTAACAGCAGAGGGGATTGTACCAGAGTGGGACAAGAAATAGACATAACGGAGAAACTGAAAAGTCATTTCTGGAAAGTGCATGCAAAAATATGTATTAAAATAACAAAATGTGTATTTACCTTTTGAATGGAGAATAGAATATCTGATGTGCTGGTTTCTCCATCCAAATGGAAATTTATGTATTTCTATTTTGATAACAACAACAACTCCACAAGATTTCTACAGGCTAAGTAAAGCAAGGGTTCTGAGTTTAACTCAGGTTTGGCTTTGTTTTTTTTTTTCTGGAAGGGAAATTCTATCTGTCCAGTTTGTGAGGGAATGAAAAGTGTATCAGGCCTTTTAACATCTTTATGGGAGACAAATTAAAATGGAAGTGGCAGTTAGGTGAGAGCAGATGGTTATCGCGTTGTACGCCTACCATCATTGAGGGAAGGGGTTTCCAGATGTCATGTTGTTGAGCAACCTGTGATTGACTGCCATGAAATGTCCATCTCCCAAAGCTGGAGGAAAGGACAAAGTCTGCAAAAACCCAAAGAGGTAAACCAAAAGGAGATGTGAGGTACAGAGGATGGCTCACAAGTCCTGGGAACAAAAGGTGGCATGATGTGGGTTTGGGTGTGGGAGGCAGCCCAAAAAAGAGCTGCTCATAGAGTCTGTGCCAGCTCTTTCAGAGGGTGCTAGCAACAGAGGGGGGGGAGGAAAAAAAGAAGATCTATTTTGGTTTAAATTAAAAAAAAAAAATCATAGTTCAGCAACTTGTTATTTAAACTAGGAAAATCTGGAAATCTGGGAGAGAGAGGCATATCTAGGTGAAGTATTGCTTCCCTTTTCAGTTACAGGTTGCACAGAAAGATACACTGGTATGACAATACGTCGCTAGTGAGAGCTGGTTTTGAGCCTGTGTTCTGCTACATTTATAAAATATCAAAACTTTCTAACATTGGCACGTAAAATGGGTGAGAAGTATACACTGAGCAAACACATTGTGCAAGCTGGTCTTCAGGTAAATGTCTTGATGCTCTCTTGTCTGTAAGAAAGCTTCTCATTTTAGGAAGATAGTGCTGCTGTGAAGAGAAAAAACAAGAGTCATGCACAAAAATAAAACCTCCATCCATAGATACGTACAAATATGCACATATACACATCTCCATATCCACACAGGTATTGCCATGGCCCAGCACCCTGCAAACACGAATTAGTTAAACATCTTACAACACTTCTCCGAGACAGGAAGGTGGTATTCCTGTTTACAGACGAGAAAGCTGATGCCTTAAGGTGAGGAAGTTCAAACGTAAAATTCAGGAAGAGCTGGAATTGACTTTATTTTTTTAAGTCCAAGTTTTTTTCTATGTCTAAAGTTTACAATACCATCTTTTCTTTCTAGCATATGACTTGATTTCAAAATTTCTATGGCAAAGAGAGAAAAATCATGGGATAGAATAATGTACAAATAAAAGGAGAGAATGATTGTTTCCTTTTATGACGAGAGAGAGATTGTTTTCCTCGTCTTAGCTTGTATCAGAACAGTAATTTAAAAGCAAAGGTTTGATTCTTCAAAAAGCAATGCATTTTTGCTATCATTGATGCCAGCTGAGTCTACAAGCTCTACCACAGGACGAGGTGAATAAGCGGTTGAGGAAACCTCTGAATTACTTACATGCAGACCATGATAATTAAAGCCCTTACTGGATCTTAAGGACTGGAACCAGAGAAACCATGGTGCAAAAATCCCAGTTCGGCTGCATCGTAAGCTTAAAGATACCCAAATGCTCCAAGCACCATTGCATTTTGGTGTGGGCAGACCAGAGTACTGTACAAAACACCGAAGCAACACCCCTTTAAAAGCAATAAACAGGGCAAAGGAGGTCTGGAGGGGCAGCAAAAGGGGCAGAATAATCCCATCCCCACCAAAGGACACAGGTTGGGGCTTTCTTCACCCCGTGGTGGCAACCCTTTCTCCCTGAGGAGGAAGTCTTCTCTTCCTGTAAGCAAAGCTTGTGGAAGGTAACTGTGATACCGCAGCGTACGGGCACGGCACTTAGCAGGGAACAGGGAATCTCTGATGTTAGCCTTCTTCCAGGATTTTATCCACTGACTGTCAAATGTAAAGACATTCCCTATAAATTGTATATAGGATCCAGCCTGACACTGGATACTGGGCTCTGCTGCAGGTTCTTTGCTAGATTTACTCATAAATGACTTGTATTGACTCTGTCCAAAGGAAAGGCGATTACCCAGTGGTTGCCCTTTGTCTATAATCACTTTGCTTTCATCTGTGGTTTGGCACCAGCCGCACCAGGGAAAGGGACATAATTACGGTTTGCTTCTAAGTTGTTTAACCAGAGGTTCGAATTTTAAGCCCTAGAAATGACATATTGGTTATAGCTAAGAAAAATATTCAAGTATCTCTTTAAGGAGCAAATGTTAAGCAGAATACTCCTTAGTCACTCATATCACAAGAAGAACACCTTAATATCTGAAAAAAAAAAACCAAACCCTTCAGTTGTTATCTGGCTAGAAAATTAAGTTCAGCTGTTTTCTTACTAAAGTTTTCCAGTTCTTATTTTTACTAAGTGTGCATTGTTTATACATTGTGTTCTCGAAATATTTTATTACATAAATGTTTGTATTGAGGGAGGGAGGAAAGGGTGGGAAAAAACCAACAAATAAATCCAGCCTGCTTAAGGCTTTCAGTCTGTACATATGCGTGGCTCACTATATGCCAGGTGCATTTGCTGCCTGGAAATGTAGCTCAGTTTTCCGTACCACCGGCAATTCTGTCAAAACTAGGAATCTTTGATGTGTCCATCACTTGTGCAGACACCAGCTCTTAGGGCAGGTGCAGTAAATGCACAGCCAATGTGTATTTTGGGGGTGAAGCCCACTAAATCCCATGCACAGTGTCATGAAAGCAAGAGATTAGCTGCGTGTGGGCTGTACGAGCCATTCACCATCAAGCAGAGCAGCCGCCCTCATTGTGCAGCGTGGCGGGGTTGTAGCAAGGCCAGCCAGAGCTTTTCAAGGCGTTTGGTGGGAGATGAAGGGGAAAGATGCTGTACCAGCAGCACTGCTGCTGCCCCGCGTCTCCCACGGGCAGTGGAGGAGGCAGAAAGGCTCAGGAGGTCAAAGCTTTGTGTTAGGTGCAAAACGTAAAGTTAAGAGGCTGTGGCAATGCCAGTGGTGTGACTCCTGTGCACTAGTTAACCCATAACACATGTGAGTTCGTGTGTGGTCCCATGGGCCTACATCCTGCATAGCTGTATGTGTTCATTGCACATGGTGAAGATAACTGCCCTCTGCGGTGCTTCGGGTTTCTGGACTCAAGGTGCTCAGCTGTGGCCGCATTCAGAGCACCATGCAGAGAGTGATAAAACCTCACCCCAGAACCACCCCAGGCACCAAGCACCCACTTGCCCGGAGAGCAGAGGCATCCATCCTCCAGCAGCCCTCTCCTTCCCTCTCTCCCTGTGTGCCCAGGTATCTCCTGAGCAGCCTGATACCCAACACAGAGCCACAGAGAAGCTGAGCACAAGCCGTTCCCATGGGATGATCCCTGCACCCCGATCCTCTGTTCCCATCCCTCACTGCACCAGGGCAGCAGTGCCTCCCGTCCCACTCCCCATCCCAGCCGGTTGCAAGGGGGACTCTCAGCTACTCCTGCTGCACCTGGGAAGGCTGCCTACACCCCAAAAGGGCTCCCTCCAAGCACACTCCCTTTTTCCTCCTCTGTGCTTGACTTTGAATTCATATTGCTGTAGCATTGTGCAGCTTCCAATGGTGGCCGATAAGCAGATTGCAAAGGCTCATTTTTTTTCTGGAAAGGTGGAAAACTAATGCACATGACATTCATTGTGGTTTTTGATATGTGCAGCTTGATGCTTATCGGGCCAATTGTACACCAGGGAAAGAAATGGCAGGACTGTTCTCCTTGTCCTACATGAAGTTTAACAAGAAAAACTGTGAAGCTCTTTGTGTTATAGTCAAGCGTAACCAAGGCTTTCTCATTTCCAAAAGTAAAGCGGGTCCTCTAGCCAAATTAAAGAAAGTGGAGAATTGCCAAGGAAAACATTTCTGTCCAGCTTAGCTTATCTGATGTTACCAGCATGTAGTGATACTTTATCGTAGCGAGTTATTTCCTCTGTTAAACATAGAAGCAAGAGCAAGTACGGATAAACAATGCATGCAACCAAACCTCAATGTTTAACTATTTTAGCTTACTGAGGTGGAAAGTGGAGATGGAGGGGGAAGAGATAAAATTAAGCATTCCTCAAAGAGCCCAGCTACTGCTTTCTGGGCTGGAATTGTCTCAATCAGAGACGAAAGCCTGAAGCACAGAGTGAGTGGCTGTCTGGCAGCCAAAAGGTCTCGCAGAGCCCAGGTTTGTTGTGAAAGACAGGCGCTTGGCGTGGGGTTGGGATGGGTGACTCAGGGAGATATCTCAGATCTCGCGGCCTGGGAGATGCACAGGAGGAAGCAAATGTCTCACTTGCCTTTAGACACATCTGAAGCAGATGTTTGTGCTTGATCCACTCACCCCAGGCTTTCCTCATGACAAGCAGAGGGTTGTAGACACCTTTAGGGGCACGGTTCGTCTGAGCTATTTCAAGTGTCTGCTTTGGGATGAAATAATTCACACCCTAAATATGTACTCATCGGTTAAGAAGAGATTACTCCATAGTGGCTGCCTGTGTTATAAACATCGATATTTCATCAAAAGAGCCCATAGCTCAGCACGAGACTTCCTCATGGCAGTTACCAGCAGCCGTTGACTTTGGCCATTGTGAGCTGTACGGCCTTGTCCACCTGAGTGGCAAAGGGAGGAACAGGAAACCAGAAATCCTCCTTCCTATGAAGAAGATCCTAACCCTCCAAAGCAAACGTGTAAAACTACACTTCGACGAGAAGGAGTGGCAAGGATTATCTCCCCAGATAATGCAGTTTCACAGTTAGTTAGTTATCCATCCATCCTTGATCCTACAGCTGAAGTATTTAGAAAATTCCAGCACATCCCAGGCCAGGAGCCTCTGAGTAAAGCAGCAGCCACAGAAATATTTAGAAGAGAAGGGATATGGTGCCATAAGCTTCACTCTTTACCACCATAAATCGGTCTTTAGCACAAGATTTTTGCCACAGAGCTGTTTGTTAGGAGCATAGAATTTTATGCTGCCGAGATAATATACAAAGAGCCAAAGGAATTTTCCAGGACAGAGGGCTGAAATAGGTTTGTGTGGCTGAGTCAGGGTTTTTGTGCCGTAGCACCCGATTATCTCTGGGGCTGAAAGATAAGGAGCAAATCCAAGTGCCTTTAACACATGAGGACACTGGGAGGTGACAAGCACTTGGGTGCGAGGAAGCAGGGCAGGGTTTGATCCTCCCCATCAGGGAGGCCATGGCCAGTCTCATTTGATTTATGATTGCTTGAAAGTCTTGTTGATTAATTATGACTTAGTGCAACGTGTGCATGGTGAATTATGTGGGGTTACGAAAGGAAAGCTCTAGCTGACTGTCCAGAACAAGATCTGGGTTGTGAAACTTCTGTGTGGTGGCACAATGATGGTGCAGCTGGCTGTCAGGGCTGGATCAGGTGAGGCTGTTTCAGCACCCTGCCACCCATCCCATTGCTGGAGAGTGAGCCATGACCTGGGACGTCATTTCCTCGCTGAGAATCCCTATGCCGATGTGCCTTGTTTGCACATAAAAATGTACTTTGACATGTAAAGTTCCAGCACCTGCCTATACCTTTTCAGTTAAGTGGGGCAGGGTGAGACACAGCCTCTTCCAATATCGTATACTGATTCATAAGCTCAAACATTCATTGGCACAGCAGTAAAAAATGTGTTTGCTAGCCCTTATGCACATCAAACAGGTGCTGATGGCAAAACCATGTTCTGCAGAAGGTCCCAAGGAACCTCAAGGCTGAAGAGGGTGCTGAAGAGTTGTCTCATTCCCTGCCAGCAATCCTTGGATGTCATCCAAAATTACCTGTGGCTTCTTGAGTTTAGTTCAGTTGGAATCGAGAATTAGCAAGAGAATGTGTAAACATCTGTATATGCAGAGGTAGAAAAAGCAACATATAGAAGGCTGTATCTTGGTAGCCTTACATATAAGTCTAAAGGAATACTATGAAGAATATATATATTTAAGCATTCATGTGTTTTCCAGTAGAGACTTAAGAGCCATCATTTAAATTTGTGATGCTGAAAGTGAAGAGGCCTTGACTCAGAATGAGATCAATCACCACTGAGTCTCTGCCAGGAGCTAGTGCATGGCATTTCATTGCATTGTCACACAGTGGTGTTGAGTTATATCTTTTCAGGCTTTCTGAACTAGGCCAAGTCTAGAAAAGCTCTCAAGTGTGTGTTACTTTAGACATACAAAAAGTCATTTGTATATCTGTGATTTGGACTGGGCTACTTATGTTCTTTCTTGGAGAGGCTGTAAGTAATTCATGAATGGGATTCAGATCCTAAATAAGAATTGGGAATGTCAGTGCCTTTGTGAAATTAGACTTCTTAGTCAAGTCCTGGATATTTTTCTCTAGACAATCCTCAAAACTTAACACTAAAAAGAAAGAAGCCATACAAACTGTGAATCTAAATGCAGTCTAATGAGATTTGAGTCTATAACAAATACTCTTCTTTCATCAAGAAATGGAAAGTAGGATAAAATCTGCAGAAATCTGCACCTATGTTCCTAAGTTTCTTAAAACTCATTGAAAAGTAAACTCAGCAACATAAAAACCTTGTCTAAGCAATCTCTTGTTCTCTTTTGGATGATTTATTTAATGAACAAACAGAATTTAGGTTAGAATAAGCATCTGCAGTATAAAAGGCTCCAAGTCTCACAGGAATTTGGAAGTGGTTTGCAGTAGGCTGTGATGGGACTCATCTGAGTAGGACAAGGTAATATAAACAGTACATGGATATCCAACTGCATAATCGTTTTCCCAGTGTGCTTGTAGGCGTGTCCATGTAACATCTAAAACTAAGTCCTGTGGACACCAAGAATTCTGTGAGTGTGAGCAGAAGAGAAATAAAACTAAACCAAACAACCCATCAGACAGATTGTATTGTACAGGAGAAGCTGGTCACCGTGTCTGTGGGGACACAGCGGTTGCACCCACACTGAAACAGCTCTTCCCCGCGTATCGTGCTCCAGCTGCCAGGTACAGTGTCCTGAGTGGCACATCAGTTCAGAACAGTGGTTCAGAGCTCATGTGGAGTTTGGAGAGGGGCATGGAGAATCCTCTACTTTAAAGGTATTTTGACATTAACACAGTTGACTTTGATAGGTTGTTTTACGGATCCAGTTATATCTGCAGGAAAACTCAGGACCAGGGCACCTGGTCTTGGTCAGCCAGCACTGCTGTGCCCAGCAGCTCAATTATTTTCATCCCTTGGTCTAACACTGGCACAGGCAGCCATAGTAGAAAACCCAAATCCGAGTAGTTTCTGCTTTTGTTTCGTCATCTGTGGGAAGTGTACAGAGGACTGCAGTTGAGATCAAAGGGTTTGCAGTGAGGAAAATAAAAAAGCCCAAGGGACGTTGACTGATTTGAAAGACAAGTTTGTTTATATGCACTCCTTTTTTCCTTTTTCCTCTTTTTTTTTTTTTTTTCTGGGACTTTGGGAGTACTGTAGCACAGAAATATCTTAATATGGAAAGGCCATGGAAAGATACTGGAAAGATACATGCTGACCGATGTTCCAGCATCAAATGAAGATCTTAGAACCGGCAATAGTAGCGTGCTCGGGGTTACTTTTATGTGTGGGCTTCAGACTTATGCATCGTATCTTAACTCAAAGGATGTTATGGCTCCCTGCAATTATAAATGGGACAGACTGAATTTTTCGGCAGCCCTGTTTATGTTTACACATTCTTGTCTGGTTAAAGATTGGTTGGTTTGTATTTTTTTGTTGTTGTTGTTTTTGTGGATCCTTTGTGTTTATTGTCTGCAACTGCAGCATATTTGAAAGAAACCCTGAAATGTCAACTATATCAAGAGGAGACAGCAGTGACTGTTTGGGATTACTCAAAGCACTTTCTTTCCTAGAAAAGAAGAAAGATAAATTTATATCTGTTTTTATACATGGGGGAATATCTTAAGTCTTCCAGGGATTCTCTATTGTTTAGACAATTTTTGTTGGCACCGGGGGAAACAGCAAATTTTGGTACATTGCTAAGAGATGCTTGTGTCTTCAGAGTCTCCTGAAGACCCGCATGCAGAGACTATTGTTCCAGCTCCTCCTTCCATCACAGCCACGTGCACCTTCACTACAAGGCTTCACATTGGTGTGGAAGTCACATGTGAGTGCAGTGGTCATGCAGGTAAGTTTTGAGGGATACTCTATTTTTCAGACAGGATGTCTCAAGTCTCCCTCTTCTGTTGCCTCTGTGGCAGAGATCAAGGATATCTGGCACATCTTAGGGTAGTCAGAAAGTTTAGATCTACCTCTTCATTTTGAGTAGTTGAGTTTCTTCTTATTTTTTTGACCTCTTGTTTTAAAGTTATTTGCTTTCCAAAGAAGCAATGTAGCAGAAACATGTACTTCTACCATTACAAAAACATATTCTCCCATAATAAAAAGTGTGCTTAAAGCAATGAATGTGTTTTTACTAAATCTATGTTAGTTAGTGACACCAGCAAAACTGGGGTAACTTCTTCAAGTGTTGGGATTTCTTCTCTCTGACAGCCTTTCCACTGTTATTCCATCAAAGTCAATGGAAATGATGTGGCTCAGAGCACACTAATTGAGACTTTTCTGACATCTCCACAATGCAAGTGAAGATCTAAAAGTGAAACAATTTTTCAACCCTTTGTCAAAAAACCTGTGCATTTCCACAAATCTTTCTGCTTCTTTTACAAGGAACACTATTTTCATCCCTGTTTAATTCCCTCTTGAAACTTGTTTTACTGTGTTATCTTTCCTCTTCCCCTTATCTATCTTATGTACAAAAGGCACTTTGCTTTCCCCTTCTACCTCTAATTTACTTCCTCTTCTCTCATGATGGGTCTCCAGTGACTCAGGAGAAAAGGAGTCCTCTGTCATCTGTCGTACAGAAGAGACATGCATCCCTGTGAGCTGGTTGCAAGACCTTGCCAAATTGAAGAGATATTGCACCTTCCCATCTAAAAATAATACGTTGGTGTAAATGAATAAATCTACTTCCTTGTCTTGGGAGGACATTGCGTTATTTCAGCATGACCTGTCCTTGAAAAATTTGTGCTAAGTAATACTTTTGTTCTTGGTTTTTTTTTTTTTTTCTGAGAATTACAAATTGCTGGTTTGCATCTGGCTGTAAAGCCTTTCATGAGTAAATGAAATTGCTGGTTCAAAGCCATTCAGGAATAAATGGAAAGTTTTTCAACAGTTGAACTGAGCAACTTGTGCAAAATAAGCAAGATGATCTCAATCCGCTTTCCGCTAGGCAGGTGTACAATGATGTACAATGGGCATGAAGAAGCAGAGCAAGTTCTGATGCCAATAGGCATCCCCTCATCTGTACCTCCTCAGAGCTAACATTTTTTTTTGTCAAAGCACACAGTGTATAATTATTTAGTATTTACCAAAATACCTAAATTACTAATGGCTGGACGTTACTTGATTTTATTTGGCTTTCAAAACGCAGCCTGTGGTGGGAAGACTTAGATGGTACATGATCTGGGAAGGATTTAAAAGTCCTGCAGTATTTGCATCCCTCTAGTCCAGTAAAATTGGTGGCAAAACTCTTGCTGACTTTGGTGAAAGTAAATTGGGCGATCTCTCAGTGTCTTTGAAAGCTGTTTTGCATTTGATCCACTCAGTTAATTGGCTGAACAATACGTACATTAAATAAGAACCTGCCGGGCAGCTCTTCCCTCTCACGTACCAAAGCCGGTCTGCTGGAAGATGTAAAGCCTTGCACTCTCCTCTGCAGAGGATGGCAGTGGATGTAGGAAGTGCTGGGGACTCTCATCCCAAGTCAATGTTAACTTTTGGAGTAGAAAGGTTTAAAAATGCAAAGAGTGTGTTTGCTTGTCCTTAAACCACCCCTGCCAATCACAACTTCATGATTTATTGTCCCCTCCAAGCCAGGCCTATCGCAGCAGGCAATACTCAGGGGCACTGTGGCCAGTTGCACCTGGTGTAACCCGTACTTTGTACCCCAG
Organism: Chlamydotis macqueenii; assembly: GCF_036417535.1. Classification (NCBI taxonomy): domain Eukaryota; kingdom Metazoa; phylum Chordata; class Aves; order Otidiformes; family Otididae; genus Chlamydotis; species Chlamydotis macqueenii. The sequence continues at coordinate 150,962,846 of NC_141556.1, read as the reverse complement.
AAGAGGGACATAGCTTGCTTCCATGCGTCAGAGTCAGCAGAATCACAGCATTTTATGTACTCTTAAGTGCTCCGTTCTGCAGGTCACTTTCTGGATTTAACAGGACTAATGGTAGGACTAAATACTCCCCTTGGTAGCAAGTGAGTATCGCCCATTCATTTGACTTAACAAAAGTAAACTATACATAATATTTTTCTTCTGAAAATAAGTGGGAATAATATATTAGAAAATGAACCTAAAATAGCTATTTAACTCGTGAAAAAGATCTTTTCTTTTTGTTATTTCAAACCATAATAATTTGTATTCTTTTTGGCTCCTTCAACAGCAGCTAGTGGTGATGAAGTAACTGGAAAGGAGCATAAATCACTGAATCACAGCCTAGTGAGGCTCATGTGTTATCGTGACCTATATATTCCTGTTAGGTGACTTGCTACACTTGCGCAGTTCCAAGCCAAAAAGAATGTGCATTTCTTTAGGGACGTATGGCTGGGTGGTTGGAAAAAAGCATCTAAAGGTAATAATAAAAAAACATGCAGCTGAACATGGAAAGACGAGGCTGTGAGTTACTGCTGTTGTGTATTTTTTTCTCGAAATCCATCTGTTTATCATAAATTTTCATCTCTGTGCAAGCATATTAAGAGATATTCAGTGATGTGGTAGTTATTGGAATCATTACAAAAACAACAAACCTGAGGAGAGAGCCAGTTTTTCAGCATTTTATTTACTATACAGGACAAGCCATAAAAAGCACTTGCAAAATTTTGAAACTTCACAGTTACACTGAGCAAGCACTCGGTATAAAAGCCCAATTTTGCAGCAGGTTTCCATTACATCTATAGTGGATTTCAGGGCAGTTACATCAGCTCTTATATGGTGGGCAAATCGAGAGGTAGATTACTGTGGATGAATTGTGCAAATAGGCAGCTTGTGGTTCTTCTCTCAGTTATCTCACCTCCATTTTCTTCTGCTAGCAAACAGATTTCTCAAGAAGTCAGTATTTCCAAAATAGCCCTGTAATGAACTTTAGGTAGGATTTTGCCTGTTCAGAGATCAGGCTGATGATGAAATTGCCTTTCTTGAGAACTCAGGAGTCTATGAATATGTTGGCTTCATGTTTGGGTTGTCTATTCAGATTTATTTTAAATCCTTACCTTAGAGAGGCACAATTTCTATTCCACTATTCAACAGAAGAAAAAAATATTAGTAACATGAACATTTTCCCAGACTGATAATTAAAAAGCAGACTGTGGTGTTTGGAAAGTAGGTTTTTAATAGGAGGAGGAGGAGACTTCACAAAAGATTAAATGATTTGTTATTTGGTGATGTTTTAAAAACAAACTAAGCATTGGAAAAAAAGCATCTGTAGGCTAAATATGGCCTCTATGAGCTTTTAAAAAAACCCAGTACAGAGTCCTGCCAGGCCTTTAGGAAGACAACTGCAAATTCAGCAAGCCAAACACCATAATCAATTGCTTGTCTAGACATAGTCCTCCCACCTCCTTTCCAGTCCTCGTCTCTCTCCACAGCCATTCCTGAAATACCTCGGCAGAGACTGCTTGCACATCCTTGCAGACAAGCAAGGAATCCCCTGCGATGGTCCAAACGTCCCGGCGATTTTTCTTCCTGCCATTTGACCCATGGAACAAGTTTCCTCAGAGGCAAGAGGGAAGTGAAGAGGAAATGCAGGTTTGAAATGATGTGCTGCCGGTAGGAAAAGGTGAATGCAGTGTGGCTGACATTTTAGGCAGACTCAAGGGGGCTGGTGTGTGGGTGGCTGGGGTCAGGAGTGCCTGTGAAGATGGTGAGCTTGCCCAGCTACCTAAGGAGGGGTTCGTTGTTGCCTCCACCAGTGCTCCTGTGTGAAGAAATAGGGCCTCATGTGGCTGCAAGAGCTGCGAAATACCTGCTAGAATAAGGTGCAAGCAGTCATAGGAGGAGTGTTTGGCTGTACCCCCTTTTCCTGGCCTTCCCTCTCTGCTCTCAGCAAATTTTGAGGTGAGGAGGAGACCACAGGAGCCACAACCCAATGATGCGGCTAAAATGGAGGCAGGTGGGGTGGTTCCTCCTGCCCGCAGGGATGTTCAGCTATGGCCATGGGCCGCACAGGCTCTGGGGTCCTCAGGGACAGCAGCAGATCCCAGCTATAGGGAAGGGGTGGGTGGGAGGAGGGCTCGTTCCTCGGGGGAGTGAGTCTCAGGGCTGGTGGACAGCATGGTCCTTGCACAGGCATTGGGAAGGCAAGGGGCTGGTGGAGGAACAGGGCTTTTGGTGGTGAAGGAGGCTGTGAGAGGAGGTTTGCTGGCAGCTGGGGTGGAGGGTTGGCTTTGCTGGAGTGGTGGGATAGGGATGCTGTGACCCTCAGAGCCATCAAAGGGAAGCAAGCTGAAAGGACTACAGCTAGTTGAGGACTGCAGAAATCTCATAAAAAGCAGGATGAACTCCTGTTCTGTCGTTGCATGGTTGGCCAATGACTTAAGAAGAGATTCATGCAATTTTATTTCCAAAAGATGTTGTTTTGAAGTAAGCCTGTATGTTTCACAGATGTGCCAATATACTGCTGGCTGACCCAACTCCTATTCCAGAAGAATATATTATTTCTTCTTGATAGGAGGTCAAATAAAGAAGGGGATGGAGTGAAACCACATTCCAGTATACTTGTTATTTCCAAGCTCCTAACTGAGAAAAACAGAGTTGCACAACATTTTGTGCGATTTCGTCCATGATTGTTCTCTGAGGGATCAGACATTACAAGAGACACTCATGTAGACAGCCTGAGCAAATATCTCCTTTAAAATTCCAGCAGGATGAAGAACAAAATTTTCTGGAAATCACTCGGTGCAAAATACTGTCCAAATTCCATTTGAACGAAAAGGCACGTCCACACAGCCAGCTTTCAGGCTTGAAGGGCAAGTCCTGTTTAGCTCAACCTCTGCTGTCAGGTGGGAAGATTCTTGTACTCTTATAAATGCTATAAGCACCAACACCTCTCTTTTTTTCCTGGCAAGATCTTGAAGTTTTAGCTTCTCACTTTTGAACTCTTCAGCATGAGATGTTGTGGGAATAACATCTATTTTGCTCAACAGAAAAGGGCTGGGGAGTCAGCTAGAGCCCTGGATGTCTGATTGCCTGCACACTTCACGGTCAGCTGTGTTTTGGACTGCTCTGCATGGCTCTCTCTGGCATGAGCCTGACCTAGAAGAGCCCTACGCAGCACAAATGTGAGCCCTTCAGTGCTCCTTGGCTTTGGTACATGGCCCTTGTTAGTTTAGCTGTGAAGAACCATCCTCCAAGTCCTGCTTCTCGGGAAGAGCTGAGCATCCACAGCCTCTGTAGCAATTGTTTTCATGGCATATTCATGGCAGTCAGGGATCCAAAAGCCTCAATTTCCTTTAAATGCTTTGATCTGGCTTTTTAAAGAAAACAGTGAGCTCTGTCGTGTGCATGGAGGATGCTGGGTTAACGTCCACGTTTTCTTTTCATCCTGCAGTTCAGTACCCCGCTGAAACATACAGCTCTTCAGTATTTAAGTTTTGGGAATCCAAGATAGTTCACTACGCTGTATTGCAACATTTCAGTGCTTTGCCTGTGGTGCCTGTGTGCTATGCATGTTTCTGAAGAGCTGGATGGCTCTTTTAATGATTAATTGCTGTACAAGGCACAGGCAGAGAAGCACACACATGCCTAGCCGGAGGGAAAGAAGTTAAGCCACAGATCCCAGAAATAAAACAAACGTGGTCCAGGATGACCTAACTGGGTATGCTACCAGAAATCACCTTCAGTCCTGGCAACAATGCTGCAGTGGCAGAGGAATTTATAATCAGAAGTTGTTTCATGTCTCCAAAAGAGTGGGGTCTGCAATACGTATCTGGGCTGAAAGTAGCACCATAAAATTAATATTGTGGGACGAGCCTTCCATGTAGTGTTAGGACAATAATTACAGATTAGAAAGGCTCTCCTTCTGCCTGTCTTCCTGGCTACCACAGGGCGTTGCTCTGCTTTCAATTTCTTCAGCCGTGGGGTTGCTGGGACAATATCCCACCACCTGAAGGACTGCACTGGGAGGAGTTTCACCCGACCTCTCTGGCTGCAGGTGTCAGAATCCATTTCAGAGGCGCAGTTGTATCTCATTATCAGACAGGAAGCATAAGAAGTTGTTGCTTTTCTTCACAAGCATTTGTGGTGTCTAAATAGCATCTCCTCCCACCGCTGCCATTTAATTAAGCTGCATATGCTGATGACGGTCTTGCCCCAGATGTCACGCTGGTGAGCTCTGTCACCACAGGGAGCGGCGACTCTTAGCCACTTTCTGAGTCAGCCCAGTCTCATCATGAAGTGCCTCAACTGGACCCATTGCTGCAAAGTCGTTTCACAGAGGAGGGGAGCCACGTCTCAATCCTTGGACAAGCGTGTTTGAGGGACACTGATGCCTGGCTTATATTTCTGCTCCTGCAGCACTTTAAAATCTTCTGTCCGAGCTACTTGTCTCTGCACCCTGTCTAGAAGCCCCTTGGCTTTGCTGCTTTCCAGGACTTTATTTTGGGGGCTCATGCCTCTGGGATTTCACCTTGTGTTAACTTTCAGTTTTTAAGGCTGAGTGCAGCTTCTGATCTCACAATCTGATCCTGTTCCATGGATTTCATGGCAGTTAAGGGGGAGATCCTTTCTCTCAATCTGCATCTTTCTTGGTGGCACATCCTCAGGACAGAGTGTGATGTTTATACTCTTTACTTCTCCGTGAAGAGAATAAATAGGCCTCTCGCCGGTCACCATTCTCCAGCTCGGATTGGACAACATTCGCTCTGCAGAGACTGTACAACTTAGATGGAAATGGACGTGGTTTGAACTGGTCTGCTGCGTATTCTGCTTGTGGTGCCAGGTGTGCATCCCGGTACCAAGGATCTCTAAGGAGGAATCGCCCTTCTCTGAGTACATCTGCAGCAGTTCAACTCTGCATGTATCCTACAGTTCATCCCTTAGTGATGAGAGGAGTTCACAAATCAAGGATCATCACTTATTCAGTAGACAGTCATTCTGCAGCTAACACACTCCCGCATGCATGGGGAAATCCAGCAAAGCATAGTAAGCAAAGGAGTCAAGCAAGGGGAAGAAGAATCTGCAACATGGTAACTAAAGCAGCCAAAGAAAACAGAGTTTGGGGGCAGCAGATATTTCAAGACAGAAGCCATTATACACACAAATATTAAAGTACATATTAGCTTGATTTCCAAATGTGATGTGACCTGTGCAGCCGTAATACCTGCCTCTATCTTCAACCTGCTTTCAAACACATCTTGACACACCAGCCCCTGCCAGTTTTGAGTAGGCAAGACTGCAGGTAGCAATTTTGAAGATAACCATATGCTTACAAAATCAGTAGTCATGCAGGGGAGGAAAATTCAAATAAAAGCTATTGTGAGAGGGAAAACAGAGAGATCTCCATCCTTACCGGCTCCATATTGTGGCAGCCAGCCTGTGCAGCACAGCTGGCAGGGTGACACGAGCAGGTACAGGTGACACAGGAGGGAAATGGGAAGAGGCTGGGAGTCTTGGGAAAGACACAGGTATATTTCTTTGGCTGTTTTAATTTTAGAGTTATACTTCTCTTCCCTTTTCTTAGGCTTTGTGTTTTTCTTTTTTGGAACAAATCATAGAATCATAGAATGGTTTGGGTTGGAATGGACCTTTAAAGGTCATCTAGTCCAACCCCCTTGCAAGGAGCAGGGACATCTCCAACCAGATCAGGTTGCTCAGAGCCCAGTCCAACATCACCTTGAATGTTACCAGGGATTGGGCACCTACCACCTCTCTGGGCAACCTGTTCCAGTGTTCCACCACCCTCATTGTAAAAAAAAATTTTCCTAGTATCTAGGAAACTAATGTCATATGAATTCAGTATCTAGGAAACTAATGTCATATTAATTCAATGGTGTATGGGATAGGCAATAAGCATAGCCAGTAAAATAAAATGGAATCGAAGAACAGCAAGTATAGAGGCTGAGACAGTGGCTAGTGTTATTGCAGCAGGATACAGAAGGTTATCAAACAGAAAAAGCCCACAAGAAACCAGACTGTGTTGGCTCTCCTGCTCCAAGAACCAGCTTGGGCTCTTTCTGGGACTCCAGACTGGCTAAATCTTTCGATAACTCCTCAAATTCAAAAGCCAACTGTGGCTACAGGAGCATGTCTTTCTCAGCAATCACAGAATCACACATTCTTATTTTCTCTTCCACCACCCCCAAGCGGTCCTAAGTCACAAAGTTTAGGTCACTGCTTGAATTTTTGCACAGTTCAGCCTGTGCAACCCTGGGGCTTTGTTACATGAGGATGTCAGCTGCAAAATAAACCAAACCAAAACCAGAATGGCTTGAGGCATCATTGTCTTGCATTGTGGGTAGTCATATGTTACCAAACGAGAACATCACCCTTGCATCCCAGGTGATGGGGAAGTTGGGAGCCTCACAAGGTGTGAAGCAGCAGAGAAGCAGCTTCCAGAGGGGCTTGGGCAGGACCTACACCTCTTCTGAGAAGCACTGTCTTCTACTGTTTCCACAAGCTGTCCTGAACTCACCTACTTTTAAAAATACCACAAATATTATCCTTAAATGATGGCATTTTTGGGGTGGTGTTTATAGGGAGCATTCACAAAAGTTTTAGAGAAGCAATAAGTAAAGGGAGATTTAGGTTTGTTCTTCCTCCTGGCTGGCAGCTGCCAGCTGTGCACAGCCGAACATGCAAGCTTTCTCCTGAGGTTCCCAATCCTTATCTTTTAGCAGCCCAGTAAAAAGCACGTTCAGCTTTACCTCAGGCTACCTCATTGTGTAATCTCAAACCTCATTATTCCCTCAGGCACAGACCATGGCAGCAGACCTTATTTACAGGAACTGTCATCCCATCTGCTGGAGATTGCATCATGCTGGGCATCTGGTCCCCACGTTTCCACCCCTCTTCATGCCACTGATATTTCTGTTTATGCAGTGTCGCTGGTGGGGGGAAGCCTGGTCCAAGTGCCCACCACCCATTGATCTGTAGCTACGGCGGCAGCAGGGCTCCCACTCCCTATTTCTCTGTGTCCCACCAAGATCAAGTTTCTCTCAACCCAGCAAGCAGGAGGAACAGTTACTTCTCTCCAAGACATGCACTGAAAGACTAACTCACACTTTGCCTCAATAAAGGGAAAAGACTGAAAAATTACAATATTATGTATTTAATCTCAGGGCAACTTCATCTTTGCCATTTGCCAGGGAGAGGGCAGACCCGCACGAGAGGGACACTGCGTGGCTGAAGAGCAGCGCAGGAGGCGAGGGCCCGATCCTGACTTCAGTAGCTGGCTCTCATTGTAGATGTAGATGTGACCTCGTTTACAGGAACAAGAACCAGTAACTGTGGCTGTAAATGTTCACTGTGCAGTAAAGCCTAACGAGCCCTTCTTTTCTCAGCATTTTCATGTTTTCAAGGTGACTGGTAGGCAAAAGGCACTGCTGCCCAGCCACTCCTGCCTGTCAGACTGCTCTCAGATATGCAAAAGTCAGTGATTTGATTTCTGCTTCTTTGCAGTGAAAAGAATAATTATTGTTTCTGACTCAGCTCAGAAGATTTTGTCATGTCTGATTTTGCTGGAGGCTCCAGCCCTTCATGCCAAGTTATGGTATCACACAGCAAGAACATCTAAACAGCCCCAGATGGCCTGGTTGGTTTGCGTTAGCCTCCTTAGGTTTTTAGCAGCACTGTCATACACCCTGTTAATCTTGGACGACACAGAGGTTGCTTTTCAGAGCCAGGTTTGTCAACAGTCTAGGTGGATTCTCCAGGGCTCCGCTCTGGGACTCAATGCGCTTTGGCTTGGCGCACATTTAAAGTACACTCTGGTTTTGAATAAATCATATCCCCATGTACTACCATAAAGGAATGTCGATGATACTCTTGTGGTTATCCACAACATCTTTGTGGAGATTTTGGGAAGAAAAACAAACAGCACCCTTCCAGATATTTTGAAATGGTACCTCCAACTGCGAGAGAGAAAAAGTTTAAAGAGAAATTAAGCTGTCATGAGTTATTTGGACTAATAACCACCAGTAGAAGAATAAGCTAGCTTCTAAAAATATTGTCCAGCTGAAACCTCTGTGGATGTTTTTTTTTTACTGATCCACACAGTAATGCACACACTGTAAAGAAAGACTAAATATTCAGTGACTTGATAGATAGCTAGTGAGGTCTAAAATGCAGTTTCATCACACAGACTTTGGCCTGCGTGAACTGAAGGACACAGCAAAGCTTGTACTGAGTGCTGTGGAGAAGCATCATAGTCCATTGTGTTTTAAGGTGGCTCATTTTTTTGGTAACAACTCCAGTCTTAGTCAAGATACCGTACCTGCAAAGGCTGAACTGAAAGGATCTGCAGAGAATTCTCAGTGTGGTACAGAGTAACAGATTTGCTAGATTTATTGAAGCATCAGGTTTGGGATTTGCTATTCAATAATTCCTTCATTGGGATGCAACAGATGCTTTGACAACTTGTTCAAAAGAAAAACCTTGTCTCCATTATGTGCAAGTCGTATTTAGCTGAAATAGGAAGACACCATTCTTTTAGCTCGGTTTGGGTCATTATGACTGTATCCTGCCATTGATCTCTATCTGGATCTCCAAGATATTTCCATTAAGAGGCCTGAAAAAGTATCAATGGCAGGATATAGCCCTTTGTTCTTTCATGTTACAATCACAAGGAATTAGAGTGGGATCTGGCTCCCAGGACTCTGAGCTGGCCTGCAGCTATTAGCTTTATGAGAATGGCTTGCATCCCTCAATGAGAAGTGCCTTTGGGAAAACAGGCCGTCACCTGATTGCTTCCAAGCTCTGATACTGCCAAGTAGCCACTACTTTCTCGTTGTATGAGCATACCAGCCATTGCAGAGCTTTGGTGGTGGTTTCTATTTAATAACAGTTTGTTCTTGGGTCTTTCTGGCAACACTTCTTGGCCTACCTCCATTTATTATGGATCCCTCATCAGACAGATATTTGATCTCCTCAAATGCTCTTGCACACTGCACTAGCCCTGTATGTGCAAGCTTGGAGGCAGAAGAGGAAGGGGAGAGCTCAGAGCATGCCTGTCTTTGAGTCTCTCCCTGGCCCCTAAGGACTCCTCAGGGTCCTTAAATCCCCAATATCCTTGCCATAGACCCCATAATCATGCGATGTCTGTGGTTATGCACTGTGCAAAGGACAGTGGTGGACATGCTCTTGGTGGCCCCAAGGAAAGCTCTTTCTCTCTGACATCAGATCCAGCCTCTTCCAGTGCCAAGACAGGGTAGGGCTAGAAACACTTCAAACCCAAAACATGTGAAATATGTTTGTTATAGCTATATGGCATAGTGTCAGCTCAGTAAAGCAGGATTTGATCTGCTGTCATAAATGCCTCTATAGAAGTAAATCTTGCTAATAATGAGACAAAGAAAGGTAGCAGCCTTGCAGTCAATGATCGAAACCTCTTCCACCCACTTCCATTGACAACCCATTTGATGTTCTGCATTTGATGTCAGCCAGAAATCCATCAAAGCTCTTAAGTAGGAATACTATTTTGGAATTTAAGCCAAGCAACTCAGACTAATTCATTTGTCTAAATATTTTCCTTGCAGAAATTTATTTTCATCCAGAGCATTCTTGTGAATATTATTTAGGCATTGTATCTCTTCTGAAAAAAGATCTCCTCTGCAATTTTGCAGTCTTTGGGGGTAATTTAATATTGAACACTGTTAATAGACCAGGTTAAAAAAGCACACTCTTTTTAAAACTAGCTCTTGCCACTCATGGAAGGAATTTACATGAAGTCTTTTATTCATACAGGACACATACAGGAACTCAGGACTGTATGTTTATGCATATTATTTTATTAAAAGAGTCACAAGATCCTTCTGAGCAATTCCAGGAAGTGAGTTTTACAATTAGATACTTGTTAGTGAAAGGAGGATAATTCTGATGATGATTTTATGGACAAATATTTTCTAATCACAGAAAAATTGCAACTTATTTCTGAATTGTGACTTGAAACCTCTTTCTTCCGTGTATGTATGACATTAACAGATATGAAGAACAATGCAATAAAGAAGTATCCAGAGCAAAAGGTCTTGAAACACAACATTATGTGATGCTCCAGTTGATCTATAGGAGACAACTATTATTGCACTGCTCTAGTGATTTCTCACACGGACTTTAATTCCAGTGGATGTATGACTGACCAGCCTACCAGCTCCCAATTAACCAATACTAATGTATTGGCCATGCCCAACTGTTAATGTACCTATTTTTAAACATTTTGTAGTTCAAAACAACATTAAAAGGCAAAGATCTTGGTGTAACTCTTTAAAATGGAATCTGTTTCACTATTGGTCACAACACTTGCATATCACTGTCACCTCCATTGTCAGGGCAACAGCAGTAATGTGCTTTCTGTAACATGTAGGCGGTGGTTTCAAAGCTGCCTGCTTTGTCAAGTGTGAGGCCCAAAATCCACTGGAAAGGGCCACAAGAAGGCCACAGATGGAGCTCAGGTGGGGTCACCACTTGCCCTGTCTCTTTCAACTCTTGCACATAGGTTTCTGCCAGCCTCAGATTTCTGATTCCCGTGTAGCCCAAGGAGTTTCCTTTTGCTCTGTCTTTTGATCAGTTTGGAAGGAAAACCGTGCTGTCCTCAAGAGCTGGAGGCGGTGAGTCCCAAGCAGTGCGAGGCTATAGGTTCGCTGGGAGCTCTGCAAGCTGCAAGGCTCAGAAGAGAGCCCACGACACATCCTTCAGCTTGCCCCCCTTTCAAGCCTTTCCCTTCTGGCTCTTCAAAGGAACTGCTGAGGAGAGCAGGAACACTTTGAAATTTGAACACAAAGAGGCAATTGAGGGGTTCAGGAGAGGACACTATCACATCGAGCTGCTTCCCCTTGCAAATCTCCTGAAGTAACTGAAGATGAGAAATGATTGTCTCCTGCTGGCTCCAGCCATCCCTGCGTAGGAGCACAGCTCTGAATCCAGTTTGCACAAGGGAGATTTCTTTCTCTTTTACTTGGATAGCAGTTAAACACAATATTTGGGCTTTATGTTTCTGTCCTGCCTGAAGCAACACCTCCCCTGCATATCCCAGACTGCTGCTGCTGTATGATGGGGAGGCAAAAACACAGGCTTTTATCTTGGACTGCTCATGGGCTTGGAGGCATTTCATGCTTCATCATAGCCGATGCTGGGGCTCAAAACTCTCCTGTTGTGCGTGCTATTAACCAGCCGAAAATGTAAAAAAAAAAAAAAAAAAAATTTCATTGCTGCTAATTACCCTTCAGGGAGACTGTAAAACAGAGTCTTTATGGGAATCTCTGGGCTGTCTATGCCTGGAGTAAAAACATGAGAATTATCAGCCACATTTGCTTACCAGAGCATCGCAGCGATTCCCTGTATGTCCCTGCGCCCAGCTTGTGCCAGGCTGCTTGGGGGATGTTTACAGCTTGTCTTCTCACAGCTATTCTGAACACTGGCACTCGCTCGGGAGAGAAAAGAGTCATAATTCATTAAAAATCTTTCTGTTTCTGAAATCAGCATGCTGGCCAACCTTCCACCCATAGGCTGGAGAAGTCCTGGTTCAAAGTAGCGGCATAGCCATGGCTTGGTCTTGGGCAGCTGAGGGTGGTGGTGGGGTGCTGTGGGGAGAGACTGCCCGTACAGTGCTGAGGCTACAGACAGATTTACTCCAGGCCCCCATCTCCACCATACTACCCAGGATATCCACAGGACAGGACAGGACAGGGGAAGGAGCTCCTGGAGGCATTTGGGGCACTGCTGAGCTGTGGCTCTGCCCTGACCTGTGCTGCCCTGCCAGGGCTGCCTCAGGCCAGCCTAAGTCCACACGCAGCCAAAAGACAGCCCCTTACCAGCTCCATTACTTCTGGCCATACGGGATTTTCCCCTTCCTTTAGTGCCAGCACCAACGCTTCCAAACCCACAGCCGGCATGTGGCAGGAGGTGAGGGAAAGAAGGGCCCTCAGCCTCTCTCAAACTGAGATGCAGCCGCAGGCTGCTCCCTTCACGCTTCCCCTTGGCCGCCGCACGAACACTGAAGACACGAAATGCTGGTCCCTGCCTCCACCCATGGAAACCTGGATCTGCTTCTGGCCCCAGCCCGGAGGAGTTACGCCAGGCTAGTGGTGTGAATAGCACCTCATTTTGTGGATTTGAACATTGCAGGGCAAATTAAGAAGAAAACATTTTCTTTAAGCTTAAAATGACATGCTTTAGCTGAATTTGATTCACACTTGAGCTATTTTAAAACTCTCTCAGAATATTTTATTTTATTTTTCAAGAGTAATAAGTGAAGATGGGCCAAATTAAAAGCCATGGCCCAAACAGAGCTGAGCTTGGGTGGAAGTCAATAGAAAACTACATCGTAATTTTCCAGTTTCGCTCATCCTGTTTTAAGAGACTTTTGGAAACTATCGTGTACTCGAATGCTCTTTGTGCTAGAGGTTTTCCTTCCAGAACTTCCCTTCTTTCGCAGCCCATCAAAGTGCACTTTCAGTGAGTATCTGCTTGACTGTGGTGAGCTTGATTTTTAAAGGAACGAGGTTGAAAAGGCCGAAGATCTGGTAGATCGCTGCCAGACTGAACTGCGAAGTGGAGTGAAAAGCAGCAATTTTGACTTGAAGTCCCGTATACAAAAACCTTTCTATCCTGGGGGAGCTTGAACCTCACCAGCTTTCTCTTTGAAGGAGCCAAAAATTTCAGCATGAAACCCTTCCTGGAAAGCCTTACATGCTTGAGCTGATGTGGCCGTGTGAAGAAAATTTGTCCATAACCACAGAAAATGAAAGTTATAATACATTTGCTGAGCCTGAGCTTTATTTCTGTCAGGAAACATCCTCTTTTGCTAGGTTTGGATGCCTGCTCCTTCTCCACGTGTGCTGTGCTTGATACTGTGAGCACTGATCCACCAGAGGCATCCAGAAAGAGTCAGGTGTTGTCCACACTGATAAGGGACTGATGCCCACCTGGTTCTTATGTCACCCGCTCCCCTTGCTGCCTGGTGCTTTTGGATTTGGGGGCAGCGATCTCTGAGGTCCCAAGCAGTGAACAGCAGCGTTTCCAAATTACAGTCCAACTGCTGGCATCCCAAAAGTGCACCTGGACACACGGGTGAGCGACAATGTCTCCCACAAGTCCTTCCACTGCTGCCAGCGAGAAGTGGGCGCGAGGCGCTGGGTTGGTGGCATGCCTCCAGGCTGTGCATGCTCCTGGGCTGGCCACCGAAACCAGCTGCCCGGAGCCAGGGAAGGGAGGTGTGCAAGTGGGGCTGGGGCTGGTGCAGTGAGGGAGGCAGGGCTGGCCACACAGAGTCAGAACAAGTGCAAACTGAAGGTCTTACTGAGGTTGGAAGGACACACGCACACAAAGATACATGCGTACATCTCCTGCTGCCCATGCTGTGCTGAAAGGCACTGGACCTTCAAAGGTGCTGGTGCTCTAGGAGACTTCATGGGCCAGAGACAGAAGAGCTGGGGATCAGTCAAGGAAAGCATAGCCTGATGCCCTTAGCATAGTGACTTCAACCCATGTTCCTGTGTGTCATTCCTTCAAAGTAGGAGTCCCATAAATAACCCACTCAGAGGGTTATCTTTCTCTTGACAGCCTTCCAGGCCTTAGCTTTGAAGTCACAAAATGCTTCCAAGTAATGTTGAACACAAAGGAAGTAGGTATCTGCTGCTGGTGCTTGCCTTTTCGTGACAAGTGTTCCCAACGCACGGAGGTAACATCGGGTGCGGAGTTGCTGAAGGCGGCACCTTCTTCTGTTCGCATGCATTTTTCTGAACTCTGTAAAAAGCAATGACAGAAGTGCTAAAAGAAGTTAATTTAAACGGTTGCCAGGAGGCAATTGCAGACAAGTCTTGCTCATGACAAGTCTCAACGTAGATTATTGATTTATTGTTCGTGCGGTACACACCTTTGCATTTCAAGGCCAGAGAAGATTTTTGCAGCAATGCCAAAATTTGAGCAAATAACACAAAAATTAGACATCCACATGCACAGGTACTGTGTAGAAGATTCACAGCCTCAGGAGGTGCTCTGCTTCTGGGTCCTGCCCAGCATGGGCCACTAGCCCGGGGTGCCCTGTGAGATATAATCTCATTCAGATAAAATGCTGAGTTGCTACACAGTCTTCCCAAGGAGGTTACACACTTGCTGAGAGCCTTTTTCAAGGTGAAATCTCCCTGAATCGTCTCACTGAGGTTTTTGGATCAAGCCCTTCAATGTCCAAGGTTAAAGGAGCACAAATGAGAAAATTTTTAGCAAGAAGACAGGAGAGGAATAAATGTCTGAATCTCATTTTCTGTGACATTTTTTCTGTATGGGGATTGGAAGTCCTGGGCACAAGCCCTCCCAAGTCATTATGCTTCCTTTCTGGAAAAGACAAGAAGAATGTCAAACTACAAATAGGGTCACAAACCAGTCAGGTACCTTCCTCTGGGTAGCATCTTTCCTGTGTGGTTCCTACTTTGATAGCAGCCAGTGGGGTGAGCTGGCTATACACAAATCTCTGTTTTCCATGTTATTTGAGTAGACAAGATCCAGGCTAATAGAGGCTTGAATGGTAAGACTTGAACTGCAATTTGTGATTGTTCTTCCCATCCTCAGTGCTAAAAATATGGCTGAAATCCTGACTTTACAGTAATGAATGGCAAGAAGTCCGTGTATGCAAGAGATGTCAGGTTGTAATTTTAAAAGCCTACCAGCGCAATAATAAACAGAATAGAAAATATGGTTGCTGTCATTTCAGCACAGGGTAATAAACTCTTTATGGACATGGTAAATTCAATCCCAGAATGATGCAATAATTCAGACAATAATTCACAACAGCCAGCAAAATCAGACAAAGTTCCCATTGACTTCAGCCAGGGCAGGATCAGTCCCGGAGGACACTCTGGCTTGCTTTGGCCAAGAGCTTACAGTATTTAACCTCACGTTTTCCAGTGGAGAGGGCCACGCAAGCCATCTCTTACCTCACTGTCCCTCAGTGCTCTGAGGCTGCTGTAAGAAAACATCTACTGAAGAAAGGACAGGACCCAGTGGGCCTGATTTAGGTAGTGAGCTTGCTCATGTGCTTCAGATGCAAACTAAAGCTGTTCTCCAGAAGGAAAAACCAAAGTGCTCTGTATGGCTAAAGGCAGCTTTGCAGGTTGGTCCCCACAGAGGATCTGCTAGCCAAGAAGCATGGGTGTATGAAGTGAAGCCATGGGTGTTGGTCCTAACCTGCAGCTGTGGTGATGGCTGGGCATCAGCTGGTCCTGGGCACAGACAGTCTTCTGTTCCTAAATAATCTCTTTTGTGATAAACCCCCAGGCTGTTTATCACAGAAGATAAAGTTTCCCTGATTGCTTTAAATTGATCTAAGTGTGGGCTGTTGTTGACAGGCGCCATCTCATTCTCCCCTTTTCCTCTGGGCTGGTTCCTGCCCTCCTCTGTGCTGCTGGGCCTGCTCACAGAATCATAGAATGGTTTGAGTTGGAAGGTCATCTAGTCCAACGCCCCCCTGCAAGGAGCAGGGACATCTGCAACCAGATCAGGTTGCTCAGAACCCCCTCCAACCTGGCCTTGAATGTTTCCAGGGATGGGGCATCCACTACCCCTCTGGGCAACCTGTTCCAGTGTTTCACCACCCTCATCGTAAAGAAATTCTTCCTTATAGCTAGTCTAAATCTACCCTACTCATCTTTTTGTGGTTTCGGTAGACTCAGCTTTCAGCGAGAGCAAGCGCCTTGCCTGAATTTGATATTCAGCCTCACAAGCCCCAGGTCAGGAGAGGAAACCCTGTTTTGAAGGGACTGACCCTTCAGTAGCATCGCAAAAAATACAGCCTGTTTGTGAGTAGTCCTTCTGCTCATCAGTGCCACAAGTAAGGGTGAAATCCTGACTTCTGCAGGAAAAAATTCTGCAACAGACAGGATGTCTGGAGCTGCACAACGCGAGGATAAAAAGAAGAGAAAATGTAGCTGCTGTCATTTGAAGCTGGGGTAATAAACTTTATGGATGTGGTGGATGCAATGCCAGTGTACCACACTAACTTAATAATCTACGCCTTCAGCAGACATGAAAACTTGCTTGAGCTGATCATGAAACCATATCCTACAAGATGGTGAACAGCTATAATCTTAACAAAAGTACTGAAATAGCTGACTAGAGAGTGTATCAGCTCTCCCAAACTGTCCTTTGATTTATGTTCACACAAACTGTCCTGGGTGAAGGACTGGGATGCTGAAGACTTGGGTATCATGTGCCACACTGGGAGGTGTACCCAGGCCAAAACCTGACCTGCTGCAGACTGACCTCAGCTGAGCTGGATCACTTGCATGTAGCCTGGCTCCCAGGGACGCGCAGGGGTCCAGGGCTGCTGGCAGAGGCTCGACACTGTCCCCAGGTTTAACCGGCTTGGTTAAACCAGGCTCCCAGACACAAGAAGGACTAAAGGCCTTGGAAGGTGGGAGCATCTTGAGAAAATGCAGAGCTGCAGAAAGCAGGTTAGAGACCAAATCTCTGTAGGTGCACCCTCCCAACTGCACTTTCAGTGAGGTGGACCGAAAATGTGAGCAGGCTGTTTCGCAGGCCTGGGTCCATGCCTAAGTCCGGCAGCTTTGTGCCAAAGCGGCCAGCCAGCGGGTCCTGGGGACGCTGCAGCCCCTCTGCATCAGCCAAAGCGAGTACAGGCACCCTCCTCCTAGCTCCAGCAGCAAAAGCTGAGCTGCGTTAGCCTCACTGTACTTAGGGGACAAAGAGAAACGAAAGCAATAGCTGAGGGCTTAAACAGGGGAGCAGTCCAGCCCCGGAGCGGCCATCAGACCTCTGTTTCCTTTCTTTTGGGGCCGTGCGGAGGCAGCAGCTGACAGGCTTTTCTGTGGGCTCCTGGTTCAGCAGTGAGGCAGGCAGTTAGAGCAGACGGTGAAGGTATTTAGTTCCCCAGGCATTCCTGGGGTGAAATTCTGGCCATAGCGAAGCTGGTGGGAACGCTGCCATTGCCTTCCACTGAGCCATGATTTCACCCCATAGGTATTAGTTTTTCCTCTCCTCCCAAGACCAGTACAGATATTAGAAAACCACAGCTATCAAAGTGCTGCAAATAAACACTCCAGGCCACAGACCTGCTTTTTTTGTCAAGAGGGACAAAATGAACATAAGAGGACAGGCCGAAGAGCAGCGAGGATGCAACACAACAAAGCACAATTAACACAAGGTGGAAGAAGAGATAGAAAAGCAGCTCCTGTCCTCAGTAGGAAGGAATATTGTGTTCTGCAAAAATAATCATCTGACATGTGCAGCTTAAAGCACGTTATGCACTTTGTTTTCCTACAGTTATAAACAGCATCTTTCAGCGATACGTTGCTCATAACCTCTGGCTGCCTTTCTGCTCAAGAAGCACACAAACCAGTATAGCTGATTTATGGATCAACATGACAGACAGAAGGGCCTTTCCTGACAAAAGATCATTTTCTTGCTGAACTCAGTCTAAACTCAAACCAACTACTCCTTTTATCATTGCAGGGTGATAAAAGGTGTGACATGGCAGAGTGTGGCATGGGACTGAAGAGATGGAGATGCTCCTCCTACCTTTGGGCTTTCTCCAGGCTATACTAGAAGATGCACCAGGTCCAGTTTTCATGTAGGGAGAAGGGGAGGAGTTACATTGACTAAAACTTCTTTTTCCTGTTTTTTACATCGATGTGGCACCACTTCACCTGGTCACTGAGAGGGACCAAGTGATGGTGCCACATACATTAAGACACTTTCATAGAATCATGGAATAATTTGGGTTGGAAGGGACCTTTAAAGGTAATCTAGTCCAGCCCCCCTGCAAGGAGCAAGAACGTCTCTAACTAGATCAGGTTGCTCAGAGCCCCCTCCAACCTGGCTGTGGAATGTTTCCAGGGATGGGGCATCCACCACCTCTCTGGGCAACCTGTTCTAGTGTTCCACCACACTGGTGGAACAAGTAAAACATTTCTTCCTTATATCTAGTCTGAACCTACCTCCTTCTATTTTAAAACCTTTACCCCTCATCATATCACAACAGGCCCTGCTAAAAAGTTCATCCCCATCTTTCTTATAAGCCCCCTTTAGGTACTGGAAGGCTGCTGTAAGGTCTCCCCAGAGCCTCCTCTTCTGCAGGCTGAATAGCTCCAACTCTCTCAGCCTGTCCTCATAGGAGAGGTGCTCCAGCCCTCTGATCATCTTTGTGGCCCTCCTCTGGACCCTCTCCAACTGGTCCATGTCCTTCTTATGTTGGGGGCTCCAGAGCTGGATGCAGTACTCCAGGTGGGGTCTCATGAGAGTGGAGCAGAGGGGCAGAATCACCTCCCTTGACCTGTTGGCCACGCTTCTTTTGATGCAGTCCATGAGGACCCTCCATGGGACCCTCGCAGGCTGCTCCCTTGGGCTTTATCTGAGAATTAACTAAGTGTTTTAAGGCAGACTAGTTATGAATGTCTGGTGTTGAGGAAATGCTGCATAGTTAACATGACTGCTTTCTAAAAGCATCTCATTGTAACCCGGACTGCTGCCTGTTTCTGTTGAACATGATAAGGAGAAGAGCTGCTACAGTGAGTATAAATTAAATTAAACAGGAAAACAAAACTGATGTTAACATCAAAAATACAGATTTGGAAGGATGGCTTTTTTTAGATACTTCTTTTATTATAGCCCAGAGGAAATCAGCTGTGTTGCATTTTTTTTTTTTCAAGAAGGGTTCAGACTTGAAACCTGCCAAATGACCCAAAAGCCATGCAGACATAGGGGAACAGAGTCCACCGTGGCTGCCAATCCACAGGTATGGAGGGAATTTTGCTAAGTATTGCATCTGGTAACAGAACTGAGGAAAGAAAAACAAAATTTTTCACAGAAGACAGCTTGCTCCTGAGAAAATCTGCTGAAGATTAATGACCTTTGTCAAGACAATTGCTGAAGATATAAATGCATTTACATGCTGCAGTCAAACATGGCCTTCTTATTTTCAGTGTTTCTTTCATAATCAATGTGCATATGAAGATACCCAGCTATGCTGAGGGCTCCTGCCCAACCAGCTTTCAGGAGCTCCTGAGTCCCTGGCAGGGCTGCAGCCTCCTGCAGTGACCCTGGAGAAGGAAACCAGCTGAGCCAGTCAATGGGATGTGGGCAACGTGGAGTCCTTGTTCCTGTGACCGCTGACTTTCTAATCCAGAGGGGAGTTCCTCTACGTGGAAACCATTAGGATCTTTGAACCGCTTTGAATGTATGTTTTCCACTGAGGTGTTATCTCTTCTAGGAACAAGGTGATCTCATGGAAAGCCTTGGGAAGCCTTGCCTCTCTCCCTCGGCAGAACAGAGTTTGAAAAGGAGGAAAAATGGTCTCAGCTTTGATCGAGTGGCTTAAATTTCAGCAGCCACCAGCACTGATCCCGGGGCAGCTGCCTGCTTCCAATGTAGGGAATCCATTCTTCCCAGCTGTTCTCACAGAAAGAGCTGAAGTTGAGAAACCAGCCCTACTAAAAGGGTGTCTGAATCTGCCCTGGGGGCCCTCTAGCAGAGGAGACCGAACCAGAAACATTTTCATAGCCAGGCCTATGCAAACCTGGGAGGAAATCTCATGCGCAGCAGGAACCGGGGACTGAATAAAAAAAAACAGAGCCAGATGTACTCAGATGGACTTAGGCAACCGCTGAGATGTCTTACAGCAGTGAGGATCCTGGCACAGGAATGAAGGGGAGAAGTTTGCTTGGAGCATTTTTTCCCCTCAGGCCTGCAGATTTTGAGCTTTGTCTATGACTGAAGTGCCTCTGGTTAAGAAACTCCTTTGCCTCCTCCACATTCCCTTAACCGTCACAGTATTTCAAATAATGAGTGGAGCAATAGCTTTCAAACTAGGCAGTAGTTTGAAAATATTCTGATGAAAAATACCCAGGGAAGTATTCTGAAACTTCAGAGATCAGTGGGCTGGAGAACAGGAGGTCTACAAGAGTCTTCCTCCTGTGAAAGCTGGCAAAAGCTCTTGGTAATGGCATCTCCTCTCCCAAAGAGAGAGAGCCTGAAGGAGTTACTGAACCAGAGGAGGCCTTGAACTGGGTCTCTGGGAAAGACATACTGGAGTTAGCATGAAGACAAGCAGGGGCTGGATATCCAAGCTGTTCTTGGGCACAGGAAGGTCAGAATGGTTAAAACACATCAAAGCAAGGTCCATCCAGCCCCACACCATTTCTGCACCAGTCACTAGCAAAAGAACCACCCCTTTGGTTTTGAACCTCCCGCTTGCTGTTTGTGTCCCTGATTCACACAAACCCGCATAAAGAGCCAAGGGCCTCCCAGGTTCTGAGACATCTGCCAAGGGCTGAGATGAGGCACTGTGCCAGCAAGGCTGGAGGAAAGACCCTGAAACCTCTGGAAGTTTGAAACCAGATGTTGCACAGGTGGGATGGAGATCCACGAGGGGAGCCTAGTGGGGCAGCTCACAATGCCGTAGACATCTGTGAGTAAAGTGTGCAGTGAACATCTGGCAAAGGATAAAAATATAAAGCAGTGGTGGATGATAAATAGAAGTACAGTGGAAAAGAGACAGTTGGCCCTGCTTCTGACGTGGCTGCCATTGGTAGAAGCTGTTGTGTCAATAGGTTTTGTAATTTATACTCCTAAAAATACACTGCTCTCTGACTATAATCTGTGTTGGGTACTGTAGTGTGCTTGGACAAAAGCTAACTGATGGGTTTTCCTTATATTCTGTACCTTATTTCGTGTGCCAGTCCCTCTCACTTCTTGTGTTTCTGTGGCTGAAACAACGCTGGGTATACGATTTTTCATCAGTATGTAGGCACCTCAATCTTTGCTGTATTTTCTAGGCTCTGTTCTGTTCTGTTTTGGCTTGAGTTCATATACCCCACCACATTGTCTTTTGGGATGGTCTCTGTGAGCTTTCCAAAGAGAGATCCACAAAGACTGGAAGGGGTAATCAAGGAGTTAATGTCCTACTACTACCTGATAGGAGGGCAGCATTTTGGAGGCTTAGGCTATGAAATCTGCTCTGATTTTGAATATCTACAATGAACTGGGAAAAAAGAGCCATGAGCTGGGGAGCTATCTCAGACTGATTGTCACGCATGTGAAGTGCAGTGTCCAGGGGAAGAAGATCACACCATGCAGCATACCAGATCTGATGCTAACAAGGACACACCTTGACCCGAGCTGATGTGCGAGGGATGTTCCCACAGAGCAAGATGGAGGCTCTCAGAAGGGTTTCCTTCATCCGGGATGGCAGGGGCAGCCACTGGAACAACTGTCCTAGCATCAGCAGCTTGGAGAGGGAATCTGGCTGATGTAAAAACCCAAAGGAGAAAAGGACTGTCACCCACTGATCCTCATCCAAAACACCAAAGATGCTGCTGGTCTAGTGCTATGTAGCATAACATCATTGAGCTGTGTGAAAATATGTTCTTACCCTACCATGAGCTTGAAGAAGTGGGGTCTGGCCAGGGTTGTCCTAGGGCAGCATCATACACAAACTCATCACAGTAGGGACAGGGAATATAATGAGAGAAGTCTCTGTAATTGCCAGGAACTCACTCATGCAGCCTGGCTCCACTAATCATACCCCTACCTCATGCCACCAGCTTGCTCTGATCTACAAAAGAAATCAGGAAAAGCATTTGAAAGCTGTTTTCTTTCTTCTCTGGAGGTTGCTGGTACATATAACAGCTGGAATATTATTGAAAAATAGGATTTCCAGCTCACATGGGTGAGACTCCTTTATTCTGCAGCATTACGGCCTGGGTCACGCTGCATCGTGTCTCTCGTCACAGCAGGTCCCTTCTGGAGGATGATGGTTTCCAGAGGATGACTGCCTGTAAAGAGTCCCTGAAAGGCAGCTAAGAAAAGGCAGGCTACTGCTCATGGAAGTAAATAAATGCAGGGAACCAGCGCTGCCACAGGGAAATGTTTAGGAGTCAGAGACACATGAAGCATTGGCAAGCAGTGCTGGAGAACACATGGCTTGCTTTTCTGGCTGCTTATCCTGTGTGCTTTATCCTGCAGGGTTTTTGTTTTGTTTTGTTTTTTTTTTTTCTTTGCATGCAATACCATGCCTACGTTGTCACTTGGTGTAGGTATGCAGTGGGGACCTGCTGGCAGACAGTGGGATACAGAGGGATATTTGCACATCCAAGCAACTTGCTTACACACATCATTATGGTGAACGCTCTCTGCATGCGTTCTTCAGTCACAGGGTCCTTGGAGACCCAGATTTATTACAAAGTGCAGTGATATTGGATAAACATCATAACGGCCAGTTGATCTACACTCGCTTCTACAGTGAATCAGTTTCATTATTCCCTGCTCTCTCCAATGTTTCAGAAGTGATGAGCACATCAAAGCAGATAAATAGGAGAAAACAGGAAAGATCTGTTCTCAACTTTAATATCTTGAGTATTTAAATTTTTTTTATACCAAGAGTAACTGGATCATATTTTGCAATCTAAACTTTAATGTTTAATTTTCTTTAGCTGAGGCTGTTAGAATTTTGCACTTGTGCAAAAGCGGTACAGTTACCGTGTCTCTCTGCCTCGACACCACAAAAAAGAAGTCAAGCTAACATTAAACCCATCCTCTCAAAAGACCAAAACCTTCTACACCACATGTCCGCTGAGACCTCCCACATGAACAATACCGAGCCTCTTCCACGGGCTTAAACTTGTCAGTTTAAATTTCTATTTCTGAATGTTTTTTGAAAGAAAAACATGCCAAAAAACTACTTTGGCCAGGCTCCTTCATCTTACTGGCTGCATGGATGTGCAGAGCCAGCACCTCTGCTGCCAAGCAGCAGCTCAGCTTGGTGCTTCTCACACAAGCTCATGGGATTCTTGGAAACCCTGTGTCCTCCCAGCCAGGAAGCAAGCAGCACTGGGACATAGTGTAAATCTTCCTGTAAGTCACTGGATGCTTCTTTGAGGTCCCAAAAGAGGGAGGGGAGGATCCCTCTTCAGACAAATAAGCCTCCATTCGTGTTTAGCCAAGAGGCAACCATTCCTCAGCCTTCACAGATCCTCCCTTCCAGTGATGCTGCTCCAGCAGCCTCGGGCTCGTGGAAAAGAAAAATCTTTTTGATGCTTTATCTTTTGCCAGGTATTATTGAAGGGAAGAGAAATCAAGTGGCATCCAATGGGGGATAGAACAAAATAGTCAGGCCTCCATTGGCAACCTGCTCAGAAGCCTTGAGCAGTTTCTTTATGGCTTGGTCTTTAACTTCATCTTCCCTAAGGTAAGGCATGGTGTTCACAGGGGTGGCTGCAACACCAGCAACACCAGCCCACTGTGATCGTTGCACCACTGTGGCTTCTGGGGAACTGGGCAACAGAGTTCAGAAGCGATCCCTGTGCCGAAGAGCTCCCCAGCTGAGACTGGTACGACACTGAGCCGGGTAACAGGAGAAGGACAAATATAAACTTTATATTCAACAACAAAGTACTTCGTGAACCTTGCAGCTTTTAAGTCTCCCTCTCTGCCAAAACAAATCCCAGCGTATGCAGCTGGATACATTGGATGTACTTGGAATATTAGTCTAGCAGTAAGAGACTCCCATAGCAAGAGTCTCTCGTGCCAGAGGTAAAAGAAACTCTGCCTGTCATTTGCAGGAGAAATAAAAAAAATTTAAAATAAATAGTTTTCTCTCTGGCCATGAGGTAGCACCGTTGAGCTATTCACAGCAAAACCCAAAGATAATCTGCCTCAATTTTACAAGCAGCGCTTCTGGAGGCACAAGCTGCCTGCCGTTTTACATTGACCAGATCAAGAGGTTTGGTTAACCGCCGCGCTAATTCAGTTTCGGTGATGAGTCAGGCCATGTTTACCTCTCTTGGCCATTTTCCCCCTCTATGATCTTTCCAATTTCTTACATGAAAATCAGCATTTTATGGATCACGCTCACATCACGCCCTTTCCCAGGGTGTTTCTGGGCACCTGGTGGGTGCTGGTGAATGCTGGCTCTGCCAGGCTCCGAGCAGACATGTGCTGCCTGGGGCCAGCCCTCACCACGCATCCTGGCAGAGGATGAACAGAGAAAGCTGGACAGGCTCAGAGGACGATGAGGTGGAAAGCAAGGGCTCTGAAAAAAATTTTGCAGATTTGAGTGAGGAACTGAAATTGAGCTCCCAGTTTCAGGCTGTAGCCAAATGGGTCCTGTCTACAGAACATCCACTTTCCTCCACAGCAGCCTCTCCGTGTTGTTTTTGTGTGCTGATGCCAAGCATATCAGTTGGTCAGAAGAGGATGAAGAAACCCAGCTTGCAAAGACGCCTTGCTGGCCTCCCGCAAGTCCGTTGCTGTAAATGACCTTTCCTCCAGTGCAAATGACCTCATGGAAAATAATAGAAAAAGAAAGATTGTCTGATGAAAACCTATTTCCATCTGCAGCTGCAAGGCTGATGGGACCTATTACGAAGGCAATGAAAGCAACACTACCCTTAGCGCTTCAAGGAGGCTGCATGAACATCAGATGAAGTTTTGCAGCCCTAGAAGACATTTACATGAGAAGGGAGCGATGCTCTCCAGATCTTCTAAGGACACAGGCTGTGCTGACATCTGATGAGATTTACTTCCCCGTGCAGCTTTGCCAGGGGCATTGTAAGCATTGCCCAATATTTGTTGCTGGGGTATCTGATGTGCAATCAGTTTGACAATGGCAGTGACTGATCTGATTGCAGCAAGAGATGGTGTTGTGCTTTTGAGGAACACAGCGAGACTTCCTAGGAGCAGGGGAAGCTGGTGACAGAGGTACACTTGTAACTTGGAAGGAAACATGTCAGTCCCATTGGTGAAGGCAGGGCAGAGAGGGGAAATGCTACTAGAAAACCATGGGAGAAATGGGGGATTTTACCCAGCCTATCAGCAGCAAGCCTCATGCTTTTTAAGATGGAAAATGACCTGAGCTCCAATAAACACCACAGGGTCACTGACGTGGAGGCGAGCCCTATGGGAAGGAAAGCTATGGTGACCTTGGAATATTTTTTGGATGCCTCAGTCTGAGCCGGAGCAGCTGTGCTGCAGACGGCCCTGCGGCACTGAGGAGTGAGTGGCAGCCCTTGGGGGTCAGCACTGCTCAGGCTCTTCAGCCCTCTGGCAGCCTGGTCTGTGCGACGGTTTGCTGGGAGGCTTTGGAGGAAGGCAGCTTTCTCGTTTCTTTCATCATTCTTATACTTGACAGACACTGCATCTCCAGACCACCCTCACTGAATGGCCAGCTCATCATTCCATTTCCTTCTCATCCTCTGGATAACTCAGCAAAAAGCAGTCCTCTAGTTAAAATACTGCAGCAGCTCCATTCGATGCTGTTGATTCGTACTAAGTGCAGACAGCAGTGGCAGCGAGAAAGCAGTACTGAATGCACACATGTCATAAGGGTACACAAATGTGTACACCATTCTGGCTCTGCTGAATTTAGGCTAACAGTGGCAACAATGGAGTCTGTGGCCATTTTTGCACCTTCTAAATCAGAGTTTTACAGACACAAGCTCACATTGCCCAGAGGATTTGTAGGACCGGTGGCTCTCAACAAGAAATGGACTAGGCAACAGAGAAGTTTGGGAACTGCTGTCCTGAGCTGAGCAGGGTTTTGGGGTGTTATTTTTCAGATTAAGATGCCATCTCTTAGTTTTGGTAGGATTTGGAAAGGTCTAAGACCAGACAGGCCTTCCTCTCAGTAAGGAAAGCTGAGCAGAATGCTGTTGCCTCTCTGGTCCAAGGGAACTGAATGATGACCAGCTCCAGTGATTTACCTCACGTGACTCCTTGGGGTCAGAAGCTGAACAAGCAGTGACAGATGCCTCTACTTCCACACTTCCACAGTAGGAGCGCACCGTGCTCGGGAGTAAGTGCTTGGGGTTTGCTTAGGGCCCAACCAGGGAGTCACCAGCAGCAGCCCTCAGGGATGGTGTGAGGTGGGATCCTTCGTATCTGGTGGAAAGGGTGTACTTATGCTCCCCTCATGCCTCCCAAAGCCTTCAGGCAGGAGAGTGGCTTAGGGGAGAGGAGGAGACGGGATGCTGGAGGGATTACTCAGGGCAAAGCATAATCCACCAAGCCCTTACAACTGAATCTGATTCTCATTTTGTTTGCTGGTTGTTCAAAACCCTGAGGGTAAAGTTCCTAAAACCCATTTAACAAGAGAAAATGTGTGTGACTCTTGGGTTGATGTAGGTGTTTCATGCACTCACCGTATCAAAAATGTCTCTCAGAGCCGCCTTCCAGGTCCCTACTCCTTAGTGAGGTGGAAAGTGCTCTGTTAGTGATTCCTAGGCTACTGGGCAGCCTAGCTGACACAGAGCAGCCTAAAGTATTTCGGGATGGTGTGTGTTGGGGCATGGGGCTCTCATTGCCCGAGGAAGAGGTGGTTTATCTCATGCATTATGCTGAGCGCTTGAAGCAAAAATTGATCCGCTCCTGGAGCATGCAGCTCTGCTCCCACTCACACACAAAGGGAGCACAGCTGGGAGAGCAGCAAGGGCAAATATTTTAACTTCAGCAGGTTTCTCACAGCTAAATTTGCTCCCCTTCTTCTCATCTTTTTCAGTTGCCAAACTCAGAGGACTTCTCATTCATGGAAAATTTTTCTGGGGAGTTTTAGCCCAGCAGTGCCTTCCTCAGCCTTTGAAAACATGCACGGTGACACACAGCTCTCATTAGCAGGAAGCAGCCTCTTTATTTTCTGTTGAGTGTAAATCTTCCAGCATCATCTCCCCCATGCCTCTTATAACAGAAACAGAATAGGCAGCAGAAGAAAGAATATTGTGTGTAACGCCAGTTCTTCTTTCTCTCATAGGCTTTTGCATTTGGAACAGATGCGTTTTGAGAAGAGCGGGCTGAGCACACTTCTCTGGTGCAAGATGAACTTCCTGGATTGCCCCTAGCCCTACCCACCCAAACTGCTGATTGGCATTATAAAAGCAGAACCCTGACGAAAAAGCAAGGTAAAATTTAGGCCACAGAATATAAGTCTGAGACAGAGCGGCAGCAGAAATCTAAGTAGCAGATAATTCACCTGTATGCAAATCTACACGTTGAAGGAAAAGGAGCATGGGTTCAGTGTAGACCTTTAGAAATAATCATTACAGGTCACAGACCCCTCTGCACCAATCACAGTGTCCTAAAATTGGTGTTTGTCCTCTGTGTAAGGCAACCTGGATACGTCAACAAAGCAGGCTGAAGCTTTGCATCTCCATCTGCTTCTCAGCTGGCCCTTGTCAGCCCTCACAGCCAAGGATGAGACACTCCAGCATTTGGAAACAGATATCTCAGCTGGCCAGCAGATAAAACATCCAGTCTCTGGCAACGCAGCTGAAAGCAGCCTGTGCCACAAACACGCAGTTCCTGCCAGCCCACCTCCAGTCAGCCCTGCCTAGTGTCTGGCCAGGCAAAAAGCACGAAACACTGCAATTTAGTGGTGTTTCAGAGGAGAGGCTGGCTGAGAAGTGGTCTACTCCCAGGTCCCAGCATTGGCTTGATACTCAGGCAAACGTTTCTTAAGAAGGGATATCTGCAGAACAAGCATCACATGCCTTCCAGGGAAAAACACACAGTGCAAACAAAAAGAAATCAGCTGATCTGTGCAGAGAAAGGAGAAAAAGCCACACAGCCAGCGTGATTTGTGTTGCCTCTTCTGGGATGTGCCCTGGAGAGGTGCTCCACGGCCATATGTTACAGCCTCGCCAGCACCAGCTGGGCAGGTCTCCTTTTGGCAAACTCCCTGGGCTCACGTAGCCCTGCCAGTGGTGGCTGGTAACCTGTGGCGAGCAGGATCTGCTCCTGCCAGGAGAGCTGCCAGCAGCCACCCCCAATGCCACAGGAGGATGGTGACAGGAGAAATGGGCTGGGGGAGGTCAGGTTTGGGTTAAGGTGTGCCAGGGAAGAGGTCCTGGTGCCAGGAAGACAAAGTGAAAGAAGGCCAGTGGAGAAACCTTCTTTCTTGTCCAGCTGAGGAGCTCCTGAGACATGGTTGCCTGTTCAGCACCACTCCTTCTTGCTCCTGCTTCTCCTGCCTCATCTGGGGTCTGGATGCCAGGAAAGAGGTAGAGATGGTTTGCCAGCAGCTCTTTGCTAAGGACTCTGCCCCACCAGATAACCCCATCTGATCCCTGCAAAGAAACAGCAACACACAAAGGACGCTTACTCCACCTTAAGAAAGTGCATTATGGTTTTTCTGGGTCAGGCAGCCAGGGGGCTCTATAGAAGCCTTTACCTTATTACATTTCAGAAAATTGATCAAAGGTAGTATTATTCTTGTTTTGCTAGTGCCTGTAAAAACAATAGGAGGATATCCCTGCTCCCAAATTTAAGAATGTCACTATCCTTCACATTTTTCAGAAATCTTTTTTCAGACCTGTTTTCAGAGCATAAATCCTTTGGGCCAGCTCTAACGTGGATGCCAAGGCCACTGTAAGGCCCTGTGGCCTTGGGCTTTCTTCCCAGCCATCCCAGAAATGACCACGGGGCCAGCTCTAGGTCTGCGGTTCCCAAGCCGCGACCCACACCACAGGGATCACTTGTGGCACCGGAGAGTTAAGTGTACAGTTGTTTTCCAGTGTGAATTTAACAAGGATGTGCAGCTCACCCAGTCAAGCGAGTTTCTCTTCACTTGTCGGCAAAGAGTACAGAACAGGCAAATCGCGGGAGCAGAGATTCTTAAAATAAGATTGGTACCGCACCCAGGCAATGCAACAATAAATACAAAGTAAACTGAATGCAATAACCAGGAAATTCATTGCTGCTTGGGAGCCCCAGATCTGAGTGATATCACGTAAGAATGGCCACTCTCCTCGTTTTGATCCATTTGACAGTGCTGAGGCAGCGAGGATTTTACCTTTCTTGTCTCTGACTGCCCTCTGCCAAGCAGAAATATCTTTTTTTCTGGTACCAAGTACCCAAGTGAAAACACTGTGGACACAGCACGCAAGGCTTGAACCTGTCTGCTCAGCCTCTCTCGGCCAGTTTGAGCTTGTTTGGGAGGAAGCACTCTGTCCTGGCAGCCTTCATGGTGCATCAGGTGCTGCCCGCACAGCTCCAGCTTTGTACCTGACCAGGTGTCACCCTGTCCCACCGCAGCAGGCAGAAGAACAGAAGTCCAGTTCAAGCCTGCGGAGCACATTCTGGCAAGCTCAGTGGGAACACACACTGCTCTCGCACCCTGTCGGGGTCAATCGTGGGGCATCAGCTGAGTCAGTAACGCATGATGCCAGTGCTGGTGGTGACAGAAAAGTGCCCATGAGCTTTCTCTCCAGGTTGGGACCATCGCAGAACGGGGCAGGCCGAGCAGCACTGTGGGGTGGTGGGACAGATCCTGCATGAGAGCACCCCCACCTAGCGGCCTGGCCGGCCCTGTGGCGCCCAAGGCGGTGGGGGGGGCGACGGGAACCCTGTGAGGAGAATCAGGGCTTGGAAGAAAACCACTGCTGCGCAATGAGGGCAAGTAAAGAAGAGTGACAACACACACCGCAGCAGCCAGGCTTCTCTCCTGTCACCCTGCGTGGGGTTTGCCCCACCAGCTTTGGATTTCTTACTGTAAGCTCATCACGCCAGGTTCCTTGCTGACAACAGAAGGGAACTGGAAATTTTAGGGTTAGATTAGTTTCATCCTAGAGTAGACATCTAAAATTCTGAGTCACACACTAGAGGGGCTGCTGTCTTTCCCCCAACTATTAAAGGAGGTTGAGTCACTGGCTGAAATGTCAGCATCTGCGTGGTGGATATCTACATTTGGAGAGACAGATCCCATCTTCTTTGTCTTGTGGCTGTCAGTGAATTAATTCAGAATACAGATTTTGCTTCCTGGGGATGTCAGCAAGACACCAGAAATTGCCTGGTTAAGTAATGTCCAAACAGTCCTGTAAGAGTTTTATGTGAACGTACTCAGTGGAACACCATTCCCCATCCCCTCAAAAGAAAACACTTCTGATTAGTGCAGTTTCAAAGCCCTTTATCTCAGTTTTTGGACATGCAGCCCCCACTACATATAAATATTCAGATGAGTGAGATTTTACAGACAAGGATGCTTACACCACTGCCTATAGCCTGGAAACACTTCTCTCTGCACCCCCCATCAGCTCCAAGTGGTACTGCAGTTATTGTACTGGTAAGGGAAGAAAAAATTAAAATACTCCACAGAGAGCTCACCACTTCTTTCCTCCTCCACCGCAATGTTGTATCGCTGACCAATTGGCCTCCTTGACCAAATGAAGACAGTGGTGCTGCCCCACAGACAGAGGTACTACCAGGAGCAGTCAAAAGATCTGTCTGATTTGAGGGAGGTAGGATGAGGTGGACCCCAGAGGTCCCTCCCACACTGAGTCTTTGGGTGATTCTCTCATTAGTGATGGCAACCAGGACTAGGGCAGTGGTGAACAGTAGGACCGAGACATGGGAAGGGGCAGCAGGCTGGGTCTAGCACATGGGAAGGTGCTGGGAAGCAGGGGTGGACGGAGGCAAGGGGCACAAGTGTCAGGCAGGGAGAAGAGATAGGGATAACTTTGCAAGGGCAGGGCCAACCATGAAGGAAAGAAGGAAGGACTGGCAGAGGAAGTTGTGTCAGGCAGAGCAACCTTGCCTGCAGAGACTCCCAGCAGTCCCATTCTTGCAGTGTCTACCTGCAGGAACCTAGGGGAGAAGTGTCCTGCTCTCCTCCTTGCTGGCCCCAGGTGGGCAGACAACCACTGAGGCTGCAGGTGGCCCATGTACACACGGCTGTGTTGTAGCTCATAGGGTTTTCACCGAGGTGCTGCTCTGAGGAACACAATAAAAACCAACAGCTCCCCTCACAGCAGGAAATGTTTAGGCAGGAGTAAAATAATTACTGAACAGCTTGATTAGGGGAGCATCATTCAACTTTGACTTTGGGAACCTGCTGGGCAAAACCAGCTCTGATTCATCTGCTGGAACCTGCCCAAGGCCTCTTGGCTCTTGCTTTATGTTGACTCTGTCAGGTCCCACCCTAAGAGCTGAGCAGGCTCTCAAACACCAGGGTACTTGGCCCCTTCCAGCCCAGGAAGACAGGTCCTGCCTTCCTGCAGCCCCCATGAAGATTCCCCTGCCCACCTCCTCCTAATGAAACTGGCTGATACTTACTACCTGTGCAGGCCTGCCAGTTTCTTCATCCCCTCTTCTACACTTGCAGCTTCTAGATAAAGCAAAAAGCATCGGCCATCTGACACCAAAATAATTTGGGCAGCAGCTACCCTTTGCAAGAATCAGTGCTAAGTCCCCTCAGAGGGCTCTCCAAACTGCTCCATATGAGGGCTTTTTACTTACCCCTTCCTCCTTGCTGGCACCTTCAATAGAAATCATGCCAAGGGGACTTCTCTAGAGCAAAAAAGGATGACTTCTTCAGACAAAAGAGGTTCAGGTGGGAAACCTGCCTTGGAGCCTGTGGCTGTCTTCACCACAAGAATTTAAGGCAGCAAAGGGCTGCTGGGGTGGGTGCTGGAGCAACTATCACAGGTCTGCATCTTGGTAAACCCTGAGGAAATATGGTACTGTGCCAGGAGGAAGAGCCAGATCTCAGAGCTGAATTTATCTCTGGTTTTGCCTGGTTCTCATGCTAGAAGATCAGGAAGACCCTTGGACAGCCACCAGGCTGCACATCCAGCTCTGGAGCCCCCAACACAAGAAGGATGTGGATCTGTTGAAGGGAGTCCAGAGGAGGGCCACAAAGATGATCAGAGGGCTGGAGCTCCTCTCCTATGAGGACAGGCTGAGAGAGTTGGGGCTGTTTAGCCTGGAGAAGAGGAGGCTCTAGGGAGACCTTATAGCGGCCTTCCAGTACCTAAAGCGGGCTTATAGGAAAAAGAGGAAGAAACTCTTCAGCAGAGCCTGTTGTGACAGGATGAGGGGTAATGGTTTTAAAATAGAAGGTAGATTCAGAATAAATATCAGGGAAAAAAAATTTATAATGAGGGTGGTGGAACACTGGAACAGGTTGCCTAGAGAGGTGGTAGATGCCCCATCCCTGGAAACATTCAAGGCCAGGTTGGACGGGGCTCTGAGCAACCTGATCCAGTTGGAGATGTCCCTGCTCCTTGCAGGTGGGTTGGACTAGATGGCCTTTAAAGGTCCCTTCCAACCCAAAACATTCTATGATTCTACAGACAATGGAAGAGATGAAGATGGGGACAAGGGTCACCTAAATGATAGTGCATTTTTGGGAGGAGGGGACATATATAGGAGGCAATACTGGCTTCAGAAGAAGATGGCGCGGCACGTTGGTGATTCTAATACAGAGCATGAAGTGGGACAGTGCTGGAAGCAAATGGATTTGGAGCATAGCTGGGAGACGCACTCACTCTTGTGGCAAAGGCATCTGGGGTGGCTTGTCCCCACCTCATCAGGTGTGCTGATGCAAGAGACTGCTGTAAGCCTGGTCTGGTAGGTGGTCTGGATTTTTCCAAAATCTCACCCTCTTCTAACAAGTCCCAATTATTTCACTGATTCAATTATATCAGTGCTATTAATGGGATGCTGAACCACAGCCAGGGTCAGGGAGCAGGAATATCTTTAAGGGGGCTTTACCACAAAAGAAAACACACCATAGGGTTGTCCTCCTAACACCGTGGCTCAGCAGGAGGCGAAGTATTTGTATCTCCAGACATCACAGATGAGCCTGTCTATTTTTAAAGTTGCTTTTCTCAGCTGTGAGCCTCTCCAGTCATTCCCACCACAGGCATAGGATATCATGGCTGCCAGAGGACAGCTTCTGGAGAGGGTGAGAATTAGGAACTATAGCTGGGTGGTAACACAGAAAAGCTTGCTAAAGAAAGCAAATCACAAAGTGTTTTAGGGTGGCCTTTTTTTTTGTACATAGTTTCTGTTTTCATCAAGTGAGTATTTCCCTTTTTCTTCCCCTATAATTCACAAAATTCGCTTCCGTTATTCATGTCAGCAGATTTCTCTACACAAACGTGATGACTACAGTTTTCATTTCCACCCCGAGAAATACATGGCTACACTTATCCAAAGCGCCTTTCTTAATCAAATAAACTTATCTATTTGCAACCCGGTGCACCATTGTCACCTCTATCAAGGCTTACTTGTTTTCATATAAGAGTCCATATCCAGGCAGTATTTTTGTTGTGGCCTCAAATTAATAATAAAAAACATATTTCCTTTTGACAGCATTAGGACAGAACAGTCCAACTGCAATCAGGGGTTAAAGATGTTGAGTGAACTTGGTAAAATTAGTCAGACACCATACATACCTTGACATCAATCAGGACTGTGTACGTCTTGGGTATATTTTTGGCAAGATTCAGCACAGCAACATTTTCAAACTAGTAAAAAGCAGATTTCCTTTTTTTATAATTTAAACATTCTTTACATTTAGCCCAGGCTGCTGGGAGCCTTTCGTTTAACCAACACTTTGCAGGCAAACCTGCTAATACCAGGCAACCTTGTAGTTAGAAGCAATAAGTTGGTGTAGACACGACAAACCCAATGATGTGAACTTTTCAGGTCAATCAGAGTGATTCAAATGGAGCAGCAGATGAAAAAATCGGAATTGAAATGGAAAGGCATGTGTGATTTGTTCGGAAGTCAGGAGGGCTGGTTTCTATCCTTAGGATGAATCTCCTAGGATCCCATTTTATTTTAGGTTGTTTCAGGAACCCAGAAAAATTGTTAAATCTGTGATGTTCCTTCCAGTCTGTTCTTACCAGCTCAGATCCAGAATCTTACAAATGTAGGAATACAGTGCTTCTGTCTTAAAACTTCGTATTTTCTCTCAGTACCCACTTGAGCTTTGGAACAATTTATTTACTGTTTAATGACATTAGCTCAGAGCCAGAAAGAAATGACAGTGGTGAGGCACCGGAACAGGTTCCCCAGAGAAGTTGTGGATGCTTCATTCTTGGAAGTGTTCAAGGCCAGGTTGGCTGGAGCTTTGAGTGACCTGGTCTAGTGGAAGGTGTCCCTGCCCATGGCTGAGGGGTTGGAACTAGATGACCTTTAAGGTCTCTTCCAACCCAAACCATTCTGTGATTCTACGTCTTTTCCAGTCAGTCTGCTAGCTTTTGTCTCCATCTGTAATGAATACGGAAGGTGGCTCGTGGAAAGATGCTGTTCTTTTATCTCCAAGCACCACCCAGCATCAGTCCCAGCCTCTGTGACTGCCCTACACCACAGTTCTCCCACGGCACCAATTTCCTGGAGCTAGTAGTGGGGACTGGCAGGATTCATGTATTCTGCTATCCAGGCCAGCTTCTCACACAGCAGTTTACAAGCATGCTTACAGGATTACAACTTGAAATTACTTCCTTGAAACCGCGTGGAGTATTGCAGAGAAGGGATGGAGACAGGAATCACATCGACGTTCAAGTGCCTCAGAGAGCTGTGTGACACAGCCAGCCATCTTAGCCCCAAATCAGCTTCCTCTGTAGACAGAAGTTCTCACAGCTTCTCAGATGGCAGTTGCTGACATACTCCCAATGAGCCTTGTAAGGGTGTGGTGGGCCCTGGGTGCTCTTCACATTAACTGCACGCCACGCCCATGGCACATCGCGCTTTTCTTTTTCCATTTGGTGATTTTTACATGGAAATGTTGCCAGACAAGGACCACATTCTTCAACCATTTCATCCATACACAGACCTCGTTAAAATCTTACTGGGCGAAGAACCAAGTGCCACTGGTGCCAAAAGAGCTTTGAGACATCATTGGCATGTGCAAGGCTTGTCACTCCTGCTGCCCAACCGACTGCATCCCAGAACAGTTTCAGACACAACAGCCACAGCATCAAATGGCCCTAACAGTGATTTGTCATCACTGCAGCAGCTGCTTTCCATCTCTACTGCGTCCACCTAGAAAATACACACACAAGTGGCAAGATTTCATCTGTCAACGAAACTCCTGTCCATTACCTTAGGAAACTCTCACAAGAGTCCTGAACTTCTCGGGTTTACAGTTTCACAGCCAAATCTCCCTGTCTGAACTCTTCTGAAATGCACGAAGACATTAGCCTGGCCAGAGACACTACCTCCTTTGAACTGGAATGGCCGTGTAGACCACTGCCACTTGGGTCCCATTGCCAGGTCAGCCATGCCCTAGTGTGCTGGTTCAGCAAGGGAGAAAATAGGCACAAGGATATTCTTCGGCATTTGGAATCTCAGGAGAGAACAGTCCAGCTTCTAAATGTTTTTCTCTCAAAAAAATTTTTTTTTTGCCCTTCAGGCAGGGATAGAGGAGATTTCAGATATAAGGGATGCCATGTCAAGTGTCCGTACCAAGTCACCTGTCTTGTGGGCAGGATTTGCTCAGTATTTCTGAAGATAACATCAGAAACACAGGCTGCAGACAGACAGGAGGCAGTGGCTAAGCAAGTACTGGAAGCCCAGTTTTAACACAACCCCCTCACCAACCCTGTTAATGGAGTTATGCTGTAAGAAAAGCAGCTTTCAAAGGTTTCCTGTTGACTTAAGCCAAGACATGTTAGCAAGAAAACAAAGTGAGACTGAGTGGAAAAGAGACAGACCTGGGAATGGTGTCACAGTAATTTTGCATTTAAGTCTGCTCATTTCTTATAAATCCTGCATCAGTTTACTACCTCATCTTACTTAAAATCTTGTTTGTTTTTAAAACAAAGTTCACAATTCCTGAACAAAAACACACACTTGCATAATTGTGGTCAAGTTCACCTTCACACTGGTGATGTCTCTTCCGCTATCAGTTTGGTTTTCTTTGCCAGCTGTGGTCTACTGTTAAACCACGACTGTCACTCAGGTAGAGTGTGCTTGCAGAAGCTCTTCTGCAGAAGTTCCTCAGAAATGCATGCCTGTGTTCTGGTCATAGAAGTGCCCAACACAGCAATAGGAGTTACCTAGAATACGAGCTAGACTAACACACGCTGAATGAGCTGGTCAACAGCTTTCTCTCCTGAAGGGGCTGTTGCCCAGCCTTCCTGCAAACTCCCCAACAGAACCAGTGAGTGCAGCTTGTCACACAAAGTCTCAGAGCCAAAGCTTAATCCACAGGCATATCCAGAGAGGACTGGTAAGCTCCAGAAGACCGACTTGCACAAACCTCAGCATGTCCATGGTTTTATCACAGAACAGGTCCTATTCAGAAGGGTGGTGGTTCCATAGGTCCATGAGTCAATCTGCATGAAGGGTGCTGTGCTCTGAACTCTTTCCTCCTGCCCTTTCAACATAGTCTCACCCCTCCCTTGAAGCAGCAACAGGTATGTAATACCACAAGAAACCAGTTCAAGATGTTGATCTAATGAGCAGTAGCTGTCGTCTTTGCTACAGTAGTTTATGGCTGGCTTGGGTGCCCAATCTTGTTCACTGCAGAGTCTCATGGGTGCAATACTGACCCAAGAAAAGGTGTGAGGATGGGAGGAGGAGCAAGGATGGAACTCAGCAGCCCCAAGAGAAGTCAGTTTACATTCACAAGGACCTCCATCCATGGTCCAACTCTGAACAGTGGATGCTGTGCCAACAGGCACCCCTGGTGACCACTGTGAATCTAAATAGACTCCAGATGTGCACACAGTTTTCAGAAATTAAACATTTCTTTTAATTGGCAAGTAGAACACACATTACAGGTCATTAGTATTTTATAAACAATATTAAGTTACAAATACATGTTAAAAATTGCAGTTCGTGGCAGCTAAAAGCTCAGAGTCCAAAATGCATCTCTGCAATGCTTCATTACTTCCCTTTCCCCAGTCTGCTGGGTGAAGATGAATAAAACATCATTTATCATCTACTAGGAGGTGGTCTACTATATACTCAAACAAAAAGAAAATCCCATTCCTAAGAGCATCACTAACAAACAGAGGCAAAGTACTTCAGCCATCTCAAATCATGTCAGATGCAATGAGGACACAGTTAAGCGTTACTCTGTAACACTTTAAGCAAAGATACAGATATCTTCACATTAAACTGATAGCTCAATGCTTTCTGTTCCAATTCAGCTTAACACCAGCACTAGCTTCAAGTCCATCATGCAGGCTTCCATGCCATCAAAGTTAGATGTTTATAAATCTGACCCTTATACAGAGGAAGGTTAGGGTGTACAACTAAACAGCATACTTAAATATCTATCTCATATTTAGCAGATCTTTATTCCCCTCCTTAATGACTTTTGTTGGTATTAGTGAGATACACAGCTCATTTCATTTTCACTACACTCAGAACATTAACAAGTTACCATTATGCCTGTTAATATACTAAATAACCTTTAACAAGTCTCTTTAAAAAAAGTATTTTAAAACATTTTTTGAAAAGTAGAAATCTATTTTCCAGAAAAACAAGTGGTACTAGGATAGCATGTACTCCAGTGCTTAAACATCCTTTCAGAGAAAACCCATCTTGACAGTTCTTGTGCCTGGGAGTCAGTGTCTCAGCTGCCAGACTCATCCTTCTCGCTGTGGTGGTAAAAGGTCATAAAAATCAGCTTACCTTGCCTTTCAGTTGGCAGAATTTCTAAGATTACCATTCACTGGACTGCATAAAAGAGACATGTAGCGTTGACATAAGTTCGTTTCTTCCTTACTCATATTTATGAGAGTCAGTTTTATTATACCGCTGAGGTTGCATCTTCAAAACCAAAGTCTGCTGAATGTGTCTGGAGAAATGACCTTGTATCTCAAAAATATCAAGAGTACCATTCAGATCTGAATTTCTATTAAAAACTGTGCACATTTAGCAAAGATTATGCTGCTGTAAAAACAAAAGGCCTGCTCCTTGGCCTGCTCAGAATACAAGCTACAACACAAGAGATTACACCAGAGGGTTTTTTCTCTGCTGCTTTTCTAACCACAGGTATTAAAACTAAAGTGTTACTAAGCTTTTCCTAAGAGAACACACAGGGGTGTGGCATAATATACATTAATCAGGAACAAAAAACAGTAACAAACAACCATTCTAGAAAATGCTGCATATTAGCAGCATGCTTGGTTTCAGAAACAAGGAATTGCACGGGAGTTGTCAAGATGAAGTCCACACACCTCGATCATTGAACTGATCACTAGATTCCAAGAAACCAAAGCAAATTTAAAAATACACATGACAACAACTGCCTAGAAGGCAGAGTTTTATCATCTGTCAATAACCAGATGAATAAAGTGCATAGCAACTATTATAACAGTTTCTTGAAAAGAGAATACGTTTAGCAAGCCTCAAAGTTTGTAAGCTTGACACTTATCCATACATTTTGCTACATGTGTGGCTTCCCTTTTGCTTTGCTATTTAGCTTCACTGATCGACCCTTCAGCACTGTCCTGTGATTTCCTTTGCACTTCATATGGAGTGTGCTGAGATCTCTGACTGCTGCCTGATGTAGGTCTGGAAGCTCTTGTCACCAATGGGATGTTCTCTAAAAGAAAAGAAAAAAATAAGGAAGAAGTACTATAAATAGAACTTTCTGTCAAGACATCAAATGTCAGAACAGAAAACGAACAGACAAAATCTTTTGCCTAAGTATGATTTTCCAAGTTGCCATTGTAAGGATAATACTGCATCTTACACGAACTGGAAGAACTGACTGATTGAATTGAACCTCTTTTTTTTTTTTGTCAGCCATGCGCAGAATGCTCCTTTATTTACGTGTACACAAAACACAGCCATGTCGCTGTATCAGCCACTCTTCCCATTTTTAAACCAACACTCTAAAATAAGCTGGTAAGTACATGTATCTTCTGGTATTTACTGCTCATTCCACAGGCACAGATTCAAAATTTAAAAGAAGAAAAAAGAAAAGAAAAGAAAAGGAACAAAACAAAGCCCACACTTATTTTTATGAATGAGACTGCATTAAGAAAACAAGCATTTTAAAATTCCTTACAGTCCTTTAAAATACTGTGATATCAATCCTAAGTCACGATACTACTTTGCATGTATCTGCAGGATCTGAATCTTTTTGAACAGGAATATGGTGAAGGTCAGAACATAAACAAGGGAAGCATCATTTCCCAGGACTGCTGCCCTGTTTGGACAACCCATTATACTTACTGGCTTCCATATTTTGTCTTCTTAAATTTATCCCTCTTATACTGAGCATGTTCCTGCTCTAAAGTTCCAACACCTTCAATAATCAGCTTTAGTGTTTTATACGTCTCCTTAGGGTCATCAATGATGAAGGTAGAATATTCTTCCTCTTCAGGTCCATCATACACAGATTTGCTGCCACAGGCCTCTGGGGAAAAAAAAATAAAGTATGGGAATAGGTATGAGGCAGGGCAAAAAAGTGAGACAAGCAGACTAAAAATACTCAGTCCCTTGGTTTGCTTCTGTATGACCACCACAGAACTGTGGCTGACATCAACAGCAACAGCAGCAATTCCCTGTCCTTTTGCTGGGCTGTTGACAGGCACAGAGCCTGTCCCATGCCCATTCCCATTCCCTCCTCCCTGTCTTGTAAGGAAAGGGCAGCAAGCCTGGCAGCCGCTCCCAGCTTGGTGCAAAGCTGTCCTTTGCTGCACATGCAATGCTTTCATCTCAATTACCACTAGCAGTGCCCCATGCACACTTTTTGGGAACTCTGGCACAGGCCTAACTCTGCCACTGTGCTGCAGGATTGGCCTGCATGAAGTCAAGTATTCACTTGCCAAAAGGACAGGTTCCATCCCTAAGCAGCAGCTAAGCAGTAAGTACAGCACTGCACAACAGGCTGAATTTGAAACAATTACAGGTTGAAGTAGTCACATAAGATGTTTTACCACATTGTTCCTAAAATACTATAAGCATAAGCAGAATACGTCACGACTACTGCCTGGCTGCCTGACTAAGGACATATCCTAAGAAGGGGCAAGTCATGCTACCTTCTTATCTTACCAGGGAGCCTTCCTGGCGAAGAGATCAGGACACTGACTACACAAATATTTGCACTACATTTATCAAGGGATCTACTTCTGCATTGTAGTTGAGTGTATTCAAAGGGGAGAGGGAATATTTTACTTTGTCTCTATTTTTCCCTAGCTTTCTATAGCTTTACTGCTGTTTCAATCTCAGCTTTCAAGTTACCTTCCCCCTGCTGCGCTGTCTGTGCCAGATCTGCGTCCTTTTCCCGACACTGAAACGCGAGGCTAGCTCTGGCAGCGAGGATTCGGAACAGGGGAAAGCTGGGAATTGGTTCAGACAGCTCGGAAGTGGTGGGGATCTTAGGTTTGCAATTGCACGGCAGCCAGGAACGGATTAAAGTGCTTTCCAATCTGCGCGTTTGACACCACTGGCTTATCTCATATTATAAAATAAAGTCCTATTTAAAGATCAGTGCCACGGTGAAGGCTTCCCTGCCACTCCCTGTGCTAAATTCGGATTTCAAGTCTGGCACCATGTACACCGGATACTTTTCTTGGCATGCCTACTAGTACTAACTTCCTCTGCTGCCTCTTCTTTCTTTTTTCCTTCAAGTCGCATCTCTGCTCCACTCAGCTCCCGAGGGTTTCCCAGCCCAAACTTCACTTTTGAACATTTCACAGACATCCACAGGTCATCTTTCCTTGATAATTCTCAAAGAGCCTTCCTGAGGAAACCATTTGTATCCAGTCTGTTCTTGGGATCTGAATCAGGGAACGTGCACATGACTTCTGGTAACACAAAACCATGCTCCACTGAAACCTCAACTTTGGTAGTGCTTCTTTTCAGGATCAGTAAACTTCTGGTTTAGTGCATGCTCTGATTTCTCAATTCAGAGCATCCAAGCAATGCCCCGTGCCTATGCTATTTTAGAATGCTGTGGTTAAGACCATATTTCAGACAACTGTTTATTACGCAAAGAACTTTGTACAGACTATGAGACTGCACACTGCACCAGAAATAAGTCATACAACTGCCTCGAGACAGCAGAAGGGGAAACAAGTTAAATAACAGCCACCGTATTCTAGGATGTGATTCACAAGGCTAGGCTAGCAAGAACATACAATTTTTCACAGGGTTTTTTTGCCTTGCTAAGTGTATTGGAGATGCAATGATCTTTCATCCTCACCTTGCATTTTCTCCAATTTCGGCATATACAAGTTGAAAAGAGAGTAAATGCGCTCAGTTTCTCTGTCTCCATCTATATCCAGTTGTATATTTGCTGGCAGGCCCCTGTATGGCATCAGGAAGAAAGGCAGAAGTTACATGCTAAACAGAATATTAAGGCACAAAAAGCACTTAACAAGAATGAAAGTGAGTACTCATGAAAGTCAATCGATTGTGTATCATAGTGCTCAAAACTTCATATTTAAAAAAAAAAGGTAGACAAGTTCAAACTTGTGTTCAACAGTTAGATTTATCCAGTATACTTTCAATCGGACTTGAAAGAGATGACTGTATTAGTATCCAGACATTATGGTGAATTACTCTTCTATAACCAGATGGAGGAGCCAAAGCACTGAACTCTCAATCATTCAGGTCTTACATTCTGAAACTAACTACCACTATAGGCTTGTTGCTTCTCTCATTTTAGATTAAAACAGTTTCCTACAAATCAGACAGAACCTCTTCATTTAACAGAGAGCATGAGTGGTCCCCTTAGAAAAATTTCAGTTCAGAAAAAATCTATAAGCAGATGATTGTTTCACCAATTTACAAATGAGATGTTGAAGGGATTTCTGACATTTTTACTAATAGCAGATGATCAGAACCAAAGTATCTTATACTATAGCCAACTCCTATCACTCTCTTGAACTCTAAAAATGTCAACATTTTGACAACATGCAGATACTGACAGTATCAGAAACAGCAATAAAGACGGCCTTTGAAAACACCATGTCATCTGCACAGATCTTCTTGGTAATTGCACACCTGCATGTCACGCTGCAGAGACGCACAATACCTAGACAACAGCACGTTACCCATCCTTACCCTGTGCAGGGCGTGCAGCCAGGAGTATTATCGGCAGTAGCTTTACAGCAAAGCCAGTGGCCGTTAAGATAGGCAGATGGATGGTAGACCGTGAGGCGCTTCTTGTTGCATTGACTAACTTTGGTGAGGATATCAATCCAGTCCTTGGCCTCCACACAATTATTTGCTTGGATATACAGGACTCTTCTTTCAGGCTGGATCACCTGGAACATCTGCAAATGAGGAAATAAGCCACAGAATAAACCACCAGAATGAATCGGTGAACCTAAGACTGGGCTCAGACTGATGATTTATTGAAGCAAAAACACAGCATACTAAAAGAATGCACCAATAAATACATTTCAACACAAAATCAAGCAGCAAATGTGCCCTTAAAAGAACAAGACCTTACACCTGGAGCAAGCAGTAAGATATTGTTCCTGTAGGAGATGATTTACAAATAGCTAATATCAACTTGCTGGTTGGGCCTCAGCAAGATTTGTTGTTGGCCTCAGGGATGCAATTTTAGTAATGCTGCATCTCCCAAGTTTTGGAAGGTTGACAGAGGGATCAAATGAAGGGCTGAAAGGAAATGCTGATCAGCAGGGGGCAGAAAAGAGAAAAATCAGAGTTTGGATCCAGCCTTTGTGACAGCTTTGCTTTAATATTGCCATATCTCTAGTCTTTTTAATGCCTATTTCAACATGATTCTTTCATTTTAATAACTTCCCCGCTTCTGCACCCAACTATAACTGCTATTAGCAAATCACAGCAATAAAGTTTCTCTTTAATCGTCACAGGGTGGTTCAAATAATTATACATTAATTCTGCATTATGGCTTGTGCACTGAAAATCTGAACTGCAGCTCTCCCACCTGTTCAAAACAGCTTGCAAGCAAAAATGGCACAATCACATTTATCTTACTCCTCTTGAAGAAGTAAGTTTCTGATGCACAGCCTTATTGCTTGATTATTCTGATCGTGCACAAAAGATAACTAAGCTCAAGTTAGTGATTTAAATCACAAATTTTGGAAAGGCAAATGCCAACCATCTTCATTTCCTCTAGCTTCTGCAAATACTTAATTTTAATGGGTCTTCCTCTCACTCTCAGGGATTCCTAAATTATCCTTCCCCCTCTACTTTTTCATTTGATTATTCAAATCATTAGACATTACACTGCCCATATCATGTGGAATATTATTTTCCAAAAGGCTAGTTTCT
The DNA here is from genome assembly GCF_036417535.1 of Chlamydotis macqueenii. Lineage (NCBI taxonomy): Eukaryota > Metazoa > Chordata > Aves > Otidiformes > Otididae > Chlamydotis > Chlamydotis macqueenii. The sequence goes on along the minus strand of NC_141556.1, from coordinate 150,919,802 downwards.
CTGTGCTACTTTAAAAAGAAAAACAGAGGCATACACACACAAAAAAAAACCCCCACACACCAAAAAAACAAAAACTCCATCAAAATTGAAAACAGCTTTTGTCTGTTACAAAGACCTGAAACATTGGCCTGAATTTCTGCACCTAGTTGTGTAGGAGAACATTGCAGACTGGCACCAGGCACAATTTCTTCTTCCCTTCTGGGGCTTTTAGGTGCACATTCTTTGAAATAGCTTGCCAATGTACCTGCTAATTTGTGAATGAACAGGTTTTTTAATTACAATGTATCTTCTAACGGGAAAGGGAAAGGTCCAACAGATATTTCCCTGGATTCAGTATCCTTATGGATGTCAGACAATAATTAGAAAGGCAACACACAAGAGCAGTGCAGGAGCTGCTAGTGTGATCAGTCCAGCACTGCCAAAATACACACCGAAGAGAGAGTCCTTTTAATAAAAGCTTTCAGGATATAACTGGCAGTTTGAGATTGGGAAACAGGGAAGGAAGGAAGGAATGAGGAAGACAGGAGCATGCAGCTCAACCCTCTGTTAACAAAGAACTCCAGGAAAAAGAATTTTTATGTCCTTCTGGGGTAAAGGAGCCTTCTGCATTAGAACAAAGGAACAGATTTAAGGAGTATGGCTTTGTGTAAGGCGATACCAAGCTAAGTGAACTAACATATGGCAACTGTTACTGAGAAGCCCACAACTAAGCCAAGAATTTCAAGTGATTGCAAGACCTTCACACTACCAAAATCACCAGTTGTTTCTCAAACAACCTGAATAGCTCTTAAAGCCACCCCCACACCCCCCAAACTGTGCTTAAGGAAGATGAAGGGTACTGGCGTTACTGCCAGAAGGACAGATTTATTAGGAATGAGGAAGACATACTTGGTGCAATTCAGAGCACAGATACATAGAGAATATTTATAGAAAATGTGAATCTTTAATCACACTTAGCACCCATGATGGAATATCCACCGCAAATACATCTGGTGTGGTGTTTTGAGAATTCTGTTCTTGCTGCAACATGCTATTTATGGATGGCAAGGCAAATGGGAATATATTAGCATGGGAAGGTGATAATGGTATTTTTCTACTGCTTATGGAAAGACTCTGAATCTTACTTTCCAGAATGGATGTAGTCACCTTTCATTTCCTAGGTAATACTGAACTTAAGCAACCAAAATAGGGCACATTTTCTGATGCTAACAATAAAGGCATGGTTCTCCTGTAATAAGTCTTCACAATAAATGGATATTCGGGATGCATTCCAGTCCAGTAGACTCAGCTTAAGTCAAAGACTGCTATCACTGAAGAGTTGATCAGAATTATAGCTCAGCACCTCTCCACACACAGTTTTATCTCAAATGTGTGGTTACTTTTAGTTCAGCCAAGTTATTTTGCAGAATACAGTTGGCAACAGTTCATCATATGTTACAGCTGCCTTCTGATAGCTTGAGAATTATTTTACAGCTTGCTTGCTTTTGCCTATGTAATTAACATGAGTTACACACACCAGAGCCAGCTACAGTACAATGAAGATGTGCTCTAGGTGCAAGTGAACTGGAACTTATTCCATTTTTTAACAGAGAGAGATACGCTACCAAATTAATACCTGACAAACAAAAAATACTGAGGAGTCAAGCACTGTATTTCACTTCAGCAAAGTGTGGTTTCAGGCACCTAATATCTAGGGCAAGTCTGAGTACTGCCCTGCATGGTATCTACAAGCAGTGTAGATGGCAGAAAAGACTCAGAGGCAGAAAAGCTAAAAGTCACAACCATTTATGTATATAAAGAAGTCTGCAGTAGATGCATGTTTAGAGCTGGAAAACACAGAGCTGGTTTTTTGTTTATTTTTAAATAAAACTTTTTAAGGACTGTACTCAGCTTTACAGGCAGAAGAGTACAAAAAAGATTCTCAACATCACCCAAACAGATGATGTCTAAGAACTGTTCTTACACAACAAATGGAATGTCTCACATACAGAAGCTGGCAGTAGTGTTCCGTGCATGAGAAATACAGCTGCATTTTATTCCCTAATGTGGCAATCAAAATGCTAAACCATACTGGCATAGCACAGATGTTATTTTGGCACATGTCCTAACCCAAATATATATGCACTTTAATTAACAAATAAAGAAATCCTGATAACGAAGAAAGAAAATGTGATCCTTCACAATTATAAGCAGTCAGTTCCTTCCCAACAGAAAGTTCTGACAGAAAGGGCAGGGACTTGATTATCTTACCTGTGTCTGACATTACAGAGCCCAGACAGCTGATCAGCAGTGGTCAGTACTGAGTGTGCTGCAGATCACGAAACCCAAAGACTGCTGACTGGGCTGTTAAGAATCTGAATGGACTGTACTTTTGGAAACTCCTGCTACTATATACAGAACAAGCAGCTGTGGTTGTACATCTCTCAATAGAAACCCAATCCAGGTTACAAAAGGGAAAAAGGCGATTAGGCTGGTGGATCTAGACCAGCCTAACAAGTAAATTAATGAAGATGACCTACTTACATTTTTCATTTTAAAGGATTCCTCCTCCAGTCTTTCCACTGCCAGAATGTTTTCAATTGGAATGCTACACAGAGGGTGATCACCTGCAGAACACACACACACGAAAGATACTGAGCAACTTATTCAAAACTCAACTTCACCCTCTGCCCTTATTCCAAGGGCTAATTCAGTTTCTTTGGAGATCATTTTGACTGCAGAACAAAGAAAAAAAAAAAAAAATCTTTCACTCAGCAGGGATTTACTAGCATGGTCCTTAAGAATTATCTTAAGTTCATTTCTGTTTTTAGCTGCACTATGTTATTCTAGCAAACCCCTTAGAAACTGACTTCTGCAGTAGGACACAGTGTATTTCCTGACAAGGTGACAATGAAAGAAATCATTCTTGTCCGCTCAACTGTACTAGGTTGATGGTGGTGACGTAAGAACTCAAAGTTGAGCGTGAAATGATGATTCGCATGATCTGAACATGTTTCCTTATCTTTCTCGCTCCTGATGTACTTATATGATGGAAGGAAGGGGTATTTGTTGTGTACTACTGAACAGATGGTAACAATTTGTGAAAAGCAAAGTCCTTGACATTAGGCAACATTAAGTGAACGCATTTTTGCAAGTTCAAAGCTTGCAGGCAAATCCCTGCCTACTGCAGCCAGCTGTGCCAATTCATGAGAATCTACAGAATTTACAAGAACAAGCTGAGATGTACCTGAGAATGTTCAATACAAACCCAAATCCCATCACGAGGTATTTGTATCCTGAGTTTTGTTTCCTTGGACAATGCACTACATAAACGTGAAACCTACAGATGATGTTGATAACTGATATTAGAGATATACTATCAAATATTCTGCTAATTTATAGGCTACTTTGCTATCCAAGAATCTTCTCTAACAGTCAGTACAGACATACTAAAAAAAGGGTAAGAATGTACAGGCTGACAGACTTGCCCACACTGTGCCTTCTACAGTTACAGATTTAGATCTCAGTCCTCTGTTCTTACACAATCCTTACGTTTAATCTTCGTTTTAATGTATCAAAAAAGACATGTTTTGTTACCTTTGCTTTTCTGATAGGTAAACTCATGGTTTGTCAGGCGAAACCATCTCTTCTTGAAGTTTTTCATACCAAATCGTTTTCTTCCCTGTGCTCTCTTGATCATGAACCTAGTAAACAAGACAACAGTTGTTACAATACACCAGATTTCATATATACATGTATATAAATATATGCATACATATAAAATATGTATCTATGCATATAGATTTATACATATATATACACACACAAACATGATGGCACTTGCGAAGCTTTAGGAAGGGACACAGTGTTTTCTAATGACTGAGGCCTTGTCTTGACAAGGCAAGTCACATTTGGATAGGTTTAGTGCATCTGTGAGTTAAGTCTGTCCTTTTTCCAGATCCAGATAAGGGGCAAGACATGTAGCCTGAGTTGTAGTCTATACAGGGGCTCTAGTTACTTAGCTAAACTGCAGTTTGTGCCCTTTCCTCCATTACAAATTCAGCTAAATAGTTTCCTACTAGAGCAGAAAAAGGGCAGAATACGGTTAGTACTGCTCTGCTAAGCTTGACCTGTTAACTCTACAAGCTTTTAAATTCATTTTTTTTAAAGCTGTGAGAAACCTCAAAAGGTTTAGAGTATGTTTAATAATTAAAGGACAGGTGTAAGGCCTCTGGAGCACGGGGACTGTACCATTATATGTTTGTTGCGTTCTAGCGACTCTCAAGCTCTAGAAACAAAATCAGGATGTTACACAGCTGCATTTGCAATTGCACATTGATGCTGCAGTTGGAAATGCATTTTCAATAACATATAAAGCAACTGAACAGCTGAAAACTAGAACTCCCCATCCTCCCTTTTTTTTTTTTTTTTTTTTTGACAGAGAAGGGGCATTCATTTAGTGAGTTGTCAGTTTTAATTGATTTCAAACTTGAATTAGCTTACAAGAAACTGTGATGCATCCAGCACCTTCCCAACCACTAAATCAATCCAAAAGCTTCAAGGTGACTTTGGAAGGCCTAGTGACTGAATACTGCTCGGTATCACTTTTGGTGGAAAAAAAATGTGTACACATATGCAGTAGAGTCGATAACAGCTACTCTACACATTACATTAACTATTGTGCCAGATACAGAATTGTACAACAGAGCCAGTAAAAACTACTTACTACAGAGTAGTTTTTATCAAGTAGGAAGGCACTATACACCACAAAGAGCACACAGAGAGAACAGTGAATGATTTTCAACAGCAGAGCTAAAATGCTTAGAACAGCTTAGAACATACTGTTTCTCGCTTCTGATATTTTCAGTCAGAAAAATAACATTGCATCCAACTGAATCGCAGGTCTGTTTAAAGCTCAAACAGAAACCCAAGTTCCTTCAGACTTTTAACTGTTGTGTAAGCAGCTGGGCTGGCGCCTGCTGCCCATTCCAAGTTCTGTGAGCAAAAGCTGATAAGAACTCTATATGGCAACAGATTTTTTTTTTTTTTTTAAAATCCATTATAGTTGCACACTTGTCCCATTCTTAAAATGGTCAGACAGTTACCGCCTTGGTTCTTATTCTTGGATTACTTGAGAAATATCTAATAAAACCATATGATTCAGGTCATCATCAAGCCCACTGGTGGTATTCTTCATATTTAAAGGTGAAAGCAAATTTCAAGGGAAGAGCAGATACCCTCGGGCTGGACAATATGCTCTTCAAGTTAGTTTCTCTACCTTCTCATGCCAACACTTAAAAGGTGACTTAAAACTGCAAACTCCTACGGAGCTAACTCCTTTGAAAAATGCAAACTCCATACTGCAGAGCTAAGAGCACATTTCTAAAGTCTTCATAGCTGGCAGAGCCAAGAAAAGAACGCGATTGTATTTCCTACAGATAGGCGACAAGCATTCAAAGCCACAGAAGTTAAGGTCATTTAAAAGGATGTATTTGTTTCTAACATTCGCAGAATGTGCAAGAACTCAGAGCAAACAGTCAGCAGCACGAAAGAAAAAAAAAAAGTCTAAGAGGAAATCCATTTCAGTGCTGGGTGGTTGGAGATACTGTTTCTTCTCGTGTTTATGGCAGTCCTGAGTTTGATTTGCCTTAGCTTTGCTTGGAAGCATCAGCATGCCCCTTTCACCTACAAGAATGGCAGGACTGGTTCTCCTTTCAATTCTTTTCTTTTTGGAAAGAACCAGGCAGACAGCTGTTAGGCAGTGATGACATGATCAATGCCAGCAAACTCAAGTGCCAGTGACTGATCTTTGGTACTGTACGTTCATTCAAAAGTACATACGCTACAGCTTTCCATCTAGATACTCTTAACAGAAGCATAGATAGATTAAAAAACCAAAAGCTAACAAAAACATTGCAAAGGCAAACAGAAACCCCACTAACCAGCCAATCAATCTGGAGAAGAATCAAATCAAAGGCTGTGAAAATTCCCACCCGCTCCCCATGATATAACATGGCAATAACGCAAAATGTCAGGAAAAACAGACAGCTGAAGGCTTTTTCTCAGGGTTTTCTTAACCCTGAGAACAATTTACGTGAATGACACTTAAGTGCCTAGAAAATGTATGGTAACTTCTTAATACTTCCAGCAAGTTCATTGGGATCTACGCACTGAATATTAAGCAAATCTCAGTGCTTCTTGGAGCCTTTGCCTACAGATAAGGGTCCTTTATTCTCTCTTTAGAGCAGGTTTTTATTTTAAGAAAAGAAGAAAGAAAAAAAAAAAAAAAAAAGAAAAAAGAAAGAGTTGGTCAGCATAAAAGAAAACAGGTAACAAAATGTTCTCTGCTGGGTTGACGTAGGTATTTCAGGATTTGTTAAACAGAGTACTTCCTCCCCAAAGTTAAGTCAGACAAGTCCATTGCTGCAAAGGAAGGACATGCTGTCAGCCAGTAGCTACAGCAAAGCACCAACTGCCGCTACCATCTTACCTGCATGAACTATTACCATCAACTTTCTTTACTGTTAGTTTAAGAGTCCTTACAACAGCAGCCACAGGCCGAGCAAGAAAAGACAGAAAAAAATCAGACAGGAGCAAAAGAAAGACAGAGGCAGAAAAAATAATGTTTTAGAGTTAGAGGGGAAAATGTTACAAACTATACATTTATTTTCAAAACCAAAAGAATGATAAATATACAGAATTAAAATAGACAAACTTGCTTCTAGGGACAAACGCTTATCAGAAAAGTGAAGTGAACTGCAGAGGTTAACTGGAAGGGGTAGTCACGTTTTCACTGAAAACTTGATTTTTGCATGAAAAAGCCACCAAGAAAACTTACTTCCGAGCAGCAATTCAGCTTCCTGAGCTCTCACAGGAAGAATTTGGAATTTTTAGTTTCTTCCTCCCAGCTCAAAGAAGCTGTTTCCACAGTGCACTTAGATAAATCTTAACAACTTTTTGTAACACAAAAAATGTCAACAATTAGTATCTAAAACCAACACAGGATACAGAACATGCTTTCAAAAACAGAGAAAGCTATTAAAACTAGAAACTGTTCCAAGTGCATCACAAATTTTCCTCAAAATGGCCATGATAATGATTAGCATATGGATCTTACAGGGCAGCAAAAGCAAATTCCATTTGCATGCTTTGCCCTAAGATATTCAGTACCTGCCTTCACAGTGGAATTTTACAGTTTTTGTTCACTGGAGCTCAGAAAAAAAAAAATCAACTCGATTTTAACACAACGCTGATTTATTTTGCCTTAGCTGTGCTAATTGAGTTATACAGGCCTCTTTTTCCTCCACTTATTTGTAAACTTACTTAAGTTAAGATCTTTAAATCAAATGAAAAGATGTTAAAATCAGCTACAGCAGCCACAGAGAGTAGAAACAGCAACACAAGAGTCTTCCTACGTTCTTCTCTGAACGCATGGATGGAATAGGGGTGGTGGAAAAAAAGATCGCTACCTTAGAACGGTAGCAAGCACACAAGTAGCAGGTTTTGTTGCGCATGCATGCTTACCCCTCTTTAAGCAATATAGGTTGCTCTATGCTCTTGTGATCTCTCCTTCCAGAAGATGAAATTAAATCTAGAAACTAAAAGGTGAACAAAAAGCATAGATAAAGATGGCAGCACAGCACTACCCAAATAAATCTTTAACATTTGTACAGCACAGAGCTAAAAGAAAATACTGTAAAAGTAGTTAAACAGAAGGTAATGGGAGAAGCTTGAGGAATTTGGGAGGTTTCCTGGGTTGTAAACTAAAAATAGCACAAATGCTCTTAAGCAGAAAAACTGCAGATGACCAACTCTCTTGTGCTTCTCCTTTGTTACATGTATCTTTCACTTCCTTTTGGACTGAGCATTTTCACGGATCTGCAGCATTCTATGAAGCATGCACGTCTCAAGCTCTAAACAGCAGCTTGTGAATCCAACATAATTATGAAGCAGAAGTAGATCCAAAGAGATTCTACTACTGACATGTGCATAATTTGATAAAAGTTTCTTGAATATTACAGTTATCAGGAGTTTGCTTTTTCTAGTACATGCTTCCTGGTTTACAAACAGTACGTATTACATTCTAGGATTCTGAGCATCAGCTTCAAAAACACAGCAGGATTTTCAGAATATTCGTATGCATTACTTACGTTTTTTACTGCATCTGCATATTTCTGCTCATTAAAATAGTCATAAAAAGTAGCCATGTAGGATTCCTTGAAATTGGCCTGAAATACAAAGCCAAACCCATGCATGTCATAATACAGTTTATACAGAAAACATTATTGTTAACAGCAGCAGACCATGAAGCACTGCAGATAAGAGGGGTTTTTTTTCTGGCCAGAGATAAAATAAGCAAAGTGCTACTTTCCTGTTGTACAGCACACATTCAGTAGTACCAAATTTTTATTTCAAAAAGATAGCAGAACGCATTTGAAATGCTCAGTTACTCCAGCTCATAATGCATTCTTCAAAAGCTTCAAACTTCTGCTTTGACTTTTAATCTTGGTCCTAAAAGAAGCTGACAAAAAGTGTGGGAGAAGGAATTCTATTGTCTCGAAGGATTTGTAATTGAGGTACAAATTCATCTACAGTTGCCTGTGTGATTCCTAACTAGACCATCAGCGACCCCAAATTATCACCAGATATAGCAGCGTGGTGCCTCAGGTACACAGGTTTTATTTCAATCAAACATCCAGAGCATGGGCATTTAGATTTAATCTCATCACTGACTGGCAGAAAACTTGAACTGGTATGAAAAGAAAAACACAGCCCTTCCCCCTTATTTGGCTCAACTTCTCAGTTGAGCTTTAAAATGCTGAAACAATCTGTAAAGCCCTGTAGTTGCTATCATGTACTGGAGATAAGTAGAGAACTTCACGGGTTTTCCTAATCACTGTCTATCTTCCACAGAAGGAAGGAATGAAAAAACCTGGAACAGACTTCTAGGTTGGTCACACAATATTGCTTTACTGAAAGCTAGTTCAGATTAAGACAGATTTAGTTTTCCTGTGAGCACGAGAGGCTTATAATCAAAGCAATCATAACCAGTTCTGCATAAGCCTAGTGCAACTCAAGCATTTTAAAGGCTTAATTATAATGAGTGATAAAAGATTAAAAAAAAAAATCACTTTCCTGAATTAAGCCTTTAAATGAAAATGGCATACTTACTGATTTAGATTTTGATAGGCTGCCTAGGGTTTGAATGGTTTTAGAGATAAGTGTCAAAGTTCGAGAAGTCTGAGGATCCTAGGAAAGAGAACAGTATTATATGGACTAGCTATTTAAAATATGGAGTAGAGAAAGGTAAATCACATTTCTTTTTTCTTATTTCACTTGCAGAAGAATAACATAAAATCAGAAAAGACCAAATAAAACACTGCAGGAAAAAACTTGGGTTTTTTAAAGGCTTTTGACTCTTAAGCCATCATGCTTCATAACTACTCTATTGCTCTTCAGAGAGCCAAAGGCAATCACTTGCAAAAGAAAAAGAGAGATTTCTATCTTAAAGACTGTCCTGGTCCTCCCCACTCCCAATAAGGACAACTACTGTAAGTCTTTGATAAGCTGCTTAACATCCAAAATATTTCCCACATTGCTGACAATCAATCCAGCACTAACATAACGTGGCAGAAATGAAGCAGTGACCATCTTTTTCACAGTAGCTTATACCATCTTCCTTGTTTGTCCTTAAATTTCACTGTTACTCCCACACCTCCCAAGTTCTTCACATACACAGTCATTCAACATATGCTTCATATCCAAGACAGACATAGCAGATCTTTGAACTAACAAAGGTACTTCTCCTAAAGGCTATTAAAAGAAATGAAGGAAGAATCTTGATAAACAGACTATAGTGACAGAACCATATACGTAGCTAGAAAAAAAAAAAAAAACTGATACAGTACTTACCGGATGGTGTGGTGTAAGATGAAAGAGGTTTGGAGAAAGAATAGCAGGAGCAAAGAATCTCAGGAAAATAAAGCTGCTGACAGCTGTATACCTCACATCTAGGTCACCTATTAAAAAAAGACCTCTACTCAGCATTTCAATAATCCTCTTTAAAAACCTTCCGAAATTATCAGAATGCCTTCAGAAAGCTAACTCAAGCATGTGCTGGAAAAATATGTATTTGTGAGTTACAGGATTAACTGATGATGGAGGATTTGGAGCCCGAGGATAGCTACCATAAACCAAGGAAATATCAATGACAGTCTTTTAAAAAGAAGTGAGTTCACAACACAGGCCACAAGGAGAACACTATTCACTTTCCCACTGCACCGGGAATTTCATACAAACATCTGGTATTCCACCTATGCAACTAAAGTACAATGAATAATTTACATAGTTTATTAAATGCTCAGCACAGAGGCCAACTCAGTCATCTAGTTATAGCCCCAAGCACACATGCTGTACAGACTCCTAATATACCTATTCCAGTTGGTAATTAGAGAAAACATAACTGACTTTCTGTATTTAATTATTTATCTATAAAATAAAGATCAGGACAGCATCATCAATGGTTTTCTGCTTGAGCTTCTCTAGTGTGCAGTGACTGTTTAAAAGTTGAACGCGCAGTACTCTAAAACTTCCTTTATTGTAATCTGCTTCCCTTCATGAAAATACAAAGGTTGGTTGTTTTGCTCAATTCCAGTTTTATATTGCCCACTCATTCTCACAGAGCCAAAGCAACTCGGAGGGAGCAGAAAGAATTCTCTCTTGACAGCCAGAAAACCTAAGCAGCACATGGGCCTCCTAGGGCAATGAGTTTGCAATGACTCCAATAATTTATAGGTTGGCCTTTATTACAGACTGACATATGAGCAGGAAATAATTCACCTGCATGGAGTCTGTAGAATGAGCCATTACAAAAAGCTGAACATCTGAAGCTGAGCATACTTTGCAAATATTGAAACCATAAATACATACCATCATAACGTTATTTTTAAGTGCTGTTCTCCTTTCAAAGACATTTAAGGAAAACTCATACAATCATTAAAAGTCATGTTCTTTGCAGAATAAATAATCAAGGAAAACCCAGCATTAATACACATTCCAAATGGTATTTTGCACAAGGTGCTGTTCCATTACTAAATCCATCACAGATCATACAGACTGCTAGACTACACCTACATTTTAAAAGTATCAGTTTCGTAAAATAAAACAATATGTAGAAACTCACCTTGAAAACGTTTGGCAGCTGATTCTCTCAGTGAAAAGAAAATATCACACATCACTGTAGGGCAGCTTACACCAGATTTTGTAATTACACTAAAAATGCGATCAACATATTGCCTCAGATTTTCCTGAAAAATGCAATGATTATGGCAAAATTATTATAATTTTCTCCTGTGGAAAGCAGTACTACTCCTGGTTTTATTCATAATGGCATCATTAAAAGATCCTCACTTTCAACATTATATGCTTGCAAAACAATCTCACAGTCAATGATACTCTATTTGGCAAATGCACATATTCAAGTACAAGACTATTATTCCTATCAAAAACAAACATCAAGCGATACGGCTGTATGGCATACCGTTCCTTTTCATAGTACCATTTCTACGTCATTAGTAGAATGTTATCCTTGTCCTCAAGGGTGGAGGGAGAAGTGATTAATGTTCTACAGATACTGTATTTACAGCATAATGTAAAGCTGTTGTAAAATAATTATAAAAGTTTGTGGTGTTAAGAAAGATTCTAGTGTGTCATAATAAATGACAAAATTATTTGCAACATCAAATGTCTGAGGACCTCAGTTAAACTTGATATTGTAAACAGAGACTATGTCTTCAAATTCTAACACATACCCTGTTATTTTCCAGGTTTTCACCATCTTTTAATTTCACAGGATCAATTTCACAAGGTTTATGGACCTGGCAGATCTAGAAAAAAAAATATATAGTAAACAACTAATACATTAGTTTACCTTCAAGTAGAAAAAGTTTTGTAAAAAGCATAGTCTGTTAGTTGTTTGGGGTAAAAGGCAAAAGTCAACTTTATTAACTATTTTTTTCTTTTGACAAAGCATCAAAGGTAAATTACCTGTGAGCTTTACTTTTTTCAAAAAAATGTAATATTAATTTGTTCTACCCTTTCCTTTGACTGAAATGAAGAACTGTTTGTTAAGACTCTCTCAAACAAGGCTGTTCAAGAAAAGTCCTATTTTGCCAAAACAGTCAACTTTGAAAATATATCTGTATTCTTTAAAAACTTGACATTTTTAAATTAGATATTAAAACAACAGTTGAAGAAACTGTCAAATCATTTAAAGGAAGTCTGTAATCTGAAAGTATTGCCCGATTACTACACTAAAATACCCACATACACCATCTGGACTGGACAGAAATAAACCATTGTTACAATGCAAGCATCACATACACAGTTATCAATAATTTTATTGCTTTATATTGACTGGATGAAATGTATTACTTATCTTCCCAGCAGCTGATGTATATATTCTTTATTCATCTAAGTTATTATTTTATTAATTTCTCCACAACAATAAGTGTTAGATTTTATAAAATGGAGTAATTTAGTTAAATAAATGGAAAATTTCCTTTTTCTTTTAATACAATCCAACTGTTTCTGTACTGGGTGAGTCAGCTGTGGCTAAACCAGCACACAGGATTTTAACATAGAAACAGGCTTTTACGCATTATTCCTACAAGGTCATCTTAAAAGGGGAAGGAATAAACAGGATCTGCTCCCTGAAGGCCTTTTACAGTGACGTGTTATCAAATAAACAGTCTATAACTGCTCTTACCTCATCTATAATTGGCTTTAGTGTAACTTGCAGATAATGCATCCCTGCCAGTTTCATTGTCTCGTCAATGCACTTGGAAGTTAATGAGTTCCCTCTGAAAATGGTGTTTGGATCTCTGGAAGTGAACAATTTTCTGTAATTTAGTCTCTTTGTAATAAACTGCTAATATATGGAAATAAAAGAAGTGGTGAAAGGTGATGGAAATCCGAGTTTGAATGCACAAACAAAAACCTCCCTTTGACACCAGCCTGCCACTAAATGCAGTCACGTAGCATTTAGTGTACTTCCAGTTTATAACAGAAAAGCAGGAGTCACGGTAACTCCAGAGGGACTACAGATTTTCTTTGTATTAGCACAGTGTGCTCAGTGCACCATCCAAACACATGGCAACACGCAGGCTCAAATCAAAGGGGTTTACAAAATAAACACAGGAAAAAAAGATTTTGTTTTCTGCTATCCACTGCCAGATCCAATCCCATCTTTGTTCCTCAGCCCTCTAATTGGAAAGATGAGACACACAGCTTGCCTTAAACATTCATGATTAGGAAGAAATCTGTTTTTTGTTTCAAATAAATTAAAAAAAAAAAAAAAACAAAACAGTTTTACTCAGTACTAGATTATTTATTAGCACACTATAAACCTGAAACGATTTCATATGAACAGCTGAAGGTAATGTATGATTTCACAGCTATCATCAAATATAACTAATACTGAGAAGAGTGAAAATCCCTGCTCTGAGACCTTACAATAGTCTTGCAAGTAGACCTCATGAAACACAATGGGAATTCCTCCCAAAATAAAACTCAGTAGATCTTCAGCGCAGAGGATGTGTTTATAAAGAACTCTGCCACTCAGCTGGGAGGAACAGGGAACAACTCCAACAGATTCTTTGGAAATTACGAAGTTCTAGAAACTGAGTGCAGGATCCTAACACTAGCCAATGCAGAGTAGGTATGTTTGATAGCAATTTGTTTTTCGGTACTTACTGAGTTCTCTTCACTTCAGCATTCGCAATGGCACTTATGAAAGGCACAATTCTGCCATAGTGTAAGAAAAGCCTGACAAGAGGGATGGCTGCTTCCTGTTTTTCTCTGCAAACTTCACCCAAAATATGTGCAGCTGACGCTGAAACAGGCTGAACAGTGGAAAGAAATTAAAACTTTGAGGGACCTTTCCAGAACAAGCATGCATTCTTTCTTTTCCCATTAGCTCCTTACTGTAGAACCCCACACAACTGCTGCAATGGCCAGCTACCCAAACATGCCTGTACATAACATGAGTGGGCATTACATTCCAGTTTTTGTTGGCTCTAAGTGCTGATTGCAAGAGGGCAGCCATTTAAAAACCATTACAGTACACACTCTTTTTTCCCCCCTCATTTTTAACAGTTGTCTTTTCACTGAATGTAACTGTTGCCTGGGAAGTAAGCGAAGAGGAAGAACTCTAACCCTTCTCAATTTTAAGCTACAGTAAGTACAAAACTCAGGTCTTGTACTGAAAAAAATAAAAGCACTGTTACAACTACAAGAAATATACATTAATGGCACACATGGTACAACCCTCTGAAATTTCAGGATTATTTCTTGGTTTGGGTTTGTTTTCTTTTTTTTTCTAATTACGCAAGTAAGCCCCTTCCCCTCCAGTAAAGCAAAACCAATTTATTAAACGGAAGTTTACTTTGCATTTTCACATCAGTAAAACCAGAAAGCCACCGAGAATACGCAGCTGCTAAAAATACTGGTGTTCCTGGGTGTGCCTTCACCCACCATACTGCATGCAGATTAAGATCTCTGCAAGGACTGAAAACAACTACTAGGAATACGCAGAGCTTAGCAAGGCCCTCAGGTCTGAAAAGGAAGTAGCTGAAGTCTCCAGTAATCACACAACTCCCAGCAAGATAGCTATTAACATTCAGAGACACCTCTGTGAGGATGATCTGCAGGTTGAACAACAAGCAGCACAAGCAAATTACCTCGACATCTGCAGATTTTAGCAGGAGGTCTCTAAGCGGACTGTAATAGTCTGAGGAAAAAACATGGTCCTCAGTGTAAACCACATTTAACCTTAAGGAACCAAGGTCATCAGGTTTCAATGACTTGTTACCATTATCTCTGGGCTGCAGGAAATACCTGATACGCCAAAAATAAGACAGAAAGTTTTTGCTGAAAAACAAGATTATCTCAGGCTATACATGAACATATATAAAATGTACAGATACACACAATATTTATATAAGTATCACATTCTTGAGAGTTCTGAATCAGACTTTTTAATTATGTTTGACAGTCTATTTTGAACCAACTGCAACATGGGAAGTTCTGACCATAAAGATTTATGTAGATAAGATTAAAAACCCACACACTAAAACTATGGCTCTGCTGATGAACTGCAGTAAATAATAACATAAAGCCAATGTATTAGAACTCCCACATGCAACACAGAGGCAGACTGAAATCTCTAATCACATTATCAAAACTTCTTGTTTTTACATTTGCTAAGATTACTTTGGCTCGCTTACAAAAAAGATAAATTAAATCCATTTAAACTTTATCACACAGCCATAATTACTCTTAAGACTTCACAGCAGACATATGTTTCTACTTATTCTCCAAAAGAAAAATGTCAAGTACCATGCTTCATAAGAACTAGACTGTCGGAGAAATTTCAAAGGGAGTCTCAGTTCTCCTAGAAACTCGTCTCCAAACTTCAAGTTACTGGCATTCCAAAGATCAACCCTGTAATAAAACCAAGTAATTTTAAAAGACTCATAACAAATAAAAAAATTAAAAACAAATAATCTCAGCCTTGTTTTCAATTTTGTTGGGTTTTTTTCCCCTCAAACCTATGAGTTAGAAAGTCTCGAAACTGTACAGCAATGGTTTCCAAACAGTAAAGAGACAACCTTACCTTCGACTTATGGAGCCTTGCAATTCAGCCCCGTGAAATATCAGTGAAAAAAATAAAAATCATCTAGACTACCTTTCCCTCACCTCTACTTTTCCCACTATCAATACTGATAAAGATTCATGGGGCTGTTTGGCTATCCCAGATAATGGAAAAATACAGCTAAAATGGCCATCAGGGGAAAAAGTGCAGAGATATTTAAGGATTACATACCGTCAGTCCCAGACTGATTTGGGATTACTAGCAGCTAAGTGGCAGCTTTACAGAGTTAGGCTATGTGTCTACATAGTCCTTCCCAGCGCTCTAGCTCCTAGGAAGATTCACTGTGTCAAGCACGCAAATCTACTGTACATAAACTACTTCTGTACAGACACTCAAAACCTTAGGACGGTACTACCACTCCGTATAATCTGTGTATTGACTGAAGCCTACGCAATTTTTCACACTTAGTTCCTCACATCTGGCAAGTTTTGGTAGGTATCTCTAGACAATACTTCCTTCCCTTTCACATGCTCTTTAACTGGGACTCAAAGTAGAAGTACTGGTGTCTAACCTGGCATTTGTAGATGAATGCTGCAACACCCACCTTGAAGCAAGGGTTTCAAACTCCAGGGTAGTTATTTCTGTACATATTTTAAGGATTCCTCTGAGAGGCATTTTTATTTTAAAACAAGCTCAATTGAGAATTTTGCAGCTATGTCATGGTCTGAATGTGCCTTAAACTTTGGGGGGAAAAAATATAAATAGAAAAAAAATAAAGGTTTTCAAATAATGAAAACTTTTAGAAAAGCAACTTTAATTTTGATAGGGTGCAAAGTCATCCAATTATGGAAACATTTACACAACCTTCCTAGCCTCAAGAAAGGCACAGTAGGCTTGTCAAGGAATGGATGTTGATAGTCCTGCTAAAAGTTTATCCCACCTTATGCAAATGCAGAGGACTTCACTTTTAAATCCTCTGAGCCTTGTATCCGTCAACAGTGTCTCATGCATCAAGTTTCATACACCAGGCATACCATCAGTTCACATCGCATGCCTGCTGGGTAAAGTTCTTCAAACTCTCATATTTTGACAGTGTTTCTGCAGGGCAAGAATTCCCCAAAAGGAAAAAAACTTCAAACTTCAGTCTCCTGTCCCCTTTCTCCAAATCTAGTTGGTTGCTATCTTGCTAACTAATTCAGATGGCTAAAATAGTCTTCCGGAGGAGAGGAATCACAGAATTATAGAATGGTTTGAGTTGGAAGAGACCTTAAAAGATAATCTAGTTTCAATCCCCCTGCCAGGGATACCTTCCCAGTAGAACAGGTTGCTCAGAGCCCCATCCAACCTGGCCTTGAACACCTCCAGGAAGGGAGCATCCACAACTTCTATGGGCA
Source organism: Chlamydotis macqueenii (assembly GCF_036417535.1). Lineage (NCBI taxonomy): Eukaryota > Metazoa > Chordata > Aves > Otidiformes > Otididae > Chlamydotis > Chlamydotis macqueenii. The sequence continues at coordinate 150,902,777 of NC_141556.1, read as the reverse complement.
ACCTGTTCCAGTGCCCTCATTGTAAAAAGTTTCTTCCTTACATCTAATCTAAATCTACCCTCTTCCAGTTTAAAGCCATTATCCCTTGTCCTATCACAATAGGTCCTGCTAAAGAGTTCCTCTCCAGCTGTCTTGTAGGCCCCCTTCAGGTATTGGAAGGGCACTTTAAGGTCTCCCTGAAGCCTTCTCTTCACCAGGCTGAACAGCCCCAACTCTCTCAGCCTGTCCTCATAGGAAAGGTGCTCCAGCCCCCTGATCATCTTTGTGGTCCTCCTCTTGACTCTCTCCAACTGGTCCATGTCCTTCTTATGTTGGGGGCTCCAGAGCTGGACACAACACTCCGGGTGGGGTCCCACGAGAGCAGAGCAGAGGGGGAGAACCACCCCCATTTATCTGCTGATCATGCTTCTTTTAATGCAGGTCTACGATTCTATGACCTCAGAGTCTAAAATATTTCAATTTCCCAAGCTTTTTAAAACACAAAGTTATGGCAAGTGTTGTTCTGAAACTAGTCAGGCTGTAGTCACAGAAGGAAACAAACAACAGAAAAGAGGAGGAGAAACAATTAATTTTAACAGAACATCTGGTCCCTAAGTGTTGATATGCCCTGCCTGCAACTTCCTACACCCACTCAAAGAGAGAAACTTTCATAGCTTTAGAAAGAAACCATGAGAGAATAAGCCTCCTCTTTACCCTGTGGAACAGTATTTTTCTCAGGAGAGATAAAGAAAACAAACCTTCAAACCCATAAGTTGTATGAACCATCCAGAGGGCACGAGGGCAATCTGACTCTGACTAAACAGACTGGAGGAAGTGAGCGGGGGTGGAAGGGGAACCTGAATGGAAACAAAACCACTCTGTCCTGCAGGGGACAAAACCTCTGAGCAAAGAGTTTGCCCAACCAAGACTAACACTTTATCTGCTTTTGTCTATTGTTTAAGTGCTTAACCTTTTCCCAACGATTTTGTAAGACTCCTCACAAACTATTCATCTTTACCACACTGTGATGTGTTGGTCTTAAGGAATGAAAGACTTTTCTGAAACTCAGCTTCACATATATTATTATTGCAGACAGTCATTTGTCCAGAAACTATACTAAGTAAAAAAAACAACTGTATAATTCCATTTAGTCCAGCAATACAAAATAAGAATCAACTGAAATATTAAGCAACATGTAACCATTGCCCACTAACATCTAGGGTCCCCTTCCAGAGTCACAAAACTATCAGAGAATCCTGGGTTTCATTTAAAATCACTGGCTGGGCATCACAGTTACAGACTAGACTGGGACTCCCAAGACACTGTTCAGTTGCTCATTCCATCACGTACATCCCACGGGACATGGGACATGTTACTTCATACCTGCCTACACCATGGAAAGCTTTGTAGAAATATCATCTGGTGCTAGGACTAGGTCACCTGCTGTGCTGCAACACTGACACCACAAAAGCAGCACAGCACCGAGCCTGGGCCTTTGCTGTCTCTCCTATGAAGAGGTGTCCAATGCAGATGTTCTCAGAGAAAGAGAGTACAGCTCTTGCCTCTCACAGAGCCATGGCAAACACAAATCCACTAATGGTCTTGTAGTGCTGTGGTACTACACACTAACAGGCTAAGTGAACCAGTAGTTGACCATCAAATTAGAACAGTCCTCATCCATTCATTCGTAAATATAGATGCATCTCTCTTACTGGAAGTAAGTATTGTTCCCTCTTCCTGGTTGCTCCTCTTTTCCCTACAGCCAGTTGTACTTCTGAAGGACATAGGGAAGGTTTTGGGAGATAAGCCCTCACCACCTCTCTAGTGGTAATACCTAGGCGAGGGGGAAGGGGGTGCCACCATCTCCCTCAACCTTTATTCCTCCAAATAGTAGCATACAGGAGAGGAGAACTTCACATCACCTGATGCAGATACCACATTTTTCAGCTGCACCACATCCAGATCACCAGATCTAAGTTTCAATGTATGCTGTGGTATGATGCATGTGATATCCTTTAAGTTTTGCACCTCCTATTGTTTCCTCTCTGCTTTTTCTATTCACTTGTCCGCACAGACACTGTTGACAGGCCTCAGCAGGCTCTAAAATACTACTAAGTGGGTGGCAGGGGGTGGGGTTGTTTTGTTTTTGAAGTCAGAGTTGCTTCTTTCCTGTGCAATAGATTTCACATGTATTGTATCCAGCCTTGCAAGAAGGGGTTAAAGCCTGGCAGGCAAAAGAGAAGAGAAACTGCCTCTGCCCCAGAGAAACTCTGGCCTCAAGAGGTCCCTTTCAGGGAAGAACCACCTTATACAGCTTGCTAAAATTAAGTGACAAAAGAAAACAGACCCTTTAACGAAGAGCATCACAGAGCTTCTGGGCTCTCTTGGGAAACTGAGGGAGGGAGGAAAGGAGAGCCCAAACATAAAAGGCTGCGCTTAATGACAACCGCACGTTAGTATACACAAAGTGTATACAGGATACCAAAGACAATAACGAGAATTTATCCTGCAGAAGAACTGTCACACATTCGCATACATCTACAGGACAGTGGAGGTAAAGGAGCATACAGACATAGTGACAAAGACTCATCTTGATTTATGAACAGTAAAACCATGCTCGCCACTTTGAAAACCGAGTCTACTACTAAGTCACACAACTTTGTACTAACAAACTTGTCTTTCAAAGTGTTTTGTATTACCTGATCTCCATTTTGTCAACTTCATCAACATCTTCAATATCAAAATGGGATTTCTTGTTGTAGCTACTGGGTCTTGTAACCTAATAAAAAGGATGAAACTTTAATGAATTGTTCTGATACAAAAGCATTCCTATGTTACTTGTACAAAGCTCTGGAAGACTGCAATCTTTTACTGTCAACAGTGACTTCAATTCTGATTCTGAAAACATTCATGCGTGTGAATAAACATGTTGACTAAACAGATTCCTCACTACACAAAAGTGGTGGTTACATAATCATATCCAGGAGTAACTAGATACTCCACACTCTCTTTACAGAGAAAGGATGCCTTTAATATTATTTTGAATTTACATTGGCAAAAGAAAAAGTCATGGAAAGGAATAGCACTTTTATAACCCATCTAGGAAATGAAAGGACAATTAATAACTGGGTTTTAAATACAGCTGTACAACAGATACCCTGAAGCACTCTGAAGGAGGGGAACTAAACACAAAAACCACCATTAAAAATATTTTACAGTGGATCTAATTAAAACTGGGAAGTTCTGCCTGTCCTGATATCCTAGAAGTCAATTTATCATGCTTATACAAAAAACACCAAGCAGATCAATTGTCCAAGAGATGCTAGCCTGTGTTATGCATATCAAAATATAGAACCAGGTGCACAGTTCAGCAACCATATTTGCAACTGATAAATAGCAAAAAACAGGCAGAAAATAATGGGAAGATGACTGTAGGTGTAGAGCATTAGCAAAAATATTTTTGTACAAACATTTTAAGAAATGTTTTCTAGCAGGATTATTAAGACTTTGATGGTTGTATTTTTGCACTGTGTCAGAAACTTGAGAAAAAGGCTACCCCACCCAGCTGAAACCACAGAACTGATCAAACACAAGTGCACATGTGGGTTCAGCTCTTGGTTGCACACAGGAGCTGAACTTGTGTCCTAATATTTCCCACTCACAAAAACTGTTTTTTATTGTAAACTTGACTTCTCGGGTTTTTATTGTACATAGGTGCAGATGGTACAAACAAGGGAGGCCAAAGATATAGCTGCACAAGTGGAGAGGAACCAGAAAAGAATCTTCAGCACGGGGCACTCAACAGTGTGTGTATGTGTGAGGCAGGCACCATTTTCAAGGCGATGCATGAAAACTAGGAGGTACTAGCAGCACTGGAGACCAAACCTTCTAGACTATAATTGAATCAAATGCACCTGTAAGCAAAAGAGCACAGAGGATATAAATACAGCACAGCAGCTCAGCATAAATTTTCTCACCCTACCGTTGCAACTGTCTTCACTGAGGCTTCAAGAAATGACCCTACATAACTGCAAAAGACATTTTCTGCTACCATTGTGAAGCTAATGGTGTAATTTTTAATAAGGAAGTAAGCTTTTACATGTCTTGTTATCTGTAACAGGAATTCTTAAAAAAAGTTATAGCATAGGTGTAACTTATGGCACATCTCTTTTAAGTAAACACTTTTCTGAGAAGTTTTGCTGGAGTCTGCATGCACGAGGTCTTTCTGTTCACCTGTATGACTGCTTAGTGTGCAGATTAATACAGCTCAAGAGTGGCATTCCTACAAAGATAGCTGTAGGAGGTCCATCCATTCCAAGAATGAAACTGGAGATGAAGGAACTCCGAGTTCACAGTGCTGAACTAGCTGCCACTTACCATTTTACGAAAAAGGGGGCACAACTCCGCTGTGCTGGTCCCTTTCTTTAGGCAAGGCTGACAAGCCATTTATCAGCTGTTTCTTTTCTTCCAGCACATACAGGTTTACAAACAGGCCCCCAGCTCTACTTTCTTCAATTCTGCTAAGAGGGACATCTTCCCGTAGCTGCATATAGAGCTCCGAGCTCCTACATCGTGCTGCAGCTGGAGAGCTGGTGAAAATGGCTCCTAAACATCAGGTGCAGGTTTCACTCATAGCACCGCTTAAATAAGCCCTTCATTTTTCCAAACCAATGATAATTAGAAAATTAAATCTGCCCAACTTTTTGGCTGTAGAAAGGAAAGCACTCATTCACTGCCTTTTGCAGACCAGCTTCTTCCTTGGAGGCACGGCCAGTCGCTGCGCTAGCAGACTGCAGGACAGCTGATGAAGCTGTCTGGAAGCAGTAAATGACACCGCTGTCAACAGCGTGAATCTGTGCAGCTCCACAGGAATCGGAGCACTCTGTTAGCACGCACCAGCCATGGGTCTGCCCATGTCTCATTAGTTGAATGTATTTCCCAGTCGTAGCAGTTCTACTGAACCTTGTTCTTTGGAGACATTTAGCCTGATATGTACTAACTACTGTCAAAAATGACATAAATCTATGATGGCTCTGTCTGCACTGTTTCTGTTTCAGAGTTCTGGCTGATTCAGACATTCCACAAGCTCTGCTCTTACCTTCACAGAAAACATTTTGCTCTGAGTTAGCAGAACAACTGAGGCATTGGCTTTAGTTCAGGTTTTGCTTCTGCTGATACTTGCACGCAACCCAGCTACCACTACAAAGGCAAGCTAAGCAAGCCTCCAGCCCCCTCCACAACTTCAGCTGGAAAATGCTTTCTGCTTCTCTCTTTCCTCTCCTGATGCAGCACCACCTGCCAAGCTCAGTGTTTAAATACCAAATGTTCGCTGTTTCTGCGGCACACAGAAGGCTGAGGAATCAGACAGGTGAAATTTTGTCGTTTACAGTCTGAATTCCTGGATTACAGATTACATTACCATTAAAAAGCTCTCGCTGTCAGACACCTCCAGAACTGCCTACGTTAAGAATAAGGAAGCCCATTTAAATTTATTTACATGAAGTATCACTCTTGTGTCACGGCCAGAGGCTGCAGCTCTGGGCCAGGTGACGGACTGAAATCCTGGGCAGCCCTGAGTGAACACACAGACACTTCAGCGCAGTCTCAAGTGTCTCAAGTGCTCAGTACCATGGCATCTCTCCCTCACCAACCATGCCTGTGCAGCACCTCCACAGTCTCAGGGAGCCAGCCAAGAAGGCACAAAGGCTCACTGCTAGCTGAAATTAAGTTTGTACCCTAGAAAGAGTTGGATTACTAGAGGAAAAATTACCTTAGCTAACCTGATCAACCCTCAGGGTTTCCACTCCTTTGGGCAGTGAGAAAGTGCTCTTATCAATAAAGAACTTGCTATATCTGTTCCTCAAATCCAAACACATTATATCAACAAGAGCACGTTTTCTTCTGGTATGACCAACTTAAGATTAGTTCGTAATACTACCAGCTTCTAGGCAAAGATGGTGGTTTGTAGAAGGAGAGGGAGGACAGAAATAAGCTCCTCACGGGCATTGCCAAGAATGATACATGTACTTCAGATCTGCACAGTGCAACAGCACTTGTATGGCTCCTCTCTCCCCAGCTCTCCTTCCTGATGTGGCTTGCCTCTGCTCCTGAACTGATTCAAGAAACCACATCCCGAGATGCCACCTCTATGCCAGCAACAATTTCTAATGCAAATGTGACCCAAATGATGCAAGCCATATGGGCAGAAAGGGCTTCTCAATTATATGCCAACTGCACTATGCTACTATGGCTTTTCATCAACTTTGTTATGCCAGATATGTTCTTGAGGTATCTGTTGAAATAGAACAGTTAAATGCAGTCTGGGACTAAAGATATCCAAGAGAAAAAAAGAAAAGAGAAAGATACACATACTTTACAAGACAAAATAAAAAGTTTCAAGAGGCATCCAAATTACAAACACATGCACATATATGTATGGACACACCACAATCACAGCTACTCTTGCCAGAAAGAACCAAAACGAGCACTTTCATAAAAGCTGTACTCTGTCTCAACTGGACTTGCTGAAAGTGCTTTGTATTAAATAAAGCTGTAGAGGTTTCACACACTTGGAAGAAAGGCACTGGTATTGCAGCAGACTGGTAGACAGCCAGAACATCCAGTTTAAGTGTATTTTTCCTCTACAGTTTTCAGTATTCCTAGGAGATAACTTTCCTTCCATTGACTGGGAAAGACAGGGTGGAGCAGCTACAAAACCACAGGCTGAGAAGAAAAATATCTTGTTTTGGGTTTTTTTTTGGTTGTTTTTTGTTTTTTTTTTTTGTTTGTTTGTTTTTTTTGTAGAAGCTAATTTTTAACTGTCCTTTTTCAAAACTTCTGGGGTGAGTCACTATAGAGTGCAAAGCCTGCTGCTCCAAAGTGCCCACCTTGAAGCTCTTCCTACAGAGCAGTAGAGCTGAAGCAACACATGGCTCCCTTAGCAGACGGCTAGTCGGATCCTGGGTACTTTTCTCCCCTGCACCATGCTTTGAAACAGTCTTCAAAGACGACAGCTGGCATAACATGCAGCAGGATGCTGTGCCAACTATCTATAGTATAGTATTTCAGCTTATCACCCGTTCCTTTGAAATACCAACCTCAAAATAAAACACTTCATCAAAATGCGGATTGTTGGTCTTCTTTTTAACTTTAGTCTTTTTGGCTTCAGACCTGAATTAAGGAAAGAAAAAGAAGAAAGTAGGAAACATTAGCAGAAGTACGATCCTAAAACAGAGCCACCGAGGAACAAATAGTCATCCACTTGATTTATCTGTTAAAACTGGAATGCTGTGTGGCTCCAGTACAACAAGGCATACACACTTGCACACATTTAAAAGAGGGATTCCTGACCTATTTCTTTAACGTGGCAGTTTGTTATGCTCTCTTATACACAAGTCCTTGAACCCTGATTCTGTCACTCGCTTGACCCAGCACAATCTTCTATCTGTACAAAGCAACTGGCAAGAATGGGTGTCTGAGCAGCAACATTTGGGGGACGGTCTCAGTCTTGACATGACTCAAAAATTCCTCATATCCTAAAAGCAGAGGAGACAGGAAGACTATTTCTAGACAGGAAGCTGTTTCTATGTTTTAGATTTTATAATCCTGGCCTGAGGAATCTACGAATGCTTTTCAGTGGTAAATAATAAAAAACCACAGAATTATTTCCTCAGTAAGAATATTTTTATTGCTACATTACCATCCTTTTCCTTGCAGCCCCAACAGCGTCTAGTTCGTGTCATGTTGTCACATTATTACGAGCAGTGCTGAGCAATAGTCTCTTAATTTCTACGGCTCTGCAGGAACAAGACATGGCAGACCTCCCTCAAACCACTCACTGGGCAGCGGGCCTGACAAAGCTCAGCACTGCTCATTCATCCTCTATGGGCAGACCCATCCGCCTGCGCCTGCCTTGTAGAACACTGAGATCCAACTGCTTGGTGTGGCGCTAAAGCCAGCCAATGCATTTCACACAGGCCAGCCAACAGCTGTTTGATGATCTCCAAGTGTTATGAACCTACACTTGATTTGTTCTTGTTACCTACAAGTGAAAAGCTCTGTGTTGCCCCGTGTCACCAATCTTCCCCTACAGCCCTGCAGTAATAAGGCAGCATAGATAAAACAGATGGAGAGGCACATGAGCCATGTGGAAAACTGACCTACTAATCATTTCATCCCAAAATCTATCCCGTATTTCTCATGCAGCAAAGCTGCTTAGATAGCTTGTAACTGCTTATATTAACTGGACAACTCTACGTATTCTTTTACAGAGGTCAAGTAAAACTAGGTCTAACACCCAGGGCTGCTACAGACTTCCTGTGTGACTGGAATGGGCCAGTCCACCAGTATATAGTGCTTTCCCATTTATAATACAGGCATAGAAACAGTTTTGGTCAGGAAGTCTGACGGCTCTTTGCGTACAAATCACACAATGAACAGCAGCACATGTGTTGAACTTTCTATGCTTGGCACTGCATAAATGCAGCAGAATAAAGCAGCTTTCCTACTGTAAAAGGAGAGGCACTGAAAAACCCAGAGAGGAGAGCGATGTACAGATTAAGAATATCCCACAATTCCTAGGAGGAGCTGCCAGATAAGAGAGACTAATCGCCTCCAGCGCACAGGGCAGGCTGCCTATCCCATCTCATCAGTCACACTTGCCAATCAAACTCTTTACTGATAAGCCCATCTGGGAGAAGACTGGGAAGCAGGATACAGAACAGGAGGTGATTAAGGCAAGCACAATTATTGGGCAATTACAAAGCAGAGGATGGGAGTAAACTGCATGCTGGAGATAGGAGCAAGCTTTCTCCCTCCACCAAAAACCAGAAAGGAATAGGATGAGGCTATGCTTCTTATGCTGAAGGGAAATACGTTATCATTTGTCATATGTTATCCAGACCAGGGGGTGAGGGAAAGCAGATAAAGAAAGGTAAGTTTAGACATTCAGGGATACAAGACTTAGCCAAAAAATCTCCTTACAGTTTCAGTAACAGCCACCCAGTACAAAAACAACTTTAAAACATCAAAGCACACAACTCAAATACAGAGCTCATTAATGGAGGTTAAGCATAACACACCTAGACAAAGATGAAGAATACAGACCAGTCTCAAAGAGTCCTCTGCATGCAACGTTAAGTATTTGTCAAGAATGCATCTTATTTATAGTATTTTCAATAAATTATTTTAGAACATTATGAACAACCCATGGTACCAAATCTGATTCTCTGAGGTCACAGCAGAGCTGTTTTGTTTCTCACATGGCACAGAGATAAAAGATGGCTCTAGATAAGCAGAAGCAAAACAGTGACACCCAGTAGCATGGGAAATTTTTATAATAGAATAGGAAAGTTTAATCTCAAATTTAAACTGATGAGTATTATGCAGAATCTCATTACTAGAACCTCATTCCAAATTTTATCCATGCTATTATGTCCACATATATTAAATTATAGGACTGAGCCACCTAAGGCTTTTGACATACATAATTTGCCACACCTTGAAAGTGAAAACACTCTAAATATTCAGATACAAATGTGTTTACTCTGCAAGATGTTCATGTACTTAGCTTTCTCTTCTGCCTCTGCCCAAAATTAGGCAATAAATTTGCTCAAAAATTGGCCTCCAACTGTGAAGTGAGAAGATGCATAAACTAAGCCTAACCACAAATTACATACTCCAGGATATTCAAATTACTCAGGGATTATTCAGACCTTTACATAAATCACAACTGCACACACAAACACCTAACATACTCTAGTGGTGTCTAAATAGTCTCATCTGTCCATCTGGGAATGTAGATTTCTAACAGACAAAGGAAAAATAAGCCATCTTTATAAAATGAAAGCTCTTGTATGTGTAATACTTGCCTGGAGGGTCCTGCTAAGGTAACGGTGGCATAGGGATCACATTGGCCATTCACAATGGGCAGTCCTTGGCATTCTAAAACTCTAGAAAAGAAGAAAATGCACATTGATACATTACAATCATTGAAATGGGAAGAGACTGGAGTGAAAATAAAAGCAATGTATTTTCATCGTGTTCCCTTTTTGCAATACTTTACACTATGCAATTGAAAAATGTCCCTAAGCATAAGCCTTTAATTTACACCTAAACTTGAAAAACATGTTGGTCTTACATACTAACTGTAACAGGGTCAGAAATACTGTTAAATTACAGAGAAACCCTAACTCAAAGCATTCTTATCATGCAAGTACAACAACTTAAAGTTCATGAAATAAGAGTCTGCTGTCAAGATGGGAGCTGTCAGCACTTTAAAATTCTGTGACAACTTATTCACAAAAAAAAACCAACCCAACAAAACAAAAAAAAAAACCAACCACCCCACAGAATTTACTTCTGTAACAAAAAAAAACTTTTAAAAACCCACACAGACAGATCCCAGCAGTTGTCAAGTAATTTCTCAGAGTCACATTCATGAAGGCCTCAGTGCATTTGACAAAATTTGACACAGGCTTATTTGTAAAGATGGGTTAACTACAGACCAGTAGACAGTGTGACGCAGCCATCTTTCTCCAAAAAACTTTTAAACACCAAAACTGAAGAAACATATTCAGCAGCTCTGCACCGAAGTCTAAGAAACACTGGAGGGACAAAACGGAACAAACTGGGTTTTGCTGCAAGCCACGATGAGAATTCTGCACTTTTGCACTCTCATTTCAACATCTCTTTGGAAAAAAAAAAAAAAAAAAAAAGGAAAAAAAAAAGGCACAACCCCCAAAAAGTGAAAAAACATTTCATGTGTCAGAAGTTAAAACCTACTGAGGAATACAGCACCAAGGGGAAGCAAAGGCAGACAAGCCAGTTGCCAGGACACTCTCTCCTGAAACAAGCTCTGCTTCCAACAGATAAGCCTGTTGGGCTGATGTATTTACACAACTATAACTGGAAAATTTTGGTAAAGACAAGCTGTGAAGCTCTTCGGGCAGGTGAGAGGTGCTATACTTGAAGCGTGAAATATCTTGCATACTTCTGGGGGCTGCAAGATCAGCAAGAAAAGTAATATCTATTTTACCGCTGTCAGTGACAGCAACTTTGATACAAAAAAAAAAAGAATATAAAGAAAAATCAATAGAGAAAAATTCAGTAACAGACAGTGCTCTGCAATTTCACCCACAAAGCAAGTTACTTGGTAATATATGATAAGGGCCGCAAATACAATTTAACTACAGATCTACTACTTACTCTGCATAAAGGGAGGAAAAAAATTAATGTTTTGCACCCATAGAGGAATCATTTTTGTATCAGAGAAGGTACAGTCTAGATAGGTTCACACAGTCCTAGGAAGTACATGAAGACTGAAGATCACACTAAGGGGCACCAGGAGGCAGCTGAAGTGATACGTTACATTCATAGCTGGATTTTCACACCTATGATCCTGCAGAATAAAGGCTAAATAATTGGCTTAATACAGACAGCTCCCAATAATGCACTCAGTCACCAGCTTCTCATTTGCATAGCCCCTGTATGCATGAGAAGCATTCAGTGATTAACCTAGATGACTCCTCGCTGTTGATTCACTAACAGTAGCGCAAATTCCATATTCTGAACACTCAAGTGAAATCACAGATGAAAACCATAAAGAAAGTTAGGAAAAAACTTGGATTGCATAGGCACTGTGCTGCTTTTATTTCTGCACTTCTATTATTTCACTACAAGTTTGCTTTCCACACAGTTTAGCAGTCTCCTAGATGCACAGTCTAGCAGGTATCTGATACTGCACAGCGCCAACCATGCAAACGGCAAAATCCAAGCCACAGATTTGATCCCAGCACCTGTGAGAAATGAAAGCTGCAAGCTCTAACGACCCTCAATGTCAAGCAACACGCAACGTATGTGATGTGGTTGTCTAAACACGTGCATCTACTGCCATTGGGATGACTTAACAGTTTCTTCCTCAGTCCCTTGCTGCTGCTGCAGAAAGGCAGGAGGTACCCACAGAACACGTATATTTGACAGCTCCACACCTCTCAGAGGCCTAGAGATGGACTAGATGCCTGCTTTCAAGCAATCAAGTCTTATTCCAAATTCACCCAGCCTACCTTACAGAGAAGGTGTAGGATGGGCTTTTTTGCATGTATATTAATACAAGGATTCAAAACTGCAAGGAAAATGCTACCTTTTAATTATAAAAGGGCAGATGTGATTAGGAAGAGCACTTATGGAGAACTTTACAGTGCAGCCTTCAGGTAGAGTACCTAGAAGTGCAGGAGGAAAAACTGTAAGTACCAGCAGAAAGCCTTCATGAAGAGGCAGGTCCAGCTTGATTTTCTTGTGACTAAAGGACAGACCATTTTCCTTCTAGTGGTCCTTACACTAACATGACACTGACAGCAGAAACACTTTGCTAGTGAGCTACAGCATGACTGCTCGTAGTTCTTCTTCTAGGACAGTAGATGTGCCTTGAACACATTCCTCTCTGAACAGAACAACTGTGCACCAAGTACCAGTGTCAAACCCCCTACCCCCTTCCTTAAGGTAACCTCTTTAAGTTCCTTAAAACGAGGTAGTAACTCAATGGCTTTACAGCAGCCAGCCAATTTTCTACTGTTGATTAATAGCTTCCAAGCCAGCTCTCATCCATACAGGAAGAACTATGTGAAATTTAAACACAGAGAAAGCATGTTCAGAGAGAGTACGATTCTTGTTTTTTTTTTTAAAAAAAGCAGTCCTTTCAAGACTATGCAGACAATAGAAAGTGATCCCAGACAGCATGATCTACACCTGAGGACGTGTAGACGTTATAAATCACTACACAATAAAATCATAGATGATTTTGAATGATGGAAAGTGTGAAGTTATCCACACAAAAAATAGGCATGCCCTAACTATATACATATATAATGATCGATCTATTCTCATATTACCACATACAATAATTTTTTACATTTTTTTTGTGGATAGTCGTCTGTCGTTATCACATCAACCATCAGCAATGGTTAAAAAGACAAACAGTGTCATTAGCTGGTCAGAGAGAACCCAGTAACATAAATCATTGGGCATTTGCATCTTGAATTGTGTGTGCTCTACAAAACAAGGACCAGAACAACAAGATTACTTCTAATCCCACATTTTTACTCTCCAGCTCAGAAAACAGAAGTTATCCATTCATGAACAGCTTACAAAAATCATGAATGGTATGAAGAATATTTCCTTACAAAATACGAACTAAGGGGCACATAATGAAATTACCAGACAGCAGGTTTAAAATAAACAAAAGGAAGTACTTTTTCCACACAGTGTGTAATGAAATTGTAAAACTTACTGCCATGGGATGTCGTGGAGGCCAAAAGAATACATGGATTCAAACTGGGACTGCACGAACTCATGGAGTGTGGGTTTGTAGGCAGCTATTAAAGCTTAATGGTCCAGAAGCCTCCTCCAGCTTGGGAAAGCCCAAACTGCTGATTTAGAAGGGTGTAACACTGGAGCAATCATGCCAAATTTGAAGTACCACTCACTAGTAAATACCAGAAACAGTACTAGGCTAGACCAGAGGGATATTTAAACACAGTAGGGTAGATTTTATGTTCTCTGGGGAAAAAACAAAAACAAACAAAAACAAAACAAAAGAAATAACCAAAATACACAGATGTTCTCATACAGTCACAATGACTTAAGAGTAAGATGTTTCTTTGTGTGCAGCTGGAATAAGAAAAGCAAAAACAACCTTGAAAGAAAGAAAATGTGGGAAAACAGGAAACAGACGCAGACATGAATGGTATCCCAAGCTGTCAGGGTAATTTAAAAGCAGGTATTGTTTAAGGATGTTGGAGAAAGCAGGCAAAAGACCGAATACTTCAGATTTTGAGGAAAAGAAGGCTAAGTGTGGAGAGAGGCTCATTCTGGTTCTTATATCTCACTAAGCACTGTGGAAAGAGAGAGTCAAATTCAACAAGGCACACGTCTGCTCAACTCAGGAACTGTAATTCTACTAGAGCTCCTTTCGTTATGGCCATTTTCTTCAGTCATGGCAAAGTTGCTAAGTAAATTAACGCTGCTCCTCTCCAAACTTGGTACCAAAATACTGGCTTTAAAAGAGCTAGAACAAAATGACAACCACTCAGAGATACGATGAAATGCAGCCTCAATTCTGCCACATGCATATCACATTAGTAAGACTGACAGTTCATATCTGGATTAGATAAAAAAAAGAAACATGTAACAAAGGTATAAATCTCTACAGCGCAAGACACACTGGAAAGTGGTGAATAAAGCTACTAAAAATGAAATGCCCTTGCTCTAATCATCTACAGAATTAATTTAACATACATGTACGAGGATAATGAAAAAAAAGCTCAGGCAATCAAGATTATTCAAGAATTACAAGTCGACTCATCAGGCCCCAGAGGAAAACTGTCTGGTGGCTGCTAGACTCTCTTCTGCCCGACTGGTAGTTTCTGATCATTAGCTGTCTCGCGCCCAGCTGGGGCAGGGCAAGCCTGGCTGGGCCGGGCGAAGGTTACTGCTGGGTGACACGGGAAAACTCTCAACGCAGCTGCCTCACTATAATTTGCTTGTGGTTTATAAAATTAACAGGTTTCAAGGAACAAGACATTTCAGTTCTCAATGTGGTTCGTGACCAAACCTTTACAAGAGTAAATAAGCTATGGAAAATTCCCAGAGGTAAAAGAAAACCTCAAACCCAAACGCACCATGAGCATGCCCTCTTGCCTTTAAATTAGACGACTACACAAGCTGATAGGAAGGCAGGGGGAGAAGGCTTTGAAAAAAATATAAGTTTTCAACAAAGACTAAGCAGCTCACATCTGACAGCACAGGCACTCCCTCTGCCTCTGGGTTGCCAAGCAAGAGCTGTAGGCTGCAGTCTCTGAGACAGCCCCTACACCATCATACTCCAAACCAGGCTTAATACAGGTGAGTAACATCACGATCATCCAAGCCTGTGGCCATTCCACACCCCTTCCTTGGAATCACAAAAATTAATTAAAAGTTATAGGCCTTCTGATTAGTTCAGGATACACATGTGCCATCCCATCCTTTTGTGCCACAATGAACAACCAATGCAAAAACAGAAACAGAGAAAAGAAAACAGAAGGGATATAGCTGTTCTTAAAACCTGTATCCATATTTACTGTTCTTTCCAGACTAAATCACTTCCAAAGTACCTAGTCAGGCTCAGTTCCTCCTCCAGTTTCACCCTAGGATGCGGGACAGCACACCATTCTCATTCTCTTTTCTCAAATCAGACTGTGATTCCTTTAAAGAAAATAAATACATCTTTTTTTCCTACATAATCTTGCTTTTCTATCACTGCACATAATCCATATATTTTAATTGCTTTCACATATATACTGGCTTCCTGGGATTAATCTTAACGATTGGCAAGTTTATGGATTTATCTTATCAATCTATTTCCAGCCTCTAATTGTTCCACTTCTTCATTTCTTAAGATTAAGACTTTGTCCCATCTCATATGCATATTTTTTGGCCATACTCAGGTTCTCTGCATCATTTCAGAGATAAGAGGCTTCCTCCTCCTTGCTTGCTCTAGTGATTACTTGAACACTCAGTACTTTGTGTGGTAAGCCTGACCAGACAGAGAAGTATCAACTTAAAAGCAAACTTTGTCCTCCAAACAATGCATCTTTGGCTTACGCTACGTACTTGTTTGGTGAGGTACATTCCCCAGCACTGGCTATGTGACTTGCTTTCTTATTTCTCAAAGGATATTTTTTTTTTCTCCCCTACTAACTATAGGATAATCTTGTAACATATGTATTATCCTGAGTACCTTGTCTTCCAGGAGTAATGCAGCACCTCTGAATAGTCTTCCTTTGTGAGTGGACTTCACCTAGATGTATCTGCATCCACCACTACTAAGCACAAAGGCACTACATCTAGCTCAGAAATTCCCTGAATTATAAGTTTCTGGAGGCCAAAAGAGCGTGTCACTGTATGACTGCTCTCATAATTCTTCATCTCCTATTGGATACACTCAGAGACACTCAGTGTCCCAGATGTTACATCTGAACTGCTGTTAGTGTACCTTCAGACAAATCTTGTACTTCCTCTTCACTTCCACAAAGTAATCTGCTGGATCTTCGTTCAAGACTCAATATAAACACACAACCTTTTTTTTTTTGCCAAGGGGCTCACCAAGTGGCCTGTTTCTTCTAGAATAAGGCAAAAATCCTCTGAATTTACTCAGTCCTGGTTTTAAAACCACACTTTGTCTCCATCATCAAAAATACTAAGATAATTAATTCCAGGCCAAGTAGGATGGGGCTCTGAGAAGTAAGTGAGCTCTAGTAAATGAAGATTTAATTTCAAGAGTACCTATTCCTTGACTTTCAGAAGTGATCTAATCGTACCAAAACAAATTTTCCCACTATTCTTCTCACCTGCATGCTTTTTGTACTGGGAACAGATCAGTTTCCTCTGAAAACAGCTCTAACATACTGCGAATTGCCCACAGTGATGTGCCCTGGCTCACCCCCATCTGATGTCCCACTCAGACACAAAATGTTACACAGCACTATGTAGTGTCTGGTGACCACTGACCACACATAGTAGAATGAACCAGGGAAATGAAAAGATGGAATGTCCAAGTAGATATAGTCATACTGAACAAAAATACATCAATGCTTACTTTATCATTATGATTTTTCAAGCCATTTCCTCAACACATTTTTTCACCTCTCCAGGAAACTTGAAACCAGTCTTTATTCACTCCTCAGCCACACTGCTGCTCTCCAATCTCTCTTTCCATCTCTTTCACTGCTGCTCCAGGAAAACTCCTTTAGAAACTCCAGCAGTATCCTACCCTCTAAGGATGATACTCTCTTCTTTTTTTATTTTGGTGGGTGGTGGTTTTTTTTGGTGGTGTTTTTTTTTTTTTTGGTGAACAAACATGTTCTAGCTTACAAACAAGAAAATCCTTGCCGTCCCCTTAACCTCTGAGAGGATTAATGCTGAACTGGAGCTACTCTTCCCCTCTCCTGTGACAACTTACTTTGACACAAAAACTCGTGGCACTAAATGAAATCCTGCCCTTTCAAACAAATGGCACAATTTTACCTGGGACCAGCATTTCACTCAATGTGTATTCCCTTCAGATAAAGGCTCTAAAGCATTTGATGCATTGACTCTGAAACATTTATATAGAAGGTACATTATACCCTCAAAGTCATTCCCACTTCAGCTTCTGAAATCTGGATAGAGCTTATGCAGATCTGAGGAACAGGCTGTGCAGACAACTATTTTCATTTTTCTCTTTAAAATACCCTCCAAAGCCTCCACATCAAAAGAAAAACAGAAACCTTGAAATGCCAAGATTACAGTTGCAACTCCATGTAAATACTGTCTTTTCTTCCCCATTCCCAGTTGAATTCAGCGTAGTTGCAGTCCAGCAAAACATTCAAACATGTTCTTAAACTAGGGTTACCCTGAACACCTGGGATACTACATACAGTTCTGGAGCCCCCAACATAAGAAGGTCATGGACCAGTAGGAGAGGGTCCAGAGAAGGGCCACGAAGATGATAAAAGGGCTGGAGCACCTCTCCTCTGAGGACAGGCTGAGAGAGTTGGGGCTGTTCAGCCTGGAGAAGAGGAGGCTCTGGGGAGACCTGGTAGTGGTCTTCCAGTACCTCAAGGGGGCCTACAAGAAAGATGGAGAGAGGCTGTTCAGTAGGGCCTGTTGCAATAGGACAAGGAGTAATGGTTTCAAAATAGAGGGAAGTAGATTTAGATTAGATATTAGGAAAAAATTTTTTTACAATGACGGTTGTAGAACACAACCTAAGCTGGCCTACAACAGTTTTTGCAGCCTCACACAGCATCCAGATTAGCTTCTGGTCTTAACTGTAAAGAAAGCTCTGTACATGCAACATCTCTGTAACACAGGCACAACTCCTGTTCACACAAGGCTGTCAATGGCAATTTCCTTTGCACTGAGCAGAGGAAGAGGAATTGACTGTCAATGTTTGGGTTCCAGCAACAATTTATTTCCCAGATATTTACGGAAGATATTTTATAGCAAACAGGAACAAATATTCATACAAAGCCAAGAAATAATGTACAGAAAGCAAACGAAAGCTAATGAGCACAACCCCTGTTTCCCCAATCTAAATCAAATATTAGAGATATTACAGTAAAACTACAGAGAATGCAAAAAAAAAACAAAACACAACTGTTTTGTTAAATATAAGGAAGAAATACTGTCAATACATACACACCCCTAAAACCACTATCAGGTCAAATAAATGGCAAAATTTTCTCATGTCAGTAGACATTCAAACATTTCTTAATGGTTTAAAAATCACATAGGCTTTTTTCTGCTATTAATATGGGAGCTGTCCTCTACGCTATGGTTCAAAACATCCAATTTGCTTCCCAATATCCGTTCCAGGAAGACTTTTAAAACCACACATTTACAGACGATCATCTGTACTCTGCACTAAATAAAGAGAACAGGCTAAAAAGTGGGTGTCAGCCATCTTGTTCTTACAGGACAATGAGTTCATCCACTAGCAGTTAAGCCAGTTTATGAGCCAATTACAGAAGAGCTGCAAGCTTCCTAAAAGCTACTTCAGAAAAGTTTTTAGTTAGGTTAATAGAAAAAAAATGGTTATGTTATCTTCTGTGACGGTGCCCCGAGGCCTTGAGGAAAGCTTGCTGAAATTTTGAACTGCACTGATTTAGTGACTATTACTGGCACAGACATCATCATTTCCTCCTGCCTTGGTCTCAAACTTGCAAACCCAGTTATTAACAGGGAACAAGAGCTGAAGGATGGGAGAGTAAAGAGAAAGGGAGAGTAAAGAAGAGGAGTTATTTCTAGCACACATTGATTTTTAGAGAAGACAAAAGACCCAAATACAAATCACAGCAAAGCAAGAAGTATGTAAAAATTATAACAGAATAAAGAAGAAGAGGTACAATCAGGAAAGGATGAATTTGCTTAATGACAGAACAGTATTTGTGCTTGTAGGGAAAGTGAAGAAATTTGAATTCGACATAGTACTGCACGAAGCCAAGGAATAGGTCAACATATCAAGGCAGCTGCAGAAGCATTTGTGTTAAAGCAGCACAGTGAGGAATGTACGAGGAGCAAAGCACAAAATGACAACAATTACAATACGAAAGAAACGATTAGAGCCTAGACAACAGCTTTAGCTGAGCTGACTGTGGCCTAAGGCAATATTAAATGGAAGCAATGAGATACTGTCTCTACAGGCAGATAAGGAAAGAAACAAGACCAAAGACCAAAAAGCAGCACTGGAGTGAGACACTGAAAGGCTGTTACATCTACATAAGGAAGCCAGCCAGTGACACAAAGATCTCCCATGTTAGTTTTCCTGGAAACGTAGGTCAGTCCCAAGAAGTCGCACAGTGTGCTACATGGGATATACAGTGTTTACGGAAAGCAAACTGCAACCATCTCTAACTTGAGGTCTGTCTAACTTTAACCAGCGCTCAGAATGGAGCTGTCTGCACACAGCTCAATCCTTCCCAAATTTTGGGCTATGCCTGCATGTCACTGTGTACATCCATGAGCACATGAGTAAACAAAATAAGCTGCATGAGCACATATTGACTTTTCCCCTCTGCCAGCCAGCACCTAAAACCGTATGACAAGAAGGAAGACTAAATGAAGAAACTAGTTTGGAACGACTGAAATTCATCCCAAAGACCTAATGTGATACTTGGCAGGGCAAAAGTTACTAAGAAATCACCCAAAGAGCGAGCTTTTGAGCCTACTGGTAGGGATCCGATTATGAAGTAGGTAAAAAGATAAGAGAGGAAGAGATTAACTTATGACAGAGAATGAAATAATGCACTCCAGGGAGGGAGAGGTGGTGAGTGGGTATTCAACTATAAAAAAACAAAACAGCAAAACAGAAGCAGCACGTTCTTAATTTACCTAGGAGTTTCCCAGCTAACTAGTGCGTAAAGTTTTCCTCCGAAGCACTGAGTATAGTCAAGTCAAACAATTATCCCAGATTGGCCACAGATGGTAGGTAATATTTTAAATAAAAATTTGGACATGCTGTAAGCAATTTGTACAGATAGACCTGTAACAAGCAGGAGAGCACGAAGTACAGCAGACTGGAGGAAAGCATCATAACCTATAACCTATAACTCTTGGGTCAAGGCAATGCATCAGTTGAGAGCCTGGACCAAATCTCAAGAACTTTTGGGTGACAGGAGGTGCACACAGGAAAGGAAGACAAGGATGGTTTATCGAGAGCCATGGTGCCAACAGAATGAAAACCCAGCCAGCTGCTTCTCACCCCTACCCAGTCCAAGTATAATCATTTCTGTACTAAACAAATCCTTGAAGACTCTTTCACATAAATTCTTACATCATTTATTTATGTAGGTCTATTATAGTAGGAACTACACCTTTCTAAATTAATCTCATCCCCCAACCCCGCAAAAAAGCTCACAGTTTAAAAATAAGTAATTATTTGTGGACCTAGAAAACAACCAAAGGTGCCTCCAAGCACTACACGGAGCCTACAAGCTTCTGTATTGGGTATGTCTTGGCACTCCTGAGGCAGGTGGAACTTTTAACGCTTTAAAAACACAACTTGAAACAACTCAGAACAACTTTTGACTACATTTATGTGAGTAATCAGACAATCTGGGATCTTGATTAATAGTATTTATTATTAAAGTACAGTGATCTTTCCTACGCTTGCAATACTATCATTAAGGAATTCAAATTAAGCTGATTCATCACCACTATGGAAACCTGATGGCAGTTAAGTTGCCAACTAAGTCCCAAAGTAATGCCGATGCACTGAATTCATTTTGGTAAGGGAACTGGGCTAAGGCTATACGAATTGTGTCACAGCTAATATGAAGATACTCTCCAATTAGAATTCAAGAAATAATATTAACAACTCGATGCTGTTTAGATTTACATAACTAGAAAGATAATACAATATATGTTAATATATCTGTCCTGGTTTCAGCTGGGATAGAGTTAAATTTTCTTCCTAGTAGCTACTACAGGGGTATGTTTTGGGTTTGTGCTGAAAACAGTGTTGAAAACACAGGGATGTTTTCGTTATTGCCAAGCAGTGCTCGCACAGCATCGAGGCCTTTTCTGCTTCTCATACCACCCCTCCAGCGAGCTGGCTGGGGGTGCACAAGAAGTTGGGAGGGGACAGAGCTCGGACAGCTGACCCCAACTGACGAGAGGGATATCCCACACCATATGATGTCATGCTGAGCACATAAAGCTGAGAGAACAGCTGGCTTGGGGGGGGCTCTATTCAGGGACAGGCTGGGCATTGGTCAGCAAGTGGTGAGCAATTGCACTGAGTACTACTTGTTTTGTATATTCTTTTATCATCATCACTATTATTATTTTATCTTCCGTTTCTATTAAACTTTCTTTATCTCAACCCATGAATTTTATTTTTTTCCCCTGATTCTCTCACTCATCCCACTGGGGCAGGGGGTGAGCAAACAGCTGCGTGGTGCTCTGTTGCTGGCAGGGGTTAAACCACAACACTATCTCATTGTCATTACAGACAATGCAGTAATCAAGCAGGGGCGGTTAAAAAAGAAAATCACATAGTATCAGGTATTTAACAGTAAAATCAAGGTATAATATCATATCCTCAAAAACTGTTTTACTAGAAAAACAGAGTACAGAAATGTTCAGTGCAAATCAGCATTCAGATACACCAGTTCATGAAAGGTAGGAAGCAGAACTGCGGAGTCTTTAGTTATCCAAACAGCAAAATACAAATCAAGCTTGTTAAGTTTCATTTACTTATTGGTTGCATTTATTTTTTTTTTTTTACACTCAGACAGATAGAGCCATTCATTCCAAGAGGCATAAACATCACAGGCATCAAAAAGCCCATTTTGTAGCAGACCTTCCCATTAAATTAACTAAAAAATCCTCCTCAATGTCTCTGACTTAGCGAGAGGAGAGATCAAATAGGATTCATAAACCATCCATTTAAAAAACAACTGCCACTTACTTTACTGTGACATTTGATGATGCCAAAATCACTGAAGCGGGTACCGAAACATCTCACGTGTAAGACAATACACGTGCTGCTTTTCAGAGCTACTGTAACACTTTCATCGATCAATTGCTGTCCTTTCTTCTCATCAGTACTGGGTATACTGTTATGACTGTTGATGCCCTTAGCTCCTGCTTTAGCCTCTCCCTTACAAGTTTCAGCAGAGAAAGGGACCATCTCTCCTGGAGACTTACTGCACTGTTCTGTGCTTAGAGCATCACACTGCGAATGTAATACAGAAACTGCAGGAAGGATGTTTTGGGGCCATTCTGTGGAAACACCAAAGAAAGTGAATCCTGCAGACAAAACTTTCCGTTAGCAGTGAAACCTTCTCAATAAAGCATCATCCTCCGCAAAGCCACAACTAGAAAGTACCAGGCTCCTAAGACTCTCCAGAATTTTTAAGACTTTAGGAAAACACCTACCTGGAATGATCCTGCCTGATGCTTTCTCCTCTAAAAACATACAGACATACTTACAGAGAGTGTTTCAGGAGAGGAAAAAAAAAAACAAAACAAAAACAAAACCACCAAAAAACTCCCCACACCAATATTACTTGATTTAGACTTTTCCAAGTGATAGGCTACTACTGAGTCATCACAAAGCAGCACCCAGAAGGCACCTGGAGAGGAAGGCACAGACTTTTAAAGGAAGACAAAATATCTCAACTAGCAGATGGGACAAAGCACCAGGTGAGATTTCTTGCACAATAAGAGCACATCAGAACGGCAAACCTGGTACCCTACCAGGAGCAAAGCATTACACATATTGTGAGCAGTTTCTGCTGGCACCCTATCCCATTCTACTTTCTACCCTGAAAGGTTAGTCATGTCCTAGGTTCGGCAAAAACCTATGATATCCCATCCCAAAGAAGGCTCTGCTTCACCAAGTGGTGGTTATACACTGTTGTTTGTATGGTACTGAGATCCTTAGTGATGAGAATCAATGCAAAGTAAGCACTCTTTAAAAAAGTTTAGTGTCTTGTCACTTTAGATCTTCTCAGTGAAAAACAAGATGCAAATCAGGGCATGGTCAGTAGGCATTCTGGTATAACCGGCTGTAATTAGTAGCCCACATCAGCTTTATAATTCCAGTTATTACACAAACACTTCATACTTCCATTAAGTTTCTCCTTGCATTTTAGGACCAAAAGAGATCACTGGGATCACAAAGTCTGGCTGCTTTCAAGAAGTGATGAAAGCTCTCACCTAGTCAAGTTGTGCGACAAGCTCACTATATCTACTGCATCTTCAGTGCACCTTCTTGAAAGAAGTCAAGGCTTAACTCAAAGGACTCCCAATGATTAAAATTTCCTTACAACATTTTACAGGAAACTGTTCACTGACTAATGATCATGACTCCAAAAGTGTTTTACTACTTGTTTCCCACAGATTAGCTTTTAGCTTCCAGCCATGGGTATCACTATGGTAAGAATAAGTAACCATACAATCAGAAGGACTATCCTCTGAATAGTGTGCATACTGTAGTTTCATCACTTCAAAGTTTTTCTTGCCTAAATCAAACACTCACTCACTGTGAGACTCATTTACCAGGTCTTCAATTCTTTCTGTAGCCCTTCTATGAACACTTCTGAGTTTGACACCATCCTTTTTAGCCTGGTCTCCTAAAGATACAGGCTTATGAGAAAATTCTTTCTGTCTACATTTGGCCATCAATTTCCCACTAATTATTCTTTTTAATCAGGTGGTGATTTCCACAAAATTTGAAAAAGTGGTAGAGATCTCAAAAGATACTCCAGTTCTACGAATTTTGTTAAATTCAATGGCTGTACAGAGAAGAGAGCACACTGGATACTCATAGGGAGGAAAGGGCTGCACAAGTCAGTTCAGCAATTCTCTGTAGCCTTTGACTCAACAGTACATAAACTGTAGGAGTCAGCCATTGCACTGTGCCACTTCTTACCAACATGATGTTTAGGCTAGCAGGGCAGGAAACTGGACAATGCGGCTGTATTGTGACTGTCAAACAACTAAAAGCGTAGCACCACGTGCAGCTAGTACATCTACAGCTATATAGAGTCTCGCTGAATTCTTGCTTCTGTTTGAAGCTTGTATGAAATTATTACAAAACCATCAGCTTGGAAGCAAGTCAACTGTAAAATCAGTTCAAATTAATTGCAGACACTATTGCCTCCAAAAGCACAACCTCCTTGCCAATTTCTGTGCTTGTTAGAATGCTATCTTGCATTTTCTTTCAAAATATTTCTCTTCTCTTTTTGTATTTGAGAGAAAACAATTAAAGGAGGAACTACCAAACTGTCAAACTACCTGAGAAGGAAAAGAGTGGGAAGGAAAAGAGTGGGACAGTGAAAGTGACTGATCTCAAAGTGCTATTCAAAATGTATATTAGAAGACTTGCAGTCTTTCCCACTCACAAGTGTTCTGTATGTTACAAATACATAATTAGCAACACAGATAAAATACTTCACAATTAACTCTTACTGAAAGTGTCAGAACATGGCATCCAAGTCAAATGTTTACACCAAGATGCTGAGGGGGAAGGGAGAACAGTAGACAGCTGGTGGTTTTAGCACTGGGGACTCTGGAAGGAACTTGGTCATAGCACATAACCAGTTGCACTCCCAGTACAATAACGTACCCAGAAACGTGAACATAGTTTCTAGCTCATCTGATATACTTTCTCATTATTGCCACATATACTGTAAGACTTTTTGCAATAACTTCCTCTCAACAAATAGTTCTGCCAACAATAGAGTTAATTAAGGGCGCTTCCTATGCATTGTGTACCACGTATTTACTCTCTTTATACTTGCAAAAAAAACCCAACTGCAAAAAAAAAACAACTGCAAAAAAAAAAAACCCAACTGCAACACCTGGGGCCCTGTGACTTCCCCTTTACCCTCCAGCTTCCCCTATTCCTATCATGTCTTGATGTCCTCAGTTCCCTGTTCTGCTACCTAAATATCGCCTTGGCAAGCATTGCTCTTGGAGCAACAGATAAAAAACTTGCAGAGAAAAGCACAATTTGTAAGTTGTATCCCCATCATATCATTCCTTTAGAAGCTGGTTTTGGATGGTGCCTGCCACAGAAGCTGTAGGAATTCCAATAGTCATTCAGAATGAAACAGCATATAAATCTACCTTTGTATTATGCTAAATATCAAGTACTTCAAAGAGTCATTTGATACAGGGCATGTTGCAAGACAGCTAACTACTTTTTCCTGGGGCCCTTCCTCAAACATAATTGAACTGCTCCAGCTGATGACCGCTAAAGCTGATCAGTGAAGTAAAAACCGCAGGCATTTGGGGTACATTCATCATATTCAAGGTGTTAACAACTCACAGCTCTCAAAATCCATGCATCCCTTACAAATACAGTTACTACAGGAACGCTCTCTAATGCCACCAAACCACACTGTGAGCTCCAGCACATTTAGAAGTTAAAAATCACTTCTCAAAATGATTTTTGCTTGAATAATTTGCCTCCATTTATAATCTCAGACTATGTTTACTCTGTGTAAAAGAGGAAGTACCCTCACATTATTTAAACAGTGGCACTTACTGTTGAAACAGACTCTTAAAAGAGTTACATTCCAGTCTTGAACTAAAAACTCAGTTTTATATAGATTCTAGAGAGTCATGTGATGATGATTCACTCTCAAAATGGGGAGCACTTCAAAACATGTTCTGCTGGAGCTGGACTGCTGCCAAAGGGTTTAATCGAAGAAGTTGCTCTTGATGAGGATTACAGATATGGAGATACTTCTTTGTGATGTGAGTAAACAAAGACTTTCAGAGGAGAAGCACTGAAGAAACACTGTATACACCGTATACAAAACCAAAGAAGGGTGAAACAAACTTCATTTAGTGGGAAACCTGGTGGTAGGAGGAGATGGTATTTATAGATACAGGGAGGTCTGATGGAGAGTGAACAACTGAAACTTGATTTAGGCTACAAAACAGTCCAGAGAAGTTTTGGTGGGGATTGAAAAGCAAAAAGGGAGAGAACTACTTAAATGGCAGGGAATGTAACCTCAATGCTACCAAAGCTAGGAGGAAGGAAAAAAAAAAAAAAAAAAAAAAATTGATCTATTGTGCTAAAGCCTTGGACAAGAAATACATATCCATTCCTTTTCTCTTCCCCTCCCTACTCCCCAAAACCCACAGTACTGCAGCACTTCATGATAAAAATACCAGATACTATGTGATTTAATCTCTGAGCAATTTTTCCCCACCAGTTTGTTATGAAATACATACAAGATGAAAAGCATGACCAAGACGCGCTTCTGCAGGAAAAGGCACAGCTTGATAGGGTCTGCTCTCTAGAGACAGGAGATTGTGACACATTTTAATGGATGCATGAGTTTATTGAAAATGAAGCCTTGAAATCACTTTAAGCCCTCATTAACATTCTCTACCAGCAGCAAACAGAACTAGAAATTTGTCAAGATACTATGAGGTGACCTGATTGATGTATACATTAAACTGGCCTGCTTGCAGTCAGCAATACCATTTTTTTTTTCCTAACTGATTTAGCTCATATTTCAGGCAGGAAAATAAGCTTCATTTGACCCTGAAGCAATTTCACGGCTGGCTCTATGCCTCTGCAATGGAGTAGAAACTTCTCTGAAGTGACACATGAACATATGTTCTCTAAAACCATAAGCAGCAAACCCAAGAGTCGAGGTGGCTCAGGGATTCATTTTGAATGGAGGCAAAGAGCACAGAGCTGTAACATCGAAGGAAGAGCACCCACTGCCACCCCTGGCCTCAGGATGCTTCCAGACTCAACAGGAGCTGCAGCCTTGCACCAGGCCAACCTTGCACCTCAGGAGCCAGAGACCCAAGCGCTGCTGCCTCACACAGTAACAAAACAGGGTCAGCACCACACTGCCTCCGTGAGGGAGCACCTTTTTGATTCCTGCTGACTATTTTAGAGAACACCACCTCTAATTTGGAAAAGGAAAATACAGTATGGCATACCACCCTCAAGAGATGAGCAAAACCCGCTCTGCATCACTGACAAGTAAACAGAGTTCACACAACACCACCACCATCTGTTAAAGAAAATGGGAATATTATGAGAGATTAAATAAATTGCATCAAGCTAATGGGTCCCAGTGTTTTCCTGCATTCAGAAAAAAAAAAAAAAACCCACAAATAAAAAAAAAACCAAAAACCAGCACACTACAGAACAGCACAGAAAAGCATTGCCTAAAACTTTGGTTGCTACCCTTTTGGCACTCCTGCTTACTCTTACCGGCATCAGAGAAAGAGTCATGACAGCAAGCAGATAAAATGGGACCTTCAGCATCATGGATACAACGTAGCCATGCATTTCCAAGTTCTCTTTTTAACACAACCCTTTCTTTACAAATTCCTAGGGTCTGAGGAAGACAGTTATCTACAGGAAAGTAAATAGCTTCAATGTAAACAAGAAAAGCAGGAAACAAGCCAGTCAAAGAAAAATTCTCAGATGACTCAACGATGATGCTGGTATGTTTTAATTTTACACAAAAGCATTGACATATATTCCATGATTGAAGGACTAGCTGCACTCCTGTAGTTTCTCAAAGTATCTCCAAATGCAATCACAGGTGACAACAGCAAGGCTTCACCAGACAAGATGGGATCATGTTCCCATCTAACTCTTAGATTAGGATGCAGACTGCTGACCCATAAGCAGGAATGGCCATTATCTCAGCCCTTCCGACTAGACTCGATGCATGTGGCTTTGCGCTTCAGGAGCTCTGACTAACAAAACATAGAGGCTGACCCTCTAAAATTTTTTAAATGGAGCATCATTTACCTTAACCTTGTAAACATCACATTGCGTAAGAGAATTCTAAAGAGTTACATGAAGTCAGACTGATTTAGGGTAATGGTTACCAACGTGCCAGCAACGCGCTGCCCACACCACTTCGCAGCAAAGCTCACGGACAAGGAAATTCAAATCTATAATGTGCTCAGTCAGAGAGGACAGTCAGATGCTGCCCACTGTGTGCTCTGTGCTCTATTCACGTGGCCGAGAAGGCTGGGGAACCATCACCGAGTCCCACACTCCCACCCCTAGGCAGAGACCTTCTGCTTTAACTGCACTTGACAAATGACACCTTCCTCCTTACCTCCCTCTTCCTCTTCAGAAGGGCTTTTAAAGCTCTTAAACACCCACAGCTCAATCACTGTTCTCTTAATGACCCCTGAAGTGTTTATCTTAGGGATGTCATATCTACTTATTGTTTCCTTTCCTGCTTGCTCTTGCAAACAGCCCATTTAACTTTGTTCCACACGGTCAGGATACATCTTGTAGAGCTCTCAAGAGAGCTGCAAAGCATTTAAGTTTAATTCATCAATTAACGCAGAACAGCCGTGTCCTCTACACCAGGGCTACAAATGCTTCATTTCTCAAATAAAGCTTCAGCATTGCTAATATATTTGTAGACTCATGAATTGCTTACTGGAAAACTGTGTTACTACGTATGAAAGACAACAGTGGCTACTAAACCACACATATATAATTTAGCTGCACAGATTTATGATGGGGGAGAAGAACAAAAGGAGTGTGGGGGCGAAGCTCTCCAAAACAGATGTTTCCAAGCTTTTTTAAACCTAAGAGACAAGACATAAGACAACACTTGAAGGAGCAGCTGGGGACACTGAATAAATACAGACATTTAAATGTGACTAATTACATACACATGCTGGAATTCTCAAAGGAAGATCAGGGAGCCAGGCTTCCAGCTCATGCTGACTTTCAACAGGAGTTCAGTGGCCTGTTCCTTCAGGCATGCTGGAAGTCAGATGTCATCTTGCTAAATACAGAACACTGCTTCTAAATGTTGCCTCTGGTAGCTTAATCACAGCAAAGCCTATGGATTTCTACAAAGCTAGAGGGGAGCAGGAGCCCTCCTCTTTATTAAATAAATACAAATGCATCTATCTGCCGATCCTAGTTCTGCAAGATAGGAGAAAGCTGTCTGGACCAGCCCAAAGGCCTTAAAGCCTCTGGGGAAACCACCTTTCTGTGCTAAACACACATGCTGCACAGAATCTGCTCTAACGATGAAAGTTTACAAGAGGTCTAAGGCTCCTTTCTGAGTACTTCTGTTGTGAAGCAGAAAGGATATCTGTATATGGAAAGTGGCGGCTCACAAAAAACTTAGGGAGAAGAACATGCCATTGTTTTTGGGATGTATTAATGAAACATGGGTACACACACTCTGCTCATGACATAGTTCAAACACTTCAACCTGGCACAGTTGCAGAAAGAGCATCCTTCTCTGGTCCATGCCGCTCACTTTCCTTCCTCTGCATTACAGAAAAAGAATAGTGCAGTTTCTAAGACACACAGGATTAAGGTCTGATTCAGCTTAAAAAAAACATGAGGGGAAAAAAATTAAAATACATCATTACTCAAGCAGCTACTGGGAACTGTGTCAGCACAAAGCGGTGGGTATGGACACAAGCAGCAGGAAGCATGGGAAAGTCTTGACCACTTCCTTCCATGGCTTAAGAACCTTAAAATATTCATAAAATTACAGACAGATTTCTGACAGGTGACAAACCACTTGACAAACAAGAGATGCCCTTCACTTCACAGCCAGTGGAAGGTGAGGCCAGATGTTGGTAGCCACAACAAGCAGCAGCTGGCTCTGCAGAAGGTCAGGATGGCTGTGGCTGTAAAGGTCATGGAGGAAGACAACATGAGATTTTTTGTGCATGAAGGACAGAGAGGGTAGAAGCCAGAACCTACTGAGTAAGATTTACTTTTTTCTAGTGCTCAGGATGACCCCACTACACGGCACAACAGTAGTTAGTACAAATGCAGTTACATTAAGGTACCAGGTCACAAAGTCCATATATGTTGTCTTTTATCTGATAATCACTTGAGCAAAGGTCTGTGCTCAGCAGGCTGCAGGCCTGCTCTCTCTGTATGACGTGAACAAATGACACATCAAGAGCCTGCATCCCAAGCCCCATAACAGAGACCTGAGATACTTACAGACACCCAGCTGACAACTGTGTCCAAGCCTGTCACTAGGACCCTCAGGTTTTGCAGCAGTTCCACAGATGGAGCTCACAAGTAGCAAAGTGTTCCCAGAAGAAGTGTGCAAAAGTGAGAGTTGTGGTTCTTACAGAGGATGACAGCAGGAGCCACCGGAGGAACACAAGAAGTCTGAGTGTGGCATCTGCATCTGTATTGTGAACATAACTTTTAAATCCACTAATAGTTCTCCTTATAATCTCTTTTGCAGAGATTCAGACCAGGAGACTGTCCTGTAGCAGCTGGCAGAGACTAGGGCCTCTGAAGGGCTCTGATGAAACACAACAGCTTAGTGGTCAGGGCTAAATTAAAGTATTGAATGCCTCCTAAGGAGAAGCTATTAGGTAATAGTTTTTAAACTTTTTTTTTTTTTTTTGCTTCTTCTGCAGAGTTTAAGGAAGCTCACACGCCTTCTGCATTTTAAAATAATCTACTACTTAATGTTCAAGAGCTCAGCACTTAACGATTTTAATTTGCCCTTCCATTCAGATCAATTTTCCCATCCACCTATCCAGCTGATTGTGCACAGCGTGCTCCGTGGGACTGCAGGCTGGCTCAGCACGGACTCGGCTGCTTTCGAGGCTTTCTGGAACGCAGAGGTGCCAGCAACGCGCACAGGCTCAGAGGGCATGCTGGTGAAGACCTATGGGTAAGCTCATGAGAAAAATCGATCTTTATTTCTTTTCTGGATAGGTAGAAAAGTTTCCTACTTAGGCCTAGTCTTCACTCAGCCTGCCTAAGTGTCTTTCAAAACAAGCACTATTCTGGGGCTTAAGAAAGCATGCGCCTAAGGTATTTTTAAACAGCTGCCCACTGGTAGGAGCTTTTGTTCTCCTTGCAGACCTGAATCGTTCAACCAGTTGTATCTATGCAGCCATCTGTAGGGTGGTATTTACCTTTGCAGCTAAAAGCTCCATTAAAAAATAGGTAATTTAAAAAAAAAAACCCAACACTTAAAAAAAAGGAAGTCAAGGAAATTCCCAAGACAAGTGCTAGATTCATCAGAACAGTCTGTTTTCAAGACAAACTGACTCTAAGTTCTTGCTCATAGTTTTACAGCCTCATCTTACTGGCTCACCACAATAAATTCATGAGCTGTCCACAAGAAAATCAGTTCTCTTCACAGAACTCTATGCTCCTCTGATACATCCAATCTCTGCTTTTCACTCATGAGCTATCTATTACAAAGGTACTGCCTCCCCTACCTTTGCTGCTCTTCCCACTGGCAAATTCCAGCTACACAAACATTTAGTTAAGCATTGGTTACTTACAGCACTCTTTTCTTACATGCCTAAGCCCTAGAACCAAACTATCTATAAACAAACCTGAATAAGATTTCAGATCATATGGAAAAATATTAAGAGCTGCAGTTTGCTGTATACCTTCCTAAAGCAGCGTTGCATGAAGAAAATGCTGAACTGCATTCTGAAATGCCTTTGTTCCCCCACTATGTAATCATTCCATTTTAATTTTCTTCACCATTCTCACTTGCAAGACACATTGCCATGAAAATCTGCACCAATGGAATTTCATATTCCAGAAATATTTGTATTTCCCTTACCTAAACTGCTAAGCTTTACTCTTACTTACTAAATAACAAATAGCCAAGGAAACTAGCCAGAGCCAAACAGAGTGCCCAGGTCAGCTACAGAAGAGAAGATGAGAAGAAGAGAAGATGGGAAAAGAAGGCTTCAGCAAACAAAAGCTTTCTTGGGCTCTGATTTTCAAGTTCTGTTTCTAAGAGCCAAGGGCTGAATTTAAATCAAGATAAACTCTGAACATTATGATTCAGTGGTTAAAACCTCAGGATTTTTCTACACATTTTATCTAATACATTGTATTTACTGAACGATACTTTGCAAATCACAGTTACAGAATGCTTTGCAAGCCAATCTAAGCATTTTCTCTGCACTGTAGAAAGTGAATAAAACAGTCTTCAAATCAAAGCCGTACAGGTAAAAATTTGAAGAAAGATTTTAAACCCATCTAGTCAAATGAATAGAAAGGTAGAAAAACATGCTGCCATACTGTTAAAGTTGTCATTGCCTTATTGCTTTTCATGAAGCTGCATGCATTACATGTTAAGGATCTTTTCAGACACCTATTTTTAGCATTTCAGGAATTTCACTAAAAAAAAAAATCCATTGGTATTAAATGTTACCAGGTCTCATTTAACTGAAGACAAAACCTGTAAAAGAAAGCTGGCTGTGGCATGGTGTATTCTCTCAGAACAAAACAAGGAGGGAAACACTTCTGCAGATCCTTCAGTATACCACCTAACTATTCAAAACAGACCACGGTCAGAGTGGAAGGATGTTCCAGTTAATCTCTGTTTGCAGAGTCCCAGACATTCAGGGTCTTAACCTAAAACTAGGGTTTGAAGGATACAGACAGAAGCCTTTGTGCCTGTATCACACCACTAAGAAGTGCACTACCCACTTCCAGAAAGGTCAAACAAAAAAAAACCAAAAAAAAAAAAAAAAATCTGGTACGCAGGACAACTGTGCTCCTTCTCCCTGTCTAAGCACCGTATCCTCTGGGCCTGCTCTGGGGAACAGTCCAAGCCTAGCGATAAGTCCACTATCCTGTACGTCCCCCACACATACATCCTGTCACACAGCAGAGTTACAGTGGGCTAGAAGGACAATAAAATGTCTTTTCCCACTTTCTATTTTACCCTCTCCTGCAAACCCCCAGGGACTTACAGCAATACAAATAATACTTCAACAAAAGATGCCAGCCTAGGAGTTGGTAGCTGCAGGTTTGAATCCTGGTTTCTCAGAATGCGTGTGATAATCATGACTCAGTCATACTCAAATTGCACAATGGAAAATGACACAATGAGAATCTTCAGGTAGTAGTTAAAGGAAGGCTGGGCCCTCCAGGTGATGCACAGCTACACCGACATAGCAACTTTTGTTCTGAAAGAGGTACGTCTGTGTTCCAGTGGCATTGTGCCCTGGTCCACTGGAGCTCAGAGCCTGCACTGCAACATGCACCAGACTCTCTCTGTTACTCACTCTGCCTTTGAAATATTTCAAACGCACCTAGTTGCAGAGGTCTGATAGGGTCTGCATGGCTAGAAGCTGCATCTATAGGCATGCAAGACCACATACTCCAGCACATCCTCATATCAACAGTGTGCCTAGAAGGATGGAGGTCAACCACATGGCTCACCTGCATTTGTTAACAGGTTCTAGATGTAAAGATTGCCATGACAGCTTATTAACAAAGCCTTTGCAAAGGCAGTAACAAAATTATGTCAAACACTGGTCTGAAAATAAGGCTGGTCAGAACTTTCCTAGCAGAGCATTTTTTTCTATTGACACAATTGCCAAATAGCTAGAAGTGTATGATGACAACAGTCTGATTTTGACAGCTCTTCTGTCAGTCAGAGAATACAAAGCAGATTCCCAACAGAAGCCAACCAGCTCTCCACAGCTCCTGAAGTAGAAGGAGAACCTGAAAGGCTTCAGTGTGGTCAGACTCCTCAGAGGAAGGCAAAATCTGACTCCCATCTGAGTCTGTGGCTTCTAGGTTTCAATTCATTTGAGATTGGACGGCTGCTTCAGAGACCGCTTTGATAACCGATGGCAGACTTTCATTTGTTAAGTCAGATCTGTAATGCTGTCACCACACAAGTTGTGCTACAAATTTGCTTAGCTTTCCTTAATCGAAATCAGAAGGACATTAACATTATCCTTTGATGTCTTTTTAGTATTTATGCCATGACTAAATTGGGTAAGTGATTTACTAACATTTAAGATTATTAGGAAAAAAATTATGTAGATTATGTGGACAGGAGAAAAGAAAACGAAAAAATCTCAGATCCTATATATTCATAAGGAGAGCACCGATTAAGAACACTCAATGTAAAAATCAAGGTTTTGATTCCTCCAACTATTTTTAAGTGAATCACTGCACACTATCTGTAATTACTGTGTTTCTTATAACTGCAGTTATATTTCAACTCCTACCGTGTTGCAAGCTTATGGCAGACGACACCAGTGTCTGTTATGACTTCACTCAGTCTCAGCTCGAGGTGGACCTTCCCCTGAAACACATCAAAAACAACATATGAAAAAAAATAGTTTTACGCATAGCCAGACACACTATTCCAACTTAAAACAGAGCAAGTCAGTTAATGCAAGTAATTCCAGTAGTTTACAGATCAAGTAATAGCCGTATAGCTAAGGTATTTCATCTGCCAGAGAATTTGGATTAGTAGCTATTTCACTATATTTCAGTCCACAATTCCCACCATTATCTTATCTCTGTAATTGAGGGATATGGACCATCTGTGGTCTCACATAAAAATATCGTGTTGGAGCTTTATCTGTATTTAGCATTTTAAGTATTAAGCAAAGATCTGCAATACAATTATTGAAAAGATATCACAGCAGTGTATTACAAATGAATAACTACATGTTTTAAAAATTGTATTATTTCAGAATTTTTATTTTTCTGAACTGTCAGACAAGTATCAGTAACATTACATTGAGTAACTAAAAAAAAAAAAAAAATTAAGTTCAGCCACATTGCTAGCATTCATAGCATCTACTACTAGAGTCTTCAACTCCTTACCATCACATTGACTTTATTATGACTTGGACCAAAATCTTATGCTTAAATATGCTAAAAAAAAAAAAAAAAAAAGCAATCATGAATACAAACTGCATTCCTATTAAGTCTATTACATGTAAAACATGATCATCCACTCCCACTGGCAAAAACTCAGCACTACTCTTACACCATACACATCGTAAATGCAAAATATGTTTTGTTACTGATGTCCTTCGACATGCCAACACTGACCGATAATTTTCCGGAAATCATCGTGGCCAAAATTGAGTCATTCACCTTCATAACCACCTCCTCTCCACCCTTTTTACTAAAGGATCCTAAAATCCATGGTGCTGGTTAGTCAGAGCTCTAATGCGGGTGTCATCTTTGACTCAGATCTACCTCAACTCACAAAAAAAAGGTCTGTTGCCACCCGTTTCATAAGATCTTCCAGATTTGACCTTTCCTCTTTTTGCACAAGACCAGAACTCTTGCCAGAGACTTCATGGCCTCTTCTGACTGGTTACAGCAACGTTCTGCTCTATGAGGATGTCTATCCTGCGTAACAGAGGAGAGTGAAGATCATAGTTGCATCTCATCTCAAGTTGCATCTACATCGCTGAGATCTGCTTCCTTTTACAGCAGATGTTCTTTCTTGTCTGCACAAGAGCTGGTGAAAGCAGTCCAAAGTAGAGCAGGGAGCGCAGTAACAATTAAGTAGCACTGGCACACAAAAGTTCTGTTCCAGCTCATTCCATTTAGCATTCCTCTTCCATTTAGCAGTAGAAACAAACACTGAAGTCAGTGCCTGAATAAGCCTATGAGAGATTCTGCTTCTTACAGCAACAGTCATTCTCTCCCCTTCCCTGTACACCCCTCCTAGTACCATTCTTTCTGCACTATCTTGAATGCACGCTTCACACTTCCCTGCATTTCACACTCGCACTCCTCAAACCTCTATCATCTACTTATACTTTCAGTATTCTGACTCAGTAGTGATCTTCCTGTCCGAGGGCTGGAACACAGAACTTTCAAGTACACGTGCCAGATTATACTGGTGTTCATCCAGAAAACCAGACAACAAAGATCTCTCCAAGCTGTATAAAAGCCCATGTTGCAGAGGCATCGCAGCAAGTCACTGGCATTTTGAACATGGAAGGACTCAAATGCATGGGTCCTGCTGGGTGCCTTTTGCATCATTTTAAATGAAATAATAAAAGCAAACAGCTATGTAAACCCCAAACATGTTGCATTTGGCTGTTAGATTCCTGATTCTTCATGGGCATTTCAGCAAGAGCTGAGTCCTCTTTTCACCCTGTCAGTGTACGCAAATGTCAATATTTGTCATTTTCTTCTAAATTGAACCCTGTCCTCATGAATGAGAAGGATTTCTCTGCACAAATGCGTAAAGCCACTTCTAGACCCATCTCTTTAAGCCTCACCACCACGACAGTCCCCATCGCACCCCTGTGTAACAAGGGCTAAGCACACAACCAGCTGAGAACTCTGGCTAAGCAGGACAGTTCTCTGGCTTTACTTTTCCTACATTCTCCCTTACTCCTCACTGTTCTCTCTTCCACTGATCACATTTTATCAGAGGAGTTAAACCACACGTCTCTGGAGAACAAGTTTATACTATGAACCTGTAAAAACACTGCTGCCATCTTCTTTGATATCCTGCATACTAGCTTTGCTACAGAAATCAACACTAATATAAGTTTCAAATAAATTAAGAGACAGGAACAATAGGAACTCTAGAAAAAAAGATCCTTTTGTAGCAAAATACCAAGAAGATAAGATAATGTTTTTATTGAAATATTTCTGCTGATCTTAAACAAAGGCGAGACTGACTTCCCTCAGGAAGGAAAGAATGCTCCAGTACACTCAGGTGAGCCTGAATGCAAACTTGCTTATAATGTCAATTTGCTTGACCTCACACAGACTATGATGGAAGCTCCCTATTTTAGAAATCAAGTTGTAAAAACTTTTTAAAGTTAGGAGTACTTCTCATATTTTTCCCAGCTACATTAAGTACAAAAATGCAGTGCTGCCTCCTTTGGGCTCAGAGCCATTTTTTTTCTTGTAGCTCTCTTTTTCTCTTGTGAAGACTTTGACAATGGTCAGCTGCTCAAAAAGTGACTCAGTTTCAGACAGCAAACAGAGGTCATGGGATCACTGGGACTGGCAGCCCTATGACTATTCCCAAAACGCCTCCTTGCTTCCAGCTAAAAACTCAAATGCCTAAATACATGAAAACAAGGCTACTGTAACACACTTGCAGACTTAATTTGCAGAAAATAGAACTCAAAGATATTCTTTGAGTTATATAAATACAACTTAAAGAATGTTTTTTTCCTAACCAATTTTACCATTAGACAAAATATAAGGATTCATCTGAGCAAATTTACTCCTAAGCAATGCCATTAGTTGGTTTACAAAACACCAGGTAACACACTTTTCAAAGGGAAGACAGAAAACTATGCAATGAATCAGTATCATAAACTTAACAGTTAATCTAACCAACAGAAGGCCAACTGATCACCTACGCTGGATTAAATGTACCACAGAAACAGGAAGTTGCCAATATCTTTACTTACTGAGAATTTATGACAAATACATTCTTGGTTTTATTATCAAAAGAACCACTGTGACAATAACAAGAGTCTCCAGTTGCGCTAGATGCACCCAGCTATTGACAGCATTTACAAGCAGGAAAGATCAGATAACGCGGTGGGATAAAACGTACGTTGTCCTTGTTTTACAGCTGACACGGTGGCTTGGTCCTGCTCAGACAGAATCCCGCAGAGCCAGGGATTGAGTCTAGGATCAGTCCCAGGCCCGTGTCCTAGCCATAAAGCTTTTTCCTTCAGCACAAAAAAAAATCTCAGAGAAGCAGCTGGAGGTTTGACAATTTTGAAGTAGAACGCATTAATTACTAAAAACATTTCCACAAAAAAAATATTTCAGGATGTTCCTAGAAGCAGCTTTGCTCATTAGCATACCCTTCACATTTAGAAGGGTAGGACTTCTTCAAGGAACAAGCTGAAGGAGTGCCAACTCAACTGCTGAATGCTTCCTTTTCCACAAACTCCAGCTGATATGGATGGGTGTGTTCATAGGTCATACGTACGTCCTTCCTAATCACATTTAACATCACATAATAGGGCCAGCCAGCTTCCATTTTTCACTTCTTGATTAAAGAAGCCATCAGTAGATTGGATTTCTTGTAGGAAAGCAGACAGCATTCACAAGGAAATCTGTAACAAACAAAACTTCTAAAGGGCCTTACTGAGGGGAAAAAAAAATTATACTATGCTTTTTACTAAAAAGTAACAGAATCAAGTTCCAGTCTTGTTTATTCTCACAATGCTAACAGTTATCAGGAAACAAACTTAAACCGATCATAATCTTGCAGAGAAAAGAAAAAGCAGAATCAAAGTCCTGTTTTTATAGATACAGGAAAAGCCTGTCTCCAATCACCTCATTTCTCCTTGGAATGCAGCTGTGTGTTACTGTGGACTGAAACACCAGTAGACAGTTGTAAAGCAAGTAAAAGTACTCAAGTGTTACCTACCTGTATCGTGTTTCCAGCAGTTGCAAATTTGCAGCTTAGTTTAAACACATTATGTTGAAGAGGAGAAGAAAACACATGACTGCAGATTATCCCAAAGTTATTCTTATGACAAAGTTCTGCCATCCTGGCGTGAAGCACTTTTAGCATCTTGAACAAGTGGTGAGCCTTACTTTGGGGCAGTGTTTGCAAAGTCACCAGGACACCACTGGGAATCATTTCTGAGTGTAGTTACGTGCATGCATTTTGGCCTGGAATCTGGCACACACCACGTGATCCAGCAACTGAGTGTTAATTCAGATGTAACATCTGACTTAACTCAAAACAGATGTGGTCTGGTTTTTCACAGAAAGAGTTATGAAAAAACACCAAACAACACTAGGAATTTCTGTGCTTTAAGGCTCTAGTAAATGCAGAAAAGACTACAGTCTGCCCGAGTTCAAAAGTCAGGAGCCAAATCTACCCAAATCTCTTAAATCATGTTTTTTTTAACAGTATTAACCAGATCTCCATCCTTTTTGTTACTGTGAAACTGTTTTTAGAAATTTTTCACTTTTTAAAAACATCAAAGGAAAAGAATAAGTCCTCACTGTTAATTTTAAACAAAAATATACAATCTGCTTGCTTGAATATTAAATATCAAGTCAATTATCTTCATATATGGGGCTCACAGAACACTGTAATTCTCTCTTCTACAAAAGAACACGAGGCGATATCACAAAAACTCCTAAAAAAAAAAAAAGGGTATTTGTCTACTATTAAAACTGTTGGACAAGAGGTTTGTGATCACCCGCCATTCTACTTCTCACTAGCCTACTCAATTTTGCTGGGGACTTTCCTTTCCAAGGTGGTAATGCACCTGCATGGAAGCTTTCC
Organism: Chlamydotis macqueenii; assembly: GCF_036417535.1. Taxonomy (NCBI): domain Eukaryota; kingdom Metazoa; phylum Chordata; class Aves; order Otidiformes; family Otididae; genus Chlamydotis; species Chlamydotis macqueenii. The sequence goes on along the minus strand of NC_141556.1, from coordinate 150,863,730 downwards.
AAACATTTAACCCACACGGGGACACTTATCCCAGCACAGCTCCCCAACCTCATCAGCTCTGCAGCTCAGCTCTGCTCTGCTCATCGCTCAGGACTGTGGAAAGAGGGACTGGGACCCACCTTTGGGTCTTTACTCTTCTTCCTGCTGGTACAGAGTGACTGCAAGCAGTCTCACCCCAGCTCTTGGAGACAGAGGAGAGAAGAGATGTAACAGGGATCAATTGTACGAGAGGACTAGGCGAAGTTGGTGACAAGACTAGTGCCAGCTCCTCATTATTCTGGAATCTCAAATTTAAGACTCTGATACCCCTGGTGTGTTGGTTCACTTTCCCTTGTTGCAAGCTGTCTGGAGAAAGGAGTGTTGGAAGAACTCAGTGCTGCACACAGACCATTCCAGTTATGGGATAACCTGTGCTGTTCTTTTATCTTTCCAAATTTTATTTCAGGATACAGCAAGTGTTATTAGATAGATAGATCCTGTCTACTTTGAAACTCTCTTGGGCACCTTTCTGAGATGTCACCTTCTGGCACTGGTAAAGCTTAAAAGCAAACAGTAAAACTGACCCAAACCTTAAGGCTCGCTAAATGCTGTCCATGAGAGTGGGAGACGAAAGACCAACGGTGCAGCTTTAAGTAAATCCAGTCATGCAGTACTATTAGCAGCCTCACACAAGGTCACAGCCTTAATGGCAGGTTCGAGAGAAGGAGGAAGAGTTTGTTTGCCATTTACATCTGCTGCTGTAATGGCTGCTCCTTCCTTTAGCAGGAGGCAGCAGGCAGCTGGGAAAGGTCTAAGGATCACAGCTCCAGATCACGGCGCAGCATGGAAGAATCTGGAACAACATCCAGTCTATCCCTGAGGAAACTGCAACAGCTTTAATGAATGCTGTATAGATGCACAGATGCTAGGTAAAGCAGAACTGATGTCTGCTTGTCTCTGTACGTGCAAGCGTTGTCAGAGATGCTCAGTAACTGGCAAAGATCTTCAAAAGGCACAATGTTACCCTTCCTCTTTCTCTACAGGAAAAATACCTCCATACGGTCAAAATCCTTACAATTAGTAATATTTTCCTCTCAAATACTTTGATGCAATACAATATGTAGATACTGTAAATGAAAGACACCTGGCTCTCATTTCCCCAGACAAACTGTGTTCTGCAGATACAGAATCCAGGTATGTTATTTTGAAATAATGTAAATTTATTATTCAACAGGAGGTGCTCCTTACCACATGCCATGTTACCAACTAGCTTTTTAAAAGTAACAGACCCAGACTAGAAAGACTGTCTTACCCCTTTGCACTGATAAGTCTGAATACAATACTCTTACATTCACATAGGGAGGGAGTCTTGCTACAAATGATCTGGTCAATAACTGGTATTTTTTTTTAACACAAACATTATTTACGATTGTTGACGCATGATTCAGTTCCCCGAAATAATTTTGTTGGTAGGCATGTAGCCTTTGCACCCTATCACAACAGAGATTTCATCTCTTTTCAAAACAACTTGAAGAGAGAAACCTAAAAGCCACTGTTCATGAAGAGGAAAAAAAAAAAAAAAAAAAGAAAAAAGAAAAAAAAAGAGGGTAACACCCATTTGTTTCCTGTATGTGGTGGAAAGCCGATACCAAACCTGGAAGCAGCTTCTTCTTTTTACAATTTGCATATACCCATGCTCGCAGTAGGTTACACAAAATGTGTCAGTGACTCATCCTTATGCTAGAAGCATTTAAATACCTACACAAAGATAGGTAATGTCAGTGTTAGACAGAGTGCATACAACGCTCTTTAATAGAGCAGATAATTCTGCCAGTCACTGGAGTGAAACAGCCCTACACAGCTACTCTTCAAGATAATTTGCTCAACTTAGATTTTCTTAAGAATATGAGTTTGAACATAAGTAACAGTTAGCATGAGAGCCATTCCAGTTCAACATGATTTGCTCTACATATATAAAAAGCATTGACTTATACAGAACAGGAAGCAGGCAGATACAGGAGAGACTGTGGCAACTTCCACAATATTATGACCGTACAGCAAAAGAAAACAACAGAGTAGCACACTTCCAGCTTCCTCTGCAGATCTGGGATAATCTCCTCTAACTGTCACATAGGACTGAATGGAGAGGAGCTAATTCAAAAGCTCGTAGTGAAACCTTGGCTCTGCTAAAGCCATAGCAAAACTCCCACCCTGGCAGTGCCAGGATTTCATTCATGAAGCCTAACGCTTGGGATACAGACTCTGCATTCAACGGGAAGGTGCTGACAAAGGAGGAAAGCTTTTTTGAGCAGCACAGTGTGCCCTGGATATATTCTTCTAGCTCATACAGAGGAAGCACTTCGGGAGCCAGCAGTAATTTCCAGTATGTCAAAAGGATTTTAGGTTACTCTCCAAACATGCTTTGCACTAATGATGTACAGTCCACCACCTGACACTTGTATCAGTCCGTACTCAAGAACAGGCACGTTTAATCAACAACAGTCAAAGGCCTGCGTAGGCAAAATGCTAAAGTGGTGGAAGGAGGAGGAAGAGCATCTGGTGTCTGAAGAAAGTACTTCTTAACATCAGTAAATCTTTTGTACAAAGCTTTGCGTACAGAAGGTTAAAATGTGAGACAATTTGCTTCCTCAGTGTCGGTTATCTGCCCTTTACATGCCTTTTTTTTTTTTTCTTAAAGTTGATAGCCAAATAGATATGTTTCAGACACATCAAAGTTCTTGTGAGGAGGAAGGGGAAATGAGCAATTTTCAAGTTTTTATGTCAGATTTTCTCGCCCCCAACAATGAGTTTTACATAAGACCTTGAGCATGACTGGCTTTGGAGAAGCACTCTGTCATTTAATACTGAGAACCCAGCTGTAAGAAAACATGACCATTTCAACTTTGTCAGTGCTGCGGAGGAAGTAACTCAAAGCACACTTGAAAAGAGGAACTTCTAAAGCAAGAGCCTGCACAGGAAAACACGCCAGAATGATCTAACTCTCCTTGCATTTCTCCCCCACTTCGGCATATGCAGACTACGTGGTCTGGAGTACGCTGGTGTATTTTCATATTAATCAGAATGCCTCTGGATTGAACACTGCATGGCTGAAATTACTGTGGAAAAAAAAAATGAAGGGGAAAACTACTCAAAAACAGGAAAGGCCTTTTAAAGATTGCATGTGTACTCGGGCTTAAATTCCACTGAGAACACATGGACCACTGAGAGCATCTGCCATCTACAGCCCCAGGCAAATATCTGAATCAGTTACTGTTCAGTAAACTTCTGCATGTGAAGGAAAGGCAAACATTCCTGGATCTAGAGAGATGTACACACAATAGCACTGCAATTTTTGCTTCCAGTCCTCAAAAAGCATGAAAATAAGAATATAGCAGGTCCTGAAAGACAAATCATAGAACATTTCCAGTTCTATGACTAGTACAAAAGAAGATGCATTCTATGGAAAGTGTGCAACATTCATGTTCTTACTGACTTCAAACAGCTTAGAAAGTTTTGTCTTCTGTTGCTGATCCCTTCCCTCCAGCTGAGGCTGCCTGATTGTTCATAGTCTATTTCAATGCAAAAGTTAAACAATTTTCAGTAATGGCTCAACTTCTCTTTTGAATCCCACTGAAATGTTTGAGCACTTGCACTGTCAGAGACTGGCTATTTAGCTCTACGCATATTAAATGAGGAGTAGGCAGGCTCCTTAAGAAGATGGGAACTCAAAATTCCTTCAACCAAATCTGCACAAACCCACCTGGTTACCGCTCCATACTTTCAGAACAAGTTTTCCGGTCTGCAAAGTTAAGCTATGAATTATGCATTTAACGGCTGCTGTCAAGTTTCATTCTACACTCTGTATAATAAGTCTTCCTGATCACATTTAATACGTTCTAGCATATTTAAAAAGGAAATATTCCGAAATCATGACATGCCATATCTGTATGCCAAACACAAATACAATTTTGCTGGAGTTTAATAATTGTTCTCCACGGAGCAGCTTGAACTTAAACCACTTATAGCACAACTGTTTCATTACCCAAGCTGCATCTAAACAGCACTCAGGGTATACACTGACAGCACTAGAGCAGACTATGCACTGAGAGTAAAATCAGTTGGCAAGATGTGGGGGCACTGATTTACTTACCAACACAGTAAAAGCCTATCTACCTCAAGGGGCATTACAGTCCATTGCTGAATGACACAGCTCTGTGTTCTGATGGCTGCTGTTACCCACGCACTCAGATGAAGGGAAATTCAGGTGCACCTGAATATGCTGATTATCTCAATAAGCTAGTCTGCTAGACCAAATGATGAAGCAAAGCCAGAAAGGGCATGTGGGTAGGTAATGCCCAATCTGCATCTGCAGCCTGAGCAGCTGTACAGCACCTGCACTGGTTGGGATCCTGCACCACGCTGAACAGCATCAGTGGTGGTGAGATTACAGACCTCTTAGCAGCACTTAGCCTAGATGGACAATGACCTCACTTTTTGTTCAAGATCAGACCGGACTCTGGTACAAGATCAGACTGGACAATCAGGCTGGACTCTGGTACATCTTGCTGTCAAGCAATAAATGGATGAGGCATTAAAGCATCTGACAATAATGTTCGTATCTGTATAGGCTGACAATTAACATAGTCCTGCTATCAGTAACATCTTCACCTGCCATTAAGTTTATCAAGTCATAATCTCACTTTGCACTCCTGACAACACAAAATATCTTTGTATGACAGTAAGAATTAGGAGCATTAGAAAACCATAAAACTGAATGCAAAGCCTCAAGCTAAACACCTTCTGATGGAGTTACATAACATTACATTTTGATTTTTTTTTAAATATATAGGCTTATTTATTTTGTACAGCATCAGAATACTTAGAGTTATAGCTTCTGAACAAAATTTGAGAAAATAGCACAAAAATACTAAGAAATCCACTCAGATTCTCTTAACAATAGAATTCTGTTTGTTTGTTGTATTATTTTGCGCTCGCAAAAAAAAAAAGAGAAGAATCTCCTCATCACATACCATTTCCTCTCTATGTACGAAGATAGAAAACAGTATTGCCATTTGAAAAATTTGTACCATTTCTGGAACTCATACAAGTGAGGTCCAAACCACGTCAAGAAGAAAAATTTAAATTCTACTCATTAAACTTCAGATAGACAGCTCAAAATACCACTTCTTACATCAGAAACATTACTATTCTTAATTTCAAATTAGTTCTTCTGTTCTAAAAAGTGAGGCCAAACGTGTCCCAAAACTGGGCATCTGAGAACCACGGCACCTACAATTACTAATATTTCAATAACCCATTGATTTTAAGCTGTTTTCAGACTAGGCTGATTGGTCTGCTTAAAACCTGGATAAAACCTGGATATTTTCAGGCTTTGCACACCAGTAAAGAAAAGTCCTGTACAGGCTTATCACTGTCACTCAGTTTCTTTCATATCACAGCCTAATCAATTAGAAATAATTAGAAACTTGATCTCTTCTATACATACTTTTTTTTTTTTTTTAAATTCCACTCCAACTTGTATGACCTCAGGCAAGTCACACTCTTTCTGACACTTATTCGCACTGTATGCAAAGCGTGGGAGTGACAGTAGCTGCGATGCGTAACTCAGTACAGTGCTGCGATGCGTAACTGAATAGCCATGAAGTGCTCTACAACATGGAAAATAGTATTAAAGGCCACTGGCCAACAAAACCAGAAGTAAGATGGAGGAGTTCCCTGGCGTGTGGCTCAATGTTTAATCCACTAGATTGTGTGGCCAATGGGGACAACTGCTAGAATGCTAAAACTCATATTTGGCACATTAAAATTGTTTTTTGACTACTAGTATTTGCATCACTCATTGTAAATGTTAACTACTTAAAATCTTAAATTATTTTCTCTAAAATTAGAGAAAAATGCAGTAACATTGTGTAAATACTTACCATGAACACAAATATTCTTTTTTTCTCTTATAAATGAAAAAGTGTTTAGGAAAAGATACAACTGAGACACCACAAATGCAAAAAAAAAATACAAACACAAAAATACTCCTTCATTTGGTTATCGTCACTTGCATAAGAATTCATACAAAATATTTACAAATCTGCTCTTGCTATTATGGTAAACAAAACCCTCTTGCAGATTCCTTAACATAAAGGCTGTGGAACATTAAGTAAGTGGATAAAATAATCAGAGTGCTGTTTGTATTTACACTACTTGTAATAAATGCCTATCATGGAGCCCAGAAACAGCTTTTAACAGTTGAGCTCTTGTAAAGATAGAAACAGCGGAAGTGATAAACTGTACAAACAATTACAGAGAACACGCTTTCCAGCAAACATTGTTCTCCACACCTCTCCAAAAGCTAAAGCCGCCTGCAAACCTTTCTCAGATCGCAGCTTACATTGTACCAGTGTCATCCTAGAAAGCACACTAGTCCAAAAAGCTTCCACAACCTCACTCTGTGTAAATATTGTAACAAAATAAACAATACAGAAGCTTATCCAAGTACTGGCCTTCTTCAACTGATAAATTACAAAGGGAAAGTTTTCATATCCTGCAGGAAATAAACACTAAATCTATTGTTTTAAAGTCACTGTCATAAGAGGCTTTGGGGTAAGAAGAAAGGGAAACCAAGGTAAACAGAATAGACCTCAAAGTTAAAAGGCTGTTAAAAGTCTTTCCATCAGCACTGGTACTGAAATGTGACATTAAAGAGAATAAATATTTTAAAAGAGAACGTTACAGACTGAACAGGATGTCATGAGGCTTTCTTTGCATCATGTGCACAACCGTGTGCTATTTGTCTCTCCAAATAAACAGAAAACCTAACTTTGAATGTATGCTTCACTACACACAACCACACTACATGCTGGAAAGTGTATGCACTGTGTCATTTTCCTGACCTGGTATGTGCAGACTGAAAAGCCAAGACATTTATGTCCAATCCTACCACACAGCAGTATCTAAACAGTGTTTCCCCTTGCATTTACTGGAGGCTGTTGCACAGGTCAGACATTCATGTCTGCGGCCCCCTAAGCAAATACTGTGGTTCAAAAGTGACCTGTAATATATACTTACAGGAGAAAAAAGGAAAAAAAAAAACAAAAACAAAACAACAACAACAACAAAAAAAAAATAAACCACACTAATTTGTATCAACTTGATATTCTGCTACATCTTTTCAATTGTTATAATGAATGTTTTCACAAGACCTAATATTGTAACAGAAAACAGAATCTGCTTCAAAAGAAAATGCAAAAAAAGGAGTCTCACTTGTACCAAAATCTGCAAAGTACCAATCCCTACATAGAGCTGAAGCAATACAATTATCAGCATTCCCATGCTTTGGAACAGGGCCTAGAAATCCAGCAAGGAGTGGGCTTTTTTTGTCTGAGATGTACTTGTTGCCATTCCTGTGACAGCCTGCCTATATAACTATTTAAAACAGTACCTGCAGAAACTATTTTCAAGGTGGCTCTGCTCCCTGAGGAATCAACAGTTATTTATAGGGTTCTGAAGTTATTTAATACTTGAGATAACCACCCTCCTCCTTGTATCAGTGACTCTGATGGTTCACGTAGTTTTTATTATTTCTGTAGAATCCTGGCCCTATTGATTTACGCACACTTGTAATTCACCCTACACAAAGATGCAAATATCACTGAAATCTAAACCATACTAATGAGCACTGCTTCCTTTTTGTAGGGAAGCAACACATCTCTCCTAGAACCAAGGAACCCACAAAGCCCCCATGGTCTTGTTACAAATACTCCTTTGCCAAGACAATCTCACCTGTACTTCTGAATCAGCATCAACATGCTGGAGTTGAAACCAGGTGTCTCTGTTATGATACTTCTGCAGATCTTCTTTCTGTATAGCTACCTTTCCTGGAAATAAAACAAACCAGAAGTACAGTTTAAGACATGCTATAGCTCCTCCAAAGTACATTTCCATCAAAAGCAAGTTTTAAAACAATGTTTTAAGGACTATCCTATTTGAAAGGCTTCAGAGCAAGGAAAGACTTCTTCAGGGCATACTACTTTGCACAGCACATAATTCTTTCTGATGAGGAGCATTTTCCACTTTGTATTGTGAAAGACTTAAATTCTTAACATCATACTCACCTAATAGACTGAAGCACTGGGGTCTGTGGATGAGCTTTTAAGTATGCTTATAGTAAAAGTATCACTGTTACTTCTTTGATATGACAATTAAATCTGCATGAGAAAAAGCTCTAGAATTGTCAGAGAGAGGGGAGCTGGCTGTTTTCTGATTTTTGAGCCAGATGTCTGGCTCAATAATCACAAAAGAAATGTCCACGTATGGGGGGGTTATTGCTAACAATGCTACAGAAGAAGGCTTTTCACTATATATTTTCGCAGAAGGGCAGCTACTAGAGATGTCAAGTCACAGCAAATCCCCCTAACTGCATTTTTAGACCCTGTTTACCTCCTTCCCTCACTCAAATCTTGCAGAGTTTGCATTCTGCAACCCAGAGCCACCCAAGTACTACCTCTGACTGTACAGAGGCAAAAAACCCACCCCACAGCAGAACTTGCCCCTCATGTTTTTAACACCCTCTCACCCCTATCAAATTAGGTGGTTTGGTAGTTAGGGCAATAGCAGCCAGTTCCATGTTGTGAACTAATGTACATGCATGCCAAGGGCTGATATATATATATATATTTATATATATATATATATATATATATAATGCTGAAACTTTTATCTTGGCCCAGTCTCTCTCGGGCATTATGTAAAGCACTCTGAGGGGCAATGAAGCTTTCACCAGGCGTCTTTCTTTGTATATACAAAGCAGAGCACGGCATGCCTGAGGAGCACATGATCCTCAGAAAGCAGTTTTGGGCTGGGTGGTTCCTCAGGCACTGAGCAAAGCAGCATGCTCGAAATGAAAGAATCCAGGACAGTCAGAGAGACATTCATGAGGCTTGAGAAAGCTGGGTTTTGGCAACATGGTTTGGTAGCAGACTTTCTCTGCTAGAGCGAGTTGCTCGCATACAGTTTGCAACCACTGCTTTCTACAGAAACACAGACCTTCTTTAACCAACCCCATTAGATAAAATACACTGATGGACACAGTTGTAATGGGAGAGATATTTCCAAGGCTTCCCAAACCCAAGCAGTTTGGCCAGAGGCCAGTAATACAGTACCCCAGCAAAAGTTAACAGAACACATTTACAAGAAAAAAAAAAATAATCTCCACACGATGAAAGAGTATGAAAATGGCAAACAAAAAGTATTCTCCCTTCAGAAATCAAGTCCCAGCAGTAAGTTATTACACCCAGTGTTCCCTCAAATCTCAAATTTTGGCCCTTTCCTTTGGCTGCTTGCTCAGCTACTCAGTGTGTGGCAGCTGCTGCTTCATTCTTCCGTCACCCTTGGGTTGTTTCTGGTAACAGTTTCCAGATTTCCAGTCCCAGTTTCTAAACTACTCTGCCATCCTTCCACAGCTGCCCTCCACAGTATCCAGCAGGGTTTCTGCTCCAGGTTTTACAGAGCTGCTGACCCGTAACTCCCAAGTCTTGCTCATTCTGCTCTCAGTGGTCTCCTCCCCCTGCTCGTCCTTTAGAGATTACCAGATCCATCTCCTGGCAAACATTAAACCAGAGATTAGAGAGACAGATTCATTACCAGGCTCTTTACTGGACATGCGAGCAAGCGACTTGAAACTTCTTAGGAAAGCAGTAATTAAATTACACAAACCTACAATATAATATGACAGAAAGTGTAAATAAGACATCTGAACTGCACTGAACAAGGGACACCAAGTTACACTGGTGAGAACCTGTGTAAGGATGGGTGCGTATTTTCAAAGCTTCTATTTTTATTCTTCAACCACAGCAGTTTGTGGGCAACCTAGTTTCTGTAAAACATTTTAAGAGAGTAAACGCCTGACCTTCCAATAATTGCTTTGGACCTCATCTGAAATTGTTTACTTTCACTGCTTGCTATCCTCACTATATCCTTTAATCTCTTGCAGAAATCCTCCACCCGACTGCAGCGTAGCATGCACTTCCCAAACACCCGTCGCTTGTATCTTTCCATCAGTCTCATTCACAGTAAACACCCTTGCAGGCAATGTCCTTGTGGAAAACTGAAAGACGATTTCATCAACACCTGCGCGGAGCATAAATGGTGCTATCACCGTCCCCTCTTCCGTCAGGGAGTTCCCCTGCTCCCAACATCAAAGACGGCAGGGTCACGGAGATGGGTCTGACCGCACAGTCATAACCACAGCACCAAGTGTTTGGAAGCAATGCTACGTTCCTCCAGCTCCACGAGGGTTAACACGGTGGTACAACTGTTTTGATTAGGAAACTGTTTGAAGAGCACTGTTTGCTCTGCACACAAGCAAGTCTTATTAATGAGTGAAACTTATTGACTGGCCTGGCTGGAATCCAGGGTTTTTCACTGTATACCAAATGATCCACAAAGGAGAAAAATCTACTAAGAAAAAAAAAAAAAAAACAAAAACAAACCACAGAGGAGGAAGGAAGGGAGAGTAAAATAAGAGCTTATACTTTGGCTAGTCTGAACAGATACAAAGGTGTATTACTGATAAGGCAGATTGTTTGATCTGCCCTGCTAAACAATTCCATGTGTTCAGAAGTGCCTCGCACAATTTCTGTTTGTAACTCTTTGTCTGTATTGGCCACGTCCATGTGCTCACCCAACTCACACTCCTCCTCCTCATCACCAGGCCTGCGTACAGCACAGTGCAGGCGCTGAGCACAGTCAGGTCCCGCCCTCCTCTATAGTCACTGCTCTGCCACCAGCTGACCTGCATCTGACCTGGCTCCAACAACTTCTAGCCTGGCCAGAACTAGGTTAAACCTAGGCCAATAATCACAAGCTCTTGGCAGCTGTCATTTGACCTGTCACTACATGATAAGGGCCTACAATTCTCCTTGAAGATAAACCTGCCACAAGAGGTCAGAAAGGTTTACCACCACTCATTTACAGGACCTTTTCCTCTTTGTGGTTCTTCAGCACGCTCCCAAACTCCAGCCCATTGTCTCGTGCTCTTTCTCAAGACGTGGGTGGCTGCCAGGCAGCAGCGAAAGACTCCAAAACTTGCACCTGAGGCACCCAGCCACTCCTGCCTGTTTCCTCAGAGCCGCCCCAGGCTGCAGAGAATCTGGGTCTGTTTAAGCTTTTAGACACTGTATGGGAGGAGGCAGGAAACAGCAGAGCGTGCTGAACGGTACGAGGTGTAATTTCAAAACCTTTTTAAAAGTTAGATTCTCGGCAGTAAGATCAGCAATAATGAGGTAAAAGCATTCTTCTCATCTGAACTAATTTCTTTCTGAAGTCTGACATTCACCAGGACCTCAGGCTGGGAAACCCCACACACTCCTCTTATGTTTTTCACCCGTATGGCAGCAATCTCCCTATGTGTCCTCAGTTCAGACTGAACAGATCTTCACCAGCACGTTTAAATCCTAAGCCCTGTGTACAAAACAAAGACGCGACATGTCACACTTGACTCCTTCCTTCTGTGAATCTCTCTTTAGGGGAAAAAAAAAAAAAACCAACAACAAATCTACCAAAAAACTATTATTTCAAACACGCAGCCAGTTCACGGATAAAGGAAGCTACTACTTAGGGCCTGGATGGTCTTAAGGGTGCAAATTCCGCTTTACAATCCCTGGTGCAAACTGATTTAAAAGCCTCCTACTTTCCCCACCCATGCACCCCTGTCCCTGCAGCATGCTGTACTGAAACTGTTGAGGAAACTAATACAAACTAAAAACCATCGAATAATGAAAATAACCATTCTGGGGGTGAAGAAGGGAGGAAGAAATAAGTTTCAGGGGTCATGTGTGGGTGTTGTTGGCATTTTTAACACATAGATCGTTTCAACTGACCCGTTTTACAGCTTCCCCACTCAGCATTAACCCAGCTAGAAGATAGGAGATTGTGGAAGATCAATAATTTAGGCACAAAAGCAGAAATATGCATCACAGATAGGTAGAGATTTCTGGCTACACCACTTGGGAAAGTGTTTGTGGAAACACCCTATCTGCAGTGCCCATCCCTCACTGGAGTTTCAAAAGCTCTTGCAAGGCAAGTCAATGCAGCCCATTAGCTTCTCCCTGGCTGTGCCTGGGCTTGTTAATTCAGGGTCTAACACTTCCACACAAAGACTAACAGAGTTGATAATTTGGCTCAGGCATTCTCCATCCAGTCACAACTACCTACTCTCTGGATTACCTGTTGGTGACAAAAAAGATTAGGTACTAGTTTGAGGATTAGACCTCATGTTTTAATACTCACTTGCCAGTTTGCAGAGGGTTTACCTCGCAGCTGAGATACATGAATATTTATGTCAGATGCTAGACTAGTAGAAGATATACTCCTTTAACGAAAAAGAAGTCAAGAGATCAATAGGACAGGAGTTTGTCATTTTAAAAGGGCATGAGGCTTTACCTGAAAAACAATCTTTAGAGAACCTAAAATCAGAGCATTCCAGGAGCTCTTGTACCTTCAAGTTACCTTTATCTTGGAATACTTGCACAGTGAAAGCCACAGAACTTTGCAGACTGCTGCCAAGTGAGCAGAAGCAATATAATATAGTGGTTTTAATAAAACATCCTCCATTAACACCGACTGCAGTATAGTTAATTTATAGGAAAGGGTTAGGTCTGAGTCACATGTTAAAAGGCCCCACATGCCTAATTAATTCAATCTTCTATTAATTCTGCTCTAAGCAGAGACTACTTTACCTCCTGTGTGCTGCAATATTAGGCAGTAAGAGGACCTGGAATCTAGTTCAGAAGTTGCTCCATCTAGTATATTAAGTGCACAGACACACAATATCAGCAAATTCATTTAAAATAACTGATATGAAGGTGCACAAGGAGAGTCAACTTTCAATAGCTGGAAAGACTAAGGACAAACCAGAATTGATTTTAATCAATGTTTTAGGCTGAGAAAACGTTATGAAACTTTAGTTATCTTAATCTCCAACCAGGAAGCACTGCTACTGTTCCAGACTACCTGGAATTTTATGATTTCCTATATAAAAGGTTATTTGTCACGAAATAAAAGTACAGAAATTTTGCAAGAACAAAAGGGCTAGATGCCTGCCTTGCTCAAGAGCAGCACAAACTCACTCATCCCTCCCATAACACAGAAAAAGATTGAAACAAGCAATCTCTGTACTTAAGGATTACAAAGATAAGGATGAGAATTAGGGGCAACATAAGGCTTCGGAGCCTTAGAAGCAGCAGAACGGCTCCCTCCTGGCTCCTGTGCAGTGCACCATGAACCACAAGCACTACTAGTCCATCTGCTACCATGGGTAAGAATTAGAGGCAACAACGGCAGAACACTTCCAGCACATCAGCAATGCATTCTACACAGAGTACTGATGTGTACTATATTCATTACCCCAATTTTGTTTGGTTTTTTTACAGTTTTTAATAACTAGTCCAAATACAGTAAGAATATAACTTATGAAACCCATTTTTTTCCTTCGTGGAACTCAGCATCTTGGATAAATCTTGGATAATAAGGCAGAGAAAAGTAGGCTGTGGATAAGATATAGCTTCTATCCTTAAAAGCAGCAAGCTGCAGCACTGTATGGACTATCCTCTATCAGAGTAGTTTTGCTAGCCACAACCGTAAAGATCTTGTCTGGCTTACATTGCTATTTCTACTCTCCCTTCATGTTAAAAAAAAAAAAAAAAAAACAACAAAAAAAACCCACACAACAACAAAAAAAAACCCACCCTACCCTACCACATCTCTGGTACCAATCCTCTGCCAGCTGCTCTCTGGGCTCTTAAAATGTCCATACATTTGAGAAAGGTATCATACCATGGCTGGTTGCAATGGAAGAGCAGTCCTAAAATCTACACTTGCAGTCACTGTTGTCTGCCTTACAGTAGGGATCAAGACCCCGAGCATGCTGCCTGCACTGAACAACCACCTCCTTTATCCCCCTCCATCACCGGCCCCTTCCAGGTGTTGCCACCAGAAGCCTCTGCTACTGCATCTTCTTCACAGTCTCAGTCTTTGCTTAGTTCAAGCAAGGCATAAACCAGCCGAAGATCGCTTAACATCTGCTAGTGCTGAGATAAGTCAAGTACTGTAGAAAGCAGAGAAAGCCCAGCTCAAACTCTAGCAGTCCGAAGTACACTGGGAGGATGGATCTATGGCGATATTCCAAATACAGATTGTATTAACACTGTCATTTGGTAAGGAGGAGGGTTGCACAAAAGGACAGTCGAGGTTCTGGCAAATTATGCTCAGCAGTTTTGTTTATAGTATGTGTACTTGTAGGAGGAAAAAGGAAAAATACGTATTTTTGAAAGCTCAACTTTGTTTTCCTGCTTTTGTGACCATCTGTTATGCTAAAAGATATTCCGAGTGCATCCTAACAATTTATTCTATGCAGAAAGTATTTATTTTAGGCTTTCTATGTAACTGTAGAGAATCTTCTCAGGATAATTCTAGTTTATAGCTTCGAGACTTGTCATTGTGGGACAGAGTCATCTGTTTCCTTTATTTCATTAGTAGCTATATTTATACCATAGTGAGTAGCTATTATTCACATGTCATCCCACAGTACATCACGGAAACAGTAAACCAAGCTGTGACTGCTGCCTAAGCCATGGTTGGGGTGAAGGAGACAGGAACTCCCTTTTCTATTAAAATCTTAATCTCTGCTTCACATCGTATTGGAAGATCTTTCCTACAGCTAGCTAGCAAGAAACATAGTTTAACAGGGATGATTCTTTTTCAATTTTTCTTTTAAACCAATAAAACAATCAAAATGTGATGCTTCCGCTACATTTGGCAACAATTACCTAATAATGGCAGATGGTTTGCTTGGATGTCTGCTAACAAACGGCAGCAACTCTAAAAACACACCTCCTCAGCTTTGGAAGTAGTCATTAACAAAGGCACAGTCACCTCAAACTTGCAATTCCAGGGTGTTTTCATTCTATGAGAGTGTCCACAAGGTATGACTTGGTTTCATCTACTTTAGTCCAGAGCTGCTTAGTTTAATTACCTCCGAAGGCAAATTTGTTTTATTGCCTTACTTTGCTTCAGCTCATCTAGCATTAAGCAGGAAGACAGTTACAACCTGCCAGGATACAATGGCCACAAGAGTTTCAATTTGTTGTAGAACACACCTGATTAACAGAACACTTGCTCATCTCCTCACTGCCCTTCTGCCCCTTCATTGAAGGGCTCAGGCATTTCACATCTCTGCGTTACTCAGTACCATTCCATCCCCATCAACACAGCAACCAAGCCTCCTCCTCAGTCAGGAGTACCACAAACTTACAGAAGAAAGTTCTGACTCCCCAATGCAGTAATGGGGGCCAAGATTTGATACAGTGAATTTACTTCTTCCCCTCAGATCTTCACAGGGGGTGCATTTTGTTCTGTTCAGGTTCCTGCTTAACACAGATGTTAGCAAGTCAGTTACATGCATCTGTTACCAAAACAAATAAAGTCCTGGGGGGGAAACAAACATGTGATTTGTGATTTAATTAGAGAACAAATAATTGTATACTTGTCACCTGAAGAGCTTATGATATTAACTATTCTCTCAGCACAGCGTTAAATTTCTCGGTGTGGCACATTTCCTGTTTTTAACTGATCTGTGTCACAGTCTGGCAGCCTGAACTGTTCATTGCATGCCCAGGAGAACACCAGCTCAGGGCATATCGTGGAGATGGTTTTCTTCACTAAACCTAGCTCAATTACTAAATGCTGAGAAAAGCCTTCCGTCCCATTGCATTGGCACAGCTTGCCTCATTCAATGTTTCCAAAAAGCTGAAAACTAAATATCAAAACATAATCATTAAAGAACACGTATTTACATTTGCCTTATTTAGCAGCACTACTACCCTAATGCTCCTCCTACTGCATGCAGCCAGACACATCTTTTTTCCCCCATTACTACTGGAGCGGTACCAACTGACAGTTTTTCAAGTTAACCCTATCTCCTCAATGCCTTTCTCATTGTAACAAATAGATGGAAATAGCCATCCTATGTATTATACAGACACATGTTCCATCAAGTTGGCCTACTACTCCTATTTGATCACTTGGAAACAGAAAAACAAATCTAATTTTAAATTACTTTCACTAGTACATTTCCTACTCAAAGCTTCTCAACATACATAAATCAGTATATAAACTCTAGCCAGTAACAGTCAAGACACACAATATCAATTAAACAACTTAAGACTAGTTTATTTCCACAGTATTTGCTACATTTTATAAAAAAAAAAAAAATCATATTTCAGATCCACTGAGGTCTACATTTTCTTCATTATATTTGCATTTGAACCAGCATCCAAGATTCTTCCTAGACACAGTTGTTCACGAGTTGTATCTGGTTTAGCTAACAAAATCCTACATGACTTTGCAAATTACGATTATGAAAATGCAAATGTAAACAAACAAACATGCAAACTCAAAGATATCTTTATCTGCACAATCCTCCCATCCTGTATGCCAAAACACTACAGCATGTTCCAAAACGTATCTGCTACACATGAGTTCCAGTTTCTGAATTTGTTTGGTTCTCCTCGGAAGTTTCTGTCAGAGGTTTCAGGGGTTATGGTTTTTCATTTTCTTGCCCCAACTTCTTCTGCTTTTAGTGGCTTGAGCATTTTCATCTGTCACACATACAGTTGCATTTTGGATGTTACAAGAATTTACAATCACAAAAACTTGTACTTCATATTTGAATAAATAAAAGCATGTCTACTCTGAGCTCCAGTCACCCGGGAAATCAATATTATAACATCAACAGAAATTTCTGGCAATACTACATAGTGATTCAAGAGGAACTCTGTTAGCCAACAATCTTCAAAAAACAACTACTTGCCAAATTCTCACCGTTTTCACACACATGCACTCTGTGTTCTCTCTCAGTCTCGAAACTCCCTCAAAACCAGCCACACAAACAATGCAAACAGATATTTTAAACATACTAGATCACACAGAAAACACCAGCAAATTCACAAGCTCGTAATAGTTGAACTTAAAATTAGTCTCCCTGGATGGACGACACAATCCCCAACTCCCTTCTCTGAGAAACTTCATTGCTGGATGAGCATGGGTAACCACATTTTTTTCAGCAGAAGTGTCTCATAATGGTATAATATAACAACCGCTCCCTGTATCATAGAATCACAGAATGGCTTGGGTTGGAAGCAACCTTAAAGATCATCTAGTTCCAATCCCCCTGCCATGGGTAGGGACACCTTCCACTATACAGGTTGCTCAGAGCCTCATCCAGCCTGGCCTTGAACATTTCCAGGGATGGGGCCTCCACCACCTCTCTGGGCAACTTGTTCCAGTGCCTCACCACCTTCACCGTAAAAAATTTATTTCCTTACATCTAATCTAAATCTACCCTCTTCCATTTTAAAGCCATTAACCCCCTGACCTATCACTATGTGCCCCTGTCAAAAGTCCCTCTCCAGCTTTCTTGTTAGGCCCCCTTTAGGTACTGAAGGCCACTATAAGGTCTCCCTGGAGCCTTCTCTTCTCCAGGCTGAACAACCCCAACTATCTCAGCCTGTCCTCGCAGGAGAGGTGCTCCAGCCCTCCGATCATCTTCATGGCCCTCCTCTGGACTCCAGCAGGTCCACATCCTTCTTACATTGGGGGCTCCAGAGCTGGATGCAGTAGTCCAGGTAGGGTCTCACAAAAGCAGAGTAGAGGGGCAGAATCACCTCCCTTGACCTGCTGGCCATGCTTCTTTTGATGCAGCCCAGGATGCGGTTGACCTTCTGGGCTGCAAGCACACATTGACAGCTGATGCTGAGTTGCTCTTCTCATCAACCAACATCCCCAAGTCCTTCTCCTCAGGGCTGCTCTCAACCCATTCTTCACTCAGCCTGTATTTGTGTTTAGAATTACCTCAACCCATGTGCAGGACCCTTGCACTTGGCCTTGTTGAACTTCACAGGGCTTGCACAGCCCCAGCTCTCAAGCCTGTCAAGGTCCCTCTGGATGGCATCCTCTTCCCTCCATCCTTCCCAGTAACCTAAACAAAAGGCCCCTACTTGCAGAATTTGGTGGTTCAGTGGAAAAGGGCTTATTCTAGCATTACTCTGACCAAACTTTTTCAGTTTTCTCTTCCAAACCTTTTCAAGAA
This sequence comes from Chlamydotis macqueenii, assembly GCF_036417535.1. Lineage (NCBI taxonomy): Eukaryota > Metazoa > Chordata > Aves > Otidiformes > Otididae > Chlamydotis > Chlamydotis macqueenii. The sequence goes on along the minus strand of NC_141556.1, from coordinate 150,845,594 downwards.
AAGGTCTCGTAAGACTGAGTTGAAGATACACATATAGCAGCTATTCCTTTTTAAATATTACAGATTTCCAATGAAAAAGTTCCCTTTCTCAAAAAGACTCCACTGCTTAGCTTCACTGCTGCTGACTCCTGTTCAATAGGAACTACTGAAAATAACCACATACAGTTACTCCAGAGCACTGTTCTCTTTCAAGAAAATTTTCCCATCACAAGCAGAACTTTATCAAAGTTAGTATCAGAGTGACAGCCATTCCGGATTTCCTTCTTCTCTCCATTGCCATTTATCGCACTTTCGCATCTTTGAAATGCTCTTTAAAATATGGCTGTGATAAGGAGGGAGGGGAACAGAGGGGAAGATTCAGACTGCAACAGCCAATATGCACTGTAAAATCTCAACGTAGACAGGTAACACCGGAGTTTTGACTTCTAGTGCTACATCAGTGTAGTAACACACCAGTCTGCCTACCTACAGGTTCTGCAACGCATACAAAAGTAAACACTGACGATTCCTGAAGAGGTATCAATCTTTCAAGTATCCAAACAAAAGTCTCTTTGCCTCTTCTGCAAGTCCTTCTTTTCACAAACTGCTCCCAGCACCTTTAAGACAAGATTACTCCAGCAGCTCCTGAAAAATTCCCCTCCAATGTCAGCGGGGACTTTCCTAAGTTTCTGCTTTAATTACTAAAACAGAAACTTAGGAAACATGGAGAAAAGGAAAAAATTTGCACTGTTCTATCTGCAATTTCATGAGCCTGGCTTGGGTCAAGCAGAGATCCTTGTTCCAAGAGAGAGAGTAAAGCCCTGAGCAAGAAAAGTCCCAGTTTGTGGCCTGTTCATGGGTCACTGCAGTTGCAGAAACCAGTGACACATAGGAGATCAGATTAGGTAATTTCAACAATGAAAAACTCATCATTTGAAAGAAATGAGGCATTACTTTAATATTACAAAGGGAAACTGGAGAACAGAAAGACCAAAAAGCTTTCCAAAAGCTCTCTCAAAAATCAGAACCTGACCCCCTCCTCCCCAGGTGCTGGATTGCTGGATGCTGTACACACATGAGCTCAGTTTGGAACTGAGAGAATGACAACCCAGTTTCCTAGGTCATATGTAAAATGTAAAACATTAATTAAAGAAAAAGCTAGTGACTGCACAATAAACTAGTTCAATGTACATTTAACATAATGCATTTTACAGCATTATACAAACTGTTGCTAAACAGATAGCTTCCTCACCACAAGCTCTGTAAAGACATACACACCTCTGACAGCTACAGTCATGTTACGCTGGCATTAGAAAAACAGTAGTTATACATGACTTATTTCAAAAGTAAGAGATGAAAAACTGAAAAAAATCCCAACAGCTGAAATGACAAAGTGGAAACTATTCCTCTCAATAACGACTAGACTTTTACAAGATTTTTATTCCTGAAAAGATAAACAGAGTGTCATGCAATTTGCTGCAGGTGAAACAAACAGGAAATAATATCTGGAAAAGCAGAGGTCTTGCACATGTCAAACAGGCACTGGAAGTCTTACAGAGCTATTCTGTAGGCAACAGCTTGCCCTAATACTCTCTACAAAATTCTGTCATCATTGTACCGTGGGTATCTATGACCAGTAGCTATTACTCTGCATGTCATTAAGGTTGTCATAGTTTAACAACACTGCATGCAGGTAAGTGTAATGAGCTCTGGAAAACTGCAAGACTAAAGGCCTTGCATTTAGGGGAAACAAAAAAAAAAAAAAAGCAATAATAAGTGATGTTGCTAACATTTAGACTGTGCTTTAATGCCTATTTCAGTTCTATCTGCATTTATTATAATAAACAGACAGCATTTATCTCCCAGCCTTTTTATAATACATAACTGAAGGCATTTTTGTAACTTGACAAAGAAGGACAATACTGAGCAGTACTTACCACTGTCATTGTCAGTCCTATCAAGACCTCAACTCATACGACTACATAAGACCCAACAGTTAAAATCCAAGAGAAGTAAGCTGTAAAGAAAATAATAACTTACAAACACATACCTATGATGGAATCCCTTCGAAAAACATCTCTGTCAAAAATATAAAACGACAGATGGCGAAAGGTCCGAGGAATTTCACAGTAAAAGTCTTCTCCATAGAAGGGGCTGGGTAAAAACAAAAACACAACCACAAACACATACACATAAACAAGAAAAAAGAAATTAGTGTTGGTATCCTGGAGGAGCCAGTGTCTTTATACTTCATACCCAGAACACCACCCTGGACTGTGACGGTCTTTCCCATGCATTAATGTGTGCACCTTCAAGCACTGTTCCACTTTGACTGTTCCCAACTATCTTAAATGCCCACAGAACAAGATTTCTTAATGTGAAAAAAAAAAAAAAAAAAAAAAAAAAAACACACACACACACAAAAAAAAAGATACTTTTTTTTAATCAGGAAAAAAAGTGTCCCTAAATAAAGAGGGCTGGGATTACATTATTTGTTAACACAGTGTCTTGAAGGGTGGAGAGAGGCCCCTGTTGCCACACTATGCTTACAATAGATCATTACGACAGAGATTACAAAAGCATACACATCAACAAGATGAGCAAAATATGTGGTTCACAGCATATATATATATTCTTAAATTTTATTTATTTATTAAATTATTTTGTTTATTTAAAGTAGAATGCCTACAGCCATTGCCTCTTTTCTCATCCCCTGCAAAGTTTCTTTCTTAAAGTCAGATTCAGACAACTGATGGTAACTACGCCTTGGAGCTGGCACAACGCTTGTTACCTGATAGTGCTGCATATCTGCCTATTTTTGCTTACTGGAATTGTATAGAATATGTTCTTTTACAGTAAGACCATATTTTTAAAAAATACTGTCTCAGCATGAAAAGCTCTTTAGAGACTTAAGGGGCTTTCTTTGGATCCTATCAATTTAAATGGAAAAAAAAACCCCAACTACCTCAGACACCTAACAGCAACCCTTTCAGTTTCTCTCTATCCAATTATATAGTTAAGGATTTCCTCCTAAGAACTATAAGCATATATCAACATTACTTATTCATTGACAGCTCTACCATTTTACACAGATTTTTCATTCCAAGTCACTCATGCTTCAGTAGATCTAAATGGGTGAAAGCAATTTGAGTCATATGGACAAATACAGCAAGCACTGCAGATGTAGACTTAAAAATAAATCTAATTCCAACAGGCCAAAAGCCAGCAGGTTTTTTTCTTCCCCCTTTAAACAGGGCCCTCCTTATTGTCTTGGCTAAGCACAAAAATGGGAGACAGAATCATGCTGTAGCTTTAATCGTTATGAAAGGCTTTTTATGATAGAAAGTCAGATATCCAAAAGTTATTAATAGTTCCTTGCATTAGCTTTCAATTTTTCAGGATTTTGTCAGGAGACGTCATTCCCTTGACTTCTTTCAGGATATTTACATCACCGTATACTTTTGCTTGTATTTCTGCCTACAGTCAAAATACACTCCCCCCAGAACTGTCACATTCCCTCAAGAGCTAACTGACAAATGTCACTCAAAACACACAGGCACTGCAAATTAGCTAACCACTCTGTGTTTGAAGGGAACATGCCACATTAATTTCATTAAGTCCAGAGACATCACTCAATACTCAGTAAAAACATTCTTTAAGTCACTATTCCACCAGCCAGGTGGAAGAACACGGATAAACAACGAAGCGCAAGGCATACCCACAGGTTAAACTTCCACCACTGAAACTGTTTCCCACTCCTTGAAATAAATGCATTCAGCCATAAGTTACACCAACCAGCATGAGCCCCACTCAATCATCCCTAGTGCAAAGGCAGGGGAGAAAATAACAGCTGGAAATGGCAGCTGGTTTGATTGTTTGTTCCAACTACCCCATCTGATTCAGCACCCTCAGTTATGTCCTCTTCACTCATTCTGCTCCAAGAGGTTTTATTTGGACTCGAGAATTCAACAGCCAATTCAGGCACAAAATACCGAGTCCTTTGGTACAAGCAGCTTCTACCAAACGGTGAACTACGTGACTGTCCCAGCAGCCATATTTCTGCTGGTAGCCCCAAGGGTCTCCTGTGCATATCACTTGGTGCAAGTTTGCACGCACAGGCTTAACCCAAGGGCCCTGCATAAATGCATAAACATAGCCCGAATATCTAGTGCTTTATACATGCAAAAACACTTGCATCGTTCAAGCCCTAATGCTCCATCCAGCCATAAAATTGTCCTTTCTACCGGAAGAACATGACAGATTAATTTACTCATTAATGACCTTAGAATGAAATTATACTTGATGAACTGTGGATTATATACCCAAATTCTCTATCAAGAATATGAGCAAAGCCTCAGTATACTGGAAAGAGTAGGGAAGAGACAACAGCTGGAGCCTTTGCAAAGTCCCTTATTAATGTTTGTCAGTGGTGGTGGTCAGAGGCAGAAGATAACTAAGTCCACACCACAGCAAAACAAACACGAGATTCAGAAAATCAGAGTGGTCAACAGGAAGCATCTAGCCTAATACATGGCATCAGAAAAAGACTGATTAACAGAAGAAATGCTGTGAAGGCTGACATAGCCATGCAGGGACCACATCTGGTCACTACTTTTTGGCAAAAGGCTTATTAGCGTGAGCAGCACCTGCTAGCTAGCACTCTTCACAGATACATCATTTGCGGCCGCTGCTGAGAAGAAGAAAAAAAAAAAAAAAAAAAAAAAAAAGCTTTGTTTTGCTCTTGGCTTTCCTTGTTCCAGATCTTGTACCCCTTGTAGATTCACAACCTCTCATCACTCGGGTAGCACCCCTGAGGTGCACTGTGTTCTTAATTAATAGAAGCAAGCAGATTTCCAACACAAATGCACTCGCTCTGTGCCAAATAATTAGCCAACAAAGTTTTAACTGTAAGGATATACATCAAGATAAATCTGATATCCTCCCGCCCCAGTCTTGTGTAGGTCTGCAGAAACAGTATCTTCTGAGAGGATCAGAAGCAACCACGCAAATGCTTCCAGCTTCCACTTAAATGTGTGCTTTTCTTCCATGTATCTCTTCAGAACAGTACTTGCTTTGTCTCCCACTCAGACCTGAAGAGCAGGAGGTCGCAGCAGTCAAACCCCATGATTTGTTTCCCAAGCTAACTTAACTTGAGCGTGAGCCCCAGGGCTCCAGAATGGCTTTTCCAAAAGAACAGCTAAATCTGGCCCTCAGTGCCCCCTCCTCTCTCCTAAAAGCCAGAATTAGTCTGATGGGGCTTCAGTGAGTACTTTTATTTTGACATAGCAATTAATAAAAAGCAGCAGCATCTGCCTACACAGCCCTCAGGAGTCTGACAAGATCCTCCAAAACAAATACTAGAGCTAGCCTGGCTGAAAACTCAGGAATCTTTCAGAACCAAGTGAGTTCAGATTCAGCTTCCAGGTTTTGAGTTAAGCTTTCCTGGTAGATTAACCAACTCTATGCTCAGGAGATATTTTAACCATTCGAAGAGGAGGAGAAATAACGAGGCCTCCCCTGCCCCAATCTTCCAACATGGGCTGCAGATCAGTATGGTCACAACAGAAGGGCATGGACAAGACCAGTGTTGTCATTATTTCAGTTTCTTCTGAACTTGAAACAAGTGACAGAATATAACTGCTGAAAGCAGTATCTCACATAGGACAGAGGACCCTCCACTGTAAATGCAATTCAGCTCTTTCCAAGCTGAATATAAAAGTGTTTTCAAACCCAGCTTCTTCAATAAAGACTACTAAATTTACAACAGTTTCCCTAATTTCTTTTTAGTTTTGCTATCGTAGCAATAAGAAAACCAGCAGTTCAGGCATCAGCTGCTACTTAATTATGAAATGAGTCTTGTTCCTAAGTCACTGTCTCTTGTTTTCCTGACCGGATTAGAAACTACAGAGACCTGTACCAATTTTTACAATTTTGCTCCAAGCTCTTGGGCACACAAAGGCCTGACTCTGTAGCCTTCTACTCCACACACCCTCACTTCACACCCCTTTCTCATCTCTTTTCCAGTACGTACCCGTCACCTTGCCATGCTCTGAAGGCAGGGAGCTCTACCTCAGCAGCTCTTTTCTCAGGAAGTGCGGGGCCCTCTTACCGCACAGCTTTTCTACAGCCCCTGCCACCAACACATACAGCAACCGATCCTCAGGGCACTTTCCTTAAGATGCTTCCACAACTGTCGTGACAGAAGAGACACACGCCACCAAAAAAAAGTCAAGCAAAAGCATAAAGAATAGCGCAATCAATTTGAATCTTCAGGCATACTCTCACCTCACCAAAAACTTGCTTGTTCTGAATGCTCACAGGAGCAGGACTACCAGGAAATCAAAACCAAAAAGTTCCCTCTAGGTATTGTTTCACTCACGTAGAGCCCTTCCCATTTCAAGGTACCTGTTTTTGAAAATCTTCTAAAGTGTGTTTTGGCAATGGATATTTTCAGGAGGAGACAGGAAGGAGAAGGGAAACAAGTTACTGTGTAGATCAAGTGGAAAGAAAGCAAATAAGGAAGAGAATCCTCATTTCAACCATGACGAATGGGAACTTCTTCCCCTAGAAAAGGTTCAAAATTTGTTCACTTTTACATGTTTTACTAAACTCCAGAGGCACACTTGCGACTTTAATTCCATACCTTCAGATATCTACTGAAATAATCACAAATAATATTAACAGAGAGGAAGAGACTTCATAAAATAAACCTCAGTGTAGAAACATTTATTTAGTTTCAGGCTGTGTTGCAAACCCTCATGCTTGTTTCTCAATACTTAGGATTTGCTAAAGCAGTTTTGTTTTTGTTTTGGCACCAGCACTTCAGCGAATGAAGTTGAAGAGTTGCATGATGAATAATAATGAAACCTCTCAAACCAGAATTCTTTGTGTATGGATTTTTTTTTTTTAAACTGCTTTTGTGATTGAAAGTAAGGACTATTAACATGCCACAGACAACTCCACATCCTCTGACTATTTTAAAACATTTAGAAATACTGGATTCATCCTGCTGCATGAATTGAAGACCAGAGTTCACATTGCCCTGTGAGCTGGAAGCAAAACCAGTCTGTACAAAGAAGTACACTTGTTTGTTTCTACCACTAAGCTTTTCCCTCTATTTGGCGAATACATTTTATACCATGCTTTGCAGCGTAAGTAAAGGGAGCGAAGCAAAGAAAAGATTTGGCAGAGGACACACAGCAGGAAGTATATGGCACACAAGGCAACATCTAAATCCAAACATACCACTTATGCCCACTGTCAGAGTGCAGGCTGTAGTCTTCCAGGCATCCATCAAGCCTAAGCAAGTTTTTCCTCCTGTCACTGTGCAGACACACCTAGATGGACAGTGCTGTGTTATAGCCACAACCACTCCTACTACAGAGAAAAAATAAAGCAATGTGCATTTTCTCAACCCTATGCTCAGAAGAGAGAGACAGACACACTAGCTATAGTTATCATCCTCACTTGACAGTTGCTGGTTTGGCTCAGCGAGGCTTACAGGGATTATGATAACTTTAAGCAGCAGCCGTTTGGCCCCTAGTCACCTCCTAAAATATTCTGTAAGATGACACACGCAAACAACAGAAGTCACATTACAGTTGCATTTAATTTTTTTTTTTAATCACTCAAAGCAGTCTACAACACCAACAATTGTTACTCACATGCGTGGCTTTTTGTGTGCATAAACGCTCCCATTCATGAACCCTGCCTTGAGTCTCAAGGCTCACTTCAATTCTGCTTCTTCCATTAAGTCTTGCTTCCCTTCCTGGCAGCCTTCCCAGCTGTATTACTTCCCTACACAACCACACAGACCTTGCCTTCAATAACACCCCTGACCAGGCTGAAGTTGTACCCATCCTCATCTTAGCCCTTTCCCTTAAAGGCTTGGGGTGTTTTCAGAATTGAAGTCTATCGAAACAAGGAATTCAAGCCATGGTTAAATGTAACTGAGTGTAGAAGACAGCTGGCCCTGGGGCAGACAGCACACCAAGGATTGAGCTGGGAGCACGCAGGAGAAAAAGCTACAGAACATGTAGACAGGAGAATATGCTACAGCATCCAGCTCAAGGCCTCTTTACTTAAGGTCTCCAGGCTGGAGAAAGCTCTTATTTCAAGGAGGTGAGCTCGTAACACAAGAATATGGAAGTAGCTCATGGATCTAACTCAGATGCAACAGCTAATTTTGGCGACACTCCAACTGAGGGAAACAACTTTGTGTTTAAAATTTGAGAAGTGGCCTGCATCCAAGATGTTATCGGAACAAGAGAGAAGTTTAGCTATGCAGCCACAAACTCCAAACACAGGAAAATAAAGGGTTTAAGCAAGCCTAAAATTTAAAAATAACAACATTAAATACAGCAGAACTACTTAAGAGAAAGTTCTGAGTGCTACTGATTGAACTTGTTACCTGATCTAATACTACAACAAAGACACAGCACCCTCTTGTTAAAGAGAACACAGCCTTAGCTATGAATTCACAGCACATTTCACCATGCACTCACACTGCATACTCTTAGTTCTCACTGCTACCTTCACTGCAGACTAGCGAGGAAAAAAAAAAAAGAAAAAAGAAAAAAAAAAAAAAAAAAAAAAAGACCAGGGGTAGGGAAAGCGCCTCTGGCTTCATTTGCCATTTCATTCAGGCTTTGATCACTATGTTTAGCATGTGAAAAATTCCTCAGTCAAATAGTGGAGAACTAAACAATCACAGACTCAAGACGCTTGGCTCACCTCTCTAAAGCACACACTATCGGCCATTCGATTCCTAACGTACAACAGTTTTTGCCTTTATTCATATCCTTGAAACAAATTTAGAGATGTCACATTCCTTCCATTCTTCACCTATGATTTGAGAAGCTGCCTTGATTTCCTGTTGCAGCTGACACTGCCCTTTAAGTGAATGGAAACATTTGAGGCAAACAGCAAAGGCAAAGTCCGTCTCAACGCCAACAAACCAAGGAAGTTTATCCTTAGGGAAGATCTGGAGCTAGGAACAAGTGCTGGATGATGGAGCCTGATGTTTAAAGCTACTCAGGGGGGAAGCTAAGTAATTGGTTCAGTAAAGGAAATTAATAGGCAAAATTCTTGTCAAGCTGTCTACTTGCAGCTCAGAACTAAAAAAAAGTTGTAGATCTGTGCATTTATAAAACCAGCAATTCTCATGTGTTCTGTAGGACATAAAATACATGGAGTCTCTTCACGTACATCTCCACTGGGTTATATGGAATGGATCCAATTCTATTCAGCGCCTTTGAGGATGATGGTAATATAAATATTGAACAACAAATACAAAACAGAGAAGCGTATTAAATCCTGGCTCTAACTGACCTCTTCTTCATATCTTATGACTTGCATGTGACCTTCTCAGAATTTACCAAAAGCTTGTGCCAAGGAGTTTATGAAAACAGCGCTGCTTGAAGAGTTCAAGATTCTCTTCCTGGGAACCTGGAAAGCTTGCTCTGACCAACCCATGTGTTCACTGTGCTTGTCCAAAGATCCCCAGAGAAGTGGGATTACTCCAAACTGCCCCACATAACAGTACTTTCACACTGTTCTGTGGTTTCATAGAAAGGCCTGCCCGTGTTATAACCCTTGACTTGTTTCAGTCAGATGCTACCAAGTTGTCCTCACAACAGCCCTCGACATCTTCCAACACATAGCAGCAGTGCCACCATTCAGTTTAACAGAAGCCAACAGAGGCTGAATGGCAGGAATGATTTAAGTTCCTGATTGTAATTTATGAGTCCCACCTGACTGCAGAACAGGAGTTAAGGTTCACCATGCTGGCTGTTGTTGAGAGGCAAACTTAGATAAAGGGCATCAGGCTCACAGAGATTCTCTTCAGAGCACTGGTAAGGGCACTGGACTGGGCAACAGGACGTGCTGGTTCAGTTCTTACAAGAGTTCTGAATGATTCATGCTTTGTTGATTTAAGAGGTTACTGCTCTCAGCTGTCTTCTCATGCGTCTGCCACAGCCTAATAAAAAGAATATCTGTTGCTGAAGATCAGGACAGAGCTCAGGAAGGTAACTTCTTGCACTGTCTCAGTATAAAACACAGGAGATCATGAGTCAGAGTCTGAGGCTCTGCCACAGACATCCCAAGCAAGCCAGAACTGGACATTCATACAAGTCCTTCTGGGAAGGAGAGATAACTGCTTCCTTTCTCTCATTTGCAAGTTCTGTTTAAGCTTTATGTGAAGAAAAGGACTGCCTGGAAAAACATACGTTTCTGTAGTGCTTAGTAGAAGCTTAATGAAGCTCAACCAAGTAAAAAGAAAAAAAAAAAAGCACTCCTTGAATTCCCAAGTACACAAGACAGTGTTTCAGCATGACTTTAATTATAAACCTTTTCACGCAAAGTCATTTTATACAGATATACTGGAAAAGATAGGCTTCTCCAGGACAAATCTGAATGAGAAGACATCATTTCAGAGTCTGTAGTGCTAGGACTCTATATGAAACACCTTTCAATTCAGACATTCACACAAAGCATCTCATTTTTGATAGACTACATGAAAATCATTTTTTAACTTACTGGAAGATGAGGGAGTTACCAGCATGAGTGAAAATATAGGTAACTCTTAAAACTTACTTCATAGCAAAACAGTCCTGTGTCAGCCATGCAGTGATAGGAAGCAGAAAATAGGCATGAACAACAGTGCAGAGCCAGTGTTCTCCCCTTCAAACTATAGTCAAAGGCTGTGTCACTCACTTCAATGCCAGCCACACAGATGCTCAGGTAGGATTCAGTTTTTTCAGTCACGCCTTGGCCCAGCTTCACATCCCATCTACTACCGCAGCAGTGATTCCTCAGAAAAAGGGACCCAACATGCGCTTCACCACTACATTGGCAAGCGCCTGGCAAAGCAGCACTGTACATGAAAGCAGGTATTTCTCTGCTGCATACAAATTACATGGGCCTTAGGGCACACAAGCCTTGCCTGCCCAATAATTCACGGTTACTAAATGGGTTGAATCAATTTACAAACAAGCACTAAAGAATGTAACAGCATGACTGGCTCCTCAGCTATGCACTCATCTCAGAGTCTTACAAAAAACAATAGGCGACTGCAGTACGGTCTGAAATCACTTGAAAAACATCTTCCTCTGGAAGCCTATGCACTTGTTTTAATAGATGTAAACACAGTCATAAAAGATTAAGTAGCTGTTTGAGTGTGCCTCACTAAATAAGAGCAACTCCTATTTAGAGATTGGGAAGACATCCCAGTTTCACCATTCACATCTTTGGAAATTTTGTTCCTATATGGATCAGTGCAAAATTCAGTTGATATCAGTGTCCATAAGTGGATATTCAGGGACTGAGAAGAAGGAAGTTTTCAAAAATAGTATTTGCAAATAGAAGCACAGAGTGGGGAAAAGGCAGACTACCACTGAAGATGGGAATTTACTGGAAGAAGAAACAACAACTGAGGAGATCATCATTAGTCAATGCATAGATCAAAGAAAACAGGACCGTGAAGGGATTTTGAGGGGTTATCTGGTCCACTGCTATTCCAAAGCAGGAAGATCCCCATATTTTGATTGTGATTGATTATATAGAACCTATTAAAAGCCTTCTGCAGTACAAATGGAAAAACCAACACAATGTACAGCAGTGCTTCAGAATCCTTAACAACAGGAAGATTTTTCTTCACAACAAACCTTCACCTAAACTGCCATCCCCACTGCAATTTAAGTCCGTTATTACTGGCAATATCCATACCGGACACAGAGCAATTCCCTCCCTCTGAAGCTTTTTTGAGGGGTTTGTTGCTCAGGGATATTTGTTTTTTGTTTTTTGGTTTTTAAAAAATACATATATACATATACATATGTATATATACATATATACATATATATGTACATATATACATAGCTACATTTACTCTCATCCCTCTTCTCTAGGCTGAACAATGGCAACCTTTTAACCTTTCCTCACTGGTTATGTTTTCCAGACCTCTGATCATTGTGTTGCTCTCCTCCGTATTTACCTCAATCAACAAAAAAAAAACTTGGCTCCACAGGAAACCACAAACCTTACAGTTCTGCACAGCCTCAATGTACCTCTTTAGCTTTACAAGGATATCTAAAGACAGATGGAATTTTTCCCACTGAAGGAACCACACTTGTTGCTTATTCCTACTACTAAGAGGTTGTTTTCTCAACAGAAAAATACTTTGATTAGTTCAAGGAAATTACATCAACTGTTCTCATACATTCCCACTCCCCACCTTCCACTTCCCTGTGAATCACTAATGATCATTCAGCAAAAAAAAAAAAAAAAAAAACCCCACTGTGCAACTTCCAGTTGTGAGCAGGAAGGCTACAGTTGGTTGACCTAGGAATGCACCTAAATTAGTTATAAAGTCTTTTTAGAGAAACAACTGGTTCAGGAACATTGCATGTCACTTATTACAATATATATATTATTTTTTAAATTACATGAGAACAACTGAAGTGACTTAAAGGAATAAATCCTGCTTCAGGCTACTCAGACTCACATTCTTAAATGCATTAGGTACTTCTCAGGGGTTGGGGGGTGAGGTCTAGAACTATTTCCCAAAGTAAGTTATTTGCAATAACAAGACAAATAGCACATTTTTAACTGCATTACTCAACTCTCACTCTTTTCCCAATTTATATTTTAAAATTAAAGTTAATAAACTTGACTGTTCTTTGCTGCTACTTTCCCTTCAACTCCAAAAAAAAGCCTCACTTGCCAGAGCATACATCTATGACCAGCCTTGTTCCCTTTATTTTTTTTATGTTTGGGGATTTCCAGGAGAAAGCATTTTAACTTTTGCTACATGCTTCTTATTCTGTTTCATTCTACATTCAGCTTCTACAATCTCACAGGAAGCGTCCAAGATAATCAGTCAGGCATTTTGTGTTCAAACCTCTCCTTTCAGTTGCAGCCTCATGACAGGGAGAGGAAAAAAAAAAAAAAACCACCAACACACCACCCAAAACAACAAAAAAACCAAAACCGCTAATTCCACCCATTAGAGTAGCTAGACCAATGCAACATTCTAAGTATAGACAGACATGAAATGGAGTTCAGTGCTCCCTTATAAGTTGAGATCTTAAAAGCCTAGGGAAGTTCAAAACAAACATTGCAGAAAGAAAGGAACACTGGCTGTACTTTCTTACGTAAACAGTTAATATGGCTTGCCTCAGTGAAGACATTTGCCCATATATACAGACAAGAATCATTACATTAATAATTCTACCACTAGTTTTCTTGAAATTGGAAGAAGGATCATATTCATACTCCCTCCCTCCAAAAAAAGTATCTATGGAACATTAAACATAGTAAGCAGAGAGTGAGAAGAGTTAATAGAACATGTATATATTTCTTTGTTACCATAATGACTTCTCCACTATTTTGGTCCTGAAAACCTCCTCCTGGTCCAGGTTTACAGTACAGTAGCAATCTCTCATCTTGTTTGGCCCCGGATATGTAGGAAGATTTTTGGCTTCACCTAAAGAAAAGAAAGAAAAACCCCAGGACTACATATTAAAACGTTATCCACAAATTAGCAATCTGTCAACTAATGCAGCATCAGCAACACAGCTAAAGCAAAGTATTACATTGTACTTTTCTTCCCAAATGTTAAGTCTCTATTAAACTTAGCAGCAGTATCCTGTTTCCAAGGCAGCAGCTCCTGACAGTCACTGAGGTAAGAGCTCAGTGGTAGCCAGCAACAACTCAACAGTTTGTCGCGTCCGATTTATTTGCATGTATTTGGGTGCACACTGTTCTTTCCAAATTTGTGTTTAGGTTTTGATTAGTCCTCCCATAAGATACCAGGAACACGATACAATACGGCAATAAAGCTTTCTGATACAACCCACTGATTTTACCCTAAAGGCATTACCAGAACACAGCAAATGAGGACTGACCCCCAGCTCCACCACTCTCCACAAATGTGGAGATGGAAAACAGTCACTTTAGTCACAGCCAACACCCTTACATCACATATTTAACTTCAGAGCAATATGATGAAGTAATTAGCACTTGTGAAGCTACCTAAGGTCTTCGCACAAAGGTACCATGCAAGTAATGAATATTGCAACAAGAAACATGGAGGTTTTTGTTTGTTTTGGCGTTGTTTTTTTTTTTTTTTCTTTTGTTAAATATAGGATACAAACCCTACAAGATTGATGAACTAAAGGAAACCAAGAGATTACAAAACATAAGAGTACAAAACAAGAGTAAAACCACAGCTTTCCTCTCTATGTATCCATTAATAACTGAAGCTGAGCACTACATTTCCTCGGCAGTCTGATAAAATCAAAACTCTCAGCAGGAAACTGAGTAATGCTCCTCATGGCTTTGCTTGTGCACCTTAGCTCTACGTGAATGAGTGATTTCATTCTAAAGACGAAACATAGAACTCTCTAAGAATGACTAAATTTAAGTCTACCATTCACGTGGCCTTATTTATTTTCATTCTTCCAGCACTCAGAGATTATTAACATGTACTATGGGAACTAGATTCTTCTCTCCTGGCAAAAATACAAGGAATAACAAAAATAAAAATAACTCTAAAATTAAAATTTTTAAAAATAATAAATAAAAAAAAACTTTAAAAACCTTAAATAAAACATTTCTAAAATGCACAGACGAAGGGAACACAGGTTTGTTTGCCAGTAGAGAAGGGAACTCTAAATGACAGCAACAAATATAACTTTTTATCGGATGTCTGCAGCTCAAGTGCATTTCACTAGACACATGCCTTTCCCAGTCTCCAGTTCCCAAATAACTTTACACTATTAACAGAACTATCTTGCTTCTTTCAACCCTGTCTTCAATAAAGACATACTTTCTCCTTTCTGCAAACTTGTCCAACAGCGCTCTGATGCATGTAAATACTGAAGTAGTACAGCAAGGAAAGACTAAGCCAACCTGCGCCCTCAGCTTTAAAGGAAAAGCATAAAGTGACACAGAATTCCATGTTTTCCTGCCTGGGCTCTCTTTCTGGCATACAGTTTACACACTTCTGCTGACCGACTCATGTTGTGCCTTTAGAAACGCCACACATCCATACTCCTCACAAACAGCCCATGTGTGGGTGAAGGTACATGTGTACATTTTCTGCAGTTCACCATAGAACATATAAAGAGGCACTGAAAACAGGCATGAAAACACAGTTTCAGACAGTCACGCCTCACTTCAGAGTTCTTCTAAGTAAGTCTGCTCTCTCAGCTCAGCTGATGCAACTTGATAGCATTCGTCCCACCTCCTTCAGCATTGTGAGACACTGTATTAAAAAAAGCTGTCTCCACTGTAATTCGAAGGTGTGACTGGAACATCTGTTGGCAATGCCCTATGTGGCTTTAAACTAAGCTGACGTGTTAGCAATAGTTTAACTGCAGCAGCTCTAGCCAAAAATACACTGAGTATTACTGATGACTTGCTCAGCCTGCACTGAAGTCTGTTCTTCCACAGTAAACCTCCAACTTTTACTCTTATTAGCCTGAGTTCAAGCAAGTTATAAATCAAACGCACTAGCCCCACACAAACGGAGGTCTCTGAGTTTGTCTCCTCTGCCCAAGTCCCGAGCATCCACATTTCTCTCATCTACTCTCACAATGAAGTCACGTGAAGCCGGCCTCTTTTCTGGATGACTGGGTAAAGTTCCCCAGAGAGAGTGAGCGTGTGTGTCAACAGGAAGCGTTTCAATAGCGGAACGATAAGGAAGTCTTCCTCTGGGGCTGGCACACTATTCTCACGGTTCTTCCAAGAGAACGGGACAAAACTTTTCAAGCTCAAAGTTAAATCGAAAAAATCTGCCGTTTCCCTTTTTCTGCACCCTTCCACTTCCTACTTTCAACACGAATGTACACACACAAAACCAATTCTGGATTTTGTGATCTCAATTTCCAGTTTTCCAAAGTGCACAACATTCACTTAATCGTTTAAAGTTAATACTTAGTCCTGTCAGAGCACTCCATGAACTGTATTTTGAAAACTCAGTTCTCCTCTTGGTTAAAAGACTTACAGTAGAAAAAGCCCACAACAATGAAGGCTAAATGCAACGCAACGGAAAATGCCACTGAGCATCACTAGAAAGTGACTGCCTCCGCAGTCCATACAGCAAATTAAAGCCCACCACCACAATATCAGAAAGTGGGGCACAGAGAGAAGATAGAGGGAGAATACATTTTAGAGTAATTTCTTTCTTCAAACTGGAAAAAAGCCCTGAAAAAAAACACTGAGAATAGAACAAGGGATTAATTGACCAACCCAATATATTAATCATGTTATTGACTTGAGTAGCTTAAAAAAAAAAAAAAAAAAAAAAAACCACAAAAACCAAAACAGTTTCTTCCCAATGCTGCCAGCAGCCAATGGCTGTTCAGATTCCTCTAGCACTGAGCAGTTGAGAAAGAAAAATTTGTCAAGCTTTCAAGCATAGCTAAAGACTCAGCTCTCTAGCCAGACATTTTATGTCAACAAATGCGCTCTGTTAGAGCTTCAGTTGCTCTTCAGATTCCTCCAAGACAAAAACATTCCCTCTGTGGCACTGTTTTGCCATCTACAATGAAGCTGAACAATTTGCTCAGTATTTTTCTGCTTCTGCTACTATTGAATTTTTTTTTTTTTTTTAAAAAAAAGCAAGCTCAGAATATTTGATACAGTCATGCACCATTTCTGTATTTTCAACAACCAGAGCTGATGAGATAATTTAATTTGGGCAAGAACTTAATTGTTAATTGTTTAATCTATGTGTATAAAAGAGGCATCTTCATTAGTTGTATCTTCAAGAGGCAACCCTGCTTCCCCCCCCCCTTCCTTCATATTTGTGAAGTACCTGTATGCTAGAGGATTTGGAGAGGGCTTGCAGACAAAAGGTCAATACACTCACCTCTTTAAAACCTTCAGTTTTCCACTTCCGCTAAGAAAAAAAACAGAATGTTTCCTAAGATGTCTACGACCTTGACAATTTAAAATACACAAGCACTTTGTTTTGGAGCATAAGGCTTCCACTTGGAGCCAGAGTGGCAGAATAATCAGTTCAAATATTGCAATAGCTTTTCTCTC
The DNA here is from genome assembly GCF_036417535.1 of Chlamydotis macqueenii. NCBI lineage: Eukaryota > Metazoa > Chordata > Aves > Otidiformes > Otididae > Chlamydotis > Chlamydotis macqueenii. The sequence continues at coordinate 150,828,563 of NC_141556.1, read as the reverse complement.
TATCCCCGCACTTCTAATAGGCACGGTCCTAATTTAACTGTGTGATGCGCTCAAATTAGCACTAAGTACTTAAACCTTGCAAAGCTAATTTTAGCTATGGAAAAGATATCATTAGGTATTTTGGACAAGTCTTAAAAAATAGACTACACAATTCTGAATACCTCACTGACTTGCCATCTTCTCCTCATGGATACTGGGTTACTACAGTTTAAAAATGGACCACTGTGGCAGCACAGGCAGCCTAGCCTGAGCTAGGCAGAGGGAACACAACAGGCTGGAAAAAGAGGAAAGGAAAATTCAAAACCATATTCATCTTCCTTGTTCCTTCCAATGTTACACATTCTAGCCCTGCTAAGAGACTGGCAATAATAAGGAAGAAAGAAAAAAAAAAAAAAAAAAAGGGCTCTCCTGCATGTATGGCAGAGAACAGCACTGCTTAGATGCCTGGGAGCATAACTGGTAAAAACAAGAAAAACTTCGAAGATGTTTCTAGGAACAAACAAATATATACATACGCACATTCATTTCCCTAAGGTTTTGCCACCTTAAGTTTTTTTGAAGCATCTGGTACTTTTATTTGAATTTAGATACTTGGCATTGTGTCATCTTTGGTTTTGACATATTTCCCCAGGTGCAACTTTCTGAGAAGCACAGAATGCACAACAGCCAGGCATTATTTCTGCCTTTTGGAACAAAATTTGCTGCTCCTGTGCTTCTAAATATTGGGTCACCAGCACACATCTGCCAATCTAAGCGCATTAAGGAAGACTTTGTAATGTGTCAACAAATTTAGTCTGCTGTCTCCTATCAGCAACTATTTGTTTTTATCAAGATGGCACGGGAGAATCATTTCTCAACCTATTTCAGAAAACAAACAAGCAAACAAAAACCTGCCCCCGAAACATAAGCCAAATAAAAGCAGCTGAGGTTTCAGCGCCGCAGTATTTGAATTCAGGGAGCATGCTGAAAGACTTGAGTACAGAAACAAAATACCTAAAATCTGAAAAGGGCAACGCATCCAAACCAACAACAATCCACTTTGTTTCTGTCATATTCAGAAAAGCATTCTTCAAAGAAGCTCGTAGGCAAGTATGTCAAGAACAAAAGCAGAGCAGTGATGTACGCCAGGAATGGAAAGCTTCTCCTCTTCTCCCTTAAGCTCTCTACACCAGTACAGATGCTGGAATCTGAAAAAATTATCTCAAGCACTCCTTTCAAGTTTTCTTTCTTCTGAAAAAGCATTATTCCTTCAACATCCGTAGATCAAGCAAAAACAGAAAAAGGAAAATGTACACACTCAGAGCTCTGATTCGCTATCACAACTTATGCTTAAAAAGCTCTTCATACACAAAACTCAGCATCTATGTAAAATATTAGGATGTCAGCAACTTTATAACCAATACTTAAAGTAATTTTAATTAAAATAGAAATATAATACCACTCAATGTTGATTAAAACATGCAAAAATTCCTAGAAACACATTAACTTTTGTCCTTGAATTTAAACTGAATGAAAACACTTGCATTGATGTTGAATGCTGAGAAAGCAGTTCACTCTTTTGCAAGGTGTGCTTTAGGGGTCAGGTGAGGATAAGGGGGGGTACGACTGCAATATATCAAGAGGGATAGATTGAGAAAATAATATTTTTTACTATTTAAATGGTCATAGCTAGAAAACTTCTATTCACATTAGAAAGCAACTTTGTTACTAAAGAACCAATGTGATAATTATGTGAAATTAATGTTTGAAAGTAAAATATATAGTTACATGTGTATGTAATTCATACACATAGATATACTGTGTGTACCTCTCAGAGCAGAAAGTTTCAATTCATTTTTGCCTTTCGAAATATGAAAAAGCAACAATTTTTTTTTAAAAAGTCAAGTTCTAAGAACCAGTGTGCCCAGTGTGTGACTATGGAATTATGCAAGTAGCTTAGTATTTTTGTGTACATTTACAGTAACCTAAAAACAATAAATGCTTTTTAGGCAATATATGCCTAGTGTCAAAAATGTTTTCTCCCATCCACCTATGTATATAGGTCACATAGTCTGAAAAGAAGAGAAATACATGAAATTCTTAAATATCTAATCAAGAAATGGGTCGGGGTAATCCCAAGCACAAACACAAACTGGGTACAGAATGGATTGATAGCAGCTCTGAGGAGAAGGACTTGGGGGTACTGGTAGATGAGAAACTCAACACGAGTCAGCAATGTGTTCCTGCAGCCCAGAAGGCCAACCGCATCCTGGGCTGCATCGAGAGGAGCGTGGCCAGCAGGTTGAGGGAGGTGATTCTGCCCCTCTACTCTGCCCTGGTGAGGCCCCACCTGGAGTACTGCGTCCAGCTCTGGAACCTCCAACAGAAAAAGGACGTGGACCTGTTGGAGAGGGTCCAGAGGAGGGCCACAAAGATGATCAGAGGGCTGGAGCACCTCTCCTATGAGGACAGGCTGAGAGAGTTGGGGCTGTTCAGCCTGGAGAAGCAGAGGCTCCAGGGAGACATCACAGCGGCCTTCCAATACACCTCAAGGAGGCCTACAGGAAAGCTGGGGAGAAACTCTTTAGCAGGGCCTGTTGTGATAGGACGAGGGGTAATGGTTTTAAAACAGAGGGAGGTAGATTTGGACTGGATATAAGGAAGAAATTTTTTACAATGAGGTTGATGAAACACTGGCGCAGGTTGCCCAGAGAGGTGGTGGATGCCCCATCCCTGGAAACATTCAAGGCCAGGCTGGACGGGGCTCTAAGCAACCTGATCCAGTTGGAGATGTCCCTGCTTCTTGCAGGGGGGTTGGACTAGATGTCCTTTGAATGTCCCTTCCAACCCAAACCATTCTATGATGCAATGAAGAAAACCGATACATTAAAAAAGAGATTTATTAAAATAGATGTGGCTAGAAACACTATTTGTCCAACAATCTCTCTTTGCTGTAACCATAAGTATATACGTGTGCGCACACACACACTTTGCTCTCATGGAGAGACAGATTGCATTAGATTTCTAAACTAGGTCAAAAATAGCCATCTGTGAACAGATTTTGATGATCTGGAAAATGAGATTTTTAGATGAACTGTTCTTAATCTAAGCCCTTGCCTGCTACCTCTTTCCACGTGAAATGATCATCACGTTAGAAGACTCCGGGAAAGCATTTCCTCAACAAAACAATACGAGCGGCCTGGACCTTAGCAACAACCCCAGAGCAACTTGATACCACAGCTAGCGCTGCTTCAGCAAGTGATCAGCAAGGAAACAAAGCACACTACATCCGTTACAACTTTCTTTTCTAGAAAAGAGCATCACATTAAAACCCTCTTGGCTTTGGGGCAATAAGCAGCATCAACCAAAAGTCCTTTGGCACTGAACTGAAGACCATCATCAGCTGATAACTCTGTCAAAAACTATTTATACCTACTTAGAAGTAGGACTTATAATGGAGTTTTACTGCCTTCACAGCCTAGTGACAGGAACATCTCCACCCATTAAAATCCCTTCTGCACAATCCTGTTCACCAGTGCACATGGTGCCACACCACTGCACTACCATCCTTTCCCCTCACGTGACTGAACTTATTCTATACCAGTTTGGAACCTTCTTACATGCCTTCCTCTGCTCTGAAACCTGTTCTGGGACAGCAAACAACAGGCCTTTCTATCAGCTCTACCAATAGCTAAGCCCAATTAGCTACAGCCCCCATGGTGGACAGACTCAAATCTATCACTCAGCATGGCTGGCAGCCGAATTCCTTCTTTCCTATAAGCATGTGAACAGACATTCCAGTTCTCCTTTTGCAACCCTGAAGGTCCAACAAACCATCCAAATACCTTGCCTTTACCGTTCTGGGTATAACAGAAGCAGCCGAGGATATTTTCATTGGAGGGCAATGAGAAGCTGCAGGCTGACAGCCTGACTTTTCTTGTAAGAGGCAATAACACGAGGAGGCTCAAAAGATCTTGTCATGATCTCAAGTACTTAAGTGCTCACAGCACAAGGGCTGTTAATTAAATCCTAGGGCTGAGAGGAAAAAGTCTATATAGCAAGTTCCACGAGAGCTGCTTGCAAAATTAAGATTTTAGTTCGTACAAGAGGAGAAGCATAGTTCCCCTCAACTCATTAATATAACTGGTTGCATGCTATTTGCCAATATTGTGGTCTGACAGCAGGAATCAGGTTTCTCCAAGGATTCCCTTAGGATGGTAACTTAATCCCACAAAAAATTAAAAAAAAAATTGCACAGTCCAGCTGCTTTTTAACAAGATTGAAGCTATTTTGTGTAAAAAGACACTTTGAAGAAATCATTTTAAAGCAGGATACTACCAGGAAAAAGGTGTCCTCAAGGAGTTTTCATTCAAATTCAGTTTTCCTGTGGCACTCTGGGGTTAGCATTCCAACTTTCTTTGATGTGACTTCATTGTATTTCTGCAGAAAAACTGATGAGTTAACCAAACTGCCTCTTTATCTGTGTTCATACAATGTTAGACTCAGCTCCTCATGTACTACTTTTCAATCCAGCTTATATTTTGAAGATGATACTTTGCATCAAGATACATCTCATGCAGCTTCCCAGCTGCATTTGATAGGGGCTCTTGAGGTTTTTCCTTCCAGGTTCAGTGAAGTAGGGACTGGATATAGGTTGTTCTGTGCCTCTGAATTGTGAGCTTTGTTTAGGCTGGTGGCTTGTACAGTTTTCTGTAGTTTTTGGTTTTATTCGAGGTGGGATTAGGGGGTGGTGTTCGGTTTGGGTTTTGGTTGTGTTTGGTTGTTGGCATTGTTTTTCAAAAAAAATAAAATCAGCTTCCTGAAATTATAGACGACCTTCTCTCAGCAAAGTTTAAGTCACTGAACATCTGTGGTGGGAGGCCATGAGGGAGAGGATTCAGGCTGCAGGAGGGACTGAGTGGCCAGGTGGAACTCACGTTAAACAAGCTGTTCCATCATGGAGCTGTGCTGGGCAAACAGTGAGCAACTTCAGCTATTTTTTAGACTAAAAGTATGAGACAGGAAATACAAGCAAGTGATTTACAGCATTAAACAAGACGTGGCCAAAAGCCCACAACAATTCAGCCGCTCCTTTTTGAGAGTTTTTGTGCTTTAGGATAATTTAAGATAGTTGCTCTATAGCAAAGAGTCTAGCCATTGCTGAAGAACAAAAGTAATGTTCTCAAAAACATCAGCAAAAGCAAAAAGTTTCTGTGAAAATATTTATCTATTTTTACCTGCCTTCTTTTATATTACTCACATACAAAACCAGAACCCAGGTGGCCCCTCCTCCGTAAAGACCATTTTTTATCTACGTACTTTTTTTTTTTTCCTTTTTTTTTTTTTTTTGAGTAGATCAAAAAGCTATAGGTGTGTGAAAACAAAACACAAACAATGAAGAAAGAATGATGCCCTCTCTCTTCCAGGACATTAATCACTTCTATAACAAGCGACACTAAAAACTTTTACAGTAACATTAAAACTGCCAAAGATTATGTTTTGCTTAGATTAAAAGCTAGTAACAAAAGGAGTGATTGCTGAAAAGTTGAAACTTTACCAGCAATGTTAAGAAATCTGCTTCCTCTCATGATTCTCTTGTCCACAATTACTCTTGCTTTAGAATTACTGATTTAGAAATATCTTCACTAACCACAGTTTCACAGGATCAAGTTTAGATCAAGTTCAGTTTAGCCTTTTAGCCCCACAGTGTTCAAAACTAAAATAAAAAAAACTTAGCTATTGAGAAACGGGGTGACTCAGAGCACAGCAGTTCAAGGCAATCTTGAAAACCACCTAAGATTTAGGAATGAACTGAGCAAAGAGTGTCTTCCTCCATATTCAGAACACTCTTCCCACCAAAAAATTAATCATTGTGAGGGAAAGAAAAAGGTTTTAAAATCTCCCCTCTTTGCTTTACTTTAGCCTTTCTTCAAAAACAGTAAATGTACTATCCTACAAGATCAAATTCATTTTTCCATGTAAAGATTCAAAATCGGAAACATCCACCTTCAAACTTGCAGTAATCAGGAGCTTCCCTTAAACCCAGTAACGGGCAAGACAACAAGCACTTCAAACTGGACATGGTCTCAGTATTTCATTAGTCCACATACTCCTCGTGTTCCTTCACACACGGAGCATCATACATACTAAGGAACAAGTAAATTCTTTATTTTAAGAAAAGTGTGATCATAACCACTTCTCAGACTACGTGCTTATAGATGGGTTTTGCATGAAAACATTAATTTAAGGAGACTCATAACTTTCTAGTTGCAGTCTTAGACAGTTGACATACAACAGTAACAGTACATACAACATTAGCTCATCTCTTAGTATTTTCAGATGCAAATTTGGCATTATTACATATACATTATTTGTTTATTTAAACAATCAGTGTTCTCCCCGGGTTCTTGTGAGGAATATTCCTTCCCCCCCTCCAGTTAGTGCTTGTTCAACATCCTGTGCCATTAAAATGGTCCTTTAACAGAGCGAATAGCAGTCAGACTGCTCCACTAACAGGCTCGGCTATATTGGACAAGCTGTATTTCCACCCTCCCAAGGCACCTTTGCTGAGTCAAAAGGCAACCAAAGATTTCTTCACAAGGAGAAAGAGGAGATTATGATGTTAGAGGAACATACTGATGACCAGAAACAGTGTTTAGCAGAAGTTTTAAGAGCATCCTAAAATATTTTCAGACTTGTTTACAACAGAGTAACAAAGGAACAGTTAGCTAGTATGTGTGACAGGGAATGCAAAGAAGTACTGAAGAAATAAAGAACATTTTGGATTTAAATAGGCCACTTCATTCCGGAGTGAAGGGGGGAAAAAAAAAAAAAACAAACAAATAAAAACCGTTAAAGTTGTTTCTTTCAGTTTCATACCCATTGAAAGGATTAAGTTTATTTGCTTACGAGTTACAGCATAATAGTAATAGTAATGTTTCTCCTTTCCCAACAGGGTCCATTCATCACAGTGCTAAAGTTCATGCTAAAGTCTAAAATATCTGCATATGAACAGACTCAAGCTTAAGTCTTTTGAAAGTTTCTGCGTTGCAAACTGACAATGTACCAGATGACGTTTAAATATGAACTGTAAAATTCTAGCTACAAATCTAAGGCAGTATATGGGACTGAGGGACCAGTGTTGAGCAAAACAAACTAAAACACAAGTGAGAAATTCCCCATCCAAGTTCCCAGGCTCCTGAGCGGCGGCAGACGGGGGGGGGGGAAGAATCTTTCAAGCAAATGAAGTTCACACGCACAAAGGAACACCTAAGCATTCACTTGTTCTTGCATGACCTGAAGTCACAGGGTGAGGTCCTCATCTCACAGTATACAAGCCAATTCACTTCGGCTAAAGCTTTAATCCAACATAATTATCCCTGCACCAAAGCAGCAGCTGCCAAAATACAGGGTCATGTTGTCTTCCAGAGGAAGCCAATGCAGCAGGAGCAAGCGAACTTAAAAGAAGCACAAGTCTCTTATTACAGAAATGGGAGCAAGATTCAAAAATAAATTTTGTAGGTAGACATCCAGAGGCTGAGCATTTTTCAAAACTGCCAACGATCTTTGGAAGCTGGGCATTCCCTATGAGCTGCTCATCCACACCCACAAAGTTCATCCAAAGTTGAATTTTTAATATATCTGTTTAGACACTACATGCATCTGTCTCACATAGAATGAAAGGAAAACTAACAATCTGAACTAATACTTTAACAGCTGTGAGTGTCTGATATCTGTAAGAATTGGCTGAAAATTGAAGGCAGAACAAGACCACCACAGAAAACTTCACAAAAAAAAAAAAACCCCACTGTTTGAACTTTCTACAGATCATCTCATTTTCTAACCCACTGGTCTGCACCTTCACCTACTTCATGAGCATTTTCCTATCAAAACACTGTTAACTTACCAGATGGAAAATAATGCTGTTCAAAAGAGCCAGAATCAAAGTTTAATGTGGAACATTAATTCATTTTTCCTTCTACTCAGGCTGTCATCTATGAACTATGACAGTGTTTATAACCATTTATTTCAGCAACTTCCAATCCTCCACCCTGTCAAAACCCTGACACTCTCTCAGGCACAAACCAGACATTGCTCCCAGGGATATTAATGTAATTCAACATTCTGTACAATTTAGGTGCCTGCATTACCATCCACTGTCCACAGAGACTACTGAATAAGAGGATTCAGGCCACAAACATAACTGCTTTTCTGGATCATAATTTGACAGAGTTCCTCTTGCTGTCCTTTGACTAGACAGGGAGCCTAGCCAGCCAACGTCAGTGTCCAGGTTAAGTGCTTACAATTTTTCCCTCTCTCTTCCTACTTCTGATCTATTCACCTCATATTTTCTGCGCAGCTAGTCTTCCAGGCTGCTATTCCCACAATGAACCATCACCCGTAAAGTCTTCTAGTATCAAGACAATTAACTTCAAGAGCCTTTGTAACAACATATCGCACAATAGGGACTGGAAACTCTGCCCTTGTCTTAACGTTGTTTGAAACCTCCATCAGATCTTGACTCCACCAAACATTTCCAGGTACAGGTAATTCTGCAAGGAGAGTTTCTGCCCCAAATACTTCAAGTTTGATTAAATTATTATGATAACGAGGCCATATGTGTTAATAATTTTTGTTATTGACACATTTATAAAAAAAATTGTACACATGTTTCACAAAGCTCAAGCTGCTACCACACCTGCAATGTAGTTTTTGTTCCTAACAGCATAATGAAGGAAGCCCAAGTTTAAGCTAGATGTACTTCAACACACTGAACTACTTTAAATTTACCTGCCTTATAGCTAATTCCTTGCTAGTACCAAAAGTCCTGAATTTAATATGCTAATTTCAGTGGGACTCCAATAATATAATAGTTACCATGACTATAAAACATTTTTCAGTATAATGGTGCTGCTTGAACTCAAGCTGGGTGGGGGGGAAGCACATAACTGGTAAGCAAAGCATCAACCTGCGGGGCAATTTATTTTTTCAACAAGATTTCAAACAGTGACTAATCGCCCTGAGAGGAGGAACATCACATGAATCTTGGCCTGAGGAACAAACCTCACCAAGAAAGAATGACTCATTGTGCAGGCAATGTGATGAGAACCAAATGCTACATTATCCAACTTCAGTAACTACAGGAAAAGAAATAACATTTACTTCTTCACTCCTCAGCACTGAGTATAGATAATACAGGCACAATAGTGCGGATAAACAAGCAAGAAGAGGTTGAGCACAGTCATTTATTTGTAAGCAGTGATCAAAACCACAGAGTTCAGAAGTTAGTGTAGCTGTGTGCACCTAAAACACATCACTGGGCAGCTGAGATTTTGAGATCTCATCACAGCAGCTGAGATTTTGAAGAAACATCCAAGCCAAAAACATAGTACTCCCCTGTAATTTCTAGAAATGCTCCTATGATTAAAATCCCTATTTACAGGGAAATGTAGAACTTTGAATGAAGTGTCTGCAATCCAGCTGTTGATTTTTTATGCAAAGTATAAACCAGAGTATTAGAAGTGGAAAGTTACCTACTTTCCCTTTCTAAACTATGCAAAATGTTAATATAATGAAACTCAATCAATGTCAGTTTTCTTTTATTCTTCTAGTTTCAGTTTACAAGTTAGTCATATCAGCTGCAGAAGAGGGGGTGAGCAAGACACACTGTCTGCAAAAGCGTTCTGCAAATGTTAAATATCTTTGTCACTACTTGTGACAAGGCAGAATTCATTTACCTATGCAGGAGTGAGGGAATTAAAAAAACGTGAACAAGAGGGACAACTGGCAACTGCTCTGAAATACATTCAGAGAGTTTTATTTTTATAAGCGTGTTCAGTTCCACAAATCTAACACAGCACAAACCTGCTCTGACCGCTTCAGTAGCGGACATCCAACTGCCGTGAGAGCTGTACAAATGCCTAAGGCACTCTCTTTCTTGAAATGCTTAAGCCTACACACACATTCATACACGATAAGGGAGGATTAAGCTTTAAAAAGGGAAGGACAGGTGAAGGCTATTTTGACAGGATGGAGGTATAAAGGCACAGCATTCCCAAAGATAATGCAGTACAAAATATAGATAGAAATGTGATGTTAATCTTAATTAAGTAGTCTGATACTGAAAACTTTTCCAAATCAAACCAGTATTGAAGCTGACACAGTTAGTGACAGAGGTTTGCTCTAACGACACACAGGCAGAACAGGCACCACAACTGAGCTTGTTCCTCAGCCCAGCGACCAGTAAGGACAATGCACCCAAGTAAGTTTAAACTCATAGCTTTGAATCCACAGTTACATGCTGCAACGACACAGACACCAAAAACCCCAAATACACCACACCTTGGTCAACCCTGTCCTCAGCAGTTTACAGAACAGACCAAGCAGGCAAACAGTGATAACTTACCCCCCCCCCCCATCAACTTATAGTTCATTTTTCAGAGCCCAGCAGGAGAGATACAATACACATCGTGTTTCCCTTGCCCATACAGCATGTGCTAGTTCTACCACAAATCTAAAAATAAATGAAGGTATGGTATTGCATTCAGGCAGTGTCAATAAGTATCTAAAGACCAAGCTACAGCTGTGCAATATACAATTGTCTTCAAATAATCCCCAGAAACCCATGTGCAAATTCATGGCTTACAAAAGAACAGCAGACTTGAGTCAGGAAACACTTCTGATAATCATATGTAAAATACAGTTGATTTCTGGATTATATCATGCACGTTCACTGATGGTAAGAAAGCTCCTCACTGACATTTACAATAAGCAGCTGCAAAACTTAAAGCATGCAAGTAGATGTGCCTATCCAAAGGCTATTTCTTGGACAAAAAGATGCCCATTTTTACCTTTTAGGGTAGAACACAAGTTACATACAGTAGACGCACACAAATCCATGTGCATGCTGAAGTCGTTATTTTTAATGCTGGGGGATGGGGGTGAATACACACCAGATACTTGGCTACCAAAAAAGACCAACGCTTCTTTACAAAGATCATCCAAGAATGGAAAGCCACTGAGCTTCAATTAACCCCTTACTCATTCCATGTAGTTTCAAAAAAGGTTCATTTGTTTTTACAAAGCAATACCACACAGCAGAGCTATTCTGTGCAAGAAGTTTGTATTCCCATGCAAGAAGTCAGCTCTTTCGGCTGAGGATCTGGATTCCATCCCAGTTTTGCTGCAGTCCCCATCTGTCATTGTGCGTAACAAGTCAGACAGCTAACTTCCGTACTTGAACCACCTCCCTCTCCAGCACTTCAAATTCAAAATGCAACTTCAGATCCCTCAGATGAAAGACCGCATTGCAGTATTGCATTACAGTATTTGCTAATGCAACCGCATGAGATGTTGCAGAAACTGCATGTGAGAGCTAGCTACAAAGAGACCAGCAAAACCAACCCAGCCTGACCAACATGCCTTGCACCAAGGGACTCTCCAGTACAATAAGTAAAGATCAACATCCTCTTGGTCTGGGAAGCCTCTTGACTACTTACATGACAGCACAAGTTGGGGGGAAACCTGGATTTACCAACAGAGTAAGAGAAGACAAAGCAACTGACACACAGCTCCCAGTAGCCATGACAGGAAATACCAGTGTATACTTCCAGTAGTACAGTCACACACATAAAGAGAGAGGGAAAAAAATGGCTCCCAAAGGCTTTATTGTGGAAAGAAGACCAATTAAAGTATGAAAAAGGTACCATAACAGCTGCAAAGCAACCTAGCAAAAAAAAAAAAAGTTTCATGACAGAAATTGCTTTGATAGAAAAGATGCCCTTAATGGGAAGCTGCCCAAGGTCTACTGTACCAAAATAGAGGGGCAGAACCACCGAGTGATAAGAAGGTAGGCACACAGAACAGAAGCACAGGATAACACAAACAGAAGCCCAAGAACAGCTCCCACCAAGGCATCCATTCACCTCTACATACTCCAGCATTGCTACATCCCAAATAACCATGCCATAACCACCACCCTGCTGCCAACTATAGATCTATGAGATCTGAAAAAAGACACTACCTTTCCACAAGATGAACCATTTGTGAATATCAACGTTAAATATCTTCAGCACAGGAAAGCACCTGTTCTGACTTCTGCCTATCTCTTGGAGTACTTGACTAGTGGGGGCTTCTGCAAAAAAAAACCTACATGTTTCTTATCTCCAGCTCTAACCTGTTGTGAAATTAAAATACTCCCATTGTAAATTCAGAAGTGAAGCAGTGGATACACCTGCAAGTGGGAAAACAAATCCAAATCTGTTATTCAGCCAAAGAAATTGCCTACAAAGATAAGCAAAAATACCACTCTTTTAAAGAAATACCTACTTAGGTGACAACATTCTGTGTCACTGTTATTTGCTTATTTCCTGGAAGTTGTCATAGGCATTAAATGAGAGCTTCTCTCCTTTGAAAGCCAGATATAATAGAACAGGTTTCTGTAGTAATATGTTCTAAGCACACGTAGGATATTCCTCCAGAGAAACACAGAAAACACTACTTAACAGCACAAAACCGGTAGAAAAGCTCAAAGGTAAGTATCATAACTCATTTTTAATATTAACTGAATTCCAAGTTAGTGATTCTTACCTTCTTGAATTGCTCCAAAGATAAAAAAGAATCAGCAGGGGTTTTTAGGCAGGGAGCTGTGATTTCCTCACCTGTTTAAGTAACACTGTAGCTTCACAGCCACTTGAAGCCACCACAAACCAGCCGACTGCTGTTGCCCATCTTCCTCTACGTGACGCAACCACACATGTCCATGTGCTACACGAACCTCTGTTGCAGAACAGATTAGGTGACACCAGAACGGACCTTGTGCAGCCTTTGGCTCCAGCACAGAAGAGGTTCCTAACGGATTTACGCTGCAGACATTTGCCCTGTTACAAGAGATGGAGCAGCAACGAGAGCAAGTAGGACTGAACAGGGCAGATCTTGTGCAACTGTATGGTATTAGGGTATATGAGATGCGTGCTCAGGAAAGAGACCTGAGGCTGCAGTCTCACAGTTACTTGGACTACAGGCTCACTTTTCCAAGGCTACTCTTCATGGAGTTGTTCTGTAACGCCATCATCTAAGGACTCACTCAAAAGCAGCAAGGCCTCTGAGAAAAAGAAGCCTCTCTACTTACAGGAAGACCCAATTCAATCAGCGATCATTCCTTCTTCAAGTCTATGCTCCCTGACCACCACTTACTTAATGCTCTCTGCCGGTTAGTCTCCTCTACTCACTGTACTGTTGAGCCCTCTTATTTCAAATAACTATTCATCCAGCAAAGGTTGCCAGGCCTAACAAGATACTTCCCTCAGATTTAGATAGAAAGCACTGAAGAAAGTCGAGCTACATAAAACCATACTAAATCTTGTCCATTCTGCAATGCTTGAGCTCAAATGAACTTGATTTAAGCTTGGTTTATCAAGGCATTCTTTGAAAGTCAACTTGTCTACTTTCATTTATCCTTCCCTTGAATTCAGCTGAATCACCACAGCGATTGAGGCTTATATTGTACAGCATCTCTCTCGCGTCTCTCACTCCTTACCAAAACGAAGTCTAAAATACAATCAAGAAACGCAAAAGGTAATAATCCCCTAGCCATATCAAGCACGTCCATACTCTACTCAATGTCAGTAACATTTATTCTCCACCCGAGCACTAAATATTTTCCCCAAAATTATATTTTCTGTAACTTTCTTGGTGTGTGTGTGTGTGTATTGCACACTGATGAGGCTGCATCACTGGTGCTCCATCCCCAACGCTGTCCCGGAGGTCAGCCAGAGCTAGCTATCACCTCTGCATCATCATCGAGTTTGGCATAGTGGGGCCGTGAGTTTTTACATTAATTCACTAGGTTCAGCCAGCTCCCCAGCTGCCTGCCAACCACTGCACTCAGAGGGCAGAAGCAGCAGATTACGACCCCTCTACAAGACAATACGCAGTTACAGCAAGTGAAGCGCACCCCATTAACACAGATCTCTCCAGCTATATTCATATCCAGCTATAAAGGAGACATGCCAGAATCAACACATTACCAAATTCATCACAGCTCCTACTGTAAAACTGCATTTTCCCTCCTAAATGGCATATTTATTTATTCTGAAACACATGCAAGCTGAAGGTAAGCAGATCTATTAGACTTTATTAAAAATACTGTCTTGAGATTATTCACAACAGCTGTTTCCTCTTCAAGCTAGAGGAAAACAGATGGCAACATAACAAGAGCTAGATAATTTTTTAAAATTAACTCTAAAACATGACACTTGTACAGGATTTCTTCCACTTATGCATCTCCAAATGGGATAGTAAAAAAAAAAAAAAAAAGCCAAATGTTATTTTGCTACTAGAATATATGAAAGCTTGATAGCATAATTAACATATTGAAAACAAGGGCAGAACAAAGAATGCATCAAACAACACAGAAAAACTGCAGGTTACAGAGAACCCTAGATCACAAAGCTGTTGCTGTAGATTCCCTACAAAAACATTCAGAACACGGTTCCTCTCTCAAACACCTACCAAGCCTGACAGCATCAAGACAGTGCAATTACAGGTGTGGATAACAGGCACGTATTCTTTTTAATATCTATTAGCAACTTCAGTCAAGATTCACAGGGGCGGAAAACAGCAAGAAAAATATTTAAAGTTTTACTAATTATCCCTGTGAACATAATGAGGGGATTTTATTTGCGTCGGTCTGGCATCAACTGCAGCCCATCAACTGCATTTCATCCACATTCCACACTCCTAAGAGCCGAATGTAAGAAGCTATAAATACATCACTATAACATTTTAAACACAGGCTAAGGGAGACAATGTATTATTGAGCTACCACATGTTGAAACAAGTGTTTAAAAGTTTCCAAAAATTCCTACCAAAACATATTTTTGGACAGACAGCAATGACTACTCAATTGGTTGTTCTCCTTCAGGACCCATTTAGAGCAGAAGGAAGAAATTTTGGACAAAAATGAAAGCTATACTTCTGACCATCTACTTTAAAGAAAGACAACCTTTAGGGTAAGTGAAGAGTTTATCTTTTTTTTTTTTTTTTTTTTTCCCTGATAGGCTGAAATGTGGTATGCAGTAGACTCCTGAACTACCAGCCCAGGTTTCAGGACCTGCTAACATCCATTAGACTCACATTTGGAGTAGTGAAGAAAACAATGCTACACTTCACCATTCTTCTGGGCAGACTCTTCCCTGGAAATGACTATTCAGTTTAGTATAAATTGACAAACTTACAACATGTATCTTCTTTTTACAGACAGAAGAATTTATTTATTTTAAAAACCAATGAAGTAGTCTCTGCCAATCCAAACACCTTTCCAAACCCCACTGAAGATCCACAAAGAAATACTCCCACTTCTGTTCTCCTACTCCATTAACACGCCAGGTACAAGCCTCCACCATCTATTCTATCAACATTTCTAAATAACCAGAAATTAAATAGCCAGAGCAGTGTATACACCAGCTTTACAGCGACAGAAAAATCAGTTTAAGAGAAAACTTACATTCTATGTGTACCTATTCACCCCTCCCAAAAAAAAAAAAAAACACACCACCAAAAAACCCACAAACCAACCCACCTCCCCAAAACCCCAACCAAAAACCAAACCACACACATTAAGTCATGCCAGATGGCTAGCACATCTAGAAACAGAGGTGGTCCTAAACTCATCTCTGGATAAACTCAACCAGATAATTGGCAGCATAACGAAGCCATGGTCCCTGTGATTCTCCCATCTACAATGTTTAATTGTAGTAACTTGTAGCCAATGTGCCTCAGACCAGCAGAGCTTGTGGTCAGCAAAGTATATATACACACTGAAACACTATTCCCCATAATAATATATAGCTAATACATATAGCATATAATAATAAAATATACTACATGTATAATATCATAATTACCTGTATAAACTATATTGCAATAATTATGTAATTATAACACATTATATATAATTTTATATTGTATACCCATATATTAGAGAGATACGAAAATCCTAAACAACTTACAAGCAACTTTTAACTTTGAAGATAAAAGTTCAGCTGACATTTTAAAAACTTTAATTTCATTTCTGACAGTACTTATTCTGCTGGTTTTTGATATAGCTTTATCTGAGTTACAAAATAGAGGGTTTTTTCTTCTACAAGCATAACCAAATATCATGCGATGCTAATCTTTAACTAGATCATAAGTACATCTGAAACGTCTGGAATAGTTAAATTGTTTGGAGTACTAAAAACCCAAGCAGTGAAGAGAACAATTACAGAAACAAATATGTTTCCTTCTACGCCATTTTGTCTTTCTGATCTCCATTCTAAGAGTAGAAGACAACTGGATTTTGCAACTTGAGCGCCACATTATTCAGTGTATTTGTCATTTCAAGCAAGACAGTGAAGTCTCAGACGTGCTCGTGTACTCTCTAGCTGTGACTGTATGAATCAACTTCCTCTATTTATGGAAAGTGGGTATTAAATTAACTCTTGCCTTGGCATTTATCATCTACAAGCTTCATTCTCAAATTCATGGGATATCCTCTGTCCAGCACAGTCTGCCATTCCAGCTAAGTTGTGTAACTCCTGCTGGCATGGCTAACCAAAGTTGACACATGTCCACAATGTGGAGGAAAAAAAGAAACAACCCACAAATGTTTATTCTCTTGCGAACCATAAAAGTCAAGTAAGCAGTGTTGAGACTGTCACTCCCCATAATCAGCCCCACACCCAAACCTGTTAGTACCTCTTACATTCGTTTGCTCCCTTTTGTAAAGGTAAAGTAGATGTAAACACATATAGCCAAAATTTGTCTTGTAGAGTAAAAGGTGTATTTCTAATCTGAAGCATAGACCATGCCTCGTTTTCTTCAGGAATCAGAGGTAATAAATGCTGTCACTCAAGCTTACATTTTAAAGGAAAGATATGGGGCACATGTTCAGCTGATAACTGCAAAATCATCACCTAAAATAAATCTGCCACAGAATCCAATTACGTCATAGAGCTTTAACCACTTACAGTGTACTTGCAGGAAGGAGGAGGACATCCATTTAACGTTTCCTTCCTCATCCCTTTGCTCCCCTGGCAGATCACCATTAAAAATGTTTTATGACAAACACCTATTATCATGTGGGTTATCTCAAAGTTCTCTCACTTGTTATCATTAAGAGGTGCAAATTGCCAACAGCTCACACCCAGCAGATGTCTACTGAATAGATAGTACAGCTCTGTGGTCTTCCCAGCACAGAGGAAAAAGCCACTTAACCAGATAAGCATGTCCCTTCCACTTCTGTACACTTCCACCTCCTCGCTGTATCCTTCAGCTCAAAGGAGCACCTCATCTAACCTAGGCAGTGCCAGAATCAACACTGCACGTAAATAAAAAGAGCTCATATAAACGCCCAGTACTAACAGTAGAGCCATGCTAAACAGGAATGTTCAGTAACTCATTGTACGCTTCTCACAAGTGCTCTCTGCTCCTCGGTTTAGGGAGATCCTCCACCGCTTTCTTTACATGACAGTTGTGAAAATCTTCCCTCCCACCCATCCCGCAACTACTATCTCCTTACACCTTTGCTTAACTTGACTCCCTGTCATCCCCTGCCCTTGAACAAGCGAGATACCCTTACACACACAGGAATGCTTGCAGTCCTGCAGCAAGGAACTACTGAACTTACACAGTGCAGACTGTATGTGCACTTTAAGTGAGAATAAAAGTCTCCAAGCAATTTGTTTATGCAGAACAAGCCTCAGTTACATTTAATACTGTTGTCTAGTATTTTCTAAAGTGAATCTTTCACAATACGCATTCAGACTGCAATTCCAAAATATTTGGCATGAGCCATCATTCCCATTTCTGGAAAAAAAAAAAAAAAAAAAAAAGATTAATACTGATAACAACTTCTATCTCTTTTAACCACGTAGAATTCAAAAGGAAGACATCCCTATCTGCTAAACACTGGTCATTACTCTCCCTTCCATGGAAGCAGCACATTGCAAGTACTGCTGTTATGAGACACACACTACTGTCTTTCAAAGCAGCGGGAAACTTTAATGCAAACAGAATCCTTTCATCTCGAGCCCAGGTCTGCAGGGAGAACCACTGGCTGAGCACAGAAGCTAGTTTGAACACAACTCTTCCGCTGGTTGCAAAATCTCCTTCAATACAGCTCCCACAGAAATAGCATAGAGAAGTCTAAAAAAAATCCTTCTAGGGAAGGAGGGAGTAAAAGACACAGGAAACAAAAGGAACATTACACTAATAGTTCTCTTCTGCTAATCAACAGAATAGTGCTGACATGATGTAAGGGCAGGCTTGCCACAGCCTGGAGAGAAGTAAGAACATGCACTAGAAACTTCACAAAAATCGGACACGGTTTTCAAACCACAGAAAAAGGGAAGACGAATAAATCACCAAAAAATGTCACAGAGTGAGAGTAAGCTGTTAGCCAAAATACACAGATGAATAAAGGGACAAAACACAGCTGCAAACGTTAAAGGGGCTTCAAGAGCATTTATTTTCTTTCCATCCCAACAGTCCAATTAGCAATCATTGTCACACACTGTAGCAACAGCTACCTAATAGCTAGTGCCTCCCACATGCTCCTCCTGATCCACAAAGAGCTGTGGAAATGCTCGCCTTCCAATGTAAGTCACAGTGACTTCA
The DNA here is from genome assembly GCF_036417535.1 of Chlamydotis macqueenii. Lineage (NCBI taxonomy): Eukaryota > Metazoa > Chordata > Aves > Otidiformes > Otididae > Chlamydotis > Chlamydotis macqueenii. The sequence goes on along the minus strand of NC_141556.1, from coordinate 150,809,927 downwards.
AGAATCACAGCAGGGGGCTGGCTCCCCTAGCACACAGGATGCATTTTATTGCCACAGTTAGTGTTACAAAACACACAGTCCTATTTTCTGTTGTTATTGCAACTGCACTTCCTCTTTTCACCCTTCAGGATTCCCACCACAGCTAACCCAGGATCAGGAACTACAGAAGATTTTACGAGATAAAGGCTAGCCCAGACAAGATCTCACCAAAATATCAGCGGTGTCAGGACCTCGAGCACAACCTCTCCCCTACCCCTCAGGGGTCTGAGTGCCTCGGCACAAGGCCAGCCTTGACACGGTGCAGCTGTGTAAGCTCAGATCAAGCTGCTGGGAAGAGAGCCGAGTTAAAAAGCACCAGAGGAAGCCTCACTGGGCACCTTTCTCCACTTCAGAGCTGTGTTCCAGCTCACTCACCCTTGGACCTTGCCAGAGCTATGTAGCAGGTCTGTCTGCATCTTGCCTTACCAATCCCGACCCTGAACTGCTGACTTAATTTCCTGGTGTTACCTTGGACCTACCCATTGCTACAGACTTGTCGGGTGATCAACAGACTCTTGGTTGACCCTGGTTAAAATTGGGGACCTGCTCTACTCTTCTTGTTCGGCTACCATAGGACTCCTCACTTTGTTAGCAAAATCACTGCCCTGCTGTCACACTCAGCTTCCAGCCTGCCTTTCCTTACCAAGTAATCCATTTTGTGCTCCATGACAAGTGGGATAGGATGGCCTCACAGCTTAACAGAGCCGCGTTAAATTAATCCTTCATTCATTCAGTTCTGCTCTAAATATTAGTAAAACACCTCCCTACACCAAGAGGGCACTGGGAGTTCCATTACTACGGTCACAAGGATCACTGGAGTATTTAAGTAATCATTGCTGTCCAGAACAGGGCTATACTTGTCAACGCTAAGCAAAAGGTTACACTTGAAACATAAATGCCCAGCAGCTCTTCAGAAAGGTAAGCAGCTAGAATACAAAATGGGATTTATTATTAAGGCTATAACAGACTTCTGTACATTGTTTAGACTCCAAGCAACCAGAACAGAAGTCTCAGTATACATGGTACAGCTGCACAGAACAACGCTCTACACCAGGAGTGGGACCTTTACATGGTAGTGCAACGCTGAGGATTCCATTACTTCCAGCGTACAGAAAGGCAAAAACTGGTGTTAAACCCCGCACAAGAACAGGAAGCGTCTGAAGAAGCTCTGCTGGGGAGGGGCAGGAGGAGGAGGGTTACACAGGGGGAAAAAAAGGGAAAGCAACAATTTAGTACCAGTTTCTTAATAATAGCTTCCTCCTTAGTTTTTCTCCAGACCCAAACAGGCACTAAAACTGTGTTCAGCTAAACTCTTTTTACTCCCCGCAAGTGTTTCAGCTAAAACAGCTAACACTGACTCAGGAGAAGCCGGCTTGTCCTGCAGATGTTCAGATGTCAAAACTAAGCATTAGGCAGCCCTTGGCTTTAGAATAGGAACTTAATCAAAACAAAGTCCCTCAAAACATCAGAAAATAGAAATTGGCATCTTTTCCGATCCTTGCGAGAGCTATTTGCTCGGGTATTGCATTTCATTTCCCCAGCAGTGGACATGCCTGGCAGGACTTTCACTGCAGAAGCCGTACCATGTCCAGAAGAACATAGAAGGCATTTGACTCAAAGTGCAGATTGACAAGAACAGGATCTTGAAAGGAAGGAAACAAGACTTGGCAAGGCAGAGAAATAAAATCCTGCTTGTCCTCCCCTGTCCCTTCCCCGGGCAGGGCTCTCTCACCACCCTGGGCACCGCTTAACCAAAGCCAGCCAATTCCATCTCTACATACAGCTGGGAGAGCTGCCTGCGAGGCACCTGCCCTGTACGTCTCAGCAGGGGGAAGGCACATTGTGAATGAAGCAAACAGGACAAAAGTTTTCCTACCCCGTCCTCCACTTAAAGAGAGCCACTTCTGCCTCAAAAAAAAGGCTGGAAGATAACTCAAAGAATTCCACTGTATGGTAAGGAACACAGTGGAAGAGCCCATCAGCAGTGCCAGAGCAGGTTTTGTACTGAACATACGTGCAGGAAGCCACGCAGTCCACTCCAGGAACAGAATACAGAATAACTGCTCATTACGCCAAGTACCCATGGACTGAAAGCAGCACAACGTTTTCCTTTCGTAAGTAAGTATATATTCCTGTAGCGGCAGGAATTTTGTGCCCACAAAGGGATCAGATCAAGGCTACAATGGACAACTCTCATGATGTTAACCCTCAATTTCAAATGTTTGACTCCGGAAGCTGACTGACAGTTAGCAGATGCAGGGGCAGACAACGCAAGTCTTCTAGACACTGGTTCCAGCTGCCAGGAAGGTGAATGAAAAAGTATGTCTGATACTATAACATCACAGCGAGACAAGTATCCAGGCTGTCCTACAGGCAGAACAGCAGCTATGCTTTTCAGTGACTTTCCTAAATCAGGCTGTTTTTAAAATAATTAGTATAAACCTTCATTTGTCATTAAGGTTAATTAGGCAATTAATGAACTGAAAAAAAAACTACACTTGAGGAGACTGGAAAACAAACTAAAAAGAAAGCTATCATTCAACAAACAGAAAGCACTGCAAAGCAAAAAAAAAATCTAGCATGCACTGGCTAGGCTACAGCTCATGCTTCCCATACTCAGCTTCTCCCGCAGCTGTGAAGGCTCAGCACTCCAGCACAGCCGGTTTCAGGTGTACCACAGGGGACAGAGGAGCAACAAGCAGCTCATCAAGGGCTACTAGCCAAGACAAAGAGACTGGTTCTCCTCTTGAAGAGCATCTGCAGCAGGTGAGCTGCATGGACCCCACATGTGATTTTCCAGATGTGTTCACCATAAGATACTAATTTTTCCCTGCCATGCTCAGCGTCATTCATTATACAAATTTTAACTTTGCAGAAAAATTACTCAGAGGGTAAGACACCACAAAAAAGCGCACATCCATTTTGACATGGTGCAACTATACCTGAGTAAGATTTCATGGGACGAGGAGAAAAATATAATTTCAATTCCAGAAATCCACTTTGCACAAGAAAGTAAAGCCCATATTCAAGAGCATGAAGTACAAGTTACCCGCAGGACTTGATTACCAATTCCCATTATGAGAAGCAGAGCATCAGCACACCAAGAATTTGCAGGTATTATCAGGAAACTCTAACAATGACAACATAGACAATATTTCCTACTACACTGTTACAGACATCGGTTACATTTAATACTAGAGCTGACTTTAAAAGTCATTGAGTTAATATTTCTTTACTTTCGAATCCACAGCTTTCTGGAACACTCTCACAGAAGCAGGTGTCAAAACACACTAATTATCAGCCTGTTCGAGCTTCACTTTTACTGAAGTTATTTTGCTTTGTCACAACATCCCAAATTCCCCCAGGCACTTTTTATTCCCTGTCAGAAACTTCTGCCTCACCACTCAAAAGCAGACAGTTGGGAGTATTGGTCTGAATAAAAATTAGCTTTCTTTTCTTCCTCTTTCTCTCAGGCAATTTTGCTTAGTAGGCATAAAAAAAAATAAAAAGCTACAGGGAGTAGGGAGAGAACAAGTATATCGCTTAACACTACCTTGAAGTCTAGTTCCTTCCAACCCTAACATGCAACACCAATTTCCTCAAGTCCAGTGCAGGCACCACCCCAGAGAGTCCAGATACTGGCTTTACAGAATCACAGAACGGTTAGGGTTGGAAGGGACCTTCAAAGGCCATCTAGTCCAACCCCCCTGCAGGAAGCAGGGACATCTCCAGCCAGATCAGGTTGCTCAGAGCCCCGTCCAACCTGGCCTTGAATGTTTCCAGGGATGGGGCATCCACCACCTCTCTGGGCAACCTGTTCCAGTGTTCTACCACCCTCACTGTAAAAAGAGATTTTTCCTAATGTCTAATCTAAATCTACCTCCCTCTATTTTGAAACCATTACCCCTCGTTCTGTCACAACAAGCCCTGTGAGAGGGATGAGGCACAAACAGTTCCCCCAACTTTAGTCAGGGGTGGATTTATGACCACTGACCACAACCTCCTTTCTCCACCATCATCTCTGAAGCACTTACAGTCTAAGCCTACCCTGCAGCAACTACCCGGAGCTCCTGTCTTCAAGTACTGTACACTGTTACTCTGGTGTTTGCATTCTGGGAACTCTGGTGTTTGCACTGGTCAAGCAGAATCACCCAAGGGCTGCTGGCTGACGATGTACAGTAAAATTAACTACGTGGAACAATCTACAAACACAAGGTAAGACTAACATTTACAGAAATAAGAGTGGTGTCGGTCAATACCCACCTTACATTTGGGGCAAGAGATGCTAATAGAGCACAAATGTGGTTCTTCAAGTATCTTAAGAACTTGACTTTCGAATATTATGCAACATCATCCAAGGTCCCAAACATCAAATATCTACACTACAAAATGAAACTTCAAATTTCCAAAGAGGAACGGACCAGAGAACATTTGCAGAAGCAGCTGATGGGTCCCTTTTACTTATCTACTGGGGAATACTTTACACAAAAGGCAGAACTTAACCCTTGTTTTCATGGGGGGAAAATGCACCTCCTCCTGATCTCACAAAGTGAACTAGGTTAGAGTTTACATCCCAGTGCTACAGGGAAATATTGTCTGAAGGAGGTCTCTAGGACCAGATTTGGTCTAGACTACTGAGAATTTGCACAGATCAAGACAAGGACCTTACAGACCTTCTACAGATCTACAGAGGGCACAAAACCTACAGCTCCTCTCTGACTTGGGCAGAGCAGGGGCAAGTTTTCAAAGATGTTTACTGCCTTCCTGAAACAGAGCACAATACAGCCTTAAAGTAACAACAATCACCTACAGAGCAAAATAACTTTGGTTATTATCTCATTATTATCTGGTTATTAATCTTATCCTCAGCCACACTGAGCAGGACTGTTACTTTTATACAACCACAGAGGACCTGAGAATCCCAAGGAGCAGGGGGAAGGTGTGCTACCTTAGCTATTTCACACTGCACCAATGTGATCTGCTGAAAGACAGATTTCAGACAACTGCTGGAGTTTCACAGTTCTGCCACTTGTTCTGCCCTTGTGGGAAACAAGGAGCACTTCCCCTGGTTTCCTTATAATACACAGAATAAATATAATGCATAACTACTCGTATGTACCATCCTTTTAATGTAATCAATTATATAGTTTCTGTTGGGGACATCTGGGGGGAAAAAAAAAGAAAGTCAAAAAAAGATAAGCAACTGGAGTCAGCACATCTGAAAATCTCATCTGTAGAGGACAGAGTTCTCACAGTGCAAGTGTCCCCTGCTTCTCTCTGCCAAATTACATTAAAAGCAGAAGTTAAATATAAGATAAATATTTCCCTAATATTAAGTTCTCAGTGAGAGCAAATGCCATTGCAGAGATATTCCACAATTCAAAAATGGAAGGGAAAACAGGTAGCACATTTATAAAGAAAAGAAACTGCTTATAATGCAAGCCTCATCTTAATAGCAGGTGTTTTGTGAAGAAGCTTCTTCACTGGACTCTGAAGAATTTCCATTTGTTCTGGAAACTTGGACCAGCCACTCAGATACATACGTATTCATAAAAGTACAATTTCTGTCAGATGTTTTATTCATAGAACAAAACACGGTCTTGCAAAAAATAAGAGCAATTCCATTAGACCATTGCATCCCCTCTTCTTTAGTGACTATCAGGGATCTGCAACAACGCAATTGCAACCAGTAAATCTAACTTAAAATATTGCCGGTTTGGAGGGGATGGATTGTTTTTGTTTTAACACACATAGCTCTCACATTGTGCCATACTGTCAGAGCTCAATTTTCCAAGGTTGCATTCATGTGTTCTGTAGCAGTCATCAGCTTTTCAAACCAGAATCTAAAAGCAACTGTAAGATGTCACACCCTGTGTCTCCTGCAAAATAGATCTAATTTTCCATTACAAACTGGTGATTGTTCCTGGGCAGGGGGAGGAGGGGGGGAGAGAGGGAGACTAAGAAAGGGAGCTTTTATACTATCTACCAGATTTTTCTTCTCTTCCTACCACCCTCCTTCCTACAATTCTACAAGCTGAATGACTGCCAGAAAAATCAGCGTAACTATTTTTCATTGAAATACCAAAACAAAACATCTGAGAAGTTTCATGATACAGCTCAATTACACTGTTAAACACAAGGAACATACAAGCACCTTTAAGAACTCACTAAATGCTTTAAAACACACATCTTAGAAGATACCAAGAGAAACAACTTCCAGAACACTGTGCTGTAGTACTGAATGGAACAGGAAATGAGGAACAAAGAAAGGAATTTCATAGATTCCAGATGTACTCTAACACCAGCTGGGAAATACAAGCAAGAATCAACTAAAGCCTTGTAAAAGTCTACCACTAACTGCTTTCTTCTAGAGATCCCGAACAAAAGAAAGTAGCTGTAAACAATTTGTAAATAGAAATATTTTTGGAAGAAATTAGAAGCAGTAGTAAAACTAAACTTCTTCCTCTCCCTCCTATTTTTAAAGGGTTTAAAACACAGCCAAAACCATCTGTTTTTTAAAGTTGCTTTTTAAATATAAGAACTCTGTGTAAGCAGCCATAACAGAAGCACAACTGTAAATAAAGTATTTCAAGTTGTCATTTTTTCAATAGTTGGAATATCGAAGTTGAATGAAACTTGAAAGCAAGGAAAACCAAAACCAGTAAAGTTGATTTAGTTGATTTATACTATATGCTATCTATGTAACTGCAATTGAATGGGCATTTTTTTTTTAGCATTTTACAAATTTAAAAGTCACTCAGAAACTTTGTTCCTACAGCTATAAATAAAAATAAATAAAAAAAAAAAACCAAACATTCTAGGTTAGAAACTCAGGCCTTTCAATACAAACTTACTTTAAATGGATTTTGAAATCTCGGAGTAACAAGTACAGCAACAAACAAACAAGTATATTTCTTCCTAAAGTCAATGTAAAAGATTAAAAGAAAGCTTAAGCATGATTCTTAGGGAACAAAGACCTGCATTAATAGACAATTTTCCCTCTTGCCATTATTGCAGAAACAGGTGTTCTTCCCAACTTCAAGGCTTTTCATGAATTTGTTGCACATGGCAAAATTGAGATACTTCATCTAGTGTTTATCCACCTAATACCAGCTTATAAAAGTCAAGTACATTAATATTTACGCAAATTAAACATCGCATCAAATGCTACCTGTTCAAGTGCACCAATCATTCATAAGTGAGTGAAACACTTTCCCTCTTAACATCACATCATACTAATCCATTTCAGTTAACAGCAACGCAGTCACACAGTTATGAACTCCAGCAGGTAAGGAAGGATTCAGTTGTTGGGCTAATGAAGGGATCTTCATTTTGCCCCAGTGCTCCCTGAGAGGCAGTGATGAGCAAATGCACGAGTCTCTTGTCAGGTAGGAAAAAAGGTAAGACTTCTAAGGTCTGGAATTAAAACTGAAAAGCAAAACTCTTCATCAACCTCAGAAGTTAGGCAAGTCATACCAGATTCTAAGTCTTCAGTATTTTTGTTCTTTCCTCAACAGACCTCAAAAATACAGATATACTACACTTTTTTCCCTTTCAGACAAAAAGGGGGGGGGGGGGGGGAAACGACCTCAAAACCCTCCAACTCTCCACTGAATCTTTAAAAAGTGTTTTACACTTGGCAATGACCCATGAAAAATTGTGGGAAACGAAAGTTGGGGGGGGGGGGGGGGGGGGGGAGAGGACCAAACCCACCAATTTTCATAGTTTTCAAACTTCATCTCATTTTGCAAAAAACTTTCACCCAGAAAGTCTTCTATAGGAGGAAAACAACACGTGAAGTCTCAGGGAAGCTGCTTCCCCTTGGTAGAGGTTAGGATGGGAGAGGAAGGAAGTTAGATCCATTTTGGTTTTATTCCAAAACAAAGCTTTCAGTTGAATCCTAAATTCAGTCACCAGTCCACTATGGTAAAGAAATCAAACAGGCACTGCTAAAGAACAGATACTTCATAAGGTGTAATAAATGTTGCTAAAATCAGAAGGTAAGAGAGTTATTCAGAAAGTGACCTGACAGTATTCAGTCTATGATCAGCTTTTCAGTTTAATAAATACAACCTCATATCTCAAGCTTCTCCTTGATTTAACCACAAAATAGATAAACCTCTGGTACTAGACGGTTTAAAACCACAACATTACGGCATACTAGTGCATGTTTAACCATTAATACACGCCTTAGGTGATTTGCTCCCCAGATGTATTAATAGTCCACCGGCACACACAAACATTCATTTTTCTTCTACATAAATGGCTGAACATTTGTTGGTCTGAAATCATTATGAGTGATACAACTGTCTGATATTTACATATTTAATAGTATTCAGCAAGGACTACAGTCCCCTGTCTTTATTCTAGCCTTCTTGCTCTCACACAGGGAAACTGTAAGATTTATTCTCCAAACACACCAGTTTGCAGAGGGTTTTCTCACAAGCGAGCTGTCAAAACATGAGAGGTACTAAGTACTTCTTAACACCTCCGAGTGGATTTTGCCTCATCTTTCCCCCACCTCCTCCAAGAGAAAAATTGCTACATGAGCTACTCAAAGACTTAATCCAGCTGTCACAGAAGTGTAATTATTGGATTCAACAGAATTATTCAGTTTACACTCCTGTAATGGAGATCAGTCCTTCATCAGAGACTAAGAAAGGACAGGGGGAATACCTGAATGGCCGTTTGCAGTCTATAGTGTTTATCTGCTCCAAGAATTTTAATCTGATGTACACTATCAAAGGTATTTTTAAAGTTGGGGTTTTTTTTAATTTATTTTCTAATCTTGCTGTAGGCAACACCCTTCAGTGTTTGCATGAGAAGGTCTTCCTTAAACACGAGCATCAGTGCAGTAAATGGCTTTGTATGATAACGGTTTGACAGTGTATCTGCCTACCTAGAAGACCTGCTGTGATGCAAAGAGAGGGGAGGGGTTTATCACAAGCATGATAATCATCAGCAGGTGCCTCAGCTTTAAAAGACAAGTGTGTGATGGAGCAGCAGGGCAGTGTGCATGAGTATTAATCAATTAATAGCAACTAAAACACCTAAACTTCCATACGAGCTAAGGCTCCTGAACGAAGTATGAGACGCAAGTAGTTCTCAGGTGGAAGGTCAGAGATACAGATGTATCAGTTTTTCAGATTATTCTCTTGGTGGTCTCACTAGAGTTTTAACATTTGTTCTTCACAGCAGCCGATCAAGCCAGTGGATATCAGAGGCAAACAAATAACAGCATCATCAAGAAAACACGTACTATGGAAGGGGAGCAGACTGAAGAGTGTGGAAAGACTGAAGCAGACTCATGACGCTGCCAGCATACAGATGTGAAAGCAGGGGATGCACCTGCTGTCCCCTCCATCTGACTTCCCACACATGCACACTCCCAGTCAAGTTCCTGATACTTGTCCAGAGACAGCTCTGGCATTCATCTGAGTGCACAGATTCAGCCTACCAATTTGGAAAAAAACTAAATCTGACAAGAAAAAAAATAAGTTGCATTCTTTGGGCCTGCTTTGCTAATTAAACTGGATTTTTTTTTGTTAGTGGAGGAGCGCCAGTCAACAGCAGGTGTGTTTGGGGTGGGAGGTGCAAAGGGTGTTTCATAGCTGGGAGCAAGATAAGTAGGGAAGGTGAAACTCAAGCCCTGCCTTTTCACCAGCAAGAAGCTGCTAATTTGGGTTAGCATATCATGATGCCATGCCTTGGACTGCACCTACGAGAACAGAATCACAAAGCAACATGTGAAACATGGAGAACAGCATTAGGTAAGACAGAGACATGAGAACAAAGGAAGAGTAGCTCATATTGGGATCTACCTAACACAGTAATTTGGTTTTCAACCAATAATAAAATAATAATTTAAAAATATATATATATATCAAAAGCCTACACCAACCAGTCTGAAGAGTAATTCAATGCAACGAGAAGTTTTCAAAAGCATTTTCTGGAAAGCCACAAAGCTAAGATATCAAACACTTACATAACATCCCCATGTAAGAGCACTTGGTACTTTGACCAGCAGACAATCACATCAATAAGAAGACAAGAAACCACTATTATTTCTCATGAGAGAGATTAGGGAACACTTTTTTCAAATTTACTCATTCCAAAACAGGACAAAAAAAAACCTAGAAAGTTTGCATCCTGACCTCAGATGCTCTGAGCAGATCTGTTTAATGGTTTCACTGCTGTGAAGTTACCTCTAAATACTTTAAAAGTCAAATCACATCGGTTTCCACTCTTATACATCAATCATTTTTTACTTAAAAGAAAGTTAAAGTATGGATAATTTGACGTCAGGCTGGTTGCCCCAAATACAAGCATCTTCCATTTCCTCAAAATTAAGTTCACTGAAGAATTTTTCACTGCTACCTTTGTTTCCTTGTCTCACTTGCAGAAACTACGCTTTGGTCTCCACTTCTGCTCCAGCCACGGCAGTAGGAACAGTCCACAAACAGTCACAGTATTCCACCTCTAGAAACAGCACTGGTCCCAGCTCTTTTGCATTCAGCACACTGAACACAAGTCTGTCAGAACACAACCACCACCAAATTTAGCAGTGTTTGAAATACTGAACCAGCGGTGAAAAATCTGCATAACCTATTCTGCACCCTGCACAGCCTGTCGGACTCAAGCCTTAAATAGCATCGCAGTCAATCAATAACAACATAAGTTGCCACTTTATTTTACCTACGCAACATCAGTTTAAGTTGTACTTGTTAACTTTTTTATGTGCAGAAATGATCTTGAGAAGTCTTTAATATATTCAGGGTGAGATGCAAATAACTGTTCTTCCTTTCTTCACTTGTTGGTCCACTAACTGCGAAATACTAGAAAAAAAAATCAGTTACCTTTATAAGAAATATTTTACATTTCCTAAAGAATATTTATTTATTTATTTATACATAGGTTCCTGGGAAAAATTCTCTCTAAAAATATCTATTCAACAACCTTATGCCCCATTTAAATCAGGATAAATCCTTTTACAGCATTATGCAGTGAGCATATTTAGTCGTACTTACTTCTACAAGTAACCACTTAAGACAAGGCACTAAATCCCAACAGACAACATTAAAAGGGACATCTTCTCAAGGCAAAATGGATTTCCCTGATCAACCTTAGGATTATCAGACTTAAGGGAGGCCTTAAGTCTGTCAGAGACAAGAGAGTTCCTCCTTAACCTTACAGAAATTTAGAGAGGCATCTCTCAAACATTTATTCCATATCAAGTTTAATGGTAGAAGGGCAGTAAATACCTTCTCTTGGCAACTGACCTGCTTAAACACTAGTATAGTAGTACTTAAGCAAATACTCTGCCCGACTTCACCCAAGACACTCAGTTTCTCAAAGAAAAGCTCAATTGCTTTTGCAATGTCTTAAACTATGTAGCTCTGTATGAATTGGTAAAGAAGGCACAGCAAAATTAAGAGTTCGAGAGACAGCACAGTCTACAGACCAATCATCCTCATCTAGTCAGCTGGACCGTCACAATGTATATGAGGTTTCTGAGTTCTCAGAAAACTGTGGGTTTACCCTCTCAATGGGATGAGCCGCAAGTGAAGCGTCAACCTCCATCAGGTAGCAGCCAACCTTTATCACAAAAATTTCAGTTTCATGCTTCTGATCACACTTAGCCCCAAGGGGAGACTGCCACCACAAGTCCCACATTTTAGGCTACGACTTCAACACCTGTAACCACAGAAGGTGCATCCCTGGCCCTTTCTAAGAGCGATAAAAGAATTTTAGATGTTTATTAATGTCTTAAACTGTGACAAGCCCTCAAAGCATACAAGTGGACCATTATGATCACTGAGGTTAACAAAACGATGAGCAAAGGATTCTCCTTATTATATTGGTGCTCCTGGTAGCCTCTTGATGTGCAGTATCCTCCTGTCTTAATTATTACTCCAAAACTATGGGACAGTTTAACCTCTATAACAAGCCTAACTACAGCTAGAAACGTACACTTTTAGAGCAGAGCCTCATACTCCCTGATATAAAAGTACTAGATTTCAGGGTCATGGAAAGCTTGTTACTTTACAATAAGAATTCACAAGTGAGACGCTTCTTTAGATTTTTCAAGTATAAATAGTTGCACAAAGTAAGATCCGGCAGACAGCTCTGTGCTACACAGTATAAAGCCTTCCACAGCAGATATGCTGAATATAAGCTTTTTTCTGTTTTCAACTGACAGTTTAATAGTTGATGCCATTTAAGGATAAAAAGGAGCAGCAATTAATTACAGTCTATTTATTAAATATTAACAGTACAACACAAGCCATGTTGTCAAGCAGAAGGACTCGCTTTGTAGTTTCTCCAGCCAATCATCAGCCATAAAGCCTCATGTTGTTTCCTTTCAGGTTTTGAAACACTGACTCATGGAAATATCAGCACTGCACACTTCCTCAAAGTGGCAATCTTATAGGAAGTGTTTGTTTAGTCTTACATGACACATTGTTTTGTTTATGTATAAGGGATTCCGGTAAAAATAATTTTTAATTAAGAAGAAAAAAAAAAAAAAAAAAAGGCAAGAGGACAACAGTTTCAGTTATGGGAAGCCAACATAAATCAATTTCAAATAGACATTTGAACAGTGCATTCACCAGCACAGGTATTACTCTTTCTTTTTATTGTATGTTATTTTCTTGCAATAGAGAAGAGCAGAAGCAGCCAGGCATTGAGTTCTTTCAATTCAACAAACCACAAAAGAAACCAGAAACTGGACCAGAGGTAGCACAGTAACAATTCCTCCTAACATCACTACCCAGAATGACAGAGTTCATATCGCTGCTCCACAACTTCAGTATCTCAATAAGACATTTTTTTGGAAGTGGCACATCACTGGCAATGCAACCAAATGAGGGAAACACAGGTTCCCAAGAAGCTCAAGGGTTCACATTTTCAATAGATGAACAAGAAAGCTCAAACCAAATTCAAATATGACTAGAAAGAACACTACTCAGAATGGGGAAGCATTTAGGAGATCTGGGACATAATTACCCATCTAGCTAAATATGCTGATTCTACGCGACCCATCAGTCCCAAAAGAACAAGTTACACCAGCAGTAGAAAATGCTTTCATTTACCTGAACCTTCTTCTAAATAGAGGACAGTGTGTTTGCACTGACTCTTCAAAGCATCAGTCCTGCATTTCACCAGATTTACATCGAGGCATACCTGTATAGCAGTGCCCTCACTCATGATTTGCTAGCAAAAGTGCTACAGAGAAGGAAATATCCGGCTAGATCACGCACAGAATATCTGCAAGTCAGAGATCAGTCAGAGCTTGGTCATGAAACAAGCTCCCAAATAACAGAACAGACCACTTCTAAAGCATGATAAATCAAAGCAAATCAAGACAGGAAATGACTTATCCCTTTGTCCTCCAATAACTTGTCCCTTAAACCATCAAAATATTCAAAGCCTCCCATCACTAGAGAAGAGAGAAATCTACAAGATAATAGCGAATGGGAACTGCTAAAAACAAAAAAAAACCACACTCTTGGGAATAGCTGATAAAAGTAGTGTCCCTCCAATGTACACCATCTCCTTTCAAATCTACTCCCAGGTAGTTTTTGTAGGGAGTCTACAAGCCTCCATATACAACTTCTTCAAGATTAGGATTGCTTGACAAGGCTGATTAGATTAGAAATACTCCCTCAACCCGTCAGAGCGATCCTGCCACTTCTATTTTTCTGACGAATTTCACAAAAGATAGTCAGCTGCAGAAAGGCATTTAACTTTCCAGAACAAATCCCAGAATCTCATGCTCCTGCCACAGAAGCTGATGAATATGCCTTCAGATACTTTCTAGTGAACAGAAGGAAAGGGCTTTCCTGTGTGCGTACTTATCATCGCCCTCTGCTGTGTTACAGCAGAAAATCTGGTCACAGCAGCGCTCCAGAAAGCGCCTGGCATTATCTTTGCAGTTCACTGAGTAAAGATCTTCTGCTCAGAAGGCAGAAGTGAAGCACCCATGTACCAGTGATGCACACAGTTTTTCCCTACTTACTGTCCACACTAAAAGGCAGCCAGATTCCTCCCTGCAATACTGCACGTTAATCAAAAGCTTAGCCTTGATGAGGACTCTGATAACTGCAGTCAGCAGCAGGATTAACTTTAGTCCATGATTTAATGAGATTAATCTCAAGTCTTCTGCTGCTGTTATTATCTTTGATGCCTTCTACGACTCAAAGAAATTCCCACACTCCAGTAACATCAGTCCTTTAGGTACAATAACATCACTGTCTTCTTCTCAAAGAAAAAAAAGCCCATGAGTCATTATCCTGTATATGAGATGTGTTCTTATTCCTTTCACTAGAAGTTACCAACTTGCAATAGCACCACTTGCATGATATCCAAATTTCTCTTTTTTTTCCTTTCCTCTCTCTCCTTTTTGAAAAAAAAGCCAGAAAACAAGCCTGTGATCATACTTCATAGTCCTGCTGAATCTATTTTTTGGATATAGAAAAGAACACAGAATCAACACATAAATTTTAGTTTATGTCATGAAATTCACTTCTTAAAGTCTGCCATCACTAAACTACCCGCTAACAATTCACAGGGAAGCGATCTGAGAGCTGAAATGCTGATGCCATTATCCAATAATGAGATTTCCTATGCAAACTCAAGTTTCAGTTTTATCTAACACGACAACTGGTGGTTGCAAATTTGCTTTTACACGCATGGATGTGCAAAAGGAGATTTTTCAAAGAGCGTTAACAGGAAGCCACAAGCCCAGCTCCCTCAGTACCCATCACTGCGAGTCCGGCCCTAAATTTCTCCATCTTCCCCACAAGCTCCCTGCCACCATGCCCCCATCTCGGCGAGGGGAACCGGTTTGACTCTGTTACGGAAACGAGGGATTTCCCTCCCAGCCGGCACACTCAAAACCCTACCAGGGAGAGTTTAATCTGCAGGCTGACATCTGTCGCTTACTTTCTAATAATGTGGTTTGGAACTCGCTCAACAGCAAGAAGAAAGAAGAGCGGATCCCCAAAGCCGTGAAGCAGCACCCAGGCAAGGGGCTGAGGCACCGGCTCCTACCCACAGTCGCTTTTTTGGCAGTTTCGTACCGGCCTTGCCAGTGACACACAGTGCTGAGACTCGGCGACCGCCTTCAAACTTTTAGCGCGTAGCTTAGCAACGAAAAAAAAAAAAAAAACTAAAAAAAAAAAAAAAATCGCGAAATCTGCCTAATGTCCTGCGCCGCGCGGGCTCCCGCCGGCGCCCCTCGTCAGCCGGACGCGCATGGCGCTGCCGGCCCCTCACCGCGGCACCCGGCCGCCTCACAGGCACCGGCCGCCCGCCCCTCACGGCGCCGCGGAGCCCCGCCGCCGCCGCGACCCCCCGCCGTCACCCCCCAACCGCCCCTCCGGCGGGACGCGGCGCGCAGGGGAGCGGCCGGCGCCGGGCGCCTCGCCGCACCGGCGCTCCCCGCTCCAGCCGGGGGGGTTCGCCGCCCGCGCCCTTACCGATTTTAATCCTGACGCTCTGGAAAACCCGCAGCCCCTCTTCCTCCACCGCCATGGTAGTGGTGCCGCCGCCGCTGCCGCCGCGCCTGGTGCTCGGTAGTGCTCGAGCCCCGCCGCCGCGGAGACGCACGGGCCGGGCTGAAGGGGGGAGGAAGAGGAGGGAAGGAGGCAGGCGAGCTGCTCCGCCGCGAACGGGAAGGAAGGCGAGCGGACGGCTCGGAGCGCGCCGCGACCCGGCTGCCGCCAGCGAGCAACCCAGCAGCGGAGCGCAGCGCCGGGCAGAGCAGCGCCCGCCTCCCGCCCCTCACACTGCCGAGCTCCCGCCCCCGCCTCCTCATTGGCCAGCGGGGCCGCCGGTCGCGGCGCTCATTGGGCCGCTGCCTGCCAGGGGCGGGAGAAGGAGGTGGTGGGGAGGGGCGGGGGGGGAAGGGTTGCGGCGCTTTGCAACAGCTGGAGCGCGGCGCGCGCCGGCGGCCCGCTGCCCGCCCAGCTGCGGGGCGCTCGCGCCGCGCCTCGGTCGACCCCCTCCGCTGTTGCGGGGCTGCGGCTCCCGCCCCCGCGCCGTGAGGGGGGGAGGAAGGGGGGCGGCGGCGGGTGTGAGGGGCGGCAACCCTCCCCCCCCGCTCCCCCACCCCGCCGGGACTCCCGAGGGGGCAGCGTGGGGGGAAGGCTGACTAACTCCGTGGCCCGTCTCCAACGGCGGCCCGGCCCGGACCAACCGTCGAGGAGCGACCGTTGGCCCCGGTCGGCGGCCCTCTCCGTCACGGCGAAAGGGAGGCAGGGAAGGAAGGAGGGGTGTCCAAGCCCTTTTTCCCACAGAGCCTTAAAGACAAGGCACTTGCGATGCCCCCAGGTCGGAACTCAGTCATTACTGGGGAAGAGGAGGCCTGTATTAAATAAACAAACCCGCCTGGGCGCGGGGAGCAGGCCCGTCTGTCTCCTGGCTCCGTCTGATCAGCGGCAAAGCTCGCTCTACCTGATGGCAAGAGAAGAGCAGGGAATTCGGATTTCAGACTCGCATGATTACACGTTAAACAGCACGAAACAGGACCCGTGGCAGTATTCAGTGCCAAACTTTGGGTCTTGTAAAGTCAGTAATTGAAATGCCCCTTCCCTAAAGGTCTGGTGAAAGCAGAGCACAAAGGTCAAGAGAGGTCTACAGCTGTCATTATTTAGAAAAGGAAAAATAAATCAAATTACCTTTGATGCAGACAGTCACAGCTCCCCTGAGGAGGCTTAGAACATCCCTACGCAGAACAGCCCAGGCACATCACACAGTCCAGCATGTCCCAGCAGCACAACAAAATGCCCTTTCTCAAGCCTGCAGCAAAAAGAAAGGGAAAAAAAAAAGAGGAAAAAAACCTCACCATCAAATGCTTTCCCGCTCTAGCTATGAATTTCAGAAGTGAGAGAAAGGCAAACAGACTAAGGACAATCCATACATACATTAAGAAGCTAGTATTGAAAGAATCAAACTGTTAAAGGACAGCAAGAAATCAGAAGGCAAATCTTAAGTCAGTTACATGCAGTATGAAGTCTGTAGGCAAGTTCTCCAGACAAGCTAGAAGAATACAGTTAGGCAGCCTATCTTTGCTTGAATCACGGTAAGTACAACACACAAGGAATTCCATTTTTAAAAACAAACAAAAAAAAAAAACAAAACAAAACAACAACTGAGATATTAACCTATATAAGAACAAATGAAAACTTGGGGAGGAGCTACAATGGCAGTGGAAGTCAGCTTGTAGGAAAACCTGGGGCATCTGGATTTTCCAACATAGGTATGGGCCTAACTCTGAAGGAAACTGGCAAGCTCACAGCCAAAAAAGGAAGCAGCGAGTTATCTTAAGGAGCTGCGTGACTTACTGTTTTGTCCTTGTCTGCATAGCCAAGTGACGTATATCACTTGTTAAAAATATTTTTATAGCGCAGGACTCTGAAGGGATTTTGTAAAGCATAGGCTTCCATCTACCAATATCCATGCCATAATTCCTCCTACTCCCTGCAATATGCCCAGTGTCCTCTCTAACATTAGCCTGGTTCCACCTGCCACGTGTAGTCTTTTCTCCATAATGCTCCCAGCTCACTGCAATACTTCAGTTCTTCTGCCTGCTGGTCCACCATCCCCCATGATATCTTCGGTGCTCTCTGTCCTAATAACCTTTATAATTTTCTTCACATAGCCCCAATTTCACTTGCCACAATACTTCTGACTCCCTTATTTTTGTTTAACCTTCCAGCTGGACAAGAGGCAACAAAAGCAGCAGCCTAAACGTACGCTCCAAGAATGCAGATCAGATAGCTCACATTTTAAGCAGGACACTGACTCAGATGAGCCAACCTGTTGTCGCCTCTCAGGTGCTGGATGTGGCAAACAAACAGTTTTGGAGTACACATGTTGTACAGGTCTGTTTTAACACCCGCTATGTGCTCACAGATAAAAAGGCATATACAACGGCTGTTGCTTTTGCTCCTTTGGTGCACATGCACACACCTTGAACATATTTGCACAAAATAAATACAGGCCCACTGAGTCATCTCACTGAAAAAGAATGGCAAACAACTGTTATACACAATGCTGTACACAGGCAGAAACAAGGACTTTACACTATAAGCAAGTGGAAAAAAGTTTAGCTATAAGCAAAGGGAAATGGATCCTATTGTCGCGATCCCTATAAGTTGACCCCAAACGAACTCACAAATCGAGCTTATAGATCTCTTTAAAAACATGTCGTCTTTGTACTTGTGGTGATTCAGTAACCAAAGAAACTTCTTCTACACGCTGATACTGGGAACTGATAAATCTTCCTCAACAACATCGGGGAGAAACTTGCTTCCAAACTTTAAATATTATAGACATCTCAGATAAAGTATTTTACTTCTCTGTTTTCTGTGTTTGTCTTTGGTACATAAAGACTTCAGTTGACCTCATTTCCCCGTCTGAAGCTTTTCTCGTCTGCAGAAAGTTGACCCCAAAATAGTCATTAAAAAAATCAATTTATCAATTCTCTTCCCAGCATTTGCTGCTGTAAAAGTTACTCTCAGCAGATACTCAACAGACTATGCTTCCCAATTTGCAGTTGTGTTCTTTTCAGACAGTCATGGCACTTCTATCTCCTTTATTACCAGGAAACAAAACAGGGTATCTACCTACAACCCAGTTATTATACGTTCACAAAACCAGGCTATACATAAATTCCCTACCTCTTTTACGCACACCCAAATTTGCAGTCAGAGCTCACCACTCTTAAATCTAGTTTCATTTAAGCCAGCATAAATTCACCCTGTCATCTAAGGTGATGGTTGCCCCCTACATCCTGGCCTCAGGTGTTGCTTGCAACCTCTCTCTGTGCTGGGCACTGCTGCTCACGAGGGTTTGTGATGTACCACGTTTGTTGGTTAAAAAAAACCAAAACAAAACCAAAAACCTGTAATGACTCCCATTTGTATATTATGAAAAACAAGAGGCCCATAAGCCATGACACTTTGAAATGCTTTGCCCAGTATCATAAGAAACCTGAGCAGAACGCATCCCAGTCCAAAGGTGTGACTGGGGCACAGTGGCATGCTGGACAGCTTTAGGAATGTGTGCTTACCCACAGTGACACTCTCAGGCTGTTTTTCAGGTTGGCCTAGCTTTACCAAGAGCATGGATATGTCCAGGAAGGCTGTGGCAAAATTCAAACATAAACTCAGCCCTTCCTTTAAAACGCAGTCAAGTATCACCAACTTCTGCACTTAAGCATAGAAGACAGTACCAAGATGCCTGCCTACAGAATCAATTAGCAACAATCAGAACAGACCAACATTAAAAACAAAAGAGAAAAACAGAAAAAAAAAAAAAAAGCAACTCTAGTAATAAAAAAAAAAAACTTACAGCAAGGAAAAAAAAAGAAAGAAAAAAAAAATTGGCACCTTCTTACAGTTTTCACCATGGAATAAATCAAGCTTCCTCACATGAGAATCTACAAATTGTTACCTGTGGCTCACTGTGCTGTCCAGCTATTCTGGTTTCCCACCAGCCCTTTTCTGTTGAAGCTCTCTGACAGTGCTTTTGTGTATTAGTGTGCTAGTTTATTTTCTGTTGTCTCTTGTTTTCCTGACATAAGGCTAAAAGCTTTTTGCTTCCTCTGTAATAAACATCTGTCTCCAAATCTACGTGCTATACAGTCCAACAATTTAAATGAAAGCAATGTTTCAAAACTCACATGAATATGTATTTTTAAAGATGTTAAATGCATTATAAGAAACAGCCAAAGAATGTGCATTGCTTTTTCAGTATCTGCATTGTTGAAATTAAACCTCAGCAGCAGCATGTCACATGTATGTGTGTGTATTACAGATAACATGTGCAGGCAACATGAGGTTTGCAGCTGCTAGCAGTCTGATCAAAAAATCTAGGCGAAGTGAAATGCTGCTTTTCAAGACGTGGATGAGTCTGTTAGTGACAGTATCTTTTCCAACTTTTTTTCATCCAAGCCATATGGGTTTATATTATCAGCTCTTCAGAGGATTCTTGGGTCTAAATTAGACTACAAAGAAGGTCATTTTCTGTGACTCATTTGTGCCAAGCAAGGAAATCATTTCCTCTCTTGATCTACATGATAGCTTTCTCTCGGGAGGAAACAGAATATAAGAAGCTTTCTAATCTCCTTTTGCATTATGCAAGAAACTAACAAAATATGAAGCTACTATCCCCTGGGAACCACAAAGCTGCTACCTATATTTATGTGAAGGAACAACATATTTAAGACAAATCTAAGGAAATACCACTGTAACACAAAGTAAGACTATGATCTGATGACTGAGCAAGATACTGTGATTGAATTTTAAGATGACATAGATAGTTTCAACAAATAATAGCTATATACCAGGCCTAAAGGCTGCTACTATCCATATAGAGATGCTGCATGGTATGACTACTTTGACTAGGGTGATCCAATAAACATTTATCCCTGGCAAAGTGACTGGGGAAGCAAAGATGTCTTTGGTAGTGCCTCTGAATCTTACTCTCTGACTGAGTGGTAAATGCAGCCCTTGCAGGGATACCTTTCACAGTGAGATAGTAAAAGTAGTTGTGTTGTTTTTTTTTTTTCTCTTAATTTTTTTCTTCTGAAGTCCTAGACCAACTGGTCAGGAAAGGGCTGCAGTCCTTCCCCCAGTCTCTATGCATAGTGAAGTATGGCAGAAATACAATGAACCTATGTAAGCAGGAAATTAAGAATGAGTCTGTGATTACCTGTGTCTCCAAAGGGTAAGAGTTTGCATCTCATGTAGCTATAGAGGAATGAAGAAACAGTAATGAAATTGCTTATGTGATTAGTCTGGCAGAGAAACACCTTGGCCATTACACTAAATGAACAGAGGACAGGAAGAGAATGATGACAAGAAGGTGATTTTAATTAGCAAAATGTCAGCAACAGTGACAAGAAAGCACAGATTTCACAAAAATACAGAAGTGACAAAGTTTAATTGAAGGAAAAACATGGGAAAGAGTGGACACTACTGAGATGGTTGTTACTGAACTCTGTGTGCGTGTGTACCAGTATATACATATATGGTGCACTCACACCGTGGATAAAATTAGATCTGTGCATCAGAAGCAGGAAAACTGGGGAATTGCACTGGAGTTACTACACTTAAAGAAAGCAAAGATCTCCACTGTGACCCCTGAGTACAGGAAGAAAAACATGCCTACCTGTTGTTCTTAGTACTTGCCTTTTCAAAAAATCTCACATTTTTGCTGGGTGTTGCTGGAACAGTGGGCCAGGAAGAGGCCAGAAGGGGGAAAAGAAAAATTGCTTTAATTACAGGAAAAAGGAGCCAGTGAGAACTGGTTGTTACAACAGCTGAGACAATACAACTAATTTTCATGTTGTATGGTTTTATAATCTTTTTTTTTTAAAAAAAAAAGAACACTTTTTTCTCTTAATTGTTATTCATCATTTCTAAAAATTTGTCTGTCTAGTGTCCTCCTAAAAAATGTAACTATGTTAAAATCCAAGTCATTTCAGCAGCAAGCACAGAACGTTCAGAATTCCGATGAAGTTTACCAACATGAAATACCTTCTGGTTAAACTCGTAGAAGCATTTTGTTCTGGGTCATATCTGCTTTACTTGAGCCTATAAACTTTGCTTTCCTATTAAGGAACAAATCCCTTGATCCTTCCATAAAAGATTATAATGTAATAAAACTGCATTAAGATTTTACAGGGGAAAAAAAAAACAAAAAAACCCACCAAAAACCCAGTGATTATGTACCAGAATGAAATGTGGTGAATTTTACTTCAGTTCAATAAGTATGCATCCATTCTCATCTCTCCCACATTAGCCTTCTGTGGAACTGCTGTAACTAAGTGAAAACAGCAAATAATCTTGAGAAAGAAAAGCTGAGCAGAAATTGGACTTTCTTTAAAATACTGCGTACTGCTGTTTACAATAAATATGTGGTTACGCAAGCAGGCATATAAACACTCATATTTCACAAGTCATTGCATATTGCCAGCCATAATCATCACTTTTGTATCTTCTTTGCTTTTATGCCATCAGCTCATCTGCAGTCTTCTCTATTCTTTATTTTTTTTTTTTTTTTATTCTTTAATTTGACAAAACAGGACTCCATCCTTATTCTCCAACTCCAAGGCAAAGCTTCAAACCCCCTCAGTTCAGCAGCACCAATAATATCTCTTCTGAGGAGACTGCAAGGAGAGCTCTTACCCCACCTTCTCCCTCATATCCACGCCAGGGAGTTGTACAGTCCCCAGAGGGAAGCCACTGGGATTATACTGCCATCATCAACCCAAAACCACCCATAAAACAAACACTTCTCTGCCGCCCAGATATGTCCCATACTGTAAGCTAGATTTATATGACAGATGCTATAAAGTTTACATTGACTTTGAGAAGCTTTGCATAATTCATCCACAACCAGCGCTGTGAGTGACACAGCTATCCCACATGCAGCTATAAACCCCGAATAGATTTTTCCATGTAGTCACGCGTTTCCTATGGGTCAGATCCTGTGGTCTTCCATTTGCTCAAAAATCCCATTGAAGCCAATGCTGGCGGGTCAGCTTGCAAATGCCACCCTCTCTCTGTGTGGTGAATAGCTCCCATTGAACCCACTGGGATTACTCATGTGTATGAGTAACTACTAACAAGAGCAAAAGGAGCAAAATCCGGTCCTCATTAAGGACTGCTAATCTGAAAAAAAAACCCTCCCTCGGTCAGTAGTACCACTCAGGCAGAACAACTCTGCTGGCAAGGTGCAATGAAAGGAAAGGCAATGTGGCACCATTTGGCACCATTTTTAAAGCATGTAATTCTTTAAAGCATTGGCTAATTATGCAGGCATGACTGCATGGACGAGCTCTCTCCCATCACAGTACATGAGCAAAGATAATCTTATACCGTGAAACACAATTAGCCAGATGGTTATTTGGAGGTTTTTGGAATAGAAGCAATTTCTCTGATCTGTGAGATAAAAAAAATCAAAGCTAAATTAAAAAAAAATCATACCACACTTGATTCCCAAGTATTTAATTACATATTATCACAAATAACTACTAATCGGCTCCAATTATGCAATCTTATTTTATTGCTGTTGGAAACACATTTATAGCCACTATATAATGTGTATATTTAAGTCAATATCTGAATAAACAGTCTGGAAAACACATCATTTGTACCCAGATTTGGTTACTAGTGTGATTATCATCTGCCACCTGCTGGAAATAATTGTGATATCTCAACTAAGTAGCACAGATGGAAGGTCTGGTCACTCGTCAAACAAATGTCAAAGAGCAAAATACGCTCCTTGTACCCAGGAGCTTATTCCTTTTGCACTCAGTGGGAAAGTTTAGTTTGCACATGGGGGTATTTATGTGCATTCAGAGAGAAGCCATAACATGACATTGTTTAAACAAACAGAAATTTAATTTGCTATTGAGAATAATGTTACCTGCCTGTGTCTGACCAGAAGGCGAGATACATAATCTGAAACTAATGCACCCAGCTAATCCCATCTCAAACTAGCACGGCATTCTTGCCACTCAGCTGGAAACGGCACTATTGCGAGTCCCCTTGTGCTATCCTCACAAAGGACTTCTTCCTCTACCCAATATAGTCTAGCTTTGTCTTTGAGCCTCATTTGAAGACCATTCAAATGACCATTCTGGCTTTATGGTGGCCCATAAAATCCTAATGGAGAACAAAAGTTGCCTGTTGAAGACATCTGCTCTGACTCAAAAAACACCCAGGGTTTGGCTGCGGTACTTCTCGGAGTGCCAAAACCTTGTAATTTGCTGCCTCTGTGCCTGGCAAACCAGAGTAAGTAATCCAAGCCAGAGGGTAAATCCAAAGGCAGCATTGCAAGACTCGCTTTCCTCTCTTGCTTGTGTGGAACAGGCTGAATAGTAGCAGGACGCACAGGTAAGACCAGCAGCTCTTGTCAGCGTGCTGGCTTATTGCATCTGAGTGGCCGATGAGGGGACTAATTGTATTGGTGCAATTTTGCAATTGGCAGGTCTACCCAAGCCAGAGGGGCGAGAGAAACAGGTACAACTACATCAGTGTTTCAGACCTTTTTTTTTTTTTTTTTCCAAAAATCATACCCAGGCCCTTAAGTGGCTGACTTCTGTGTGCCCAACAGGTTTAGAAGAACAGCCCAGGGTTCACATTTAGCTAGTGCTTGCATTCAGGGAAACATTTGCATTCCCTAGGTACCTTTCAATTATTTCTGAGGTCAAAAAAGGAGAATCAAAAGTTAAGGTGGGGATACAAGTGATTTTTGAAGGTTACCCAGCTCGTGGGATGGAGAGAAGAATGAAAGAGAAAAAGAGAATACACATCCAAGGACCTAATAAAATTGTAATTCCTCATTTTCTCTACAAACTTGTTTTAGCCATTATAAAGCAATCAGATGTTTATAGCAGTAAGAAGTAATGTAAGCCCTGAAAGCCCTACAGCAAATCTAAAACAGTGAGCAACACGTTAGTAAGAAATAACATTGGCATCTGCTATCACTTGCCTCAGCCAGGCCTGCCTGAGGCGTGCACCGCCGGGCAGAGTCACGTACCTCCTATGGCAGCGTATGCCATTCCCGCAGGGAATGCTAACCACGGCCCATTCCCCTAGCACGCGTGCACCACCGTGCACCCACCCACAAACGCACAAAACCATGTTTCTGTTGGCATTTGCTTTTAGCCGAAAGCCTTTGCTGCTTCACAGTGCTTTGTCTGTTCTTAGGAGGTCGCTATGCTTCAAGCTCCTCCAAGTTTTCTCCCCTGTGCGGTTCTTACGAGGCCACCACCTTTCTTCCAGGAACCTGGGCCTTGCCTGCGCTGGCAAGTTGCCCTCATTCCTTCCAGCTGCAAATTTAGCTGTGCCTCACGCTGACGAGCAGGTTGAGGTTTGCTCTTCTAAAGCCTGACAAGGGTTTGATGCAAAAAAGAAACTCACAAATTAAAAAACTGCCAGACCAAGAATCAGCCACACTTCCAACCTGCCTGCACCAGAAATCTCCTCGCTGCAGTGACATCTGTGGCCAGGAAAAGGTGATGTTCCCTATGCAGACGGGGAACATGGCTAAATGCAGACACTGGCCTTGGAGCTGGTGGGCTTGCAGGGACAATTCATGGAGCCCTATGCCCCAGGAGGTGCTGGCCTCTGGCTACAGACCAGCTTTTCAACAGCAAAAGCCTGCTCTCAGTTACCTTCTCCAGGGCCTTCTGGGGTTGCCCAGAAAGCACTCCCTTTCTCAGGCAAAGGTGGAGGACAGGGCCCTAGCCTCATCTCTGCCTGCATACTCCACAGCACCCACACCGTAAGACCAGCCTTCCTCAGAAAGCGAAGGACTACTGCACAAACACACTGACCCCAATGCAGAAGCTCTATCAATTATCTGACAGTCTTCTCCTCTCCCTCTGTGCCCTCCTCCCACGTTAAAACCACTGAGGAAAATTAGTTATCAGTACTAGTCTACTTGACATTTTAGCGGTAGATCAAGGAAATCCTGGATCTTACCAAACATTGTCCAAAAGATTTAAAACTGTGTATGTAGATATAAACATATGTATATAAAAATAAAACTCCATATAATTATGGCAATGTTTTTTCCTTCCTCTTCCTCTCTTCCCACCCCCTTTCCCTTCTCTCAATTTCTCAGACAATAAGTGGGAAACAACTTTTTTTTTTCCCAGCCAAAAATTAATTCCTGCTCAAAGATTCCAGAAAGGGTCAAGTCTAAAGGAAGCATCTGGTAAATCTGCTTTTGTATCGCAGTGGGAGCCATAGCCCTCACGTCCCCTTCCCTTTGCACCACTCAGCACAGCAAGTGCTCGTGCCACGCTGAGAAGGGTTTGCTCTGCCGCGCACGTCTGCACGAAGACATGCTCTGCGTGACCGCAGGCAGCCCTTAGATGGAAGCGGCTAGGTATGCTGCATGCACAGACAGAGCGGGTCCCACTCACCCCAGCAGGTTTTCCAGTTGCTTTTTTTATCCCCCTGACCACAGATGGACTCTTCGGCAACTCGGTTGGGTGGTTTGCTTGTGAGTTACATGATAAGGGCGTGTGCTTGCAGGGTCAAAGTCACAGCGTTGGATCCTATCATGTAACATACTGAACCAACCAAAAAAAAAAAACCCAAACTTGGCTTCTCTGAGCGTCTTCAAATGCCCATGCACGGAAACACAATGCATGAAAGGAGGCTGATCCTCAAGCACACCCACAACTGACTCCAGTCCTGCAGTTTCAGTCTGTGCATGTGCTCAAAGTCAAACACTTCATAAAATAAAGTGAGGGAATGTCATGACTTTAAAGTAATCAGGAAAGCTGCCAACAACAAAAAAAAAACCAGGACTTATTTTCCTCTTCACATATACAGAAAACCTTTAAAGCTTTAGAAAATGTACCCTCAGCCTCTTATATTTTCTTACTATAAAGTTCACAGAAAAACAAACAACAGAAAAGGCCCTTCTGGGGCAATAGTACCTCCAAAACCATGATCTATACTGGGGGTGCAGCGGGAGAAGAATCATTTTCTTTAATTTATTCCATAACTAGGCCAGAAGCATAAGCAGCTGCTGTAGTGGGCAGCTCTTGAGCCAGCCCAAGCTCTTCTGGCCAAGACAGTGGGAGAGGGAAGGGCAGCAACTCACTAATCTTGCAACACAGTTCAAGGGGGAAGTAACTCAAGATTCAAATCCCTAGCACCAATACCACCTGCAGAGCTTACAGTCCTATATATTATATGAAGAAGTTTGCTCAAAAATCAGACCAAAACAAAAAAAAAAAAAAGAAGAGAGATTAAAAAACAACCCAGAAACCTGTGAGTGCCCCAGGGTGTTGAGATCTCAGAAGGGGAGCTCAGCACACTCCAAGATTGCCACATTAAAAAAGTAGACTGGTATTGACCATCTTGCTTTTATGCTGCAGAAAACACAATTCACTCTGCTTTGTGTGAAAGCTGAAGGTATACATGTCTTGATACAGACTGGAAAATGCATTCTTTAAAAAAAAAATCTTCACACATTCATTATCTATTTATTTCTCATCTGTTCTTTTGCAGCAAGTAGTTTTTGCTATCAAGAAATCATCTGCAAGTCTTTCTGCACATAATATGGAAATTCCTATGGCTGTCACTTCATAAAATTGTATAATCTACAGAATAGAATAAATGTTTTATAAATATCTGCTTTATTATCTTGTAGAGGTAGTAGGTCCAGTCCTCTGGTTTGTTAAGGATACTTCACGAGTCTGCTTTGACTAAGCAGTGAAATGCTACTCTAAAGAATCCCCTGTTGTGGCTCTAAGTTTAGACTGACATTAGAAAGAGAGGTAGGACCTGCTGTTCCTATCTTCCAGCATCATCTTCTGACAGAAAAGACCTGCTGGACCTTAGGTTTTTTGGCATTAAGACAGTAAATTTTTAAACTGTTGAGTTTTGCTTTCTTTACCCCAAAACAAAACCCACTACCACCAAAAACTCACCCAAAACCCAATTTAGAGTGAGTGCATATGTGGTCCACAGCTTTTGAGGGGAGCGAGAGAACAGGAAACCACAGAGGAAGTTTAAAGCCACTTCCCTTCTGTCACAAACTGTAATGCAGCTGGGAAATTATTCCAAGTGATTTCCATTTCTTGGTTGGCCATGGTTCCATACATGTAGGAGGCTACGTTTTCCTTATATTTTGTGGGCTTCATCACAATCAAGGAACAGATTCCTTTGATAACAGTGCCCTTTGGATCATTGCCATAGCAGATCATTACAAATGTAGCATTTAAAAGACCGAGGCCAAGACCTTGCCAAGCAAATGAGGGCCTAAGCATTTCTATTTGTTCAAGGGCAAAATACAATTCTATTATATGCACAGTTAGATTTTGTATGTATTTGAAAAAATGCATTTCAACTCTGTACTCTTTATTATTTTTACTGACATTACCCACAGCTTCTTGTTACATTGACAGGAAAATAATAAGAAACCAAGAAGCTAAAAAAATCCACTCTTCAATTCCTTCCATAATGTTCTGGTTTTGTTAGTGAGGGGGGGCCTAAGGTGGTAGCTTCTGTAGGAAACTGCTAGAAGTCGCTCCCCTTTGTTCAGTGGACTCGGCCGGGCCTAGGGCGGACCTGCTGCTGGCCAAGGCCGAGCCAATTGGTAGCAGAATGTCCCGTGATAACGCCTCTGCGATAACGTATTTAAGTAGGGGAAAACAGGAAAAAGAGGAGGAGAAGATGTGAAGCAGCTGAGCGGGGGGCAGAGAGGGGGAGGCGCGAGCCTCATGGGCCTTGCAGGCCTCACCCTCTGGCCTCCCGCCGGGCAGCCGACTGGGCCCAACTCGGCCCGGCCCGGCTGCAAGAAGTGGAGAGGAGATGAGAAGTGAATAAGATGTAAAAAGGATCCTGAGAGGCGTCTGCCAGCCTGTTGTGAGGAACGGCTGCAGACGCCAAGGTCAGTTCAGAAGGAGGGGGAGGAGTAATGCGGCTTCTGGCCAAGATTCCTCTGCAACTCGTGGTGAAGACCATGGTGGAGCGGGTTGTCTCCCTGCAGCCCATGGAGGTCCACGGAGGGGCAGAGATCCACCTGCAGCCCGTGGAGGACCCCACGCTGGAGCAGGTGGAGGCCTGAAGGAGGCTGTGGCCCGTGGAGGGCCCGCTGGGGCAGCTGTTCTAGAGGGACTGCACCCCGTGGAAGAGATGACCCACGCTGGAGCAGTTTCACGAGGGACTGTGGCCCGTGGGAGGGACCCCACGCTGGAGCAGAGGAGGAATGCGAGGAGTTCTTCCCCCGATGATGATACAGCGGCATAAAACAACGCGTGATGAACTGACCGCGACCCCCATTCCCTTTTCCCCCCCCGTGCCGCTCGGGAGGGGAAGGTAGTAGAGATAATGTTAAGCCCGGGAAGAGGGAGGGGTGGGGGGAGGTTATCTTGTTCCCTGTCTCATTCTCCTGCTAATTTTAGAAATAAATGAATAGTTTTCCCCAAGTCGAGTCTGTTTTGCCCGTGACGGTAACTTTAAGGATTTCTCCCTGTCCTTATCTCAAATCTTGAGCCGTTTTTCTTATATCATCTCCCCCTATTCTCTCGGAGGGTGGGGGGAGCGAGAGAGAGACTGCGTAGTCTGGTCCCGATCGGGGCTGAACTACGACACATAATTTGTCAGAAAATAGAGTGTTTGCCTTACAGCTCTAAATTAGTATGTATCAAGTTTTTAATTTAATGTCTGCTTCTGTTGTTTAAGCACAATTTCTCACCAACTATAATAAAAATCACAAACCCCTATATCCAGCCTTACTGTGCTACTGAAA
This sequence comes from Chlamydotis macqueenii, assembly GCF_036417535.1. Classification (NCBI taxonomy): domain Eukaryota; kingdom Metazoa; phylum Chordata; class Aves; order Otidiformes; family Otididae; genus Chlamydotis; species Chlamydotis macqueenii. The sequence goes on along the minus strand of NC_141556.1, from coordinate 150,780,596 downwards.
TGCAAAAGTTAATCCAGATACAGATTGAAGAGAGCACTGGCCTTGGTTCTACGTTGGGTGGTTGTGTGATAGATGTATTGCTATTCCCCTGCACCCATATGAGATGCTGTGTAAGAACAACCTGCATGAACAGCCTTGTGCTAAAATGGAATATCCCCGGGTTCATCCTCGTACAGACCCATTCTGGTTAGTGAATTTTGGTACTGTCAGCCATAGGCTCCCTCTTGACTTCCCAGTGCTTTCATATAATGTGTGTTATCCTACCTCTTTCAAAAGACTTATGACAGCTGCAAGTTGTAATTTGAGTCTTCTCCTTAGGAACTACAGGCCAAAAGCAAAGTCCTTCAGCAGTCTACTGGACCCAGCTTCCGGGTGCTCCACACAATGAGGACAGAAACATCAAATGAAACATGTCAGCTCAAGCCCAGCTTTGGAGGAGGCCAAGCTGAGCTTCAATGAGCAGAAGCAGCTTTCCCTTTTTTGGATAGGTCTGAGAAAAATTCTTTGCCCGTTCATCTCCCTGCCAAACCTTGCCTACAAAGAATGAAAGCCACGGTGGCCCTCCATGAGAACCAATGGTCAACTTGGTAAATAACTGGACTTTGCACAACTGTTTGAGCTTTCTGTAACTCATTAGCAATCAGATGGCATGCAGATAAAGGTAAAAAGGCTATTAAAAAACAGAACTATTTAGCTATAAACATATTTGATGTGGCTTTTGAGAAGTGCATATTTATAGATAAAAAAATGTTTTAAACAACTTATTGCAGTGCAAAATATGACACCTCCCACTGTGGGTTTGCTCAGACCGTTACTGAGGCATGCCGTTCAACTCAAAGCTCAGCAAATATAGCCCATTATACAGTCCTTTGCATATTTACGGTAGTGTGCAAAGCATTATTAATAGCTTACACCACTGTCTTCCTTTCATCAGCGGGAGCTAGGTCTGGCTAGTGAAGTATAATTGGTAATCTATTTTATATATGAATAAAATACTCTTTAGAATGCTTTGCTATAACATTCAGTTCTTGTTTGCTATTCGTTAAATGTATTGCTTGAAATGCTACCACCAGCTATTCATTCTTTTTCTGAGCAGCGATACCATGACAACCCCCACGTGACCGACTACAAACATACCACAAGTCTCCAGGGCTTTGGTTTAGGAAAGACTCAGACTGGTATTACTTTTACTTTTTTTTTTTTTTTTTTTTTTTTAATAAGCCCATATTCAGAGATGCTTTATTTTGTCCAAGATGCATCGAGCCTACCAGCCAGTTTTACCATGTGGCAACAAATATCTTCAGCTAAAATGGGACAAAGCAATGTATGAAGAACACAAGAAAAGGGTAGGTGCAACTGTTTGATAAAGAGCAGAGGCCTTCATGAAAGAATAAGCTTACTGAAAAAGGCTGCAGCATCTTTCTACTCATTCTTAATACTGTTATGAAAGCTACGGATCAGAAATAAGGTACAAAAGACATGTTTTAAGAATATCCAGCAAATACAGGAATAGCTTTTGTGTCCATTTAGAGTTATCATAATGATGTTCAACAAATTTAGAAGTGAAAAAGATTCAGTCATCTGCTCCAAATCAGTATTAATGCAGGACCGCTCTCTCTTGAAAATCTGTAAGTAGTGAACACCATCAGCACTGATTCAACTGTATTGCTACCTTAGGAAGATTGTATCACAATATAATTAGCTTTAATATGAAGAAATAGTTCTTCATTATTTCCAGACCGGGTCTGTTTCATTAACTGTATAAAAATATCTTCCTTCCTTCCTTCCTTCCATTGTTCCCATAATTTGACTTGCAGGTGGAAAAAAGTTAAAGATGAGGTAGAGAATTGAATTTGACATATTTTTCTAACCAAATTGACAATATTGAAATAAATAAATAAATTTTCTTCTCTGTGAATTAACCTCGAGAGGCTTACTGTGGTATATAAGCATGGCTATTTAAACAGTGCCTCTTTTAAAGCAGGGAACTGATATTAGTGTAGCTGAAATACTCTCGGCATCCGCTGTGCATACAGAACTCGTCTTTGTTCAGCATACAGAGCGCTTCATACATGCGCTAAGGCATTCAGAGGCCAAGAATAGAGGTTAGATATCATCATGATATATAGTGAAGAAATGTATTTCTAGAGAACAAAACATTTCCCACGACTCAACTACTCTTGCATTAAACACGAGTGTTAATTTCTTCTTAATTTAAGAGTAGCTCTCATGTTGGGCAACAGATGGCTTAGAAGGTACAGAATTTTGTTCCTTATTACAGGGTTCACACACAACTCAAGTAGTGACTAACAAGGTCTCCAATGGCCAAAGAATGGCCTTTTCAAGTGCCCCTGTGTTGTCATGCTGGCACACTCCTAAATTCCCACGCTAGTCGCCCAGAAATTTCACCGTGCCTTCTGCTGGCACAAATTCAGGCTTCCGGAGCAGCCATACCTGCTTGGTGATGTGCAGGCTTTGCATTGAAGGAGCTCACAAAAAACAAACCAGAGCAAGAGAGAAAGGGGAAAAACAGGGAGCAAGGAAGAAAAAAGGTAACACATTAAAAAAAAAGGTACATTTTTGGAGAAGACCACTAAAAAGATGGCAATAGTTAAGAATACATTATCATTTTCTCCATGATGCAAAGGTACAAAAAAATGTCAGCATGTTTCTGTGTACACAAGAGCAAGTACCTCCAGTCTGAATAATTTTGTTCTTTTCTTACTAGAAGAAAGGAACAGGGGAAAAAAACAGAGTTACATCTCCTCTCTACAACATTCTGCATAGAATTAAATATAAAATAGCCCCCAAAACACCATGGGTCTGGAAAGTGCCACAGTAAAGATTAGGGTGGCTTAAAAAACATCCATTTTTACCTCTTACAGTTGTGTATGTAAGGAGAGAAATTAATCATAACACTTCCCAGAAAATCAATTCCACAGAAGAAATGTTGTTTCTAAATCCACCTTTTGTTGTTCAAGTTTGAAATAATTGTATATCTATAAGTTAAAATCAGAGTTTGCATAAATAATCACATTTTATTCTTCACATCAGTGATTTCTACTGATTGATACAGTAACAACCCTCTTTTACAAACTGCATGTCTTAAAGTTATTTTTAAAATAACTTAATAGCATGATAATTTAAAGCATCTGAAGAAGCAGAGGAGATAGCAGCAGCAGAAGCCAAAACCACCAAAACACTCAGAGATTTAGATTCTGCTATCCAGTAAAAATCAGTTACTTAATGTGATAGGATCTAGAAAGGATTAAGATGAGCACTCTCCTCTCCTCCTGCACTCAGCTGGAGCTGAGAGCAGTCAGCCTCTTCTGCTGTCCCACCTCCTCAGAGACAACTGCCACAAAAAAAGCAATGAATGTTTTCACAAGAAGTCAAGTGTTCAAGTGAATGTCAGACAAAGCTAGAAACTGCTGAACATTGTCCCAATCAACGCTGTAGATTATTTGCCCTGTTATAAAAGCAAGGAACGTGTCCAGGTAGTATGTATGACAGGTTTGCCATGAGAGATTTAAGCCTGGTCCTCAGCTCATCACAAAGCTGCTACAGAAAGAGACATGGAAAATGTCTGCTGGACTCAGGCAGTGCTTTGGTGGTGCCCTGCTGCATGGGGTTTGCGTTGGTGCTGTGCCTGCTTCTCTTAATTGGCAGCCTGTTTTTTTTTAAAGAGCAAGTATTTCTCTCTTCTTTCGGTATCACTGATAAATGGTTCCAAATTGCCTGAGTCTGCCTGAGATGGCATGGTGCCAGTATGAGGTATGTCAGAGGGAGACTGTTTATCACATATATTTCATGACAAAAAACCATGGTAGCATTGCTTTAACTGATCCGGTCTCACTCCCTGCAGAACCCCAGTCTGAGAGAGAGAGGTCTCCCCTCTAAATCCTGTCTCACTCCACTCCCCATTACCAGCTTTTATTTCACAGAGTTTCTTCAGTCCAAGATAGCTCACAGATTATTCTTCTTCCTCATATATTTCATGACTGTTTAGGTCTGGATGGAGCTGAACTACCAACTCCATTAAAATAATTAGATCCAAAATTTGCTTTGGATGGTCACTCTAGAGTGCTAGTAAGAAGCAGCCTGGGAATACTTTTAACCCAAGAAGTCCTTTTCCAGTATTGCTTACCTCTTTCTGACAGCATCCCAAATGTGCATCCCTTTGGAAGACCTGGCACAGTTTAGGAGTACCTAGGGCTTTCTAACACTAGCCTTTTTATTTCTGCTGGATGTCTAATAACAACTGCCTGCCTTCTCTTAGACAGTTTTCCCTGTATCATAACATCAACACCACTGTACCTGGACTGTATGTATTTTTACATTTCTCCAACTTGAAGAGCACTTCGCTTCTCCAGCAGACTTCAGAACAACTGCGTTTAACATTTTAATTTCCCACTAGTCTTCTTCTGGGCAAGTCTGGCTCTGCTGATGTAATGAATCATATGTTTAATAGTGTTACTGCTGGCTAACAAAACAGAACATGAGAATTAAAAGATTTCCCGAAATGATATGCAAGGGTATTTCCAACAAAAGTTGATAAACATTTCATTTCTGTTGCAGATCCAGGCAGCAAAACCATTAGTGGACACAAGTGCCCCTGCAATATACAGCCACCTTCATCTGAAGTTAGGGAAGCTGAAGGTACAGTATTGGCTATTTCACTGAGCACTAGCATGCTTACCTTCACGTCTCCTCTCAAAGAAACAAAGAGACTACCAGATGGTCACAATTTCAGGGCCTTTTTTTTCCTCTGTGCAGTGATTGTTGCGACAGAACTATCAGGATCCATGAATAGCACACTCCTAGCAGCATGAAATAACTTATTGTATCTTTATGATTATTGATGAAATCAGAGTGCTTCAGATTAACGAGCACTAAAGTGTTCATTAGCCTCCTAAAAGGTACTTCTGTGCAACCATGAAAAAAACATTGCAAATAACAAGAATAGCACAATCATCAAGATGCACACAGAGCAATGAACTGAATAATAGGATGTTAACATATTCAAAGCACAAGAAATAACAATGGGTAGCCTTGACTGGCAGTTATCCTTCAAAATCTCACTGCTCCCAAGAGGCAAATTTTTATTAAAAGATGAGAGTGGAAAATAAATTGTTGCCTAATTAACTCTGCTCACTAAAAGGAAACAACAACAATTAAAAAAACCTCAAACGTGAGCACAGTAGAAAACATGTGCAGCCAAACTCTGTCAAAGACTTAATTTCCAACAAAGTGCCCCTCAGGCAATGGGAGCGTAGCTCATGTTAAAGACTTCAGGATTAATTTCCTTAAAATTGTTTAGCACCTCACACAATAATCCCCAGGCACCTTAAAATAATTTCACTAGCAAAACAATTCATTTCTCCTCCATGAATAAAGTCATATGCTATATTAGGATGTGGATTCAATTGCTGTTGTTAATTTTTCTCCTATTACTGTAAAAATAACACTAATAAAGTTCCTTTGAAAATGAAACAGTGCAAAACCCCCACCACACACAGGTAAACAAAAAAAAACCCCACCAACGGGAACCCACTACTCTTAGGCATTGTACTTTTGAACTACAGGTCCTGATACCTGGAAGTGAAACTGTGGTCCTGGTCTCTTCCTCATCCTCCTCCTTTCCAAACTGCTACAGAAAGAAAGGAAAGAAAAAGAAACTGTAATGTTGTTATCTCCTAGTAACCAGTTCTTCTTTGCATCGTAACCTAAAGGTTATTCAGAGCCTGATGGGATAACTTCATGCACCAGTTTTAAGTACTTTTATACTGCAGTGTGACCAGCATCTGACCTGCTTTGGTTATAAACACCAGCAAACCAGGCAGATGCGCTGGATTCCCTACAGCAACTTGCTGCTCTAACATTGGCCACTCAAAACTATCAGAGCAGGACTTCCTATTTGTTTTATACAGGACATGCAATATCTTTGGTGTGCCTAGATTCAAATATGGGGGAGGGGAGAGAAAGGAGAAGAATTAATTAGTATGCTCAAGACAAAACTATTTCTCCAGTGATTCTGTTCTGAAAGGCTTTTGAGAATGAGATGTTGAGGTCCAGCTATGAAAAGTACGCTTTCTCTGCTTTCCTCCATCCAGCTTCTCTCTGCTTACATCCAACTCAGCCCTGCTGGAGAAGGCATTCTTGGGACTTTGAAAACCTTGAAAATAATTTTTTCTCTTCACCTCTCCCCCATTTCTTCCCAATCCCCACAAACACACTTTTAGCATGGATTTGTGTTCTTTGAAAAACAACGTGTTTTTTTTACAAATTAGACAATGCCTGAGGATATCCAAAGGGATTCTCCCTCCTCAACTGGACTCCTTCAGTGTTCATCCCACTTTTGACACAGTTAACTTCAGAGACAGATTATTAATATCTTCTGTTTTAAAATCAAATTTAAAGAGGCTTAAAATCATGCTAACAATGAACAGAACTAGCTTGTACTGCCTCATACATCTCTGCATTTGTTTGTTACACCCAGTTGTTGCTTCTCTTCTTAGGCTGGCCTGCAGCCCCTGCAGGACAAAAATGGCCTGCAACTGGACCTAATCCAAATCTCACTGAAGTCAATAGAAAAAAATACTATTTGATCCAAAGCCCATCAAAGATAACGGAAAGACTCCCATTGACTTCAGAGGAGCCCGGATAAGTCCCATCATGTGTTAGTACACTGTCCACCACAATCCTAGATTTTGATGAGAGTCTGTGAAGGCTGCTAGAGACACAAAAGATAATGATGATCCTGGAAAACACATTGACAAATATTTATTGAAATTACACTTACACTGATGAAATGCATTTGCTAACCATGCAGGCTGCTGCTGTGGTTGCAGGGAAGTGTTTCAGGGTCAAATTCACAGAGTTGCAAGGGCTTTCTCTCATTACATCACCATTAAGATGGTGAAACAATGGGTTCTCTCATTACTAGCACAGACTTCTACCTGATCAGTGTCTGTCACACTCTGTGTAGAGGAGGGGACAGCAATTTTGAACATCCTGTTAGGTATCTGTGATACATCACTGCTGCTTGCTCTGGCCTTGTAAAAACAAAAGCATTTCTTTATCTCTTCTGTACACAAAGTTGGAGGAAGACAGACTTTCCATCATCGAAAGAGACAACCGTTTGCTGCTGGAGAAGATGTCCTGCATCATGAGAACAAAGGGACAAATTGACAACAAAAATGACTATAAGGCCAAAAGGTAACATCAGCAGCACTATTTCTATGTAGTTATCAAGTTACCTTCCCAGTGACAAACATAGCTAAGGATAAACTGCTCTGTGAGGACAAGTATTTTAAAAAGCAGCCTAAGGTATAATGAACACTTCAGAAAGCCATTTGCTCGCCTTGTCACATGAAACCCAATGCCGGGTCATTTTTGTCCTACCGTCTGTTGAACAGAAGATGGCTTTAAATTAGTTTTTCAGTTTAATAACTGAGGAAATGGAAAAAAAAAAAAAAGAGAGGGAGAACATTGCCCTACTTTAAGGCAATAAATGAAGCAAACCTATTATGTCTCAGCAAAGCTGTTGTTCCTGCTAAGTGAGTCATTGCTGCTGACTTTGCCAGTTGTTCCTACAAACACCACCGGAAAGAGGGAGATCCAAAGCTTAGAGATGAAATTAAAAGAAAGCAAAAAATAGAATTAGAATTAAAAAGAAAAGTGGAGCAGGAAGCAGGCAGAAGTGAAAATATAATTTACTGCACAAAGGAGACCAAGCAAAATATGCCTTGAGGATTCATCACTAGAAAAACACCTTACATATTTTTGATTCAGGAGCAAACTCGCACCCCGAATAGGGCACAGAAAACCAGTCAACAGCAGGGACAAGCTTTTGAAGTGAAGAGAATGGTTTGTGTAACTCAGATGGCAGTTGTTACCTCCTGTGATTCATCTACAGACAGGCTACTTCATGAAAGACTGACTGCTCATTGGGCCCTAAAGTGTCTCTAGACAGCAAAATGCAGCTCAGGTGCAAGTGACCTAGGTAGAACTCACTACACATCACCGTCACAAATACCCCAACATTTGCACAGTTCCTTGGGGAGACAGAAGTCATTTGAAGACAGACTTGGTCATGTCCATATCATGCAAATCCACATCATAGCACTTACGGCTTGTCACTAGTGAAGAATACCCAGATCACTGCAGGCATCAACAAGCATCAGTTAACTCCACTGTGAAGGTGTGATTCCACAAGATATGGAAGGAGAAGAGCATCTTTCCCCTTTTCATTCCCTCTCTCCCTTCCTGATTCAAGTGCCAAACTTGTTGTTTTCTTTGGATCAGCTCTGGTTTTCATCAGACTTCTCCATTAGCTAATTAAAGTTGAGACAGCAGCAGAAAACTAACCCAACAAAAGCAAACAAACCTGGATAGTTTTTCTGCCACTTTCTGCAAAGTGATGAATTCCAGGTCTGCTGCAAGAGGTGGAGAAGACCACACAGCTGGGAGCAGTGGGGAGATGAGCAGGGGAAGGAAAAGAGCAAGTCCTTGCCTTTTTTGGTGGCAGGAGGCTGCTAGAAGATCAGCTCAGCTGCCTGGGAAATTACAGCTTAAGAAATCGTAGAAAGTTTCCAAGGCATTTGAGGGAGTATGCTTACTTATCACCATTGTCTTCATGCTGCCCAACTCAGTTCATCAGGTTTGTACACACAATAAACCTATAAACCAAAGTAACTGGAATTGATTTTTTAAGATTCTCAGACACTAGCCATGCCCTCACCTACAGTACCACACTACAGCAATTCCGACACTGGAAAGCTGGCATTAATCCAAGGTAAAAGTAGTATTTTTCCTCTTGTAAAACGTACCAAACCTCCATATAGGCAAGGCTGTGTTTGGAAAATACTAAACAAAGACTATGCTCTTAAGAAGGACAAAAGGATTGGGTTGCAAGGGTCGGTTAATGCAGATCAAGGAGGAGTAAGTCCCCATAGGAGAGGTATAAAATCTGATACAAGATTGACAGATATTTCATATTCTGGGTTCCCACACGAACAAGTGTGAAGAAGTTTGATTCTGCTTATATGGCTTTCCCCTCTAGCTTAAATGGAGACAAACGAAAGCGGGAGCTGCAGAGAGTGAACCAGGAGAATCGTGCCATTCTGGATAGAATTACAAAGTCCCAGCCTCGGTATCAAGTTCAGCGATGGCATGAGGATTGGCAACAAGCTGAAAAATACATGGGCAACATTGCGAGATATCCTCGTGGGCGGTGTAAATCACAGAGCCGAAAGGTAACTCTGAGCTTCTGTTCTTTCCTTCCCGGTTATTTCTGGATCGGAACTGCCCATAGAGCGCATTTCGCTGTGCTTTTGCGCTGTGGATTAACTGCACGTGGCAGCCAGCTGCACAATTAACAGCCTTTCATTTATACAGCTACTCTTATCAAATGAATCTCAGAGCGCTCTTCAGACTTTATTAGGTGATTTGTAAGTGCTGTAGTTCCTACAGTCAGACTGTCCACCATGGAAAGATGGCACTCTCAGAAATAAATTTTAAAATAATTATTTAAAAAAAAGAAGCAATGGCTTACCAGTTCCCTGAGAGAAACAGCCAAACACTACAGAAACATTTAAGATGACCAAGTGAGCATATGCACTGAGGACTCCAAAACCTACACTGGCCATTCTGCACAAAGTAACCAGCTTCTTATTTTCATTAGTAACAGAGGTAAACAAAACAACATCAGAACAGCTATATGATGTATAAGCAAGCCTTCCCAGAGAAAGAAAATTGACCATCTTTAACCTTTCGACATCCAAACTCCCTGGCTTTGAGTCCACTAACTCACAACTCCGAATTTTCCTCCCAAACCAGAGGGAAGCTGCAGCACTCACCACCAGGCAGGGAGTTGGCATCAGCTCTGTGTTTTACCCATCCTCCCGGTCACCTTGGACTGCTGGGCCTCCATGGTCAAGTGTCTTGACTTGGGAAGGATGTCCTCTGTCATACGACTCCGATTCCATATACATGGGTGTTGCTCAGCCTCTGTATTCACTAACTTTCCCATTACCTCTAGGCTGAGGCCATTGAAATAAATCTTTTTAAAGTCTCTAGTTTCTGAACATATGTAAAAAGATTTTCAAAGGTGCAGCTCATCCAAATCTATCCGAGTCTTTGGAGGACAGTAAGTAGTATTTCTTTTAGCGCAGGACTATCCTTTTGCCAAACCTTTGGTCCCAGTTCTAATTCCAGAGGATTTGCTCAGGAGAGGCAAAGCACTCAAAAAAAAAAAAAAAAAAAAAACCAAAAAAAAAACCCAAACAAACCAAAAAAAAAAAGGCAATAAAAATTGTGGCACTGTAAATAAGAAACAGAACCTCTCACCAGCTTCTGTCTGGAGACCATTCTCGAATACAACTAAATAATTTTTAATAAACACTTGCAAAACTATTCAGTTTGAGGCAGAAAGCAAGTACAGAAAGCTTCAACCCAAACAGCTAAGACTTGACAAAGAAATAAGCAACTAAAAGAGAGGCTTCTACAGTGGAAAACATTAGGCAGCTTTAATTACTGTGGAAGTATCATTACAAACCAAAGAATTATATTAAAAATAGTAAGGTTGTAAAGCCATGTGCTCCAGAATCAGAAAGTGCCAAAATTATGGCTGTAAGATGTTATTCAGCTATTTGTATGCTCGCCAACTTTTGATTTGGGCAGATTTTTATAAATGCATGAACCAGTTCTCGTAGAGAACTAAATACATCCTGCTGCCTTCCCCACATCAACTGTTAAGTCTGTGCTCTGCAATTAATATGGACTAGAACACCTGTAAGAAGTAGTCGCTAGAAAAAACTTTCTTCTGGTCTCCAGAACCAAGGCAGTGACAGGTTCTTTATTTTACATACATTTATATTGATTTCTCTCTTTTCTGGCAGGAAGAGCAATTTAAGAAGAAAACATCTAAACAAGATAGAAAAAGAGAAAAGCAACCGAAAGAAGAAGGTGTGAAGAGTAAGATGAAGGAAAAAGAAAGAGAACGTGTCCACCAGGGAAAGGGAAAGAACAACTAGAACAAGACAGAGTTCCAGAAATAGCATTATTCCAGTAGTCTCCTGTGAAAGCAATTCAGGAAGTAGCAAAGGGCTCTTACTCCCTCTTGGATAACTATGCAATTTGGAAATTTTGCTGTCTTCAGCCTTCTGCTTTGCTGTTATTCTGGAAGTCACTCCTTTCCTGGCATGGTGCTACCCCCCTACAGAACAGGGGGTTGCGAGCCCATTTTGTGATTGCGACCCTGTGCCTCAGCATACTTGGATTTCTGTAGTTTAAGTTAAAATGCTGCTGTGCCTATGCGGGTGATAACTTCCAGCATTGGAAAAGACTGGACTTGTGAGGGGGGTAACATTTTCAACTACACAGCTAAACTCAGCAAAAATTGTAAGCAGAACTCCAGAATGAGCGGGGGTGCCTGGGAGGATCAGGTGGAAGGACTCATATAGTTTAGGATACTATGGGTTTAAGTATTCTGTAAGACTGTAGATATTAAAGACACCATCTTCAGTACAGTGAAAAAAAAAAAAGCCATTTCCCTTATAATTACCAACAAAACTCCTTTGAATTTATAAAAGCTAGCAAAGAAGGAGCCTAACTGGGAAAAGGACTGCAAGCGAGCAACTGTAGCATAACTAATTGATCTTATTAAGATTTGGGCTTTTTTCCCACATGACAATTTTCATCTCAGTATCCACGGTCTCCCCAGCGAGTACCCAGTTGGCTGACAGTAAATACTTCAGAGTGAGGGTTTTGGAAAGGCTTCAGAGAGCCTCTGAAGCCTCTGAGCCGCTTGCTACAAACAAGGGAGAGCGCTTGGGGGACCAACACCCTCCCAGCACAGCGACAGAGACCACTTCCTTCTTTAATCATGATTTTATGCAATTTTTGCGTCAGTCACAGTAATTGCATTCACAGAGCAAAAATACTGAAAATACATAAAATTTGTTTCTAGCCATAAAATTTGCTTCAGGCTTCCCTTTTAATGGGATTTAGCAGCTTGAAACAAGGAGAAACAGCTCCACGTGATCCATTGGCTCTCTGCATGTTATAATCTACCACCCTTCTAGAACATCACTCATCTACAGTTCAGGGGACAGAGACTTCTGTTCTGAAACACATATTCTGTACTTCTTTTTTTTTTTTTAATTACACTTCTTCAAAAGTAAATGTGTATTAAAATTATAAACTGATCTTAGCCTAGCCAAGTGAGGTAGCATCAGTTCTTTAAGAAGAAGTATCAGTCGAAACCAAGCACTGAACCGATATCAGCTCTTGCTTTATCTGAAGTAGAATTTCATCTGTAATCATTTTGGAGGCTGCCAACTTTCCAAGCACACACTCTAGCAATAACTGTTTACTTCCTGGCACCTGGAAATGCTTTCTAAGACATTTTCTCCCTTCTCATTTGCAATATGGATTAGTGAATAAGGCTTAAAGGGCTAATGATGAAAACTTATTTTCTGAAGCACATGTGCTGTAGCAATATATATTCTAGAGTGCCTTGAGTGCTCCCAGATGCAGCGTAGAGAAGGTGTCTCCCATGCAGTGGTCAGCCACAGGGCTCCATGGCTGGATGGAAGTCATCTCAAGTCACCAGCCTTGATGGGAGAGGGCCAGGAGAGACAAATGCGTCCTTTGTTGTGCACCTCTGCTACAGCAATCACATCAGGCAAGCACATATCAACTGTTCCCTCCAACAGTAGGTTGTTTATAAAAGAAGGGTTATGCACCTGCTAAACAAGAGCCAAAAAGACAGTAATTTAATGAGCCAAAACTTCCCTCGCTATCAGAAAGAAGATGCCAGCTTGGCTTTAACAGCAATTCAATTTTTTAATGAAAATGTCCTATGTCCTTATGGTTGAAGTCAAACATTCCTGAAGTCCCCCACTTCACATGGTTCCAGGTGGGATCATCAGGGGCCAGCTACCCTTAACAAGTTATATCATTGAACCAAACAAAATTATTGTTTCCTCTTCTTCTTTAAAAGCTTCCAATTGGGATGATAATAACCTAAAATGTTTGATGAAATGCCACTTACCTTATAATTAAGTAGAAATGTCACTCTCTTAAAATCCCTGGCTCCAAAGTTAAAACACTTTGCTACTGAAACACTGGTAGGATTATAAAATAAATACATGAAACAAAAGAGAACTAAAGTACCACTATTAAAAAGAGTGTTAAGAGTTACAGGAAATGTTAATCTGAGGGTCAAATTCTGCTTCCATTTTCACTATTGTAAATCCAAGCTAACAGCCTTCTCTTTACTGCAGTTGCTGTGGATATAATAACCTTACATTAAGAAACCATGTCAAAAGGCAGCTCATGATGATGTTCTAAAGATGGTGGGGCTGAGCTTAACTATCATCTCACTGCCATGGAAAACAAGCGGTCACCCTCCCCCTTTTACCCCTCTCCTTGTGCCCCTCTTCCATTCTGTTTATCTTACACCAATACTTGTGCTCTTTAAACCCTGAGCAAGGTCAGCTCCAGGATAAAAGTCACAAAGGAAAGCTTATTTTTCCTCTCTTTTTTTTTTTTTTTTTTTTTAAGAAAGAACAGTTCTCTAGTGGGTTAATGAGTTGAATCAGTTCATTGAAGATAATTTAAGATTAAGGCCGTAGCTGATGCAAGGAAGAAGTAAAGCCACATATTCCTTCGGTAAAGTGGAAAAATGGTTACTCACTGCCTGGCAGTATTTAACACCAAAACAGCTCTCCTAACGATCAATAGAAACACATGGAGCAAAGCAGTCACAACTCAATAATCCATGTTGGTTACCATGGAAAAATTATGAATATAGACACAATCAGAATTTGTCCAAGTTAGGAATGAGTAATCTGGTATTCACCACCACCCTCCTTTTAACTGGACAAACACCAAGTATGAGCGTATTCATTTTATTATTTCTCTATATTTACCACAATAAAAGAAATATTAGTTAAATATTCCTGAATTATTAGAATTTTTTCTTCTTCTTTTAAACATGGAGTTTTATGATTTCAGGAGAAAACTATTCACCTGGATTTCCAGGCCCTGAGGTTAAGCAAGAATAATGAGTTGAAACCATATTGCCTGCAGTTAAAATAAATAAATAAATACATAAAACAGGCCTTCAAAAAATGTTGCAGTTACTGCATTAAAAGTTGTGAAACTGAAATCTGAATTTTGAATCTTTTTATTTGCTTTGTAGCTATAGAACATGCAGGGTTCAGGTTTTCAAGTTTTCCTTTGCTCTTATGAAGTTAGGAAATTTTCCTTTGAAGGGTTTTCACTTGATGCTCCAGAAGGAATTTAAATTAAAATAAAAAAAAAAAGAGGGAGCGATACCACAAAAGTTGTAATAAAACTGTAACATTGAGGATCTTTGTTCCTTCCCAACACTCATGTTTGACTCTCCTTGCTAACCTCACTGAAGTCAGCTTAATTGCTCTATGTTTTAAATGTGTTTCTAAAAATAAATTCTAAAGTATGTTTAGAAAGGATGTTGTATGTGTATTAACACACACAACTTGTACGTGTTTAAAAACTAAACCAGCACAGAAGAAGTGCAGAGAAAGCAGCAGTGTCGTGCAGCAACAACTGAGGTTACCAGGACAGAGCACAGCGTGGTGGTTTGTTGAAATCTGTGGTTTACACTGTTGATTTGTCCCTTCAGTATTAAAATGGTTTAATCCCTCCATACACCCTACTCCGAAGGATGAAAACACTACCTCCACCATAGATACAAGGACCTCTGGCAAAAAGGCTACTGTCACATTGGTCAGGGGGTTGTATTTGCACCTGTCGTAGTTCAGCCCCGAGTGGGACCAGACTACGCAGTCTCACTCCCCCCACCCTCCAAGAGAACAGGGGGAGATGATATAAAAAAAACAGCTCGAGGTTTGAGATAAGGACAGGGAGAAAATCCTTAAAGTTACCGTTATGGGCAAAACAAGACTCGACTTGGGAAAAACTATTAATTTATTTCTCTAAAACTAGCAGGAGAATGAGACAGGGAACAAGATAACCTCCCCCCACCCCTCCCTCTTCCCAAGCTTAACATTATCTCTACTACCTTCCCCCATCCAGCAGCACAGGGGGAAGAGGGAATGGGGGTCGTGGTCAGTTCATCACATGTTCTTTACGCCGCTGCGTCATTGTCGGGGGAAGAACTCCTCACATTCCTCCCCAGCTCCATTGTGGGGTCCCACCTATGCGCCACAGTCCTTCATGAAAGTGCTCCGGCGTGGGTCATCTCTTCCACGGGGTGCAGTCTCTCCAGAACAGCTGTCCCAGCAGGCCCTCCACAGGCCACAGCCTCCTTCAGGCATCCACCTGCTCTGGCATGGGGTCCTCCATGGGCTGCAGGTGGATCTCTGCCCCTCCGTGGACCTCCATGGGCTGCAGGGAGACAACCCGCTCCACCATGGTTATCACCGCAGGCTTCAGGGGAATCTTGGCCAGGAGCCGCATTACTCCTCCCCCTCCTTCTTCACTGACCTTGGTGTCTGCTGCCGTTCCTCACAACAGGCTGGTAGATGCCTCTCAGGATCCTTTTTACATCTTATTTGCTTTTCATCTTCTCTCCACTTCTTGCAGCCAGGCCGGGCCGAGTTGGGCCCAGTCAGCTGCCCGGCGGGAGAGCAGAGGGTGAGGCCTGCAAGGCCCACAAGGCTCGCGCCTGCCCCTCTCTGCCCCCACTCAGCTGCTTCACATCTTCTTCCCTTTTTTTTTTTCTGTTTTCCCCTTCTTAAATACGTTATCACAGAGGTGTTATCACAGGACATTCTGCTACCAGTTGGCTCGGCCTTGGCCAGCAGCGGGTCCACCCTAGGCCCGGCCGAGTCCACTGAACAAAGGGGAAACAACTTCTAGCAGTTTCCTACAGAAGCTGCCACCTTAGGCCCCCCCCTCACTAAACAAAACCAGAACAGCACCTGACTCCAAACTCAACATTCATACATACTTCCGATAAGATCAATATATATTTCGGGACAAACCAACTAGATCACCAAGCAAAGCAGCTCAGATATAAGAAGAATTCAAATTCTACTCTTAAATATAAAAGAAATCTAACTGTCTCCAGCCACTTCTGCAAATTCAAGCACATTTACCTAAGTCTGTACACAGATAATCACAGAGTTCGAGGTCCAGTTTCACAAGTCAGTGAGAGGTTGGTGCTTAAAATATCACGTGTGGATGTCACTTCCTTGCCAACGTGAGATCCAGTAATTCTTTTGCTTTTCTACAGATGAAAAGCCAGAGTCTGAACAAACATATGAACCACAATGTGTGGAAGCACCAGAGTTTGTTGAGCTACAGGAAGACGCTGCGTAATTTGTCATCCTGAAGTACTGTTACAGCTCTCCAGTTTACAAGCCAACTTCTACAGGCACTTTGCAAACAGTATGTATAAAACCATACATGGGGGAAGATAAGGGACATCAGGAGAAAGAATATTCGTAGGGTGGAAAAGAAGGAGCCTACAGGAAGGAAGACGGAGGTATTGTGGTAGCTGTGCTACTGTGTCAGTAGGGCAGGTAATAAAAAACCTCCATGCCTGCTGTTGTTCCAGCCCTCATGCATCGTTTCTAGCTTGAGCAGCCAAAGAAAAGTTAAATGAGGAAGGGAAGCTGGAATGGAACATCCTGGTCACCTCCACATCCGGCATCGTCCTCTGTTTCCTTATTAGCCAAATATAACCCAGATTTATTTCACTGTGGTATTTTCTTTTGAATCAGCAGATTCTTTATTTTTCAATTAAAGCAAATCTTGCCAAAGCGGTAGGAAAATATACAAGCTTAAGAACAAGGGTGACAATTGCTGCCATTATACATGCGTGTAGAAGTGATATATTAACACCTCCTAGCAATTCACCTACCTGAAACAAAGAACAAAAGGAGGTAATACTACCAAAACCATAGGGGAGTAATAATTTTCCTATCTGTTTAAATAATGGTGAAATCTTTCTTCAGCCTACAGAAGCTTGACATTTACATACATTGTTAAAGGAACAGAAGAAAAACCTTCTTTGGTAAGAGCAGAGATGCAACTTGTGAAGTGAATCACAGCTACCTTTCCTCAGTGTTTTTTTGTAACATTTTTTGAGACCTTTTAGAATCTGATAA
Organism: Chlamydotis macqueenii; assembly: GCF_036417535.1. Lineage (NCBI taxonomy): Eukaryota > Metazoa > Chordata > Aves > Otidiformes > Otididae > Chlamydotis > Chlamydotis macqueenii. Next base: position 150,763,470 of record NC_141556.1, on the reverse strand, counting down.
AAGGAATCTAGAAATAGATGAGAAAGATTTTTTGCTCTTTTCTACCTATTTCTTTGATGCTCACAACCAACAGAAAATTAATTTTACATTCTGCATCAAATTTTGAGTCTCATTTCAATTTTAAAATTCGCCGTTTTCTTCATGAATTAAATATGGCACCTAGTAACACAATCACTATAGTAAGGCTGGAATTTTAGTTCCAGTAATACATTGATTAAACTCTGCCCTCAAGAGCTTCAGTTTTCTGTATGACAAAGGTTGCTTTGATTATTTCATATCTGCATTATCTATGTATTAGGGTTTAAATACAGTGCCATGATTTGGAAGGCATGTGGAAGCGTGCCTGTCATATATAATCTATACACATACGCACAAATTAAAGCCCATTGAACTGGATTCCCTGGTGCCTCCCTGGAGCTCAGCTGGCATAGCTGCACTGAAAATTGGTCCCATTATCAGGAGGCAGACAATCACTTCTCGCCTCTGCCTTGCCCACCCCCTCCAGTTGTCCTTCATGGACCCGCTTGCTGCATTGTTTGTGCACTGCCAGCGCTTTGTTGCGGAGATAGCAGCCTTTGAATTGCTCCTGCCACTTTGCTAAAACTGCCAGAAACAGAAGCATTTGCTGAACAGCCTATTATTGATAATTTTTTTAATTTGGTCTTCCCATCTCTGCCAGGACTCCATAACACAGAGGCATGCAAAGCAAACGTGGCTGAGCAATTTTAACAGTCTACATAGCACAAGCTTCATTTCACTTCTCGACTCCTTAGCTCGAAGCTTACCGCAAATTAGAATATATACTAACAAGTTACAATGCAAGAAAGTGTGGTCATAACCAAGCATAACTTGCATCTTCCTGAGGACAATGCAACTTGGATTTTGGGCCAGCTGCTGGGGACTTCTACACAGCAAATGGGGTGCAGCTGTAGCTTGGACACACATAAACACCTGCGAAAACCCACTACGAAAGACAAGCGAAGAGGGTATAAACCATTAGGAAATACTGATTTCCCACTAGTCAGAGTTCCTGCAGCTTTTCTGCTTTGTCTTTTACAGCAGTTTGATCTCCTTTTTGCTAAGCATGTTCGTACAGCCTTGAAAGCAAGCTTCTTGCGTGAAGTTCAAATGACTTCATTTTTGCTGCTGTTTTAATCTGCATTAGTCAGCTTTGGTTAATTGATTTGAATAAAAGCTTAGAATTCTTAAGTGCTTTGCAGTACTGATCCATTCTACATCACACTTCTAGAACATAGTAGCAGCCATTAAGTAAAGGACTTCAACATCACAGCTACATCCTAGGCTAGATAAAACGTGACTGATTGATAGATTAAACAACATGAGAAGATGCACAGGTTGGCAGACACACGACAAGGATACAGACCACCTGACTGGTTCAAATTCACTGTCGGTGCAAATATACATGGTAGGAGCTCTCTGTCCATCGGATTATATTAGAACATCACCTGAAGTGAGCCTTACCTCAACTGTGAAAAGTCAAAGTGATATTTGCAAACTCTTGACAGCATCAGCTAAAAAAAAACAAGTATAGAAAAGAAATCACATTGTAGTGCTAGTCACGAAAACCTGTGAAAGTTTGCAAATCTTCAGACATGGGTAATAAAAAAAAAAGATTCTTATCCACCTTTGCTTGAAAACATCACACAAACAAAATTCCAGCAAATCGATGCAAGTGCATAGAGCTAGTCTGGACTTGAATCAAGACTGATTTCAAGTACATTAGAGATCCAATCTGAATGTTTTGCACAACTTGTTTCAGGCTTTGACTTTGTGAGCTGAAGGCAAGAGCCCATTTCCTCTATGCTGAGTACAACTCATAACAGCTGTAAAATGGTGCTGGCTGCCTGACAGGGCATAATACTTTTATCCTCTGACCTTTCTGAGAAAAGGACCAAGGTTGGCATAGATGCCCACTTGCACATTTTTTCCATCATATAACATATTATCCTGATGCAACTAATTATTAGACTGTAAATACAATTTTATTTTGATGTTTATCATTTCTCAGAATCTCATTTCTCAAAATGATAAACACCTTCTGCTCCTGAGTTTGTAAATATATAAACTTTTTTAAAATCTTGTTTGTAACTGGGTCTTCTTATAAAAATAATAATATTTTACCAGAGGTAGACATTAGAGTTCGACATACTTGGTCTGCGTGCTCTGCGCAATGAACATTCTCACTACAACATACATAGCCTACATGCCAAACCCACATAGAAGCTGGGGAAAAAGAAAAATCTCAATTTTTGAAGTTTAAATTAGGCTCCCAAATAAAATACCCTGTTTTCAAAGGCACCTAGCATTTTCAGATGGAAAGCAAACCAAAACAATCAAGCCTTCTTTTGCTGGCTGTCTAAATAAGGTTCTATATCTTAATGAGATAATTAAATTTGAATTAAGAAGTTTGCCTCCATTTTAAAAGTGTTGCTCATCTGACCACAGTTGTAATGGCAAACAGCTCTAGCCACTAAAATCAAAGGGCAGGCTAATTGTATTAGGTTAAAGCATGCAAAGGACTTGACTTTACAAGCCCTTCCTATACAAAACTCCCACCGCCTGCAGGATCAGGGAGTGATCCAGACTTTCCTAGTTCTTTCAGTTCTTTTCGTCATGCTGGAAGAGCTAGGTTGCCCTCTGGCACTGGCTTGCAGCAGCTGCGCAGAATAATCTTAAACATATTGGCACAGGTGTGATTAACAATTAGAGGGGGGTAAGTACTGTATTTTAATTTCTCTAAACAAAAGTTTGTGAGGAGTCCATGCCTCTGAGTGCATGTCATGTCCTCCCTTTTCAGCTCCAGAATTTATTGTTCAACTTCAGTGGTCTGGAGAAGGCTTCATCCAAATCACTGCTCCTGAGCATATTTTGGGTTCAGCTTTTAAGATGAAACTTTTTCCCTTGAACCATGCTTAGTCCAGTCAACATAAATATATATATCTCACACACACAAAAAAAAAGCTCTTTTGATAAGTTCAGTAAAATGCTTGGATTTTTCTATTTACTTGAATTCACTGGTACATTTAAAGCTGCTCCCCAAATAAGTCTTTCTGTTTAACTTGAAATACAATTTGGCTCAATTATGCAACTGAATAAATAAACTTATTTGCACAGAAGAAAGCTATAAGCAGTTCACAAGTTGGAAAAGATATTTTAATAGCCTTAGAATGACTGGGAAATTACTAAATATAGTCATATTGTCCAGAAAAGTGACGGAGATCTTTGCAGATCTTTCCATGTGTCTCTTGGAACACATGTTCAGCAAATCTCTCAAATAGTGGAGGAAAAGACAGTTTTCATATTCTCTTTACATCTCAGAAGTATGTTCTTTCTAGGCTCCGGATGAGGAAATTTTATCCCATGGAAGTGAAATGCCTAGCTCTTTTAAAGCTCAGCTACTTCTGACTCCCTTGCAGAGAGTGACCACGTTAATTTGACTGGGGCGAATGTCTGAAGTTGTAGGAAGTGGTTTTCAAATCCTCACTTTTTGCAAGGCCAAACAATTCAACTTAGTTGAGTCTGTTGAGACTGAAAGCCCAGACACCAGTCTGAGCTCATTCAGAAGAGAGCACAGGTTGTTGAGATTTGACAGATTGGACAGGAAGCTAGAGAAAGCTGCCTCATGTGTGTGGTTTTGTGTTTAGACAGGACTACCAACGTTGCTCCTTTCATCTCTCACCCTGCTGCTTTGGGAATTAAACTACCACAGCTGCACACATGCAGTGACCGTTACCTGTGATTCTTGTGCAGACCAACCCTGCTCTTGTATGCACAACAAAACCATTATCCCAGGCACATGAGACTCTACTCACCCCTGGTAACTCACACATTTTGGACACTTAGAGTTACCCTGCTTACTCACAGCAATTATATGTCCTTGAGTAGTAAGCCTGGAATACTCTGAACATGCACAGGGCCTAATGCCCATCCACAATCAACATCAGAAGTGCAATAAATCTCACAAGTTCCTACCACACTGTTGAACACAAACATAAGAAAGCATGTTTAGGTGGGCCTGCGTCCTGGGTATCCCAAGTAATTTATGCTGCCTGTAGAAAAAGCTGGCAGAGGTGCTGTGGGTCATGGTCTCCCTCCTAACAATGAACACAAGAAAGTGGAGTATCTCTGAGCAGATCCTGCCTCCCAGACCTTTGGGTCAGTTTGTGATAGTCCCAGTGCGGGAGAAAGTAACCTCCAGTTTGGTCCAATGAGCCATATAAAGCTCAGTGAGATCCTCTCTTCTCAGCCTCAGTCCTTTCCTATCAGTCACTACCAGGCAGGAGGAGTGGAAACAGCATGCAGAAACTGGCTCTATGGCAGCTGGGAGCTTTCCTCCTCTGAAGGAATTCCTTACTGGCCATTTGCAAGCACAATTCAATTCCCTGCATCAACTGAAAAATGGAGTCTGGTGATGAGAGATGGAATCTGGGACCTCTCTGCAAGTCGCTCCTCAGCTGCAAAGGCCCTCCCTCCAGCCATAACCTTCAGGATCTAAAAGATCTCCAAGCAGGTTTTGATCAAGGTCCAGGTAGATATGAAGATGTGTATGTGCCATGCGGTCAGTTGAATGATGTCCAATCAAGAAGTCAAGAGGTATTGGCTTTGCCAGAACTAATTGGAGGCATAATGCATGCCAAAGGTGTCAGTTAGCAGAAGTCATAACTTGGGTAACAGTAACACACAGTGAGGCTGGTTTGCTGTGCTACCAAAATAGTACATTAATCTAGGGGCTAGAACAATCAAGCCAGCATTTAGAAAAAAAAGTACCTCTTAAGACTCATGCCAAACCAACAGAAATGCCATTCTTACAGCTAGCATCCAAATAACTGATCGCATTTCATCACGAAGAAACATGTTGCTATTGCCCGAGGCAAGCATAGAATCCACTAAGGAACCAAATGGGAATAAATGAGATATTAAGCCTGAACTTGACAAGCAACATTCCAGTTCCTGCCATATTTTTTGGTGAGGCGTGTATTAGGAAGGCAGATTATTCTATTGAATTTGTTACTTTTCTGTGACATTTAACTGAGGCAAAGTGCAACCCAGAAAATCAGGACAGGATTTATCTCTCTGGCCTTTGAAAGACAGGTTAGGGTGGTCTAGGTTAATATACTGAGGAATGCAGCTCAGGGTCTCTCTTGACTTCATTCAATTATTTTGGTAGAGAGGGATGAGCTGGTATGTATACTCACGTGTATAGCTCCTTGCAAGTATTGAGAGCTAGGATAAATTGAGAAATACCACAGGCAGAAATGAAATTAAGCAATTTTAAGAGTGTGTTAACAGAATGCTCACGAGACACTTGCTTTGAAAGAATACATTGTACAAGAACATGGTACTTATTCCTAGCCCAGGAAAAAAATTGTCTTGGTACAAGCTCTTTTGTTATCAATACAAGTAGTGAAGTATGCTGACATTTTATTCACCAGCTCATAGACAGATTCCAATAAAACAACCTGAATCATTCCTGTGGTAAAGGCAGCCAGTCATCACCGCTACAATAATGTTACTTCCCTGTTTTCTAAAAGCAGCGAAAAAGTATCCTCGGCTTCTGTGAGTGCAGTGAATTAAATTGCTAAGGGATTACAGGCTAGCAGCACTTGTAGGACCAAATTCATCACACATACCTCCATTCACTCTAGAATGTCCCTGGGCAACTCCTTCATCTCCTTTCTATCTATGGTGAGAGCTCAGAGTATTTCTCCCTCCTCCTTGTCATATTTATTTCTCTCAACAGTGTTGTTTCTTTCCTGTCTGAAGATAAGTCATTCACAGTGTTACCACATAAAATTCTGAGCACAGATGTGTTAAGGGTCCTATAAGCCGCAGGTTTTTGCTCTGCAGACATTTGTCGAAGTGCTTGAAGCTGTGATTGCCTGCCTCCTGTTTCCAGTCTCTAATGCCCAAACCGTTACAGTTCTGCCCACTGATGCCTAAAACATTCCCTAAAATATTTGCATTGATTGGACATAGCTTTTAAAAACAAATACGTCCAACCTGACGGACAGATGATAATAATTGTGTGACCTCACAACCTTGACCAGCAAACAAAATAGAGGCGTCACAGCAAAGCCTTGTTCTAACCATTTTGCCACAGTTTCAGCTGTCCTCATAGCAGCAATCATAGACTGCACATACTTGCGGGCAGGGCTCCCTTCTCCCTCCTATTTAATTCATTTTCAGAGTTTGAAGATCTCTAAAATCAGAAAAAAAAAACCCAGTCAGCTGCTCAGCACTCAAGGCTGCAAAACGCCAGGAGCACTTGAAGCTTCCCATATCAGCAGTTACACACAGTGTCACTCTCTCATCATCCTCAGTGCCAAACAGGAACGTAACAGGGGAAATACTGCTCAGGAGCCACTTGCCTGACATGTGTAGCAAAGACGTACTCCTGCGTTTTGTAAGCAGACCTGTCAAGCCTCATGCATAAACACCAGTCATCTGACCTCTTGTTTCGATTTATCACAGCAGCACCAGCAACTCGCCTACTCCAAACCAGTGGACCAGGAGCAGAAGAGAGATGGCTGCACTGTAAAGCAGCAAAGCCTGTGCCTCCCACCAAGTCTCTTCCCTCCCTTCTGTCCAATACACAAGCAAAAAGGACCCATGCTGGAAGAGACACTTTCTAGGGCTGCAGCCTTCCCCTGCAGTACATCTTGATCGCAGAATATGATATTGCTGAGGAAACACATACAACCCAAAGAGGTGTGCCCTTGCAGTACAAGCCAGTGCCTGCAGCTGCACACGCTGAACAAGATGAAAATGATGAAGGCTATGGAAAGCTTTCTTATTTCCCATGCAACTCAGGACAGACTTGAGGCTGATGCAACTCTCATCTCATTAGTCTAAAAACCAGGAGGAGATTATTTTCAAACTTCAAATACATGTGAAGAATTCATTAACTGCTGTTAAAAATTAAAATACCCAAGGAAGAGGGCTCTGTCTGCTTAGCCATGCCAAGGTTCTGCAAGAGGCACCCTCAGGCCCTGCTGACTAGTGTGACTCTGTGGCACCTCAGGTACTTTGTGGTGGGTCTTGTTTGGTTCCATGAATCTAGACTGAGACAGGGCATTTATCTCAGTTTGCTCATCACAAAAAGACTAAAACTACTTGTAAGATCATTGCATGCTGTGACAAATGAGCATGGAGGAATGCAAAACACAAGTTATGCCTTTGTAAAGATTGCTCACAAATCAGAAGACAGATTTATTTTTTTTTTTACCCCTCCTAGTTAAATCTTGCTATCCATTTGTTTATCTTCCTTCCAGTTGAAATAAAATAGCCAGAGAATGGTTAATATATGTATGTGAGGAATACAGGTTCAGTTTGCAAATAAACTGCCCCAAGACCCATTCTAATCACGTTTAACAGTGACCCCTAGTGTTCCTCAGCAGCATCTTTGCTTTTTGTTGGGTATTAGGCAAAGAATATAAAATAAACTAGACTAAAATAAACCTGACTTTATACTGCAGAACCGTATCAACGCTCAGCTTCGCAAGGGTCCATAAAAACCCAACCGAGAGAGTAACACTATGTGGCTGTGTATTGGTTAGACATTTCTCTTTAGCCTTAGTATTGTAAAGACCAAATTTCCGATGTCTGGCTGAGAACTGGAGGACTATTGCAGAGTTTATAAAAAATTAAAACCAAGGAAAAAAAATCCACAAAAACTTCCATTGGCACATATTATGGAGCTCTAGATGACAAATTTCTTGATGACATTTTATTTTAACAACATTTCACTAAGCAACTACTTTTGCAGTCAAGCCTATTGTTACAAATGTGATTAATATTTGGTCTTATTACTCATATGTTTACATTATTTACATAGTGCAAAATGTCATGGCACAATATCTATTTTGGCAATAGTCGGGGTCTACACTTGGAGATTTCAAAGAATATCAAATGCTGGCTAGCTATTTCTGATGAGAGCCACTTAGGACTGCCAAAAAGGGAGAGACTAAGCCGTATCTAAAGACTGGAGTGGGACAGTAAAAGGCAAGGAGAGGGGAATCTGGGAATAAGTATAAGGGAAATTCCAGATCCTCGCCATAACAGCTGTGTAAGTAAACATAAGTAGGAAAATGAAGCTAGAGAAGACAGTGAACTTTATGACATTTTTGTGATCCGTGAGAAACGTTAAAGACAGAATGGGTACAGGTCTCCAGTCAGTACAATTATCTCTGCAAACCCAGACTAAGCCATATGTACCCGTAACCACATGTGAAGTGTCTAGTTTGACTTGAATTTAATCAAGTATTTCCATTAGCAAACATCAAATAAATAAATAAATAACATAATTTTAAAAACACTCAAAAATTAAAACCTATCAAAACAAGACCTATTCTACTATTCTACTGTGTATTTCACTTTGGTACTTATATAGCAATTTGGATCAATAGAAGAGTTAATGATATGAAACATTTCAAAAAAAATCACTACCTAATATGTATCTTCAGACATTTATTAGACCTACAGTAGAAAATAAACTACAAGTGCCATCCTGCTTTAAAACAAACAACAACAAGGAGAAAATAGAAAAGAGAGAGAATATGTAATAATGGTTATGAAAAAGACAAGTGTTTTTAACTGCAGGTAACTATTGAAAGTTCAAAACACCTCGTAGTCTCCCAGTGTCATTTTCCACTTAGATTAAGAATTAATTTGTAAGTTTTCAGTTTTCCAAAAGACGGCAGAAATTCGCACATACACAAACCTATCAGTTGATTTGAGACTTGTGCAGTAACACTAGAGATCAGGAGAGCAGCTTTTAAATCAAAGTCTTGCAATCTCAACAGTTAATGTTCATCTGGCTAAGATGTGCCAAGCAACTCCGCTTTCCTAAGGGAACAAAATGGACATACGGTATTTCTGTTCTTATAGACTACTTACATCTGCTCAAAGTATCATGATTTTTATTCCCATGCACTAGCACAAGCAAGGCAGCATAAATTGGAGCTGAATAAATTAGTTTGCAATGAAATATCCTTTCACTAACACTCTTTATTTTTAAACATAAGCCAGCATCCCTCCAGCCATCTATTTCACTTATGTATTCTTTACTGGCAGATTTAGTTAACGCTTCATTAGGCTTCACATCTTCCTGAAAAGGAATTTTAGATATTGTTTGACATATCATTGTCAATTGTAAAGAGTTCTTCAGATGGGCTTCCTTCCCCATCTGTGTGCTGAGGACCAACAGGTTCTACTCTCACAACTGATTTCCTTGATACAGATAGTCAAGACAAACAGCCTCTCCTGGGTCAAAAGCATCTCTGACTGCTCTACAAGGAAGATGTGATCCTATTTAGCCTTAGTAAGAATTACCAAACATAGTGTTTCACGGAATCACAGACTGGTTGAGGTTGGCAGGCACCTCTGGAGGTCATCTGCTCAGCAGGGCCACCAAGAGCTGGTTGCCCAGGACCATGTCCAGACTGCTTTTGAATATCTCCAAGGAAGGAGACTGCACAATCTCCCTGGGCAACCTGTGCCAGTGCTCAGTCGCCCTCACAGTGAAAAGGCATTTACTGATGTTCAGGCAGAACCTCCTGTGTTTCAGGTTGTGCCCATTGCCTCTGGTCCTGTCACTGGGCACCAATGACCACAATATTTATTTACTTATAAGATACAGAGATATGCATAACTATTTGTCACATCAGGGCATTTTTAAATTTGCAAGTTGGCACTAAAACAAAGAAATCAAAACCAGTTTGGAACCTCAGGTTAGCAACTTCTATAGTGGCCAGCACTATCTTAAAATGGGAGTGCATAGGGCCCCCTGAACAAATCACAGGCTCCACAGTCAATCATGAGAAAACCATGCTCATTTCTCACTCCTGCGCAACACAAGTGTCTAGGGATGCAAAATGAAGAAGAGATTCACACTATGAGCACAAATCTGTCAAAATGCAAATGTGATTATGCAAAATGCCAAACACACCTGCAAGAACAGTTGTTGCGGTCTCACTAATATTTAGATAACACGTTGAGCTTTTGTCGTGGGAATATGCTCTTTTTTTTTTTTTTTGCTAAAAAGTTTCCATGATGAAGTGACATGAAGAAGTGTTTCTCTGACATGCATGCTGATGCATGGTTCAGTATGCAAGGTTCAGTATAAGGACTGCAAAGTGATTAAAGTAGTTTTTCAGTTTGGAAGCTAAATAAATAGAAGTCCTGGCAAGAAATTCAAGGGATTAAATTTAGCATCTCAGTAGAGTTTATGATTAGTCAAAACCACTGTTTTCATCCTCTGAAATGAAATTCTTGTCCATTTCAGCAGAACACCACCACCATACAGGAGAATACAATCTGCATATACTGTTACCATCATGTCTTTGAAAACCTCTAAGCTTCAGAGCAACAGCAATGATAGGAGTCAAAAGACAACCTTCATAGGGTAATGATAACAACAATAAAAAAGCGGAGGGGAAAAAACTCAACAAAAATTTGTTCCAAAGATGGTACAAAACTGCTTTTCAAGGAAACCAAGGTTGAAGCATACATACTTACATGCATTTTAGCTATTTTCTCTTCTGCTTGTGTTGCCTCTCATGCAGCCATTGTTCCCATTTCTTTATGGAACTGAAGGATACAAGTGCCAAGGTATAACATCTTGGTGTAAGAAGACTGCATCTGTCTGGTACAGAGACCTGAGAAAAATAAAAGTTGCTTTCTGCATATGATTGTTTCAAACATTGCATCTTAGTAACAGAATAATCAAAGTCCGTATTTCTTTAAGAAGAAATACCAACGAACTGGAATTCACGTTAGCTAACCAGAAGCGTCCTGGATCTTGTTGTCCATGCTGGTGATGAACTGCAGCGGTGAGCAGTTCTCTTGATGGTTAACGGAGATGAGTAACAAGCTGTACAGCTGCTCAAGCTACAGTCCGTGCAATACGTGCTAGGTCTACAGTCAACAGAGAAAGTTTTCACATTACTCACTACTTCACTGTCCGGAGGTCTAGAGAGCAAACTCTTAACTAAGCGGACACATTCCTATAATACACAGCATGCACATTTCAAGTAAACATCAGTATTTCTACTTCAAATGAAATGTCAGAGTGATCAAAACTATGTCCCAAGCCCCAGAGTTCTCACAGTATCGGAACACGTGTATGATGCACTCCTTACAGATCACACGCACGTTGTGGTCTGCTTTTTCCCTTTTCTCTGCATCCGACTATCTGACTGCTTTCTGCTCCTGTACCCGTGCTGTTTTGAACTGTAAGAGCTACCATTGTGGCATGCAAAATAATTGTTTGTTTCCAGATTGCTCTGCTGCAGCCCTGAGCATGCAAGCATACACACTTGAGCCACCTCTCTGTATCTTTCAGTTCTGGATAGTGGAGAGAGGCAGAGGGAGAAGATATTTTAAAAGGTCAAACCCCTAAGTCCCACTACAGAGACTCCATGGACTGTTTTGGGAACTTAGATAGACAGCACACATGTAGACACACAGGACAGGATTCATCTGCCTAAACATGGGCATCTAGTGTCAATTTAGGTATTGCTGTGAATCCGTCCAGCCTCCTGACCCCAGACTAGGAGGCCAAAGCTCTCCAGCAGACTAGTCCCATCCAGATGTCACAGATACTCTATAGCAACTCAGATAATACTCAAATTTAACTACACTCCTACATGTTGAAAAAAGAATCGAGGCCCTAGGGTAGACTCCATTCGATATTAAGTCACATACATTATTATTATTAGACAGGCGTTTAAGGTCTCGTTCTAGTCAGTAGAAATCTAATGAACATAACCAATAGAGTCCAAAGAGCCAGTCACCTCCCCCTAATACAGACCATCCATGGTTGGTCAGCTGAATGAATGGTTTTTACTTCATTGACAATGGAAATTTCCAGGAAAATGGCAAAATCTAGACTAATGGCAAAGTAAGCCAAGAGATTTTCATCTGCCTCCCAGTACATCTAGCCTGGCTCATCACCTTTACTATTTTTGGACTGTGGTTACATAGACACTGCAAGAGAGAAGGCACATTACTTTGCATACTGGCCAACGAAACTGATTCAGGTGCTTCTCAAGAGAAATTTAAGGGATGTAAGATTGAAAAGAAAATCTTAATGAAGCAGAAAATAACTCTTATGGCTAAGTCTTCCTTCTAGACATAGCTGTACCATTTCTTTAACCTTATATAAAGAAGAGCCCAATTGTAGTCAGTAGCACAGCTTTGTAATAAAAGTTGCCTTTTGTGGTGCAAATATTTATTTCCCTGTGTTAAAATTTATCCTGAAGGTTTACATTTTGTTGTAAGCAGCATGAAGAAGGGAAAGAAAATTGCATTTTCTTCATTTCCTTTAAACAGGTTTCTCTTTGTTGGCTTCTAAGCAAGAAGGATTAAATATCCTTAAGCTCATCCTTGGCACCTCCGATAGGTATAATGGAGTAATATTGCATGTATGAAAGAGAAAAATCAGCTTGAAAGAGGCCACTCTTCTAAAATTGGAAAAACCAAAGCCAAATGTGATCTTAGTTATTCTGATACAATCAATGGGACTCACTCATAATCACTGCAATGAATCAAAACCTGCTGCAGAGAACAAATAGAAATACCAAGATTCTTTATTTTAGAGGAAAAAAAAAAAATCTAAAAAAGTAACAAAAAAATCCCCCCAAAATCTAACAGCAATAAATTTGTATTACCTAGATAACCACAGGAAGAAAAGTGTTCTACAAGCAGCAGGCCCAACAAAAGCTGATTTCCTACGGATTGAGTCACACACCTCCACAAATGATTTGCCAAGCCCCAGTTTCCCTTCTTCCACAATACCTTTTGTCCCTGTCCTCTCATGTACTTCAAGCCTCCTGTCACATCCTCCAGTTGTGATCCTGAGCCATTCACACTCTCACTGGACTCCTGGCAGACCAAATGGAGCAGATAACTGCTTAGTTTAAGCTGGGGGCGGAAAGAGGTACCCCTTCAGATCTCTGTCATCTTGCCACTGACTTTCACAAAACTTGCAGGAACTAACTTTGCTATTGGAGACCTCTCTTTACGTGTTAAACTTACTTGACAGTGAAAGATCAGTGAAAGGACTGATTTACAGTGCAGTTGTGTAAGCCAAGCTAAAATGTGACAGAAAAAAATTAAAGATTCTCAGTTTAATTGTAGATGGCATTATTGATCGCTCAGGCAGTTCACGGTAGGCAATCAAATAATAGAAGATCGGATACAGAAAGTAATGTCACACTAGTAAGCCTAGATGACGTGTTACTATTTCTACATTAAAAAGCAGGAATTCTGTAAGATAATTGAAGAATGCTGTTAGGAGACATCACAAAGCAAATTGCTTCACTTCCCATCCTTCTCCACCTCCGTGTATGCCTTGGATGCTCCTGACTTGATCAAGTTGATTCCATTTCCAGATTTACTTTTTTTAGACTCATTCAAAAAAATAAAAATAACACATTTTCCCATCTCCCTACCCTATTCCTGTTAGCAATTCTGCAGAGAGCGGAGAGGAGTCACACTGCAGGAGCAATTCAGACATTCTGCCTTTGTGAAGTGGGGATTGTCAAGGGTTGCACCCTGCCAGGTCTGCAGTAGTTATACTCAGGGCTGGAAACAGGAGTCCACATGGGTTTGGGGTTGCAGGGATCACAAGAGGAAAAGCTTCAAAATAAGGGCAGCAGGGGGTCATTCTCATTTTCTACTTATCCGGACAAAACAGCTGAGTTAGGGGTCATCTCTGAAACCTTCCAAGAAAGATCAACACCTGCTACTGGGGCATTTTGGGGAACCTCTTCCACCTTAACAGACACCTCTGTTTTGGAGGCTTCACTTCAGTTACAATACCCAAGCTAGAAACTAGGATGCTCTTCTGATAGCAAAGAAAACTTTTTTTTCATGTACAAACTCAAAGTGAGCATACCCACTTTAACTGGATCAGGTTTACTTGCGCAAGCATCAAACTGACTCAGAAACAGTAATTTAAAAGCAGCAGGAGGAAGCTATGCGCTAACGCCAGCATACAGTACCTATGTATGTATTTTTAGAGCAAAAGCAAGAAACAATTTCTCAATCCAGATAAAAATATAGAAACTTCCACAAAGTGAGAAAGTTTTAATATGACTGTGGAGCCCTCCTCTTCCTCTCAAGATTTAAGATACTAGAGTGCAAATTTGTAAAGCAGTTCATTTTAACTGACTCTTTACATTCACAACTGTTATAAGTACTACTAGCAAATCAGTAGGTATATCAACACCTCTTAACCATTAGAGTCATTTTGTTCTTTACTACTTCTGAATTTGAAAGTGAAACCTATATATTATTTGGAACTACTTAAAGTTCAATTTTCCCCCTGTTCACATGTAAAATAATTTTTAAGCTTCAGCCACCAGTTCACAAAAATCTTGCTGTTCACAACACCATGCGTCAGCCCCATCTATTTGCCCACAGGCCTACCTCATTCCCAGTGAAGGAGCAAAACTTTGGAGTGTATCCATAAGGATGCTCACTTTGAAGTCCTTCTACTTTAACAGCCAGCCACTTCACGAGCGGTGAGGTCAGAGCAGCTTCCCATTGCAGAAATGGGACTGGAGCCCACCTGTGCAGAGTCACTGGAGCAGCACTGCCGCAGCCTCCCAGCGTAGCTCAAGCAACCATTCTCAGAGCTCTAGTCCCAGAAATAACTCGCTGAGGTGAGCTAACTTTTCAGGAGAAGATGAGAAAGCAGCACATAACACACAGACGTCACAGAGCAACCTGAGGTGATGTACTCTGCTTTGATAATGTAAGAACTCTACAGATGCTAACAAAGTAATGACATGCTCTATGTGCATTTCAGTGCCTCAGTTTCCTCACCTTTGTAGAGCATTTCTTAGGCCTCTCCAAGATCCTGCAGATCATAAGTCCTCTCTGTGCTTCAGACCAGCTCCCTGTGACTATAGCTGCTCTTAACAGTCACCCATCCCCAACAAGAGTGTTTTCTTCTCGTCCAACCCCCACACTTCCTGTTCATCTTTTTTTTCTTCCCCAGCCAAGACTTTTATCTTACAGATTAGCACCAACTCCTAATTTTTTTCTTTTTTTTTTTTTTTTGTTCTGCATTTGATGTTTCAAACTCGGTCCTCTACTGAGATATTTAAATGCATCTTGTTCTTCTCCAAGTTCCTGGAGTTCGTTTCCCCAATATCTCATGCTGAATAAAAGCCATTGAGCTCTGATGACTTACTGTTACATCTGGTCTAAGGGGTAAACAGGCAGCTTGTGAGCAAATTGTGGGTTCCACCACTCAGCAGTTTCTAAAGAGTATGAAAATCTCACTCAAACATCTTTTATTGTACATAGAAAGATCCACAAACTGATAAATACATATGCTGTTAGCTGTACTGATTTCAAAGAGATTTTAAACCAACCAATACAGTGAGTGGAGTGGTAGCACCCATGGCAAGCCAGAGGCTTCATAGAGTTTAAAGTTCAGAAGCTCGATTGCGTCCTCTCTTCTGCCACAGTATCGTCAGGTGGCCATAGAGGCTATTTAGACACCTGAAGGCGTCTTCAGGAAAGATGAACATGATGATAATGCTGGTTAGATAGGACCACTGGAGCTGAAGAAACCACTAATAAAAAGGATTTGTCCCTTCATTAAACAAGCTGATGGAAAGATGAACAAGAATTTTGCTTTTCTCAAGATCTCAGTTACTGAAATGTGAAAAAGTAGCAGACCTACAAATGCAGTTGAGTAAAAAAAGCAAAATGGATCCGTGTTTTACTGCAGGGATAAAATGGGTATCTGCCACCTGCAGTACACACGCTCAACAACGCCAGAGAAGAAACAGTCCCAAAGGGTGACGCAGTGCGAGGTGAAAATCCAGTGTAATTAATAACAGGTGGAAACCACTGAAGTCAAGCAGTTTTACATCAAAGTGCATCTGCAAATAGATCAAGGGCACATCGATCCTATTTTTCTCAAGCAGATATTTTTTGCTTGTGACCAGCTGCCATCTTTGTGGCCTTCACGCTGTAACTTTGACACAGGTTTTCCCTCTCCGTCAGAGCACACAGATGATTCCTCTTCTTGTACCAGGCCTACCCACTCCAAGATGTATCAGCCAGCACCTGAATTATTTCAAGTCAAGCATTTTAATGGTTCACGTTATCTGTTTTTCAGTAGTAAAAGCTGAAATTTTTCAGTGATGTCCTAGTGGATAATGATTCCCTAATCTGTGTGATACCAAAAATGACTGGACAGTGAAGGACTTGCAGGAAACCCCCTGGCACACCATCTGCCATGGCTGCAAAGCCTTGAGGAAATATTTTCACCTCAAGGCTGCAGTAGCCAAACAGGCGGCCTTAGGGCAACGGCTCTACAGAGAGACCCTCACAGAGACAAACCTCCGCCTCAAAACTTTGGATGAAACCCTCAGAATAAATTTATTAGGGGATGAGGTTGGACTGTGAAGAAAAGTCTCTGCCTAAATTTATCTGGGGAGGAGGCCAGCGGCTCGCGCGGTGGGGTTTTCCCTCCCTCGGCGGCCCCCAGCGCTCCCGGAACTATGCGCTCGGGCCGCTGTTTCCGGGAGGGAGGGAAGGAAGGGAGGGAGGACGGGGTGGGGGGCGGGTTTGAGCGCGGCACGGCCGGGCTGGGGCGCCTCGCCGGGCGGGCGGCGGAGAGGCCAGCGCTGCCGGCGCGGCGGGCTCGGCGCCTGGGCCGCCTCCTCTTCGCTTCACCCCCTCAACAGCGCGGGAGGATGAACCTGGAGCGGCTGAGGAAGCGGGTGCGGCAGTACATCGACCAGGTGAGGCGTGGGGGACAAGCGGCCGTTGGTGCGGGGTGGGGTTTGCTGGGGAAGGGGCGGCGGGCCCGCTGGCTTTCCCCGGGGAAGGGCCCCTCCCGGCCCGGCTCGGTGCCAGCTTCAATAGCAGAGGAGAAGGGGGTTAATTCTGAAATAATGCCCTGTTTCCCTTCGAAGGGGAGGGAGTGGGGATGGGAGAGAAGTGCGGAGGGCCGGGAGAGCCGCCTGTGCGGCCCCCGCTGGGAGCTGGGGCGTGTGGCCTCCCAGCAGCGTGAAGGGGTGGGGGGTCGTGGTTTCTTCCTCGCTGGGAGCGGTGGGGCTGCTGTGTAGGCCAAGGCGTGTTTGCAGGATTCCTCCTTCACAGATTGTGCCATGCTTCCCTGGTGATTATAGATGCCCATCGTACTCACCTGTGGCGCTGCAGACTGCTATTAGAAAGGCAGGCTTGATTTCATTTGTTGATGGATTCAGTAATTTTATTGCTGCAGGGCAAACAAAACAACAACAACAAAAACCACAACGGGAAAAAATGCATTAGTAAGTTAGATTAAGTATAGCATGAATCCACACTGCTCTATTTCTGGTTGGAAGCCTTTGGTACTGGCATGGCTACTGCGACAAACTCATCCCTTCAGTGAGCACAAACGTTTCTGTGTGTGGCCAGAAAATCTGACAGAAAGCTTGATTGTGGACCAAAGTTAATTTGGTGGATTTTGTTGTTTTGGTTTGCTGTACTCATGTGAGTTAAACTGGTGCACCAAGCTGCTTTGCCACACAGCTATAGAGACACTTGTGCTGTTCTGAGGAAGGGGCATCAGGAGGAACATGGCACTGCTTCTTTGTGTGGTACAGTCAACTTATAGTGCTGTAAAACTGCTCAACAGAAGTTATATAGTGCCCTGTAGGCCTGGATTATGCCTTTCTTTTGTGATGTAGAATTATTTAAACCTTAGTTCTTCTAGACAGCTGTTACATATGTAGGGTTTTAGGTTGGGTTTGTTGTTAGGTTTTTTTTTTTTTGCTGGTGTTTTCTTTTTTCATGGGAGTAGGGATTGAAACCAAACTATTCTCTTGGTAAATTTGCTGGGTGTTTTTAATCCTCATCAAGTAGGGAATGTGGAACACAGGATAGAAGAGACTACTTAGGTCATGGAGTGTAGTGCTTTGTGATGACTAGAGTACCCTCAGTCTGTGTTTTGGAAAAGTCTGCCAAACCTCTGCTCCTAAAGTATAAAACAGTCTCTAAGATTGTAACTGAACTCCACACCTATAATGTTGTGGGCAAGAGCAAAAGTCATCAGGGCTTTTCTAGTATTGTAATGGCAGGATAGCTGTTAAAATGTCCAGCAGATCTTGAGAAGCATATTATTCCTGATAGCATGGAGAAGGATAAAAAGGAACAACAATAGCCTCTGCTGATCTTCTTGGAGAATAATCTCAGCCAATTCTGTGACGTTTTGCATAGCACCTCAAATGTGATGGCAACCTTAGCTGAGTTGATGGGGTGTACCTGCAGACTCTGCTTCTGTCAGATCTCTAGTTTACATCAGTCTTCTCAATTTCACTCGCTTCTCCTGAGCTGCAGACTTAAGGGTGAAACTGTGTCTCGAAGGATAAGGGAAAATTCACGCAGGGACTATGGTTTGTGTGAGATTATCTCCACCTTTACTGGAGAATGAAAATTTCTTAATCAGAGACGATGCTGCTGAAGGTTTCTGAAGTAATTTATACGTCCTTTGTTGTATAGTATTCTTTTTCTTCTAGAATGTAGCATTTATTTTAACTCGAAGGATGGAATTCTGACTACTTTTTCAGTGATAGCAAATCAACTGATGACCTGTTGCCATACTTACGTAGCATATGCCTTTTCATCAGATACGTGCATTTTATTGAAAATAAACAACCCCACATCAAATTGCTTTTTGATATCTTTTAGAAGTTACAGTACTGGCTCTTTTAAACTGTTTTTTGAACTTATGAAGATCTCAAATGTGAATCGCCATTAAAGACAACATGCATCAGATATTAAATGTGAATTATGTACAATGTATTTCAAAATAATCCAGGAAAGTAACTCTAAATACTAATTATTTCTATCATACTTTTACAGCAGCAGTATCAAAGTGCCCTGTTTTGGGCAGACAAAGTAGCTTCATTGTCTCATGGTAAGTAGTTACTTTTTACGTTGCTTTCCATTAACTTCTTTCTGATAGCGTTCTGTTTTGATTTTGTTGGGGTTTTTTAAGCTATGGGGCTAAATGTTGAATATAAGTGCTTCTCTGTCATCTTTGAAATGTCATTTTTCCAAATAGAGGAGGGCCAATCTACCTTCCTTGTTGAACTTTGTGTTAAAATTAATGTTTGGACAAATCTTAAGTTTTGCCTACCTTAAGAGACCAAAAAAAAAAAAAAAAAAGAAAGAAAAAAAAAAAAAAAGACCTATGAGAGACAGCAGTGGTTTCCTACAGGATTCACTGTTGCTCTGGGTGACAAGTAGAATGCAGGCTTACAGAGCTACCAGCGTTCATGCTGCTAACCTACGTCTGCCTACAGCCATGGTCCATTTACACTTAAGTTTATTTTAGGAGCTTGATCCCACAAAAGCTTTGGTTGCCTATAAAGTACGAGAGTACTAATCTGTGCTTCTGCAATTGTAACTTCAAGCTGCAGGAGTCTAATACTTTCACTGTTGTTAGGTGCCCACTGATCTTTTTTGAGAGATACAATTCTGGGTTGTTTTTTTTTCTGCCTTATGGCCAAAGGCAGGGTAACCTACAACTGTGACCTTTTTTAGATCTTTTCACTGTTGTCTCCCTCTCATGACAAACCTCTAGTATGACATTTTTTCATATTCGCTGATGTCTTTAAAATGAAAAAATAATCAGATTTTAACTTTAATCTCTCACTGGCAGGTATTATAAGTTGTTTATACATACATATAAATATATATATAAAGAGAACTTTGTAACTCAATAGGATGCTAGAGTAGGGGACAAATACTCTTCTAGTGAAGCAAAAGTCAATATTCTGTATGAAAGTGTTTAAAGATATATTATAAATTAATGGTTTATTATTTGCTCTTTTATTTTAGAGGAACCACAAGATATCTACTGGTTGGCCCAATGTCTTTACCTAACAGCTCAATATCATAGGGCAGCACATGCCCTTCGATCGCGTAAGTTGGATAAGGTAAGTCAATTTAGTCAAAGACTTTCTGCTGTTATTCCCCTTTTAAACCTCTGCTGCTCCACAGTGACTTCTTCACCATCAGAGGATAAGGTTTATGGGAAAAGTAGTTAAACTACATCATGCATATTTTCTTATCTGAACCAAGTATAGCGCTGTGTTCAGTTGGCCAGATTGAAACTCTTGTCCTCAGATAAGGTCACAGAAGAGAGAAGGGGTCCAAGGATGTAACTGCAGTAGTTATGGGAAGGCGTAGTGTCACTTCAGATGCAGCTATTTAAATTGTCCTTCCGCTCTGCTAATGAGTGGTAAAGGCAAGAGTGAAGCAAGTGCCCTTTGAGAGTTTAATAGTTGGGGAAGCGTTACAGACATAGTCATTTTGGTCAGGAGAGATTTTTGGAGGTGAATAGGATGAAGAAGCCATACAACTGAAAAAGGAGAGAGCAAAGTGGAGACTAGCAGTGTAAGTAAACGTGCTCTCTCTTTATAACTAATATGTGTGAAACTTCCCTTTCAGTTATATGAAGCATGTCGCTATCTTGCAGCTAGATGTCATGTGAGTACACTTTTTAACCTCTATTGGAAACAAACCAAGCTAAATAAAAGATGCATCTTGGGAAGATTAGGTCCTAACAGGCAATGTAGATCTCTGTGTTCATCGGAATAACAGGTTTAAATTTTGTGACAGTTGATATAATTCTTTAATATTCAGTATGGTTGCTGGAGTATCCATTGCGGTACTATTCTGAAAGAAATCCAACCAATCTTTTTTTCCCACGAGAGAAAATTCTCCTTTGATATCTTATGAGAAAAGAATATGAACCATTTTTGTCTCATGTCTTCATGTTTACATTTTTAATTGGTTGGTTGTAATCTGACCAGATGAGGTGTGATTTATGGTTGTATAAATATAGTTAGCAGCTTTATACTTTTCTAAAATGTAGTGCTTTCACAGGAGAACTGAATAAATTGGTAAATTAAATCTAGAAATTTAAAATAGAATAATGTGCAACATGATTGTATTTTATTAAAGCTTGTATGAACTATTTTTAGAAGCTTATTTGCTTCTGTGATTGCATAATGCTGAATAATAAATTTTTCTGCAGGTGTTAATTTTACAATTTTTTGCGTATTATAGTTGACTAGTAAAATAGTCGACTGCAATAACAAAATGACGTATGTCCAAATAAGAATATGCATGCATGAAAAACCTGCTGATAAACACTGGTTGTTACAATCTGTGCCTTTGAAATGTGACACTGTGTTTATTGGTGCTTTATGTACAGATGTTTCAAATCCCAACCTTGTTTTTTACATGCACATGTTTGGTTAGTATGCTGCAAAAGAACATCAGCAGGCCCTGGATATTCTTGATATGGAAGAGCCAATCAACAAAAGACTTTTTGAAAAATACTTGAAGGATGAAAGTGGATTGAAAGACTCTACCACAGACTGGGAGATGTCACAATCCTCTGTAAGTGACATCTTTTAAACAAATATTTTTATAACTGAAGAAAAAAATATGTGAAGCCGAAAGTTATTTTTACAGCCGTATGAATCTGAAGCTGTGTTTAAGCTTTCTTTTTTGTGTAACATAATTTTCAAAAATGCTGATTTGTTTCCCTTTCAGTCAGAAGTCATGTGTCAGCTTGCCTGAATGAAAATAACTTGGTTTGCAAACATGAAGAGTGCTTTTCAGCAACTTCCCATAAATTATTTGCAGATACTTTATGGGAACTTCATGATCTAGCATTAGTTTTTTGGAGTCTTTTAGCAGCATGCTGCAGTTTCAGTCTTGATAATGTAAACTAACATTACTTCCGGCTGGGCTGCAGATTCTGAGATAACAAAGCAAGTTTTCTCCTCCAGATATTTTTAATGAGATACTTAGTTAATCACTCAGATGTTGTTCTCAGTGGGACTTTTGTTGATCACACTTGAAAATTATGAGATGTGAAGTTGAAATTTTTGAAGCTCAGTGAAGAAATTCTGTATAGGCACACAGTTAAAAGAGATCGGTACCACGTGTAGGCTGAAGAGTCTGTGAAGAGTCTTCACTTTCAGAGTTATCAAATGAAGTTTATTAACTGAAACTACAGTGAAGGTGATTGACAGATGGCATTTTCCCTGCAACACTGAAGTAGCAAAATGGGTTAAATCATTGATGTCAACTTATTTCAAATGCTGGCATTAGTGGGCTTAAGGGAGAAGTGAATTAGGCTGAGTTACTATGGTGCACCTTATGGGAATGTTTAAGGTACCACTGCAAACAAAGGAAGGAGTCCTCAGCTTTGGCTGTTCATTCTTGATCCTTGTTTCATGGTACTCTTGGTCCAGGTGTTTGGGTGGCCGATTACTGATCTAAATTGGGAAACTGTTTTGACTGAAAAATAACCCAGTCAAAACACTTAACTTCCATCAGTGCTTAACTTCACAAATGCTTGTAATTAGTTAATAAATGCAAGGATAGGTTTGGTTTGCCAAGGGAGAGAACTACTGAAGTGGGTACTGCTATGAGAAATTTTAAATCAAACTCCTCTCTAGGAATGTAGCTTTTTCAAACTTAATTTGATTAGTTTGCACAGCCCCTAGTTCCAGAATAAGGGTGACTGGCCTCTGAGCTGATAACAGTATCCCTGCTTTAGCAGCCCCCTGGGGTTTATCAGTTGTTAATGCAGCCGTACTGTTTCTAGTGTGCAGACTCCCAAGGGAGTTGGTGTGGTTACTCTGATGGCATAGGTGCGTAACGTGTAAGCTTTCTCCAAGTAACTTGCTGACACTTCTGTGGCCTTCTGACTGAATTGAGCACCCGTCTAGGGAGTTTTGGAAGAACACATGAGTTATTAGACATCTTAGTACAACTTTAACTGTGGTGATAATGATCTTTCACTACTTTTATTTCTGAAACATCTGTGTTTTGGGTTGAAAAGGATATTTTTTTCTGGTCAAAGTAGTTGAGTCAGTAGATTTGGCCTTTTTCATCTCTACTGTGGTCGTTCCTGTCTTGCATGAGATACATGGTTTAATAGTCAAGAAAAGTGAATCACCTTTCAAAGTGACAATTTCCTTATCTTGAATATAAGTCGAATTTAGTATAAATAGGTTACACCTCAATATCAGAGAGCTAGAAGTCAGAAGTAGAAAAGATAACACTCTGTCCTCCTTCTTCTTATTTCAAGTGTGTTCATTTGGTGGTAGATAACCTGTCAGAGCATTAATTTGTCTTTTTAAGCTAGTAGAGACTATTTTATTTAAAGACAGCACTAGAAAACCAGGTTCTATCATACATAAATGCTTTTTACTTTTCAGGGAGCCCATTTGATTTATGCTCAAAACCAAATTGCAAACATTGATTCAGTCTTTGACCTCCAGCCCTGCTTTTCCACCAGATCAAGAGCTCTATATGCCTTTTGCGAGGGAAGATCTATGATGCTTTGGATAACAGAACCTTAGCAACATACAGCTACAAAGAGGCCTTGAAGCTTGATGTTTACTGCTTTGAAGCATTTGATCTTTTAACATCGCACCACATGCTGACGGCACAAGAAGGTTTGGATAGCAGTATTTCTCAAAGACAAGTAAAATTTAGCTGCTTTCTCAATATGCCTTTTTCCTGGATAAAATTAAAGCAATACTACAAGTAACAGACTTCAAAATGTTAAGAATAGAAAATGTCTGAAATCAGTGAAAATTATGATCCACTCAAATTTACCTTTGAACATTATTTTTCAGTCTTGCAGTACTAAGAATTAAAAGAAACAAAATAACCCTTCCTGTTAGCTCAGGAAGCTCCCACGCTCTCCAGCCTCAACAATGTTTTTCCTGTGTTCTCAACTTCAGACTTTGAATCCATGAAACCCTGCTGGTGTTTGTTTAGTCATAGTAGGCATTGGTTAATGTAGCATTCTGAGCGATAAAATTTGACACGTAGAGTAAATAATAATAGTGGTGTGTTATGTCATCTTTATTAAATTTTATGTAAAGATGTAAAAGGAAAAGCTAAGAATTCAATAATTTATTTCCATAATTAATAGTATTATCTGTCTTAGTGTATTTGTACTGTTACCTTCCTTGTAGTTTTGGGTTGAGCATCATAAAATTCTTTAAGTTCTTAAAATGTTGGATCTTGCTATTTTTTCTGTAATATGACTGCTTCTTTTTTTTTTAATTTACATAGAAAAAGAACTTCTCGAATCTCTACCTCTTAGTAGACAGTGTACAGAAGAAGAACAAGAATTGCTTCACTTTTTATTTGAGAATAAGTTGAAAAAGGTAAACCCCAAAATGACTAAAAATGTGGGAAATAGATTGAAAGTCTTGACTTCAGGTCTAAATTTTCTTGGATTCCATTTATTCTGAGCATTGGCATAAATAAGGGCTGTGTAGTTTTGTTATTTTAGAATTTATGATGCAATGGATATCACTTTATGGGGGTAATAAAACAGTTTTGTATAAACTTATTTTCTGGTGTGGTGACAACTTGAAATTCTAATTTATTTATTTTTATTTTTTAGCTGTATTTCTTGAGAAACTTCTAGGTAGGGACAAAGAACATTAGTGATGTAGGCAAAATGTCAGCGACCTGAAAATACCAGGATATAGCATTATTATTCCAGACTGGTTTTCCCAAGATAATGTGAAAGCACTGAAAGCCAACTATATGTTGCTTAATATTAATTTCTACAGCCTACACTCAAGATAGTGACACTGGCAAACATCTTTCATGTCCAAATGAGTTTTTAATTACATTATAAGAACGATTTTACCAGATACGTGTTTTATGGACTTTCAGTTTAAAACTAAGAATTTTAAGAAGCTTAATGGTTCTTAAGTATTCTTTTAGAACTACAAATATTAATACTTATACCATCTGATATTAGATCGGTTGGTTTTTTTACATGTTGTTTCTTTTGTCTTTCAGTATAATAAACCCAGTGAAACACTGATTCCTGAATCGGTAGATGGTCTTCAGGAAAACCTGGATGTGGTAGTATCCTTAGCTGAAAGACATTATTATAACTGTGATTTCAAAATGTGCTACAAGCTTACTTCGGTGTAAGTATACAAGCAACTTTGAAGGTTTTTTCTCATATGGTGAAGTATGATAATTATGTTTGGACTTACAGCAAATATCATTGTTCAATGGATTGACACATAACAATTTGATACAAAGTTTCAGGTATTTAAAATATGTAATTTGTGTCTGGCAAGACACATTATTTTTATGATATGTAGCAGAAGTAACCACAGCAAAATTCCAGTTAATCAGCACTGTGCTGCACTTCCCTTCATCCATCCTCTTCCTTACTTGGATACCTTCAGTTCTGTGTGTTCTCTACCTACTTCTTGTTTGGCCTGCAGAACAGACAGACTTGGATCAGTTGGTTAGTTAGGAAGTATGATTTCTCAGGCTAATTAAAAGTTATTAAAATTTTCACGTGTCAAGTATTGTATCTCAGTTGTTACGTAGCCCAGGCATACACAGCTGCTTGGTTGTCAGATGGGTCGGAACAACAACGTGGATTGCTTCTCAGCTACTGTAAATCTTGAATACATGGTTGTGGAGCTATTAGTCTGCTGACAACAACCTTTTTAAGGAAACTGTTTTTGTGTATGTAATGCGTAGTCTCAGAATATTAGTAGTATAAAATAGAAGAGGTTCTGTTGTTTTGGTTTTTTTTTTGTTTTTTTTTTTTAATAGCTGAAGCAAGCCATCACTATATAGAATATCCCATGGAGCCCACTACAGGCAAGATTTTGGGGAAGGCTGCAGATAATGTAGATGGTTAGGGTGAATTTAAACATCTGAGTAAAATCAAGATCATGTTGAAATACATTACTGCAATTAAGTCAATAAAATTTTACTGTTGCATCTTTGTTTCTAAAACTTAATTGCCACATCTTGTCTAGCAAAAAGTGGCAGAAATAAATGTCTGCTAAGGAGGAGACTATCACAGATGCTAGAGCTTGGAAATGAGAATTTTAGAAGTCCATATAACGTCAAAGTTTTAAACTCCCTTTCAGATAGCATTTAATACACTTGTTTGTGTTCTTTTATACTTTTTATTTGAAATACTTTGAACTATTTAAAGATGTCAACTAAACTTCTCGCTGTTTCAAGGTGTACTTCTCAGAGAAGGGAGTCATAATGTACTTCTGATTTAAGAGATTCTGTGAATAAATTTCAAGACATCTTTTTTTTTTTTTTTTTCCCTCTGCTTAGTTCACCAAATGCTTACAAAAAGGGCACATGCCTAGAAGCCATGCTCTGCATGCAGTCTGTTGTCTGTGTCTGTTTCTAAATGCCACAGGAGATAAAAATTTAAAACTAAGCTAAATATGTTTCCTAAGGTGTACTGCTTAGTGTTAAGCACAGAAAGTTGAGGAATATTGCTTGAAAGTTGCCATCAGATGTATGGAAAAGATGAACAGAAATGTTGTTGCTTGGTGTTTGCTGGTTAAATTTGAACTGACCCGCAAATGAATGTGCATTGTATTTTGGTTTTTTAATTGTATATTTAACTTGCCAGATATTTCTGTTATCCTCTTTTTTTAAGCTTAAATAATAGGGTGGTTTTTGTTTGTTTGTTTTTTTCTTCTGGTCTTAAGATAGCCCTCATTATGCTGTTAATAGCTACCTTCTAGTTACAAATAGTTTTCCATTGCCTAAAGTGGTAATTAACTGGAACATTACATACTATAAAAGCAGCTTGCTTATAACACATTAAAATTTTTGAAATGTGCATTGCAGATTATTTTTTATTTTTTTTTAGAGTGATGGAAAAAGATCCTTTCCATGCAAATTGTTTACCTGTGCATATAGGGACACTTGTGGAGCTTAATAAAGCAAATGGTAAGAAACACAATATTTAATATGAGTCAAAAGAAGATTGTAAAGTTTCAAATTTAAAAAAGAACTAAGGATGCCAAGAAACCCCCTTATATACTGTTTAAAAAACTACATATATCTTTTCCTCCTACCTGCAGTTTCAAGAAAACTGTTAATTGGAAAAGAAGGGAGTTTCGGAGCTGACAGGGGTGCAGGAGGGAAGTAGTTGTGCAAAGAGTTTTTATTCATTCATGATCATGAGCACCACCGTCTTCTAACCACTAGGCTATGTAGCCAGAAAGTTAGTGAACTACACTGCTTCACTTGTGTTGTTTGATTTCTGTTTTGATGTGATAATTCCTAGATACTCCAGTTGTCCTTTTTCTGCTCAACAATAAAATATATTTAAACTAAAAGGAACTCTTCAGCAGCGTAGGTCCTTAGCTGTATGTGCTTATTCCATATTAGAAAAAAAAAATCTAGACTCTCCTTGCATTTGCTGTTGTGAAGGCCTCTTTTTATTTCAAACAAGTTAATAATCGTGCAGCACCTTTCTTAGAATTACAAGAGTAGCTTGCAGCTGGGATGGCTTTTTCTCATTTCAGACTGCATATAAACATCCAAATCAAGTGAGGAGCTTGAATGTCTTTAAAAGCAATTGGAAAGTACAATAAGGAGCTTATATGATTTGCAGTCTCTCAAAGAACGGTGCATTGTATGTACGCAAACATGTCATTAGGTGTACTAGTACTTCTCAATGTTTAGTAAATGTACTTTTCAGTTTCTTTACAGTTAACTACATCTGAAAATGTGGCCAGTACTCTTATTTTTCTTCTAAGTCTGCCTTGAGAAGCATTTTGCAAATAAGTTGATATTTTGTAAGCCAGTTTTCATAGGTGATTTTTCTGAAGCCAAGAATTGATGCAAAGTATGCCAGCACAAACTCATCAATTTAAGAGCACTGTACTCTGAAGAAATAGAAATTTTATGTACCATAATGCTATTTCTTTTGACACTGCATAGACAATAGAATTGTTATCCTGTATCTGATTACTTCTGATGTTATTTGAAAGTCTGTAATAAGTTATTCTAATAAGTAGAATGAATATTTTTATTAGAAAAGTAATCACTTAGATTTTTTCCAAATAATACAATCATTTATTTGCTTTTGTCCTATTTTCACCATATTAATGCACATTGACCTAGCCAATATGTTACACCTTTTAGATGTAGGAAGTTCAATAGTGTTTTACCTTGACAAGATACATTCAAGTGTAATAACCCAGGCATTTATTTAAATGTTTGTTAATGATATAAGTTGTTAGTTGTTGCAGAATTCTTAAGGGGTGGGATGTATAGCTGCTTATTTATGTGCTGTGAAGACTTACGGGTTGGGTTGTTTTTTTTTTTTTTTTTTTTTTAGTTAACTGCAAAACTTGAATTTATTTTGAGACAGTTTGAAGTGTTACCACTAAATAGATAGTAACATTTTTGTTCACTTGTGCATTAATAATGTTAGATGTTCTGGATATTTTGTATGGAAAGCTAAAGGACTTGAAACATTTTAATGTTTTAGCACATTTTAATTTTCTTTTCCTGCTTCTTCCCACTGTGTAGAGCTTTTCTATCTTTCTCACAAACTGGTGGACTTGTACCCAAATAATCCTGTAAGTTGTTCTAAGCCTTCATTCCCAGATAGTTTTTTCTAGCTGAAAGCACTTAAAAGTTGTAACATAACAGTCGGTTTGAGCAACAGAATTCAAAATCTGTTTCTGGATAGAGCTAGTAAAAATGGTTTGCTCCTTTTATTTTCTGTGCATTGTAATTTTATTATACCAAGGTTCCTTTTTTAAAACCAAGTACCTGTAAAATATATTAAATGTGAGGTATTCTATGTGAGGTATTCACTTTGAATAATAATTTAAAACAAATGCTACAGTAATAAATATATGTGCCTCTCTGAGCAGCTCTTTCCAATGTTTGATAACCTTCATATTGAAAATTATTGTCCTCTTAGTCTGAATTTCCCATGTTGCAACTTGTACCCATTGCCTCCCATGCTATCACTGCACCTCTGAGAAGAGTCTGGCTCTGTCTTCTGTATTCCCTACCATGAGATAATTGAAGACAGCAATAAGCTTTCCACTCAGCTGTCTCTTCCTGAGGCTGAACAGACCCTGTTAGTGATGTCCACGTCAGCAGTTCTAGCTTGTCTGTAACATTAAATAATTTGAAGAGCTGACTGTGATTTCAGTGAAAATGTGCCTAACTTTTCTAATTGAATTCTGTTCCTCTGTTTTGCATCGCCTATGGTGATGTTTCACTAAAATAATGTTCTATTTTGTTTTTAATGTGTAGGTGTCATGGTTTGCAGTAGGATGCTACTATCTCATGGTTGGCCACAAAAATGAACATGCCAGAAGATATCTCAGGTAATTTTTTTTTTCCCAGTTTTCCTTACTGAATCTGTTGCTCACTTGCTAAGGAAATATTTAATGTTCACAATTGTTTCTAAGCTCATAAAGTAAACAGAAGACTCCATAAGCTGATTTCTACTGAAATATTCCTTTTGTTGAGACTTTTTTTGGGTGTAGCAGTTTAGACCTCAACCATTTAGATACTTTTAAAATTAAATACAGACTTGCGCAGAATCTGTTTTGGCGGTCACCTTCCTTTATGGGCAGGTGTAGTCCCTGCATTTGGTCATGCTCAGCTAACTACAGCTAGGCAATCAAACCTCGGTTCTTAGCTTAAGGATACTCAGACGTTCTTCCAGGTTCAGGTTTCATATCTTAAGGGAAAGAGTTAGATAGAAAATTCTGGCATTTAGCTGTCTAGTTCTTTCTTAGCAAGCAGCCTTGGACCTTTTAGGTTGGTCAGTCAGTCCAGTGCTCTTTCCTGTAGGTCTTCTGTACATGTATTATGAGCACTGGGGAGCAGGACCTTGCTGTGAAGTAGGGCACTTGTTTTGGTGCTGTAAGCTTAAACTGAGAAGGCTTAAATCAACCTGCAAGGCTTTCATTTTTCTTTTCAAGACCTTTATAGACAATATATGTAAGGATGGGTTAGTCGTTTAGACTATTTAAATGCCTGGTTTTATGAGCAAAGTATTTAAATTCCTGACAAGTACTAGTGTGAAATTCTTCAAGAAACTGTCCTGAGTGACATAGGTGATTTTAGTGGTGCAATAAAGAACACCTTTATTAAGTCTGCAAGCATCCCTAGCCAGGAAGGGTCTGTAGATGTGTTAGGGGGGAAGAAAATCCCAACCAAACCCATCAGAATTCAGGGTCATTCTGCAGAGAGGTAAAAAGGTCTGGTAAAAGTGAAATAGTAAAAAGATGCCTAAATTTATTGGAGAAGAATGGTAGTGCACAACTACAAGGGTAAGGACAACTGTGGGCTAGACAGTAGTTTTTAGAAAAGGATCAGGAGGTACCATGGATAAAAACACAAGCTCCCATATCATTGTTTTGGAGTCACAGGACATCATGCTGGAGCATGCTGAACAGGGTAGAAGGCACAGCTGGGCAGTGCCTGGTAGCGTGGAAGGGAAGTATCATTCTGGCTGCTCCAGAAGGAGCTATCTGCCTCCTTCAGGTCTTGCAAAAGGGCTTTACCTCATCTTACCAGTTAGGAAAACAACTTTTGTGATAGAACATAATCCATCTTTTCTAACAATTAACAAAGCCGTATTGTAATGTGTCACTGTTGACAAGTCAACGTGTGTAGAGAACACGAGATGAATGTGAGACTTTTCAACTGAATTTGAAGGGATTGGAGCTGCCTAGGATGTAGGGTGCGAAAATGCAAATGTTTTGAATATGCAAAGTTTTGTCCCACAAGGCAGAACAAACTCTTCTCTTGAATCTGTGATGAGAAATAATGAGTTTAACTAGGACAAACAAAATTTTAATCTAAATGTTAGGAAAAAATGAAGTGTCTAAGGACAGTTAAGCAGTAAAATAGACTACTTGTGGAACATGCATGATCTATGTGTCAAAAACTTTTAAGAAAAGATTGGGCGTATCCATCATGCGCTGTTTGGTTATGAAAGATTGAGGAAATAACCTATGCAGCTGTCTAATGTTCCTGTCAAGTCCATCTTTCTGTAAAGACGTCAGGTTGCATTCTCGATGCTCAGGTTGAAATCTTCAGCTCAGGACTTGAGTGACATTTTCTACTCTTCTCTGATGCACAGCAACTGTCTGTGATGTGACAAATACCCTTGTCTTCATTAAGGCTGGGACAGTTACATGGCAAAATTTCAACACACAGTTCAACCCAAGTGTTCATTTGGTATTTTTGTATCCTGCTTGTGAAGCTTACATTTGCTAGAATATATTTATTTTGAAATCTATAGCTAGAATTTTGTAATGCATTGAGTCATTACTTATGTTTTCTGTATTTTGCCCAATTCACTTATTATATCATTGTTTATGTTCAGTAATATCAAATCATTCCTGCTGTCCATGAACAGCAACAGAAATAATATAATGAATTTTTGAAAATGGGTGATACTTCCAAGTACTAAATAGTTTGAACTTTTAAAATTAACTTTGTTTACCACTGGTCATTACAGAAGATTATCTTAATAGATACCTACCTATGTGGCATAGCATTGCTATGTAAGTAGTCATCTGAAGCAGATGAAATTTAATTTCAGATGTTTTTGCTTGTGCCTTCTTATTTCTAGCAAAGCTACTACACTTGAGAGAACCTATGGACCCGCGTGGATAGCGTATGGACATTCATTTGCAGTTGAGAGTGAGCATGACCAAGCAATGGCTGCATACTTCACAGCTGCACAGCTCATGAAAGGGTATGTAAAAAATTTAATATTCAGAAAAAAAGAAAATTAATCATAAATAGTGTAGAATGTTGACCTGTATCCCTTTAAACAGGAGGAATACATTTGCAACAATTATCTGGTAGAGAACAAAGGAGGAAAAAAATTATTCATCATCTGCATCTGACTGCATTATTTGTACTTGATTATTGTTGTGATTTTTTTTTTTTTTTTAAGTTCTAAAGTGAATATTTGTATTTAGGTAATCTGTGCTCTACCTGAAAGTTCTCTGATATTTGTGAATCATGCTTGTCATACCAGCTCATAAACTGGTGAATAGTAATATCTTGAACAGCTGTTTCATGCTGTGGAGGCTGTAAAATGAGTAGTGCATTAGTCATGTCATATTGCATCTAGAACTATTGTATTTGATTGTAGTTATTAGTAAATGTAATCCCTTTTACTTCTTCCATATTCCATTTCTAAATGAAATGTATGAAGGAAACAAGGAAAAAAAGCAAACCTCAGAACTAACTAAAACACTGAGGAAAATATGTGTAATTCCAGAGCAGGTTACAATTATACTTCAGATTCTTAATTTGTCAATAACTAACAAAGATGTCAAGTCTTTCAAACTGCCCTTTAGGTTCATAGTCCGTTTAAACTAACTTTTACTTGGATGTACATAAACATATGCAAACACAGTTGGCATTTCTTTATCGTTTGCGACACCATTCCTGATAAGTACATGTTTAGTTTTTTTGTGGGGTTTTTTTTTTTTAGGTGTCATTTGCCGATGCTCTATATTGGACTGGAATATGGTTTGACCAACAACTCAAAGTTAGCTGAAAGGTTTTTCAGCCAAGCTTTAAGCATTGCACCTGAAGATCCTTTTGTTATGCATGAAGTTGGAGTGGTTGCGTTTCAAAATGGAGAGTAAGCTTGCAAAACATGATTAAATACAGTCTTAAGCCCGGATTATTCTGAAGCGTAATGTGCCAATATATCTGCTAAAGTACTTACATTGAACTATAGTTTCTTTTCATTCTACTGTAGATGGTGTTTACCCTAAACCCTTGCTTTCAATGTTGTTCCTTTTTGTTTAAGTTTGAATGAGGAAAGAATGTAATGCTTGAGAAACATGCAGAGATCGATTATTACCTCGTGCATGTCTGTCATTGGGTAGTTGCATGCTTTGAAAAGGCATCTGTGTGCACACACAAATGCACACGTGCTGTAAAATTTTGGACAGGAAAATGTTTTGTCAGCTCAGGAGATTCCAAATATATTCTGAAAAAACTGAACAGATATGAGAAATGTTTAGTGAATATTCTTGGTTTGCTTCTGATTTTTTTTTTACCTTTGTCTTGTTAGCACTTAGAAGCACGTGTAAAATATACCTAAATGTAAATTACTGAGTTTTAAATCTAATTTCACTCATACAATGAAATAATGTCAAAGAACTACTCCTGGTAATACAGTTCTCTCATACTGTTAATGAAAACTCCTCACTAATTTACTCTTCTTTCCCTCCACTCACTCAATTCTTAGCTGGAAAACTGCAGAAAAGTGGTTTCTTGATGCACTGGAAAAAATCAAAGCTATTGGAAATGAGGTACTTCTCCTAATAACATCCATGATCATAAATTTGTAAAACTTTAGGAAAGTCTGTAACATCTTGTGACAAAATATGTTGTGCTTATTTTAAGACAGAAGCAGTACAATTTAAATTTGACCTTAGAACTTGGACTGTCTACTTGTAATTGAGTATGTGGGTTCATAGATGAGAATCATTGCACATTATTTTCAGTGCTACAGGAAAAGGCAAAAAGTATATTTCTGTATGAAATTAGAAGAAAATAAGTGTTCACTAGAGAGTGGAATCCAGGTCTCATTGTTAGTCTTGGATCTTAGTACACCAGTGGTTCTTGACCTGAGGGTGGAACTGGATGCACACGTGAAGATGGTTTCTGCCGCCTAAGTGTTAGCCATTTCTTGAATGACTTCCACTTTTGTTTGGACATAAGCCTGTAGCTATGGATTTGTTTTCTTTCTACCAGATAGAGGCACTGTGGGAATGAGTCCAGGGATGCCTAACTAGCTTCCTGAAAGTAATCAAAATAATCACTGGCAAAAAATTTGTCAGGAAAAGTGCTCATAGTTCAGGTGCATTTGTGAATCAAAAGTCAACCATTACAACTCTGATTCCTCAAATGCTGGAACACACAAATGAGTTTGTACCTACTGGTAGTACTGTCTGTCATCATCTTGTCTAAGGAAACACGTTGTACTAGAGTAACTTAAAAATGCCTTAATGAAAGCAGTACCACCTTGTGACAGGCTTCTTGTGAATCTTAAGATAGGTTTTCTCAATTTTTAACTTAAATTTGTTAAGGAGACACCACCTTATGCTACTATAATTGTTAACAAAGCATCTCCTATCAAGGTAATAAAATTTTCTTGTGTTCTAGATAATTTTGTCTGGAGCAATAAGCCTTCTATAAAGTGGAAAGCACTGAAAAAACTATAATCTTCATGTGGACAAGGCACACGTTTGCTAAAACAAACTGCATAGATACCAATTTATACACTCACCAAATGAAAAAATGAGTTATTGAATTAATATTTTTTAGCTTAAATATGTGTTTTGAAATAATTTAAAATGTTTGTGATATTTTTCTTGGTCATAAAAGAACTGCCTTGTTCATTTTTATGTTGGTTTTTTTTTAAGTAGACAAAATTCAGTTACAATCTGGGAAGCTACGGTTATTTGAATTGTTGCATTATTTTGCAGGTAACAGTTGATAAGTGGGAGCCTTTATTGAACAACTTGGGACATGTCTGCAGAAAACTCAAGTAAGCGGAAACTACTGGAGCTACATTTATCTGGAAAACTACACAAATGTAGTTTGTGTAGTTCTCTAGACCTATTCCCTTATAGATCAAGATTATGTACCATATGAGAGCCGTGCAAAAGCACTTTATAAGAACAAGATTCCCTAAATCAGCTTGTGAACATAAATACATTGATCGGCCCTTGTATCCACTTTACTACACGCAAGTTAAAGTACTTAATGTGAAAGCCTTTCCTTAACTATTGATTCATACGAGACAGAAATTTGGTTGTAGACTTTTAGATCCTTGTATGGGTCTGAATTCTAACTGGCTGCTCTCCCAGTCCTGACCTATTGGAATAGGTCCACTGATGTAATTAACATAAAGGTGGTTTTGTGCTGATAATTGCTTGGATAAGTGCTTACGGGTTCTGGGTTTTTTTTGTTTGTTTGGTTTTTTTTAATTGACATGAAATAGTCAGTGACATCAACACAGCAATAAAATATTACTTTATGGTTTTTGAGAACAGAACTATTTCGTATTTCATTTCATATTTCATTCTAGGAAGAGAAAAAGAAAGTGCAAACTACATATGCCAGCTTTAACAGTTTTAACATAGAGAAATGCTTTCTCATTAATTACTTTAATCTGATTTTAACCAGTGTTTTCTTTTGTTTAATCATTAACGTATCTTTTTTTTTTTTTTAGTGTCATGGTTTTAATTGTCCAATTGGTGTATACTCTAATTTTTGTTTCAAAGCTGCTAATGAGAATATGATTATGGTAGAGAGAAGTTGTACTTCTGCTTTGGCTTTGGCAGTAATTGCTTTGTGCTTGAATTGCCAATTAGTCTTCATTTTCATTATGAAATGCAGATGTATGATAGTTACCTCTTCTGCCAAGATCAAACAAAAGGCACTGCTTCTGGAATCTATTCATGAGTATAATTACAGGTTTTTTTCAAATACTTGTTTCAGTTGTAATTCCTTTTGTCTTTTTTTTTAAATTTCTACAATAAGTTAGTAACTGCTTACATCACACTTAGGACAACTTGCATTGTCCTATTTGTTCAGGTTCAGAAAGCCAGCCTAATAGTTTACAAGGATGTAGAAACACATCTTTCAAGAAATTTGAGTTGAGAATATACGTATGCTTTGACAACTTAAATAATTCTGTAATAACTAATTTAATAATGTTCGTAATACATGCTGTTGCTATTATGAAAAAATTTACTGGTTATATGTCTACTTACTAGCATCATGCGGTTGAAATTTGGAAGAAGCATATTAAAATACAGTGGTAGTTAATGGGACAGGTAAATACTGAGTGGAAATAAAATTCAAATCATGGGAAATTTTTGTGCAGCTAGCAAACAGTTGCATAATTTTTCTGCCTCAGTTGTTACTTAATGCCCTCTAACAAATGAATGTATTGCTGTTTGCATAATTTCATTATAACTACAGACATTAAAATTTCTTCTGAATAGACAATTGCTATCTTTATTTTTAACAACTTGGTACTAGGATGACAAATGTGACAATTTAATTTCTCAAAGTAATGTCATAATGTACATTTAATCATTGTTTTATAAAATAACAAATGCAATAAGCAGTCTAATGGATATTTTTTTAATGAAAGTGTGGCTGGTATTTGAAAGAAATTTTGGATATATGTAAATCTTTTCTGATAGAGACGGTAGCAAAATGTGAGTGACAAAAGTACCAGTGTATGTAGCACTTAAGGGTTGTGAAATTTCTGCGCAGAGAGCTTTTCTTACTTTGAACAGTAAGTGATTTAGTTGCATGTTGCTCCTTTGCTTCCCTGGGGAGGAAAATGAAAGCTAGAGGAAAAAAATCTAATGGTACAATGAGCAGCATTAAGCATCTAAAGCAATTTACCGCATCAGATCACTAAGATCATCTCCAAATGGGGCCTAGCTGTAGGCAGCTGTTGTGCTACATAAGGGGAACAATGATTTCTCAATTATGTTGAGGAAGAAAATTGTCAATATCCGTGAGTCTTTGGTGCATTCTACTATGTTCAGAGTACGAAGCAACAATTTTTAAGTTCTTGCAGGATTGTGTGCCACTGAGCTAAGGAAAATATCAATAGAATATTATAAAAACATCTTTCACCCTGAAGCTTAGTAATAGATCTTCTGCATTTAACTCTTAACAGGAAATATGAGGAAGCACTGGAATACCATCGCCAGGCTCTAGTACTGATTCCGCAGAATGCTTCTACTTACTCTGCCATTGGCTACATACACAGTCTAATGGGCAATTTTGAAAGCGCAATCGACTATTTTCATACGGTATGTAACTGGCTTAAATAAAAGTGCTGGTCACAGATTGTTATTTACTATTTCATTCTGGTTTGGTTTTGGAACAGAGAACCAGAATTTTATCCAGCCTCTAGATCACTGTTTATTTTATAATCTTAATTTGTTTTTTAAAAATCTTCCTAAGATTTCTATTTATTAGGTAAAAAATGGCCACTTTGTGAAACTTAGTACTTGGATCCTTTGTCATTATGAATTAAATTAATATTATAATCTGTCATACACGTTTTATGTACATAAACTTCTCGTGAAGTGATTTAAAGTACTTCCAAACTATGCTCTGAAGTAGAAATTTTACAGTAAATGCAACATATGTTATACTTCATGATTTGTGAATTATTCTTTGTATATGTATCCTTTTCTGATTTTTGTTTTCATGCTCTGTTCGCTTACTACTTCAGCTAGTTCATATCACAGTATTATTTTGGTTGTGCAGTGTTTTGCTTTATAGAGAAGACTATGCCCTGATAGCATTGTCCAGCAACAAAACAACAAACTTGGAACCATCGTGGACTTAAAAGTGTAAATGGTTTTATTTGCTACTGAATACTTTTTACTGTTTTGTTTTGTTTTTTTTTTTAATAGGCCCTTGGTCTTAGGAGGGATGACACATTTTCAGTCACGATGCTTGGGCATTGCATAGAAATGTACATTGGTGATTCTGAAGCCTACATTGGTAAGTCTTTCACTTTTGTGACTCTTGATTTAAGTCATTGAGTCCTTTGAGAGGAGTCTTATTCTTACATCAAGAAAGACTGCCATTACCTAGTTAACTTACAAAGTAAAGTATGTATGGGGTTTTTTTTTTTGTTGTTGTTGTTTGGTTGGTTTTTTTTAATGGCTAAATGAGTCAGAACTTATCAATAATTGTAGATGACTGCTGTTTTTTGTAAGCATCATGACAGTAAATTCTTACCAGTATAAAGAAAGGAAACACTTTGCCATTAGAGGTGGTGATGGTTTCTTTTATAGAAAATATTGATTTGTGGCAGCTTAGAAACCAAAGGGAATGGGGAAAAAAATAAAATAGAAATATGGAGTTAGAAAATGAGAGGACTTGATTTCAGTTAGTGCTGCTGTAGAGAGATAATGGCAAGGCATTTTCACCATGTCAAAACTCTGCTCTGTGGAGACAGTATAAATTCTTCTGTCTCCAAAAATAGAGCTTTACATATGGTAAAAAAAAAAAAAAAAAAGTGCTTAATAACAGTAACACATTGTATTGCCATAGTTTGAAATAGTCTATGGAAGCTTTCTGCCTGAAAAAGAAACTTTATAGCGACATATTTCTGCTTCATTGAACTTACTGATTTATCTGTAGTGAACACAGTTGATGTCGTGTCAAGCATATTAATGATGCTGAAGCCAGGAAAAGCCATCTGTGTGCTCTATTGCTTTTCCTGCAGATGTTTTATCACAATTGAAGCAGATATTTCTTGTCAATGTCGTCTTGCTCCTTATGTAGTCAGTTAACACATCTGGAAGAACCATGCGACTGCGTGATATGCATTAGTACAAACCATGCTGTATGTAACTTAACAAGAAAAGCCTCTTAGAGAATTGGGAAGGGAATTGGCGATTACTTCTAACAACAGACTTTTGAGTATGAGTTGTACTTCTTACACTGTGGGTTTTTTTTCAAAAAGGAGGCTGCTGGATTTTTTCAGAACAACTCTATTCAACTTCTGTCATTAATCAGTGACAGCTCCCTGTCGATCTGAAAGCAGAGAATCATAGTAGTTTCTGGATTATAGTTTCTTTGAGATACATTTTTGGGAGTGTTCATTTGGAATAAACTAATGGTTTGACTGTTTTCCTAGGAACAGAGATCAAAGACAAATTAAGATGTTATGACTTTGATGTACACACAATGAAGACATTAAAGAACATAATTTCACCTCCCTGGGATTTCAGAGAATTTGACATAGAAAGACAAACTCTGGATGAAAGTGGCATAGTAACATTAGAGACATCACATCAAAGGAAAAGTACAGATACTAGTCGCCCAGTGGAAGAAACATTTGAGATTGAAATGAATGAAAGTGATATGATGTTAGAAACATCAATGTCAGACCATAGTACGTGACCATAAACGCTGGTATAGAACTCATTTTGTCTAAGTGTAATATGTTTGTTTTAGCATTTTTGTTATGGTGTTATACTTCCAAGAATTTGCTATTTTTATATGAATTCAAATTACTGCTCTGTACTTAACACCGGAGAAATAATGCTTGCCTTAAGGATGATTAAAAAGTATACATGATGGACTCTTTCTACAAAATTAATCATACATGATGAAGTAAAAAAATAAATTCACTTTTTTTTAAAAAATTGTTTACTGATCCATGTGTCTGCCATCAGTAAGTCTGTGAAGGTTTAAAAATAGTACTTAACGTGGAACCGTTTACAAGTGTTGTTAAATTGACTAGCCAGTCTAATATAGTATTATTGTGGCTTCTGAGTTTTCATCCTGTCTGTGAGGAATGCTTTCATAGTAAATAGACCAAAAAAATCCATGAAGTTTTATACCTACTACTTTATAAATTATGTATTCCTTTAAGGAGCAATTTCAGTGGTTTCCCATCACTTGACTCTAAGTTGGCATACATTAAATTGATTACAAAGCACGTTACTTTGTTATACTTTTTCCTAGTTACTAATTTCAGTTCTTTATCATCCTATATTGTATTACTGAAAGATCATTGAAGAACTGGTTTTGGTAAGCTGACTAGACAACAAAACATGAATGGCATAAAAATTGGGATAAATTAGTCTTACCTGCCACTAGTGTTACAATAAAGTTGTAAGCCACAGTGTGCTACTGTAGGGACCACAGTCATTCTCTTTACACAGAGTTGTTTTGTCACTGCAAAGGATTAACTGCATAATACACATGCACGGTTTTTACAAGTCTCTAAAGTGTGGTACTTTTAAATGTCATTGATTCACTGAAAAATGAAGTAAAGCATATGCCTCTGAAACAGAGGCAGCGATTTGTCCATCCACTAAAAAGGACAGGTCTGTTTACCTTCTTAGCATGAATATTGAACGTATTTTGTGTGAATTTTTCCCTTCCCTTCTCACCTGTTCCACGTATGTCACTGTGTGGGGCTTAAAATTAAAAACAATGCTACAAGCTGTACTAATATTTTCTTCTGTGACTTCCAGCTAAGTTTTGGCATATGATGTTTAGAATCTATTTCCTGAAATTTAGCAGGCCAGACTTTAGTGTAAAGTACTTCGGAACTCAAGAGCTAGCAATTTTTCTGTAGACAAAGATTTTTCATTAAATAAAAAAAGGATTTTTGTTTTCGTTAGCAAAATAAAATCATTAGTCTAAAATGTAATTTATACACTGTATCTCAGTACATTTGTGTTTAATATTTAAACATGTATTTTCAATTATACTTTTAGCATAAAATGTAAATGTTTGATTACTGTGATATAATTTTCATCCACTTTACTGAGGCAAGGGATAAAAAAACCTGACATATATGTGGGATGAATGAAATATTTCCTATAGTCTATTTTGGTACTTTATGTAAATTAGAGGAGACAAGGGATGAATCCAAGTACCTGTATTGAAACCTTGCTGTCAGTTTTGCTTTCCAGCAGTCCATCTTTCTTGATTAATGGCCCTTTTAACTTTAAGACAGACAATGTTTACTTTTAATTTTGCCAATGAATGGATATCAAAGGACGGACTGATACTGTAAACTTTTGAGTGATTTTTTTTTTTAGTTATTATTTTGTATAGTTTTGCATAAACTGGAAAATATAAACTACTGCTACTCATCCCACTACATTTGTCTCATGGCTTATTGAGCTTTCAGTGGCCAGGGTGTGAATCCTAAGGCATATACGGCTAGTAGAGACCACTCCTTGGAAGAAAACGCGGGGCGGGAAGGCCTTCATTTACTCAAAGACTCTCAATAGCCAATCTGAGATAACCGCTACTGAATCAAAATGCTTATTTTCCTCCTTCTATTTTTTTTCCCCTTATTTGCTTGTTGTGCTGCTCGGACAGACTTTTTTGCTGTGACTGATTTGTATCTTCATTCTTTGTCTGTTTTCCTGACAGAGCTCTCATGAATCCCCATGTGGATCAGGGAGACTTCATCGCATCAATGTAGGCCACGTACATAGTTTGAATCCACCATACTGGCTGTTTTTCACATCTCTGTGCGTTACTGAACACGCCTGCACTTTAAATTTTAAGGGTATTGAGGAAAAGCTAGGGGAGGAGCTTCTGTTTTAACAGTAATTGCACATGCTGTCACTGTTGAAATGTGGTTGGTCCAGGGGATCCCCTTGCTTTCCTATGCACACCAACACAGCATTGTAGAGAAGTCTGGTTCTGTCCCAGTGACAGCAGGAATTGTTCCGTGTCTCCACAGAGGGAGTTACGGATGCCCAAGTTACCATACCATAGGGACTGGAGTATGTCTGCAGTGCAGGATTCAATACCACTCCCATATTTTCTCAGACATTACAAAGTAAGGTGAACAAAAATGTTTTGCTTCCTAGTTCTAAAGCACTTCACCCGAAGTTGCACGTTCTCTTAAAAACATGGGCTGAGCCATGAGTCTGGAGTGGAAAAGCCTCTATCCAAGCAGAGTGTGGGAAAAATGAATCATTCGGGAAGTGTACGCATCTCCTGGCATCTTGGGTCTCTTTCTTTCAATGGCTGGCTAAAAAGTTCATACAGAGGGCTTTCTTTTCTTTTGGTGTCTGGTAGTTTGTGTGGTTCAGGTGACTTCTTACATTTGAGGTAAACTCCAGATTTTTCCTGGGCACACTAGAAGACTCTGGCCAGTTAAGGCTATAAGGAGTGTGTCTCAACAGTTACTGTTTTAGGCAAATCTCATCCTTTAAAGGATCTTTTCATAGTTATTTTTACATCTGTGTTTACATATCCTGAATGACTGTAACCAACAAGACCATCTCATGGATAAAGAGACACCAAAGGCTTGTTGCTGCACGCAGAGCAGCCAGAAGCCTGTTGCCCATAGATTCTCAAATGTCTGAACTCCTCTTTCTCTATAACAATATGTTGTTGTTGTTGTTGTTTTGTTTTTTTTTTTTTTAATCCAGCATAGGTAAATGTTACTAGTTTTCTAGTAAGACATTGTGGCAATTTCTACATGGAAGTAGGCAAAAAAAGTCTTCTAGAAAATCAGGCCTTTTGTCTAATTTATGTATGTAACGTGTATGTAATGCATGAATATAAGCCTCAGATTGTTTCCTTTTTTCAATGTTACTACTGTTTTCATTGACAAAATACTTTAAAAGATTGATAAAAGTTAGTATGTCTTCCTGCACTTTCCAGTTATAATCTGATGGTATGTTGGCTCTGATGACAATACTGCTTTATAGTGTTCCTGCCCTGCCTGTAGGGATCTGCTTCGCCCTGTACTGCTTCCTCAGT
Organism: Chlamydotis macqueenii; assembly: GCF_036417535.1. NCBI lineage: Eukaryota > Metazoa > Chordata > Aves > Otidiformes > Otididae > Chlamydotis > Chlamydotis macqueenii. The sequence goes on along the minus strand of NC_141556.1, from coordinate 150,721,278 downwards.
TGTGGCAATACAAATGTTTGTGTGGTCATTTTGTGAATCAAATCAGGGAACTGGCCCAGCATTTCAAAATCTTTTATCTATCTGATCAGTTCTCAGGATCAAAGACAGCAAACTGCTGCTCTGTTAGTGTCATCAGTGGGGCAGAGTGGTAGGAGTGGAAAGAAACAGATGGAAGAGCAAGAACGGGCGTTGTTTTAAAGGCACCATATCGTGACACTGCGCCTTGGCAGGTATCTGCTGGATGTTTTTCAGCTGGCTGCTGCTGGCCTTCATTTATTGGCATTAAAAGTTACCTAGAAAGAAACGTATGCAAAGTGTTCTAGATTCTGAATGTTTTTTTCCTGGGCGTCAGAGGAATTCTTGATATGACTTGGCTTGGCTCCCAGCCCTTTAGGCAGCTACAATTAGGTTACAGCTTGTTCATGATGTGTGTCTCTCAAACAGGACTTTAGGGTAAGTTTCTCTCTCCTCATTTATCTTCTGTTCAATGTTTTGATGTGCTCTTGTTCTGTCCAAATCCTTGTCTTTGTACCAGCAGCTCCTGCTGTGGCCTTGTCCTCTGCACTTCCCACTACCTGACCGGCTCCAGTCCTGCTCTTGCCTGGACTCTACTTCCTAGATAGCGCTTGGTGCCTTTCTGGGTTATTCTGACATTCTGATTTTCACCCTGGCTCTAGTTAAATTGAGTATTGTCCTTGTCCTCATGAGGTCTTTCCAAATTTCGGCCTGACTTGACCTCAGGATCCTGACTCCTGCTTCAAGTCATTGCCTCAGCTGGCTCTGGCTATTGGGTACAAGGGTCCAGGACTCTGTCAGGTTAAGTAGCTTATCAACATTTCCCCAAAAGAGACATCCTCACTCTGTCACGTAACCTCATCTCTCTCTTGCAAGGATCAATCTTGTCCCAGAGTGGGGTGACCTGTCTGTTGCCTTAAAGGTTTTCAGAATAGGTTTGAAAACCCACAAGGTATTTTTGCTGCAAATGGCTCCAACAGTTGTTTTCCAGGTACTAATGCCTAAAAGATTTGAAGAGGAATAACACATTTCAGAGTTTCCTCAGCCAATGCCACCTGCTTTTATTATTCTGCATCAAATACTGTATTTCCTTTATGTTCTGGACAGCTGTTTGAGGACTGACAATGCAGCAGCATCTGAAGATTGGCACTGACCCTGTGTATTCTGTTTAAATTGCAGGCATTTTTGCTCATTCTGTCTAGTTTCAGTAGCTCCAGACGCATCCATTGCTATACTCATGACATGCGCCCTTACTTCAGAGTTTGCTGTGCCTCTGCTACCAAGCCTGGGAGAGGCGGTCCTAGACATCCCAACTCACCTAGGAATTTCAAGAAACTTTTTGTATCTAGGCATTGCAAAATTCATTGATTGCAATTCAGGAGTGAATAATCCTTGATCTGATTGATGAGTCAGTAGTTACTTCCACGCCAGCCACCTGGAAGACCAGTTTCCCTTGAGGGGGTCTCAATACAGGGACACCTTGCAGGTGGAAGACAGTTCTGAAGCTATATTGCTACATACCTCACCCATTCTTGTTCTTATTCCACTCATTATTGGCGACCTCCCCAGTGATTTCCCACTGCCAGAGACTGAACTGCAGCACTGACTCTACAATCATTCATACTTTCTTGTTTGATACATTAAGATAAATCAGATGCCAAACCAGTGTTTGACAAAAGCTGTTGGGGCTGATGCAGAAGACCACAGGGTGGGAAGCTCTGTAGGAGCAAAAGCAGCACCTGAAATTCGGGGAGCCAGTCAAAAAGGCAGGGAGACATCAGCCAGAAAAATCCTCCAGCCTGCTGCACAGCCTGGCAGCTGATGCTGGTGGTGCATCGCCTGGCTGCAAGGCACTGCTTTTTGGACAGAAACTCCCCGCAGGCACAAGACTGGTGAGCTGATCCAACTGATAAGCAATGGCCTTTCTTCCACTTTCCCGCCCTGTTTTCTTCCCCAGGACCTGGCTAGCTTTGAGGCCTTGCATCCCTAGACACGGGGTGACGCATCTCCGACGTGGCTGTCGCCATCTTGTTGTGTGAGGCTGGGGCAAGGCCAGGGCTGAAGGAGGCTGCAGCCAGGGCTACCAAGCACCCGTGGGTCTAGGTCGGGGCCACGAGATGAGGAAAATGGACAAATTTATCTCTCCTCCCCTCCCCAAGAGCAGAGGTGAGGCCCTGGGGACTGGAAGTGGGTCTGAAATCGCCTCTACCCGCCATCAGGAACGGGAATGCAGATGGCGGCGGCCTCAACCCCTGAGGGGACGGGGCGGAGGAGCCCCACGCGCCTTCCCAGCGAACTCTCGCGAGATTCCGCCCGGCCGCCGGCCAGTTCTCGCGAGATCTGCACCTCGCTGCGGGCAGCGGCGGCGGCGGCGGCGGTGCCGGTGCCGGTATCTCCATGCGTTCGGAGCGGGAGGCCGGGCCGGGGCTGATGCGGGGCGGCGGCCGCGAGAGGTGGCCCATGGACATCCCGCTGCGGCGGGAGTCGCCGCGCCGCGACCCGGACGCTCCACCGAACCCGCCGCCGCCGCCGTCGTCGCCGCCGCCGCCTTCCCCGCTGCCACCGCCGCCGCTGTTGCTTCACCCGGCGCCGGGTAAACAGCGAGAGGAGAAAAAAACGGCTCTGAGCAAAGTGAGGGGGCGCGAGCGCAGCTCCCGGGGAGGGGGGGGCACGCGTGGGGGAGGCGAGGTGGGGAGGGGGGGTGCGTGGGGGAGGCGAGGCGGGGAGGGGGGGTGCGTGGGGGAGGCGAGGCGGGGAGGGTCGGAGAGCCAGGGCAAGTTGGCGGTGAGGAGCAGGTAGGCCCCGTTCAACAGGCCGAGCCTAATTTCGAGGGGGGGCGGGGGGCGGCTGTGGTGTTTAAATGGGTGTCCCCTCCTCTGCAGAGCCAGGGTGTTGATTCACTCCGGTGCTTTGAGATCCCCAGCAGCAGCAGCGCGGCGAATTTGCGTGCCTTTTTGCCTTTCGTTCTTCAGAAATGAGGATGGGCTGTTGCTGTGGCAAAGCAGCTCCTGCAAGGACAAGAGCACTTCTCTCTCCATGGCTTTATTTGAGCACTTTTCAAAGAATACTCTTAGAGTACTGTGGGGTTTGATTTATTCCCCTTTTCTAAATTGGGAAACTGAAGCACTGAAAATCACCGTAACTTTAAGTCAAGTTAAATTCAGATATTGTCAAGAAATAGAAGTAGATTGTCTGGAGCTTGATGGGCATTTTACTGTGTGCTAGCATCATTCTATCCCAAAGGTTTCCATCTGGTTTCCCAGCCTTTATTCTTGGCCAGTTTACCTGAGTGTGGTGGGTTGACTTTGGGTGGCTGCCAAACCCCCTGCCAGCTGCTGGCTGTCTCCTTCCTCAGCAGGTCGGGGCAGAAAATAAGACGAAAAAACTCATGGGTTAAGGTAAAGACAGGGAGATCACTTACAGGTTGCTATCAGTGGCAAAACAGATGCAACTTGGAGAAAATTAATTTACCTTATTGTTAATTTTAAAAGTTAGAGTAAACTGGTGAGAAACAAAGATTAAAACTAAAACAGCTTTCCACCTCTGGCCCCTTTCCCTCCCAGGCTCTACCTTCCCTGCCCACAGGCAGTGCAGGGGGATGGTGAATGGGGAATGGGAGTTGCAGACAGGACATAACAGCTCCTGTCTGCTGTTCCATCCTCCTTGCACTCTTCCCCTGCTCCAGTGTGGGGGTCCCTGCCATGGGATACAGTCCTTCAGGAACTGCTTCAGCAGGGATCCTTCCCACAGGCTGCAGTTGCTCGTGAACTGCTGCAGCGTGGATCTTCTCCACTGGCTGCAGTCCTTCAGGATAAACCTGCTCCAGTCTGGGCTCCTCTCTTCATGAACCCACAGGCATTGCCAGGAGCCTGCTCCAGCGTGGGCTTCCCACAGGTCACAGCCTCTTTCAGGCATCTGCCTGCCCAGGTGTGGGGTCCTCCATGGGCTGCAGGTGGATCTCTGCTTCTCCATGGACCTCCATGGGCTGCAGGAGGACAGCCGGCCTCACCATGGTCTGCACCACGGGCTGCAGGGGAATCTGCTCCGACAGCACCTGGAGCACCTCCTTCTTCACTGACCTTGGGGTCTGCAGGGCTGTTTCTCACACTTTTTTCCCCTCGCCCCTCAATCTCACTCACTGCTGCAAAATCTTTTTTGTCCTTTCTTAAATAAGTTTTCCCTGAGGTGCCACCATCATGGCTGAGAGGCTCCCTGTGCCCTGCCGTGGGTCAGCTGGAGTCGGCTGTGTCCGGCATGGGGCAGCCCCGGCCTCTCCTGACAGAGGCCATTCTGCAGCCCCCCACCGCCAATAATTGGACATGTAAATCTAATACACAAAGATACTGTTGTAATAAAAGACTTAAAAGTTAATTTAAATCATTTTAAAAAGTGATACTGTAAAAATTTTGTGTAGTCAATATCTTTTTTTGTTGTTGTTGTTTCTTAACATCTTTTGTTATTGGCTAAATTGCAATGGTTCTGAAGCTGTCATCAGAATATTTCAGTTCCCCTACAATTTTACAATGTTAGCAGAAAAAGAGATAGGGAAATTGTTCCATCTGTCAGCAAGTCTAAGAAGATAAATCACTGAGTGGCTAGTGTTCCAGTTGAAGTTCCAATTTGAGGAAAAGCTTTTAAAAAGGAGTAAAATTATTTGTTTAGTCTCTTTCTACAGTATTTAGATCAAAGATAAATCTCCATTTTCTTTTATATGCAGGTAGTTATTCGACGGCTTCCTCCTTGTCTAACTAAGGAGCAACTGGAGGAACAGCTACATCCTTTACCTGCCCATGATTATTTTGAGTTTTGCACTGCTGATCCCAGGTGAGGATGAGCTGTTTGTGCAGATTTTCAGGTGCTTAAAACCTAATTAAGGTATTTGGGACATACCAAATAGCGTATTTTTTCCATGAAGCCCTTTTTGTTAATTTTGTTAGTTACTTAAAATATTAGTGACAAACTGTATACTGGTACAGAGACAATGCATTCCTGCTCTTTTCTTTTACACTGGTGATTTTAAAACAAAATTTTTGTTTATAAATAGGGCATAATTTTATTTGAAATCCTTATTTTTTTTTAACTTTCATTGGTAAAATGCAACAGACTGTTTACCAGCTGTGGGAAAGAGTCACCCTGGGGCAAATATCACAGAAGTTTTTTCATGAGCACCATTTGAGCTTAGTTTCTTTGTTTGCTTACATGTTTTTGTATTTATTTCATACAGTTTTTCACATAATCCAGTTTTATTCATTTTTGTCTCCTTCAAAGCAAAAAAAAATGATTTAAAATAAATCAGAATTGCTAGTATATTTATATACTTTACTCAGTATCACAGTGGTAAAATACAATTCCCTTTCAAACAAAACAATTTTCAGAAGAGAAGGAAATTAACCACTAAAATAAACAAAATACCCTGTATGCTACATCTGCATGTGTTCTGAAAAATGAAAATATGAGATCCATCTAGCCTATCTTAGTTCATGATGAATCACCCTCCGCAGACATCAGATTCTCTGCATTGACTACACAGGGATCCTGGATGTTTATTTCTGACCAACTTTTAAAGTTAGGGGTGACCCCACGCGGAGCAGATAGCTTTTCCTTTGTAAGGCATTGTTTGTAGCCAAATTGCACATGGAATAGTCTAATTCCTGGGCTGATTTTATTTGAAAGGATGCCGTCACTTCTTGCCACCACTGTGTTGTTACCTGGTTGACTCTTGCAATATAGGTTCTCTCAGAGTCAGTTCCACGATCAGAAAGAAACAAATGTCTGTTTAACAAAACTTTATGGCAATTGCTTGACCCAGCACATATGTTCAGAAAAAAAATAGTAGGGGCTTCAGCTTTTCTGGTAGAACCACAAAGGACATGAAGTTAGGAGAGAGGAGTATTTAGTCTGAGTGAAAAATCTTTGTAGTTGCTTGCATTTCTCTTCTGAACCTCATCTGTATCTCCAAATGGGTCTCTTTAAGGCTTCTTCCCAGCAGTTCATTTGATAAGGGGAAAATATCAAAAGCAAACCAAAAATTATCTGAAGAAGAATCTTTGGCCTCAGTGTGTTTAGCTGCACAAATGTCAGGAAACAGTTAAAAAATTACAGTTTTAATATTCCAGAGCAATTGTTTGCATAAGAATTTAGGAAGTCAGCCATTTTAGAAAAGAGAAGGCACTGGCAACAGTTGTACATATCAAGTTTCACTTTCCCTACTTTTCTGTGGTGAAATTTGGAGTACCCAAAAATCTTACTGTTCACTCATTTAATTGCATCCATGTCAGGTTACTGATGAAAGATAGTGTGGGGTTTTTGCCATTCTGTGTTACTTGTCACGTACTTTCATATAGCTAGGGACATACGTATATATAAAAATTTGTTAGATCTGACACAGTAGTTGATTCTGGTAGAGGGATGAGCATGTACTTAAAACACTTTAAAAGTTCATTTGCCTTCAAGAGCAGATCTTGGTTATGAAAATAACAAAAAGTCTGAAGAAAATAAAGGTATGTTTCTTATATTGTTTTGCCACTAGGCTTCAAGATGTAGCAAGCAAAGAATACACATTTTAAAACCTTTTTTTTGCACAGTGCAGTCTCTGATATGTATTACTTGGATCGTCAGTGTTCTTGAGTCCTGTGTATGAGCCTTGTAATAAAATAATGATCTGGGAGAAAAATATTCTCTTCCTCCTGAGTTTTGCATTCATGTTCTCTTCTGCCTTCACAGATTTAAACTCTCTAGAAAAAAGTGCTTTCATATAAATTTGAATTTTTCAGCATGAACTGTTTCATATTTGCTTTTTTTTTGCCTTCATCTTGCTTCTTAAAAATTACACTTTCATACAAAAGATGTATTTTTTCAGAAGGGGTTTATCTTTACAAGATTTGGATGGCTTCAACTTTCATCAAACTATGCAGTTTAAATGGGAATTTAGCTGCAGTTCCACAGGGTATTGGCTTGACTTATTATTTGTCCTCTGACTGGTCCAGGATCACCTTGCCCCCTTTGCCCAAATGCTGACACATGCCCATGTACACGTGTTTATGATTTAACTCTTTACATGTTCACACACTCTAGAATATAAACTTTCGGAAATTGTAAGTCAGAGGCAAGATGAATACAATGAGTCTTGGTCTCCTTTGATCCCGCGGAGAACTCTCTTCTGAGTATAAAGCATTGTGTTGCAGTAATCTCTCATGCTATGAATAGTTCACAAAATTGCAGAAAAATCTCTGTGGATGTGTCTTCCTGCCATTCCAGCTAACAGAAAGAGCTACAGGACAAGGTGGGCGTGTTCTTTCTACAGTGCCCTTGTCTTTCACTGATTAGCTTTTTTTCTAGATCGTGTGCTATGTGCACAGTGGCAACCAATCCAGAGAATTCAGTGATAATAAAAACATGGGAAGATTAAAAGCAAATTTAATGTTACCTAACAAAATTTGGAGAAGCTACTTAATGAAGAGGATCTGTTTATTGGGGAGAGAAAGGGACATAAAGATGTTTTGATGCAGAAGCAGACAAATTTGCCTTAAGAGCAGTAACATATCAACTTAACCACATCCTGTGTGACTAGATAACAAAAGTTTCTAAGAACTCATTCAGATTTCTGTGGAGTACAGACTTTTTTTTTCATATAACACTCCATTAAGCCATAGAACTTACCAGAAATTGATGCCAGAAATTATGGAGGTTGAAAATGGTTCAGGAACAGTTAGACAAGTACTTACTTAGGTGAATAGTTATCTAAGAAAGCCTATTAAACACAAGGATACAAGTTCTGTATGACGAAGTCCCTAGGCTGCAAGTAGCTGAAATTATATACTAGGTGAAGTGTCAGTGTATAGTTTCTCCTTTTTAATAAACTTCCTTTAAGCATCCTGTACTAGTTGCTGTCAGAGGTCTAGAGAGGTCTGACTCTAGCTATATTTCTACATTTTTTTTTCCAATGTCATCTTGCCCTAGAAGACCAAACGATACACATATCAACTCCAGTTTCTCTGTTTTTCTAGTGTAAAGGTTATCTTTACGTTTACAATGTCTTCTTATAGGCAAACTATAAAACTTTATAATTTCATTTGATTAAGTAATGTCATTAATGTATAACACTTCTTCAATTACATGTTTCAGTAAAATCATTTCAGAAAACGCATTGTGTTTCGTTCATTTTTTCAGATTCATCTGATTCACTGCATTATATTTATTCTCTCTTATACATTGACATCAAAATACAAACAAAACACTGTTTCTGTGACTGATTCTGTGTTCTTTTGGGATGCTTGTTGGATAGACACACTATCTATAGCTGATAATAAAGACTGCCTTCCTGACAGTTTATCTTGTTCTCAGACTCCAAATAGGAACTGTTTTTTTCTTCCAGATACTTTTTTTACTCTGCATGTAAATGTTACTGAGTCTTCTAAAACTTGAGTCAAGCGATTGAGCTCTGGCCCTGCAAGATTTGGGTCATCCCTCAGGACTGGCACTGAATGCTGAGTGCTAGGGCTCGTCAATAGTGTTGTGAGGTTATAAAAGTAAAGGGATCTGAACAGGAGCTTTGCTTATATGAAAGCCAGTCAAATAGTCAATGCCATGCCATATATCGCAGACTGTGATTAAGCGTCTTGCAAACAGCACTTCTCCTTTGCCCTTCATAACTTCTTCCCAACATTTTGCTCAGGATTATTGTAGGCAAATAGCATTGGTGCTGTAGAATGGTGGTACGCACCCAGGAGCTGCAGCTCTGAAAGGGCAGCGCCTTTAGAGCTTCAACAGAACCACCACTACCATGGTCTGGGTGGAATGAGTGACAGTCTTGGCATCACAACTGCATAGTCTTTCTGCTTCTCCACTGCTTGGCAAGTTGTCCTCCTTTATATCTGTAAAAAGGAAAGCTAAGTTAATTTAAAATTATGCCATTTGCATCTGCTGTGTGAATGCCCACAGAAGGTGAGAGACAATAGGATGAAGGCCAGTTGAGGAATGATATTGTAGATGATGAGTTATCCATTTGATCTGAAATTATGTGATACATGAATGATGGAGGAGTTTATTTAACACTCTAAAATTTAGATGTAGCCATCTATATATTTAAATTTATATACTTGTAAGTATATATGATTTTATATATACACACACCCCATGACCGATAAGTTGGTAAGTAATTTTACTAAGATATGATGTCTGTTTTTATAGTTTACATATTGCTGTTTATATTGTAGATAACTATTTAAAATTGCTTTCCTGTATACCAGTCTTTCACACAATTGTGTTAAAAGATACTTTGTAGAAGAAGTAAAGTATTAGAACAGGTTTCTTATTAAAATTGCTATAAAAGCAAGGGTTTAAAGAGATGATAGACTAACTAATATAGAAACACATGTAAGATGGAATACTCTTGCATACACAGCAGAAAACAAAGAAACTGAAGAAATGTGTATAGTCAGACTCATCTGTGTTATAGAGATTACTGTAAGTGATATCCCAGAGATGCCAACATATGTGCAGTGCATCTGTCCAAAACGCGATATGGATGGAAAGCAGCATTCTAGACAGCAAACATATGGCAAAATAGAAACAGCTGTCTGATTATAAAATTAACCGTGCAACCTCAAAACTAAATTTCAAATCCCAGATGAAATCTATGCTGGTAGATAACTTGAAAAAAGGAGGAGGCACGTGGAGTTCAGTGGCCCTTCTGTAGGACTCAGCTGGAAGGCAAAATCCTCAAGAGCAAAAGCTGTATTTTATCCATAACTGCTGAATATAAAGTACAAAAGTAGAGCAGGACTGTTTCTTCCTAGGAGAGGGCAGTAGCCAGAGTGCCTGTGGCCCTGTGAAACCCCATGCATTCTTTGCTGCACTATCACACTGGTGAGTTTTCAGCGGAGGGAATCCAGGGTGGGTGGAGCTGTGGGAGCTGCAAGTGGAGGTCAGGTGTCTGAAACCCAGCATAAGAGACAGTGTTTCATGTGCTGGGCAGTGCTAAGCGCTTCTCGTTTGCTATGTTCAGTTAGCTTCCTGTTTAGAGTGAATTTTGTGCACTGCACACTTCAGTGGGTAAAAAGCCCAAGATGGGGGTCTGAAACACCTGGCAATCAGGCTTTTATACACTAAGCAGTCTGACATCTAACTTCCTCGTATGTTTCTTGTATGAGAACCATCTCTTTATTTGTAGAAGCTGTAATTGCTAAGCATTGCCATAGCTGTGTTTCTGCAGGCTTCTACCCTGATAGCAACAACAATGGATGGACAATTACATTTTTTTTGTGCTATTGTGCACATCAATATCCTACTGTGCACAAGCATACTTTTATGTTTTTATATGTTGCTGCTGATGTGAATGAAGTTCTTGAAGTTGTTAATAATCTATAGCAACAACACTGGATCCCTTATTTGCAAGGTAAATTCTAAATCTGTTTTCCAGAGTCCCGTTTATACATTTCAGACTCAGTTTTTTCTTACTAATGAATACTTAATAACCATATCAAATGTTTCTCTGTTTCGAAGGATACTCATTCTGATAAGCCTAAGCTGAAAATGTGAAAAATACTGTATTGTGTACCAGTTTATGTGCCCAAGCAGAAGGTTCTAAGTTACTGCAGGAAAAAAAAAAATCCAACTATATGATGAAGCTGTTTGCTATGCACTGAGACAGAGAAGAAGTACCAGGGTAATGTAGTGGTTGGGACATTACAGTGTCCCAGTCTTTGATTGATGGAAAGTTTTAGTATTTTACAAAAACCAAAGATGGACAAAACACTGAAATAGTTTAGACTGGGAACTGAAACTCATTTTATCAGTCTCAGATAATAATAACTGGCCTGAAAAACAGTATTCCCTCAAGATTCCTGTTTTTGTCTTGTGAATCTTCAGCACTTCAAGTCTATAATCATACTAGTCTCTAATATCAGGCCTCATTTAATTTAAACATCAAAGAACATGAAACATAAGAATAGTCCTGTTATCATGGCAGAGAAGGAAGTTTACTTCTTCCTGGTGCCACCAGTTATCAAAGAGACTTCTTCACTATTCCAGCTATTAGGCAGCACAGAGACACTTCTTGTCTCTGCACAGCTATAGATTACCACAATAAAATTTCCTCCTTTACATACACTTGTAGGCCTTTTTTAAAGATATTTTTAACTGTAGGTAATTATGAAAAGTGTTACATTTCATCTTTTTTTTTTTTTTTTTTTCTTTGAAACCAATGAGAAGGAAGCTGGCTTGTTTCATCTGCTTTGCACCTTGGTGGTAACTCCACGGCCACCCTCGAGATACCTTGTATTGCATGCGCAGACAGGAGGTTTGCAGACCTGATCACAGAGGACTCTTCAGGGTTTGCAGAGCACCGTGACAAAACATAGCCCCGTGTCACCATGCTCATTTGGTCAAGGTGTCTAGAGGTTGCTTGCAAGCGATGCATAGCTGTGTGACATCTGTATAGGCTGTGGCAGATGAGGGAGCGTGCCATGGCTGTAGCATCTTCCAGCACTACTGCGTATCAGCAGCATAGCCCTGGCCATGCTCTAGCAGGCATTTTTGTGGTTACCTGCTTATGGTTCACTCAATGCTATTCCCGTCCTAGAATATCAAAATATAGTGAGTATATATGTATGAAATAGCTCTTCCTTAAAGTTAGAAGGTTTATCCTCTGCGTGCTGTAGAAACACTCTGTAGCTGGTATCTGCAAAACATCTAAATGAAAAAAAAAAGCCCTCTAGTTTTTTGTTGAACATTTCTCCTGGCTACAATATCAAACACAAATTTGGTGTGTTTACAAAATCATTGGTTAGTTATTGACAGCGCTGCTCTTTATGGTCACCTTCTAACGCCCAAAGTGCTAGATGGATGCACATTTGAAAAATAAAAAAATTACTTGGTTTGTAGTAACTGTGTTGCTTTGAGCTGCCACATGTGTGGATCCTGTGATCCAACCCATGTTTTTGCTTTCTCATTGTGAAGTCTGATTCTGAAATAGCTATGGAATTGAAATGCAATTCCAACTTGTCTGTGTTTATTGTCTCCTGCTCCTGAAGACAGGCCATGTGTGGCAATAGTATTGTGCACACAGGTATTTTAAAGTTACGGGCTTGTGTTCAGATATGTTCCAAAAGCTGGTGTAATACGTAGCCTTCACTGAAGGCAGTTTAAGGCAAACTGGTTTATGTCACAGTTGCAGGGGTTTAGAGCATGTACATGTCATGACTCGCAGTAACTTAGCTGATGGGTGGTAGTTCATTAAATTACCTCAGCTTCATTGGGGTTGGTGGTGTGCCAACCCAGAGGCTTTTATCAGGCACATTAAACATTTACCCTTGGAGTGGGATCTATGCCAATAAATTCTTGAAGAATCAGAATTATTTTAGGTAAGTACCCACTCTTTCTTTCACTAGAAATGCTTTGGATTTTCACGGTAATTGTTCTTCACAACTAGGCATTGCATATATATTCATACATATGTATGTCAGACTGAGTTTATTTATTTCTATATAATTCAATAGATTATCTTGCCAATTATTAGGTTATTTAATATTTCTTAAAGGTGGAAATCTCTTTAAATTCAGTGACAGCTTGGCAACTGCCCTTTCATTAGGAGCTTTTACTTACCTTTTCCTGTTTCAGTGACAGAAGACTTTCTTAGCATGCCTAAGAAGTTCCTCAAAAGCACTGCTGTTATTCATATCTAAATCATGAAATATTATACTTAAAGCTTTGATCTTGCACAATGGAAGTGTATGCTCTGCAATTTAGGGAGACAAAACAAAGTAGAAATATTTGTCTCAGTTCAGAATAAATTTCACAGTTGCACCTAGGAACTCAGTTGTTTAGTTACTTTTTGTCATATATATTTAGATAAGAATAAATACTTCGATATGCATGTTGAAGGTAGCCATTTCTCAAAGATGAGAACTGCAGTGTGATCCTTCTAGTTTTACTTTTTTCCTAGTCCTGAACAGAATAGTAAATAACAGAAAATAAAATTGTTTCTTGTTGCAGCCTTTATCCTCATCTCTACTCAAGAGCATACATTAACTTTAGAAATCCTGAGGACATCCTTCTTTTTAGAGATCGCTTTGATGGCTATGTCTTCATTGATAATAAAGGTTGGACATTTTGTAAGATATTAAATGTGTACATATACCATTTTAGGATGGTAATTTATTTCCTTTTTTGCTAATTATGCCAGTTTTTTTGCTCAGTATGCAGTTAATTACATAAAAATGCATTAAAATCTACCACTTAACAGATAATGAAGTGCAAAATATATTTGTCCCTGCAGTCTTGCTTGTCTGTGTGGTGTGCATGCTTTACCTGCATTCTTGTACCTTAAGCAAGACACTTCTCAAGAATCTATTAAGATAATTATCTTATGCAGGCTTCACAATTCATCACAACAGTAACTGAACACATGGCAAGCATGAATCATTACCTCTTCAGTGTGTTTCTCTGAGATAAAAGTAGTGCCACTTACTCCCATTTCGAAAAAGCAAGACGAAAACTTGTCTTCATTTTGGTTGCCCAGTTTGAGACATGTACAGCTTGACCTTTTGGAGCATTTGTAGGCGTCTTGAATTGAGTTCCAAGAAAAAGGATGACTATTGGTTTCCATCTTTAAAATCTTCAGTCTGCAAAAGTTTGGCCGACAGTAAAGAAAAACTCTGTAATGTAGGTGTGGATAAATCCAGGTCTCCTACAGTAGTGTGAAACTGCTATAGCCAAGAAAGGGTGCTTTCCCTTCAGCAGTTCCTTTCCTCATTCACTCATACCTTCTATAAAAAAAAAATGAATAGGTTGTATAAACCAGACATAGATTGGTGGGTTTCTTGTATAGACATCATCTATTCTGGACACTCAATGTTGTGGATGTCCTGTGAAAAGTAGTCCTGCCCTCTCTTACTGGGGACTGAATCTCTAAAGAAGCTTTCTGTCAAACTAACAAATTCCTCTTCAGCGTTTCCTACCTCAGATTTTACAGGCTTCTAACTTAATCTGATTTGGATGGGTTTTCGCAGAGATGGAGAACACCACAATCCTCACAGATTTCAAATCTGCTGTAAAGTATGAGGCAGGAATAGCTCCTAACCAACAGATGCCACAATTTTCTTATGTGCGTGTTCTTTCTTGCCATCTTATCAGAAAAAGCTGGGTGTTTTAGATGAAAAACTACAAAGAAAGTATTTTTATGATTCTGCCTAGACTTCACTTTGTCTAAACAAAGCACGTTCTTCAGTGTTATGCTGGACCGAAGCCAGAATATTCTGTACATTGCAAAACTGAACTTGGACACAGCTGGCCAGTTTGGCATGATTGTTTCTGCAAATAAGAGTACAAGTTTTGATGGAAGGTGCCCTCTGGTGAGGCTTGTGATGGCATTGCATTTATGAGGCTAAAATTAAAATAAGGATTACCAAGTTCAATAAGGTTAACAAATATTCTAGCAGATTTAAGCAGAGTTTTCAGTGGACTTGAGCAAAGTGCAATCTTGAACCTGCTGAAAGTGAAAACCAGGTAGATTTCAATAGCTGCACACAGTTCTGACTCCAGTCCAAAGAAGAATCCAGTACGTAAGGCAGAATTCAAAACAAAGGATCCATGCCAGTAAATACAGGCAAGAAGTTGCATAGTCTATCAGAAAGAGAAAAAAAGAAGTTTCACACAATTCTACATGCAGAGTTTTACAGTTTTGATTCTGAAAGAAGATGATGTGTTATATTACTGCATATTACTCAGCATTAAATTATTCCTTTTTTTTTGGCAACAAAACTTTAGAGAAGCAACTCAGTTGTTTCAAATTCATTTCCCAGTAGTACTTAATTCACTTGTCAGGGTGTGAATTTTTCTGATCAATGAATATCTGTGAAGAATTAAAAGGGAATTATAAATGATAATGCAAGAATTTTATTGTGCGAGAGTGTCTTCATTTTGACAGTCTTTGTAGCATGTCCAAAAATATTTAATGTTTATATATATAATTAAAATAGAAAGGTATTTTGTTTTGAATCTAAAATACTACTACATGTAATTTTTCATTAGAAATTTAGGATGGAGTTGTAGAAACATTCACCTTTGATTTCAAGTAAGACTGTCCAACACAAATTTCAAGAGTTTTGAACATCTTACTTGAATATAAGGAATGTTTCTTCCCCCTCAAAAAATTAAGCATTGATATCTTTTAAGGTTTGGAGTATCCTGCAGTGGTTGAATTTGCTCCATTCCAGAAGATTTCAAAAAAGAAGCTGAAGAAGAAAGATGCCAAAGCCGGGAGCATTGAAGATGGTAAACATTTTCTTAGTGTCACAGTGGAAAACAGATTCCATTTCTGTCATGCATTGCAAAGTAGTAACATAATTCAAAAATTTTTTCTTCACAGATCCAGAATATAGGAAATTTTTAGAGAGTTATTGTGCTGATGAAGAGAAAATCTGTGCCAATCCTGAGATTCTTTTGGGAGAGATTGAGGCCAAAACAAGGGAACTCATTGGTCTGTTTTCTGCATTTTTTTCTTCTTATTAAGAGTAGTAAATATTTTTATATTGTTATGATATTATCTGCAAGAGCTGACCTGTGCAGTCTAACAGAGAATGAGATTATCACAGTGAGATTTTTGTTACCCAGCCAAGTAGTAACAGGGAACACTCTGCCTATTCTTTTCAGTCTTTATGCATGGAATCGCTTGACTTCACTGGAAGTTTTGCATGCACATTGGCTTCAGAAATAGGTCCTTAGTACTTCTGAATACTTACAGATGTATTAAAAGGTGGAAGATCTATTTTTTAAAGTTAAAATAGTTGAATACTTAACAATTGATCCCTGATTTTAGCTTTTATTAAGAAACATGAAATTATTTCTCTTTGTTTTCATGGTCAAGATTCTGCAAAAGCTTTGAAAGCAAGGCAACACTTGGTTTTCTGTATGCATGCAGCATGAGTTGCACAGTCTCTTGGGGAATCTTTAGTAAGACCAGTGTTGAAACCTTAAATGCCAATAATGCAGAGTTTTTTAATGACATGGAATGTTCATGTGCTGTATCTCCAAGTGGCAACGTGCAGAACACTTATTCTTTCCCTAGATGTGACAATCAAATCCGAAAAAAGAAAATGCCCTTTGCTATTATTTCTTTACAATATAGAAGTAGACACCTCTCTTCATTAATGCTGTTTGTCTGTTTGTGCCTGCCTGTGACAAGCATTTCTACAGAATGGCATTAATTACTCTTGATATGCATAAATTAATAGTTGACTGTCGAGATTTGGAAATTAAACAATTTAAAGAAAATGTAAATGTTAGAAGTGTGGACTTTTAGAGAATTCTGTTACCAATAAAACTTGTTTGTTGCTTTTCTAGATAGGGAAGTTCCCCAGCAATTTTTATTTACCCCAAATCTTTCCTAGTATTTCACAGCATAATAAAAGCAGTCAAAATTTTCTAAGAATGTTTACAATTTCAAGAAAGATTTGTTAACTTTAAAATATTCTATCACTGAAAATTATTAGTCTTGAGAATTGCAGATTTCAGAGTAACAATGTTGGCTGAAGGCAGCTTTACATTAGGAGTTTTAATGTTTTTTTCTATTAAATCACAGGAAATCAAATTAGTTGCAATATTTTTTCAGCTATTCAAAACTTCTATCAATGCAAAACCAATAGCTTGTGTATAGCAAAATTATGTAAGGGTTTAGTCGCATGTCCAGTTTCAAAGGTGTTACTCCTACTGAAGTCAAGGAAAGACATGCCCAGGACTTTGTTGGAAGAACTGGGCCTCACATTCTCAGCATTTCCCCAGGTAGTGTTACCGCAAACCAACATGTTTTATGCATCACGTCAGATGTGTTAGCTCATCAGTTTCAGTCTGAGAGAGAGATATAAAACAGATTTTCTCTGTAACAAGATGAAGGTAAGCCCATTCTTCTGGCTTGTTTGTAGAGAGCAAGATAAAATATAAAACTTATGGTCTTCATTTTGTAATGTTTTTATTTTAAAATTTCATAAACATTTTAAGAAAAACCTCTTAGATTTTTATTTGCAATAAGGTCCATAAATAAGATGGGTAAGATTAAAGTTTGACAAACTTTCTGGTTTGCCCTCCTCTTTTGATAGTACTCCTCACATTGCCTCTCTTCCTTGAACTCAGTTATAATTTCTGATTAAACCTCTTACACCACAGGTTTAGTCATGACTAGGGTTGAGTTCTGGACTTCCATTGCAGCTTATCCCTTCCCCAGAGTCTCCAGTTACAATTTGTGGCCACTTTCAGCATGTCAAAGTGCCCAGAGGTGGACATTGCTCAGACAGAGTAACTTACAGGAGCTGGAGAAAAAGTCGGAGCTGCAGATCTGAGGGACTGGTAGGGAGGGTTCTGGGGACCTAAAATATGTCAAAAGAAAGGAGGAGGGATAAGAGGGAGAGAGGCGGGTAGCATGGGAAATGTAGGGATACAGGGAGGAAGATTTCAAATCAACAATCTTTTTGGTTGTTGCTTTTGACCGGTGATATTTGCTAAAAATAAATACTGAATCTTATCAAGCCTTCCCATTCATAACTGTATAACAATGTTTTATCATTAACAAATGGGTTGCTAGCAGGATATTTAGACTTCCAAGACAAAAACATTCAACTGTTTTTGGAATATGAATTGTGTCTAGATTTAAGCTATGCCGCTTTAAATTTAATGAATATTTTTTTTTCTTTTATTGTTTCTTCTAAATCCTGTCATGCATTCCAATAGTGGAATTTCTTCTGGCTTGACAGAGAGGCCTATAAATAATTGTAAATTCTTTCTAGTAGTAAATATTTTCTGTAACTCTATCCTGGGACATCTAGGACTGACAGAATTTGTTGCAACTACTCACAGCTATAGGTATATGAAGTTTGAATTCGGTACTGACAGTCAAGAATGCTATACATTATATAGAAATTGATTATGGTCTCCCAAGTTTTTGTAGAATTTGGAGATGTTTCAGGCAGGTGGCTTAGGCTAGATTTCAGACTGTGGAGACAGCTCTGTAACATAAGAATGGGTGTGTGATCCAGTAGGTGAGGCACTTTGTTATTTGAGAAACCAGAGTTTTATTGAATCTGATGATATTTTGCTGTGTAACCTGGGACAAAGCACTTATCTCTTACTCATCTCATTTTCCCATGGAGAGGTGAATTCTAAATGGTAGTTAAATTGAAATGTTATAAGAGAATGAATATGTTTCTTTCATTATGTACTTTGAAGTCTGGGATTGAAAAATGCTATGTGAGATGGCAATAACGTCATGTTTTGATGTACAAAATTAAAATGTAGGAATAGATTCTGAACACATTTCTTTCCTTTTTGGTGAATAACCATTTGATGAGCAAGAGAAAAAAGCCATTCTCTGAAGTGAAAAGATAGGATTTTAATTAAACATTAAATAATCATGCAGCGTGTCTCTGTTGCTTCTAACTTGAACAGCAAAATAAGCAACAAAGTTTTTCTAAAACAAAATTATGGGAATGCCTTCAAAAATATGTAAAATGAATAGGTTTATTAATTATTTATCTCCCTTGCAGATGAAGTTAGAAAAAAGGAGTTAGTACTAAAATAAAAAAATAAGTACATATTTTAGGAGTTGAACACTATATCACAAATTTTTTGTGTTTTAGCTAGAAGAACAACACCCCTTTTGGAATATATTAAAAATAGAAAATTAGAAAAGCAGGTACGTTCAGATTTTTGCCTGAAGTTCAACATTTATGTTTCACGTGGTTTTCCGTTGGACAATTTACAATTAATCATTTTGAACTCTTCAGAGAATACGAGAAGAGAAAAGAGAAGAACGAAGGCGGAGAGAACTGGAGAAGAAACGTCTGCGGGAGGAAGAGAAAAGGAAGCGCAGAGAGGAAGAAAGACGTAAAAGAAAAGAAGTGGAGAAGCAAAAGAAGATTTCTGAAAAAGAAATAAGAATCAAGGTACCTTAATGAAAAAAACCTATTCTTCTGCTGAAGTTACACAGAAGCTCCTTTGGTACCTCACTTAAAGCTGTTCATGCAATATACTACAGAACAGTGTGGAGATACCAAACCAGTGTTGGCTTTAGGGGGAAGTAATGTAGGACTTTGACTAAGGTAGCATTGTTGAAAAGTGTTACCTTAGGTACAATGATGGGCTAATGCAGTTAAGACAGGTGACTCAGGTGTCTTTATACAACACTGCCCCATTCTATGCCAATTTAACCTGACAGAACCAAATTATTCTGTGCTAACATGTTGGAAGATGGTTGCAAATGTGGCTTTAACACTTTCTGTCATGTGAATCTTCATCTAATCATACGTGTGGAGAGTTTTTTGTGTTTATGCTCAGAACTGATTTATTTTAATAGTACGCTTTAACCAAGTTATAAGAAAGTTGCTGATTTCAGGATGTGCTGCCTTATGACATGCTGAATGCATGTGCTTTTAGTGACTTTAATTAGGGACATGTGTTTTGTGCTATTAAGTCTGGACATTTAAAACCTTATTTGTATAAGATGACATCGATAAAAAATTATTAATCCGAACTAAATTTTGTGGTATTAGAAATATTTTATAGGCTGTTTTGAAGAGGCAAGTTGGTATAAGAGTCTGTAGCTTAACACAAGGGTACACAAATTCACTCCAGATCTTGTGAGGAGAAGCCACAGAGCTGTGTACTTCTTTCCTCTCCTTTGCTTCCTGGACAACAGTTGCCTTGACTTGGATGTATAAAAAAAAGTAAGTTCTGAAGCTGAATTACAGATTGTTCATATTTGGGCATAAAGAGAAACATTCTAGAACTTCAGGAAAAGACAGACTTATTCTTTAAAATATATTACCCAAAATTGGTTGTCCAAAAGACCCCAGCATTTATTAACTATCAGTGGCAATGTCACTTTGAAAGCTAGTTCTGTCTCCAAAAGAAAAGGATATTACCTGAGAGAAACATTATAGAAATTTTAAATATTGAAGAAGAGAAACTTGTGCTTATTTCAGAAAAAAAAATGGTGGAATGAAAAGACTCATGAGATGTGCTGCTTATTCTTGAAATGTTAGAGAAAGAGTTTGAGGCAGTTAGTCCTCCTATAAAGATCATGCCTGTAATGCTAGACACTGCTCAATCCCTGTGTGAATTATTTGTTGTGAAAGGAACAGACTTCTCAGAATCTTGATCTCCAAGGTGAAAATGCAATGTGCTCTCTTCTTCTAACAGCATATTTTTTTCTCCGTCTGTATTTCTGTCAGGGTGTATTTATACTAAGCACCTACTTCTATATGCCAGTCTGTCCCAAGTAATTAATGTGCCACACGTTTTATATATGATATTTCGTGGAGTGAAGTATTAATCATGCTGTTTTATCTTGGAGGTTCTGCTTTTTATTTTATTGGCAATAACATTGAGCTCTCTTATATCATTTCTAAGAAACAGTAGACCATAATATTATCTTTATATATAAAACTTACAAGGTAAGTGCTTTCTCCAGTATTCTCAGCATATTTAAAAGTGTGCAGTTGAGTGCCTGCTAATGACTGTCACTCCTTAGCAAGAGTAAAATGCCCTCTTTAAATAACTTTTAACATTTTATACTTTGTAAGATATATTCCTAGCATTTAAATGGTTAAATAGGTTTTTAATATATTTAATACATTGTTAAAATGTCTGTTGCAACAGAAGAGAATAATTTTACATCATAATATAAACAACTATTTCTTAGCTTCTTAAGAAGCCTGAAAAAGGAGATGAGGTGGCCAGTGAAAAGCACAAAGAAAAAGGTGAAGAAGCTGACATTGAAGAAAACAAATGGGATAAATCACCTGGATCTGGGAGTATAAAATCCAAATCATTGGAAGGTTCACTAAAAGAACTTAAGGAAAAGTAAGTAATATTTATCTTTTAGGCTCCAACTTAGATCCTAAATGTTGTCATATGAGGGCTTTAATGTGATATAAGTGGTGTGTTGGCTGGGTGTTTTGTTAGCAAGGAACTGATTTCATTCTGTTTGTGAACAAATCTCTCACTGTCCTTTTTGTAAAAGGTGTTTGGTAACAGCTTACTGACTTAATAGCAGTATTAGTGAATGCAGTTTGTTATTTGTTCAATGATTTGAAATCACAAAGTGGAAGAATTTCTTTGTGAAAAGTCATTCAGAGTTTCACTGTTATTTTACCTGCTCTCTATCAAGAGCTCAGGTAAGGCCCTCCTTCCGATGTCAAAGACTAAATTGGCTAGGATGCCTTACTTTTCCATCACACTTTCTTCATTTGTGCTGCACTAAACAGATACATTTGTTTGATAAATAGGACAATGGCAAAATAGTTACGGTGTGAATGACCGCCTTATGACAGATATGTGCAGAAGGCTGTCTCTGTCTTCCACTGCCTCTTGTGTTGCATATATAATAGTAGGAACATGAGGGATAGCCCAGTTATGTAACTACTGTAGCCTAGAATTGTCTTACAAATGTTTTCAGCAGCTGGTTCTCTCTCATCCTTTGGCATGTATGCCCCACTGCAAGCAGGATTCACCCATAACGTATGTAAGATACATCCCTAAGAATATTATGCTGCTGAGATAAATAATACTTTGTTCTCCAGTAGAGTTTTTCAGCCAAGCTCTCAAAAAGTTCTTTGCTAAATGACAAGCTGAATCTGAGATGTC
This sequence comes from Chlamydotis macqueenii, assembly GCF_036417535.1. Lineage (NCBI taxonomy): Eukaryota > Metazoa > Chordata > Aves > Otidiformes > Otididae > Chlamydotis > Chlamydotis macqueenii. Next base: position 150,699,630 of record NC_141556.1, on the reverse strand, counting down.
ATTTGTATGTGCAACTTATACATATGAATAAACTTGAGCATTTAAATTGTTTACATAAGGTATTATATACAAAGTGTTAGAGGAAGATTTGGATTGTGCTCTAGGAGCCTCGCAATCTACTTCCCTGTTCTGAGTAGTTTAAATTTTACCTTTGTCTACTTAGGTTCTTGACTTTTATGAAAAGTATGCAGGAGCTGCAAAGGTTTTCCTAATGGCACATAGAAAAATAAAGAAACTTTGAACACTGGAAAATAAAACCACTGAATTTGCTAATTGAAGAAACGGTTCACCAGTGGTATCCTACATGTATTATTCATCTCAGTCTCTAACTGAGGACTTCGAACACGGGCTCAGTGTTTCAGTATGTTAAGTATGTCCTGAAAGATGCTGAAAACTTCAATTTCCTGTTCTCTAATGGAAATTGAAAATATTCAGCACTTCTTTTTTTTATATTCCTCAACAAAGGAAACACAGAACAGGGTCAACAGAAACACTTGCAAGGGCAAGTCAGTTGTTTGCTAATAAGGCTTTCTATGTATTAAGCTTTTGGTGGTGCCATGTAACATTTTAAATATTGATCTTGTAAGCTTAATAAGGCATTAATGTAGATTTTCCAGGTGTGAAACAGAATCCTTTTGGCTGTGCAGGTACAGTAAGTGTCACCTTGTCTTTCTAAGTGCTCATCTCATCATGATTATTACTGGGGGTGATAAGGTAGCAAGCTATGAGCTATTTCAGCTGCATTGAGAATTAAAGTTTTAACTACTTTGTCACTGACCAAAAATCAGTTATAAACTGTAGCTTCGAACTGTACATGCAGGAGACTGAATCACGTGTTGGAAAACCGTGTTATAAGGCTCAGTAGCAATAGCTTTCTACCACAAGTGAAGACCTCAGTAAGTCCCTGAGTGCACATGGTCACATATGGTTTTGAAACTATACCAAACAGAAGTATGCTTCTATTCCCTTTACTTCCATTTGTTTCTACTTTCTTTTTGCTGGCTGTGTAACTTTCTCTTCTACTTTCACTTTGTAATTACATTATTGCCTGTCCCACCATTTCCACTCTTGCTTGCCTGTGACTGTGACTGAATTTTAGAAAGCTCCTTCAATCTCTCTTGAACTGGATTTTGTATCCCTCTCTCCAGCCTACCTCCAGGCACATCCATTCCTTCCTCACCCACAGCAACAGGCAGGGGAAGAGACAGGTACTAGGCAATGCTACAGCAGCAGATCTAGATATGTCTATCTGATTTTTTTTTTGGAAGATCATGATGCAAAACCTTGCTAGGACCTGGAGTTAGTGTCTAGAATAGTGTATTAAACCTGAAATAAAACAACTTATAGCCACATAACCCTTGAGAACTGACAGAGTATTTTATATCTGTGTGTCTATGCTACAGGTACAGTATCTCTGTAATTGTGATTCAGGTGTCTGTGATAGCTGGGATGTTGCTTCTGCTTGGTGAACATGTGTTATGCTGACACAAACAGTCTTGCAAAATGCTGAACAATTTACCTGTCATTCAGGTTTTGTTGCTGACTTCCAGCTCTCCCTGCAATGGGGCCCCTGTCTTGGCAGCCCCACCAATATACAAATTCATGGCAGAGGCCATGAAAACAGTTCTGGGTTTTTTTTTTTTTTTTTTTTTTTAAAGGGTGATGTAGAAAGATACATTTTTATTCATATTAACCAATTCTAAATGTGAAGCATATCACTATTTGATCACTACACCATTAGAAAATCTCCATCCTCTCTGATTCTGTCTGCTGATTCCCAAAATGTGAGCAGACTGTCAAAAACAACTTTACTGTTTCAATTTAAAGTATTTATACATATGAAATATATAAAAAGAAGCTACTGGTATTTGCTCCTTTTAAAGTTCAATCTATTCTGTAATCTTTCTTCATTATTTGCAGTTTTTGTTTATGAGAGAAGGACCCGCTTGCTGAACAGGAACAATGAAGTGAATTGTATCAGGCAGGCAGCAAAATGTTGCAAACTAACAGTCTTTGTAATATGAACCCCTTGCAACGTAGCGGAAGTTAAGCATTATGTTGTGGTAAGGTAATGCTTTTTCACCCAAGTAAAATATGCAAAGGTAGGCTAAATTACTTGGAGACATAATAAACAAAACCCTGAAACATAAGTATTCATTTTCACAAGTCCTTTCCATAAGTTGCAATGTCAGTGATTATTTTTTTGTTAAATAAAGTCATAACACTTTACAATTTGATAGATGATACCTGCACAATTCCTTCAGGCCTTGAATGTTCCCATTCAGGGAGATCACATACATGCATGCTTGCAAAGCTTTGCCTGCTATTTTGAACTGAATGCATAGTCAAGGGCCAGACATACATGGATAAAGCATTCAGCAAAATTGCACATAACCCCTTTTTAACAAGAAAAAAACAGCCTTGCCATACAACTGATCTAAATACTATTGAAGCCTAAAGAAGGCTTTGTGTTGTGTCCTTCAGCAGCTTTTTAAAATTTTTTTTTTTACTGTTAATTGCTTGGATTTTTTCTCTTTTTATACATACTCATAGGTCACAAAATGATAGTGACAAAGAGCAAAGAGATTTGGAGAGAAGATTTCGAGAAAAAGAACCTGAAAGACAAAGGTATCGATTGGATGATGGCAGAAAGCATAGAGCTCACTATGAGTTTGACAAGTTTGTGAGAAGGAATGAAGAAGAGCTGAAATGGGGGAAAGGATACAACCAAGACAGAGGAAAGAAAGGGAACTACAACTACAGCTTCACTGTGGAGGCAGTAGACAAACTGGGTAAAGAGGACAAGTGTGATGACATGGTATCCAAAAAGGAGCGCATAAGAAATAAGGTTCTTTTATTCATTTAGGATAATCTTTCATTAGTTAAAAATGCTTCAAGATCACAGGTTTTACTTTTGCAAATTCAGCATAAAGATGCTTTTTCCAAAAAAAGCACTTCTTTGTTTCATTTTCAGTAAAACGCAGACTTCTTTTCATTGTTATCAGAGGACAACAGCAGTTAAAATAAGTTAAGATCACAGGTCTGTGCTCATTCATATTTACAATATCTATAAGACTTTCTGTCTTCCTTTCAACCCTAGCATTTTTAGAACGCTATTCTTGGAAGCCTTGTATTTTATGAGTGTGTTAAAAATTGTTATACTTCTGATGTGTAGTGAAATTTAAAAACTCTGGCGTACTAGTCTTTTAAAAATGTACTTCCATTAGCCAGCTCATAAAGTAATTATATTATGGATTGGCCAGACGTTGCTCAGTAGAGGAAATAAAGGACTTCAATAAATAGCCAATACAGACACTGCTATATTTCGGGTGTGTGAACATGCAAATTCTTCAGTATTACATCCCCGCCAGTACAAAAAAACTGTCATTTGGTTAGGACAAATTATCATCAATGGTCATTGTCAGGGAAAGAGCAGGTGCAAAACCAGTGCAAGCAGGGCCTGTAGCACGGTGTGTAGAAGAGCCGTCTGTCTCCCAGAGACATGGGCATCATTTTTCTCAGACAGTCTGATTTCATGGGTGTGCTAGGGTCTTTTCAGGAGGTGGCTCTCCTTGTCACCCTCATTCTCTCTTCCTTCTGATCCTTCATTTTCCACAAAAGATGACCAGAACATGATTTTGCGTAATTTATTCTGCATGTGAAACTAAATTTATTCTGCATGTGAAACTCTTCTTTCAAACCCAGTGACTGTGAGCGGGCTAAGGCTGCCGAGGAGTAGATTGGTGACGTGCAGGGTGAGTCTGTGTCCAGGTGGACTCACTCTGCGTATCAAGTCAGTCACCTTGTGCAAACACAGAAAGCCTGGTGTGCCCTGCTTGTTGTTTATGCAAAGGCCAGCTGCGCAGTTTGAGTGAGATTTATCTGCATAAACACATTCACCACTTTCCACATACAGCAGCGGCTCAAGCTGTAGGACAGTCAGAAGAACGGCCAGTTCAGAAACAGGAAGATGGGAAAAGCAATTTTCCTCATGCTTGGCACGCTGCTCTTGAAGCCTGGCAAAATAATCTGCAAACTTGGAACTGGATGGTGGGTTTTAGGGGGCTTTTGTCAAGCCTTTAGAAGCCACCTCCTTTTTATTTCTTCCCATTACAGTTCTGGTAGTTCACTGAGTCTCTTGATTCATCCACAGTTCAAGTTCTAGGTTTGTTCCCTAAACAAAATAAGCTATATCAGTAAAGTTTTTTTGCAGCGTGGTGTCTTTTTTCCTTAGAGTATTTATCACATAGGTAAGAGTTTAGGGCTGAGTTTTCCAGCTTACCTATAGAATTAACAATGCCAGCCCAAGTTTTTAGGCAGAGATTGAGCATCTTTGTGAAGTTCGTAAGAATTAATTAGAAAATGGGAAATTTCCAGTATAAGTAACAGTTATCCTAACTTTCATGCAAACTGCAAGGTGCATAAACTTTCCAATGGGCACTGCTTGTCCGAGGACCGAGGTTTATGCAGCTGTTTGTGCTGTAGAAAGATGTATGTTACACATTTCCTACCACATTACAAAGCAGTAACTAGGATAATCTAGTTGTATGGCCCGATAGTGAATATTGATATCTGGTTTGAAGATGGAGAATAAAGTGAAGTAAAAGACAAAGTTGAAGCAAGAAGAAAGAAAAAGGGGAATCACATGTTGGGAGCAAGAAAAATAGAATGTAAGACTAGAAGACTAGAATGACTTGGCATTATAAAGAGAGATGGAAATTGATATAGTTTAATGTAGGACAATTTCAGGCTGTTAAATTTTGTTTGCTACACTTAGCACAAGACTTTGATCAAAAAGCTCTGGTTTTGGTGAACGTGTTGCTTCGCAACATTAAAAACTGGTATTTGTGAGAGTAGAATACTCTTAGTAGGAAAAGACTTCTTAAGCAGAGTTTCTAAGCAGTATGTTTTATTATTGAGATTTCAAGAATAAAAAGTGCTCTCAAGAGCTGTGGAACATCATTTGCAAGTTTGAGGTGTCTTTTCTGTGTAAACTGGCTCCTTCTTCCGTTTTCCAGGGATCAAATCAGCGTGTGTATGATTGGGTCACTCACAAAGCCTGCACATGTTCAAATTGTCTCTTGTTTATTTTCAGTGGGTGAATTCTTCTGCTCTCATACTCAGTACGGAAGGCATGATAAAGCAGAGCAATAACTATGCAATTTTATTTTGCTATGTGTAATTAAAATGGGCATTCCGTGTTTAAATTGTGGTAGTGTTGACCTGAAGTGGCACTGCACAGATATCAATTGGCAAAGTTCAGCTGAGGATAATTTTCTAGCTGTTACTTGCTAAACTGTTCTCTGGTTTGTTTTTTCTTTTTATGCTTATATTTAATATTTGTCATCTATCTGCTGAGTTGGAAGTGTACAGGCTGTTGTTCTTCCCAGTTGATGGTAGTGAAGATAGCAAGATTAGCAACATTTTTCAGAGTTTTACCTGTAATACTGTGTTTGATAAGTGTCTGCTGTATTTCTTCTTGTTTACGTCAAATGTATCATAGGGTCTTTAATTTTTCAGCTTGCTTTATTTATTCAAAATATTTGGCTCCCAAGAATAGTGTTATAAACAAGACAGATGTTAATACTCAATTTTCATTACACTCCAGTTTTTTTCCTTGGTCTTATGCAACGTAAAGTGATTTAACAAAAAATCAACATTCATCACTTTAAAATCCCACATGGGTTTCTCAGAGTGTTAACCACATCTCTTTCCTCCTAGGATCGCCCAGCCATGCAGTTGTACCAGCCAGGAGCTCGCATTCGAACACATACGGGATCTGCAAGTAAAACCTATGACTGCAGTGGGAAATCCTTTGAAGATGCTCTTGATAAAAAGTATGAGGCAGATAATTCAGCTGGAGGTGGTTCTGAGAAGAGCGAAGAGGCAGAATGAATCAAACTGGAGGAAAGACTTGTGAAAAGGGATGAACTTAAGAGTCAACATAATCACAAAAAATCCATAGGGCTGTTTCACAACTCCACAGATGATTGCACCAACAAAATTATAATAGCTCTGCCTCTTACTTTCTGTAAAATAAAGGGAAGAGTGACTGGAGGCATATAAAGTATCTTACAGCAAAGGAATATTCTTGCTTTTTTACAAAAAGCAGAGCAAACACTGTTTGCCTAATTTAAAAGCAGTTTAATATTTTGTTAGATTTACCTTGAACTAGAAAACCTCTAATAGTTTTAAAGGAGTATTTATATAAGACTTTTCAGGAGCTATTTCGCCTTTTCAAGTCTAAAGAAATTAAATGTAAATTTACATCTGTTTGAAATCTGAGACACTTTAAATGTGTTTGGTGCGTGACACGAGGGTCACAGGACCCCTTCCTGCAAACGGCAGCGGCAGGGGCTGCCGCAGGGAGTTGCGGTCGGACTCGGTGGAACTGGCCCCGGGAGGAAGCTCTGGAGCCAGTAGTGTTTGCAGGAGGGGAGGCCCACAGTTTGCACAGTTGTGAGAAATGTCCGTTGGTATCTGTACCTCATTGTGTTTACATTGTTTTCCAATTAACTATAGTGTCAGCTAAGTGTTAGTAAAGCTACAAGTATGTTGTTAGAGAGTTTGTCGTTTTCTGAGCCACTTTTGCCTTTTTTGTTTTCATGGATTCTTGTGCTTGAAACAGAAGAAAGCTAACACGAACCTCAGCACTTAAACAATATATCTGGTTTTAATAAATTAGCTGTTTTTTATGGTTTTGACACTGACTTAAAAAAAAGAAGTGGTTGTACAGTGATGACTTTTTATATGGTAAAGTTTCATATAAGTTGCAGTTGCAGGATTTGGAAAATGTATGATACATGAATGTTCTGCAATTCTAATTGTTAAAAAAATAAACACACATGAATGTCAACTACCATTTTGTAAGACCTAGGCCAAATTCTACCTTCTGAGGCAGGCACATATATATATATGTGTATGTGTATATATCTATCTTCCATTGGTTTCCATGATAGCTGTGTGTTTACGAGAGGGCAGAACACGCTCATTTGTCTTTCATGGCTGAAAATTTCTCGGTTATTTGAAACAGACCTGCTTTGTCATTGAAGTTAAATAGTAAGATATTAATTTATTTTTACATCCTCTTTGAACATTTTATTATTAAGCATAACATCTAATTGTTCTAGACTGAAAAAATATTTATTGTATTTTCCCAGATATTAAGCATTAAATTGAATAAAAGCAAAAAGATTTTGACTATGATTTCTGCAATTCTTTCATCTATTACTGTAGAAAAATTAAAGAAGATGCTATGCTACTTTGTATTCTCCAGAAGCAGATGAAAATACAGTTGTGAAGAATTTTAATATCAAGCTACATGAGTGAGCTGCCAACTGAAATTACTTCAAGCTTAAGTAAAACTGCTGTTAGAGAATCATTTGGGTTTAGCTCCATCTAAAGTTTATCTTGTTTGCCAAGTTTATCTTGACTGCAGAGAAAGGATTTTGTCTTGGCGTCCTGGCCGAGTCAGGCAGCATTAGTGTGGGGCCGGCTTTCCCCTCAGTGAAAGAGCCCGGCTTGGTCCAAGGAGAAGACTTGCCATGGAAGTTCTCCTGCAGTAGAGCCAGGCAGAGCTGAGATCTTCACCAGATGAGAGTCTGCTCAAAAGCATGCATTTCCCACCCATTTGGATGCCCAGGAAAGGCTGGAGGAGGGGTCTCACCTGTGAGAGGGACTCACAGGACCCAGAAGAGCAGTGATTTTGCACATGTTCACCAACTCCAGCTTGGTATCTTTTGGCCAATGGTGGCATTCAGGTTACTCCCTCACCTCCACCCGAGTGCCTAGGTTATGAATTCCATAGCCGTATAGGTAATTAACTAAACACAGTTTATTTAGCAGTAATTTTCCATTTAAGGCATCTTATTTTCCATCACTTTTTGTTACCAGAGACTGAATGTCAAACCTTGACTCGGTAAAAACTCTCAAGGTTTAAACATCCATGTCTGGTGGGTCAGCCTGCCGTGCCCTCACTGACTGGGATGCCTGCAGCCCATTTGATGGCTTATTTTTGCTTTCTTGTGAATGCAGCCTCTTGCAGAGAGTCTGGCCTTTGACTTCTGTATTCACATGGAAGGAATACGCAGGACATTCAGATTCGGCCATGGAGAGAGCACTCATAGGAGCCTACACCATGGTCACATCCTGAGGAGCCACCGCTGCCTGACAGCTTGGCTGCGTCACTCGAGGAACTCTTAGGACGACCTCTGTTACTCAGCCGGTACCAGCATCGTCCCTCCCACATCTGCGTGGGCCAGCGGAGGGTACCAGCCATCACCAGCAGGATCCGAGCATTTCCATAGCTGTGCAACACCTGCCAGGACAAGCTCAGGAATGATGGGAGTACCGGCTCAGGACACAAGGGAGTGTTGGCGCAGGCTCTCTGGTAACAGTGTGACCCCCAGGAGAACACAAATGCCTCCTGCGAGCAGAGAAACGCCCCTGCTGAGCTCCTCCCCTGTGTGCTGATGGTAATCTCGGGGAGAGCCAGCAGGATGGAGCGTGCCTGTGGGATCGGGTGCAGGGATCGGGTTTGGGATGTAGGCCTGTACAGCCCTATCTGTAGGGAAGACTGCACCCCTCACCTGACCGGGGCTCGCAGGGCACTGCCTGCTGGAAATGAGCATGTACCTCATGGTAAGGCTGCAAAATACGATGGCCAGAGAAGCAGAATGCATTTTCAACTCCATGCTCCAGCTGGGAGGAGCTGCCACATGCTCCATGCTTGCTCGTTCTTCTACGCTTCTCCTGATGACGCCAAATAAATGCAGGCTTGCAGTCGGTCTTTGTGCAAACTCAGCGTAGCGTGAGACCTTTATTGCCACAATGGTAACTTTGTTTTGCAAATTCAGCTTTGCTGAAAGTTAGCTACAGGATCCCTGAGGAATGGGAAGTGTGTCTGGTTACATCACAGCTGACTTTGATGCCATCTGTTTTCTTGCTTTTAAAATAAATTTAATAAAAAACTTCAGCAGCTTGATAGCTCCCCTACATTTCTTGCCCTGTTGCCCTGTTTCTTATTGAGTCCTGAGGTCATCGACGTTTTGCAATATGGAAATCACCATGTTGTCAAACTGGAATTGGGTTTCAGCCTGTCACAAACTATTGTATTAACGGGAAACTGATGTGGAATATAAATATTCAGTAAAAAACCCTGCATTCATGTCTGTTACAGTTTTAAAGAGAAGCTTATTCAACTCCAAAACGTCATACTAACAACTTCACATTCAATTTTTAAACACATTCTGCTGCTTCTCGCAATTTAAAATCAAACGTCCATAAGTCGTTTTCAGAGTCTGTGGCTCAGCCCCCCTGCCCTGGGAAGCCAGCACTGCTCTTGGTGCTGCAGGCAGTTTCTCTGCTGGCCTCTCTTTGCACCGTTAGTCCTGAATAGCCCAAACAAAGGTGTGAATTGTTAACATAGCAAAAAAACACTGACTATGTCAAAAATTATATTGATCTCCAAAATAAAGCATGTTTTCAAAGGGAAAAAAAACAAATACAAACCTAACTTGATGTAATATAGAATATTAAAAGTCATCTGGAAATGCGACTTCTGAGTTGGTGGTGCTGTCCGAGTCTTAAATGATGAGAGGAGAAACTTAAAATTCTCCACTGATTATTATTTATTTATAAATCTGTTTCCTTTGAAAGAAAGAATATGTGAAACAAATGTGAAATGTATTGATTCTTATCTGATCATTTCCAAGTGACTTAAAAGAAGGCGCTCTGTCCTCTCTGCATCTGTTTGGGCTTTTTTGGGAAGTTATCAGCTTCTCGGAGACTGAAAATGTCATCATCTTCTTACCAAGAGCTGGTTTTCCTCTTAAGTGTTTAACACTCTCCCAAACCTCTTCACTGCTGCATAACTGAAAAATAAATATTTTCCAGATATAATTTGTGGTTTATACTTCATTAGGTCACATCCTGATCTCCTGGGCATGTCTCATTTGCATATCTCATCTACAGCTATGGAAGTACTATCAGAGGCTGATTACTGTTACATCTATAAATACTATAGTATTTTGATTCAAACGGACACAAGCACAGAAGATGTCAGACTGCAGTTGTGAATGCAGTGTTCTTTGCCCAGTTCCAACTAGCAGGCTTGATTAGAAAAATAAACACTCTCCAAAAGAGTAAAAACTAACTTCAGAGGGGTTTTAAACGCTGGTACAAAAATGGCACATTGACTCATGGTCAATCCATAATTGCCTCCCAGCATGTGCAGAAGGCGGGAGATACAAAAAGATGCAGAAGTGGGAAGCTCTTCTTGTAGGAATTTTTTTTTTTTTTTTTTTTTAAATCAAGATCTCGGTTGCCAACCATTGTGAACAGAGAGAAAAGTAACAGTAGAGGGCTTAGGTTATGCACAGCATGAAGGACCTGGCCTGTAACTACTGATCTGTGCCCAGGTCTGTCTTGTGCTGCTTTCCATCTCTGGTTACTGCAGAAATGCAGATGGTTCTACTGAATGAGGCTGAAGCAAAGTTCTATCTCACATTGTTTTTTAACAGCGAACTTGAATATGAGCACTGATATCTGACATTACCTGCTGAAACTTCTTGCATGTTTTTGAGAGCTGTTGAAGGTCATCAGCATCTAGAAAAAACACTATGTGTATAACTATGTTCTCAGGTATTTGGACAAGAAAATTGTAATGTCCTTGACATAAATTAACTGTGTGCTCCAGCATGGTGTTGCAAAAGACATTCCTCACCTTCCCTGTGCTACAAGAAAAGAACAAGACAGCGGAGAATAAACCTAAAATAATCATTAGGTAACCTGATTATTTTAAAACACAATCATGAATGCAATAAAATTGGGTTAGGAAGTTGGTGTTAGGAGGAAAGATGCTGGGAGAGGGAGGGACTCAAGACTGGGCCATTGCTGTACACCTCGAGAAATAGGAAGGATGAGTTGATGACAGGCTGAATGCTGGCTGTGCCTGGAATAAAAAAATCTCAGGATGAAAGGAGAACCACAGCGGAGACAGGTTATTAGCTGGATTTGGGTTGACTTGACTTTATGTACTATTTTCAGGAACGACGGAGGCAGGGTCAGCTAGTGGTATCTGAAGAACTAAGAGTAGGATAAAATGCAATAGCATAAAATGCAAGTACTGTGCTTGGGGGTGAGTAGCAAGAGCGCTCTTACCTGAAGACTTGGATGGAAACAACCAGTTGGGTTTTTTTAAGTCAGTCATGGGAAAATCACAGCCCACACTAGGACGTGGTTCTGTGACAGTCACTGTCCTCGAGTGTGTCAGGCAGGGCATGGCGCAGAGTCCCAGGGGAAAGCTATGCCTGCGCAGCAAACCCTCCTCAGAACCTCCTCCAAGACACCCGAAAAATGTTACCTGACACTATGGCTGATCAGGGAGACAGGTACGAGCTTTTTTGAGCCCCCCGAGCTAGTGGGTTTGGCTAGTGTTTCAAAGTTGTTGAAGGTAATTTGAAGTTTTTTTTCCCCTCTCTATTTGAGAGGGAAAGCAAAAGCAGTTTTGAGGGACTTATTTTTTCCCCATAGGGTAAGCCTGGGACCTTCAGGTGGTAAATGGTGACAGCTCCTGTATCCAAATACATCTAAGACACGGACCGATTTTTTTGAGGTGGGTAAGTTCCTCTCTTAGCTCCTTTTAAGAAGATGAGGGAAGCTCTTGTGTATGAGATACTTCTGAAAACATCCTTGTGCCATAAAACATAGAAAAGCAAATTACTGCTGTCACCAAACTCCTAGCTATTTCATTTCTTGATGATGGCACAATAGCTTTGTGCTATTGAGATTTTTTGGCGTGTGTATTGTTCTGTGATGTGTCGTGGTTCAAATAAAACCCATGAACGACTTCCAAACTCCAGCAGAATAGAAGTGTCGGAGAACTTCATGCTTGAAAAGAAATGTAAATTTGTACTTTCTCTGGAGAAATGTTTACTGTCAGCATCTTGCTCATTAGGCAGGAAAGAGCATTCAATATAAAGTAAAGGATTTAAATTATGTCATTTTTCAAAACATCTTTTGGCATTACTATAAGGCGGTTTGACAGCTTTCCAGTGTGTTGTGTAGTTTTGGCACCAACAGAGATTTTCCCTTCCAGAAGTGTAACAGTGCAATGAACTTTTTTTACTTTGCTGATGTCAGCACCAGTGAATGGTTGGGAAGACACTCATGTCTAGACTCATCCTGCCTCCTTACCTCTGCACTGGTGATGGTGAAGCAGTGGAAGTCTTTGCTGGGGGCAGAAGACTGGCTGTGGAGCTCATGAAAGGTCTCCTGCAGAAGGGACAACATGGTGCTCATGCCTTCTGACTCATAAGCAGCAAAACTAATGCCCATCTGCCAAGACTGCTCCTATGGATCTGATGCTTCAGCTCAGCTTGCTCCCCAGTCTTGTCACAGTGGTGGCGTCCACGTATCCGTGTCAGCCTGCCCAACAGGAACGATTAACAGTCCAAGCCTTTTGCAGGTGCACAATGCTTTTGGAAAGCCTACGGCTAGAACCACAGCTATGATCCCTGTGTAGCACAGACATTCCCCGGCTGATTTTCAGACGGATGACCAAAGCCTCAATCCGCCAGCCAGGTCTGCTTACGTACCAGTGTCTGCTCACGTACCAGTGTCTGCTCACACCAAGCCACTGGTTTACAGGGCTTAGTCAGTACTCGCTCCTCAGGTAGAGAGTTCTGCCTAGAGAAAGCTCTTGGGAAAGAGATCACTGTTCAATCAGTTTCGTTTCTAACAATCCATAAAAAGGAAGAGGTGGTGAATCTACTGCTGGGATCCTATGGGATCCTCAGCATGAGCTGAGGGGAGCAGCCAGAAAAGGCCGGTCGAGTCTCCTTCCTTCAGATCTCACCGCCTGGCTGTGACATCTTGATGCTGGAGGATGACTGAGCTCCCGGCCAACCGAGTGCTGTCTCCTTGCTGACCCGTTGGTCCTGGCCAGGTATGGAGGTTTGCTGTCTACATGGTGGCACACCAATAGGGATCCCTCTTCTACAGGTGGATTGCTGCCAGGAATGTACAAAGGAAATTTGAGATGGAAAAAAACTTGCTCCAAAAATCACACATGAGAAGTTTCAAACAGGTATTTCCAAATTCACAGAAGTTTTTACACATTCACTTTTTGTCTTTCTTGTAGCTCATTTTTCTAAATGTTCTGTAATGTAGACAAGTCTGACAAAAATGCAATTATTCTATTAAGAAATATGTTTGTCATTATGGAAACTTATTCTGAGCCAATACTCATGGAGATGGCTGAAACTCTTTTCATTGTATTTTCTTGATGGAAGGCGTATTAAGAAACTCCATGTGACAACTGACTTATTTGAATTCTACCGTTATAAAACATTATTATTTAAAGATGTTTTCAAGAGGTCAATATGAAATTATGAGTTCCACATCACTCATTTCCAAAGCCAAAGCTAGCTCTGCACAGATCTCAGCAGAGTTTATAGTATCTGGAGGCAAATAAAATCTCTAGTTGGAAACCTTTCATAAAAGACAAGTTTCTGAATGTTTGTATTAAATATGCTTTCCAGAGCCAACTGAGAATTGACAAGAACTCTTGTGCTCAAAAGAATAATTTTTACACTCAGCTACAGTTCAGCGATGTTAATTCAAATGACAAAAAGTCTACTACTTCTCTTAAGTATTAATTTAGTCCTCGGAAGTTTACAGTGAGAGAAAGACTCTCAGCTACTGTAAACCAGCATAACTCCACTGAAATTAATTTGTCCCTGTGCTAAAAGAACCGGTTATTCACAAAAACAGCGATCGGGAGCACGGCAAAGGACAAGCAGATTTATGTAGCAACACGAAATAGCCAGGTGACTACAGAAAGGAGGAAGCTAGGTCAACATTTTTCCAAATAGTCCTAGGAAGGTTAGGTTCATGCACATGTCAGTGAATGGGTTATGAAAAATGAATAATGGGATGTAACTTCCCTGACTATGGGTTTGGGCAAAAAAAAAAAAAAAAAAGAAATGGGGAATATGCATTATTTTGAGAGTATTTCACTTACTGAATTAATCTGGGTCAGATATTGGATTGAATTTTCAATTTAAGCTCTCTCCAAAATGTATTGGTCTTGAAAGTTTTCATTATTTCAGTGCTATAAAATTGGACATCAAATAAAACATTGCTTTTATTATTGTCCATTAGTTTTGAGACAAGACCTACCCTATTAGCTGGTGTCACATAAACATTTTGCAGCCCAGTTTAAAGTGCTCAGCACTTCCTCTCAGGATAACCTGAATCCCCAAAACAATTTGCCTCTGCTCCCTAACATCAGTCATTTCAGTAAAGGGAAGTAAAACAAAAAGGAAGGAACTAAACATGGACCTCGGCTTCACCAGGCATGCAGTAACCTACCATTCTACTCCTGCGACAGAAAAAGGACTTGGCAAACCCCATGTGGTCTGAACTTCAGGAACAGCGGATAGCCACCTTCTGGTTTTGGTGGTTTGAGTTCAGTAGCACTGAGGAGAAGGTTGAGGGTCTTCAAAACACAGAAACCAGCCTGTAACAGAGCTGTAGAGGTATTGACGTGTGCTGAGTTTCATGGACCACCTGTCAAAGGCCTTAAGCCTTTGAACAAATATTTTCTTTTTCTTACATTTTTTTAATTCACACCTCAGGTTTTTCGGCCACAACTTATGCTTCTGCATGGGGCATATGAAAGGAAGAGCTCTGACTCTAAGAGAAGGCAAAGGGGGGGATCACCTTCCTACAGAGACTTCTTCTTCCCCTCTGTGACAGCCTCAAGATTGCTGTGTAGCCTTGGGGGAAAGCTACCACTTTGAGCCAAAGAAGCAAGAAGAAGCTGCAGGGGTTGGTTAAAGCAGCTCAGCAGTGATTGAGACTCCTTCTGTACTGGGACCTTGCTGGGGCAGGAGTGGCTCTCGCCCTACCTGAGCTTTACAGACCCCTCTAAAATCTTTCTGAGTCCTTTTGTTGCAGTAGTGACATGCTGTGACAGCATCATGTCATGGAGATTGGAGAGAACAACGCCATACAAAACATATACATAACAGTATAGGTGATTCCTTCTCAAGATAATACTAACCAGAAGAGACTATTTGACTTTTGTGTGTTGTAAAACAGGGGGAAAAAAATGGCCATTGTCTTGTTGTGCTGGTTTTGGCTGAGATAATTTTCTAGACTGTAGGTAGGCACGTAGGTTGTGTGCCAGGCTGATGTGAATTTCTTTTTGATAAACAAGCACTAAAACGCAGCGATTACTAGCACGTTAGCAAGTAAGGGCAGAACATAGCAATATGAGATGAGATGGAAAGTGCATTTGACCTCCTGTCTGACAAGAGACATCAGATGGCTAGGACTGAGCCGGAAGAGCGACAGCTGGTCCCTCCCAGACTACAGCAATTTCTGTTTCAGAGACATAATGAAACAAGGTAGCATATTTGTGTTTAATAGCCCTTTATACATTTTTGTTCATGAATTATCATAATCACCTTTTGTATCCAAAGAAACCTCAGCAACTGAAACACCCTGTGGCAAGGGGTCCCATGCTTTGCTTACATAGTGCAAGGGAAGAGCCACCCTTTTCTGTTTCGGCCAACTTGTCTCCTGCTAGTTTTGTTTGATATCCCCTTATTCTTTCAGCGAATAATTATCACACCCTCTCATACCAGTAGCTCTATATCACAGTCAGCTCCTTTTCCTAAAAGTCCCCACATCCAACTTGCTTACTGACAGTGAGCACTCAGGTGACTATTACCTACTAAATTCTGAAGTTATTTTTTTCCTAAGTAAGATCAATACGTCAAAGCGGGTTAGAATACAATGTTAAGGTTAAGACTGTATTTTTTATTTCTACCTACATTTGGACTTCTGTGATTTTATCATTCAGCATTGTGATGGCCCACTGCAGCTCTTCAGACTGGCTTTCATTCCTATCGCCCTGAACAAGATAATGTCATTGGCAGACTTTGCCACCTCACACCCCATCCCCTCTTCCAAATCACTTAGGAGTACGTTGCTAGCACAGATCCTACTCCATTTCAGAAAACTGGCCATTTTATTCCTCCTGAGACCAGTTTTTTGTACCCTTGTGAGACCTTCCCTATTGTTCTCATATTAAATTTGCTTCTTCATGAACCTTTGGTGAGAAACCTTGTTGAATATCAGTTGTAAATCTAAGTGGACTAATTCAATCCATCTTCCCATCTTGGTTTTTGTATCCTTAAAAGATGTCTACTGATCTTCCTCTCACAAAAGATACATTGACTCCTTCCTGATATCCCACATAAGCCTGTATTTTTCTTCTGTTACAGGATTTTTTTTTTTTTTTAACTGCCTGGTAGATTTCCACATCAGACCTACTGGTCTAAAATCTCTGGATCCCAGTGAAATTCTTTTTAAGAACTGGTGTCAGATTATTGACCTGGGATTTTCTTCATTCCAGTCTCAGCTTCAAGTCAAAGATCATAACATCCAGTTTACATTTCAGTCATTTCAGTCTTCTTTAGAAGCTCCTGAGTGAACATTATCTGTGTCTGGTAGTATGTTTCTCTTATTTACTTATTTATTTTTTATTTGTCCATATATGTTGCCCATAAGGAAGCCTATGTACAGATGTCAGTGTCATCAGAATGCTACAGTTATTACATTTACAAAAGCCACAACAAAAACAGTTCAACAGAGCTCAAACCAAGGTAGGCTAAGAATTAGAAAACACTCTGGAAATTCCCTGCAAACATAGTATTTTTGACTCTGTGCCACAACTTAGTGGAGGGTTGGGCAGTGTTTGGGGTTAAATATCACAATGTTCTTACTCTTTTAATTTACTTTCCTGTAACCATTCAGTATTTGCCACTGTTGTACTTTTCTTATGACAAGTTTCTGCAAAAAGACAATGTAAGAATAATGGAGGAATCATAAAAAAAAAACCATTAAAGAAAATGGAAATGAGTTGTGACAGTAACAACTACAGTTCTGTGGAGATTCCTTTGAAATGTTAATATTTTGGTAGTATGTGAGAGTGTTGAAAGAATCAATGAAAAGCACCTACATTCTGCCCTAGGTCTTGTTAACTTTCTGAAGGGCTTCAACATACTACAAATTCAACAGGACCTTTTGAGATGCTGAACATTCTGTAATCTCCAGTCAGGAGTTAACTGACCTGATGTTCCTCCTGTAGCTCCAGAAACCTATGCATTTCTGTCATGCTGTTTAGCGCCATTACCGATTTTTTTTCTGCAACCAACCTCCAGTCAATTCCTCAAATTACAGCTTAAGCCTGGAGATCCGAGCTTTGCCGATGATATCTGCATCCAAGACACACTGACCAAAAATATTTAGCAAAAGACCAATTACTTATTCAGAAGTGCTAAACAAAGATCTACTAGTCCGAAGATAAAAAACAAAGGCACTGCAAATGGACATGGCTTTATAGAATCTCACTGTTTCAGAACCACTGAGAACTGGACTTAAGTTTAATTTTCTGGACAATATATCTTACCTTACCTGGTACAGTAATGTTATACGGGTGAATAGGCTGGGGAAGTGCTATTTTTAAGAATATGTAAGTCTAATAATAACAGCATCAATGACAAATTAATTCTACAACAGCACCGAACTAAATATATTTCTGCTGGGAGTCACGGAAGAGATATAAGACTATCTAACAGGAGTTTTATTTGTGGCTGCCTGAACAAAATATTTATATTAAAATGTCAGAGGTCTTGGAACAGGCAGAAATAAACACAGCTACACAAATGATATAAAGGAGAAAATTGTCTTGGCCAAGCTTCGAGAGGGGCCAACATCAAGCTCAGTCCAGCTCTGCTTCAGTAACTCCACGATGAATGAAAGAAAGTTTGATAGTGAAGGATCTTTCCTAGCATCGTAGTGACTGTAGCAGAAAGCAGAAAGCCTGAACAAGCCCCATGAACTGATCCAGTGTAGCCCAGCACAGTCCAGCACTGGTGTTAAATAACATTTACCTGATGGCCTGAATAGTGTATGGTATCAACAAAGGATCCGTGACTACTTTCCTGGATTAAACAGAATCTTTTCAAGTGTTGCTGAAAATGGCTAATAGGGACTGATGGGAAACAACCATTTACCATTCAGGAATAAGTTTGTAATCTCATATAATAGTTTAATACAATGCAGGAAGAGATCTCTTGGAAGATGTTGGACCACAGAAAGACCATAAAGACATGCTGGTATTTTAAAAGAAAGTCATGTAACATAAAGTAAGTTAATTCAGAAAAAAGAAGCCTTTTTCTGCTGTAAACTGTAAATTAGTTTAACCAGATGTTACACCTTTATCCTACAAAAGGGAATGGACTCAGCTCCAAATCCATACACCCTTATTTCAATGTCTTTATAAAGGCGTCTGTCTGGAGCAAGGTATGCAAGTTCTCCTAAAATAGAGATCTCTGTTTGATGCACCCATCTAACCAGAAGCACCTAGAGACACTTGAATTGCTCTGGGGTTTCTGCCTGGCCTCCAGCGACCATTTTAGGAGGAGCAGGTCCTCTGTGTCACACACACTAGCCCTGTGCAGATGTCTCAGATACCCTGGGGCACTTCAAAGAGCACTCACTGTTTATATTTAGGCAACTGAACTGAGCTCGTCACCAGTATGGTCAGTAAAGCCTAGGAGCTATGTAGATCACCCTGGAGCAGGCGCCTGCCAGTTGAATAGCTCCCTGGAGCTGCGTAGAGTTACATATGACAAGCTCTGACCCAGGTGTGAGGGGTCCATCCAGGAGAGCAGCTCTCTGCAGTGCAGGTCCCAGGCCCATCCAGGAGACAGGGGCAGAGACAGGCACACCTACAGCACCGCTCGGGCACAGGCTGAAGGCCCCAGGCTGAGCTGAGACACCATGTTCCCTGGGCCCTCGTCAGGAGATGGTGTGGGTGGGGGTCCCAGGGGAGGCCAGTCCCAGCTGCCCAGGCCTATGAGCACCTCAGGACCCAGGCAGAAGTAGACTTGCACTGCTTATGTGCTCTCCTTTAGACACTTATGGTTGGCCACTTTGGAGACCAAGTGTTGGGCCACCTTTGCTCTGAAAGTTGTTCTCAGGCTCTTTTGTTTTATTGTTTGGTTTTTTTTTTTTTTTTTTCCCCAACAGAAACAGCTCAGGCATTTCTAAAAATGACTGTAATGAGAAAAGGAAAAATCCATGGGGAAATGAACAGGTATTGCTCATGTCAAAAAGATATGCAACCATTCGGTTGAGGAGCACTGAGGGATTTATCTTTGAGCCTCGCTGGTGTCAGAAATGTGGGGGTTTGCCATCCTGTAGAAACCCAGCTAGACTGTAGGAACACAGAAGGCTTTCAAAACCTGCATCTCACACATGCCTTTTGCAAATTTGTTCAGATGGTCAAATTATCTCAAGACATCACACATCTCTCTCCCTCATCAGAAGGTACCCGCCTCCTTCCCACAGAGTGACAGAGCCAGTGCCCAGGCTGGGACATGGCTGTGGGTATTCAATGCCCTCCTAGTGCAGGACTGGGGAGGAACATCATCAGAGGGTTCCTCAGAAGGCAGGAAGAAGAATATAATGGAAACAGAATAACTTCAGTTGCAAGGGACCTTACAATGATCATCTAGTCCAACTGCCTCACCAATTCAGGGCTGACCAAAAGTCAAAGCATGTCGTGAAAGGCATTGTCCGAATGCCTCTTAAACACTGACAGATCTGGGGCATCGACCACCTCTCTAGGATGCCTGTTCCAGTGTTTGACCACCCTCTCGGTAAAGAAACGCTTCCTCATGTTCAGTTTAAATCTCCCCCGCCACAGCTTTGAGCAGTTCCCACACATCCTATCAAGGGATCCCAGGGAGAAGAGCTCAGCACCTCCCTCTCCACTTCCTCTAGGGAAGCTGTGGAGAGCAATGCCCTCTCAGCCTCCTTCTCTCCGAAGGAGACACAAATCTTCGCTGTAGGGTGCCCAAGGCGACCTCCCCTCACACACCGTGGAACCCTGAGCAAGCCCCTTCCCGAGCCGCCCTCTCGCGGGGAAACAACCGCGACCCGCTCTCCGCGCCCGCAGCCGCCGAGCAGCCTGCACCGCACCGCCTCTGCCGGGGGCTCGCCCGGGCCGCTTGCCCGTAGCCAGGGCCGGGAGGAGGCCCGGAGGCAGGCCGAGAGTGCTCCCAGGGCGCCGTTACAGCTCAGCCGGGCCCTCAGCCCCGAGCCGCCCGCATGCCCTAACGGTGAATAGCACAGAGAAACAGCGAGGCCACCCCCCGCCCCCCCTTCTAACGGCCGCCCCCGCGTGGCACCGCCCCCGGCGGGGCGAGCCCCTCCAGTGTCGCAGCGCCCCCTGCCGGCTGGGCGGGGCGCGGAGGGCGCCGCGTGACTGACCGGGTCGCGGGAGGGAGGGGGGAGCCCTCCACCGGCAGGGGAGGGGCGGGGCGGGGGCGGGGCTGCGCCCAGCACCGGCGCTTCCGGTTGGGCGGGCCCGGGGGAGCGATAAAGCGGCCGCTATTCGGCGGCGCGCCTCCTCCCGGAGCCCCCCTCCCCCCCCTCCCCGCAACCCCCCTTCGTCCTTCCCCTCCCCCCTCCCCTTTTCCCCCTCCTCCTCCTCCCCCTCCCCGCCCCTCGCGCGGCCCGAGCCCGCGCGCGCTGCCGGCCCGGCCTGCTGCCGTCACCGCCGTTGGCGGGGTTGCGTCCAGCCCCTCCCCCGCCCCACCCCCCCCCCCCCGCCGCCCTGGAGGTGCCTCAACGGTGAGTGCGGGGCGGGGGGGGGTGGTGGTGAGAGGGACAACCCCCCCGCTCCCGCCGCACGCACGGAGCGGGGCCCGGCCCGCTCCCCTCCCCCTGGGCACTGGGCCTGGGCCTTCCCCTTGTCCAGCCCCCCCCCCCCCCCCCGCCTTCACCCCCCCGCTGCGGAGTCGCGCCCGGGGAGCGGGCGGCCGTTTCGGAGATGGGGGGAGGTCGCGGCGGTGGGTGCCGGCGCAGGGGAGCAAAACCGGCGGGGGAGAGAGAGGGGAGGCGGCGGGGAGGCCGCCCGGCCGGTGCGGGAATGAATGGGCGGGCGGCGTGGCCCCCCTGCCCCGGGAGGTGCGGCCCCGGGGGGCGTGCTTGGCGCCCCGGGAAAGGCCGATCCGCAGGCACCCCCTCCCCGAAAGAAAGTTGAAGCAATGGCCGGCGGAGCGAGGAGAGCAGGTGGAGCACGCCGCGAGTTCGGCTTCCCTCGTGGGGAAGCCTTGCGAGACGCCTGGGGAAAGCGAGTCCACTCGTGACAGGAGTACCTGCGAGGGGGGGACTGCTCTGCCCGCCCCGTCAACGAGGCGGATGCAAACCCTGTCCTTACGTCGTTCGGGGTGGATGAAGGGACTCGACCTTTTAGAGCTGACTTCTGAAGCTCGCTGGTGTTAACTGCACTCGCTTTTCGGAGCCTGGGGGAGTAGTCGCCTGTAGTAGCTGGTGCAGGTGTTGAGAGGGTTGGATGCTTCGCCGTGCAGGAGGGAACTGCATTGGTCGATAACAACTCAGCGGTGTTAGAAATGAGAGGAGTAGTTAGGTGGGAGCTTGACTTGCACCGAGTTGTTTATAAGTGAGGAATGTAGAGACTGGGTATTTCGGTTTGCTCTTCCGTTAGCTCCCCTTGAACCTCATTTGCTTTCAGGATAACATAAATGGAATTTTTAGCCTGGTGTCACCAAGACTCGCAACCTGAATTCACAGCTCCTGACTAGATTGTGTGCTGTGGTGAGTCCAGTGGCACTTCATGAGCTCAGGTTCAGCACTGCCGAAATAAGGTTTCTGGTGCAAGTTTTGGCAGCCGTCTATGCACTATTGTGGACTTGGAGTTTAGAAAGCTGTATCAGAAGTACACGGCATTAATCTTTCCTACCCTGAATCTGTCGTAGGTACGTCGATATTACTGTGCGGTTTATACTATTGTTAGATCTTAATGTATTAAGACCTAGTGTCTCTGTGTGAACTTGCCATCCTCTTAGCAAAGGTGGAAATCTTGCAAGATAGCTGCAGTTCTGTCCCCTCTGTGTTTCTTAAGTCATCCGCATGTGCATCGAGTATTGTCGCTTTGCGACTTTCTTCTGACTTGAACCTTTCCTGGAAACATGGGACCGCATAATCCAGCCATTTCCTGCCTGGAGCTGGGGTCTCACGTGTTCTCACAGTGTATCTTACTGTTTCAGTGGCTGGTCGGGTCAGGGTGTTTGTCCCATTTTTAGGTGTGTTATTTTAAAGACGTGGTTCAGTGATCATTGCTGATGGAACTCAACCCAAGTAGATGGGCTGGTAGCTGGGAGTTTGGTTGTGAGGACGAAGTCAGATTCCTGTGGACACTGCTGGATTAGCAGGAGCATAGTGCTGCCTGTCTTGTTCACGGTGTGTTGGAAGGGACCCCCTTACCTGCTGTTTGTGCTGTGAAGTGCCTGCTCTGCTACACTGTGGGGATGTTTGTGTGCGGCTTCCTCTGGGAGCTAAACTTCTGTTTCTTTTGTCAGTCACAACACAGGGATGCAACTTGAAGAGAAGCATCCTATTGCCACCAGACTGCCTTTTGCTTTTTGGCACTGCAAGAGCATGTCATTTTTCCTTTTGCTTAAACACAGCAATAGTCTGGATCTGCTCCTGCTAGTAGAGGCAATGATGCAACTATATCCAGCTCTCTTCTGCTGGGAACAAACTTTACCATCAGCCCTCTTTGCTGATAGAGGAAATGGCTGAACTGTTTGCCTGCAAAAAAATTCCAAAGCTGATGAAAATAAACAGCCATCCTTCCTGTGCAGTGGCTGTGCTTATCAGAGTAGGGTTGTGATGTGTGGTGCTCCGTAAAGGTTGGAGGATTATCATGGGAAGGTGAGCATTCACGGAGGTACGGGCTGGCTTTGTCCTTTGCTTGGTGAACATAATGATGGAATGGTGTCTTGAAGTTAAGTAGGAGGTTGTTGGAGACCCCTGCTTCTCACTGGTGTGTTGCTTGTCATTTCAAAGCTGGATGGATGGCAGCACTATTTTTAAGTCTTAGCTCACATTGTAGGGAATCCAATGTGGATGTAGGGAGTCACGGTAAATAGAGGACTTTCTTCTTGAGGGCTTTTATAACTGTGCTGGCATCATTGATGTGTGTTGCATGTCCTCATCATCTACTTGTGTCTCAGCAGGATCCGTTCTTTCATCGAGAGGAAAGAGGTGTAGATCCTTCTGCCAGTGAGAACTGGGACAGTCTGATTTTGAAGAATAAGGCCGACTACTTGTTGCTGTGTTCTGAAATTCTACATGTCATATTAAAAGCAGCCTGTAATTTTCTGTGCTCATAGGCGGTCTAGATCTTCAGCTTTTGAGCCCTTCATTGCTTCCCTCTGGCACTGCCTCATGACAGTCACAACTTATCTTCTGTGGAGGAAAAATGCAGGCATATAGTAAATGTTGCAATACTTAATGTAAAATGTGTTTAGCAAAAATATCCTGAAATGATTAGTAGATGTGTAGCTATAAAATTGGAATGGGGTTGAGAAATTGAGACGTGTTGTTAGCTGCCAGAGTCAGTCTTGTGCCATCCCTTGGGTGGATTTTTCCTTATACACAGTGTCTCTGCATATTCCTTTTCTGCCACTGAGAGGTTTTCGAGAGGCTGTAGGGAGGTATGGCTTAATCTTCAGTGAGATCCTCTTGGATGATGGGATGCCGAATCCACAAACTGGCTCTGAAGTGGCCAGGAAGATACCAGGAGGTCTGTCTGCTTTTTACATTAGCTTAGGCCGCTCCGATTGCTCAGTCTAACATGAGCTCAACAGAGATTGCTGATGCCGTTTGTACTCTATGGTTGCCCTGCAATATACATAGCCAACGTCAGAATTTGCAGTTGTCTGATTTCCTCTGACCTCTTGGGTACTTTTTCTTTCCACCAAATGATGACTTTGGCCTCTTGGATGCTAAGAACCAAGCAAGAACAGTAGTGATGGTTGTTCATTTCTCAGGTGAATATGGGTCTCCTCATTACCGATCCTTTTCCCCTGCTGTTTTTCTGTTCTTCCTGTGATGGAGGAGGTTATGGCCAGAACTGTAGTGTAGGGGACAGGAACTGGTGGAAGGATCTTCAGCATCTCTGTGGAGAGAAGAGAGAGCTGGTGGTAGGAACTTCTGTATGTAGGCTCTAGACATGCATGAAAGGAGGAGGTGATGGGGAGAGGTGGGTGATGGAGCAGCAGTAGAGACTGGTGGTCCCACTGCTGAGATCTCTGACTCTTCAAGTAACTTTTAACCTGAGTGATGGACGTTGATCTATGTCACTTCAGGTCAGCAAAAGTCTTTAGTCAAGCTAAGCGCTGAGTTGGTGCTGATGCTGTTACTGTGTTTGATAACTGTGGATGTAGTGAGCTTGTAGACAGAAGCACTTAGCTGTTCAGGTCGATTTCAGTGGAAATCTTCATGTATTGGGAAGACTCTGAGCAAGTCTTGGCAGCCTTAAGCTAAAGTCTAGCATTACAAAATTTAGTATAGCAAAGTTTAGTATTGCAAATCCAGAATTTTAGTTGAATCTTAGTACTTCATCCTGAAGTGGAGATAGGAATGCGGACACAGGACAAGCATAAATGCTGGGCTTCAGGCTTCAGCTTCAATTGTAATGTGTTCTCAGAATAGATAATTAGTTCTGTTTGGCTGTATCTGTATTTTTTTTCTCAGTGTTGCAGCCATGAAAAGTGAGAAAAGTAGGGGATGCAGAAATAATGGTTAAGGAATGCAGAGTGCTTTGTAGTCTTAAAAGTGGCATGCAGCACAGCCTCAGCTGTAGCCACTGTGGCATGGCACATCCTGTAACTGTGAGTTTTGGTAGGGGCAAGACTATGTTGAAGTCTCCTTTTCACAAAACAGGCAGGGCCTGGGGGAGTGTTCAAGATAACAAAGTGGCCTGGAGCCTGCACAGCAGTTACCTGTACTTGGACCAGTGCAGCTTGTTTGTCTCTCCTAGGAGTCTTCAAGCAGGCTTGAGAGATACTCTAGCAGCCATCTCCCTTCTGCTGTGTTTCATGGGAAGACCTATCTCACATGACAACTTGATCTTCATCCTGAAATTCATACGTGTCCTCAAAGGGCTTTAGATGACTAGAATGATGCTTTGATTTAGTATCTGGTCAAGTTGTCTGCAGTGCATGTGGGGCACCCTGCCAGTTTGATAGTACCAGGTTTTTTCCTTACCCTTTTAATGGGTCCTTTGATGTCTATAATAAAGCGTTTACGCAGAGGGAACGTGGTCCATCTTTTTTGGTGTTGCAAGAAGATGCCACTGAGCACAGACTACATGGCAGTTCATGCAGGTCCAAAGCCACGGGAACCTGGTTATTGAGGATATGTTTTCTAGCCTGGCTGGCTCCACTGGCGTGGGACTGTTTAGAAAACAGTGACATACTGTTCCTCAAACTTTCACCCAGCTAGGCGAGGGAGGATCCAGCACAAAACAAGTTCTGATGCAGGAGTTGACGGCAAAGAGAAATGTGAAACAGGCAGTTATCTGTGTGACAAACCACAGAGCTATGTAGAGACAGTGGCATTTGAGCTCAAAGGGAAAAGGGATCAGGAGGGATTGACAGAAAAATCTTTTGGAGTAGCTGTTCAGATATGTGCTAAGTGAACCAACAGCATTTCAGAGTTTACTCCTTCAGAAGTGTCTCAACAAATTTAAATCGACAGCATGACTTAATAGTGGCTAAGCACTGTTGAGGTTTGGTACTGGTCTCACAGTCACTATTCTAAAACGAGATTTACTGTTCCATGGAGTCATGGCCTAAGGTGCTGCAGTACCAAAGGGTTGTCTTGCGCAGTAGTATGCCTCGCTTAAGTACAGATTTCAGCAGAAGAGGCAGTTTAAGTGACTGACAGCTACAGTGTACTGAAATTATAAAATTAAAAATTGTGAGTGATGGCAGTGTGAGAGAAAGTACCGCCAACTCTTTAACATTATTTCTTATGCCAAAGGCTTGAATGTCAACCTTTAAACGTCTGGAGATGAAAATGAGGAAGTGCCTGTAACTTCTCCAGTTCCAGAATAATCTCCTGGTCAGAAAAGCTTAGCAGCAACTTGGACAGTTTGTGAAAGGGAGCCAGGAACCTTTTCTCACTCTTGCATTTGGAAAAAAAAAATTGAAATTTCCATTGTAAAGTAAGATAGGACTGAATAAAAGGAGAGGCTGGGAGGTGGAATGAAGTGTAGTTGAGAGGAGTGAAAAACAGAAAACTCCAGAAAGGGCAATAGTTAGGTGATGTGTAAAGAGGATGGAAATTATGAAGAGGGTAGAAGAGATGAGTAAACTTTCTTGCAAGCTATGATAAATTCAGTTTGGAAAAGTGTTTTTTTTTTTTTTTTATTTTTCTAGAGAAAAGAAAACGGACAATTCAGGATTACCACCAATTTTGGAAGTGACAAATTCTCTTTGAGTTCTGAAAATGTGATTAATGCAGTATGTCCTCAGTGTTCTAGTTATGTTCTACTGTGATTTGGTTAAAAAAAAAAAACCCAAACTTTTTTTTTAGCTTGTGTGGTCAATTCAGAATTTTTTGCTTTCAAATTGAAATCTTCCTCTCCTCTCATCACCCCAAATGCCCCGTCCAAAAAATAAATCCTAATTCCTAAAGACTTTTAGGTCTTTTGGAGCGTTAAGACATGGCTTGCTTTGGGGTTTTTCAACTGACAAGTTGTTTGCTATTGCAGAGATACAGACCACTAAGCACTGCTATTACCTTTCTGTTTTGATCTTTTACAGGAATATAAAGTTTGTTATAAGATGTTGAGAAGTGTTCTGTGGTCAACACCAAATTTGGTGTGGACTCCATTTAGGAGTTTGTATGGCTGCTAATAGTGCTGAGAAGCTGCGGTTTGTACCCAAAAGGTCCTTCCAGTTCAGTATTTGTAGAGCAGTGCAATTACCTCTCATGTGTAGCTGCCCTGAACGACAAATAGCTCATCGCTGTAGTATTTTTAATTCCTTCTCTTTTTCCCTAATTACAAGCTGAATCAGACACTGCTTGTTCTGCAGGTTTTAAGACTATTTGCATACTGACCATTTATGTACTGATTATAGGCTAAAGAGAGCCAGTAACTGTTAAGTGAAATATTCAGCCTCATGGAGGCTTTTGTTTCATTCTCTACTCAGTTCCTGATTTTCATGAAACCTGTAGAAATTTAAAATGAGACTGGATTGCTTTGTCCAATTTGATTGGCGTTGACTGTAGGGCAACGTGTTTGTGTAGGTCTCATTTCCATAAGAAACCAGGGTAAAAATGCTTTAGGAATAAATTAAGAAAACTTGGTTTGGATGCATATTTTTAGATTAGTTGTTAGTCTAATATATATTTAGACAGGAAAATTAGTGTTAAAATGACATAAAAACTTTGTGTGTTTTGAAACAGTGTTTCTTACAAGACTCCTCAAATTAGATTGATAGCTTAGCACGATAGTCATGTCACATCTGTTTAATTTGAACCTACAAGAAAAAAGCCTGTGCATTTCACATAAATGTTCAAATATTCCTTTTCACTATAGAGATAACTCTCACATTTACATGAAAATGACTTAGAGAATATGGTTAGACTTGGTTTTATGTTTATTGTAATAGCTAATCTTAATAAATTCTGTTAGAAATAGTGGAATCTAGACAAACAATTTAAAATATTTGCATTTCAGGTGCTGTGTTTCTGTGGGATTTGTTTGTTTTTTTGTTTTATTTTGGTTTTTTTAAGGTCTTACACAAACAGTAATTTTGAGAAATTTCCATCTTTGGAGTGAGGCAAACAATGTTTTGAATAGAGAGGGCTGTCAGCTACACCAACTGGAAAAAAAGTCAGTGCCGTTTTTTTTAAGAAGTATTTTTGTTGTTATTAGGGCAGCAGATGAAATAATGGAATGGAAAAAATTCTTTTCATAATGGATAAAGTATGAGCAGCAGCTTTTGTTTTTCATGTAATTAGTGAAAGGAAAACAGTGTTTAACAGATGAAAACAGAGCCTAGGTTTTAGACTGCTGTTTTCTTATTGTAATTTTTTTTTTACCTTTGTCAAAAACAGCTAATTTGTTTTGAAATTTTATGATGAAGGTACAATTTTGCAATGACTTTATCTCCATGGCACTGTTCCAAAGTACTTTTTGTTTTCAGTTCACATGTGTAATGTAAACTTCAAATCTGGGAAGAGAAGATGACTGAGAAAGCAAGTCACCTTTATCAAATGAAACATAAACTTAGCTCTTTATCACCTGGGTTCATTTTTATAATTTGCTTTCAGATTTTTTTTTTTTTGCATAGGTAGGAAGGCCTGTTGTTAAATATAAGCTTAGTTTTTCAAGTTCTACTGATATAAAATGATTTGCAGAAATTGGAGATACCTATATTTGAATTTCTTCATGAAGTAGTTAGTACCTATTCAGAAGATATACTTTTGAAAATGGAGGGGAAGAAAGCACATGTGGTTATTTAGGAATGACAGAGAGTTGAAATTAACATTGATAGATAACTATATGGGTTTTTTTTTTCCTTTATTGCAGGATCTGAAGTTTGCTCTTTAAAAGGTGCAGTGCTGCGAAAACTGTTACTGACCATAGGAAAATGGACATGTTGCAGATACTACGTAAAACCACAGAGCGCTTAGAGTGTGATCACTGCAGCTTCAGAGGAACGGACTATGAAAACATACAAATTCATATGGGTACCATACACCCAGAGTATTGTGATGAAATGGATGCTGCTGGTTTGGGTAAACTTATATTTTATCAAAAAAGTGCAAAACTGTTTCACTGCCACAAATGTTTCTTTACCAGCAAGATGTATTGCAACGTGTATTATCACATCACAGCACAACATGCAGCACCTGAGAAGTGGAATGAGGAGCGGAAAGAACAGGTAGGAGGAGATTCAGTTTCCTCTAAAAAAAGTGTCACATTGGAGCCACAAAAACCTACCCTTTCCCCCGCGTCATGCAAACCTACCCTTTCTCCTGATCTCCCCAAATCTGAACCTGTTGTTTCCCCCAAGGTTCAGAAATCTTCAGTGTCTCCAGAGTCCCAGAAGTTGGCTCAGGTGACTTCTTTGGAGCCAGAGAAGCCAGCCCAGGCCACGTCCCCAGATCCAGAAAAGTCAGCCCAGGACACATCTCCAGATCCAGAGAAGTTAGCCTCAGCTGTATCCCCAGACTCAGAGAAGCAGTCCCCTCCTGTGTCCCCCGACCCACAGAAGCCATCTCCTGCTGTATCCCCTGACCCACAGAAGCCATCTCCTGCTGTGTCTCCTGACCCACAGAAGCCAGCCCCAGCTGTGTCTCCAGAGGCTCGTCGGCATTCCCCAGCTGTGTCTCCAGAACCTCGTCGGTATTCCCCAGCAATGTCTCCAGAACCCCGTCGGCATTCCCCCGCTGTGTCACCAGAACCCCGTCGCCATTCTCCCGCCGTGTCTCCGGAGCCCCGCAGATACTCCCCAGCTGTGTCACCAGAGCCAAAGAAACCTACTCCAGCAGTATCCCCTGAACCGCGAAGGTATGCCCCAGCTGGGTCTCCTGAGCCCCGGAGGCATCCTTCTCAGATGCGTAGGCCTGCTTCTGCTTCTTCTCCTGAAACCCGGAGGCCTGCTCCTGCAGTTTCGCCAGAGTCATGGAGACCTGGTCCGACTGTTTCTCCTGAGCCCTGGAGATCTACACCTCACGAGGTGCAGAAGTCTTCCTGGGCTCCAAAGCCTGCTGTATCAGTGTCTGTAGAATCCCGGAGGTCTGCCCCTGAGTCCCGAAGGCCTGGCCCCGTTGTGTCGCCAGAGCCTAGAAGGCTTGTTTCTGACTCATGGAAATCTACGTCCTTTTCTGAATCCCAGAAGTCTACTCTTGTTTCTTCTGAGCCGTGGAAACCCATCTCATCTGTTTACCCTGAAGGCTGGAAACCTGTTCTGTCCCCTGACACGTGGAAGCATTCTCCCCCTGTTTCTCCTGAGCTTCGAAAGTCTAGTCACACTGTTTCCTCTGACTCTTGGAAGCCTTCTTTCTTTCCTGAGGTCCGTAAGCCTGGTGCTTCAGTATCTCCTGACTCTTGGAAACTCTCCGAGTCCCGGAAACCTATGTATTTTTCTGAAACTCAGAAATCCACCTCTGCTGCTTCGTCTGAGGTTCAGAAACGGGGTCACGTCCCCGAACCTCGGAAGAGAGCTCTGTTCCCAGAGTCTCGTAAATCTAATCCTACTATTTCTACTGATGTCCAGAAACGTGGTGTCTTTTCTGAGCCCCAGAATCAGATGTCTACTTCTGCTGTTTCTACTGAAGGCCAAAAACATGCCCTATGTTCTGAAGCCCAGAAATCAGCTCTTGTTTCTCCTGAAGTCCAGAAGCATGCCCTATTTTCTGAAGCCCAGAAACTTGCTCCTGTTTCCTCTGAAGTTCAGGAGCATACTTCATTTCCAGAGTCTCAGAAATCTGCTTCTCCTGAAATTCAGAAACACAACCTCTTTACTGAGTCCCAGAAACCTACTCCTTCCATTTCTCCTGAGACCCCCAAACAAGCTCTTTTTACTGACTCTCAGAAATCTGCTGTTTCCCCTGATGTTCAAAAGCATGCTGTATTTTCTGAGATGCAGAAGCCTGCTGCTGCTTTATCCTCTGATGTCCAGAGACATGCTGAAACTACTGTACCTTCTGAAATCCAGAAAAACATCCTGTTTTCAGAGACTCACAAGTCTGCTCTGGGTTTTTCCTCTGAGCCCCAGACACCTAGTGAGTCTGGCGAGAGTGACTTTCTTTCTCACAGTTTAGATGATCAGAAACCACTGGATGATTTATTCTCACAGGATGAACAATCAATATTAGCCAAAGAGTCACCAGAAGACATGCTATATTCATGCCCAAAAAAGAAGCCCAGGAAGGAAAATCAGGAGAACTCAGATTCTGAACTAAATAGCAGTGAGTGTGGAAAAATGGAGATGGACTCGATGGAGATAAAGGAACAAGAATCCAACAGTGACCAAGAGCAATACGATATGGAGTCATCTGAGTACGGCAAAGAGAGCAAAATAGATGCAACTACCCCCATGCAGCCACAGTGTGTGCTGCAGTTTACCGAAGAGAAAGAGGCTTTCATCTCTGAGGAAGAAATAGCAAAATACATGAAGCGTGGCAAGGGAAAGTATTATTGCAAAATTTGTTGCTGTCGTGCAATGAAAAAAGGTGCCGTCTTGCACCATTTAGTTAACAAGCATAATGTTCAAAGCCCATACAAATGTAAAATATGTGGCAAAGCTTTTCTCTTGGAGTCTCTTCT
This sequence comes from Chlamydotis macqueenii, assembly GCF_036417535.1. Lineage (NCBI taxonomy): Eukaryota > Metazoa > Chordata > Aves > Otidiformes > Otididae > Chlamydotis > Chlamydotis macqueenii. The sequence goes on along the minus strand of NC_141556.1, from coordinate 150,668,387 downwards.
TAAAAACCATGTTGCTGCTCATGGTCAAAGTTTGTTGAAGTGTCCACGTTGTAATTTTGAATCGAATTTTCCCCGAGGCTTTAAGAAACATTTAACCCATTGCCAAAGCCGTCATAGTGATGATACACCTAAAAGACATTTGGACAGCCTTGAGCCACTTGAAGAACAAATTTAATCTGTTTTTCCCTTGTGCTAGAAAAGCTGTATTTACAGAAGTGTTCAAAAGTGTTGCTGTATGTTAACCAAGTAGTTTAGCTGATCTGACAAGTCAGAAGATGCATGGTTTATTGTACTATGTTTAACTTGTCTTATAGCTGTATTACTGAAGTGATTTACTTTCGAAAGTAATTTTAAATACATGTTCATGTCTTTGTATTACCCATCAGTAGAGTCATATTTTATTTTTCAGATGTACTATGTTTTTGAAACCAAAATTAGTTTTGTAAAGATTTGTAAAACATACAGGCAATGAAGGACTGGAGTGACAAGCAATCCCTATATTCCTGTGACGACTGAACTTTTTTTCACATTTGTTAAATGTTGTATTTTTCAAAATGTTTTTATCAAATTATTAAAATTAAAATTGTCACCAAATCGAATGTGAATGAGCCAGGCATGAGAAACTACCGATCCTTCTGGAATAATTCTGCCCTGAGGTTGTAATTGAGTGTATAGTCATATGCTGAAAATGTATTGCACTCAATTCTCTGACTTACTAGTCTCAGATTTAGAAGCATCAAAGTAATTACTTTGTGATTCCATATTTTGGCCATGTTTTAAGCATGTACTAATATACCTTAAATTGATGGATTAACGTCAGACTATGTATAGCTCAACACTTTCTCTTGATGATTCAGATGTTTGTAACGTCAGAAACCCCTCTAAATTTCTTGTATTTGGTGAAATGTTATGCTTTAATGTTTTAACAATAAAAAGAAACCCAGCCTCACATTGGCCTTTTTTCTGTTTTTCCAAATGAAAAACAAAACCTTTCATGTTCAGCGTATTATCTTTTAAGTATCTTTGGTAACAGGAGATGCAAAATTATCCTGGAGTTCTGGTCTGAATACTTCAACTTTCAAGTCATCAGCCTGTGAAAGCAAGGTTAGTCTAAATTTCCTGTCTACTTCAGAAAAACACATCAGATGTCAATGAGCAAAACATGGCAAACAGGAATTTGTGGACTGTTATGTAGCATGTTTGCTTTTGTGCTATTTGCATATTAACTGTTCAGAAACCATAAGTACTTCATAATTCAGCAGGAGTATAGATTTTTAAGTGGAGGTAGCACAAGGAAAGTTTCATTCTCCCCAGGCTAAATTATGCCTGGACTTAAGCTGTTGTAAATACTGGCCTAGAATATGAAGGCGATAGTGTTCCAGGTGTAAGCTCCTACTGAAGGACTTCAGATTGATTTGATTGAAGCCTATGCCTGATATCTGATAATCTTCAGAAGAGAATTTCTGAAAGGAAGGGAAAAACATTTGAAGTCACTTAGGTGACTTCTCAGTGCTGCCTTATTAAGAGCAAGCTTTCTTGCAACGTTGTCTCACACAGGACCAAACCCACTCTATGCCCCTAAGGCAAAGTGCCCTTCTTTTCCTTCCATGGGGTCCAGACTAGAATTCTAGAATTTTTTTTTTTCTAGGAGCTACTATAGATAAATCTAAAAGAGAGCACTTTACTATTCAGGCTCTACTAGCATACTTCATAAAAAAGCTGCTTTTCTCCTCTGCTATAATGTCATCTCTCTTGGCACAGTCATTTGGTTAAAAAGGTGCGTTATGCTATTTGAATAAAAGGAAGAGATCAAGGAAGGATTTGTTTGAATTGGAAGTGGTGTCACCTTTACAGTTCAATGTCTCACTACTGACATACTTCTTGCTACTCTGTACCAGCTAACTTCCTTGATTTCTGGGAATACATCATCAAGGCTTCATGCTGTTTCTCTACACCTTTTTTTTTTTCTGACTATTTGATTATTTAAAATAATCTTGCTTTACAGCTGTCAATGTGTACTTTATAACTGGGAAAATAACTTTGCAAGTCCCCTTGATGTTAGGGCATTGAATCTCTTTAAATCCAGATTATGATGGACACTTCCCAGTATCTCTTAGTGTAGAATTTTATCAAAGCCTCATGGAAGTCGAAGAACGTTTCTGGTGTGTATTTTTTTTTTGTCCAGACTAAGTTTTCTTTCACCATTCCCTTACACAATGCTAGTTTGAGATCTTTAAGATGCATAGGAGGATCTGCTGGAATCTGAACTGATTTAACTAATTTCTCTAAGGAACTGTAGGACACCAATAGATCAGATTGTGGATTTATTGTTTCCCTTTCAGCTGACCTATTACGGATGCTGAGGAGAAGGATTAATACTCTTGAGTATAAACAGTGATAATTCTTTTTTTGACACAAGAAAAATGCAAGTGGAGCGCTTCAAGATTTACCAGTGTAATAATTTACTTGAAATATGCCTAATGCTATTATGTAGTCCTTGGATACTCTCTGAAATAACTTCAGTTGAATTTGTTACTAATTTCATTTCATATGTTAGAGTATGAAGCAAATACAGAGGTCTGCAGTTTCCAGAAACTGGGGCATTATGAAGTCACTGGGGCATTTTATCAAAGTGCTCAGTGTTGGATGCTACCATCTCGCTCATTCCTGTTCTTCAGCCCAGGGACCCTTTGGGGTCTGTACTGTGTAGCTCTAACTTCAGGTTTACTTTGGAGGTGGTTTGATTGGGAAACAACATGACCCAACTCAGGAGACAGTAACTGGGGCAAACACAAAGTTTACTTACTCTACTGGTATTGGAGATAACTGCAATTCTTTCCCTCTCTGAGCCCTGTGGACTGCTTCTGCTTCAGAAAAATATAATTGCATATCTTTGGTGTAAAGAGACTTCCTCTTTTTTTTTTTTTTTTCCCTTTCTTTTATCCAGAAGAATATTTATAGCCTACGCTGAGAAATGTGGCAGACAAATTCCAAATACAGTCTCTACAGGGAGTGCAGTGGTTCGTAGGTGATGCAGACAGCTAGGAAGTAACTACGTTGGTGGAAAAAAGATGAGGAGCCTGTTTGGAACCAGTGTGTTAGGGTGTAGAGAAAGTGTAGACCTCCAGTTGGAGTTGGGCAGGAAAAGAATCTCATTTAAGTAACAGAGGTGAGTACAATTAAACTTGGAATTTATGGATTTTTGTAAATATCCTTAGATTTTTTCATGATACTTAAGAATAACATGGGTTTGGATATAGTAGGTTGTATATACTTAAAATTCCTTTCCTTCTATTTGTATATGAATATATTGCTTGCTTAATCTCATGGAATTTTACAAGAATCTTGTAGAAAATATAATTATTGAAGATTTGCCTATAGATTGGTAGTTTTGTACTTTGGAGGGATTTTTATCATGACTGTTTAGTGATGTAGAACAGCTCCCTCCTGTCTTTCTAACATGAGTGCACTGAGGTCACCACAACTGTTGCTATGCTCATACTTACGTATTTTTAAAAGGAGAAGGGAGATGATGAAGTTGAGCTGTTTCCTATTGTACTGCCTGTTCTGAAGAAACTTTAACTAAGTTTTGATCAAATAATTGCATTTCTGAAGTATAAGCATATAAGAGCATTTTTGTTGCTTAGTTTCCATAGGGAGTGACGAAGGTTGCTCAAGAAAGCATCAGAGCTAGATAAATCAATTTAAAAACTTTGAGAATGCAAAATTTAGGAAAGTGAATATGAAACTGAAAAGCAAATGGATGAAAATGTAGGGTTCCACCTGAATTCTAACCTTTCTGTATGTGCTTTGTAATAGACTTCAAAAGCATGGTTATATACTTTTAAAACATGGAATATAGATGAACCTTTCACAGTATGTCTATAATACTTTGCATTTTCTTGTTTGTTTACATGACTTAGTTTTAGTTTAACATGTATTAAAAAAAAAACCCAAAAACCCCACAAAAGCAACCCCTGCCCCCCCAGTTTCTAAGGGGTTAGTTATATTAGTGAAACTTCAGGGATTTAAGAAGGAGTTAAGTGCCTTCCATGTGTATACAGATAACTTGAATGCATTTTGTGGCTTATTACTTTGCATGACCTGTGACTGCAGTTCAGTGTAGAAAGAGTGAAGTTAACTAAAAGCCAATAGAAGTAATGTACTCACAACAGCACAGAAGTCTGTGAAGATTAGTTCTCTCTGCTTCCCACGTACTAGAAAACATGATTTCTTGCAATGACAAATAATACATATTAATAAGAGTCGGCATAGTGAAATAATTTCCTGATTTTGCAGTACATCCTCAATATATACTTGAGTATAAGACAATAATCGACTTTAAGATTCTCTGAATTTTTAAATAATGTTACTTTAATAGATTATACATATGATTGAGGAAATGCTTCTATATGAACTTTTAGGCAAGATGTCAGTGAAAATGACAGGTCCTTTCCTATGATCCTCATCCTTGGAGAGGAATCTCCTCTGTGTGCTTGGAAGGACACAGGTCTGAGTCCTTGTCATGCGGAAGACTCGCTGGAAAGTGCAAAATGGAAAGCAAGGATAAACATCAGAGGGTGGTGGTGTTACAGAAGGATGTTGCTTTTCAGCTAAACTGGCTGTGTCTGTATGTGCAATATAAACTTAACTTCATTCTTTTTATTGCAAAAAAAGCGTTAGTAGTTGCATGGAATGTCCAGTCATGTTTTTAAAGTGCATTTTCACAAGCATTCGATTGGCCAAATCAAAAGTAGTAGAGAACTTCTTCTGTAGAGAACTCAGACATATTTTTCCAGAAAGGCCGTTTCTGTCAGAGATTACAACTTCCTTTCCTTTGATGTTTGGGAAGAGATTCTTGCAAGAATTATTACTTTCAGTAATAAATATTTTATCTTATTTCAGCATACCTAAGAGTGTATAAATATCTGCCTAGGTATATTAGCATGTTGCTTAAGCTCTAGATCAAAGAAACTGTGTGGAATGTAACCACTAGAATGTGAACATTTGTATAATGTTAATGGTACTCATCGTTCTTGTATTAATGAGCAAATTAATTGTGGAAAAAAATGTTGTTTATCAAAACCTGAAGGACATTTAGTATTCAATAGTAATGTTTTAAAATAAGAATTGTGTGTACTTCACAGTCCCCTATTCTGAGAAAGAGCCTCTAAAAGAAGTATTAAATTTTAGTTCATTTAGTAGAAGACAAAGTAATTTTTGCTTATTTTTATTGTCTGACATACTTGACCAAGTATTTCTTCTGAACTGTACAATCAAAATATTAGGTCTATTTTTTCTTCTTTTTTTTTTTTTTGTTTTCCCCACCAAAGAAGTGTTGCCATCTCCACTTCATGAAGAACTAAGCATACCATTTCATTATCAGCTCAGGGCAGTATAACTGCAGCCTTTCTCTGGATCGTCCTGGCCTCTCCCTTGCCCTGGCAGTGAGTTCTCACCATTTTTCCTCTGTTCCCGTTCCTGTCCCACAGCTTTGTGGTGATGAAGCTTACGGATTCTGCTGGAAACTTGCTGTTTTTCCCTTGTGTGGTGGAGTTAGTCTGTCGATCTGACTTGCCTTACAGCTGCAAGTGCTGATGCAATGGAAATAAGTGTGAGGGGGACATTTCTTCTGAAGGTAGAGGGTGAAGGCCAGAAGGGACAGTGAGCTCAGATGTACTTAGGGTAACTCTGAAACTGCACCCTGAGACAAGGACATGCTGGTGAAATTGCTCAGCGGGGATGTCCTGACAACTCAGTTGTATTATTTTCTCATGTCTACCTCTTGCCTGTCAGTTGTCTGCCTGATTGGTCTTTTCTTTCACTGCCTCTCTACCTTTTTAGTCTTACTAAATATCTGGAATGCTCCAGGCAAGACACTTATTGTGCCTTGTCAAAGAGTGCCGAAGCCACAGGTGATAACCCCTAGGTGTACAGGGGACAAAATAAAGTCCAAGGAGAATGTAGGCCCCCTCCGGAAGGAAACTGGTGTCCTGGTTACCTGGGACATAGAGAAGGCTGAGGTACTCGATGACTTTTTTGCCTCAGTCTTCACCGATAAGGGCTCTTGTCTCACCACCCAAGCTGTGGAAGGCGCAAGCAGGGACTGCGAGGATGAAGAACCGCCCACTGTACTTGAAGAGCCGGTTTGGGAACATCTGAGGAACTTGAAGGTGCATGAGTACATGGGACCTGATGAGATCCATCCGCGGATCCTGAGGGAACTGGTGGATGAAGTTGCCAAGCCATTGGCCATTGTATTTGAGAAGTTGTGGCGGTCTGGTGAGGTCCCCGATGACTGGAAGAGAGGGAACATAACCCTAATTTTTAAAAAGGGGAACAAGGAAGACCCAGGCAACTACAGGCTGGTCAGCCTCACCTCTGTGCCTGGCGAGGTCATGGAGCAGATTCTCCTGGAAGCCATGCTAAGGCACATGGAGAGCAAGGAGGTGGTTGGTGACAGCCAACATGGCTTCACCAAGGGCAGATTGTACCTGACCAATTTGGTGGGCTTCTATGATGGGGTGACAGCATTGGTGGACAAGGGACGAGCAACTGACATCATCTACCTGGACTTGTGCAAAGCTTTTGACACTGTCCTGCATGACATCCTTCTCTCTAAACTAGAGAGGCATGGTTTTGATGGACGGACCACTCGGTGGATAAGGAGTTGGCTGGATGGCCGCACTCAGAGAGTGGTGGTCAACGGCTCGATGTCCAAGTGGAGACCAGTCACGAGTGGCGTCCCCCAGGGGTCCATGTTGGGCTCGGCCCTGTTCAACATCTTTGTTGGCGACATGGACAGTGGGATAGAGTGCACCCTCAGCAAGTTCGCCGATGACACCAAGCTGTGTGGTACTGTTGACATGCTGAAGGGAAGGGATGCCATCCAGAGGGACGTCGACAGGCTGGAGAGGTGGGCCCATGTCAACCTCATGAAGTTCAACCAGGCCAAGTGCAAGGTCTTGCACCTGGGTCATGGCAATCCCAAGCACAAATACAGGCTGGGCGGGGAATGGATTGAGAGCAGCCCTGAGGAGAAGGACTTGGGAGTGCTGGTGGACAAGAAGCTCAACATGAGCCAGCAATGTGCTCTTGCGGCCCAGAAGACCAATCGCATCCTGGGCTGCATCAAGAGGAGTGTGGCCAGCAGGTCGAGGGAGGTGATTCTGCCCCTCTACTCTGCCCTGGTGAGACCCCACCTGGAGTACTGTGTCCCATTCTGGAGCCCCCAACACAAGAAGGACATGGACCAGTTGGAGAAGGTCCAGAGGAGGGCCACGAAGATGATCAGAGGGCTGGAGCACCTTTCCTATGAGGACAGGCTGAGAGAGTTGGGGCTGTTCAGCCTGGTGAAGAGTAGGCTCCAGGGAGACCAGTACGTCAAGGGGGCCTACAGGAAAGCTGGGGACAGGCTGTTCAGTAGGGCCTGTTGCGATAGGATGAGGGGTAATGGTTTTAAAATAGAGGGAGGTAGATTTAGATTGAATATTAGGAAAAAATTTTTTACAATGTGAGTTCTAGAACACTGGAACAGGTTGCCCGGGGAAGCCCCATCCCTGGAAACGTTCAAGGCCAGGCTGGATGAGGCTCTGAGCAACCTGCTCTATTCGGGGATGTCCCTGCTCCTTGCAGGGGGGTTGGACAAGATGACCTTTGAAGGTCCCTTCCAACTCTAGCCATTCTATGATTCTAACCCCTGACAAAATGGATAAATTATGTATGTGTGCTTAGTGTTTTGTTAGCTGAGCTTGGAGCCGTGGCATAGTGGCTGAGACTTGCTGTTCTGTTGAAGCTGCAGAGTAGCTCTCATTGTACCTAGACAATCCTTGACTGCAACAGAGGTTTGTATACATATGAGAAACAGATTTTTTGATTACGTGTCTCAGATGCTTATATACAAATATTGACACTTCAAAGTGCACAACCTTCTGAAACCCCAAGCCTCAAACTCCAGAGTTTAAGTGAAACTCTGTGGAGAAGCAGGCTTTGGTTCCCAGTGGCTTCCTCCAGTACTGCAAGAGAAAAATTAAAAATAGCTGTTTTCTCTTTGTACACTCAGCTTTTAACTTTATGCCTTATTTTCCCTCCATGCACAGTTGTAGAACTTGAAGCATATTGAAGGAAAACAACTACTTGTAGGTAATTTCCACACCTAAATGAAGCCTCCTGCCTTTTAAAAGTAAAGAAGATGGACAACAGTCTGGTTTGAGAGTGTCAGGGTCAGCATCACAGATGTCAATTAAGGTGACATCATAGTAAGAATTTGTTGCAGAGCTCCTGACTAGAGTTGAAAAAGCAGACAAAGCTTTCTTTAAACAACTTGAGAAAGTCTGTATCACAGATCCTAGTTCTTGCGGAGAGCTTGGTCCCCCTGACATCTGATGGAAAAAGAGCATGGCAGAATCCAACAAATTGAGGAGATTTGTGGTGGGTGTCAGGGACAGCTTCCTAGCACAAGTACTGGATAGGCCACTGAGGTTCACAGACAAGGAAGAAGTGGTTGGAAATCTGATAATCAATGGTAGACTTCACTGTAGTGACCATGCAATAGTGGGGTGCAGTATCCGGAGGGGGAAAGTAGCAGAGTACAGACCATAGACTTAAGAGACCAGCCTTTGAATTATTCAGGGAACGGGTAGGTGGGATCACTTGGGGGGCAACTCTGAAGAGTAAAGGAGCAGAAGAAAGCTTATTGCCCAGGTGTGTCGGGATGATGTCAAGGAAAGCCAAAGTTCACGTAGCGTTGACACGTGCAAGGGACATCAAGGGCAGTAAGAAGAGCTGCTACTGCCACACAAGTAGAAAAAGTCTGAACAAGGAAAATGTGGGACACTTACTGAGTGGGGAGGGTAGATTAGTGACAGCAGGCACACAGAAGACTGAGGTACGCATTGCTACCTTTGCCTTAGTCTTCACCAGCAAGGTCTCCTAGGGTTCAAGAGGTGGAAGAACTACCAGCAGAGGGGTTGAGTCAGTGGTTACGTGAGAGAACTCAACTCCTACAAGCCCACGGGACCCTATGGGTGCATCCGAGGGTGCTGTGAGAATTGGCTGAGGTCCTTGCAAAGCCAATATGTATGTTTAAAAGGTTATGGAGTTTGAGGGAGGTTCCCAGTCACTGGAGAAAAAGCAAATGTTGCACCCATCTTCAAGAAAGTTCAGAAGGATGGTCCAGAGTTTCCCTGGTCCTGGCAAATATTTAGTCTTTATAGTTTTGATAAAAATGCTAAAAATAGATGTTGAAGGTGGATGCCGCACCTGTTACTGGCATTCTGTTTTTAATACTTATGCTGACTCTGAGGAAAGACTCTTTGGAAAATTAAAGAACGTACATAGAAGAAGTCTTAAAGCTCCTTCAGTTCTCCCTCCTTCTGCAGAGTTTCCAAACATGCGGTGTTATAAAGGCTCAGCAATGGAGTTGCTGCAGACCTGAGTTGGCCCAGTGACATCCCGTGCCGTTTAGTACGGAGAACAAGGAAGCTGATGACGACTGGAGAGTCCATGGAGGAAATGGGGTTCCAGTCAAAATGATGTCTCTGCACGTCAGTAACACACGTATTGGTACTACGACCTCGCAGAATGGACAGAAGGTTTTACACAAAGACCGTATGTGCACTAAAGAGATAACGCAATGACCTCTCTGCTGCGGCTTTGGCTTAAGGGGTTACTGCTCTCAGCTGCCCGACTCCATCCATGCTCTGTTCCCTAACTTCTTTTTGCTGAACTGTTCACCTGGATCATTTCTAAAGCAGAAACTAGTCTGTAAAAATGTCTTTACTGTAAATATATTTTTTTTAAAGTCAGAATAATTTCCAAGTACTGGGCTTATGGTTAAATGAAGCATCCATCCCATTGTGGGGCAGACTGGGTATTAATATCCAGAAGGGGCAGAAAAAGTCAGGTAGGGCTGGATGGGAGGTGGTAATTACATATTTCTTAGTGAAAGAGCATACAGACCCCCATGTTTAGCCTATGTGTACCAAAAGATTTGTGTCTTGAATAAGTCCTTCACCTCATGTCACCTCAGGTTCCTTCCAGGCCTCTGCCACTGAGCAGTCTGGGACTTGAATCAGCTGAGCTACAGGCTTCTCTGTGTTAAATTAAATGCTTTCTGCATCTCTATGAGACAATTCAATGTGCATTAGAATGTTAAATGCTATTCCTTAAGGTTCATATATTTTGCTGCATAAACCCATTATTTTTATGGGGATTAAACCCGACATTAGAATTGTGAAATACTGTTTTCCTCTTGTTTTCAAATGCTCTGTACCCAGCCTACTGTCCATTATTACTCTTCCTGTGCTTCTAAAACAGCATCTTGGTTTCATAGTCAGCATTAGAAATAATTGACAATATGGAATATTGCCGCCTCCTAAAACAAAAATTGTTGTGGCTAACTGCAGGTTGGGTGGACATAAATATACCCTTTAAATAAACAAAATGTTCCTGGTATGCACATGAGATAAATATGCATTAGACAGAAATTGTTATGTGCCTGCAAATAAAATGTGGCTTTTACTAGTATCGCTTGTTCAGATGTAAGAGATTGTTCTGTTACAGCTTTCTCTCGTGTCTGACGTCCTGAGGATCTCAGAGCTAAAACAATTTTCAGAACTGGAAATCGAACAGGCACTGCCCCATTTTGGTTGTGCTCATCTCCATGGTGTTAGCCGCAACTGTGGGAGTGCAAAGTGTTAGAAAAGATTAGCGTGCAAATCCACACTTGTGTTGCAAGCTTTGGTGTACGTTTTAATCTATACAAGAGGAGTTATCACTCCTCTTTGAATTGTAATATACAGATTTTTGTAATGAATTGTTTAATTCAGTGTGGATGCAATCACTTTTAAAATTATCCTATACTCTGAGTATAGGATAGTACTGCTATTTATGCAGTACTATATCAGATCATTCATTTTTTTTTAGTGCCCTTATTATAAAATTCTTTGCATTTGCTCTGGGTTCAGCAACACATTTCTTATGTAGGCTGTACCTCTTCCATCGCTGCAAATAAATTTGACTGGGAGTTGAGTTCATAGTTCATCAGCTTGCTGCCAGGAACACCGACTGCAGGATTTTATGCCTGGCAGGGAGCCGGGAAGGTGGCATCCACCTCCTAGACTGCAGACCCTGCTAGAGCTAACGCTTTGCTCTCCAGGTGTCCTGGGAGCCGGGTAAGGACGGCTCCATGGCTCTACTGCAGGCCTCGCCGCTTTGCCACCTTGTCCTTGTGTGTGGCGTGCCTCACGCGGGGCTCGCATGTCTTGGTGCTGCCTGTGTCCCGGTGGTGGAGCCTCCCGCGGGATGCAGGATGCGGGATGCAGGATGCGGAGTGTCTGCTGCCACGCCGCTGCCTGCAGCCTGCCTGACCTCTGCACTTCTTCCACCCCACTGGGGCTGTGAGGCCCTTTGCCTCTTAGTTCACTATTCTTTTAAGCGCTTTTAAGAAGAGTTGTGATACCTACCAAGATAAAAATAAAATGACAGATGGATGGGGAATTATAATAACGTTGTGGTTTTGCACACATGACAACTCTTCCGCCACAAAGATCTTGATTTTATGCTACACCACGTGCAGTTTTATCTCATTATCGCTCACAGCTCCCCTGAACCCAGATTTGGTAACTTTGGTAAAGTTACCCATTAGAGGGAGCTGCAGAGCAATTTATTGGTAGATCAGCTTTAAGGCATAGTTTTTGAACATGTTAAATACACATATGGAATAAAAATGCATCAACAATAGGTTCGGAAATGGCTCTGGGATTTTCTCTTTGTTATGGTGAGTTAGTTTTAGCCCTCCTAGGGCTGATTTCCTCACCGCTGTATCCAGAGTCCTCGGTTTTACAGCACTTGTTTATTTTCTTTGACACCCCTCCCTGCTGTGCACTCATCCCCTTCCCATAGCACGTGCATTATTTACAAGGACGTTTAAAATATTTATGCAATCTCCAAAAAATAATCATACTTTTGTTCCCTAGATCACTACTTCTCTTATCTCGATAAGAAAAAAAAACACTAACGGAATTACAGAGGAAGCCTGCCCTTCGCGTGGTGGTATCAAAGAGCCGGGCTGTAGTAGCAACCGCGTCACACCAGCCTGGACCCCATGCTGGGGATCAGCTTTAAGTGCAAAGAGGATTTAAACACAGTCCACAGAGGCTGGTGCACACAGCAGAGATGCAGCCTCCAGCTGATGAGAAGGCTTAAAATCCCAGACCTGTTGACTGCCAGAAGCTAAGAGGGTAAAGCAGGGCCACGCGCACTCCCCATAAGTCCTGGCCGTGCAGCATTTGAAGCTGCTTTTGTGAAAGGCCCCGGTGCGGCTTCTCGCCTGAAGCACACATAGGGGAGGTTGGTGAGTGATCCATGGTCAGCCAGAAGAAATGCACCGGAGGGAACCAGTGAGATGGAACAGATGCACATGAGAAAGCCAAATTTAGACCGAGGTTAAGCTTCCCCAAGTCTGAGTAGAGAGGGGGCAGCATCCAAGCAGGAAATCTGAAAATATAAATCCAGGTGTGGCTGGCACTGCCATAGGAAATCTGCCTGCAAGGTGGTGGTACGACTGGGCTGGCTTACCCTGGTTTGGGATGTTTTCACTTCCAGCACTGACAGCGCTTCCTTGGCTATTGATGGGCAGCAAGGCAGTGACTGTGCTCCGAAGACGCTGCCTTCGGATGCAGCCTGCTCATCTGCAGTCAAATTTCCCCTTGAAACCTTCAGGAATTTTACCTGAGTGAGTGAGGCTGGGCACTACTTGACTTTCTGAGACAAAAGGTGTTTACAGATATAAAATACAAAGAAGCCCTGAAACCCCTGTCCTTCATTATTTTATGTTGACTTGCTGTGGCCTGGGCTGGCTCCAGCATTTTTTCTCACTGCACTCATTACTCCGGGTGGTGATGAAATGGGATAAGCCAAATGACAAGCTTGGCCTTGCTATGGTTATAGTGTTGCTTAAAGTAGGGGGAAACACAAACATACTGCCTCGGCCATGGGAATTTGAAACCTTCCTGCTTCATTTACAGTTTAAAAAAAATCAGAAATCCTTAATTCCCTCACTTTCAGACTTCTCTAGTACACATCCACACTAAGGCATTGCACAAAACCTCAGGAGAAAGAAGTCAGAAGACTTCCATAATTTGATCTTTCGAACCTGGCAGTGAGAAATCCTTTGAAATTTAACTTTCCACTAAAGAAACGTAGGTAAAGCTGTAGGGATGTTTTGATTGTATTTAAAACGGTCACCAAAGACAGTCACATCGCTTGGAAGCAAGTGCTGCTTTTGAGTAATGATCTCTGGCTGCAAGATAAACTGACAAAACAAGAGTGATAAATGATCTTAGGCGGGACCGCTGGCATAGCCTTCATTGTGTTTTTGAAGCGGCGAGGAAGGATCCAAATACCTATGCATTTACAACAGAACTGGAACAATCCATCTGCTCTGGTTTATGTCGGCACGTTTATGTCCAAACAGCCGAAGATTCCAGTTTTGCCGATAAAGAACACAGAAAATTAAACCACGGCCGCTGGCTCGCGCAGCATAGTTGACATTGTTTCGCAGCAGCCGTAGGATGCGTTCTTCACCCTTAACGCAAACAAACAGATACCACCCCAGCGTAGGGCAGGGCTCCCGGGGTGTGAGGGCGGGTGGGTGCCGCAGACCCACGCCTGGGCGGCCAGGCTGCTGCTGGGGCTGCCGGTGCTGGAGCCTTTGATGGCTGCTGGCCTCGGCTGTACCCTCTCCAGATTTTTTAAAACTGGCTATTTTATTGTTTGGATATAAACTATTGCTGATTAGATGCAAGTGGGTTTGTTTAATTAAAAAAAAAAAAAAGGCCAGCTAATTGAGTTAAAACTATGTGGTTTAGGGGAGAAAATGCCAAAGTTAATTACGGTTACCATCTGTTTCATCAAAACACTAAATCGCTTTGAATTCCTCCATTGTCAGGGATGGTTTTAATATCTTTCCCAGATTTATTCCAGTGAGGAGGTATTTTAAAATTAAATTACGTTATTCCCCATAATCTCTAGCAGACAAGAGAGTGGTGGTGTCTGCAGTGACCTTATGGTGCTGTTTCTTTTAAAGGAAATATTGCTGTGGCTTTAATCACTGCAAGCTTAGCTCTGTGCGCAGGAAGCCTGCATGATTTTTTTCCAAGGATTTATTCAAGGAGGTCTTTGTGTATGTGTTTCTGTATGAGGCAAATTGCGAGCATGAATGGCATTCTTTTCCCCAGTATGACCTTTCAGCTACCTGACCATGATTTAATTCCTGCAATATTAATTCTCAAAAAAGCCCATGAAGAATTCGCCTCTCCCCATGGTACTTATACACACAGAGACATTTTCATGCACGCACCTTGCTCTTAAGAGCTACGTCACGATATACGAGTTAGCCATCTCGAGAGTCTCACAACGCACTTGTATGACACCGCCTGGAGGAACCGAGTGACTGGACACAGCACCAGCTTTTACTGCACAAATTCGTTTGCAGCGTGGGGCCATTTATTGCAGGCTCTTGCTGTGCTGCTGGGCTGCCTGCATTGGCTGGGAGATGCTCGCACAAACACCAGTCCTTGCCCAGTGTCCAGGAGGGCTGTGAGGTATTTGGAATCAATGTTACGTGTTGCTATCGGTAAATAGAAGAGGTCAGTGACAGAAGCTTCAGTGACAGAAGCAAGGTGGCTGTGAAGAAGGCATTAGGAAAACAAAACCTAATAACTTCTTTTAACAGCCCATCTGTCTTCTTTTATACGCATTCTCCGAAACATTCATTTGACTGGCAAATGAGAAGGTATCACTGACTGAATGTTTGTAATTTCCAAGGCTCAAAGGCACATATGAATTCATCTGTACTGAATCCTATGAATTCAAGGAAAACTCAATGGAGATTTAATCTGCTCCTGGAAGGAAAAATTCTTCGCTCTGCCTGCTGCAAAGAGAAACAAACACATCCTTTGTTATTCTCAGTAAGAGGCCCATACTGCTACCACTCAACATAGCGAAACGAGGACTCCTTGAAAATCTTGCTGCTCTTAAATCTTGGATAAATAGTAGCCTAATGGGAGCGATAAAGAATTAGGCAATAAGATTAGAAAGAGAGACTGTTCCTGAATCAGTCCATTAGGATTAACCAGGCTTTGTTCCATGGCAACTTAGCTAAGAATAATCGTGACTGCAAATAGTGCTGTTCCAGTTTCTTGGGTGGAGCACAGAGTAAGATTGCTGGTCTCCAAACGCAATTGTTAATGTGTTTGGCAGTTCTTAAATGTCACCGTGGCCACACTTCAGCAATTGACTTAGAGTTGTTGGTTTTGCCGTCTTATGTGATGCATAAGCAGTTCAAAACCCTTCAAGCAAGCTGCATTCAGAAAGTCCTTGTATTTTCAGGTTATTTTTGGCGGGATGTGATTTCTGGCGTTAACAGTTGAGGCTGGCAGTATTGTCTCTGCCACCTGCCCTGAGTCAGGAGGCACAGGAGGCGTGAATGGAATATGTGAGCGATGTGGGCTGGAGCGGTTAGGCTGGCACCTTGGTGGGTCCTGACGATAAACCGGTTCTCGGGAATGTGGTCTCTGGTGGAGGAGAAGTTCAAAGCACCTTCTCCGTTTATCTGTGCTGCAGCACACGCATACCCAGCTCCTGCTCTGGGGGCAGCTGAGCTGGGTGCAAGAAAGGCAGTGTTACCAGTGGGCAGTTCAATTGCATTGATTCTGTCCAGGAAGAACCTTGAGAATCTTTTAAGATCATAAATCTTGCATTTCTTTATATCACCTGATTTTATTATTCTACTGTACACTCCCCCTACCTCATGTTCCAATATATTTTTATTTTCAACGCATTTGCCTGTCTCATCTGTGCCTGGAAACTATGATACTTTCTTAATTTGCCAATCTAAGTTAGCATGAATCATTTTACATATTTGATTATGGTGGCAGAGTCATTTAAACAATGATGACGAGCATGAATGTAACCACTTCACTGCAGGCAACACCAAACTTACACGGGGTTCAGGCAGCGTTTATTTGTGTATGCAAAACCACTGCAAAATACTCTGGTAGGAAAACCCCCCATATTTACTGGCTTAGGGTTTAATTTGTATTTACATTAACATGTAAATAAATGTAAACATAATATATATTGATGTTTAATGTGTATGTTATTTATTGCTCCTAAAACCAGCCAAGGCCATAGAAGAAGGTGTGTGCAGGGACACCACTGCTCTTCACAAGTGCCTCCCTTTGAGGGTCTCACTGGGGTAGATCTGTGCCTTTGGGGCACTTTCCTGCCTCTCCTCCCCATACCCTTTACCAGGGCTGTTAATCCAACAGGCTCAGCTCTTCTGGGCACCCAGCAGCCTCTGTCTTTGGGGAGTCTGGCTGATGCCGAGAGCAGGTGACGTCTCATTTAGCTTTAGCCATCTGGCTTGAACCCGTTGTCCAGATTCCTCTGTCAGTCACTGGAGAGTGGTGGGTAGGACCAGGGGACAGCTTGGGGACACTCTTGGGGCAGGCCTTGAAGATGGGGGGCTACTTCCTCCCTGAAACTCTGCCCTTCCTCCCCTGGCTGCAAATGAGACAGGCATTAGCAAAACCCCACTCAAATGTGTAAGGAAGGAAGAAGGGGTGGTGATTGCCAGCCAAAGTGATCCGAAGACAGATTCATTGAAATAAAGCACTGTTAATTCATCTGAAGGGATGTGGAGCACAGAAGAGGGAATGAATGGAGTGAAGCATACGTTTGGGGAAACATACATTTCCCCATTAACTTCAGTTTCTCCTATTAAGCTTTGGCAAGATACTTTTGGTTTGGTTGCTCTCATTCTTGACTTCAAAGAGTCATCCTTCGTTACGGGTGCTTCTCCCAGGGAGTCAACAACAGGTGGTGTTGACAATTCCCCTTACACACCCCCCCCACTCCACCTGGCTTCTCTGGCAGGCCAGTGTCTTTCAGGTTTTGGTCTCCTCTTTTGTCCTAGCACCTGATCTGGGTTCTCACCGGCCAGGCATTCACCAAGGCATTCCCCAGCTCACAGCGTCTCTGCTGTTTTGCAATGGATGTGTGGTGTTAGCTGAACTCCACCTTGCCTTTCCATCATTGCCCTTCCCATTTTTTTTTTCCTTCAGTAATTTGCCTCTGATTTAACTCCTTAAAGCCAGAGTGGATTACGACAAACTCATAAAAATTACAGCATCTTTATGACATAGCATTTGTACCAGCCGCATTTACCACATGGTGCTCCAACTCTTCAAACATAGTTTCATTGAAGGTAATTCTGGAGTCTGTTTACTTTTAAAATAGCCAGAAAAAAAATAACATACAATTGGTGCTTGTAGTTATGTACAGCCCTGTGTGCCTTTGGGAATGCAGGGACTCTCCCTTCAAAGGCTACGGCCGTGTTGGAAATATCTGTAGATCTTGCGGAGACATGACAGGTAGTCTTTCTGGGGCGTGTCATTTGGAAACTCGTATGCCAGTTTGCAAAAAGCCCATCTCACTGATTGCAGTCTTCAGGCTATAGATGATCCACGCAAAGCAGACCTGCCGCACGCACACGCAATGCGTTGGGTGTAGGTTACGACGAAGGGCCCATACTGTCTGAGAGTTTTCATGGGCAGTGAAAGAGTCGCTTGTGTGTGATCATGACACTGAAGTTCCCATCTGCCATCCAGTTGTCTTGTCCTATTAGGAGCATTGTTACGTGCCGTACTTTTGCCATAAGAGGGAGCATACGTTGCATACCAGCTGTGTTTTGATTCCACTCCCTGCCCCTGCACTGTGTCCTCCTGTATGTACACCTCTCAGGACATCTGCTGAATCAGCCAGCTGAGGCTAGAATATTTTTCAAGATACTGGTTTAAGACATATTTATGCAGGAATAACAAAGGAGAAAATGTGGCCTCTCTGGTGTCCTTTGCCTGGAAGCTAAAATGAAGTTTGTCAGCGGGAGAGAGGAGCAGATGTGCTGCAGGCCAGCGCCGGGGCACAGGGCAGCGCTCCGGGGCTGGCCGCAAGCCACGAGGGACAGGGCTGTGTGCTTCAAACACACAGCCCGAGGTAGCTCACGCTCACAGTGCTGGGATAAAACTGCAGCATGCGTGACAAAGTGCCCTCCATGCCCGCTGGCTGCTGAATACCCACCCTGAGGAGAAGCTAGGACTCTCCTTGTGCTGCTTACCAAGAGCATTTGTTGTTCTTCAGATTCAATTTTTTAAAAATGTTTAGACAAAAATCACACACACGCCCCTCCTCTAAATTACAAGAATTTATTCAATGCTTCGTGCTTTTTTGCCAAGCTCATAAAGAACGCGTCTTTTTTAATGCTTTGCAGGAGAGCGCTGATACTTTTTCCAGAACTGATTTAATCTGTATACATTGAAGTTTGATATCCTGCAGATGTTTGGCTAAATTCTAATAAAAGAGCCAGAGTGACCCACCACGGGAATTTTATCATAATCCTCCCGAGGACAAAAATGTTCATCCCAAGGGATGTGTCATAGGTCAAACAAAAACTGTCATACCTCCCCCTTGTTTTGAAAACACCCATCATCTTTACTTTTATTTACAACAAATACACAAAAGCTTTTTGTCAGCAATTTGTCTTTTTATTTATGTGCTGGTACGGTAACTAATTATTACAAGTTCCACACGCTGCTCGTCTTGCCATAATGGTATTTCTAGTATGACAACTTTCATTTACTGACTAAACAAGCACAGTCTTGCCTTTTCTCAGCGTGGCCGTGAGTCAAGAACAAGTCACCGGGATTTGAGGATCTCAGGGCTCGCCTGTACACGGTTTTTGCATCACTGCAATTAGACAAGTTTAAGCCAAAGCAGTGCAGCCCCCCAAGCATGGGTGAAATTGCACTCTTGTTGAAGTGCTTATGTCAGCACAGCTCACTGAATAAATTTGGCGTAACAAGCCGTCCACGCTAGAATAGATGCACTGGAGCACATGGATCGGCTGTCCTACTCTGGCTGGGAGAGTTCCACAACGTCCACCACTGTGCCAGTGTTCCCAGGACATTTTTGCTGATGATATATGTGTACGATTTTAGAAAGAGCTCATGGGACAAGAAATTGGACGTTGTGCTGCTCACCAAGAATGTGAAATTTTTCCCTCTGCCTTCTTTCAGATCTGGGAATTAGGGGCCTGGACTCTAAGCCTACGATTGATTATCTGGAGCACAACACAGGGAACGTCCCCCTTTCACATCACCTCCTAGCAAATGACTAGGTGCAGGAAGCACGCTCTCTGCCCCGTCCCTGAGTGCAGCAAATGTTCTTCTGACACAGAAGCTTATGTAAGGGACTCACCATGCAGAAACCTCCCCACAGGACCAGACTCAGGGTATTTGTCCTCTACCACATGCTCTGCTGCGTATGACGCATCTCCTGTATCGTGGGGGTTTTGTTTCTTCCTTTTTTCTTGTTTTTTTTTTTTTTTTTTTTTTTTTAAAAGCTTGGTGACTATGTGCTGATGGTGTAGGTACACAATGTGTTTGCTTTGGCAATGAAAGCAGCTGAAGAATTTCCCACTTCGTCCCCCAGCCCAGCTGCTCACCCGGTCCCTCTAGGTTGTGCTGATGCAACTGTTTGCATGTGGGTAGTATGAGCCAGGTCAGAGAAATAACGGTGTTAAACAGAAACTTTCAACAAAAAAAAAAACCCAATTGCAAGGGGGCCACTGACTTGTGAATGGGACAGGAGCGCACTACAGAGGGCAGGTCATTTTTTTAATGTATAATCACGAAAGTAGTTCATGCAGGACTCTGGGAAAAAAAGTATGAAGCAGCTTGTCATAGGGGCAAGGGGGTGAAAGCCACAAAAAAATGTGAAAAACAAGTGTTGAAATAAACAGACCAAACAACTAAGATGACATTTGGAATTACACAAATGTGTTGTCATCCACTGTGAGTATTAAATGTACTTCTTCAATCTGTCTAATCTAATAGAAATGCAGAGCAGCATGTATATCTAAAAAAAAACCTCTACGAAAAACATTGCAGATACCCACCTTGCCCTGGGGAGATGATAAGGGAAGAGAGCAAATCAGGTATGACAGCTCCTGGAGGCATCATTTAATGCACAGTTAGAAGCCATTCGTATTCCACTCTAATGAGTGGTAAAAACATATGGAGGAGAGGAGAGGAGCGGTCTCAGTTAAAAACTAAAGCACATGAACAGTGAAAGTTAGTTTTTCAAAGTGTTTTCTCACTTTTTAAATTCAAAATAGAGACCATGCGAGTTCAGCATGAAAAAAAAAAATAGAGGTAGCATTAAAGCTTCATTTTAGATGCTAAATTTACTGGAACAAATGTGAATGCTTTTATTTCCACTAACATATTTAAAAGCAAGACTTCCTTCAACCTGTTTTTTCATCTCATAGCAAGCTGTTATGGTTAAAAAATCCCACCTGTTTCCAAATATACACAGCATTAAGCCAAAAGACTCCCTAGATGAATTCTTTATCGAAGGAGTAACTTTAACTCAAATTGAAACTCTTTCAGGACACTCCTAGAGCTTGTGTTTTGTAGGAGCCTGGACTAACTGATTACAGAATTTTTTTCCTGAACTGGTAATCGAGGAATCCACATGGGTTTGTCCTACCACCCTTAAGTGCTATTGGCAAGAAAAGTGAGGCATCAAGGTTTAATGTGATCTGCAGTGAAGATAGGAAGCAAGCTGCCATCTGATTTTACTGGTGACTCTCCAGACCATGGTTCACCCACAGATGTTCTTGCTCAAGAAAGAGGAGAGAGAACTTCAGGTTCTGCAAATGAGAAAGCTTCCTCCTACAACTAGAAACAACACTGGCTGCTCTGTGACCCTTGAGTGTCTTTTCACTTTGATGTTAAATTAAGCTAACAGATACATAATAAAGCTTCTGCCATATTTTAAGTGCGGTTTGGATGTGGTCTGTACACTAACAGCTTCTAAAATGGCTTTGCTCTAAACAGGAGAGGGTTTAACATGATTTTTATCTCACACTAAGGAAAGATTTCTCAGCAGGATTATCCAAGGAGACAATGTTTGGATTTTAATTACTTTTCTGCGTTGAGTTTAAATCCTGGTTTAATAACACTGACTTTCCAAAAAACTTTTTGGTGTAATTTTCCCTGTCAATACTGGAAATCACATGAAATGACCAGTGATCATATTTCATAGGTTTGGGGATGGAATCTTGAAGGAATTCCTCAGAGATTTTGGCTATGCATAGAAAGAAATTGGAAAACTGTCCCTTCTTTCTTTGGCTTTGGTGCAGAACAACTCTTGTCTTGGTGAGGCAATCTTTGCTCCTGCACATCGTACTCTGGCAGGAACACCTGCACCCAGATCAGCCGTTTCCTTCCCTTCCTGCTCTTCCCTTTTGCTGCCACGCCACATGGAGGGCCTCTTCCACCTGTGGAGCTTTTAGTACTTGACGTGCTGTTCTCTTAACATGCACTTCAATCTATCTTGGCAACTTTTGTCTTCGGCCTGGAGGAAAATATTTAAAAACCCAACAAACAACAGATTTCAGCTGTTGACCTCAGCAGTTCTTAGGAACTACATCATTTCCCTGATACTTCCATCCAGTAACCAGAGAGGACGCAAGTTGGCTGGCTGTCAGCCAGGGAGCTGGTTCCTCTGCACATCTCTGCAATCATTCCAGTCCATTGCCACAAGCGCCACGGGCAGTTTCAAAAAAACAAAGACGGGTTAAAGATGCTTCAGTCTTTGCAACTGTATACAAAAGAGAAGCCTGTCGCTGCATTGGGGAGTTCAGAAGTTGCAGTGCTGGGAGGTGAACGAGACCGTTTTCTGATATTCGTTTCTGCACAGGCACTGTTGAAAGCAGTGGTAAAGCGGTGATTTTTTTCCTGTGCTTCAGATCAAGTCCATATTCCCAGAAGAGTCCATACTTCCCCCACCAAACAGACTGGCACTTACTTACATGAGCTGATGGCTACAGAGGATGAAAATTCAGGTAGAATGAAATACCAGCTTACGCAGGGGGCACACCGGCTCCCCTGGCCATATGAATGATGCGTGGTTTTGTGGATCCTGTCCTCTTCTTCTTGTGTGTTTACTCATATAACAAACTTGCTGGAATTAAAGTTCATTAATAAAACAGAAAGCTTTCTCAATGGTTGGATATTAAAAAATGAGACACAACTATGTCTTAACAAAAGTTTATTATGTGCCATCAGGATAGAGTGGGGCAACATTTATTAAGCACGTAAAGGAAGCAGTGTATTTACTCTTATTTCAACCACATATATGTTGATAACTTTCTTTTACAATGCAACTCCCTGGTAGATTTTAGGTTTTATGTTGCATTCCAGCCATCACAGCACAGTTATTATTAAATAGCTAGTGTTGTTGCTTTACTGGTTTTTTTTTTTCTTTGCAACAAGCACTTTTATCTCTTCACTCATAAATTTACGCTTCCTCCTCACTGTAGCGGCAGGCATTCGAATCAGCGAGGATTTGCCACTGCTGTTAGACAGGGGTATGTCAGAGAGTGAATTTAATCTATATTAGGTGCTTGGTTCTCTTTTAACCAGCACTTGCAAGGATCACCACTGGGACAGTCATGCCAGCTCCTGCTGCAGAGAAGGCAGAAACAGGTAAGGGATCACACTGGAGCAGTGTTGTGAATGAGGTTGATGTTCCCCAAGGCCATAACCTAAAACTACCAAAGCCAATAGTACTTTGGCCCTTTGAAAATTTTATCATGTCTTTCCAGTCCAGTATTTAGCACATTGAGCCAAAATCCCTCTGTGTTCCCCTTGGATATTTTTTTTCTTTCTGAGTGGCAAACACACCAGTCTAGCTGTGCAGGGTAACGTGCCAGGGATCATACTTGTCTGTCCCTGATTAGGGTAGTTTGGTGAAAGAGGAAACTATAATCAGAGATGGATGGCAAACGTGTCTTACACATAACACTTTTTTTCTCCAGGACTTCCTTTCAGTGCAAGTGAACAGCAGACAGTCCCTGCATGGGTAACTCTCACTGTCAGCTATGCAATAATTTGGTTTTTTTTTTCATTATAGGGTCTCAAGCCCTGTTTGTTGAACATCTCTCAAGTCTTGTTCACAGGAGAAAAATATTTTATCAGAAGACTTACTACGTGGCTTATAACAGCAACCATCTGATAGCTTATGCAAGCCATGAGGGTGCCATCAACTCCACAGGAAATAAGACCCATGTCAGAAGTGTCCATATTATGGGTGTTAATTATTTCGGATGTCCTACTTGAGATGTTACGGACCCAGCATTTTTAAGCATTTGGCATTATTTGGCACTTTCTCAGATCAAAGCCAGTAACCCAAGGTAAGCCTGGTGGGAAAGGTTCTTTTTGCAATTCTTTCAGGGACTGGAAACATGGAAAAGAAAGGCTTCCTAATCTCAGTTCCTTTGCCTGTACCCAGGATGATCAAGAGAGTGAAGGAACTGCATTTATAGAGAAAAGCCTACTCAGCTCTACACTGGACCATGTTTCCAGAAAATAAAGGTAAAAGTTGCTAGGATGTCTTTGCTGAGCAGATACAACATATATTTTTTCAGACGTTTGTAACCTGGAAATAGGAAAAAGCACATTTCATGCCAAACTGCAATTCCTTCCTCCCGAGGATGGTGACATTGCAACCTTTACATATTTTTTAACGTGAAAAACAACACTTTGTCCCTTGATGTTATTCTGTAGTGCCTGATCTCCCACAGCTGACATGAAAAGAAACACCCTTCCCCCCTGCCCAAAGTCCCTGATTAAATCAAACTGAAGTCAGAGAATGGAAAATTTCAGACCATCTGTTCAAAGTTATAAACAATTGAAACCAAGGTATTTTTCTGGCCAAATCTATCAACCATATCTACAATAATTAGGTTTAGTTATTTCTTTAAACTGTGTTCCTTTTTTTTGCCCCATACAAATACATTCGTGATCTAGAACTCCAAATGCACTGGAAAAGGCAAAACAAACATAAAAATCTCCTTCCTGCAAAGATGAACAGGGAGAAAATACTCTTACAGAGTCAGAAACAAGGACACTGTTCACAGCGAAGACAAGCCATAGCTGCATATGCTTACAGCAATGGCTTACACTCAGATGGCATGTGGGTTTGTTGTCACCCTTGGCAGAAAATTATTTTCATCCTCCAACCATAGCTTTTTGACACGAGTATCTGCGGCTCCATTATGGTCTCAGAGGAGTTAACAGCACAGAGTCTCCAAACCCTCATAAAAGAAAAAAAAAAAGAAAAAAAAGGTTGGATTTTTTTTTATCTTTTGCATTTTTCACATTTTTTACATATTTGTGGCTATTGCTGCATAACAGGTGACCTGCAGGGGAGTACGTACATTTAAAAGCTTCTGTGGCTATCAATTCAGCAGCTTCACCCTAGCAGTCAGCAAACCTCAGACCCCATTTCCGTCTGAGAAAGTCTGCCAGGGTGAGGATGATTCCCTAATTAACCGCATCCTCAGTGTATCACCATTAGATAACACAAGGAAATGTGTTCACGGCTTGCTGCTTCATCAGGCTGGTGTAGTGATTCATTTCACATTGACTAGCACTGGGAGAGCAGAAAAGCCCGGGCTGACAGCAGAGATGTGAAGGAGAGCACCATTCCCATGTGAGTCTTTTTCATGTGGGAAATCGTTTCTCATCAGATGAAGGTTTGCCCTGTGCTGCCCCAAGAAAATTGCCCTCCGTTTACCTCCCAGCGTAGGAGATATTTGTGGTTGAGTCAGCCGCTCAAAGCATGTGTGTCAAAATGTGTTTTTCCTGAACTCCCAGCTGCCACCTCATAGGGGGATTAGCTGGACTCCAGTGTCTCTCTGGAGCAGTAATACCCAGTTCCCACCAAATCCTGCTCCTGAAGATGTGAGAGCTCTTGATTAACTTCTTGCAGTTGTAGGGCTGTTTGCTTAAAAGAGGTGCCACGGTGCTGAGAAGCTCAGCATGACCTGGCAGTGTCTACTTGCAGCCGAGAAAGCCAACCGCATCCTGGGCTGCATCAAAAGAAGTGTGGCCAGCAGGTCAAGGGAGGTGATTCTCCTCTTCTACTCTGCTCTTGTGAGACCCCACCTGGAGTACTGTGTCCAGTTCTGGAGCCCCCAACATAAGAAGGACATGGACCTGTTGGAGGGAGTCCAGAGGAGGGCCACAAAGATGATCAAAGGGCTGGAGCACCTCTCCTATGAGGACAGGCTGAGAGAGTTGGGGCTGTTCAGCCTGGAGAAGAGGAGGTTCCGGGGACACATTATAGAGGCCTTCCAGTACCTCAAGGGGGCTTATAGGAAAGATGAGGAGAAACTCTTTATGAGGGCCTGTTGCAATAGGACGAGGGGTAATGGTTTTAAACTGAAAGCGGGTAGATTTAGATTAGATATAAGGGAGAAGTTATTTACTGGGAAGGAGCTGAGGCACTGGAACAGGCTGCTGATGGAAGCTGTGGATGCCTTATCCCTGGAAATGTGGAAGTGTTCAAGACCAGGTTGGATGGGGCTTTGAGCAACCTGGTCTAGTGGGAGGTATCCCTGCTCATGGCAGGGGCGTTGGAACTAGATGAACTTTAAGGTCCCTTCCAACCCAAATGATTCTGTGATTCTATGGTTCTATCATTCTGAGCACTGCACACACCACAGTGATTGACTGTTTTTTTGTGGAATCCCCCATCTGACTGTGGCCATCCGAACGCTTGGGGTCTGGACTTCTTCCATGGTCAGGAAACAACCAAATGTAGACATCCTCAGAAGACATTTCATCTGTCTTGTTTCAGACACCCACCTCTGTACAGGAAGCCTAAGCAACCATTTTTGGATCAGATCATTGAGCTCTTAGAAAGCTGTACTTGAGCAAGACGCATCCACCCCTCTATATTCAGAAATAAATCTTGTATTTCTCTGAAGACATGAAAGGAGATTTATGTTTTGAAGCATCTCCGTATTTTCATTTGATCCCGTCCCCCCAGCATCATTCCCTGTCACCCACAGATAACCTGTCCATGCTTACAGCAGTATGATTGATGAATGACTGTGTGTGTGTAGTTTCAAGGTCTGTCATCTGCCTGTTAACAAATGTGATGGGTGCATGAATTACTGGCAGTACAGCCTGGTGCTCTGAGTTATTTCAGGGACTCATATTTCTGCAGGATGCAGCGTATTTTATATTATATGTCTGCAACACTGTTCCTTACCACTGCAATACATCATTAGCTTTTCTTCCAAAGAACAGCCTTTTCTAGGCGGCTTCACTGGGCCTGTCTTTCTCTGCAAGCATATTCCCTAAAGAGGCAAAGCACTACTCAAATGTGTCATGTACTTGATGACTCCTCTCCCAGGAGGTATGCCAGTCTTAAGGATTAGATTCAAGTGTGTGAAAAAATGCTAGGAGCTTCCCTCAAGAAGAAAAAAGTCTGTTTTGTTCAGCCAGTGAGGGTTAACATTCATCCCAGCAAGAAATACAGTTTTATGGTTTAGCCCTAGTAGCAGCATTGCCAGTTAAGTCCATATTAAAATGTGGCCCAGCAGTTCTTTGTCAGCAGTTCAGGGCCAGATGGCAAAGCCCCATGCTGACCTGCATCAAGGGAAATACTGTGCTTTGATCTTCAGTACTGGCTAGCCCAGACTCCTGCCAAGCTCCTCGCACCCCAGTCTCTTTAGCTACCACAGAGCAGGCTGATCAGCCATGCATTTGAATTCTCAGTCCTGCTTTGTCTGTCTTTGTTCACTTTGCTGAAAGGATCCCTTTCCCTCCCAAGGGTATCTTCTCTCATGCATTGGCATTGCAGCCTAATTTGCTCCAAAACACGCCTGAAGATGACTGATATGTGTTATACACAAGCAAACAAAATGTTTAACATGCTATTCTAAGTCCTTTGGTATTAACCATGTATACAATGTAGTGGAAGCGGGGTTTGATTGTAATTCTTGTTCCACCAAAAAAATCCTGAGTGCTTGTTCTACCAGGAATGACCTGCCACGCTTCCCATTTTCCTGCAGCATTTACTACATTCCTTTAGACTGTGCTGAGGACACAGACAAGAATGAGAAACTAAGAGGTGCTGAGCTGATAAGAGACACGGAAGAGAGACTTTAAGGCACAGAGCTGAGCATACAGAGTGAGACAGGTAGACAAAAGAGGCACTTGGCCCAACAGCTGGCTGGGAGGATGGTGTTACACTAATACAAACGGGATTATTTAAAAGCAGTTAAAAGCTATAGATTAAAATACCTTTGATAATGGCATCATAGCTGTATGTGCCTACAAGGAAGACACACCCTTGGGAAGACAACCATCAGATGTGCTCTCCGGCAAGGGGGAGTGATCTATTATTCCTAGTCAAAGGCCTTCACCTTCACTGAAAGCAGTGGATTTTTGCCTTTGTCAGTGCTGGAATCTCTAAAAGGTCCCTTAAAAAGGGAGAGAAATATTTTCTGGTTAGTAATATTACTATATGAGTAGTATTGGAGCTTTGAAATGTTGTGGGAGCTCCTTACCTTACATCAGCTTTGCAAACAGGGCATTTGTCTAGTACCAAAGCAGTCCAGCATGCCAGCCTGACTTTCAAGAAGCCAATGTCCTTAGTACTAGTTGTATTTCTGTTGCAATGTCCCTTTTTTTCCCTTTTCTTATGAATAAGCTAAATCTGTTAAATAATGTTTGTTGGTTATCAAACTTTGCATTCTTAGGAAAGGAGGAGCCTTTTTCCTCTTTAAGGATGGTTGTTCTGCTTCTGAGAGTTACTCATTGCCAGTATACTGGCAGGTACGACAAACGGCAGGGTTTAGCAACAGATTTTCTATATCTGAGTCACAGGATGTACTACAGAAAGAATAGAATGTTCTTTAGAAGGAATTAGTGTTTTGAATTTAGGACATACGCAATGTAAAAATTAGCAAAATACAAAAAAGTGGTAATGTCTCACCATTTTCTTTACACAGAAAATGTGGCAAAAACCCCATCGATCTTTTAAGAAAACACATGAAGGCTCTAACATGTTTCATTACATTTTCTTTTTGCACTGTAGTGTAGTGCACTGGTAGTTTTGAAATAGTACCTCCTAACTTCTGCAACCTTAATCCTTTTTTTTTTTTTGTTAATACAAAGCAGTAAATAACCTGAGATGTAGCTCCCCACCATGCAATCACACAGAACAGAAAACTACCATGAGTGGGAATAGGTTTGAACGACCAGCGCAGAAACACCTTTCTGTGTGAAAAGCCTGTTGCTTCTGCAAAGGCTTCTGTCTCGGCCTGTTGCCATGTCACTTGTTTGTCAAGGCGCCTAGCCATCGGCTCTAGTTTGATTAAGCAGAGCTAGTCACAACTCATCATCTTCCTGCTCTCGGCCATCTTCTTGCTCTGTCACTGTTGGCAGCAGCACAGGCTGGCTGCTAGCTGCTCCAGGCTCGTATCTGGGTAACATCTAAACCAGTATTCGAAGTACAGTTGACCCCCACTTCCAGTCATAAGGATAGGTAAAATCAGTGTTCCCCAGTCTGGGGATCAACTCCATGAAACATGAGAAAGTGATCTGGGAAAAGGCTGCAGAATAATATTTGTAACAATTGTCCATTCAGCTTCTCACCTATAAGAGCAAACAACACCACAAAGAAGTAGTGGTAAGAGACAAACCTTCAGATTCTGGCCCTTTTTTGTGGTTGTAAATGCACATCTTTGTGGCACTGCTGACTAGCTCATGATGAGGATATTGAGGAGCTAAAGCAAAGGAAGTAAAAAAAAATTGCAAAGAATTAAAATAATAAAGAGTTAAACAAAGGAAGTAATAAGTACCCATATTTAGCATATAATACATATTTTTAAACAGTTAGTAATGGAAAAGATCATCATAGGAATAATAATTGTTACTATTTTTGCCTTGTGTACATCTTTTAATCTATGAATCTCTGAGCACACTAATTAAAGACTTTGTGCATATCCAAGTACAAATAATTCCCATCTGGAAGGGATGGGATGCTGCGAATGAAGCAATCTAATGCCAACAGTATCCTCATCTGACATTATCACGGCAGATCTGGGGTTAAACTTCCATTTTTAATCAGCTAGTAATCTTACTATGACACAACTGGATTAAGTGGGTCCTCACTGACCATTTGATACATGAACCAGGAGTCACCATCAGATTGTGGATGTTTGCTATGGGCATGTTCCAGCAAATCTGTGACTTCTGAGGTGACTCAGTCATTGGCCAGAAACGCCTGCATGCTGGTCTGCTTAGTGTTAGCAGTAAAGCTGGGATCCAACTTCAGAGCTTGAAGGTGGCAACTTCCTTCTCATTTTACCACTCATCATGTGTGGTAAAATAATTCCTTCCTCCAATTTCTTATTGACAGCATTAAGATTTCAGCTTTCCTTTGTGGGATGGCAACCACCTCTTCTCCGCAGTAAACAGCAGATCAATCAGTGTCAGTACTAACCACACACCCTTTCCTTGGAGGCAGGCGGTCGCAGCCCCAGAAGGCAGTCTTTTCAGCGTAAAGCAGCAAGCTTTTAACCTTTCACCATATGTTGTTTTACTACAACTTCTGCGGGAGGTTAGATGACTTTTCACTTTGCTGTGTGCTCATGGGGAGGGATATAGGCAATCACTTTCTCCCCTCTGCCCTGTTCGACAGCAAGGTGAGTCTCTCCCATCTCTGTTTCAGAGGCCAGCTACCCGTTTGCAAAACTCTCAGGGTCCAGTTGCCCTTCCCTTTTCACAGACTTTCTTGGAGCAGCTCTGAGTCAGGTTTGGGTTTGTGCCACGGACCTGTCGCAGGGAGCTGGGCAGCTAAATAGGCGAAAGGTACCACAGTCGCATTTAGCTGTATCCTTCAGTAGCTCTTTAAGTTGTAATTCCCTTTTTGTTCAGCCTGGAGCAGATGGTGGCTCAGAGCTCATTTGGGTGGGTAGAAAAGCTTCCAGCAGCAAAGTCTGGAGCACTGAACTTGGCTCCTCGCAGGTCCTCCCCACCACCCAGCTGTGCTGGCCCAGGGGGCTGTCTGCTCAGACGGTTCCAGATGGAGAAGAGGATCAAGGAGGAAAAGTGGCAGATGGCAGCCGAAATTGGATCAAAACAGGAGGCCCCAGCTCCGTGCGACAAGCACTGACAGGAGCTGGATTTTTTCCTGGCTGTGTTTTGGTTGGCTGTGTTTAAAAAGTGCCCCTCTGCAGGGGACTTTGAGGTTTTTGATTTAAAAGGTCTACAACTTTCTGCAATGTTTCCCTTATCTCACCCTGTCTGTGGATGTAAGGGGCCAGACCCAGACCTAAGTTAAAATATTTGTGAACGTGAAGTTTAGGTGGCAGGACCCCTTGATGCTGCGCTGTTGACCAGCTGTAATGCTTCAGCTGTGGGGAACTGTTTCAAGGGGTGATCCATTTTTCTTGCCATGTCTGCTGGGTGAACGTGTCTGTGCAAGATGTGTAGTAAAAGCAGCGCAGCCTT
Organism: Chlamydotis macqueenii; assembly: GCF_036417535.1. Taxonomy (NCBI): domain Eukaryota; kingdom Metazoa; phylum Chordata; class Aves; order Otidiformes; family Otididae; genus Chlamydotis; species Chlamydotis macqueenii. The sequence goes on along the minus strand of NC_141556.1, from coordinate 150,637,944 downwards.
TTCTGTGTCCCTCCTGTGTTGACAGAAAGCTGGCAAAGCTGTTCGTAGCCCTTCCCAGGTGCCCTTCTTGTGATGATGCCAACATGTTTTGCAAACACGGAATTGGCCAGGATAGCTGCTTTCATGTGCACTAAAATTTGCCCATATAACGTGCTAGGAGTGGTTGAATAAGAGAGTGGCAAGCAGGCCTGTAGGAACTGGTATATGCCCATAAAGTGCTGTTCTCAATGCAGCTCAGGATACAATTATGCTCTTGTGCAAATCCAGGGCTATTTAGCAGAGGTGGTTGGTACCTGCTGCCAGCTGTTACTCTTTCCTTTCTTTTCACTTCTCCTGCTTTGATAAAAAAAAAAAAAAGAGATGGATTGGGCTAGAAGGCTGATGTCAAGCCCTGGATAAAGCAACAAAGTGTCAGACACTTATAATTTAATTTTGCAGTCTCGGGATGGGGAAAAGCTAAAGATGAGATTAATACATGATAGTAAAGCTTGCTAGCAGGACAAGAAAAAGTGGCAGAGGTATCAAGCCTAGCTCTAAGACTCACATCTTCACTGCTCAAATTGATTAGGCAGCGCTGTTGAGATCCATAAACCTGTTTGCTACCCCACCTGAAGTGCTGGTGCCAGTAACTGTATTCTTGGCATAGGACTGAAGTATCCCTGCCACTCTGCAATTAGATCCTTGAAGCAAGAAATCTAGCTCTGAAGTTTGCCACGTGGAGGGAACTGAAACCCAGGCAAATCAGACTCAAACTTGTCCTTAATTATGTTAATAGTAGACAGGGGACAATCTGTTTCTTCTGGCTTTCATCTAGATGATTAGGACCGCTCCAAGCATTCCCCATCTTTTCAATCTATTTTTATCTGGAGGAGGCTTCACAGAGCATGCAGTATCTTGAGGAGAACAACACTCAAGTAAACAAAACTGTGTGCCTTATTCCAAGTAGGAAGTGGTTTTGATAAGCTTTCCTAGTTCCCCTTTGACAGCTTCAAAAGCAATTTGCCAAGCTAGGAGCCACCTTGTTGCATGACCAAGGAGAAGGTGTGCTACCAAAGGTCCTTGGCCCATTGGCAGGAGGCTGGGCTGGAGCGGGTAGACTTTACTGGCAAGTTGTGTCCTGAAGGCCATGTGTTTGGTTAACGAGACTCATATCACAGTGAAAATGAAAAACTAGATGCAACATTGGGGTCTCAAACTATTAGCAAAGACTTCTGAGGTTGTCTAGAATGGTATATAGCTGACATGTGGCATGGAGGGTGTCTTTCCTTTGGGCTGGGGCTCCATTCCATCGTCATCAGTAGATGGAAGGAGCTACAGGGAGCCTCAACACCTGTCTGGTGGCACAGGGTATGGCCTACTTCAGTGGAAGTAACTCCACACTGGGGCAGGCACCCTCTGAAATAAGCTCAAGGAGGAGTGCTTTGGTCTTTTTTAACGTCTGCACTAATTGCTTTTTCCATTTCATGGCTGTGAGGTGTATGTTTACCTGGCACCAGAAATTGTAGAGCACTAGCATGCCTGTAACTGAAGAGGAAAACACCTGGGTCTCTCAAGGCAGTTTTGCAGGAAAGAAGGCAGGGATCTGCCCAAAGTTTGCTAAAGGAACAAAATATTAACTAAGCCTCAGAAGAAAGTTTAGGGGAGATACTTCCCCAACTGCAGTTTTGAGTGAAGACCAGGGAGGAGGGCAACTTCCCTCCTCAAGCCAGCTTCCTTGCAGCAGGGAAGAGGGCACTGGAAGGGGGACCCACTTTCATTCAAAGAGAGCCCCACAGATGGGCTGGGGATCAGCCTGTGGCACCTGGCCCTTGGTGGCGGCAGGGTGTCAGTGAAGGAGCCTGTGGGCCCCATGGCCTGACGAAAGCTGGCTCACCCAGCAGCCGGGCAGCCAAGGCCTGCAGGTCCAGCCTGGCCTGCCATGGCAACCCTGGAGGCCTCGCCCGCCCCCTCACTAGCACAGGCCTCTGCATTTAGGCCAAGCTGAGGGTGCTCTAAAGAGGGATAAAACTGTCAAAGCACCTCTGGAAAACTTGATAGTGCCCTAAGGGTTTACTGGAGTTTTGAAGTGTAGTTGTGTTATTTTCCTTTTTCTCTGGGGTATCACAGTGGCTGCCAGATTGTCCAGCTCATTTCCAGAAACTGAAAAGCCAGAAATAATCTGACAAAAAGCTGTCTCCCAGCATGTGGCTGTAGATCTACAGTATGGGCTCTTGCATTGCCATGGAAATTAAGAAATCTCTGACAGCTTAAATCTCACAGAGAAGGAAATGAAGTAGTGAAGTGTCAGAACACGGCAGGATGAAATCTGTCCTTCCTGGATTTCCAGTGAGATAGACAGCTTCAGACCATGGTCAGGCAGAGTGATAGGGACCGTAATGGGCTTCTGTCAGAGGGCCCCGCGGGCAGAGAGAAATGATGTCTTAAATGGTTACAGTGCATTGAAAATGTCTATCCTACCCCTTGGAAAAATATGCTAGTTAAATATTAACGTGGTGCCTTTGCCAGTGGCACAGGTCCCAGGACGGGGACAAGCACAGACAAATGATCACAAACTTGTGTTTCTCTCACCTTTCATAGATCCAGTGTTACATCCTGGCTTAAGGTTTCTTAGCCCATATTTACCTCACAGCATGAGAGCCCCTGGTAATTCTGATCTAGTGATTTTTAGGAAATTGTATTGCTGGTGGAGCATGATGAAAGTGTGGTTAGACAGCACAGGCTAAATCTGTTGAGGAAGGTGCTGCTGTGTCAGTCCCATCACCACCATCTTTCCCTGTCTCTCAAGTATTTGCTACTGCCACGTTTTTTCGCCAGACACTGGTGCTTCTCTGGCCCTTCTCTGAGGCGAGTAACTTAATTAAGATAGCAGAAAACTAACTCTACATAGAAAAAGTGAATCACTGCTGGGTCTGTAGCAGGGAACGGGGTCTGTTCAATAAAGTTCTGGCAAGGATGGCATTGTACGTTGGGAAGAGCAGGGACTGGGAAAACAAGAGGCAGGTCTCTCTCCTTCAGAAACAAGGAGTTGTTGGAGCTGGTAGGCTGTCTTGTCTACCTGCACCCTTATTGCTCATGGCTTGCGTACAGCTGCCAGACGCTGGCAGCAGGGAAAGCCTCGGTCCCAGCTCCATCCTTCAGCGAGGTGGGGCAGCTGAGCCAGAACAGGCTGTAGGAGCCACTGCAAGGTGGCCCCTGGCTTGGGTGAAGCTATGTGGCAATCTAGGATGGCAGAGATAAGAAAATAAGGCCTAGGGGAGGGGAAATGGAGAGGGAGGCTTTCTGCCGTTCCAGTTCCAGTCGCCCCACATCCTGCTTCAGGTACCGCATTCCCTCCCCTGTGCTGTTGGGATGAACTGTTTTGCTCCAAAACCATCCGGGGAAGGGAAATGAAAAACTAGAACAGCATATTTGTTACTGAAAGGTATACACATGCAAGGAAAATCTGGTGTCGTAATCTGGCTTTGAACATGCTAGATCGCAGGCCAGAGGTAACATGGATCAGGTCCCAGCCCCACGGGATCAGGAAGAGTTGCGACATGGGATTTGTGCCGTCTCTGGGCTGGCTGTAGGAGATGACAGGCGAGCCAGCATAAAGCTCAAGTGGCACAAACAGATGATCCTAGATTTCCTATTAAAAAAAAAAAACAAACAAACAACCCTGCCAGTACAACAAATCAGCTGTGAAAACTTGACTCAGCAGCAAAAGTTTAGCCTAAGTCAGCACTTTATGTTGTGTGGCTGCAGCAATTTTGACCCAGGAGTCCTAATGCTGGATTTACTGCACTGTGAAATCATGGGCACAGGGAGGGGAATGCGAACAACCAAGTGAGGCCAAAGCACTCAGCACCTCAGGAACAGTGGCTGACAGGACTCAGCTTGCAGAAAACGACATGTTCTGCTGGGTCCACCCGTGTTCTGAGCTCTCAGCTCTATTGTAAGTACTCATCAGAGCAGATTAACAGCTTGCAAAGTTCAGTATCTACATGAAAAGCTGGGAAGAGGGAATATGATAAATTATCTTTCCATATTTTGATTGCATCTAATTTAGTGACTGACCATCTGTCTACTTTTTTTAGCTTCTTTTAAAGTCTGTGGCATATGTGCTGGCTTTCAGAATCACTTCCAGATGTAAAATTCTTTCAGATAACAATCCCTTTTTTCTTCTTTCATATTAGATATTTAGGTGTAATGGGTATTGCCAAAATGTTTTTTTTTTTACCATTGCTTTTCTCATAATATATTTTTTTTTAAGTGTGCTGTATTCCAGAATAAGATTGCTGTGTCAGTTCTCTCAAGTAAGGAGCCTCAGTGACTGCAGTATACATACTGACATCCAAAGTTTATGTTATGTTCTACATGCTCCTCTACACAAAATAATGTCCTCTTAAAGTAGCAGAGAACACAGTCAGCTCCTGGAGTAGTGTGCTCAAGGTGGGGTCTACAGGAAGGAACTTTATAAGAGAAGAAAACCATGTGACGAAGATATTGGTGTTGTTTCTGATTATCAGATTTTTAAAAACAGCTAGAGGGGTTTGCCCTGCAGTGTCAGATTTACACAGTGAAAAGAACTGAGTTAATGGAAAAAATTAAATAAGTAAAACCCTAAATCCACATGGAATGGCATGAGTTTGAATGTCTAAAATGTGTCTCCTGAGGATTTCTGGACAACAAATTCTCACTACCCTTTAAAAATTGACAGTGAAAATGCTTGGAAGCCAGCTCTTAAATGAATGCATTTCTCAAGATGCCTCATCTACTCTCATGTCCTTTCAGTTTCTGGCTCTGCTTTAGATAACATGCTGGAACCATCCTTTCTATAGAACTTCTCACAAGCAGTATCTTCTGCCTGCTGGAATTCAGCTCATTACTGAGATGAAGGATCTCAAATACTTCCATTTCTTTTATCAGAAAGTTAAGAATCTCTGCATAAAACTACCAGTAAGAAAAAAATCTTATCTGAAAGCGAGTCCTGGTTATTCAAGTTGCCTGGAAGTAGGATAGTGAAGATAACGGATATTTTAAACCACAGATAGTTCAGAAAAAATGAAAGGAAAAAATAAATTTTGAGTTGCATTGTAACAGGAATCTTTCAGAAATGGCTGATTAAATAAAAAGTTTTGAGAAAAATAATTTCAGGATAAATGAAATATTTGGTTTGACCTAAAATGCATTATTCTTTCTGCTTTGAACATTGTCATTCATATTTAACTTATTAGAAAGTAAATTTCAAGGAAATACCAAACCAGAAAGCTGAAAATAAATGCCTTTCATTTTGAAAAAAAAATCAGAAGTGAAACAAGTAATTTTCTTCTTTTTTTTTTTTTTTCTGAGTAGGCAATTAAAACCCAGCATGAATTCACTAAACGTTGCTGCATTATTGAAGCTTCTTCGAGAAATAATTCCCACATTTGTACATGTAAGTTGCTTTCCAGGTGGGATGAAGAGAGAGCAGGAGGGGGAGCAGAAGGGGATAGTAGTTGCAGGCCCTGCTGCCTGTCTTCTATGGTGAGGGTCCTGAGGGGCCCCAGCCCTGGTTTGCTGGCAGGATTTGGAGAAAATGAATCTGCCTGGGGCTCCCAGCCTGCACTACGCACAGATGGAGGCATCTTGAGCCAACAGAAGAAAATCAAAACCTCTTGTTCTGAAAAGACTTTAATCTGGTGAAGGAGAGACCTCCACATGGATATTAAAGTCAGCAGAAATTCTTACTGACAGTGTAACCCATTTAGATTTCCTGTATCTATGGATTTAAGGAATAGCCCTTAGAACATTGGGGGGTTTTGTACCTGTTTGTGAGTGGCACCTGAGATGCAGCCCTCATTCAGGGCAAACTCCAGAGGGCACGAGCCCCTCTCCTTTTGGGTCAGCCCTTGAAGCACCAGCCTCTCTCCACAGAGAGCAGAGGGACTGAGGGTCTCAAGTCCATGCTCTGAGTGATTCTGCTAGGAAAACACAACTATTCCCTTGGTATTGCAGCCCAGGTGCAGCTCTGATGTTCACAGTTCAGTTTTGCCCCAAATTTTCAGACAACTTCGTGTTTCATTTTCAATCCATGCTTCAGCTTGCTTCTCCTTCTTGATCTTCCTGGAAGTCCTATTTGCTGTCTTTGCAAGACAATTGGCAAACAGCTAGCACAGAGGAGGGAAAAAAACAATTCTGCCAAAAATGAGAGATTCCTACTCTTAAGGGTAGGCTACCTGAGCTCTAAAACCTCTAAAATCTGCACGAGCTGTACTGCCTTGTAATGAATTAACCATCTTGATGTGGAAATGCTTATTTTGGGAAAGAAGAACCCATCTGCAGAGGTACCTTTATAATAATGTGATGGAAGGTGTGCCGATAAGGTGTGTGTGATGTAAATGAATCAGTAAGGATAAATACTTGTCTTTACATATATACTTGTATATATGTAAGACTTACTTACATATATAATTCAGTGGAAACTTTCCAATCAGAGTGTTTTGGCAGTATGTCATTATTTGAAAGGGCAAATTACTGCAATGTGGTGTTTGCTTGCTTTCCAGATATACTATGTACTCCATGGATTAAAAAAAAAAAAAAGTATTTTGGCATAGGACAAAACAAAGAAACAATAACTTCAAAACACAGCACAGAAATCCTTCTGGTGACAATCACTCTGCGCAGCAGGAGGCCAGTATGCAGCTAAACCAGTCTTCTGGTACAGCAGGTTCTGGCCAGCGAGGCCCCATTGTCATTTACAAGCAAGCATATTTAAGCAGTTAAGATGTCTTAATTCCATTTGGTTCTGACTTGGCTGGTCTCCCTCTGCTTATTACTCTCTGAGCACACTTAAGGGACCAACCCCTTCAGTTACACGTCCAGTTACACAATTTTTAATTCAGGTCACTTGTGAGTTGCTATTTGCTGAGTGCTGCGTTGGAAGCATTTGCTGGTCTCAAGAGAGGCAATGCTTCACTTATTTTAGGAAGCAGAAGACAGAAGTCCTCACAGGCAGGAAAGGCTAGGCTAGATGCAAAATGCATTAGCATAAGTAAGATATAAATTTAAGGCATGGAAATGGTACTTGTAAAATTTGTCCATGTGAATTCTGGCATCAAGGAAACTCTAGAAGCCACAAAGAAAATAGCTGACATTAGCCTGGGAATGACAGCAAAAGAGGTTTAAACTGAACTATATTGCATGGTGTTTAGGATGGACCAAGAGCACCTATAAACACAGGTGTATAGCTGCACAGTGCATCTGACGATCACTAGCGGTTTGCCGCTGCCAGAAGAGGCAGTCCAGCTATTCTCCATCAGCCCTAGCCTAATCCCTCCGGCCCTGTTTGCAGCCAGATAGCTTTGTCCCTTCTCTTGAACCATCTCTGGCTCTCAGATTAGAATTGGTGAGCCCGTTATCACGTGGCAGAAACTACTCACTTTTTTTTTTGGCAGAGCAATTTTTGGTCAGCACAGCAACTTCAGTTGGCGCTTCATTCCATCAGACAAGCACTGGAGTCAGTGCTTGGAAGAGGCTGAGGGCCTTCACCCAGTGTGAGGGGGGCTGGCAGAGGACTGGTACCTCCTCATTCAGTGGCAAGGAGCACGTAGATTGGCAGAGCTCTGTCGTATTGCTGTAGCTGGGAGCTAAGGTACATTAATTGTGCTGTAGAGTTGTAACTCAAAGGAGTCTGTTCCCTGGCTATAGAAGTCTGTAAATTTTCTGCAAGATTGATAATGCTGCATCATCTTTTTCTCCACGTAGAGTTTCTGAGTACAGAGGGAAAACCAGTTTGTTTAGGGGCACAGAGTATGTACCCTTTACAGTAAGAAGTATAGGCCTTGAGTAGTTGGCAGGCATAGTCTAAACAGTGTTAGAGAAAGCTGTGCCTTTCGACTGAGAATTACTCACAGTTTGCCTTTTTTCTCCCCTCCCAGTTCCTGCGAATGTACAATGTCAGTGTTTCTCATTGTGTCAACAAACCAGCCTCAAACACCCAGGGTTTGTACCTTCCAGGAAAGCTCAAAAAGATAGAGAAATAATAGGAAGATGGTCAAAAGTCTCATTCAGATGCAACCACGTCAGTATGGGTTACTGCTGACATAACACATTTTTTTTCCCTGCAGAAGTGTTGCTTTTTTCAAGTTTGTATCGGTACTCAGCCTATTCCTTAAAATACTACAACGCCAGTCGCAGTTACTGCCTCTTGTGCTGCTGTCTCAGCTTGACAGTCACTGCTGCTAAACCGCAGTATAACTGAAATGCTGAGGTATTTGCATGGCAAGGGACTTTCTGGAGCCTAAGTAAGGCTTGTAAAGAGAATAGCTTAAAACTGCAAACATATCTGGGGGGTCCAGATAGTATAGAGAAGTAAAGGAGATTTAGCCCATGTCCAGCTTGGAAAATTCTCATATAAACTATTTAATTGCAGACAGAGTCTTCTTGAGCAGTATTAGCTCCAGCTCTGAAGAATGGAATGCTTTCCATGGTGATTTAACAAATAATAATAATAATAAAAAACAAAACAACCCAGAAATCGTGTTCTTAAATTCAAAACAACATTTAAGGGCTACAACAATTCTTGGCAGGATAAGGAGCTCTGACTGAAGGTTATTGTTATTATTCATTTTCTGGTAAAGCAGGAGCCAGTTGTGGTAGAGTTTATCCAAATAATTTTAAAAGGAGCTTTTTAAATACTTAGTCCTTCTATCACTCTCTTAAACTTTTGACTAGTTATGGTTTTTTTTTTTTTTTTTTTTGTAAATACCACAAAAATCTGTTAAGGAGGACTTGGTTAGTTCAACTCTAATTTTCACTGCTTGCCTTCTGACTATTGTTTCTTTTAAATCTTGTATGAGCAGAGGGTAGCTTGTTGGGTTCTGAGCTTCAGTTCCCAGTCTTTGACAATCTGAGTGCGGGAGAACCGGAGCTTGACGTAACACTGGAGTAAAAACTAGGGAGGTGTTAGGTTTCTGCTTAGTCATGTGTTCCGATTTTCAATCAACGTTCCTTTTTCTTTTTTCTTTTCCATTAATGACTGCTGAATAGTTTGCAAAGAATGCTGCAGACGACCAGCCTTCTGTGCTGCAAAGTATTTTACTCCTCTGCCCCAGAAGCTTCCCAGCGTGAACACCAATACTTATTTGTATAGAGTGCCTAACAGGTTGCACTGTAAAATAAGTTGGAAGAACAAATCTGTAGAATTCCTAGGAAAGGAGGAAAAGAATAGATTTGAAAACAAACACGATGAGAATGATTGCAGAATTAGAAACAGAAAATTACTTTAGTATAGCTAGTCACAGAGGATCCATCACCTTGTTCCTCCCCAAAGAAGTCCATATCCTCACACATGATCTTCCCAATACCTTTCTGAGAAAACAAGAACCAGGTCCCGCTGTGGCTTTTGTTTCCTAAATATTTCCCACTGTCCAAGTCAAAGATGCTTTCATAGAATCCCTGTTCAGCTGCTCTTGACCCCGAGGTGGAACTAAACTCCCCAAGCACCAAAGTCCTCTGCAGGACCAGAATTTATTTCAAAGACAGTGGCAGCTTAGCTTTCAGTTGGGTTAGCAGGCTAAATGGCCTCACCCTGCACAACTGGTCGGTCCTGGGTAAGAGGCTGTGGGTGCATATATGTGGGAGTACGATGGGGATGGAGCAGGGGGAATCAATGTCTTTCCTGCGGAAACCCAAGTGGGCATGCATAGGTGTAACATTAAACTACAGTATAGGGTCAAGAACTGTGCATAAAGCCACCTCCAGGTGCTGGTTTGCTACTTCAGAGCTTTGCTGATGGTCAGGATGCCAAAACATCAAACTTTCTTCTGCAGTATTTTAGTGCTTCCAAATCAAGGAAAGTACTCTTTATCCTGGAGCAGCAGCTCTTAAGCTTTGAGGAACGGAGTATTCTGTGGCAGTCCATGGAGAGGCAGCTGGTTATTCACACGGTAGTACAGAGCTTGTACATTAATGTGGCTCTTTCTGGTTCAATTTGCAATTATCAGAACATAATGAAAGAAATAAAAGTTGGACTGAGTACTTTCTTGACATTATTCTGTAATCTGTGGACTCACGACTGGTCTGCTATGCCATAATTTGCTGTGACATGGTTTGTGGTGTGTAACAGAGGGAGAACTCTGCCTCTCCATTGAGTAATTACCATAAAATTTTATGTTGGCTTATAAGTACTCATCCTCAGAAAGTCCCCATTCACTCCTTTGACTATAAAAAGATTAAAAAGAGTAACTGATATAGTAATTTAACTTCTTGATGACTGTATTAGTCCTGTAGATCCTGCTCAATCAAGATGCTAATACTGCTGCTGATAAAATACGAGTTGGCAAACGCATGCCAGCACCACATGTATTCCTGCACTTGACATGAAGAAAGTGTGGCTAAGGTTAATCATAAGGAAGTTCTAGTTAATCATAGCTCTGGAGTGAAGTAGAAGCAATGCACATAAATTAGTGTAATACAGAGCAATTTACAGAAAAAAAAACCCTAAAATTTTATTATTATCTCTCTGTGAGACTGCAATTTGTAATTTGCACTGTAATTCCATCAGCTGTCTTTTCTGCTTCTGTGCACAATCAGATATAGCGTCACTGTGTCATTAAAGAAACAATTATTCTAACAACAGAACTAATAAATGCCTTCTGTTAGATGCAGGATTTAGCCAGCAAACACAAACAGACCTTTTACATCAATACCAGCTAGGATTAACAGTGACATTTAATGTCACCCACTGATTCATGAATTGCCACATTGTCATTGTAAGCCACAAGGCGGAGGAAAAAAAAAGGGAGACAACTAGCAAATGCAAAGTTATAATTCATGGGAGTGAATAAACTGCAAGTATTTAAAGACGTTAGTCAAAACCTCTAAAATTAGCAAATACTTGAATCCCACATAAATTCCATATTTAAGATTGTAGGATTGAATATTTAATGAGAATTTGGTTGAACAGATTTTTTTTTCAGGTACAGTACGTTATATTTCCTATTTATTCACAGCCTTCGTGCGTTACCTAGGACAGCTCATACAGGACTTGTATGCCTCTTATTTTCTCAGGCTTATAGTATTCAGTGGGGCATATTTTACAGTGGTATTTCCCATTCTTACATGTGGATTGAAAGCAATTTAGTAGTGTCTGTAGAGAATCTAGAGATGCTGCGTATGAGTAGGGTATGTTGTTATGATGAAACATAGCAACCTAAGGATCCTGTAACAACAATTGCCATTTTTTTTTTTTCCCTCACATTCTCCAAATCAAAAAGCAGATTATAGGGAACAGGAGGCTTAGTGAGATTTTTTAAACTGATGTATAGTTAAAATTGCACTGCAAAATTAGACTAAATTTAAAATGTCAATTTTTTAACAGAGATTTTTTTTCTGCAGTTGTTTTGTAAAAATTAGTGTAGGAACACACAAAATAGAAGATTTTCTGTAGCACTTATCATCATGGTAGCTAGGTGTCAAGCCCAGGATCTAAACACAAGTTGTCAGCTAAAGCCCTGTAGCCAGTCTTGCAGTCACGTACTGATTTTCACATATATTCATCAACTAGGCTGGGCTTAAGTTCCTTCTTAGGAATTAAATCAATTTAGCCTGCATTCTATGGTGTTGTTTAAACTAGATTTTAAGAATGCAGGTTTGAATATCTAGGCTAATGATATCCCTTTAATGCTATTTAAAATGTCACAAATGGCAAATGTTTTAGAAGATTTTCAAATGAAGTGACTGGCTCCCAGGAAAGTCATAGTGAGGTGTGAGGGAAAAGCAGGAAAACATGTAGCCGAAAGTGGTATGACTTTTATTTTTTGTATGTGTTTATATACATTTGATCTATTTTACATATATGATCCCTGCCTGGCTGCCACTGTTTGAGCGGGCTACAAAGACTGTAGGGACAGTGGGTGCGTAGCTACATCTTTTCTTGTATCTGGACAACATCCGATATTATGGGATATTGACTGGGATTTAGCAATACCAACCTACAACCAGTAGCAGTAGCAATATCATCAATGGAAGTTTTGACAGCCTAATACATTTCCTCCGCTCCCAGTCAATCAATTTCCACTTCCTCAGTATCACTTCCCTTTAGTTTCATTCAACCTCAAGTCAAAAGAGCAGGTGGAACCTTCACAAGGCCATAAAGAACCATAAAAGATCATGCTGGCAACAACAGCTCTATAGCTTACTGTAACGATTCCTTTCTAAAATGCTCACCGGGGAAAGAGCAATATTCTCTGAGTAGCTAATTCTTCATAACTGACCCACTAAAGCGGGTGTTTTCTGTAGAGGTCAGTGGGATTTAAACCAGGCACTGGAAAAGGACCCCTGAAGAGCAAGGAACACTAAAGCCACTCAGTGATTAAAAAAAACCCCAAAACTGTTGCTTAGTCACTGTGTGTGCTGGCATGTTTGAGATGGGTTACTTTTTTTTTTTTCCCTTCTCTTTACCTCAGGCATTCAGTTTGAAGGGCGTGTAGGGAAGTGAACTTGATGAGTCATCCGTAAAGTTACAGTCTTCTAATTCTAATAGGGTTTGAAGCAAAGTTCTCCAGAATTTGGATTCCTCTACACAGGGATCAAAAAGGACTCCTCTGCAAAGGAGGATGAGGTGGACATTCAGGTCAGCCAGAACTGTCATTTAGGACCCATCAAAAAGACACTACTTTCGAAATGGAATATCATAATGGAATAATCAATGGAAATCCTGTGAACTATGCTTAGTGTTTTTTACACAAAGTGGTCTATTATTCACAGTGTTGCCTTTAGGGTACACAATACTGTTATCACTGAGGTGAAAGTGTGGCCTTTTTCTACATTTGTGCGCCAACTTTAAGGGTTTTTTTTTTTGTCTATGTTGTAAGTAGAATGCCCTATGTGGAGACCCTTATCATCAGAACAATTTTTGTTCTCCCCACTCTTGAAGTTTGAAGGAAAAAAGAAAAGCTTATGTTTAATTTTCCCATTTAATTCTTAATAAAGAGAATCTTTATTTGAATCATCCCCATTTTCTGAGTTTTATAGCTCTATTAATCAATATTTGTGCAGTTCAAGCTACTAAAAATAGCAAAATAATGGGAAGTAGCCAGGAAAGAAGGAGGTACTTGCAGAAGGGATGAATGAAGATGCGTAACATCGCACTCCTGAGAGGTCTGCACTTTGCCAGGCACCATCAGCGAGACGTTTTCATAGCAGGTCTTTGCTACCTAGTGCTTTGTTTCAAAATTGGTTGCTTTGTTTTTGGCCACGGTGTTCTAGTCTAGAAGGAATTTCATTTTAATTTAGAATTCTCTCAGTTTTTACTGGTCCTGAGAGGTTAAATCTTAAACTTTGCTAACAATGTAAAAAATAATGACTGCTGGTATATTAGAGACAAAAAAGCACAGCCCGAGTGCAGGCAGCAGCAGTTCCCGTTTATCTGTACTCACACAATCGTAGCATCTCTGCTTCCATCCCCATCAAGGGAAGTACTGCCAGCAGTTTCAAAAGGCTTCAGATGCATCAGTGCTACAGCCCACACTGCGCAGCCGCAGACTGCATGACAGGGTGGCAGCTACCACACCTGCAGTCTATTCCACCCAGCCCATTTGCGACAGAAAGGGAAGTTTCAAGTGGCAGAAGACCAATGCGAGGTTGGTAGCTAATGGTCCTCTTGTAGGAGGCAGCTGAACCAGCAGGACCTTGCTGGATCCCTTTAACCGCACTCTCCCAGACTGTCACAGAGCTACTTCTGTAAGATACACCTTTAGTATGATACTATGTGATAATTAACAAGGAAAAGACATAGCAAATATAAATATCCTTATATATTCAAGTGTTACAAACATGTTTTCTGGTACTTTGGGGCTTTATGTCATGCAAGTGTATGTCCAGTGAACAGAGGACATCTTTATAGCCTGCACAGTTGATTTTGTCTTTCTATATTTAAAGTAGTAACAAGGACAGCACCTCCTTAGTATGAATTGTCCCAAGGGACTTCCGTGTCCCAACAAATACTGCAGACATTCTTTATCTCTTTTTTAAAAGCAAAAACCCCACACTACCGGAAAAACCAACCACTCCACCCAAACAACCATCATCCCACTCAGCTTCAAAAAGAAGTATCCGTTACTTATTCCCACTCTACTACCAGTTTCCCAGGCACTCTAAGGCACTGCAAAGTAGAATAACTAGCAGAGGTCAACAGCCAGCTAGCAAAAGCGAAAGGCCTCTAGCTTCAGGGGAAAAATACTGAGGAAATGCCCACTCCCTCAGCTAAAGTTAGGGCTAGTTCTAGATACAGCCCAAGCAACTGAATTATTCTGGTGGTTAAAGCATTTAAGGTTAAAGTTTCCAAAGTCTCTTTTCATGGACAAGGATTGATGCAAGGATGCATTTTATAGGCTGTCTGCTTTAGACTGACAGCAGTAAGCTTCACCTGTTCACCTGCACTGATGCAGAGGCACGCATGGACACAGATCTGTTGACTTCCATCGTCAGCTCTTGACAGTCCTACCACAGGCTTGCAAAATGCCTTTTCATGAAACAAGGGCACATGAAAATAGATTAATATGACTTGCTGGCTTCTTCTCACACTTCCCAGCAATCTAGGGGAAGGGACAGTTTACGGCTGTCTATATAGAAGGGTAGGTGCACCTAAACTACAATGGTGCATTTGGCATGACTAATCTAGCCGAACGAACACAGAATGCTTTTGCACCTTGACCTGAGTGTAATCTACCTTTAAGGTAACTCTTCCACATCCCCCTAGCAGCTTAACTCCTCATAAAAATCTCAGAATAGGGTTTCTTCAGGTTTTACAACAGCAGATGAAATACCTCTCCTGTAACACAGGTTTTTTTAAAAAACAAACAAGCAAAATCTGGTAGCTTGGCTCAGTTTTTCCAGTAATGTGTGCATATTAGGACATATCAGTACTTATTTTGGCTAAACTGAAAAATTATACAAGATAAATTCTGCAACAGCTGTAAAATCGTAAGTCAAGATGTTTCGTTATAAAAAAAAAATTGGAATTCAAAATCATATGTTTCATTTTTTCTGCCAAACTGTTCACAATTTAAGACAAACTGAAAAGCTAGTCCCTCTCCCAAACGCTAATATTAATCTCAGACTCCTTCCTTCTCTGCACACTCAGTTGAGGACATGAAAAAAAATGACAGTATGTACCTTTTTTTTTCCTTCAACACCAACAGGGAAACAAAATGCATGACTAAACTACTGTTCTCTGCACACAGTCTCCAAAGTTTAATCTACTGCCTTCAGGTTCATTTGCATTCCATATAACTCAAGGCATATGAAGTCAAGACTCTAGTCCCCTTACCCCTCCTTCATAGTCAATGGAAAAATAAGTTAACAATGGAATGCTGAAGGGCTTCTCTCCCAGTGAGAAGCCTGAAGCTAAGTGGGGTCATTCTGATGTACCAGGGCTCTCCTGCAACAGCTGTAGCTACACTCAACACAAGAGTTGTTTGTGCTTTTGCAAACAGTACTAGCTACACTAAGAAATGTTGGTAAGAGGATCAACTAAAATACTTCACATCAGACATTAATTTACATTAGAGCTCTCAGCAAGTCATCTCTCTCAACTCTTGTTCTGTAGGAGAAGAGACATATGGCAATTTTCTGAACAACTACTCAAGCCGTTGCATGATCAGCAAGGCTCACGTAGACTCCTCTCCTGGAGTCCTCCACCTCCCCCATCACCTCAGCTGCTTCCCGCACGCCCCCGTTCTCCTCTAAGCTTCCAAGAACACCTCCCCCTCCCTTCTCATCTCACCCCCGTCCTCAAACTACTGTTTTGGGGTTGCTTGGTTTGGAGCTGCGTGCATCCTGATCCACCAGCACGGTAACAGCCGAGCCTTTTTTCAGTCTAAGCACAAATCTGGATGTCTCTCAGACGAGTTACTGGCAGCATGAGGTTTAGCAGAGATAAGGCAACAGCTTCAAGGAATGTTTAGATATACCAAATCCCACAGTCTAAAGGGAAGTTTCATTTCATTACCATGCTAGAGAAGCTGCCTGCTGGAGTTAAGACACATTGAAGAAAACCTTAATCCTAAACCTTTTTTAATTAGGTATTGACCTTTGCATAGTGACCAAAACTAGTATTAGTCTTCCCAGAGTCAGAGACATCTCGCTGCACAGAAATAAGGTCAGGGCGCTATTTTAAGTTAAGCAATGCCACTCTCCCAGGCCCTTATTTAGACATACTTCTCTACAAAAAAAAAAAAAAAAAAAAATTTGTTGCGTCTTCATTTTCTTTGACATGAGCTATTAGACACTAACTGCCAAAGAAAAATGTTAGTCTTGCAAGCAACTCAACTGTATTCCTTCCGTGTCTTACTTGTTGAGTGTTAGACGATATCAGACATCTTGATGATTAAAAAAAAAAAAAAAAAAAAGACAAAACAGTACATAGTTTTAACAGCCCATATGCAAGTAGTACCTAAGCATGTAGCATACAGAAGTCGATTCAAGCATAAACAATTCATGGGCTCTTTTTATTTCAGTAAAACTAACGCTTACAGATTCTTAACTCGTAACCATTCAGAAAGACACCCATAAAAAGTTTTGTTAATAAAAACTGACAGGCTTCCAGGCCTCTAAAATATTTCAAACATAAGATACAATAAAAGATATCAAATGTTTACATTACAGTCTTGCTGCCTTACACACCATCATAAAAAGTGAACAAGCACATTCAGTAACTTCAAGCATACCATTAAAAAGACACCAGTAAGCGCTCCAGTTTTCTGTACCACACAACTTCAAATTTCAAATTCACATCTTTCTAGGCAACGTATCCAAAATATTGACTCAAGAGTACCTCTAGACTGTAAATATTCCGAAACAGGGCATCAAGCCTTTCCTATCTCCAAACAAAACTTAAGTTTTAGCTCATGTTATATAAACTAACTATGTGGAATGTGACAAGTCAGAATGTGAAATCAAAGTGCTTTAGTCCCATAGACACTAGCGGTTATCCATCCATTCGTCAATGTATCTCAAACACCAACAGAGATGCTTGCTCTGTTGCACCCCAACTTGCAAAGACCTTTGGACTGTTACGGTAAAATTTCATTAATTGACAGCTAAACAGTACAAGTGGACCAACAGTTTCACTTTGACACTTCAAATAATGAATTATAAATGTGGCATCTTTTTACCATTTTTCAAGTTCCCTCAGTAATTACCGAAGTTCTACTGTATTATGCAAGACAAAACTATGCTCCAGTTAGTCTTTTAAAATCAAAGTGTGCTATATTCTAAATCCCAAAGCATCGAAATCCTCAAATTATTTCCCCAGACCCTAACAGCTATTTAAGACTCAGTATTTTTGTGCAGTTCTTTGCTATTTGCATGTGAAGAGATTAACACTTCACTCAACAGTTCATATGAAAGAACTTCGAACTCTCAAAGCAGAAAGTTACATTAGTAAGGTTTGGACATAGGTAGTTGCATGGAACACATGCTCAGTTCAGAAGTGGCCATGCTGAAGAGGGCTCACGTTGCAAGTGTTCTGTCAGAAAACTTCCTTTCTATGGAAGTCTAAAAAGCTATCTATCTTCCAGAGTGAAGGAAGTTTAAGACTTAAGCATTTAACTCTCTTCTCTGTTACAAAACAATTAGCTCTGCAGTATAATTTGTATGATTATCTTCCCCCTCTCTTTCAGACACCCCATTGTGGTACAAGTTTACAGCTTATATGGGAAGGGCTGAGGGAAAACTTCTGGTCCTGTCCCACAGACGTAAAGACAAAGTGCTTTGCAAGACTGATTTTATCCATCATATTTGTGGCAACTGACCCAAAATGAAGGCACATTAAATCTATAATAATATAGCTTATAAATTAGAAACTAAAGCTGAACCTCTGTATAATTTATAATCTTTTTGCACAAAAGTAATGACCGGCACCTACGCAGAGACTCAATTATTTTTTTCATGTAACTTTTCCCAGAAATAGTTCAGTGTTGCTTGCAGGCCTATGCAAATACTGTCACTTATTAGTTTTTGACACAAAGTGCAGAAACTGATAATTTATCTGCATGAGGAAGTCTGAAACCAACGAATCACTAGCACTCCTTTCCCCTGTTGCTACAAGAAATGTAAGCCCCCAGCAACAGCTACAGACAGCTGTTACCTGAAAAGTGCACAACTCCCGGCAGCAGTTTCCCTGTGAGGTGTTATAGAGCTTGTGGCATGCATTTAATCAGTGTCTCAAATTTGGATTTTAACCTGTCAAAGCCTATCTAGTTTTGGTTAGTTACCGGCCAGACATGCACATACATTCTGAGGAAGCCAACTCAAAACATGCTTTGACAGATGCTGCATTGAAATTGGCCGTACCTTAACTTCTAAGCATAGATGAGCTTCCACCTTGAGTAGCATTTGGGATCCAGGGTCAGCTCAATACCTCATTCTTAAGGAAAGCAGAGTCTGGATACAAATGTGCCTCCTAAATTTCACTGGAATCGCTACCTTTAAAGCAGAGAAACAAGATTCAAGGCTTCTGAAAGCTGTAGCAGACAGATGGGCTTGTCGATCAGATTAAGACTTACTAGGTTGTTAAACTACAGTTCAAAGCCGTGGTTATCACTTCTCTAGAAATACAGGTTTAAAAGAACTCAAACACCATTGCCATCACTTAACTGGAATATGTCGTTATACTACTTTCACTCAGGATGATAAACAGGGTTCAGAGTTCTGGTTATTCACCTTGTGTGTGAATTCACACACCCTCCTTCCTTTTTAATTTTTTTTTCTTCCCTCCTCCATTTCTGCGCAAAGTCAGTTGAAAGGATTGGCACACAAGTTACTAGCAAACACAGACCTGTAGCTCTTACATTACAGGATCATACTAGAGTTTCATGAAGATTTCATGCAATGGTGTCTGTGCTCTCTTCTAAAAGAGAACGACTTTCACAGGTAACACATACAACACAATTTTCTGATTTTAAATGCAGTGAGTTACACAAACAACATTAACAAGAACTGACCAGACTTAATAACTGGAACTGTGCTAGGTCTGGCACTTGAGAATTCACAGTGATTAAAATAAAATTGCTTTGCCTAAGACAAAACATAAAGATACCAAATATACAAAAGACTCTTTGCTTCCGTTATCTCCTACTAGTATTTCAACAGCAATAAGCAAGCTCAGTAGTACCTCAGACAGCAGAAACTTCTGCACGTGGTTAACTTTATTCACTGTTTGCAGTGCAATGGATTTTTTCATGATGTCAAACCGGGCAATTTTCAACGAATAAAGTCAACACAGGCTAAAGTCTTTGCTGGATTGAAGCCTGGATTCTGACAGGAAACCATCATCTATCGTGTCATTTTGAGTACCCAACTCCACACTGTGCCAGGTGGTATTGCTGTTAGAGAGAAACTTAAAGTACATTTGCATATTACTGAGGTGTTCTTCTTACACAGCAAGTTGTAAGTAGTTTATAGTACCAATAGATAATGTAAGACTAGAGCATTTGCACTTTTCTTTCCCCCACTCAACTTGCTAATCCTAGTAGATTCACTAACACAGGTTTCTGATTCCAAAGCCTGCCATTAGAGAGAAAGGAGCACAGCTTTTAAACACCCCAGCGTTTCGCAACGCACCCGCTGCCTCTCATTTCAGCACCCAGGGCCCAGCCGAAGCAGCTGCTCTGTGGAGTCATAAGCCACCAGAGCCCCGTAGACCCCCTGGGCTCACTGACCCCACCGAACTGAGTTAACGCAAGACACTCCCTGGAGTACACCACTCTAGATGAGCACTCACTTGTACCTGCCTCACCCTCCGCGCTACACCCTAGGGCATTTTGGTCCATGTGCCCACCTCCCAGACCTGCTCCCTGGCCTTATCCAAACACATTGGACTTCGGCCTGAGCCTGAACGATGCCTTCAGGGATTTCTCCTCATGCTCTTCTTCCTCGGTGTCACCGCGAAAGGAGGGCGTGTTGTGGATGATCTGAGTCCTGAAGCGGATCTTATTAAGCCGAGGCTTCATCCGCCCGCTGCCGGAGGCTTTCCTGGTCATCTCCTTGCCCTTGCCCGGCACTGCTGCCCCATCGGTGCCCTCAGCTTCCTCCCCAGTGCTGTGATGGTGGTGGTGGTGGGAGAGCCGGTAGCTCATGAGGTTGGAGGGCAACACCTTGGAGAGCCTCCAACGCCCACTCCCATTGCTGGCAGCCCCTTCCTCTTCCTCCTCCTCCTCCAGGGCCCCCACAAGGCTCCGCATGTCTCCCGAGGTGCCCTGGTGCAGGTACTGCGCGGCCTTGCGTCCGCTGTAGTCACGGATGTCCACGTCGGCGTCGTAGGCTCCTACCAGCAGCTTCACCACTTCGGCGTGGCCATGCATGGCGGCTATATGCAGCGCCGTGTGCCCGCCGCTGGTGCGGGCGTTGATGTCCACGGGCAGCTGGTGCTGCTGGGCAAAGTTGACCAGGGTGGCCAGCAGCTCCTGCCGCCCATGCTTGGCTGCCCAGTGCAGCACCGTGAAGCCGGTGATGAAGTCCCGCTTGCAGAGCAGCGCCGGCTCACAGCTCAGCAGCCCCTCCAGGCTCTCCCAGCGCCCGTCCGAAGCCGACAGCATCCAGGCGTGCTCCAAGGGGTCCAGGGCCACGGCGCCGGTCGTGCTCCCCTCCTCCTCGGCGGAGGACGAGGCCACCGAGGCACTGTCCGAGTCGCCGCCGCCGCGGCCCCGGCCCCCCCCGGGCAGGGCTCCGCGCTTCAGCTGGGGCGAGCCGCCCCGCGTCGCCTCCCGCAGGCTCCTCCGGCCGCCTCCCGCCGCCGCCCCGGGGGTCCCTTCCGCCGCCCCCGCCTCCTCCGCCGGCGGAGGCCGCCCCGGGCCCGTCGCTATCGCAGGCTCCTCGCCGCCGCGCCCGGGCGGCGGCCCCCGCCGGGAACCCTTCCGCTGGCCTCCGCCCGCCGCCGGGCTCGGCCGGGGCGGCTCCCCCCGCCGCCCCGCGGGCTGAGGGCGGCTGCCGGCATCCTCGCCCGCCGGCAGCGGCGGCGCCTCCTCAGCGCCCGCTCGCGGGGAGGGCGGCGGGTTCGGCCGCTCCGCGCTGTCCCCCACCGCCGCCGCCGCCGCCGCCTCCTCCTCCTCCTTCCCGGGGGTCAGGGCGGGGGGCTCCGGCGCGCAGTACCGGCGGCGGAGGTGCACGTACTTGACGCCGGTGCCGGGCTCCTGGCGCACGGTGGCCACGGCGTTGACCACCTCCTTGAAGCGGTTGCGGGCGGCGGCGCGGCGGGCGGGCTCCGGGGGGCTGAGCCACTCCCGGAAATGCTCCAGCAGCTCCGCGTTGCGCGCCCGCCCGCCCCGCGCCGCCAGGAACCCCACCACCGACTCCTGCCGCAGCTCCGCCGGCTCCGCCATCACCGCCCCATCGCGTCGCACCGCCGCTGCCGCCGTCCCTCCTCCTCCTCCTCCTCCTCCTGCTGCCGCCGCCGCCGCCCGAGCCCCTCCTCCCGGCGGCGGCATGCTCCGGCAATCACTGCCGCGGCGGCGGCAACGGCCTCGCCGCGCCTCCCCCCGGCCGGGAGGGGCCCGCGCCACAACCGCCCGCCTCAGCGGTAGCGGAGCGCCTACCGCACCCCGCCGCCCCACCTCCGCTCCGCCCTCCTGCCTGTGGCGCTGCCTCCACCGGTCAGGGTTGCCGTGGGGGGGTGCACGCCCTTTTCCCTCGGCGGCAGCACCTCCCGCGCCTTTCCCTCCCGCTCTCCGCCTTCCCCGCTTGGCCTGGCGGGGGCTATGGCCGCTTCCCGTGGCGGTCGGCAGCCGGTAAGTCCCCGTCCGCCGTGCGGAGAGCCGGGAGGGGAGCCCCGCCGAGCGTTAACGGCCGCGGTGGGCAGTGGAGAGCCCCCTGCGCGGGGCCGGGTGGGGCGGGAGGGAGGGTCCGGTAGCACGGGCACCAGAGTGGGAACCGGCCGGGCGGTTGCACCGGCTGGAAGCGCCGCTTGTACCGAGCTGCCCGCGCTGAGGGGGCCGGGGGTGCGAGCGGCTTCAGTGCGGGGGACTTGAGGAGGGGGTGCGGGGCACTTGAGGAGGGGGTGCGGGGCGTGGGCCGGCGGGCGATACGGAGCCCCCTCATGCCCTTTAGTTCCCGGAGCTGCCAGACTGTTAAAAAAAACCAAACAAAAAACCAAAAAATTTGTTAAAGGATCTTGTTTTCAGGTGTCACCCGTAGAGGTCCCATAGCTGTCGCCTGTTTAAAGTAATAAGTTGACTCTTGGCATATTTTCCTACGCATAATGGCAAAGCTGTCAGCTTTGTGCACCGAACGCGTTAGTGCCGGAGCGCTGGCTCCCTTTCGGAGCATGAAATACATCGATTCATTTATGACTTGATCTCTCTGCCGTGTGTTGCATCTCAGCAGTGCAAAGCACAGAAGGGTTTTAGGGACGACACAGAGTGGGAGGAATTTGGGGAAAAATCATCCACCCTGGCTATGCAGGTAGGGCTTTTGCGTTTTCTGGTAGTGGGAGGGGAGGTGAAGTACCGGTGTCTGGTGATTCTTGGCCCATTCCTGCCGCTATGCTGTTACACCTCAGTTAGGCCGGTGGAGCCGTGGCTGAAGCTGCTCCACAAACTGAAAAAATGGAGAACAATTCAAAAAAACCCACTTATTTTGAAGTTTTCTTTTCTTGGAGCGATCTTCATCTGGGGCAGTGTCTTGCTCCGATTCTCGATGGGACACCCGAGGGAGCGGCGTGGGAGCGCAAGAAGGAAGAGGGGTTGCTTTGAGTTTGGGTGCTGAAAGAGTTATTTGTTGGACCATTGTTAGAGGGGCAGCATCATAGGGCCCGAGCACGACCACATCTCGGCCACCCTCCAGCCGAGAGTGAAAGGGCTTCATTCATGTTCCCCTGCTTGCTCACGACTTCACTGTTGAGTGTAGCTTGCGTTCTTGTCGGGGCTCCCCCCCGGAGGGCTCCGTTTCATATATATGGAGCCGGTATGAATGCTTTATAGCTGCAGTATAACACAGTGCAATGCATTAACTTTACATAAGCTTTCTCTCTTCATGCGTATTATGTATATAGAATGAGGTGGAGAGTCAACGTTTCACAGGCTGGCTCTGGGAAGCTGGAAAAACGTCAAGAGAAAAATACCGAAGAGCCAAAGTACGAGAAACAATACCAAATGATTTTGCTGGTTAACATTTGCATGAAGAGTCTGGAGAGCTGCAGTAAATCAGCAAGAGTGAGTGAGAGCGGGAGTGAGGATCCTCTAAGTGGATGGATTTGGTAAGGGAAGAAAAGGAAGCATGTATGTGGAAAACTTTACAGAGAGTACTGTAAAAACAGATGTTTAACATAGTTCTGTAATGGAGGAGGATATTTTTGTATTAGGTTTATAAATGTAAATGATGTAAATGTAATTATTTAAAATACATTGACATCAAATAGTATTTCCTAGTTTAACACATGTGCTGTATAATTGTTAAGCTCTTTCCTGCTACATTCTGGGAAAGATATTATTTTCAATTGTTTTGCAAAAGAAATGTAAAAGCACTCTCAGAATGTCCTCTGGCCTTCTTCTATAAATCTGTTTACAATCAGACTGCACAAAGTCTGAGGTGCAAGTATTTAGTACTTCTGTTTTTTTTTTTAAATTTGACTTCTGGGAAAGTTTTGGCAGCCATTGCCCCCATACAACAGCATACAGTGCCTGTCATTGATTAATTAAAAAGCAGGAAAAAAAAAATCCTTGTTGCAGTCAAAGAGGCCTTCTGATAGCAACCATCACTGTCTCATGCATGACCAGCCTCGCTTTCTCATTTGGACAAGGAATATCAACAACAAGGGGCTGATGTGGTCAAGGGTGAGGAAGACTGACTTGCTGCTCGTCAGGAAATGTGATGCTAAAGCTGCAACAGGCACAGTTGAGCCAGCGCAGCCAAAGGGGTGCAGAACTTCCGAAAGTGAGTGCAGTTGTGATACCAGTACTGATACCAGCATGAGTATTTTTCTGTGCCAAGGTCATCTCAGAGGGGTGCACAGGATTTCCGTTTCTTTGTTTTCCCTTCCTGGACAACGCACAGGTCATGAGAGGCCTTTTCTGCTCGGACCACAAAACCGAATGCTTTCTGCGTAGCAGTAGTTGATCAGTCCTGTCTGAACCAGCACTGTCATCATCGTCCTCTGCCTGGCACATGGAGCGTTAGCTGTGAGGAGCTGGTTTCTTTTCTGTCGTCAAGTCTTGGTTCCCCACCTGCTGCCTCTTGCCACATCTCTCCATAGGCAGCGACGGAGGAAGAGGTACTACGTGTGCTAGGTTTTCAAGTTGCTTAAACGCCTGTTGATGAAGAGAGGCAAAGTGCCTCTGCTTGTTTGTTTGTTCCTAAATGCCTCAAAATACCCTCCAGAAGTTGTCTTCATTAGCAACCTGCACGTTGTGCTCCCTGTTCTCTACTGACAAGGCTGTCACTTCTTCAGGACACCCATTTTATTTTTTTAAAGGTTCTTTCTAAGGTCTCTCCATATATACATGTAAGAAGGAAATCTTGTGGCGACCTGTGGTTTAAGGCAACTTCAGCTGTATTGTGTCTTGAAGCAGGTCAAGTCATTTGAAAGAGATGAGAGAAGAATCCTGGGCTTCTGATGTTTGGACTTATCCCTAAAAATTGTCTGCTGTTTCTGTCATACTGAATAAATTACATGGTAACTGTGAGTGAAATTGTCAAATAAGTTTTCATTGAATCATCTTTTTGGGCCAATACTTTTTTTTTTCTACACACTTTTTTGGGGGGGGGAATATTTTATTCCATACTTGACTCCTGTGTGTTGCTTTTTATTTTATAGAAAAGAATGATATATTAATTCCATGTAATTATTAATGTATCTCCTTTCTTACTCTGCACCTTCATGGACTTTTCTTTCTTTGTATTTTTTTTCTACCTCATCCTCCTATATTTTCTATTCTCTTCTGTGTTATTTTGACAAGACTTCTTTTCAGTTCCCTGTACTCATCCCATCTGTTCTCTGTCTCTCTCACACATGTATCGACATTGAGAGATGTCAGTGGTATGCATGCCTACGCTACACGTCTACATTTTAGGTTTTGAGTGCCCCAAAATGGAAAGCACTTTTCTGCTCCCGACATCTGTTTAGTTTCCTACTTACCTCATGTGTTAGAAAGCAATAGCAACATTGATATTTACTGGATTAAATGTAACTTTGGTTATTAGGAAAGTAATTGACTGCTAGAGAGTAATACGATTTGTTATTGGAAGAGTTAAATATTTTTCGTCTGGTTTAGTGAATGTCAACACCTGTTTATGATAGTGGAAAAGTCAGGGCTCTGAAAGAGTTGTGTTTGGAGTGCACAAACATTGATTACTTTTTTTCTTCAAGCTTTGGAGGGCAAATTTCAGTCATCTCTGCAAGTGGAGTGGCAAGGTAGTAATTTGCCTGGATGCCAAGTCTGGTTCTGCAGAAGGCTTACACAGAGAGATGCATGTAGCCTGAGACCCAGCTTTTGCTGGGGAATGGCCCAGTGTTGTGCAGTTTTAATGTGAAATAGGTGGCAAATTTAAAAGATAACTATTTTTTTTTTAGTTTGTTTCTGAAAGAAAAAAAAAGTTACTGTTTCTCAAACAACAATTTTTCTTTGCACACTGTTTTTGGTTGGCAAGACGACTTTACATAAACCCATGTACTTGATTAACTGAATTTGCAGAAATCCAGATGCAGTTCCATGAAAGCTATGCTACCAACCCTTTAAAAAGGGGGAGAGGGAAGGAGTGAGATGTGATTTGGACCATCTCAAGTTATCTGTATTGTGTGCTATTTTGATGAGAGTATGAATTCTGAGAAAGCGGTGAGAAATAGGACATATATACGGGCATGTGACAGCTCTCACAGCATTCAGATGACAAGCTTTGAGTTATTCACTGAATAAAGTTGGATGAGATGCTGTCTTCAAGCATAATTTAGCTTCTCCATCCAATGGCTGGATAATCTGGTAACTTGATTGCTTTCAGCGTAATTCCTTAATTTTTGAGTTGTCATCATTTTTCTAAACTGGTGATACCGTAGTAACTCCTAATTCTTCACCGTGAGGGTGGTGAGGCACTGGAACAGGTTACCCAGAGAAGTTGTGGATGCCCCATCCCTGGAAGTGTCCAAGGCCAGGTTGGATGGGACTTTGAGCGACCTGGTCTAGTGGAAGGTGTCGCTGCCCATGGCAGGGGATTGGAACTAGATGAAATTTAAGGTCCATTTCAACCCAAACCGTTCTATGATTCTATGTTTATTTATTTGAGAAGTAGTAAGAATGCAAGCATGGGGTCAATTTTGTGGATTTAATTTCTCTGTGTATTTATTAGACCATAGCAGAATGAACCTGTATGAGATGCCAGCATTGAGGGCGAGACACGTGATGCCCTTGGAAAATTTCAGAAGTAAAAGTGTAGGCTATTGTTTTTCTATTGAGAGACTGTGCCAAGTGATGTCAGATGGAACAGGTTCACAAAGCGATTCTTCCGTCAGGAGGGTGGAGGGTGGCGAGTCTCCAAATGAGAGCAGCAGATTTCAATCCTGTAACGTTTGTTGCGTGGAGAACAGAAGTGTAAACATACAAGAATGTAGGGTTCTAAATCAGCCTGACTGAGACCTTCTCAAGTTGAGCTGCATAATGTTCCTTGGAAGTTTTGTAGTCTAAATTAAGAGCTTTTATTGCAGCATTTTTGGTGAAGCTGATTCCTGAAGACTCCGTTGTGTCTGAGCAGTTCCGTAGCAGTTAAAATCCCTGAAAAAGTAGATATCTTTTTAGAATGGAAATAGATTCTGCATCTTTCTATTTCTAGCCTTTAAAATTTTACTACTCATGTAGCATTGGGGCTTTTTTTTTTTTGTGTGTGTGCCACTAGAAGTCTCCTCGTTGTATGTACTGTGATCAAGTAATCTCTGGCCATTTTGTTGAAACAACTTTCATAGGCTATGTTTCTCTGCTATTTCTCTGTAAAAAAATGGGGTTTGAGACCCTGAATTATCCCTTTCTGATCATCCTTCAGTTTGCCAGTCTTGTCTTTTAAGGATGAATCTTAGGACAAGACATTAAATCATGTTCTCATGAATGAGAGAAATAGCATTATGCCTGCTTGAAATTCTTGTTCTCCCCTATCCTGTATGTGTCCCTGCTGACATCCTTGTTGCGTCACACTCAGCTGGTGAACGTTTGAGGTTTTGGGGAGTGGTGGCCAAGGTTTTTGGATTACTGTGTCCTTACCTCTGACAGAAAGAACTAGAAAGAGTCATCTTGTGGTTAAGGTGCTAAATTACGTGTGGGGTGAATGAGATTCATATTCTTGCTCTTTTAGTCTTTTGCTTTCTAAGCAAAGCATGGAGAAGGCACCTTGTTTTGCACGTTTGTTATTTCTCATTGTCCTCTGTTTCACACAGAAATTTGGTCAAATTTTCAGTGATAAACAGCCAATGTAACAGTGGAAGAACTAATTATCGTTGATTTTCGTTTCCAGAAAACAGGAAATTCTTGAGTTTAATTGTTAAATTGTAATTAATCCCTCCCTTCCTTTTGAAAATAAAGTTATGGAGTTAATGTCTATGAGGAGTCCTGTCACTTAGCTTTGTACAACAAATACAGTATAATACCGGTTTCTTCAGCTAAACGCTTTTAAATCCTGACATAGTCTCTTGTGGACGAGGTGGTAGTTACTCTAATGACCTCTGGAAATGGTCAGTAGGATTGTGGATATCAGTGGCTTGTCTGCTGAAATCCAAGTGGACTGGAAGGAAATAAAGTTCTTTTGGCTTGATTTTTTTTTTTTTTCTTGAAAACTAATGGATGGCTAGGCAGGGATTTTGAAGGTAGCCCAGCAGGGTTTGGATTTAGGCTGGTGACATGAAGATGAAAGGCTTCCCTTCTAGGGTTACGCCGAGCCTCTTGCACTGGCTTCTGGTGTGGAGGCTTAATGGTTTGTTTTAGAGGATTGGTCTTATATTGGTGGCAACAGAGGTGGTTTGAATATCAGACTGTGTAACTATAGTTGTTAGATGTGCTGCCACTTTGTCTCGGATGCACTTGTCTTTAAATGGACGGGATACTGACAGTTTTCAGTATTTCTCAGACCTTTTTAATAGTAGTTGCCATATGGTAGAATACCTTGAGATATTTCCTTTTCAGACATGCGCTAGATTAACATTTTTTTTATAGCCCTAAGATGTCCTATTTTCCTTTTAAATGGTTCACTTTGCTTACACATTTTTCCTCATTACATTGGTCTAAAATGGAGTTATTTGATTATAATGGTTTGAAATGAGAGTTAGTGCAGTCTGTAGTCCCACGGAAGAAGTCCTGTGCAGAACAAGAAGAGGATGAGTATTTGCTGTGGGGAATGCCCATATCCTTCTAGCTACAAGAATTCTGAAAGTTGCTATGCATGCCTATTACAAAAGGTGGCACTTTTATGGGCTTCTAAGTATTACAAAAAACCCGTTTCCTACTGTTTGCTATATACATGTTCCCAGGAACCAGTAATGGTTTCCAATTCCATGTGGATTGGAAACATAAGAGAAAAAATAGCATGGACCTGTCGCTGTTTATGCTTTTGATATGGAATATTTGTTTTAAAAGACAGTTAATTTGTATGAACCAAGGTATTTCCTTTTAGTCTTACGCATTTTTAGTATGCTTGTTGCCTTGGTGTCATGATGCTAGATTGCTAGCTGACATTTGAAAGGGAATGTGCACCTCTAGACATTTCTAATATACATATTATCTCTTAGAGTTCTGATGTGTAGATACTGTATTGTTTTACATAAATAACAATTTCCATTCCAGCTACTCAGATTGAGTTCTGATTGATAACATATACCTTCCTGTGATGATGGTCCCTGTTGTGACTTCTGCTGCTTAAATTATTTTCAAATATTTTCTTCTTACTTTCTAAGAGCAAATCAACTGTGATCTATTTTCCGTCTACAGTTTTCAGTTTACATTTTCAGTTGGACTTGTCTATATTGCATTCATGTTTCATGGGTTTTTTTTTTTTTTGCAAAACATGGACTTGACTTTGAGCCTGCAAATAGTTCTGTAAAATAAATTTGAATATTTTCTCAAATAATGGAATAAAGTTGATTTGACAGATCTTTTTTCAGACTTTTCCTTTTCATAGTTCCATGTAAATCATAAGGAATAAGTTCTAGCTTACTAGTAGAGTTCCTTTGTTGCCGTTGCTAATTGCTTTACAACTCACTTCACTAACAGATTTTAAAATTATTTTTCTCTAGCAAAATGATGGCTATCGAACTTTATCCTTGTCTGGCCATGTTGGTTTTGGTAGTTTACCGGATCAACTGGTTAAAAAATCCATCAAGCAGGGCTTCTGCTTCAACATTCTTTGCATTGGTAAGTAATGTCTGGGTGGTTTAAGGCTTTAGAAGTATACTAGTCCTTAGGAAGTGACTGAAATTTAAATCCAATTGCAATGTTAAAATATTTCTTTAATGTTAAGCATGAGCTATAATTCCACCCCCTCCCCTAGCTTTGCTTATTTATATCCATCCTTTGTTTTTGTATTTAGCATTTTCATAAACAATATGAAGACCAAAAATGTTGAAAATGGATGTCATGCATTTATTGATTTATGGGCTACACTCTCTTTTTACTGTAACAAAGCTTCAGATCAAAAAACCCTAAAATTCCAAGGTGATGTTACGGAAGTATTTCTGTAGTTATCAAATGTTTGCTCTAGTATTTTATCCTTATTCATAAAAACCCTATGTTGAATCCTGTGGTTTCACAGCTAATTACTTAGCTTTTTCAAACCTGTAGGAAAGTAGTTCACCCTTTTAAAGCAAGCAAAGCGTCAAGATGCTGTTACTCATCAGCAGGTAGCTCTCTCTTATCTGCAGGATGAAAAAATTAACTAAAAGATATTTAGTGCTCGTTATGAAAAAGGAATGCGGGCAACCAGTTTGCTCAGAGAAATCAATTGACAAGTTTTTGTGTAAATTTTTGGAGTTGCTGTGATAGCCCTTCCCATGCTTAGTAGGTATTTAATTGATGTGCAGAATGTCTTCCTCAACCCTTCTATTTAACTTTAGGGGAAACTGGAAGTGGGAAGTCTACCTTGATAAACAGTTTGTTTAACACCAATTTTGATGAGCCTGTGTCAACGCATTTTCTGCCAAGCGTGCGACTTAAAGCCCAGACGTATGAACTCCAGGAAAGTAATGTTCTTTTGAAGCTGACCATTGTCAGTACAGTGGGGTTTGGTGACCAGATAAACAAAGAAGATAGGTAAGTGCCCTCTTGTTGCTATGGTATGCAGACGTTTTGGCCTTCAGTTGCAAGTTGATTTTTCTTTGGGCTTTGTAGTAAATATTTGTCTTACATATGTTCCAAATATTTGGTTAACTGTTTTCTCTGTGTACCAAAGTAAACACGTTTTTCTTCTCATATAGGAAATGGTTTAAGAAATCAGATGAACTTTGCCCCTTTCTTTATGATATAATCTTTTATATATGTATGTAAATAAAATGTGCAATAGTGACTAGAGTTTCTTTTGGGGTGGAAGACAGGAGGGAGAAGGATATCGGGAGACTTTTTAAACCACCAAACGGGTTATAAGGTACTGTAGATTATATAGATTAGATCTATAGGGTTTTTAACAATTTGATTGGAACATTTTGAAGACCTTAAACTGGAAGGAACATCAGGTGGATTACTGAAGGCCTTTGGTTTTTATGTTGGACAGCTTGATCAGAGGTTGTAGAGGTACCGCACTAGGGTCTTTCAGAACTTTTTTGGAGTCTCTCCTTAGATGAATTGAAGATTTTAAAATATTGAGCTGTCTCTCAGCAGATTTTATTTCTTTCACCTTAATTGTCAAGGATTTTAGCAATTCTTCTGCTATATGAGTTCCTAAATGGTGACGATTATAAATGAAGGTTAGAGAGTTGCATTACGATTATCATGAGAGCTATGGCTTATCGTACGACTGGAAAATAGCTACTGCTAGCGACTTGGATGAATGAGATGCAAGTAGATATTAACATAGATATTAGTAGATATTAGAAGCTTTGCTGTGTGGTATAGGAGCTGCCTTTTAGTCCTTCTTTTAATTTTGTGTGTGACAACTACTAAATTTTGATAGCATCTGATCTGGTTTATAAACTTTGTGTAGCAGCAGCGATGTTGCTTGTACATCTAGCAAGACTTTCTTTTAGAAAGCAGATTATGATCTGGTTTTAAGTAAGATAAAGTATACTTAAACTCTACTTATTGCAAATCAGATTTACATTCTTCTCTTACATTCCTGCTTTTCAATTTTTATCTATTGTTTAAGAGCTCTCTCATGTACAGTACTTCATCTTCAGAAGATAAAGGAAGTCCTATTTCTTGGTACTGGTAATTGCATGTTCTTTCTTCTGTCTAAGAGTTTCTTTTATCTTCCTTGTGTCTAAGAGTTTTGCAGTTGCACAGCTTGATTGCAAAAATGTATAAAATATCACTTGAGAAGATGGGTTATAATCATAACTAACTTTATGTAGTTTTTTTCACTAATAGTAGCTAGGAAATGTTTTATCTGTATTAAGTGCACAATTCTTTTTTTTGAGTTGCCTTTCAGAAATTAAGATTATTCTGTACATTTCATTTTCTGCTGTAGCGGGTAGATACTCGAGCAGCCTTTCGACACCTAAAGCAAAAATTCACAAATCAGTACAAGACTAATTCCTTTCTTAGTTTGACTCTGTTTAGGAGTAGCTAACCTCTGGTTGTGAAATTTTGTTTCTTACAGCTGTCAGCCAATAGTGGATTATATAGATGCACAATTTGAAGCCTATCTCCAGGAAGAACTGAAAATTAAACGTTCTTTATTTAGCTACCACGATACTCGCATCCATGTCTGCCTCTATTTCATTTCGCCTACAGGCCATTCCCTAAAAACCCTAGATTTGTTAACCATGAAAAGCCTAGACAGCAAGGTAAGACTTTGAAACAGAGTTCTAAGAATTTGTCTTATTTTCTGAGGCATCTTACAGCTTTTAGATCCTCTACTGCCTTTCAGTTCTTTATCTGTGTGTTTGATTTTGAGATGTTTTTTAATACTGGTATACATTCAGTTCAGAATAAATTGGTTCCACAAGTAGCTTGCAGTTCATCACCCATTTATTTACCAATCAAAAGAGGAGAGAGACATCTGGCAAGAATGTTGAAAAAAGAAGCACAAGGAGATTTTTAAAAAAAAAAAAAAAGTAAAAAATTAGAACCACACCCGCTTTACTTTTAACAAACTGTTAACATCTTACTGTGATTGGATAGGGTAGCCTCTGTGAGTAGTGTAATGTTTCTAATTAAGCATGTTTCTAGTATGGAGGTTTGGGACTCCTGGAAAGCTGGCATATGAAAAGCTTTGCGGCACTGTGATCTTTGTTACAGATAACTGAAGAGGCAAGTGCCATCTACAGAACAGGCTGCCAGCATGGCTTTTTCTAAGATAGGCTACATTTGTGTTTTCAACTTTACATCTTGGTTTGTTTTGAAAGCTTTAAAATAACAGTTTCTGGTGTGATTAAGTGCACTTTCTAAATTCTTAGCTTTCTTCCTGTAATGAAGCTGTGTGAACTGCATGAAGCTAAATGTTTAACCCATTGTAAGAAATCTTACATCACTTGGGTTTGAGAATTTTGTTTAATTTTGGGAAATTTGAAAACTTAAATGCATTTACTGTTCCTCTCGCCCTTTCCTTTCTGCTGTACTAGAGCCTCTCCTGCTAAATTTTCTTTCTGCATTTTCTTGTTCGTGAGATGTTTCTTCAAGATAACAAGGATCAAATCAGCTGTCTGTTCCACGTTTGTAAGTGATAAGCACATTTGGTATTTTTGTAATTTTGTTTGGGGATGTATTTTGCGTTTTGAACTTTCTCAATAGCACAGAACAAGTCAGAGGGAGATGTGGTGGAAGGAAGGTGGGGGAGAGCAGGGTCACTTATTTCTGCTATGGTGTCGGTTTGAGAGAGAAGTAACATGCGTGGATAAAGTTTATCCTGGTGACTTTACATGGTCATTCTGCATTGCTATTGAATGAGGCAGTCTCTGCTGCTTCTTCCCGTTGTGCATGCTGAACTATTTTGGGCCGCCAGTTCCCTGGGTGAGGGAACTGATTTAAATTGAAACCTGAAGATTTTTGCTTGGTTAGGGAACTGGTGAAGCTGAAAAGTAATCTGTTTCCTTGGACAGCTTGCACAGATTTTGATTCTACCTGGCAATGAGCAGCTGCAGGCAATGGGAAGGGGAGGACTGTTGGTTTTATTGCAAGTGTAGACTGTTTATGTGGAGTTAAAGTGATTCTGTGTTAATGGTTTTGTAGCAAAATTCAGTTTTGCAGTTGTTGAGAGTTGTAGCTGGGGAAGAGGCTGGAAGGGAGCCAGTTGGTTTCTGAGTGAGTAGTTGGGCCTAGAAGGGAGCAGTGGGACTTGAGGCACATCTGCATGTGGTCCAAACCAACACAATTTAAGTCTCTTGTTAGTACAAATGTGTGCTTTCAATTAATGTCGTTCTTGGATGAAAGTACTGAGATGCTAGTTTTTGACTAAACCTTAGATGCTGCAAGCAGAAATGAATTTTGTTTAACAAATTAAGCAAAGATAACTTTTTTTGGTTGCTTATCTAAAGCCAGAGTAATATGGCTTTTAAATTTTAATACAATGGTTGTGATTTAATATCAATGTTGATAGCTGTAATCCCAGTTTCTGACAATTTTGCTTTTCTTTTGTTAGTAAGTCTCCTCAGTAGTCTTTCTCTGCTATTCATTACCTAAGAAATTCTCTCCTAATTAACGAGTGCTTGCAAAACTTTCATGTGGAAAAGACAGAGTGAAGGTTAATTTAATTCTGTGTTCCATTAATTTTTAAAGGTAAATGACAGAAAACCTAAATTTATGTCCCTCAGCTAATTTGATTGAAGCTGTGAATTACTCAGATCTGTAATAGGTTGTTTATACAGTCCTAAATTAACTCAGTTTTATTTAAAAAAAATATATCCTAGCATTTTATTTGATTTTAGATATTTTACTTCATTCATGCTTAGGTTGCATATGCTACACAATTAAGGACTATCATCAGGTAATCTTAGAATTTATACTTTGGAGTTGGCATATTTTTTTTTTCACTTGGATATTTTGCTTAAGACAGAAGATTTATTTCAAAACCATCAATTTTGAATCTGTTCTTGAAATTCAATGCTTAGGCATTACCATTCAGACAGAATATTCATAAGAGTAAAAAGAATGTGTGTGTGATTTTTTCTTTTTTTTTTGGTTTTTTTTTTGTTTTTTTTCTGCTTCCTTTTTTTTGCGTCTGTTATCAAGGAACTCTGTAAAACTCTCATCTTCAGAAGTCTGGAAGAATTATTGGTATTGTTCTTCCAAAATGTTTGGACGTTGGCATTAATTTTTTGTATCTAGTTCTGAAAAATGCATATTTTCGGAGCGTTGATAGTATTTTTAAGAAAAAGTTGGCATCTACTACCTTCCTAAGTTACTGTCATAACTCTTGTAGGAAATAGGGCCACCTGTTTTCACCTTGGTGGAACTGAATGGTGAGTTCTGAATAATCAGTGTAAAGACTGGTAAGCAAGATTCTTCAGTCTTTGTCATTCTTCTGCTCGCAGCAGATACTTGAGGAACTCTTTGCAGTTGGCAGGTGAACAAGATGATGTTGTAGCTGAAAGGAACCCAAGGAAAAGGCTCAGGGGTAGGCAGGGTTTGGTAGCCAGTTTCCTTGTCTTTGTGCATTTAAACTCTCCACTTTCATTTAACACCTAAACCATGTCCCCCAGTGCTAGAAACTGAAACTATTTTTTTTTATCAGAGATAAAAATGCTTAATGTCATTCAGCTAATAAGTAGGCATTGCTGTTCTTTTGAGTACTTCACTGTATGAGACCTCTTTCCTTGTGCTTTTCTCAGAATAAATTAGTTTTAAGGGACTATATTAGATAATCTGTTGTTTTGTTGAACAATGCCAGTGAATGTATTTTTCATGGTTTGTGAAGCTTTGATACCAATTGATGGAAAAGTTTGGACGATGAGGGAAGTTTTAAAGAGCTTATTTCCAAACAATTTAATTTATAAAAGATGTCACCTCAAAATGGAAGTCTTACACTTTTCATGTAATTTGTATCATTAATAGGTGAACATTATACCAATAATAGGCAAAGCAGACAGCATTTCTAAAACCGAACTACAGAAGTTCAAGAACAAAATCATGAGTGAATTAGTTAGTAATGACGTCCAGATATACCAGTTTCCAACTGACGATGAAACCATTTCTAAAATTAATACCATCATGAATGTAAGTAAATGACAAAAACATTGATATCTCAGCACTAAAGCATCCCTCTCTAATGCAGATTCATGCCTGTTCTTTCACTGTTATCTTGAGGCTTATGGGTTTGTATGGAACATGTTTGTTTATTTTTCTCTCCTTAAAGAGCTCCGCCCCCCCACTGGCAAATCCTCCTGTCCCTCTGCTGTTGATATCACTTGTTTTAGGAGGCTTTTTCATTTTGACTGAGCAAGAGAAAAGAGATTCTCACTCATAAACACTTTTTCTGATTGCTGGATAATCAATATATAATTACTAACATAGGTGGACATTTTGCTTGATTTTAACTTGAAATTAGGACAAATTTTTTCTGGGGGTTAGAAAGTCAGGTATAATTGTGACTATTTTACGATAGTCCTTTCAGATCCTCCCAGCAGTATTTGCCAGCTTCAGCTAAGCTTGTGAAGCAAGATGTCTTTGCTTTGAGCACTTTGTCTGTATTTGCTGTTCATGTGCATATGTTTGCAGATGCACATGAACATGTGTTTGCATGTGCTGGGGTTTGAAAGTAGGGAGGAGGAGCCGGTGTGTATGGGTCTGCAGTCCCAACCTCTGTCCCCTGTACCAGGGAGCGAGGATGTGCCTTCTGCTGTGGGGAAAGGTGGTGGTCTGGTACTTACCCCTGTCATGCTCTGCTAGTGATTTATTTTTCAATTAATTATTATTATTTTTTTTTTTTTTAAATTTGGTCAGTTGTTGTGGGTCAGCATGCAGACAGTAACCCACCCTCTATTTTTGGCCGAGATGTAATGGGACCATCAGAATGCCGAGAGATAAGACTGTACTGATGTGACTCTTACAGGGGCATTTGCCATTTGCCGTAGTAGGAAGTACGGAAGAGGTGAAAATTGGAAACAAAATGGTGAGAGCTCGTCAGTACCCTTGGGGCACTGTGCAAGGTAATGAATTCTCAAAGGTATTTTTACAAGATTTTTGTCGTTGTTGTTGAAGTACAAAATTCATCAATACTGAAAAAGGCTGGTATTATCCACTGATGCCATACTAATTGTATTTTAGATGAACAGATGAAGGTGTTTAGCAGTTAATACTTGAGGTGTGCACTAACTGGTAGTTTCATCAGCATTGATGCATCCCTGGAATCAAGCTATGAGATGGTGTATGTAATATTTGTGTAGGTTAGTATGGTGGTGGTGTGTGTAGCGCTACAAAATTTCAAAGTTATGTGATTGTCAGTAAAGAGGGAAAAAAGGAGAGAAATTAAATGTTGCTCAACGAACAGGAAATCAGGATGCAGTACTCACCAGTACTTACAGTTAGTGCTTGAATGCGTATGTTAGAAATTATAAGGAAGTATAAGAGGTGTAATGAACAATGAGATGCCTTTTCCTGGAACTATAATTAGTAAACAAAATAAATGAATCTCAACGCTGTTTAAAATGTATTCAGACAATTTTACTACTTGTGCGTAATAATAAAATCTTCCTTTTTTAACTGATTAGTGGAAAACGAGAACCACTGTGACTTTGTAAAGCTTCGCGAGATGCTGCTTTGCACAAATATGGAAGACTTAAGAGAGCAGACTCATGCACGACATTATGAGTTGTACAGACGCTGCAGACTGGAAGAGATGGGCTTCAGAGACATTGGTCCTGAGAACAAACCGGTCAGGTAAAGGACTTCATATGCAGCACTTGCTTTCAGCATCCATTCACTTCACATTTAACTGTGTCAATCCAATACAGAGCAGAGTTCATACATATAATAGGTTTTCTAAGAGGGAAAGAATTGCTTTTTTAAAAAAAATCAGAGTAAGTATGCAGCTGTTCATTCAGTTATCTTCATGGAGATGTATATAGGATTGTATAAGCATTGCTTTTAAAGGCATACAAACTAGTTGTATTTCTGAAATCTTTCTCTTTTAGAAATCTGGGGATTTTAATTTTTGTCCTGGAGAATGTAAATTTTCTTCAGGTACATGCACTTTATGACTTAAATGATTTTCATGATATATTAGCATGCTGTTTTGTTTTCTTGCTTAATAGGATCTGATTCTGAACAATGATTTGGTCGGACTCAAAGTTCAGAAGGAACTGAAGCAAAAACTTTTACTAAATCATTGGTTTTGCTGTTCGCTTCCCACGTTATCTGCCATAATAACAAATGTCCAGCCTTTTCAGGTCAAGAAATCTCTTGCTAGACTGTGGGAAGTTAATAGAGAATTTCAAAGGAAAGTTAAGCAGAGGGTTAGAGACACTAGCTTGTTTCATGCAGTAAAGCTGCTTTCTGCAGGAGATATTTACAATTTCTATATCCAGTTTGTATAATCTTTTATTTCCAGTTCTGTCATCTCCCTCTCCCTCTTCCAACTTCCTTTGGTTGTTTTATGCATGTGACTGTATTTTGCAAGTGTTTAGCATCCTGATGGGGAAGAACTGATGCTTCAGGAGTTGTTCAAGCCTTCATGATTTAGCAAAGTGCTATTATTGCATAGTCATGGTGGGAAACACCGACTTAAACCAGACATGAAAACAAGATACGACTTTGCATTAAAACCAGTTTCTAGCGTGTTGAACCAACGGGTTTGCTTACTTCTTGTTTTACTTAGTGATCAGACTGTCTTTACCCATTCTGTTCTGGTAAAAATAAGTGACTTTTAAATGGCTTTCCTCCAAACAGTTGTTTTTAGTGGCTTAAATTCTTTACTTTCACCTGTATGTTTCACAGAAGTTCTAAGGCCTTTGCAGTTCCTGTTGAGTTGTAGACTGTTGATGGAGCAGCATTTCTTTCATTTTGACTAGGTCTAATTTATATGTTGTTCAAACAATAATAATTAAATAAGATTGATGTGGCCAAGGAAGGTGCTGGATGTGGGCATTTTTTTCTGAAGTCTTAATGCCAAGGCACATTTAAAGATTAGTTCATTTAGATGATCTTGAGCTGACTGTGATGAATCACAGCAGTGTCTTGACATTTCTCTTGACTTGACAAGAAAGGAATAAATCCTTTTCATAAATAACGAACCAAAGGGGAATGAAGTTTGAAACCTGCTGAAACTGACCATAGACTTTCATTGGTTTTAGGTTTAAGTTTAAGAACATACACTAACAGCTGATATCTTGTTAACTTTGTCCAGGGAAAGCTTTTTTTTTAGAGATTTGCTCATGGCAGTATTGACTGCAGTACATTTCGCTTTTTGAATTTCACAATGTACAGCCTTCTCAAGATAAGAGTTAAAGTGTAAAAATTATTATCCACAGAACTGTTTTCTTCCGCAAACACAAGGACTGTCTTTGTAAAACCCCTAAACAGTTTGCATTTTACGTAAGGTATAGAGTGGCAGGTTTGTATCAGGATGTCATAGTATTTTATGCTTCAGGAGTTGGTTTAGAAATGGATTGCTTCATGGAAATACAGAAAAGCAAAGTTCCCTCTGGTGTGTAGTTTTTATGTGTAACCCACTGTATGTCAGTTTATTGAGAGCTTTTTGGCAAGACAATACACTTAATAATTAGCTTTGGTAAATCTCATCTATTGAAAATGTCATTGTTTTGGAAGGATGAGAATAGGAATTCCATAAGAATCTAGAAAAAGTAACTTGTTCCCAGATTTACTGCGACAGGAAGAGAAAAATGGGACTGGATCTAGGATTTGTGGTAGTCCCTCAGTTATGTGGCACAGTGAATGACACTGAGGTCTGAAAGAGAAGGCATTTGGTCTTTGGGGAGAGATATTTTATTATACCATAAAAAGGGAAGAGAATTTAGAGGATCTGTGTGTAGTGTAATTATCAGACTTACCCATGAAGTGTTTTATGAAGCTAATGAGGAAACGATTGAAAGTGTCATCCTCAGCTGTGTGATAGAAAACATCTCTTTCCATAGAGGAAGTTCAGTGCTTCCCATTTTGCTGACTTGTAAATTGAAATATCTTTCAGAATAGGGACTATCCTGTTCTCCTAGGCAAAAATGTATTATTAAATTGTCATCCTCTTTGTCCTTACAGGTGTTTACAGTATATACGCATGGATTCTAAGAGCTATAATTTTAAAGTATTGTTAATATGGCATAGCAGTGTATGACTGATGATTAAAATTGCATGCTACGTCTGTAAATAATGATCAAATGCATGTTGAAAAGTCATATTTTGTGCCTGTGATGTAGCTGTCTACATACTAAATTTCATAATCTGAACTGAGTTATTTTATGTAAATTTAGAAAATTTCAGCTAGACTTGAATAGTTGGCTGATTTTACTGCGCTGGCATTTGTAGCATTTGAACACTGTCACTTAAGTAGCTGACATGCCCTGTCTTTTGGCATGACGTGAAAAAGCTGCCTGTGAAGTTCCTGTACCACTCTTTTGGCTCTGAAAGTACAACAGTAGTTTATTCATCCAAAATTGTACACCACTGCAAAGCAAACCGGGTAATTCTTGGATTTTCAGCTACCTTGTGAGATAGGTTGTGGGAAGACATCTGTAAAGGCTTTCACTCTTACCTGTAAAAAAAATGTATTGACAAGCATGGGAGACATGGAAAGAGATGGTTTCAGCATGCAACGGGAAAATATATTTACATCTTTATTACTAGGTGTGAGGAGGGAAAATAAAGATAGTAGTAGCCTGAAGTGACTGTCTTGTGTACACTTTAAAAAATACCCATTCCCTAATCCTATATTTTTTTGTGAATTTGTGTCATAATAACTTTTTAATTTGTTTATTTGCGGCCCTATGAGGGAGAAGACAGGTTCAACCTGTCAACTGATCCCGTAAGATACGATGAAGTCTTCCCTGATTTTCTCCCCTGGTCCATTTACTTTTATACTGTCTCTTACATCAAGGTGGAGTTTGAGTGACTCTAGTCATACATTCTTTTATTGCTAATTGGTGTAAAATTCTCTCGCCTCATTTCTTAAAGCTATAGTAAAACTTATAGGGCACGTGAGGGATGGTCTCACTTTGGAGGCAGGTAGCCTTTGGGATGGAGGTTTGTTTTACCATTATAATTAGATTATAATGAGCAGAGTGCATCTAAAGGACATGATTTCGCCACAGTTGCTGGCTCAGCAACTGGTATTCTTCTTGTTTGACAGCTGTGATGCAGTTTATCAGCTACTATGTGTCTTATCAGCCACCAGGTACCCTGATGTTCCCGTCCCTGCAGGGAGTATAACAGAGTTTGACCGTGGTATCTCCACTCTGCTCCACCCTCGGTTCTGTTGAAGGGAGGCAGGATGTGGTACCTAGGGAACTGCTGCAGCGAGCATGCCAACTGCATTTCATCTTGGAAGTAGCAACTGTGTTTTATCCAGGAAGTTCTTCCATTAGGATGAATCTTAAAGAAACTAATTTCCTGTCTCCAGTCATTGTCCCACACCACCATATGGTGCTTCGGGGAATAAATGGAGTACCATCTAAGGCTAAACTTAGTCATATAGGTATAATTTGGTTTCCTAGCCATGAAAAGCAGACCATCAGGAATGGGCTTGGAAAACCTGTTACAGCAAAAATTATATAATGAAGTCAATGGATAGCGGAGTATTTGAGAGGATGGTTTATGCATTTTATGCAGTATCTGTTGGATGTAAAATCCAGGAAGTGCTTTTATTATAATTTTTTAATACTTAAAATTGAGATTTGCATTTCTTTGTTGTTGAAAAGTAAAGATAGACCATTTTTTGTGTGGATGGTTTAGTCCTACCCTTTGATGGTCCCATTACATTCACTAGGAACACGAATTCCTAGTTTCAGGTCAATCTCAGCAAGAGATAATTGCTGAGATGTCCTGAATGGAAAAATTAGAGTTAGTTGAGAACAGAAATCTAGACATGAAGAGTGCTTCCAGCCAAACAAACTTCTAAATACATGCACAGCTAGTAAGCTTAGATATTTGCAAGGGAGGAGAGGATTGCTACTGTTTGGAAGTTGGACGTTTTTAAGTCCAGTTCCCAGTCTAAGCGATGTTATCGCTTACGAGGACATCCTTGTTTTAAAAGACGAAAACTGATAGGCAAGGGTCCATTGAAAAAAACCAAAGATTGATATTCAGACTGTATGCTTGCATGTTTGGATTCTCTGTTGTTAATAATTCTGTTGTTTAGTTGTTTTTCTGTGCTCAGAATTAGAATTTGTTCTTCATCACAATTGCAGTTAAACGTAATTGTGACATAAATATCTCAGTTTCTCAATGTGGGAGCAATCATGTATTCCATGCTGTACTCCTCCCTGATATTATATATATCCCTGGGATTTTCAGACCTTGCAGTTCTTAAACAAAAACATGTTTATCTTTCAGTCTATTTTGAGGATGATGACAGAAAAACAGGAAGGATTCAGTTTACATGTAGAGGAAGGTTGATATGACTATAGTTGTCTTTTCTGAGAAAGGAAACCTAGTATCTGAAAGGCTATTAGACTTCTTCCTTAAAAAGTTACTTGGGAACGGAGTTCATCTGACCAACTGCCGACCTTTGCATTTGAGCTAAATATTTCAATCTCCTCCTGGTAAGAATGAGTTGCATCCAAAATACCTGTTTTTCATGCCTCCACTGGGAAAATGGTAATTATTTAGATCTACCACATCTAGTGTTGCTTGGTATCAACTTACGTAGTTCACTGAGTCAAGGGACTGTGCTAAAAATACCTGCCATTAGTTCACTTTTAAATTTTTTAGTTTTTCTGACATATCTTAATTCATAGTTGAATGTTACGCAAAAAGTAGCAAGTGTAGTTTTCAAATTTGAAAACTTTTTAATATTTAAATGAACAAACTGTAAAATATTTTGTAAATATCAGTGTTGTTCAAAGCACACAAACATTTTGTTCCACTAAGAGTTGAATTCACTTCAATCAGAGTCTTTCTTTATGAACATAACATTTGATTTGCATCCTTGTATTTAGGCTTCCATGTTCTAAGTCTTATGCAGATAAAAAATTTGTATGTCACAGCTGTGCCCCTGTAGAAAGGTAGATGATAGAGTTGTTACAGGCATGTAATGGATTAGTAAGGTGTAGACTTTGTTCACAATCCCTTCCCTTCTTCCAAAACCTCAATAAGAATACATTATTTAACTAATTATCTTTAACATCTTAATTTTGTGAGTGGTTTTGTACAGAGTGTAAAATTCTAGAGGTCTAACCCGGAAGAATGAGAGAACCTGTGAATTTGGTTTTCATAGGAGAAGCAGTGAAACCAGTCTTCAGGTAAACTGAAAAGTGTTTTACGGTGAGCAGTGGTTGCAGTAATGTTGAAAGGATTGGGTCAAGATCTGGTGAAATATTTCCCTCTCCTTCGCAAACCTCCTAAAACCAAAGACTTTTTGGATCGTTATGTTGCTGATATGCCAAACACAGAAGAGGAAAGTTTGTTTTAATTTTGTCTTTGTGATTTCCAGAACAATTCGGTCCAGGGAGAGGGGGGATTTAAATAATACAGTTTTATTTTGCCTCTTCCCTATACATGTAATTTGATTACTTAGTAAATCCAGTGTCTTCAAAGTTAATCTTTAACTAATTTTGAGACAAAATTGCTTTTGCCTGATAAACTAGCTTAGGTTGAGTCTAAAGATGTCCATGTAATGAAATGAAGCTGCAATTGCATCATGTTAGCTTAATCTAGCACTTGCTGTAGTGGCTTTATTGCACCCAAAGGCAGCATGCTAGCTAGCAGAACTGACAGAAGGCCCAAAAGTGTGTGTAGTGAGATTGCTAGCACCTGGAAAACCTGTGCTGTGGCTTTATTGTGATTACATATGCTGTCTAAACTTAAAGATTGTGTGAATTAATATACCTGTGTGAAGACTATGCCCTCATTTCATGTGCTAAATACAATTTCAGGATGACCTAAGTTACTTCACAGCTGGTAAAAAAAAAAAAAAAAAGGCCAAACCCAAAAAGTTTGTTGTTCTG
Organism: Chlamydotis macqueenii; assembly: GCF_036417535.1. Lineage (NCBI taxonomy): Eukaryota > Metazoa > Chordata > Aves > Otidiformes > Otididae > Chlamydotis > Chlamydotis macqueenii. The sequence continues at coordinate 150,594,758 of NC_141556.1, read as the reverse complement.
AATTTGTTTTGTTGCAATGTATTGCTCAAATAAGATGAAATAGGAAAAATGTTCCTGCCTTGAGATCTTACAAACATTAAGTCTGCGTGTGCAATTTCAAGACAATTCTTCTCTCTCTTTAGATTATATTTTGAATACAAATAAGAAACATCAGGATTGGGAAACTGCCCAGTCATCGTAAATTTAGATATGGAAGAGAGATTTTAAGCTTATTGTTGCTCTGAATAATTAACTTTTTAGGTGTCCTTTTTTGTAAGTCTTTCTGTTTATAAACTGTTTTAATAGAAACAGTAAAAAATGAGACTTTGAATCTGGTACAAAAGTGTGTATATGTATTAAAAATATAAAGCAAATGTAAATATTTAATATACATACATATTTATTTTACATCAGAGTGGAAGGCATGAAATACCTGGCAAAGGACAGTAACTCTTGATAGCTGAGAAGGGCTGACTGGTCAGCACTCAGGAAGTGTTAGGAGAGATGAATGGCATAAAAGAAGAAAGAGGCAGAATGTTAGCCATGTTTTGATCCATTCATAAGCCCTATGTCCTACAAGACACTGGACAGATCCTTTTGTTTTTGTAATAACCATTGCCACAGCTCTGATCCACCAATTCTGCTTCTCTGGAATCTTGTGACTTAGAAAAGTTTGTGGTAAATGTTTTATTAGAAGAACTTGTGTCGTTAAGCAGGTTTGCTTTTCAAAGGTAGTGTGCTCTTTGGTGTATGAGATACATCATGAGATTCATGTGTATATAAGCTCCATTCCTTTTTCCCTGAAAACCAGAACTTGCCAGCGTTGTGGTGATAGCAGTGATAGTACAGACCCTGAAAATGTCAAACCTTTAGTAGAATTTGAATAAATTACCAGCATTTTTCATTTGCTACGGTATGCTTTGATACAAAAGTAGTTTCTTAAATTCACATACCTGTTGTTTGGAGGAAAAAAATGTCTTGTGTACTGAAATGTCTAATAGAGTAACTTTTTTTAAAAAAAAAAAAGAAGGGAGATAGCATAGATTTGAAAGTAAATAAATATTTTTATTACTTGCTGTTTTGTTATGTTGCTCAATGTTGCTCAATGTTCAGAACTAATTTACACCTCCTATATAATTTGTAATATGAGTGTGGTATGTACGCAGTATATTCGCTTCTGGGAAGAGGATTCAGAAAGAACAAGCAGTCTTGAGGTTTTGGTCGATGCATCTTGGAAAGTAACCCTTTCTTTTGGGTGCTGAACTACTTAGGAAATTGTATTTATTCTATATTAATGTAATTCTGCCATATTTAAATTTTGACATTACATAGAATGATATATATTTTGAAGGTCCTATTGTTTTCCTTTCTTTTTCATATAGGAATAATCAGTTTGTTAGTTGTCTTAATCCTGTTGATGCATTATTTTTGTAATGTCCTATTTTAAGACTGAGGCTTCACAATGCAGAAATTTTGGTGGATTTTTCTGGCAATTTCAGTGTCTTATTAATAAGTAGCTTAAAGAAAAAGGTTATGCAAGTTGGAGACAGAAAGTTATAACTCGGTTATTTTAGAACATAGATTCCTAAAGTGCTGTATTTACTTTGAAGTATAAATTGCCCAGGAGCTGTTAGCGTAAGTAATTTTATTCAGGGTTGTTTACTTAAATAAAAATTTAGAAAGGTGAGGTGCTTACTTCTGTTTAGATTTGTTTAAGAATTTTTATGTGGGGAGCTATAGAAGTTAATATTTCATATGAATATTAATTGTACAAATAATGTTCCAGATTGTTGGTTTTCCACATTGAATAAAGCAGCGTGCTGGAGACTTGCTTACATTTTTGGACTTCAGTCTACAGGAAGCCTATGAAGCAAAGAGGCATGAGTTCTACCTTGAGCTGCAAAGAAAAGAGAAGGAGATGAAACAACAGTTTGTGCAGAGAGTGAAGGAGAAAGAAGCAATACTGAAGGAAGCAGAGCAACAGGTAAGCATGCCTATCTGCCTTGAGTTTATTTGCTGAGATTTGGAACAGTTAAATTCTTATCAAAATCACAAGTAGTTGATATTTATAACTTCCCAATATTTTGGGGGCAATAATGCTTAAAATCAAAAGCAGATTGATGACATAGATTGATTGGATTAGCATATTGATTAGACACAAGCAAACAAGAGAAAAAGTCTTATGAGGAGCGGCTGAGGGAACTGGGGTTGTTTAGTCTGGAGAAGAGGAGGCTGAGGGGAGACGTCATTGGTCTCTGCAACTACCTGAAAGGAAGTTGTAGTAAGGTGGGTGTTGGTCTCTTCTCCCAAGTAACTTGTAATAGGATGAGAGGAAATGGCCTCAAGTTGTGTCAGGGGAGGTTTAGATTGGATAATAGGAAACCTTTATTTACTGAAAGAGTGGTCAAGCATTGGATCATGCTGCTTAGAGAAGTGCTGGAGTCACTGTCCCTGGAGGTACTTAAAAGACATGGAGATGTGACGCTTAGCAACATGGTTTAGTAGTGAACTTGGTAGTGTTAGGTTAATGGTTGGACTCAATGTTCTCAAGGGTCTTTTCCAACTTAAATGATTCTATGATTCTATAAATGGCAGTCTTTTTTTTTTTTTTTTTGGAAGGAAGTAGCTTATGGTCTAAAGGCTTTGGTGGGTAGCTGGGACAAGTCAACAGAGTAGGTGGTGTTATGGTAAAGTCAGAGAGTGATGAATGTAACGGTTGCGTGTTTCTTTGTCTTCTCTAGCAGTATGCTGAGACACATCAGTATGGACAGTAGGTGCTTTTCATGCATAGGTTGCTCTGTAAAACACAAGATTTCAGAAAAAAAAAATCCCATGGGTTGTTTTTCAGTCCAAGAGAGTGGGGCATGTATGTTTGTTTGACCTCCAGGTTCAGTTATTAAATATAAGCTCAACCCTCGTTTTGAAAGGTTTGAAAATGGAGGGGTTTGGTTTTTTGGGGTTTGTTTTATTTTATTTTTTAGATGCCATTTATTCCCAGCTGCCTTAAGAGTATTTGGAGATGTGGAACATTTCTTGAATATATTGTTGAAGATTTAGTTCTGTCAAGCTGGACTGGCAAAACAGTATCTTCTAATCTACTTTCTACCAGACTCTATCATGGTCATGTGTATTTATACTCAAACATTGGTTTAATTGAAATTGGAAACCTGTGTATATTCATTAATGTTCATGTTTGTATCCCAGTCTCTCAGCAAAGATGTAGGAGTTTTTGCAGATGTTCAGATGCATGTTTTAAATAAGACGTCTTAATACTTTGTTTTCTAAGTCTATTAAGTTCCCCGTGCTACCAGTGGAGAAAAAAAATCAGGTTAAGTCCTTCTCAGTGTGAGGCTATCCAATTGCAGAAATACTTGGCCGTGTCCAGAGTGGGTTCAGCTAGGTTTTACACAGTATCTGTGGTACCCTTTGATGTTTTCCTTCTGTGATTTATACCAGGCCATTTATGAGCTCTGCATATTGCAATTGAATTATGGATATTCGTTATCCCAGTTCCTGATGTGGGAAGGTGATTATGCAGTCACTCGTAAAGAACATCTGTCATACTCTTGCTGCTTGCTCTCTGAGAAGTGTGTATGTGTATATGGAAATTAAAGAAAACCAGGAATTTCTGTTGTACTCAAGCTTGCTTTCACATCCTTCATTTAGAGGAAACTTGTGCAGCATTACCACTCCCAAGACAAACAATCACTTAGGACCTTACTGTTTCTACCCTGAATGTTTTTATTGGGATACCCAGTTTTGCAATGCATCTGTTAACTGTTGCAATGAAACAAATAAATGAATAATGTACATACATACAAACATTTATAAGATCTGACAGCTTTACTGTGTAGAACAGGCATACTGTTACATTTATAATCTTAGTTATTTCTTAGTTTGTTCTTTGCAAAAGATGGGAATAAATCTCCGATTTCTCTACCAGTATAGCTGCACTCAGATTGAGTTACACCAATGCAGATGGACACAGAAGCAGGATTCTAGGAGAGTTTGTGTGTGGGGAGATGGGAGGTGAGGAAGGTTGGAGCGAAGTACCCTTAGGTTATCGTGCATAACTTCACAGTAGGTTTAAACTGGTCAAAATGCATCTGGAGAGTAAAATCCGTTAATATGTCAAAAGAACAATCAAAGAACAATTACTGCAGGAAAGCAGTTAACTTCTGGCAGCCCACCAGTAACTCCCCTGACCAGACTCACTGTGAGTGTGCATATTAATATGTAAATGTAATTGAGATACATATGAAAAGAATATATATATATATGAAAATACATACATTGTGTAACTAAGTATGTATGATTCCTTGCCCACCTGGTTCTAGGGACATAGATTCTACTTGGCAGATCCTTATTTAATCTTTCTGTTGGTAATTGTTTCCTCTCTAAAGGCCTCCTTGTTTTTTTTATATAATAAAGATACAGTAAAATCTAGTAAGAACTCCAATATTCACTTAGTGCCTTCATGACTTCCACCTGTACTTTGTGTGTAGTAGCTTGGCTTCTATGAGGACAGTCAGATATGAATAATTATTTTTCTGGATTGATGATTTTTAGTTTTATGAGTTTTGGGAAAGAACTACAGTTTCTTATGCTTTTTACCACAAGTTGAGGTGGGTTTTACTGTTTAATTGGTTTGTATTGTGATATCACCACCTTGTGTTAGTAGTAGGAAATACTATTTTTTTGGTGCTTTCTTTGAAAAGGTGCAGACTAAATTTGAACATCGTATGTTAATGCATCAAGAAGTGAAACTGGAATTAGAGAAAAAGAAAAAAGTTCTAGAAGATGAAATAGCTTTGTTCATTGAGAAGAAAGCTAATGCTGAATTACTCCAGTCACAAGCATCTGTCTCTACTCCTGTTGTTAGTTTGAAGAGAGACAAGGACCGCAAAAAGTAAGTGCTGATGCTAGTCATCAGAGGCAGCAACAACAAAAAGATTCTTCACATATCACTTTTATAATGCAACTTTCAGTAATCTTTTAGAAAAGATGCAACCATGCTCCTATTCTGTTCTGTGATAAGAAGACAGAAGTGTATAAAATACCTTCATGCTTGGATTTACTTTTAGAGTAATTGTATGGTCTATGAGCATGCTTTTTTTTTTTTTTTTTTTCCTCATGGAAGGAACCAAAGTTTTCAACTTGAACTCCTGTACTTTGATGTGAGAGATGAAGAAATTGTGAATGTTCACAAACCGAGGGAGAGGGAGAAGTTAGAGAGGGAGAGAAATTCATCCAGGGAATTCCATAAATAGTATTTGATTGCAGCACTGAGATTTTTAACATAGGATATGTTAATTTTATAAAGCAGTCTGACTGCTGCTGCCTGATAATACTAACTGTATCTTCCTAGTACAGATTTTTGAGAGGAGAGATTAGTAAAATTGCCTGTAGAATTACACGAAGTGCAGAATATGACCTGATAAACATTTCACTTTCTTCCCTCCCACCCATTTCTTTTTCCACTCCTGAAAGAAAAGCTCGAATAAATTTTGAATTTTCAGAAATGTATTCAAGAGTAGTCTCCAGAATAACATGCTCAACTTCTTAGTGTATAAACATTAAATTAAATGTTCATCTTAAAACATTAAATTTTTTCCCCTCCAAAATGAGAAGTCAGTTTACTTAATAATTTCCTTTCCTGGTAGGTTACAACTTTACTGCAATATCTTACTGCAATTAAAAGCAGATTTTATTTTGGTACAGAAATTATTCGTAACTGCTAGATTATGAAAAACTTTAGAACCTAGATGGGGGCGCATAGTTCCACAAATATCATCAAGACAGCTTTGATATTTTTGGGGTGTATGCTAGCAGCCTGCTTGTGTTTTTGCCAAAATTTATGGCATTTCAAGTAATGTTACCGAGTTCCTTTTCCTAGACTCCTTTTTCTGGATTTACGTTTGAAAGTGGAATTCTTGGTAACGGAAGTCATTGTCTGCACTGTTACAAGTAACTCTCAACTTCAGAAAATTTTTAGATTTGTTTTGTCTGTTTTAGCTGTATTTCTTCAGAGTATGTTACAGTTTATATGCTCACTTCTGTTTTTCAGTTCCAGCTTTACATAATACTGATGACAGAAGAAACAATGTTGATCATTTCTCTTGAGGAAGTAATGATTCACAGTGTGCTTTTGGAGGTATAGGAGTTGCAGTTTCTTACTGAAGAATTTGGAAAAGATCTCTTGTTGCTGCATGCTGCAAAAGAAGAATTTTGAAGTATGGTCTGTACACGTACGGTGTGGCGATTATTGTCACTGCCATCCCGAACTTTCTCTTGCGAGCCTTGATACCCATTTGCCTTACATACCTGTGGCCAACTTGCTTTCATCTGAAGTGCGTTGTACCAAAGAAAATGTTCCTGCCATAAACAAGTTAAATTCATAATATGAATGCTGTAGTGCAAAAGTATTCAGTGAATATATCCACTATAACCTTTCTAAAGAGTTATTTTCATATGGTATGCTATATTAGTCTACTAAATATTATTTAATACAACTATTGATATAATTCAACTGTTTACTAATTTTGCTGACAGATTTTTTTTTATAGGCTTTTATGTACAAGCACTGTCCTAAATTTCAGATATGATCTTTCTAACCAAAATGTATTGAGATATTTTTGCAGTGCGGTACAGTTGCCTGATAGTTTATCTGACGTTACTAACTTAATGTGGAAAGTACCTGTAACTTTTTGATGCTTGTGACTGTGGTGTTCAGTTACAGCAGAGGCTGAACTTTACAAAACCTATTAATTACAAGAGCTTCAGGTTAAAACAAGTTTAAAATGTTTTTTATACTTTTGGTAGCTGTGATAACTAATGGGATACTGTAAGAGGTACAGTTCTCTGAAGTTGTTTTGTGTGACTTTTTAAAAATGAAACACTAACTTGACAGAAATAAAATATATTGGTTATGCTTAAGTGTCTCTGTTGTTCTGCTTCCTCTCCTTCCCATGTTATTAAAAGCAAGGAGTAAGATTTCACATTAATCTGAAAAATACAAATGTTTTGCATCTGTTTTAAATGTCTTAAGTCATTTATTGATTGGAAAAAAATAGGTGATTTGTGCATACTGTGCCAGAAAGGCAATATGACTTGTGATATACTTATCATATACCACTGTACTTACCGTCGCTTCGTAGAACATCTCAAGTTGGAAGGGACCCATAAGGATCATCGAGTCCAACTCCCTGCTCCTCGCAGAACTACTTAAAACTGAACCATATGACTAAGAGCGTCGTCCAGATGCTCCTTGAACTCTGACAGGCTTGGTGCAGAGACCACTGCCCTGGGGAGCCTGTTCCCGTGACCAACCTCACCTTCTACTTTACTCACACAGTGGTGCATATTGTATAAGACGGTTTCCTTCAATTCTCTAGCAATGGGAAGGAATAGGTGCTAAGATATACAAACCCTTCTTCGGCCAGGAAAGGATCAAGCTGCAAATTCACTGGGCTCCATGGGCACAGCAGGCTGTAACATAGGAGGGGAGGGTTAAGAGGAGACCCCGATGTAGCCCGCATGCTCAGCCAGTGTATAACGCTTCTTCCAAGAGAAGAAAATGGACCCGGGCCAGGCGCTGAGAAGAATGTAGCTTGATGAAAGACTGTATTTTTTGTTTGGCTTTCTACCATCGACTGGGCCATTTGCATCTGTTTGATTAGAAACAAGGGGTACACCCTCCTTAAAGAAGGTAACAGCCAAGTGAAAAAAAAAAAAATTTTTTTCTTTGAACTGAACAGTAGATTTGAAAGTGTAATCAAGTGATCTTGAGCAGAATGTAATTACAATTGAGTGATGTATACTGTCAGCACTCAGTTATCCCTGTGTGGGTTATCCCGTCGCTGATGTTAGTTGGCTCCGGCACAGCTCCTCATGAGTGCTGTTACAGAGCTGCATCAAAAGACAGATTTAGCTGTCTGTCGTGCGGCCGCTTTGCTGAGGACAAAGCCTGAGATGGTTAAGCACTGGTTGACCTAGATAGCTCTGTGCGTGGCCGGTGCTAGAAGATGTGCTGTGCTTCGACAGCTGGGAACCGTGAATAGTACCATAGGGATACCATGTGTCTTGGTCAGAATGGGTTTATGTTCAGTTGCACATGTTGGCCCTGCAGGACTCAGCATCAAAACAAAACTGGTGTGGGCACCTGTGCAGGTCTTTGGAAGAGGTGATAGTTGTAGCACAGAATGACGTAGCACAAAATGAGAAAGCTGGTGGGTGTTTCTTTTTTTTTCCTGATACTCATTTAAGCAGTGGAGAGTCATCTGTAAGTGTGGGAAATTCCATAGTTGTTTTGCTTGAGTTTGCCTAAAGATGAAATATTAGATAAGTGCACAAGTGCACATCACAGCCTGACAGTCAAATGCAACTCAATTATAAAGGAACAACTAACAGTATTTCCTGAAAGTGGAGAATTAATAGTGGTAGTAAATGGAAATGTATATGCCTCGCTGTAGTTTATCTTAGCTATGTGCTTTTTAACTGAACACTTCAGAGAGGTTTATCCTGCAGATTAAATGGTTTCAGGACCATTTATTAATGTCTCTTTACTGTTATGGTACCTTCTACAAGTAGTTACTGTGAGATGATTACCTTTACAATTCTGAAGCCTTTACCTTTTTAGATCCTTTCTTTAGGTACTTTCTGTCTATATTTTGTATAAGTATTCTTAACTGTATTTCTAAAATTACTTTGCCATGAGAAGACAGAGTTAGGATGCATAAATGGTTTTACCTATATGAAAATTTTTTCACAATGAGGGTGTGAAGCACTGGCACAGGTTGCCCAGAGAGGTGGTGGATGCCCCATCCCTGGAAACATTCAAGGCCAGGCTGGATGAGGCTCTGAGCAACCTGATCCAGTTGGAGATGTCCCTGCTCCTTGCAGGGGGGTTGGACTAGATGGCCTTTAAAGGCCCCTTCCAACCCAAACTATTCTATAATTCTATCTTAAATCTCCTACTGCTAACAGTATAGTATTGCTTACATATTTGGTGTCAGAAACATATTTAGATTTGCATTGTGCAATCAGATAAAGAATATACTGGACTTAAAAAATGAAGAATGTATGAACATTGGAAGCAAAGACAGGCAACATGGGAGGACTACAGAGATGCTGTGCACCACTGTACAGAGAAAATCTGTGTGGCCAAAGCTCCATTAGAGTTCAAGCTGACTAGCACTGTGAAGGACCACAAAAAGGGCTTTTTAAAATATGTTAACAGCAAAAAGGGAATCAGAGATAACATTGGTCCATTGCTTGATGAGGTTGGTCATGTCACAAATAAGGACATAGATAAAGCAGAGACGTTTAATGCCTTCTTCGCGTCTGTTTTCAACACCAATGATGGGCACTGAGACGCCTGGAGCCTTGTGTTGGAAGGCTGTCACTGGGGAGTGATAAACTCCCAGCCAACCCTGAACTTGGTCGAGACTTGCTGCTCCAGCTGGATGCCCATAAATCTATGGGGCCTGATGGCAATTCATCCCAGGGTACTGAGAAAGATGGGTGATGTTATCGCGGGACCTCTCCATTATTTTTCAACGGTCTTTGCGGTCTGGAGAGGTCCCAGTCAACTGGAAACTGTCAAATGTCCCAGTTTTCAAGAAGAGTAAGAAGGAAGACTCTGATAATTACAGGCCTGTCAATCTCACTTCAGTGCCTGGTAAAATTACAGAGAAAGTTATTCTGGGATTTATTGAAAAGCACTTGAGAGACAGGGCAGTCATTGGTCACAGCAACCACAGGCTCATGAGGGGAAAGTCCTGCTTAACTTAATTTCCTTTTATGACAAGGTCACCCATATAGCTGACCAAGGTAAGCCAGTAGATGTTGGGTTTTGGATTTTAGCAAAGCTTTTGATACTGTCTCTCACAGTATCCTTCTGGACAAAGTGTCCAGCATGCAGCTAGACAAGCCTATGATATGTTGGGTGAACAATTGCTGGGGCTCAAAGAGATACAGTAAACGGGGTTACATCAGGCTGGCAGCCAGGCACCAGTGGGGTTCCCCAGGGCTCAGTTGTAGTGCCAGTGCTCTTTAATTTTTTTACAAATGATCTGGATGCAGGCATCAAGTGTATATTAAGTAAGTTTGCTGGTGATTCTCAACTAGGAGGAGTTGTGGATTCCCTCTAGGATAGAAGGGTTTTGCAGAGAAATCTGGATAGGCTAGAGAGCTGGGCAATCACCAACCATATGAAATTTAACAAGAGCAAGTCCTGGTTTTCCCACCTGGGACGGGGTAATCCTGGTTATATGTACAAATTGGGGGATGAGAGGCTGGAGAGGAACCCCACAGAAAGAGATCTGGGGGTTCAGGTTGATGGCTAGTTGAATATGAGTCAACAGTGTGCCCTGGTAGCCAAAAGGGCCAACTGTGTCCTGGGGTGCATCAAGCACAGCTTAGCTAGCTGGTCGAGGGAGGGGGTTGTCCCACTCTACAGTGCACTGATGCCATCCCACCGCAAGCACTGTGTGCAGTTTTGGGTGCCTCAGTATAAGAAGGACATCACACTGTTAGAGTGTGTCCAGAAGAGGTCGACCAGGATAGTGAAAGGCTTCAAGGGCCAGACTTAGGAGTGGCGGCTCAGGTCACTTGGTTTGTTCAGCTTGGAGAAGCTGAGGGGTGACTTCATCACAGTGTACAACTTCCTCAAGGTGAGCAGTGGAGGAGGAGGTGCTGATCTCTTTCTGGTGACCAGCAATGGGATGTGAGGAAATGGAGTGAAGCTGTCACGGGAAGCTCAGAATGGACATTAGGAAAAGATTCTTCACTAAGAGAGTAGTTGGTCACTGTAACAGGGTCCCCAGGGCAGGGGTCATGGCACCAAGCCTATCAGAGTTTAAGGAGCGTCTGGACGATGCTCTTAGTCGTATGGTTTAGTTTTAGGTAGTCCTGGTAGGAGCAGGGAGTTGGACTTGATGATCCTTATGGGTCCCTTCCAACTTGAGATACTCTACAATTTTAACTTACAGAAACATGAGCCTCTTCCAGAACAGCAACATCATCATCTGTATATAGAAAGGAAAATGCTCAGAAGATAAATGACTAATTTTTCAAGATCTTTGTGAAGACTCGTGTAATTCACATTCAGTGTATCACTGCAAAAAGTGATTTAGTGTAACTCATAGACAGGTAAATTACCTAACTGGATTTTTATAAGGTACTGAGGCATCTACCTCTCCTTGTTTTCTTTACTAAATATATTCTTTAAAATCTAGACCCTAGTATCAAGGCAGCAAAACACTGATAGCTACGTGTAGATACTTGCAGGGTTTTCAATCAGAAAACAATACTTCAACAGGATTCTTCACTAGGGTGCGCTCGAAGAACATGGTTTTGGCTTCTGGGGACAGGATGGTGGCACTGGGCAACTGTGTCACCAGCCCTGAGCAAACCCCTCTGGCTGAACCTGCTTTTGTCAGGGGGGTTGGAGCAGGTGGTCTCCAGAGTCCCTTTCCAAAATTAATGACTCTTCAATTCTTTAACTCATTTAGCATTTAATTATGGCAGGTGGAACAGCAGATTTCCCCAGTAAGGGCTTGCGTGCTGGTAATGTGTTTGGAACACATGGTACTTTGCCTGTGAGGTCAGAAGGGATCCTCCAGAGTTTTGCTGAATGTTGTAATGGAGATTGTCTGTTGGCAGAGCTTATGGGATCGATAAGTAGAGATACTGCATTGAGAGTTGTGAATTAACGACTGCTGCCAACAGTTGGCTGAGGTTGCTGTCGCTGTAAGCATGCAAATAAATATACATTGCTAAAAGCCAGGTTTTGAAATTTGCCTGTATAGGATGTTTAAAAAAATCCATGCAATCCTATGTGCCTTTAGAAAATTATTTACAACTTAAAAATTCTTATAAAATGCACTAAGGTAAAAGCATATCTCGGGACATAATACCTGAAGTGGTAAATTCCCTGCTCTCTAGCAGAAAGACAAAACCTTCATGCAGAAGCGTTCACTTCAGTTTTTGGGACCTGCTTGGGAGCTGTGGGTGTATTGGTAAGTTTGGCTGGTTGGGAAAACAGAAATATTTCCTATTTGGTGTGAAATTAAGTTGAAAAGTACTGAAAATGACTAGCAGCCCATCCAAAACTCTGCAAAGGAATTTACAGATGTGCATGCTTTCAAAGAAATTAATTTTACCCTGGCCAGTATTCAGTCAAGTTTTAAACAGAAAGACTGTAAAATTATCCCTGATCTCATAACAATACCAAGTGTAAGAGGAACACAGATCGAGGTGTCCTCTGGGTGTGTGTTTGTGTTGTTGTCCTTCATCTGCTCAGCTTCAACAGCTGAAACCCAGTTAATGACTTAAAGTTACTAAAAACGTTCTTCAAAGAAAACGTTTTGATGTAGATGCTTAGAAAAAAATAGATGTCAGTCCAGGAACTTAGGTTTTTTTGAAACACCAGATCTGTTTGCAGGAAAGACTGCTTTTAATGAATGTTACAATTTTCTTGGAAAAATGAATTTCTTGAAAATTAGGAAGGAAAGGCGTATTGTGGTTGCTGTCAGTCTGGGTTTCTCTGGATCTTGTATTTGGTAGACTTGCTGTTTATTTCTTCTCTCTGTCTTTTAAAGCCCCATTTAGTCTAGTTTATGGAGGCTGCCAGTGAGGGAATGCTAAATAACCATCCCGGAGAGGCTGCAGCTCCTGGAGCTGTGTCCTGCTGGAAGCCAAAAATTATGTTTAAGCATAAAAACAAACCCCCAGGCAAAAGAAAATTGTGAAAGCCCTGCTTTACAAAGCCAAAATTAAAGGGCCGTCAGGATTTTACTCCTCAGAAGCAACTGGGATGGAAAATCCTGGGGCGGTTTGGAGTTCATGAGGATTAGGCCACGTGAAATGGATAAGGCCGGATGGCAGGGACGAGGCCTTGGGTGCGAGTCGGTCAGAGGGCAGAGAGGAGAGCTGCTGGGGTGGGCATGGCATGGCAGCAGGGAAAATCTTGACCTTCCTGAGGTGGGGCGTGTCATGCAGTGTATTTTAAAGCTTAGCTGCTGAAAAGGAAAACTCCTGAGATTTTTCTATTTTGTCTCAGTTGTCAAACATGCAAGAGATTCTTTTGATTTAGACCGGTTTAACAGTGTCTGTTCTCACTGTGCACATTTCATTTTCTGTGCACATTTTATTTTCTTTTAGTTCTAGACATAACAGCATCTCCTTCCTCTTTCATGTTCGCCACTCGCTCACTAAATCTTCTGGTGAGGAGTCTCAGCCTTAAATCTGAAAATGTGCATTACCTAAGTCCAAAAGAATGCTCTTGGGTAATATAGGCAGTGGTTTACATCCCCTAGACATCCTTCAAAGTGAAAACTGCGCAGCTGATGTCCCTGCCCTGGTGTGTTGACACAGGAGCTGGAAAGCCCACTGGTTCCATCGGGCACCGTGTGGACGCTTGCCGCTTCCCGATGCGATGCTCTGTAGCGATGTCTCGGGCCCAGTTTGGGAGTATTTCAGGGTAGAGATTAAAGGTTCAGGTATAACTGGGTAAGACAAACAGAAAACTCCCTTTTAGAAGAAAGAAATCCCTTCTTGGGTATCTGACATGACTTCTTGTAGGGTTGGAGGAGTTGATGTCTGGTCCTCTGAAGGCAGGGAATAGGATGGGAGCAGTCCCGTTGCAGCGAATGGTAGAGAGAGTAGAAGGAAAAAACTCCTTTACCAGCTGAAATTTGGCAGTGACAGGAGGAGTATTTTCTCTTTCTGTCGAAGGCAAAGGGAGTACTTGAGTCCTGGTTCCTAAATGACAGTTTCCTATGTGTTCCAGGAGCTAAAACCTTTTCTTCTCCTTTCTGAACAAAACCCAATGAAATGAAACATGTAATTTCATTTCATTCTGCACAAATTACTCCTCTGGGCACAATGAAACATTTTGTTCTCAGATGCGAGTGGGTCAGTGTGGTCTCAACGCTCGTCTGCCATGTGAGGCTCATCCTTCAAGCTGCCGGAGAGGATTTGTTCTGGGCTCCTGTGCCAACACCTAGGGCGTCCTAATGATGCTCTGGGAGGAACAGCATCCGAATAACAGTTCTTACAGCTCGGCTAGGCGGCGAGGGACACTGCTCATACCCAGTGGTCTGACTCTGGCAGACAGGTGGGAGGATGGCTGAGCCCCAGCCTCGCTTGTGCTGTGTGTTGTGGCACCCAAAAGAAGGCAGTAGGAGCAAGGAACCTCTGCAGCACTGGTGGCACCTTCCTGGGGGCACTGGGCTGTGATGGAGCTGAGAACAGCCATGCTCTTCCAGGCTCCTGTTTGCTCTCTCGCTTTCTCACCTGCAGACATTCGTTCTTCATCTCTTGCTTGCGGACTCACTTGAGCTCTTACTTTCTGAGTGCCTCCTTCATGAAATGTCTGTGGGTTTGATTATTTTCCCCAGATATATTGGCTTGCACCTTCTCCAGGTTAAACTTCACAATTATCCTTTGTCCTTACAGGATTTGCAAACTTTTCAAGTCCTGTTGTACTGTTTGTCTGTCCTTACTTGCAATTGTAAGGGAGGTGGGTATTGGTCTCTTCTCCCAAACAACTTGTGACAGGATAAGAGGAAATGGCCTCAAGTTGTGGCAGGGGAGGTTTAGATTGGGTATTAGGAAACATTCCTTTACTGAAAGACACAGTTTAGTGGACATGGTGGTGGTTAGGCTGATGGTTGAACTTGATGATCTTGGAGGCCTCTTCCAACCTTAAGATTCTATGATTCTATGACCTGAAAGTCTGACACAATGGGGAGACAACTTTATGGGACCTGTTGGCACCAAGGGGAGGCTTTAGCTGTTCATGGTGCTTAGAGGTTATGTGCTAGAAGTATGACAGCATGTTTATCTAGTGGCATGGCAGTGACCTCAGACGGGTCACTTATCAGGAAGCCCCTGTGTTTGAAATGTGAAAGTTGGATGAGCTGTAGTTTGGGGAGACACAGTGATGCTGAACCTGGGACTTGAACCTGCTTCTTTGCTCTTTCCTGGCATCTGTGTGGGCCCTGGGATCTCTGCCTGACCACGTTCAGCTCTGAAAGAAGGATGATGTTTCTCTGTGGCCAGGAGTGCTGGAAAATAATCTTTCTGGGCCTAAACATGAGCAGCTATCAAAGACTGAAATTTTGTCACTTTGTAAGACAGGGGAAAGGCATGGTAATTGCTATCTGAGGGCTAGGACTCTAGGCTTGCACAAAAATCGAGTGGGCAATAAAAGCCAGGCCTGCGGGCAATGACATTGGTGAATCTGTACATACACATCCACGCCAAGGCTCTTTGCTTCAGAGGTAAAGCACGTCTTGCTGGATGCATAAAGTATGACAATTCCCCAAAGGGCAGATTAGTCCAGGAAGAGCGCTCATTTAGTGTAATTCTATCCTTACATTTTCACAAGGGCTGGGTAAATAGATTAGCAGCCAGGAGCTTTTTTTGTGCTTGTTAGTGATGGACAGGCTTGTCTGTTTGGTGCCTGTATGGCTTCACAGGTCCTGTGGAGTTACAGGGATGGAGAGCAGATATTCAGCTTCAGGGACCACAGGGGATGGAGGGTAAAAGTGGGCTGGGGTGGATCAGGAGCTCTCCCAGGAGGGAGAAGAGCTGAGCCGCGAGCATTTGCAATATGCCTCCGCTCCCCTGGGTGTGAGTGCTGGGGTGATTTTGCTGCCAGAGCGCCCAGGCAGCCGTATTGATGACCGTCCTGGGGGCACGAGGGGAGAGTCCCATCATATACCATGGTGGCCACCCATTTCCACTTGCCCAGCCTGGGATTTTCGCTGTGCTCTGTGGTTTGCTTCTCTTTTCCTTCCTCTTCCTTGCCCTCTCATAGCTTCACTGCAGCCTTTGTGTTGCTGTCTGTGGCTCTCTCAAGAGGTTCAAGGAAGGACTCGGTGCTGCTGGCCAAGAGCAACTTGGCCAAGAGCAGCTACAGAGAAAGAAGATGAAATAACCCTCAAGTCTTGGTGGCTCAAGGGCGGCTGCACAGATTGCTGAGTCCAGGCTCTGTTTGTGAGGGATCCCAGCCCCAAGATGCTGCAGCAAGAGGGAAAGCAGAAATGCCTCTGCAGACCCACCACAGCACTGGTTTGGTGCTCTGGTTGGGCAGGTGAGGATAAAAGCTCTGGACTCAGGTGATGTTAGTCCTTGTTGCAGACTGCGGAAGGCAAAGCACTGGCAGCTGGGCAGCGCAGAGGACACCCCTCCGCCAGTCAGACTCACAAGCCCACCAAAGGCCTGCATCACTAAATAAGTCTGTGGTTACTCTTCATCTGCTCGGGGGGCGGGGGGTGGGGGGGGTAGTCCTGATGTGTCCTACTTCTGCATCATCAGCTTTTTCCTTCCTCCCATTCAGCTTTTCCACATGGGCTCGTGGTCCTGTGGTAGCCAGTGCATCGGCTGCATGTTAATGCAGATGCAGAGCAAATTCTATTGTGCAGAAAAGGCTGCTCTTTTCAGCAGTGGGCACAACAAACACACAAGTGGCGTCCCTCAGGGGTCTGTGTTGGGCCCGGCCCTGTTCAACATCTTTGTCGGCGACATGGACAGTGGGATAGAGTGCACCCTCAGCAAGTTCACCGATGACACCAAGCTGTGTGGTGCCGTCGACATGCTGGAAGGGAGGGATGCCATCAAGAGGGACTTTGACAAGCTGGAGAGGTGGGCCCACTTTTCATGAAGTTCAACCAGGCTAGATGCAAGGTCCTGCACCTGGGTCATGGCAATCCCAGGCACAAATACAGGCCAGGTAGCCAGTGCATCCAGCCCTCGGGCCGGAGCTGCGCTCTTGCTGAGCATTCCCTTGAGGCTGCTACAGCCCCCACCAGCCTCCGGGCTGATCCGCGTCTCTCCATGTGCTCCAGCTCCTGTCCAGCCTGGAGCAAACCCATGGCGAGACAAAAGCGTGGGGTGGCCTCGGCAGCATTGGAGTGGTGCTGGGCGCAGCAGAGGGGGCTGACCTGAGCTCTCAGCTCTTTTGCCCTGGGTTGAACAGACTTGAAAAACATTTGAGAAAAGGAAAAAAGAAGAAGGAGGAGAAATAAATTCGACACACTTAAAAAAAAATGACCTATCTGGAACTAGGTTGCAAAACATATTCAGTCGAAAATATAAGGAGTACTTTAACAAAGGCATGTCAGTATTGTAGCAGATTAACTTCTGAAAACTCGAGGTAAAAACTGAGTTACACTTATTAGGATACGATGGACATTTAAGTGAGACGTGAAAGAGATGTGTTCTGAGTAATATACTGGATTTGCTGTAATTTTATTGTCAGAGGCAGGCCTGGCACCGTGCCTTCCTTCACTTCGCTACTGCACCATATGAGCGCTTGATGTCGACAGTGGAGGGAAAGGAGCAGGCACCAAGGGTGGATTTTTAAATTTGTATCACCACAGTTTAGCACAAGGAAAGGCAATGGCTTAAAGGGGCTAAAATCAGGTCTGAAGCCCATCTAAATAGAAAGCAGACAGTTTTTACATCCGCAGATGATTACTGCGTTGCTATCCAGCACCCCAGAAACGGATCAGTGTTTAAATTACTGCTCTCTGCTCAGTGAGGACGGTCATTTTAGACTTGCTACAAAGGTCTTTTGTGCTGCGCTCCACTTAAAAAAAATCACTTTAGGGTCTCCTCAATTCAGTTGTGGTTGCGCTCGGGCCATTGGAAAAGCCGTCACTGCCATGTTCCCTCCTGTACGGTGACAGAGGGACGCGGTGCGAAAACAAAGACAAACTCTAATCTGCGTCGAGCCGTAATGAAACTAAATTTTGCCTTAACTGCGCTCGGTTCTTCTGCCATCACCGTCGCATGCCACAGGCTTTTTTTCCTAATTGAAAATGATAGCTCCCCGGGTGCCGGGGAGTCGTGTGGCAGCCTTTTATTGCGGGGCGGATTATGTGCCTGCTATATTTCACACATCGCCTGGAGAAATGCGGCAGATTTTATTGATATGAGGGACAATCCTTCATCCTTTTTTTTTTCCCCGTCTCTCTCTCTCTTTTTCATGCTTGCATTCTCAGTGCAGCTCATTTCCAATTTTATTAACATCTGGGATGTGGTAGGAAGGCTTCAGTACAAAAATTAGCGGAGAGCTCAGGAAGAAAAATTCCCTGATGCTCGGATTACAGGGATGCGCGCGTATATACTTCTACTATTTTAGTAAAGGAAAATTTGGAAGGAAAAAAAAAATCTCTCCTGAATTTGTTTGACCATGAAAAAGTTAAAGACAGGAAATTTTCTGTCCTCAAAAAGGTTAATTTAGTCTACCAAACTGAGGAGATTAATGAAAGTGCAAAAACTAATACAGTTTAGAAACTAAGTCAGCTTTAGAAAGCAAGATAAGGCTAATGACGAAATAAATCACTTTATAGCCAATTAGCAGGAGTGGTTTATGACTAATGAGGTAATGGGTGGGTGTCCCTTTCCGAGCTGTGGCCGTGCCCTGGTCACCCACTGAGATTGCATCCTTGCATCACCCAGAGCACGGGGAATGCAGGGCCAAGCATCACTGGTGATGGGCA
This sequence comes from Chlamydotis macqueenii, assembly GCF_036417535.1. Taxonomy (NCBI): domain Eukaryota; kingdom Metazoa; phylum Chordata; class Aves; order Otidiformes; family Otididae; genus Chlamydotis; species Chlamydotis macqueenii. Next base: position 150,576,264 of record NC_141556.1, on the reverse strand, counting down.
GCAGTGCTGCAGGACAAACCTGCACCGCTGGAAGCCTCAACAGCACCAAAATCAGAAGGACGCTACACTGGCTTGGGGGGGGGTTTCCAGAATGCCATTTATAGAATCATAGAATCATAGAATGGTTAGAGTTGGAAGGGACCTTCAAAGGTCATCTAGTCCAACCCCCCTGCAAGGAGCAGGGACATCCCCAACTAGATCAGGTTTGCTCAGAGCCTCATCCAGCCTGGCCTTGAACGTTTCCAGGGATGGGGCTTCCACCACCTCTCTGGGCAATCTGTTCCAGTATTCTACAACTCACATTGTAAAAATTTTTTTCCTAATATCCAATCTAAATCTACCTCCCTCTATTTTAAAACCATTACCCCTCGTTCTATCACAACAGGCCCTACTGAACAGTCTCTCCCCAGCTTTCCTGTAGGCCCCCTTGAGGTACTGGAAGACCGCTATAAGGTCTCCCCAGAGCCTACTCTTCTCCAGGCTGAACAGCCCCAACTCTCTCAGCCTGTCCTCATAGGAAGGGTGCTCCAGCCCTCTGATCACCTTCGTGGCCCTCCTCTGGACCTTCTCCAACTGGTCCATGTCCTTCTTGTGTTGGGGGCTCCAGAACTGGACACAGTACTCCAGGTGGGGTCTCACCAGGGCAGAGTTGAAGGGGAGAATCACCTCCCTCGACCTGCTGGCCACGCTCCTCTTGATGCAGCCCAGGATGCGATTGGTCTTCTGGGCCGCAAGGGCACATTGCCGGCTCAGGTTGAGCTTCTCATCCACCAGCACTCCCAAGTGCTTCTCCTCAGGGCTGCTCTCAATCTATTCTCCGCCCAGCCTGTATTTGTGCCTGGGATTGCCATGACCCAGGTGCAGGACCTTGCATCTAGCCTGGTTGAACTTCATGAAAAGTGGGCCCACCTCTCCAGCTTGTCAAGGTCCCTCTGGATGGCATCCCTCCCTTCCAGCATTTCGACGGCACCACACAGCTTGGTGTCGTCGGCAAACTTGCTGAGGGTGCACTCTATCCCACTGTCCATGTCGCCGACAAAGATGTTGAACAGGGCTGGGCCCAACACAGACCCCTGAGGGATGCCACTTGTGTGTTTGCTGTGCCCACTGCTGAAAAGAGCAGCCTTTTCTGCACAATAGAATTTGCTCTGCATCTGCATTAACCTGAAGTAGTTGGTGAGAAAATGGGGTGACCTGGGCAGCCCCTCCTCAATCTATGGCCACCCTGGGGGAGACCCTCACCTGCATTCCACCCCATGGCCCAGGGCAGGACTTGGACACCTATATTTACCTGTCCTAATTTTGGGCTGTGCCCTTCCCAGGGATGACCTGGTTCAGTTCAAGTAAATCTTCAGCAAGAGCCAAGCCCTACGTGCCTGTTGCATCTGGACTTATGAATGTCAGTAGGCGCCTGACCCAGTGCCACTTGGGGGGGGTCACTGCCTGGGCAGGCACGGGGAGGGGACAGGAGGGAAAAGGTCATGTTGTTGATCAATGAGGCCCACCTGAGCACTCCTGGAGCTGGGATGAAGTACTATGTATTGCGCTGGCCTTCAGGCATTGCCTGCCAGTGCTGCAGGGGTGGGGGAAGATGCTGTCCCACCAGCTGCTTGAGCATCTGGTGGTGTCTAAGGTGGCATGGTTTCAGGCACCAGCCAACATTGAGGTGGCGATGAGATTCTCCATGTCCTTAGGCCAACCTCCTGAGCTACTGACCCCACTTCCAGCACAGTGGCCAACCCCCAGGATGGGGGATGCAGAGGCTGGAAGGTGCCTCGGTCACTCGTTTTCTCTCTCTGCTTCATATAAATAACTGAATGCCCGCTGGAGCAGCAACTGGTGACCTGATCCTCCCCACCTCCATTATCCTCCCTCACTTTCTCATGCTCTCTCTCTCTCAGTTGATGAATATTTATTTAGACAAGGTGAAGCAGAGCTTTTAAAAAAATTGTCTTGGGCAAAATTTAGCATTAATTTGATACATGTTTCCAGAGCACTTTACTGTCCTCTGCTCAGGGTAAATGGATGGAGGTGCAATATTGCAATGGCTCTTCATATTAAGCAGTGGGAAATGCTTGAGAATACATTTTTACATTTTTCTGCCTTTAAATCTGAATGAACACTGTCTTATGTAATGAAGGATCCCTCTATGAGGACTGGAGAGTTGGAGGAAGGAGGATCTCATTTTTGCTTTGTTTTCCTTTTAAAGTACCTGTTCCAAAGCCCTCTGACATTACTAAAAAGTCTGGGCATTGGATAATTTCTTAAATCACTCCTACTGCTGCATCTCCAAATTGGCGGGAGGTCATCAGAGGAAATCCAGAAGCTGCCCTAAGGTCTGTGCCCTTCAGACAAGGGAGTAATTTGCAGCTCAGACCTCAGGTGCTGCTTTACAGCTGACGTCTGAAACTCTTGCAACGCAACCACCTCTATCGCATGCGCAGGTAACCCTGGACCAGCTTGAAAAGCATCAAGCAAAATGGCACCGTAAAAGCTCAGCAAGAATGCCTGGCTCTTTTAGGGGCTAGTGCTAAAGTAGTGATGGTGACATATAAATACATGTGTACAGACATATATATGTGTGTGTGTGTTTTATGTGTGTGTGTGTATATATATTTATCACAGTGGTGAAGGCAAGATCCGTCCTGTTCAACCTGTGCAGCCACCTGCACTGACGCATGCAGCTCGCCACCAGCAGAAGGAATAACCGCCGATTTTGCTCAACTCGCCCGCTCACAAGAGCTGCTGGTTAGCAGCCGCATCATGAAAACATTTTGGAAATCATCGGCTGTATTTTGTAACAACAGTGAGTTAAACAGGTGCTCATTAATTGGCTGAATTTGCAAAACTGTCCTGAGTCGTCCTTCTCCCACAGTGCGATGAGTCCCTGTGAAGGGATGCCCTGGCTGGTCCCTAAAGGTCTCAGGCACAGGAGCAGAGCTGGGGGGTGAAACCAAAATCCTGTCTGCCCCCTGAACTGTGGGCAGAGCCCTCCTAGATGTAGCTACAATTGCCGCTCATTGATTCCTCTTCCTAAAAGTCAAGATTACCATGACCAAACCTGGTATATTCACTTACTTTCAAAAGTCCTTTTAATCGTAGATTTGTGTGAGTTATTTGCCTGTTCTAGACCAAATGGTCTGAGAGCTCAACAATTTATATGCACACAACTTGTGTCACTTTTACGGATCTATTGCTTTTTTCCTGCCTTGTAGAGATTCATGTGCATTTTTCTGCATGAGACATATTTAAAATGGAAAATAAAAATAACACATTAATCCTTTCCTTCCTCTGCCTCCCAGATGAGCAAAACTGTTGGAGTAAACTCAAACCTGTTCCTTAATTTATGGAGAAATGCAGAAGCCTAAATCAAGCTCTGAGAAGATTAGATTACAAACTTCCAGTGGAAAAACTTCAGGGAGACCAATTCTGTGAGCTGCTGAAAGCTTTGAGTTGTTGAACCCCGTGAGCTGTCACAGACAGCTCTTCCCTCCAGGACAAGGCTAAAGAAAACTATTGCCTTCCCTGTGGAAAATGCAACATGGTACAAACGCCAGCGTGGATCTCATGCCTGCATGGACAGCTGCTGTGGACCCACCACATCTCACCCTGGAGCTTGGCACCATAGCATGGAGTGATGTGCAAGAGTGATGTGCTCAGCAAGTTTGAAGACTCTGACTTTTGCAGCAACATTTTTTTACAACCAACCAACCAACCAACCAACCAGCACAAAAGCTGCTGCGTGTCCAACATGAGGCAGCCAGCATGAGAGGAAACCCCCAGCGCACACTGGCCTCCGGGGAAGCCGATGGCATTGGTTGCGTTCCATTTTTCAGCTGTGTCCTGTAGCCGTTCCTGTGTAAGAAAACTGGAGATACCTGGGCAGTGCTGCCGCGTATAAACCCACTCATCTAACAAGAGAAATAGGCCAGGAGTGCAGCAAATATTTTTTCGGCCCCTCCGAGGCACCGTGATGTGTTTCATCGGAGGAGAACAAGCTGGGAGCAATAGACATAACAGGATTAAAATGGTGGCTGCTCCATCATTTTCCACGCTAACCCGGGTGCCTGAGAATTACTAAAATATGGCTGAAATGCTTCTGTGCTACATCTTGTTTGAAAAAGTGATTTGTAAAAAGAGAACTTGTGCCGAATAACGGAGTCTGGTCCATTAAAATAACGTGTAAACACTGGCCCCGCAGTTTAACCATCACACATTTTGATAGCCTTTAGGAACCAAGAGGCAATTCTCTCCCCCCTCTGCATTATCATGCAACCTCATGAGAAGATAAACAGCCTCCTTACCCCCAAACATTTTGCAATTTGCATTTAGATTGTTCGGTGCCAATGTCCAGGAAAAGACACTTCCCAGCTCTGTCAGACAAAACCTGACTGTCATTTAGCAGAGTGGCAGTCAATTTATGTTTCCATTAATGCAGATCCCAGGCAATTATCTGGGGAGGGGAGGGGGGAAACCTTAACAAATTGCCCCCTTGTCTGCTAGGCTGATTTTTCAGGTGGGCAGCTGGAGGGCAAATTCGACATTCCCATGAGGAAGAGAAAGTGAAAGCCTTTCTGCTGTTCCTGAGGAGAAAGGAAAGCTGGAGGGGTAGGGGGGGCGCGCAGCTCACAGACCCCCTTCACTGTGCAGTATCACACATGAGAGCCAGCCCCGAGCACCTCGCAGAGAGCGCGGTGACGTGGGGCAAGATCTCCACACCTGGGTCGGGGATGGCAGTGGGGTTGTGTCAGTCTTTGACCCCCAGCCTGGCTCAGCAGCAGAGCTGGGGTCCCAGCAGGTTTCCTTGGGCCTGGTATGGTGTGTGTCCGCCTGGAGATGCACTTCCAGGGGCTGCCCTGTGTCCGTAATCCCCTGGGCTGTGCCTGTGTCCCCCTTGGGGACCCTGGCACCCAAGCGTTTGCTGCAGTCCTGCTTGGCCAGGTGGGACGGCAGAGGACATGCCCTCCTGGTGATGGGACTGCCCTCCACTGCTGCCATGCACACTCTGAAACTGCACTCCTGAGGCCTGCTGGAGGGTTGCACTCATGGCCAAGCTCTTGTGCAGATGGGGAATGCAAATTTAATATGTTTTCCTTCACCGGTAGTAAGTTGAAGACACACATCCCTTCTCTCCTGTATTAATGGCTTCATTTTTCCTCTGCCCCATCACTTAGCTGTACTCCCCATCACTGCTACACTCCCCACGGGGAGACGATGGGTGACAGCGACCTCACTACCAAAGGCAGCTCCCCCATTGCCCACCCTCATCTTTTGCTGGGGCGCAGGCATGGCATTTCCCACAAGGACACTCATCCTTAGCTAAAAATCCAACCCCCCTGCCTCTGCTTTCCAATCCCCTCTCTGAGAGGGGTGGGCAGGTACCACTGGGGTAGCCCCGCTCCCTGGCAGCTCTCCTTGCTCATGGGTTTTTCCACACACACACGTTTGTATGCCCACAGGAGGCTGCAGAGCTCATTATCCTGCACGCAAGACCGTTTCTTTTGCCTTTGCAAAAACACCGCATCGCGTCTCAGCCATTGCGAAAGAGCCATTTGTGTTGGAAACAGCGTTCAGGGACTCCCTTGCCAAGCCGATGGGATGCTGGCTGCCTTTCCCTGGGGCTGCTGGGGTCTCCGTAGAATGGGAGTAAAGAAGAGAGCCAAGCAGGGATGGACTCACCCACAACTGAGTTGTACTTATAAAGACAGGGGAGATGCACAGGTCCATCGCAGCGTGCTGCTGGGAAGGGTAAGGGGCAAGAGGAGCCCCCCCAACCCCGGTGCAAGGTCCTTGGTGTCCTGGCTTGTGGCTCTCTGCGGCACTGCGGGGCAGGTGGTGCTACTTGGCTGCTGAGAAAAATCCAGTCATTTTCTGAAGGGAGGGGAGATACCCGCACACCAGTGATTGGAAATACATCTGTGAGCGCTTGGAAAGTTATTTTTGCTACATGAAAGGCTGGGATGCGAGGACAGGGCCTTCTCCAGACTGTATCACCTCTTGGCTTCCCTGCTAGCACAGCTCATTTATTTGGTTTGGCACCGAGTAGCCGAGCTGCGTAGCTGCCAGGTTCACCATGTTATAAGGAGCTGCTGATGTCAGGAAGAGCTTTTGGCCAGAGGAAAGCCCTGCAGATGTTGTCCAGGTGGTTCTGCTCTCCACGAATGTTTAGGAATAGTCAAACCATGTAACAATTTTATGATGATTATTTTTCTTTCAAAACATGACTGGGATTCCTATCAGGCGCTGGAGCAGGAGCAAAGGGCGGCATGTGGTGCGAAGACCGGGCAAGGTGTGAGGCATGTGCTGGCAGCGTGGGCCAGAGAGGCAGGACCTGGCGAAGCGTGGAGGGGACCGGCACTCCAGACCAGCTTGGAAATAGCTGGCAGGCTCCTCCGTGCGGCGTTTTGCACCATGTTGCTCATCAGTCAGGGCAGCTGCTGAGGCTGAGCAGAGGGAGAGGTGCTGCCTGCCCACGTTCAAATTTTTGCAGTTCCCATGTTTCATAATTTTGACTCAGGATCCAGCTGAGGCAAAGAGAGACTTGTGTCACCGTGCTGGAGGAGTGGCTGCCTTGAGCAAGGTGTCCTGGTGAGCTGGCCAAGCATGGCTCCTTTGTGCCCTATGTGCTCACAACTGGGGCAATGAATCACCCGTGGGTGCCTTTTCCTCAAAGGCATCTCCCAGAAGAATCAAGGCAAACACATCCAGACCCAGTGCATGCTCCCGCTCCAGACGCTCTGCACTGTGCTGCAGAAAGGGAAGCTCAGACCATGAGCAAAAATGGGCTTACACCCCTCACCTGGGCTAGGTGGGTGTTCAGATGCCCAGTGTACAACATGCTCCTTCCCTCTCTCCCAGTTATTTGGCTGTACATAGCCCAGCACACACGTGGACCCTGCTGGCACCATGCCCAAGCCCACCTGGGGCAGGAGGAAGGGGGGCTGCCCACAAACCTGCTCAACCCACCAGGTGACCTCAGAGCACTCCCGAAGCCCACTAAGCAGAATCAAAGGCTGGTGTTTTCCTTGCAAACGCTTCCACTGCTGCATCCCCTCCCAGACTCTCTGCCACCGCTTGGCCCTTGCCACCTTAGTCCCTCTTCCTGGCCTCTCCCTGCTCTCTTTCTCTGGACCTACACACCTTTTCTCCACTGGTAAGTTGTTATCTTCTCAAGATTTTGAAGAATCCCAGGTCCACCACAAGAAGATCCAGAAGGAGATTCCGACTTCTGCTCAGGCATCTCTTAACCTTTAACTGGCCTTTTAAATGTGGGAACTACTACTGAAAGCAAAGGAGATGTAGAGTCTGCTCTAAAAAAAGCAGAGTTTGCAGAGAGGTCTTCCCTGTTTTCTTTGCGAACCTCAGAGCCACTTACATTGCATGTTCACTTTGCTATCTAAAAGAGAGAGATACCTCAGTCAAGTCGCCTTAATGTTTATTTTATTTAAAGAATCAGAAACACAGTCATTGTAGTTCATTTGTACTCATATCTGCCAACATTTCCTAAATCACGTTAACATTCATGTATAACAAAAACATTTTCTGAGCTGTGCAAAGTTCAAAGGAATTGTACAATTACTTGAACCCATTTCTCAAAGAGCAAACCTGGAATTTTACAAACTGAGGCCGCCAGAAGGATTCTTCTCTTTCCCCCCTCCTGCTGTAGGAGATGTAGACGTCCCCTCCTTCTCCTTTCCCGGGTATGACAGGTAAAAATTAGACCACAGTACGAGTCGAACCTCTCTCAGTCCAGGACTTTCCGAATGGCACTGGGTCATGTTTTCGTAAGTGCAGTAAGTTCTGCACTTGTGCTCCTGGCATGGAAGTGATTTGTCCAAGGAGATTACTCAGTAACCCAAACTGTGATGATAAGCAATAAACAGGGGCCAGAAACAGTTGTTATCAAAACAGAAACATCCCCCTCCCACTACCCTCAAATATTTTTCCTTGCAGGAGGCATGACCAGTGCAGTTGTCATCCATTAAAAAAAACCATGATCCTCCCTGCAAAATATATTTTAAAGCACTGATTTCATGACATGACATCTGCATGTTTTCCTTGATCTTCTCACACACCAACTTTTGTCCTGTTAGAGTTAAGCACGAAAAGGTGGAAATCTGGAACCATTTTAGATCTGGCTAAACACAATAGGCAGCAAGCAAGCCGTCATCCTGTTTCGTTTTTCTGAGTGTAGTAAATACACCCACGGAAGAGAATTTTAAGAGCGTTTTAACCACTGTAAGTTGTCAGAAAAAATCTCCTCATGTCTGACAGACCGAACCCAGATTTTTTATTGGAACCAATAACACGCATGTTGGCATTGCTGACTTGCTAACCGTGCAGTTTACTGTTTGAGGTGCAGTGATACCAATTCTGATCTGGACCAAATAAATGGAACAGCTATGGCTCTAGTCTCAAGCAAGTCTTTCCAGAAGACGTTTCTTCAGTCTCTTATTGGTTATAAAAAGGCAATTTCCTCTCAATAGTAACTAAACTTTTAGTGGCTGACTCATTACAATCTGGAATACGAACAAATGCGGCAACGTTAAGTATAAAAAGAAACACCCTGAAAATGATGCTTCCCTGTTTGAAGGTGCTATACTTGGCCACGGACTGTGTTTCTGGAACCGGTTCGTTACATGTGACAGCAAGAAGAAACTTATTTTACAGAGAACAAAGTCACAGAGCTGAACTTAAACAGGAACGCTCACTTACATGGGTTTTGATATGTCCTAGTATACACGGCTTGGATGAAAACAAAACTTACACCTTCGCATATGAAATACCGGTAACGCAGTAATGATGTTCACCCACTGGGCCTCTTCCTTTTAATAAGATCATCTCCAGGTTACAGTGCCTCCGACACGCTGTTAAATGACCACCACATGTGGGCTTTGGCAAACAGCCAGCCGCTGGCAAAGGTAAGGTACGGATACAGCTATGAAAAGCCTTTCATCACGCTGCATTCCTCAAGAGCCGATGTCTTTTTAAATACTCTCACAATTGCATTATGGATTTTTTTTCTCATTCTGCTTCATACGAACAACCGGCTAAACTCGCTTTACATTTATTGCACCTTTAAGTCCCTGGAAGATGGAAGCTTATATTGCCTGATATGGTTTCTATTGTAGCTTGACCACGTTAAGAAATCAAACAGTCTCCAGAATTGTACATTTCTACAGTAAGAAATCACATTTTGAGAATGCTAATTACAGCCGCCGCAGATCAGCTCTCGTCTCCGTGACGCAACGACAGAGGAAAACTCCACGGTCCCTGCACACGCTAGAACATGCAGTGTTCTTCTTATTGCCATGAAAAAAGTCAATTAAAACGACTCCTCTGGGAATTACTTCTGATTCTGGAGTCATTATCACTCTCCAGACAGAATGCTGTGCTTCAGTGTGGGTCTTCAGCCACTCTAAATACATAGGAGAGAGTGAACGTGTGCGTGTTGCACAGGCACGTTCCTCCAGATATATTTATTGGTGACCACGCGGCTTTTTCTCTTTTCCTCTACGAAGCACGAACAAGCAGTCTGATCTCACTCTTCAGGTACGTTTCTAATTTCATATGTTGAATGTAAATCTTGTTGCAGCCCCTCTGTTTAACCAAACCAAATCTTTAACAATTAAAAAAAATAGCACCAGATGTATGAAAAAGAGGAAATGTCTGATCTAGTAGGAATATATATAAAGTAGAGCAATTCTTACAGTAAAAAGGTACGTCATACAAAAAAGCAATGGAAAGTGATACTGAAGGACAGAAATCCATGCTGCATATAATAAGGGCAGAAGACAGGCAAAAGGGATTCTGCTGGAATAACCACAATTTAATGGTGGAGCCGTACTTCCTCCAGGACCTCCCCGGTGGCAGCGCCGGGACACCGGATGGTATGGGACTCTGAGCACTAACACACTCACTGACAAACTCGCGCAGCATATCTTTGAGGTATATAGAAAGCACGATATTAACGTTTTGGACTCCTCATTCTTTCTTGCATGACGATGCACCGATCTTTAGCTGCCCTCCCTCTTTTTTCCCTTGGGAAAAGCGAAATCCCAGCTTAAGAGTGTCCTAGCACATCTCCTTGAACTCTCAAATCCATCTTGCATAGGCCAGTAATAAGAACACTGCAGCTCTGACAAATAAGTTACAGCAATATAACAACTTTCCTGTTAATTTTCTTTAAAGATATCTTCTCTATAATTTACACAAAGGGTTAACAGCCAGGGTTTAGGTTACGTACAGTCCAGATGGGCATCCTTTCAGTCTGTGATTCCAGGTGGAAGGCACTACTTCAACATACCACTGTATGCACCGCACGTGGTCTCAGGAGCACAGCGGGACACTGCGTCTCCGGAGTTGTAGACTGAAGGGCCTGGGGGGAGTCTTTGGAAATAAAAATGGCAGTGGTTATCAGTCCAGTTTCCCTTTGCTGTCTCTTCTTGTGCTATGCAGTTTCCCCTGAAAGCTCCTCCAGTTGAGAGAGTGGCGAGCTGTCCTCAGAAGCTCTCAACAAAGCTCCCGGGGAAGAGACCCGTCCTGCCGTTCCTCTGCAACGTCCCTTTGTACCAGCCGTCCTCTCGTTTCTTGTGCACAAACACAATGTCACCTTCCTTCAGTTCGATCTCGGCCTCGCTCTGTGGTGGGTATGGGACCACAACGCGGTATCTTTGGAGACAAAAATGCAAAGACTGGGTCAGACAGTGGTCAAACATGCGCCTGATGGGAGCAGCCAGGCAGGCACTATGCGTCCAGGCAAGACATTTGACTGGTTTTACACTGGCCCAAGCCCCCACCTTCACAGATGCTCCTCTGGATATGAAGGGACAGGCTGGCTGTCAGGAAGTCAACCACCGCCGAAAAATCCCACTGAGAGCACCTTAATAGTTCCCCAGGGTGACACCTGCAAGCCACCGTTGACTATTGAGGTTGTTTGCCCATTTCTGGTGCTGACCTGTAAAGCCAGACCTAGAAGCCAGTGCTGCTTTCAGGCTCCTTTCCCCTGGAGCGCTAATGACGTGTCAGTGCCGGCAGCCACCTAAAACCCTGCATCACATCAGCTTGCTCCGGGAAAGAAAAGGGAGGCAGGTTTCCTCCTCCCTTCCTGCACCCAGCACTTGGGTAGGTTCCTTGTGGGTGGCCTTGGAGGCTCCTGCTAGCTCACAGTCTATACAGGACAGGGGAAGCCTGTATTTATTTAAAAAACTGGCTGTGTGTTGAGTCAGAAGCAATCATCTCACTTCTCCCTCCCTGTCTTCTTGTGAACCAGAAATCTGGAGGAAAAATACCTTTGGAAACATCAATAAGTTGTATTACAAAATGGTTGTATCTAATGCACCTACATTTTCTACTAAAACTCAGTAGGATAGGGAGATCTCTGCTCAGCTTGACCGGAGACTTGATGGGGACACACTTCAGAGCCAGATCATTGTCGTGGTTTTGTTAGTGAGGGGGGCCCTAAGGTGGCAGCTTCTGTAGGAAACTGCTAGAAGTCGCTGCCCTTTGTTCAGTGGACTCGGCTGGGCCTAGGGCGGACCCACTGCTGGCCAAGGCCGAGCTGATTGGTAGCAGAATGTCCCGTGGTAACGCCTCTGCGATAACGTATTTAAGAAGGGGAAAACAGAAAAAAAAGAGAGAGAAGAGAAGATGTGAAGAAGCTGAGTGGGGGCAGAGGCGCAGAGGGGGAGGCGCAGGCCTCATGGGCCTTGCAGGCCTCACCCTCTGGCCTCCCACCGGGCAGCCGACTGGGCCCGACTCGGTCCAGCCCGGCTGCAAGAAGTGGAGAGGAGATGAGAAGTGAATAAGATGTAAAAAAGATCCTGAGAGACATCTACCAGCCTGTTGTGAGGAACGGCTGCAGACGCCAAGGTCAGTGAAGAAGGAGGGGGAGGAGTAATGCGACTCCTGGCCAAGATTCCCCTGCAGCCTGTGGTGACGACCATGGTGGAGCAGGTTGTCCCCCTGCAGCCCATGGAGGTCCACGGAGGAGCAGAGATTCACTTGGAGCCCGTGAAGGACCCCGTACCGGGGGAGGTGGATGCCTGAAGGCAGCTGTGGCCTGTGGAGGGCCCGCTGGGACAGCTGTTCTGGAGAGACTGCACCCGTGGAAGAGATGACCCACGCCGGAGCAGTTCCACGAAGGACTGTGGCCCGTGGGAGGGACCCCACAACGGAGCAGGGGAGGAATGCGAGGAGTTCTTCCCCCAACCATGAAGCAGCGGCGTGAAACAACATATGATGAACTGACTGCAATCCCCATTCCCTCTTCCCCCCTGTGCCGCTCAGGGGGGAAGGTAGTAGAGATAATGTTAAGCTTGGGAAGAGGGAGGGGTGGGGGGAGGTTATCTTGTTCTCTGTCTCATTATCCTGCTGTTTGTAGTAATAAATGAATAGTTTTCCCCAAGTCGAGTCTGTTTTGCCCCTGACGGTAACTTTAAGGATTTCTCCCTGTCCTTATCTCAAACCTCGAGCCGTTTTTCCTTATATTTTCTCTCCCTGTTCTCTCGGAAGGTGGGGGGAGTGAGAGAGAGACTGCGTAGTCTGGTCCTGATCAGGGCTGAACTATGACAATCATGAAAGCAGGAAGGTATTGTCTAATGCTGACACTACTTGTGTGGTCCCTGCTTCCAGTTGGATGCCCATCCTGTGCCAGGGACTTGGTTGCCTTCTTCTGGCACTGCACCTGTCTCTGCTGTAATGTGTCATGTTCAGCACTGCCTCAGCTCCATCCAAAAATGGGGTTTGCAGTGCTCCCGCCAGGTGCCTGTGGTATCAGTAGAGGTCAGCAAAAGCAGTTCACATTTTTCTTTGTTTTATGTGACTTGGGAACCCACTTTGCGTTCCTCAGACCTGGGGAAAGGAAGCTAAACTGGAGGGGTATCAAATGACTTTGGGAGCTTTCTCCAAACCAAGAGGGAATCCCTGTCCTGAACCATTCACAGGACTCTCTGGGAACTTCGTTTTCAAGTGTCACTTCATTTTAATGGAGTAATGACGAGTCTGATCCTGACACAGCTATTCTGCACTCAGGCTTATCGGCAGGCATCCTCCCGAAACTGGGCCCTTTTATATCAGTGCACTTGTGTGCAGAGCAGGGAATGTATTCCTGCTGCATCGTTTTTTTTTCCTTCAGCACGTGTCCTTTCGCAGTCATCTGGCATTTTGTTAACAATCAATAACTGTCTTGCTAATTGCAAAGTAATGATTATAGTAAGATAGTTAAAAGATGTCAATTGACTACCTAAAGCCCATCTCCTGAGGGTTAATATTGCCACAGCCACTGCATGACCTCAGTCATGTTTGTTACAAGGTGAGTATTTATTTAAAGTAATATCTGTCCTTGAGGACTGACTTCACCGTGCACTGAAGGCTCTGGACCACTCCTTGAGGCCATTCCCAGTGAGATGGTACCAAAGCAAGGGGCTCTCCAGTGGCAGTCACTAATTTTCTTTGCAGACATTGCTCAGGTACCTAGTGACTGCAGTTCTGAAACTAGGGACTGCACTTTGACATGACAGTGAAAATACCAGATTTGGCTCTATGTTTGGACACCTCCACAGCCAAACGTGCCATTACTCGGAAAAGCATTAAACTCCATTTGGAGTGGAGGTTCTGCTCTAAAACTTGACTGTGGCCTTTTTATCTTGACACAGCAAAACAGTTATGAGGAAAATATATATGTTCAAGCACCATCAAAAATCTGCCGGTCATCTCTGTCCCTTGGCCAATAAATCTAGTTGTCACTTTCTTCCTCTGTGGAAAAGCAAATAACAGAGGCTGAAACGTGTGCTGCAGGCTGCAGGAAAATGGTCTATCACGCTATCATCTGAGGAACTGCTACACTTACATTATGAAGCTTTGCCAATTACAGCCATTATGCAAATGAATGCACACATTATTTCAAACACTCTGCTGCGGTGTTGATTAATTAAATTATGAGAGTGGAACAATTTTAGCTAAGATGATGCCAAGTTTCAGATCTCATAAGTCTACGCACAATCACAGCACACCGGAGCTCTGCACCAGGATCTCAGGAAGTCTTGGGAAAGAATAGGGTCAGACCTCAACATTAGTCCAGTGGCACGGAGGTACCCACAAACCCTTTTGGCAGCTCAGGAAACAGAAACACAGAAAAAGGTGGTGTCTTGGGCAGGGTTGCCCTGAAGACCCAGCTGAGGCTGCCAGAACCTCATGTCACACCTTAAGCACAGAGCCGTCCTTTTAAATCCAGACTACATCCATGGAGTGATGAGCTGCCAGTCCCTAAATTGTTCACATGAGGAGAGAGGTGACCACGCTCAACAGGAATGTGCACATCATCATAAAAGAGGTTCTATACAGCATCGCCTTAGAGATTTAGAAAAATAAATCTCTGCTGTTGGATTACAAAATGAAGTGCTTTTTCCCTTTTAAGGAAATCCCAAATGCTACAGTTTAAATTTAATTAGCTACGGTACCTCATAGGACAGCACCAAAGTGTTTTTGATAGAATAACGAAATCTAAGATGCGAAAGACCTTGCAAATCGGCTGAGAAATCCTGCGTGAGAGGTGGAAAAAAAAAGATGCTTGCTCTGCTTCCCTTGAGAGGCTTCTGAAGCGAGGCTTGGGAGAAGCAGCCTGGTGAGGGCTGTGCCCCCCCCCACACCTCCAGGTGGCATCTCAGCATAGGTTATCCTCGGGAACTGAATCGCAAATACAGATATCAGACATATTTTTTTTTGGCAGAAAAGATCTCTTCCCTCCCAGACATCCTCCCTCACTCCCAAAAAGGCAGTCCTGTATAGTTCTATTTATATCCCCCCTTTCCATTTCCTCTTTTGTCCTCTCTTTGAGAAGCTACTACAAAACTGGAGATTTTCTTACACCAAACTGCTTCCTGGCATTTAGATGAATCTCAGAGCAATGCCAATTTTGTCTGTGTCACATTATGCCTCTAAATTACCAAGTTTTAAAAATGGTAATTAGCTGGGCAACAACTGTGATGACAAGTGTGGCATCCACCTTTGCCTATTATTAACGATGTTTGGTATTTTCTGCTGTAAATTGTACTTTTGTATAGTTGTAATAATTCCACCAAATGTTAACCATTTTGGCCCAAAATCTCCACAGCAGATGACTGTGTCAGGCTGATGGTCCCACACGCAGCCCACATGGTCTCCTGACCTCCAGGTATAATATGCAGGTTTTGGAAGCACCAGCAGGACCCAGGTGAGGGCTTCCCCAAACTGCTCTTGGATCCCCACACTTGGGAGCAAAGATCTGTCCTGCGGCCCCACTGGTCTGTCAAGGATGATGGCCCTTCAGAAAAACACTTGCTCTCGGCCAGATTGAAAGCACTGAAACCACCCCAAAATGGCACATGCTTAGTGAGGCTTGTATGAGCACCGAAGGTAAAAATCTCTGCTGATTCACGCTCTGAGATGTTCTAGCTCTGTGGGATCTCAGAGGCTGCATTTCTCTTCCTTTCCCAGCAACAGGCTCCACTCATGTTTTTCTCTCAGGGCACAGACTTGATGTTCAACTCCCCCACTGCTGGCTGTTGTGGCATCCTTAGGTTGGACACTTCATCCCTGGAGGGGACCGTCCAGGATGGGCAGTGGTTCGTGGAGGGTCCTTGATGCTCAAGAGAAAATATGCGAGGAGAGGCTGCGGGTGGTATCAGCAAGGAAACGGAACGGGGTTTGCCTGGGCAGGGAAACCGCACGGAGCTGGAGAGCAGTGTAAGGCAGGGGAGGGGGTGGAGGGAGAGGGAGGCTGATGGGAGAAAAACTGAGAGCCAAGGGAGAAATGGGAGCGTGATAAAAACGGGAAGGTGCAGGTATGGCTGCTGTGCTCAGCTTAGCCTGGGAGAGCAAAGAGCCTTGGTGAGAGGGAGCGTAGGGCTGGGACAGGACATCCTGTGGGGCAGGGGACTGCATGGGTGGAGGCTGGCACTGGGCTTGAAGGTGGGACAGGGGCCCTGGCAGCAATTAACTCACTGAGAGCTGGGAATGGGTCCATCATCCTCGTTTCTCTGCTGTCAGCAAACACCTGGGAATCCCACTGTCCCGTGTCTTCACAGCACTTGTCCTTGCAGTCAAAAGAAACACCCCTCCCACCCAGCTCTCACTTTGCTACCGCTGCTGACACCTGCAAGGTGCAGCTAAGACTCCTAACCTCAAATACATGTTACACGATGGAAGTTCTGGTTTTGTTTCCTTTAAAAAAGGCAAACTGACTAAAAATGTCACATCTACAGATGCATAAAGACATTCACTACCTTAACAGAACAGGAATGTTTCACACCCATGAGTGTGAGATGAAAAAACAGGCAACTAAAATTGCCCAAGACTTCACTTCAGCTTGTGTGCAAGATAATCCTTCATTACATGATTGCATACTATTTTTCCCATAGGATGCCTGCCTCATTCAGTGCACAAGATGTCTGGCTCTGGACGTGAGTCAACGCTCTGACGTGGAAGAGATGCATGGCTGCCAAGGCTACCCCATCTTTTGCAGAGGTTGGAGGATGTCTAGCAAGTGACCACAGAGAAACGCAGAGTAGCGCAGGTGTGGGGAAAGGGACTTCTCTGACTCCTCCAGCTGCAAAGCCTCGTGCCACACTTTCCACAGAGTGAGACTCATCTTCTCTGCCCTAGCTGTGTAGGAGTCAGTTGTCTGGTCTAAATTACTCATGCAGACTCTCTGTCAGCGTGCACAGGCAGGCATTGAACAGTATTGATCAGAACTGATCAGCAATTAAGGGCTGGGGTCAGGCCTGGACACTGAGGAAAAAAAACCAAAATACAGACTATCTGCTCAAATGAGTGAATACACGCACCTGCGACACTGATGGAGCTAGAGAAACTTAAGAGAACAGATGTGCAATGAGGCAAATCAGGTCGGCAGGGCTAACCTCCAACCTGGTCCCATTTACAGTGCTTGAGTTTGGATGCTTAATGCAGGTTTCTGCTTGTCAAAGTATCAGGACAGGTTTCAGGAGTCCAGTCCTGTGACTCCAACAGGTCCCTTTTGTGTTAGGGATACACAGTTAGTTTTATGTGGGACAGATAACTGGTGAAAATGAGGCATCCAGCCCAGTTAACTTCTGCTTATCGGTGGAGCTCTACTTCCCCATCCTTTTACTGACAGACTGCAGGGACCTGCGAAGTGCCTCTGCACACCACAAGCCAGAACTCGCTTCACCGTACTATGGTGTCTGAATTAGCAGCCTTAGAAGAACAAATCTCAGTTGGATCTTTCACCCTTCTGCTAGAAATACCACAGAATTCAATTTGTGAGATGGTTAATTCTCATTTCTCAGTCCTAAGGTAGGTATCCCTAGTCAAAGCAGCACTTAATCATGTGCATACATGTAACTGTTCAGTCAGAACATACTCCTGTGGTCATTTCTCTAGTATCGCTTTCCAGAAAAAAACCCCTTCCTTTGTTTTCCCTTTTGGCAAAGAAGATATACGTGAGCAGCAAAATTGAAGTCAATGGGCGTTAAGCACATGCTTGAATGCTTCTTGAATTGGGAGCTCAATTTCTAACGTGGCAGTGATTTGTAGAAATGATACATGGAAACACGGAGGGGTCTATTTTAAAGGTCAAACTCACTGCTCCCATCTTACTCTGCAGCGCTGTTGTGGTTACAACTTGCTTGAACGCTCTACGAAAACCATAGAAACATGGCATGGATACGCCAGTCGTGACAGTAAGTCTGGATACGACCGCTTTATCAGAATACAGCATGGCAGAATTAGTGCCAGTTACTATAAAAGAGTCAACAATGCGTGACATGTTTTACTCAGGTTTGCATCTGGGAAGAGTGCCAGGCAGCGAGGGGAACATGACTCACGCACACACACATGCACGCTCGGCTCTCCTGTTTTGCTTAACGTACAGTCATATTTTCTCCGAGGGGGTGGCAAGGAAAGTATTTTGCTTTGGCGCTGCTGGGCAGACAGCACACCCTTCTCCCACGTGAACTGACCGCGTCGGTGGGATGTGGGCAAGTGTGTGGCCCAGGCTCCGCCTGATCACAGTGCATCCCTGTAGTGGTCCTGTTTCTTACACCAGCAGAAATTGGATGGAGCAGGAGCTGGAAAAGACCGTGCGAGGCACACGCAGCCTGACGGGGCAGTCACTTGACAGTCAATCACTGCAACACGACGTGACAAGGACACCAGCTGGGAAATTGCTCTGCTCTGCTACGTGGACTGCTGGATGCTTTATGGCAGAGAGCAGCTGAAGAAAGGTGGTTTTATAAACCAATAGTGGGAAACTACACCCAGAAGGCAGAGATGGGCACTAACTACTCCAAGGCCAAATGACAGGAAAGCTAGGATCAGTTTCCTTCATAATCCAGCCATTCATAACCAGGTTTTGCAATATCAAGTAGCACAAGATAAAGTAACTGTTTTCCTCGCTCTCTCCGTGCACAAAAAATGAGTGAGAGCATAAACATTAGCAGTATCTCTGAGAGGGCGAAGCTCATTTCACCTTCTTCTCTGACTGGCTGCAACTCTCATGAAGGGCTGCACTGTCAGGCAGGGGAATAGGCAAGTCTTCCCTTAATTCGTGAACGTCGAGCTGCCAGGAATCAGAGCCTTTTTAATGCACCTCCAATATGGCTGGTGGTGTGATCGCTCGCGTTCGATCAGTAGTCTGGATATGGCGAGCGCTGGAGCTTCGAGCCAACCTCTAAGGGAGAAGTAGCGGTGCTCTGCTGCCTGCAGGAGGCCCATTTCGAATGCCGTAAATATTAAGGAATGTGCTACTTCTTCCAACCTTTCAGTGCTCTGTCTCTATGCGCACAGATGGGCGTTGGGAGACAGAAAGCCAAGTACAGCTAAGTGTACTGAAATGCTTTGCAGCTTTTTAAAATTTCATCCAGCATCTGAATCTGTTTATCTAACCTTTTTTTCCCTCTCCTCCCTTTTCTTTTTCAGAGAATTGCTCCTACTGTGTGGATGAAATGCACCAAACTGCAAATAAGCAAAATATGGAGCAGAGTGACGTTGAATGCGAATTCCTCCATTGCCAGATGTGAAAAGAACAAGTGGTTTGAAAACTGTAATTTGTTTAAAAAAAAATATAATTTGCTACCTCCGAGCAATTTGATGATTTAATGAGCACAGATGGATGTGGGATGAATTTCTAGGAGACAAGTGTTTAATGTATCTGCTCAGATTATTCCAGGACTAAGCATTATACTTCCTAGTGCATGAAGGTAATTAATATTTCCCATTATGGGCATGAAAAAACCCATATGATCAGTTAAGAAATGCAGATACACCAATGATACAGAAGTTAATTCATAAATCAATTAGAGAATCTTGCCTGCTGTGTATAATTAGGATTACTTCAATTATAGCTTATTTTCGGATTTAAGACTCAGGAATTAAAATGCTTAAAATCAGAGTAAGTTCCTTACCACCATATACTGCCATTGGAAGTATTTACTCAATTTTAGCAGTCTAAATCTATTTACTCCTGATTCTAGCATGGCTGAGCAGATGCAGTTAACCCATGTCCCTCTGGTTCTGTTCTATCACATCAGTTAAATGTTTCACTATCTGGACTATCCTGAGGTAAACTGAGAAATTTGTAGGATATGGGACTAGCCCTGCCATATTAAATAATGTGTCTGGAGTTCTCTACAGCAAAGCTTTGAGAGCAGCACCTCAACAGCCAGCTCTGGAACATCAGGTGATGTTCTTCCCGTCCTCTTTTCATGGCTACATTTAACTGAAGGTGCAGCATTCCACTGATTTAGTTACACCGGTGCTAAATCTGGTTTATATTGATTTAGCTTTTCTTATAGCATTAATCTAAACTGATGTAGACCAAATTAAGTGCGCTTAAATAGGGATTGGTTTTTCACTCCTTTTACTAAATTGCTTTTTCATGGATTTTAAGGGCAAGAGACTACTGTGATAGTCTTCTCTCACGGCCATCATTACAATGCTGAGAGACTAGCCTGTATTTATTTCTGCTTCAAGTCTAATAGCTGCACTTGAGCAACAGTATCTCTTTTAGACAAAATGCCCAATCTAGAGTAAACATATTCCCATATCTGTCCTGTCTGCAGTCTCAGTCTCTTACAGGCTGTTACCAAGCTGTTCCTAAGTCTCCACTTTACCAGAGCTCCCTATATCACTCACTGCAACTACATTGTTTTAAATCTTCCATTGTTCTTATGATGCTTCCCTAAGGCCCCTGCACTTTGCCTCAGATTTGGCTCTTCTGAAATATCCTGTTACTCTGTGTTCTCCATACCAATGCATTGAATTGACTCTGTACAAACGGGTCTGCCCGCTTCACCGCCTACCTCCTACTTCAGTCCTCTGTTCTGCAACAGCAAAGACTTTACGTTGGACAGTGCAGATCCAAGATGCAACTCTTGTTGGGCTACACTACCTACATACACAATCATTTTCTAGAGATTTCTGATCTAGAGTCAGATTTGATGCCAGTGAATCAGTTTTCAACCCACTTACTATCTGCTGTGTCGATTGTGTACAGTTTACTCAGCAAGACATTTTATGGTAACAAATTAGATGCCTTAAAAAAAGTTTAAATATCTTACAGTGTCACTGTTATGTTTCCAAGATAATTTCAACCTGCATTCCGTAAAACACTGTGTAAGGTATGAACTGTCCCGTAGTATCCCTTATTAGACCCTGCATCATCTGCTCCATGACCTCAACTGGATTCAGGGTCAGGTGGCTTGCCCCGTTCATGCCCTTCAGCCTCTTTCATACAGTGAGACAAAAGCAGTTTCTTTCAAATTTCTGGAACTGTACTGTTGCTCCAAAATGGTTTTAAATATCAGAGAGTTAAAATATCCAGAGAGTTCCCTAGACTGCTTTTTGAAAACTCTTTGATCTTTTGTAGAAAACACGTTCTCCTCAATCACTTTTTGAGTGGAAAACATTTCAGTAGCATCATACCAGTGCACTCCCTTCCCAGTCCTCAAACTACAGTCTTGTAGAAAATATTTAGCTGAAGCCAATATGATTCTGCACATGGAGACCTAGCTCTTTTTTGTACCCCTTTTCTAGTCAGTCATCTTGCTCTCATCCGCTTTTGTATTTTGGTGTTCCTATTTCCACTCTTTTTGGGTTTGCAAGGTCAGATCCTCTAAGGTACCATGGTGCAGAACAGGCTGCTGAAACTCCAGAATCACTGGCACATTCCTCTCCAGGAATGAGCTACATTTTTGGTAACAGGTCACTGAAGATGGCACTACCTGTAAGTATCCTAGACAAGCGGAATTTGAGACAATCTTTGGTATTGCAGAGAGGCCAGAAAGGGCCTTGATGAGCAAACACATCCCTACTGTTGCCCCCAGGCAGGAAGTGCCACACGAGAACTCTGTAAGTTTACTAAAACATAGGGATCCCACTTAAAAGACAGCCTTTGCCAACAGCATTTACACCCTCTGGGCTGAGAAAGCACTGCATATTTAGACCAGGGCTGACCAGGGATGTCATGGTGCTGCTGCTCACTGCTTTTTTAATCAATGAACATTAAGCCTGCACTGTGTGTCAAACGATTTTCAATAGGCAGATGCATGTAAGCCCTGTCTTCCTGACAGACAGCTGAGCCACCTACAGTCAATCTGCAGAGCAGCAAAACTGCAACAACCCTTGAGCAAGTTACACCTGCAGCCCTTCTCTAAATGCTCCCTGTGGATGCAGGAGACCTCAGGAGATACACAACTTACCTTTCCCGGGGCAAAGGCTTGGGCTCTGGTCGAATAGCTGCCATGGAAGAGAGGGGCTGCCTGGCAGGAGAAGGGATGGAAAAATTCAAATCCAAGGAGCCTGTTTTCCTGTGCAGAGGCTCCAGCCCCATGGCTCCCTGCATTTCACTCTCAATAGGGCATGAGCCAGCCCTGCCGTGGCTGGAGAGGGAGGAGAGCTCGGGTCCCACCGCCCCTTGCAGGACTCCTTCGATGGCTGCCTGGGGGTCGTGCGTGGGGGACACGGACGGTGGGGAGCGTGACTTCTTTTTTGTTGATGCTCCTGCTAGAAGTTTCAGCAGCCCACTCTTCTTCTCCTTCTGCAAAGGAACCAAAGGAAATATGGGCAGTGAGCAGACATACCAACTCCCTTCATTTTTCTTTTGGAAAATCTCTGTGTGCATGGCAGGAAACCTCCCAAAACTGCTATGACCAGAGGTGGATCCAGGCAGAACTTGAGCTTTGGTAACAAAGATCCTATGAAAATCCCTCCCCTTCCAAAAGAGCTTCAACTCCTGCAGCAGAACAAGGACCTAACATACTGCAAAGATTATCTCCATTTTCAAATCCACTCAAGAAGTGATCACGTGTCTTTTGAAAGAAATAGTGCAGTTACAGTGGGACAGCAAAGGTACAAACTTCCCATGCAGAGAAGGCACCAATCCAAGTGCTGCCCTCTCTCTTCCAGGAGAATCCTGTCTCTCCATGGAGAAACTCCCCAAGGGTAACAAATCAGACCCTATGGCTAAAACCTTCTGCTGGGAAGCACAAGGGTCTGAGGAGAGATTTCAGATCCCAGCCTATTGCAAGAGAAGCACTCCTCTTCACTGCCCTGTTTATTACCTGATCCAGATTTACTGCACTTTGGAGGCACAAGGCAGTGGTTTAACGGCTCTTTCTAGTGTGTCCTCCCCTTCACGTCCTGCATTACACAGCTGTATATATTCACGTCTTCCTCCCAGAAGCAAGTAACTTCTTCCCATGTGTTAAGCTAAAGGTATCACCTTGATATTTGAAGATAGACCACAAAATTCACAACTGGCAATTGCAGTGGCAGTGCATTGGAGGTTTCAAAGTTCTACAAGGGTTTCTGATACAAAGGAATGAAAACAAGATAACAGCACCCTTTCAATTAGTGTGGGAAAAAAAACCCATGCATTACTGAATAAACACATCTGACCTTGTGAGTTTTATAGCAGTGTGAGGAGTCCTGCTGCACATTTACCTCAAGCACACAAAAATACATAATATTGTGTCTTTCAGTTAGAAAGTTTTTTGAGTAGAGGGATTTTTTTTTACAATGAGAGTCGTGGAACACTGGAACAGGTTGCCCAGAGAGGTGGTGGATGCCCCATCCCTGGAAACATTCAAGGCCAGGTTGGATGAGGCTCTGAGCAACCTGATCTGGTTGGAGATGTCCCTGCTCCTTGCAGGGGCTTGGACTAGGTGACTTTTGAAGATCCCTTCCAACACAAACCATTCTATGATTCTATGATTGTGTGCAGAAACTGGCCATCCTCCGGTACATGCTACACAGCACTAGTCTAGAGTTGCAACCAGCAATGTTGTGCAGCAAATTTTCCATTTTTTTTAATGACACAAGAAGTTTTGCAAAAGGTCTGTGAGGTTTCTTCCTCTTCTGTCAGAAGTGCAAGCCATTATCCAAGACTGTCTTCAGCAACTCAGGGCTGTGAAGTTTATCTATATTTGATAATTTGTTTTATAAGAGGATCCCAGGGGATAAAGATTAACTCAGCAACTGCAGTTCTTGTGGAACAGAAACTATCTCTCTATCTTTAAGCAGGAACACTCTTTGGAAATACAAGCCAGTAATTTATTTATTCTCTGTAGACAAAATGTCCCAGGCAAGGTTTAAAATTATGCTCTTTTATGTGCTGACTGCTGAAGTAATTTCTCAAAGCAGCTCTAAAGAATAAGAGAGCTACAATAAAATAAATACAAGCTTTTAAAAGATGCTTGGATTTACTACAGTAAATGTACTTGAAGTACCTGGTATCTCTGCTCCCAAAATTCTTTTTTGCACCCTTTAGCTGTCACAGACTGGTAATAAAACAGAAATACCTTCGATTTTAAGTCACAGAAGAACTAAAATGAAGCATAGTTGTTATAACAGAGATAACCTCCAGTGATTTTTGAATGGTAGAGTCTGAACTACGCTTCCAGATCCCAGTCTCCTGCATACCACTGGTTCCAACTACGCGCTCTGTTTAAAAGGGCATTTGTCACTCACAGGATGAAAGGATCCATCCTGCCAAGATGTTCACCCAGGCAGAACCCATGGAAGCTAAGGGAGGCTGGCCATATGGCACCATCAGGTCAAAAATACTAAATAAATTCCCCTGGAAACAATAGCAAAGCAGACCAAACGCCCTTGATGAACCTCTTCTTTCCCCGATGGGAAGGGACCATTGTGGGAATTGTGGTAGGTGCGCATGCTGGAATTCACCTGAAGCACCAGAAAAATATTTTGGTGTTTCTCTCACTCTCTAATTAAGACATATCGCCGCTGTCATCATTACATCAAAATTTAAAGCTCTTCACGAAATTGCAAAACTCTCCTTTCCCTGTGGTGCACTGAAACAATAGCTCGAATGGTCCCAGCATACTGTGTCAATATGCATTTGAAGGTGTCTAGAGGTCAGTGACAGAATACAATAGCCATTATGGGGCTCCGGAGAAACGGCCATTGTGCAGCAGCGAGCACTTTGAGCCTCTTTAATTGGCAGCTTTGCACATGCAAAGTAACTATGTGAACTGAAGCCCTGTATAATGAACAATTAATATTCTTATGTGGTAGCAGCTTTTCTAATTTTTGCTTCTAATTTAAATACCTTGGCAAATTTTCATTAGAAAAACCTTGTGTGACTTAGACTGTTTAAGGCACAGAAACAAAAATCTTTGGAAAGAAGGAGATGCATATATTCACATCCATCTGCACATTAAAAAGCAGATGAGTCTGACAGTCATTCGATTTTGTTTACGAGAACGGCTTCCACTCTACACGGTTAGCCCTGGCATAAATTTCTACACTCACGCAACTATCCCTCAGATTACAGAGAGCTATAATGAACTTGCTGATATACCCTTTGTTCTACTTTAACAAAAGGAAAAATAATGAATTGATTTTTAGCCCTTCTTAGTCCACTGAGCATTTTACTAAAATTTTGAGACCGAGATCTGTGTTTTCTAGAGAGAAGATGACTTCAATTGCTAAGCCTAGTCCTGCTAGTCAAAAGCTGAGGGGTCCCATCCTTCCCATTGTGGCCTTGGGCAAGATATTGAGAGGTGAACGGATACTAACCACTTCGGGAGCCTGGAGATAAGACATTACATCCAGCTCTTTCTCCCTTTGAGCCTGGCAAACGCTCTCAGCCTTCTGGTATCACACTGCCAGATCCTCTGCCGATGCCACTCGGAGCACTTCAAGCAAAACAAGGACTGTCAGGAGCTGATAATTTACTGTGATGTCTCTCAGGAGAAACATGTTGAGTTCGGATCTCCTGCGATCAGCAGTTCAACCTAAACCCCTTCATCCCTCCTCCCCCCATCTGTAAAATGGGACTCAGTTAAAACTCCTCCTTGTGCCCTGGGAATTTGTTAATGACTCCAGTGTTACAAAGCTGTACAGTACTTTGAAAGCAACCAGTGCTTTTCCACTGCTTTAATAATAATAATAATAAAAAAGATTTGGAATGGGATGGTAGTTTGCAGTCCCAGTAATGATTTATTGCACATGTCCAAGTATTATGAATTCATTTAATATTTAGTGCAATAGCAGCCATCCTTCACAAGAAATTAATTTAATATTTATATGGCTGTCCAAGACAGTCCTTTCTTCAGCAGTTTCACTGTAAATCAATGAAGCATCAATGGGCATAAATGCTATAGAGAAATCTCCACCGATTGGTTACAGAGTCCATGAGTTTTGAAAAGAGAGAAGTTTACAGAGGACATATCTGATTACTTTCAGGAATTCAGTTTCTGAATGAAAAAAAAAAAAAGATGTTTTACTTTTTCCGTTCACAGATGGCTGTTTTATTGTTTTCTAGGAAATCTGTAATCTACTGAAACAGCTGTGTGATTATGGAGTTTTCTTTGTCTAGTAGCTACATTTCCAATTGACTGCAAACTGTGTTTGATGTCTACACCTTCCTGGACCTGCCAAGGTCAGACCTTTGCATCTGTGTTGATGGATGGATTCACAGTATGGACAGCCCTTCTCTCACCTCCTGGTTACTGCTCACACGTTTAACTGAATTTAAATCATCACCTTTGTGTTACTCAGGTTTTATTCTAGGAGGTTCAGAGTCAAATCTTCCAAACTTAATTTCACATTAAAAAAAAAAAAAAAAGCAAAAGAGTGAAATTAGCTCTTTTAAATAAATCCCAGGCTGTTTCTAGTTAAGAAAAAAAGGACTGTGAACACAGACAGTATAGGCAGGTCAGAATTTCTTACTTCTCTAGCGAAGCCTATGCTTGAGACTCCGTTCCTACTGTGTAGCATGAATAATCTCAGCGGAAATCAGTCTCTGGCAGCACAAGGATGGGGTGGGCAGCATTTCTGTGACCCTGAAGCACACACCTGGGGAAGACAGCACTTGGACAGGTGCAAGCTCCCCTCGATATGTTGCTGTGGGAATGTTTGGAAAAGTGAATACAGTCTGAGCTTAAGAACTGATGAAGGACTAAATCAAAATTGAAGTCTCAGATATGTAAATGTTGAAATATTTTGCTTCACAGTAATTGGGGATGATTTTTCCCCTCATTAATAACCCCACTTGAAGATAATAACTAGCTCTTCTTTCACCTTCAGAGATGAGATGAGCACAGAATGCAGCTACTTCGTTGATGACTGAGTGATAACGGAGTCCCCTGTCTGCAAAGTAATAATCATGCCATAATCTAAATACCAATTATATGTACTGGCTATATTAATACTGATCTTCTCTCTTTTTTTAAAAAAAAAAAACCCACCCTAATAAACAGAAAATTCTGTTTTAGTTTTCTTTATCTGCAGCTCCTAGTACTTAATTTTCTGCCTAGCCAGGCTCATTAAATAAATGAGGAAACCTTGCTGCAGCTGATGGAAAAACCAGCTCCAGCCATTGAAATGAGGTAATTTCTCATGCAACACCAGTTGCATCAATAGATAAGAGAGCCAGAGGGAGAAAAAAGGTTTCATTTAAAAATGAAGAAAATATAGACAAACCTGTTTCAATGCTGCCCTGAGCCCTGCAGAACAAATGAGGAACTAATCTATCAGTCAGTACCCCCAAGCCACCACTTTTACTGCTTGTTTAGCTAGGTCAGTACTTGTTTCAGTAAGTTTAAGTTAGTGTTTGGAGAACAGTGCATTTTCATTATGATTCCAACTTGGCTACAGGTGACTGATGCTTGCATTGAAGGAGTAGGTGGTATTCGGAATTACATATTTTAGGAAAAAAGCTATTTGAATTTTAAAATCTGAAAAATTATTTTACTTGAGATTTTGATAATTATTTAAAAAGCAAAAAAACCAAACCAGCATCATCTCAACAGAAAGCTTCAGGTCTAGGATGTCTTTGGACATGTATTTATCATTTGCAGTTTGTCACTACTTCTCATGAGGCATACTGAACAAGACAACAGTAATTATTTACTAAAAAATTACTTCTAATCTTAGGAAAAGTCCAGTTTTGTATCATATAATGTATGAAAATCCTTGCCAGATATTTAGTTTTTAATGGAGACAACTGCTTCTGGCCAGAAGTCTATTATTATAATCTCAGTATACAAGTCACAGGCCAACTAACAAAAAGGATTTTAGAATCATAATACCATTAGCTTTTAAATCCCAGTGATAGTAAAATGCATACGTATATGCACAAACATGTTGGACTTATGGTCACTAATTTGAAGATAACTAGTATTAAAGCCAGGAGAACATAAGTAAAATGTCTTGGAGCTAGAACTGATTGGGAATTTTAAATGTTTTGGAAACAAAACTGAGAAGAAATTAGCGTTCAGGTCCCAACACAGCAAAGCACACTGGCACTTCATCATGTGCTTTTGTTGAACTGGGGCGGATGCAAGGCTCCAGAGACTACTGAAAGCGATAAGGAGGGAATCTAAAAATATATTTGAATATTCAATTTAGATGGAATATTAGATCTTTCAAACACTGGAATAAAGTTAAAGGCTAGCTCAAAGGGGGAAAAAAAAAAATCCTGAAGAGGAAGCAGAAAATCTCAGCTATCAGTGAGCTTCCTGGAGGCTGCTGAATTCGTAACAGGCAGGAGGTAAAAGGGACACTAGCACGATTAATGGTGAATGACGGACAGATGATCTGCTACACTGCAATTGCCTTTTTTTCTGTGTTCAATGGAGGGAGGAGCTGATGGATGGATGGATAGTTTTGTATTTCATTTCTTCTCCTGTTCTGGTATGGAGGGAATAGGTGATGGTTATGAAAAGGATGGAAAGTTGTTAAGATACACAACTTACTCCATGCTCCAATACCAGTTTTCAGTGATATTTTTTTAGTGGGAACGACTGAAACAGAGCACCAGGGAATCAAAAACTACTGCTGTGATGAAGTAACTCAAAATTGTGTACCAATAAAGTGAAATGCAAGGATAACATCAAAGAAAGTGATGAAATTATGGTTCTCATTGAGTCCATGGCAACATTTCCACTTATTTCCAAGCAGCCACTATCTCTAAAACTAAGCTCAGACAGATATGTTTCAGTCCTGATTTTAGTCCATCACTTCCTTTGAAATGTAAGCAGCCTCTTTGTGTACACATTTGACTTTCAGCTCCTTTCTTCACTCAGCAATCCACTGGATGTTTGATTATCCTACAAGTAAGGGAACTTCAGCACAACGCACTGAGATGTCCCCTTCTCTGCTCCACTCTCCTGCCCCCCGCACAGTCTCTATAGAGAAGTGTAAAGCATACATACTTCTCCTGAGGAATATGGGCTCCCATCTCATTTTGGGAGCAAACTCAATCAAGGAGTTTCATGCAAGTGCTTCAAGTGTGGGATGCCCAAGCATGAACAAGAGTTCCTGCTCAGTTGTATAAGAAATCCTCATCCTTTATTTGTGGAAGGAAACCTTGGCACCCTGCAGAGCTGGGTGCTTGCCATGAGTCACAAGTGGGAGCAGGTAACTTCATCAGAGTGAAAAAACAAGATCCAAGCAACTCTTCTCATACCGGTATCTCCTGCTGGCTTAGGCATCTGTTCTGCTTGTCAGATTTTGTGAATCCCATTTTCTAGGCACTTAATTCTACCCCCACATTAAATGGGAATTAAGAATTCTACTACAAAGCAAGAGCCTTAAAGGTAATGAACCTCCATACTCAGCAAAAGTTAATGCCCATTGTGAAACTGTCCAAAAAGCAAATGCAGCGTGTGCTCTGGGAATACAAATCTCAAGTATTCCCATGCTACTATTGACTCTAGACTGCCTATTTTCACACAGAAAGGGAGTATCTCCTAAAACCTGCTGCTCAGCAGCGTCAAAAAGGCTAAGAAGAAGATTGGGAATTGTTAGGAAAGGTCTAGAGAAAGAGGTAAAAACCATTGTAGAAAACAGTGCCGTGGCAAGCCCCACTGGAAGGCTTCCTGAACGCTGTGCCCTGTTCTGGCCACTGCAACTGGAATAGGACATTGCAGAACTATGAACAACACAGAGAAGAGCAGCGAGGACCATGAGAGGTGCGGAACAACCTCTGTACACTGAAGATGCCTGCTTGGAAAGCAGACAACTGCCAGGAAACATGATAGCGGCCTACAAAATCCCTGCCTGCAAGGAAGAGGTAACTTGGGAACAGATCGGTTGTTTCCCACAATACAGGAGTAAGGGGGAACCTAGTGAGATTCAGGCAAATGGTCAAAACTGAGAAATAGGAAGCACTTTTTCACACAACACATAATTAACTGGAGACTTACTGCACACAGTATTGTGGACGCCACATGTATGAACAGGTTCAAAGGGGATTGCACAAATTAATGGAGAACAGATCTAGCAAGGGCTGTTAAAATAATGGTATGGATCCAACCTCTGCTTCAGGAAGTCCCAACAGATAAATTAAACAGCATTTACAGAATACACAGGGTGACTCCAAGTTGCTACAGAGATCATAAAAAGAGTGAGAATGATTGTTATGATTAAAAAAGTTAGCAATTTGGGCAAGAGCATAGGAAACAGGACAAAGTCAGGAACAAGCCATCCCCTGTGCCCTCCCAGCTTTGGGATATCAGCTGTTTAGAGACTTCCTCAGCTGCAGGGGTCTGAGAGAGGGCAAAAGGCAGCCAGCAGGATGCAGTGTCAGCCAAGGAAGAGACACAAAGGGTTGGGAACTGCAACCCCAGAGCACTTTCACAGCCCTGCAACTGCTATTTGGATTCCTCAGCTCCATCTCTGCTGTGCAAAACATCCTGGATCTAGGGCTGCAGTGCTCACTCTGTACCACGGAGCCACAAAAGTACTGGTGATGGGGCTAACAAGGCCCTGTTGCTTCCAGGAGACCGCTTTGCTTCCTAAGCTGGCATTGCATTGTCTTTGTACACACCAAGGGCTTCCTTGGAGATACCAGGGGGGTGTCCCACATAAAGCTACAAAGACCTACCCTAAACTGAAGCCCAGCAAATGTTAAACCTTTGTTTTAAGTATGACTACATGATTTAAGTATGACTACATGATTTAGGCAACTGTGGTAGACTAACTGAACTTTTCAGAGAATTTAAGCAAAACAGCTGGACAGAGTATGAGCATCCTTCTGAAACTTCTAGGTTCGTTTATTCAAACTAGAGGAGAATCTACCACAGCTTCCCTGACAGCACAGGATTCTGAAATGGCAAAAAGATGTATAAATACATTAACTATTAGACAAACTGCTTAGAATTAATGTTTTTAAATAAGATGATTTAGACTGACTGTTTAGTTTGCTGTTCCTTGTCTCTCATAAGGAAGTGAAAAAGATTTATTGGTCCTGGGGAGCACCGGGAGCAACACTCACATTTTGCAGAAAGCCAGAGCAAGCTCACTGATTGAATACCTGAATAAAAGAGAATCAATGACACAAGTCAGGATGTGCTTTGACAAACTCTAATCTCACAGGTCATTAGCTCTGGCTCTCCCCATTCACAAGGGATGGATTTCATTTCAGAAGCAAACAGTTAAAATTGCTTGGTCTTGTTTTGTAATCTTATTAAATGGCTAGCGAGACTTGTATTTTTATGGAAAGTAGAAACAAGTGGGTAAAAGGTTTGGATTAGTGGAGGTTATCTTGTCGCTGATGTATCTATTCCCGCTTGGTTGATATCATTCCAGCAGCTGTGCCACCTCAGGCTGTAATTTCAGCACTTCCAACAAACTAAATGGTATTGGGCTGCTCTGCACTCAGAGGGAAGATTGCTTGTGGAAAATTCAGGCACCACAGGAGGTACATTCTTCTCTCAAAATCAATTCCCCATGCAAGAGAAAAAGGACTGTCTGTAGACAATGAAAAAATTGTCAGGATTTGTGTGTGCTAGAGATTGGAACACATTACAGTGAAATAATTCCTCCAAACAACTCATCAGTTCATAAAAGATGCATTTAGCTAGAGACTGAGGAGTCAACTGAGACTGACAGAACACATCACACCTGCATGGACTATGGCCTAGAGGTGACAAAAGCAGAAGCTCCTCTTGCTCAGGCAACATATTTCTGAAAATTAGCTGGGCTTCGCACTGCTGCTGGGGAAACCTGGATTGGGTGAGGGAGTGGAATAAGAGGAGCCCTGATGGTTCTCAGATGGTCTGACATTGTAGAAGCAGGTCCTTCACAACATGAAAGCTGCAAGCGTGAAAATTTTGCTGTCTCTGAAGGTTGCCCTCCAGTTTTGGCAGCTTCCACAACATCAAATTTGAGCATCCAAAAAATGATTCTTAATGTATTTCATGCATTAAAAAAAAAAAAGCAGGTTTCACCCCTGCACCCTCCTGCCCTCATGAGAGTGTGTCTCAAACAAGGCAAGCATCAAGAAGAGAAATACCAACCCTTTCAAGCCAATGGCTTCTTTTCTGAGAGTGAGGGGAAGCTCAGCCTCCCAGCATCCGTGGGACTGCAGAGTCCCAGACGTTCTGTATCCATGGGCATCGTAGCCCTGGCTGCACCCAACAGCACTGCACAGGGACAGAGCTGTTGTCCAGCGCACTGAAGTGCCATCAGTTATTACGGTGCAGGCAAAGCAGAGGTTTCTGCGACCTCCCCTGTCAGCTGTGCTACAGGCATTTTCAGTCCGACTACGTTTCCAGGCAATGCTCTGTAAATTACTCCTGGGACACACTGAGGTGGCTGAAGTCCTTTTCTCTTATAGGGACCAACTGATGGCGTATGCTCTTTAAAAACAAAGAAGGAATCTCAGAATCGTTTTAAAGGATTGCAAAGTAAGTGGCTGTCAGTGTCAGAGGAATGCCCAGGCATGTAGATGACAATTTATTTGATAAAGTGACCAAGGCACTGCAGCTTTCCAAATGTCACAACACTTGGGTTGTAATTACTAGCAAGCTTTGTAATAGCAAAAGGCTTGTTAGAAGCTACTCAAGCCCTGACAGTATTTGTAATAACAGGACTCTTTCTTCAGCAAAAATTGGATTTAATATTTTTTTTCCCCAGTTTTGTCTTTTTATTACTTAAAAAATAAAAATTGAGCTATCAAAGACCATTTACTAAAAAATCTCCCAATACCCTTATACTAAAGTCAAGTCTTTAGGAGTATAAAGTTCCCCTTTCTTAAACTAAAGAGCTGAGAAAGAAGGATTATCAATGAAAAATAGAGCTAACCAAAGGGAACAACCAGGTAAATAGGGAAGGGGAAGCAATAGCATTGTGGCTTTTTATCCTTTTGAACTACAATCCTATCCCTCTGTTCTATCTTCCCTTCCTTTGTCTGTTTTATCCACATATTTTTCCCTGACACATGACCTGCAGGTATGAGCATATAATTAAATGCAATTGAGTTGCACTGATTTAACTAACTACCACTTGTCATGCGTGCCACCTAAGCCAATGTTCCCCTTTTCCTCATCCTAACCCAACTGTAAGACACGTTAACTCAAATGTCAGGCTTAATCTGCTTTGGGTAACCCAAGATCTCCGAAGGCATGCTTTATGCCAAAGCTGGTAGTAGGATAACTTCAGTGGTGCAGCCAGTGAGTGGCATCTCACATGGGTTACATACATAGTCACATCTGTTATCTCAAAAGCTCTCTGGACGTGAATTTGTTGCTTGTCTGGAGCGTGCCATGCTATGAGGCAGTGACATCTGGTTGGTGTTTTCACATGTGACTACTGCAGAAATAATTAGCAATGACAACACATATACAGCATATTCCTCTTTACTCTGCCAGCTAGTTGACTGATGCAGAAGAGGCCAGTGTGACCTGAAATAAATTGACCCTGCCAATTAACAGCAAAAAAATTTAACACACAAGCTCAAAATGCCTCTGTGAAGATGCTAATCACATACACCTCACATCTGAAAATGATGGAAACTATATAGAGATAAAATCATTACTGCACTGGAGCAGAAATGCCAGGTCTGTCATAATGGTCCATCTCTGAGCCCACCTACCATAGATGAAGATGAAAAACCCTTTACACAATTTAGGTAACAGTGCAAGAAGATTTCTCCTTGATCACAGTGGCTGATCGACTGATTGTCTGTACAGACTGATGGCCTTTCTTATTTCCATTTTAGCAAAACAGTATGGGTAAACACTGACTTAGAATTGTCTCATCTTCAATCTGATCATGGTTGATTGTAATGTCTCTGCCTATCTAGATAACAGAATTAGTAGTCCATCAGTTAAGCAATCATGACTTCTACTCAAGCTCCTGTACTACAATTACTTTGCTAATCTGACAATCTTACCACAGCAGATCAGGCAATATGTTGAATATCTTGCAGAAGTTTGTTTTTTGAACTTCTTCCTGCTAGGACAGCAATGTGTGTATCTGAGGAGTCCCCTCCAGTCTTGCACTCTCCCTCTTTTTATTGTAGCAGGATACATGCAAGAACTCAAATTGCAGCTAACCAGATGCTACCAGTTGCTTTGCAATGTTTTTCAGTTAATGATTTTCTGTCAAATCAAGAGGACATTTCAAGTAGGTACCAACAGGGCTTGTCTCAGTCCCAGCGCTAGTCAATCTTTTCATTAATTACTTGGTAGATGAGCTAGAGAGTGCACTTCTAAAACCAGCAGTGGTACTGAGCTGATTAAGTTCGCAAGCAATTGGAAGGTGTACTGGCTGTAGCATGGATAGAGTTAATTTTTTTTTGTAATAGCTCGTATGGTGCTATGTTTTGGATTTGTGACCAACACATCCTGTTTCGATTATTGCTGAGCAGTGCTTGCACAACGTCAAGGCCTTTTCTGCTTCTCATACTGCCCCACCAGTGAGCAGGCTGGGGGAGCACAAGAAGTTGAGAAGGGACACAGCTGGGACAGCTGACCCCAACTGATTAGAGGGATATCCCACACCATATGATGTTGTGCTCAGCTATAAAAGATGGGGGAAGAAGGAGGAAAGGGGGACATTTGGAGTGATGGCGTTTGTCTTCTTGAGTAACCATTACACGTGATGAAGCCCTGCTTTCCTGGAGATGACTGAGCACCTGCCTACTGACGGGAAGTAGTGAATGAATTCCTTGTTTTGCTTTGCTTGCATGCGCGGCTTTGCTTTACCTATCAAAGTGTGTTTTTCTCAATCCATGATTTTTCTCACTTTTACCTTGATGATTGTCTCCCCCTTCCCACTCTGGTGGGGTGTGAATGAGTTGCTGTGAGAGGCTAAGCTGCCTGCCGGAGTTAACCCACAGCATAAGGACAAACAGAGTAAGAATTCAGAACAATTTTCCTAAACTGGAGAAATGATCCCAAATCACCATGGTGAAATTTGCAAAGACAAGCATGACATGCTACCGTTACAAAGGAGAAATCAAATGCACAGATGCAAAATGAGGAGTGACTGCCCAGTCAGTAGCTGTGCAAAAAGGGATCACAAACTGGGCATGAATCAAGATGCTGCTGTGAAAAAGGCGACCATCATCTGGAAACTTATTAACAAACGTGTAAGCCATGGAAAGTGCTTCTTTCATCTAATTGGCATTAACAAGGTCTCAGCTCTTTAAGACCCCAGCAAACTGAAGACTGCCCAGAGGAGAGCCGAAAGCGTAATCAGAGGCCTAGAAAGCATTACCTGTGAAGAAGGGCTAGGAACTGGGCTCATTGAGGTTGAATGAAGAGAATTCTCGAGGACTGAACATGTTATTAGTTCTCTAATACATGGAAGGCTGTCAGAAGAAAGCTGATTAGCTGTTTACCTGGAGCAGGACATGAAGAAGCAAGATGCATTTGTAACCAGAAAAGATTTGGGAGGAATAACAGGGAATTTTCTGGCCCTAGAAGTATGAAAGGACAGAAATAGATGGCTCAGGGAAGTTGTGGAATGATATTAATTGAATGATTTTAAGAAAAGTTAGACAGATATCTGTGGTGGGTAGTCGGTATACATCTGACTTTCTCACAGCTGATGAATGGAAACCCATCCCAGGCCTGTGGGGCCACCATCACTCCTGCCTTCTCTGTGCCACTTTCTCTGCTGGCCAGTTGTATCTCTTGGCCAGGTTGCATCTAGGCCTGTCAACCAGGAGTATCTGGCTTAGATATAAAATCTGTCCAGAAAAATTTAAAAAGTTGGAAAATCAGTTCTTTCTTTTATGTCCTGATCAAAGCCAAGCTTATGCATTTCCCTTGCCACAGAGGGCACCATCGTGTTGATAGGATCTGCCTGCCTGACCTCCCCCCTTTTCTGTCTCAAAACTTAAGATATGAAGAATAACATGATGTTGTACAGGAGGGAATAGTGATCTCCAAAGTCATCAAAAAAGCCAGCTAGTTCCATTTTAAAATATACCAGTTCTGAACTGATCATGAATTTGGACTAGAAACTACAATACAGGAAATCTACTTTATTGCAAAATAAGCTGGCCATGGACTCACATGAAATTATTTCTTCTCTCCCTGGGGCATCTGGTGCTGAAGCCCAATGCCAGTCTGCTGCTAGCTGAATCCAGTGAGCTGTGAGTGAAGGTTAATATTTTAGCTTCTGTAGTCTTAACTTACAGAAACATATAAATGAATATGAACCTAACGAAATGTACACAAAAAAGCAAAGCAACAGGTTGAGTTCTGTCTTTCTTGTTTTTTAAAAAATTGACTGCTTGACACCCTACATTAATTGATTACAGGCAGCCTGCAGACTTAGTGTCTAAAAAGCAACTTTCGCATGGTGTATTTTCTGAATTCCTGAGATTGAGCTTTTCTCCAGAGGGCATAACAAGAGCATTTTTTTTTTCAGTCCTTCAGAGACCAGCACTGACTCCATGTCTTGACTTGGTCTGAAGGGAATTACTAGATGCTTGAGACATTCAGTCAAAAAAATAACAACTCAGACTGACTTTAAAGTGGCTTTACCATTTGGCAAAAGAAATGCTGAGGGCTCGTGAATCTTTCTGCTGCTACTGCAAAATAAAAAATAATCAAAATTGTACAAAATAAGATAAATATCCCTTTGCTATAACTTGGTTATGCCCTTGAGTTACATGACAAAAACAGAAACATGCCGCACATATCCGTTGTCTGTTATAATGTGCGGTTCCTACAGTACATTTTGTCAGAAACTGCAATTTTATTTAGTATATGTAGTTCTTCTAACAGACCTTACTGAAAAATTTCTGCATTAACACCAGATATTTGAACCCACCTACTATGCATAACTATAGAGAAAAACAAGTTAAAATACCAATACTTGTGTGACCAAAAAAAGAAACATGGGCACTGAAAAGTTGATTATAGCCAATTTTCACAGTAAAGTTCAAACTCCATAAAACAACTGCACTGGCACTTGATATGCTCATATTCCAGTGAATAATCTCTGTTGCCTCTTGGTGGTTTAAGACTTAGTGGCTTGTCAATTCATAGTTGGAAAACCACTGAGGAAAGCAAATGAGTCCTGGGCATGTGGGAGGCCAAGATGCCACCAACTCTGGCACGTTGCAAGCTGTTTTACTGTTTTTAAGTCATCCAGCTTCTTACTGTGTTTTTCTGCTTGAATGGTTTCATCCTGCATGTCTTCGTTCCCGGGAGTGGTGGGGCAGTGGAGCTCCATGCCAGCTCTGTTTGCTCCAAGGCAGAAAGTGGAGGACAGGGACAGGCACGGCATTTGCACTCCGTTTTTTTTTTTTTTTTTTTCAAATCTGTGCATGGGAATTGGGAGCTTGATGTTACAAGGGAATGAGGGATCAAACCACATTCTTCAGGAACAGGGCAAGGAGAGGGCAGAAGCTGTGATGGGATGCTCAGCTGCAGAGTTGTGCAGTCTAGGGTGGGGATTGGCCCCGATGATCCCTCAACAGCTGGAACGTGTCAATGTCTCCCATCAATACCGTAAGAGTGCTTACATTTCAGTCGACTAATCCAAGGAGATGCTTGCCATCCCCTCCCACAGCCTGTCCCATTCAGCCATCTGGTCCAGCATGATTCCTTCTGCAGGCAGGGGAACGCCATGGGAACGCCAGTGCTGGGATGCTCACACGCAGACACGCGCATGCACTCGCGCACACACCCACCTCCAGCCTTCTGCTTCCAGTGCTCCCTTGCATGCTCTTTCTTTTGTCAGTTCTACTTTCTTCCCCAAGAAGCACTAAGGATTTAGTAAAATCCTGTGAGTCCTGTGTTACAAAATTAGGTCTCTACAGGTGCCAGAAGAACGCTGTGTCTTGGCATCCAAACAGCTTAGTCTCCAGTTAGTAGATAAATTGAATTTCCTCTTGAAGCTAAAGCACTCTCCATCTTCTCTTCCCCTGGATCCACTTCCCCTTAGGGCAACAGAATGCAGCACAGAACCCCTCGGAATGATGTTAGAGAAATCCACTGCAGACACTTGAGAAATCCTGTGACAGCACTATAAGGCAGATAAGCAGAGACAGGGGGAGAGGAGAGAGAAGAGGAATAGCTTTCGGAGACTGCTTGGCAGTGAAGTCAACGCTTGAAATATCTGTGGGGAGTTTGAAAGCATTTCCTAACATCAAAAATGCGAAGAAGAAAAAGAAAGTTTGATCAATGGCTTATTGCCCTTGATCTAAGCAAAAGAATTCTAGCCAGTCAGAAATAACAGAGATCTGTTTTATTGTAAAGCTGAAGTTTTCTATGTTTTGACAGCTGGGACTCATGCTTTTGGCTGGGTTATTTGCCAACCTTAAAATACTCACCAGTGAGTTGCCAGGTTTTTGTCCTTTCAGACTGAACTCTTAACGATGAAGGAGAAGGTGCTGGAGAGATTTTAAGCACATGTTCTCTGCCCTAAAACAGAACTTTGTGGCCTGAATTCACATGACCAGAAAAAGAGGCTACCACTCCCTGGCCAAGTTTCTGGTGAATCACTTGCTGGTCACAGAGCCAAGATTTGCTTTCTGGAGCATGGGAAGCAGTGGCTCATTTGTGATGAAGACAACCCCCTCGCCTTTGTTGAGAGGAAATGGATTAACAGTATGCATTCTGTGCACAAATCTTGAGGGAACTGAACTAAAACATTCCAGATTAAAGCATCCTTACTGAGGAACAATCTGGAAACACACGTTAATGTGGTGATCGGAGGCCGTCTTGGGCTTAGCGATCACGAAACGATAGAGTTCTCGATTCTTGGTGAAGTAAGGAGGGGAGTCAGCAAAACCACTACCATGGAATTCTGGAGGGCAGACTTTGGCCAGCTCAGGACGCTGGTTGAGAAATCCCTTGGGAGACAGTCATGAAGGGTAAAGGGGTCCAGGAAGGCTGGACATTCTTCAAGAGGGAAGTCTTAAAGGCGCAGAAGCAGGCTATCCTCGTGTGCCGTAAGATGAACCGGCAGGCAAGATGGCTGGCCTGGCTGAACAGGGAGCTTTTGCTGGGACTCAGGAAAAAAAGGAGAGTTTACCACTTTTGGAAGAAGGGGCAGGCAACTTGAGAAGAGTACAGAAATCTTGTTAGGTCATGCAGAGAGAAAATTTGAAAGGCAAAAGCCCAGCTAGAACTCAATCTGGCCACTGTTGTAAGAGATAACAAAAATGTTTTTACAAATACATTAACAACAAAAGAGAGTCAAGGAGGATCTCCATCCTTTATTGGACGTGAGGGGTAACATGGCCACCAGTGATGAGAAAAATGCCTTCTTTGCCTGAGTCTTTAACAGTAAGACCAGTTATCCCCAAGGTGTTCAGCCCTCTGAGCTGGAAGACAGGGATGGAGAGCTGAATAAACCCCCCATAATCCAGGAGGAAGCAGTTATTGACCTGGACATGCACAAGTCTATGGGGCCAGATGGGATCCACTCAAGAGTATTGAGGGAGCCGGCAGAGGAGCTTGCCAAACCACTCTCCACCATCTATCAGCAGTTCTCGTTAACAGGGGAAGTCCCAGATGCCTGGAGGCTTACCAATGTGATGCCTATCTACAAGAAGGGCCAGAAGGAGGATCCGGGGAACTACAGGCCTGTAAACCTGATGTCAGTATTGGGGAAGAGTATGGAGTGCTTCATCTTGAGTGCGCTCACCTGGCACTTGCAGGACAACCAGAAGATCAGGCCCAGACAGCATGAGTTCATGAAAGGCAGATCCTGCTTGACCAACCTAATCTCCTTCTACAACCAGGTGACCCAGGTGAGGGAAAGGCTGTGGATGTTATCAACCAGGCCTTTGACACCATCTCCTACGGTATTCTCATAGAGAAGCTGGTGGCTCATGGCTTAGATGGGTGTACTCTTTGCTGGGTAAAAAACTGGCTGGACAGCCAAGCCCAGAGAGTTGTGGTGAACGGAGTTACATCCAGTTGGTAGCTGGTCACAAGGGGTGTTCCCCAGGGCTCAGTTTTGGGGCCAGTCTTGTTTAATATCTTTATCAATGATCTGGACAAAGGGATCAAGTGCTCCCTCAGTAAGTTTGCAGATGACACCAGATTGAGTTGGAGTGTCAAGCTGCTCAAGGGTAGGAAGGCTCTGCAGAGGGATCTGGACAGGCTGGATCAATGAGCCAAGGAGAAGTGTATGAGGTTCAACAAGGCCAAGTGCCGGGTCCAGCACTTTGGTCACAACAAGCCCATGCAACGCTACAGGCTTGGGGAAGAGTGGCTGGAAAACTGCCTGTCAGAAAAGGACCTGGGGGTGCTGTTTCACAGCTGGCTGAACATGAGCCAGCAGTGTGGCCAAGGTGGCCAAGAAGGCCAACAGCATCCTGGCTTACATCAGGGACAGTGTGGCCAGCAGGAGCAGGCAAGTGATCGTGCTCCCATACTCGGCACTGGTGAGGCCGCACCTTGAATACTGTGTGCAGTTTTGGGCCCCTCAGTACAAGGACGTTGAATTGCTGGAATGTGTCCAGAGAAGGGCAACAAAGATGGTGAAGGGTCTAGAGCACAAGTCTTACGAAGAGTGCCTGAGGGAACTGGATAAGATAAGGCTGAGGAGAGGACTTATTGCTCTCTACAACTACCTGAAAGGAGGTTGTAGCGGGGCAAGTGTTGGTCTCTTCTCCCAAGTAACTAGTGACAGGATGAGGGGAAATGGCCTCTAGTTGCAGCAGGGGAGGTTTAGATTGGATATTAGGAAACACTTATTTACTGAAAGAGTGATCAGGCACTGGAACAGGCTGCCCAGGGAATGGTGGAGTCACCATCCCTGGAGATGTTGAAAGAACATGTAGACATGGCACTTCAGGACATGGTTTAGTGGACATGGTGGTGTTAGGTTGATGGTTGGACTTGATGATCTTGGAGGCCTCTTCCAACCTTAAAGATTCTATGATTCTATAAACTGAAAAGTCAAATCTGACTCTGAAAATAATCAGCGAAATGTTGGTGTTGGTGGCTCCAGGATCAACTCAGATGTCTTACAGAGTACCCAAGCAAATTAGTGTCACAGAACTTATTCTTTATCTTTTTGATGCAAATTTTTACATTACTATTCCAATGTTGCTTCCTCTTAATGCTTTCTATATTTTGATACACTTATTCTAAGAATTCAAACCAGGCTCTTCTGCTCTTGTGCCATTTGTCCATTCTTATGTCTTACACTGCTTTCATTTAGCCACTTAGTTGTTACTGTATTGCTGTACAACTTAGGGGGCTTTCTTAGGTGAACCGCTTACAAAGTGAAGAACATGAAATCATTTCATATCTACTAGGAAGACCGAATTCCTCATCTAAAAATTCAGGGTCAGTCATATTGACTCTATATCTATATCTGAAATATGTGCTTTCATCAACTCTGTCCTTAGCTTCCTTTGCTTATCCCAGAGTGACCACTATTTTTATCATATCATTTTATATCTACAAAGTTCTTGCAAGTGCTCAACACTTCACTTTTGAGACTGATCTTCCATTTTCTGGATAAGGAATTAAATTTCACTAGTGGATATGAAGTGATAACAAACCCTTTTCACTCAGGGACAAGTTAATATCAGAAGTTGCAATGCAGAGATTAACACTTAGTAAGTGAAAACTGAATTGCACTACCGTGTAGGATGAGATCATAGAATCATAGAATCACAGAATGGTTAGGGTTGGATCCTTCATGCAGTTTCAATTCTGCCAACTGATAGCTTAAACAGACAGCTGTAATGTGAACTAAGGTCAAGAGCATCTCAGAGTTTACAAAGTCAAATTTTCAAAGAGCCTTTGATCTAGTTTCCAATCCTATGTAAAGCCAGGGTGGGCAACTAAGCGTGCAGGCACTGAGGGACATTGCCTGGTGGGACTATGCACTAGGCTGCAAATTAGAGAGACACAGAGGAAGGTACTGGCAGAAAGAAGGAGCAATGGAGAGGGAAGTCTCTCTGGTCATGTCTATACCGCATATAAAACAAGGCCAGGATTTAGCATCAAACCTTGGTTCGCATCCTTTAACCATTGTGGGTTTGGCTTACACCAACTAGCACTCTCCCAGGACAATGTATGGGCACGGTTTGGACCACACCACGTACCAGGATATTGTTCTCTATGAGCAGTCTGGATGCAGTCACCCTATTTTGGGCAAAGAAGAAAGCTTAGAAGTGTGGATGCAAGTTAGGCAGGGACACTTGCAAGGCCAGAAAACAGGCCTTGGCTTGTTCTATTTTGTAATGTAGTCCTTACGCTGGGATCATGCCAAGCATACTGTATCATTCGAGGAATGCAGCAATTTTGAGCAGAAGGACCAATATCTGAGAAAGTGAGTGACACTGGTGAGAACAGACAGATGTTTACTGATTCAGCCTTCCAATGCAAAACTGTTAGTCCATGTTCATAGTAATTTTCTGAAGATGTGTCTCTTGTTATCTTAACATCAGTAAACAGTGGCCCACTATATCTTCCCATTTGTTGTGACTTGCTTATCCAGATCCTCTATATATTCCAGGGACAAAGTTACTAAATTTAAAGCTGCAAACAGATTTGTTCTCTCAGCACACTTGTAAGAAACATTTAATTTTACACTGCCAGTTTTCAAATATTTCTATATACTCTGTCTAGGTAAAACAGCAAGGAATGTAACTCAGTGATGAATTAATGGCTTGCTCGCTACTGCAAGCTCTTGTTTTCTCTTTAGCAGCTACTGGGCCAGACATTTTGGAAGAGTTTAATCAGAATCCTCATCAAAAGCCAAATGAGTGGATTTTAAAGAAAGTTTAATTACAGTGGTCAAACCACTCAGCATGATTTGCTTGATTTGATTAACGTAATGAGGAGCACATTTAATGAGAAATGCATTAATTCATTCAAACAAGTGGTTTTATCAGAGGTATTAAGCATCAGCCCTGATTATGTCCAGCAGAAACTATTATAGCAAAAATTGACTGAGGTCAAAGCAGTAGTCATGCTATAATTACAAGCTCTCCGCTGTAATCTACCAGTTGAACTTGGGCAGTGCTCATCATGACTGAAAAAGCAGGGTCCCCATTTAAAAAAGCCCCCAAAACACAGGGGTTTACTTCCATTCCACAGCTGGGATCTCCATCCCTGTCGTTCAGATGTTCAGAAGATTCAGGAACTGGGATTGAATTCTCTTGAGTCTCAGATGGTTATC
The DNA here is from genome assembly GCF_036417535.1 of Chlamydotis macqueenii. Taxonomy (NCBI): domain Eukaryota; kingdom Metazoa; phylum Chordata; class Aves; order Otidiformes; family Otididae; genus Chlamydotis; species Chlamydotis macqueenii. Next base: position 150,533,382 of record NC_141556.1, on the reverse strand, counting down.
CATGCAGATATTATTTGCAAATGATGAAGCAAGAGCTCAAAGGACCCTTGATACCACCTCCCACTCTTAGAGGGAACAGACTGTTCACCGTTTGCTCTCTGTTTTACGTCCCTTTGACGTCTTTGGGACACTCCTGTTCCTAAACTGGAATAGAGTGACTTTGGGGGAGAATTACTATTTTCCTTCTGGGAAAGGAAACCTCCTTCTTGGAAAAGAAGAAAAAATGGCCTCAAGTGGGAAATATTTGAGAAAAAGAAGAAAGAGTCTCCTTTACACCTTGCTCTCTTCAATTGCCTTCTTTAGATAAATTTCAGCTCCTGTATTCCAGCTTTCCTGTTTCAGGACCCCTCCCGATGGGCTTTACACAGCATCCTATACCTCCACTCTCCTCACTGGAGCCCCTTCTTCGGTGCCCCCTGCTATATCTCCTGTCAGCTGCTAATGGTCTTCTCTTTCTGATGCCGCCTTGACCACCGTTACCTCTTTGACTTCTGCCATGCTCCCTTGCCTTTATTCAGTCCTTGACTTGTTATTCCTGTAGTGTCTGTGCTACCTCTGTGTGAGTCACCTTTCCTGCTGCTTTGTACTGTGTCCGTACAGCACTGAAACAGCTTTGATTTTCAAGTGCTCTACTTCTAAGCCTACTTGGCTGCCTGAGCACTTTTCAAGCCGTGTTGCACAGTGGACTTAAGCACTATCTATTGCTCAGTCTTTCAGCAGCTACCATCAGGAACTGACAAAGGAGAACAGCTTTGAAACTGTTCCCTAAGTGGACAGGAGGCTGGTCAAGGAGCAGAGAAGTGGAGCACAAGCCCAGTTGCAGACATGATCCTCTGAGGTAGGTGCATACTGACAAGTGAAGACTGGTGTGGAGGCCGTATTTTACCTCCTAATTAAGTCAGCAGGAGCATGACAGAAAGACACTATTACCAGGGTGCCTAAATGAATGTAGATGCCAAGGTTCATCTGCAGGTTTGGAAGTTTGGATCTAGACTTTCAAGAAACAGGCTGAAATAGAGAACTAGAGATGTCAAAAAAAATAGACCTAAGGATTTATTTGCTATATTAATACAAGACGAGCAAGAAATCCATTCTTGCTGAGCTGAAAACCGTAACCCTTAGGATTATTTCTGCCACTTGCCATTAAACCACAAGGAAATAAGAGTAAAAAGTGTAATCAGAGTCCCTTGATTTTAGAGAAGTCTTGATATGTGCCTATATCTGACTGCTGCACACCAACAGGAACCTATGATATTGGCATATACACATTTGCACAGAGGAAAGAATTAACAGTGATGACCTCACCAGTACACTCAGCAAGGCTCTTCCCAAGGTAAAGACAATTCCACCCTGGAACAAACAACCCAAATAGTGTATAGAGACTCATTACAGCAGCTGCCTCTTGATGTCACATTTGGTATCCTTGAGTGGAATCGAGGTGGGAAATCATAAAACATAAATTGGTAGAAGATCATATCTTAAAATACTTTTTCCCACTATCTCCCAGCCCAGCCTTCAAGCAGCCAACCAACCTTGCTAAACTTATCATCTGAAAAAAATTTCTCAAGGACCAGTTTATCTGACTATATCAGAGTGATAAATGCAAAAATTGCAATTTATTTCCACAGCCCTCAAAAGAAATATATTCTACAGCAGAACCATGAAAACCAGTGGATCCTCAGCATGTCCATCCCCAAATGCAAACTACTTCCAATGTACCCTCTGTATCACAGTGAACTCATACAGACAATCAGTGTGTGAAAGAAAAATGTGATTATAACAAGATAATGTTTCCTAAAACAGCAATTCTCCCTCTGACCATTCAGCCCTCATCCTCAAGGGAATCCTTCAAAAGAAACTGGAAAGACTACTCCTGGATTAAAATCAATAATTTTATGGGACACCAAAAATTGTTGATTCCAACAACAATGCTAATTTTATGGCACATTACAATTTACCTCAAATACAACTTGCTAATCTCAGTTTCTCAGGAGATAATTACCTGTGCATTTCTTCCATCCGGTGTTCAGCAGAGCTGAAGACCTTATTACTGCTCCTCTTAGTAACATCCTTTCTGTTCCTTTAATCTCAAAGTACCCGATTGATTCATATAATGAAGCTGAACTGAGACAAATTGCTTCCTATCTTTGCTTATTTGGCACTTTGCTAGTTACGCCCCTGATTCTGTTTTTTGCCTCTTGTCTATTTTTTCCTGTCAGGTGTATTGATAACAGATATTGCCTCTCTCCACAGATATTCTTTCTGAGTGCTATGACTGTTCCCTATTTACCAAAAAACCTGTACAACTAGACTCAGATTTGGAAATATCAAGCAGGGTTCCAGATATGGCTCCAGTTCTGACTCACAGATTGCTTTTTGAATAGTTATATGGCTTTCAGTCTGGCATTATCCAAGCTCTCAACTGCTTCAAAGAAATACTTGGGTTTATGCAAAGAATAGGAACACAACGGGCCAAACATCAGTCAATACTTCTAAAAGGAAAGAAAGCATTGTTAACTCAGATCTTTCTAAAATGAAAGTGAAATATGACATGGAGGAGATTCAGGAATATATTGTTCAACATAGGACAATTATGCACCACCCAACCCAAACAGACATGAAAATTTTTATTGTTGCTTCTCTCTGATACTTCACAGGTACTGAACTGGTTTTTGGCAAAGCTCTTTGCAATGATGTAGTATATTATTTGCTTCTCCCCTTCATCCACGGACCTGAAAAACACTGTAACTTTACTTCCCTGCATCCAAATTCAGTAACTTAAAGCTGTAACAGCCTCTGAAGAGTTAACCAGTATCTTAGAGTATCTTAGGAAGAGACTTGATACAATTTTGCCTAGGAAATTTCAATGTGCAGTCCTACATGAATTAAAATATATGGACCTATAGAATAGCATTATATGTTTTAGGAAGTATTAAATAAGCCAATACACAAAGCTCTGAGGTAACGTGCAGATTTACCACCTTCTGGGTGGTGCTTGGGCTTGCAGAAGTAGCAGGTGATGTTCTGCTTGTACAGCATGCAGTCCCTACTGCACACTTGGATGTTATTCTTTGTAAACAGGTACGTAATTTCACATCCAGGGCAGAAGTTCTACACCCTTCTTCTTTCACTGACAGGGACTCAGAGAAAATTCAAGACAGGATTAAGGAAAGAACTTTAAAACTTGTATTCCTCACCTTGTGAAACTAGGGGTTATCTGTGGCCCTGAGCAGATGTGAGACCTGCAACCTCAGCATTACCACATACAAAGTAAATGTTTACCCTATATGCGCCTGTCACCACAGAAAAGCTTGGGGAACGTATGGAAAGGATTTTTTGCAGGTCCAAAGGAAAAGCAGGCCCCCATACCTCTTCCTCCTGCTCAGATACCGACCAGGATCTTGCTTCTAGCAGGCAGTTTGTATCAGTGGGCCCTGCTGGGCAGTACAGAGATAATCCTCAGCACCAATAAATGGGAACTGTTAACACAATGTAAGCATTTGGTGAAAGAAGAAAATACCTGCTAAGAATCTAAAAGGCTGGGTGCTTAAAGCAACTCTCCATGCTGGCTTTCCTTAGCAAGGTGCACAAGGGATGGGCATTCAGCTGTTGGTCCCTCAGCTGTTGGCTCCTAAGAGATTGAACATCGTACCTCCGTCCCAATGAGCCATATTGAATTCCCTTCTCCCTGTTTGGCTGTGCCACTGCAGTGAAAGTTTCTGCAAGAAACTGAGATGTTTCTGGAGCAGTAAAACAGTTCCTGCCACTCATGAGCCAGTGTTTTATTGTGCCTGTGGCACCTGCCCCAGGGCGGGTACCACCATCAGCTTCTTCCATGTAGCAAGGCAGATGGCTTCTGACTTGGCCATCTGGTTCCAATGACCAACAGCCTGCTATAACATCTTTCTGTACCACTACAAATTTGCAGATCCGAGTGCCAATTGTTGGAAGAAACATACAAATTCAGCCCGTTAGTGGGTCAACCTCGTTTCCCACCTGTAAACAGGTAACGCAAGAGCAGCCTTGGGGATTGTGGGAGAAGAAAGGATGAAGCGTGAAAACAATATAAGACAAGGATGCCCAAGCTGACAGGTGATGAAAACCAGCTTCCACCCTCCAGGTGGCCACAGGGTTCCTCCTTGACAGCCTCATAGGTGGGAGAGGTGGTGGGAGCATGGGGTACTGTGGGTGCGCAGCAACCCTTACCTTCTCATTCTTCCTCTCCTCGGCCTTCCCAGCAGGACCAGGGGTGACAGGGCCACCCAGGGGCCCACCACCCGCCTCGCCGTTGAGGTGTGCTGCGCTGACGTTGGGCGGGGTGATGGCAGCAGCGGCGGAGGTGAGGGGGATGAGGGGCCGGGCCCCTGGGGCGGGTGGCTGGTGGCTGTGCTGTGGGGAGACGGCAGGGTGAGGCCGGATGGCTGCTGCTGGCAGGCGGGAGGGCGAGCTGGGTGTCCGTAGGGGTGAGACAGTGGCGGTGGGTCGCTCCGGGGCTGGCACCGGGGGATGAGCTGTGGAGGGAGGACAGAGAGTGGTTAAGCCCCCTGTGCACTGCCAGACCTGACCCTCAGGGGCCATTGCTGCCATGAGATGCCATGGCCCAATGGAGAGCTAAGCTCTTAGCCTTAACCCAGGATATCTCAGACTGCAAGTGTTTTCAGATAAATCCTAGAAATTCCCCCCTCCTGGCTGTGAAAGGCCTGTCTGCAGCCACCAGAATGACTGCTCCTCCCTAGTGATGCGACTGCGGAATGGCCTGACTGTCCCTGCCCATGCCTGGAAATAAATAAAAAGCCTACTGTGTTTTTAAAATACCTTATCTCATTCCAGTTGGGCTTTTTTCCTCCAGGACCTGCTCCTAACCTAAAGGGTTAGCCCAGATGATCCATACCAACCTTACAGACAGCAATTACAGAAGAAGGTCTCTTGTTTCAGCCTTAACAAAATGATCAACAGCACATCACTGTGCTGCACAAGACAAATTAAGCAGAAATCCACTGGAGGATTTCTGAGCTCAGCCTCATCGCTGTCAGCAAAGTCCCCAAGGGACTACGCAGTGCCTTTTAGTCTTGCTGCCCTTGCTGAGCAAAACCTGTTTACAAGCACTGAGAACCAGAAATTAGCATCTGTGACCGCGACACATTGCCGAGGTCAGCTCTCCAGGGACTGGGGAGCCTGTTGCATGTCTCATGTTGCAAAAAGTGTGACAAAACTCCAGGTCCATTTCCACAGCAATGCTGCCTTTGACCTCCAGGTTGGTTGATTGCTTAGGTGTAACCTACATACAGTTCTACTTCAAGTTTGTACAGACCAGAAGCCGAGTCCACACTCAGACATTACCTCACTTAAACGTTTCAATAGTAGGACTGGCTGGAAAATGCTCATTTCACAAACGATTTCAGGGTTTCATAATCTGGTTTAGTTCTGTCTCGGTGAAAAATTCGAACCTTTGAACATTTTTCTGAGCACAACCTACTCACTCACCCCACAATAGCCTCTATCCTGGTCAAGGCATTCATCTGGGATGTTGAAAACATAGGATCCGGTTCTCCTCCGCAAAGAACAGCTCTGGACAGCTGTCTATTTCCTCTGTAACCTGAGCCAGGACAGCTTCATGGCTGAAGTCTGGTCAGACTACATCCATTCCTGACAAAAAGCTTTGAGTTCAACAAATCAGCTCTTCTTCGACCAAGAAGCATTTTTCTGGAGATTTCCTGACCTGCTCTGATCTGTGGTTTTCTTACAAATTCATCTGAAGGATACATTTTTACAGAGGATCAGCTGGAGTTCACTCAATCTATAACTAAAGAACAACACAAACTACTATTTTCCGTTTCTACGCTTAACAGCCGCACCCATTATCAGGGACTGAAACGATAAGGAGTGCCATTAATCATACTCGCTACACCAGCTGAGCCCTCCTGCCAGGAGGAAATTTCATCCCCCAGCCTTATGCCCTGTTATCTGAAGCAATACTGAACATCATGGGCCAGTGATCATCAGATTAGCACCTCCAAAGTTTACTTGATTCTCCCTCACCGTAAGTCCTTGACTTTATAACATGTCTTTTTACTAAGTTGCTCATAGCAAATCAGCCAAACTGTAATTAACTAGTCTTAAACGTGATGTGATTTTACCATGCAGCAAGAGGAAGGGTCTAAAAGTTGTTATTACAGATGCCTTCAAAACTGTTCCTATTATTAGTTACCATTTCTTCCTCCCTGAGTTACCAAAAACATATACTGGAAAGTGCAATTCCAGTTGCCAGACAGGGCACCACTGGTTACCTTGAACTGATTGCCTCCTTCTGATTTTCCTGTTTGGAAACTGTGTGATGAGCAACTGCTGCTGTCAGAAATCTAATTTTCTCAGATGGTTAAGCTTGCAGGGTCAAGGTTTTGAACTACTCATTGTAGGGAGCAACGGCTTTCCTAAATTTAGAGGAAAATCACAATAATGGAATTTGACTGTATGTACCTGCATGCAGAAGACTGATTTGATAATCGTATCAGGACATTACTTCTTTCATACAGGATTCGGTGTTTCCAGACACAAAGGAACAGAAAACATGAGAAACAGTAAAATAAATGGCCTGAGAAAAATCAACTCTGAGCAGAGCTCTCACATTTGATGCTGTAATTTCATCTGCTTACTGTTACAATATATGCCTTTGCTCTGAGATCTCTGGATCTGGACTGTGCTGCATCAAACATGCTATTAATTAGCAATGCTCACTGAAGGCTATTTTTGGTCTACACCACTCATATTTCATTTTGGGCTTATTCCTACATTAGTGGCCTTGTGCAAAATTGATTTGTTACTCATGTATATTGCAAGTTAACAGAAACGTGATTTGAATACTATGCCAACTTGCCTCTCTTGGAAAGTTTTTCCAAAAGTCAGTATGTACTGCTCTGTTCTGCAGGACTACAGAGTCCTTTTGAGGGGCTCTGGGCTCCAGGATACTGGTGAGGACATCCATTATGGAGAAAAATACTGATAATCATGAAAAAATGTCCTTTATTTATCCTGGTAAAGGTTTATTTAATTAAAGCAACAATCTCATGAACGTTCTGGAAGGGCTGGAGAACTCCCCATGTACGAGTTTCTGGAGCAGTTTTGTGGTGCCTGGATCACCCTACCTGCCAACTCCTTGGCACTTTAAGATGTTAGAGTAACCTGGAGGAACAATCATAAAGCAGGGAAGCTACTGGAGGTGTAGCACAGCAGTGCCATGGAAGGAAAGTGTGGGGCGTGCCAGGTGCATGGGGCAAAATGATCTGTCACCTCAGTTTCAGAGGAGTCCATCTGCCTGTTGGCATGGGCACAGGAGGCACCAGAATGCTTCCCAGGAGCCTGGCCCAAGAGGGGACATTTCTGCCTTTGCTCGGTGGGAGTAGAAGGGCTTTTGGAAGGATGTGACTTGAGGGGAAAGCAGCACTTTCTGAACTAGACAAAAAGAAGATAAATCGATTATTCCCCAGTGTGACACAGATGCCATGTAAAGTCCTGCCACTGTTGGTTGAGCAGAGGAGTCTGCACTGTTCGAAGTTCAGAATCACACGTATTTGATTACATTTTCTTCCCTTTGGTCTGGACTGTGTAGGAGGCAAGATTAGATGGTCATAATGGTGGTGCCTTCTGGCTCCGAAAGGTATGAATCCATGACTTACACCGCAGTGTATTTCTCATTTGTGCCTGCTCTGTTTTGTATCTAAGACCTCTATTTTCAGCGCAGTCCTAAGTGATTTGCCTTTGTAAACACAATGGCTCACATCCCTATAAAATATCAGAAACAAAATGTTTTAAATTTTACTATAAAGCTCCACCACAGGATTCTCTTTTACTTTATTCAACATCAGAGCTGTTTAACATCAGGGAAAGGGGAATAAATTGTACTCTAGAAAATTGTGCTGTACATCAGAAAGGGAACCTGGAAAGAACAGAGGCCCCCTCGCGTGAGAAGCTCTTACTCTGATTTCAAAAAGGTGGCAGCATTTTTCAGATCTTTCGTTTTATCGCTAACACCAGGTCCCGTTTTGCCTAATAAATTCCTTTCATCCCTGCAGCCCAATAAAATGCTTCTTAATTTTAAGTTGTGTACTACTTGTGCTGTGATAAGGGCAGTATTTTTCCGTCAGCAAGCCAACCGGACTCAGAACTGTTAATCTCCTCAGTATGCAGGGGTGCTTGCTTTCACTCAGATAAATTGTATAAATATTTGTAAACACTATAATCTATTTCAGCTGTAGCAACAGAACAATCTGATAAACACAATGTGGTTCCCAGAGATCAATAGAAGCCCATAAACATTACAAGCAAATAAAACATACTGTATTCCACATTGACTGAGCTGTGACTAAAACAAGAAAAAAAAAACATGGGGATGGGCAGGTTCGAGAGGCTTGTGCTCGAGGGGTACGACATCAATCCTGCCAATGTAGGGCGAGAGGCACGGACGGGTGCACGCACATACCCATCTGCATGGCGTTGCGGGTCTGGCTGGCTGGCTGCTGAGCCGAATATCTCAAGCAGTTATTCAGCTGTGGAGAGGCCGCCTGTAGCTGGGGATGCGTCTGAGGTGTGGTGATAGGAACAACCGGTCTGACAGCTGTGGCAGCATTGGTGTGACTGGACCCGATGGGGTGGATGACTCCTGGGGCTCCTTTCGTTGCTGGAGGTCCCCCAGCTCCACTGTTTCTGGGTTGCCCAGCTCCCACTGGCACCCTGCATGGAGACAAGGCACAGTGTCAGCATGCTGCAGAGATCCCAATACCCAGCCACAACACCGGTAAGCATCCTCAGTTACTTCAGGGGTTCAACATGATACTCTCTCAGATGTTAAAGTAAATTGAGATACAGATATATATTTATCTTTATAGGACACAGTCATAAGCAGGCTGGAGGACATTTTTGCCCCTTTATCCTATGGGAAGAAGTGCAGGGTAAAACTGGAAAAGATAATTTTTCTCATCGCTTTTTTTCTTCAGCTACATTTCTATCTGAATAGTTTCTAGTAAAATCACAAATCTCAATTCAGAAGAAATTGATATCTCCCAAATGTCATTTTGCGTGCCAGAGGCTATTTTACAGGCGCTAATGGAGTGATAATTAAAACAGACTCAGAGATCTTTCCTTAGGATCAAACCTGCATATAGGCCCACAGGGAGAAAAAACGATGGATAACACCAAATCTGTGTGTGGCTGTTGAAGGGGACTGAAAAGCAGCAGAACTGGTAAGGCTTGAACACATACCCTACTGATGCAACCAGCCCTAGCTTAGACTTGCTAAGGAAATGCAAATGGAAGGGAATGCAACTGACCTTACTGAAAAGGAAATCCAGCCAATAATCAACCCCTCTTTTAAAGTGTATGCATAGTTTATATTTCATCCGAGTGGCTGGGGAGACCTCAGAGGGAAGGAACTACAGAATCATAGAATGGTTTGGGTTGGAAGACACCTTTGAATGTCATTTAGTCCAACCCCCTTGCAGTGAGCAGAGACACCTTCAACTGGATCAGGTTGCTCAGAGCCCCATCCAACCTGGCTGTGGAATGTTTCCAGGGATGGGGCATCCACCACCTCTCTGGGCAACCTGTTCCAGTGCTTCACCACCCTCATAATAAACAAGATTATTTCTCCTATGCAATGAGTTCAGCCTAGAGCAGGTTTTCGTCCTCTTACCATTGAGCTAGAAACTCTCTGACCAGGGCAGAAGGACACTGAGGAAGACAGAAGGACACCAATGGACAAACTCAGTTGCTGCTCAGCAGCTCTTTCTCTGAGTGTCTTACTCAGGTTCCTGAGTAATTTCCTTCCCCGGCAGTAAATATGAGGAAAGAGAGGGATCATTTTGTGCTGTTCTCCTCTCCCGGGCTGCTCTACATACCAAGGTCTTCCTCCAGGAAAGGATAGCAGAAGGGATATGATGCAGAACAAAGTATGGTGGAGGAAATGGAAATGAGACAGTGCAGGCGGTTAGCAAGGGAGGAGAGGGCAACAAAAAGGGTACAAGACCAACCTATGGGGGATAAGACTGGGAGAACTTCTGGGGCCTCAAAACTTTTGTGTGGGAATACAGAGAGGAGAAGAACAGAAAAAAAAGGAGTATGCTGAACAATCTGGCCCAATTCAGAGGGCAAGAAAGACAGAAGAAGCAACCCTAAGAGTGGAAAGGGGAAGAGCCAAAAGAGTGAAATTCTGATAGAAAGAGATCAAAACACAGGCTAGAAGATACAGCACAAAAGTGCAAAATAGAGCCATTCCCTCTGCCAAATCTCTCCTCCCCACAAAATCACAGGGGGAAAAATAACACTGTGGTGTCATTCACTTGCCTCATCTCATTGTTCAAGGTTTGCCTGGACTACATTTTGCTAAATTAATCTGATTTTTTTTTCCCTCAGTTTTTTTTCATCAGTCTCCAGGTAGGGAAAAGCTGGGAATCCCACCAGATGGAAAACTTGACTGTCTGTCATCTACTGTGAAGAGTTGGCAGAGTAGCAGCAAGGTTCAGCTGGAGCTGGCTTGGCCATCTGCACTAGACGGAGTTTGCCAGGAAAGCACACCTAATAGCCCACTGAAAGCTGCATTCAGGCAAATATGCACACCAACAGGTACAGAAACTCTCTGTGACTCCCACAGAGCTGGACAGATGTTGGACGTGGCAAATTTCCTCTGCTGCTCTGTGCCTGCCTGACCATCTAAAGGGTCTTGTCCTTTTTCCACCATGCTCTGCTCGCACCTGTGCTTTGGCAGCTTATACATCCAGCTCAATGTTACTCAATTCATGGGCAACTTCTTTCTCTTAGGTTTTGTAGGCAGTGCCAAAAAAACATGCATGGATCTAATCCTCTGCTTCGCTGTCAAAGGGGAACAAAGTAAGTTGAAAGTGCAGCGAATAGATTTTGTTGCTATTGGATTTTTCTTGCTGTTCTCACTGAAGGTGATTTATACAGCTCACAGGATCATAAATACAGTCATAAAGCTGCTTTTGGGTTTTGTGGAAAGCACTTTTGCCCTTTAGCACTTCTCTCTGTCTTGTTCTAGCTGTGACATGCTGCATTTAATAAAGTCTTGCTGATTCGGATCACCAACAGTTCAGCACAAACTTCTTTACTAATTAAGAGCTGAAGAGGCAAGGAGTGAAGGCAGCCAAGGGGCTCTACAAAATCAGGTAAATACATTTAGGTTGATGAACAGTGAAGATCCCATGAATGAATGTTTGTTTTTTTTTACTGAGATGCGTCAGCAGGCTTAGTTATCGTCTTCTAATCTGCTCTTAACTTTTAGTCTTGTTCAGTCCACATATTACAAACTCGACACAAACTGAAGATGGAACAAACTTGGATCAATTTTTCAAGATCAGCACTGTCCCAGTTGTGAGATGCCTTTCTCTGGAGAGGAATGAAAGATGGTGAAGATTGTGTGCGTGTGGGAGGGAGGAGAGACTGAGAGCATATGAGAAACAGTGAGTTAGATTTGCACACCCATGGTTGCTCTAAAGGAGATAAGGGCACACATGGCAACATTCACCTGCAAGGAGCACATGGGGCAAAACAGTCTAGGACATACTGATGAACGTTTTCCTCAGCTTGTAGACTATTTCGGAACAGGCTCTGGATCAGAAGCACCCTTTGATTTGGTGTTGTCCAATATTGAATTCTGACAAATGACATTCCTCCCCAAACATGCTATTCTTTCCTTTTCTCGTCTTCTGCAACTGACGCAGAGGTAGCTAAAATCAGACAATTTACTGAACTCTCCTACCACTTGTGAATTTTAACAGTTTGACATTAGTTTTGATCCAAATGATCCAAGACCATTGATTTAAGAAAAACAACATCTACCCGAGGAGGTACTGAAAAGCAAGACATAAGCTTTTGTTTATCCCCGTCACATGTCCCACAGTTTTATAGCAATTAAAAAATCATTAGCCAACAGATTCTTTACAATAGTAAAACCTGGGCTCACCAGACTTGGTAAAAGTCAGAGGTTGAAAATACCCTCATCTAACACAACTAGTGAAGTCTTCTGAGAACATGCATAACTCCAGTGGTACAAACAACAAGTTTCATTACCTAAGTCTGCAATGTCATCAGAAAATTTCTGGAAAGAGAATGTGATTTAAAAGCAGAGACACATTGCTTTCAGCATCCTCCAGATGCAAAATCCCTCTCAGCCCCAGCTCAGGCATATCTACCTTGGCCTGTGGTCCTCACCTTGAAACAGGTGTCACGTAGTTGCCTGGGAAGACGCCAGACATCCCACTCCTCAGAGACGTCCCCTTGAACCAGCCATCCTGGCACTTCTCAATGACCCGGTACATCTCACCTTTGCGGAGCTCCAGCTCGTCGTTCTTCTGAGGCTTGTAGGCGTACAGGGCTAGGTAGCTGCGGGGAGAGGTCATACAAGAAGAAAGCACATAGTTGATGTCAACCACCGCCTTTCCTGCTTTGACTTCAGCCTTGCAGAGCAGAAAGTGAGCAGAAACACTGCTCAGAATCGGTAGTGAAAAAGGGATATAATTACAGTACACCAAACAAGGAACGGTAGAGACATAATCAAGTGGATGCTAAGAAAATACAGGAATAACTAATCAGAGTAAAGTCAGGGGGTAATTTAGAAACACTGCCACAAAGCAGCACTGAAGCTAAGAATGTAGCAGCAGTTTCAGAAGGACAAGGCAATTACAGAGACAGTCAGAGAAACCAGGACTTGAATGGGAAGGCTTGTCAAAGCCTAACATCTGGATGAAGTACATATTTATCTGCTTCAGGGTCAGAGCCGTCTCTACTATGGATTTTCAGAAGAAATTTTTCTTATGGGTTTACTTTATAAAAGTTTAAGGCAGCTTTTCTTGCAGCTTTCTTGACATACGTATGCTGACTAGTTTTAGAAACAACATACCTAACTGTTCTGATCCAGTATGGTAATTCTTGTATTACAGGAGTAAAAAGAAAAGTGACAGAGGGACAAACTCTGCAAGGAGATTTTTGCTTAAGTAAGTGTAGTGGTAGAATTTGGCTTTGGGTGTTTTCTATGCAAGTATTCTAATAAATACTTAATCCAGGACCCAATATGTAGAACTTTTAATTTATTTAATTACAGCTTTTATTTATTCCCTTTGTTTAGAATCTTTCTTTTTATCTCTCTTTTGTTCTTCTGTTACTACTTCAGGGATGTGTCTAATGTTGTGAAATGACTACAACTTAAAGTCCCTAAAGATATTGTCTCTGTTTAGAGAGATCCTTGTTGAAAAATTAAGAATGACTGTTTGCACTTTGGGGAATAATAGAACGTAGGGATAGGACAGCAAGAATGCACACACAGAACAACAATTTCTTTGTAAATACCAATTTTTTTTTTTATGCTGTCACTTTTCCACAAATGCAAAAAGGGATTTCTGGTAATTCTTGATCAAGGTTGTGCCTTCTTGAGGTTTATTTTATTATTATTATTTGTGCTTCACAGGCAGTGCAGAGAGATTAGGACAAATGGGGAAACACTTACAGAAAGTGCATTTACACTACAAAGTACATTAGAAGGCTCTTAGGCTCAGGGGTGGGTGAGAAGAGGCTTGCTGCCCACCTTATAGCAGCGAACCAGAGAAATAATGAAAACTATAACTATTGTGATTGTAGACTTGCAGCCAATAAAAATGATACATGGCTTTTTACTTCTGCTCTCCAGGAAATATAATTGAGGAATAAATCCTGTTAGTTTTCCTGGTTCTAGTCCTTTATGGTACCAGCAGATTTCTTTATTTTTATTCTGAAGGCAGTAAATAAACAGTAGTAATGAACAGAATATGAAATATTTGGTAACAGCTCCTTGGGGCATGCTTAGGCTGATGTGCCTGGCTCTGTTTACCACGTGCATGGGGTACAAAGACCTAATCAGAAATGGTATTTCATTAGTCAACAGATGGGAGAAACCATCTTGCATCTCCTTTGTTCAGCCTGTGTAATCGGGTGGTCCTGAGCAGGTCTGTAGCTGCTCACCTGATGGAAAACATGAGACTACACATGAACTGAAGAACATTAAAACATGAGACCACACATGAACTGAAGAACATTAAAATGCATCACCCCGACATGAAATAAGGTTACATGCCTGAGTGCTAATCCTTCAGCACAGTGCTCTGCTAGGACATAATGGAAAGTGCCAAGATTGCATTCACTCGAGGGAGCAGAAAGTGCAGCTTTGCCTACCCCTTTTGAAGTTGCTGCTTACATGGGGCTTATGGTCAGAAGCTACAAGCAAAGTGGGGCTTCAAGGACAGAGCATTTTAGATGGACTTTCCTAGCCCTTTCCCCAAGGGGCTACATGTAATAATGCAATTTACAGGTTGAGATGCTGGTAGAACGTGCAAGGAAAATTACCCTACATGGATCATAGGCTTCTTTCCCTTGCAGCTGTCTCCAGCTCTGCCACTAATTTCTTTCTGTTCCTCCCTCCAAATTCCCCCAACTCAGCTTCCAGTAAGCCTGAATAGCCAATATCACAATGAGCCTAAACATCCTCCAGAGAGAGTATCAAAATCCTTGCAGAGACTAAAATCCAGCCCAGTCTGGACATACAGTGAAAACTTGTATGTGATAAACATGTAGCGTGTCCCTGGGACAACAGAGGTGATCAGCGCTTCTCCATGGACTGATGATCCCACAGTGAGGATGCCTGCTGCTGAAGGTTTCATCTATTACTCTGCAAAGAGGCAGGAGCTTCTCCAAACCCAGCAACGGGCCCAGCCTGTGTCTGCTGCTTGGCTGTGGCCGGCATGCCCGCCCCGTCTGCTGGCAGAGAGGGGGCTGTGGGAGAGCTGGCAGGATGCCTGCTGTCACACATGGCTGAAAACAATTTGAGTGCATGCAGCTTCCCTCCCCAGAAAGTGTTTCTGGGCTTTTCCTCTGGCAGGGGATTAGGGCTAGTGGTTCCATCTACTGAGGTTGATTTTGCCTTAAGCCAAAGTCTTTGGACTTGGACACATTTCACCATTCTCTAGATTTTAGGTGTGAAACTTCACCAGCAAACTCTCTACAACTGAGAACAAAGTGCTAAAACAACAATCTGAAATCTCACAAAATGTAATAGCAAGTTGTTTGGGGCTACCTGAAACAGTGAGGCTAAGAGTTATGGAGCAGGACCTAGAGGAAGGCAAAATCTTCCTCAAAAGTTCCCTAAAAAAGGCCTTAACCTAGAAGTTAGCTCATGTTCTTGGTCTCAGGGAGCTGCTTATGACTGCTTATAACACAGAAGCCCCAGGGCTCTGTCTAGGGTTGTACATCCCCAGTTTTGCTACAGCTTTCAGATAACGCTTCTTCTTTGACTGGGACTTGCCTCATGAATGCAAAATGACAGACCCAATTACAAGGCTGCTTCACAGGGGAGACAACAGGAGAAGGATGGGAAAGAGAAGGGGAGACTTGCTGAGGCATGAGGCAGGGGCATTGCCAGAGAGCTGGAAAATGTCCTGATTCAGCAACTAAATACTGGCAATACTGCCAGTTACTGCTTCCTAGTCTGGGCAACATTTGAAATAAATTTGTGCTATGTGGCACACAGGCTGCACAGGGTGACCACAGGGTGATGATGAGACCTCCCTGTGGGGCAGTCAGTGATGTGTGGTACCCCCCAGGGGTGAAGATCTCACCTTAGTAGCCAAGAACAAATTTGTTTTGGTTCTGTTCCAACTCTCCTATTCTCCTTAAAGCAGATTTGCTATGTTATTTTAGGATTTTATTTATGAATTCAGACCACGTTTTATCTGTATCGTAAAACTCTAAAATACTGACGTGCATACATGTCTGTCTATACAGTTCTACTGCTTTCACAAGGTATATGTGATGTGAGGAGAGGGTTCAGTAGTTTACCTAGACAGATAACCAGATAAACCAACCAGGGTAGAAGAGATTTATTATAATGAAGCCTACTCTTTTTGTTCTGTATCTAGTCAACCTTCTGTTATTCTACACACTACTCAATAAGCCCATATGCTCATGATATGAAGTTCATTTATTGCCTTTGTTTATGGCACTAAAAAAATGCAATTGGGTCATTTTTTCTGGTTAATGACAAATGTATCAGGTGTTTGATTGCATGGGACTACACCTTTTTAAGAGCTTTAAATGAAGGAAGAAGATTTTCTCTAGCTGAGAGGCATTCTGTTTGCTTCACAGTGATTCATATAGCTGTCACAAATACACCAGGAGCCTACAAGGGCTCACAGAGAAAATGGGAAGTCTTGTCTTTCTCTACTGAAGATGGGTCAGGTACGAAACTGCGATCTCTTCTCAGAATGCTCGTTAGTTGAGATTCAGACTTTCAGATTTCAAACACACACACACGTACACACAACTGGAAACAAAGAGTATGCAGTGACTGAGAGGAGTTGGCTTACATATTGAGGGGGAGCTGGACCTTCGGTGGTGTTCCCTGATCCCCAATTATTGCACTTGTCCTGGGACCAGCCACCGTGGCTGTTCCTATCGAAGAGGAATCCTGAAAATATACAAAGAATGTACAAGGATTAAGATAAAGCCCACAATTTCCTAAAATGCTAGGAGGTGAAGGCACAGAGGAAAAGAATCACACCTTTTATCAACTCCTAGACTTTCTAACTTCATGGTACTGCATTAAAAAAGACATCCTTTAGCCTTACACATTCAAAAAAATGTATTTCTGACACAAGGGATCTTAGGTTATTAACAGCATTTCCATGTACCTGTCAGAGAAATTTAGTTGTACCTCACATGTAGATCTTAAAAGTTTTAGAATGAAAAATTACTTGACTGCTTTGTAAAATCAGCTCAACATGTACTTGTCTGCAATTGTACCTTCTCTGGTAAAAGTAACCTTTTCTCCTCAAAAGCATATTTTAAAATTTTACTCTTTCTGTTAATGGTTACGGATCTGTGGAGAAGAAGATACTATTCAGTTTCCAAAATGCAGTCTCATCTCTGTATACTGTTTTTACTACCAGGAATATTTTTCTCCTTAAGAAAAAGGTGACAACACAGCCCAAACCAGGAGTACCTCTGAATGGAAAAAGTAGGAGTCCACTCCACTTTTACCACAGCAAATAAATCCCGCACTCATATAGAGAACAGGGCAGATCTTTTCCAGCTATTAATGTTGAAACGCAATTCTAAATGTAATAATTCATTTTTCAAAGCTTAATGCTCAGCAAAAGTATGCAGGGCAAACTCCTTTGTATTGTCTCACTGAAGTCCCCATTCATCTATGTCAAAAAATGAATCCTGCCTGGAAACTTCTCCTGAAGTAATGCAAAGGCCTGTGGCCACAGAGCTTTGCTGCAAAGACAGGGTAGAGCTGGGCTGATGGGGCTTGTAATGGTTTACTTGAGCAAAAGGCTTTTTTAGTAAGTCTAACCAAACGCTGCATGCATATCCATCGCAGAACGACTCTACAAAGCAGAATCCAAAGTTTATGCAGAAATTGCAGGTTCAGACAAAGCCTGTTACACACAACAAAGATTCACAGACCTCTAGTACAACTTTTCTGCTTCCAAATGCTATCTAACAAACAGTAAATATTGATTTATTTTAGGAATAGAAACACAGGGACTTTTTTTTTTTGCACTTACAAATGACACTGAGTTGAACCAAGACACATACTGCTACTTAAATAATGGATTCAAGGTCACCTCATTCCAAAGAAGCTCACATAATTATTACAGAGCCATGTCTTGATGTTTCATTGCTAATCTAGATTGCTTTGCTGTATATTAACACAATATCATTGGGAAATCATGCAGAAAATATGAAGACACTGCTCTGTGATTCCATAGCTTTTGGCAACCAGCAGCAATCTGCCTCCTCTCTCACCGACATCTACGCTCAATCATGAAGTTGTAGTGACAAGTACATCTCCTTTTTCTCATTATTTCCCCTCACTTTCTGGCTGCTGCTCAAACAAGGAAGGATCCAGGCAGCTCTTAGTCCTATGTGTAAAAGTAAGCATTCTTTCCAATTCTGTGACTAAGACTTCATTAATCCTGCCTGTTATATCATCAGCTTAGAGAAAAAACCCAACCCGCCCACAAATGTAGAGATAGTTGGACAATGATCCCTCATTTGTTATTTGGAGCTGGTTAATGGGGTTAAGGATTGCAGAAGATGCTGGAAAGAGAGACTTGTCAACTGTGTCACCCAAAAGGTAAGTGAGAAATTGGCTGTTTCAAACTTCTTCACGTTGTGCCACCAGTGTCACCTGCTCTGAGCTAGAGAAACTGCCTCCAAGAAACCAGAAGACAGATCGTTCCCCACCCTTTTCTGGTAGGACAAAACACCTTGTTCTTACCTCATGAGAAAACAGAGCTGAGTGAACAGCCTCAGGGTGCAACTGTAAAGGCAGAGACCACAGCAGTGTAAGACACGGTGCTACCCCTTCCTTAGCTCCCACCATCCTCCCTCTGTGCACCTCAGCGAAGGTAGAGTGTGCAGAGGAGCTGCTATCCCAGCTGGGAGCACCCACTGCAGGCATCCTGGGCTAAGCCAGCCTGACTCTGCAGAGAGATGAGCTCAAGTCCCGAGGGCAGCGTAGCTGCCTAAGCATCATCTATTAGCCTGTTTGCACCAACAGCGGTGGCTTCTGCGTATTCTATATTATGGGAAGCATGAGCGCAAGTACTTTCTATGCGCTACTACATATGTGCTAACATACAGTCCTAGGGATTAAGACATCATGTAATTGTCATTTAGTGTTGTTAGATGACAATATTACTTTCTTCCCTTGAATAATGCCAAAGGACTACTCTATAGTCCTGTATGTTCTCTGTCCACCTGGCATTCAGTTTCTTGCCTATGGCCTGTTACTATAATATTACTGCATCTGGTGCCAACCTGGATCCTACAAACCGTTCATTTTTGCCACTTTGCACAGCCTGGTATCATATGCATGCAAACTCTAAATCAGTCCCTGCTTCCTGAATGTGCTTCAGTTTTTCTTTAGCTGCTCTCCCTTGTAGGCTTTGACACAATGGTGTACTTGCCAGTCTGCCTATGATGACCCCACTTTTCATCATCAGGTTTTACTCCACAGGATCTGCTGGCCTTCCACTGCATTGAATTCAGCTCCTCTGTTCACATCTTGGCATTTACTTTCACACCAGTATTCTGCTCTGCAGCTTCATCTGCCTCTGCGCTCCTTGATGAATTCTCTCGGTGGCTGTCTGATTGCTACTATGCATCTGAATGTTCACCAGCTTTGCATGTATACTACGGTCCCTGAGACAGTTGGTGAAGGCTTTCTAAGCCTCCTCTTTCAAGGTCCTGTTCTCTCTCTTATGCATCACTAATTAGCTCATATTATAAGATACAACACTGCCAGATTATTTTGCAAAATAATATTTACAATAAGATTTTGAAGAAACTGAATTTTGTGAAATAATAATCTTCTATTTCTTTATACTGTTGATTACCTTTGTTGGAAGCTTACCTTTCCACTTTCCATTCCCACAATTTCATGTGGGTCTCCCCAGCGACTAGTAACACTAATAATCCTCCCAGAGAACACAGCTGGCCTTTCTCCATCACAGCTGGTAGCAGGGCTTAGTTTGTTTTCCTTCTTTATTTAGACCTGGACCCAGGTTGTATTGCTATCGTGATTTAAGGAACAAGGTACTAAACATGTCCTCCTTTCCTCTTCATCTAGTCAGGGGAATGGGAATTCGAGATGATGCTCTGTTTTTTTTTTTTGTTCTCTGCTTTGGTACCTTTTGGGAGGTCAGTGTGCCACGTCCTTCCTTTCTGATGGCACGTCCCTGCATGATCCACCTTTCTGTGGCACCAGGCACCCAAATACAGCTACACATAGGCATTACACAGGGAGGGCCCAAACACTGCAGTGTTTGTGTCTTGGTCCTTCCTCCACATCTGCTACTCACTGTTGCTAAGCCTTACCCCGGTGGGGATGTCTCTGACAGCCAGGCTTTTTAAAAGCCATATGGGTACCTATTAATAAAAACAGGCACCTTGTAGAGGCGTCTCAGGAAGGCATTAAGAAGCACTTCACTGTCTGATTCCCACAGATTTTATTGCAATCTAAGTAATAAGAGTCACTTCTGAAAATGCCATTTGGTGCCCCTCTGTATCCTTATGAGCCTCTAATGCCTTTAAACATTTGGCCATTTAGTTTCCAGGTGTGACCTGCTGGGTAATCGCACTCTAGCATGCCTCCTGATTAGGAGACCATTTACTCTAATGGTGGTGCGCAGTTTTCTGAACTAGACACTGTCAACTCTTTCATCCCATTTATGTAGGCCACTAAACAGCCAAATCTGACTTCTTCATGCTCCCACTCCAACTTGACACCCTCCGAGTACCACTTACCACTGCCAGTGTTTTCCGCTCAGCAGCAACAGTTCCTCTCTTCCAAGGGACAACACAGCCCCAGCTGCCAGCCAGCAAGGAAAAGCGGCTGCACGAAGGCATGCTAAGGACCACCTCTGGATACCTGTGCACTGATTCCTGTTTCTTTGTGCCCATTAGCAGCACAGCAACATCACCTGCACTGTGGAAGCCTAAATCTTGAGTAAAACTCCCAGACTACACGCACGGGCACAACGATGCTGTGTGACAGATACCTCTCTCCCAGCTCATGCTGTGCAACTTGTTTTTACCACCAGGTACTCTGGTGTAGTAGGTGATCATGTACCCATGGGCTGAATAATAATATAAAAGGTCTTTGTGTCTGTAAAAACAGCTTCCATAAGACCACTGAAACATATCCCCACCTCAACTCAAGCTAATGCCTTATAGAAACTGGTAACTCATGCCTTGAGTCCTCCTTAAAAATAGTCTGTTTCTTTCTCTCAGTCTCCGTGTTGGCTGTTACAGGGAGACTTTAGGCAAGGGCCAAGAATGAAGAAAGGCTCTGCACAAAGGTACCTTGGGGCTTGGGTAAACTTGACCTAGTCCTAGTGGCAGCGTAGTCCTCTGGAGCAAAACAGCACAGGGTCTCTGCTCTCGGTCGCCACACAGCATTTCCAACACCACTTTTAGATGCTTAAGTAAGTCACAGCACTAGGCACCATTCAGGTATTATGCAAAATGAAGAGAGCCAAAGCTAGCTGACGAGAACAAACTCTGCAGATGACCACCCAGTCTGAGGGTCAGTGTTTCCTGGTGACAACAAACAGTCCAACTTCCTCAGAAGTCACCACCACGTGTCTAAGCTCAGATGGATCTCGTTCCTCCTCCAACTGATAAGTACTATTTGCAAGAGAACTACAGGAGCATCAAAACAAATTGCACTTTAATGTATACGTAATGATATATTTCTGTTACAGTTTATAGCATACACTCCTGGGTAAATAATACACTGCTGAGATGTTGCTGCCTCTTGTGTCAGCTCTGACATATATTTAAAAGCAACCAGCCTGGCAAAACATTACTGACAAGCCCACAGAGACCAGGAATTATAGGTAATAACCACTCATCTGGGCTGAAACTTCATCTCAAATTCATCGCTTTTCTTTCTTCCCATCCACACCTCTGAAAACAGAAGAATTAGTAGTGTGTACTTCCAGCATAAACTATATTTTTCTCTCCCTTGTAGACTCACCTTAGATTTTCACTAGTATTTTAAGGTCACATTTGTGGTTTAATTTGAAAAGACATGGTGCCTGTGAGGATTAGTGGAGTGCCTTGCAAAAGCATGAGACTGGGTCTTGAAGGGGAATAGAAGTCGTGAGGACAGTGATAAAACTAGGAACAGAGTACAATGATGTTGTAGGTTGCAGCAGCCTTCACAGAAAAATAATTGCTGCTGCTATCAGATGAATGTTCTTATCATCTAGAAAATCACCAATGAGAATTCTCTATTTTGACTTCAAAGCAAATCTAGCACTGTCTCACCACAGGGCACTTACCACATACATTAATTCACAGGAAAATTTCTTTTAATGTCTTGAATGCATATTTACAACTTACTTTAAATTTCTCTTTAATATTGCTTTAAAATAAGATAAAAACACTCAAACATTCAACTCACATAAGTTGACATACCGTCCTCTGGAAATACCACAAAAAATAGGCTAATGGTCTTTAAGATTCCTGCGACTCGTTTCTCTAATTTACTGACTCCATAAAACAATGACTGTGGCAATCACTCCAGGCCTTAATGTTCCTAGAAATAATGTATTAGCACTTAATGCATGGTAGTGCCACCAAGTATTGATGGAAAGTGTTAGGCGCAAGATCAAGTAGCCTCATCAAATGCTAATTACCAAAGTGTGAGCTGAAATGGACTTACCAATTCTAGAGTAAGACTTTTTCTCCCATAATGGTCTGTGTGTAAAAACCAAACAAATGTGCACTATAACAGCTGCAGTTGCATAAATAGCTGCATAAATACCCAGTTCTTTCCTGCAAAAATTGAAGCTAAATTTATATGATTTAGCACTTGCTGAGGGGTTCTTACAACCTGTAAGTATCTGCGGCTGCGGATGAGGGTGAGAGAGAATACTATGTCAGCCTGTTCTAGCACCACATTGGCCCTGATTATTTTTTGGCTCACAGTAGGCCAAAAACTCTAGACCACGTCTCCTGTGAATAGCTCATGGAGCTATGCAGAGAGCTGGAGAAGTCACATAAATGTATTTCCTGAGCTTCCATTTCCACTGTCCTGCAATCTAAGGATGACTGCAAGTTGGTAGAAAAAATACCCAAACATTTTTTGTCATCTTCTTCCAAATATTCACCTGACATTACCCTCCATAAATGCACTGTTTATTCTGGTTTGCGGCTTCTCAGTTCCCAAAAATGAGGACTAATTAAGGAATGTGTGGATGAGCATCATGAGAATGATATTTTATTCAGCCTTGTTCCTCTCTCAGGGCAAAGCTTTCAGCACTGAGCACCAGTGTCTAGCTCTCCACCATGAGGTTTCAAATGCTTTTATAGTAAATAGTTTACTCCAACTCTGGGATCAAAGAACATGAAAAATCAAAAGCAGAGAGACAGGAAAGCTCAAAGCGAAAGTGTGACCTCTAAAAGACGTTAATTTAATCCCATGTTGATAACTGTCCTTTCGATAACTGCACAACAAAGTCAATGGGATCCTGTGCAATACCTTCTGTAGGAAGTCCTCCTCCAGGGAGATAGTAGTGGTAAACAAATAAACAAAACCCCTAAACAAACAAAAAAAGGGAAAATACACACTGTAGTCATTTCTGCTAAAATGTCACACGTGTACACATAGTGTGTGCCGGATGGATGGGATTTTGTGGTATAGTGTAAGTATCAAGAGAGTGTCTTGCTTGCTCTTGAGGCTTCCAGATCAGTAGTTGACTGGCAGGTAGTGTAAAGCCTCAGAATTAGCCCTGTGCAAAAATGATCTCAGTGGCAAAATGTTTTTTGGGTTACTACCCTGAGGAGCATCTGGAAAAAAATATTTTGTTTTTTTTTTTGTTTTACAGGCAACAGGATTTCATGCACAGTTGAATAACCCTTCTAACGCACAACCTTCTTTTCTGTAAAAAAAATAGGTTTCGTGGTTCTTGAAAAACCTTTAAAAATGTATTTGTGATGAAGCAAATTAAAGGATAAAGAGAAGAAATTGTCTCTAAACTGGTAGTTTCTGAAAGGCGATTTTGCTTTGACCTGGATTCTTGGTAGCTTATGTAATCAGTCAATAGATTGAGTCAGCTTGTGTGTCTTACTCGCAGCAGTTTTGAGAAATAATTTAATATATCCTAATATGCACAGACTACATTCAAAGACCTATCAGTAGCCAAAAAAAAAAAAAAAAAAGCAGCTTACATGCCTGCTCAAAACTCTCTGCTTAGAAAAACTTAACTCAATCCCACCTACAAAACTCCCAACAAGAGTTCTTTATCAAGTTATTTAAAATAGACATGCAACGAAGAGGCAATGTTTGGAACCAGTTCTAAATATTTAGAGTAGAACTGGGAATGTACAAAGACAGTACAGCAGTTTAGGTTAGACTTCAGCAAAGTCTCTTATGCTGTTCTCATGACATATTTTGATCTAAATGACAGAAACATAGGTTGGACTAATATTACTTCTCTTTTGCTGTTTTGCCAAGTGCAGCCTCCTGAGACAGCTGCCCTTGGCTTCAGCTGTCTCGTTCTCATTAATGGATGTCCAGTCAGTTGTCATTCACAGCCAGCAGCAGAGCAGGTTGGATAGAATTGGGACTCCAGGCCAATACTGAAAAATACCTGAATTTCTCTTCTTTTCTCAGAGCCTGTTGTGCACTTGAAAATTCAAGGTTCATTTTTAGTCTCTGGATTTTATGTATAATCTGTATGCTCCTCATGGTCAGCACATTTAGGTTATCAGCCAAGGCTCAACCGGAGTTCTGCTATTACATTTTCTCAGCTAAAATTCAGCACTTCTAAATAACTGATAAGGAGTCACACTTCCAAATGATTTATATAGCGAGACACTTCAAGGAAGATTTTTCATTTCAAATACTGTCACTGTTTCGGACTGGGAGCGTGCAAGACATTGTTCTCAGCTTTTCCTGCACATATGGCCTCTGGTTCGGAGCCTGTTCTAACACTTACAGACACAAATGGACTTCTTGTGCATGGTGATGTGTTGTTCAAAACACACAGAGACGTTCCTTTTGTGAGGAGGAACCCTTCTTCCTCACTCAGCTGGTGTGCACAAAGCCACGCTTCATTATTCATGAAATGCATTTTCTGTCAAAAAAACAGGGGATTTGGAGCAGTACTGACCTATGACCTTTTCAAATAGTGGTGAAGAATAATTCATAAGGGGTGAAAATGGAAGCAAGACGAGCCATCTGAGGCCTAGGCACGATTACTGTCCAGGGGGACCTTCCCCGCTCCCCAGGGAGTCTCAGTTACAAACAGCTCCTCTGCACCCGTAACCTAATTCAGCTTTAGCCCCATCAAAGGCCTGCAGCAGTACTTACATCTTCAATAAAAATCCATTTTGCCACCATGATAGGACATTCTGCATGATGGACAGACACTATTCCCTTTTAGATGGAGATTTTATGTTTAATGAGTGATACTCAGCATGCAACAAAAAGCATACAAGAAGTAAATTTGGCTGCAAGCAAAATGGAGATCCCAGGATTGCCTCTTTGAAAATAAATGCTTTGTATCCTGGCTATTGTGGTCTTCCAATCACCATTTTATTCAACTGAGGTGTCTTGAAGTTGAGTTTTCTACCTTTGAGCATCTCTAGGTTTGCAGCCAACTAAGATATGTTTCAGACTATCACTCATTTCAAAATGCATCTTAGCTTCTGGGAAACAGTTGAGTTGATTCTGTTTAAAGAATAATGAACATGTTATGGAAGGCTGTAATCTTCAATTATTAAATTAACAACATGCAGAGTACTCTCAAAATATGTGATTTCATACTCTGGTCTGCATGTCAGTGCTCAGTATCTGTGCACTCCTGGAGAAGCAGGAGGCTTATAATAGTCTAACAACTCATAAAAACAAAAAAACATGTCAGCTCAACATGGAAGTCTGGTTTCAAGTCACAAAAATTGACAAAAGCCACAGGAATATAGTACCATGCAGGAATTAACTTCTAAGGGGTGGAATATATTCCAGATTTACTGAAACATGTAAAATTTACACCTAAATTTTAAGTTTCTACGGTAAGAAGCTCTCAATGTTGCTGTTTCTTCTCATGTCAGCTGAGAGAAAACAGGTGCCCCAGATGTAGGCGCCTCAGGTCTACAAGGAAAATGGATGCTTGTTTTAAGAAGACCGTTTCGCTGGGCACCAGCCGGTTGCCTGAGGTAGGGGACTGGATGCCATTCAAGAACTCCTGTAGTCGAATTCTGTTTGTTCAAAGGACAAGCTAGAAGAAAACTGTGTCAAACTTTTAAAAAATGTAGAAGCCCTTCACAAGCTAAATACCAGTCCTGATATGCACCAGAGAAGTTCATACCTACTAAACTGAACAAAATTCCTTTATTTCTTTTTATGAGGAGATCCATTAAATAAACAATGATAAAGTGCCTGGAAATTTCAAGGACGTGATATAAAGACACAATAAACCAAATTTAGATTCTAATGTTGAAAGAAAAGGCATAAATTTGCTAGTCAGCACTGAAACTGTAAATTTGTTGCTTCTCCTGTAAGAAATATGCTTTGTCTGAATTTGCTGCTGTAAGCTAGCAAGGGCCTGAGATGGTTACAGAGAGAATCACTCACAGGGCTGTGATGATGACCTGCAGGGCAGAGAGGTTCCTTTTCAAGTGAGGAAAGAAAAGCTGAGACATCTTCCTGCAGCAGAGCTCACTGGTAAGTTCGGCAGCTACACGCACAGCCTTCCTACCAACCCGCTCGTGCTCTCAGCAATGCCCCTGAGCAGCAGAGTCAAGTCTGCAGGCTGTCAAGATGTCAAACCCCCGAACAAGACATACAGGACATTTGCCTTAAAAATGTCAAATGCATTTTAGAACAAAATGATCCGAAGACAAGATTCTCACTGCCCCGAACACCTCGATGTAAGAGCTCAGGGGCTCGTTGTTTGTGCTACTTTGGCTGGCGGTCAGCCACGTGAATGAAAGAAAAGTGCTGAACTGATTTTCTGTCTAAGCCTGCAGCATCACTAATTGTTTCAGAGCCATGTCAGGTCTCAGCAGATGGCCGAGAAGGAACTGAATTTTTTACATTTTTAATTAAAATGTAACCCCTATTATTATGGGATTAACAGTTCCACAAATATAGCTGCACAATTTTAATGTGCATTTGGTGAGAGGCAAATTCTGGACTCTTTGTAGACCTAACTAAGAAGACTAAAAGCAGGTGAATTCATGTTGGTAGCTCTTATTTTATTGCTAATCTTATAACATGAGGCATTTTTCTGGAGGCTGCTCCCACAGTCAAGATAATATAGTGAGAACTTCAGTTCCACTTTTTTTTTTCCCCAACAGATCCACATTTCCTTTGCAAAGGAAAATGTTTAAATCCATCAAACTAGAAAGCAAATAGTAAGTAGAGATATGTATTCACATATGTAAATGCCACACTAGGGGTCCTTGGGGCTGCAATAACACTTTTTGACAGAGGGAAACCTCTTTTCCCTAAGGTTGATCTGACCACCAAGAATCTTTTTCCCCTCTCTGGATTTTGGCCAAGACAATTTTGGCCAGCAGTGATGGAGGCATGTGCTCAGCTGCCTTGCCTGCAAACCTGCTCTATGCCCAGAGGCAGAACAACCACTATCCAAACCTATTCCCCCCATGGTCATACTGGAGTGGCTTCATTACACCCTAGTCCTAGCTGTGCTTCTGATCGTGACACCAATTACATGTCTTCCCATCTGCTGCAAAGGACCCAACCAACCTTCCTTTGGGCTGGATTTCAATAACCGCATACAGAGAACATGGGGTCCTTCTTGTTCCCTACCACATGTGTCCAAATGCCACAATGGTCTGTGAAACGAGTGAGGTTTTGCATACCAGTTGTTCTATTAAAACACAGCGGAGAGTAGTCAAGGCACTTTCTACTTCTTGATCTAATTTTTGTCATTTATTAGCTTAGAATGAGTTTTCACATGACTCCAGCAAAGGGTGTGCATGGTTCTTCCCTTGACTAGCGCAAGAACAGAAAAGCCACAGTCTGTCACATCTCTGTAAAGTCCAAATATGACACTCTGAGTGCCAAAAACCTGGGTGTCATTTACTCGACAAGCTTGAGACCCTCACTCATATCTACTGCTTGTGCTGCTTCACAGATGTCCCAGTACATCTTGGCACATGCGCTGCTTTATGTGGGGGCCATATCCTCACTTTCACCTCCCTGCTGAGGGCTGAGAGGAGGGGAAAGACCTTACAGCACAGAGATCCTGCCTGGAAAATCATCTGCAAGAAAATGAGCTAAATTACAATTCAACTGAGCTGCCTCTGTGGCTCCTACATGTGGATGGGCAGTGGAGGGAGGTGACCAGCTGAGGCAGGAGTAGAGTATGCTGCTCCATGGCAGCAGTGACCTCTTGGCATGCTGTTTCAGCTGGCTGTGTGGCACACATCAGCATGCACGCAGGCACTCTGCCTTCCTCAGTGTCCTTGCAAACCTGCGCTGCAGGGGCTTGGGGGCTCATGGCACGGGCAGCAGTATGGCACAAGTGTCCAGAGTAACCCTATGGTTTGGGGAACCACACTGCTCCCACATCAGAGACCCACCAGCACTGCAAATGGGCATAAACAGGCATTCCTGCCGAAGGCAGTCTCTGCAGTTTGCTGCTTGTCCCCCTTCCTGCCCTGTCCTCTCACAGCCATCTACACGCATACCACTACGGGCAGTGGCCGTAACATTGATCAATTCCTGCTTTGGGCCTCCGCAGGGGTGGGAAGTGATCCACATTTGTCCCCATAGGGGAACATGGGTGCAAGGGGCAGGAAGGCATGGCAAGGGAGAGGAAAAGGGCAAAGGCAGATTTTTTCAGCAGAGAAGCGATGAGTGGGAAGACCCTGCTATGCTTAGGTTATCCTGGTGCCAGTAAGCAGTGCAGACCATGAGGAGCTGCTCTGTAGAAGGAACCCATGGCTGCTAATCTGCACACCAAGTGTGTAGATGACTGAGCAGGAAAGCTGAGGCAGAACAGGTTCGAGACTATAATTATTCTTTTCTATGCCTTCAAACTGCAAATTACAACCTGAATTCCCTTATCCACAAAAACAGCGGGCATTTCCAAGGGATTTCAGTACATCCCTTTCTGCCAAGGCCCCAGAAGCAGCTGTATGGAAGCTCCTTTTGGGACCTGTAGGAATGTCCAGGAGGCTGCTCCTCTGCCCTCTCCTTTGAGAGGGGCAAGAACTGGGGACTGCACCCTCAGCACGTCTGATGGTTTAAAACCTCCTTGGGTGTTTCTGAACAGCAGCTACTCACTGGACACAACACTTGTCAAAGTACAGCACATTTACTCATCCTCCAGTTATCTATAGGGAAATAATTACTCCAAAAATTTTTTTTATCCCCAATGTGTGAATTTCATACCAAGGTTGCTACCTTGCAGGGTAACAAATATATTCAGAGTAACAGGAGCACTCAAAATGATTCCTTTCTACAACAGAAAGTTGTGCAACATAAGCTGCATTACTTAAAACAAATTGTAGGGTTACTTTTTTTAAAGCATTTTGTGTTATTGTGAATCAAATTTGGCCTTATCCTCTGGCTCCTCATGCCTGCCCACTGATTAA
The DNA here is from genome assembly GCF_036417535.1 of Chlamydotis macqueenii. Taxonomy (NCBI): domain Eukaryota; kingdom Metazoa; phylum Chordata; class Aves; order Otidiformes; family Otididae; genus Chlamydotis; species Chlamydotis macqueenii. The sequence continues at coordinate 150,504,201 of NC_141556.1, read as the reverse complement.
CACAAGGATGGGAACAATAGGTGCCAAGTACCATTACATCAGGACGACAGCGCCATGCTGCCTCTTCCTGCAAGGGTCAGACACTTTGAAAGAGGTGAGGCAGTGGCATGCTGTCCATCACGGGTGCCCAAAACTCACCTCCACTCCCCCTTACCTGGGCCGGGGCGCTGGAGGAGAGGTGGGTCAGGTCCCCGATCCTGGCGGCCGCCCGCGGGTCACTGGAGCTGATGAGGACGGGGGCGCTGATCTCCATGGAGTGCCGGTTGCTGGCAGCTTGGGAGGACTTGTGCGTCATGCTGAGAGCGGTGAAGGAATGACGCTTCTTGGTGTTCTTCTTGCCCTCCGCCTGCCGCTGGGCTGCCCCGGCCGCCCCGGCACCGGCCAGCGTGGAGCACGGTGCCAGACCTGCCACCGCTGCCGCTGCCACTGCTGCCGTCTCCGTTGGCAGCGGCACGTCACAGCCAGAGGCAGCAGCCAAGCACGTCTTGTCCATCTCAATGAGCTGCTTGGCGGATTCATTTAGCTGTGTGCGGAGGAAAAAGTTAAAAAAAGATTAAAAAAAGAAAAGAAGGGAGACAACAGCCCATCACAGCTTGCTGATAGCACCTGCTGGACCTGCCAGGGCCTTCCTTCCTGAAGTGCCATGAGCCTTTCCTGGCGGCCTACCCCAGCCCTAGCTGTGGCCCCAGCAAGGGGATGATGCTGAGCACCAAAATGTGGTGGCTGCCCCCTGGGGTGGAGCAGGGTCTGGGGTGCTGTGCATGCCTGCAACCCTGCAGGGCTTGCTGCAGGGTGGACCTGCCCTACAAAGGGGGTGCTCAGGACAGGTCCCAAAACCAGCCTGGTTTTATCATCTGTCCACCATCTCTCAGTCGGCCAGGTAGGTCCCTAGCAGGCACACTAGCAAATTTTGTTTCCCCAAACAAATCAAGTCAAGTGTTAGTGTCCAGCGCCTGGGTGATGCCTAGTTTATTTAATTGTCTGAAGCTGGGTGTGTCATTTCCATCCACTTCTTAATGCTAGGAAAATCAAAAGAGAGGCAGAATGAGCATCCCAGAGTGAGGCTAGAACCAGGCACCACAAATTGGTGCACATCAAGCTATGACAGTTAAAAACCAGCGTTCCCCAAAATAGCTTGTCCCAGGCTGCAGAGGCAGAGTTGGCGGAAGGAGGCAGGAGCCTCTCCATCAATGCCTTGCTATTCCCAGGTTCCTTGTAGGCCTATGCTTGATGTTTGCCACACAGGATTTTGATCTAGGGGTACTAGGCTTCCAAATCCTTCCAATTTCATCTCCCTGCCTCCCACTCCACACAGGCACAAACTGAAGGCATTTTTTCCGGCTGTACCACTTCAACTGATGAGGAGCATGATGGCCACTGGAAGACTTGCTCAAGGAGGTCCGACATGGAAAATTGGTCTCACCAGTCTTCTCAAAGGGTTAAAAACTTAGCCTACAGCCCACAGAGACAGCACGATGTTGAGCCCACTGCTCCTCATCCAATCCACACTCACAGGTAACCTCCTGCCTATAAATGCCAAAGGCAAAGTGGGTGGGACAACCTTGTCACTGAAGCCTCTTACCTCCTGGACACCATAACTCATACAGCTATGCCTTATATAGCTGGAGAATTTTTAGGTGCACAGGGGTGTCACAGTCACTGATGATACATGACGTGCACTCTGAAGTCAGCAGTGCTTTCTGCACAGGACTCATTTCTAACAGATCTTCCTTTGAGGGGTGCTAACAGCTGAGGGAAAATGCCACATTTTGCCAACAGACCTTTATATTAAACTAGGATGCACTCCAATATGCTTGTATTTAATGGATAAAAACAACATACAAATAAGGGAGACACAGCTAACGCGTACATATTTTTGCATACACTGCTATTCTGAGACCCACATAAACCAGAGGTACATGTCATATTATTTTGGACAAAAACTAGGCTATTTTTGTTTCCATAACCACTACATGAATTATGGCAGCATCCAAGAAACTCAGCCGACGACAAGGTCTTCTCAGGGTCTAAACAGAAAAAAAAGAATTGCTGTTGCTCCAAGCCAAGCCAATTTAGAAACCGAATACAAGTGAAAATAAAAGTGAAAAAGAGAGGTATGGGAAAGATAACAATAGAAGTGTGCAGTTAAACAAAAGCATAATCAAGTAGCTTTTATGACTCCCTACGACTATCATCATGCTGTAAATATAAATAAAAAATAGGTATTGCCAGCCTCATGCCAGTCCTAAATTTGACAGCACTTCTGAACACTACCACGAGGACTCATTCTGAGTAACAGGCAATAAAGCCACTAACACCTAGAAAGTAAAACATCAACTTGCAGGATCCTTCATTCTGTGACAGCTTCCACCAAGTCAACCAAGGTCCTCCAGTTAATGATGCTCTGCTACTGTCAGAGCTGCTGGGAGTCCTGCAACCATGCAATTAGCAGGCCATTTTCCCAGCTGCACTCTCCAACTTGAGACCATGCTTACAGTCAGCATAGTGCACTGCACCTGCCAATTTTTGCCAATAACAGCTGATCCCATTTCAGATTCTTCAAGAATGTCCATTATTTCCCACTTCATCATGCTCTAAATTGGTACAACCTAATATTTGCCAGCAGGCGCCAAGTTGCAAGGAAACCAGATGGTTCCCCTCCCTTAAGTAGGTGTTACAGCTCTACTTACCCAATTGATGGAGATAGTCTAGCTGAACTATTTGAAATATTATGGAGAAAAGGAGAAAGATGTCAAATGTACATGATTCTTTTCTATAGCAGAGGGTGAGGAAATACTTTGCTAGTCAACAGCAAGCAGGAAAAGAATATATTTTAACTCTTTGACATAAGAAAATATAGAGTTAAAAAAAAAGCAATTTAGAACTTCCTGATTTTACAATGCTCCATATGGACAATGAAGTGCTCCAGCTCTTAATATCAAAACTCTGATTCCTTTTGTAAGAATTAGATTATAAATCCCACTGGCTGGAGTTGCACCAAAGCTGTTCTTTTTAAAACAACAAAATCCATTACTTTTTTTTCAAAGCAAAATCTAGCTAAAAAGGTCAATAAGAGAGCTAGCATCTAAATATGAAGTGATAAAAAATAGCCCTGCACTGATATAAACAAAGTCATTCTCTGTATCAGTGGAAGATTAAAGGAAAAAAGAAAATCCTTCCCAAAACAGTCAAGCTAATGAATTTTGGGAATGTCACAGTCTTCCTGAAATACAGGGAAAAAATTATTTTGCTCTGCCAAGATAAAAAAATGCTTTATAGCTTTACCACTTTGTTTTTGTAGAGAACTGTTTTCAAACAGCTTTGCTGGAAAGTACTTCCCAAATAGGCTATGAATACCAGAGAAAAGCTTCTGCCTATGACTTTGGGAAAGTAAACGGTGCTGCCTCTTCGCAAAGAACTTTCAGAAAGCCTTTTTAAAACACAAACATGTTTGCGAATTTCTTATTTTAAACTCTGAGTATGTAAACAAGCATTGCTTTCTGGTGTTTGTGTCTGGTTTTCAGGCAGATCTGCTTCCAGAGGAGAAGCTTAATGGAAAGTTTTGACCCACAGTCAGTCTCAGGAATTTGACATTTCTGGAAGGCTGTAGCTCTTACGACAACCCTTTAAACCAGAACTCAGTGTTCTTGCTCATTTTTTGACCCCTCCTCTAGAAAGAACCTATGTTTGAAATTCTGGGTCCTGCTAATCCCAAATCGTAAAATGCCCTCGAGATTGCAGCGGGACTGATTTTACTCGAAATCCATTCTGTAACAACGGAGTGTCCTAGAAAACGTGACATATGATTTAGAGGGTCAAGGCTTGGATTTGAATGCCAAACCAGTCAAACATTCCCAGCAGCCCTGCAATCCTGGGTCTGGGAACGCAAAGCCTTGTGATGGTAAGCTTTATAATACCTGAGGGACTCTAGCATGCAAGAGACGGGATGAAACACTACAGTAAAACTGTTGACAAGCTCTCAGTGACTACTGATTTTGGGTGCTGCACGCTGAGATAAGGATGCACCAGCCTCAGTTCATAGAGTTACTGTGCCTGTTTCTCAGGAAGACATTCCCCAGCTGCGAGGAACCATACTGGAGACAGCTCCAGCTTGTTGGGTTTTGAGAGTGAAGGAGGGCACGTGTGGAATACCTCTGTGCACAGAGCCCCATTCAGCTCCAAACAACCTTTTCCCAAAAGAGAGTAGCAATCGAGCTCCGTTCATTAAAAATTTGCCGACCTTGATCAGGGAGCCACACTGCTTCCTCTGCTACAACGCAAGCTGTCATGACTTTGGCCTCCAGCCAGCCAGCCCATGCAATATGAACTAAGGGAGAGGGTTTTTTTTTCCTTCTTCTGGCTTTTAAATATGACTATTTTAGATATTCTACTTGATACTTTACCATATGGGCGACAAAGGTACAAACATTAAGCTACCTCACTGAGGACTTCACCACTGCCAAAATTATTATTTTTCTATAAACCTCATGTTTTTTTTTCTGCAGAATACATTATGGTGATTTTCTCTCTCTGTTGCCCATGCTTGCACACACTCACACACACACATGCACACACTCCAGTTCACCTCAGTTCCTGATACTTGTATGTTTAAAAGGGAGCACCAGTAAATAGTTTGAATATATTTCTGTTAAGCATGGGGAGATACAGGAAACAATCTGTCATCCGCACTGGCTATCCCCACAGGGGACTAAATATGCCCTTTATACCCCAATGTGATTTAATGAACTATATTTTCCATGGGCAGTGTTATGCACCTACTTACACATTCCAGTTGGGATGAAGAGCAAGAAAAAGCTACTTTTTGTCCAGTGTGGGTCATAATTAATTCCAGTTTTAGTCCAAATAACAAATTATTACTGTGGAACTTATTATTATGGAACAAGACAGGAGCATGAGAAATCTAGGTCAGATTTACATAATTAACCTCTACTGCATCTCCCCTGACAAACACGTCAGTGCATTTACTAATCCATGGTAGTGGCAAAGTTGTCCTAGCCCAGTCTAGACCTCCAAGGGACACCTTGATACCCAGTGGGCACCACAGCAGCTCCTGGGTCGTTGCAGTTCACTGATGGTGCTGTCTTCCATAGGAAGGAAGACAGTAAGTCTTATACTACCATTGAATAGCCATTTAGGTCTACTAATCTATTAATTTCTAGTAATTTAGGTAAGGGTAATTGATTGATTTCTAACTGATAGCTAACCTACCAAAGAGAGGACCTCACTCTGTTTCTGATTTAACAACATACTTCAGCCCCTACCTGATATTATGCACAGACCAAAGTGTCACTAACAGGACTAACATGCCATTATTTACTGAATAAGGAAAGATTACTTAAATTCTCAGTGTTACACACATGCCTAAGTATTTTGTTAAACAGGAGTCGATTTGAATCAGAAAGTACAGTTTATTAAGACTTTCAGGAAAACAATGCTTCATTTGCTACATTAGCTTTTTTCTGTCTTTATGGAAAGTATGAGTTAAAGTATGGTGGTGTTCAAATACAGGTATAAGATCAGAAATATGTTACTTTGAGCCCTTTTTAAAAGTGAAAAGTTACAAACCCCCACAAATCAATACATTCCTAATGAAAAGAACCAATTGCTAAGACAAAATGTCATGCTCAAGGTTTTGGAAAGGAACCACTGAGCAGAGCAGAACGGAAAATTAAAGTTATTAATAAAACTTCTTCACAATGTCCCCCTGGAAGACTGAAAATATTTTCACCTAGGGACTGCTAATTTTTATACTTTACAGTTCATAAATATTGAGAAGATCACGCACATCCCTATTTTATGCCTTGCAGAAACTTTGGCAACTTGGAGTTCCATAGCTGATTTTGTGATTAAAATAAACAGTCTGAATTTATGACTGCATTTTCACTTCAGTGTAGTTACTTTCAGAAAATATTAAGTTCTTATGCCCTCATTAAATTAGTTTTGCTAGTATTATAATTTATGTTCTGAAGCACAGTGAGGTTATTAAATAAGTAAGGTCATAACTATACAAGAGTCTCCTGTCTGCTAGGTCCCTGAGAGGACTGCATCTGTGAAAGCATTTTCATCCCCAAAAAGCAGCATTTCAGAAAGCTAAACCATCTTTTCCTTACTGTTATCCCTCCTGGCAAATGCAGGATACAACCTTTCTTCTACTGCAGCCGAGTAGCAAAAACATCATTTGACTCAAATGGGTATTAAGACAAAGTACATAATACTTTACCTAATACTTTAAATGGTCATTGGGTAAGTTAGCACAGTGGATGCACAGCAGTTCCAAAGCCTTACTAAAGGGATATCAGCAGACAAAATTGTGCCAAAGGCTCTTCAACCAAGTCATATTGACTGCACCTACAATTTTTCTCTTTTATATGTTTTGTAAATTCAGACTTCAAAATGTTTAGAGAAACTCTCCCAAGTTCTCCATAGACAGTTTAAATTCATTGAACAGAAGCTACAAAATCCTATCTCAGGTAATCATTTAGGTACCATCTTCTAATGAAGAATCATTAGTAAGGCACAGTTTAAGAGCACAAAATTATAGCTGAAACAAAGTATCACTTAATGTTTTTGTGTTACTCTCTTACAATCCACTATTGCCTTTTCTAATTTATTGCCAGGGACAAACAAGCAAATGTGGAACAGATTTTCTGCAAGTGGTTTATCCATCGTGGAAGATAGATTTCTGAAACCCCACACTGTGATTGAGAGCAGAGCTATTCTGTGCACCCAGAAAATACAAGAAGCACAGTGCATGCACTTGCTTGAGCACATTCACATGGAATGATAGCTGCAGAAATACTTTGCTAGGACATATCTCAAACTTCAAGTGTCCTGTTCCTCTTGTCATAGACCGAGGCATATGTCTCATTCTCTTTTCCAAAAGCCTGTTAGATATGTTGGCATGTTCTCAGGGAAGGAAGTACCTAAAATCATATAGCAGATAGACTTCCTAATAAGGGCCATACATGTACACAATTATGTACAGTCCAGAAAAAAGCAAGCTAATGGTTTTTGTCTACAACATGGTTTCCTGAAAGACAAGGGTACTTAGCAATCTGTTTCCCTGTCTTACAAGATCTTTCTCATTTAGCAGTAATGTCGCTTCTAACGCAGTGAGAGGTCGAAGGAATGTAGCATATTAGAACAGCATGTGCCTGGACGAGCGTGCCATCATGATCTTGCAGAATGAAAATAAATGATGCGTGCAGCAGAAGTAAACACTAAGCCTTGGGTGGTGAACTGGGAATTTTTTTTTCTTTCCCTTTTTTCCAAACAGTGTTAAGATGGAAAATGGTTCGCAGTGATGGAGAACAAACACATGGCTTGGTGAATTCCAGAAAAACGTGCAGTCTGCTGCAAAGTTTGCTCAGGAGCAAAGCACAGCAAGTAACCTTACGGAAACTCATGTCAAAATTGCTGAGAAGAAAGAAAATAAAGCTAAATGCTATGGCATTAAAAATAGATTAACTTACCAAAAAGAAGTACGCTTTCTGCATCCTTCTCCACTTCCTGAAACAATTCAGCTATTTAGCCCCCAGCTCCAACTATAAGGACTATCTTACTCTGATCTATAGTCTTTGAATCTCAGATCTGCTGCACATCTTCAATGTGCCTGAGGATTTCCTTCTCTTTTCTTCCTATCTGTCCTCTATGGACACGCTTTTTCATAATGAGATGCTCACGACCAAAGCTCCTTTGAAAGCAAGAAATGTAACCAAATACTGCTTTACTCAACATCAGAAAGAGTGGGAGAATACAGCCTATTTTTACTTATAAATTATTCCAAAAGCTAAATAAAAAGTGCAGTCATGAATTCATGGGCTTGATCCTGATTCCTCTGAAGTCAGTGGCAAAACTCCAGCTGTCTACAGTGGTGGAAGGACTGGTGCCCATCTGGCACTAATTGCAGTACCAGAAGAGTCCCTCTTGGAGCTTGAGAGGAGTTCACTGACAAACTATTTTTCATCAAAAAATGAAACTCATCGGAACTGAAGTACTTCCCAGGAACATGCTGGTTTTGACATGATGTCCATCATGAAACTGTTTGTCAGATGATGTTTCTCAGCTAAGATACAGAAATGACCTAGGCTTTAGTGGTTTCAGAGTTTGCTTGGGTACCTGGGCTTCTGGCTAAAAGTCCCTGCATTGAGGAACAGCCATGGGAGACCCAAAACAACACTGCCCCTTTCCTAGTGTAAGGCCACCAGCTTTCTGGCTATGTTGAGTCTCCCTCACTCTTGTTCTTGTTAAATAGAAAACTTTTGTGACTCTCTGAGTCCAGGTGCCCACCTGCACAATGACAGAAAATGCTGGTGCTGGCAGGAGAAGTGTAAGCAGCCTTACGCTGGGCAGCAGCCTGGACAGGAGACCAAGACGGACTCAAGAGGCTTTCAGAAGCAGTTCAGATGTAGGCCTTATGCCTCACTGCCTCCTGGCAGCTGTATGAGCCCTTTACCTTTGCTGCCAGTTACTGCAAGGAAGGGAAGCCCTCTGAAATAGTTTTGTGCTGATATCTAGAAACCCCTTCACTTACAGAAGCTTTCACTTTGAGCCAGCTGTACCTCAAAACTTCACCATGTGCTAGGGGAGATACTGCAGTTCCTGAAGCAAGCTATGTGGATCGCAAGTGATCTCTAAGCAATACCTGCAGAGCCTATGTACCTTAAAAAGAGCCAAGCCTTATGTTTTCTGAGTTTTCTGGCAACTTTCTACTTCATTCCAGGAGCACAAGGCTCCTGGTGCTATGGTTTACTTGGGTGATCAACAACAATCAAATTTTGACAATTAACTGAAAATTCACAAGTCAAATACCACCAAATAAGGCAATGGATCTCTTCAGAGGCAATGCACGCATCAAGCCTGTGAGTTTCAAAACAAATTACTTACAGACTACAGTGTGTGACCCTAAGTAAGTATAAATGGGGTAGTAAACCAGGTAATATCATCCTCATGTTGTTGCGTGGACCCTTGTCTTCTTGATAATTGCACTGTGCACACATGCTACGAGACATGACACCATGCCCTTTTGCTCATTCTCTGAGGTTTGTTCCTGGAAATATTGTTCTTGAAAACACTGTCTTTGTAATGTTCAGGGTTGTGTGAAGGAAGCAACAATACCATGTCTTTTTTTTAAGGAAAACACTTGCTTCCAATTTAATGTGATAAAGGATAGTGATGAAAGAAACAAAACATATATATTTTCTGAAGTTCTTTCTGAATTTCACAACACAAGTGTTCTGGTAGACAATGAGAAAAAGGCCTACTGCACCTTACATCATCCGTGTTATCTGCAGAAAGCTAGAAACCCCATTGGCTAAATCTCTGAAGCTCTTGGAAACTCTTGGAATCACAGCACAAAAAGCACATGGGAAAGCCAAAGTAATTTTTCAAGTACTACAAGCCTTTGCTTACACTGAGCAAGCAAGGAGTCTTTGTTGTGGTGATTTACAACTTTGTGTAGAATAAGAAATCTCATGCAATTGGGGAAAATTAAGTTTTATGTGCTGCAACTGAAGATTACCTGTGGGGAATCACACACAAATAAATGTACTGCTCTTTCTATCTCTGATAAAGCAGTGAAATGAAGAATGAAAGCAAATGCCAAGAAAATGTTTTGGTTCAATTGCTTGTAAAAGGAATACAAGACAGAGAAGGATTGCTGGATGTAGTACAGGGTATTTGTGAAAGAATAATGTCCCATGGGGCTGTATAGTTAGATACTGTGTGCGTGGAGCTTCTACAATTGGCTACAAAGCCAGGTTGCTGGTTGTAGTGGAAAGTTGCAGCATCAGCTCCGGGGTCACATTGTGTGGTTCACTGGGAGCTGCCAACATCAAAGGATGTCAGCCATCAGTCACAAAAGCTTCTGCATCATCAGAGAGCTGTGTCCAGGCTTTGGGTTCACTGCTTGCCAGTCGGGGTGAAAATACAGGTCAGGACACAATGTGCTGCTGTTTCACCCAAGCACCTGATGACTCCCTAGAGGGACAGTTCTGAGATGTTTCTCTGAAATGGGAGAGGAACTACTCATGTTTGAGACAGGCAGCAGCATCGGATACATGGATTGTCCACGTGACAGGGAGACAGACCTTCTTATCTATGCACATGGATGAAAAAAAAGGAGTTGTGCTGAGCGAGACATAACTTGCCAGCCTGAGTTTGTGTCTTGTAGGTGCCATATCCTGTGGCTATTACAGTGTAAACTCTACTTCAAATTACTTGCAAATTTAAAGTGCCTCCTTCCCACACAGATGTGAAAAAAATTTTTTACAATGAGAGTTGTAGAGCACTGGAACAGGTTGCCCAGAGAGGTGGTGGATGCCCCATCCCTGGAATCGTTCAAGGCCAGGCTGGATGAGGCTCTGAGCAACCTGATCTAGTCAGGGATGTCCCTGCTTCTTGCAGGGGGGTTGGACTAGATGACCGTTGAAGGTCCCTTCCAACTCTAACTATTCTATGATTCTATGATTCTATGATGCCTGATACTACAGCATAGCTCTCTCTCTTCCCTTAGTGAGAGCACAGCTTTGCATCCCTGTTCACTCTATGCAGTGACCAATTATTTTAAAACAATTTTTACATTAGATTGTCTTACCTTGGAGACTTTTATACTTCTGTTGTATTTGATAAAAGATGGATAAGAGGTTGGGACGGCATTGGGAAGCAGTGATTGTTGCACATGACATAATCATACATATCTCATTTGTGTAGGAAGCCTGACCAGTAACTGAAGGCTCTGAAAGCCAGTCTGTAAAACACAAAAATGTGTTTTCTGTCCTATATGATGATGTAATCGGGTCCACAACCCTCCCCCCTCATCTTGTGGAATAAAAATCTGACAAGGCTGAACTGTGACAAATTCCCTTGACTCCACAAATTCTTGACTGAAAATGGCAGCATTCAGCCTTGCACTCGCAGCATGAGTGACTGCCCCTCGCCTAGAAGAATCATTTGCAGCCTTCTTTGGAGAATTTGAGATGTTAAAATATGATTTGGTACAAGGCCGAGGTCAGAGTCAGATGTCTCTCCACTGACTTGCCAACAGCTGCAGTCAAGGGGTTCATTGAACTTCCTGGCTATCAAACTAGAAAATGCTATTTGTTCAACTTCCTGAGTTTGATTTCTGGTTTAGGGTAAAGGACACGTACCCGCTGCTGTTGAGTCATGCAGTGAAGCAGCTAGTACCCTTCCCTCTCACACGCTCATCTAAAGCTAGCTTCATGCCCTGGTTTCCATCAAGGCGTGCTCTGCCGCGGGTGTCACTGCTAGATAAGAGGTGTGCCATTTCTTCAGCGCCAATGAGCTTTGAGCAGATCTCTGAGGATGCTCAGGCACATGTGTCACAGTACTGCAATAAAGCATGATGATTGCCGGCATTAGTCACTTTTATGACATCCATATGCAAATGCTGTTCATGTTTGCATGCTACAACTGGAAGGAATTTGGAAAACCACTGCTCTAGGCCATGCTGTTTGAGTTCTGAGATGGGAAAATTAATGGGCTAGCAAAAAATCTGCACAGTAGGAAATCTTTCTGAAAGTGCAGAACACTGTTTTTCTTTCTTTTTTTTTTTCTTCTGTTTGTGGAATTACTAAAGCTTAAACATTTTCCTAACACATTCCTTTCTGAAAATGGACTGCCCCGGATTGCACCTACATTCTGTAGGCAGAGAGAAAAGTTGTCCTGAGGAAACAGAATTTTTGCAAGCTCTGACCACACCATGTGATGCAGTCACACACAGACATTTGTTAATAATACTTTTATTATTTTTGCCATTAAATGCTGAAGAACTCCCACCACAGATCAGAACTTCATTGAGAGAAGTATTACGGAAACAAGACAGCTCTTTGCACAAAGAAAGTACAATTTAGGATGAAGATAAGAGACAGTATATAGATATACACAAAATATACAATAAAACAGTCTTATCAGCAAGATGGACACAGGATTTTGCACACCATAAATCTTCTGTAGCCATCACAGCCAAGAACAATTTTGGAGAGGAGTCTGGAGGAGCAATGCTGATGCAGATGTCTGGATATTTTTGAAGATTTGTCATAACAGTGAAGAACAAAGTACTATGGAAGAAAAAGATAATTTGAAAAAACTGACAAAGTGATTGGCATCGCTGGCTGATCAAAGACAGGGGTTGATCTTTCAGTAGTAAATAAAATACAATAGGTAAAGAGAGAAATGAATAATCAAAGGTTTGCAAGTAAGGACAAGTTGAATTGGCACTACAGAACAGCAAAGGGCTTCAGAGAGCACGGAAGAAGTGGGAGTCCACGAGCACTCTGGATGGTCATGAATGAGTGTCGTGGTCTGCATTTGCTAAGGATGCAAAAAGGATGTAGCCATAATCAGGATACAAGATGATGAGAGTCTGATCTTTGTGAGTGCTCAGCAATCAAGTTGGCCAAAGACTAGGTAGGACTGCCAATCACATGGATGAATGGAGCCAGGCGTGAGGATGTGATTCCCATTGGGAATGTCTTTACTACTTGCCATGAAAACACATTGATCTCTCTTTAAGCAGTGACCAAATGGGAACAGTACTGCATTTAGCTCTGACCGTGTACTGCACTGAAACCTCAGGTACATGTTGAGTGAGAGTTGCCCTATGCAAAAACAGACAGATGTGTCGCTGGAGTAGTGTGGAGCTGCCTTTGCTATGATCTTAAACTCAGCCATCCGGAGCAATTAGAGAAGATGCTGAGGCCATTATTTCTTCCCTCCAAGGCACAATCATGTGCTAGGAAAACAAAAGAAAAAGGTCACAAGAGGAAAACATGTCTGTAAATTCCTTACTCTGCTGCTGACATAGAAGCAGATCAGAGAAAAGGAATCAAGGAGATGACCATGAAGAAACACGCCACTGAGCTTTACTTTCCCCACCATCAGTAAGGTGGGCAGAGCTTGAACCAGGAGTACTCTCCCTCCTTCTGCAGGGTTGCTTTCTTCTCAAGAAGCAGTATCACAAGGCAGAGCTGACTCTTCCCTCAGTGCCCTGCCCTTAGCCACAGGGCAAGAGGAGAATATCTCCAGCATGAGTCGCCCACTGCTTGAATGATCTGGTGCCTCTTCTGCTTTCTCCCAAGGTTTCCAGAAAAAGTCCGTTATGGAAAAATTCTATTATAGAAACCTCTCTCATGAAATTTCCTCTCAATTTGATTCAATTCTGTCTAAACAGATTGGAAGACTTCAAAGTCAGATTTAGAGCAGGACACTCCCTCTAGCCTTACTTCAACTCAGGCTAATATTATTAACCTTGTTTATGGAGTATCTAGTGCTACTTTGTCATAAAATTATAACTTAATAAAATAATTACTTAAATTGAGGGACAATAAGGAGGCAGAGAAGGTTGCTTGCACAAAGCCTCATCTCACCATTTTGACATGATGGCTTAAGAGTGCAGCTCAACAGCAGCATTGCCTGCAGAGTATCTGTGGGCGAGGGTCAGGTCACATGTCCTCCTTTCCTGTCTTCCCACTTTCTGCCCTGTATCAGCATGGATGTTCATGTGACTATGTAGTAAATGGGATGATGGAACAGATATGACTGGAAAGCAAAAAAGCAACAACGACTTAAATGGGTAGTGTTCAACAGGATGAGTTTCCTGATCCATCTCAGCATGCAGCCACATTTCTGGTAGTCCTGGAATAAGGAAGGCAGAAGGAAAGTGGTGTCACAGATGAGGCAAAAGCAGGACAATCCCTTTGGCGGCAGCTTTTGCTTTTGTCAGAATAAAATAACGCCAGTATCACACTCAAAAATGGCGCAGCAGAACATGAAATAAGCAATGGTTGGTCTAGAATCACAGAATCATAGAATGGTTTGGGTTGGAAGGGACCTTCAAAGGTCATGTAGTCCAACCCCCCTGCAAGGAACAGGGACATCCCTGACCAGATCAGGTTGCTCAGAGCCCCATCCAGCCTGGCCTTGAACGTTTCCAGGGATGGGGCATCCACCACCTCTCTGGGCAACCTGTTCCAGTGCTCTACAACTCTCATTGTAAATTTTTTTTTTCCTAATATCTAATCTAAATCTACCTCCCTCTATTTTAAAACCATTACCCCTCATCCTATCACAACAGGCCCTACTGAACAGCCTCTCCCCATTTTTCTTGTAGGCCCCCTTAAGGTACTGGAAGACTGCTATCAGGTCTCCTTGGAGCCTCCTCTTCTCCAGGCTGAACAGCCCCAACTCTTTCAGCCTGTCCTCATAAGAGAGGTGCTCCAGCCCTCTTATCATCTTCATGGCCCTCCTCTGGACCTTCTCCAACTGGTCCATGTCCTTCTTGTGTCGGGGGCTCCAGAACTGGACACAGTACCCCAGGTGGGGTCTCACCAGGGCAGAGTAGAGGGGGAGAATCACCTCCCTCGACCTGCTGGCCACGCTCCTCTTGATGCAGCCCAGGATGCAGTTGGCCTTCTGGGCTGCAAGGGCACATTGCCGGCTCAGGTTGAGCTTCTCATCCACCAGCACTCCCAAGTCTTCCTCAGGGCTGCTCTCAATCCATTCTCCGCCCAGCCTGTATTTGTGCCTGGGATTGCCACAACCCAGGTGCAGGACCTTGCACTTGGCCTGGCTGAACTTCATGAAGTTGGCATGGGCCCACCTCTCCAGCTTGTCAAGGTCCCTCTGGATGGCATCCCTCCCTTCCAGCGTGTCGACGGCACCACACAACTTGGTGTCATCGGCGAACATGCTGAGGGTGCACTCTATCCCACTGTCCATGTCGCCAACAAAGATGTTGAAGAGGGCTGGGCCCAACATGGACCCCTGAGGGATACCACTCGTGACCGGTTTCCACTTGGACATCAAGCCATTGACCACCACTCTCTGAGTGCGGCCATCCAGCCAACTCCTTATTCACCAAGTGGTCTATCCATCAAACTCATGTCTTTCTAGTTCAGAGAGAAGGATGTCATGCGGGACAGTGTCAAAAGCCTTGCTCAAGTCCAGGTAGATGATATCCGTTGCTCGTCCCTTGTCCACCGATGCTGTCACCCCATCATAGAAGGCCACCAAATTGGTCAGGCACAATCTGCCCTTGGTGAAGCCATGTTGGCTGTCACCAACTACCTCTTTGCTCTCCATGTGCCTTAGCATGGTTTCCAGAAGAACCTGCTCCATGTCCTTGCCAGGCACAGAGATGAGGCTGACTGGCCTGTAGTTACCTGGGTCTTCCTTATTCCCCTTTTTAAAGGGGAACAAGGATCTACCATGTAAAGGAACAAACTAAGCAAAACCAAAGACTTTTATGTAATTTCTTCTACAGGATAGACTAAACACAAAGGGGTGAGCCTTCAGGAATGCTGTGTGTTCTAGAGAAAATCTGGAAAAGATAGAGACCCCCCAAATTAATTTTAACTATCTGTCTCTGTTTCTGATTTTTGTTTTTAATTTGCTCGTACTGCTTCCTCCTCTAGTCTTTTGAACTTGATTTTCTCAATGTTCAGCTCTAACACCTAACAAAATGTTAGGGGATTTGAGACTTAACTAAAACATCTGGTTTTGGCATAGCTAATGACATTTTCAGACTAAAAATCAACTTCACATGTTATTTTTGTTGTTTGAAGCATGCATTCAGCACACACATGCACTCCCTAGAATAAAGACAGTTTCACCATTCCAGGAGATGCCAAAATAAGAAGCAAGGGAAGAGGTAACAACAGTTCATAGATTCATCCTATCAGGAAACTATTATTCTTGAAACTACTTCTCTTTGAAAGCTTAAAGGATCAAGCTTAACCATATTTTGTGACTCTTCACCATGACAGAATAATATTTATGTAACATGCTATCTTCTGAAAACAGAGACCGGAGGAGGCTTTAACAGGCTCCCTCCGGCAAATAATTTACAATGTCACTGACATCAACTGTCCATCCTGTCCCTCTGATGGACATCATCCCACCCACCACAGGCACAGCAAAGGATAATGTGTGCTTCCACCTCCTCCAGGTCCTTTCACAGGCTGGGATTTTAATACTGGACTCTCTTTTCTTTGGCACTCCCAGCACCAGTGCTATGACTGACACATGGAAACATTTTGGCCTCTGCTCGGAAGGCTGTGGCCAAAACCAAATGGGCAGAGAAGACAATCAGCTTGCCAGAAGCATCTCCTAAAATTCTCACACCTTCCCTCTGTGGCTACATTTGGATTTAAGATCTCCACTCTGAGAATTTTATGGCACCAGGAAAGCTCTCCCAGAAAGAAGCTAATTAAGATGTGTAACATACACTAACAAGGACACTATGAAAAAAAAAAAAAAGAAGAATGTCTGTGTGAGAAATAATGAAATCCTCTAGGATTTTATTTATAATTAACTATTTGACAAATAATATATCTGTTGATGTATAACTTCTTGATATACCTTCATACATTAGCTGTAGGTAAGTGAGACTAGAAGATACTTTCTTTTCAAAAGGAAAAAGATCCCAGGAATTCAGCACTGCTGAAGCAATCTTTAGAAGCTGTCAGGGGTGATCAATGGCTGCAAAAGACAAAAGCCCTGTTCTTGTGCCTGCTCTAGAGAGAGTGGTTTACTGATGACGTGCTCTAGAGCTGCCCCAGCGCCCCAAAATAGACTGTATGCTCAATGGGGAATGCTAATTTCTAGCCCATGGAAACCTCCTCTGTTGTTGAAATACTTGACTGTAATGGTTGTCTGCTATGAGGTTGCTGAGCACTGCTGAGAAGTCCAAAACGTTTGCTGTCAATTGCACAGGCAAAAGCTAACCTTAAATGGCATGCTATCTATTTAGTTGTTTTTCTGAGTACATACAAGACCAAAGGAACTGATGCTTTGCTTGATGCATTTTTCCACTTGAAACACTGCAGAATGACATGAACATCTACCTTTTGTATTTTTGTGGAAGAAACAGTTTATTCATTCAGGGCACCTTGTTGCTTCTGAAAGACACAGTAGCTTTAAGGTTCCCTAGCAAAATCAGAACAAACATTGATAGATATATGACAGAATGGTATTTTTGGAAATTGATAAATACCTCAGAGATCAAATCTTGTTATCAGATCAAGAGCAAAAGTCAGTCCATCTTACTCAGGTACCTAACTTGCACTTCCATTTTTGGCTTCTAGGAGGCAGTGCTTCAAAAAATGCCCCATAGAGATTGGAAAATGATATATATGCTTTTGAAAGACTCATGAAATGGGCTTATTTGCCAAGGTTGTGTGCTTAAGTTGGCTGGGCTGGAAACCTTCTATAAATAACCCTAGAGAGTTATTTTTATAAAATAAAATCTAGGAAATTCAGATGTTACTCATCATGGGAGAGGGTGGAGAAGATATTCCTGAATGTGAGAGATGGCCAATTTCTGATTCAACAGTTCCAGAAACAGTACGAGGTGATAACAGTTTGGATGAGATTTTGATTAATAGAAAGATTGGTTATAATATATAAATCTGTATAACTTAATTATGAGTTCATTCGTGTGGAAGTAGGCAGGAGGACAAGTAAGAGAAGACCTGTAACTAAAACTGTCAATTCCCAAAAGGTAAATTTTCACAACCTATGTTGTGAAAATGTCTATGTCTAAATTTATGTGCTAGCTCTCACCTCTCACTGCATCTCAACACAGGCCTCATGATTGTCTGAACTGGAGGACGACTCAAACGTGACAGCACTCCCACCTATCTCTGTATGCAGGCTTCCCCTCTGCGGTGTCCACCTGAGATGAACTTTGGAGGAACGGGCTCCCAGAAAGCAATCCTGCACTGACTTGTCCAGACATAGCCCAAGGGGAGTGAGTGATTAGAAAAGGTCTACAGAGCTGAAGAACTCAGTTAATCTAAGGTAGAGAAAACTTGGCATTTAAGTCAAAAGGTGACATTGCAGCTCAATTTTGTATCCTGGAGATGGAGGGAAGTCTTCTTATAGAATCTGCATGAATGATCACCTCATGAAGGATGCTAGAAATTAACAAAAAACTTACAAGAAATTACTCAAAATTTTTTTAAAAAGAAATTTTTTACCCTAAGTCATACTGATTTACCTTTTACATAGAAAATTAAATCAAAGAGCAAAAGGTTCTTTATTTATGAAAGCAAAAGGGAAAACAAGAAATTGAGCCATTATGCAGAAAAGATGAGCTATAGATTAAAAAAAAGTGTACATATAATATACATATATAATGAAATATTCCTCTATATTATATTCTTAATCTTCTTCTCCATTCTGACTGCTAATACTCTTAGTTTTCCTGACTGACATCATATTAATTTGAAGCTCTTTAAATTATTTTACTTTGTACGTATGCAACAGTATTTTAAATCAATAAGTTTTAATCATGGATTGATGTGAAAGTAGTAGTAGGTGTATAGGTTCTCACTGAGGTCCCTCTTGCAGCCTACAATACAAATTCCACATGTTTTAGTTTGTATGTGAAACATAGGAACTGTATTTTGTACTCCATTCACATAGAAATCTGGTACCAAAATTATCTTTGAATATTCTACAATATTCTATGCAAGAGGAAAACAAGTAGGATCAACTTTTTAGAAACTATGAAGGTGCAGGAACAGAAGTCTTAAAACAATGAAATTACAAAATTTGAAAATGCATATCAATAAAGCGTTTTGACAGAAATCAGCTGAACACCTCTTAGAGCTTACATTATTGTCAGCTTTACAAGGTTCTTATTCCATTTTTATCTGACTTACAAAAGGAGAGAGAACAGAAAAAATCAATTCTCATGTTAATGGATGTAATTCTTAACTCATTAGTGTTACACCTTCTTACTACTGGGATGAATTTGCTCCTCTGAGATTTAGTAAGTCAGCTTTTCTAAAATCATCTACATTAGTTTCCTTCTACCCACCTTTCAAAAGCCTCAATTGTTATTAGCATTAAATGATACTAGCAAGGCTAAAATGAACCATTTTGTCAGACCTTAAAAACAGAGACTGTATGTTCTCTTTGGGAAGGGCACTGAAGAAATGTTACTCTCTACTGACTGTCTGACGTTCCTTTTCTTTGGAAGGATTTCATAAAGGATACTCAGAAAGGTGCAGAATGTGCTGCCACAGAGACCACATAATGGGTCAGATATCAAGGCTGAATTCATTATGAGAGTCCCATAGGGACCCATCTGTCCTGCAGCTGAAGGGAGGGACCAAATAGATTGAGGAGAGAGAAAACATAAACAAGAAATGGACAGGACAACAAATATTTGCTGGTGGTGTTGAAAATGGTCAAAACATCTATTAGAGCTAGAAATACACATGCACACATCTGAGTTTTCAAGAATACAGCTGTGATGACTGCCACTGAGAACACCAGGTTATTTGGAAACAGCTAAGCTGGCAATCTGTATATAGAGAAAAAAAAAAACAAATCTGCCATCTGGATGGAATGCCAGACTTGTGGTCACACCGCCAGGAAAATGTTGAAGAATCCCAAAGTCAAGCAGGTCTGTAGGCTGGGGTACGGGAAAGGCTTTGGTCTCTTCAGAGTGGTTCCCTGCATCTCCTAATGGAAACCTCCAAGTCTTCAGATTAACTGAACACATACACAGACACATTAAACTCTCAACCATTTGCATTTGTCTGCAGGCTAACTGAAGGTTACACTCAGCAAGAGACAGTTATACAGTTAAGGACAAGTTATGCTGGGAAGTGTCTCTGTAACACTATTCAATGACGACTGCTGGGAACCTGACAATGTGCTCAGGTTCCTCTGTACGGGTTTAAGCTGTTTAGGATGATTGGTAGATCCAGTGGTACAGCACAAAATTGTTAAATGTGGTGCTCTGCTCTGCAAAGCTGATTTTGGAATGAAAAACCTTTGTTTTCTTTAAGAAACGCATTTGGCTTTGGATTTTTTGTTTTGATTTGTTTTTTTTTTTTTTTTTTTGTTTTGTCTGAACTCTTTTTAAATACTGACTTGCAAGGAGTCTTTTCCCCTGTGTCTCCGAGGAGTCTTGTGGATCTGTGCTGCTGGGCACTGAAACCATCAGCTCTGGCTGTTCTCCTCCTCCCTTTTTCTCCTAGACATCCTTTCCACCTTTTTCTTTTTTTTTCTGACTGTGAAGAGTAGGAGAAGATCCCCATTACTCTGCTTCACTGCTCTGTAAAAAGAATTTTAAAAGTCCTAATATTACTTAATCACAGCTTTCAGTGCCCCTGCTGCCATAAAACGTTATAACAATGGGCTGGCACTTCATCAATTGTAATTTGCTGATATTACAGTCACAGTAGTGCTCAACATAATTGCCTTGCTCTACCACTGACTCGTAAGGCTTCTTGATCTCAGTCAATACTTCTTTGCACTGGGGGATGCAGTCAGAAATTTTGGTCTAATAGCTCAGCTTTTTGAATTTCCAGTTCCTGCCTATCTGAGCAGGACATGTCCTTCCAAATATTTGGCACACCATTGCCCTCAAATTCACCCCCAGACACTTAAATCTATCAGGACACACTTTAGTCTTCATTATTCTCAATTTTACACATAGCAGCACAACACTTACAATGTCCAAACAGAGATAATAACAGCAGTTATTAAGAATGAAGGAGCTAGCTTGAAGACAGTAAAATAAAAGAAATTTAGTTAGGACTTTGAATTCCTTGTGGGTCCAAAACTCCTCCCAGCAAGAATATGACTTCAAACCATATGGATTATTAACAAGATGTTTACTTCAGGACAGAAGGCACCTTGAGAATCAATTTGATTATGTTGTGTTTTTCTGTAGACAAATTAAAACATAAATTATCACCCCTGATGACTTCTACTGGAGACGAAGGACAGCAACAATATAAGAAAAAAAACCAGTGCAAACTCTCCCTGACAGAACATATTGTGTGTGACTCATTCTGTAAAAGTCATCATTGTGAGCTGCAAATATTTATTCCTTATGCGATTGTAGCTTCTCTGAGGTTGGGACAGAGATGACACTACAGAGGCAGGAAAAAGCCTCTCTGCAGAGAGCTGTCAGACACAGCAGGCATGCAAGCACCCTTGCTGGACACTTGTAGGGAATAAAGCATAAAATCCATGCCACGTTACACTTACATGGCTATAAGGACAACCACACATAATGCTGAGATGCAGGCTTTCTAAAACACCGCAGGGAACAGATATATTTTGATGTCTTCAGCTAGTTTTTTTTTGTGCCACTGCTCTGTGATACCACAGTCTGGCTCCTAAAGTTGTGCTCCCAGGCTTCCCTTACAGAAGTGCATCACTCAAATTCAGTAAGCACAGGGTGGAAAGAGACGAAGGAGCCTAGGGAGACTCTGCAGGCTTTTACATGGGCCAGCTGACAAGCCCAAGTGCTGGGAGGCCAGTGGACTCCTGATGAGGAATTTGCTGATTGCCCCAGCGGGGCTGTGGTACCCCTCTCCCTCCCACCCTGCTGCGGCTTATGCGTGCAAATGCTTTGTAACAGAGCACTTGCAAAAACCTTTCTTGCAAGCATCTGTGTGAAGGGTATGGCAGAACACTGCCAGGACAAAGTCTCACCGAAGGGGGGGGCCACAACAAGGATTATATCCCCTCTTTGTAGCTCTGGCATGCTCAGCTCTAAGATCCTTGAAGTGACCAGCTTGTTTTCTAGCACTCTGGCTAAAAGCTTTTGCTGGGGCTGTGGGCTGTGGGAGCAGCTGAGGACATTAGAGCCTGCCATTAGAGATGGGCTCCAGGCTGGAATTCACTCCTTCCAGAGTGCAGGGCTTTGGATACCATGTGAAATCCCACGCACTTTGACCATCGGCTCACACAAATGGTAGGCTACCGTGAGAGTTAAGCTTTGCTTATTCTGCACATTTTGCCAAGATTTTGAAAACCGCTTAATGGTCTTGGACAGACTCAAGGAGTGTTTTTACATTCAAGTACTACTTGTTTAATGGATTTATATTATAAACATTGGCATTGAGATTTTCAAAACTTCTTTGGGATTTGGCTTGCTGAGTCCTCTTATTTTTTAACATAAATTAACATCTGAAGCTGGCAATAGTGACATAATTGCAGAACTCCAATAGCTGCATAAGCTCATCTCATATTCAGAACAAGGTCTCCATCCACCAGGACATGGAAGAAACAGGTGGCTGATGTTTCCGTCTGGAGGATCATTTCCCTTTGGCTTCACAAACCACAGCACAAATATTACGTCCATGTCACACTACTATCTCATTTGAAAAGGCATCTCAAGCATCTAGGTTTCAAATTTATACACATAAAATATTTGTGTGTGTGTATATATACAAATATATGGATAAATGTATATAGTTGTATTTATTTGACACATGTGTGTGTCTGTGTATGAATGTATATGCACACACACACATTCCTATGTGTGTTCTCCTTTGGTGCTGACTGTCTGGTTGTTTGCATTCCTTTAGAAACTTCCAGCATTGCTGTTCTGACTCTGCACTGTGCCACCTCTTGCTCCTCCACGGCCACTTTGGATGTGCTAGTGCTTGGAGAACTTTAGTGAGACATCATTGCACATGTTCCCATGCTGTTCCTCTGAGGCTTTGAGCCCTTCACCCTATTAGAGCAGTAATTAAGGAGAACAGATACCTAGGGGTGGGAGAGGGATCAGGATGCTCTACAGTGCATAGGCAGTGCAAGTACTTAGAGCCCACAGGCAAAGCTAGAGCTGGGGAAAGGTGGTGGGGTGCAATGGTGGCTGGCTGTGCAGAGGTCCCCAATTCACTCTGCAGCAGGACAGTAACATCACATTCCCCAGGAACATTAAATCTGGGAGAAACCCAGCTCTCTCATCTAATTGTAACAAACTGAAAATGTCTTACACGTTCAGAATAGAAGAAAACTAGTCATTAACTTACGTGAGGCAGCTGGTTTCCCAATAACGGCTTTTACCCATTCTGTTTTTAATATTATTGTTCTTGTCAACTGTGGGAATGCAATTTATTTTAATGATGGTTTATTCCAAATTGGTCATGTTGGAGTTAATAATTAGGTAGTCAGGCACTAATTATCTCTGTTTTGTCTCAAATCATTAACTAAGAAATCTGGAGAAGTAATTTTGGAGGCAGGCATCAGAGTCGCAGAGAGTAGGGCAGGCTCCGCTGTTGGGCACAGGAGACAGGGTGCTTCACTCTTGAGAGTGGCACCGGCGTACGCCTGGGAGCAGAGTTGGGGCGATACTGCTCCAAATATCGGTGCAGAGTGGCAGCAACTTGAAAAAATACATACATGTGTGGTGCCCATCCCTTCTTTGCACTCCTGGTTCACTCACGAAGGAGGCAAGCTCCCCAGAAGCATTATCTGGCATCTGGATAACAGAGCATCTCCAGCGGGGCCACCGTGGCCCACCATTGCTCACTACAGCTCTTCTATCAAGTAGCATCCAGCTGGATGGGCACCAGCAGGCAGGTGCACAGCAGTGGGAAGAGGTGGCATGACAGGTCTGCTCAGAGGACGTGAAGTCTCAGTGTTTATTCTGAAATAAGCCTCTGGTGGAAATGACTGCAGGAAAATGCTCAGGACAAGGATGAGTCAGGTGCACAGAGAATGAGAGACCTTGGGCACCTAGGTGGAGCTGTGTGCCCACAAGACATCAAGGTCAGAATCCACCACCACCTGTTATGAACTTACCTCAACATAGAGGATAGGGAAAATGCCAATCTTGTCACCTAGCATTCCTTCTGCCCAGTTGTCATCTACCCTCCTGATGACTGTCAAAATTTCATCCTAAAATCAGAGATACACAAAATACATAATCAGATTTTTCCAGCAGATAAATGCCAGTTTTAGTGACCCACATGACAGCTTAGGGAGAAAGTACACAGAGGAGACCAGATAAACCAAGTAAAAATGTTCCCTGGGTCCTAGGCCAGCAGCATTCCTGGCCCAGCATCCCACCCCAGGCATCCCATCCAAAGTGCATTGAAGAGCCCTGCAGACCAGTGCAGCTCACGCTGGCTGCTAGCAGCTCTGGGGGCCTGGGGACAGCGGGTGGGAATAGGTAACTCCTGGTTTCACTGCAGGGACATGTTTGACCCATGAGGCTGCGTCTAACCCAAAGAAGGAGACCCTCTAGCATGAAGCTCATTGTGGTGCTTGGCTGTTCCAGAAGACAATTTAAAGGGAAGCAGCAGTAGAGCATGGGTGGTCCCGGAAACACTTTCAGCAAGAAGCATAAGGTATAGTAAAAGGTTCTCAGCAACTAGCCTACACTGCTCATGCACTGATTATCAGTTTTCCTTTTTAAATAAATATTAGGAGTGAAATTGCAAAGCAGTTAAAAAGCCACGGATAACATAATAAAGTTGCATTCAATTGGTGGATCAGCTTCAGTTCAGACACAAGTTTGTTTCTAAAACTAACGTCATGTTTATGTTATAGTTAATCCAAGGAATCTTAAAAAAAAGCTCAGCTGAAGATATTTTTTTTGTGATTATAAGAGGAGATTAAGCAAATTGCAAATAAGATTCACACTGCTCAAAGTTTCTCTTAATAGAGTTAAAACTAGAACATTCCAGTCATTACAAAAGCTCAGGTGACTAGAACCAAACCCTGAGTTTTCCCAGTTTGAGCTGCTCAACTTGTCAATGGTTTTCTGCTACTACGTCTGTCTGCTGGGGCTGTGATACTAAATCCAGCCTTGAGCCAGCACCGCTTGCAACAAAGGCTGTGGAAGGTAGCCCTCTCTGCACAGTACTCCTGCGTGCTCACATCTCCTACGGTCAGAGGAAAGGAGTGGGCTGAGAGAAGTTGCAAAGTGAAGTTTGCTGAGATAGAATCATAAAATCGTTAGGGTTGGAAGGGACCTTCAAAGGTCATCTAGTCCAACCTCCCTGCAAGGAGCAGGGACATCCCTGACTAGATCAGGTTGCTCACAGCCTTATCCAACCTGGCCTTGAATGTTTCCAGGGATGGGGCATCTACCACCTCTCTGGGCAACCTGTGCCAGTGTTTTACCATGCCATTCATTCTCTCATTGCATCAAATCTACCTCCATTCCTGTGCAGAAATTTATAAAAAAGGAGACAATGTCTTCCTCCAGAAAGCTGAGACAGAGTTCCCTGATGTTCTAACTTTTTTTTCATCACTCACTCTAGGAAAATAAGGGCTACATATGGTCTATCAGTCTCCATGTAGCAAGCTATCCCTGTTAACTGGTCAGGCAAGGGGAGTTGTTTTTTAGCAGATAATTCTCACATAGAAGGAAACCCACAAATTCCTCGTCCAGGATGTACAGACTGTGGATTTAAGTTGATAGAAAATGATCAGAACAGTGATGTGATATGATGTGATGTACTTTGCAGTTTTTGAACATGTGCATTTTGAACACGTGCACTTTGAAAGAGTTTAAATGTTCCTTTGAATTATTCATCTGAACGATCCATTAGGGGAAAGCTCTGAGAAACAGCCACAGACTGAGTTCTTCAGCTATTTATTACAGCTGGAAGGATGCAAAAGGAATTTGTGCATTTAATTTCCTGAAGAAACAGATAGCATTCCCTTCCAAAGCCCTGTCTGCACGGACCATTTTTAATCAATGTAAAGAGCTGACAGTAGTACGTCTCTGCAAAGTTTCCACATTCTCTTACTAAAGACCAATTATCATAAATTTAGAATCTAGGTAAAGGGGGTAAATGAGGAAAATAAAAGACTGCATCGCTTCAAGAACCTGCTATGGGTGTTCCTAATTTCCGTATTTGTTCAGTTATTTTCTCAAGACTTTTTAAAAACCCAAAGTGTTTTGGGTTTTTAAAAAGTCTTGAGACTTTCTACATTTTCACTGCATGTTTATATATACATATATAATCATATGTGTCTATGTGCATACATATGTGCATGCATGTACAAGTGTATATGTGTGTCTATATATGCACATATAAGATAAGAAATTGAGAAAAAAAAACCAAAAAGCACTCAACTAGATTTTGTTAGAGCCAGTGTGCAATCTCCAACCTCAGAGCAGGCTGGATAGGCACCTGGCACAAAAGGTTTATCCTGTGTTGATCCTGCTGGAGGATGAGGCAGGGAATGGGTGACCCTTGAAGATCCCTTCCAACTTTACTTCCTACAGACCTATGAAATCTGGAAGCATTTCCATACACCGATCTTAGTTTGTCTCTACCAAGTCTGATTGATGAATGTGGTCATATACGAGAAAGTGATAGCTGCACAACCCGAGATACGCTGACATTCAAAATATGTGTCTTTGTGGGAGACCAAAATGCAAATCCTTGAGAATGCTTTCCATTACAGAATTCATTTTCAGAAGGGTATTGAAAATCTCCAGGAATTAAAGCAAATCCCAAAACACCTGTTGAAATTCTTTATTAATAGAAAGTTTCTTTGAATTCACAGCCCGCAACATCACTCTAAGCACCGGGCTGGTGAAAGCTTCAACATGAACTATTTTAGTACCTTAAATTAGTTGGATAGCCTTGCTACTTATAAATTCCTAGAAAGGTTCCCAAAAGGATCATGAATCATAGAGAGCCACAGATCTCTTGGCATACCACTTCAACATTCTGAACTTCACTATTTCACATCTACTAAATTGATTTCCAGACAGCATAAAGGAATCCAAGGCTCAAATCTCATTTCAAAAGCCAATGATATCCACTCTAGTTTGACAAAGATACCTGGTGCTCTTTTTATGCCTGTTGCTAAAATATCTAATTTTTTTTTCTCTCTCCGACTTGCTCAAGTCTCTCTCTGTTCATTAGGACCGGGCAGCCTTGCAACAGGCACGTGGGACCTGCAGTTCCAGTTTATAACCATTATCAGAAAGGAAATCAAAGATAAATCACTTAAAAAGCAATCTGATTGACAGATAAATGAACCCTTTTGCTGAGAAAACAGCACAAAATTGTGTCCAATAACAGTCATGATTCACAGCCTGATTTTTACTCTAGTCATTAATGGCCATTAACGAAGCAATACAAAGCAGATGTGCCTGCTATTCTGCAGAGATAACAACTCCATCTAGAGCACTGGGGAGATCTCAGCGATGGCAGGATGGCTCGGCGTGGTGCTTGGTGCGCCTGCTGACGATGCTTGCCAGCTGGCACAAGAATCCCAATCGCTGGCTACCGCCAGGACGGTCCCTCTCTGAACAGCAAATGCTGCTGAAATGGAGTGCTAAGGGGCTGGGATACTGCTCCGCAGCCAGGAATCGGTACTGGATGTGATGGCTCCAAGATTGGCACAAGATTTTTTAAATGCTGCTGTAGGCTGGGAACGAAAGTGTTGGAAAACGAAGGAAATAGTGGATGTGATTAAAAATGTGTTGAGCAATAAAGCATAGGAAACAGTTTATGCTACTTTGACAGGTTTGAGACCCATCTACCACTGTGACTCAGCCTTCAAAGGGCCACTAGGTGAACTCATGTGTGCAAAGGGTGGTCGAACACCAAAACAAAACTGTGGGCTGACTTTGGACTCAATCCAAGGCTGGAGCAACTACGCAAAGAGATAACAATGCAATTATTCCAGATTTGCACCGCTATAGCTGAGAATCATAGAATGGTTAGGGTTGGAAGGGACCTTCAAAGGTCATCTAGTCCAACCTCCCTGCAAGGAGCAGGGACATCTCCAACTAGATCAGGTTGCTCAGAGCCTCATCCAACCTGGCCTTGAACGTTTCCAGGGATGAGGCATCCACCACCTCTCTGGGCAGCCTGTTCCAGTGCTCTACAACCCTCATTGTAATTTTTTTTTTCCCAATATCTAATCTAAATCTACCTCCCTCTACCTTGAAACCATCAAACACTGAGGAAAAATGTGTTAAGTCATAGATCTGGGGTGTTTTATCTTCTTGTAGCCACTGCAGAGGAGGGAACAGTGGCAGGCCCCTATATATGGCTATTTTGGGAGGAGAACTTAGGGGAAGCAGTCCACTTGGTGTAAAAGAATGACCAGCTGGAGCCTTATTTGTTGCACTGGATACTCAAGACAGAGGTTTCTCTGTCCCTCACAGTTTTATACTTACATATACAAAATTATTATATTTATATATCTTTGGCCTTTTATCTGGAGAGTGTTGTGCCTACAGGAGATGAAAATGGGTAAATGGCAGAAGCCCTGTGGAGCACTGCTCATGAAGATCTGTGTAAAGCCGACCTTGCAATCCACCTCTGGAACAATAGGACATTTTAATTTTGAAAAAAAAACAACAACCCCAAACAACTATTCAGAGGAAAGCCCAAATATCCTTCCTTTGTTTTCAGCAAAGTCCAGCAAAGGAGCAACAAAACATAATGATACAGAAGATCTCTATACTTGATTTCTCTTCTTGTAGTTTCTATTCAAAGGAAGACCCTTTTTTTATTACATGTTTATAAGTAAAATCCAATTACAAATGTCTGGTAGTGATAAATGAGTTGCAGGACACAGATAGGTTATACTAGTTTGTATAAACAGTATGTCAATGCAACTCCTCTACCTGAGGAAAGAACAAATAGCGTAAATGATACTGAGATCAAGTCCAGCATCTTCAGATGCAAACTGAGACATTCAAATAATGAACATTTCTCCAAGTGACAAATCCCATTTACAGCAACGCAGTGCTCACTACTCTGTGCAGAGGAACTGACTGCATCAGCAGATGATCTAAAATCTGGGCTAAACAGGAACCCTCATCAGTGCAGGTGACAGCTAAAATTAGCATTGAGAAAACTGAGGAAACATGATGGCAAAGTCCTGAGATGAAAAATAGATTATTCACTGTTAGGGAGAAAAATAGGCAAGACATAAACAAAGTTACAAGGTGACAGTGCGTGTAGTGGAAGGAGCTAAAGAAGAAAATAGCAGTAGAAGAGAAACCAAGCCCTGGGGAAAACACAGTCATCAGGGATAAAAGGATGCAGACAGTAACATGAGGGGTGAAATAAAGGAAAGCGGAGGGATTGCGAGTAGAGCTCTACAGCAGAAAGAAGTGCTCCATGTGAGAATGACACTGGACAGGTGAGAAAACAAGAACTATCAGTATACAAAGACAATTATTGTAAAGGAGGTATACTAATGTATGGCACCAAATCTATTAAATACAAAAGTGTCTAGGGAAGGACCGGCTCTAACAAAAAAGACCACAGCTGCTTGCCATATCTATTAAGTTTCTTAGACTGAGCAAGCAATGAATATCTTCAGCGGACAAGGAAGATTGCTTCTCGGAGAAGTCACCATTGTACCTCTGGGCAAGCAGCGAGGAAAACAATGCGCCAGCAAATATATATTTACCGATACAATCTCAAAGGTAACTTCTGGCTAACTTTCTGTTAGTACACAGCTGCTGCCTCTCACTAAGCAGCCCACTTGCTCGCAGAGATTCACAGCTCCAGGGAGGCTGGGGAGTCACAGAGTTTGCAGTGTTTGCAATCAAACACTTCGCTTGCTATGGAGCAAAAGTGCTTACAAATCTTTTGTTACATAAATATGAGAAAGTATACATTCTAGGAAATTATGTTCTGCTGAGAAATGTTGCAGGAGTGAGAAAGATGTTACATTTGGCAAGAAAATTATACTTTGCAAATAATTCATTCAGCTGTAATAAGTAGCCTCAAAAGAGGAGGTCAGTAAAATCCTTGTGAAGGATATTTTTATCATCTATTTCATATTCATTTCCAGCATAACTGTTATTACTTTATGTGATACTATAACAACCACAGACAGCTGAAATAAAACAGAAAATGACAATGAACAGGTTCTCTGTGGCATTCAGTGCCATAAATTAGCATTAGGGGATATGCTTTATTTTACTGTGGGTTTCTTGATATCCATGAAGCCCATCTGAGGTCAACACAAATTGCTAGAGAGGGGAGGGGGAGACAGAAAGCAGGTGAGGAGGTTGGGGAGAAAGGAAAAACGTGACATTTTAAATCCAAAGGAAATTACAATATCTCAGTTTTCTCTCATTACAAATGGAATTTATTAAACATTTTGGTTGTAAGAAAACAAAGACTTTTTAAAAAAAGTCTGCTTTTTAATGTCTTTATGTTCTTAAAATAGGAAATATGACGACAGTGTATTTCAACTGCTGTTTGGTATATGGTATGATACAATACCTTTTGAAGCTGAATGGCATTTTAAAATGTCGGAACATCTGATTCAATAAGGAACATTAAAAGACACATTTCCATTAGATTTCTTCTGAAATTGAGTCATTCTTTCAGAACATTTCAATGCAGAAGAAATGTATGCTTTTCAGACAGAAAAATGTACTCGGAAAGTATGTAGCCAGTTCTACTTGTTGAGTTTCACTGGCTTTATACCACCTTTGCTGTTCACGGCATGACCTATCTCACTGACTTCTCCTTTAGACAGAATGGGAGCAATTTCCCAAAGATGCTAACATCAGGTTTGGCCTGAGGGGATGCTTTATGCCCACCCAGTAGTGCAGCAGGGCTGGTGTGCAGGACATTGCAGGGCCACCAAGCAGGCTCTGCCTCTGCAGGGTGGAGGATTTACAAGTTGGGAGAAGTCAACGTCCTTCAGCATGTTACATGAGGGGATGCTTCACTTACTAAAGGAGCTTCACTGTCCTCACTAGGCTGCCTGAGCTCAAGGGCTTTAACTTTGTCAAACAATAAACCAGTTGAAAGAAAGTGTGCAGGGGTCCCTGGGCAGAGTTGCCCAAGGAGGCCAGGCGTGTGTCCCACTGGTCCCAGCACCATCGTGCTGCAGGCTTGGCTGCCAGTACCCCATGTGCCCCATCAATCCCTACAGAAGCAGCTTTCTAAACTTTTTTTTTTTAAATCCCCTATTCTCCTACCTTGGTGAACGTCAGGCAGTCCTTGTCTTGATCTTTATCCTTTATTTCGAAGTCGTAAAGTGCTTTGCCCTGAGGTGGAGCTTGCGGGAGTGGCTTGATACACTGGATGTAGCTAGCGGGGAAGAAGCCATGGTTCCCATTGAGCTCCCCGTGGTACCAGTTCTCGTCCACCTTCCGCCGCAGTATGATGATGTCCCCCTTGTTAAACTTGAGGTCGCCGGGCTCTTTTCCCTCATACGTGTAGAGGGCTTTGCCATAGGGAAGCTGAGAAACACTCTGGGGAAACAAAATACGCAACATTTTTAAGTAAACTTGAGCCAGAACCAATTTCCTTTTTAAACTAAAAGGAAAATCCCCATCCAGACAACAGCAGCAAACTTCCAGCTAGCAGTAAACTGATGATCCATGACCAAATTATCCCAATGACTGCAGGTGACTGCTACATAATGCTATACCCTGGATCTTACAGGAAAACTAGTTCGCATGTGATGGTAAGACTGAGAAGGTAAGTGTGTTTCATCAGAGGAGGCACTGCAGTTCTTTTGAAGCTCAGCTGAAACCAGTGGTACCTCTTACACACCAAGCAGCGTCTGTTAGTATGCAAAATAACCAAAGTAAGCAGAACTTTGTGTTAAAACAAGTATCTAAAGGTAACATATCAGACATTTTGACCTTCAAGTTTGCTTTGGTTTCTGAGGCTCAGAAGATAAACAAAACAAAACAAGCTTGAAGATTCACATGGTTCTGAAAGCTGGCTACTTGAAAATTTTTCATTGTGTTTGTTTGAGCAATTCCAAACATTTTTGAGTCTGAAGCTTTTACTTTAGCTTTTGATTCTGTAACCAAATATTCTTACTCCTTTCAAAATCCCCAAGTCTTATGCTGCTCACTGAGGGCCACTGTAAACAGTTATAATATTCTTTGTTGCTTATGAATTAATGTCCCTGTGGAAAAGCGGAATAGGCAGAATGTCTTCAAATCCTTCTTTTAGAACTAAAAACAGCTCTGAGGCTTTCATCCTCATTAAAATAAAGAAACAAACTTTTAAAAAATCGCAGCACAAGAGAAAAAAAAGTCTAGAAAGTGATTAGTTTGGTGTGATAGAAAAGAGAAGGGGGAATAGGAAATGAGGGTTGCGGTCAGTTCATCACATGTCTCTTTCCATCGCTCCTTCCTCCTCAGGGGAAGAACTCCTCACATTCTTCCCCTGCTCCATCGTGGGTCCCTCCCATGGGCTGCAGTCCTTCATGAACTGCTCCAGTGTGGGTCATTTTTCCATGGGATGCAGTCCCTCCAGAACGGCTGCCCCAGTGGGCCCTCCATGGGCCACAGCCTCCTTCAGGCACCTGCCTGCCCCAGCTTCTGGGGCCCTCCACGGGCTGCAGGGGGACAGCCTGCTTCACCATGGGCTGCACCATGGACTTCAGGGGAATCTCTTTTTAGTTTTCCCCTTCTTAAATACAGTATCACAGAGGTGTTATCACTGTCACTAATTGGCTTGGCCCTGGCCAGTGACAGGACTGCCCTAGACCCAGCCAGGTCCAGTGGACAAAGGGGAAACTTCTAGCAGCTTCTTGCAGAAGCTGCCACTGCTACACAAACCCTGCTACACAAACCCAGCGCAGCTGCCTATAGGATTTAGCCCTATAATAGCTCTTTAACCCATACTAGGCAAGCAAAGGTGCCTCGCTGTATTATCCTATGCCATTTTAAACTTCATTTAGCTTGAGCTAAGAGTCAACTTGCAAGCCTCAATGCAAATATGTAGCAGCATGTATCACAGAGGATGTTAAATAGGTCCTGTAAAATCAACCTTTCATAATAGTCTTTTACAGAGATGTGTTTATATAAATTATATGGTTTTCTGTTGCATATATGTGCCTACAAGTAGTCTGCTCCCTGCTCTGTACACTGGCCTATAGGGCCAATGACAAAGTAAAGGTATGTTTAAGAAAATACCCTGGTATTCCCCCAGGTGTTTCTTACGCCTGTACTTCTGGGTGACACTCCTGTGCATAAGAATAGCACTCGCCATGCTTTCCACAGGGAGAAGGTGGAGTGGCCCAACAGAAACACTCCATTTCCCTACCCCAGTCAGAAGTTAAAGCAACAAGCAGAGGCATTTTTCGATCCCGATGGATGCATTAAATGGACCTGCTCTGGTAGGGCAGGTTTTTTACTCCTACACCTGCATCTTTCAGCAGGAGGAGGAGAAGGACCAGCCCATCATCTGCGTTGCCTGCCATCATGGCCTCCTCCGGCCGCTGTGGCGGGCAGGTACCGCGCTGCTAAAAAAGTAAGTTTCTTGAGTGCACCTTCGCACACAGTTGTTAACTTACTCATTTTATTAGGAAGGGCTTTAGTAGCTGTGCAGGTCTTGGAAAGCATGTGCAACAGATCTTCTTGCCTACACCACACAGTAAAGGAGGCAATCAAACAGGCACAGTTCTACAGAGCACTGTCCGTGTTGTCTGGATGGGGATTTAATTTCATTCAGATGTGTCCCCAGCTCCCAGTTTTCTCATTACTGATTTACAGTTCTTCTCTCTGAATGAAGGTATCTAGTTAAAGACCAGTATTTTGGAAGCACCTTCAAATATAACAGAAAAAGCGTAAAACCAGAAAAGAAAATCAACAGCCAGCTAGCAAAGCGTGCATCAAACAGTCTCTGCCAAATCAGTGTCAGCATCCTACTGATATTTTTCTCTCTGCCAGGTTATTTCCCTTGACACCAAAGCTTCCCCCCCCCGCCCCTCTGCAGCAGTTTAAAGATTAAGCCTACGATACCATCAAACTCTTCAGGTAAGGTAGAGATTGCATTACCTATTTGAAACTAGAAAAAAAATATTAAGCCGAAAGACTTCAGAGCCTTGTAGTAATTTAGAAATAAAAGATTCATTACTTTAATTCATGCTGGGATAAGACAATTTATCAAACACTGAGTAAGACTTCTGCCAGGTGTGCACTGAACCACTGCTGATCCAGGCACACGCCTGGCAAGCACGTTCTGTATCAGTTACTCTAGACGGGGCCTTACTATTCCCAGGATCCTTGTAGCAATTCAAGGTCAGATCACCTTCTTTACTTTTTAACCACTTTCTCTTCCCAAGCCTCGTTTTACTATTTAAAAAGCCAACAACCCCCAGAGCTACCAAAAAATAAACTGGATTTTATTCAGTCTCACACATCGTCAATGAAATTCTTATGCAACACATGCTGGGCTTTCATTGCTAATTAATTGAACTGGCTAGAAAATGATTCAGGTGCCTGTTTATACCTTCACCTGATGAAAATGCAGACTTTTAAGCAAAACAAACAAACTGCAAGACAAAATTTTTCACTTGAAATCTGACATTGTTTCATTTGGAGACCTGTCGTAGTTCAGCCCCGATCGGGACCAGACTACGCAGTCTCTCTCTCGCTCCCCCCACCCTCCGAGAGAATAGGGGGAGATGATATAAGAAAAACGGCTCAAGGTTTGAGATAAGGACAGGGAGAAATCCTTAAAGTTACCGTCACGGGCAAAACAGACTCGACTTGGGGAAAACTATTCATTTATTTCTAAAATTAGCAGGAGAATGAGACAGGGAACAAGATAACCTCCCCCCACCCCTCCCTCTTCCCGGGCTTAACATTATCTCTACTACCTTCCCCTCCCGAGCGGCACGGGGGGGGAAAAGGGAATGGGGGTCGCGGTCAGTTCATCACGCGTTGTTTTACGCCGCTGTATCATCGTCAGGGGAAGAACTCCTCGCATTCCTCCTCTGCTCCAGCGTGGGGTCCCTCCCACGGGCCACAGTCCTTCGTGAAACTGCTCCGGCGTGGGTCATCTCTTCCACGGCGTGCAGTCCCTCTAGAACAGCTGCCCCAGCGGGCCCTCCACGGGCCACAGCCTCCTTCAGGCCTCCACCTGCTCTGGCGTGGGGTCCTCCACGGGCTGCAGGTGGATCTCTGCCCCTCCGTGGACCTCCATGGGCTGCAGGGGGACAACCCGCTCCACCATGGTCTTCACCACGAGTTGCAGAGGAATCTTGGCCAGGAGCCATATTACTCCTCCCCCTCCTTCACTGACCTTGGCGTCTGCAGCCATTCCTCACAACAGGCTGGCAGACACCTCTCAGGATCCTTTTTACATCTTATTCACTTCTCATCTCCTCTCCACTTCTTGCAGCCAGGCCGGGCCGAGTTGGGCCCAGTCGGCTGCCCAGCGGGAGGCCAGAGGGTGAGGCCTGCAAGGCCCATGAGGCTCGCGCCTCCCCCTCTCTGCCCCCCGCTCAGCTGCTTCACATCTTCTCCTCTTTTTCCTGTTTTCCCCTACTTAAATACGTTATCGCAGAGGCGTTATCACGGGACATTCTGCTACCAATTGGCTCGGCCTTGGCCAGCAGCAGGTCCGCCCTAGGCCCGGCCGAGTCCACTGAACAAAGGGGAGCGACTTCTAGCAGTTTCCTACAGAAGCTACCACCTTAGGCCCCCCCTCACTAACAAAACCAGAACAAGACCCTAATGTGGCCCCCTGGGAATTTGCAGTTTAGGTGCTTGTATTCCTGTTCTCTTTCACGGGCTTAGATATGGACCATGTCATCTGGGGACTGCCCTCCACAGAAAAGATCTGCACATAATGTACTTAAACTACAACTGCCAGTGGAAAGGTGCTTCCAGAATAAAATGTTTCCATTAACAGCTACAGCTTTTCTAAATCTGAGCCACAGCTTTTCAGCTAAAAAAAAAACTGTAGAGGCATTTTTTTGTCAAAATGATCATGTTGTTTAGTGGAAAAGCCACCCTCCTGTTGAAAAATTACTGTAATTGAGACATTTCCCAGCCTTTCCGTAAGGCCAGAATTACCCAGTTTGATTTAAGCATCCCAGTTAAAGCTTGCATTTACCATGGCCCGGGCAGAGGTAAAGAAATAACAGAGTTCTCTAACCCTTTTCAAATAAAGCTCCTTTTCCTGTCCTAAAGCTCTAAGTGCCTGCTCTAATCGACCAAAGAGAGAAATTCAATATTACAATTACCAAGAAAAAAAAAAACAAACTCCAAAATAAACTTTTGAAGCTTTCTTGCTGATATTTTCTGGCCAAAGGTCCAGCTTTTAGTGGACTTTTAGTGGTCAGATTATATTAATGAATCCTGGCCGCTAAGAAGCATATTTTGGAAAGTTTCCCCTTATTGTTCCTACTTTCGGTTGAGCCATAAGTAAGAAGCAAATCAGATTCAGAAAGCTCCTCTTAATGACACCTGAAAGGAGGGAGGATTTAGCTTATTTCAGAAATAGAAGAAAAATGATCACTGCTGCTTTTTCCTAGTGGTAATGTCACTCCCCACCAACAGTTAGCTAATTCTTAGAAATCTTCCTATGATCTTATTATTTCCCTCTTTGCCAAATCTTTGTGCAGTGCAGTTTTGGCCTACTTGACCCCCCTTTTCTTCACTTGACTCTCCCAATTCAAAAGGAAGAAGATCTACCAGGTAGTCCTCCAACTCATATGCAAATTCCCCAAGCCCTGATGGGGAGTATGTTCTCATTTTCTGTTCAAAATCTCTGCCCCACACCCTGTTCTATTTCCCCTCAGCTTTCTTCCATACAATGGTATTTCAGTCAGACTTCATAATCTTCAGCATGCCCAGGTGGTCCTTCTTACAAAATCTTCTAAACTAAAACAGGCATGCAAAGATGCTCCAGCCCTGGAAACATTTAAGGCCAGATTGGATGAGTTGATCGAGTTGGAGATGTCCCTGCTCCTTGCAGGGGGGTTGGACTACAGTTTTAAAGGTCCCTTCCAACCCTTACTATTCCATGAGTCTATGATCTGAGGGATCAGACTAAAGAAAAGTAGAGGCAGGCAATGGTTTTGGTGGAAGGCAGTGACAAGCACATAGAGATGTCCCTCCACCTACTGCAGGAGCACTTACACCTTCCTCTTGCTCGCTGCTTCAGCAGAGCAAACCCTCCCTACCCACCCTCAGGCACTCCTGCACCTGGGCACCACTGCAGCAACAGCCGGTGGACACCACCAAGCCACCATGCTACCACCTTGCCATCCACTTCATCATCTGCTCTTCAGCCAAAGCCCCTTCTCTGCTATGAGGCCACATCTCAGGGTCTTCTGCAACATTATGTCCTGAGAGGGAAACTCTCTTTCCCAGCCTGGCCCCAGCAGCATCGTGCTGCTCCTTTCCTCACGGCACCCAGCTCCACAACGGCCACCCCTGCATCCAAGGACCGATGCGGGGGTAGCCTAGCTGCCTTGCAAGGAGCTCGACAGTGACCACTACCCCACTATCTCCCTCCAAGTCAGCTCTTTGACCTGCATTCCTAATCTGAGGGATACCTGCCATCACCCACCTCCCCAGCTGCCATGAAATCGGGTTGTGCATAATGCAGGCGGCTGCAAAATTAAATGGCCTCCGCATCTGACAGTATCAAGAAATCGATTTGCCCTGTTGATTTATTGTTAGGTTAACTGGAATTCAGCTATGATGTGTATTAAATTTCAAAACTCTGTGTGGGTGTGTATAGAAATAAAGAATGTAAGAAAGAAAGGAAGGAAGGAAGGAAGGGATGAAGTCACAGCCAATGGCAATGGCCTGTTTCTTTTTCCTGCCAGTAAATGTGCGTTGGCACGATGCTGAATACTGCCAAAGGTTTCTTTTCTATTTCAGCAATCAATACTGACGTAAAAGCCTGAAGCGTTAATATGCTGAACCCCCCCCCCTTCAGAAGACTTAATGATATGTTGGCAACTCAATCATTCTGCATTTGTGTTTCAGTGATGTCAAATGGCAGCAGTTAAGCAGAAACCTGCTGGTAAACTGACAAACAACAGCCATGAAGCAATTAAGTGGCAATGCTGGAGAATTTTTCATTATGTATCCTAAAGAACAAAACGAGGGGGGAAAAAACCAAACATGCTTGTTTCCAATAAATTCTCCCAGTAGAGTGTTAGCTGCACAGGTAGAATAGGTCTTGAGTTTCCAAAAGTTACGGAAAAGAGAAATTTTTCCAATATGTTCGAAAGCAATGCAAGCTCCAACATGAGTCAAAGCCTGCCTTCTTCTTCTCCTTGCTGAAAGAGGTCACTACTTAAAAAATGGTCTGATACTTGCCGAAAGTACAGTGCAGGTGCTTTTCCTACTTCACACTATTTTGGAAGGGAAAATAAAAGCTTCCCCAAGCAACCAGATCTTTTTGAGAGAGCAAACAGAGCCTGGATGTCTACAATGAGTCTGCCTTCAGTTTCTGTCTCTGTGCACAACTAGGGAGGGTGTACACCAAAGGCAGCATCAAAGCCCCATGTGCAAAAACATCAGAGAGGCTGGCCAGATTTGCTGGCTCACAAATACACAAGAGGAAAATCCAAGACCATTCCTTGACATCGATACATTGCATTATATAAGAAATAAAAAATAAAATACATAGGGGCAAGGCCTCCAGCTACTAAACCCAGGTGGAAATGATATGATCCAAACCTTTTCTTAAAACAAGTTTGTGTTCAGATTCCTGAAACCCAAGACACCTCTTGATGTTGCAGATACAGCTCCTCTCTGCAACAGCAGAGCAGAAGATTGTTTTTCTGCTGTGTGAAAGCCATATTAATGCTGAAGGGTAAATTCCCTCACCCAAGCTCTTGCCTTGTACAGCTCAAGCTGTGCAAAGAAGGGAAGCCTCAGCCTCTTTGCTGCAAGGGCTTCCCCTGCAAATGGGGATCCCCCGCGAGAGGCAGGAGTGATGCTGCCTGCCCTCAGGGCAGCACCCTCACCTGACCCTTGTTTCAGGAGGTTGAAGGTGTGCAAGGGAAAATGCAAAAGGTGGAGGAGTGTTTAACCCCTCCTTCTGCTTCACGAGTCTTGCTCATAGTTCGAGCTAGAGGTGAAGCAGGAATGGATAAAGCCAAACAGCCTCAGAACAATGCTGCTGGAACAGCCTGATAAGAGCACCTAGTAGGGACAGTAATTTTTTTTTTTTTTAGACTGTACTTAAGTCATTTTTCCAAAACACACTGTCATGTGCTTGTTGCAGTTCTTCAAATTTCTCCAACATCTCCATATCCCCCATGCTCCAAATATGTAGCTGAAGAGTCTGTTCCTCTGAATGAATATACACTTATATCCTGGATTAAGTACTACCAAGTGTAAATATCCAAAGCAAATCAAAAGTCAATAAAGAAGAAAAGACACAGAAAGGAAAAAACAATGAAAAGCATGCACATCTCAGTGGCAAACTATAATTAAAACCAAACTATTACTACCGAGCATAAATAATAATTAAAACACATATTGTTAATTTTTTGCTTCATTACTCTGAAGCATCACACATTACTCTGAATCTCCCAGCCTATGCAAGCAAAGATTCGGTGGCGACGCATGGGACTGCATTTACTTCTTCCAACTAGTAGGAAGCTCCCCACAAGCAGGCTGGGCGACGCTTCAGCATATGGTTTCCTGCCATCCGTAACAGCTTTGCAGAAATCGCAGCAGCTGTTCTGGAGAGGACAGGGGTTGCATGGTGGAGCATCCATCAGCAGGACTGCTGAGTAGGAGACAGGCTGCTCCCTGCTACTAGCACCCGGATCTTGGCATCGAAAGCACCCATTCAAATCATCTGAGAGTGACTTAAATCATGAGCGTGAAATGCCTGGTTGGATCCCTTTGGGATGGAAAAGTGGAAGGCAGTAGTAGAGAGTAGTCATGGTAAGCACAACAAGCAACTCAGTCGCGGTGGCAATGACAGCCGTGTCTGCTGGGCTTGGCGAGGGCCGTGGCGTGAAGGGAGCAGGGGATGTGTGCTGTCCCCGTGTTCCTTGCTGTCCAACCCGTTACAGTCACTCTTGGTTTCACATCTTTCAAGAGCAACAGATTCCACTTAAATCAATAGCAGTGCTTAAAACACATCTCTTCTTAGTCAGTCCTAGGAAGGAAGAGAGAACACTTGTACATGTAATAAGCTGAAGAAACAAGGGGCTGGGGCAAACTTCAGCCAGTGCAGTTATAACAAATGTATACCACTGTAAGATCTGTGACCTGCAGAGTTTTTAGCGGCTTCTGTCCTCAAGAGGAAATTTCAGGATGACACATCATAAATCATCATTATATCTCAGCAAAACCTCTTAAAAAGTGGTTTGTCTTCTGTGTAAGATGCTTTGTCTTATGTACAGCTATTCAGAAGCACTATTGCCCCCAGGTGACCTGGCCTGACAGATCATGACAGTGACACTGCAGCATTTGCTTTCACAGAAAGCTAATAATAGGAAAATTAATCAAAGATAATCTAATTTTGCACAAAGTAGCAAAGACAAAAAACAACAATGTGCTATCAGTTAGCTCTGTGTGAACCATCAGTAAAACCCTGAAAAATCACAGTTTGCAGGTAGAACCTTTTTGAAATCAACTTTGAGAATAAAAGTAGTTAAGCCAACAATAAAAACAGCACCATGAAGAATGGAAACTGAACATAATCCTTTATATACCCTGGAAAGTGTCATGCTTATTTATAGTGCCATATAAGTAGTAATTAATTACAATTAAAAAAAAAAACACAACTTCACAACTAAAGCTCTACTGTTTTATTTAACTAAGGACTTGGAGATAATGGTCAGGCCCTGATCCTGGCTGATACTGCTGTGGAGGGCTGCAGTCCTTGTGACACCTGAGGACATGTGCAGACAACACACGCTTGAGCTGCACACAGCTCCTGCCAGAAGTAGAAGGTGAAATGCTTCTCAGAAACTGTTTTGAGGTGCTAGGAAGTGCTTGGGAACACCTCTACATGTTCCCAAGAGGTGGTCTTTATACAAGGAGAGGAAGTGCCCAAACATCTTAGGAGCCTATCTGCCATTTCCAGAAGTGACTTTTACAATTAGCATGAAGATACCACAGGAATCACTCAGCAGATAGAAACAAATTGAAGGTGAGCAGGTACAGCATCATTCTAGCACACCGGTGTTCCTCCCAAGCAATGGGGAATAATGATGTTCATCACCCCAGAACAGCAAAGGATGCTGTTAAAAGGATGTCCTTCAGCAATGGGTGAAGAGAGCACAAACTGCTCTTTAAAGAGATCAGCGTCTCCCAAGTTTATTTTGTAGTTTAAACGGCAAACAGGCCCAACCTGCATTTTACCTCATAAGGTCCACCTTTGTAGATATCAAGATTAAAAAACGTTTCAAACTTTCCCTTGGCAAATGCAGTTGATGCCTGCAGCACAACTGAGAAAGAAACAGCAGGCTTTCCACTACACAGCTTGTCAAATAAGTATGTTTGGGATTCTCTGCTTTACCAAAATAAGTGCAGTGTTTTACAGCCCAACATTGTTTCTCTTAGGAAGTTTAAAAACTTGAATGCAAGACCATCCCATGCTGAGCTCATCTATCTCGTAATTGCAGCTAAAACAGCTTCACACCTTCTGCACATCTCGCACTGCTTCAGCCCATCACTCAGTATCTATCAATATGTGCACATTCAAAAATCTCTTCTTCCTAGCAACACGTTGTTTAGAGTGAAGTATTCTTAAACTACATGCTCTCCTATTAAACAAGATGTGTTTTTCAGGGTCAGGTTGGATTTCGAGCAGTGAATTCACAGCTATCACTGCCTGGAGAATCAATGAGTAATACCAGCCAGCTGCTTAACTGTGTCAGCACAAAGTCCCTCACGTTCTGCTAAAGCCAAAAGCTTCTAGACTTTCTGCTGTTTAATAAGTGGCATTGTCAACACACTGCTGGCATTGTAGGTCAAATTCTGGTTTCGGTTAAACCGCTTTAATCCAGTTAATCTTGATGAAGCGGTGTGGATGTATAGAAAACTCCTACACAATATGGAGCTTTATCTTACAAGTAATCTCCTCTGAAACAAAGCTGAATGGCTGGCAGCCTCTACCAAGGAAAATATTTAGTGATCTCTCATGTGCTGGCCATAGCCTTTACAAAACCTAGGTATGCTCTGAGAATCTGACTGTCCTTCACATTTCAGGCAGAAAACAGTCACTGATCCTAAGGGGCAAATTTTACCCTTACAATCTTGTGCAGGGGTCCCAGTGAAAAGACTGGCTGCTGCACACAGACCTTTCAGAGCAGAAACTGGTCTACAAAAGGTCCCAACCAATAGCTGAGAGGACTTCTAACCCAAGTATGCAGTGTGGCTTCATGAGGAACCACCAGACAAAAGATGATTTGACTGCAAAGGCAAGGACCATCAAAGCACATCCTGCGCGAAGACTTGAGGAGCTGACAGTAGGTTAACACAGAAGAAAACAAATAACAGAAAAAAAAAAAATCTGCTGCTGCAACTTAAACGGGCAATCTCACAGCAACATGCTACTTGAGCAATTCAAAGAGGAAAGACGGCAAAGGCGGCTGCATTTAACCTGCCAGAGCCACAAATAGAGAGACATGCTATAAAACAAATAAGAGCTCCCTCGAGGCTATGGAGAAACACAAAACAAAACCTTACACTTCCAGCACTATGGCAGTTATATATTTAAGGTTATCTGGTGTTCTCCATTCAAAGGGTGTCTTAAATTCTTTAAATAAACATGAAATCTCATACTGTTTACTCCCCAGATGACACTACTTTGGTCAGGACCACGACCTGGTTTTCCCAGTCATCTGCCAGAACCCAGTTCCTGCTCATTTTTTGGTTAAAGAAACGAGTTAAAAGTCAGTCCGCTGTGCAATGTTGAGAGCTTTATGTTTTTTCAGGCTCCTTCACCTCCACAATGGCAGCATTTACAGCCCTGGAATTTTACACAATTCTTTACGCTGTAGGTCATGATAAGAAAAAAGAACATTTTTGGGAAAATACTAAAAAGTATTGTATAAAAGCCCGTAGCATGAATCTGTGCTGTAACTGCTTCATTTGATCTTTCCCGGTGGAAGCTGACAAAGCATGGGACAGCTTACATTTTCCAGTGGTGCCTCTGTAACTCTGCCACCCAGCCCGATACCTTTGGTTTGCCTTCCAGCTTTTCCACATCTTTCTTCTTGGCTCCCTGCCTTGTGACTCATGTGTTTCCTTAGCAGAAACCCTCTCCCACCTCTTCCCCAGAAAGGACTTTATGCTTCAGTGCTGCTACAACTCATCAAAGATGGGTTTCCCCCTGGTAGACGCCAGGCAGGTCACAGCTTGGAGGTTCCACTCTCAGATGCTGCTTTGCTGGGACTTTTCCACTGCAATTTTTTCTCCCTCAGGTGGACCACAGGGAGGGAAGGAGGGGTAAGGAAGGGCCTGGAGATGAAGCTGCCCCAAAAATGCAGCTGGCAGCTGTATTTACCATCTGGTGAAGCTCCCAGAGCTCAACAGAGGGAGCCCAACTCCGGCGAATCTTGCTGGGATTGCTATGGGTGGAGAAGAGAGACTTCTTTATTTTTTTTTTTAACATAAATAAACGCACACCAGGAAAATCTTTCTCCTCTCTTCCTCCCTTCCTTCATGCAAATGTTAATTTAAAGGTTGCACAAAAGCTTCTCCCATCATTTCAATCACTGAGAATCAAGAAAATCAGCGGCTGAAACAAAACAATCCACTTTGGCAGCCTCAGCTCACAGGCTCCAGCACCCAAACAAAACAACCAGAAAAACTTAAAAATGAAGGAATTTTTAAATTTCTCTTTCTGAGGTGACATAGGGTTGTTCAAGGACCATGTTGGGATCATTCCTCCATATGGAAACCTGCATTTGCTGAGGAGCTGAGGAGTCTGACAGCATCAGAGTATTACAAGGTTTGAAGGGTGAAAAAAGGATGGTTTTACAGAGGAGCAAGCAGGGTCACTGCCAGGGTTTCCAGGGAGTATGGGAGAAGCAGTAAAAGTAAAATGACCACGAAGACCATCTGATATGGGAACGGGTTGAAAAAGTGCCCATGCTAAGAGCCTGCCTGTCTAAAAGTGATGGTGGCAGGGTGGCTTGTAAACTGGGACAGGCGAATGATGAGAAGGCAGCCTTAATTCTTATTTCTGATGAAGGGGAGGATCCAAAATTCCTATTTAAATCCTAACACTTCTGCAAAAGGTAGTGTTTGGTTTGCTTACACTGCTTTTACTATATGCTTTATGATAAATA
Organism: Chlamydotis macqueenii; assembly: GCF_036417535.1. Lineage (NCBI taxonomy): Eukaryota > Metazoa > Chordata > Aves > Otidiformes > Otididae > Chlamydotis > Chlamydotis macqueenii. The sequence continues at coordinate 150,460,410 of NC_141556.1, read as the reverse complement.
AATGCAGTGTGTAGGAAGCACCTCTTTCTGCTGTGTCTTCCTCACTGCATGTGACCACAGAGCAGAGTCCTGTACTATAAAATTGAAAATATATCCTCTGCTTTTCCCCTTGTCCAAAGTTTTCATAAGGCAGCTTTAAAAAACACACTGTATGAGAACTTTCTGAGGTGGTATTAACAGTTTCATAAATACTATATCACCTGAACTGTGCCTTCCCGGAACTGACAGGGTGTTTGATAAATGCACCGTGGGCTGCGTACACAGTGGAGCTAAAGAACATGTTTCCTTGGTAGCTCAGTTGTAAAATTCAATAGGTGGATAAATTCCCATGTCACTAGAGAATATTTACAACCGAATCTTATTTATCAGCAGCGTGCCCTTACCAACAGCCCACACAAATCCTGTTACACAAAACTGGCTACGGCTCTTTTCTCATAGTTACATGAAAATCGCAGAGGTTTCTTTTGCACCAGGACAGGCTTTATAGCCAGTGAGATGAAACTGCATTAGGAGATGCTAATGTTGAAATATTCTTGGCACAAAATGTCAGCATGAGAGGAGTTAGCTCATCCACATCTGCGCCGTCTGAGCAGCCTCTTTGTCCCTTCGCTGTCAGGGACCTTCTAAAGTGAGAGCATATTGGGGCTCTCCATGCTCACAGCGTCTGAAGAAATGAACGCACCAGCCTACTCGTCAGGAATTTAGAGATATTATTTTCCCTCAATTTGCTACGATTAGTAATATTAAAATATCTGGCATCCATTAAACAGGAAAAAAAATAATGTTTTTTAAATCACAACATTTCAGCTCTGTTTATTGAAAGTGCCACTGTGGTCGCTATTTCCCCAAAAGAGGACCTTATTTTTCAGGATGCTTGCCTTCTCCCTGGTGGGACCGCCCTCTCCTCGCCTCCTCACACCCTTCCTCCACTCTGTCCTCCCATCCAGGTCCCTCACCCTGAAATGGCTCATTAGCTACAATTTCCTGACGAACTCTCTTCACAAAGACAATTAGGAATCACTTTCAAGCCTCAATGCCGTTGACAGGACAGACTGGCACCTTCCCACACAGTAGCCAGCTGACTGCTAGACAGGCTTTAATCAGCTCTGGCTTTGACGAGTGCCGGTAGGTTGGAGGAGACGGCTGCCCCGTACCTCCCGTGGCCTTGCTGTACCGAGGAGGTTAGAGAGCATCTCGCACTTTGATGCCACGAGTCCTCCTCGTCTCCTCCATGGTGACAAAGGTCCCCCAGGCTCCCATCAGGAGCAGTTCAGCTTCTCCCCTCGCTGCAGCAAACCCCTGCGCGGTTTGATGTTAGGAAGCAACGGCATTTGGAACAGACAAGGAAAACATCAAGGAAGATACAAGGCTTCATAATGCAAATCACGCTTTTATGTCATTCTCCCAAATCCCCTTTGGGGAGAGGAAAGTTGATTATCTACAGAATATGGGTCAAAGTTATGCCTTAAGGATCTTTCTGCTTGCTGACATACTACGAGGCCTTTTAGTGCCTTTTCAGGTTAATGCTTTCAAAGTGCTGTCCCTGTGCTGCATCATCATCATCTTCATCACAATACTATTAAAAAAATTCATTTCCTGCACCCACTCCCAGGAGTTTCTCTCATGCTGAATTTAATTGATGCTTCCTCCTACACTCTGAGGAATGATTAAAACGAACGCTACACATGTCTGGAAGCACCTCAGATTTCGAACTCTGCATGGTTTCTAATTAAAGTGACACACACAGGATGCTTCTGCTACATTTCACTCTTCTCTACGGCTATTATTATTACATACATTTAAGCAGTAGTTAAAAGAATCTCCTCTACCTCACATAATAGGATCCTGATTTAGACTGGATAATCACCAGTCGTTGATCTGGGTGAAAAATGTCTTTAGGAAAGGAAAAAAAAAAGGCTAGCTCTCTAGCATAGACATTAACAACCTAAGTGTCTGAATTTCTGGCTAACCTGAAGTATGCAGTACCCAATGTTAAGCACTGGTGCTAATGAAGTACAAGGAAAAAAATACCCAAAAAGCTAGGAAAAATCCAGCATAATCTGCAAGGATGTATGTAAGTGATGAAGCAGCAGCCCTGTTGTCTGGGTGTCAAGGGCTCTGCTGCTACAGCCAGCTCACTTGTTTTGTGGATTGACTCTCCTCCAAGGTGAAGAGCATCAAAGGACTTGTTATGCTCTCAATCATATCCTGACATATTATTGATATATTTGACATATTCCTCTATCATCTTTGGATGTGTTTCCACAGAGCACACTCAAAGCCACAGACGTGCTCAGCTGTAGAGTTTTTGGGAGCCACAGCTGTGCACATGCCATGCTACAGAATATGGCCTTAGTGCTCACCAACGTGTCAGCATGGGTCAGACAGGGCATGTGGGAGCAACTTGGCATGCTCAATGCCACTTACATACCTTCCCTTCCCCTTGCAGAGGGCTTCATCTGGGGGTGGCTAATGCTCACAGATTTTGGAAGAAAGGGCACAGGTAAGTGAGTGTCAGTACTGCTCCTACCCTTCCCTACCCCCTGTCTCCATCCCAGCTGGCTGGTCTCTGTGTGTCTTGGTGGTAAGTACTTGATTCCTGGGCAAAACTGCCTGACTTCAGGTACAATTTCCAAGATGTTGCTCAGCTTTACCTTCAGAAATCTCAGGACCCAAATAATGGCTGGGGGAGGCAACCAGCACTGAAATCTTGCCCCACTTAATTACACATCTACATCATCAGCACCTGCATCTGACATCAACAAAGCTGCACAACAAAGCTAATATTCCTGTTTTTCTGTAAGAAAATATGGCACTGTAAACCTCAAAGGGGAAAATATTTCAAATATATTTGATATTAATGTAAAGCTAGGTCATAAACCCTACCTTGCAAAGCTGTACAGTAATTTTGAAAACTGCAGCTACACCTCGCTAGATGACCTTAACATTTTCCAAGGCCAGCTTTTGACTTTGCTTACATGAATGTAAATAAATCAAGAGCTCTCCCACTGACCATAATGTCAGTATTCCTGATTGTCACTGTTGTGGCAGCACAGTCAAGTTCCGTGGCAAGTGACACTGGGGGAAATGCTATGATATCAATCCTATACTGCATTGCGTGCATCTTTTACCACCTAGTAATACCTAAAATATGGGATGCACTTGCTTTTCAAATGTCTTGTAAAATGCTACATGCTATAAATAATTCAAATCAATAATAATGGGATGCCTGAGCATTTTTTTTCAGGTTTAAGAAGGCAACTGTCTAACTTGGTGGAATAAACTGTTTTTACTGGAATAGTTTTCACTGCTAAGAAAGAAATGGCTTACAATTACATACACTGCACATTAGCAATAGAAAAAGACTTAACAACAAAGTAAAATAGTGCTGGTGTATACATTTTTATTACTTATTCATCTTCTGTATGGTTTTGAATCCCTTCAAAAACTCCTGTGCCTCTACCGTGGGCTAAAGCTATAATCACTGGGATAGTGTAAAATAGGAGCACTGGCTTCTCTTCTGCCCTTGTTATAAAACAGAAGAGTATTTTGGTTTTCAAAGACATACTTTAGATGCTTAACTTCAGGAAAGGATTAGGGCACGTCTCTCAAAAGGAAGAAGAGACTTTGACCCCTGAGAGGGGCAGAATTGAGACATACTCCCATCCCCAACACTTCCCTAGCAGCTAATTCAGCATGCTGGCTTCAGCTCTCCCCTCCTTCAGCCAGCTAACGCCTCAGGGTCCCAGCCTGCCCTAACTCTTTTCACTGTGTGATAAGTTTAGGTGACTGTTTCAGGACAGTGGATGCTGGTATGGGTCTGAGATACCTGCAAATCAGGCGTGACAATGTTGAGCTTCTGGGGTGAAGTATGAAGTTAAGTATTGCTCAGAAAAAAAATATAAATGTACCCTGAAAAAGACTACATCCTGTATTTCCATGACATCAAAACCAATTAAGCTTTGTTTTGCTGCTCGTTATGCCTAATTATGCCACCATACCACCTCCAAAAAGCTATTCATAGTTACATGTGTCATGTGATCTCAGCATATCTCTGAAGACTAAAGGTTTGCAGGTACATTTTGTGAAACAGCAGCAAACAACTGGGGCAATGTTGTCAGGCGGGCTCTCTCTGAGACATCCCCACTTTGTGGAGCTGTTGGAGAAAGCCTGATTCTCTCAGCAATGGCACCTGGAGGAAAGAGCTTGAGAAAGAACTGGCCAAGGGTGTGGTTTTATGATACAAGTGAGCCCACCTTCAGGGCAGGCGTTGCTGGTTAATGTGTCTGTGGGTTTAGCTCCCCGAGCTGACTCCTCAGACTGTGAGATGAGCACAATGTGCTGCACAAGGAAGGCAGTGGGACTACACACCTGATGGGAGAGCTCAGATGGGAACCAGAGCCTCCTTTTTCAGCAGCAGCCCCCAGAGGTGCTCTGTAGGCTCAGTCCTACCCTCAAACCACAGCTTCAGTTTGACAGTAAGTGATAGCTGCACGTCTGAGAATGAGCACTTGGATCCCTCACTTGAGCAGATGGGAATTACTGCGCTGAATTTCAAAGGAAGGGAATTTAATTTCCATATGATGCCAGTGCTTTCTTTTCACCACCTCAACCCCCCTGCCTGACAGAACCTCAACTAAGGAATTGTCCAGACCCTGGTTTGAATGTTCCTGTGGAATCAGAACTTGAAAGAATACCCCTGTGCTCAGAAATTATGTGTAAGTCCATTATAGCACAACAGTAACTCATTTGTAACTGCCTAGCTGTACAGGCTGGAACAAAGTAAGTATGACCAAGTCCAGAATCTGGGCAAGCATAAGAAAAGTCAAGAAATGATGGACAGAGACCCCTTTGAGACCACTGGACTCTCAGATGACTGCTGAGCCTAGTCCTCTGCAATCAAGAAGAAACATTGCAACAGATATACAGTCCTCAGGTTCTCAGACACTTTTTTTTATATGCTTCAGCTCACCATGGGCAACAAAGCACTTCCCAAAGCCCTCTCTTGAACTTAATACCAAGTAGGAATGACCAGAAGCTGTAACTCTCACATCATAAATGAAGAAAGCCGTGGCATTGCCAATGTCCTGCTCCTGATGAAGGAAGGGAGTTCACCAAAGCTTGGTAAGAGAGCTTGCATCCCACATGAGACAAGAGGTACCAAGAAAGATTAAAAAGCACATCACCAAAGTACTTTGCAATTTGAGTGGAGGAAAAAGCTTCTTTCTGACAACAAATCCGAAGACTGATGCAAGCTGGAGCACATGTCAAGGACATACCAAGCAGATGCTCGGAATGACTCTGAGCCCCAGTGCACCCTGACCTGTGTCCTGGCTCCGGATGTGGTTGATGCCCAACCCTTGCAAGAATGCCAACCCTCCATAGAAGCATTTTCATGCAGCCTGCAAAAGTCCTGCAGCATGTGTTGAAGGCAATGTTAGCATGATGCAGTTGGACAGTAGCTTTAAAATCCCTTTGTGCATACCAGTGCAGCAAATACCCAATGATTTCTACTTCTAGAGCATTAGACATGCCATTATCCCTGCAAGAACCTGATAACTGTAAAAGTACCCAGACAGATAGGAGGACTATTTAGCTAGTGAGATCCTGTAGCTACTAGATCAATGTCTTCTCACACAGGTAGGAAAAAAGAAATTATGTGTTCAATAGTTGCAAAATACAAATTTCTCAGTAGAACAAAATGGGGAAAAATCAATCCAGTTCCAAAACATTGCACTGAGAAGATGTTATCCCCTTAATTTGGTCTCCATTATAACAGTTGTTGGCTATTTTAACATGAAAACTGCAAGAAACTTTGCAAATTTGCTTTAAGACAAGTTAATTTCAGTAGAAGTTGTAAAGTGCTGATGACAGTGGAAAGATTGTGTAGACTGAACTCTAGAAAACAATTATTCTGTGTTAATGATGTCCAGAGGAAGTGACAGGAAATGCTGCTTAAAGGGAGATCAAGCCCATTATACCCTTGAGCAGATGTTACATGAAAGGGCAAGAGCAGCTTAAGATGTTCGCTTCCATGTTTGCCAGTATTGACCTTCTTCAGGCAAATTACCAATCTCTGCATCTCCTCTGAACTCCCATTATTATGAGCGCACACACACCCTCTGTGCCTGATATGCATACATTATCTACATGAATTAAACCAGCTCGCATTTGTACGCTGAGCAGCTGGTCTGAAATTTACTCCAGAATAAAATTTTTTAAAGTCCAAAACCCATATATGCAGCTGGGATTGCTTATGAGAGAAAAATGTGGTATCTTTATAGCCAACAGCATATGTATTCAGTACGCAGATCTACAAATATTGGATTCACTGCCAAAATCATTGTTAAGCAAACTGGCTGACTCTCTGCATTTTCTTGATGAACCAGAAGGAACCTGCTGATGAGCGGGAGACAAAGTAGAGTACGTTGCAAAAATTTCAGGTCACGGATCTGTGGTGTGCACAATACAGTGCCATGCAGCTCATCCCAGAGGAGCTGGCATGTCCCTGCAGCACAGCACGTTTCTGACTGGGGTACGAGCTTGGATCCTGGGGAGGTGTCAGCATCATTGTGACGAGCCCCGCTGGCATGGCTGTATTGTGGCAAACTAGCAAGGTCAGGTATCTCTGCACTGAAGTGTGGTGAGTGCTGTAACACTAACAGCACTAACAGCATCCACAAGTGACCCTGGAATGAGATCGTGTTTTCAAGGGGATTTAGTGGCCTCCTGAAGTGCAGAAGATGACACATGCAACAGCCTCTTCCTCTGCAACACTAACCGGAACAACTATATTGCTTAGTTTGCAAGATAAAAAATAATTTTTGAAAAATCAGTCTTCATTTACATCTCTCTTCAAAACATTTAACAAGTGCTAAATTCCTTCCTTCTTATTTCAGAAAATGGAATCTATGTAATGAGAATAATTTTTAATAGAGTTTCTCTGTGTTTTTACTGAGGGCATATTTTTACCCACTGCATGGAGCTGACTTTGCACATATTCATTCTGCTATTTTAGCAGTAGGAGACTAGGTTAACACACCAGTCATTCACTCCTGGAGATCTGGATTCAGTTCCTGGCCTACAGGACAAGTGATAATGAGTTTGGTTATTGAATCTCCAGGGGATATTTGTTCACATTACTAAGCAACCGCATAATTTGGCAAGATGTGTTAAGTATGTGCGAAGGATAAGACCAGGGGCCAATTGCACAAATGAGTGACACAATGCAGCCTCCCTCACATTACCACACCAAACTCCTCCTCTGTGCAATTCTGCTGGAGATCAGAAGGAGTACAGGTTTTTCAGCTTGTCTGTTTTAGCATCCGTGCTGGCACAGGCCAGTTCAGAGCAGCGCATGTATGATCTGGATCCGCAGATACATAAAGAAACAGGATCTACGTCCCTACTATCAAATTCAGCACATAACTGAAGGTTACTTTAATCAGTTATGCATCCTTTTTTTTTCAGCAATTATGCATCTATGCAATAATAAAACACAACACAAGCTGAAAAAAAAAATTGAGATTTAAAAAATAATTACATAATAGTTATTTTGTTTGCCTATTGGTAGGCAGTTCTTTAGGGTTTGCATCTTAAGGTTTTTCTCTGCAAACACAATGTTTACAAAGTTTAATTTAAACAAAACGAGACCTGAAACTCTTGCATGATCACCAAGCTTCATAAAATGGTATGCTGTACCAGTAACAATGCTATGTCACGTTGGCTATGCTTTTCAGGCTTGAGTTTCCTTAAAATGGGCAGATCGCTTCTGCAACCAATGAGGTAAAAGTAGTCACTTATCCTACTTCCAGGTGACCTTCTTTTGACCCCAGTCTAGCTGACTGTGCCCCAGCTTCAATAGGAGGCAAGTGCAAGCTTTTACAGATGTCCTGTAGACTGGTTGCACAACCACCAGGGGAGCAGACTGGGTCTTGCAAGGATGTACCTATGGGTATATAATTGTGCTATTTTTAACAAGTTTGGCAACCTCCTTTCCCCAGTTCTTGATAAAACAAATCTGTGAGGTCCGAACACATCTAAGGAGCAGGCCCATCGCAGGATCTGGGAAAAGAAAGGTAGACTTTGCCTTGTCTTTGCATTACATTGGCACATGTGTCGGTGCTAGGTGCCCAGAGCCCGGGCTAGCAGGGCTGTCTGCATGCTCCTGCACCTAAGGACCTTTGAAACTTTGGGCCAAACACTGAGATGCATAAAGAAAACACTTTTTACAATGAGGGTGGTGGAACACTGGAACAGGTTGCCCAGAGAGGTGGTGGATGCCCCATCCCAGGAAACATTCAAGGCCAGGTCAGATGGGGCTCTGAGCAACCTGATCCAGTTGGAGATGTCCCTGGTCCTTGCAGGGGAGTTGGACTAGGTGACCTGTAAAGGTTCCTTCCAAGCCAAACTATTCTGTGATTCTATGCTTCTATGATTGACATACTTGAAGAACAAAGGTGTTCTTCATCACTTTCTGAGACTTCAACGTCTGCATCTTTTAGGTAAGGAAAATAAAGCATTCTGGATCCTTTCCTTGATATACTGGAGTAGAAATAAACCTCATTCACATGCCATAGCCATCTGCCACAGATTACAGTTCAAAAGGGGTTAACCCTTCCAGCTTGTCGGCGACTTAGACGTCACATCATCGCCCAGTCGTATGACAAAAGTCAGAATTCATTGATAGCTTTTGCAGGAACTAAGGTTCAGCACCTGGCAGGCTTAAATCCACAGCAGAGAAATAAAAAAAAATAGGAGTAAGCCTGCTCCCATTCCAAAAGGAACGATGCTCATCATGGGGGTGGCTGGTAGCTGAGTAAATCTGGAGCGGTTGCAAATCAGGAAATGACTTGTCAGCCAACTCCAAGTCTTTTTTTTTGGCACACAAGTCTCTTGGGGAGCATAGTGGCAGGAATGAGGCATTTACGTCTGATCACTTGGGAATTTTATGAATAAAAAGATAAAGTTCCCTTGCTGTGAATCACAGAAAACCAGAAAACTCTCCCTGCTATGACCAAGAAAGTGTGTGAATAAAACTTCATTGAAGAGAAGCCATGGTAGAGCGTGATGTTACTCATAAAAAAGTGCCAGTAAGCTTATGTTCACCATGAGCTGGGACATGCAGCCAACAATTAAAGAGCTCCCGTTTACATTGGAAATAACGTTATGGTACTGTTCCAGTTTTCACTGAAGGTCTGGACAGTGACAACATCTGAGCTGTCAAGGGATGGTGGACGTGAGTGTGATGTTTCTTCTCATGCAGCAGACTCACGGGGCCCCGCTGCCCCCACGCCGCCCTCGTCTTTTGGCAGTGCCATGCCTCTGAAGCACAGGCAGTCACCACTGTAGCAGTGACTTCAAGTACAGCACCGTGGGTGAGAAAGATGGTTACAGCCTACCTGATTTGCCAGCCCATCTATGGAAACATTGAGTCATGTCAGAAACGACAGAGAAAACATTTGCTTTGATTTAGAGTGCCTGCCTTCTATTAAGGAGACGTGAACAAGTAGCAAAGTGAGGAAGGCATCTAATCTAGGGTTTGAATTTATTTTATATGTATTTTTCTCTCTTCTCTTATAACACTCCACCTTCCCCAGATTATCTTTAAATCAAGTTCTGCTCCAGTCTGATGCAGTTTTTCATAGTTGTATAAACCTGTCTGCTTGAATACTCCACCCGCAGAAAAGCTGTGCCAGCTTTAACTTCATCAAACCAACCATAAATCCTAGATGTGCCAGGAAATGCTGCTGAAACGCCAGAGCAGGCCACATTTTCCAGGTCTCTTGAAGAGAGAATGAGCCCTGAACCCCAAATGAAGGATCATAAAAATCAAGCTAAGCTATGATTGCTTTTTGCTAATTGGAAGACCATTCGTATAAACACCACTTTCCTCACGCATTAAGCTGTCCTTCCTGCTGCCAGACACTCTTTCAAGGATGGCATCCTCATTTATGAGAGCATTAAGGTGCATTCACCTCCTGCTAAAAAGAGCCCAACAAGATAACAACAGGAGAAATACGGATATGCATGTGAGACAGGGCGGGCTGGGAGGCCACTCAGGCCAGTGTCTTCTCCTGGACACTGGCAGTAAGTTTCCACAGAAAGCATCCTACAGCCATGCCAGAGCCTCAGACACGCATCTCCAAGAAAAGCACGTCACTCGCCACAGTGTCCAGTAATCAACAGATGCTTGACCAAGCACAGAGTGGCAACTGTCTCCAAAAGTAACGATGCCCTGACATACTTGGCAGACGGGCCTGATTATCCACTGACAGTGGTGTAAATCAAGCCTAAGCTGCTGGCGAAAAGGCAGCTCAGAGGAAATGAGAGTCAAGAGCCATTTTGCTTTTGGCACATCAGATACTGAGATATTGAGGACTATGTTAACAAAAGGCCTCTTGACTCAAAAATCTGCCTCCGAGTCATGAGAAACATGAGCTGTAGCAAATAAAAAAAAAAAAAAAAAAAAGGCCTGATCCTATTTATGGCATGAATCAATGTCATGCTGATGGTGTCAGTAGAGCTGGGGCAATTCGCACCAGCTGAGAAACTGGCCCTATAAGTTGAATATACCACGCCCGGGCATCTCTGACTCTTGGAAACTACTGAAACAGCATCTGTTGCAGGTCAACTTTCAGCTGAAGGGATTAAGCAGCTCAGGAGGTCGGTAACGGGATATGGGTGCTCCCATCCCTGCTCCTGGCTGCAGTTCAGCCCAGGTTTATGATGACCTTTGGGAATAAATGGCTGTGCCAAGAGAGGGATCTGGACAATGTGCTCTCCTTGTGCTTGTGGCAGACATGCTTCTGCACCATGGAAGTAAAGTATAATGCAGCTTGGTTATCTCTCCAGTGAGAAATTGATGGGAATATGGTTAAATCTCATCTAGTCGAAGATGTCCCTGCTTCTTGCGGGGGGGGCTGGACTAGATGACCTTTGAAGGTCCCTTCCAACCCTAACCATTCTATGATTCTAAATGGCCTAATCTGTCCCTCAGGCTGAGGTCAAGGAATATGGGTGGGACACGCATGGGGTCCCTCTATCTAGGTGACGTTGTAGAGATTAATTATGAAAAATATTAATTCAATGTATTCTATCCAAATGAAGCTGGCATTTTCAAGTAACTCCTGGGAGACAGAAATCTTCAGAGACTTTTTTTTCAGGCAGTAAGGTAAAATTCATTTTGTTGAAGCAGGCACTTCTGCCAGACTACAGAGTTCAAAGGTAAAAACCCATTTATACTATATTTGAATGTCAGAAACACTCTAGCTAAAGGAACAGAAAAAGGAATCTCCTAACTTTCCCTCCAAAACCAAGAAAAATTTAGCAGGAAAAAAAATAAACAGTAGGGATCAGCAGACGGGTTTGGGCAGCATCCAGCTGGTGCAGCAGCGCTGTGGAAGGGCACATGGGTTGCATCACTGCATCTGTAGTGCCAGCTTAATGGGTCTAGGTTCCCTCCATGCCCTCCGAGAGGCAAGGACCAGCCATGCCCCCACAGCGCGTGGTTCCTCTTCCCTCTGGGGCTTTCAAAGATGCTGAAGAGTGGCCACAGCCCTGCGGCCCCGCTTTCGACCCTCATTTTGCTGCGAGAGGCAGAAGCAGCCTGCGTCGCATCCCCACCTCGGCCTGCCAGCTGTGTGCTATGTGGGGCTGAGGCCATGCCTGCCGCGGTGGCAACGGGTGCACGCTCCTGGGGTGGGGGCAGCAGGACCCTCCCAGAGCAGCTGGCAGAGGCCCTCTGCAGCTGCAGGAGCAGGACTCGGCCCAGCACGGTGAGGTAATGACACAGTTGGGGTCTGTGGAGTTCTGTAGCTGGAACAGGAATTTCTCTGGAATGGCGTGCTGCTTATAAATGTAAAATAGTAGTGTGCTTATACAACGCTGAGACTGAAGACTTGAGCAGTGGGACAGATAATATAATACTCCTTCTGTGGCAGTGCCATTAAATAGAACTTTGCAAGGAAGCCAAAGCACAGCACTGCAAATCTCTCTCTCCCTGGCAAAATCCTCACTGCCTGCATTTTTCTGTATTACTCATTACCACCAGGAGAATGATTTATCTTGAAATAGGAGGGAGAGGAGGCGCTTGGCACCACGGCTTTGAAGAATTCCAGTCTTCTGTTCTGCAAAAAGTATTCCGGCAAAAATACCATCAAAAAAAAAAAAGAATTGCACATTAAAAGGAAGAAGAATAAAAGATTTTGTATAGCGTGAATTCAAAGATGATTTATATCCTGTTCCCCCTTCCTCAACATATGTCTTTACGGTAATGTGACATCTTCTGCGAAGAGTCTTTCCTTGATGGGGACATTCACCAAGGAAGGTCAGCACAAGGTTTATGCAAAACGAAAACTCCCCCCACCCCAGTGTTATTAGTGCTAATGGGAATGACTGGTTAAAATAAGGCAGCAAATAACAATTGCCTATCACCCAGATAAAGGATGGAGGCACTCAATGAGATGGCAAATGTTGACATAAATTCTGTGTGCAGGACACATATGACATCTGTGGAGGGGAGGGCATGAGACAGCTGGATGTTCTGTGGCTTGGGAAACGGGAAACTCTGCTTAATTAAGCTGTACTGACCCCTTGGCAGGGCAAAAAAGACTCTACCTTCCTGCAATATCTTGTCTCTTTTTTAATGCAGTTCCCTGAGGGGATTTTAAGCACATGGAGCGCCTACTAGTTCCCCAGTCTCTTTTCAAAAAGGTCCACAAGAAGTATAATTCTTCGGTTGGCCCAACACAATGATTTTCGTATCTGAAAAAATAAATACATAATTATCTTAAAGCTCCCTTCCTGCATTTAGTTTCAATTTATTATGAAATCTACAGACACCTACTCATATGCCAGAAGGGCCTTTGACACCAAACCTTAGAGGTGCTCCCTAAAAATGCAGTAACCCAGGGTAACTTGCTGTGGATTTCTGATGGCTAACAAATTATTCCCAACCTCTATAGTTACAGCTTCACCTTCTCTCTTTTTTAAATGTCTGAAGAATCCAAGCCTTGAAGATGATCTGAAAAGCGCAACAGAGACGCCAAATATGAGCAGTTTTTTGTTCTCATTCTCCACAACGTGGCCACCGACGCTCAGTCACGCGGGAGATCTTTGCTGGTTGTTGGACTACCTGACTGACCCCTTGTCTCGGTGGCTGCAGACTTTTGCCTCTCCCACCCAGCTAGCATTTCTACCATAATTAGCCACGTAGGTTTTCACTGAATTTTTCCCATCGTTATCTGCTTGATGGGCAGTTGTCAGTTTGCCGCCAACCCTCCTCTAGCTAAGCAGTCCCAGGAGGCAGCTAGATTTGATAGGTCTGATAGCGGGGTGATGCTGACCGATTTGTCAGGAATCAATCACGAGCTGTACAGTTCACCGTTTATTACAAGGATGCCATCATTTGATCATGTACATGTAGGACGGCCAGTTAAATCAGACTGACAATCCGTTGCCAGCTCAGTATGAGGGAAAACACCAGTGCTGACAATATGACAGCTTTCTAGAGAGGCGCTTGTGGGAATGGGACGATGTGATGGTGAACAGGCTATTAGAGCATGTCATGCCGCAGTCCCGGAAAATCCTCATGCAGAGCAGTTTAACTACTACAAACACATTATGTACTTGTCTTCCTTCATTAGATCTTGTCTAATCTCATTAAGCTAACAGCCTCACCAATGGAAATAAACCACTCGCTCAACAAACACTGTGTAGCTTTAATTGGCATTAACGGGAGATACCTGCCGGCCCCTCTGTGAGTCAGAAAGGTGCAGTTCACAGCAGACATCGGCAGCGCTGCCCATACCTGCCACCTCTGAGGCCAGGCAGCTCCTGCTTCTCTGGGAGCCAAGCCAGAGGGACATGCACTTCTCCTCTATAGGACTCGAAAAGCGAACAATTTTCTGATGCCCTTGCTAATCCCAGGTGCCGGTGAGGTTCTCCAGCAGCAGGGTGTAGACCACTGCATGCCCTGGGAGACTCGGCCTTGGACTGAGGGACTGGTACTGTCAAGGTTGCTCCTACAACTGGGAAAGCACGAAGCCTACAAACACACTCTCCTCCCAGTCTGTGCCAGTAACGTCTTTTGCTGCCAGTCAGGCATTGGCCCCCTTGGGCAGAGTTTTTACATTCTTTAAATATTGTGCAAGATTCCACATCCAAGAATGATAAAAATTGGCAACACGCAGCAGATTTACTCACTCAGATTTATTCTTGTACAAGCAGCAGTGAAAATCTGCCTCCATGTTTTACTATATGAAGCACCATTTGTGAAATCATTCATTAGCACTTCATTTATAAATCAGACTTTAAAAAAAATATTGGCAGTATCTCCCTCTTTCAAACTCCAAACTTTAATAAAAATAGATTTCCTTTTCAGAGTTCTGTGTATATAATATCTACCAATAATTTTTTTTAATAATGTTTGTAAAATTTGGCCATAAATCTTTACCACTAGCTTTCATTTATAGACCATGGGTGTGCCATTGAACACAGGCTTTATTTAAAAATGAACGCACACACAGGACAACTTTTGAGCTGTCCTAAATGCCATCTCAAGGAAGAAGGACTATTTTACTTCACATTTCATAACTGATTGGTCACCAAAGTGAGTGCTTAAGACATTTTGCTGCTCTTTGCTCCTCAGGGCATGGCCACAGGACTGAATGGGGCCAGGGTCTGGTGCTGAAGAGCTAATGGGGGCTGATGGACCCCCCTCCAGCCCTCCCCACCTGCTCCCAGCCCACCCTGCCCTTGGTTTAATGCATCAGCTGAAACCTCAAGGAAGGGCAATAGCTTACTGAGGTGATGTGATTTGACCACAGGCCAAGCCCCTATGCCTCTTTATCCACTTAGAAACAGATTGGCACAACGTGTGCTTTCCTCAGAAACATCTGGAAAGATTAATAAATTAGGAGATTGATCGTGCAAACGATTACTCATATGAATGCTCCCCCTCTTGCTAGTGCCAAGTCTCATAAATCCATAAAGAGACTCCAGGTTTTCAACTTTCCTAAAAGTTCTAGCTCCTGGAGACCAGCAAATCCTCCCAGTACTGCCCCGGTGAAGAGGAAAATCCAGTGGAGGCCTCGACACAGGCATGTCCATCGGCCAAGCAGAAGCCAGTGGCGAATTCCCCGTTTAATCACATCTGGTGTTATAAATGTGGTGGGGTTGGTTTTTTTTTGTTGCTGTTGTTTGTTTTTGTTTGTTTGTTTGTTTGTTTTTAATAGAAATGTATTTTTACAAATCAGCAAGGTTTTCACTCACACCTTCAGGGATTTGAGTACCCATGGTTTGTCTACGCAAAACTTCAGTGGTGAAACCCCCCCAGGTGATTTTCTTGTCTCAAAAAGAGAAGGCATACTTTGCTGCTTTTCCAAAAACCAAATTATCTGACAGTGCATGAATTCATTGTACAAATTTATTCATTTAACAGAAATACTTAAACCCCAGCTACTCATCCGATGCTCTAATCAAGAAATTACAATCGCCTGGGAGATAAATACTGCTGTTTACTATTTATAACTGTTAATAAGCCTCATTTCATGAAGTAAACAATTTTCATTTCCAGTCCAAAAGATTCTCTTTAGTGAAAGAAAGAGCAGAAATCTAGTTTTTCAAAACACACCAAAAGCAGACAGAATCAGAGAGGTGAGTATTTAGTTAAGAAATTTCCTTTGCACATGCTAATCTGCATCACCTCTCACCATATATGACACTCCTGAAAATTTCAGTTTACATGGCATATTTACTTTGACCATTTATTAAACTAAATGACAAAAGAAGGTGGAGGAAGAGAGGCCTTATGTGGGAAGAGAGGTTTAGAACAAACCCAAAGAAAGCATAGTGTGAGACAAAAGATAATCGTAATGGGGCACTTCTGTAATCTGGTTTTGAAGTAAGTTGAATTTAAATTATAGACACACCCTTTGATGTAACTTTTGTGTTGTTTGTTTTTTTTTTTAAAGAAACACATATAGTACAACAGGTGCAAGCAAAAACTGCTATTGATTTCTGGTGGATGGAAGGAGTACTTGATACCAGCATATGCAAGGCTTCAGCACTTGACAGAGGGAACATCCAGGGCAAGGTTTGTGGTTTACAGATCAACACCTCCTATCAGCGGTGCTCTTCAGGCGAGCACCACCAGCCTCTTTGTGCTATAAAAACGGCCTAAGATTGTCAAGCTCGGCTCTGGGTTTCCTTGAAAGTAAAAGGAGTTTTCCTACCGAGTGAAGAAATGTTATCCGGCTTCTGCTTCCAAACACTAAGTGTCCTGTTTTACTATTCATCTGTGGTTGTTTTACCACCAGAAGGTGAAATGGAAGAATGTCCAAATTAAAGAAATCTCTCTGTACATGGAACAGGACTGTGTACCTATTACATTACAGCCTCTGTCGTCTGCTGTGATAACAAATATGTACGCAAGGAAGAAACCCAAGAAATGTTGCAGACACCAGAGCAGAGCACCCTGTGCACATAATATGATCGGGCTATTTTTTAAGACCCATTTTAGAAGATGAAAATATTTCTCTGGCAATGCTGCAAAGGTAAAAACAGCTCAAATTATCTGCTGTGTAAGCACCGTTCACATGAATGAAATATGCCCAGGGACTATGAATCTTGTGACAGACCTTTCCTAGCTCTATTATCTATAGCACGCTCTACATTTTTAGATAGGAAACACATTTCTTTTTGCTCCTTTATGTTTGTTTACCTTGTTCTTTTCATTTCCACTTCACATCACTCATATATGTTAGGCAGTTGGCTCTGTTGGGATGACAAAACTGGCAATTTCAGAGCTACATATCCTTGCTCTGAGAAGAAAGCAGCTTGCTTGTACTGCTCACAAAAAATTCAAGTATGAAGGCTCACCCATGAACATGGACAACCCCCCTTCTGTGAAGTATTATGGACACACATAGTGACTTTCTGGTTGGAAATGTCCCTTGCAAGAGCTCTCGAAAGAGTTCACATGAGGGGACATGCTGGCACCCAGCCAGGGACTTGCAAAATGCCGCTCATGGCATGGTGAGGCTGCGGCTCTTTTTAACAACGCTGACAACAACGTTGGGCTACCTGTAGTGCTTATCACCACTCTTCCTAAATACAAGACCAACAACAGGGACAAAAAGAAGAGCTATGAGATACAAGCAAGAACAAATTAAGAAGTTGGTAAGCAGACAGAGTGGAGAAAAACATCACGAAACTGCAGTAACCACTTTATAAACCCCAAATTACACAGGATTGTCTGAAAAATAGTTAAGATGACTACAGCAAACAATGCCCTCACCAGCAACTCTTTAACTACCAATTTGTCCAGTCTCTGTCCTCTTCTGAAATTAATTTTAACATTTAACCTCTTGCATTGAAGGCATTTATAAATAAAATAGCCATCAATAAGTATTTTTAATTGCTACTTCTTTATGGAGATTTGGGTTGGTGGACCACATCCGTCTTGTCCTTTGCCATCACTACTCACAAGGGCAGGATGGGACCAAGAATGACAGTGAACCAGCTCCTGCTCCAGCTGCAGTGGGTGGTTCCTGGTCCTGTCAGTCCTGCATTGCTGCAGGCACAGCACATCCCATGAGACCACAGCTGATGAGCAGCTGGGAGGAAAAAAATCACAGATACGTGAAAGTAGCAGAAAAAATACAAGTAGTAACTGAACGAAAGAGTGTTCTTCAGACAAAAGAAAAAAATGAAAGTCCTTGTTCACTTCCTGGAAACATTGTTTCTACCAGTCTAAGATGATAGTAAAGAAGAGCCATTTTCCCGGGGAATAAAATTATCTTGTTTTTCTGAAGATAACATTACAAGTCTAAAACAAAAAGGATATGGAGTTATCGCATCCACTCCAAAATTTAATCTACTGAATATACTTGCGCATAAAAACAACACACTCATATGAAATCAACTTCTCCGCTTCATCCATCTGACTTGTTCTCATGAGTCACATTAAAAGAATAGCAAATGTTTTAGGATTCAAAATCTGAAATATTTCAAGATATCTAGAAATAGGAACTTTTGAATGGTTCAAAAACACATAACATACTAAACCAAGCATACTTCCTTTTATTCCAGTTTAACATCAAATTCCAGCCTCTCCTGGCGGATCCTACTTGGAGGATCTTTGCTCTGTTAAGTCTCTTTCCTGCTAATTGTCTGCTGAAAGCTAAATAAATATGCTTTCAGGGTAGCCAATGTGCTTTGAGGGTTTTGGCTGTCTGTTGGTATGAAGGATCCAAATTTTCCTCGTTCATTTTTTTTTTTTTTGGTTGTTGCTGTGGTTTTGAGAAAGATTATGTTAATATTTTGAAAGCAATCCAAGCCTTCTTTTTATTTGAGTAATTATTTCCACATCATTCACTGCTTCCAGGTTTAGAAATATTTCCTGGATTCCTCCTGGTGGTCATCTACCCCATAATGTAAAAGGGCTATGCATGGCACATTTGTTTTTCAGTAACTGGGAGGTATGTAGCTAGCTGTGGAATAAAATTACTCCAGAGCCAGCCTTGGCTCTGTTTCAGTTTCAAAGTTATTTCTTACTTCCACACAGCATTAATTTCGAGATACAGCAAACACTTACATTTGTCCTAATTTTGAAATCTGACTCAAGGTTTTTAAACGTTGTTTTCATTCACAGTGCAATAGATCTTTCTACTTTAAGGAAACATTGACAACATATTTTCAAGCAATTTGAGGTTTAACCTCATAAAAACCTCCTTAAGGTGACGACCTTCGCACTGATCCATTTCCATCACAGTTGAATTTAAACTACTTATTCGAGAGTACACTCCACTTAATTTTCCTGTTGAATGCGGGTTGGCCTAGAAAGCCAGTGTTTTGTACGGGATGAATTTCCAATGTAAGTTTTGAATGATATCACAGAGGTTAGAGAGAGGTGGGCAAGATCAATACAATAAATACACCTTCAGACTGCAGGGCACCTCCCGTAAAGAGGAAGAGCTGGCAACCTGCTAATCACAGCAGGGTTGACTCGGCTGTCCTCATTCATGAAAGTAGGCCAATACATTTGAAGGGAGCTTTACTGAGTAAGAGAGGTACAGCTCGGTGTAAGGATGACAAGAATTAGCTCATCAGCTGGCCAAAAAAGCTAATCTTTTGGGCTCAGTCCTCTCCTAAAAGCTGTGCCTTAACCCATACAACCACACTGGGTTTTTTGTATTTCCACTTGCAAGTCAGGAGAGCCTCCCTCCAACTTCTGACAGACAGAGTGAGACAGTGCTCTGCTATATTATAATTGGTTCACTTGGGAGCCACCCAGATTTGAATTCCTTATTTATGTTAATCACAGGCTGAAAATTCTCTTTATGCTGGAGAAGTCCTTCTTATTCCACCCTCACTTAACGTCATAGCAGGGAAATATACATGAATGCAATTAACATTTATGTTCTTGACTTAACTTCACTTGGACAGAAAAAAACTACTCTCTGTCAGCTAGTGTAAAATTTACCACTTCTGTTTTTATTTTAAGAAGAACTAAGTAACTCAGATTTCTGAAAAGGAACAGACAAAGGCTATGTACTCATTACTTCTACTTTGTAGTCTCAGACACTACATGCATATATTTGGGGGATAAAAAAATCAATAAAAAACCCAAAGGTTTTTAAAAATGCAGATCAACTTTCACATTCCTGGGTTTATCATCCCTTGACATTCCAAGAAGCAGACCAACTTTCACCCTGAAGAAAAGCAAGACTCAGCCAACTCCATTACATGCTCCCAAAGTTCATCAGGCCACTTTGGAAGAGAAAGGCCCTGCCTACATCTGCTCATGGCATGGAGCCATAGAAGAGGACTGGCAGAGTGGAAGAGCTGATGCTGAGGACCCAAGGACCACGCTGTGGGTGCATTGTGAGCTTTACCTCTGATGAGACTCCAGTCTGTGGTCATGAACTAAATGCCCTTTACCATTGGGGTGCATGAGGTGTGCTGGACTGCATCTTCCCGCCCTGTTTCCTCTGAAAAGAATAAAATTTGTGTGCTCCAAGACCACCCCGTGATAGAGCTAAAGCAGAGTTAAGTGGGATGCTTGGATGGGACACTTCAAACACACATTCCTGGTGTAGACAAATGCACAGAGATCAGATGAAGATGTGTGGTGTCTACTTCTGCCCCAGGAAACTTCACAAACAAAGTGCCACCTCTCCTGAGCCCTACTGCAACCTCCTCCCCTTGGCACGCAGCTGAAGGAAGCTGCTACAACTCTTCCTTTCCTGAAGTTCAGACTGCTGTACTTGTACCAGTCATCTTGAAAACAGGCAGTACGGCTCTCTTATATGCTAGTACTTGTCATTTACAAAACTTGTACTCTTTAAAGTCTGTTGACTTGTACTGGACATAGGTGAAACAGGATTGGTAGATTTAGACCAATGTGAAAGTGGTGTATGTGAACCTCCAGCCCAAGGAGCAGCAGTGCCCCATCAACGAGAGAGACTCTCCTGAGTCGACTGGGGTCACCCCGCAGGGACTCCAGCCTTTTCCCCGCCAGCACTCACTCTGCCACCCCAACACCCCACGTAACACGCGCAGCAGTTCAGTACTCTTTCCTCACTCTTTATGCTACTCCATGAAAAGCTATAATTATGGCGGTGCTATATGATGTAGAGATGGATGGGAGCAGCTTATCAAATAAGCGCTCATCTGATTGCCTTTGGTAAATGGAGGTGAGGAACCTGAGCCCTTTTGGAGATCCATGGGGATTTGGTCACTTTAGGGGAAGGCCCAAGCCAAGCTGATTTTTCCTGCAGTGGGAAGCAAGGTGGGGAGCACACCAGTTCCTGAAGCACCTCCCACCTAGGCAACAGAAGCGCTGTAGTAAAGTCTGCTCAGTCCAGACTTCACATCTCCCTCCCATGTGCTTCCCCATCCCCTCCTGTATAGAAGCCTCTCTGCTCAAAGACCCTTCCCAAACTAACGCACATCCCTCTTCCTTGCTTGTCCTTCTGCTGCTTCAGAGCACTGCATCCATCCTATTAACTCCAGTCCACTCAAAGCAGTGCTTTTTTTTATCAGCCCTTCCTCCTCCTGTCCAGTTTCTCCCCCAACAAGGCCATTCCGTTTCATTTAGATCCTATGTCTTCCAGTTTTGCCAATACTGTATCTTAGTTTTATCTACATCTTTTTTTATAACATGTATTTACTTGCCTCTTGTGTCCCAAAGTACTTAAGGGGGCACTTGAGCTTTAAAAATTCAGCGACTGTTTTTTTAAAATCCTCCTGCTTGTGTCCTCCTTTGTGTGTCATTCATTCCAACGCGCTGAAGACCAATTTTCCCTTAATAGGGCCTCAGGAACCTGGAGAACCTGGACAGGTCAGATGAAGTGGAATTGCTTCATTTCTAATAACCCAGACACGGTGCAAAGTGCTCTGAGAGTCTTTCATTCAGCACTTATTTATTGTTCATAATTCACCTCCTTCTGACAGAGAAGGGCATGATAGAGCTAATTTAATATTTCCACGGTCAGATTCCATTCATATTTGAGTGAAATATCAGTAAATAAAAGTGAAGCACCATTTATTAGGCTTCTGAAATTGTCACAGGTTAGGTCATCAAACACGTTGTGTGCCGACAGCATGAAAATTAATTCACAATTCTGCTCACCAGACAGTGGCCAAGGAATCATTCAATCCAGGTGACCAGTGCTTTTGAGAAGCCCTGTATCCTTCAAAAAATACGGCCCACTTAAGAAGTCCAGCTGAGAGAAACGAGAATCAAGTGAATATGGGAATTTATACAGAATTGCTTAATGGAGCTGAGCAAAGCTCTTTCGTTGGGGTGGAGAGGAAGAAAGTGCATTTGGTGTATGGGAAACATGGAATGGACTTGTCTCACACTGGTCCAGGCCACAAAAGATGAACTCTTTCTCAACCTCAAAAGGAAAATGTTCCATCTCAGTATTCATCAACCGAAGTGGAGGGTTTTTTTTCTTTTTATCACAGACTTATCTATTCCTCTGTGTCACAGAGACTTCTGTATTTCAATCAGCATCCAACAACTGGCTGCTGCTGAGCCCTGGCTCCGCTGGAAGAAGCCTAGAGGTGCTGAGAACCTTGGCTTGGACTGGTATTTGCAAGTCCTGCAACCCTGGCTTCCAGCAAGTTCACCAGGATTTATTGAGAGCCAGAAACTTGACAGGTCTAAATAAGGATGCTTCAGAAAGGTTAGGAAAAATAAAGACTCCTTCAGCCAATTCTAGAGTCAAGGTGGATCTGAACTCATGCTGAGTTTCAGAAATACTGGAAGAAAGATTTCTTTCCCCTTTCCCCCAGTGCATGC
The DNA here is from genome assembly GCF_036417535.1 of Chlamydotis macqueenii. Taxonomy (NCBI): domain Eukaryota; kingdom Metazoa; phylum Chordata; class Aves; order Otidiformes; family Otididae; genus Chlamydotis; species Chlamydotis macqueenii. The sequence continues at coordinate 150,438,098 of NC_141556.1, read as the reverse complement.
ATTGTTTTAGCTTCCTGCAAGGTAAAAAAGGGAAATTATGGAAACTGCATAAAAGAAAGCTTGATCTCACAATATTTCCAGCTGACTTTGGCAGCTTCAAGAATATTGCGTAGGTTGCTGAACTACTAGATATACATCCAGCCTTACCCTTTGAAGTGTACAGATCTTAAATTCAAAGTGAGTCAGAGTTTAATAAAGTGATTTAGTTAAATTGCCCATATTTTGAATTCTCAAGGGCCAAACGCCCCATTTAATTTGAATGCCACCGACAAATGGCAATGTACTAAAAGTCTGGCAAATACCAGAAATCTCCCAAGGCTGAAAGCGATGACTTACACAACCTAAGAATGACTGCATCAACATTTCCTACTTATAACTCATTACAAAATAAAAGGAGTTTGCAGGCAAGATAATTAAAGTAAAGGAAATGTGAGAAAGAAAGAAAACACCCGAATTAGCCAACTAGGTCTTTCAGCAGAACTCATGTTTTTGGGCTATGATTTATTCTACTGGATGTGTGATTTGTTGGACTGTCATAGTCCACCCATAGCAGCCAGTGCTATTTGCGAAATCAAGTCATGCAAAGACCAGGCAAGGAAGGATCACTGACTGTAATACAGTACATCAATCAAAAGGGTTATTTTCATGGACTTGGTCTCTAATCAAGCAGCAAATCATTCTCCAGTTTTGCTATCAAGGACCATTACTTTTAGGAAGTCCTTAATCTGAAAAAAAATGCATCTATTTCAAGCTACAGGGTGTCTGGTAAGATATACTGAAGACAGAGGAAACAAAATATGTGCCACACAACTTACCCTCTCTGTAGCATTTTATGAATAGCTTATTTGTGGAGAGAGAGGTAAGTGGCTGGCAAGACAGGAGTTTTAGCTTTCCATTTGTCTAGTTTGTTGAGTTATTACAAAGGTCACTCCCGCACTTCAATTATCCTGAGTGCCACTTTTGCTGGGGGAATTTTCAAATTATATCCAAGGTGCCTCAAATATTTGCAAAAGGTTTCAGGGTACATGTGCCTTTTTAATTTAAGTGCCTAGATAAAATTACTGTGACGTCTACGTGTTAAAGCATTTTCCCATCAAAGTCGGGGTAAAAGCTTATAAAGCCTAAATATGACACCATCCAAACACGGTTGCGGGGGAAACATCCCTACCAGGGCATCCTGTGCCACCTGAATGTGCCGGCTGGGTCAGCGCTAATTGGAGAGAGCTGTTTACTGCATCCTGCTGGCCTGCCAACCACAATTTTGGGAAATCCCAACCCAAGGGACTGTATACAATGCAGAGAAACACGCGGCAATATCAAAGTTGACTTTGAGTTACCCCCAGAACAAATTTATCGCTCTTTCACGTAACACAGTTGGCATCTTGCAGACGTAGTAATCCGAACTGCTACATTGTGCCGAGAGTGGGATACAGGAGCCCACATCAGCTTCTAGAAATCATCAGTGATTGAGGGTTTGCACCATCTGAAAACTTACTGTTCTCATCTCCCATGAGTTTTGCTTTCAAGGACAGATTTTCTCAGTGGTCAAAACAGGCCAGTATGCTCCCACATACGCAACAGGTCAGCTTCCTGATGCCTTCTGTGGTAGGAAAACAGGACGGAGTATGGACATAATGGACCTGAGAAAGCTTCATGCTGGAACCTCTGAATTCCTGTTTCCAACTGCCGAGTGCTGTTCACTGTAACACTTTGCTCCAGGAGTGATCCCACCAATATTTGGGGGGGACACCATTATTTTTTGAGCAAGGAAAAACTGAGAGAAAAACAAGTACTCAACAGATGAAAGCAACATAGTGCCTTCTGGTACAGATCTCTCTTCCTCATCCCTTCAGATTTCTTTCACATTTTTAGGGGCAATGTTTTATGAAAAAGTGTTCTTAACTGCTTTCACAAAGGAAGAAATTTAGTTGCTGCTTAGTGAATCCCACTATTAACCATTCTTTGTTACACATAATGCAGAGACCATACAGAATTGCTTTGTAGTGGCCGTTCAAAATGTGATGGAGATAATGAAACACATGTTAGATGAATGTGTCTTAATGCGTCCTCTCTGCTGCCAGCTCCTCGCTCTGCCTGCCCGTGCCTAACAGCGTGAGGAAACGCCTCTACTAAGTCATCATCAGCTGAGCGCATACGTACAGCAAAACCCAGAGGAAACCAGGTTTTGGATAGAGCTCTGAGTACAGATCATCAACAAAGTGCATTTTTTCTTTCTCACATATTTGTTTCAATTAGAGCTTATTGAATCATCTCTGCAGCCCCGGAGAGGTCTCACGCAATAATCAGTGCTGCTCAGGAGGTAATTCAGGATGCTGTCTGGAATATTTGTCTTTTAATCATCTGCCACTCACTGCTCTTTTAGGATGTTGTCACTCAGAGACTGAAGAACCGAAAAGAATATTAAAGTGAAAGGGTGTCTGTTTGAATGTGGCAATTCCCTGCATAAAAATGAGTCCCATTAACAGGAAAGCTCAATCTATCTCCAGGCAATATTTCAAGTCCTTGTCTGCCTGTAACCTCAGAGGAATTTAATTCCTTTATATTATTCAAATTATACACTAGAGGGAGAAATTATGAGGTACTGGTCATTTAAAATGCTTTCCTTAAAATATATAATTAAAAGAGCTAGCAGCACTCTTAACAGGAATTTCATCATGGCAATCTAAAAAAAAATCAGAATTTATTGGCATTTATAAAGTGTCATTTTGTCCTATAGCCTTTGATCAGTAAACCAAAGCTTAAACAATTGGCTTTGCAGTCTCATTCACTAATACCCAACCATGTAAAAACAGTAAGCGAAACAGCGGTGGACCAGAGAAGGCAAAGGAGTCCTAAAAGAAGATATACAGTGCTTATACACTCCTTAGTTCAAAACCTTAACTACATTCAACGGCTTCCCACTTATGAGAGTAGTTCAGTGCGCGGTTACTATCTGGTTTGGAAATCCCAGGGCACTGAATCTTTGGGCCAGACTTTTATCTCAGGTACTTGACTGTAAATCCAAAGCAACTCGAGATCTCAAAGGAATTATTCCAGTTTATAGGTTAGAAGCAGTTCCGTCAGAGCAATGTACACTTTGAAAAATGCCTTTCTGAATTCAGCAGTGGTTCAAACAAGCTAGCTGGAAATCAGCTGTATTGTTAGGAACTGTCACAAAAAAAAGTAGGACCACAGCTGATAACATACATGCCTGTAACTACATACTTGCTGCAACACTACATTCACTGATTTTTTGTTTATTTTTTTTTTCCTGAAGGAAGTGCCTATTTCTTTTATTCTACACTTCTGTGCAAAACACCTCTGAAATCCATGGCAGGTTCAGCAATGTATTAACCATACACCATTATAAAATGAGAATGTCATTAATGCTAACATTTAGAAATGTATTTCTTCTCAAAACAACAGAGAAAAATCTTTCCTGTAAAACACCTGTGTAAGAGCTTGGTCCAAAAGGATTTTTAAAAGAAGGAAACCCGCCACAATCAAGGAGCTAATACCTTTCGGGTTGCCCACATAAATGTGCATAAAAAAATACATTTTTCTCTGAAAGTGAGGCTGTGGAGGATTTCCAGCAAGTGCAAGGGTCAAATATGTAGCTTAATTTTATTTGGGGTGTTCTTAAGCAAAAGGCCATGCTCAGAAGAGGATTTGGGCATCATTTACAGAATGAAAAGAGCCAGAGTTTTCAACCTCCCAGAGCAGAACATGCATTTGAGAAGCAGACGACCCAAGTTCACATCTCTTCCATCTCTGGATAGCATCCACCATCCACACAGAGGGTGGATGCTATTTATTTATTTGCTTATTTATTGGAACAGTTCCACTTCCTATAAAGCAGACGCTCACCAGAGCAGCAATTCATGTTGCTCCCTTCCCAGCTCTACCACAGGCAGGACGAAGACTCTTTTTCTGCTCTGGTGAGTGTATTTAGTACTTCATAACAAAACACCTTCAGGACTGATGGCTGAGAGCAATCATGCTGATGCTTAAGGAACAGTCCTGCAAGAGCTGCAGGGGTGAGCAACTGCCTTGAATGGGGCAGCCAGGGACATGGACCTGATAATCTTCCTACTGTCATGGGCTCCTCTGCTGGGCTGGAAAATGGTACTTGAGTTCCCTTAAGCATCCACTCTCCAGATAAAAAATCTGAACACGAACCATTCCCATACTTCTGCATTGTTTTCCTCAGTTTTCAGCCTGGTTTTCTGTGTGATGCTGCAAGGTGCCTGCCTCTCCAGCTGCCCGAGTGACTTTCAGCCTGCTGGGCATTTTCAGCCAAACCTGAGAAAGTAGAGTAGAGATCTCAAAGGCAACGCAACGGTCACACAGAGGAGACGGCCATGAATCCACACGAGCGAGGGGAGCCAGAAAGGGGAAGGAAAAGAGAGCAAGAGTCCTTCTGAGTTCTTGGACAGAAGAAAAGCCTCAGTTAAACTGTGTACTAGTAAACAACAGAGCATCCTCACGGGAGAAAAACTTTGGCTGAGAAGTGGATTCTCTCGTGCCCACTAAGGGATGAATGCACATTGCAGCTGCAGCATAATTCAGTTAAAAGTCAATCAACCAAGAGACACGCATCCATTGGAAAGCAGACATTGTTAGTTTGACTGCTCATGGAGATATTTACTTATTAGCTGAGATAGCATCTCTCTCCACGATATGGTGTGGGAAAAAATGAACCAACATGGAAAAGCATGTTCTTTTAGCAAACCTAGGGGCACCTAGGTTTAGTTGTGAAGCACCACAACCTGAGAAGCAAACACAATGAGTAGGAGGCAAGAAATTTAGTTTGCCTTTTCCCAAATTAAAACTGAAATGAGAGAATAGCGGAAACAGTTGACTTCACAAGGCTGAAAATTGAACTCATCTAATTGACTATATCTGTAAAAATAAACATAAGGCCTCTGCACCTCCTTTTTCAATGTAAAAATGTATTTTGTTCATTCTGAAGGATTCTAAATACCATCTGATTTCTGAAACAAACACTATTTAAAGCTTAATTTCATTTTCAATGTTTAAGTTTCAGGTTTTTATCTCCCAATGCCCTATAATATAGTGTTAAAGGCCTCCTTAGTAATTTTTAAAAACAAAGGTAACACTTTTTCTGTTTTGCTTCTAGTACTGATGCACTGGCAATTTATTTGTATATTGTAGGAGCTATGTGTGGTTTTTAGTTTCTGACTTTAAAGATGTTAGTATGTTGTTTTATGTTTAAAACACAATTTTTTTACCCAACAGAAGTTTATCCTCCTACAGGTCATTTTCTCTAACGATTCTCTATTCTAAGGTGCACAGACAGACCATGCCTGTATTTATGTCTGTTCATAAAGCTGACTGAGGCCCTTTATGTTTTCAAACTTCTTAGCACAAGCAAAGGCAAAAAATCTGCAAGGAACAGGGATCTAATCCTTTCAGAATAAAACAGGTGAAGCACTCTCTGCATAAGTATGCATGCAAGTAGATATTTTAAGAAGGTAAAACCTACCCTCAAAATAAATGAGGGACTTGACTTGAAACATTAGATAAAGAAATTAGCACAACTGTGAGAAACACAGAGGAACTGTTTCCAGAAAGGAATCACAACCATATTAAAGTCTGAAAGCATCAACAAATGTTACGAGGGAACCCAAATATCCACAGCAATATTTCCTGTGTAGATACTGTAACGTTCCTTGATAACTCTGTTACTGTGTGCAGTCATAAACAAGCCTCTTTCCCCAGCTTTGTTCTCTAATCGTACAGCAAAAACTCATAATAAAGCAATGCTGTTTTCCCTGGAGCAAACCGTACACCTAGCACTCTCTACTCCCCCAGCTCTCCAAGATTTCTAATTTATAAATTAGAGAGGTTTAGCTCGAGAAGCTCAGCTACACAATGGTGAGGGAAATTTCCCTTCCTCTTGGCAAAATACGACTTGCGCATATAACACACACGTAGCTGAAGCTGAACTCCTCATACTTCAGGAATTTGGAGTCGGCAGGACCAAGCTGCACTTTGGGCTGGGACAGAGAAGTTCATGCACAAGCCCAGGACTAGCTGAGGCTTTAGTTTGGTTTTCACATTACTGAACTTAAAAAACCTGGAGAAAAAAAAAATAAACCAAAAAACAAAATGGCAAGAACATTTTGGAAGGGAAAAAACTGAGAGCAAGCTGAAAATTGTCCTTTTTTTTTCTTCCCAGCACTACAAATCCCAGCTGATCAAGCTGCAATGACTCTGACGGAAGATCCCACATTCTTCTCACAGTTATGAATGGGTAAGTCTCAAGTACTGCCTTAGGCTCTACTTGGATGGAGCACCAAAGGGTAAATGTTTATTTAAGCCTGTGTCAAACACTTTGAATTTTTTTTCAGTATACAAAGCTGAGCTAGAATGTCATGAGTAAGTGAATACTGCGACATTATGGCATTTCCTCCTCTGCTGAAAAGGCATTTAGTTTTAGAAATATGGTTTTGGTTCTGATTAAATCTGGGCACAAATTCAGGCCAGTGCTTTATTTATGAATATGGATATCTCCACTCTCTGAATTTAGTTCCCTAAACCTTTAAAAAAATACAATGCCCCTAAACCAGGACTGCCACCAATGCTAGCTGCTGCGACAGTGGGAAAGCCTGCCTTTGAACAGGCTGGCAGGAACTGCTTCTGAAAGCTGAAGAGGCTCTCAAGGAAACCTCACTGAGCAAGCAAGACACCTGGGATGGCAGGGTGATGTCTGAGAGGCAGAAGGACAGCCAGAAAAGGGCCATCACAAAACATCCAGCTCTGGAGGATGGAGAGGAGCTGGTGAGTACAGAGGAGCTGCTGCTTGTCCCCTCTGTCTCTGCCCACTAATCCACTAATGATTACGGATCATTATTGCACAGCAGCACTCTAATTCAGCAAGTACCTTGTCTTCTCCTATGTGTCGATACACCTGTAGCATCAGGCTTCTCATTCTCCATCCTACGTACCCTGCTCAAGTGTTTTCCATTCCCAAGAAAAATCCTTTGAGGTCGAGAGAAGACACACTCAGACCTCCTTCCACTTTCACTTTGATTGCCTGAATGACAGTCTTTCAGCAATTAGGAAGTCATTAATACTTTTTTCCAAATTTCAGTGCCTACAGAGAAACGTTATAGGATTCCTTCTTCACAAATTAAGCTAATGTCAACTCTGGAGTGTTCTTACAAAGACAGAAAAAGCCCCTCTTCCATCAAGCAGAGTCTTTCATCAAAACTACAAACCTGCTTAACCATTTCCCTACTAAACAGACAAAAGTGTTCCCCAGTTAATATTCTGTCAATCAGGGATTCATGCAGGAACAGTCACCTGAGTAATGTACATGTCAAGTAAAACATTTAAAAATTGTATCACAACCATGCGTGTAATGAGTGTGTATCCACTGCATACCTAATCCGCTTCAGGAAGGAGTTCACCTTCCCCTCTGTCTAAGGGTAAAGATTAACAAATAAACAATCATATTTCCTTCCCAGAAAGAAAAAAAAAACCCACAGTCTTTTCTATATAGGTGTTTGGACAAATGCTCCAATTCCTTTTCAAATTTATTTATTTGTAAGTTAGTGTAAGGAGACAAACTGCCAACTTCAGGAACAGAAACTTGCTCTTTGGATGGACTGAGTAGGAAGCAGTGCGACAGCATTAGCAACAACCCTCGCACCTGGACGCATCCACATGCTTGAGGTCTTCCCTTCTCACATTGCAACACAGTGAATTTCACCTCATCGCCACCATTTCACTAACAGTATGTTAGTGCTCTTGGCATTAGGCTGTATGCTTCTTAGGGTAGAGGTTTCCCTAACTTACCTACCTGCTACTTGGGCCTGACAAAGTAGGGAAAAGGATGCATAATAAATCATACTCTGAGTTCATCTGAAGGGTGTCAATCGAAGCACTACAAGTCCATCTGTGAGTACCAATGAAGCTGTAGTAAGTGATACTCAGGTTTGCTGATCAAGTGAAAATCATCAACAAGGACATTCGTCTTTTATGGCTCGCTGATTAAAGACCAATGCATTTATGAACCGCCCAATGCCAAAAGCAAATCACTACACAGCTGCTTAACTGCAAAACTCCCTGGGGAAAACAGACACTGCACCAACAGAAGTTGTATAGGTGGAAGCAAGACCTACAGACCCCCATAGAATGGGCAATGCCAGCACCCACCATCCTGACTGGGTGCGGATAAGGTGACATAATGTCTTTCATTGAGATGGCCAAGCACAGTCCCTTTCCTCCTCTGCTCTACCCCTTCTTTAACCCTCACTCCAACCTATCCTAGTGCTCAACAGATTCAAGCTCTCAGCCCACTAGGGAAATTTGCTTTGCTTCTGGTGGGTTTTCCAGATGAGTGCACTGACTCAGTTGTATCATACAACTGCAACTCAAAAGCAGGTGGCAAAGCCAACCTGGCATCGGCATGGCCAAAGGCCCAGCTGGAGGGCTGTGGCACTCCCAATGGTAGCCCTCCATGCCAATGGTGCTACAAAGCCCCGTGCTCTGTCTCAGAGAGAGTAGAGATAGTTCCTGAGCACCAGGAGATCTTGAACAAGAATCATAGAATCATAGAATCATAGAATGGTTAGAGTTGGAAGGGACCTTCAAAGGTCATCTAGTCCAACCCCCTGCAAGGAGCAGGGACATCCCCGACTAGATCAGGTTGCTCAGAGCCTCATCCAGCCTGGCCTTGAACGTTTCCAGGGATGGGACTTCCACCACCTCTCTGGGCAACCTGTTCCAGTGCTCTACAACTCGCATTGTAAAAATTTTTTTCCTAATACCCAATCTGAATCTACCTCCCTCTATTTTAAAACCATTACCCCTCGTCCTATCACACCAGGCCCTGCTGCACAACCTCTCCCCATCTTTCTTGTAGGCCCCCTTGAGGTACTGGAAGACTGCTATCAGGTCTCCCCAGAGCCTCCTCTTCTCCAGGCTGAACAGCCCCAAATCTCTCAGCCTGTCCTCAGAGAGAGGTGCTCCAGAAATGGTCCAGAAGAAAGGTGACGCAGAAGGAGGAACACTAAGTTTGGTATCTTGTTTCCATGGGGAAAGCTGCCAGCCTGGACAACAAGACCAAGCAGACAACTATATGATAGAGGGCAAGCAATGAGAAAGACCGAGTCCAGGAGAGGCAAATAAAGACCAGGCAGTTAACTAAACAAACACCAACTAAGCAAACATCAACTGAAATCACAGAGTCCTATTCAAAAACCCCAAAAGGGTGACCAGAAGCAGATACCCACAAAAAAGGGTAAGATCAGGACAAGTCTGAGTACCGTTGCCTTCTACTCATCCTCCCTGTTGGATGCCTTTTGTTTATCATGTAGGACAGAGGCTGATTGTCTCCACTCTCCAAACTCCTCATAAGCTATTTTTGATTCAGTTCTAATCAGAATTGGTAGTGCTGAGCTCCCAGTGTACTGGCAGTGATGGCAATGAAACACTCCAGCAGAAATTAACACTGGGAGGGGTGGAAAGAAGAGACAATTGGTGTTTGAAAGAGCTTATTTTCTCGATCTACAAAGGCAAGAAGAGAGCAACATGCCATCTGTGTCAGCTCAGAGTGCACTCCCTGTACATGACCTCTCAATCATATTAAATGCATGCGGTATTTTCAGTTTACACATTTCCACTTTTTGTGATGGTTCAGAAAATCCCCCACAGTCTTATGAAAGTTATTTTGCTGCAGTGCAATTTAATGGCAATCCAGTGAGCTTTCCATGAACTACAAACAATAATACTGCCATTTGCCAGTTGGAAAAATTTTCTTTATGCCCTTGGTAAGTCCATAGTAAGTTCATCAATGTGTTCAAAGATACAGTTTGGAGGCAAAAATGTCATATCCCAAGCTTTGCATGCACAAGTACCAGTCACTTTTACAGTACCACCATCTGTTTTTCCACATACAGGCATTACAACTTCCAGAAGCCCACTAAAACACTAAGTCATTAAACTTCTTTATAGCTTCAGGCCATCTGCTTCTTCATCCCAAAGGTTTCCCTCCCCACCTTTTACATTTTTTTCACTAGCTAAAGATCAGAATAAAAAAAATTCTCCTGAGTAAGGACCACACATCTTCCAGCACATACAGATTCATGGGTACAGTTACAACAGCCTAAAAAAATTTACCTTGGAGAAACTGTGATTAAATTCCATGTTTTAACAACTACACATAAGGGTAATGTGACATGTGATGCTTCCAGGAACACATGCAAAACCTCAAAACAGCATTATAGTGGATTCGCAGGAAACTTATTGACAAAGACTTTGTCTCTTCTTCATTCTTTTAGCAACAATCTATCTTAAAGGATAGCATAAGAACGTGTAGACCCCAAGGCGTCTAGAGAGAAATCAGATCTTGGTTTGTATACTTCCTAATAAAATTTAGATCTCTGGAGATAAATATCTTATGGATTATCCCTTTTTATGCCTGCATTCACTGCACTTTCCCACTGAGAAAACATTCTGTCAATCAACATAGGGCCTGCTTCCTCTTTGTCATATGCCAGTTTTCTTCCACAGTGCCAAATCCAGAACTAACAACTTGCAGCAGGCAGAACAGATGGGCATACAACTGCCCTGAGCTATTGAGATGCTGTAAACTATTTTTAACAAATTTTTTAAAAAATTATGAATGGTTTATGAGGACTTTTTCTGGGCCTGCCTCATGTAAAAGGTGAAGCAGTCACCACGGTGTCTTCCAGCTGTATTATCCGCACCTGCAATTAAGATGGTACCTTCAGGGGCAGCTCAGTTTAACTTATATTTAAATATAACAGAAGAGCTGGTTATCAGTGCCCTGCCATGTGTCTAGAAGTGCTGCACCTAAAAATACTTGCAGAATCTTGGGACTCCCTCTGCGTATGTCAGCCAAGGAGCCTTGGCACCAGCAGGGTGGCACCCAGCACCGCCACGGCCCTGCCCAGCCTTGCTGGTTACAGCGGGGCTTCTCCGAGTCCCATGCTGAATCCCTGTAATCCCAGTAAGCTGGCTGGAGGGAGCACAGACCCTGAGGAGGCATGGGCAGCCAAAGCCTCACTCAACCACAAGCCAGTTTGCTCCAGCAGGCATCAGCCTGGGAGCAGCTGACCCAAATGTTGGCTGTGTGCATGTACTGGTATAGTTTTCAAGGTAGTAGGTAAGAAATGCATTTTTATTTCCAGTACTTGGGTTTTAACACCACCTGAGCTGCGGCAGTTTCCCCACATATGAGCTGTATAAATGTCAGATTTGTATTCAAAGAACCCAAAAATAAGAATAATTTCCTACCAAGACACAAATTGAACAGTTGGGAAGGCGAAAAAAAAAGAGGAATAAAAACCACATAAAGTATATTACTGAGCACAAAAAGCAAACAACAATGGTATAAACAAGATCATTGCAAGAGAAGATCTTGCTGCTCTTTGGGAAGTGAGATTTTCTGTGTACCACATGAAGATATTGATACAAAATACTGTCTGTGTAAACCAGACTTCAGAAAATGGTGCCTCTGTGTCTGGATAGTCAGTGTATTAAGAATTAGATTGACTTGGTAAAATTTGAAATCTCCTCCAAATGCATTCTGTTAAATTTCTCATCAGTATTGCACAGAGGTAATTAAAACTGGTGAGAGCTCTTATGTATGCTGCTTGGCTTTCAGCTTCCCAATACTTTTTTTTTGCTTTATATTGCTAGGCCATTTCTTTCTCTTGTGCTAGAGATATATCAACTCCTTTAAAAAAGAAAGGCTAAAAAGAGGCAATACAATCCCCCAGATAGGTCATTTAACACATGCTTTGCTTAATTGATTGGAAAACCCTAGTGATTTTTTCGACTTAGACAATATAACTTCTCTAATGCCTCTACTGCTTATTATAAAGCGAGACAGAACAAGGGGTAGATGCCATTGCAGAAGACGTTGCCTTTGAGACAGCGCTGGATGCAGAAGCTCTCTCCACTGACCCCCAACTGCTGTTCTCCCACCTCGCACCACTGCTCCAGCTTGCACGCCGCTGCCGAGCTGCACCAACCGCCCGAGTTGATCCAGCTTGAAAACAGCCACCTCAAAATACAGCGTTAAAATGGCAGCTGCAGAGGGTGCAGCCACCCCTTCGCGTGTCAGTTCCCTCCTGGAGGCAGCCTTGGCCCGAGCAGGGTGCTAGGACCTGGAGGCTGGTGCGGGCTGGGCAGGCAGCGTGCACCAGGGCAGCTTCATGCCTGCTGAAGGTCAATCTACATCCGTGCTCCTGCCAAACGAGATGTTCCCTGTCTTCCTGATGGATCCCTTTTCCTTTTTCCAGCTCTGTCTCCGTTTTCGTACCGAAAACATAATATTTTTTCTCCTTTCACTTTTGTTTTGTTGCACTGATTTTCAACTGATTTATCTTGACAGGGAGGTCTGTTATGAGCACCAGTACCTCACAGGGATGTGATAACCCAGTTATCAGGTACTGACTCTTAGCATAAGAGTAAGTAGTATGAGCATGCAAATACAAGGTATTATTCACTACTGCAAACATGAAAATGTTTCCTCTAGCCACATAAGAATAGGAAAACTGTTTCTCTCTGCATATGTGTTAGCTAACTTGTTTTAACTAATGAGACTTTAAGCCTGACTTAACATAAATGTGGACAAGTCACAAACTTCCCCAGAGATCTAGCCACAAACAACCTACATGTTTTTACACAAAGCTTGCCCTCACTTCCATCCTACATTCCCAGAGTTTTCCTGATTTGCACATGCAAATTTAACTGATGGATACAGTATACAAATCCAGAATTCATGTTAGCGGGGAATAAAAAGGATTTGCAGGTGTCCTCAGACCCAGTTTTGCCAGTGGGCTGAGGCTGCAGAGCACGGCTGCTGCAGACAGTGTCGCACCGCAGGAGAAACGCAGCCTGCAAATCCTCAACAGAGACTACATGCAACATGTTCAGGTCAAATGCCATCTTCCAAATGGTGCAGTTATCTAACATGGGCCCAATCCTACACGCCCATAGAAAGGTCTCCAGTGGGAGGTCCCCAAACACTTTATGGATCCTAAACTACATCTCACAGAGAGGAAAGGTATAAGTATATGGGGACCATGAAAGAAATTTTCAAACCTCTGGAACTAGACATGTGGGAAACTGGTGGAGTCTTGTGCCTCTGTCCTGTTATCCCATTTCTGACATACACTCTTTTCTAAGCAAGGTAAAAATTGGTGGGTTTTTCCTTTATTGTGCCACCCTTCAGAAGCGATTTCATCAGCTGCTGGAGTTCCTCCAGCTCTCTGGGGCATCCTAACGATCCCACCAACAGCTGGGCACCCTTTGCCTTTGGTTTTGAGAGCCAAGGTTTGAGTACTCGGGCTAAACTTTGGACCCTTTTGCTGTCCCTCTGAGTGCAACCTCAAGCCTTCTTGTCAGACTGATACCTGACATGCCGGGGTTCCATTATCGAAGTGTCCCCAAAACCAAGGAAGCAGGATACACCTGCTACGGGGCTGGAACCTCAAGTTGCTGCAGTTTTTACACCATTGGAGCAAGTAGCATCTCTCTGGAATGGGAAAAAAAGTGGGAAAAAAGGCAAGAAAGACCAAAAATCAGGATTCTGCACTCTAATGGTGAAGGGCTCTGCACAGGGAATTTACATTGGGCAGTATATTCCTACACAGGGAACCTCACCCCTGTTTCCCCAAAGTCAGCAGGAAATCCACACCTAATTTCAGCAGAAGCGAGACCCGGGTTCATTGCCTTGGGCAGGCAGCCGACACAAAGGTTTGACACCAAAGAGTAAGAAGACATGCCTTTTAATCTCTGGAATTTAAACAGGTTTGTCTTTTTTGCAACAGACAGATGTTGCCTGACAAATCCAGTAAGGAAACTTTCATAAATTCTAACATGTTCTTCTGTAAAGCACAGCTCTGAGAGGCTGCAGAGAAAGGCTAAATGAGCTCCAGTCCCCATTCACACTGCGCGAAAACATTCTCTGACTGTGAATAAAACATGTCTTTATCACCCTCCTCCTCCATTAAAATGAAAACCTATGACCCACTACCCTAGCTGATGATAGCTTTACATTTCTGGAGGAAAAAGAAAAAGAGAGAGAAAGCCACCAAAATGAAACCTTGCAGACTACCAGCTGCATGTGCTCTAATTCCAATTATGAGGAGATCATTTGTATGCCTGTCTTGCAGAGATGTGATATGGATCCCGAAGACTGTTTAATACAGCCATTAACAGTTTGTTTTAGCCACCCTCACATCAGACTCAATTTGCAGTCAGTAGCAAGGTGCGAGACGGGAAAGACTGTCGTCGGCATCCACATTCAAGAGGTCTCATCAGTCCATAGGAGGACCCAGAAGCGTGCCAGGTCCGGAGGGCTTTGCTCCACAGATCTGCTTCCTGTGCCCTTCCTTCCCTCCCACCCATCCCAAGCCTCTCTACCAGCAGCGAGGCGTTACTTCTGAGTCCTGCTTTTATCTCGCTGCAATTACGGGATGAGTGAAATCTGACTGCCTTTCCATGCCACCTGTTGTAAAGCCCAAGAACAATATGCATTGAGACACGCAGCTGTTTCCTATATTGTGCTCATTTTTAATATTGTGAAGCCAGAATTCCCAGAGCATTAAACCAGCCTGAATTTAAAACAAAAAAAACCCAAAGCCACGGCTGCAATGCAATTTAACAGAAACCACAGAAGCACATGCTTCACACTGAGGTTTTCTCCTCACTACACAGAAATGATCTCGTGGACGTGTACAAAGGGACCCATTCACAGAGTCTCTCAAAGCAAGCAGGATTACACTCATGAAGAACACATCGAATTTGGCACAGACTCCTTTCTTGTGTAATCATTTTAGCAAACAGAAAAGGCACTCCAATTACTTTAATTCTGTCTTGGACTTTCTGTAGATTCTACTTCTTTAATTGTATTAGGTATTAAATCTGCCCTCCAACCATAACCTAAAGTTTCCACATGATTAAGTACTTCACCTATGCTACAAACAAATAATCTACAAACAAATAATCTATGCTACAAACAAATACTCTTTCTGATTGTGAGTACACATGCATGAACAAAACCATCATATATTTATGTTAACAGTGCCCCTTCTCCCCTCTCCGGAAAATATTCTTTGTTGTTCATAAATTTTGGATGTGCGTAAGTTCTCTCCATTGTTTTCTGAAAATGCTTTGCAAAAAAATGGGAGCCTATCAGCAAAATGAAACACCAGCAGGATCCCCAGTGAAAAACTAACAGTAACAAGGGCGTCCTGCGTCGCTCTCGCTGTCCCCGAGAGCCCCTTCCACATCTGCAGTGGCAGTGAACACAGTGCCATCCCTCTGAACTGGCACACAAAGAGCGGTTCAAAGGTTAGGTCATCCCATTTAGCTCCCACACAAAGACTCCAACACAAACCCCAACCCCTGATTATTTATAGCATAAATCAAGACACTGTCCAGAAAGACCAAAGAACCCCAAGCCTGCCTCAACTGGCCTTATCAATAGTTTGTTGTCTTGCCTTATGCCAGGCCTATCTTTGCTGTGATAATCATGCACATTGACAGCAATTCATGCATATATATTTGTAATTTATCTACTCAGGGTTAACCCAGCACCTTTTATGAAACTGTGGAAGAAGAACTGTAGCAAAACAGAACCAAATCCAAGGGCATCCATAGTGAAACACAGCAGAAAATGCTGTAAATAAATACTCTCAGAAGCAGATTTCAAAAATACTCAGCTATCAGTAAATGCATTAAGTTTTATGTCATGTGTCCCACCATTTAAACTATTTATATCAGCCATTTTTGTAATTTAAGTCTTTTTTTTACAAGGAGTTAAGATACCTTACTCTACATTTTAACAGCAACTGTGTATTTTTATGAAGGTACACATTTGTCATTTTTATTAGTGTCTGTCACAGACCCTATTCAGGTTTGAGAATATCTAAGAAAGAAGAATCTGGTGCTGTTAAAGGGCTGGCTGGACAGCATGATACAATGCTTACGCTGGGCATAGTTTTGAGCTGTAAGGCATTTGTTGGAATAAAATGAAGACTCAGCATCACATAAATATTTCATGAATTTGTATCAAATTTGCTGAATTGTTAGCCTCAGACAAAAGAAATCAGTGAAAAATGGAAAGGCTTCATTTTGACATTTTGAAAATGAAAGGTTTTGATTTTCTCATTTGAAGTTACTTCCGTATACAAATTTCCCTTATTTCTTAGAATATTTGAATTGGTTTGAAACCAAAATTAAACCTTTCATTTCATGTAAAACAAAACGTTTCGCTCAACCCAAAGCACTTTGGAGGCTGTGGGGTGTGGTGGTTATTAGCCCTGAATTCACTGAAAATTTCATCTAATTCAGTCTCGATCTGACGTGAAACCATCCTTATTTTTTCCTCAGAGACACTGATAAACAGAAATGTCTGTTGTTCTCCATCCTCTGCTCAGTGGGTATTTTTCATATATATAATTTAATATTCTACAAAATGGTTTTAATACAGGGAAGATCTCCTCAGCACTTTAAATACTTTTTATTGATAAGCAAAAAAACCCAGTGTAATAGCAACAGAAATACCCAGAAATTGGTTAATTATGTTTTCTTCCAATTTACAACAGCTTCCTTAGAAACCCCTACCCTAAGGGCTAGAACTCAGCCTTTATGTGTTATTTCAGGAGTGACAATGGGATTCAACAAACATCACACAAGGTGACCTTTCAGCATCATTCACACTCCTAAGGCCAAACACATCTCATCCACCTCTGAAAAGCAGGCATCTGGCTTTTATGGCAACGTAGAGGCTGCCTCTCTAGGCAATGGAGAGAAAGGGGCAGTTCAACAAGGTAATTAATTTTATTCTGGAAAAGGTATCTGCAACAAGGAGGAGAATGGACCTTTGGAAGTACCTGCTTTTAGTGAATGACTACAGGGAGTATTTGCCCACCTCAGTGTCTGCTGATGCTTAGCATGTCTTCCAGCTCTTTGCCAAGCCAGGAGAGAAGAAACATCATCAGGTCATCCAGAATCAGGCAAGGAGATGCCATATCCCAGATATTTTCTCCATTATCACCCCGAGGACAGTTTTGTTAATAAGTTATTATTATTAATAGAATCATAGAATCATAGACTGGGTTGGGTTGAAAGGGACCTTAAAGTTCATCTAGTTCCAACCTCTCTGCCATGGGCAGGGACACCTTCCATGAGACCAGGATGCTCAAAGCACCATCCAGCCTGGCCTTAAACACTTCCAGGGATGGAGTATCCACAACTTCTCTATATGACCTGTTCCAGTGCCTCTCCACTCTCATAGTAAGTAATTTCTTCCTGATATCTAATCTAAACGTACCCTCTTTCAGTTTAAAGCCATTGCCCCTTGCCCTATCATTATATGTCCTTGTCAAAGGTCCCTCTTCAGTTTGCTGTAGGCCCCCTTTAGGTACTGAAAGGCCGCTGTGATGTCTCCCTGGAGCCTCTGCTTCTCCAGGCTGGACAACCCCAACTCTTTCAGCCTGTCCTCATAGGAGAGGTGCTCCAGACCTCTTATCATCTTTGTGCCCCTCCTCTGGACTCACTCCAACAGGTCTACATCCTTCTTATGCTGGGGGCTCCAGAGCTGGATGCAGTACTCTAGGTCGAGTTTCACGAGAGCGGAGTAGAGGGGAAGAAACACCTCCCTTATCCTGCTGGTCACGCTTCTTTTGATGCAGGCCAGGATGTGATTAGTTTTCTGGGCTGCAAGGGCACACTGCCAGCTCATGTTAAGCTTCTCATCAACCAACATCCCCAAGTCCTTGTCCTTAGGGCTGCTTGCAATCTCTTCTCCACTCAGCCTGTATTTGTGCTTGGGATTGCTCCAGCCCATGTGCAGGACCTTGCACTTGGCCTTGTTGAACTTTGTGACATTCACACAGGCCTGCCTCTCCAGCCTGTGAAGGTCCCTCTTGGTGTCATCGGCAGATGACAGCGTGGTGTCATCGGCAAACTTGCTGAGGGTGCACTAAAACCCACTGCCTAGGTCACCAGAAAAGATTTTAAACAGGGACACTCCCCATACTGACTCCTAAGGAACGCCATTCATCACTGATCTCCACTTGGACATTGAGCTGTTGACCACTACTCTCTGAGTGCTGCCATCCAGCCAATTCCTTATCCACCAAGTGCTCCATCTGTCAAATCCATGTCTCTCCAGTTTAGAGAGAACGATGTTGTGCGGGACAGTGTCAAATGCTTTGTACAACTCCAGGTAGATGGTGTCAGTTGCTCTTCCCTTATGCACTGATGCTGTAACTCTGTCGTAGGAGGCCACCAAATTGGTCGGGCACGATTTGCCCTTAGTGAAGTCATGTTGGCTGTCACCAATCACCTCCTTATTTTCCATGCGCCTTAGCATAGTTTCCAAGAGGATCTCCTCCATGACCTTGCCAGGCACAGAGGTCAGACCGACTGGCTTGTAGTTCCCTGGGTCTTCCTTGTTTCCCCTTTTAAAAATGGGGGTTATGTTTTCCCATTTCTGGTCAGTGGGAACTTCAGCAGACTGCCATGACTTCTCAAATATGATGGATAGTGGCTTAGTAATTTTATCCACCAGTTCCCTCAGGACCCGTGAATGCATCTCATCAAGTCCCATGGACTTGTGCACCTTCAGGTTCCTTAGGTGGTCTTGAACTTGATTTTCTCCTACAGTGGGCACTTCTTCATCCTCCTAGTCCCTATCCTTGCCTTCTGTGACTTGGGTGATGTGGCTAGAGCATTTGTTGGTGAAGACTAAGGCAAAAAAGTTATTGATTACCTCAGCCTTTTCCATGTCCTGAGTAACCAGGTCTCCCGTTTCCTTCCAACATTTTCCCTAGTCTTTCTTTTTATCCCTGATGTACCTATAGAAACTTTTCTTGTCGTCCCTGACGTCCCTGACCAGATTTTACTTCTATCAGGGCTTCAGCTTTCCTAACCCAATCCCTGGCTGCTTGGTTAATTTTTTACCGCTGGGGCTTTTTTCTCTGTTGGTTTCTCTTTAGAGGTTTCTGTGATTTAAACCTTGGAGCAAGGCAGAATAGTATCACCCAGCAGAACTGAAATACACATTAGTCAAAAAAATACATATATTACCCAGTACTTTCTCACTGAGAGTGTATCCAGACACATTTTCATTTACTACAAGAAAAAAAAAGAGAAAATGGTTATTCTAGAGCCAAAGACAAGTAACAAATCTGTTGTTCTCTAAATAAAAATCTTCCTAATACATCACTTAGAGAGGAATTTTAGTTGGTGGAAGACTCAAATAAAAACATCATTACTGTACAATAAAATATATTTTACTATTTTTCTCTATTTTAAGTAGTATTATTGTGGATTACTTGCTTCTAATTGTTCTTTCTTTTTCTGTGTTGTTACTTTAACACAGCATACTCAGAATTCTGCACTAGTATTGCATCGGATCGGGTGTTCGGCAAAGAAATTGTGCTGTCACCCAGCCACTACAATGACTTCTCTGTAAGATGAAGCAAGAAAAATAACTGAAATGTAGGCATGGGGAAAGACCTAATCTAAGTGCTATCTTCCACTAGTAAACAGATATCCAGTGTCATGTAAACATGGCATATTCTAGAAGTTTTTTTATGATGCTAGAATTTCCTTTTATGACAGCACACTACAAAGCAGGTTTTGTTTTATTAAACAGATGTATAATTTGCTGAGACAATTCAAATCATTCTATGTTCTGCACTTTACATACATTATAGGTAGTGTGTCAAAGAGGATGAGCTGCAGAAATCAGAATGATCTCTTTCAGGACTAATTGGGAGGTGTGAGAATTCAGATTATTGTTACAGAAGGTATTCTCCTTACTCATGCGTCTAAGGAAGAATCAGATCTGAAATGTTAGATCCTAATTTAGGCTGAATCCCTCTTCTGTCTCTGCCGGTGATACGGGTGATTTACCAGTTTTAAAATACACTTGCCCGATAATTAATGCACTGGCAGAGCTTTAATGCCTTTCTCAAGCTCAGTTAATTTTCCACATGTTCATATTCCAGCCATAAAATCACCTTTTACTGGAGTTCACAATATAATACGAAAGAAAGAAAAAACATCCCAAAAGATTTATAATGCATGGGCATGAAATTATCAGAGGCACAAGCAGAGTCATTCTGACTTGTCAATCGTCAGGTATGGTTGCCGTATTTCTGATCACAGATATTAGCTCTACGTCCATTTTCTCTGCAGGTGCCGTACATTCACTCTGGTAGATGGTGCAGAGCAATGGCACGTGCCTGTCCACGTCTCCTAAGAGTCACCCGCAGCCGCTACTATGACATTTCACAACTGCCCTCATTACTAACACTGCATGAAGCGCAAATGAGAGAGCTCCACGTGAAACTCTATCAATTTCGGAGACCTTGAGACTCATCGAGACAATATGCACTTGGATGGGAAATAAAATGCTTTGAAAATATATAAAGAGAAATTGTGTAAGGAGGGGAATTACTGAAACAACATGTCAATATGTGAAATACTCTTCCAGTTCACCCATTTGTACGATTTGAAAGCTACTAATTCGCTGATAATATACACTCGATTGTGAAGATGTAAAAAACGGCCATTCTTTTGATAATTACTTTAGCGATACACATGTAAATGGCATTACAATTGAATCTTGCTCAGAAAATCCTTCTGTGTATTGGCAGAACATGGATTTATATGAGAAATGTCTACAAAAAGAAGAATGTAAAATAACAAAAAAGGAAGCCAAGTAAAGGGAAAAAAGCCCAACAATTCAAGCTAGATGTATTTGTAATGAGGAGTTTAGGTCAATGAGAGCTACCTGAAGTAATCACTTTACTTTAAATGCCTACTTTAAATGTAATAAACACTGATTATGGATAAAGTCCCATATAAATTAATTTCTAGAAGCTATCACTGAATAGCAGAGCTTCAAAACATGATGTAATTGTACCCCAGTGCCTCTGAACCAGGAGACAATTTTTAAAAATCAAATTGCAAGACTTTAAGACATATCTTACCATGATGGTGTCTTGACTCAAGAGTTCAAGAATCAACCTGAGTTCAAAAGGGTGAGGTTAGCAACAGCACAAGCCCCAAGAGACAGATATGCAATATACAAAGTCCTCCTGAAATAAAGCCTTGCTGGGGACAGGTTCAGAAGAGAAAGCCACATGGTCTTGGTGGCTGCAGAGCCGCATCATAGAGAAGGAGGAGCTGGGGTGCCAGTGCTGGCCCTGCATGATTTGCTGCAGGCTATGGAGAGATTCAGCTAATGATCAGTTTTCTTCTCACAATATAATAATTCTAGCAGGGAAGCCACAGGAGGGACATAAACTATAAATATTCCTAGCTGTTAAATTACCTCAGCCATTAACAGGTTTTTATTTTTGTCCTGACATTATTTAATACGAATCACAACAAATGCTGCTGAGCTTTTTGTGCCACCTTCAAGACCAGGAGAGACTTTTTTCCTTCTGTGCTACGATATCAATAGCTCTGTGGTGAAGTACGGATGATTAGCAGAAAGTTGGAGGGATATACCACTGAAAAGGGATTATTGCCAGTAGTTTTCATCTCTGTTATCACTGTTTCAGCTCCCTAAGTGTTATAAACACAAGAGCATTCGTACAGAGCAGGTTTCTGGAAGGATTATCAAATAAGTTATATTCAGCACTGAAATGGCAGTCCCTATGAAAACCAATGGGAGCAAAGGAAGACAAAAGCTGAGCACGTCTCTAAATGCCATCTCAAAGCTTTACGCCATCTTAGGCTTAACATCTCAGTATAATCTGGTCCTTTAACTATACTAACATGGCCACGCGTACTTCCCCTATACCCAGTGTCAAGTCCATTTCCGGCTCCCCCTGCCTGACTCAGCCCATGTAAGGCTGTCAATGGCTATGCATTTCAAGTCCAATCCTCACTCACAGCAAGTCTGCTTCTCTTGCAATGCAAGAGGACCTTCAAGAAGTGTAAGAATTGAGGATGGAGTCTGTAAGACGATCCTTTCCTGAATCTCTTGCAGTCTAGTAGCTATGACCTCCTAGATCCTCTAAAATATCATAACGGCCTAGAACCTCACCCATACACAAAGATAAGTCTTCTGCTCACTGTCTTCCTTTACATAGTTCCTCTGTATTAGGAGGCATTCTAATGAATGCGCTAGTTTAGCAAGCCATACAAACTGCTCTGTAAGTCTGCCCTACCCTTGTAGATGCATAACATGCTCTTTTGCCACCACTGAGCTGGAAAGTACCATCATCACCTGATTCATACACATAAACTTGCTTTTTTTTTTTCCGGAAAAAATGCAGGACAGAAATGTTTATTGATGATTTATCTTTTCTGCCTCATTAACATTTTTGCCATCTCCATCAAGTAATGCCTTATAGTGTTGTTAGGATCTCTTTTCTTCCTAACATACTTAAATAATCTTTACTGTCCCCAGCTCTGCTAACAATTGATTTTTCCCTGATGTCTTTAGCTTCCCTCATCAATTTTCTACACTTCGTAACTTCTAACTTACATTGACTACCATCTCCTATTCTTTTTTTCATTTTGCTATAATAACGCTTCTTCATTTCTAATTACTGCCTTCCTTATAATCCTGAAACAGGATGGGCTTTTAGCTGATAGTGTCCCACTCCATAAGAGAATCTATATCTGCTCATCCAATAAAATCCCTTTTTAAAACTCTTTTTTTTTGCATTTTTATAGCAAAAGATAGTCTCACAGTTAATTTTACTACTAGTTTTGTGTATTGACCCCTGTAAGGAACAAAGCATATGCATTACTTGTTCTTTTACGACACACACCCGTGTGCCCCCACTGAATGCAATCAGGCTGTGATCAGAGGTTCCTCATTAGCCCCTAGGGTAGAACATCTTTATCCATTTTAAGAAAATTTTAGAAGGCTGTTACATCCTGAGGTAAGATATTCCCAGCCATCTTTTATTCAAACTTCAGTGATGTGTTAGTGTTGTCTTCATAAGGCAGCATGCCTCCCACTGTAATGCACTGAATCACTGCTATTCTTCATTCCACCTATTACAGCCAGAAATGTGAGCAGCACCTAACAGATTTTTTGCTCCCTGGTTTAACATGGTGAGCAATCTGAGGACCACCACCAACACACTCTCTACTGAGGCTCTGCTGATTAATATTGATCCACACACTTTCAAGATCCCAAAGTCCTGAGTTATCCATATTCATACAGGATGCACCACTGGCTTTATGCAGACTGTGCAGGCTCTCTCCACTCCCTTCCCGTTCTTGCCCTCTCTGTCTCTCATAAGCAAAATAAAAATCAATTATCTTAATATTTCAGTGTTAGGAACCAACCTATTAGTTTTTAGAAATGGCATTTATACCATAATTGCATCTTTTCATCAGGGATAATGTTGCGTTCCTACGGTTTGTCTGAACTATTAGCAGTTTCCAAGCACTAAGATTATTGCTTTATCTGACATCCTATACCACAGTGACCCAATTTCTTTGCAAAAAAAAATCTAAGTTTGAACTCTTTGCTGCTCCCTCTTCTGTTTTGGTTTTTTTTTTAATTTGTTTGTTTTATATCTCCCTTAATGCTTTATCTAGTTTCCAGGAGGGAAAACTGGCTCATTTTACTCCCACTTTGTATGTACAGGACTCTGAGATCTGGATGCGAAGTGACACATAATTTTCAATAGAACCTAAACTTCCAGTTTCATGTCAGGAATCCAGCCAACTCTCCAAACCCTGGTTCTCCTGTCTTCTGTATTTTTTCACTCATTCGTGTGAAATGATATCTAAGAAAATCATGCTGGCTTTTTTCCACATCCTTGCCTGAAGTCTTCTATAATCTGCATAATTCTACATTTGCCCAAATAATTTCCTCTATTGTTGATAACCACTGGTGGAAACTTGCCAGCCTTACAGTTTCATTTCATGTTTTTATGCTAGGGAGACAGCTGACAGATTTCTTGCTAAATTCTCTATTAATTTGCCTAAACATAGCATTGCTGGTGATAGTTGAATTTTAGGATGACTGAAGAACTTTGTAGCAGCAGATTCCTCACTCCACAAGCTGTAACCCTTTGAGTATCTCTCCAGTAGCTCTCTCTTCTGCTCTTCAATGGGAAATTTATGCCATAATTTTTTCAATGGGTATCTTAAAAAGGGTTGCTATTTCTAGCTAGGTTGCTTGTCTTCTGACTTGCTCCCCTCACCCGATCACATTATTTAGTTTCTAATTTTTTCTTTTTCCTTTTTCACACATTCCTTTCTCTTAGGATCTCAACAGCACCTGGTTGTCCAAGTCTGTTTTTCTCAAATGCTGCAGGGTGGCAGCATCCGAGCTTCTAAGACCATGTATGTTCTCCTGCTATGAATAGCTTGCGTTCATGTACTCGAAGTCTCATGTCTTATCAAGAAAAGTCAGTCCAAAGTAGCTCCAAACTCTTTGTCTGCCCAAACAGCCACCAGTCCCTCTCTGCACAAACAGATCTTTTCAGGAGGCTCACAAGAACCTCGCCTTTCCAGTCGCACGAAGAACAGTGAGCCCTGACCCATAAAGATAACTGAACAAAGAATAAGGCACAAATAGAGATGCTTTGGCAAAACACCGGACAGGCCTTTCCGTCTCTTCACCCAGACTGCGGCCTGCAATTCCTGCCTTGCCCAAAGGAGATCTCCTTAGCACAACCACTGCCACATCCCTGACCGTATTTTAGGTAGTATTTAACTATTCTTGTTTTATATACTGTATCACTCTGTGAGATTATGACTAGTTCATTTAGAATTGCTGGAGAATAAATGACACTCCAGTTAGGTTATTATCTGAAGATTTATACAGATTAGCATAGATACATCACTGTAATATATGTGTGGATTTGTGTAACTTCAGCAGTCAAAAAAGAAATAACCACAAGGGGTCTAGGAATGCTTATGCATATCAGCTTAGAGTCATCCCTCCTGACTCAGGAACCTAGTTGAGGCCCCAAAATTAGAAGCACAGTCACCCTTGCCTCCATATTTAGGCAGTGAAGAGTGATAGATGGATTGAGTTTCTCTTGAAAAGACCCTGAAATCAAACTGCCTTCTGGAAAGTGCTTATTTCTCTCCCTTGACTGTACGGAGGGGGCCTCTGCAACAGGAATTAGGTGGGCTGGTCCCTCACAAAAGTTAGCAGCTAGCAAATACCAGAGAAAATACTTATGATGTTTGTCTTTTTTGAATTACAGTATTTTCCCAAAATAGACTGGTCAGGTTCCTCCCAAAGAGCTATTTTAGTTGCGCATTTTTCTAACAGGCAGCTCTTGTGATCCTGTTCAGACACAACCAGTGATTTGGTGCGTTAATAACACCTCGGTGCTAAGGTAACCTAATAATATAAAATGCTGAGGATGTGCGGTGTTCCAGTCTTAATGTGCTTTTCCTGAGGAACTCTGCACTAAGGCTAGTTGTTAAGTGTTGTTATGACACACTCCTGGGCTTTCACTTTGACTTCTTTTCACATCTTGTTGAGTTTTCCAACGTCTGAAAAGGCCATTTCAATGTGCTGAGGTCATATGTTAAAAAGCTGAAAGCAGGGGCCCTCACTAATGGTGCTCTGAAAGCAATTGTTTGGCAGAAGTTCATCGCATAAATCGCTCTATACTTTTTTAGGATTGTAAAAGGAAAAATTATACTTTGTCCTCTAAGGACGCAGTGTAAAGATGATGTCCAAGAGCCATTGCTCAGCCACTGAGAGCTGGAATGGGGACTGGAATAAGTGGGTAGGGTGAGAAAAGGCTACTAGCATCAGCAGAGCAGCCAGAAGAGCACTGGCAGGCAAGAGGAGGGGAGAAGGGAAACAGGGAAGTTGTAAATAACAACCAGGAGAAATAACAGTATTCCTAAATACCACTACAGAGGCAGGCAATTCCCTCATCTACAAAGCTGACATCAGACTTTTGTTACATGGTCAAGTTATAACACTTAAATTTAAGAGAGATTTTCATAACTTTCATTTCAAATTCGTGCTAATTCCTGTTTGGAAATGCATATTTTGGCTTAAGGACAGTTTATCTCAGTTTAGGTGGAACACAGTGCTCAGCAGTTTTAAGCAAGTAAAGCAGTGTTAATTAAAACCAACGAAGGAGACTTCCCACAGCCTACTGAACCACTGGAGGCACTCTGCCTTAAAGACATACTAAAAGTAAACGGATGCTTTTTTTTTTCACCTTTCTGATTTATCAGGAAAAGTTTTTCTTCAAGTGCCCAGGTGTTGCGAACAACATTTAAGATTGATTGCATTGGAGGATTACAGTAAGGGGCAGCTTTGGTCCATACAAAAAGGAATCACATGGATACACAAAGGTCCCACTTCAAGGCCTTTTCTCCCCAAACTGAAAACAACAGCACCTGGAGAAACAGTGTACAGAAATTTCTTCCCTGTATTTGCAGAGCCAACTTAGAATCATAGAACAGAATCAGAGAGTGGTCAGGGTTGGAAGGGACCTTTAAAGGTCATCTACTCCAACCCCCCTGCAAGGAGCAGGGACATCTTCAGCTAGCCATGAGTTCTTCCAGGAGCAATACTCTGTGGGACTCAATGAAGATGTAACAAGGTGATTTGCAACCTCTGAATCAGACCATCACACTCATGCAACAGCGTTTGGCTCTGCTACGAGGACTTCCCCCACCAAAACGGGCTGGACTACTCCAGGGAGCAGCTTCACGAGTGGGACATAAAAGATTGGGATCTGAACCAAGCATTATTATTTGATCATAATAATATTTACAGTACTTAAGTACAGAGTAGTCCTTTAATCCTCAAATATTCAAGAAAAAAAAAAATATATATATAAAATACAATTGTACATATGCCTAGTGACATGCTATATAAATCATGGCCAGCAAGGCTTGGGAAAAAAATAAAAAGGGTTAAATAAAAAGATAATCTATACTTCAAGAGATCAGATATGGCTGGAACACAAAAGGAAACTATGAGGAAAGCTGCATCGGAATTTACAGGAAAAGCACAAACAGTTAAATTTGTTTCTTTTGACAGTCATCGTAGAAAAAATAGAAATTCTAGCAGTGGCAAGAGAGAGCAAACAGGATTTTTGAGAAGCAGGGCAATTTTACTTGTGTTCTTTTTGTTTCTTCCATCTCTATTTTATCCACTTACATTTCAGACTCAAGCTTGCAGAAAGGCTAGGAAAGTCAGACCTAGGTAGACTGAATTTTTTAATATATGTAAGCTTGATTTGCTAAAAACATGCTTAGCATTGTCCACCTGAGTAGTGCCACTGACAGCAGAACCAGTTGTGAAGGCAATAGGTTAAGTTTTTCCAGGACCAGCAACTTGACAAGCAAAATCCCTGCCTGTTCACGACTGACACTTGTTGTGTACCGTATTCTACCCTTAATTAGAGTTGGAGTAGAGTATGAGTGCCCCTAAATTAAAGTATGAATTATTTTCATACACATGGCTGTTCATACTGTGCATCAATTGTAAAATATTTCAATGCCCTGTGCAGTGGAAGATGACATCAGACCTTCTGAAATGTATACTAAACCTCTGTATCGCAATTCAAAGCACATGTTCTGTCTGGTCTGCTGAGGACATAATGGTACAAAACTAGGATGTCTTTAATGAATAAAACACTAGTCACTGATATCGTGCGCATTATACATACTTTCCACTTCACAGGCAAAGCAGCTACAGCTTTCACTGCCTGAAGACATACTACATCGGACCGCAACTGTATCACATCTAAGAACATAAGCACATTGAGGCGGTGCGGTCTTTGAACGGGAAACGTTGAAATGAAACCAAAGGTGCTGCCCAAAGCATTGCTGATGATCCCAGACCTGGCACCTCTGCCTCTGAGTCAGCAGCAAATCTGCACCACAGCCTGTTCCTGAGGTCACCGTGCAGCCCTGTCTGGACAACGAAACCACACTTCGGCATCGCCTCTGCTCAAAAGAGATGCCACTCAGCTCTTTGTGGCCTGGCCAGATTTCAGTTTAAACAGTCATACCCTGCCTACCTCTATTTCTCCAGCAGTTTCAACAGCGTATTACAACCTCATCATTTTTCTGCTCTAAACTATTATGTTATGTTCCTCTGCACTGCTAAAATAACTACCATCATCCATGCCAAAAGTGCATTCCAGCAATACTCAAAATTACATTAAGGCTTTATCCTAAGCTTGCATTTAGCAGGATGAATTTAATGTACCTCAGCGCAAGTTGCACAAGAGGACCCCCGGCATCTGTTAGGAGTGGGCGTGGGATCTACCTGTTTTGCACCTGGCAATGAATGTCTCTTTGCTAATCCAGAAATGCTAAGGAAAGACAAGCTGGAAATACATAAGAAATTGACCCAAATCCTGTCAACTATAAGAGAACAATACTTAATCAATACTTGCATTGATTTAACCATATTTATTCCAAATTGGTTCTAGGACAAATTTAATGCAATTTTGAAGCATCTTATTTTGGTGCAGCATCATCAAGGAGAGTGGTGGCTTTGTGATGGCATTTGTTTTTTTTTTTTCAGAATCCAGCTAAACCAAAATAAACTGCTCCTCTGGTAAAATATGGATGTTAATATATAGACCTATGATAATCAAGATAAATCAGTATCTTAACCTGATGTACAGGTCTCTCAGCTTCCTTCATTCATGGTGTCAAGTCCTTTGTGCTGATGTGTCTCCATGTGTCTGATACGTGGAACCACATAATGGGTATTTGCCCCATTGCATAAGCCAAGGGGAGCTGGGATGCACAAGCGATGGGATTCCAAGGATGATCCACACCCCGCCAGTGGGTCCCTTTCTCCCCGAGACCTCTGTGCTAGGTCCACCTGACCAGCAGATCACAGCTCAAACCAGTCAGCAATAGCTGGACACCATGGGAGCAGATGGGAGCTGCGAAATGTCCATTTTCTGCAACATCTGATTCTCATATTCCATTTACAAATAGCACATAAGCCATGTGCTGGGTTTTGTATGAATTCACTCAGCTCTTCTCAGTTCCACACACTTTTATTCCAAATTGAGAATGCCTATAAACAAATTTTGCACAAAGGTAAGCCCATTAGGTTTGATTTTTTTTTGCTATTTTTGTTTAAGAGTGCTTGAAGTTTACCCCCATTTGTATACTGATGATTATAACAGTGGTTCATGCCTCTTTCCCAGTTCTGGTTTCAGAAGAGAGAAGGCGAGTTGTTCTGCTCTTACTTGCATCTGTGCAAATAAGGCATAACTTCATCAGGTCAATGTAAATCAGGCATAACTTCATCAGGTCAATGTAATTGCACTGATCAAAACAAAAGTTGGAACACCTTATTTCAAATTATTTTGACAGAATGCAGTTCATGCAATTAAATTTAACCTCATGGAAATTTCAGCTTTCTATGGAAAAAAAAGATTTCCAGTTTTCAGTTAAACATTTCTCTTTCTCATCACACCTTTCCAGCAGAGCAAGTGTTTTTTGATCAGGCCTAGTAACCAGTGTTTCCTAAGAGAGCTATGATGAAGGCTATTTCCAAAGTATTCAGCTTTCCATTTCCTGATTCTGACATTTCATTCACTTTAGGGTAAACTTAGCCAGTCAGGAAAGGCTCTCTTTTTTTTTTTTCCAGAGTTCTCATAATCCAGGTTCTTTTTCCTGGACATAACGCATCCTACTTTTCTTAACTTATAAGGCAGAACCTGTAAAAATTCAAAGCGGATTTCTTCTTCCTCTCCTCCTCTCCAGTCTATTCTTAGTCATCCATATGACTCTCAACACATCCAGAAAAGCTGCCTTTTGCCTTTTGGCTTTGGGAAGTGGGAATTTTTTCTGAAGAAATTTATAAATATTTGCTCCGAACGCCTGAACAAATGAGTTATTTCCTGCGACTTGCCTCTTGATACCTTAAATCTGTTAGCATTTTGGCATCAGATCTGCCGTTCCCTCCGTGTCTCAGATCACAGCATGAACTGACGGCTTATGAAAAGAGGACAATGTAATCTGTGGAAAGACTGGGAACCAAGAAAAAATAATTAAATAAAAATAGAAAGGAAAACAGCTTAGGCTCATCTGGAAACAGAGGCTGGACTGAAGATACATGAGCTGTTTCTGGTAGCTCTGTTATTCTGGTGGTTTTACTGTCAGCCTTCCTACACCTCCAAAGGGCAGGTTTAGAAAGGCTTCGTGTCAGCAAATCCCTCCTGGCTCTGGAGATGCTGCTCAGGATTTATGAGACTCTCTCTACAGAGAGGTCAAAACACACCCAGGGGAAGAACAAAGAATTTGGTGTGGTTACGGCCACTTGTCCATTCTCCAGTCAGGGTTCTGCTCCAGCTTCACCCCCTTTGCCCCAGCAAGAGGCAGGGCCTGTGCCTGTTAGCCTGCATGCTTCCCAGTCATATATGAAAAATACATTTATTGGATACTGAAAATTTACAGTGAGTGCATTTACAGTGTGTAAGAACCAGGAGCATGTCTGCTACTTGATACTGGGGTTGGGAAACGACCGGTGGAGAAGCTGAATGCATTGTTCTCTGATGTTCGCACCGAGTTCCCCTTTAAAACCAGATTCACAGCTCCCAGTAATTCAGGGAAAACTCCAGTTGTGTATCGTAGGGGCTGGACATCCCTCAGACAACAGGAGCGCACTCAAATCCTAATTCCTGCAAGCGCTGTTCTGAAACAACCCGACAACTACCCGACACAAGACCATTTAAAGAGAGAGGAAATATATCTACATCAGCTTGTTTCAGTCTTTCCTAAAATGACAACACTCCAGAAGCACTAACAAAGCAGCAGATGTAAGATTTTCTGTGACTTATCTCCGAGGCAATTATTTATAAATCTCCTTGATTCATTACATGCCAAGTCTAAATTAATCCCCTGGTTTAACAACAGAAATGTATATGTAGCCTTGCACATTGCAACCAATAGTGCATGCGAGGCATTTTGCTTTACAGATTATTTTCGATAGCATGAAGTGATTTTACCCCTTTTGAATACTTCAGGCAGAAATAAAATTTTCTCAAAGAAAAGAACTTGGCTAGGGACAATTCCTGCTGCAAAATCTTGTATCTAGCTGCTTCTGGAGGCTTCTGAGGGGTCAGGGGAAGCCGGCACTGTACGTGGTTCAGGATTGCACACAAAAGCACGCACCCAGATGCACATGTGCACACACACATGCATATACACGGGCACAAACACACACATGCAAACTGCACAGTATGGTGGTCTTCTCCCCTCTCTCCTCCCTCCCACAATAGAATAAAATAAAATTAAATGGCACGAGTCCCTAAAGATTAACATACCCCAGGCTTAGCTATTTTGCTTATCCAAAATACACCTTATTCCTGGCTGCCAGAGGCAGTGCAAAGCAGGAAGGACAGGGCAGCTGGCATGTGCTGTCATCTCTGCTGCAGCAGCTGCAGCTCTGGAGAAGGGGCGATGCTGCTGTTTAAGCCACGTATGTCACAACATCTTGCTCGAAGTGTTGGAAAGTTCACGTTTGGAGGCCGATATTTTTTCCTCCTCTCCTCCACCCAGACACTAATTGTTCCTGCTTTTTAATGAAAGTCATCAAAGCACAGGATTTTAATTTAAGCTGTCAGTCAAAAGTAATGGAAGAGCTAGCAGGCCTGATGCTGCTGCTTTTCTGTGTGCTGAGTAAAGCTACGTTAGGGGGTATGTTTCAACAGGAATGAGGAAGGAAGGACCAGGGCCAGAATAATTAGCAATCGGGCCTTATCTAGGACAAATATTACGAGGGAATAAAGCCATTAAGATATACAGCTTATTTGCTGATGCTACAGCAGATGTGGCTTCTTTTCACGGGAATTAAAAAATAATCAAGGCAACAGAACTTGTGTTATGTGTTGTGACAGTATCTGGCAGAAACTCCACTCTCGCCAAGGGCAGGAAAATTAAACTCAAACCAGGAGATGTCAGATAGATGTCCACAGTCTTACGCAGCATGGCGCTGGCAATAGCTGGAAGCCTGACGAACTGAGTGGGGTGATGCAAAGGTGTAGGCCTCATAACCTCACAAATCTTCTGCATGGCTACGTGGGAGCTGTCACCCACGGCACTGAGTTCCTCGAGGCAGTAGGGACTCCTCCCTTTGGGCTCCACAGGGAGGGGGAACACATCCAAATCCAGAGTAGCCCACTGCAGTGGAATAGACAGGCAAAAGTAAGCAAGGCGGCCCCAGCCCCATCCCCTCAGGGGCACCCACTGAGATTTGAACTCAGGATGGGGTGGCAGTTCCCAGGGCTGGGACTGTCCCCAGCCACAGGGACTCTAATGCAGAGGGGCTCATGTGTGCAGGAAAGGAGAGGAGGCTATCTCTTGCCTCTTCTATTCTTCATCACACTATCTTTGGAGGGTCTTTCAGGTTATTCTCCTCTCTCTAGTGCTGCCCACTTTTTCTCCTGCCTGTCTCTCATTCATGATTTCAAGAGGAAGTGGTGTCTGCTTTTATTGTCTGCTTTGACATTCATTTCCTATATGGTGTAGGGGGGCGACATTTCTATAAAGCTATACATCCTATCTATCTGTATGTATCTCATAGATGGAGAAATAACTCACTCTTAAATGAGACGCAGTGCAACTCCTGATTAAATTGCCACATTAGTTATGTCTGACATGTTATAACCTTGAATACTGAGAAACTAAAAAAAAAAATTAATTTAAAAAGAAAGCTATATGCAAATAGGAAGGATGATATTTATGTACCAGGCGGCATTAGGTTTCAATCATTTTGGTGGAGATGCTCAGTTTGACTCCATCAGTTACTTTGTCAACGGGCCACAAGTCCAACTTGCTTTTACTTCCAGTGTTCTGGGACTCGTTATTTGTCATTCACGGTGTTATTAATTCTGGCTGCCTGAATGTTTTCATTATCAGAGGGAAAGAAGGAAACCAAAGATAACTTATTGGGCATTGTTCCTGTTTAGGTGCTCCTCTGAGATTTCCTTTTGACTGGAATGTATTTCATTAATTTGGGGGACATTCTGGCATGGATGTCTAATTAGATCTGCTTAATGGATTTCATGTCACAGAGGCATGTAAATCTTTCTATGAAAGACAAGGTTTGTACTGAGAGATAATATCTTCTATTAGACCTCCAGACAGAATTGAAAGGAATGGACACAATTTTCAGTTTCTCTGAAAAAAAAACCTGTAATACTTTGCTACAAACGTTTCCTTTCTTACCTCTTCAGACATTCAGAGCTACAAGACCTGACCACTGCTGTCTCTTCACAGCCTTTGTGTATTAGCAACCACTTGTTTTCCACCAAAAGCTTTTCCCACATCTGCAGTTTTCTTATTTCTTCCAGAATTTCAGTCTTCTAACATTCACCTGTTTTTTACAACTCACTGCATGTGATATCCTATGAATGTTTATATTCAATTTTACTTGTTCAGAGGTGGAAGGGATCCCAGATAGGGTTTCCTGACAGGTTTCTATGCATAAACATCACCAACTCACAGAGATTACAAAATGCTACTGCAATTATTGTGTTATTGCCTGCTTGACTTGAACGCATATTCAGCAATTGCATACACTTGTCAATTTGTACACCCAATACGACCCTTAAAATAGGCATTTTTCCATCCTAAATAATACAGTCCTAAAATCTTTAGAGAGGGAGGAGTTGCTGTGCCTGGCTTGGTGGCTCATCTGTTCTCACAAGAACAGTGCTGAACGTGCACCCGCAGGCCACTTCCATCGTTCAGCTTAAGCTTTATTTTTCTGATGCTGGAGGTATTTCAAGGAACTGACAAAGCAGATTCTACCTCATGTGTTAGACACTGCATAGAAATCTGTAGATAATTTATGCTGGTTTTATGCCTGATACTACTACATTCTGCAAAATATGCAAAATACATTACTACAGTTTGGAAAACTTCAGTTCTTGTAATAACTGATGAGGTATATTCCTTGAAGTCTTAGGATGCTTATTGTTCAAGAGGAAAGTGAAATCCCCTGCAGATCTTCTGTTTTGGCAGATATCACAAAATTCTGGATGGATCTTGCAAGGTTTCTCATAAACTTCCAACCTCTCTTTTAATGTTGCTAAACTCACGTTTTCAGCTCCATCTCACGGCAAGTCGCATGGGTTTATTCTTGAAGGCATCAGATCTCATATCATAACCCACTTGTGTATGACTCTACCTTCACAAAGACCTATGTGTGTTTGTAAGTCATAAAACCCACCTTTTCTATATGCAGAAAGTAGAGTATTGTGATATATACTTGAAAAAATGGGCCTTCTGTTGTAAAAAACTTTCTTAGCTGCAGAGATTAGAAATTAATTATCTCACATATAGGTTTGTTTTGCAAAGAACAAGAACAAGGATAAGTTAAACCACGCCCTCTCAAAAGATAACTTTATTTTTTAAGCACATTCAGGCATGTGTCAAAGCTATTTTCAAAAAGCCTCAGTTTTAAGATATCTCAATGCTGATTTTTCAAAGCTTAGGTAATAAGAAACCTCTAAAAGTCAGAGCGTTTAAGATGTTTGGGATTTGGCACCTGAAGTGTTTTCCTTAGGAACAAAGTAATTTGAGCTTTGATTAGTTCATGCTTACTAAAATGTAAAATTAAGCACATCTGATACCCAATACAGTTGTATCTTAAAATAATATTGCCCTTTTATTTTGCAAAATTACATCCTTCCCCAAGCCCAAACAAGGAAATAAACTTCCCTAGTGCACATCATGTTACATCCTTTGCAATATTGATCATAGTTATTCAAAACAATATATTTCCATGGCTCTTCACAGAGATATAAACGAAAGTGGTTTTTCCTACACATAAGCTCAACTGAGCAGATTTGTAAAAAGCAAGCACATGCTGATATAGCAAAATCTTTAAATTGGGCAAGCTGGAAACTGGTTGCCACACTTATCCATTATCCCCAGACACAAAGGCCATAAAGGGTTCAACTTCAGTCCACATCAGTAATAACTAAAAGCCATTAGCGTATGTAATGGCTGCTTGGTGGCCTATAGGAAATGAATGGATGGTCTCAGTTCAGTTCACACAGGACAGGCAGCCACATCATAGAAACCACTCAGCACCGCACAGGGGGGGTGACTGAGTTGCTCTCTCCTCCCCAAAAGCCCCTTCCTCCCGAGTGCGTCCGGGCTGAACCCAGCAAGCAGACAAACAGACATTTTCCACTATCAATTAGCTGCTTCTCTCAGACATGAAGCTCACTTTTAGGATGGAGGAAGAAAAAAGTCTGGAGCCTCACGATAAGCCTGGGGGATTAATAAAGACAGTTTGGTTTACAGGATAAAGTAGAGCCTTTATCACCTGCAGTTCAATCTACCAACTTAAAAATACATGAAATCACAGGACTGGCTTCAACACCACATGAAATAAAAAGCTAAAATAAAGTCTGTATTTGGGGCAGTACTTCTAAAAGATAAAGAAAGAAGGATACCCGGGACTGGAGGTCACACTAGGCATTTCTCCCACTCTGTAAAGCTTAAAGTACTGAACATGGTGTGGTAGTAACAGAGAGAATAATAGTTGTCAGAGATTTTCTTTAAGAACATAGAGAAGGGACAGGGATAGGTCCAGTAGAGAATCTCGGCTTCGCAGAAGTGGAGGGAGTTATAAGCTTTGAAATTATCTTCTGTTTGCCTGCTGCTTTGGACTCTTTAATTTTTCCCTAAAACTTAAAGCCTCCTTCTAAGCTTCTGATTTCTTCAGGGTGCAATTTATCACAATCTTATTTTATTTTGAAATGCACTAAAGCATGAAAGCAAAAAGGGAAGATGAACTCCGTTTAATTCCTCTGTTGCACTGCAGTAAGAGCAAGCAAGCAGGGAGGTGTAAGTTTACAAGGAAGGCAGGAGAAGAAACGGGAACAGAGTAATCTCATTGCAACTGGGACTGGGGACCCTGAAAAGGCAATAATAAGCTTCCAAAGCACAGCTGTCTGGTCGTAGAGCAGAAAAGCACTTCCAACCTCAACTTGACATCATTCGGCATCTCCTTAACTGGCAGGGTGAAGAATAGGCTGTTATTTTACATGGCTATGAAGTACATGCCACAAGAGATTTTAGCTGCAGTGAGGGCCAAGTACAGACATCAAAGGCTGAAATTTGGATGCGAAGAACTGAGAAGCACACTTTATTTCTCACAATGAGAAATGCGACTTACGGTTTATCAAACCCTAACTTCTAATAGGAGTTACATAACGAAAAGCTCCGCTCCTCTCTGCTGGCTGCCAAATAGCTATCAAATATTAAAGAGACAAGCAAGAGCTCTGAAAGGGGTTGTACGGTCACAGCGCGGCAGCTTTAATGTGCACGTGTGCATGCACGTGCCTCCGCGTACATGAACAAGAGTCTTCAAAATGGGGTGGATCGGGAAGGCCAGAGAATAAACCCACAAACCTCCCCACTCTGTGTTGCACTCCCACCGTTCCCAGTTGCCCCAGCAGGCAGGCATCCCAGTGAGGCCAGGCGGGAAGGGGAAGAATTGGGTCGGATGCTGTTTGCAGCCACTCTGCCAATGAAGTTAATGGGCTGCCAGTAATGGGCTGTTAATAAGCCCAAGCCCCCAAGTCCCAGAAGCAACGTAGTCTGCTGGAGACAGCAACGGTACCAACCCTCCCACCAG
Organism: Chlamydotis macqueenii; assembly: GCF_036417535.1. Classification (NCBI taxonomy): domain Eukaryota; kingdom Metazoa; phylum Chordata; class Aves; order Otidiformes; family Otididae; genus Chlamydotis; species Chlamydotis macqueenii. The sequence continues at coordinate 150,401,479 of NC_141556.1, read as the reverse complement.
CAGGCACTTTTTTAAGATCCAGTCATGGAATAACACAAAAATCTCAGCTATGCTTTAAAGTAAATCTTGCAGGTTTAAGCTAACCCCTGTATTTCACCTAGAGAGGAGAAAGGAAAAAGGAGAGTGCCTCTTGGATTCTCGATACTTGTAGTTGCCAATATTGAGGTTGTGCCTAGAAGACCCAAATCAAGCACTGGCAAGAAGATGAAACACGAGGAGGAAAACTCTGCTGGGCATCTTCAAGACTAACCTTCAGTTTAAATGTACTTTCTTGTAGTGCTGAGTTAGCAGGGAGGTAAGCCCTCCTGACAGTGGATGAGGCTTTTCAAGTGGATCAAAGATCTCGAAGGCAAAGAGGAGTGGGATGTTTCCACTGACTTCCAGGTGGTTTTGTAATACCATGAAGTCCAATTCCTTTTGTACTCTCTGCTGACATAGCCATTTTCACAGAGGGAATAAAAACAACTCCAGGACTTGTGGGGAGCAAGACAGAACTGCTGACTGCTTGATTTCAAGTAGTTCACCAATCAGTATAGCCTAGTCAAAAAGTACACTGGACAGATATATGAAGAAATGCACTACATTAATTATACTTTTGAATTTTTTGATCGTGGAGAAAGGGAAAATAGAAGAAATAAGGAAAAATAGTGAAGCTGAAGAGTATAAAAATGTTATTCCAATACAAACAATGTCAAAAATCATTTTTAGAGAATGCTCCAAACAATTAAAATTAAATTCAGATCTGAACAATGTCACTGTCAGGTAAGTTGAGATCTTGGTGTAAGACATGTTACTATATGCTCTATCTATACGGCACTCATCCCAGAATTCAGGATATTTACATCTGAGGTTATTGTACTGCGGGTGAAATTGAGAAAACTGGAAAGGATTTATCTCAAAATTTACATTTAAATGTACCTTCTTTGACAAAATATAGACACGCATTGAATACCTCAGGATTTGGTACACGTAAATGTTGGAATTTCTGTTCAATAAAGGTTGATAATATTATTGTGGAAGAACCTTATTTTGTTTTTATACAGTGGAATATCACATGTGCGTAAAGTTGCTTAATTTATCCAGAAGCCTTTGCAACAAGCAGAGTTGCTAGTGAATTTCTGAAACTCTGCCTAGTAAAAATACCTTCAATTACTAACAAGAAAAAGAGATTAATCTATTAGTCATTAATGTCACCAATAATTTGGTGGGGAGCACTTCGTGAACATGAAAAATAGGGTACTCCCATATTCACATTTTAAAGATAATTAAAAATCAGATCTAAAACAGTTGTTTACATGATTGCCAAGAATCACAACAGAAGAAAATGAAAAAAGCCAGTGAAAAAAGTATGCTAATATGTCATTCTCTGGAAGCTAATTAATGAATAAACAAAAACCAATCAATTGAAGGCAGCAGTATTTTTTATAAGAGGCAAAATTATGTCATGAAAGTCTCCTCAACATGCTTAGTAACGCCTTGCACAGGTTTTGACCATTCGGATAAAGCTGCTTTTTTGCCCATTTTTGCCAATATGGTCTAAAACCCAAAGGCAGGCATTGAAAACCCCCCATCTTATGGTCTCCTTTTGGGGCAACTACGTCCTAGAAGACAGTCTCCTAACATAAAAAAAAAAAATGAGTTTCTTCCCCGTTTCTTTGCCACACCTGTGCAATGTGACCTACAGGGCCTCAGCCTTGCCTGCTGGGATGAGGGGACCCAGCTCTGCGAAGGCCGCTGCCCCACAGGACAGGGAGCAGCATGGCTCACGGCCAAGGGCATGGCCGCTCCCACTTCCATAGCCACTTCCTTGCAGATGCACACCTGATCCCAGCCGATGCTCAGCACTCACTTTGGAGCAAACTACACAGTTTGTGCAGCAGCATGTTTGCTCTTAAACTCACCTCTTACAGTTTATTAGTTCAACTTATACTAAACCAATATACTGAAAAAGTAAGTTCAAGGATTAACGCTATATTTATGTAAACAATGACAAGTCTTTTGCAGTAAATGAAAGCCCACCGACCTACATCTAGGTTTAATTTGGCAGTGCCTGCCATGAATAAATGCACTTTAGTGCTAACTGCTGGCATCACAGCTACACTCACTCGGTTTTATAATTTGGCCAATGTCAGTCCTTTCGTCAAGAAGTTCAGTATACTAATGCTTTTTTTTTTTTCCCCCCAAAAAAATAATCTCTGCCTTTGCGATTTCTTTGGATTGGTTTTCAATAGAAACAAGCCATGTTATGAATGGGGTATTAAAGGACAGTCTGGTGACAGAGTGAACTCTCCCTTGTGGGTTTATGGCCAATGGGCACCGATATAAAGAGTACAAAGAAAAGTGGTTTTTTAAACTATCACTTAAAGGCGCCAGCTATTCCCTGAAGCTCAGGTACTAGACTTACATGAGGCAAATAAAAAGAAAACTCAAATGATAACAGTGCAGTGACTGACAGCAGGCAACTCCACATTAAGTGACACACCAGGACTCTGGTTTTCCGCAAAGGTCCGCAGAGGATTCTCACACTGCCTTGCCCTTTATGTGTTTGAGGGTGCCCTGCTCAACAGCAAAAGGTACTATTGCTGTAGTTTCTTATGTCTCCCTGGAATACGATCAAAGACCCAACAAGTCATTTTTGTAGTCCCACACAATTGCTGTCTGAATATCAACCTTTCCTTCAAGCACAACTATTTGTACTTGATTGTTTTCAACAGTGCATTAAAAGCCAGCTGGAGCAGGAAGGAAGGATAGTGTGGAGGATATACATATTTTTTACTCCAGACATGTTAAACCCTAGCACTTCAGAGACATTAAGTAAATCTTTGTTGAAAATCTACCTATCTTAAAAGCTGTCAGTTATGCTTCATTTGTACTATCACTCTTTAGTTCCACGTGGTAAGGTATGTCTTTTCCTGTACTAATGTTGCAAAAAATTAGTGGATCCCCCTAATTACTCAGCACGGCTGCAGGGCGCAGAGGTCAGGCTGTAGCACTGGCAGTCACCATCCAATTGCCCCCCTGCCACTGGTGCTCTGGCTCAAACTGTCCCTGTTGCCTCCCTCTCTTTTTCACTTTCTTTTGCTCTAGAATATTTCTTTTCCTAACTCACTGCTTTTCCGTTACCCACACACAGCTATTGTATGAGCTTGTGCTGATATCTGGGTTTAATTAACCATACTTGTATAATGTAGCAATACAATTTCGATATGACTGCTATGTTAGGAATAGTGGAGTAATATAATGGTCTACTGAAGCGTAGCATTGTCTGTTAAATTGAAGGTGCAGCATCTCCTAAAGCACAGTAAGGAAAGCCACCCACATACTTCATGTACTATTAAAACATCCTTATTCAATTTCACTCTCAAATAGGCTTCTGAAAAGAAAAACTGTATCTTGTAAAAACATAAGGTGGCCTGAAACTAAATGCATATTGGTTTCTGGTGAAAAAACGCCCCCCTGTCACCAGCTGGAAACATTATCCACTCAGCACAGAAAATGTGTTGGGAGAAAGGACTGCAGCAAGGAAATCCATGTGATGAGATTGGTGTGAGAAATGTTGCAGCTCATGTCCACGGTCACCCATTGCTTGATACCTCTGGAGGCTTTCTCATTTTGTTACCGTGATGATCTCTAACGTGCTTGCGCACACACACACACAAGGGAAAAAATACTGCAGATGTCTCAACTGCTTCACGTTGATCAACATGTTTCCAAACATTTCTCAGTACAAGTATGCAGGTAATGTTTTTGCTGCTGAAGCCAAGAGAAAAGTCACACCACTAACACTGCGTGCACAGATGAAGTCAGGATGACAAAGGTTACATTACATTTCATTTACAAAGATTACATTTAGGCAAAGTTTGTTTAGACATTGTTAGGGATGTTTAAAATCTTTAGGGATCAGCGCTGGAGCCAACTCAGAAAGAAATGTTCCTGCCCTTGCTTGCAGTAAGATCTGCGTGGTGCTGCTAGGAAAACTCTGCCTCTTTATGAAAACAGGCAGCATCTAACTTTCTCCCCATCCTGCTCTAAAGCAAAACCAGGGCATTCAGTGTTTTCCACACCAGCTCAGTAGACAGGGTGTTAAGTATGAATGGGAACAGCCAGGGATGGCTGCCTGCCCTGCCCAATTCAACCCGCACACCTGAGCATCACTCCCTCAGGGCTCAGGGAAGGATCCTAAGCATAAACTCCTGATGGCCGTTTTCCAAACTGGTTCTGTCTAAACCGTTCAGTTTTCTATGAAACATGATATTGGCTATGCCGAAGTGAATCCAGCATTGCGGACCCACTACTCACTCATTACCCAATACAATACCACACAAGGAAATGTGGGAGAGCTGCAGTAGGAGACACCAAAAGATGTCCAAAGAGGAACAGGATGTTGATTGTGGGGAGTGGGTGAGAGTCCAAATCAATACAGATCTCCTGATCATTATAATCCTACATGGTCTTCTGATACCCTTAACCATTTTTCCAGAACAGTCAAATATGTTGCCTCCTTTAACCATGCTGTTATATCAGTGGCAGGTCTCAGAACCCGCCTCGCCACATCAGCCTGCAATGGTCATTATAGGCAGGCATGTTGTACCTTGTCACGCAAACCAGCGCTGGTGAGATCATCAGTACTCCACACCACACATCCATAAAGTACTTTAATATCTAGCAGTGCACAATCTGGGATGTCAAGTCAAGGAAATCTGGAGAGACAGATTAAGGAATGAAGACCCTAAAACCAGGATGAAAAGTCAGATCTTTCTAATCTCATCTATCAGACTATGGCATGCTTTTTCCATCTTCCAATAGGTGGGCCTGAACACTGTTGCCTTTCTCTGTGACTGCCCCCTGAGCATAACTCTGTGAAGCTCCCTCTCTATTTGCAGTGAGATCTTTCAGTGACTGGCAACACTCTTCCAGCTGCAGAATTTCAAATTGGGAAAATCAGAGACTCCACTGGCCATTCTGGACATGGCCAGGGTGGACAACGAGGCCTCCCAGTACTTGCCTCTCTGTTTTATTGAGAAGCAGAACATGCCAGTCGGGCTACAAGGCAATCCTAAAAAAAAGTTTGATGCAACACTGCGGGGCCAGGAGGAAAATGTTCTGCTTTCCTTTTGCTGATCTGTAGAATGGTAATGACGGGATATACGACAGTTTGGTCACATGGTCGTATGGATTACAGAATACCCCAGTAAGCACCTGGATGGCGTAGGTCCGGGTGCTCCAATGTGGATCATGAAGCACTTTATGAAGCGTCTAACAAGAAGCAGGGCTGTGGTGCAGCCCAGCTGACACTCGCGTTTCAAGCATCGAGCAACTGGTACATGTCCTTTGATTTTGTATCAAAATATTTAAATCCAGGGATGCCTCAGCTCGCCACTGTTATTTTTTTATGGTCCATCAGCAGATGTGTCGCAGACTCCTGTAAGATACAGCCCGCGAGAGAGGGGCCACACTGGCAAGGTTGGTTGCTGGCACGTCCTTCCTATGTAAAGCAGGGACTTCTTCCAGTGCCAGGGTGGCATTTACGGGATGGCGCAGTAAGGACAAGACAGGAGTGATCACTCAGCAACCCAAAAGCACTTAGTAAAGCCTAAGAGCCATCTAAATCCAGCCTGCTGCAGTCTGCCACTTTAAAGTCAACATTCAAAGGCAAAACCTCTCCGATCACAGGACTCTCCACTGCAGATGAACTTCCAATTAGTTTCATTAGGGCAGCTGGCAGCCAGGATGGGACTTGCCAAGCCGCAAACCCTGTAGCTGGCAGTGCAGCTTTATCTGTTTAGGAAACAAGCACCTTTGCCCTGAGATGTTACCAGAATAGGACGGAAGAGCAAAATGCAGTGTTGAAGTGCCTCTGGACTTCTTCTGTCACTGGAAAACTGTGCCTGCAAACCAATTTCCCTTTTTTTGCCCAGCACAGGTTCTAGGAAGGTTTTAGAAAGACATGGGCAAAGCCTTTCATCAGCCTTATGTTTTTCTGATTTAAGGTTTTGTCTGTCAAGTAGAATCCCTACTACTAAGAATCTGTGTTCCTCTACTCTGCTTCTCCACAAGCTATTACATAGCAGCTTTTATTAGAGATAAGAAGCCAGACCATGACTAGAGTTGAACTGGCAGAAGTACAGAGTGGATTAATTCTGCTCCAGCAAATGAAGTTTGCCTGGGTTCGCAGTGATGCAGGAGAAGACTCTCGCCTGCTTCTGCTCTTCCACTGGGGGAATCAGAAATCAGATAGGGAAGCATGATCGATCATTAGTTGCCTGAGGGAAAAAAATATGTCCGCACCCTACTCTGAAATAGTTGTCATCATTGCAATATGGCTCAATAAAAGAGTAATTTGGGGAACATAAGGTATTCCTTTTTGTATTTTGTGGACAATAACACCCAGTTTTCACTTTCTGATTTACGGGTTTGCTTCAAGGTATTCAGTGCTAGCTCTACAGCCCAGTTAAACATGATTTGTACTATTCTGACAGCCCAAAAAGGATTCAGAACAGACAACTGAGGATTCTTTTCACACCAGAAAACTCATTTGGCACGGGACCAACACGGCCAGCTGTACGCAGTGTATGGGACCTGTCAGGGATACTGCTGAGCAAAAAAGGCATGATCAGACTGCAAATTACAGCAAAAAAGTTACTGTTTTTAAGGTTCTTGTCTCCATCTCAGATGTCTTTGGGGCTTGCACTGGCTGGTGCTGGTGATGTTTAGTACAGCTGCTTTGGAAGGGAAGGAGGCAACCACAGCCCGTGATTTGATATGACAAATGAAATACAGCAGAACATGCTCTCCGCAGTGGTGGGTGGAAAGCTGGGCGCAGAATGCGCCACTCTACCAAACTAATGAGCTTCTCCCCGGGATGTGGTCGGCACTGGGGCCAAGCTGCCCTCGTGCCAGGCGAGCTTCCTCCAACAGCAGGGTTGGCAGCGTAGCTGTGCCTGCGCCGGGAGCTCTGGCTGGCAAAGCCCTGCCAGCCACAAATCATACCTTATCACAGCTCAGCTTGACAAAGTTATGCTGGCAATAACTCCCAGGGCAGACTGGGGCCAAGTCTCATTAGAGAGCTGTACTATTAGACTCTACGTCTCAGGTAATTAAAATGGTTCAAATCTGTGAGCTGACTAGACCTCGCAGGCTGAGAGCACCAAAATACACCTCACATCATTGCTATCACCTGATTCTGAAACTTAGCCTATCCCTAAAAGAAGCATAAAGAATTGTGCTACCTTTTGGGAAATACAGCCCTACTGGGAATACAGCTCACTGAGGGACTGGGGATGTGAAGCATCCAAACTACTGCTGCTCTGCGGCACCACAAGACTGATTTGGAGGAACACGCTCCAATTTTCAGGTATTTCTATCTTCATTTTCTTTTGAGAGCAGATGCTTTCCACATAAATTTTTTTTTGCCAAAATCCAAATGTTTTCACAAAAATCGCTTTAAAGGAAATTTTTTCAGCCTTTTTCATTAAGCGCACACAATCAACTTGCAATACAAGCCTGTAAAGCAATGCCCAACTGTCAACCCTGTGCCTCCTTAGATTAGAGATCATTTTGACCAGAGATAAAAGTGAAAGAACTAGCCTGGTTAGCTCAGCAATTTTGAGTAGACAGGTGGATAAAGGAAACCTAAATTACTTTATCCTGTTACACATTTACTACAACCTTTCCACTACCTGAACACAGAGATGTCAAACATCCTCTGCTCCTTGCACTCTCCCGCAACTCTCTTTGCAGTAAGCAGATCTTCTGTATGTTTGCTTTGCTGTGATTCAGCACTGTTTGGCTAAACTTTTAAATGAAAGCAGGCCAAGGAGTGAGGCCAAGTGCCAGCTCCCGATGGCTCACCCTGCTTTGCTGTTCACCCACTGCTTGGTCTTTTTTGGCCTCCTCAAGACAGTCTCTGGACATGGTCGTGAGATATGTTGCTGCATCCCCTAAGGTTGGAATTGTGAAGGCTGCCCCAGATTTGTCTGTGTCATCCTTACAACATTCCCCCCTCTGATGTTATATCAGGACATCATCATGAGTGTCCTCAAACACTACATCTGCTCTCCTCCCATAGTCCCAAGGCATTGAACACAGGTCCTCCATTTCATATTATCAAAACACCATTCCAGTGCTCCCAGTTACCTGGAACTAAAAAGATGCACAAGAAATAACAATCATGTCTTTGGACCACCAAAGACCATGTGGAACTCAGAGGAGATTTGGGTCTGAGGGCTATGTGGCATGGATATGGCCAGTCTGCTTCTGAAGGGCCCCTCAGGTTTGGGGCGGGAGGGGGCAGCAAGCACTGTCTATGGAGGCATTTAGCATAAATCCTTTTGAAAACCTACCCCTTCATATCCACACTTGCTTTTCCAAGCACAGGTGTTTAAACATATTAAAGATTACCTTACTACTCGAAATCATGCATGAAAGGCAGCAGTATCACTAATAAACAATCATATGTTCTAGAACTTGTATCAGCTTTAACTAAAAAAGGTTCAGTAGATAATCATGTGCATTCAACAAAAATAATAACATCATATACAAATGACACTGAGAAACAAGACTGTATTACGTAAGTTAAGAAGAACTGCTCTACAGGAAATATATAGTTGGAGCCTGCCATCTCCTAATTGTATTTTCAAAACAACTTTCTTTTTTAACAAACATGTTTAATTTCAATCTTTTGTTGTTGTTAGTGTTGTCTGCTATTCCCATAGCAATAAAAACCAATTGTAACCAGTGCATGTTCGTGTTAAAAATAACCAACTACTTCAGCAAGTTATTCTTGTTTCAGTTTTTTCAAATGTCCGCATTAATGTCCATTAAGATACCAAGTAGTTCAAACAGATTGATGTGGTCAAGAAATATCCTTAAAATTAAATTTCTTATTGATCTCTAATTTCATTTTAAAAAGCTATATATTACTAGATGATGGCTTAAAAGACTACTTAATATCGTTATTTCTGTATTTCTTGTGCACAACTGAGGAACGGAAGAGACAAAAAAGACTCAATATTTTTATCTTAAAAACTAAAAATAATCTCCTTTAGATAATCTTAACTTCAAATTGGGTGATTCAACTATTCAAAACTGAGAGTTCAGCTAAAGGGTTGTCGAAATACAGGTTTTTGGATGCAGATATTTTTAAGTCGTTACTTTCTTAAAGCACTTGATAGGAGGGGATTCAAAAACTTTAAGCAGTCAAATTAATGCACTCTTTATTTGAAAAGCCCATCTATGGCAAATAAGCTTCAGTATGGACACTGGGACACACGTGACTTTCTGAAGACTTGCAGAAAACGTACCATATTTAGAGCACATCCAACTTCATACTTTATTAGTGTGACCTCAGTTTTCACAAAGTGTGAAAATTGACCTCCAACATGAAATCTATTTGTCATTTCAGTCTTTCAGCTGCAATGCTGCTACTGAATAAAGGATGTAAATTGCTTCCCCACTTTCATTCTCCTAATGATCAGCATGCAGCTGAAGTACTTCCAGCTTATTATTAATATTCATTTGAACTAATGTTTTTAACTATGCATAAATACCAGAATGTATTACTATTTTTTTTTTCCTGTCATGAAGAGGCAGGCTGAAGTCATCTGCTGAAACTTGGATTCAAAATGCCTTCATAGAGGAGGATCCACACACAGACCATGCCTGAAGGAGACACCTGCGTGGGTAAAAACTGCTCCTGTGGGATCTCACCTTACATCAGCACGTATGTCTCTGTGAAAGAAGTTAAATAAAATGGCATGAAGAGAAGAAAAGTGGAGGTCAACAGCAGTGCTGATGGGAACAAAGAATGAAAACCTTTTTGGGGATGAGACCAGCAGCTGCAGAGGTTTGTGCTGGAGAGAAGGCAGTAAGGAGGGAAGGATCTGGGCTCCTGTGGCACGGCTCAAAGCCGCAGGAACTTCACCAGCTTCAGAGGGTTGCAAGCCAGCTCCTCATGAAGAAGCAGGAAGGACTGGCACATCAGTGTTGTCACCGCTTAAAAGAAAGCACAGCTTGTTATTACTGCTTTTTAGTAGGGCTTGTAGCAATAGGACAATGGGTAATAGTTTTAAATGCAAGGAGGGTAGGTTCAGACTAGATATAAGGAAGAAAGTGTTTACACTGAGGATGGTGAAACACTGGCACAGGTTGCCCAGAGAGGTGCTGGATACCCCATCCCTGGAAACATTCAAGATCAGGCTGGACTGGGCTCTGAGCAACCTGATCTAGTGGGAGACCTCCTTGCAGAGGGGTTGGACGAGATGACCTTTGAAGGTCCCTTCCAACCCAAACCATTCTATGATTCTGTGAAAGGCCGTTGTCACCGAAAAAGGGTCACATTCAGCAAGTGGAGCTGCGCTACAGCATTATGTGAAGCACGCTGGTTGCCTTCTCCATCCTGGCAAATAAAGTGTCCACCAAAGTGGGTTTCAAGCACAAAGTCCTCCCAGAAAACAGCTTTAATTGTGTGCATTCAGATAAGCAATTATACTTAAGGCTATTATGTCAGTTACCCCAAAACAATATAAATAGTCATCTTGCTGACAGATAAAATACATGGTGCCAAACTTTCTATAACAACAGGACAGGCTATTAATCCTATTCAGTTTTGATGATATAATGCCATGGAATATATTTCTGTCCACATTACTGACAATTAATGCAGCCTGCACACTGAAAGGGAAAGCTTTGTGTTCAAGGGGAGTAAAATTTCCATGTAAATGTGGGACAAAGGTTCCAAATGGATGGCAAGCCTGAAAAGGAAAGATTTACTACTAGACGTGCATTTTGTCAAAGAGATTTTTTTTTTTAAATAGTAGTAACAGCAGAGAAATGTCCTGCCTGTTAACTAACTGGATTTGTGCAATTCAGGCACCCTAATTTATACTGAAACGGTTTGCCTGCCTTCCCTCTTTTCAACCTGGCAGATGGACTAGGCAAAAATGTGAAATTCTTGCAGTCATTGCTACTCGTAGCCCACTTAATTCACAGGCCTTTGTCAAAATTTCTTTAGTCAATATTAGAAGAGAGGGTACCATATCTATCACAACCATCTGGACTGAAATTTGCCAATCTGGACTAGTTGGACAGAAGCCTAAGCTGTCCTGAGGAGCAAAACCCTATTTGGGCCCAGTGGAAGGAATTCAAGCACAATGGAGATGACGTGCTCCATCGAGCCCTGCTCTCTACTACTCGGCTCCTCCTCTCTTTACGCAACTACAGATGAACAAGTGAAAAACAGTAATCAAGATGTTAGCATTTTACATCTTTCTTTTTTTTTTTAAAAAAAAAACAACCTAGCAGTATTTATATAAAGCACTTTACTTTTAAAAATGAGATATCAATTAGGTGCTTTCAGCTAAGAAAATTCCTTCTAATGAAAACATGCTGGTGGTTGCTGAGCACAGTTAGTATATTGACTATATATTTAGGATTCATCAAAGCTCCGATGGGCTCAAACTGCCTCTACCACAGGGTAGATGAGCCAGTCTGGAGAGACGAGGGGCAGGAGACCAGTCTGGGTTGGCCAGTGGGCAAGTTTCTCTCTGATTTCAGTTGCTGATAAGCAGGAGTCTCCACAGAACCCTAGACTCCTCATGAAAATGAGCAGCAACCGTTCAGAGGGTATTTGTAACATCTGTTTTTGCAAAAAGTAGGCTTTTTTTTTTTATCTACATGCACCTCCCCACAGTTATCCTCAGGTTTTAAACCTCCAGAGTGAATTATCTTGGCAATCTCCACACAGAGCAGCACTCACGCCAGTTGCCAATAGTATTGAGGAGAGTATTGGGTCTGTACTCTACTCATCTCCACGTGCAGATGCTCCACGTCATGCAGATGCTCCTCCCTCTGCAACCGAAGTGATTGTCCTAAGCACTAGATCTGTTTGACAAACACAGTGTAGTATTTGCAGTCATGGGCTATGGATTTCACTTTCCAGCATGGCTTCCCCCAGAGAGAGATGGGATGAATCAGCTTTGGATTATACTCTAAATTTACCAGTTCTTCCAAACTTTTCCTGAAGGTTTGCGTGGGAGATGGAGGGTGGATATGTTGAAGACTACAGTGAGAACTGTCTATTCTAAATAAAACATATACAAAGAAATTTCTTTTTAAGTTATACAAAACATACTTAGATTTTAGAAGGGCAAAAATAGAATACATATAAATAAATAATAAGGTTCCTATGGGTAAAATAGTGATGATTTTTTTTTCCTTTGTAATTCTTTGCTGAAAAGAAAAAGTATATCAGGGTCAGACACCTGACTGGAAAAGTGAGGACAAGTAAAGCTGCTGGGGGAACACACTTCCCTCACAGATGCTCTGTTTTCAGTTGACCAGTGCTAAACTGTTGGCAGCACATCAAGAGCTAACACATCTACAGAGGCCCTTTCCCACAAAGTGGCCGGCTCCTGAGATCCCAGCTGAGTTGTAATGCTTCCCTTCCCATCCACACACAGCTTGCAGGAAAGTCGCACCAACATGGCTGTAAAGAGCTTTATTACAAAGTTTTTTCAACCATGTTCCTCTTCCATCTCACACCGACCTTAAACTCTATTGTAATTCAAAAGAGAGGGAGTAAGAGACGAAGAGAAGTAATTTAGGTATCATTAAAAAGGCCACTCTGTCTCTCATGAGCGCATTCATCCCCACCAGGCTGTGTGAATTGCAGCATCTAGCTTTCCATCCTGGTAAATCTACAGTAAAGTGTCTTCATTTTCAAGGCCAGTGGATAAGGAAGTGGTGAGGCAGGCAGGGACAAGTTTTCTAGAGGATGTTTTGTTTGCTGACTACAAGCAAATGCTCCCCAGCTGACTGGCCATGCCAAAGTCCTGATCCTCTCCATGGATGCTGATGCTACATCAAATACGGGGTCTGGCATCCATGCACACATCAGTGCCATGATGCCCTGGCGTAGGGTCCTCGTGATTAGATGAGCCAGAAAATATCTCTTCCCCATCCTCTGTGAGCTGTGCAGTGGTGCTCCCTAGGAGCCGGGCTCCCAGCAGAAGGCATCACCAAAGGGCTCAATTCAGAAAACAGCTCACTACTGAAATGCAAGATAAGACTTCTCTGAAATTGATCTGACACAACACTGATGCCAAAGAGGCAGGGAATGACCACAAAACCGTTACAATATTAACTTCTGGGGTTTTTTTTAAAGAATGTCCCATCTGCGGTCAAGTCGTGGTGAAGGCAATAGGGTTTATCTCATTTCTTAGTGAGCAAAACTCCTTCAGGTATGACACTCCCAGGCTTGTCTCACTACCACCCTTCACTGCCAAACCAAGTACTGAGCATGAAGATCTTCTGCTGTGAAAGAGCCAGGCTTTGAGAAGTGAGCAGTGTGGTGGCAAAGCAGCACAGGAGTATGGATTATCTCTGAAAGCTGTATTTATAAAAATCCACTCTTCAGTAGAGCAATTTTAGTACAAAACTGATTTGCACTAAGCACATATATCTAATATGCACACTTTTGAAATTTTGGACTGTATATCTTATCAGATATTCAAGGTCAAATCTGTAGGTGGCTCCATCAACTTGAATAAATCAACCTAAAGTTTCTGAAGATCTTAAGTCTGATTTTTATATTCTTTACTTTAAATGGAGTTGACTGAGAGCAGACTGACTCTGTTAAACTAATACGTTTTTATTTGCTTAACAGAACTGATAATAACTTATTTTATGAACTCATACATTTAGTTTTCCTCATCTATCTTGATTCTGTTATCAATTTTTTTTTTAAGATATCATTGTATATAGTTTGGATTGCAGTAAATTAATTTTTTGTATGGAGTCTTTGTTTCTGTGAGTTTCAAAGGAACAGAAAGAAAAAGTTCTATATTTAAACAATATTGATTTTTTCCCCTAAAAATACTCTTGTAATATTTATGTTTTTAACATCATCAAGATAGTGATGACAAATCAAAGGACAAAACACCTGGAGGTATGGATAAAACTGATACTATTAGAAGAAACAGAAATATCCTCATAATATTTACATGCAAATATTTTATTTTGGCTTATTTATACTAGCTAAAATGCTTATGAACTTTGTAGATACTTTCCCATTATCTATAAATGGGATTACAGTAGTCATTGTTTTTTTTTTCCAGAGGGATTACAAATTGCATATAAACACAAAGCTAAGACCTAACTTGGTGTGTTAAGTACACGCAAAAAAAAAATAAATTACAAAATATTTTTGCTATCTGGAACTCCAAAGCAGGGATTTGGTTCCTTTTAGCTACAGAATCAGGGAAAGAAGCAAGATAAAAATGTGTCAAGGAAAGTGGGAGGCAAATGGAGAGAGATGGGGATAATGGCATGGTGAAATGAGGTACTCACATGGAGTCACGGTCCCAGGAGCCAAGAGTGACACCCCCATCAAGAAGGAGAAGCCAACAGCAATGATTTGCAGGGCTCACTCCCATAAAGGAGTTACAAGGCAATCAGATGCTATCTTTCACAGTTGTTGGGTTATTTTTTTCCCAAGTAAAAGGGACTTCATAGATGGAAGGGGTTAGGTATTGCTGGGGAAAGCAGACAAGCAGTTATTAAGAGCAGTGCAAAGATAAGGTTAGACTTGGATGATATAATCTGCTGATAAAGATGGGGGAGATGTCTCCTGCCCAGAGTGTTTGAAAGCCCTTGATCACTGTTGCAATACTAACTAGTTAATTAGAGTTGGGACACATGTAGCAATTTACCAGGAAATTAAGTTTCAAGGTGCCTTAAAGGAAAACGACAAAAAACCCCCAGGTTTTCACAGCACTGTTTCCAGAATCCTTTGATGTCCAGGAACACTTAATAAAACAAAGAAAGCAAAGATAGATTCCCGAAATGCTGGGGGAAAAAAGGCAGAGAAGGAAATGCACTTTCTGTAGAAGGGCTGGGTCTTTCGGCTGTGACACCCAACCTTGTGCCTCTGAGTGGGGACTTGGTTGAGACCTGCCATCCCCTGGCTGAAGACCCCACAGCCAGGCAGCACCAGCCTGGGCAGGGAGCTGACTTCAAGCCTCCCCCATCTGCCTGAGCTTGCCACACACAGCCGTGGCGTACCTGAATACGCAGCCATCGTTCTTACAGCATCCTTGCACGGTAATAACGGTGGTCATGCATTACAGATATCAACTCTCTTGGAGGAGACGGAGCAGCCTGTGGGCACAGGGAAGTGCATTACCTTTGATCCCCAAAGTGGGACACCTCGAGGGTCTGGGTGATGCCGCAGCCCTCATGCAATAGTGGTGGCTGTTCAGCAGTGGGCTGATGAGCCGAGGACCACAGCTCCTTGGGCACCGCTCTACATCCGGCTCCACTGCAGAGAGCTCGCTTTTTTCCCTCACTTAATGAATATTTAAGTAAGCTGTGCAAAGTGGGAACACCGTTTGGCAAAGCAAAAAGGGTATTCTGGGAGCAGCCGCTCCCATTCACGTTTATAGGAACTGTTCCTGGAAATGTGTTCAAGTTCCCCCAGGCAGTAAAGGGAATTGAGCCTCTCGCATCTCGGGCTAGTGGTATAATTATCTGCAACTGAGTAAAAAGGCAATGGGTTCACCCTTCCTCTTTGGTTTTCTAACCCGGGCTTTTATCTCATTTGCTTTTATTGCAGAGCTTGAAGATGAAATATGACACGGAGAAAGAGAAAACACTGGAACAAGATGCATGGGGGTTCTTCCTTTCATTTTGGGCAAGAAAGAATTGCTTTGGGTTGATTTAAACCATTTTTTTTACAAATTGCTTGCTCTTGGTCAGAGAACTAAACAATGAATGAGTGCACTCTTAATTGC
The DNA here is from genome assembly GCF_036417535.1 of Chlamydotis macqueenii. NCBI lineage: Eukaryota > Metazoa > Chordata > Aves > Otidiformes > Otididae > Chlamydotis > Chlamydotis macqueenii. Next base: position 150,385,691 of record NC_141556.1, on the reverse strand, counting down.
AGTTTGGGATTTTATATCAAGCTCTCCTTGCTTTTTTTTTTCTACAAAATACACACACACAAAGCTTTTAACACATTAACGAATAAATGTCACATAAAATAATTAGTATCTATTCAAGGCACAAGTTAAAAAATCCTCAATATCTTTCTTTTAATGTCACTGTTTTTAAAGCAGAAACCATATCTCCCTATATCTATATGTCCATGTAGCACAGTTCAAATGGTATTTAATGATATTACATTTCTTTTGGGGAACAAATAAATGACCTTAAGTTGTTTTTGAAATTCATTTAAGTTAAAGCATAAAGGGGAAAAGAATCTCGAAGAAAGACATTTCAGCTTCTCCTTGGGCACCTTTGTCTCTTGCAAAGGAGTATTTGGCAAATGTCATTAGAGAGACTTAATATGGCCTTAGCTGTCTTAGCGAGACCTGGCAAACTTCACTAGCAGAAAGCTGAAAGCACTGCTTCTAATTTGTCTTTGTATTACAGTCACGTTGCTGGTCTTGGCTACTTACACCAGATAAAGTGGCAGATAGGAAAAAGGAGGAAAAAAAAAAAAAAAAAAGAAGGAGGAGGAGAGAGCAGAGGACAGGGTCAGATGCAGCTGCCACCTGACTGTCAGAAAGGGAGGAGAACGGCTGCATGGCCATCCAAGCCCCCCCGAAAGTAAAATTACCCTTCAGCCTCCAGGAAATGTTTCCCTCAGAAAAAGAGGACTACAACAAGTGGCAGACAAAAAAATAGGCAACCGACAACATTTTCACTATTCAGTTGTCCAAACACAGAAATGGTTTGATGATGGTCAAATGTGTTACAAATGAGCACCTCTCCAGTGCATCTGACCCAGATTTAACAGTCTCCATCTTGCTATCAGTAATCTGAAGGTGAAACAGTGGTAATATTGGGAGAGCAACTGCAGGGAAAAGGTTTCTACAGATAGAGCCTTGGATAGCTGGGAAGAAACGAGGCACTCTGCGCATACAGCAAGTCTGCCCACACACATATTAGTCATTTCAAAGTCTGAAATCTCCAGTTCTCACTACCTCTCCCGCAATCAATGCAGGAATGAGAGACGTTCATCAAGGTCTAAAATAGGTCTCTCCACCTAACTCCTTCACTCTGGGGACTGACAATAACAGCCTGCAAAAACATTGGCAGGAAAATACTCTCCCCTTGATTAATAATAACCATATCTTGGCTTATTCTTACTGGTTCTCCAAAACATGTGAATGCCCAAACTTCCCATCCTCTTAATTATCTCTATCAGAGGACAATGAATTTACAATTCACAGGCTGGTCTAACTGTCTCTATTCCTATAAAATAACAGTTCCCATACAGCCAATGGCTGGGATAACACAGAATGGACAATACAAGGACAGGCTGAGAGAGTTGGGGCTGTACAGCCTGGAGAAGAGAAGGCTCCCAGGAGACCTTATAGTGGCCTTCCAGTACCTAAAGGGGGCCTACAGGAAAGATGGGGAAAAACTCTTCAGCAGGGCCTGTTGCGATAGAATGAGGGGTAATGGTTTTAAAACAGAGGGAGACAGATTCAGACTGGAGAGAACCAAAAAATTTTTTACAATGAGGGTGGTGGAACACTGGAATGGGTTGCCCAGAGAGGTGGTAGATGCCTGATCCCCAGAAACATTCAAGGCCAGGTTGGATGGGGCTCTGAGCGACCTGATCTAGTTGAAGATGTCCCTGCTCCTTGCTGGTGAGCTGGACTAGATGGCTTTTAAAGGTCCCTTCCAACCCAAACTACTCTATGATTCTATAATACGCACCAGAGTACTTTGCACTGTGTGGATTGTATCTTCCTTGCCTATTTCAGTGTTATTTCCCAAAATACATGGCTGTAATATCTTCAGAACCACAATACAAGCATGGCTGGGAACTGCTAACATTTTTAAATGGTCATAGTTTTGCAGTGTCTACAATCTGAGAATTTAAATATAGCGGGACACAAATGTCACAATATCTCTGTAAAGTAAACACATCACACCTTTTGCAGAGGGGTAAATTTTGTACCAGACATGCCCACATCAAATTGTAACTCACTGGTAAAAATTCTTGATCCTACTGTAGTACCAGTTAACCAGAAAGGCAAGGTACTGATATTGTGATGCATTTCCACCGGTTCAGACATTTCCTCCTAACTCTTTCCATACATGCCCTGCTCAACATCCTAAACCAAAATGTTCAGGTGACAGAGGAGCTCAGTCAGGAGATTCAGCAAGATATCTTGAAAGAGACTTTTTTTTTTGTGTTATCATACAGCGCTAGCATTGAACTCTGTGTTGTCATGGAAATCCTCTCTTTCCCCAAGATGTTTAAAGTAAACAGCCATTCCTCTGTCTTTCCTCAGTTTTCATGAATGACAGCTTAACTACCACAGCCACCACTTATCTGCAGGTGGTTTTGGCAGTTTAGGGGATATTTCTCATATTTTTTCACTTAAGTCTGGAATAGAGGTCAAGACATTCCTCTCTAATCACTGACCTTCCTTCCCCTCCATTTCTTTGCTATGCCAGCTGCTAGGAAAAAAAATGCAGTGCTGTCCTTTCACTGATATCCACAGATGAAAAGGTAGCAGTTTGAAATCACCCACCTTTTAAAACCATGCAAAGATTCGCATTTAAAACTCTCCCAAGTGGTACTTTATACTCTTCTATGTCTGGTGAAGGGGAAGGGAGGAGAGGAGGATCACCCCTGCATAAATGAGTAATATCAGCTTCTTCCTTCATCAAGGCTGGTATTAACAGCACCACCGTATTTGCAGATAACATGAGAAACACTGAAATGACTTGGAAAAGCACCATGTTAGTAAGTAGGAGCAACTATCCTTAACACAAAAATGATCTCTTCAGGGTGTCCACTAAGACAGGCAGCAATGCAGATGACACTGCAAGGCATCTCTTCTTTGGGCACACCTCCATCAGTATAGTCCAAGACAAAATACCTTGAAATTCTGCCTGGAATGGAATAGTTACTTGATTTTAAGGGGAATCGTATTTTTCCCGTGCTTTTAATGTTTTGAAAAGGAGATCTGCTCAGGAGGATTTTTCTGTTGACACAAATCTACCTCATGTTCTCTTTATTTTAGAATGAGAAGAAATATTCTACGCAGAAACTACTGGCACCATACTTGCTGTTTCCCTCTTTCACAGTAGCAAAGAAGAACCTGGACGAGTAAACCAGGCAGCACAGCACACTCCGATAAAATCCTTCCCACTTCCCTGTGCTATCTGTGCACTACCACCATATTGTAAACCAAAAGTGTCCCTAAGGGACTGCAAAAGGCTTCCAGCAAGCATCGCCAGGGAGGATGCTTTTGCAGGGAGAAAGGCTTTGCAGCAGAGCATTTAGCCACATGCACAGCAAAACAAAACCGTAGAGCTCAGCAGGGAAAGACACAGAGCTGGCAGAAATACTTCTGTACAACTGAAATGAGTGCTGCTCCCACTCATACCAGAGCTACATTTCTCATGTCACAGGTCTCTTCGCGCTGTTTCTGGGTCACGTTAAGAAATCAGAGAGAGACAGTGAAACTTTGTATAGAGACTGAGTCTCAGCAGCACTGTAGGAAAACGCCGGTGGCTTGCTGTCGCTTACCTTCATCAGCCCTGGCACAAGCCATGCTGCCCAAATTGGGGAGAAACTTTTTAGCAGGGACTGTTGCGACAGGACAAGCGACAATGGTTTTAAAATAGAAGGAGGTAGATATTCAGACTGGACATAAGGAAAATTTTTTTACAATGAGGGTGCTGGAACACTGGCACAGGTTGCCCAGAGAGGTGGTGGATGCCCCATCCCTGGAAACATTCAAGGCCAGGTTGGATGAGGCTCTGAGCAACCTGATCCAGTTGGAGATGTCCCTGGTCCTTGCAGGGAAGTTGGACTAGATGGCCTTCAAAGGTCCCTTCCAACCCCAACCATTCTATGATTCAATGATTCTATGAAATGCATTGAAATGCATCCTCCGCAATCTCTCACCTTATGCTAGAAGCTTTGAAGGAAATGTGCTCATTGCTCTCTCCCTACAGCACCCCGAAAATCAGCTTTAAGGTTGTTTCATGCTGCCAAGTGACCTTCCCAAAAGCCAGGCTTCATCCCAGGCATAAAGCACCACAGAGCCATGAGGCTCACAGCTTCATTTTGCTGCTCTCAGAGGACTAAATTGCAGTGTTCACGTCCCGGGCTAGCGAAGGCTTTGCTACCGTAAGTTCAACAAAAATGTGGAACTATTTAATTGCTTCATTACTCAGGTTCTTTGCTGTCACCTGAATTTGAACTGTCAGAGTCTTCTCTGCTAAATGTCACTCCCTGCCCCTCTCAGCATGCTTGTGCTCACGTAGTCCATTTCCCAAAACAGCCCAAGCAATCTTGGGGAGAGAAAGGCGGCCACCATCTTAATGCGCCCACAGCCTCATTTCTCAAATCCTCTGTTTTTCAAACTCCGTGAATAGAAACTTGGAACACTTCAAATACAAAATTGTTATTTTTGTCACATTTTACTGTCAACTCAACTCACAAAAACATACCATACAATGGCTAAAACACCACTTTAGCCTGCAGCAATCCCCTCAATTTCTTTTTGGCCCAGGGAGTTACTCCTGCAGGCTGAAATACATGACAGTGGACTTAACAAAGCTATAGAAATTTCAATTGTTTAAATATTGCTGTGCCAAAAAAAAATTTAAGATTAGCTGACATGAGAGTGATGCAAGTCATCTAACGACACAGAAGAGGCCTTGTTCTCATCAGCTCCCCAATGCCCTCCTCACTCATCCTCTAATCTTTGACAGATACTGACAACAACGCCTGTGGGCTGCTTGATGTGTAAATCCCAAATCATCAGACAGGAGCAAGAGGGGTCTCAGATCTGATCTAACAGCCGGATTGTGCAGCTTTTCAGTACGCAAGGCTCCCAGTGAGATCGGTGGACTATGCATGGCAACTTACTGACGAGGCCAAAGCCTTTGGAAACCCTGAACCTGCTAGCTAGGATGGATTCGTTTCTTTAGCTCTCCTCCTAAGGACACAAATTGAAGACCTTCTGTAGTACTCTGGCTAGGTCACAGACTTCAACAGTAAGGTAAAAGCAGGGATAATGAACCACCTTCCTCTGCTGCTACGCCCCACACTTATCCTCTCTGTGGCTAATCTTCACCTTTGCTAGGATCAGGATAAATGCCGCCTCCGTCCACAAGGAATGTCAGGAAAGTGCTTCCAGATCAATGGATGGCAAGTGCCACAGAAATGCACTCTGTTAGTCTGCTAAACAGAATATGTCATTGGCAACCATGTATCTAGACGAAGAAATGGATCAATAAAATAACATCATCTGGAGCAGTATCAAACGCAGAGCTGCTTATCATCACCACCGTAAATTTTGTTCTCATTCAAGGTTTAATACAGCATAAGCAAGGTAACAAAAATGAAAATTGTCAGGAATGGAATGGCATCCTCAATTGTTTATGAATTATAATGCTAACCCGGAAAAAAAAAAAAAAGAAAAAACAAGTGCGTTGAGCACATTATATATCAAAACAAATTTCACTTCTGGGTTCTCAGAATGGCATGTTTCAATTTTCAAACCCTAAAACAAACCATACGAGAGCTTTAGGTGCCCCAGATGGGATGTCTTTTGCTAAAGCTTTTGAAATCAGCACTATAGTTATGTTTCATGGATGAATTTTGGTTGGTGTGTTATTGCAATCAGTAATGCTAAAACAGTCTGTCAAGCTTTCGAATCTCTACTAGAAGACAGAAGAGAGAACTAAGGGGAAAGAACACACACAAACACTCTTTTAAAACCCATAATGCATCATGTCATTTTTTTTTGGAGGACGTGAATTGAGAAATAAAGAGAAGGCAGACACTCAGGAATGGCTTGGCCAGTAAATTGCAGCTCATCATTCCACACACTCCCAAATTTACAGATGAAAGCTTGTGGGAAACAAATAAATTGTATTTCCTATATCTGATAAACTGCAGGCTAGACTTGGGATCCTAAGTATTATGTAAAATAAATGAAATAGATTCCTGTTAATTTCTAAACATAGCGGTCCAAGTTATGCTCTTAATGAAAAGATGATAGCATAATTAACTCCAATCAACATGGTTTTAGAGGAAATGGGTCTTGTCATGCAAACTTGTTGCTGTCTTCTGATGAAACCATGAGCTTGATGGGCTGAAGCCGTCTACAGTCCCAGGACAGACTCTGTACGGCACCCGGACATGTGCAGCTACCAGCCCTGGCTCTTTTAAAAGCACTTACACAAAATCAATGCAGCCGATCTTAAATTGATTAAAAAGCAGCTGACAGTGAGTTCACACACATGAATGAAACTCCTCTAATCATAAATGGAATTCATCACCTGACAGTAGCTTTTTTAATAGGACCTACAGGGATGTAGTTTTTGACACAAAACTGCTCTGTATCTTCATCAATGATCTGAAAGAAAATATTAATCAATTTTTGGTAATAGTTGGAATAGGGCAAAAATTGTAGAGAGAGGGATAAACACAACTGTGGTGTGTCAATTATTTAAGTTGTCTTGAGTCGCCTGATAAGGAGGGCTCTTCTGGATTTCATTAAACCCATGCAGCCAGCTGTAAAATCCCAGGTAAAGTCTAAGGAAAAAAGGATGAGGATCTATGGCAGAGGTGAAGCTGTCATGGGAGCACCACGTCCAGTCGCGATGGCAGCTGTCCATCAGGGGAAAATACTGACAGACTGGAGCAGGACTGGTTTGAAGAAAAGGCTACAAAGGCTCTCTATTTGAGATAGATGAAATGAAGCAATACCAAAAGACTTTCTTGTTTACCCAAGAGAGCTCAGAGGTGACTCATTAGCAACATCTAGGTTGTTACAGAGGAAAGAGATTTCCAGTCATAAAGCGTGCCTTAACCTAGCAGAAAAAGACATAGAAGTATCTAACGGCAAGTCTAATTTCAGACTAAAAAGCATAATTCAATACTAAAAAAGCAATATTTAACATATCAAGACCTTTTTCTAGGTAAAAGAATTTCTCATTTGCTTTGCTCTTTTGAACAAAAACAAGGGGCTGCACCAACCCAAGGGGCATGTATTTGTTATATGTGAAAGCAATTGACTTGAAAATTGAAAAAAAAAAAAAACCCAACCCCTTCCATTTTATAGGCATACAAACTTCTTCAAGGCTTCACTGAAGAGGCAATGCTGACTGAACCATCACGCTGAAAGATCAATTTCCTAAGAAAAAGCAAGCACCATATAGTAAGGGCTTGAAGGGATACAAGGCATGGGGGAGGACTTGCTGGCTGCTCCCTCAGGGCCCTGATGCCCCCAGCCCTTTGTCACTGCTGGGAGATCTCATCAGCTGCATTACAGGTCTTTCAGGTGGATTAAGTGCTTCTTTTTTTTTTTTTTTTTGAGTAGTAGCATCATGGCCATCTAAGGATACGAGACTGACAGGATTCATAGAGAGGCATAATACTTTTTACTGGCATCTCTGGGGAAAAAAAGCACACACGCTTTTGGGCACACAACCCCCTTTTCCAGGTGCAAGGTAAGCCGCGGAACAGAGCAGGGCGGTAACCAGAGGAACCATGATGAAAAAGGTGGTGTCAGGGGGCAAACAGCAATGGATGCTGGGGAATGGTCCTCGCTGGCCTCAAGGTGGCCTCTCTGCCCCGCACCTGCCCCTGCAGTCCTGTCACCGGCTCCCCCTGCCCCTCGTGTACGCTGAGGCCAACATGGCGGCTGCAGAGCTCTCTATAACACCAGCGCTGTGCAGCTGCTTTAATAAGTAACTGCACTTAATTCATTAACTCTGCAGGATTAGCAGGAGACGCGCACCACAGCCAAGACCAACAGAGCCAGATAAATTCAGAGTTTTCAGGCCAAGTCACAGAGTAATGACAAGCCAATATTTTTTTTTTTTCAAATGAGGAAAACATTCACTAAGTACTTTTCATTCTTCAGACTTTTGCAAAACCCTTTGTGCAATTTGCTTCAAACAAGGCAGTTCCTAAAGCAAGTGCCAACACAAAACTTCAGGAAGACTTTTTATTTCGGTGACGTTATTTTTGAAAAAAATAAAAAAAAAGCGAATTCACAGCAAAAGGTCAGCTTCAAACTCACCTAAGAAAGGGAGCAGCATACATCTGAAACAGATCACAGCAAAGAGCCACCAGACCTAGTCAAAAACTGTCAGGGTGGATGTGGGTGGAAAGGAGCTTCTCCAGGAAAACAGCTTGGGAAGACCGAGGTCGTTTCTGCTGCTTCCTGGTCGGATGGACCGGCCTCGCCTGCACAAGGCACTGCACCCATCCGAAAATGCCATTGCCAGCAAGCGCTTTCAAGCCAACAATCTCTTAACATCCGTTAACATCGTGGCCACCACAAGTGTTTGTGGTTGTACTGTGAGTCTGAACAAACACAGTCCTTTGTTAACAACTTTGTGCTCGCTTGACTTGACTGCCTGGCATCAGGTGAGGTCGGCAGCGCTCTGTGTTTCCACACATGCACGTTGCATTAAGGAGCTGCTGCCCGAGGAAATAATAAGTTAGAGAGTTTCCGTGAAGCTAGCCTGGCCTTGAGATACACGTGTACACAAACCCACAAGGAGGCATCATGCACACAGATTGTAGGACAACTTTCAAAGAGATATCATCCATTTGAAGCAATGGGAGGTGGCCAGCAGTTGTCTTTCCCTTAGGATCCCCCTTCCCCTCCAGCCCTGTTCACCATGTCGCTCCACAAGCTCATCCCAGCTCCCTGCCCCATCAGCCACTGGGTAAACTCATCCCCAGTTCAATGGGCAGTGGGATTGCAGTCAGCCTTCTCCCATCCCCCATCTGCCCCAGAGAGCTCATTCACCAGCGCTGGGGCCGGCACCTAGTCAAAAACGATGAGTGCTTTGAGGAGGACCCTGCAGTTCAGAGTGCAGGGTCCAGGCACACACTTCAGGCACACCACCTATGCATAGCATCCCTGATGCTGAAACAAAAAACCTCACATCTTTGACAGGAATAAGAATAATAAGTAAATTCCAATACCTCAATATTATAATTGTTTATTGAGAAACTCTCCCAAAGTCTGTGCTTTCCAAGCAATACCATTTATGTATTATTTACCTAGAAAAATGTTATTACCGCTGCATACCAAATATATGTCAGCATAAGCTTTGTATGAAATTTGTATGAATCCATTCCTATACCTCACCTTAGACGTTAAGATGCCAAAACTTTCTTCAAATAAAAAGGCAGGGATACAGAGGTGACAGCAAGCTCGTCTTTTAAATACTCAAAAAGTCCCCAGGGAACTATAAAACTCCAGAACTACTGTGCATTTTTTCACAAAAATGTAAGAAAAAGCAGAATTTCTTACAAAAGGTGACACATAGTAAAGTGTAATTCGCACAGTATAAGAACATAAAAGCATGAATAATAACCCAGTATTAAGTATATATAGAAGTTATTATTAGGGGAAATAGCAGATTTTCTTTTTATTATGAATTTGGAAAATTCTAAAAACAATTTGCAAAGTGACAGGACTTTATTCAGAGAAGTTTCTCCCAAGAACAGCTTCTTTTAAAAATCCTTGAGAATAAAAGTTTGTCTACACGTTCTACTGCTCAAAAAAATTTCGGAAGAAAGGTGATCCCTGGCAATGCTCCGTGAGGTGGGCTGGGATGGCACCACCCTTCTGAAAGCAGCTGCAAGCTTGGTGGCAGAGCTGTGTGGCTGTGCCTCGGCCGCCCCATTTCTCAGTGCAACGTCTTAATGATAAACCCACCTCCCCGATAGCTTGATCTGACATGCTGGGATGGAGGTGCGTAAAGCCAGTGTAAACCAGTGCCGCTGCTGAAAAGGATGCTCTGGCCCTCCTCGCCACCTGCAGCTGCTCTTTCCTCTCCGGTCTCCTCCTGCCAGCATAAATATTTAGATGCTACGCAGAGGGAACTAAACCAGCTGAAAATGAACCCAACATGAAATATAATTAATTTCCTTTTGGTTTTGCTCCCTCATGCAGCTGGGCAGACTCCAGCAGAGGCAGGAGGAGGAAAGGAAAAGGAGAAAAAGCAGTGAGGGGCAACATACCGGGGGGGGGCGGGGTGGGGGGGTGGTGTGGTGATCTGGATCCCCTGCCTAGTAGTAGCCTGGCAGGATGAGAAGAAAAAAGTTTCAGTCTCTGAGGCAGAACAAGTGTCAGAAACTATGCCTCTAAACCCTTAGATGGAAATAGTTTGTGTGGGAAGTTCATATTCTGTATCACTGCCCCAAAAGCAGTGAAAGCAAACTTCAGAGAGGTGGCAGGAGGGGAAGAGGAAGGCTGGTGGTGAGTCGCACCAGACCAGGCATTCCTGCGGGCCCAACTAATATCCACTGGCTCAGAGGGTCCAGCAACACACTGCCAGGGCACGGGGGACAGCCAGCGGCACGTGTTGACACTCAGAGGGACCCCAGGAGCTCAGCTATGGTCCTTCATCCCAAACGCTCAGCCCACACCTGCTCCACTGTGCTCAGGCAACGCTGGCTTCATTGCAAGGTGACCCATCCTGTAACGAGGGCCGTCAAAACCCCAGTGTTGCCACTGGATGAAGTACACCAGCCCGCTGCACATCAAGTTTTTTTCTTCTCACTCCTTTGCTTTTCACTCACTTTCCACCACACACCTCTTCTAACCATCTCCCTTGTGTGACAACACAATGTTTTGGTTCATCAGCTTTTAGGTGTCAAAGTATATTGACACTTTGGCAAACAAGAAACTCCTGCAAGCTGACAAGCATGCCTTTCCTGCAGGAATTACAACCCTGCACCCTCTGCCACCTATGCCTGACGTACAGCTCTGAAAACAAACTCCAGAGCAAGCCTTGAAAATTGAATCCTTCCATTTATGCTACTTCTTAAAATAACTGGAGACCATTTCCTAGCTTTTAGGCAATACTTATGCTAAAATCCATATCTATCTCTTTCTTTCTTTGATTGCTCAAAACTACTATTCCTTGCTTCTTAAAACCTCTGGATAAAATCTCCCTGATGTTTGTAACCCATAATGTTTGCACTATTCATAAAGAAAGGGTTGTGATGAAGCACCGACACACTTGGGATAGAATTAGAGAGAGGTGGATTTTCATAACCAGTTTCCATATAGCAGAGAATACACTTGGTGTCTGCCACTGACATAGGCAAGCTGCTGGCAGGTGTGGAGACTGATGAGGATTAAAGTATTGGAGTGGAGGCTCATTATAAACATGCTAATTATTACCTTGAAGGTGGCAAATGCGGCACTTTAAACAATGTGAGTACTAGGTCACTACTGCTGCTACTTTAGAGTCTATAATTAATAACACTGCTTATGATGGCCAAACCAGTGAAGTAGAAAAAAGATTAAATGTTTTCACTGGATCACTGAACGCTTGCCCGAAAGATCGCACTAAAATCCAGGCAGTTAAGTTTCTAATTCACAGCCACGAAGTCTGACCCTAGTTCATAAACCAACACTATATAAAATAGTAGCATTGTGTCAAACAGGTTATTTCATATTCAAAAAGTCCTTTCACTAATAGAACTGTTTTCCTCAAACTCACTACCTCCTTTTCCCCTTTTCCACAGTAGTTTAGAGTCACTCTAAAGAGGGAAAATTATGATTCAGCCCAGAAAAATCTGCATCGTAAGAACTGGCTACAAATCAGTGAGCACCTGCATTAATCCAGAAATATTTTCTAACGTCTCCAGTATGCAAAGGAGCCTTTTGTGTGTTTGTTTCTTCTACAGGAGACAGCAGAAAGGAAGACATGAAAGAGCTGGATGTTGGAGGGTCAAATTTTGTATGAGGTACTGAGGTACTAAATAGACTCTGAGGACCCTAAAATTGCGCAAAAATCAGTTTTCATGAATATTTTTAAAGCTGCTGTGTTTACATAAAATAATTGAAAAATGCTTCACATAAACATCAAAACACAAAATAAGATTATGTCTTCAGTTTGAGATCAGATCTAAAAAGCAAGAAAATCATTCTTTTTAACCTACTTTTAGAGCAGTCTACAATATAATACAGATAAAGAATGGTAAGATTGTATGCAGAGGCCGACACGCGAATAGGGAGCCAAAAAGTAATCTGAACCCAAGGTGAAATTCAGAGAAATAAGAATGTCTTCTGCTTTCAGCTACAATCAGCTGTTCCACCTTTACAACGACGACTGTGGAAAATTTGTCCCATATTTTCAAAGATAAATTTGTGCTGTTAATAAATTGTGTGTATTTTTAGGTTTCATTCAATCTCTTTGAACAGCCTAATAGTTTTGAGATAAAAACACTACAGAGGAACCCCCTTGCCCGTGTCAATGAAAAGCCCTCAGGGAATGACAGAGCGTTAACCTGCTCAATAACTGCATTAACCTTTCCCCGAAGGATTTTTTCTCTGAAACTGTGAAAACCTGCCAATGTGTCAGTATATTAGGATGCATCTTCCACCGTATTGCCCCATGCCCTTCTCTTGCAAAAGGGCAGTAACTACAGTAAAATAACAGTTCAAGGCAGAGACAACACTGACGATTTAATCAGGGAATGTCCTCATAGGTTCTCCCAGTAAAAAGAACTTATAACATTGCTATCCTGAGTCTTCTCAAAGTCAGGAATACATATATTAAGCATCTTCCATGAACTACCTTCATGGTAGCCTCTGTAAACTGACATTTACAGAGTAGCCTCTGTAAACTGACATTCAGGAACCCTGAGGATTAATTACAAGTAATGAAGCTCACTTCTACATGGCACAGTTAAGCACAACTCCCTGCAAATGAGTTTGACCTTTCCTGCACCCCGTGCTCTGGAATTTCTTACCCAGAGGGGCATTACCTGCAGCCAGCATCTTCACATGAGAACCAGTGTCACGTATGAGCCGTGCTAAGAATCTGCCTAAATATTCAGACTTCAAAAATGAAATAGGTATTTGACAGGAAACCCTGTTTTAGTAGAAGACACCGCGTGAGCCACTGACAATTCAACAGGCTTCCTGCGGAAAACGCTTGACGACACTTGCGCAGTCTTGTGAATACATATGGAAGGTTTATCTGCACAAACACACAGCTCAGTACAGAGAAGCCTGGGCTGCGAAGCTTGAAGCTGCCCTAAAATGGGAGCGTTACAAGGTCAAGAATCCTGCTAGACTGAGCTAAAGAACTGATATATTATTGACAAACTGTTCAGTCCTAGTAGCATGCTGAGAAACATTCCCATGCTCTAAAGTGATCCCATTAAATAGGTGACAGGATGACATTTTATCATGCATTCCACGTTGAGATTCTTTGGAAAAGAACCAAGATAACAAGATTATATAGCAATAGTTTGCAAAAGGAACATGAACATTTGTATCTAACGTGATCATTAGATGTAAGAGGACTTCTGTTAATCAGTCATGCCAAAACACCCCTTCTGCACTTTTGCTTGAATCTCACATGCAGGAGCCAGGAGCTCAGGAGTTATGGACACACAGAAGACAAAAGAAAGTGTTCATCAAAAGATCTCATTGGCTTCAAATATGTTATTTTGTGTCATTGTTGAAAGAAAAATAGAAAAAAAACCTAATTCTGGAAGCTTCTCTGCAGACATGCAGACTCAATAAGTCATATCTTAAAAGTCACATTGAACATCAGAATTTAACAACCCTGATGGACTTTATCCTCACAAGCAGGAAGAGCCATGTCCTTTCCCTGGATACAGGTGGATATCTCCTCCTTTAGTCTCACTTTCAAGGCTGAGAACTGCCTGGTTGCTGAAGAGTGTTTGCAGGTCAACTTGCATTTTTCAGCTGCTGCCTTCAGTCATCGCTCCCAGTAGAGAAGAAACAGTTTTGAAATGTCAGAAAATTGACAATCTCCACTCTTGCAGAGGAAAGCCACTAAATCTAACATCGCTTCTCATCACCTACCCTTTATAGGTCAGACGTGTCCAACCGCGAGTTAAGATTAAAAATGACTTGCTACTAATCTTAGCGCAAACATTAGTGCCGCTCTAATACACTGTGCTGTGTGGCAGGGCGGGAGGTGAAATAATCAGGTATCTGGCTGGCCTCTGACCTTGGCTTTGAAGTACCTGGGGCTGGGGGCAACATTAAAAAGGTGTTTAATGCTCTCTGCCTGTTTGGGTCAAGTTTAGTAATAATTATAACAACAAATATGAGTAGTCTCACTTCAAGATCCTTCAGAAGATGCTGGCAACAACTTTGACTTATGATATTCTCAGTCAAATAAGCACCATTTAGACAGTACCTCCCAAAACTACAGTGCCTCCTGCTTCATCTTGCAGCTGCTAGAATGACTTGGAATTCAATGCTCACAATTTTTGATGAATAATTACACCAGACAATTTTCCATATGACTTTAACATCATCAATATGATTATCTTCGGAGATATTAATGTACAGATCCCACTGGAGCATTTCAAGCAAGGCCAAGGATAACATGTTTGGATCTATAAATTCAACACACAACTGTTTCCGGTGATTTCCCTAAGGATCTGTTCCCTGGGTGTGTTTTATTTTTTTTAAACAAAAACATAACTCCATCACAAATAAAGAAGCAAGATGAAACTGACTTTTTCCTTCCGTGCATCTAAATGAATCTAGATGTCTGAAAATTATTAAGATTTCTTGGAAAATCAGTGACCGTAACAAGAACCTTCTGCACCCCTCAATGAACAAAAAAATCCATCACTGAACTGCAAAACAAATTTACAAAGCAGAAATACTTGTCGAATTCATTTGGAGAAAAACATCTGAGGTGTAAGAAAAGCCTGAAGATAATGATTTACATCACATGGAATCTCTCAGCCCTGTTCTCTTTTAATTACCATCATCACTACAGAGACAATGGGCTTTTTGTTTCATTCTTTCAACTTCTTGGAGTGAGTACTGTTGCCCTATTAACACACTACTGCAAAAAATAGCGAAGGGATAACTAGCCTTATAAAGAATTAGCTCATCTCACTTAGGATTTCTCTGCTCGAAGCACTGAATCCTAACCATCCTGCTAAGCTGTCTGCTGATAATAAATAGGGAAAGCCATGTTAGTGGTAAAAGAAAAAAGGTCTGATGTGCTACCGCCAACCCAAACAACCATGGCAGAGCGACTGGTCCCTCCTTGCTGCTGCTGCTGCAAGGGGGGGATGCTGCTGGGAGTCAGTTGAGTGAAAGTCGACTGCTGCTGCTGCTTCTTCTTAAAATGCACAACTGGTTTAAGGACAGACGCGATTAGAAAAACCTGCACAGATGTTTTTTGTCACATTTATATTCACTTAAGCTTGGAGTAAAACAGCAACATTATCGTTAAAATTAATGAATTCATGCTTTGCTTTGCTGTAATAGTTATTTTGTTGTAGATTGACTTACCTTCTTCTGTACGGTCTAGCAGACAACAGAAAGTACATTTTCACCATCCATCGTATTCTCTGTTACGTAAAATTGTTCACCAAATAGGAATGTTTATTCCCATGAAGGATCTATGGTTAAAATACAATAAACACAAGTTTCCCAAGAGAAGGATGGCCAAAATTGAAGTGCAAGCAGAGATATAACCCTAATAAGGCCATGTTTGGTTCAAACCAGTGGCTCTAACCTTCACATGAACAAAACAGGCTAGTCCTGTGCTTGATGTCAATGCAGGCCTGGTAATAGAAATAATTTAGATACTCAGCTTCAGGTAACCTAGAGCTCAGTTTGGCATGGAAAACATGACTAGCTCCTGCCTGAAGTCACTCAGCTTAAAAAAATAGGTTCATTTTCTAGAGAGAAGTGGCACTGAAGGTATCAGACTAGGCCACATGCCATTTGTTTTCCACTTCCCAGAGCGGACAGGTGACAAAAGTGGCAGTGCAGTCTTGAGAGACTTTTCCTGGCCCCCAAGCCCAGCTGCTGGGAACGCCACCTTGCACCCGGCAGCACCCCCTCTAAGCTGGGGGAGGGATTTCAACCTGGACAGCCTCATGGACCACTTTCCATTCCTCTATTAAATCCTGCAGACAGTTTACCAAAGGGGCCAAGGGAGCATTAATCACTCCAGGTAACGCCAACCACAACACTCTACACGCATAACCCAGCGTCTGCCCCTTCCCCTCATCCCTGGCCTTACATTTCAACTACATCCACCCCTCAACACATAACCTTTATGTAGCTAGGTTGTCTAGAATATTTCTTGAATATTTTATATTCCTTGAGCATCATCATTGACAATAATTGAATAATCCAATAATTCTCAGCAGCCACACACAGCTTAGTTTCTTTCTAATTTGAGCATGATGATGCCTCACAAATGAATTGGGGCAAGCCAAAAAATAAAGGCGTTTCAAACAGTAATGAAATCTAAAATGCTTGCCTGCATCAATTTATTAACTTCACCGCAGAACAAAAAAGCAATACAGCATCAAAACGAAACACACTGCATCTGCGGCTCACCTATCACTTACACGCACACGCACATAGCGTTAATTAAAGACTGCAAGGCTACGGTACAGGTTCGTCTTTATCGAGCCTTTCTGCATTATTTCATGTATAACTCAGACTAAGATGCTCCGATAAAAGCTCTGTAGAAAAATGTCTGAGCAGCCTGCCAAGAACCACACAGACTTGGCCTGTGGACAAAACACAAATCCACAACTGTGGAAAGGAAAACAAAAACGAGGACAGAAAATCAACTTCTCTTTCATTTTGGGATATGGAAAATAGAAGCATTTTTTTCAGCAGCTGATTGTCGACATGAAATATTTAAAACCTGCTCGCTGAAGCAAAGTCAGTTGTTGTTCAGAACCAGAACCACGCCGGAGGTCGCGGCACTCCTGACTGCCGGCATCGCTTGGGCAAAGCAAGGGATTACGAGAACCTCCAAAGTCGCCCCAGTGTAACTGTTAACCTTTGGGAAGCAAAATCTTTCGTAAGGGAAAGCCTCCGAGAGACTGTCACAGACTCGTGCTACACCTGTTTGAGCTCCTATTACAAAAAAAAAGTGGTAAGTTATTTTGACACTGAGCCAGATTTTTGAGAAAAATGCATATAAAGTACCTCTCTGCACAGCAAACTACCATATCTCCGTATCCAAGGATTAGATATTTGATAACAATTTTTTTTCTAAAAACATACTGTGCGGACAGCTGTGTCCTGAGCGTAACACGATGTCCCTGCTCTAGTTTGCACAGTCTTGAAGAATTTTTATGGTACTTCACAGTTACAAGACAGTGTTTTCCAGGAATTCATACACATTTACTTAAAGCTAGATCTACATGAGAGCATTTCATGTTGATCAGCTGTCAGTACCATGCACGAGCAACAGAATGTCTCAATTTTAACATTAGTGTGACTTGAGAAATGTTATTTCAACCAAGAGAGAAAAGTTGGAAGACAGGCAGAAAGAATGAGATCATGAGCCCTTCCCTTAAAAATACAGAACTGGAACAGTGGAATTAGGCTGATGCATGTACGTACTAGGTATTTGTATACATGTATGTGTGTCCAGGTAGACATATTTCCCAGCATTCTCCTGAAAGACTGGAATACATAAGGGAAAAAAATTAAAAACCAGCTAAACAGAGCTTTACTGACTACTTCTTTTCCGGCTTATCACCGCCCCCAACCCTGCCAAAAAAAAAATAAAAATAGTTACTCTGCTCTGGTGAGACCCCACCTGGAGTACTGTGTCCAGTTCTGGAGCCCCCAACATAAGAAGGACATGGACCTGTTGAATAGGGTCCAGAGGAGGGCCACGAAGATGATCAGCGGGCTGGAGCACCTCTCCTATGAGGTGAAAGAGTTGGGGCTGTTCAGCCTGGAGAAGAAGAGGCTCCAGGGAGACCTTATAGTGGTCTTCCAGTACCTCAAGGCGGCCTACAGGAAAGATGAGGAGCAACTTTTTAGCAGGGCTTGTAGCAATAGGGCAAGGGGCAATGGTTTTAGAGTGAAAGAGGCTAGATTTAGACTAGATATAAGGAAGACATTTTTTACAATGAGGATGATGAAGCACTGGAACAGGTTGCCTAGAGAGGTGGTGGATGCCCCATCCCTGGAAACATTCAAGGCCAGGTTGGACGGGGCTCTGAGCAACCTGATCGAGTTGGAGATGTCCATGCTTCTTGCAGGGGGGGTTGGACTAGATGGCCTTTAAAGGTCCCTTCCAACTCAAACTACTGTATGATTCTAAAAGAAAAAAAAAGAAAAGAAAATTTCCATTTGTGTTGAACAAAGTACTTTATTTGAACAAAAAACTCATTCAAGTTACATAAACAGTTTTGAAAAATCTGAGCCTGTTGATCAGTAGCTCTGCTTTCTCTTGAGCTGCAAGTGTTGGTAAATAAATTAATAGACCGAATCAATTTGCTCAGTTTTACATCTAAATTGCTGGATGGTCATCGCAAACTAGACACATTTGAAAAGTCCCCCCAAGCAGAAAGGCTAGCTGCCCTCTTTCCTGGGGTTCATCTCTCCTATTTCCTGAAATGCCCTTTTCCACCAACTGTCTTCTCTCTGGTAGGTTGTTGCTGTGGTTTCCCAGAGAACACACCAGCCTCAAGAACTCTAATTCCATCTGTTCACAGAGGTAATCCAACTTCTGCATCCTAATTGAAGGTACAAAATCAATCTTATAACAGGACTGAAAAATAATTATAACATATCTTAGTGCATACAGGGTTCATGTACCTTGTATCTCGATGACCCAAAAGGCATTTATCCTATCATTGAGGTTCATTAAAATACACCAACTAAACAGGGAATGAATAGCAAAAAAGCTGACAAGTTGAAATTAAATGACAGTAATTAAGTAACTTTCCTATTCATTATCACTGTAATGCCTGACACTGCCTATTGCAAACTGAGAGCTAGAAACCTCACACAAGGAACCACAAGAAAATTTGACCTTTAGTAGTTCCCTAGTAAAAAAAAAAAAAAAACAACATAGAAAAGTAGTTCCATCATATGAGGACAGACAGGATGAATCATACAGCTATTCAGACAATTAGTATGTACTTTACTAGTAGATCCTCTTCTGTTCCTAAAGTGGAATTACAAAGGCGGCAGGCCACTTGCTAAATCTCCAAAGCTCTCGGAAAAGGGTCAATTGGGAGGGCAGAAACCTCTCAAGCAAGATACTTGAAAATCACTGCCAGTCCAAAAGGTAGCACTGGGCCCATGGTAAGTATAACAATAAGCATAAAGCATAGATCCTGAAATTCAGTTATCCGGAGCCAAAATTTCATAGGAAGGACAGAGCAAAGCATAGGGTTTGTTCATAACTGTTCAACACATTGGCTGCAAGGACTGGAGCATTTTGACTCTAACAAAAGGTCCCAACTGGACCTCAACATTAATGACCTTGTTTAATGGCAAAGGAGAGTGGAAGGATTTTTCAATTTTTAAATGGTAAATCACAAGGCTATCTAATTCTTCCAGCTCTCACTCTCTTGTCTCCTATCTTCCCTCACTTTTTTCCCCCTTCATATTCTTCCGCTCATATGAATTGCCCCTATGTTTTCCAGGCCCCATCCCACTTTTCTATATTATGCCAAAAATCAGGATTCTTCTTTGTACAGTTTTGTACCATTACTGGTGTATTTGTAATTGTCTCATTTAATGTCTTCTTTCAGAGTCAGGGTGTGTGATCTATTTTCAGATTGCCTGTGTCTTACACCAAAATGTGCCAGATATCAAACCTGGCTGTAATCCCAGTCACCTCTCTTCCAGCCTGTATGCTGCCATTTCCAATCACCATTTCTGGTGTTTGAGTAAATTTCCTACCCATGTAATAATGGTCATGTCCATCCCACACAAATATCTTTTCATGTAAGATTTCAGGAAACATTATGTCAAATGTCCAGCCACTTAACCAGGTGAAGATCTGCTATTTGTAAAGGGCCATTCAGTAATAAAATGAAAAAGAACCTCCAGCAATATAAATATATATGCAAAATGACCAGTCATCTTTACTGCAACAGCTGCTGAGGAAACACAGGATTTCCTTGACTTAAAATAACTCAAGTGTTTCCATCAGGTGGAAAACAGTTTCTGAAAAAGCTCTGTATTTTGCTTTGTTTCACTGCATTAGCCCCAGAGTGGTGAGCAGAAACAGGAACATTTTTGCTGTTTGGGTTTTTTTAAAATTTCTGTGCATGATGTGAATAAAAAAAAAATGACCCATTACCCCTGGCCACACAATCATTTCATTCACCACAATTCTCCGTTCCCATCAAAACAGCATCAGGTCTATGGCATGCCTTGAGAAAACAGAGTGTCAGCAGCAGGCTGCCATCACTCTTGCGAGCCTTGCCAGGCTCAGAAAAAAAACCTGGCACTTGAACCACACTGCTCGCAAATCACCTCCGGGCTCTGCCAGTGCCTCTGCGTTCTGCAAGAGCAAAAATGATTCCAGCTAAAAGTACCATAAATTCAGCACGCCAGGTGCGTTGCAAAAGGCAGTCCACGGGCTGTTGGCTGCTTGTAAAGCGTGAGTTTTCCTCTAATTTCCAGATATTAAGATGAAAAAAAGAAAAAAAAAAAAAAACTGGATATTTTTTTTCCAGGAACACTTTCTTGTTTAAGTGGGTCATCCCTCACAGCAGCCCCACTGTTAACATGAAATTGGAAGAAGTAACACCTGAAATTGTCACTTCACACTTCCAGTGATGTCCTGTGATCACACATGGAGTCTCAGTAAAAATATCCCATGTATGTTCCTTCAGTGGCCAATCCGAGAGCCATCAAGAGCATGCTATAAATAGCAAATCTCAAAGTTTTACCAGAACCAAATACAGGTCTCCAGTACATCTGAGGTTCACCTTGCAATGACTTCTTCCAGGTACAATCTGAAGAATGAAAAATAAATTGGCACTATTTCATCCTACTGTATTTTATCCCTGGGCTGGTCTGACTACCCATCCACTCAGGGACCAGGAAGTTGGTTAGACCAGTGTAGGTGCCCATTTCCATCCTCAGGTCATACGGGCTGCTCATTCAAGGCTCAAGACTTCTGAATGCGTCGGGGAATCCTGTAACCACAGTACAACTTTAGCCTGCCTAGAATGACCATGGTGTGCATTTTGCATTATATTATATTTCTGATTATTATTACAAAAGGGGAAAAAAAAACCAAAACCTGAATGGCTTGTGAGTCTGCACAGATACAGAGGTCTCCTCCTGGCCATCTGTGTGGTCACAGCTCAGCTTTCATTTATTGTTTGCTAGTGGTGTAATGTCTTTCACAGAGAGATGATACAATAATCATAGAATCATAGAATAGGGTTGGAAGGGACCTTCAAAGGTCATCTAGTCCAACCCCCCCTGCAAGGAGCAGGGACATCTCCAACCAGATCAGGTTGCTCAGAGCCCCGTCCAGCCTGGCCTTGAATGTTACCAGGGATGGGGGATCCACCACCTCTCTGGGCAACATGTTCCAGTGTTCCACCACCCTCATTGTAAAAAGTTTTTTCCTGATACCAAGTCTGAATCTACCTCCCTCTATTTTAAAACCATTACCCCTCATCCTATCATCAACTCAAAGACACACAGAGAGAACATCTTAAATGAAGCAAACAACGCATTCCAGGTGGAGAAACATTCAACATATACTAAGTTATCCATTGACTTTTTATACCCATTGGCTTGCTATGACTGTCACATTTCTGTAGTGTACTGGCCACACACACACACACACAAAAGAAAATGTTTCAGCAACTATTTTTAGAGTATCATTTATTATCTTGCTGTTAACTCTCAACTTGCTGTTTCTTAACTTACATGGATAAACCTGCTTTTTCTCACTTGACCTAAAAACGCAATATAAGGGTCACACAACTGAAATAATTGCATGGTTCCATTAGTTTCTATGTGGCAATTCAGAGTTTACTGAGCTGCCAAGTGACTACAGGGCATGGTGGAATAAGAGAAGTGCTGAGAAGGAAAAGGACCGGCACGGGCTTGAAAAGCCTTCCATGCGAGAAAACACAGACCAGGCTCAGCCTGGGCAGCGTAAAGAAAGAGATGACAAAGGAGTTGAGTAAAATGATGCATTGTAAGGAGAAGCTGATTATCTAATGACTATTCACAGTTGCTTATCACACAAGAACTAGGGTCCATTTGGTGAAAAGTTACCAGTCGGGCCTGAAATAAATCAAAGGATTATCTTTTCACAGAAAACATAATTATATTTCTGAACCTGAATGCTATAGGATGTGGTAGTGGCCAAAAAAAGTATGTGGGTTCAAAAAGAGATGTTAAAAAGTTTCTCAGAGAGAAACCAATCACTGACCATCAAACCACGCACGACACTTGGCTTGGGAAACTCCTGAACTGCTGGCTGCCAGCATCCTTCCATGGGGAAAGATTACTTAAAAAAACTCCTCCACTTTAGACTTGTTCCCTGAGCACCCCACACAGGTCACCATTAGAACCAAGCCACTGAGTGAAATGTATTTCTGTAGGAAAATCCCTCCTGTTTTTGCATTACACTCAAAAACTGAACTACTCTCAAGGCAATGATGCCAAAAGAAAAGCAACGGCAGTGCCTGGCGTATGCATCTATAACACATTTGCATTTTAAAAGAGTATGTTTGCCACATCTGAAATATTCTTATTTCCCTCAAGTAATTCAGGATTGCCTTTGAGAAAGGTGGCAGGCAAAGAAGTGGAAGAAGAAAAACCCAAACAGACTTTACATGTGGGTATCTTGGCAAGGTCTAGTTGGCAGAGCCTTCCTCCCTCCTCTCTCCTGGAGATGCAGAATCAATCCCTTCCCATCCTGCCCAGGAAGCTGGCCAGACTTTTTACTCCCCCCAGCTCCCGCTGGATGCACTGAGCATCTCCTGGACTGCATGGAGGACACAGCCTCTGGACACCTCGGAGAGCTACCTTCGCCTCACTCCTCCCCCAGAAACACAAGCTGTCCCTCCCACCCCCATGGCTGACCTGCCAGTTCAGGTACCCTCCAGGAAAAATAACATCTCCACAGAGGAAAACATGTCTAGATTTGCTTTCTTTTCTGCAAAATACCATGCACAGAGAAGAGCTACACCTGCTTCCCCCTAGCTGGGGAAGAGCCATGCCCAGAGCATCCCGCTCAAGAGCATATCTGTGGGTGCTACCGGCATCTTTAGTTATTATAAAGTGCCAGCCCCAACTGGGGAAACACTGACTTCATTCCTGACAGGGTGCGCGTAGGTGTCGGTGCCAAATCCACAAGTTAATTAAAAACTGTATTTTCTATGGGAAAACAACACGGCCAGCATAATAGAGCTATAATTATACCTAGGTTTCCACTGGCAACTTGTTAATTGAATCTTATTCTGTTTCTTAAAAGGAGAGCAGGGCTTCTGTCACATCCTTTTTCTTTCTCGCTACTGCAATTTCTCCAGCAATATTCCCACCAAAATGTCACTACATTTGTGTCTTTGCTCTAAACGGGGCTCAGCATAATGTTGCATGACATGCAACGTCCTGAAAAGAGGCTGCTCTGCCACACGACAAATCACTACATGTGTAATTACCTACATCATTTTATACAGAGCATCAAAAATGAAAATATGATAAGTCTTGTCTCTCCTCAGCCCTGCTCTGTCACCATGGCAACCGGACACTTTCTCTCCCTCCCCATCCTTTTTCCCAAGGGACAAAGAAAACCACTGGAGACTTCACAAATCAGTATAGATTAAGCACAAATAGTTTCCCAAATGCATTCGTTCACTGACATCTCTTATTTCAGTAATTGCGTGCATTGTGCTCGCTAAAAGTGAGCTGCTGCAAACACAGTCACTTGCTTTCTGCCCGCCACCATCCCTGCAAAACAAACCCCCACCTCCTCTCTTCCACCTCCGCCTCCCTCTGCACACCCAGGCAAACTCCCTCCAGCCAAGCTGTTAATTTTTTGTTCCATTTCACCATTATTTTCCTGTTTACAGGCACATGGGTGAATGGCAGGGAACTCGGTTTGACTCCACCCGTACTGCTGAGTCCTAAATTACTCTGGCAAGCAACAGGTTGAAGCAAATACCTATGTCCTGTAGACAGCCCTTCCACCACTAAGGAGAAGAGGTAAGGTCTGGGTTTTGTGACCCAGATGAAAATGAAAACTTTCAGAGCCACCTCGGCTGCAGGAGGTGTGTGGACTGGGGCTGGCACAAGACCTCCCCGAGGAGAGCGGTCAGGTGCTGCCTCCCACCCACTATCAGTCACTTACAGTTCTGCCAAATTTCAATGGATTGGGCTTCAGTACCCCATGCTGGGTGTTCAGCTTACACTGATGGAGTGTTTTGCTTTGGTTTTTGTCAGAAGTGCTTGTTAAAATGATTCTTCTAACTCTGGAAAACAAGGTTGGGGAAAATACACTCTTTGTGAGTACTAAAACCAAGATCTTCCTAATTTTCATATGTCCCAGAGTTGAAGAGAGGAGGAGAGGGGCACGCATGTTTGCATGAGAACATGTACCTCTTTCTGTTCCTCTGAACTTTCCACAGAGTTTGAGTATTTGAATCCCCCAAGCCTCTCCATCCACACGTGCTGAAGAGTGATACCCATATCAGTGGAAGCTCCCATGTCTGCCATGGCTGCAACACCAGGAGGGAAGCCCCAGGGAAAGGGGTTCTGCTGACTGGCTGCACCCACCCCTTCCAAAACTAGGAACTATGTGGCCCCATGCTGGCATCTTCCCACTGCCAACAGCTGCGGAGCCACTGGCCAGAAGCACTGAAAACAAGACCCTCGTCCCACAGGCAGCAGGTGGGCAACAGAACGAGCCACCCGTGTAAATGTCCTCCTCCAAATGAATGAGGCTTCTCACTGCTTTCAATGCAAATGAAGACAAAGTGCTGCAAAGGCGATGATGACCTCTCATGCCAGCTGTCGGGAAGCCATGTGGAACATGGTATCGAGGATAAAGACTTACTGGCACCCTGCACCAGCGATGCCCGCTTGCCCCAGCAGTCACTAGACATTGCTCTCACAGATGTACCAGGCGCTCTCCTATTTCGGGTCATAATGAGCTGCAGATGCGGCAGACGTTTCAGATTCTGAGTCTGGAGCAATGAAACACTCTACATAGATGCTTCTGCCTCATTTTTCCTTGCTAATTTTTAATAATGACAATTTAACTTCATTGTGCGCTTCATGTACTGTAACAGCCAATTCAGAAATCATCCTAAAGGGCTCTGATTGCTTAACAAATCTCGCAAATAGCTTTCCAGCATTTTTTATAAAGCGTATATTCTGAAATTTCAGTGTCACTTTGATAGTTCTCTAGAGGGAAGTAATAAATAATTAGAAGGCACCATACTTTGGAGATACAGAGCCAATGCTTCAATTAGAAGCATCCCCATCTCAGTTTTAAAGAACTTCAAAATCAGCATGAAAAAAAAAGCTGGTGTTATACAGAATATATTTACACACATCAAAGAATAAGTCAGAGGCGAAAGCTTAATTAAACTGAAATTTGGGTTGATCAGTTCATTCATACATTTCAGAGGGGAATAACACCTTATGTAACTCCAAGAAACTATGATAAATGTTGGAAAGCCTAGACTTTCCAAAATGAAGCTAAAATCAAATCCCTTCAAAGTTGTAGGTTTTACTCCATCAAAAACTTTCACACTTTTCCTGTAACCCTTTGATGTGCTGATGTAATTAGCTCTAATATTTTGGTTGCCTTTGGCACAGAGCTAAAGCTTTTTACATTATCCTGTGGTACCAGCTCCTACTGTGGTTAAGAGTACAGTGAAAGCTGTATTAGAAACAACCTGGAGTTCCCAACAGAGCTACAGCTCCTCTATATCAAACTCCAGAGCTGATTCTAAAAGCTGCTTTCCAGTAGAGTTTATTTAACATTAACCACGAATATATATACAGTCTTAAATGCTGCTCGTTTCAGGGAGGGGCTGCAATAATAGAAGCTTCACAGATGCCTGCAATACACAGAGCAAGATTCTTCCAAGTTATGTCTGGATATCATTGCCTCTCAGCCTTCATGAAGGCAGATATATTTTCCAAAGCATGTGTTGAAATGCTGTAGAGGAACATTTTTTATTTTACAGAACCAAGAAGCTATATCAAATGACACCAAATTCTACCTTACTCTACTGTAACTAACTTGCAATCCTATTTTACCTAGTTTTACCTATTCATCAGTTACAGTAATAACCCTGAGGAAAGGTTTGCAGTAACATACTTTACTTAATGAAGGTAAGCTCTTTAACAGATATAGTATGCACAAAGGGAACACGGACACGTATTTTGGATGCATTCTTATACCTCTCATATGTCTCAAACACATATCAATTGCATGCACATTCTGCAAGTGTATGGAAATGACTTCTGCCCACTAGGAATACTCAATGCAAGATTTTTGTTTTCTTTATGTGAATCTGTACTTAACATCTGTAAGAAAAAATTACACAAATGTTTCTGAAAAACAAAATCTTCTGAACTTCTTTAAGTACTTGTTCACAATCTATGCCATTCGCCCACTCGTTACAGAAAAAAAAATAATCCTGCATTATGAAAAGTTATGGTGTGCAAAGTCTCATGTTAATTAGTTCATTTTGGTGCCGTTAAGCAGAGAGAAGAGTAGAGATTGAGAAAACACGCTCGATGCAGAAAACAAGTTTCGACTTCAGATTTGGAAGGACAAGCATTCCTCCATAACGCAGATCATCACAGTACATTTCCATGAATATGTAAAACAAACTAAAACCAAAGGAGGAGGGGGGTAGAGCCTAAAATCTAGGTCAGAAAATGAAACCAGAAAAGTACGAAGCATCCTTTTTAATCAGCCTCACAACCAATGGTATGAAGGTCTCATCTCCTGCCACACTTGTGCACATGTGACACTCACTGCCTCCGCGCTGCAGAGGGAATGACAGGAATGTTAAGCAAAGGGGGCTCAAGTGGCACCTTTGGTGAAGCATGAGAGACCACATCAGGGTAATAACATACCTGGCTCTACTAATGAGAGCTCACTTCAGGGAGAATTCACTGACGGCACAGCCTGCAAAAAAATTACTTTTCTCAACACAAATAAGGGCCAAAGAGCAAAGTCGCACTATGCTTAAGGTAAAGCCTAGAATTATAGAAAGTATTTACTGCATTTTTTCATAAACCAACCAGACGTACAAGTGGCTCTTACACCCCAAATTTTTATGATCCTCTGTTTACAATCTTCATTCTGCTGCTCAGCCACCTGGTTTTTCATTTACAGATGGCTTTGAGATCACAGTTTGTTATCTTATTCAAACATAATTAACAAACACATTTCATCTTCTTACATCAACAGAGACCTGACTCTCCGTAATAGAACAACAAAAATGGAAAACTTCAGCAGCCATAGCTGCTTCTTGCTTTCTGTCATTCTCTTAGAGACTTCATCAACATCTCAGTCTATTCTTGCTGTCTTTGGAATAAGTCCTTTCCTATTGTATCACGGACACAACTCCTACTTAAAGTCACTATCATTTTTCTTGTCTTTGAATAGAAAAGCAAATTAACTGATGAATGCATCTGTTATTTCCTTATCTTTTGTGTTCAATTAATCACTATCATTCAGAGTGACAGAAACTGTCTCTTACCATCTGCCCACTAGAAATCTGCTGTAAGAACGTTTATCATCATTTATTAATCCCTATAAATCAGCATTTTTTTTTTATTCTTAAGGCAATGGTTTTGCTTTTCTGCTGGCTTTTGCTTTTCCACTGGCTCTGCCATGAAGCTCAGAGTGCCCTACATGAAGAAAATAACACGGAAGGAAATTATTGGACATTGTACCTTCCCATTGCATTGCACCCAGACAAAACCAGAGCAAGTATAAATTTGAGAGCTGCATAGAAACGCACAAATAACTGGCATTCCATCAGAAATTTTATTTCTAGCATCCTGCAACCTCTTCATCCCTGAAGGCTAACTTTCCTTATGGCGTACGTTCACTTAATTGCTATCTATTTCCCCTTTTCAGGCTACACCTAGAGTAAGCTCAGTCATAAGAGCCTTGATCATCCACAGCGCTTAATTTTTGCTCTGTCTGGCTCTAGCATGGTTTTCTCCTGGCAGCTCTCCCTGAGTCAGTGTCTTGGCACCCTCCTGAGGATAACTCACTCTGGGGAGCATTCCCCCAAAGTACAGACAAGACAACAGGTACGACTGCCTCCACCTCACACAGCTTTATAACATTATCCCAACGGGTTTTGTATGCTCAGTTTGGGTCTTACGACCTCATGCCATGCATGAGGTTGCGTAACATGCATCTTCAGCTTCATTAAATAAAACCATCCCTCCAATGGACAGTGAAAAACTCTGAACAGAAAAGAAAAACATTTTAAAAAATTAATAATATCTGAGGGCTACTGGAGCACCATATGAGGCCCAGAGGAGATTCAGGGTTAAGTACTACGTGGGGTGGATGCACCTCGTCTGCTCTGGTAGGAGCTTGTCATAAGCAACGTAGGTGCAAACCTATCCACACCACTTACCCTCAGGGCTAAGAGTTAGTCCTTGGCTTTCTATTATCTTAGTCCAGTGGGTCCAGGAGATAAAAGACTCCTTCATTTAGCCGCCTGCGAATGAGACAGACATCTAGTATTTCAAAGTACATCTTCCAGCTAGTAACTCCTAGCATCCTTTTTCATACTTCTTGTTAAGTGTTGTTCCTCACTACGTATCTGGAGCCCTGCAACAATCCCGGACTGAACTGCCTTTCTTATTTGACCTCTTCTAGTACTCCTTTGTCACTCACATTGAACTTTTAATAGTACTGACTCCTACAAAGCAACTGTAAAATCCTTTTCTCCGTGGAGGATCACAGCAGGTCAACTTAGCACAGCAGGTCAACTTTCAGGTTTTGTGAAAGCCAGTCTGTGCCTCAGTTCCATAGGTGTGAAAATAAAAAGGAAAAACAAACTACTATTCTGTTAATAATACTTACTTACTTGCAAAGATTGTGAGGATGAAAAGATTTATATTTTTTCCACTTTTACATGTTATGATGAGAGTCTATTTGATACTCATATCAAAATACGACACAACTTTGCGAGCCTGCCTTCACACACTCCCAGAGCTGTCACCACATAATCCAATGTCAATGCGTCTCTACTGTTCAGCCCTTCCAATTGCAAAGTGGATAATCCTATGTCCACAACTGTGTGGGAAGAATTAAGGCTAGTAAAATGGCTCAGTGGCCTTGAATGAGAATGAGAAGTTTGTGCCAAAAGGGCAAGGAACCATTAATAACCACAGCTATATTGCTTTCTCGAATGATGTCTCCACTAGCTTCTGTGGGATTTTTATTCAAATTATGTAAGAAAACAGTTTTGCATTATTTCTACAGAACATAAATCTCCTTTTATTTTTTCCCAGTTATTTTTCCATCAATACCATAATAATTAAAAATCTTCAGTGTCCACGATTCATCTGTTTTTTGTTTTCAAATAAGCTTTTCTTATCTGTGAAGAGACTGTTATCTATTTTCACAAACTGTAAGAGATTCATAATAGCTAGGGATTGCAGCAAGGTTGGGTGGTTCTTAATTTATTTGTATCAACCTCTGGTGTCTTTTCCAGAATCCTTAAATCTTGTCCTTCTGTAGATGGTAAACTATTAACTGTTATGTTTATTATTCTTTTTACTGTTTTATTTGTCCCATGTATCTTGGATTTTTTTTTCAGTCCTTTTATAAAAATCTATAAAAGGACACAATATACAGAGGAGAGATAACTATGTAATGTATTCCAGAGAATATTTATCTATAATTTAGTAAGTTCATTTCAAAATCATAGCATTTGGATTAGTTTTGTTTCCATTTTGTATAGCAGTCACCATCAAAATATTACTTCCTACTTGCAAGGGAAAGTGTTACCATGGTATTCCTATTATTCCTAACACAGAGACCGGGCAAAAATTTAAGCTCCCTAGAAATTCCCTTCCTTCCAATGCAAAGGTCCGCAGTGGCAGTCGCAACAGAACTTGTACCTGCTTGCAGCTTGAGGGCAACGGGAGACAGGTTGGTGGCTGGCAGCAGCTTCTCCAGCTGGAGAGCCTCCTGCACTCGGTACATTTCCCATCTGTTTCCTTGAATTACGATCTTGTTTGGATGAACATCACAAAAATTTCACTGTGGTGTGACATGAGAAAAACTTGCCCATATCTGAATATGAAATGCTCCATTTAAAATGATCGACAGGCCCTATTACTCAAAAATGGAAATTTTTGAGAGAGAACAGCTACATTTGCTGTGCTGTGCTGCAACCTGGCTGAAGCCCACTGTGGAAAAGCATGGAAAAGCATCTGCGAGAAAGAATGACATTGGTGAATGATGAGGGGCTTCTAAAAACGTGATTAATGGACGTGACCACAGCCAGAGAGAGATCCCGTTCCCCAGGAAAGGCGGGAGTGCCCAGGGACAGGGCTCGGGTGGCTGACAGCCAGCGGGGCTGGTTTGTTTCTCACTTCAGATGCTCCAGCAGCAGCAGGGCTAGAATACTATACAGGAAAAATAGCTGGAAAATACTGGATGACATTGTTAGATACAGCTCCCAGCTGCCAAACCTGGCTCTGGGGAGAGGAGGGCACTTCTAAGTCAGGGCTTCTTGTCAGGGGACCTTTCGTGGTGGAATTTCTTCAAACCATCTCCTCTTGAGCACCTGGGTCACATCCCCACTTACAGAGGTCTATCCTGGTTTTCTGGGCGCTCTAAACACTTACGTTTCCTGGAGAAACAGGAAGCTCCCATTGCTTAAACTGCTAGCTGAAAGCACAGCCTTTGGTCCAGCCAGTGGTTTAGCTTTCCTTTGATCCTTCTCTAGGGCCCACAAGCAATACCTGCCCCATATGTTCACCCCAATAAGGAGCAGTTGTTGCAACTGCAGCACCACCTCACCAGGGACATGCCGCCATCAGATGTCCCACAGTGGCAATAATCACACACGCTTCAGGAGGCTAAGCCAACCAGGGACCAAGGATGGGTGTCTTCCAGTTACAATAATTTATTTGGAGGTCTGATGAAAAGCTTTGCTTCAGTTTAAAACATTTTCTGCCCCTACTTGTATTGAATCAAGTGGAAGTTTGGAATGACATTTTTAAAAGAAGACGTTAACTTGGTTTTGTTTTGAAAATGCTGAAAGGAAATATTTTAAACAATGCAAAATTATTACTTTTGTTTTATACTTAGCCAAAATGATTCAGCAAGCAGATTCAGATGCCCTAAAATTGTATTTCTGGAGAATAACAAGCCAGTAGGACAGTAAATTTTTGCACAGCTCTAGTCTGGCTTTGATTTCCTGCATCTCTGTCTTTGCTGCAGACTTAACTTGAATTATCTGCACTTATGCTTCCCTCTCAAACTGAGCTGCCACACTGTGAAATGGCAGCGCACGAGTGTCAGGATTAGTGAATGGGATGATTTTGTTAGCAGTGCAAACAGACTACAGCGCTAACAATATGGACAAGTGAAGTTTCTGGATGAAGTGTTTATTTGACAAATAGGTCATTTCGAATCATTAAAAGGATTCACAACTTCCACTTCAATTTAGAAAACAAACTAATAAATATTTGATATGTGTTACATTGCAAAATATTTCTGAGAACTTCAAATGCTCTGTTTTGCCACTTTTTTTTTAAACAAAAGGTTTCTCATTTTTTCTTTTGATATACTCTTCAGGAATGGCACTTAGCTCTTGCCAAATGTCTCAAAAGATCATTTTGCATCAATATTGACAGCACCACCATCCGTCACTCATTCCATATGCAACCTGAACAAGTCTCACAGCCAGAGACTGTTAGCTGGTGTTGTCTGTAGGTCCTGCCTGATGGGCGGCATCCTTGGTGTCATAGCCTTCCCTGCAGTGACAAGGGACTGGTAGCTGTTGCCTTTAAGCCAGTTTTTCCCTTCCTTCATGAGATGAGTAACTGGGCAGCCCCAGCACCTCTGGGGCAGATGAAAATAGATGCCTCTGCTCACTAGCTAGCGAAGCAGAATACTGATACTTTCGTTTTCTGGCTCCCCCCAGGCTAATGCACCCCCGAAGCCTGTAGCAGCAGGAGCAGCAACTATAAATGCTCCTTCCTTCTTCCCCTCTCCACTTGCTGCCTCAGCTGCCCAGAAACCAAACGTGATCCCAGAGCACGGCTGAGAAAGGAGACAAGGGTGCTATGGCAAACTGTTAGTGGTCATTTTGAAGCAAAGCCTGGAAATACTTCTGTAGCCTTTCGGGAGGCAGCAAGAAGGAGAGGAAACCCCCAGGGATGGCTGATCTGCTGCTGCTGGTCCCCAGCAACCTCCCCGAGCTGCCACAGGCTGCAGTGCCCACCACCGCGGACAATGAGCTGTCAGTAACTCTGCAACGTCTATTGTAGGTCACACTTCAGTGAATCACCATTGCAATCCTCTTCTGTATTAGATATTCAATTTCTGCTCCAAAACAATGTTAAAAATAACTGATTCACTTCAGCAGGCAGATGGCTACTAAATCCTTCTCCATTTTTCTCTATCCCATAAAACTTAGGCTTGTATCTTTGATACATACACTCTGTGATATTAAGATATTGAAGTACTGAAAATACAGCAATTGAAGAGCTACTGTAATTAAATACACCCTCTGAAAAAAAGCTCAAAGTTGTCACTGAAACTATGCCAGAGCTGCTACTCAGACATCAATGGCACAGCATGACCCAGAAATTGAGCAAAACTAAAACGTCTTTGGGGCCCCTTCTACATAGTAAGTAGTAAGACAGATAAACCTTCGGGAGACACAGCTGCCTGGAAGCTGCACCCCATCCTCCCAAATCCAAGTCCTGCATAGGAGGCTACAAAATTGCTGTAATGTCAGGTTTTTCCCCCATGCATCTAGCAGGAAAGACAGTGAGGCTCAGCCCGGAGCTGGGCATAGGGCAGGCTCAGGGAGCTGCAGGGAAGAGGGAGCCAGGCCCACTCAGCTGCCAGCAGGCAAAGACCTTGGGGGCTCACTGTCCCAGGTCACGATTATATTTTTTCTCAGAGGGAGCCAGCTGGGTCACTCAGATGGGTGGTTTGGAAGAACAGTGCACATGGAGCAGGCTCTATCTGTCTGGGAACAGGACCCAGGAGCAAACTAGGGAGACAGGCTATGAAACTGTGCAGGTTCACCCATTTGCTCTATGAAGCTAATAAACCATTCTTTTTCTTGTGGGGAAAAAAAAAAATAAAAGGAAAAAAGCAGGTAAATGCCTGGTCTTCAGTAGGATCCCAGTTCACGGCTGGCAGCCTGTTGCCTGGCTAGCTGGTCAGGACACGAGACTACTCCTTGCCCAAACAGCTCCACGCCCAGGCTCTTGCACAGGACTTTCACCATCAAGACAGAAGCATAAAGGTCCTTGAAACCAATGGGAAAGTCTGCTTATAAAGCTGATGGCATGATACGGCCCTCCATCTTTGCTTTAGCGCCAAGGACGCCCAGGCCTTTAAGCCATGCACAAGGCAAGCACACCTGCCCTGAGCCCCTTGCAGGCTGAGAAACCAATGTTGAGCTCAGATATATCATCCTAAGCGACAATTAATTGACCTCAGAGCAGCAACTCCAGAGGCATTGTTGCTGGCTCTATTGTTTTTTAATGTGTCTTTCGGAGAAGGTCAGTAGGTTCCTGTAAGAGACATAGGAAGGACTTGCTGAAGCAGATTGCCAGCTCAAGAGAGGATTAAATGATGATTCCTCAGACTCCAGTTTTATCTTACAGTGGGTGATTTGTGCACGGGGCAGAAGAGAAAGGAACAGACATCTGAAGATTTCTCAAAAGCTTTTCATTTTCAAGGGACCTAAAAAAGACATCATAAACTGTTGGTAATATGAGAGCAGCAGGTACAAAGACAGTGTCTTGCCCTTGCCAAATAGCTTTGCTAGGCCCTCTTGATATATTAATGCCACTGAAAAAACAGCTGTAAATCAGAAATGTAGGTCTCACAGGGTAACCAAACACTGTTAAAGAGCTGCTGAGTTTGGAAATGAGAAGTCCTACACTAATAAAAAATTAAAGAACTTCACTCCAAAAATGGATGTAAAAAAGCAAGGAGATACGTGCCCCAGCATCCAAATCCTGAAACTCACTTCCAGAGTGCCTGAAGAAAACAAGCCATTTGTTTTGCCTCATGGCATTAAAAGCTGCAACCACCCAGATATCAAAGGCCCAGATTTCCTCTCCCTGTCACCAACTATTACGATTAAATTGTATTGTTTGAAAACAATAGCAAAATGTCTGCATCGCACTGAAACTTGAAAACAAAGAAGTCTGCTTACAACATGTAAAAACCAAAAAACGCTTCAGTGAAGCTCTTTCAGCAACTTCTGTTGCACCGCCTTGCAGCGGGATGGTCTTCAAGCAGGCTGTGAAGAACAACAGGAGCTCACCTGCGGTGCACTAACCTTACGAATCAGTGTGGTTTGGTTGTGCTGATGGTGACTGCACGCTCGGAAGAGCACACCTTCAAACAAAAAGTAGCAAGTGTGTGTAGCAGTAGTAAGGTAGGCAGCACTCTAGATTTCCTGTGGGAGGCACGAGGACATGACTGGTAGGGTAACTTTATGCTTCAAGAGGAATGAAACAAGGGAAAAAGACTTCTCACTCTAGGAAACTCTCTGTTCATCTAAAATAAAGAGCAACAAATCTGAAATGGTATTTCAAATCATTAGAGTATACAGCCAGGCTAAATTTTCTGGAAGAAAAGTTTGTGTCAAATCGTTTGGGCCTTTTTGGGTTTTTTTAGTCAAAAGTAAACTTTTTAATAAAAATAATAATTTTTGCTGTCCTAAATCTACATTTAGTTTGAAAGCTTTTTTAAGCCTGTAAATGTTGCTAACGCCGACTTTTCTCAGTAATTTGAAAAAAAAAAAAAGTGAAATATTCCATAATTTCTCTTTACAAAATTTCAGTAAAGGAATTTACAGTGACAGAAATACATTTACACTCTTGCTACATGCATGTATCTATCGGATCCCTGCCTATGATTTTATGGTTTTTCCTAGGCATTTTAGCAGCCTAGAAGCCTAAACCTGAGATCCCCTCAGCTATCTGGGATGACAGTGCATGGCGCGGGGCGGGGGGGTGTCGATCTGGAGTAGAGCGTTATGCCAGTGTGGAGAATCACTCACCCCTCCTTCACTCTGACTCCAGCATCACCACGTCTTTGAGACAGCTGCTGGTGGGAACTGGAAGGGTCGTCAGCTCCAGACACTCTTGATTGCTCTGGTTACTTTCTTTGGACATTTTGTCATTTGCTTTCAGGACTTCTAAGCAGTACCTTCTTATCCATTCATGGCAATGGTGGAAACCTTAGGATCCCATTTCCCTTCTACAGTCTTCCTTGAGATCTCTTATTTCGGGCTTTAACAGCTTCTTTTAGGTTTAACAGTGTAAGTACACAACCCCCTTTCTCCATACACATGGTACATCCGTAAATGAGAAGCTGAGAGTTACAAGAAATGCAATGTCAAACAAAGAAAACAGCAATTTCAGTTAACGGGGGATGCTGTGTAGTTTGATGCAGAAGAAATAGGACCTGAAATTTTAGTCTGTAATATCTATGCATGTTTTTCTGTGGCTATGGGCATAAAACCAATCTTTCATCATTCACATACTTCACAACACACCAGTCTAGGCTGGTGAAAGTACAACATTGGTGACTATGCTGTCAAGACAAATGAGATTTTTGCATTGCACTTAACAAAGCAAAAATCCTGAGTAACCTCCATAAAGGCTGAAAACAGCTTTATTCAACTGCTGTTGTGTTAAGGTGGAAATTATTAAACATTTTTTCCTTCCGTTATGCAAGCTTCCTCAAAAAGCTATTATCATATAGGAAAATAAAGGGCCTGTTTCAGAAAAAAAAAAAAAAGCAACTTAAAATTATCATGAAAATGCTCATACATAGGTAGGCAGATAGGATTTTTGCACTCATGCCTATTTCAGAGAGAGGACAGGCCTTTTTAGGACACTTTGGGTAACATGAAGAATCACAAGAAAAATTCCTGATGCTTTCAGAGAACAAGGTAGCAACTACAGGGCATTTGCAAAACTGAATAGTGGAGCTGGAAACTGAAGAACAAGCATTGACATGACAGAAATAAAACCCATTGACTGAATGTGGTCCTTTTTTAGGACTTAGCTATTAAGCACATTATATATATGTGCGGTTTAAATGTGCATAAGAAACGTGGTTAAACAAGGTGACACTGTCCATGGGTCAGGAGGAGGGATGGGGCCTTGCGGTGTCTCCCTTATACAGTCCTGCTCCTTTTTATTTCCCTGGGCTTGCTCGGCTGGGGAGCAATCCTTACCTCCAAGGCAGCCCTGATGGGGGATATGCCAAGCTGATGGGCAGGGGGTCCCTCACTTGGCCAGCACAGTCTGCCCCAGGCCAGCCACCTTGCTACTTCTGACACAAATGTATCTTAGGAAAGTGATTTTCTATACTCTGGCACAAAAGAAAAAAAACCAAACCAAAACATCCAAACATGCAGCATAAGAGTCGATCCTTAAATCGGGTAGTTTGATTAATATATCAAACGGGAAAGCTATTTCAGAAATACAAAACCTTATTATAAAACAATGATGAAACCATATTTTCTACATCTGATTAAACAAAAAATAGGCAATTCCTTGGCTAGTACATAAGATCCTGGTTTATTTTGGTTTATTAATAAATCATAATTGTGTTCCATTGTTTTGCTAGTAAAAAATTAGCATCAATATTGTATTTGTTTCTATTAAAACTTTGATTTATAGAGTAGTCCTTACATTAGACCCATTACAGAAACATCAATTTTTCAGTAAACTTTAATGGACAAATAAACTGGAGACAACATGTTCAGTTCAAATAAGATTTAGCCTATTATCAGGTTTCAGACTAAGGACACAGAAAATTGAACCTTTGTCTATTAAACAATATTATAAGAAAATGCAGTTTACCACTTAGTTAGCTAAATTTCCATAAGCAAGCACATCCCTCTACATTGTCAACCCTTTATTTTGTGTTGAACTGGAAGCAGGAATACAGCAATATGATACGACAGGGCTATTCTTGTATCATTTCCATTTCACCTGCAGGAAAAGGAATCCAGCAGCACCCTGCAATGAGTTAACAAAACAGATTTCTTGAAGTTTGACCACACCAGGAGAGCTGCTCAGGCATCCCCGCGGCTGCTGGCAGGACAGCGGGCAGGGCAGCCCATGCCCAGTGGCCAGCTCCAGGGTGGGTATTACTGTTTCTTGGATTGACGTTGAAGCAAGCAGTGGTCTTCCTGGGATGGACTCTTTGTGGCAACGCTGGGAAGGACGGAGGGAGAACAGGAGGTCCAGCCCCAGGCAAAGATTTGTCCCAGTTCCTCATAGGGAAGAGCAGAACAACACAGGTTACTGCCGTATTGGCCTCACAGAAAGGCTAACAGACACCCAACTCATTTCAGTAGGTAGGAACAGAAATTTCCTCTCAAATCCTCCATGAGCTGGCAAGCGGCGCTCAGTGTGTCAGAAACCACACAGCAAAGCTGGTCTGCGGCGAGGGGGCTTGGCCATTGGCAGCACAATGCAACTGTGCAGCTCCTCTGCACTCCACTCCTTGTGCTCGCAGAAAGACCCGATGTTAACTGCAGGAAGTATCTGTACATACTTAATGTATTTTTTATGAGCCTTCAAATGCATTTATTCTCCTTTTTTTTTCTAAATGTTTTTAAGGGCAAACAGCATTCCTGTCAACTTCTTGGCTTGTCTTTGTATTATTTTCAAGGACACTACAGATATATTTGCAGTGAACGAATTTACTAATTTGGTCTAAGAGATTTTTACATGCTTGTTATAGAAGAGCTACTGAAAAACTGCACTATAAATACATAGATATAGTATCTGGCTAGATGGGAAGCTTTGATTCTCACTGAAAATACTCTGTATTTTCCCATATGCTAATACATTATTAGCATGCTAATAACAACAACACATCACTGGGGTAACTCACAAAGTGTTTTGTCACATAAAGGAAGTGCGTGCCTTGTTAATCAATACAGGCATGTTTGCAAATATCAATTAAGTCGAGGTATTTAAGCAAAGTTAAAATAGGTGAGGCAGTTTTAAACCAGACCAGCATAACAAGCCAAAGGATGTGTGACTTGGCCACCTCACCTGGAATGTATTTAGTCAGTTATAGCCATGCAAATCTATTCCTGTATCAATTAAACAATGCATTACTAACACCAATGTTTGTAAAAATTCACTTACCCTCATTGCATGGAGTTTCAAGCAATTTATGCTTTTACTGCTCATTTCTAAATGGTCTAAATAGGACACTGGCAATAACGAACCAATTTCAGTCCAAGAGTTTGAAAAGCAATTGAGACATCTGCCGTGGCCCTGGGGCTCAGTGCTCGCATCCTGCCCAGGACGTGCTCCACAACTGATGATGTTGCGTGTCCAAATGAACACTCCCTCAAGCCAGGCATAATGCTGATCACCACAGCAGACTGCTGAGTGACATGATGGCTAAGCAAAATCTGGACAACTACAGAAATTATTTTTTAAACTAAAATAGCCCAAAAAAGAAGAAAAACCTAGTGAGTAACTTGGCAGCTCAGCAAGTAGCACACTTTTAAGGAAAAGGGTGGTTAAGAAAGATTTAAATGCAGCATAGGCTTTTATGGCTATTTTACATATGGATCCTTAAATCTGTACAAGAAAAATCTATCCTAGAGAGAGGGAAGATTTAGGTGATAGTTGGTCTATGTCCTACTACAAATTCAAAACCATAGCCACGTATCTGGGATTCTGTGTGCCTGATCCACACACACACAGCAGTTCTGCCATGCACTGTGCATGTCAGATTTACCATGCAGGTCAGGAGCAATTCACCCTGCAGATGCAGTGAGCGTGATGTGACCCGAGCCCATCAGACTGGCAGCCAGTGCCCAGTGGCTGTTTGCCCCGGGCTGTTGGATTTTCAGCCGTCCAATCAAGCTACTGCTCACCTTACTTGGTGGGCATCCAGAAATGCGGCAGATGATAACCAAAAAAAAACCCCACAACAGTAATTAATGGTTAAAGCAATAGTCTACCAAGATGAGAAGAAGCAGTACAGCTGGCAGACGTGCCTGTTTTGCCTACATCTTTTCACTAGGCAGGTGCAATTGAAACAAAAACTGTGAAATGACAAATGTCAAAAAGCAAGAAAGAAGAAACTGGTCAAATTCTATCAATGTGAGTGAAAATCAAATGCCTAGCTGCTGTACATGCCTTCCAAAATCTCTGACCTAAATTGAGAAAGAAATGTCCTTTGCAGAACACACAGAATGCCAAATACAGATTTTGGATTCATCTATGAAAATAAAACAGATTATGTTACTATCAGAGGGAGTACAGCGAAGCATCAACCCTCCCATAAACCCAGTTACATACATACATACATAAATAAATCCCT
The DNA here is from genome assembly GCF_036417535.1 of Chlamydotis macqueenii. Lineage (NCBI taxonomy): Eukaryota > Metazoa > Chordata > Aves > Otidiformes > Otididae > Chlamydotis > Chlamydotis macqueenii. The sequence goes on along the minus strand of NC_141556.1, from coordinate 150,346,267 downwards.
GACCTGCTAAATTTCCTTAGCTGATGTCAACTGGTTTTTTAAGATACTGCTATCACATGAGTAAACATCACTTCCTATATTTTTTTTGTTGACTGAGTGTAACGATTTAAAGAATCAAGTTTATTTTAGATTCCCTGAGGAAAAACAAACCCATCTGTCCTCACTCCTTCCCCGCTGTTTTACAGTGTTCACTATCAGTGATTTCCATAACACACCTATATTTATCCTTATCTGCAGGAGGAACATTTATCTCACAAATATTCCTGTCAAATGGGTCTAAAATGCCAGCAGATAAAACAAAAAGAAGATGATCCCTATAGAAATGCAATCTATGACACAGAAAAGGAGTCAAGATGAGATCTAACCTGCTGAGCCTAAAGCTGATCCCTCGACATCTCTCACGCAGCGTGACATGGCGTACATGGAAACAGCCAGAAGAAGTTGAGAAACAAGTACAATGGGCAAAAGAGAAGTGTGATGCCTGTTTTACTACGTAATGTTGGGCTTGTTATCATAATGACACTTCTTTAATAGCTCTCTGGTTGAAGACACCACAGCTGCTTGCTCTTTTCTTTTCCATCTCATGGGTGGCATATGTATAACTTTATGTTATACATATGACATGACGAGATGCATCCCAGAGTCCTGAGGGAGTTGTCTCATGTAGTTGCCCAGCCACTCTCTATGATATCTGAAAAGTCATGGCAGTCAGCTGAAGTCCCTGGTGACTGGAAAAAAAGGAAACATTCCACCCATTTTTAAAAAGCATAAAAGGGAGGACACTGGCAACTACCAATCTGTCAGCCTCACCTCTGTGCCTGGGAAGATCATGGAACAGATTGTCCTAGAAGCTCCACTAAGGCACACAGAGAACAGGGAGGTGGTTCAAGACAGCCAGCATGGCTTCACCAAGGGCAACTCCTGCCTGACAAACCTAGTGGCCTTCTATGATGGCGTGACTACATCAGCAGACAGGGGAAACACTATGGATGTCATCTACCTGGACTTCTGTGAGGCCTTTGATACAGTCCCCCAAAACATCCCTCTCTCTAAATTGGAGAGATATGGATTTGATGAGTGAACTGTTTGGGGGATAAGGAATCAGTTGGATGGTAGCATTCAGAGGGTAGTGGTCAACAGCTCGATGTGCAGATGGAAATTGATGACAAGTGGTATCCCTCAGGGGTCCATATTTGGATCAGTACTGTTTAATATTTTCATCAATTACATAGTGATATCAAGCGCACCCTCAGCAATTTCGCTGATGACACTAAGCTGTGTGCAACAGTCTACACCCTGGAGGGAAGGGGGGTCATCCAGAGGGACCTCGACAGGCTGGAGAGGTGCGCCCGCGTGAACCTCATGAAGTTCAACAAGGCCAAGTGCAAGGTCCTGCACATGGGCCAGGGCAATCCCTGGTACCAATAAAGGCTGGAAGATGAAGGGATTGAGTGCAACCCTGCCAACAAAGACTTGAGGGTACTGGTGGATGAAAAACTGGACATAAGCTGTCAATGTGTGCCTGCAGACGAGAAGGCCAACCGCATCCTGGGTTGCATCAAAGGAGTGTGGCCAGCAGGTTGAGGGAGGTGATTCTCCCCCTCTACTCCGCTCTCTGAGACCCCACCTGGAGTACTGCATCCAGCTCTGGAGCTCCCAACATAAGAAGGACATGGACCTGTTGGAGTGGGTCCAGAGGAGGGCCGTGAAGATGATCAGAGGGCTGGAGCACCTCTCCTATGAGGACAAGCTGAGAGAGTTAGGGTTGTTCACCTTGGAGAAGAGGAGGCTCCAGCGAGACCTTATAGCAGTCTTCCAGTACCTAAAGGGGGCTTATAAGAAAGACAGGAACAGACTTTTTTATCAAGGCCTGTTGCGATAGGACAAGGGGCAATGGTTTTAAACTGAAAGAGGGTAGATTTAGACTAGATATAAGGAAGACATTTTTTACTGTGAGGGCAGTGAAACACTGGAACAGGTTGTTCAGAGTGGTGGTGGATGCCCCGTCCCTAGAAACATTCAAGGCCAGGCTGGACAGGGCTCTGAGCAACCTGATCCAGTTGGAGATGTCTCTGCTCCTTGCAGGGGGTTTGGGCTAGATGTCCTTTAAAGGTCCCTTCCAACCCAAAATATTCGATGATTCTATGATTCTATTATAAAAGCTGAAGATCAGTACTACCTTTAGCAGAGGTGCGGTCACAGTGTGGGAAGTCTCCAGCACTGAAAGGTTTCTCTTCATTGTCACCAGCACAGTGGTAGCTCTCAAAGGCTGGTGCTTACAGTCCCGTAGCCCATCTCAATGTGGACAGTAGTTTAAGTGGCCACGACAGGATCACAGTCTGTGTTCCTTTTTGCAAGAAAATGCTCCACCAAATCTGAAGAAATCTTACAAAAAGTGTATTATGAAATTGCAATGGCTTAAACCAGCAGAGCTGGTGGAAAGCTATGTTTACAGAGCCTCAAAATAAACCTGCAGAGGATGCTTCGCTGGAGAGTATCATGGCGGTGTTATTTTAGCTCTACAACTGTCATACCGGATGGTATGAATAGATGTAGGTATGGGAAGTGTTTCTAAGCCCCGTGCTGTGTAAGCAGGGACTCAACCCAACATTTACAAATGATCCTGTACTGCGAACTTCCACTGAAAAAAATCATATAATGTGCTGTCATAACAACGGCTTTACATAGTTATTTCCAGGACAGCAGTAGTTTATCACACGATTTCTGCTGTGCTTTTGCCCTACATCGTGGGACTTCCGTTTTACTCCTCCTCATTTCCATTGACAGTGCTGCTGTTCCCACTGCACGCTGAGGTGTGAGCGTGCCGTATTACCATCCCGATAAGAAAGTTAGGACGGCAGCAATGGAGTTGGCAATATTATTTCTCAAAAGCTGCTTACTGCATGCCTTGCCTCTGCAGCACACAAGCCTCCGAGGCACATGTCTCTCAACACGCGTTTCCACATCCATGGATTTGGTGAATATCTCAAGACAGCTTTGTTTAATGTAGCACTGAACTGTGCTGTCTCGTTAGTCTCAATGACAACATCTCAGCTTACCTGAGCTGCAGGTTTACATTTCTCTGCACTGACAGTTTGAACACAATTTAGCTTGTGGCCCAGGATAATCACAAATCCCATCTGTCTTTGCCTCAAGAAAGACGAGGGCCCTTCTGGGGAGGATCCTGTGCTGCTTTGTCTGCAAAAACTCAGCCTCGTGGTACTGATTCAAGGTAGATGAGACCTGAGGAGGCAGCTGAGCCAGGCAAGAAGCCCACCCGCCGTGTTCCCACCAGTGCCTTCCTGTGGAGCGGCAACATGGATGAGAGACAAGGTTGGCAGTGGGCCCCTTTCCACAGCTGCTCACACCCAGCGGTGTAGACACAACTGCGGACTTCAAGCTGTTCTCCATGTCTTTCCCGTAAGTAAACTGTCTGGTTGAGGCAGCTTTGGCATGACATAGCTGGGAGGTTGTCAATGGAAATCTCTACCAGAATGACGTGAATGCGCTGACATGGAGTGTGCTGGGGAGAGAAAACCTGGGCACGCAAGTTAAGGGCAGCATCCCGTCATAAGGGATATCAAGAAATAAAGACTAGAAAAAGCTGAGGTTTTTTCAGCAGTCTGAAGGAGACCAAGCTGTTATAAGAACTATTCTCATTACTTCCAACAGCCTGCCTACAGGAGCTGTTGGACAAATGAGATGCATTTAGACTCCGCTCCTGCAATTTATTTTTTTTTAATTCTGTCTGAAGAAAAAGCATTTCAATGAGCCTTGAATGTATCATAAATTTCATGATAAGTACTTCTTAGGTTATAATGCCTACTCTAGTTGGAAAAAGATAAGTTTAACTAAAGTTGAATGTACATTTGCTTTTTATTTGGCTTTATTCTAAAATCACAGCAGTCTGTAACATCAATTGTGAACACAAAAATATATAAATTGTTTACTTAGTTCTTCCTTTTATTTGTTTTGATTTATTTAAAAACAAAAACATGCAACATCCCTAACATTCTCACCATAAGCAAACACAGACAAACAGCTTGCCTCAAACCTGAATTAAGTCCTATTTAAAGCATACCACAAGGCTAATTTCTAGTACTGGCAGCACAGTGATGCTGATAACCACATTATGCTACTGAGCCCAACTGTGGCTTCCAGAGAAAACAAAACAGATGAGGAGAAACACATCTACTTCTGAACAGAAGTATTCACACTATTCCTCAGGCTTATTTAATGAGCATCACAACTGATGTGTTTGCAGACGTACATGTTGTTGGTATTAACATTATCCTCCCTGTAAGAATGCCCCACCAAAATCTTTATCTCCAAAAAGATGAATGCTGTGATACTTCGTCTTGCACTGAAAATGCCTTCTACATTAAACACACAAAAACTATATCAAATTTCATTTTCTTTACTTCATTCTTCCATACTTCTTGCAGCCTGCAAGACCACAGGACAATTCCATCTAACCCTCAAAGGATTTTCCACTATCATGTAACATTACAAGGTAATGAGTAACCTTTGAGTAAACTTCTACAATTTAACTCAGTCTGCAGTGCACAAAACCCTGGCCAATCTACTCCATAAGTCAGCAATGCAGGTTTCCAGGACCAAGAGAAGACCTTGTCCATGTTTGCTCCTGCTAACATAGTGTCTCAGCCACTCCATTCCCAGTTTGTAATTGCTAAAGTGGTTTGAATGTACCTTTCATTAAGGATCTAATATCTTACTCCTTCAAATTTCAAAAATACAGTTTGAAACGGAGGGTATCTCAATGTACACTAAATTAAACCTTTATGAAGCTCGAGGTCCAGAGCAGCAACAGACCAGATGGTCAACAAAATAAAATACAGCCTGCCAACAGCACAGAGTTAGTTTCACATATGGTAGCACAGTAGCTACAAATCTCCACTGACAACATGAAAAAAACCCTCCGGCACCTTTGACCTGGAATTAAAACCATGGCTTCGTTAACCTTGATCAGTAAAAAGAGTGGTCACACACAGCTCTTTGCTGATCAACCTCTTTCGTGTTTAAAATGTCTGTTGAAACTAACGACATCTTGCATGTGCTTTTCTGTCGAACCTGCACCTCAGGCTTAACTAAAGCCATGACACAGTACAAAACCACACCACGATCCTTCCCGATCTGTCAGGACAGCAAACAGAAATAGAGATTTTTAACACTGCAAAGTACTCAATAGTTGTGATTTCTGATGCACAGCTCAAATGCTGTTGTAACTGCCCGGGCAGGAGGGGACAGATGCCGGCGCCGAGGAACCAGAAGCCAGGTCCCAGGGACTGAAGTCCCTTTCCGAAGTGTCTCTCACTGTAGCATGCCCACTCCCACCGTGGGAGGTGGTGGGAATGACAGCGCTGAGCAGAGGTGAACTGCAGTAAGATTGCACCCGGAAACGCTACTGCACCCAACAGTGCACCCGTTTGTGGTGACGTACCCAAAAACCTGTTGTTTCTGACCACAGCCTGGTAATGTGCTGAGCACTGGGCTCCTCTGTACAGCTAATTTAAGCACACCAGGCTTCTTGAGTGTTAGCAACATAAGGTGCTTTCCCCAAGCAACAAGATTTACCTCCAGTAAGATAACAGCAGTCCCCAATAAATAAAATAAAATTTCACCTTACAAAGCTAAGAATTAGCATTTGAAAAATCAAGTTTTCTATCTACTGCTGTAATCCTGTTGATGTATCCTTGTAAAACACCCTATTCCTTAACCCCAGGCACACCTGCAGCATGCATTGTGTTCATACAACGGCAATTCCATTGGCCTTACCCCAAGTGTCATCAATTTGCGGCGAAACTCCGGCTGCCGAAGTGCACGGTGCATTGCAAACTGAGCAGGCAGGCCTTCTCCCTCAGGACTGCATGTACGCCCGCCTGCATATTTCCAGTGATATATCTAACTTCACACCTGAATTTGTAACTATTCCCAGGCAATCCAGCGCAGTCTGTAGAAATACACGTGGCAACATGGGTGAAGATCTGAAGGCCCAACTGCTTCCTAAAAACACCCTATGACAGATTTCTAGAAAACAGTGGTTGCATAAATAAAAGGAAAAAAAACATCGCCCTGGTGTCTGCCGTTTCCCTGCTTTCTGAAAAGAAAATTTACCTAGAGAAAAAAAAAAAAGACTATTGCAGAGAAAATTCATTTTGAACTGTATGCCCACCTTTTTTTCTTTACAGTTTTCCCTGTATTTCACTTCTCAATAGACCAATCTGCAAGTAGCAAGACCATAGGAAAATGTTTATGCTGAAAGCTGCAAACATGAAGGAATCTTCAGAGAATCTCCCCTTGAGAGGAAAGTCAAGTAACATTAACTTCACAGCCAGGGAAACAGAGATAAGGGAAAGCCAAGTGAGTGACCTGATACAGCTGGAAAATTCTTCAGCTTCACTATGGCACTACATCTGGACGTTGTTACTACCAACACTTTTTTACAGACTATCCTACTAACAGGGGACTTTGCAGGTAAAACCAGGATGATGGCTTTCAGGAGTTTATGGTCTAAGTTACATGAAAAAAAATGGCAGTGATAAAGTACATGTATATGCTGTGAACACCGGAAAGCAGGTGAGCAGAGCCACGAGCACAGCCAGCAGAAGACGTGCCATGTTATGCCTCTGGACAACCATCATTAAGTGCGTTTCTTAATCATTCAAATGGGCCAATTTTAACCTTTTCTCAAAAATATACTTCATGTAATTGAAACGCTCTTTATCTGTTTTTTTTTTTTACTTAAGAGTGCCCAAATTATGCAGCTAAAGCCAACTTTTAGAAACAACACAGAAGACAACACAATTTTGAGTGCGGATACATCTCCCTTACTACTGTCTGAAGATCTTCCAGGGAAAACAGAAGGTATTAGAGCAAAATCTCAGTAATAAACATACAGGTAGAGTTCTCAAAGCTGAAACAAGATCTTCTCTTTTTTTCCGAGTCTAAGCAGAAGTTGGAGAAGGGAAACAACAGAAGGCAGCTGCACCAGATGACTTTGAGATCCCTGTTCCTCCATATCTCTTCTCCTTGGACATCCTGCTCCCTTCCCATGTTTAATTCGGTCTTGATTTGAAGCTGAACGCCTCCACTTTCCATTTACATCCTTAAGTGGGGGGAGGCAAACAGAGCTAGTGGGGTCCCAGGAACACATATTCCAGCAGCCCCGTGTGATGGACAGTGTGATCCCAGCTCACATTCTACCCACCTACTGAGGTTGCCCGCTCCAAAGCAACGATGAGAAACAGCCATTTGCCATCCAGCTTCCCAAGTTTCCTTTTGCCTGTTGGGCACACGTAAAACCTACGTGCACGTGTGAAAGTAATAGTTCATGATTTTCTAAAAGAGCACTCATTAAAAAACAGTATATTATTTGAGTCAATGACCTCTCTGGCTTTATAGAAGGAAATTTAGTAGAGGAGCTAACTGAATGTGTTCTGTAAACACCACAAACAGATCAGTGTCAGCACATTTTGTTTAATTTCTGTTAAATGACCTGAAGCACTCCTACCTTATACTCACATACAAGAAAAGTGAAACAGTCTTTTCAAAAAATTGTCAGGGTGTTTGTATTTAGAAATAAAATTATTCAGTCATTGCATTTTTTGGACCCTCAGGATAGTAAGACCTGGTAGAGTATTAGTTAAACACACATATAAAAAACATCTGTTAAGAGACTTTCACTTCACGGAATTCTCCAGATTTGGGGTCTACTATCAACCGAATGCCAACTCCCTACCATAAAAATATTGCTTTTTTTTAATGTAGCATTTTGAAAATGCTTCTCAAGTGTTGAAACTGTTTTAAGTCAAACAGAAATGTGTATGGAAATGGTTCCTACAGTATCATTTACAACAGAGTTCCACAGTCTGTAGACATCCTGTTAATGTGAACAGTATGACAAACAAGAATGCATTTCTTTTCTAAAAATTAATATAATGGCCATCAGATTTCCAGTATTCACCATATGCCTCTTTTACTGAATTAAGAGCACATTCTGAACTGAATTAAACCCAGAGCTTTTATACAAATTAATTTGAAACCCAAGAATGGAATGGGCTTTCGCCATCCATTAGCATGCTTCTGTTACACGTGAAAAATATTCTCCAAATTTCTATTAAGGAACTTGAGAATTTATCCTCTGTGAAAGGGCTGAAATGTAGCGCACCTATAACTGCGGACAAGTGGAAGCCCATTAGCAGCTACTTTAATCATCCATGAGATCAGCTGTGGGGAGATCGCAAGAGAGCACAGAGAAAAGCCACACAAAGGAGAAAAATATAATGGTTTGTAAAATATTCCCTTTTATGTCATACTATACCCACTAAATAATTAATTACAAATACATCAGCTGCTGTTAAAAGAGAAAAAAAGAGAATGAGGGGAAAAAATCAATGAAAAGCTCACAAATGTTGTTAATAAAAAAAATACAAGAAGGACTGCTGTTCAAAACTGCCCAGGTTAAACGCTGAAGAAAGCACTGCCAGCAGCAATCGCCCGCAGGCATCCCATGCGCAATTATAGTGACTTGGTGCCACAGAAAACTGCTATGTTGAAGAAACCCGCTGACCTGAGGATCTTGACACCGGGAGCTAATTGCAAACCATGTAATCACCCGCTCCAGATGGCTCTGTAGCGTGATGCTACCCTGCTTGTGCCCGGTTTCCCACAGCAATAGCACCATGCAGGTCAGGAGGAGTCCACGTTAATTACTCCCCATTGTCAGCAACACCTAGAATTCCTAATGGGTTTTGGATTCTATCTGTAAATAAAAATTTCCATTAAAATGCCTCGGAGGAAACACCCTTCCCTTAGTTAAAGATGTGAATTACAGATAAATACCCTGCCTGTTAATGTGATTTTATGTGACTACAAAATGAGGTTTTCAAAAACTCCTGTGCATGAAATATGAATGCCTTCATTCTGGGAGAAAAAAATCATTGCTGTGGAAGAGTCATTCTCCTTTACCCCTTCCCCGGCTATAGCAGAGACAGACAATACATGTTTTTGAGGCTTCACATTGCCACAGATTGATCTCTTTCACATTACGTGCGAGACAGCTGATAACTTGCTACCTGAAAGGCAACCATACGGGTAGAAAACCACCCGAAAAGGGGAAATGGCTCAGACAAGCGAGTTCACAGTGGTTAACCTCCTGGAACACATTAGCTACACCAACTCCCAGTTGCCCAGACTAAACAACCCTGAAAACCTCTTGATTTTATTCACTAACAGGAAATGATTCAGATACAGTTCTGCAAAGGCAGTCAACAAGAGGAGGTAAATTACACACACTCACTGTACTACATTTTGCTATGAAACAATTGAGTATAAAAATTATTCAGCTCTGGTGCAATTTTTTCTTCCTTCCTTTTTAGTGTTTTGGTCTCAGTTGGCACATCCAAAATATAAAACGTGATGCTTTTATCTTAGAGCTCAATACACATCACTTAATTTTTTTTAAAATACACATATCCTACAGACTCCTGGCAGAGCAATGCATCGCCAGGTGTGAGAGAGAGACAGAAACTGGGATCTCTTACAGAGAATGATGCCTGCATATAAATAATAATGAAAACCAAAGTGCTGTCGGGTCTGGGGCTATGAACAGAGGGACTTTCTTTTTCCTTTAAAGCTTGCTTTTCATAACAGAGATTTACTTACCAACATAAATGTTACACACACATCATCAAACCAGCATGTAAAAGGATCAAAATCTTTTCTGGCTCCACAACTCATCCCAACTGCTCTACAAAGCACAGCTATGGTCACAAAGCCCAGAATGACCCATCCCTTGTCAAACTGCATAGCACCAGCAGCAGAGTGGTTCTGTTACCTGAAAGTAAAGTCATCTTCCTTCCTCCTACATCTATCTGTAGAAATGAAAGAGCTGGTCTTCAGGTAGCACTTCCATGGTAAGACAGAAAGTTCATACATTTAACAAAGCTTTAACTATATTGGCTATATATATAGACATACGTACTTACAGCCCCACAGAGCAGGCAGAGGAATGATATTTGGGATACGCCACCAGCATTCTTTCACATTTTGCTGGTCAAACAACACCTTGTATGATGACTTCTCCTTTATCAGACACCTGGAGCACTGCTGTGATCAAGGACAAACTAGAGACCCAACAGCCTGTCCCTATCATCAGGTCCTGACTTTGTTGATGCAGACTACTGGCAATTATTTCCCATCATCCTTATTACAAAAGAAAAAAAAAAAGTTCCAAAGGGCCTAGTAAAACCTGCTCATGTCCTATCACTGTTCAGGTTTTAATGAAGAGCTGCAACCACATGTTCATGCCCCATACAGCCAGGCAGAACCCATGTTCAGGATAGCTCTTCTCCTGAGGCAACTGCTGGAGCAACTCATGGCAGCAAAGGGGAAGTGAGGATGTCTGGTTGAGCAATATGACCTCAACCCAACTCCATGGGCCGCAAAAGGGTAAGAAAGCAACAATTTGCCTAGTCACATGCTGAGGCTTGCTGGGAACTGGCCGCTCTTCAAAGCCAAGGGACAAGGCACCTCACAAAACGCCAGCTAGTGCCAATTTTAAAATATGGGGTTTGTAGTGTCTGGATTCCCACAGCTGGAGGGAAGGCGCTGGGCAGGGTGCAGCACAGCCGTACCCTGACACTAAAACCCCTGGCATGTTGGGCTGATGTACTCTGTTCCCATGCTCACGTCAAACGGATACCCAATTAGGAGAGATGCTTTCCTGTATACTGGATATACTGTATTTCCTAGGATATTCCAGGAATTTTACTGACATTTTTCCGTGCTGTTCTAGGGATCTATAAACACTAGCAAGGCCCTTCCTGCCCTTTCGGTTATCTTCAAGTTCAGTTCTTACATTTATTTTAAAAATGCTGGTAAACGACTTGTAGTTTTTGCTGAATCTGGCCACGGGGAGGCAGGTGGTTCATGGCTCTTTCCAGAATGATGGGTTTTTTTTTCACAGTTTACTCCCTTAAGAGTAGGCTGAAGGTGATGACCATGTGGTCCCATTTGTGTATACAGTGTTGGGAAACACAGACCAAGATTGCTCTACTGCCTTAACTGACGTTTAGGAGCAAAAAGAGGGCCACGTGAATTGGCAGGAGGCACTAGAAGTGACCATCCAATGCACCACGTTCACCAAGGTGCTCTCTCACAAGACAGCAGCAACTGCTAGGTAGGATTACTACACACTGGGCATCCTGCAAGCAACTTCCTGAGTCAGTCATCTGGTTAAAGCAAGACTTAAGTTTGGAACCTTTTCCTAAAAATGACCATGACTTGGCTTGAATAACTGTATGAGGAGGCCAAGAGGCATGCATGACCGTAGCTAAATGTGTCTGTGAATAAGGGCATCCGCAGTGAACACCGTAACTGGGCAGGTGAAGGAGGAAGGACTGCAGGGTCACGTATAGTTTAGCCAGTCTCAGGGAGAGATGTTTTAGCAACTTGTAAACGTGACAGGGGACACCACAGCAGTGCCTCAAGCAAATGCTGGCACTTCCGAAAGGCTGGCGTCCAGTGCAGGCTTGTACTACGGAGGGGTTGTTCCCTGCTTGCACAGGAGACGAGAAACGAAATTCAGTGAAAGGCACCCACCAAAGAAGGGAGGACTGGGACAACACTGCAGACGTTTGGATCAGCGAGATAACGCCAGCCTTCCTCCCCATGCACTGCTCCCACATAATAGCAGCACGGTAAGGGGATGGGACCAGGACGCACGCCGAGCTGGTGACAGCCTCAAGTGTGCAGAAATTAATGTCGACTGCTCTTGAGGGGTTACTGCTGGGCTGCACCTAAATGAGTTACATCATTAAAACAGCAGACGCTTTAAGTCCCACCTTCTGCACCTTGCCTTTCCCCTGCACATCCAGAACTATCCTCATGTTCATCATCCTCCACCTGTTGCCAGCTGTAGAAGTTTAGTGTTCCTGTTTCTAACACAATCCTAACGTAAGCGTGGACAGGAAAAACACAGTGCTAAAACCAGGTCCTCTATTTTTACATTTGTTTCAGACTGGAATTCACAGTTTGCTAACTGTATGTTTTATGTGGCTTACCAGTCCTGTAGGGCTCCCAGGACTCATCAAACCTAAAACTGAAAAGTTTACTTGCTTCTGAATTCTGCAATGCTTACGGTGTCCTATAAATCACTGCCTTGGCGGCTCATCAGGAGCCAGGATTTTTTCACACCTGCAGCACTTAGGACTTTAAAACACATCTACAGCAATTGTTACTGTGGGATGGTTTACCAAAGCAGACGCATGAGTGAAAGAACAGCTTTGATTTATTTATTTATTTATTTAACCTGTAAAGGCAGCAATCCAGTCATTTTGCTAGATGGAGAACTTGGTAGGGGAAATCACCTTGTTGATGTTTAAAAATAACCTATATACCTTCCAACCAGAACTTTCACTTTATATCTCCCTTTCTTATGAATATTTCAGGAAGCAGGCCATATATAATTAAAGACACCTGTGACACTTGTAATGCTCATCCTCCCTGTAAGAGCTGACAAAGAGCAGTAACCCTGAAATTACATTTTATAGCCCTGCTTCTTCCCAACTCCTTCAGCCCCTCTCTTATGAATTAGTCAAGTGGAAGTGTTCAGCCACATTCTTAAACAATTCCTGATAGGAGGACGCAAGCCACCGCAGCCCGCGTTACCTCGTGCTAAATAGATGCAGACAGGTACAGCCCGAATGGAGTTCAGTAGCTACTCAGAGGAAATTATCTCTAACCTCAAGTCAGCCCTTTATTTCTGCAGAGGACACGTCAGACACATGTTTAATTGAGAACACGCTGCTACAGTTAACCACAGGCAAAACTGCTGTAACGGAGATTAGCACAAGTATGCATTTAAAGCCTGTGCTCACTTGGGAATGGGGAATTATCATCAGAATACCTGCATCTGTAATGGGCCGCTGGGAACTGTTTTCAAAATTGCTTCTGAAATACTCTATTTTCAACATCCTATTATCAACTCTATTTAGGAAGCAATGGATTTAATTTAGAGAAACAGTTCAGCAAAACAGATGGGCTGCGTGTCACTTCTGGGCTCCTTCAAGACCTGTTTCCTTCCTGCATTTTGAGAAAACTCACCAGCACAGAAGGGAACAATAGTTACAAACCCCATATGCTTTGAATACATAAAACACCTATACTGGAGTCCTAAAGCTGTTTGGCAAGCCCTTCTTACTTCTGTTGCTGAGGGAAACTAGGCTGTAAGACTTTGTGACCTCTTTGTTTATCATATTCATCCATTCAATACTACTGACAGGGTGACTGCTTTCTTTGATGGCTTGTGATGAGCCTTGCCAAGTTAAATAAAGGGCTCCCTGCTATTAATCTGCTCTACTAAGGTCTCTTATTTGGCTGAACTTGTTTGTTGAACAACTATAATAGCTATAAATACTTCAGATTAACTCATAGTAGCCCCAAAGCAAAGACGAGCTATAAATTTTCAGAATAGGTGACAATTTCCAAAGTCTGAAGGAAAAGAAAGACTCTCACAGCTGAGCAGCTGAAGTGATGGTTGCACTTTCCAGCTCTGCTTTCACTCGCTGACAGCACAGATATGAACATTAAAAAGCACACACAATCAAGAAACTAGCCAAAAACATCCTTTAAATATTAACAAAGGGGGATGCAGCTCCTAAGAATGCAAGAGCAATGGGTCTACAGTTTTAAGGACTGCTTACTTCTGAAGCCACTGTCTTCATTGCCATCCCTGGCATAGCTTCTCTTGCACTAATGTGTTGTTCAGTATCTCTGCTCGCAGTCCTGGGCAACCGGTGGTCTTGCTAGAGCAGGAGTTTTGGACCAAATGTCCTCCAGAGGTTTCTGCCAACCTCAACTAGTCTGTGGTTCTGTGATCTACCAGTACTGCACAGGGACACACTCTTCGTCTTCAGACCCATATCCTCCTACACAGCCCCAGAGGCAGGCTGGCTGCCTTTCTCATGCTTTTTCAGTATTTCTTTCCAAGTCTCCATTAAGGACCCTTTAGGCTGTTTCCATTCTACCAAGTGTGCAGGTTCCTCAATGCACCCAGGAGTCCTGGTTCACCAGGACACAATCTGGCTAGGCTGAAAACCCAGGGCACATCACATCCTCTTCTGATCCTTCATACAAATGCACCTGATAAGAAGTATTGAATGTGGACAACACTGTCATTTATTCTTAACTTATTTAGAAGGCTGTAGGGCATCAAATAAGCTGATAGAAGATAACTTTAGAAATTTTAATTATATACATCGTAGCTTAGCAAAGCTATGTGTTGAAGTTATAGTCTGCCTATGCCCAGCCCAGCTTTAATCACTTCAGTAGGAAATGAGACAATCAAAATATGATTCAGAAGAAAGAAATGAGCCAGGGTCTTTTCACTGTCAAATATTAGAAAATCAAATTGATCACAAACAGCTAAGAGAGAGATTTGCTTGTCTTGTACAGAAGGAGCAATAGACCGTTCGTATTGGCTATAGATTAATTTGCTTGTCTTTATAGACAAACAATGTCCTATCAGTAATGTTGGTTATTTTTAAGGGTAAAATAGCAAGGTTTTATGTTAAAATAAAATAACAAAAAGAGAGTTTCCCTCTGAGGCAGTGAGTTGAAGTGAGAGCAACGTTTGCTTCTTAATAGCTATCAATCTTCAAAGAAAAATACAACCCTTGAATCAAAACATTTATAGTCTTCCTCATTTGCTCTCCTTCTTGCTACAGAAGCTTCTTTGCTAGATGGTGGTTAGAAGATGAGCAGTTTCCAATTATGTGGCTCCTTTGGACCTGTATCGCTGATGTACACAGTATTTAAGGGCTACTGGTCCAGCACAGAACTTCTGAGTGGCAAATCTTAACCCTCTCAGATGGATAGGTGACAACCCCATCAAGAGCACCACCAAAGGAAACCTGAGAAAGCTGCATCAGCACAGAGATTTATTCCCTCCTGACTTTTCTGAAAGGATTTCAACAGGAGAGGGCGGTGCAGGCACAAGTGAACATCTCCCAAGAAATAATTACAGCACCCTTAATCATAGGTCTCAATGAAAGAAACTACCTTGGTGTCCCTTCTTCTGGGTTCTCCGAAGGACTGTGTACTCCATGGGTGGAGTTTACTCTGGACAAGTATTGATTTACAGCAAGGTTATATTTTTACTAAAACTGTCCTGTAAACAACATCATCTGTTAGAGGAAAGAAACAGATTTTTTTTTTTTTAGGGTTTCTCCTTTTCTATTCAAATTCACATAAACAAGTTTCCAGAGAAACTTGTAGGAGTCTACAGGAAACAGACAGAGCTTTGACACAAACTTTATCTTGCCTTTTTTTTTCCCCAGTTTATTCATCAGTTCCCTAACACTGGCAATAATCTCCTATATCATGGATAAATGAAATGTAGCAAATGATTAATATTTTGTGAACTTACTAAACATGTCCTATTTTCCCATGGCAGATGTATCTAAGAGCATCAGTTTTCCATATTGGACAAACATAAGGAGAACTCCCCCGTATTTTATCTGCTGCAATAGGCACCAAAAAGGAGGATCACATTTCAAGTCCTCAAACCTTCCTCTGAAAAACGGAGTGGTTTGTCTTTCAAGTCTTCCATGAGGTCCAGGGGAGAAATAGTTAAAAAAAAATATATCTATATTAGGGTCAGCAGAGGCAGCATCATGATTTCCATGTTTTCTGTCTTCTCCAGATATGAAATGATTTCTTCTAACAATACAGAACAAAGTACTGTTCAGCAAGCGAAGCAAATTGAGGCTATGCTTCATCTTTTTCCTTTGCCAACACAATGGAGCTGTCAGTAATAACCCTGAATGTGTTCATTTTCACACATTAACCCTTTGAGTCCTGTAAATATACGTAGTCTTTTTGTCTCACGGGGGAGAAAGTATATTTTAAATTCCTGAAACAATGAAGAACAGAAATGTTAATTAAAATTTTCCTTGTACACGTGCAGGGATAACCCTCTCTTTAGCAAAGAAAAGCCCTTTTTAAAATTAAAGTCATCCTGCTGACATTATTAACATAACTCCATGGAAAAATGCATAATCTTTGCATGTCAAATGCCAAAATGACTAAGTGTACTGTATTTAATAAATATTATGTTTCTCTTTGAATTCATACACTCAGTTAATCATGCACCGATAGGTGAAAAATATTTTTAAAGCTCTAAGTATTGCAACTTAAGCACTTTAAATTTGACTGGCGTCCTGGTCTTTGCAGGTCCCTGAAGGTCTCAAATCTTCCCTCCTCGGGATGTGAGCCAGGAGGAATAACTTGGAAAAGACCGGCAGTCTCAGATCAACAGCACTTTGCCAAGTTGCATGCTGTCCCGCTGCTCTCAGGTGAATCACGGAGCACATTCATCTGTGCTGCCGTCCGCGCTGCGGCCTGCAGCTCGCCAGTGCTGATATTTGTCCTGTTTTGGGGCAGGGGAGGCATTTCTAGTCTAGGGTTAACTGGGTGTTCATGTTGCCCCATTCCCACTGAACTTGCATCCATTTGTTATTTGTTTTGACCCCCGAGCTTGGCATGGGGCTTGATTCCTTATTTCAGGGTGTCAATATTTTGGCGTGCAGGGGAGAGAATTTACAAGAGGAAATAGAGAAAATGCTAGGCCCTATCTCTGTATTTTTGAGGCTGTATTTTCAAGTCTCACTGTTTATTAGGCTTGCTTAAAATCAGATCTCAGGCTCTCTCAATACCCCAAAGGAATACAGCAAAAACAGTTTACATCACATTCTGTTGCATACCTAGCAAGAAGATTTAAATGTCACTGCAAAAGAAAACCCTGACCACAAAGTTACCACAAATGTGCGATTCTGCATAGGTGAAGAGAAGACGAAAAAGTAAGAGCTACGAGATTTCATTCATTCTCCTATTTTTATCATCACTTCTCCACCCTCAAATCAGCTATGTCCAGCCCTTGATTCACAATAAACATAACTGCAGTCAAAGGATGCAAAGTTCTTCAGTCCAATTCGGGGATATGTTGATCTGTGACATCCACCTGTCCCTAACCTCTCCCCTCAAAATCAAAGGTGTACTTGCATCCCAGCTGCAGTGGTCCTCGGCCATAACTAAAGTTCTTCTACAAGGTCTTTCACCTTGGGAGACCGGTCCTGGCCTAGCAAGGCACCTTAATAGACACGTCATCTTTAGAAAAAATAAATAATAAAAGCAAGTTGTGAGCATAGTTGTATAATTTAGCAGCTAAGTATGTAGCAGCTGTATTTAAAAGTAGCCACTATCATCCAGTGAAAGCAAATTAATTATTTAGATATGTTTATAGGATTTATAGGGCGACTGAAGCCAAAGCCAGCTAATTGAAATCCTGATAACAGATAGAAGCCTGTGCTAGATCCTACACCGTGAAATACAGAGTCTTTATTAAATAAAGCCATTAAGCAGGATGATAATCCCTGTGGCCTTAAATATGAATAAGGTGCAATGTAAATAATAAAAGGCAAAAATCCAATTTTCATGCAGTGAACTTTCAAATACTCCGCTGTTTCCATTAAATTACCTTTTATTCAACACATTGTAATGGCACTGAGGGCACATCAGGCTTCCTTGTAATACAATTATTGTTCAGCATAAAAACTGGTTTTTAACTTGAAACAGAAATGCGAAGTATTTTATTTGGTTTCTCTCGTATGTCAAATGACATGAAAATTGAGAACAAAAGCTTCATAGATGCAATAAAAGAGAAAATAAGCAAAGGAAAAATAAACACATGCAAACAAAACAGATCCAGAATGTGAAGACAAAAGAAAAAAACAGGGTACATAATAGTTGTTTTCCAGTTAATTTTACAGAGATCTAATACTGGGAAATAGAACAGGAAAACAATTTCAGTAACTAAAGTAGCTAAACTTGGATATAGGCCAAATGGAGCTGTAGCACACAGTAAGGAGGTGAAACTCATCAAAGCTCTTTAACCAGAACAAAATCTGGTGTGAAACGTCTGTCGCACTCCTTCCAAACACGAGGATGATGACAAGAGCTTGAGTGCATCAAGTGTTGCAAGAGCACACTGCTCGAGTCTGGAGGTGTGCGATCGCTCCCTGGCTCTGCCATGCTGGTAGTGGGTCCCTTTGGACGTGCTTTAACTTTTCATCTACAAAGGGAGCGCTGATATTTTTGATTTTCTGTAAAGCATTCTGTGGAGTTAAGAAACATTAACTAACAGTACCTCTATTTATTAAGGAACTGGAAACTGTAACGTAAGGTCAAGAATTCACTATTATTGCTCAGAAACAGAACATCCCTATTGGGAAATTTAAACAGTCCATTAAAGATAAGACTATACTCGCTATGGATGTCACACAATTTTTCCATTATAAGTCTTTCTGCAAATCAAAAAAATTTCTCCAGCAAAGCTTTGATGGAATAAAGAGAAAAGAATGACTCCCTATTTATTCAATTCTGTATTCAATTTGGAAGCATTATACCCAAAGAAACCTTTCAGCACGAAAAGGCAATTTTCCTTATAGCATCTTCACTGCATCAAGATGTTTAAGGAGTCAACAGTAGAGATCTGAATTACCGTAACCTCCCAAAACACATAAACATGCATTTTACAATATTTATTTTCACCGCCTGTAGCTGTATCTGCCACATCCTACTTCCTGTGCCCGTTCTCTGGTTGCAGAGTCACAGAATCCAAGAACAGTTTGGATTGGAAGGGATCTTCAAAGCTCACCTAGTCTAATCCCCCTGCCATGGGCATGGACATCTTTCACTAGACCAGGATGCTCAAAGCCCTGTCCAGCCTGACTTCGAACACTTCCAGTGCTGGACCATCCACAGCTTCTCTGGGCAACCTCTTCCAGAGCCTCACCACTCTCATTGTGAAGAACTGCTTCCTTGTATCTAATTTAAACCTGCTCTCTTTCAGGTTAACACATCTTCCCCTTTTCCTATCGCTACAAGCCTTGGTAAAAAGTTCCTCTTCATCATTCCTGTAGGCCCCCTTTTAAGTACTAAAAGGCCACAATGAGGTTTTCCCAGAACCTGCTCGTCTTCAGGCTGAACAACTCCAACTCTCTCAGTCTTTCTTCACAGGACAGGTGCTCCAGCCCTTTGACCATTTTGTGGCCCTCCTTTGGACTCTCTCTGACAGGTCCACATCTGTCTTGTGTGGGGGGACCCCAGAGCTGGACACAGTACTCCAGGTGGGGTCTCACCAGAGCAGAGTAGAGAGGAAGAATCACCTCCCTCGACCTGCTGGCCATGCTCCTTTTGATGCACCCCAAGATGTGGTTGGATTTCTGTGCTGCAAGCACACACTGCCAGCTCATGTCCAGTACTTCATCCACCAGTATCCCCAAGTCCTTCTCCACAGGTCTGCTCTCAGTCCATTCATAACCCAGCCTGTGCTGATACTGGTGGTTGTCCCATGTGCAGGACCTTGCACTTGGCCTTATTGAACTTCATGAGGTTTGCACAGGCCCACCTCTCAAGTCTGTCAAGGTCCCTCTGGATGGCATCCTTTCCCTCCAGCATATCAATGGCACCACTCAGCTTGAGGTGTCATTTGCAAACTTGCTGAGGACGCACTCAATCCCACTGTCTATGTCATTAATAAATATTGAACAGTACTGGTCCCACTATAGACCCACTATCTCCATTTGGATATTGACCATTAATTTGGTCCATCTCTGCTCCAGCGCTGCTCACTTGCAAAATGGGTAGGGAGTGTCTGAGGTTGCTCAGAAACAGCTCTGCACTACAGGCAGCCTGCCACCCCGTGCAGAGGGGCTCCTGGGGTCAAGGGGTGATGGTGATGGGGTAGAGAGACTATGTCAAAGGGTCATAGGGGCGATGGCAATGGGATTGGCTGCCCTGTTGCTGCCCAGGTGACTGTGAAGGGGCATCGGTGGTATGGGATCTCACAGGGGCACCGAGTGGGCAGGGTGGACCATGGGGATTTCCTGAGTTGTCACCTCCCATCAAGCCTGAGTGAAAACACAGTGCATCCCCCTATGCCCCAAGGAAGAATCAGCAAAACCCCTCAACAGTCCAAACCATGGTGGTGGGGACTCAGCCTCTATGTGAGACCTTTATTACTGGCAAAATTGTTTCCTTTTGCTTCTTGTGTGTGGGTAAAGAAAGTAAATACATTAAATAAGAGGGAAAGGGCAAATCTATTCATGGCATGCAGAGCAGAAAATAGTAACACCTGGCAGAGCTAAAGTGAAGGGATATAGCAACTCCATCAGTGCAAACTATTATCCTGAATAATATTTGTACAAGGTCAATGAAGCAAAGCTATTCAAATGATGTTCCTCAAGATTTTCTTCCCAGGAAGGAGATTATTCCCTTCCAGCAACACTCTCAAAAACAGCTCTGGTGAGGTGCTACGATATCGCTAGTTACTACAGTAGTGATTTCTCACACCTCCCACAAAACCTAAGTCACAGTCCTGAAGAGGCCCCCGACGCTCTCCCACGCCCGGTGGAACAGCTTGGGCATGACAGCTCTTTCACTCTTAGCTTCCAAATCTGCAGTCTCTTGGAGCTACAGGGACTGAAGGGGAAGAGGAGAAGGAAGTGAAAAAAAGAAATAAGTTCAGCCTTTCTACTACAGAGAGAGACTTTTGCTCTCTTACCACATGCCTAGTGGAACTGCCAAGTAGTAGATTACTCATTTTCCTTCATTAATTACTGAAAAAAAGCTACAAAAAACAAAACAGTGTTTATCTGAAGTTCATTCAAACAAAACTACGGAACAGCTAGGATACTGAATGCTGTGATGGTTGGGGTCTCCCCATATGATTATTTTCTTGGATCTGCAGCTAGATTACTTCAAAAAGTGAAAAATTGCTAAAGAGGCATCATTTAATGCATCTCATCAGCCAAGGAAGATCTTCAGGGGGAAAAAAATCACAACAAAAAATGCAAAGTAACCTTCACAAAGTTGCCTGAGATTCATGCTGGTCTTCATCTGCTCACTGCCATCACTCTGGGTTTACAGGCTAATGAGACAACTTCAGGCTGACCACAGTCTTTGCTCTGTGCTTGGCTTCTATTTATTTCACTGGCATTGGAAAGGAATCACTGATTCAGGGAATCGGCATCACCACCTGAAGCCTTTAAGTCATGAGTTGACTCATTGGAAAGCACATGTTCATCGAAAGCATCAGAGCAGCTGAGGAACCTCAACATTATTCGGTTTCCCATGATCTCTCATTTTAAACATGAGCTTGGACTCTTTTAACCCCAATGCTGTGCCAACAAAAAGTTTCCATCTCATAGCTATGGAGAGGATTAAATGAAATGCACTTCTCCTACATTCAAGATCCTAAAAAAACCCCACAATCTTCATAAGCAGAGGAATTTATTCTCAAGTGACTGAATTAAACAGGAAAGGGCCCCTCTGACAGAGTAACATCCTAGTGCAGAAACTGCCCAGCACTACACAAGTGGTATCACTGAGTGAATTTAAATTTTTATTTTGCATAAAATCTAACTAAAACAACAAAAAGCCAAAACACACTAAAGAGGTTGGAAAAACTTCTAGAATATTTAAGTCTCTTTTGATGTAAAACAAAGAACTATAAAGAGCTGAAAAACATCATCCATTGGGACCGTCCCCCATCCTGCCCTGGACTGTGCCCCTTTTATTGTCACTTTGGTGCACTCTGAATCCTCCTCCCATGCTCATGGGCAGGAGACAGCTGCCACCGCTGCTGCTTTCTAAGCAGGTGGTGGCCCACATGAAGAGTGGTCAAAGCAAGATGAGTCTAGGGAATTTTAATTCAATGACAAATACACCACGGCACAAGCCCATGGACTCCATTTCAGCTGTAGCAATGAGGAAGATGCTCATCAGCAACAGTTGGCTGTTACCCTCATGTGGCAGAGGTTCCTGAGCTCGGACAGGGAGGAACAGAGACTCAGAAAAAAGAGTTCATCATGCTCTCCAAATCTTATTCATCTTATTATTGACTATGCTCAAATGCTAACCTACAACGCTGTCAGGGCAAATTCTCCTTAAACACTCCCCTATTTTTTAAGATTAAGCTATTGCATGAACCCTACTCCCACAGGAAACCAAACATCAAAAATGATCCTCTCCCATTTTCTGCATGGCCTCGTGCTGCGTTTCAGTATGACTAAACACAGTACAGTCATCCCATCATTAGCTACTGCAAAGTGCTCCCCTCTCCCAGGATGCCTGGTCACTAGCATCACTGGTGGCTCGTGAAGCATTTCATCATGCACGTGGACGGTGCTCATCTTCTGGGTCCCTCTCTGGAAGGAGTTTGTCTTCTGGGTCCCTCTCTGTGCCCACCGCACAGGGAAGAGCAACAATGCCCAGCCTGAAAGCCAGGCTCTGCAATGTAGGCTAGAAAGGATTCAAATATGTGTTAATTTGGGAGATTAACAACTGAACGACCACCTGTGCCTGTGCCTGCACTCCTGAAGCTGGCGACTGCCCTGGCCCACTGAAGAGTGAGGATGCATGTGGAGAGGGAAGGAGGACAGGAGAGCCCTGGATGGGCTGCTCCTGCCCACTCTTGCCCTCTGGACGTCTTTGACCAGCGCCAGAGCACTGCAGGAAGGGGACAATGACACAGATCCTTTCCTGGACCTTCTGTTACCACTACTAACACAGCAGTTTGCTTCTGGGGTTCCTATTTTTAGTAACTTTTTAAAGGTGGGTGAAACATTTGGGAGAGGAGATGCATTAAAGAGCATCACAAACTCTCCCGAGTCCCTCAGAGGACCGTGGTGACTTAATGCACCAAACCCATTTCCCATTCTCATTCAAGGGCAGACAAGGTTATCTCATTCAAGGGCAGACAAGGTTATCTTCTCAGCTTTACACGCTGCAGAAGGCAGCAAATTTGATGCTATATTTTATATTGAAAAAAAAATAGAATAGGCAAAACCAAGTCTTAGCAACAGAGATTTTGGTGTTATAAAATGCTTATGAAACAAACATTAAAATCAGAAAAACTGGAAAGCAAAAGCCCTGTGGCTCTCTACACCTGCGCATCTCTTGCAGCATGCTGCTGGCAAGACAAAGGGAGGAAGACACCGACCTTCCCCTTAGCTACTTGCTCCCTTGTTTTCGAGGCCTGGGATGAGTGGGAGATGGCCGTTCAACCCTGGCTGTTGAGTTTTGGTTTGTTAATAAGCACAAAATGACCTCTCCCTGGCTGGACAATATTACAGACGCTGAACCCTACACAGCCTCTTCTTTCAAGAGTGCTAAATTATTTTTAACAGTAATGACTACAGTGATAGTCCCACTATGGAAATATACACTCTGTTAAAAGCGAGACTGACCGCATATAAAAGGAAGTCCTGTGTTTATCAAAAGAACAGATATAACTCAAGCTAGGAAAAAATAAAGTTTCCATTCTGCAATATAGATCAAAAGTACTATACTTCCCTTTCAGAAAATAATTTACTGATTTTTCATTATTGAAAAGTTATGATTGGTTCGGATTTCATGTTGCTGCGTGACTGTGAAATATAAATAATCAGATGTTTTCCACTATGATCTAACGCCATGATTACCTATAGAGCAAAAGAGAATAAGCAAAAAAAATTCATCCCATGGTTGTCAACTATTATTTTACTGGATTTTATGACGTGTATGTATGACTGTATTCTCCAAGGGCTTTTTTATTATTTGTTTTAGAAAGGAAGTATGTGAAAGAACGAGGCTCTTCACACGAAAACTCTTGGCTGAAACGCAAGATGCTCTGGGCTGAACATGAAGCCATCCACGCCTGCCTCTTCCACGGTGCTGCGCCCTCCCGGCTTGGAGCCAGCGAGACGCAGCAGCCCCAGTGCTGATGAACCCTGCCCACTTGACATGCTGCAGCTCACGCTTCTGCCAGGAAAGCCTCTGCTATTTCTGTCTCTTATCTTGTGATGTTTCAGCACAAAATTGCAAGGAGGCTTGGCAGCAAGGACCAGAAGAGCCCCTCATGATGGGTCTCAGCATCCTCAAGGAACAGGCACCTCTCAGCAGGCTGGTACCCATTCCCCCGCCTCCCCTCCAGCTGAATCCTGCTCTGCTTGCTGGATATCCCTCCTCCCTCACAGGACAAGCACAGATCTGTATTTTTGGGGTAGGAGAGGAGGCTGCCTACGTGCACAGCTATCACCCCTTGAGCAGGCATGCCCCATCATGGGAGGAGGGTCACAAGCAGGCACATGTCCAGAGACACAGCAGGACCAGCTACTGCGCCAGGACACGACACGTGTTACCATGTCCAGCACATGGTAACAATACTGCATGATTTACTGAATTGGAGAGGGACTCAAGCAGAATGCACGGAACAGGCTTTTCTGTCAAAAAACTATACGTTCAGGGAGATGTATATATATTGCACACACACACACACACACATATATTTGTGTGTGTGTGTCTTATTTACAGATAAGTAAATCTTAACTGAAGTAAATCAAATCAATCAATCAAAACAAAATCTTCCTTCTACTTCCTTCTACTTTACTGAGTTAAAATAATTAAAAATTCATAAATTATTACTATCATTGAAAATGAAAACATATTGATTTGCTTATAGGGATGGCAATATAGCAAACCTGATACAAGCTGCAATAAAAGCATTTCAAAACATGTAAGAAGGCAGCCTGTCAGAAGCTGTTTGAAACTGAAATTGGAAATGAAAAAGAAAATTCATAAAATCATGTCTTTTTATAGTAACTCACAGAGGAGTTTTTTCTTGGAAATAAAATTAAAATTAATCCTGAAATTAATCTGAAAATAAATATGTTCAATAACACTTACTGAAACGATCATTTAGGAAAGTAAACATGATAGTGCCTGTATCTGGCTAACTGTCTTGGCTGTCACGTGGAAGGCAATCGGGTGGCAGCACAGCGAACACGGCCACATCCCTTTCTTTTTGGTTAGGACCGTAACACCCTTACCCACAGTCCATCCACAACTGCACAATCCAAACTTAAGATCTTTCTTGCCCTCTACCCATCTTGCACCTAAACCCACTTTAATCAACTGCAGCAATTAACGAACCTTTGTCCAGAAGGGGAAAGACTTGAACAGCTTAATGAGACAGTAATACATATTAAAATCAATATTATTCAGACGATGTGTGTATTCTAGTCCTCCCTCTGAAAATAACTGAGACTGTAGGAGAAATGATCATTAGCATTTTGATAACAATCTTGCCAGCCTTCCGATAAAATATTTTCTCTTTAAAGGAAAACTGGGATTTGTTATCTCATGCAAGCAGACAATTCTAAAATTAGCAACGGTCAATTCATATTGGCTTGGATCAGACCTTTAAAAAAACTTGGAACAAAACCTACGGCTAACTTGCCTGGATAATCAGACTCTCATGCCTGTTGCTGTGACAGCAGAAAGACACTCTAAGCATCAACTAAGAAGCAACCTCTTCCCATAAACACCATTTTTGTGCACAGAAAGGCACTCCTTAACCATATACAGCTTGAGTTTCACTTGTCTGATAAATCATATTCCAGCTGACAGTTAACACAGGGGACAAATTCCTCACTACCACAAACTCTTAAGGTATCTTCAAAACAAAATGTGGCTGAACACCGCAGAGCAGGAAAGGGCTTTGCACCTTCATCCCGTCGCCGTCACGAGTAGACGAAAATTCCTCAGCATCCCCAAGTCAAGTTCTGTTATGAGATCACCATGGCGAAAGAAAACAGTCCCATCTCTCTCTTTTTTCAATTAGCGAATCCCACAGCCTTCCCTCCTCTGGCACCCAGCGCTGCAAACCAGACTGCTAAGCCTTCCAGTTTCTAAAACAGGACAAGATAGAGACCTGCTGCAGAAACAGCTTCACAGCGTTCATGAGGACACACGTCCCTCAGAAAGCCCTGCTCTGGGGTCAGCCACACACAAACAGGCCGGTCGCACCAAAAATCCCAACCGCTCCAATGGGACAAGAAGCCAAACTTTGGCAGGGGCCAACCCATGCTTTAAAAGTGCCAGAAACCAGTTATGAGGCAAACTCAACTGTGGTTTTCACTATTTAACCCCTTGATAGCTGGCCTAAAGATGCAAAGGAGTGAGCCTGGTGCCAGACACCAGGTCTTCCCAGTGATCCCCATTAGAGGAGGGGTGCAGCCCCATCAGCTCCTTTGGGCAGATGTTAGGCTGCACAGCGCCTGAGTTCGCAGGTGACCCCGGCTAACAGCAAGCTCTGCTGAGCCGATGGAAGTTACGCTGAAAAGACTGGGCAGAAAGTGCTCTTAATTCCAGATGTTTTACATTTTTCTCTCCACTTTTGAAAACAAAATGTCTTCTTAATACCAAAAGTAATATTCGCTCCTTCTGTCCTTCCCCTGAACTGAGAGGCATTTCATGTACATTTATTGTTAAATTAACGTTTGTTCTTTTTAACCAAATAAAAACGTTCAAATTACATGCAAAGACAATTAAATTAAATTATTGAGCACAGCCTGTGGGGGTGTTTTTTTAAAGCTATTGAAACATTTTAAAGGTTTTTCAGCAATGCTCTAGCAACATAAGCAAAACTTCCCCCAAAGAGGAGGTAACGAGTTTAACATTACTGCTGAGGAAGAGGGTAAGAGAGCCAAGCGAGTAAAACTAGCACATCAGCACCCCCCACCACCACCACCCCGGACTGTCAGAAAAAGGCACGGCTCAAGCTGTCAGAGAAATCCGAACTGGCAGAAGAAAGAGGATCTGGGGCTGGTAAATGGGGAGAACCCAGGCCCATCTGCACGATGCACTAGGAAGAAATTTTTTCTAATTTTTTCCACTCTCCTTTTTTGGTCTGGTTTGTTGTTGGTTTTGGTTTTGGTTTTGTTTTTTAACTTTCTCTTTTGTGTAACGGTTGGGCCAGTAACTTTCCAGCCACAGTACCAGCCTGCTCCACGCAAGAGGCTTCTGTAATGGGGAGGGGTTTGGTTTGGTGCAAGTCTAGGGATGAGTCGGTGGCTTTCAGCTGGCACTGCGCTTCCCCGTTGCTCACTCCCCAGCTGCAGAAGCGCAGCTGCTGCGGGAGCTGGGGCACGGCCAAGGTCGTGCAGCTTTCTCAAATCCCATAGTTTATCTTTGTCCAGGCTCTCATGTCCTATTAGAACTAATCTTGGGTTCTTCCCATGACAGCTCACCCCAGATCGGGAAAACCTGTTGTAAAATATCAGATTTTAACAAAACCACATTGAAAACTCTCGCGGAAAATTCAGCTCGGTATGTGATGAGTGAGAGCTGGAAAGCTGAAACCGCGTGTATCCCCAAACAGTTTTGGTCTACAGAAGTCACCAAGTCCCTGAAAACTGAATGAATCCAGTGGAGTAGAGGTCAGCAATTACAATGTTGCAATGCTTAAAGACATTAATCAGAGTGAAATATTGGTTATATCTGGCCTTTTGCAGCTTAAGGAAAGGCTTCTAAGGAAGAGAAGACTTCAAAAGGAAGTGGCCTCCCATAGTTATGGATGTTACAGGTGGGATACCGACGTGCGAGAGGGAATTATGGTTTTTATCTGAAACTCAAGCAGTCCTTCTTAACAGAGAGAGCATGAAATGTTGAAAAGAATAGTGAAATTAGAGGAGAAATTCTAAATACAACAGCACAAAACTCAAGAAGTACCCAGACAGACTTTTCAAGTTGAGATAGCAATGGGATTATTAACCTAAAATCATGAGGCAGTGAACAAAGATAGCTCTAGACTGTAAGAAAAGACTGTCCCAGAGCATAAAATCCTCCATGGATAAATAAAACATTGTTGTAGCATTTTACATGGCAGCTTATTGACCGCACGGGCACGGCATTGTCTAGAAAGAGCACCATGGCACGCGTCGCCTCCCCCTGACCCGCACCAGTACGGGCACACACAGCATAAACAGCCAGTGGCTTCAGCCTGTCCGACCCGCTGGGCACCCAGCAGCACCAGGAGGCTACCTGAAAGTGAACCAATAAAGATGAGAAACATGGAATACAGCATACTGCTACAGCCCGTACGCAGACCTCATCGCTGCATCCCCGCACCAATGCTCCCCACAAATGAAGTGCAGTGTCTCTGCCAAACCCCATTCAACAGCCGAAAATAACTGACACGGCTTTGCAATCTCCCCAGATCCCAGCCTCTCCAGTGATAACTCTGCGTTTGCAGACAGCAGAGGTTTAAGGGAGGTGGGCAAAAATTGCCAGAATTAAGATGTGCACAGGATCTTATGGCTAAGAGTCTTGCAAGTCTCTCCACCTTCTCTTTGAGTAACCAGCTACCCAGCGCTGTCATACGCTCAGCGTTACCAGCGTTCGCCATGAGTCATTCAGTGGGATGACGTGCAGGGATTAAACTTAGCATTCACATTTGACAGCAAGAGGAGTCCCACGGAGGCACTAACTAACAGGAAGGACCTGGGGCTAGCTGGCACAAAGTCCTCTCCATGGCGTCACGACTCTTCCAGGTGTGACTGAGCCACTGCTGGCCACCCCAATCCAGAAGGAAAAGTCCACGCTGTCAACACTGGCATCCTTTGGTCACATCAGGCCCATCATGCATTTTTCTAGCTTGCAAGTAAAAGTTAACAGCATCATCCAAAGATGGGTAAAAATACTCAGTTTCTGGAAAACATAATGGACATGAAGATGACACGTGCAAATGGCGGGTTTCCTGAAAAGCGTAAGAGCTCAGCGAATGATGAATTTATCTGACTCAGCCCCTCAGTAATCTCCTCTCCTATGTTCACTCACTTCTGTGAGGACAGCTTTAATTGCTGGCATTTAAAATACTCCTGGCTATATTTTTCACAATACCCTTTACTATGATTGTTCATCTCCTGTGTTGAAACACACATTTTTTACCCATCTGCCAGACAAAAAAAAAAAATCCTCAAGATCAGAGACTGTGACATGTGGAATATCAGTCCTATTTGGACAGCTTTATGACAAAGTTCAGGCACTGGCCAGCCAAACTACAGTATCAGAGGCAAATAAATCAGAGAGAAAGAACAAAAGTAAAATAAGGCCACGTGTCTATGCATACTGTGTGCTGCTGACAAGAGTGGCACTCCTATCTGTGCAAAATCCATCATCAAAAAGCCAAGTGGAAGAAGCTCCTCTGCCCAGGGCAAAGCGTGTCCCCTACACAACCCACTGCTGCTTGTGACGGATGTCACAACACCAGCCGCTTCCTCTCACGTAACCCAGGGTGGGATCTTCACCTGACAGGCAGTGTATCCAAGAAACAAACTGTGGAAAATTACTGCAAGGTCTAGCCCACGGTCAATCCCCTGTAACCAGTGTAGGATGAGGTAGGACTCATAAAAAATAATGACTCAATGTCTCTTTTGGAGAATTTCTACAAATAGAGCAACCGAAAAGCCCAGATAGCAGATCAGCGCTGCTCCCTCTGCTTGCAAAACTCCTACGAAGCCCAGGGTAGTCACCTTTCCCCTGGGCTAGCAAATTGCAGCCTTCCACCTGAAATGGTGAAACAGTTCTGCAAAGCTGAGACATGGGAGAAGCATCCAGCGCAACGCAGGGGAGTGCAGCACATCCGTCACTTCACTCAAGCACGCTGACACGTCATTTTCCTTATGCACGCGTCTTATTCTCTGCCGTTACCCACACCCTCGTCTGGTAATGCACCACATGCCTATCCATCACTTCAGCCATGTTCTCTCTTCTGGGAAAACCGAGACGTGTTTTGTTTTTATAGGTTGTTTCTTTTTCATGCAAATATTGTTCTCAGTTTGTATTGCAAGCAAGCAAGCAATAAACCCCACACCTGGAGTGGGAGATGCTTGGTTTGGGAGGGAATTACTAAAGACTTGCATGCATTTAGCTGGCTATTTGATCTTGAGAACTCCTGAAAAAAAATCTAGTTTATAAACTGCAATAATTGTTTAAAAAAATAAAATAAAAAAAAAAAACAAACAAAAAAACCCAAACACCTAAGCCCCACACACAGTAAAGAGGGCAGATTTACCATAAGGCCTCAACAATCTAAGGGAGCCATTTACTTTGACAGAACCTGAATTCTCCAAGCGATTCTACAGTGGTAATGGAAACAGAGGAGCCAATAAATTATAACCTTGTGAGCAATGCGCCTACCATTATAAACCACTCTTAGCCTCCTGCTTTATCCCCTGGGGGTTCCCCTCTAACAGATGCTGGATTTCCTTTCCCTCACTTTTCCACTGTGCTTTTCCAGCATTCGAAACCTTTTACAATGTCTAATAGCATGCTCTGCATTTACATAGTATCTGCAATGTGAACATCCCAAAATACGTTGTACCATTTAGAAGCAGGCTGTTATTTTTCACAGGCTGAAATAGAGGCACTAGGAGATTGGCTTACCAAAGGTCACCTACCACTATTCATCAATAGCATCCCAAATATTTTTCAAGCGCATATTAGTAGGTAAACATCACTGCCAGACCTCTCATGCCAAAGATGTATACCACATATCTTAAAACATCTACGGTATTTTGGAAGTGTTTCTGAAGAATGGATCTCAGACAACTTTCAGAACAGCCCCAGTGCCAGTTCACCCCCAGCCCACCCACTCTGGCACTGGGTTTCAGCACTCTGGATAGACCAAGTCTGTGTGAAACGCTGGGAAAAGGAGGACCAAAGACTGGAAAAAGAAATGCAAAAGCCCCAGAGTTTTGCCAAAGCAATAAACAACATTTGTTGATTTTGCAAAGAAGACTTCTATGCAAAGAAGACTTCCTCAGCGTGTAAGGTGTAGAAGCAAAACACAGGCTTAACAGCAACACAGAAGCTGGCCCTGCTCTGTCTCCTAAGGTTAATTAAAATTCTCATAGAAACAGATCCCTGGTGTGATTCTAACGTATCGGTCCAAGGATCTGGGCAAGACTGAAGTCTGATAGAAGTGACCTTGGCTCTGTGCCATTACATGTCACAATCAGCAGTTTCCTTCCTAACCAAAAAGCCCATAATGGTATTGTCCCATTTTGTACATCACATTACCTGAAATGAAAGGTATTAATTAGTAAAATAGTGTAATTTGCATTTAAGCCCCAGGCAGCAAATCTACAGCAATTTCTGAAATTAAAAAAAAAAAATTAATCCAAAAATCATATATCATAAAGAATCACTTCAGCTCTCTCCAAGGGAGCTAAGCTGTCAAAGACCAACATTAAGACCGAAAAAGGTGCAATTCTGCTCTTCAGTAGCAGCCTCAAAAAGCCTAATTCTAGGCTGGTTTCTACCATCTATTGTTTAGTACAGAGAGAGGTGCTGTACTCTTGTCTCCAGGACAGCTCAGCAATCAGCTGTATCAGCAGCTCCAAGGAAGATTATTCTCCCCTGCTGCTTTTTTTAAAAGCAGATTAGTTCAGACTTTCTTTCACTGTAATGAACCTTGTAAGGATCAAGCACACTGCATTGATTTCCTGGATAAAATGGTGCGGTCAGTCAAAAGGCCAAGCAAACAGTTTCACAGACCCACTCCGCCCCAGTAGACCGACTGCCCCAGAATCATCACCCATCAGCTCCAGCAAGGGGAAAAAAATGCAGTTGTTAACCAGAAAAGCCAAAACATGATTCTCAGGTCATGTGTAACTTTACTTTCTGTCAAATTCAGATGAGTAACAACTCACACAGACAACAGAACTGAAGATGCTCACCATAGTGCTATTCAGTCAGAGCCAGTAAATGACAGAACATGACGTGTTTTTATTTACTATACAATATCTGCAATAATGGCTAGGGAAGCGCCTTCTTAAAAAACCTGCCAATTTAAGGTAAAATAATGAAAATTCAACTTCTCTAAAAATTTGCATTAACATACAAAGTTACTCTCAAGTAACTTTCCCCATCAAGAAGTTCCTTACGTCCACACCCCCCTGCAACATTCTAGCTTGACTAGGATTTAAAGGCATGAAAACCAGGGACTGTCTTCTTGCCGGACAGTCACAAATGCTTGGTCAGGGTGCAAGAGCCCGCCTCCGCAACACCAACGCTGCAGGTGCAACAAGCCTGCCATGCAGACCCCACCTCCCATAAGAGAAGATGATCTGGACATCAAACCAGACCACGAGGATATCATATTTTAAGGAATCTAATCAATGCAAACTTCCCTTTTGGTAATGCTGAAACTCAAGATGACAGGAGCTTTCTGCTACAACAAAGCCACAAAAATAAGTTTGTTGAAAAACAAATAAACAAAAAAAAAGTGGAGGGCAGTATCCCATTCCCTTTTTTCTTCTTTAAATTTGACAAATTGTTATTAAATACCCGAAGATCACTGCAGTCTACAGCTCAGTAATAAAGGACCTACCCTTCCAGCAATATTGCCAAGCATATTTCACTTCAGACTCCAAAACTGTATTTTATGGAACAATGTATGGTATTTACCATCATTTCCTGTAGGCAAAACTTCAAAATGCCGGTACAGGTCTATTCATTTTTCTCAGGAAAAAAAAAAAAACAAAATCAACCCAACAACTTGGAAATGAATTAATTGAAACATTTACTATTGCAAGACAACTTCACAAGGAATCTCTGCAGTGACCTTTCCAAACCAAAAGCCTTTGCATTCAACTACAGGTCAAGCAGATTTCATAAAAGATCAAAGACAATTAGATCTACCCATTCTATATGTGACATTAGAAGTAAGAGGAAGTTGACAGCCTTCAGGGCGCCCCCATTCCAAAGCTTCCTAAAGAGGTCCTATAGTAAATATTATCGTGTCAAATTATACAATAACACAGAACACTGGGAGGAATTGATCTTGTCCCCTCAGAGTCAACGAAACCCTCGCCATTGATTTTAAAGGGAGCAAGACGGGGCACTCGATTGCAGCTTTAACATAAATAAATGCATATGCTGCAGTCCTCTCCTTCAATAAATCACACGCCTTATACATAAAAATGAAATTACATTCCCTTGGGAAGTGGAAACTTTGGCTCCAGACCCCACTCAGTCCTGGCTGTCAGGACTCTGCGTGGCTGGAACCTCCACAGCCAGCGTGGGGGGAAACTCGGGAGTGAGACAAAAGCGCCGGGTACGGGACCGGCCGAGTATTTGTAGGGCCCGATCCCGGCGGGCAGCATCCCGCCTGCACCTGGCAGGGGCCGATACGCCGGGGGGGGGGGGGGGGGGGGGGAGCGAAAAAAAGCGCTTTCGAAGCTTTCGTTTTGGGGTTTCTCAACTCCAGGAGCCACGTCAGGTTCGGCGACACCGGGGGCTGCCCCGGGGGCCCGTCGGGGCGGGAGCTGCCGGACAGCCGGTACGCGCCCTCCCCGGAGTACTTTGAGGACATCCCCGTCCGAGCCTCCCATCTTTACATCGGGAGGGGCAGGGGGGCAACCGCTGCCGCCGACCACAAGTGTGGGGAGAGGCCGATGCGGGGGTGCCCTGCCGGGGGAACAGCCTCCGCCGCCCCGCGGGACGTCCCGCCGGCGAACCGGGACCGCCCGGCGCTCCGCGGGGACGCCCGCACTCCCGGCCGCGATCAACCCCCTACTCGCCTTAGCCCGGTACACCCCCCCTCCGCGACCCCCGGCACCCACCTTTCCCAGCAAGGCG
The DNA here is from genome assembly GCF_036417535.1 of Chlamydotis macqueenii. Taxonomy (NCBI): domain Eukaryota; kingdom Metazoa; phylum Chordata; class Aves; order Otidiformes; family Otididae; genus Chlamydotis; species Chlamydotis macqueenii. The sequence continues at coordinate 150,312,721 of NC_141556.1, read as the reverse complement.
CTGCGGCTGGCAGCCGCCAGCTCCCGCAGGCTGGCGGCGGCCGAAGCGGCGGCGGCGGGGGTGGCGGCGGCGGCGGCGGCGGGCTGGGGGTACGCGGTAGCCGGGGCGGTGGGACTGCCGCTGGCGCCCCCGGCGGTGCGGGGCCGCTGTCGGATGCCGTCCAGGAGGCGGACGAGGAGGATGTTGGCGGGCAGCTCGTCCACGCCGCAGCCCACCAGGATGCGGCACTCGGGGCAGCGCAGTTCGTGGCGGGAGCTGACGATGCTCTCCAAGCAGCGGCGGCAGAAGGTGTGCTGGCACGGCAGCACCTTGGCCGTGGTGTCCAGCCGCTCCAGGCACACGGAGCACTCCAGCAAGTCCAGCAGCGACGACTCGTCCATCGCCAACGCCGCCGGCTCCCGCTCCGCCGCCGTTCCGCCGCCGCTCCGCCGCCCCCTCGCCTCCGCCTCCGCCCCCGCCCCGCCGCCGCCGCCGCCGCCGCCTCCGCCTCCCCTCCGCGGGGCAGCGCAGGGCCCCGACGCCCTTAGGGCCACCGCGGCCGGCGGCAGAGGGGCGGGGGGGGAGACAGCGGGGCGGCGGGGGCCATCGGGGCGGCGGGGCTGCCCACGGCGGCGGGCCGCGACGACCTCGGGAGCTGCCTGGCCGGCGCTGCCCAAAACCGCTGTACGGGGCAGAGATGATGCCAGCGGGGCGGTGCGGGAGGGCAGCACCTGCCTGCGCGCGCCTTCCCCCCTACCCCTCGTCCGGAGGGCTCGGCGCGGCTCGGCAGCTGCGGCGGCGGGGCCCGGCGCGGCCCGGCGAGCCGCCCGCCGCGCCTCCGCGCGGGGCGGGGAGCGACGGGGAGCCCCGGGGGGGCGCCCGCGGCACGGCGGCCTCCCCACGGGCGGTCCCCGCCCGCCCCGCCGCCTCCCCGCCGCTCCATGGCTCCCTGTAACCCGACCCAGCGGGGCTCGCCGAACCGCCTTCCTCCTCTGCCGCTTCCTCCTCCTCCTCCTCCTCCTCCTGACGGAGGCTGCCGGACGGGCCGTGCGGCCGCACACTGCCGGGGGCAAGCGGAGGAGAAGCCGAGGACATCCCAGCGAGGGGGTAGCCCCTGCAGCCTGGCGGGCCGCCCCGAGGGGAGCGGGGACGGCCGGGCACGGTTCCCCGGGCCCAACTTCCCCCTCGGGGGGAGCAGCGCCCGCCCCGCCGGCCGGCACCGGGGCCGCGGCCCGCGCCGCCCGTCCAGACCCTGCCATCCCTGGCGCCGCGGCGCCCCCTGGCGGGCGCGGCGAAACGCAACGCGGGGTCCCGGTGCCTCGCTTGCCCACTCCCTCGCCTCGTGCTTCAGCACCTCCCCAAATAATCAGGCTGCTGGGTGTTGGGAGCTCCGGTCTCCGGCCGGTACTCCCGTCCTGGGTGCAGCCGCAGGCCCGTGCCCCGGGTCCCGTGTGAACTCGGGTGCAGCCGGAAGGGCTGAGGCGCTGGCGTTTTGGAGTTAGGGACCCAGGTTGTGTAGGAACCACAGGAGATGTAAAAAAAAAAAAAATAAGATGCAGCCACTTGCACGGGTGGAATTTGAACAGAACTTCCCCTTAGAGAAGCTGCAGAAGAAGCTCCATTCTTCAGATAAATGTTTATTCGGAAAAATCCCTCTTTGGCTAACTTTAGCATGATTAAAGGGCCTACTTAAGCCAGAAGCTACTGTTGAAATACATCATAATTTTACCAAAGAGAATTTTCATTTGTGGTCCAATCCCTAACCCAAGCTTTCTTCCATACCTGTGCCTACACTGTAAAGGAGGACTTTCAGATTTCAGGATTGCAATTCAAGCGCTTGCAGAAACCCTCCTATTCCTCTCTCAAGTGACACCTTTAAATTTGACTTTTTGTGAGAGTCGCATCAGGAAGGCTTCTGTCAGCTTTATGGCTCTACATTTAACTTTGGGTGCATACAGCAAGATGATCCTGTTGTGATAAGGGTAATGTACACACTATAGTAAAATTTACTGAATTTCAGTGTGCTGAAAGCCATGAATCTCTTGCTGCCCTTGTGTTACTCTAGAATAGGAGTAAGTATAAAGCTAAATAAAAGCTCCTAATGCAGAGTTCAGATCATTATTTGTTGCTGGGTAATGTCCTAACCTATCTCCCTGATGAAAGAAATTCCAAACTCAACAGTTTTAAACTATAAATAACACTTACGCCCAGAGAAATGTGAAATGCAGTATCAAGGACTTGGGCTTTCTCTGGAGTAAAACTGTTAATTTAAGAAAAAGGAGTAATGGAGAACCCTTAAGGATAAAAGGCATTGCTTCAGCAAGGAGAGGGAAATACTGGAAAATCTATAGTGGAAGCGTAACTATTTCAGCACCTCAGATTGCTTCCTTCAAAGGTAAAAACCTAAATATCACTATCAAAACACAAAAGCCAAAAGTGCTCTGTTACACATCAGTGTAAATCCAGCGTACCTCCAACAACTAGCCGGGCACTTTTCATCCATCCTTCCTCCTGGTTCCTCCAGCACTTGCAGCCAAACCAACCTGTCACCAGGTCTCCCAGAGCTGCCTGGTTATATATCCCCAAACCAGGAAAAACACTGGAGAACCAGCATGCGAAGATGACGAGAGGATCCCTTGGCATTGGAACAGCTTTAAAAAGGTTCAACTCTGCCAACCATTTATTATTCCATAGAAGAGATTGCCGATGCACTTAAAATTGGAGTCTGCTGTAACTCACCTGTAAAGCCCTCTCTTGAACACAAGCTGTTTGCCGTCATGGAGAAGCAGAAGATAAAACTGAAGCAAAGCTACAGCAGAGCCCTGGGAGGGGGAGGTGGTGAGGGACCTCTCAAAGCAAGCACCCCAGAGGACATGGGGGAGGACAGAGGAAATGGGGAACCTGAAAAGGAGAGGGAGAAGGGAAAATGAGAAGAGAAAGAAGTGAGGCAAAGGGAAGGGAGGAAAAGGTTAAAAGGGGAAGATGTATACAGGAGTTACACAAGGGACTGGAGACAAGGGAAAGCACACTTCTGTGGAAAGGAGGGAGAGACTTGTGAGTTGGGCTCCAACTAGAAAAAAAACACCTCCTGAGTGTTTGACGAGCCTTTGATGTCAAAAGAAGCATTTTCACAGTTAAAAGTTTAGCGTGTGTTTGTGTGCTTCCCTGTGCCTAGACCTAAATGGGAGTTAGGCCAAGCCTGAGGGAAATGAAAAGAGACCATGGGAAATATTACATTAAATATTACATTAAATATTAAGAAATTAAATACTCAGATTGTTAAGTTTGGATATCGAAAAAAAAATGCTCAGAAGCCTGAGATAAAACACATAGAAAGAAATAGAAAGAGATATAGAAGATGTAACAGGTTTTGGTTTACTTAAAAGAAATGTGGGTTTTATTAATTTCCCTCTCTCAGCTGCCAAAACATCTAGCTTCAGATTATAAATATAAAGTGATTATTTGTGAACTAATTAAGTAATGCGATTAATGCGGTTCTTAAGCAGAGGTGCTGGATGGGGGGATGGAGCCACACATTCTGCCGCGCGTCCCTTGGTGGGCGCGTTTGAGGGGACAGCTGATAAGTAGCTCCTGTCTCGGGCTGTGGAAGCGACTTCACTCCCATGATGGATGAAACAAATCCTTCCTGATGCAGTAACTGTGAAGAGTACCTGGAGACAAAAAGTGACTCAAAAAGGCAACAGATTGTTACAGGAGAATGGAGTGATATTGAAGCCTTCCAAGGCTTCATTTGTGGTTGTCCTGAAATTACAATAATGCACAGGTATTGCTTAATGTCTCAATTAAAAATAAATAAATAAATAAATGAAGCCTTTTCTGCTTTCTGGTTCTTTTCCCTGCATGATCTTTCTTGTTATTCAGTTCAAAACAGGAGAGACTGACAGTTTTTGCTGTCTGTGGCTGTATCTATGTTGGTTTTGAAGGCATTTTCTGGGGACAGGACGTGGACGTTACACCTTCAGCTTTGCCTTCCTATCTTTGCATGCTGCTCTTGAAAATGGCTAACTCGTTCCCAGTCTTCTACCAAATTGGATTCGATCAGACATAATTCTCAATCCTTGCTTGTACGCTTGCTCTGCTTGTAAGGGTCTACAGCACAATAACTATTCAGTTTACACAGCTAGGGAACATTTGCCTACTAAATAACAAATGAGTAGCTCTTATTTGTATGATCCTTTACAAACCAGTAAAGCATTTTAAGAATGGTAAGCGTCATTATTTTAGAATGAGTCGATGTAATTAAACTTGCAGTGGAATGCACAGCCATCCATTTTTACTATTGCGTTTTCTCCATAAGTTTAAATGATCATTCAGTTATGCTTACATTACTTGCTTTATTTACATTTACATTCAAAAAAATTAAGACATTCTTGGCCTTCTGACATGAATGATATTAATGCTAAGGAGAGGGAAGGAGAGGGACTTGTCAGCTCTGTCTTTTCTTCCTTTTGTTGGACCTAAGCGATCTGGTATAGCTAGCAAAAAATACCAAACAGGTTTCAGACGATGGTAACACTTCTGCAAAGTGAACAAGTTTGGTGGTAGGATCTTATGTCTATTCCTTTGACTGGAGATGAGATTTTTGATTGAGGTCTATCTATCTACATATACATCCCCCTCCATTGAGGGGGGATGTATCCCCCTATATGCATGCTGGTCACGTTGGCCACCAGTCAGAAGGAGGTGTCTAACAGCGCAGTGGAAGGGCAGCAGATGTTTGGGCAGCTGCCCTGCCTTGTCTTCCCCAACAGCCCCAGCTGACTGTTCTGTCCCCTCCCTTGCACCTTGCCTGTATGGTCAGTGTGTCTTCATGAAGTTAATCCAGATGGAAAATAACACCCAAAAAATACAAATAATTTTGGCCATTAAAGTGATAGTTAAATGTTAAAACTCTATACATTAGGAAAATGACTGCATTATGTTGTGGTTTTGTTTCAATAAACTTGTGAATTGAAATGGTTCTTCCTCTGGGAATACATGGTGTCCATTGCCAGTCTCAGTACGGCAGCCTATCAAACCACTGCAGTTTTTTAACAAGTTTTATCACACTCCTTGTAGTTTGGCTTTTTCAAAGATGTGAACAGAGGCAAACCAGGCATTGCCTGTTGTGCAGGTCTCACTACATGTCTATTCCTCCTGGTAAGACACTGCCCTTCCAGTGTGATTATACACCATTCCTTCTACACGGCTTTCAAGAGACATCTTGGATTTTATAAAATCAAAACTTCAGCTTTTACTCCAACTTTTTTTTGAAAGGGCTGAAAAAATAGCTTTAGACATTTGTGAGGTTATCTTCTTTGCAGTAAATTTGACATAAATGATGCAAGGGGCTTTTAACATCTTAACAAGGAGGTGTTTAACATCTTTGTCAGTGACACGGACAGTGAGATCAAGTGCACTCTTAGCAAGTTCGCCAACAACGCCAAGCTGTGTGGTGCAGTCGACATGCTGGAGGGAAGGGATGCCATCCAGAGGGACCTCGACAGGCTGGAGAGGTGGGCCTATGCAAACCTCATGAAGTTCAACAAGGCCAAGTGCAGGGTCCTGCACATGGGCGGGGGCAATCCCAGGTACAAATACAGGCTGGGTGGAGAATGGATCAAAAGCAGCCCTGAGGAGAAGGACTTGGGGGTACTGGTAGATGTGAAGCTCAACATGAGCCAGCAATGCACCCTTGCAGCCCAGAAGGCCAACCGGATCCTGGGCTGCATCAAGAGGAGCATGACCAACAGGTCAAGGGAGGTGATTCTGCCCCTCTACTCTGCCCTGGTGAGACCCCACCTGGAGTACTGTGTCCAGTTCTGGAGCCCCCATCATAAGAAGGACATGGACCACTAGGAGAGAGTCCAGAGGAGGGCCACAAAGATGATCAGAGGGCTGGAGCACCTCTTCTATGAAGAAAGGCTGAGAGAGTTGGGGCTGTTCAGCCCGGAGAGGAGAAGGCTCCAGGAAGACCTTATTGCAACCTTTCAGTATTTAAAGGGGATTTACAAGAAAGACAGGGACAAACTTTTTAGCAGGGCCTGTTGCGTTAGGACAAAAGGTAATGGTTTTAAACTGAAAGACTATAGATTTACACTAGATGTAAGCAAGAAATTTTTCACAATGAGGGTGGTGGAACACTGGAACAGGTTGCCCGGAGAGGTGGTAGATGACTTTCAAGGGTCCTTTCCAACCCAAACTATTCTATGATTCTAATCTTGGTGGAAATGAGCTTGATGACATCAAAGGCGGAAGAGGAATATTATTCCAGTCCTGAGGAACTTTTTCAGGTCCTGACTATAGTGACATCCATTAGTTCCTCACCCTCTCTAGGAGTCCATTGCAGTTCTGTAAGATGATAATAAATGCATTCTATTTCTTTTCTCTTCTTCATAGATCATAAATTTGATTAAATTGCCTTCACTTGGTCACACAGATTTTTCTTAAAAATTGAAAGAAAGATACTTCTGTTATTGATGACTTCCTTTACCTCATTTATCAAAATACTTTTTCCAGTTTGTTGATTTCTTCCCACTAATTCACATGTAAAATTAACAGCATCTTTGAGGACATCTGACAAAGTCTCCTCTTGTGGTACTTCACTGAGATGAGACTGTGGATACACCATGGCAGCAGAGAGAACACGCCTCAGCTGGCAAAGCTGCCTGGTTGCAGTAAGGCCACCTCGCTAGTAGAGGCCCAGGTATGGCATCATAGTGATTCCTCCGTTATTTTCTTGACACAACTGTGAGAAGACAAACCGTTTCATCGCTGTCCTACCACTAATGAAACACCCGTCTGGTTGTTTTAGAGAAATTCGTTGCAGGGAATCAGGAGAGATTGCTATGGTTAGCGTATGCATTTCTAATTGCAAGGTTCTTAAGAGTTTAAAGTTAGCTGTTTAATCTTCCTGTGCTGCAGTTGTTTTTAAAGGCCCAGTTGCCAGTAATGTTACACGCGACATCTGAATTTCTTGGATTTGTGGGCCCTCATAGAGACTGGACTGTGTTTGGTTGGGCATGCTTAGTATTTCCAGTTTTAGTTGGGGTTACTGAACTACTCAGCTTACAGTAGCCAGCCAAGAAAACGGATTTGCCTGGAATCCTGTGCTTTTTCCATCTTGCACATATCTGCCCAGTACTGTAGAGGCACAGTGGTTGTGTTCATGTCCCCGGGGCAGCAGCGGTGGTGCCCGAATGGCTGGTTCTCACCCCTGCAAGGGAAATCTCCAGGCCTCCCTTCCCAAGCAGGGCCTGAACCATCATGTTATCAGTGTTTCTCTCAAACTTCAACCAGCACACCCAGCCAGCAGAAACCGCTGCTGCACCAGCAGTTAATCCATGCCTGATCAAGGTAACAAGGCACCTGCAGCTAAACTATGAAAAAAAACTACACACTATAAAATTCTTAATTTCTGTATCACACTTCTGACGTAATAAACTTTTTTTTTAAAAGGAGAATTAACTTTTCATTTCTTGCATGTGGTTCAGGAATAACTTTTACTTTTATTTGTAAAAGTTCGGAAGAATCAAGATTGATTACCATACATAAGAGAGAACATGTGTTCTTTCAATCAGCACTGACTTTAAATTGAAGAGGGAAAACAGCAACCAACAATGCTTCCAAAAGAAATGTTTAATGGAGGAGAATGTTGTAATTTTCTCTATAATGAAGCGTACCATCTCTAGGAACAAAATGGGTACCATCTCCGCAAACAGGCGTGTACTTAGAAACACAAAGATGCAATACGCAGAGAAGTCTTCACCGTTTCAAGCTCAGACAATACAGGCAGGGAATAACTCAATAGACTTTATTAATATTCAAACAAGCAGCTGTCAACACTTCATCCCAGAGCAAGCTGAAGCTCCTTACGTAGCTTTTACTACCATAATAGTTGGGTTCATTGGCAGTAGATTGGAAAGCATGCAATAATAATGAACCCTCCCTGCTTCTCCTGGCCTGCCATTTAATCCTTCCTAAAGTGAAAAACATTTACTACATATGCAATACTACACTCCCAAGAGACTTCAAGTTCAAAAGAGATGTTTCAATTTTGTTTCTTAGCAACACACCTCCAATAAAAGTGAACCACTATACAAACTGTAATACGTTTGTGTTGTTTTAATCTATAATGCAGTACTTTGCCAGTGCTAAGGAAGCACGCTGCTACAAGATCTTTACAATTCCTCTTATAATTAGATATATGCATTTTTTTTTTGTTTTCCCGTGCTAGATCACCTGCTGCAGAATATATTTCTGAAGGCATTGTAATGTATTCATGAATAATAAATAAAGAGGTAAGTTCTGCTCTAATAAGGGCACACTTGCCAGGTTTATAGTGTGGTCTGTTACATAGGAAGAGATCTTTCGATGTTTCACTCATAGGCAGAATTTGCACGTCTTGCGAGGACTTGATTTCTAGAATGAGTATCGGCCAGCCTCCAATACTGGGCTAAAAGGATCTGTACAGCACTTAGTAGGCATGGCTTAATATTTTCTTCTCCCCCCTCCAATATCTAACTTGATGTGACCAAAACCAGTTTCGTGGTTTCTTGACTTTAATATCAAGTTGAGGAAGAGGAGAAGCCAGCCAGGTCTCCAAAGACACATAGAGAAATATGCCCTACAAAGGAGCTTTCAAAAACTCACTCACTGTGGCTATAGCTCTGTCATTTAGCGTACTTGCTTCCCCAGTGCCTGCAAAGAAGCCTAGGAAACATGGTATTTAGCTTCTTCCTATGTTTTTTTTGTCCTTCTCCTGTATATATTTATCTTTAAAATTCAGAAATGACTCATCTCTAGGAAAACTGTAGTACTTGTATTCTGTAAGTGCTTGGTAATAACAGTTCCAGCAGATGAACATTGCATTTTCAATAGGCAAGTATTAGAAAGGTGGAAACAACAAATTTCACTACATAAAGAAGTGCTGTCTTGTTATTTAATGCAGCATGTGAGATAAAACTAAATAGCATAAATAGTGTCCTATCTTCAATCAGCTTGGAAATACCCTGTTCACAAAATGCTGCAGCGTTTCCGGTTCACATCATAATTCACCTTCCTGAGGAACATCCTGCCTCGATCCTCTTCATGCTGATCTTACATGTCTTGTTCCCTATGGTAGGCACTTCCACAGACTGAAAAAAATCAGTCTGAAATATTCAGGGAAAACTGGTTTGAGGGGAGGCCCATAAGTTTCTAGCATCATAGATATAACTTCTGAATTAGTTAACGTTGAAGGTAGCTAAGGAGAACAATACCATGCAGAAACACCAGGTGGAACTAGGAGGAGAGGAAAGAAGGAAAGAAAGAAAAAAAATCCTCTTTATAGTTTGCCAAGTTTTCTGAATAAATACTTTTTGTAAATGCAGTCGGTAGAAAGTGACTTATTTACTTATATTTCACTAATTATGAGCTTCTCTGGGTGCATACAAAATTTAACAGGCGATTGGCTCTTTAAAACAAAGAAGCAAACAATCTACTCAGAAATAATGAATATGATAACTCAGCTTAGTATGATAACCCAGTTTGACACCTTCCTTTGCATGCAAAATTTGGTGGTAAGACATAAACTGTCTCATACTGTGCTCTAATTACCTGATTTTTTTAAGAAAAGCTGAACACTTAGTAGCTCTTGCTGAGGTCGGTCAACTGGAAGTTGTGGTTGCTGTCTGCTTTCGTAAATGAGGTTGTAAAAGTCAACAAGCTCCGTCAAAATAGCAGAGGAAATGAACCACATGGTGAAATGGCTCTGTTTCTCCCATGGAAATAGTTAATTCAGCTGACTTGAACCATCTCAGTAACATGAAAGAAGGAGGGTTGGTTGTTTTTTTTTTTTTCCCCTAGTAGAGATCAATGCAATGTGGATCTATAGCCACCCCCTAATTTGCACTTAAACCCCAAATAGGAAATCACCCTCAGCTGTAGTGAAAGGCTGCCCACACATTTTGCAGAGGGTAAGGAGCCAAAGATAATCCTGCAGTGAAGTTTTTGAGCAGCCCCCGTGTCTTGCCTCATGGAGAGCTGTCAGAGGAGGAGGTGCTTTGTGGTGGCAGCTCCAAATCGTCTCCATCCTCAGTAAACAGGAGGGGTGCACATCCATTTCTATATGAAGATATTATATTAGGAAGTACTTCAGATCTTGTATCTTTAGCTTTTGCTTCTCCAGGAAACACAATTACAAGATCCTGAAATTTGTAGGATTCAGCAAAGCGACTATACAACCTCCCACTGTTGTTCATGTGCCCTGTGCCTATTTTTATAACTTTACATTAGTTTTGATACCCATTTAGATGTCACTATTAAGCTTCAAGTGACAATTAAACAATCCAGGATACATTAGAAGGGTTTGGCTTTGTGTTGTTTTTTTTTGTGTCAGTGCATTATGCTCACAAAGGCACTAATAGAAAAAACTTTAAAATTCTATTTCTATTTAATCAGAAATATTATACTGGAGAAATTATTTTTAAAAACATTGCTGGTAATACAGTAATTAATCAAGTATTCGGTGCCCGGAATTCAAGGTGATTTTCTTAAGAGTGATGTTTACATGGATGCATTCCTGTTTTCTGGATAGAGAAGAGCGATCATTTGTACTGGGTTTTCTGTGTGAATACCCCTTCACAAATCAGCATTCACTCTCCATACACTTCTCTGGGATTTACCTTCCTCATGAGCATTGCAATCAGAGCACTCACTTGCTAGATCACTTACAGAAAGAAAACACAACAATGTCTGGAATATAATCAAAGCACATTTTCTTTAATTTGCAGAAATCCTCACTGTACCCAGCTTTCTGTTTACAAAACAAAACAAAACAAAAAGGTGTTTCTTTCTACTATGTTAATTTTCTCCTTTTTATTCCCATCTGAGAAGCCAAATTATAACAGCTTATAAGTGGAAGGCCAGTTGATACTGTCTTACCCCTTCTGCAATAATTCACCCTTGTGCAAAAAACATTAATGTGGCCCAGCAGAGCAGCATTTATACCTCATTTGCAAAGCATAAATTATATAGTCCAGGGTATTGCACATTAGGTTTTCCACCCCATAATTTAAATCTGAACATAATCAATAAAATCACAGACTCTACAACGCTGCCTTTCCAGACCACATTTGCATGTTGTCAGTGCTACCGTGTGTTGTAAAAATCTGCACGCAGAGGAAATGCTGGTGCAAGAAGACAGTAAATTTGATAAAATATCTTCTTTCCCCCAGTAAGATCATCTCATAAACTGTTTTCTCAAATAATTTGGCTGGGAACTCACCTCTGCTGGGCTAATGTAGAATGTAATAGAGGGTTTATAACCAAAAACTAATTAAGAATAGGTATGCTAGTATTTAATAAATATTACTAGAAAATTATACACTTTTTGGTCAAAAGTCAGGTTGCTATTCAGGAGCAACACCATCATGTGCTTTTTAAGGAAGTCACACAACAAAGAAGTGGCAAGGCAATGAAATGTGACCTCTGTGACAGTGGGGCTGAGACTGATTTAATCACTTCATGCTGCCTGTTTACGCAAATGGATCAGCCAAGCCTTGTAATATTAACACTATGGGCCAAACTACTATAAATATTTCTGACAAAACGAGCTGGGAAAAGAGATAAAGCTTTACTGCTTCCTGCTTTTACTTTGACTTCAATATGCTAACAAATGTTAATAATATGCTAAAATGCAGAGCTTGTGGAATATAAAGGTGTCCCCTCAGTTCTCTAACAGACAGGACAAGGACAGTTTCCCATCAAAGACTGTGACTCTTCAAGATGTGCTGCCCAGATATATGTATATTAAGATGCTGATGATCTCCAGGCAGATGAGGGAAGATGCAAAGAGGTAACCACATCCTTTACCACTGTGGAGTCTGGAGGCTGTAGGCAGTGGCTAAAACAGATCTCAGGAGCTACTGGCACAAACCTTTAGAAGCATGGATGAAAAGGAGACATTTCAAGCACATGGCTATTCCAGCTTTGTTTATGCTCACACAGAAATCAGCGTGTATCTCTGAACTGTTGACCCCAGCTTTGTTTATGCTCACACAGAAATCAGCGTGTATCTCTGAACTGTTGACCGGGCGCATCAGTGAGGCATTTTTCCCAAAGCAGGCACAAGAACATGAAGCCTCAGCTGTGGAGAAGTGTTGAATAACAGCATGGGCCAATGCTATCATCAACACCTTGGAAGTGTCTGAAATACAAAGCTGTGCTGTCAGTTCCCGTCCCTTTTGGTGGACTCTGGCAAAGCAGCTTCCATCTACCTTGGGAAGAGAGGTATAAACAGCTGAACTCCTCCCTGGCAAAAGAAAAACAAGGTCTAGCACCTCCAGGGAGGGCAGTCTTTGACAAGCGGGGCTCAATTTGGGTCTTTCTGTTACCTATTATCTTGCAGCTTTACCTCTGAATGAAGCATTGGTCTCTGCTTCCACAGAAACATAGATTTGCAGGGCATTTTATAAACTATCTTGTGTGGCAGAAATGTAACAGAGAAAAGGTGTTAAGAGGAACTGGATGCCAAGAAAAATCGAAGAGAACTAAGGCCAATCTGCTTTGACTAAATCAACAGCTTAAGCAACACTGTCTAGCACTCCTTTGGAGGTGTACCCCTGCCAAAGACACTATGGACACCCTACGCAACCTGTTCCCGCAAGAGTGAAAAAGAGGGATATTTTGCAACATGTGCTCAGCAACTTGAACAAATGCCCTGCTACAGAGGAGGTGGTCCATCATCCAGCATGCTTGTGTATCCCTGCGAGCAGCTGGTACCCTGCCTGGTACTGGCAGAAGCAGCTGCCTGGCTCTGGGACAGACTTCCCCCACACCACACGCACATTTATGCCTGCTGTCAGCTATTTCTCCATTGCCCTTCTAAACACATCCTTAACCCTTCAGGCTACCTGCATGCCCTCATCTACCACTGCTTTCCAGACTAAGACCCCAAACGCGTGCTCTGAAAGTAACTCATCGTAGCTGTCCCATGGTAGCATCTGGTCCATGTGCACCAACCCACAGGCTGATCTGTAGAAACCATCTGCAAAGAGGTTTGATGCACATCGGCCCCTCCACCTCGGTAGTGCTATAGAGCCATGTGAAGAGGTTGGTGTACCAGTGGTTGAGAGAAAAGCACATTTTCAGTTCTTATTTCTGTGTTTTCATAGAACCTAGTGAAGTGGACGTAAAGATAATAATGTAATAGACCTTCTGGAAAAGGCATTATATATTCACCTCAGTTTTGTTTTGTTGGTGGTTTGTTTTTTTTTTTTTTTTTTGACAGAATGAGCTACATTCTGCCTCAGAAAACAAGTGGGAGGCTTTTGCAGGGGCTTTGTAGGAGACTTGTAAGAGCTGTCTGTCACTTGCTGAAAGGAGCTTCCAGAGATCAGTAAGGTTTTAGGGTAAACCACCCTGTACAAAAAGAGAAGTGATTTTTTTTTTTAAAAAAAATCTTTGCATAAAAAGGAACTGCCATCACAGGGAGAGACTGAAGCAGCTTTATTACTCGAGTCCTCAAAGCAAAATTTGCTGAGATTTTTAAATGGCGGACAAAAGGAGAGGAGCATCTGCCAGGGAGGAGAAGAGCACAGCACAGCCCAGGTGGGATCTCTTTCCACAGCCCGAACAAAACAGGCAGAGACATGGTAAGAGATATGATTTTGTCAAAAGCAATTTTTCAAGGGTAAACCTCAGTGCACAGAGTGGAGCAAATGAGAATGTATGAGCTCAGATGCACTGTATCCCAGGAAAACACACGAAGCAACCACTAGTGCAAAAACCAGCAGGTGACAGAGCTACGATGTTTTAGGTGTCATAGGTACACTGGGGTTTCAGGGTCTGGTTGCTCTCAGGAAGGGGAAATGAGTGCATTCATCAGCATACCATGGGGCTATATACAGGCAGGGTTAGATCCCTGTTAGCAGTCCCCCATACAGTGAGGACTAACTTCCCTGGTAGGCTAAAAGTTTCATAGAATCATAGAGGCTCATAGAATGGCTTTGGTTGGAGGGGACCTTTAAAGGCCATCTAGTCCAACCCCCCTGCAAGAAGCAGGGATATCTGCAACTGAATCAGGTGGCTCAGAGCCCAATTCAACCTGGCCTTGAATGTTTCCAGGGATGGGGCATCCACCACCTCTCTGGGCAATCTGTTCCAGTGTTCCACCACCCTCAGTGTAAAAAATTTCTTCCTTATATCCAGTCTGCATCTACCTCCCTCTATTTTAAAATCATTACCCCTTGTCCTGTCACAACAGGCCCTGCTAAAGAGTTTCTCCCCATCTTTCCTATAAGCCCCCTTTAGGTACTGGAAGGCTGCTACAAGGTCTCCTGGAGCCTTCTTTTCTCCAGGCTGAACAGCCCCAACTCTCTCAGCCTGTCCTCACAGGAGAGGTTTCCTTTAAGAACAGGTTAGACAAGTGTCTGTGGGTATGACATAAGTACAGGTCATCCTGCCTCAGGCAGACTGATGGACAAGATCACCTCCCAGAGCCCAGTCTGGTCTTATTTACTGTGGTTTCTGTGTTAATACCCAGCTAAATAATGAAGTAGTAGAATTTGGAAAGTTTATGATATCCACAGCTCTGTGGAGAATACAAGGGAAATAGATGGAGGTTTTACAAAGGAATATTCCCTAGAGAGACACTAAGGAAATGAGAGTGGTTTTGCCCTGTTAGAGAAAAAGGCAACTAGAAAGAAGAGGACAATGTTCTGCCATTGCACTGCATTTAAGATACCTATTTATCGCAGAAGTAAATGGAGGGGGTGGTCTGCTCTAGTGGGAGGAGCTGATTCATAGTCAGGCTGGAGAGTAACCCACTGCGGAACAGACAACATGCAACTACCGGATGAAAACCAAGACTTTTGCAAAGGTATCACCACAGACCTGCATCTTAGGGCTAGACCCCTGCATGCATGCTGCAAAAAGCTGTGGGAGCAACTGGAAGGTGTAAAAATAGCCCTGGATTGCCAGTCACCAGAAGATGGCTGGAAATGGTCCTTTCCTAGTTTCCCAAGCTGCAAGGTTGGTTTGCAAGGAGAGGCTGAGCCTACTGGATGGATATGTCCCAGTCCAGGAGCCTGTGGGCGGGGCTGTGCATATGGACAGGCTGGGTGGGATGGGTGGCTCCTGAGCCAGCCGAGCACCTCTGGGGATGCTCAGAGCATGGCTGGGTACTGCCGAGGGCTCATGGGGACATCTCATAGCTGTTTGGCACCTTCATAACTGAAAGTGGTTTAGAACATCTGTAATGCACTGTAATTTCTATCCTTCGAAGTGATAGAAAAAAGACATTTTTGTGAATTAGTGCATTTTCTCCAAAGTCAAGTAACTACAGAAGATTTTAGAAAGTTTCTAGCTGCCTTATGCTGTCACTTAAGATTCATCAATGTGTTTTGTCCTGTTGTGTAAATATACAACTGTGCTTTGGTGGGGAAATAAGGCTTTTGTGGAAGGAAGAGAGAAAAGAAGTAATTACAGTTGATGACTCTCTTTTCCACATTTGAAAAGTGTGGGGGAAAAAGCCATTTCATAACACCAGTAAATGCTACTTACTTTGGGCATAATTTTGAATTGGGGGAGTTAAATTCCAGAAGTATGTTTTCTGGGAAAAAAAAATATCTCTTTCTGATAGATCGTATGGTGCTGATGAAAACAGTGAGGCTGAAGCCAGGCATTTTCTCTTGGGTAGCAACTCAGCAGCACTGAGTCAGAGTGACATTTTTTACAGACTCTCAGATAAAATCTAGGGAAATTGCTCTGGAAATTGCAAAGCTCTGAGATTGTCAATGGCCAGAGCACTTGGGAGAGGGACACAGCCGATGCCTGAAGACAAGCTTCCTTTCAGTGCCAGCAAATCTGTTTTACATCAGCAGTGTCTGCTTTCTCACATAACTGAAGACCATCACATGAACAAATATGTGCAAAAAAAGGGGTATCAAATGAATTGGGAGCCCAGCACCCTGCATTGACGTTAGTCCTTGATCTACACCCCTGACTCTAAGGGTGTTTCCATCCACTCCTCTCTGACATTTGTACATATGGAGGTGGAGGAGCACAGGGCTGGAGGCTTGTCCTGCCACAAGCTTGAGACCTACAGGAAAAGACCAATCGTGATACCTTTGATGCAGTAAAGGAAAAATTAGGAGAAATTTGGAACATTTCCAGTTCCCGCATTCACAGGATATCTGATGGATGCTTCAAGGTAAATCATGAATTTGAGGGACACACAGTTCACATTCACAATTGTGAATGAGGGACACACTCTGCCTCTCCCTGCCAAACTGTCCAGCAGGATAACACCTTTCTGACCCCAGATCACAAACTGCCTTAACTCTCAGTATGTGAACTGGACATACTATGTCTGCCTTAGCAAGTAACAAACTCAATAAACATGGATTTGTAGAGCAAAGCCATTGGTGCTGAGGACCTGTCATTGACACGACACCATTTAGGGGAGATAGCTGCTAGTCTGATCCCCAGGACCACGTGGCAGCATGTTAGGTGTGCAGCTGAGACACGTCTGGTTTCACTGCCTTCGGGGAACCCCATTCACACACCCTGTGGCTTTGTTGTGACACAATCCAAGCTACAGTGAGTGGGGACCCCCAAGACCACCTCTTCAAAACCACATTCCTGGTCTTGGGTTAAAATGCTGATGTAGATGCACCTGCTAATGACTCACCTGAGAGCCTTACGCCATCAAAAGCACCTATCTGTGCCCTCTCTCACACCCCCTTGGAGGAAAGAGTGTGTGTGTAGGAAACAGCTAGTGACAAATTATACATTTAGATGACAGAAAGGAGTTCCTCTTTGTGCCTTACAGGTGATCAGTGGACACCCAGGAGGGAATAATAGTAGGTGATACAAGAATGCAAGGAAATAGCAGAATAGCATCAGCTCCTCTCGCAGGTATCGGTATACCATAGACCTCTACTATCTCCAGTAATTCTCCCTTTTCTGTAGTAGCTCTTGCTGCGAGAAGTGGTTAGGAGGGACGTGGAGCTCTTTGATGAAGAACAAACCTGAGAGCTCAGAGTAGTTCAAAAAAGCTCTCACTGCTTGTAAGAGCCAAGCCTTGACAAGCCCCTTTCCCTTCAGACTCAGAGGACTCCTTCAGATGCCGAACTTCAGGGAAACGAGCTTGTCCAGGTCTCCTTCATTTTATTTTTAGAGAAGAGAAACAGGCCACACGTCTTTCAGAGATGTGCTTAGTGTCTGTCACTCACTGAGACTGCAGCCTCACGAAGGGAACATGCTTTTGACTGAGGTAACCCACACCCAGCCATTGCGGATTAGAGCCTCAAAACTGTGATGTCCTCTCCGTCTCTGGCTTTTAGAAAGAAAAAAAATAAATTTCTGTCAAACTTGATATGATGCAAACAACAGAAAATAATTAACTGTTCCATCTCCTCTTAGGTAGGAGTCAGTGCTCAGACTTTTCCTTATATATAAAATAATATATCCTGCAGTGATGTTACACAGTGTCTAGAAGTGCAAGACACAGAGTACGCTGCTGATGGAAAGAGTCACTGAGTTTGCGTGACAGACTTGTGTTTGTCAGGAGACTTCAGACTGACAGATGTTCAAGGAACTAACATCTAAGAAAGAAAAAGGACACCATTTTTTTCCCCAAAAACTCAAAAGGAACATATACATAGAGGTTTTAGTGCTGTTCTTACAGCCAGTACTAGAAACTTTGCTTTACCCTCTCATTAAATCAGCACCCGTTTATCACCACAACTGACTGAAATGATCTCAATGATAAATGGCTTGTTACACAAAAAGAGATTGAGGGAGAACTAGTGACATTAAGAATATTCCAGAATTTAAATTCTAATAAGTCTTCTTTCCTGTAAAGTTATTTCTTTCAGTAATCCATTCTGACTTTAATATCTCCTGAACTAGAATTAGTGACATTAATACATTTTTTACTATTCAAATTATGGTCCACATTTTTTCCATAGCTGGCAATTTAATTTAGTAAAGCAGAATAAATTAACATCCATACAAGATCATTTAATTTAACAAGAAATCTTTCCATCGTTGGATGAGCCAATAAAAGAGCTTAATTCTTGAAAGTTACTCGTTAAAAAAATCTTGACAAAAGGTATGCCTTTTATAAGAATCTGAAAATTTCTGTACTTTTCTTTCAAAAGCCTGCAACTCTCCTTTGATATTCTAAAACTCCTAGAGTTCATCAAGAAGAGAAGAATTGAAAGATAATCTGAAGAATGTAGAATTTGTATGTCTAGTTTCCTATTTTATCATTCACACGCTTACACGGACCAAATTAATAAACATATTGACCTCTTTTTTAAAAATCTAATGGCTTCAGAAGACTTGGATCTGCAAGATTTATGGGAGACAATGAAGATTTATTTAAGAAAACTAATTACACCTTATTATCCATAATGAATGCCTTTCCAATTAATATTGTCCAAGCAGAAATTGCAAAGTAAAAAAATTTAGTCACAGAAGGAAGGGGGGTTCTGACTGGCAGCCCTAGTGTATGGCCACTGCCGTGCAAGCAGAGCAGCTCTCTGGAGAGAAGGACAGATCCAGCAAATCCTTGCTGAGGCTGCCCTTAGCAAATTATATCGCTATCTATCTCTCCTTATCTGATATATAATGCTAGCTTTACAGGAAATGTAATGAGACTTGTAATGGACTTCATCTGCCTTTTAATAACACCGTACTCCTGAGAAAATCATTATGAAAGGCAAAATCATTATTATGACTGGTTTTTCATAGTCAGGAGCTGAAAGGCAGTAATCTAGGTAATACAGCTATTTATTAAAGAAAAAAAAAAGTTAACCTGGAGAAAATGTACTTTCAGGGCCTAATCCTAGAGATTTTTTTCATCCTGCACGGAATCTACTGAAGTGAAGCTATCAATGATTTACAGAAATAGGTCATTAGGCAGTATTTGAGTCAAGCATCACAAAAACAACTTGAATGCTATTAAAGAACATGATTTGCATGTTTCCACAGCCATTTCTTGCACTAGAAAAAAAAAAAGGCAATGAATCTATTTCCTTCTCAAAAAGAGATACTGAGGAGGGATCACAAGCAAGTGCCAAGCCTGTGGTGTGGGCCCAAATCCTGCACTCCAGCATGGCCCAGAAACATGGTCCATCCCAGGCCATGTGTGCTGCCAGTGAACTTTCCAGTAGCAGATATTCCCTCCTTGGGGCCAGAAAAAATGTTTAGATGGGCCACCAAGCTGGTTTGCACCGTATTACTGAAGGATGTAACACAATACTGCTGCCTTCTCCCAGTATACCTCTTTTCTGTATTTCATTTGGTTAATAAGAGTGATGGCCTGAATTATGAGTTTGAGAGCTAGACCAAGACTCAGCTTTCCCATCATCCAGGATATTGGATTTGGTAGAGCAGTTTCAGCCCATCTCCACACTGATGGAACCAGTTTTCACAAAAACGTAATCCAGGAAACTGGAAAAACACAGCATTATTGGACTGTAGTGTTATGGTGTGTTCTGGTAAAAGAAAACAGCTGAAAGGCCCTGGAAATATCCTTAAGAGTGGAGGAAGAAGCTGCATCTGAACACTATCTGTAATTCACCTCCCTGTATCACCTTTTGTGCATGGAGGTGTCTTGGCAACAGGAGGGGACCTACAGCTCATGTTGTGCTGGAAAGGGCAGCTGGTTTGACCCTGGCACACAGGACAACTCCTCAGGTGACAAGGTTTGGATGGATGGCACAGCATCCATAGCCTGTATCCACACCATTCCCCCTCAGAGCAGTTCCTAACTCCAAAACCACCTAGGTCAGGGTTTTGGACAGCTGGTTCAACCAAAAAGCCTGCCCTGACTCCTGCCTCACATCTCTGCCCACTCTGTAGGTGCTGTGCATGGTGCGTAAGGGCAGAGAGCTACTGGAAGTCATCCAGTCCAGGTGCCACAGAATTTGTCACTGGTTAACATATCAGAATACATGTCACAGACCCAACATTACAGTCCTATTTCTTTGTGTTAAGACAAGCCTTATGTCACATGAACACATTGTTCTCTAGTTTTTAATTTCTACATTTTCATGTCTACATCTACACATTTTCATGTCTACATCTTAATAAAATAAGTACATGAAGTGCACAAAATGCATATTTTATACCTCCAGAATCCTTAGCCTCGGTAAATTATCAACAAATCAATTAAAACCAACCAAAATCAAAAACCAAAATACTGAAGCCTGGTACCTAACACATTAACTTCTCTCAATTTATCTTGGTTAAAAGGCCAAGGAAATCAAAATAGATTATAGACCTATAATTGCTGTTTTATTTGTGATACAACAGTAAAATTAACCAGTTTACAAACAGTTATTTAATATGATTTCTAGTTGGAAGATTGATTATGCAACCTTCATAAATGATTTATTTTTTTTATATTCTTTATCAGGCATTTTAGCACCAGAGACAAAGCCAGTTCTCCTGTGGGCAAACTTCAGTGTAAGACTCACTGAAGTATTTATGGAATGAGATATTTACTTCATTTCTGGATCATGCAGAAATGTGCCTCTCGTGGTAGGAAAACCAGCAGATACTCCAAGTGCCTGATTTCATCAAATGCATTGAACAATTATTTAAGCCACACAGATTGGCGTAGTATATATAGTTATAGTCACAATAGCTGCATCTGTAGCATGCTTACAGATGTCACAAATTATTCAGGATGACAATGAAGTGAAAACATGTTTTTTTTAAAAAACAAATTATAATTATAATGACACAGCCGGTGCATTTTTTGCTTGTATTTATTGCATTTCCTATAAACTTGCTGTGCTCTTTCTGGCTTTCTTTGCTAGCTGCTGCTTCCCGCTCTGACCTAGGCATAACTGTGCTTTGCTCAGCTCCAAAAATATCTTGTGTTCTCCTAAGGTTTAGAAGATCTTTTCCCTCCCACACAAATGCATCTATGCTTTGCATTTTAACAGCAAAAAAAAAGGGAAAAGGAGGGCTGAGGCGAAAGGAGTCCATAGAAGATCAGAAGTGCTCAAAAGAGTGCAAAGATAGCGTTTGGGTTTTTTTTTATTGAGAAATCCTTTTTTTTTTTCCCTAACATTGTCATTGTGGCTCTATATCAAGTAGAAAATTTACATAAAGTGACAGATTTTAGTATCATTATTTGTCTTGACAGTTCCAGAAGAAAGGAAAACCAACTCTGAGAGGCAGCAAGAGGAGGACTCTCTAATTTCACCTAAGCATGATTGTGAATGATTTTAACCAGATCCAGTTTTCAAGGTTTTATTACACAGTTCTGTCACTGTTCATGAGAGAGGAGAGATAAGGGAGCAGACTCACTTGCAGCCAGACAGCTTCTGAGCACATATGGGAATTCACGGGGCCATCGGACATTGATTGGACACAGAGAGGTACAGAATAGACTCTGTGGAACAACTGCAGCAGGACACAACTGTGACGTCAAGGCCCAATACTCTACCGCGTTAAGAAACCACGCTCCTTGTGCTTTACTCGATATAGGTCTGTTGAAGTAATTTTATTTCAGTGGAGAGACTTGAAAGGAAATAGCGTGTGCTCTGCTGGGAAACGCCATGTCCCTGGCAGTGGTGATATCCCTTGAGGAGGATTTCACACAGAGGGAAGAAGGGAGAGGTTGTGCCTTCAAAAGATTTTGCTGCATAGAAGACTGGCAATGACTAACACACGTTTGCTCCATACCCTACTGAGACAATTTTTTCCTATCAAGAAAAGATGTTTTATAAATACACTTAAACTTTTTCTCTTAAATACAGTTGTAAAGAGAAATCCAGCATAGCTGGAGACACAAGGAAAGGTGGAATCTCCTGGCATGGTCCAGAGAAAGCTATCTAACTTGATGTCCCAGCAGGGAAAACACTGTTTACCTAATGTGCGTTCCCTTGCTCTCTGTTATTGAAAACCATTATTAGCTTGGAGAGAGAAATTGGTTCGGCTCCATCTTTCAAAGTACAGTAACTCCCATCAATTGGATTCTTGAAGCAGGCTTTCTAAAAAGTGTATCATTACTTCCTCTTGGGTTTTTTTTTGTGTCTGGACTCATTAACACAATATATGAATAAGCGTCCTGGGATGAAGAGAGTGAGCTGCAATAACAAACATTTGCAGAACATTACCAGGTTCAAACGTCACTACTACCTTTTTCAAAGTCAGTAGAGACGTGCCTTTGAATAGAGGCCAAAACTGAAGGTGTATCACAGGCTGGCCCAAACCCCTTGATTTGTTCCAAGTGCAGGAGGTATGTCTGAAGTCAATATATAGAGATGAACCTCCTTGGGCTAAGCCATGCCAGGAGAGAGTTGCCCTCACTGTGGAAGTCAGATCCATCTTTTCCTGAGCCCACTCCACTCAGCTGTCCATTGCACAGGGAGGATGACCATTGATGTCTCTTCACTGGAATTAGGTACACGAGGCACCATGGAGTCCAGCTGGGGACAGGCAATTGGATGCTGTGGAACGTGAGGACTTGAATGCTGAAATGAAGTGTGTGGTTGTGCCAGTCTCTTGCCTACCATAAGTAAAACAGAAAACTTCCTGAGCCCATCCTGCACAAAACATAGTGACTATTTAGTCTCCAATGGGAAAATGTTAGCATAAGCAAAGGGCTGTAGGCCAAGAAAGACTGATAACGCTTCTCCCTAGTCTCCCCACCTTCATAATTAAAAGGGGAAATGAAAAAAAGGATTTAGATTGTATTGAAAGAAAAGGCACCAGGGAGCATATTCAATTTTTGAGTCATCACAGAAATTCTCTAAAATTCAATTACAGTGATGTAGATCTGACATAGGGTATATTATTATAATACCCCAGAGAAGGTCAATAAATTGTATTGTAAGGTCTCCTCAAGATTTCATCAGGACTGTAATATAGATAAGTCTCATTATTTCACATATTTTGCAGCTGCTCTAACTTAATTTTCAGGGGTGCCATCATATAATTATCAAAGATGATTAAATTTTATGCCCCTAGATCTTGCAGGTTATGTCTACAGGGAAAGAGTTCAAACCTATTATATAATAGCAAAGATATAATTAGACTCTGGAGAGTGAATAAATAAATCACACTAAGCAAAAAAGGGCAACATATCTACCAACAGACCAGCACATTTTTGCCTGAAGTTAGTGTCATATGATGAAAAGACCAATTTAAAGTACTGCAAATTTGCAGGTATTTCACAGAACCTTGACTTTTAACCACTTACAAGTACAGTATCTGTATTCCTCTAGATACAAAATCTGTCCACACTGACTGATGTTTTCATCTTCTCTACAAATACAGATTGGCCACAGGGACTTAATATTGCATGTGTGGGCCAGATTTTGCCTCCAGCACTCACCATGGAATTGCAAATATACCAGATTTATGTATATTTAAATTCACATTAAGTTCACAAGGAAAAAATGAGAGACATTATTGGTGGAGTTATTTTGTCTAACCACAGGTGTTTACTGCCATCTGAAATACCCTTGATTTCTGGGGCAGCTGAATGGGGCTGGCAGAAAAGACACAAGAGTTGTGAGAGAGGTCTGCTCCCTCGTGAAATAGTAGCTGAAGGCAGGGGGGATGGTGGGATCTAAAATGACTCTAGACGTCATTATGTTTTAGCAAGTTAATTTTTTTCCTGAGGGCTTATTTAGCTGCAGATTTTGATCCAGTGTCTGCTGAAGGACCCAGCTGTTCTGGTCACTGGGATAGGTCCCAAGACAACTTTAATCACCAGTCTATGTGGGTCAGGGATTTAACCCGAGGCTGTCCATTTATCAGTCTATAGCTTTTGAATGCTAAGGGAATAAATTTAGTATTGCTGATTGTGGTAACCTTGTCTTGAGAAAATGTGATTGCAATAGGAGGAATGAGGAGGAACATGCAGAGACTGAAAAGACCTGTCCGTCAGCGAGCAGAGAAAAACATGGATGATGCTAGCAGTCCCTTCTGACTGTCTGAAGATAAGGGGCCAGTTGGTGTCAATGAAAAGCATGCACTGAAAACTATGGAAAATACCCTGTATTTGGAAATTTCATGCCATAATATTGAATTTTTAAAGCTGTATCTGAAGCATCAGGTGTCAACCACTTCCCAGGCAGAAGTCTCACAGCTCAAGATGCTTATGCCTGTGTGTCAAAAATCTTAGGACACGGAACATGATTTACTGCTGGACTGTAGGGTCTGCCATCCCCCTTCCCCGGCACAGTCCCAGAGTGTTGGAGCACCTTCATGGCTAGACAGCCTGACCCAGGCCCTTGGCAGCCCTGACGGCCAGTCCAAATCAGGCTTGCTTTCACCAAATGCATTTGCTTGGACAATCCTCTGTCAGTTCATGAATTTCCTCAGAGCAGCTGTGCCTGCTGCGTTTGCAGTGTTAGGCAAGGGGAGGATGTTTAGAGCTTCTAGGGGAATTCAGGGACCCTTACGGAAAATGCAGCTTTTTTAATGGAGTGTAGATTTCTTTGTGGATTTAACAGGAGTACAGCTGGTGCTGCTTGCATGAAGAGTTTCTGAGAAAATAACTAATTAATCATTGCTAGTTATATCCAGATTGTTTACATACCAGCTTGCTGTATTACAGTACAACTCTGATAAAGCAGAGATGTTAAGGGCAGTTCAAACTGTTCGCATTATAAGCTAGGACTTCTGGATTTTTATGTCTCAGAACAGCACTTTTTCCTCTGGCACTACGTGGATAAAACCTACATAGCAAAACCCATTCTACTGTGAACTCTGTAGTGATGCCAGGTCAGCATTACGGTTCCCAGTGCCACCGCAGTTCTCTCTCTTTTCGCATTTATCTGAATGACGTATTTCACCTCACAGCTCTGCAGAGCCCTCTGCAGATCCCAAATCCATGCACCTCCCCAGTTCCCCATCACCTCTCACTACAGTGAGTACCTGCATCTTATGCCTTCCCCCCATTTCTCCTCCATTAAAATCTTATCCAGTCTCCATTTGAATCCCAGTTCCCATTCCCAGTCTCACTACCCAGCTCCCAGTCCCAGTTTCCCTCTCCCTACTCGGTTTCCTCACCAGGTTTTTCTCCTCGTCTGCTTTGCACATCCACCACTTGCTCACTCTGAATTCAAATCTTTCCAGTCTTTTTCTAGACTTCCCAAGCACTGGCAAGGTTGTTGAAATTACTGAGTGCGGTCTTTTAGTGCCAGAGCACTCTTACTTTTATAACGTACCTAGAGAACAGCATTTGAAGTGTGGTGCCCTGGAGGGGGTGGAAATGCCTACTTTAGTCTAAAGCAAGAAGGTAGAAAAATGTGCAGGAAGACCCAAAAGGCAAAGAGCAAAGAATGTTTCTAAGATTTTAAGAAAATTAACAGGCTGGGAGCGATTTGTAATTGTATTTAAAAGAGGAGCAGTATTCCTAGTATTCCTAGAATGGCTTTCTATCAAGAATCTCAAAATATGCCAGTCATTAACTAAGCCTAGCAGCGCTGCTGCAAGGGAAGCATAGGCTCCATCAAGCTGCCGAGGTAGATGCAGAACCCAGAGTTCTCATTTCACAGGGTACTCTGAAGGACTAGCACAAAATAATTATGGTACAATATTTTGTATTTTTATTCTTGTCAAAGAAGCATAGAAGATTGCCTACAGCATTTACCTGGGTATGATTTTGCATGCTCCCTTAGTGTGAAAATAATGTGTGGATATGTTTAAGTTAAATTATGTATTTGTGCATGCAAATCAGGTTTCTTACACGTAGGCAGAAGCCTGCTCAGATGTTTTATGTGCAATTTAAGAAGCAGCTTTGAACATTTGGCCCTGTATTTGCCCGAAGGAAAGAAATCCAGTACATTAAGATTACATTCTTCTGTGCCCAACCTTAGCAGTTCATAGAGCATGTTGGGTCACTGACTCTGCTAAGCACTTAAATTAACTTTTCTTAACAATTACAGTAATTAAGTCTCTCCTAAATTACAAATTAAGATCATCTGGGTGCATTATAGAAGCAAAGATGGTATTAGCAAGGGGGGAGGGAACAAAAAGTTTACCAAGTCTTCAATTATTCGTAATTTTCCAGGCGAGTCTGTGTTTTTGCAGAGCAGACTGTGCTGTTGCTGCGGGTGTGTAGGGTGAGGCATCTCTGCAGTACATCCTGGCTATCGTCTCTCTTCCTGCTGCTCTCCCTGCTCTTTGCATAGCCTCTTTGGCCACCTGTAAGGTCTTTGTTAGGCACACAAAGTGCTGGTGTGAGTTTGCCTTGGCTTAAGCCTCCTGTATCGTAAAATTTGTTGATATCCTTTACCTCCTGTCTCTCTGAGCAGCTGGCTTGCTCCAGATGTGAATCATGACATGGACTGGTATATAAAGTACTAAGATAAAGGGGGAATTTTTACTTCAATACAAGCTAAAGCCTCAACTAAATATGGCAGTATAGGTAGAGCCATTAGGAAAGTAACTTAATTTTTGTTTGTCCAGCATGTACCACAAATAAAGTCCAGATATCCCATGAACTGCTGGACTAGACCTGTATAATATTTGGCAAGAAAACAATTTGGCCTGTTGGTCTTTGTGGTTAACAGAGTAAAACATCTGAGTAGTCTTGCAATACAAAGGCAGAGGACACAGGAACATTGCAAAGGGAGTGGGAGGTAAGAGACAAAAGGGTGTATTGCAGCAGAGGAATGTAATTTCAGATCATTACGAGGAGAAAACTCCTTTCTTCTAGCTTTGAAGGATACAAAAACACAGGAGGAATTTCAGATCCTGCATGACCTGTAGGAAAAAAATGTCCAAAGGAGGCCCTTGGAAGAGTTCAACCAGTATTTACATAGTGAGAAGTCAGTGTGAAGGTAGATCAGCCAGCACGGACACTGAAGTGAGTGGCACAAGTGAGATCAATCAAGTCCAGCCTATGTTACTGTGCATGATCTCATGACCCTCATTCTGTCTTCCTAAGTTTAATATTTTGTGGCTGCCTCCACAGAGTTGGTTTCCACTGTCATTGAACAGCAGTTGCTTCAGTAGGAGCTCATTGACTTCAGGGATACTATTTACATGCTCACTACTGAGGAGTCTTGCCCAAAGCAATCAAGGTCCTGGGCCAGAGAAAGCATAGAAAAATGCATCGGTTTAAAACAAAATCTTCGGCTGCTGTCAACACCTCAATCCAGTTTTCTCTATCTCCACACTTTAGTTTAAAAGAAAAACTAAAGAAGATTAAAGCCTTTTACAAGCAAGCAGTGAAAATGCTTGGAAGAGATCTTGATGTAAGCCCCCAGTTTAATTCAGGGCCTATGTTCCAAGGGAGTACTTTGAGTTCTGTGTTGTGGGCTGTGCTGAAAAAGGAAGCAAACACACATGCCTGTCACACATCTACATACACCTTCTATCCCGAGGATATTTTTCCAGGAATTAGCATTTCAAAATAATCCTGGAAAAAGCTTTGGATTCGTTTTGGGAGAGGATCCCAAGCAGCTTGGTTGATACGTTACAGGAAGTAAAGGCAAGGTAGACAAGGTGGCTTCTGGTGTGAGAGAAGCAATGAACTGCTTCAGGACAAACAGAACTGGGATCCTACCTCTGAGCAAGCACGTGGCCTTAGGGTTCACCTGCAAAATGGAAAGAAGGATATTTGGAGAACAGCCTGTCAGTGGCTAGTAGATGGTGCAGATGGTGGAGTCACCCAGGCCTCCTGATTTCCCGCTAACCTTAAATCATCTGCACTTGTACAGAGGTATTATTGCAAGGCTGTGTTTTGTCCTTTTAACCAGCTGACAGTTTGAATTTATTATGTATTTTGAAGGTTAGTAATATACCACAGTCATACACATTGCAGGTAATGCAATACCATATTAAAATATTAATCAAATCTGCAAACCATCAACATTCATGAAGGAAAGTAATCTGCCAAGGAAGAAGTTATAAACAAAATGGAAATTCATTGCAGTATCTTTGAAAAATGTGCTATGAGCACATATTTGGAAAAGCATCCTGAATACTTACTCTTAATACAGGCTTCCTAGATTAAAGATGTATTACATATATTAAGAGTAATGAAAGTGTAATTGATGTTAAGGCATGTGAATTTAAACTCTGCTATCACTCTGGAGAAAGAGGATAGACACCAGTTGGGTAGTGAACAGAATGTAATAGTCTACTAGACCTAGAAATTTGTTTTGGCCAGACTTCTGAGCTAAACCTCTTTGATTTTTTCTCCCTATTTAGTTGTGACATCATTGTGGTCAGATTTACCTCTAATTTTATGATCCAAATTTCAACTGGACTTTGGGTTTGAATCAATGGTTCAAATCACCACCAGTTTAGAAACTTAATTTTAAAAGATGTGTATAAGGTCAGAGCCATTTATGTCCTGTTTATATTTTTAAATTAAATTAAAGTCAAGTGATGATAAGGTATAATATACCAAAAAAACCTCTATGACCATCCAAATGATAACAAATGCTTAAAATACTGCTCCAGTTACCCCTTCTAGTTACCTCTACTAAGCAATTTCTCCAAGCCAAATTTTTATTCAATGTGTATATACAAAGGAGAAAAACAAATGCCAAGCTGAAAGCCTCCTGGTTTATGCCAAAAGCAAGGCATTTACCAGCTCAAGGTATCTTGAAATATTTACAAGTAACTCTCACAAGTTAATTCACTTTTTGAGTGGCTAAATGACCTTAGTATCCTATAGCTAATTAAAAGAAGACAAATGTTAACTAAAGAATTCCCTCACGTAGCTCCCTTTAAGTGTAACAGTGAAACACCTGTTTTAATATTCTGGTGACTAGTGCTTTTGCCAGGTGACAGGGCTTGCTGTGATCAGGTCAAATTTCAGATAAATTCTGAGGGATGCAGCCTGATCCATCAAAAGTGGAGACTGCCAGATAGGATGGCTCATAATTCAGGCATCTTCAATGCCTACTGCTTCTTGGCTTTCTGTTCAGATCTCATGCATTCTAAAAGTCCAAGAAATGCATTATTTGTGCTACTTAAAAACACCAGATAAGTGCTCCTCTGGCAGTCAAGTGTGAAGCTTCTGGGTTCCCAGGTATCCTGTAGGGTTTTGGCTACCTGTTTGGAAGGAAAGCTTATGGCTCTTGCTGAGGAAAGTGGTTTTGAATAATTTGGGTCTTATACTCTTAGAGGTCCATTCTTGTGTGCAAAGTATAGGAAGTCACCAGATGAGTACAACAGTGCTGGAGGATAACTTTGCCTGTACGGCAGGGGTTACACAAGATAAGGCAGAATCAGGCACCTGGAACGGAATTTAAATTGTTGCTCAAATTACTTTGCAAGTGCAAACTACAGTATTCTGTTTAATTATATACTAACCTACTGTGCTTTTTACTAGTCTTTGCCTCCTCTGCCATAATGCCTGAACAAGTAAAACTCCTAATCATCGGAGCTGTCAAAGGTAGAGGCCAAGGGATGCAGGAGGAGAAGGAGCATTTTCACACTTCAGGCAGCTGAATGCTGTCCTGGAAACACTGCCTCTGACATAACCTTGTCTCAGGGGCTTCCTGGCTCTTTATCCTGCTTCCCACAAGACCCGCAATACAGACCTGACAGAGCGATAACCTCTTGTGTCAGCTGCCACTGAAGTCACTGCAAGCTATTCTGGAATATATCAGCTACTGTATACTGTGATGTAGCCTGAAAGAAAAATCAGTCTTGAGGCATTTGAAATCAAACATCTGAAATTACTGGACATTTTTTATTAATATTTCTCCTCCATCTCCCTCCCTTTCCTATTAAATCAGGATAACACCACCTGTTTTAGAGAGAAGTTGAAGATACAATCAATATTGCTTGTAAATCTCTGGAACACTGAGTGTTTTACAAAAGATATCCATAATATCTTGGCAACATCAATAAAAAAGTTAATACATGTAGCGGGGCTTGCTGTTGTGTCATTAATAATGTTCATGCTTACACATTGCATAAAGAAGAAAAAAAGGACTGCTGAAAGAGCTACCTGTTCAATATACATTGACTGGAGTGGGTACACATCCAGTACCTAGGGAATGAAGTCGCAGAGGCAACTTTCATTGCAGGCATACCATGAATTCTGGCTTTGCCATGTTAATTCTGGTCTCCTAGCATCCCCCCTCTCTTCCCTTCACAAGTATGCGTGTGAGTACCTAGGTGTCCAGCCATGGATATACACATGGACCCAAGAAGCTTTCAAATTTTAATTTCAGATATCTAAAGAAAAAAATGTAAAAAATATACAACCATCCTTTGAAATTGTATTGACCTTTGGTTGTTCTCACTTTTCTCTCTCCCTGTATAAGTTTTCTCTCATCTTGTTCTTCTTGCTAATTCTCATCACTTTCTTCTCCTTTTGTGCTAATGCTCCCATCCTTTTAGCTTGTCATTGTCCCCTTCTCTTCTTTGTTCCTTCCAACCTAACCATTGCCCCATGCATTCCTCTCTTCCTTTCTGCCTTTCCTCTCCTCCCTCCACTCACATTTATGTTTCTTCCTAGCTCTTGTATTCTACCTGTGCATCAGCGATGGGCCATTAAATGCATAGGAGGAAGATTTCTCTTCCTGTCAAATTGGCGCTATAATGCCAGTAATACTAACATAAAATAATTACAGGGAAAAAAAGTTTGTCCAGTTTCTACAATGTTGGAGCACATTCACTGCAGGAAGAAAGTTTGAAGAATTGAATAACTCACATTTCATGGTGCAAATGCAAATAGCAATATTCAGAGACTCATACCTCCCTCAGATTGGTGTGGATAGTAGCAAAAAGCAAACTACAAATTTTCCTTTCTCCAAAATTTAAATCCTTAAGTAAAAATCCAGGTTATGCTAAAGTTTTGTAATTAAATACTTTGCTAATTATTAGCATAGGCAATATTGCTTCCTTTCTTCTGTCACTAAGGAACTTACAGCGTGACTTTTCAGAACTGTTATTGTCTCTGACAATCTGATACCAAAGATAGACACACTGATAAAGTTGGACTGTTTTGAAAAGATAGAGAAAATACAAGGTCAGCTCATATTATCTTCTTGATTTTGGACAGAACATCGCATGTGTGTATGTATACATAACTTATGTTGAATATATACATACCCTAAGAGCTCTCCTAAACGTTAGAGTGATAAAGAAACTGTCTGACATGGGTGTCTTCTGTGTTGGATGACTTCAGCAGAGAAATACTGAAACTAAATGATAGGTAAGAACATCAAAGATGAAGATGGAATAAATCTCTCATAGTACTGCAAAAGTTTGGAACAACAAATAACAAATCCAGAAGCATCAGAGGTTAATGTTCTTTAATATCCATAGTTCTTTCTCCTCCCCAAATCATAAAACCTCACAAAATTTGACAAAGTTTCAGAAATATGAGTATGGTAAGAAAAATAAACCAACTGTTTTGACAAATGTCTTGTCTAGAGAATATGCATCAAGAAACAAAAGTAAATTAATCCATATGGAAAGACTTTAGTAAAGCAAATAATTTTACAATGGTATGTGTCAATGCATAGAAAGGGACAACAAATATGCAAAAGTGAAAAATGACATTGCAAAACAATAAATGTGAACAAAGATACTGTGGAGAGTGAAGCTACAAATCCAGATTGAAATACAGTGTAACACAGTAAATAACCACTGATCTCTTGTTTAAAATTTTATATCCAAAGTCTAGATCAAAAGAGCTCTAACTACCAACTGTCCTAGCATCCAATTGTTTTATTTAATAAATAGCAAAACTCCAATAGACATTTGTAATGCAGGAAGAGGCCTCTTAAGAGTACTTTTAGTTAATACAAGCTCCTACAACAGTATATCTCAACTGTCCTGTACTCCGTCTGTTCCTGGTCCTTCAGCTTAACTTTTTCCTAGCTTCCTCTCTTCTCTTGGCTTTTCAGATATTTGAGAAAGGATTGGATTCATCCTTCTGTGTTCTCCAAAGCCCACCTGAGTTTTTGAAAGACTGTAAGAAAGTCTCATGTAGCATCTATGCTAACTGTTCTCTCTCAGCAAGAGTGGAAAGGGTGGTTTCATTTGGTTTTGGTTTAACTACTTCTACAGTAGTTAGCATGAGGTCTTCCTTTTAGGAAAGGAGTCGTGATTAATACATATGTTAATTACATACATTCTAGAAGGCACAGAAATATGTTGTTAATTATTTCAAATATTTAGTGCAAACACAAGAGCATGGTTACTCTTGGTGCTCAAGCTCAGCTAATTACTTCGTAATTTTTAGATGCATGCTGCCTTCCTTGTAGAAAGACATAATTTGTAAAATTAGAAAAATATTTAAATGAGTTAGCCTAGAATAGTCTGCCTAATGATTTGGAAGAAGGTCTCCAAATGCTATGTAGGATTTTGTGACTATTGGTAATCAGCTTCAGCTCCCAGATACCTGTGAGGCTGGGGGCTTGTAATGAGTCAACTGGAGAAGTGAGTCAGGAGAATCTGGAGAATGTCTGACAGATACCATTTGGAATAAACCGAACCTTTCTGGCTGTAGGACACCTTTTCCAGACTAGTCTCTACACAAAGCAGCACCCATATGTATTTTCTCAGACCTAATGAAAAAAAAAAAAATGCAGCAGCTGAAAGGGAGCGTATGTGGTTCATGGACAGAAGAGAACCAGCGAAGGGCAGAACATATTTGCCAACCACATGGACGTAGAAAGTGTTCAGGGAGAAGGATTCAGGGTGGTGGTAGGTGTCACAACAAACCTGACTGCGAGGACTGGGTGGATTATGAAGGAAAGGAAGAGGGTTAGGAGCCCTGGATGAGCACACGCATGTGGAGTCATCAGTTTAACATCAATGAGTCCAGCCTTTGAAGCAGGTGGGATACTAACGGAAGATGGAAGCCCTTTGCAGGTGTGTGCTTGCAGTTCTGTGTTTTGAGAAAGCTGTAAACTCTGGGAAAGAGGCTCTTTATCAAGCACACCCCCAGAAGTCCTGCCTTTTCATTCCTGGGATGTTCTGTTCAATTCTTTTACTTTTCCTTCTTACAGTATTTTTCCCTCTTTAGAGATACAAAAGAGGTCTTTAGACGGCTCAGCTTTAGGTATAAAGCAGATTATTTTCTGCCACAAAAGGAGAAAGGATCTTCAAGGAACAAGATATCTCATAATTCTCTCTCCTTCTCCTTGTGTCACCATCTCTGGACGCAAGTGCCCTGCACCACGGTGGTACAGGGGAATTCCAGCCCCTCTGCAGAAAAGGGTGAGGGTGCAAAATGCAAAAGGGAGAGTCCTATCAGCCTTATTTAGTTTATAACAGCAGCAAAAATGCACAATAGGCAAACATACTATCTGTTCTAGACATGTAGTGCAGACACTTTTCATGCCACCCTACCTCTCCCATGACTTGAGGGAAGACACAGGCCCTTTGGATAAACCTAAGGAATATTACAGCGACATACGCTGCCCTTGTGCTGCCTCTGATGTGACCAAAGGTAGGGTGGAAGGATGATTATGTGACAACAGACACCCATGTGCCACAGAGCTGTGACTGACAGAAAAACTAAACAGTAAGAAGCCTCACAAGTCCAGATGACTGAGTCCATAGGTTATCACGACCCAATCCTCCTTTCCTTCCTTATGGCCACATACATTTATTTTGGCAGTAATGCTTGCAAGTCCCTTGATGCCAAACATCAGTGTGACAACCTAAAAAAATGCTCTCGTTTTGGAGGCCCTTTGACAATGGTAGATCTTCTTTTCCTTTCATACTTACTTTTCCACTATGACTGGGTCAGCAAAGGATAAGCTCCTTTTTTTTCACACAGCTCTTCACCACTGCAGAGGGCACACATCAAAGGACAGCATCCATGTCGAGCAGCTCCTCTGAGCCAGCTGTCAGCCCGGGTAGGATGTGGACTTCAAGACCAAACCATGAGGAGTTCACTCAGAGACAGGACCTCAGGCACCCATGCTGCATTGCAATTTTACCCTAGGCATGGCCTGGATGCCCTGAGATCAACAGGGCTTCTAAACAGCTGAGAGCACATGCTGGTCATGGCTTTTGATTGCCTTCTACTCAGAAGACTGGGAGAAATGGAAGAATGAAAAGTAACCTAATTTAGGTTAAAGCTATAAACCATAAAATCCTTCAGTGCCTCTCACACCTATGAAAATAAACCATCCTCAGAAAAACATCTTGCTCCAGAAAGTGCTGGAACTAATGAATACTGATTTCCTACAGATTTGTGTCCTGCGGATTGACTGACTTGTGTGGTCTAAGAAGATGTATGCTTTTTGGGTGGCTGGAGAATGTGTGAGGTCTCTCTCTGCATGGATTTCTTGCATTCTCATAAGGTATGTTCACACTGCACTTTGCCCAAATCTGGCCAACAAATTGGGACAACTGTCTTTAGCCAGCTGCTTATTGTTAGAGACTTCTGAGGATGTATCTTTGTTGGCCAGTAGATTCAAAAGTTGTTAGGAGGGAATACAAACATCATATGAGCCTTGTTTCCACAGGAAACAGGGCTAAAAATCTACCATTCTCCTGTCTTCTGCTCCACATTTTCTTCTGTCTCTCATGGTCCTGCCTCCTTTGTCTCTTCTCAGGAATGATGCTGCCGGTGGGCTCTAGGGAGGCAATATCCTTCCTAGTTTATTCCATCATTTCCACTGAACCTGCCCTGCTCAGATATTTCCACCTTCATCCTTGTCTCTCATATAACCTAATCTTAGCAAGGAACTAAGTTCAGGAACGATTCACCTGCTGCTAAGAGAAGCAGCCCCTTTGGAACGTCAGTCAGGCTTAGCCAGGTTTTGTCTCTGTTGTTGTGACACCAGCCATAACCTTTCCTTCTCCGCAGGTGAGAAGGAACCAGCTTGCAATGTAGCCCAGTCTTTGACAACTGGAACCATTGAACTGAATATCCTTCCTAACAAAATGAAAAGATGCCCAATTATAATTTAATGTCAATTCGTAGCATGGAGTTTGATATGTCTTAGACAACAAAAAATGCACCTCTGCTTTCAATGCACACATTTGCCCAACAGTCTGGTGACTGCCGGGTCAGTTGCGGGGTTACAAGAACAGCATATACCAGGCTACAGACTTTATTAATCTTGTATCCCAACAAGGCTGAATGGTCTCCTTTGAGAAATATTTTCCACTGATGTACCAAGCACTGTCAGCTTTTCATACTACATATCAGATGCTCACAAAAAATAATTGTAAGGCTGATATGTTTCTCCTTTATGACCTCTGAGTTAACTGCGCTAGTTGCACTCAAGCCATTTGTGTTGGTTTTTCACATTTAATTTATTTTCACTTCAGTGTTAAATAATGCTATCTGAGTAGGTTATTTCACATTTTCCAATTCTGAGGAACACTGTCTTTGCAGAAATACTGGCAGTTCCCTCAAGCAAAGCTAGATGACAGCCAGAATTTGCAGCCTTTAGAAAGCTCAACAGTATAAGAATATTTCTGTTTTGCTTTGGAAGAAAAGAATCAGTAGTTCAGAAATGTAGCTATGGCATTTTCAATTTGAAAAGCATCAAAGTTATTCCTTTAGAATTTGCCGAAAGCAGCAGAGAGCTGTGTGTGCCCTGGGCTGCCCACAGCTCCCAGGGACCCAGTGATTCTTGGGGTTTCCCACGCTGTCCCGCCCCAATGGAGTCTGGAGTCGTGCAGAAAGTCCGGGGGGTCCCCAAACCTGCTGCTGAGGGGTAGGAATGTGAAACAGGCTTCAGAGGAGTCACCTCAAATTCCCTCAAAATCGAGGTATTCACGCAGAATAGTTTGATTTTGATGTACCAACATTTGCTGAATTGAACAAGTTTGATCAGCAAACATCCCCCCTCGTCCTGTCTGCTCTCAGGACCTTCCCTTTCTCCCAGCCAAACCTGGCCAAACCTTCTCTTTCTCCTGTTCAGCAGCAAAAGCCTAATTCAGCAGCAGCAGGAAGGGGGATGCGGGGGACGCCTCCTCATCCCGCGGTTGCACCTCTAGGTGGGGCAGGCGAGTTTCGGACGCCGGCGGAGCCCGCGACTTTGGGAAACTTCCCCAGCCGAGAGCAAGAGGGGAAGGAAAAGTTGTTGGGAAGCTCCTCCGAGCCTGCAAAGGAAGCGTGGGGCTGGTGGCTGAGGGGCTTTGGTGTGTTTGGGCTCCCTGGGACCGAGCTGGGGACATTCATGACAAGCGCTGCAAGAAGAGGAGACGTGCGCTGGCTGTGCCTGAGCCTCAGCACCTGTGAGAGCCTCACCAAGAAGTTACCCGGAGCCCTGTACTTGCCAGTGGACCTCTTCTCCAGGCTTCAGCGGTGGTGAGCCCAAGGTAGGCTTGCATTGAGCACGTTTGCTGCCTCTCCCCAAAGCTGGCATGGCTCTGATGCGGGAGCTGCTTCGTTGTGGGGATGTCACAGAGGGCTGTGGCTAAAAATTGTGTTGGATTTAGGTTTCGTTTGAATGAGATCTGCCATTCAGTGAGCTTCTCTGCTCCTGGTATTGGACTAAAGAACTGGGTTTTTTTTCCTGTGAACGGTAGAAAGTAGCTAGAATTTCTTACAGCGTCTTTTGATTAAAAGCTGAAGTTTCCTCACATCAAATGTACTTTAGACTTTTTTTATTATTAAAAGTACTGATGTTCTGACCAGTTCACAAACTCTAGAGGACGGTTTTATTTGCATGGAAGTACATATTTCTCCAGAGGATAGTGCAACTGCTGGTTTGGGTTTTGTGTTAACATTGAAAACTAATTTGCCTGTTCATTTCAGACTGCTACTATACTTTTGAAATTGCAGCCAACGCTGTAAGATATCACGGCACTGGTAGCATTGAGGCTCGCTGCATACACATGTGAATACATGTCTGTAGCATTCTGATTTTTATTTTCCCTGCTTCCACAATCTCACTATAAAAGAGAGCTGGAGATCTGAGGTCTGGAGAGGAAAGCAGGTTGCAGCCCACACCGAGGAGTTCCTGGGTGGCAGTGGCATTGCATACCTGCACCAAGCGCAGTACGCTGTAGACATACATAGTGCTGGAGTAGCTTTGAAATGCTCGGCTCTGGGAGAGTAGAGAGCTCAGCCAGGGCTGCAAAACCTACTCCAATGGTAAAGTGGCCTGTGTGAGCCTTGCATGACCATGGAAGACTGTCACTGGTACGGAGCTGGGTGTTTTTAGCTGCTGCTGCCATGGCTACAGCAGTGGATTTTTAAAAGTGCAGCTAGGAACTTATATACCTAATAGAAAAAAAAGTCTTCCTTTTTGGAAACAGTGGAGCTTTAGATATTGCATGAAGGGGCACTGGATAGCATTTTGGATCTGTCCCCCATGGGGTGACTGATGAGATCCTCATCTAGTGCAACAGTGCCAAGGAGCTTAGGGATCGATGCCTGCTTGGGGTACCACCCAAAACCTCTTTATGCACCTCAAGCCACAAGGAAAGCTTTCACACCTGCGGCTCCTGTTTGTTGGAATAGACGAGGCCTATGGCTACTGCTGCCGCTCCTCTACAGCAGAGGCGGGAGGTGATGTTGTGCACTACAGTTTCCAATGATAGGTCTTGAAATGTTTCGGACAAATGGTGGAAATCTCTGGCAGCTCTATAAGAACAGTCACGGGAGATCGCAAATTTTAAAAGGAAATTTGTGTGATTGTGCAAAGTGGAGTCAAACCCCATGACTATGATCAGGATTACTCAGTTCTTTGTTCTTCTCTGTCAGAAATGTCTAAGATGTAGAAAGCGAAAAGAAATGAAAGTTTAGGAATCTTCTCTCAACGAGCAACACTGGTAAGAAATTAATTTTGAAATTAAATGAAAGAAGAACAATCAACTTAAGGAAATGGTATATTCATCAGCATCCAGTTTGGCTCCACACCACTCAGTGTGAACAGTTTCACCTTCAGGTAAACTCCTGTGAGCTCAATTTCACTGGAGATGTCTGACAAGGGTGAGACTGTTGCTAAAGCTTGGCCCAGCTCTTTTAGTTGGTTGGGTACAGCATAGTTGTGTTGCTATTTGCAATAATGTAGTCTGACCACAACAAAGAGCTCAGATGAGAATGTGCCCAGAAAAAGCCAACAGGCTTTTCTTTAGTAGATAGATAGCTTTTACAGAAAACTGCCGCCATAAATAGGCATTTTTTCACTCTTGCAGCTAGATGGAAAACATGTGATGTTTTAATATTTCACATCAGATCTTGAGATGGTAATTTTCAAAGGATTGTACTGAATTGTATGCAGTGGAAATCACCCCACTGAAAATGTGAACTGAATATGTGACTGTAACACAAAGGGGTTTAGAATTCCTCCGAAAATGGCTTCACGTGGGACATGTCAACTTTACATGTAAAGGCATCACTTCTTGGAATACTAGAATATTTTTGACAGAGTCTATACTTCCTAATTGAACCTGTATAGCCATGCTAGATAAATGGTCCAAGTCTCAGTTTTCAAAAAAATAGCAGCATAAGCTTTTGAAGATAAGATTAATATTAAGATAATGTTTTTCTCATGTTGTCATCAATGGAGGAATTCCCCTCTAATATCCTTAACAGAGTTGTTTCCTTTAACCATGCTAGGATGGAACTGTGTTTCAGATCAGATTGTATCTATGCTACTTCTCTTCTCAGCTAAAGGGTAGATAAATTGCAATGTGAGCTACTGCCTATAGCAGAATAACCCAAGAGGTTCCAGCATGACCACACCCTGTGTGAGTCATTTGTGAGGAGCTGGGGGTGGGTCAGCCTCTCCATTCACTCCTGTTAAAGATATCCCATTTCTCCCTCCAGTTACTCTCCAGACCTGGCCTTTGCTGCCTTCTGGTGCACTCCTGACCCTCAAGAACCACTATGGTTTTTTGTGACTCATCCAGAAGATAACAGGTGGCCTTTTTTACCCAACAGCTCCCGAAGCAGCAACTGGGGAAAACCCTTCCTAATATGTAGAAATGTTCTGGCCAGTGAGTTGTTAGGATGGGAATCATTTGCAAAAACAGAGACACTTTCCTGCCATGTATATTCCAAGGAAGCAAGTCCCTGTAAGGGGTTAGATATTACCAAATGAGGATGGTATTGTGACATTTATGACTGTCCACTTTGGCAAGTATTATTGACCTGTGCTGATGGTCACCGTGTGGACAAAGTGCTTGGCCATACTTTTCCCAGAAAACTGAGAACCTAACTTCATACAGCAGGAGGCTAGGACATCCAAATATTATCTGGAGGCCAAGAAACTTGTTGTTCTTTCGTTTGATTTATCACTCATCCAATTCTATAAAAAACAAACAGAGATCCTGGGCCCATGCAGCTGATGGCAGAGCTCCCGCAAGGGTGGTGTGCCCAGCTCTTGCTGGCTCTGTGGCAACATTTAGTGATCAAACACTGCTTCCCGAAACATGTTAGCTTTGCACACATTTCTTCTGACTTGACGTAGCTCAGATCTTTCAGTTTCTTCCCACCAGGGAAATCAGAACAAAAGTAGAGAGGAAGTTATTTTCAAATTCAGAAGGAGTTCATTAGAAACAAAAGAATAAAAGATAAACAAAGACTATTTTAAAGCATTATCTGCTATTGTCTTTTGAAGATGTTAAAAGTTTGCCAGTGGATTTTCAAATCTCTGTGGAGGCAGCGTGAGGGCCACATCCTCCTGATTTGATGCTAGCGGGTGCTGGTTTTGAACTGTCAGAAGTGGCATTCTGTGAAGTTAATCCACAATGCTTGAGCTGAATCACCCGCCATGAATCTAGCAACAGGTTTTACATTACCACATTACCATAATGTCTGACCATCTGCAGTGCAAAATCAATAGCAAAGTCCCTGGTGGATTTCAAGAGTTTCTGGCATTTATTCTTTTTCAGACTTAGTTCTTCAGAACTGAGCTTTTTTTTTTGGATTTGCTGTCTTAAATTCTGCTCATTTCCTTTTTGGGAGGGGAAGGCTGGTAAGGTTTTATGTGGCAGAAGGAAGTGCCAGAGCTGTGTCAGTTTTATAGCAGAAAGGCTTTTTCAGGAGGTTTATGTTGCCTCATCCCCTCCCCACAAGAAACCTCTCCAGCAGTTGGTGGTATCTGAGCTGACCCTTGTCTGACTTGCTGTGCACACAAGGCCAGGAGGGTCTTGGTAGACCAACGATCCAGGGTTGCTGGATCTCTGCTAATAAACATGTGGACATGGTGGTGGTGTTAGGTTAATGGTTGAACTTGATGATCTTGGAGGTCTTTTCCAACCTAAACAATTCTATGATTCTATTCTATGTGCAGGGTAACCTGTGTTTGGGGAATGTTACTTAGGTATGGTCAATTGCCACTGGGGAGGTGGGAAAGAAAACCAAGAGTTTGTAATGCTTATAATGCTTGACTATGCTTGTGGCATCCTGAAATGTTGATAGACCTGAGACCCTTTTGATCTTAAATGCCAAGATCAACTTGGTTGCAAACCTCCAGCATCCAACCCTTCCCAACCAATCTTCAGTGAGATGTTTGCTTCCCTACTGGAGCCTGGCATAGAAAGATACATGAGCTCCAGTTTCTCACTGTCTTTGTCTCCGCTATGCAAACACTGATGGATGTACATCCCCTGCAGATTGTCTTAATGAGCCTCTGGTTCATTAGGCTTTATGGCCAGGACATGGTGCTGCAAAACTTGCCTGAATCCAAGCCCAAGCCAGCCCTCTAGTAAGAAGGAACCCTGGAAAGATTCACTTTTTTCCCCACCTCCCCTCGAGGTGGTGTTGTATATGAATCTCTGTTAGACCAGCCTTTATCCTCTGTTCAGCAGTGTAAGAGGCTGGGGACCAAAGCAGAAACATATGGCCAAGTACTGAGTGAGCTTTTAATTCTGACAGTGCATCCATCTCTTCCTTCGGATATATCACAAAGAAAAACGACTGAAGTGCCAGTTAAGCAGCATATAATTATTTGCAGATTGAGTTTCAGGACTTTTCTTTTCATTTTCTTTAACCACTTTAATAGTTCAGGATTAGATATTTATAATTATCCAGACTAGAAGGATGCATTCCTGTGACATGCTCCATTTTTCTCTCACAACTGTATACATGCTCCACTGCTTGAGAGAAGGGCTTAAGAGGGAAAGAGATCTGTATACTAATAGCTGATAAATAGAGGCTTTATAAAAATTGGCTTCTGTCACTGAAAAGAAGGAAACAAAAAGGCCCTGTGCATCCAGATCACACATCTTGGAAGAGAAAAACTGGGACTGCAAAAATATGAGGAACAGACGAGATCAAAGGCTAAAAATGGAAGAATCTGTTATGCTACCTGGTACTGGTTATAGCCTGCTATAGTTAGGAACTATGAAACAGGCGGTATCCTCAAACCTGGCACTTAAATTTACCATTTCTAACAAAAAGAAGTTTGAAATTACCATCATAAAGTTTCTCTTCTTATCAGAGTCAACAAAAAATTTGTGCTAGACCTCAAACAGAATTTAGTCAGTGTCGATCACAATTTAATACTGTCCCTGCAAAAGAAAAAAATCGAATCAATAAAAAAAAAAAAAACAAAAAAAAAACCAAAAAAACCCCACCCAAACACCCAGAAACCCCCAAGAAAAGACTGGGGCTGTGTTCTCTTTTTGTCACTTGAAATTTTACTATTTCTTTTCTTGGTGGGTAGTTAGTGACAATGGATCTCCTGAGTTAGATGCAGTTGTACTTCCAAAAATAGATGAGAGTGATCTGTGGGCTGCAACCTGTCCGGTGGCCTGTGACAGAGGGGGGCAAGTGAAGCAGCACACCGCCTTCAGCTGGCCACCCCCTTTCCTTCTGAGTCTTTTCCACCTGCGCAGCAGGCATGGCTCAATGGCTCGCGGGCTCACCTCCAAGCTGCAGGAGTTTACAGGCTGGCGGATCCGCGTGAGCCGCTGCGCCTGACGTGAAGTCTGGCGGTCTGAAACCGGATTCATGAAGCGTTCAGTTGTGCGGGCTGCAGGAGGGCAGTAATTTCCAAGAGAGGGGCAGAGTGCACAGCTGAGGGCAGTAACTGTCTCAGCTGTCACCATTTAATCCATCACCAAGTCTGAGTGTCAGCACCCTCCAAGAGAGACAAAAGCAGAACCGAGTATCCAGGCATTGTGGGGCGCAGATTTATTTCATTACATTCAAATACTTTCCCGTGATGAGCCTTGTCTCTTTAAATTTTCCATATAGAAAAAGCATGTGCTAACATATTGCCAATTCGAGGGGTATATTTTTGTGTGCATGTGTAGATCCAGTTGGTTTCTTTGGGATGTAAAATAAAAAGGAAAAAACCATTGTTCTTTCCTTGCTCTCAATTTTCAAAAATTGCCAGTTCTCATAAGCAGACCAAAACAGATAACAGATGGCATTGGCTAGCAACAAGGAAACCTAGATGCAAATAAAGGACAGTATATGAAGAACGTCTCTGATGTGGCAGGGTTATGTTTTCTATCATGGTTTCTAACCGGTTGTGAGAAAAGTCCTGCACTAGCAGTTTGTGGCATTTAATGGGATGTGAAAGGTGAAAATAATTCAGCTGGTGACCAAATGACAAAATTGGTAATAAATAAATAAATAAACTAACAAAGATATAGGGGCTTGATCCACTTCCCAGTGAAATCAACAGGAGACTCTCCAGTAACATTGGCAATTATTCACAGGGGACCTGCATGCCCATTTCTGATTTTCATCCAGGCTCCAGATGTAAACAGGCTATGCTACAGAAGAGAAATAAAAGGTTCCTGTCCATGAACACTCCCCCAGCCTAAGCAAGGAGGCAATGTTTTTCAAAGGCATCAAAGTTGGACACCGTGCAGGGTCACTCAGAGAAGGCAGCAGGTCCAGCACGTCAGTCACGTGTGTCCCAGGGAGCCCCTGCACCCCTGTTCCTCCCAACCTGGAGACCTGTACAATGAACCAGGAGCCACAGCTGGGCTGAATTACAGCGATCTGTCCATAGCTGTGTAGTGCAGGTCTCCCAGAGCTTGTATGAGGTTGCTTTTAATTTAGCTTAGGTGGAAGTCAAACTGAACAAGCAAACAGATATTTCTAGTGTGAGAACCTCTGCATGGGGAAACACCAGGAGCACTTTGAGGAGGCAGTGAATGGTGCCCTCGGGGGCACAACACATAGGTCAGGCACGTCCACATGTAGATGAGACATCTGGTTGCAGTTTGATGAGTGTAGAAATTTTCCACTCACTCCTGCCCACAATGTCACCTCTGCCTCAGCTTTTAAATTCCAGCCTCCGAAGCAGGGAAAGACAGCACAGGTTAAAAGACACTAAAATCCCACCAGCTTCTCTTTCCGCTGAGAGTGAATCTCTTCTTGTAGCAAATGGATATTGGATCCATCCCCAGGAATGAACAATAGATGTCTGAGTAGCTGGAAAGTTGAGATCTGATGTCTTGGTTGAGTGAGACTACAATTGCATGCTTTCTTCCTGCAGAAGAGGGTGTTTGCCAAATCTCCGGTGTAGTACAGAGCACTTGCTTCATCTGCTGCAGAGCCCTAAGACATCAGGCCTTCTATGTAAGGCAACAGGCAGACAAATGTACTGACAATGACAGAGCAATTTCTAATATTTACTCTCTTTGCCTCTACCCTCAGTGCTTGTACAGGCAGATCCATGACAGTCAGCACAGCCTTACTTTGTTGGTAGAAGGATGTGGTTAAATGCTCACTGGTTTTGTTTTTTTTTTGAAAATTAGTATGTTGATGTGGTACCAGTCAAATACTGGCAGAAATTTGAGAGAGCCTGTGTAGCTGGCTTGTTCGTTGATGCTCCTCTCATAGGTCATGTACCCATCCCATGCCTTTGCTAGTAAAATACCTTTTCTTTAGCTCTTCTCCGATACAACACTGGATCTACGTCTATAGAGAACATCACTAGTTTTCCTCATCGTATAAGACATATGTAAAATTCAGCTTTTCTTTGAAGTACTTCTTAATACTCCTTTCGCGTTCAAGTAAAGCTGTCACTGAGTTCACTGAGGTTTGCCCATGCAAGGAGCAAAGGCTCTCTCCCCTTGAGAGTATGCAAGCCATTTTCTAGTAATTTGTCTGCTAAGATGACAGATTTCCTTATTATAGCACTGAAAACAGGAACTTCACTGTCTTCTAACAGAAATGACTTTACATATTTCATGAACCTGAGCCAAAGGCACTGCTCTTGTTAGCTGGAGTTGGTGGCTGTTTGGTTGGTCTGGACATGAGAATTATCTACTTCCCCTTCCTCTTTTTTGTTTTTCTTAATGAAGGCTTTATACCTGACTAAAATACATAGCTGTATTTTTCCCTTCAGGTCATGTTATTGGAAGCTTTGAGTTGGGGGTAGGGGTAAAAAAGTTCACTTACTAAGTAAGATTA
Organism: Chlamydotis macqueenii; assembly: GCF_036417535.1. Lineage (NCBI taxonomy): Eukaryota > Metazoa > Chordata > Aves > Otidiformes > Otididae > Chlamydotis > Chlamydotis macqueenii. The sequence goes on along the minus strand of NC_141556.1, from coordinate 150,268,500 downwards.
AAGCAATTAAAGGCTAAGGCTCATATTTAATTTTCCCTCGTAGATGCAATTTTTCATGCAGTGACAGCATCAAAACCTTTTCAAGTTTTATAGCTATTTCACATTTGGCAGAAACAACAGGAAACCATCTGTAGCAAAGCAGGATTGTTGTAAGCATAATATTCAGTAATGAAAAAAAGATTAAAAGAAAACACTGTTATCTTTACGTGAGAGCTTTGAAGGCACAAGGAGCAGGATGCTTGCATTTGCCCATCTATCTACTAGCATCATAAAATTTTTCTGGATGAGGCAACCATGTAGAAAAGTTGATTATTTCAGCAGAAGGAAGAAGTTCGATAGGAAATTTGACTTTTGGTTTCTTGTTGAGATTTCCACGATGAATGTAAAGATGCTTGTGCAGAGGAAGTTGTATATGACTGTTTTCTGAATATCATGACTTGCAAGCACACACACAATTTCAAATAGGCAAGTTGTCCTACAGAACATGAGTAAGACACTCATGTTCTTAAACTTTAATGCCATGCTTGAAAGTCTTTTCTGGACCAGGGAAATAAAAATAAATTGTGGGAATTCAGATGGGTCATATTGCCCTGTGTTCCCTTACGGCAAAGTGTATTTGGTTTTGTTTTGTTGTGGTTTATGTGCTGGAAAGGCTACATCCGTACTGAAAGACTGCATGCTCAACAGTTGCGGGTGAAAAATACTTTTTGCAGAAACTTAGTTTGTCAATTGGGGTGTTAGATCCCAAGGCTGCAGTTTTAGGGGTGCTCATGGTAGCTGCTGAATTACCTCTGAAGACGACGGTCAGTCCTGTAAAGTTGTTACAGTGCTGTAAGTATGCTCAAAGCTCTAATCATCCCAAATTACTTGTATATATATATGTTCAATAAAGTGAAAGAACAGTTTTTTCAGGTGCACTCTTTATTTTAGCCTGGGCTCTTTTCTCCAAATATGTTGAAATTTTGACTAGTGAAAGAGAAACAAGTCAACCTTTCTGTAATTTCGTTGCCACCGACAGTGTTTCACGTATTAATAATCAGACCTAGTTTTAAGATAGCTTTTCACTCTGCAAAAGTCAAAATATGTCAGGGAACAGCAATATCTTCTTGTTATTAATGTCTTAAATCATAGCTAGACACCCTGTTTTTCCAGTTTTCAAGGCAAGTTATGAAGGCTTTTTTTTTTCAAGTGCTGAGCTGATGAGACATTAAAGGTTTCTTTTTCAAATAGTTTGGCTGTTGGGTTGCTCCTTTCACTCACACCTGCCCCTTGACTTAGAAATCGTCTCCGCCTCTTCAGCATCAAACACTGAATTTACATAGGCACAAAGAAAGTGTGGAAGGCCAACAGCTCGCACCGTCATTAAGATGGGAGCGCGAGAAGAACAAAGCAGCACAATGGTAAGAGAAATATCACAATACCCTACTTTTCTTCGAGGCTGGCTAACTAGGCTTTCCCACAGGAGGGAACGGTGCTGAGGATACCGCAGGATTAGCAGATGCATGTAGGGCTGCTGGCAATGACTAAGCCGGTAACAGTGAGCGAGTCAAAGTTCTAGACATGAGTCAGGTTTTGAACTTGTTGTGGTTTGTAGTGGCTCAAAAGGCTTTGTACAGCATCACTGTATAAGACTGTGACTGCAAAGTGATGGGCTTAACAGCTGGTAGAGTCACTGTCTGCTTTGGAAGGGAATGCTTGCTTTCAGCAAAATGTTGTAGCCGAACTCAACTCCACACATCGCTCACCCACAGCACAGCCTTGGGTGTGCCTCTCACATTATTTTAATGCCTTTCCAAAGTACTCTGGCTTATTAATTCAGTAAGTTCTTCCTAATTATACAAGCATCCCTGAAGAATTTCAGAGATGCACATAAGAAGGGTGGCAAAGTTATTTCTTAAAAAATATGTGACAAAAATAAGAAAAAAGTGGTGGAATTATATATGTGTTTACCACCTAAAGTGAGTGACTTTTTATATGCAAGCGTGGCTTTTTCTTCTGGAATTCTAAAGCATAGAAGCAAAGAAAATGAGAGGAAAACACAGTATCTGGATTAGTTTTGTTCCTTCAGAACTTTATGTTCACCCATTTTAAAACAAGTTTGGTGGGAAGGCTTGAGTGGAAAGACTTGAGATGCTCCCTCAGTTCTGATGGGTGGTTTTGCTGTTTCTTTTCACGAACTGCAGATGTGGTGCTTTTATTTGCTGTTGCCTGTGCCTATGACTGAAGAGGACAAAAATGTAAAGAAAAAAATACAATTGCTGTACAAGCTGCCAAAACTGTATTAGTTTAATCAAAATTAATGCAAGAGAGAGGCATCTGCTTTTCCCCTTGCAAAGCCAAGTGCAAAGGCAGTGCTAACAACTCAAGTTCTCCAGAAATACAGACAGAAACAAAGCTGCTACCTGTGGTATTTTCCCCATCATTACTGATGCTGGCTGGATTCATTCAACAAGTGTTGCATGCAGACCTTGCCTAGCTGCATAGACATGTCCATTTTTGCAGAACAGATTAAAATTTGTAAACAGTGCTGTTTAACTTTGCAACATTTTTCATCTAGAGTTTTCACCCTTTTTTTTTGTGTATACAGATGAAATATTTTTCCTTAATCATAGAAGAGCAATTACCGATGGGTGTGTGAAGAGTGGGTAGAATAGCAGGCACTCTCCGAATCTTTGACTCAGGAGCATGCTGAGGTGGGAAGCAGATACTTTCTGTTAGATCATCTTCATGGACTTGATCCCACGGAGGAACTTGGGTGACTGGCAGACCTGGGTGCCTGGCAGACCTGTCACTTCACACACTAAAGTCTAAAATTCAGATCCTAAGAAATCTTGCTCAGCTGCCCCTTCACCCCAGAGGTACCTACATTCCTTAACACCCACGTTTGCGTCCACTGAGTTCCTTGCATGCCTGAACGTGTGCTTCTGGACATGCTTTGCCTGGCCTGCCCTGTGCTGGATGAACAGATCCACACAACACATCTAAGTCCTGCCAATGAGAATGGCCACACTTTTACATTTAGCCCATGCTTAGGGAACTCAGGTTGGAGATCTGGACTTGATGCGCTCCTTAGCCTGGGGAGACTTCAGCTGTTTCTCCCACAACAGTGCCCCCAGCCTCAGTATCTTCCAGATACCTTCTGGAAGAGGTATCTGTCCATCCCTCTCTTTTTTGGTAGTTACATTTTCCTAGGCATAAGTGAGTATTTGGAGAGCAAAAGAAAAATAATGCTGCTGCCTGGTCACTAGGGTACTTGCCATAGTACAGGGTGATGTGGGCTTTAGGACATACTCAATGTAAGATATTTAAATTTTTGTCAGAGTAAGAACTGGAGCCCAGTTTCCAAACTCTGTCCCAGGTGGTGCCCCAGTCACTAGGTTTAGGAGTCATGTGCCTGAGTGAGAAAGAGAAAAAAACTATTTCATGCAAAACAGAAAAGCATCAACAGGAGGGGGCTGGACAGCCCTGTAGGGGAGACCAGGGCTTTCCCCTCTCCGTGGAGCCCACCCAGCCTGCCCCGAGCCACTGAGGGGGAATATTTCCAAAATTATGTTCAAACAAAGGAGGATCCTTTGTGCAGGCAGGCAGAAGCGTTTGGCCTTGTGTCACCCCATGGATGATGGGATTATAAAGTGCAAAGATATTGAGCAGTGGTAGGAGGGTCCCATAGGCTGGATTTTGCGGGGAGCCTGCAGGAGTGAACAGCAAAGCCTTGCCAGGTTCCTAAGCCTTGCCAGGGTCATGGCCAAGGCACATATGCTGGCTTTTGAGGGTCTCTGTGTAAAGATGTGTCCTCTCTCCCCATGCTCTGGCTGTAGCAAGGATGCTGCCACCTCCTTTGGCTTCCACAGGGCACCGAGTCCATCACGGCACTGCTCCTGTTGTGAATTTAGTCCTCAGTCTGACCCCTGCTGAAGCAGGGAGCTTTCTTAGGAAAAATGTGCTAGAGATTAGTCCAGGCTAGTTTAAATCAGGGATGACTAAGAGGCCCGTAGCTCCAGGAGCACCAGCATGGATGAAGGTTGATTTCTGATGGATTGTTGTCTTGTGGCTGATTGCCAGCTCCAACTGAAGTGCTCCCCACTGGGACATTTGCAAAGACCTTGCTGCTGTGTCCATTTTTTGGTGGCTCACAGGGCAGCCTGCTGCCGCGCTGGAGCTCACCAGGTGCCCTGCCCCAGCCAGCTGCACCACGAAACCTCTGGGAACTGGGGTCCTCCCTGTGCGATCCGGGTGGACAGGACTGCTGGGGAGAGGGGCTGGAGGATGCACAGCTAACTTGGAGTTTGGGTGAGAAATTACTTTGTGGCCACACAAGCACCATTTGCTTTGGAATCCAGTTAAAATTGGAGGAAATACTTAAAAAAAAAAAAAAAAAGAAGAAGAAGAAGAAAAAAAAAGAAGCCCTCCTGCAAATATCCAATAACCCCGTGGTTTTGGCATTCTCTTGAGAGACAGGAGTTGGAAGTTCAACTCCCTGTTCCAAATTAAACAGAGGGAGTATTTGATGTTGTCCCGTTTTACTCAGTGTGTCATACTACTCCACTAATAAACTGATCTGTGGAAACCATACACTCCTCTGAAATGTGCTAACCATACCCTGTATGCAAGCCTTTAGTGCGTACAAAGAAGAGTAGCGATGCTTTTTCATTTGTTCAAGACCAGCTATTCAGAGTGCAAGTAGAGAGCACAGCTGAGATTTAGGAGCAAGAAGTTGCAGGGGCAAACTCCAGTGAAGGGGTAATAGGTGGTATAAATGTGGTTGTCTTAGGTTTTCATTTCCAGGCTTTGAAGTAACTCTATAGGAATTGTAATATTTTCTGATCACTGAAGGTAGACTTCAAAAAAACACTTTTATTGTAGACTTTTTGGTTTTTATTTAGGAAACTTTGCTAACTGCACTAATACACTTTTCTTTTTAGTATCTTTTTAGAGAAGTTTGGTATATTAGGCACACAAATTCAGGAGATTCATTTTGTAGCTGTATGTCCAGCTTTCACTTCTATCTACAAGAAGAATAAATATGAGAGAGCTAAACAGGACCTCAGATGTTTGGATGAGGATCTTTCTATATATAACAGTGAGCAAGAAAAATGTACAGAACTGGCTTCATGCGAACAGCCAAACTCAGTCATTGCTTCCTTAAAGCCTTAAACTTACATCACCATGAGGTGCCAAGAGACAGGGCGGTCTTACGGCTTTTTTTTTAAAAACAGATTTGTATACCCAGTATGTCAGGACATGACAACAAAATGAAATGGTTTTAATTGACATATAATGTATGTGAGTTTGGGTCACTTTTCACTACATGTCAACAGTGCAGAAGAAAAGTAAAAAACCCAGCTTATTAGTAACAAACAGAAATGCTGCCCTTTCTGTTGCACACTGGTGGGTCGGGCTTTGACGTAATTAAGCATAACATAAAAATAACTCATCTGTCAGTACTATTGTTTATCATGAAAGGACGAGCTCTCTGTAATGCATGGTTTTAATTAACTGTCACTTGTTGTCGAAGTGGAGATGCAGTGTACACATTTGGCCCTTAGACATGTACATGAGTTTTTGGAGATGTCTTAGAAGGCAGAGCCAAGACAGTCAAAAACCAAGTCTGAAAACAACCTGACCACACATATGAACACAAGTACTTGCTATCCATCGAAAACTTTGTCCTTTAAACAAGTTTCCTGCTTGCATCCTTTTTTGGAGGAGAATTAGCTTTTGCTGTTCACCATTTAAAGCACATCACTAAAACATGCCCCCAGGTCTCTGCACAGTGTGACATTTTAGACAAGCTCTGAAAGAAATGTAGTTCCTCACTTGCTGTTGTGCACTTGATAGTTGTATCCTCTAGAAATGTTGTTTCTATAATCCTGTACTTACTTGAAGTGAAAAGTCATGGAAATAAATAACTTTCTATTACAGGGTTTTGCTATAGAATACATTGCTACAGCTACAAGTGTGATTCTTCTGCCACTTACAAAGGGTAAAGCATTTAGGCTTGCTAAGACATCTTCTAAGAGCTACCCCAGACCAGGGCCTGGGTGACTCCAGGGAACTGCTTGGACCAGGCAGGCTGTCCTCAACTCTTGGAGAGGAAGGGGTATGCCAGGAGGCAGGAAGGGGCTATTCTCACAGCCCTCACAAGTCATAGACATGACTGTGTTGTTGCATTTCACTTTGCAAGATTATCTTGACATTACCCGCCCCTTCACGGGCAGAGGAGGATAATGCACGATGCCACGTTGCCCTGGTGGCAATGGGTCCCAAGCAGGTGAGGGTGAGTTGCCCAGGATTTTGCTCCAGGTGGGATTATTCTGATGCAGAGGCAGCATGTGCCTGGCACATCTTTGCCACCTTCAGTTTATGGGGGAATTGAGTGGCCACTGCGAACGGCTTCACGGAGGGAGCAGGCAGAGCAGAGGATTAGGACTGCAACACACGTGAGGGTTGGAGGAAAAGATGCTCAAATCCTGTATGGGCTTCCAGGTGTATGAAGAGCAGCGGCTGCAGGCACAAGATAGGGTGCTGGCAGGGGGAAGGAGTACCAGCTGCTTCCCACTAACGCGCTGCTCCAGCTGGAGCAGAGGTAGGAAAGGGGGCAAGAGGAGTAATGCAGAGTTAAAGAGAAGGAGTCATCAGCACCAGAAAGCACATGTGTTGATGGAGAAGCTAAATAAATAGGAGGCAAAGGACTGAATGGGGACAAAAATAGCAAACGTTGGGAGGGCGGCAAGAAAGGTGGCATCTCTCTGAGGGCTGGAGAAGGAATTGTTGGGGAATCCAGGGCATTTTCTGCCTAATTCATAGCTGGTGCTCTCATTAGGCCAGGAGGCTCTGATAGTGCTTGTAACTTTCTGGAAAATTGCAAGTGAGTTATTTTTAACAGGCACGCAGCAATGGAGCAACTGCCTAGAGCCATGTATTTCTGTTTCCCTCTCTTGTGACTCCCTGTGAGATAGGGCAAGCTGAACTGGTCTTGCTTACACTTCTTTTTTTTTTTTGTAAAGCTGTGCTCCGTTTATTGCCTTTGACTTTGGGTACAAGCAGCATTCTCTAGCGTGCTGTCAAGAGCTGAAATGTCAGAATGAAATACTGAATGCTATTTCCTCAGATGCTTGGTGTCGGAAATTATGGAGGCTCCAGGCTAAGTGTCCGCAACAGATTCCCATGATTGCTGCCATGGAGCCATGCTCCATTTTTCAATACATTGGTCACAGGCTGATGAAACTGATTTCTCTGAGAACATTCTGCTGGCACCAGATAGAAGATGTCATCTCTCAAAGGAAAAAAAAAAAAAAAAACCCAAAACCAAACAACAAAACACCCCACAGAAAAAAAAAAAGAAGGTTTAAATGGTAAATCTTTCAAATGTGAAAATAGAACAAGATACCTGTGGCCAAGCTGAGACAATGCTGCAGCTTCACAGGCAGTTGTGTGAGTTCAATTCAGCTTGAGTGTAGATGTTTCTTCTCCTATCCTAGTGGGTAGATGTTGAACATCTGTACAGGCTCTCTTGTACAGGCCCTCTTCCCTCCCTTCCTTTTTCCCTATTTTAAATCTGCTGTGAATTTAACCTGCTTTATTCAGATTTGTAATGGCATGAGGTTTATGTGCTAGCTGGGACGTGCAAATAGCTGGAGTCCTAGAAATGCTCATAATTTGCATTCGTAATAAAACATAATTTAAAATCCTAAATATAGAAAGTGCTCTATAACTGAAATGGATTAAACCAGCTCCTTTTCCCCAGATCTCAACATCCCAAACATCCTTGTGAGTCCAGAAATTTTGGAAGAAGCCCCATGAAGGCCTGGATCTGAACTGCTTAAGAAAGGAGAATCAGAAAACCAAATCTAGAGCTTTCTGTTGGGTTCAGTCCAGAACATTCTGATGGGTGCTCCTCGATGGTAGCCCTTAGTTTTATTGTTAATCCCATATTGCTCTCTGGTCCTGGGATCAAAGATAAGGATTATGAAATGCTTGAGAAGGGCAAGTTTTTCTGTCTTCAAGTTTTATATTAATCACCTTCTTTTCTTTATCAGTGTGATTTCAGAATATCTCCTCACAAATGTTTTTGAGTGCCATGAATTAATACAGCATTATTCCAAACGCCATGGCAATTCTTCCCCTTGGAAAATGCTCCTTAACTGGTTCTGCACCATCCTTGTGCTCCAACTTTTACTGGCCCTTTGAGCGATAGATAAGATAGACAATAAATATCTTTGCAAATTGCCACGTGTTTTTCTCTCTTTATGACAAACCCTTTCTGCCTGTGTCACTTCAAAGCCTTGGGTAATTAGTGTGACACCTGCTAATGCTAGAGTTTCAGCAGCCTGAGCTCTGGGATATTCAGTTGTGTTTCTCTACATACTGACACTGTCCTGAGCGCTCTCTTCTTTCCCTTGTGCCATTTCCTTCATATATCCCAGTGCCCTATGGCTTTGCCTCCAATTTGACGGGTCCAGTGTAAAATTAAGTCCTTACTGCCAAGGGTTTTCTTCCAGAAGAATTTAGGAGGCCGAATGAAAATGTCTAACCACAGCTTGCTTAGGGAGAGGATGAGTCTGCCTAAAATGAGGAAACCAGGCTTGTCTCAGAAACCACAGGGATGGCATGAGCTGACACCGCAGTCCTTCTCAATCGTCTCCCACCAAGTCAAAAACCTCCTTTAGTCCTTCACAAGCTGCCGGCATGCTACGGCTTCCCTGGCAGCAGCGGTGGCGTAGGCATCCTGCCTGGCGCCTGGTCCCGCAGCCTGGCTGCCAAAGGCGAGGGGAAATTGTGCCGAAACACAGGTGTCCGCACAGGCAGCCAAACCCATTTCATACTTGTGCCCTGCGCCACAGACCGTCGGCTGTCGCTGGCTCTTACCCTGGACACACTCCCACACAATCCTTCTTGCTTGTCTGTTTTTCCGTTCACCCACTACCTGCATCAGGGGTTTGATTTTTCTTTCTTTTTTTTTTTTTTTCCTTCGCCTCAAAGTGGTAGCAATTCCTGGTGCATTTATCTTAGATGATGTGGTCGTTGTAAGATGAAGTACCTGCAGCAGCCAGTCTGCGGTTGATTTGAGCACAGGCGAGTCTCGACAATGAGCTTAAAGGAGGGTGTCAGGTATAAATCTTGTCTTCAAACAGCTAGGGTGCATTCCAGACTTCAGAGACACCTCTTTGTGTGGAAGGGCTTTTTTTTTTTTTTATGCCTCCTTTTTCTTTTTCTTGGACCTGGAAGAGGATGAAAGTGGCGGGGTGTGTGCGTTCGTTTAGGCTGATAATGAGAGTGGGGCTCACGGGCATGGTAATTTGGCAGCCTCTTCACTTCCTGTAACAGTTTTAAAAAAAATCATCCAAGGGCTGCTTAAAGACAAACATTTTTTGTTTAACTACTGCTAGTTCATTTTCTGAATAACCATGCAATTAATCTTATTTGTATTAAAGAGGCAGGCTGCTTTTTGTAAGCTTTTCTGAGCTATAATTAATGAAGATCAAAAATGTTACAGAGACATAATATTTAACTTTTCATAGGTGCAACTACAACATCTGGAGCAATTAGAGAAGCAAAATAAAAAGGCATTGTGTTGGTTTTTTTTTTCTTCAAAGTGTCTTTGTTGAGTCTTTTTCCTGCGCACAACTCTTTAGTGCTCTAGCTGTGAACATAATTTTTGGTGAGGAGACTAATCAATACTAAAACCACTTTTTTTTTTTTTAATTGCATTGAGAGATAAACACATTGTTCAAAAAATGTTATCAACTAGGTCAGACTTGCAAGGACTGAGCCCACGAGGTTAAGTGCAGAACTACCTGTGTTGTTCCTCGGAGGATCAGAACCAAACAAGAGTGTTTATTGCTTGCATAGTAGTTTTTAAGCAAACACGTGTGTGTGTGTTAAACCTTCAAAACCATCACAGAAGTTTCATGATTTTACATGTAAATTCTGGATTTTTTTCCACTAGGAATTCTGTAGCACAGATTATCTTTTAGCTGAGCTGCTTAAAAAAAAAAAAATTACTTTGTAGTAAGTAGCAGCTTATTTATCTCTGGATGATTAAATAAAGAACAACTCTGGAATGCATCACTTGAAGACATACGACAAGAAACGTGCATAGTTTTTACCTTGACATTAGCTGCCTCCTGCTCCACCAACCTTTCAGCTACTCTAACAAAAGGAAAATTTGGTTTTCACTGGTCTGAAATCAAAACACAGATGGCTCCAAGTGTGTCACTTGGATTCACAAAAAAACCTCCATACTTTGCCTTTACGTACAACCAATGGGCACAGGACTTCATTACGCTGAGGATCATTCACTTCATATGCATGTGGCATTTTGCTGTCTCTTTGCAAAGAGAAGCTGCAGCTATGTCATTCCTATTAGTATCAGAACTGTGGTGGCATTGCTAGGGCAAAGTCATCTCTGTCATCTGTGTGATCTCGGATAAGTCTGATCTCAAACATTGTTTGAGGAACAAGCTATCCTGGTACCTTCCCAAAACCAACAGGAGCTGTTTAGTACACATCAACTATCTGATGGGTACTAAACCACGTTAAGAATGAAAGAGGAATTAAACTTGTCCTTTCTTGGTGGGATGCAAGTATCATCTGGGACGTGACATACAAAGAAGTTACGACCTGGGAACATCCACCACCCCATATCCGTATCTTGGAAAAACTTGTGCTACCTGATGCCAAGTCCCTCTACCTCCAGTAACAACAAACTCTGCTTCTAGAAACTTGGAGGCAAACATGAGCAAGAGGTGCAGGGCAGCACTGAACACCCTGCTGCTGTGCCCCAGCAGCCTGCACCCCAGCTACTCCTTCCCAGGCAGAGAACAAGCTGGTGCCCTTGTGACCGCGGGGGTCCTTACGTTTCACCCGTGCTTCATGTTTGCAGATAGATACGTTTGGTTTGGAGAAATGTTTACGAAACCGAATCATGGAAAGTTGCACATGGTGATTACATCATATTTATTTCTGTTTACTTTGTGACTCACAGCTTTCCTAACTATATGCAAGCAAAAAAAAAGTCTAACAATTTCTTGTATTTAAATGAAAAGCCTTCCGCTGTATACGGGAGACATCTGGCCTCTAAAGCTTTCCCTCTAATCCCTCTCAAGGTCAAAACCCAACAAGTTTTTTATGGGAAGAGAAGGAATGTCAGGATGCTGATGCGCAAATATTTCCCTCAGAGCAGGACCGGCGGTTTGAGCGAGAGCGTTTGGCTTTGTGCAGAGACCAGCTGCAGCAGGACAGCACAGTGGCCAGCTCGGGGGTGTCGGGAGAATTAGCAAAAACGCACCAGCTAAACACAAAATATACACACTTTCAGCACCAAAATCTTGATGTTCTTTATGTGATTTCCAGGAGATGAGAGGTTTTTACATTTTGACTGAGGTGAACCCCTCCCGCAGTCCCCCCAGTTACTGATCTTCCCAAGCACTCTTTCATCTTCTTATCTTTCAGACTGTAAGATCTTTGAGGAAGAGACAGTCTTTATTTGTGTACTGTACAACACCCAGCACATTTAACACTAAAATCAAATGTTTGCCTACACTGTAAATAGTTGCCAAACAGTGTGGTTTCAGAGGGTGTCGAGGGCGTTCATTTCTAACTATTAAGAAGGGAGCGAGAAACAGTGTGAACATACTGTAGTTTTTGTTCAAAACAAAATGGTAGAACATGGAGCCACCTGTGGATTTCAGAGAGCCCCAAGTACGGCGTTGGTCAGGGCACGGTTGAGGTTACCCATGCAATGGCAGCTTTTCTACTCAGCTGCTTTCTGCCCTGTGCATCTTGCACATTAATCACAGCTATCATCACAAAAGAGTTTTGATGAGGATATTTCCAGGAAGAGTTGGAGAGGTCTAAGAAGCTACGGTCACCGTACTTGCACTTAATAGGCTCTGCTCAGGGAAATTAGGCATTTTTGGGTTTACCTTTGCGTCTCCAGCCTGTTCCCTTTTACCCAACAGGACTACTGCCCCAGATTTTTACCCTGCTCTCAAAATGCAGGCCTGCTTTAAAGTCAGAGGAATCATGCCTTTGATGAATTTTATTTATTATACCATGTAATCCCTACACATATGTTCAGTTTATAGGTAAAAACACAGCTAGTTTGACTCTATGTGGCACTTTTTCACATGATGTGAGTCTTTTCTCTTGTGACGCATCAGAGTGTGAAGTCAGACAGAAGGTACTTTCACTCCCCAGTTCATGTAGAAATAAATAACTGTGTGGGCACCAGCCACTGGAAGTTTATTTCTTTTCTTTCTCTGACATCCGTCATAACTTGAAATCAGAAAATCACTCTGCATCTTGCTTTTATGTGGTCTTAAGGATGAGATTGTTCAGTGTCGCTTTTTTTCTGCCTGTGATTTGAAACGAGTAAAATATTCTTCTGAAAAGCTGTATTAATTTGCCCGCATATGTGTGTCTACTGCCATTTAAGATGTGCTAAATGAGATGTCCATGTGGGGCTGGCAGGTCTGACACAGGACCCAGAGAGGACCTGCAGCCTTTTGGAGTGGCACCCTGAGGTCAGGCGGGGCAGCTGCACATGGGCAGCTGTGTTGAGCCCTTGCTCAGCACAGCTGCTGGAATAATTGTTCAGCTCCCCGATCATCAGATTACTTCTTTTTCCCTAAAAGCATCATTAATTTCTTCTTTCTTGCTTTCCATGATGGTTCCCAGCTCTTCCAGTAACCACGACTTTTACGCTTGCTACTGCATATAGTGGTTTCTTAATTTGAACATAAATATTATCACTTTACAACACACTAGTAGGGTTTCAAAATTATGTAGATACTATAATATCAGGAATATGAACCAATTATTAACTCTTAACAAACTTTTAAGAAAGTGATCGTGAGAACAGAATGTAAAAAATTACTGAGGAACAAGACCAAAGCAGGGGGTTTTTTTAGGTCTAGCTCAAAAAATATTGAACATCCAAAATGTGAGCTCACTCAATTAAAAAAAAAAATTATTATTATACATTTCCTATACCTTGTGCAGCTTACCCTCGTGTTTCCAAAGAAGCCTGGAACAAGATCAGGCCTGTGATATTACTGAACAAGTAATATGAGATTTACTTCAACATGTACTATGACTGGTAGATAAAAAAATTGCACTTAACTGGTAAGGCAAAATGCTTTTTTTCAGGTCTGGCCTATTGCAGTGACTGAAGGTTTAATCTAAAACTTTGTCCAAACCTTCAGCTCAGTGTTAGCATCAAAGGAGGATTGTTGGGAATTTCAGAAAAACTTGACCTCTTCTTATAGTCAAAACTTGCTCTGTATCCATTCCTTTATTAAAGATGTGTGACAAAGTGAAGTTCAAGTATATCTGCATCTGAGGCAGGTCACAGATCTACCTCTTATAGTGGTAGTAGGCTGATGAGGATCAACATACAGTATTACTTGTGAGGAATAATCACATTTCAAAGGCTAGCAGAGAATTACACCTACTGTGCGCCTTAATGTCCTTGACTCTAAATTTCCAGTACTTTGTAGAAACCCTCTTTGTCCCCATTACGTTGAATCTGGCAAAAGCAAATTTGAGTGTGTGGTGGCATTGATCTGTAGTAATGAAATGTTTGTAAAAAACATTGTTTACTTTACCTTGCACTCAAAGCTAGAAGCTATAACACGAGAGCTATCTTGAAGCAATATTTCTGATGCTGCTGAGCCTTGGAGAGCCCGCGTTCTTGGTAATTGCCATCAGAAGTCAGAGCAGAGCTGTCACACCAAGGATTCAATGTCTTTTCTAAATACTAGTTTAGGCTGGCTGCTAGTTTGGAGGAAGTTGTACGGAGGATAAAGTCAGACACATTTGAGGACTGTCTGTATGTTGGTCTCAGCGCCTTAAGTTTTTCGAGATGAGGATCAGCCTTATCAGCCTCATGTCCAGTATCACAGAGTCCTCAAACCACTTTCACAGAAGAGTTTGCATTAATATTAACAGAGGTTACACATAGAAAGGGGCAGTCTTTTCAGCCAGGCATTTGTTCACACACAGACAAACCCTGCCAACACTGTTTCCAAGGAAATGAAATAATTTATAATTTCAATTCTAGTTTGGAAAACAGTTTTAGACAATAAAACTGGGGGAAAGCTTTGGAAAATGCAAACCAGTTCAAATGTAGGATTTGCCAAGTGAAACAGCTTATGTTTATGCTCCTTTACCTGAGAAAATTACTTATTTATTTTAAGGGAAGCTAAAATATCTCCCAAAACCATGGGGTAACACCTTTAGCCAGGTCTTCTTCGTATGTGCCATTTCACCCCATCTGAATTCTGTCTTCGGTTTGACCAATAAAGCTTCCTGGAAGCATCCTGTTCAGTTGTGCTGGGAAAGCGTTAGCTGTCCCTGATGCACAGACCTGGAGTGGCACCAGCGAGCCATCCCCTAAGCAGTCGTGCTCTGTCCAAAGGCTGAGGAAGTTTTCCCCTCCCAGAGGAAAGGAGTGCTTGACTTAGTGGCTTCCCATCCTTCCTAAATGGAAATCTACTTTCTTTTCTCACCCCAAAGCAGAAAGAAAGGGAGGAAGTGGCACAAATCACATCCTTGTAGCTTTAGGACTTAGAGTGTAGCAATCTCGAGGCTCACAGTGTGAGACACAGGATGTCCCTGCCAAAAAGCCACGTGAGGTGGCCTGGGGAGGGTCTCCAACCCCCCTAAGCTGCCTCAGTCGAGCAGGAGGGGGAACCGCAGAGTATTACCTACCTGCTCACTGGCACGCTTGGGATACAGTGCTTGGGGGGAAATAGGGGCTTCCTCAGGATTACTGCGCGGTGCCATAATGAATGGCTAATTATAGGTCTTGCAGTGAGAGAGGCAGCCCCACAGAGATCTTAAGCTACTAGAATTTAAGTAGAGATGTTATTTCTGAGATATTATTCCCACAAGCCAAAGTACAATTACAGTGGCGTTTTATGTTTCCTCACAAAAAAAAAAAAAGTTAAATGAGCAAAGTGCATGATTTTAAATGAATCCTGTTATCAAGGAGTCACTTAGACACAGTGCTTCATCTTCTGCTTCCTTCTTTTAAGGCCATTGATATCTCGGAAAGTCTCCAGTCTGAATATTTGCATGGCACAGGTTAAAGGGCCTGAGCAGGCCTGGCAGACTTGATCGTGCAAACTTAGGTATCTTTGAAATCAGCAGAAAACTTGATGC
This sequence comes from Chlamydotis macqueenii, assembly GCF_036417535.1. Taxonomy (NCBI): domain Eukaryota; kingdom Metazoa; phylum Chordata; class Aves; order Otidiformes; family Otididae; genus Chlamydotis; species Chlamydotis macqueenii. The sequence continues at coordinate 150,253,332 of NC_141556.1, read as the reverse complement.
TGTGTACCAAACAAACAAACAAGCCCTGTGCTATCCAGTACTCCTCCAAAACAACCAAGGGAAAATAATGTTGTTCCATCTATGTACAGGAGAACGAGTTCTTGAAGCAAGTCAGAGGGGCCTAGAAATATGGTTAGCTACACCTAGCCACTTCAAGGTGAGATATTGCAATACAACTCTGCACACATCCTAATAATGGCCAAGAAAAAGGTTTCCACAAGTTGTCCATAATTAGTCTTTCCCAAAAAGATAAACTCTATGAGTAAAGATTGGGAAAAAGGAGCTTTCAGATTTCCAGGTGAGAAGCCATTTTGCCCTGTCTAAAGTATCACTTCCTTGGGCAAAGTGACAGAAAGATGGATGAAGTTTGAAAGCTTGGACTTGGCATAGAAATGGCCTTTTCTGGGGAATGTGTGCTTTTCTGAGTTGAAAATAAAAATGAGCAGGGTATGACAGGGTTAAGAGCATTTGCAAGCTATGCCTTGATGAAGAATTAACCCATCAGAACTGAGGACTGTGGCTTCACTTGTTTAATGATGTGTCTGCCTGGGATATTTAAAAGTCAGAGTACTGTTTAGAGGGTCCTATGAGTTTACTCAGGATGTCATTGAAGTACAGAAGGCCAAAGTTTGTACGCATCTGATACATTGGGCTGTACTACTGAGAAACAGCATGCAGTTGGATGGTGAGAGGTCATTAAAACAGAGGGAAGACAATAGACAGGAGTGTATTTTCATTCCTGTTCGTATAATAACTTCAGTCCCAAAACACATGGAAGGATTTTACAAAATTATAAACAAATTGTTTATAATATCAGGCTTGTTCATACCAGCATGCCACTAGCATCATGATGCTGTGTAGAAAACACAGCACTGTGCTCAGCAATACCTTCCATTTCCATTTGAAGCATGTGAGTTTGGAGCATGTAACTGGAGGGGCAATATTTTAGATGCTACAAGAAAATATCAGCTGGTGAAAAGTAGTTACAAAAAGGGCTCTGGGTTGTGCAACAGGGACACGGCTCAGGTATTTAATCCAGAAAGATCAGTGGGACTTCGGTTGCGCGGCCGCTTTGCAGGGAGCAAGGCAGTCCTTTGCTGTCCTGTGCTCCCCAAAATCTAGCTTAATAACACCCTGTTTTCCAACTACCAAGGATCCTTCCATAACCATGGTTTAAATAGGCTGCCTGTTTACCGATCCTAAATAGCACCGTCAGCAGCTTGATACTTCAAAGATCTTGCTAGGTTGCTGGTGATGTGCCAGCACCCCGAAGGAAGGGTGCCCACATCATGTGGCATGGCAGCTGGCCTTTTTCTTTGTCTGGACCCCAGACATCAGTGCCAAGCCTGCCCCTTTGGTGAAGGCCAAGATCTCTCCTAACATTGCGCCTGCTAACCACAGGCCATGCACACAATAGCCTTTGCAAACACAATTAATTGTCTCTGAGATGTACAGCAGCCTGGGGAGCAGTTCCATCTTTACCAGAGAAAACCTGTTGCCTGAGATGCAGGTATATGGGAATGAAGAATGGATGTGGGCGCTTTAATTAGCAAGACACGTACACTGTTGCAGAGCTATCCCAACCCCCAGTTCTCACATTTGAAGGATGAAAGTGAGTGATTCATGAGCAAAGGAGGGATCCAGTCATAACCTAATACCCCAGGCCTAGAGTAAGCTGAGTATTGTTCTTACAGACTGTTGGCTTTGCAAAGATTTCAATTTTTGTGACAGGATGGTAGATGTATTGCCCAAATGGTCTGTCAAATCTATCACAGTGACAAGGAAATATTGTGCTCTCCTCCTTCCTTCTGAAATTCCTTGAATACCTGGTGCCAGCAGTTCAGCTGATAATGCAAAGAGGGATGAAAGCAGACAGCCCTGTCTAGAAGTGACTTTTCAAATGGGCTGTGACAGGCTCCCTTCATCTTTCTATAACTTGTCATTTTGATGCAAGCAACAGACTACAAATAAGCCCTTTGGTACAGCAAGGCTACAGCAGTTTTCATATTTTCACTAATTATGAACTATTATTTAATTGCTAATGTGCTAGTGACTGTTCCATTTCTTGGAATACGTAGTGTTACATTTCAGGCTCTGAGCTAGGATTTGGCTGTTTAAAAGAGAATTTTAAGGTTACTGATCAGGCTGCTAAGTATGAGTTTATGTTAGGGTAGGTCTGTGGTGCTGGTAGTGGTATTGTTTTGGTAGGCAAATTATACGACTGCTTCCTTTGAGCGCGGTGAACACACATCGTTTTTATCTACGTGATCCTCTTTTATTAATTCTGTCAACTAGCATATTGAGTGCACTCTTTGTGTGTCGTGGCTCAAATCCAGATGCCGTCAGGATAATTGAGAATTTCACCGCAGACTTCAGTGGGATTTCACCTGCGCAGCTGTGCCTGCTGCTCCACCTCAGGGAGGGAGCAGTCTTGTTCTTCCCTGAATCCAAGGTTTTTCCTTTGAACTAGGGCTGTTCAGACAACCCATGTCCTCTCAAGTGTCTCAACCCCTCCTAGTTTGGGGACCGTGGTCTCTAACCCTCGCAGGTCTGGAGGCAGGGACCTCAGTGACCACCACCCTGCCCCACTGGACTGAAGTGGGTGCCGTCACGCCGGGAGCATGGTACTGTATGCAGAGACCCAGGCATATCCCTCAGTGCCTCCCAACAAGTGCGCTGGAGATGACAGGTTTTAGATCTCTAACACAGCAGAAAATCTTGAAAGGAGAGTCTGCCTAGAAAACAAGACGGAGCTGACAGGGTCTGTTTTACTTAACAGCAGGCAAGCACCATGCCAGATGTGGCCAGAAGCTACTGCATGAACATCACAGAGTTAGCACAGCAGAAAAAATACATCCGTATGGCAACATTGGTCTCCACACAGAGGCTGAAGTATGCCTTGGGCTTTCCATCTCCTGGCTTAGCCCCAGCATATATTAAAGTAGCCTGAGGGCTGCTTTAACTTGTATCCAACTATAAGGACTCCAGTGGACCACTGAGGTGCATGGGCAGGGTATAAGAATGGTTACAGGTTTTCTAAGTTACTTGAAGCATCTGTGGCTACTTGTCAGACTGATCCATAAGAAGATAAATAAAGTCTACTCAGCTGCACATGAGCTCACCCTTCTGAGACAGGTCCAAGGCCTTACAAAAATAAGCATGTTTGCATAAGAGAGCAAATGTTTCCTGTATTTGCTGCTTCCAAGCAGTCAGTCTATCATGGGAATTACTCTTTTGTGTTTCAGCCCCTCACTTTAAGTTATGCTCCTACTATGCAACAGGACAAACAAATTCTGCTATACCACTTACCTGTGCAGGCCACGCTCCAGCCTCCGTTACTGCAGCGTACTTTCAGGATAATCTCCCTTCCCTGCAAGATGACTTAATGGATAACTGTCAGTAACATCAGGCTGAGCCACGCTGCATGATGGGGTTGGCATGCTGTGCCTGAGCTGCCTAAGAATATGCATCTCAGGTTTGCTCATGCCTCCTATAGGTTAGAAAAGTAATATTAGTCCTTTCTGGCACAGCAGAGCAAGGTCTAAAATACCCATGGAGAGATGTTGTCATTCCCAATGAAAGACTCCTGTTTTCCAGCTGAAGCAGACAGTCCATGAGTTTCATATTCAAGCATCTCAGATACAACTGCAGATACAAGCGTTGCTAATGTGCAGAACTTAAGCCTAGGACGTCAGTGGCAAATATGTGAAGCATGAGAGAACAATTACATTTGCTGCCCTCAGACTGCTTTCTTAGCTGCGTGGTGATGTAACTCTTAGGCCATTCCAGGTTTTCTCATGCTGGATGTTAAGTAAGCAGACTGAAAACACTCTAGCAGCCACATTCGAAGCCTTACAGGTTCAATATGGTTTAACTTCATGGGTTTATTTCATTCCCCTACTCCAGTCCCTCTCCCAGACTCCCCCCATGTTTACAAGCCTTTAGTGTTATTTTAGCTTCTCGCTCTTGCATTCATCATAATCTGTGAAAATCAGAGTTGACATGATGACAAAGGTTGTCACATTGAATACATTGTTTACTTGGCTCAAACAGTTATTTTTATAGTCTCTCCAGAGAAAGTTTCTTATTCAAATTTGCCAGAGATACTCAACAACTTTAACTAGAAACTTGGCATTTCCTCTTCCAAAAATTCCTCGAATTATATTTTCCAGCAACAGACTAATTGACAACATCTTGCTTCACAGAGGCGCACATCCTTCTGCATTAGATTTTCTCAAGACGTTCGCACCTGGAGTTTGGGGACCGGCAGTTCGGCACAGTGCTGCACAGCCAGTAAGTGGCTCACCTAGGAGGCACGTGGATCAATCCCCCAAATTCAACTTTGTGTAAACAAGGGATAAAAATTCTGCCAGCTCGTGATAAGAGTGATTCTTCACGCCCAGACAGAGATTTCTCCAGCATTCTGCACTATATATTTTACATACTGAATCTCTCACCAGTTTAATTTTCCCCAAGGCTTTCATATTGTTCTAAGGGAAACAACAGCTAAGATCTTTCCCAAACCAGTGGAACGAGACATCGTGTTTGACAGTAAAGGCCTAAAATTTATGTTGTGCTTGCTTCATGCTTAGACTTGAGTTTACCAAAACAAGCTTCTCCAAGAGGGGATAGTGCCGTGTTGTTTATATCCACGGAACACCACAGTCACCTGTGTGATCCAGGACTGTCTGTGTCTGGGTTATTTTTGTATCGATACCTGCAGACATTTTAACCTGGAGGATGGGTAGACTACTTTATATTTTATTTACAACCAAAAAGGAATACTCATCCCCCTGAAATTTTTAGCTTAGAAATAACACCTCCCACAAATTTGGGCTAGGTAGTTTCACTAGCAACATAAAATACTTTTATGATATATGCTTTTGGCCTCCAGAAACCATGCACCAGTTTGCAAGATCTCTGCAGCAGTCACTATTAGAGGCCTATAGGGCTGCAAAACAGGCTTCTAGCTAAAGCCAATTGGTAAAAATCAGTGTGATTTGCAATCTACAGTGTAGTTAAGGTAGAAAGAAGTGAGGAGACTTAATAATCCAGTAGCAGCAGCCATAATTTCGGGGGGGTCAAGAGAACTTGCCACAAAAAAGGAGCTCAGTTCTGCATCCTAGAAACATGTTTATTTAGAGTAAGAAAAATTTAAGGTGAGATCACCACTAACATCTGATCCAGCTCTACAGCAGGCAAAATAAATGGCTAAAGTAGGTTAGTGGCTGGCTGTCCCGCCAGCCACCCGGGAGCAAAGCTGTTTATAAAAGAAAAGGAAAAAACTCCAAACTTTGTCATTCTACAAAGTCTCATCTATTCTGTTTCCAATTTGTACAACATTTTCGTCTTTAAGGAGTAAATAATGTGTTTCTGCTGCTGGCTCTTCAAACAGCTATTTGGTTTACCTCTCTCAGCTCTAAGACGGCGGGTTTACTGCATGTCCTGCCTTCCCTCCTGCCTCCTCCGGCGCCTGGACGCTGAGCTGCATGCTGGCAGCAGCAGCAGCTCCTCCTGTGCCTGCACGGTGCCTGGGAGCATTGGAGCACCCAGCGTTAGTGTTATGTCCTATTTGGGCTGTTTATCTTCCTAATGTACTGTCTCCTGAGGAGACTAAAAAATAAGGTAAAATGCTAAAAACATATATTTTCATCATGGGGCTCTTTTCTCCTTGGGGCTTGATATTACTGCAACCTGTAAGGTGAGGTCCTGTAAAACTTCACCATCTGTAGCAATGTGGAAATTTCACTCTCTGAATGCCCTGACTTTCTCTTTACTAGGGGTCACGTAGTGTTAGCGATGGGAAAATTTCAGGGTTGGTAGGAAATTGAAGCTTCTTATGTTTCTTCTAAGTTGTTGGTCTTCAAAGTACAGAGGAGTCAGCTGTTCAGGAGCAGTCACTGCTTTGTACAAAACAAAGCTTTTGAGAAGTTCACTGTCTTCATGCAAAAGCCATCCTTCAGTCTTCTACACAGAAAAAAAAATACAGACAACCCTAAGCTGTGGCAGGTGTAGTCCAGAGAGACAAGACATAAGCTTCACTGTAGCATCTCCTGGGCTCTACCCATTATGTATCACTCTGCTCTACTTTTATGCTTCAGGATGGCAAATAAATACACAATTAGTCACTCCCACTTTTCTACAGGGCACTTAAGGTGTTAACAATGTAATTTTAACATGGTTTATCAAAGACCAATTGAATATCTGCAATGTATGTTTGCTGAGGTCTTTAGTTTTGTCTTGTTTTATTAAAATAGATGTTATCTATTAAGACATCCTCCAGTCATTTGAGCTCAGGATTGGCCATCAAATGACATACAAAGTACTCAAAGAGCAATTTCTTTGCTCTGTTTAAAGCAGAACTATTCTTGCCAGCCCTCACAACTGGATTCTCTCCTGGCCGTGCAAGTGTGTTTGCCTGTAATACATTCAGTCCTTAAAAAGAGGCATTAGAATTTGAGGATGAAAGCAGATTTTTGTAGCGGAAATATTGCAAAGATGTTCTGTCAGAAAAATCTTTTTCAGCAACTTAAGCATCCAACTCAAAATAGCAGTTCATGATGCTGGAGTCATTGCTTTCATCCAGCATCACAGCGAAAAGATCTGAGCTGGCATGGCTCAGCAGTTTGCGGGAGATATGATGACAGCTTTCCGAGGGTACAGATTGCTTTTGTTCTCCAGATGAAAACACTCTTACCATGTCAGTCTCAACATCCCCTTCACCAACCTGGCAAAGCAAGCAGCATGGAGAATGGGAATACGTTGCTATGGCATCTCTGGCAAAACAACAAATTTGGTAGAATTTACTCCAGCAGAATGAAAAACCCAGGGCAGTCATTAGGCACAAAAGGAATATATTTGCTGGTGCATAAATAGCAACACTGCAAAACTAATATATGTCTTACAAACTTAGAGGCTGAGAGAGTTGGGCCTGTCCAGCCTGGAGATGAGAAGGCTCCAGGGAGACCATATAGTGGTCTTCCAGTACCTAAAGGGAGCTTAGAGGAAAGGTGGGGAGAAGCTTTTTAGCAGAGTTTGTTGTGATAGGACAAGGGGTGATGGTCTTAAAATAGAAGGAGGTAGATTTGGATTATTATTATTATGGAGGAAATTTTTTACAATGACGTTGGTGGTGGAACACTGGAACAGGTTGCCCAGAGACGTGGTGGATGCCCCATCCCTGGAAACATTCAAGGCCAGGTTGGATGAGGCTCTGAGCAACCTGATCCAGTTGGAGATGTCCCTGCTTCTTGCAGAGGGGTTGGACTAGATGACCTTTAAAGGTCCCTTCCAACCCAAACTATTCTATGATTCTATGATTCTGATTTAAATGTAAGTTATTTTCTCACATTGCCCTGGTCTTGGCTGGGATAGAGTTAATTTTCTTCTCAGTAGTTGATGTGTTTTGGATTTCTTAGGTGAAGAATGTTGATAAACACACCGATGTTGTGAGTTGTTGCTAAAGAGACCAGGGACACTGTCCAGCTTCCCCAGTCTCACTTATGTGCAGGTGCAGGAAGCTGGGAGGTATATAGCCAGAACAATTGACCCAAACTGGCCTAAGAGAGTATTCCATGCCATAAATATCATGCTCAGAATATAAGTGGGAGTTACCCAGGGGGGACATCTCTCTCTCTCCCTCCTTTGCTTGCTGCTCAATTTTGTTTCCTTGATCGTTGCTCGGAACAGGCTGTATGCGTCATTGGGACATTGAGTGGTGAGAAATTGAGTATCGTTCATTTTGTATATTTTAGTATCCTTATATTTTTATTATGTAGTTTTCCTTTACTATTCTAGTAAACTGCCATCATCTCAACCCACGAGTTTTCCTTTCTTCCAAATTCTCTCCCTCATCCCGCTGAGGAGGGGGAGGGAGAATGAGCAACTGTGTGGTGACTCGGGCTAAAGCACAACACACATCTTGGTGGAAATGACAACATAGATTATAGGGAAGGAGGGAGAAGAGTAAGTCAAAAACCTTACCAGCTTCAAACATGTAGTAGCTTAATAGATGAGATTTTATGGTCTCTAGTAGATCTGTAGCTGACTGCAAGACCTTTATTCTCCCCACAACTTCATCCTGGGATATGTGAAAAAAGAGTGGATAAACTGTCCAATGAAATGCTCTATCCAGGATGGCCAAGGCCTTCATAAAGTACTCTGTTCAGTTTAGACATTCACCTCAAGAAAAAAAGTTGGAGAAAATCCAGGTAGAAGCACAACCGACCAGTGCTCTAGAAATTATGGCTTAATGATGCAAGATTGGATGAGTTAGGACTGTTTTGCATAAAATATGACCAAGCTGAGACATGAGGTCAGACTCAAATACCTAGGGGACTGCTGTAGAGCAGGAAGAAGTAATCTGTTCTTCACATCCATGATGTGCAAGACAAATGGCCGCTGCTTCAAGTGAATGAAGAGAGATGTAGATTAGACAGTAAGAGAAGCTGCCTAATGCCAAGAATAGCAAAGCACTGGAATAGACAGATGAGGCAAAATTGTGTAATCTCTGTCACTGGAGGTTCCCAAGACCCAGTTAGATAAATGTTTGTTGGGATGGCGGATAATAATTTTGTCTTAGTACGGAACGGAAGGGTAGATTAGATTACTTCTTGAGTCCCTGTATGGTCCTTTTTTTTTTGATGATTGAATTATTTGATAAGTATATAATAAGCACATATCTCAGAATTGCCATTTTTTTTTTCTGACAGGCTGCATTTTACTGTACTGACAGATTGAATTGGCAAAGGTTAGCATAATTCTCTGTAAAATCTAATGGCTTTATAGTCTGGTGGTTTTGGTACTAGGTGTATCTTGGAGGTACATAAACTTTTAAAGAAGGTACAGCTGAGAAGATGCAAGAATCTTGTTTTAATTAGGCTAATTTAGTGCAGCTCTGAGATTTGTTTCAGTATAAGCTTTATTCTGTTAATGTTACCTCATCATCAAAATCACTCCTTCAAAAATAGGGAGATGAAGTATAGGAAAAATATTCATGCTATCCTTGGAAAAGGAATTTTTATGTTAAAATATTTGGCCACAAATGTTGCGCACATAAACTCAAACTGGAAAGCTGTCAGATGTGATAGGAATGAAATATAGGGAGAATTAATTTTTTTCCATGTTTAGTAATAAACTGCGTGAAGGCCATAAGATGGAAATGCAATATCCAAACCAGTAAGCATCTGTGGTCCAAGTTTTCCAACAAAGCTCCATGTGAACTGAAGAAGTGTTTGCAGTACCATCTGAGTCGCAGGCAAGTTTAATCCAAGGAGAGCCTTCAGCCTCTCATTGCAACAATTAGAGTCAGTTCTTAAGTGCTAAGAAAGTAAAAATAATACTTAAATTTACAGCTGTAAGCTATTCTGCTTTTTTCTTATAATCCTGATAAACATGGATTATCCATTAATTACCAAAAATATTTATAATCTTCTTAGAATTATCTTAGTTTTAGCCAGTTCTACTTTCTGCCTTGCACTTCTGTCCACAAGCTGAGTGGAGTGACATACCTCCAACCAGACACGTAGCGTTTCTCCTCTGTCAGGGACTTACTGCACTGCTTCCCAACAGCCTATCTCCCCTATCCAAAACCCAACGTATCTGACTTCACCCCTCATCTTCCTGTGCCCACACTATAGTTTATCATCAGCTGCGTGGGACCTTGTAAGACCATTTATTTGAGTGCCTCCTCAGCCTTCTCCTCCTGCTTCAGAAGGCTCTTCCTTATAAAGTCCAGATATGCTCCACCAACCTGTGGTGAGGTAAATCCACGTTCTTGGCCACAAGGCTCTTGGACAAAGCCATCCATGGCATGTCCAGCCCTGAAAAAAAAAACTGAAGCAAAGCAAAGCAAAGCAAAACAAAACTCACAAAGCACAGTGAGAATATCCTCCTCCACAAGTTCCAAAATCCAGGGACTGATGAGTCAGCACGAACTTCCAGCAAGTTCTGCCTCTTCCTAGCCTAGAGGGATCCTAAATAGCTCTAACACTTCTGCCCAGCTCTGCTCCAAAACCTGTTTGAATGTACCCAAACAAGGACAAGAGCACTGACCTGGACTGGCTCAAATCATCTGACACGGGTACGGTGCTGGCACAGGTATCAAATATGTACTTTACATTTCCCTACAGCCTGAAACAAGACACAGAGAAGCACCCATCTCCTCTCAGAGGGTACAGCCATGTGACTGCAAAAACACTGTGAGGGCCCCAGTGAGAGCAAATTAAGGCCCCAGTGAGGGAGCATTTCCTCCAGCATGGGGAATGGGTTGCAGACAGTGCTCTCCCCACAGCACACATCCCGGGCAACCCCAGTCCATCTGCCAGTGCAGGCTCCTCTCAGTTCCTCCATATGCGCTGCTCAAGGTGAGGGCTTGGCTTGGAAAGGCATGACCTGCTCAAGTCCTTTCTCTGCTGTGGTGCCATTTCTGCATTTCACCTACAGTAGCTGCTCTACGTGTATGCATCCCTCAGCTAGCCAGCTCCTGCGTTCACGCCCAAATACCTGTGTGTGTCCCTTCAGGGTGGTGTGCAACCAAGGTTTTGTCCTACCAGCTAATTCTTTCCTCTAATTCTTGTCACCATCCCAAGGCGCTTGGCACAGTGCTACAGAGCTTTGCCCAGGGAAGTGCAAGCAGCCCACTCTGTGCTGCCATAGGGCAGACATCACTGCTGGCTGTCAAGCAGTCTTCTCCCTGCCTTCAAGTAGGAGCTTGAACCTCATCACAAGAATGGTTTAAGGCTCATCCTTTGCCCCATCCAACTACTCGACACAGGATGGCTCCAGTTTTGCTTCCTGAAGCACTGGCAACCCGTGCCTTTCCCTCGTGTTAGCTGTGATTGTTTCCAACACTGGAGGCCCCATACCATTTTCTGGAGTCATGCCACCCAGACCCCGCTAGGCACTGTCCCTACAGCCTACTGTGACCAGCAGGCAGGGCCCCACCAAAGGGCAACCACAGCCTGTGCTCGGCTCTCCTGCCTTCCAGTTATGTCACGTTCCCTGCTCCTGTCCTCACCGTCGGGGCCCTTTCTCTAGCCCAGGGCTTCCGATCCAGACACCGGCCATCTATGCCTCCTCCAGCTCCGTGCCTAGGCTTTTACCCTGGTTCCTTCTTCCACCCAGCTTCATCCCGCCTCCTCAGCTGCCCCTGGTCTTAATTTCTCTTCTAACTGGAAAACAGGGAGCCCTGTCCCACCCAAACCGTGGTGTATAGATGTAGTAGCACCTTGTGTGGTTAAGCGCTTAGGTGGTGCTCAGAATAATGAAGGGGCCAAATGGATTCCTCCCACAGCTTGGCTGCCCCAGGAGAGCGGGAATGTGCATATGTTACCCCTGCAATCCTGCACACGGCGTTCTGACACCGCACGGCTCCTGTTTTCATGTCATTCCAAGCAGCCTTTGACGGATACAGGTCTGCAGCGCGCAGACAGGACCTTTGCCATGTCGAAATGCCTCCAAGCAGCAACCACCCATGTTGGCAGGCTATTAAGTTTCTGCAGAATTTTGACAAGCCTCCAGATGAACATCAAACCATCCCAAATCTCCCGAGGGGCTAAGAATTAAAAAAAAAAAAAAAAAAAGAAAAAGAAAAAAAACCCAAAAACTGACTTCACATGTCATTATTCCCTGCAGTGTTGTAGCTAATTTAGAATCTGTTGATCCTGGTGCCAATAAATAGTTTATCTTTAAACTGCCTCTGTACTCAGACTTGGTTTTATTCTCAGGTTAGTGTTGATTGTTTAGGTAGCAGGTAAGTAATTTAACAGCATGTATAGGAGAGATTCACCATATATATCTGCCCGTGCATATTTGTTCCATTAAGCAGAACCTCGCATGATAGCTAAATGTTTTTCTGTGAAAACTTACTTTCTGGGAAGGAGAAGGTGAGTGCAGAATTAAAATCTGTGCTAATGCACTGCCCCCCAGTGGAGTCGGGGTCTGGTTGAAAAGATCGAGCTTTGCAGACCTTCGTTTGTAGGGTGCAGAGAGAAAACACTCACGGGACACATATTAAATGAAGACATTAAATTAACCATTGGTGGGGCAGTGTTAAAGCTGTTCAAAGATGTTTTGTGGAGATGATGATTCGCATCTGATTGTAGTTTGGCAGTACAAACGGATGCTGTCGCAGAATGCCTCCTTTCTCAGCGAGTACTGCAGTCAGAGGGAGGAGAAGGTCTCCAGCTGCTTGTGGATGGCACTTCACATTTCAGAGCTGCTAAGGGGAGCTATAGGAAGTTCTCATTTTTAAAGAATAGCCAATTCCAAAATGTCTCAAGGCTGATGAGGTGTTACACAGAACTATTAAAGCAGCTAGAAGGAGCTGTATTTATTCACCGCAACATCCTCCATCATTCAGTAGGAAAATGTGTCACCTTCTGGTTTGTACCAGAAAAATAGTATGTTTATTTGAGTATATTAAATGTTTCTGGTGATAACTCTAAAATACTTTTTTTTTCCTGCTACATTTCCTTCTCTCACTGGTTCCTTGTCCCAGATTTCTTAGGACTGATGTTGCTTCCCAGAGGTCCCTTTCCTATCCTCATTTCATTTTTCCTACAGCAACACATAGTATTGTAAAACCCACAGTTTGGTTCACAGTTTGAGTCAACTTTTGGCATGTTCAAAGACTCTTTTATCAAACAGCAGCTTTAGATGAATATAAATTTTAAAAATGCACACAACTAGATGTCTAGAAGGTAGAAATAAAGACCATAAGCCTATGATGTTTGCCATTGCTTCCATTCTCTTCTAGTGTTATCCTCGTCATTTTTCCCACAATGCTGTGCCATGTTTCTGTCACATCACCTCTGTGTCAGGACAGGGTAGTGCTTCTGAAGCCACATCTCCACATTTCCTTGTGCTTGTGTCACTGGAATGGGATGAGGCAATAGATGTGCATAAGAATGATAAAAATATATTCTTCTGTTCACAGCACAGTCGAGTTTTAGCACCATAAAAGGCATTTGAATCAGCTAAATGACCAGTTAATGAGGAAAAGAAATATAAAGCCAAAGTGAAATACTGTATATTTGAAGAGAACGCGTAAGCTGGGCTTAGCAGTACCCAGGGCAGAAGATGCAGCAGCCCTCCCCAAGTGCCTGGGGGAGGCAGCCGTGAACACCCTTGTAGTGCAGGTGGGAAAAGCAGCATCTCCCACAGCATGAGCAGAGGGAGTACAGCTTCCTTTCTGTAAATATATTTTCTGAACACTCTACAGGCATGCCTTCCAAGTCATTAGTTTGTCAGCCTTTGCTGTCCCCCTTTGCCCAGGTGTTTTGGGGTGCTTGCTGTCAGGTGTGGCAAAGCCTGACCCTCAGATAATGTGGAGTGGCTAGCGGCATGTGCAATGGTTTCCAGTTACCCCCGTTCCCAGTCTGTAAGCACCCAGGCTGAAAGACCATCAGGGTCCATGGGAGGCAGCCCTACAGTTGCCCTAGAGTGGCCATCCTGGCAGGACACTTGCTCAACTCCCTGCAGCGAGCAGCCCCTGGACCCCACTGGCTCCTTCTCTCAAGATGGGTGCTAGTAACCTGCTTTCCCCTCCCGCTCAGCCTGTATAAGCATGCATTATCCCCTTCCAGCTCCTCTCCCTCATCAGACACCTCTCACAGCTGGAGAGGATTTGGGCTGGTTGGACCCACCGTTGTTCATCTTTCTCATGCCCTGCCTTGCTGCTTTCCTCGCATGGTTTCAGCAGTCCAATCTGGGGCTTGCAGGTGGGGAGATGGTCTTTGTAACACTTTGGCTGGTGGTACTCTTAATCCTGAAGTTATTCTCCCGTTCCCATCTGCGCTTGAAGTTAATAGCTCCAGTTTTGTTAGTGGTTTTTGCACAAGAAATGCGCCTATGTCTTCTCTAAAATCATAGAAGAAATAGAGGCTTCCTTTAGACGTGCAATACAAAATGACCTTGGTAGGTAATACCAGGCTTCTAACTTATCCTTGACAGGAAGCTTTAATTCCTAAACAGAGCAGGTACCATGAGCTGTCTAGACTTCAATAAAGCATTTGCCTCTGAGACACATAAGGAACATGGGATAGGTCCAATAGGGAAAAAATGAGCAATCAGAGAGCTACAGACAGGCCATGTCATTACTGAACTGAAGGCTCCTGCCTGGTCTCTCAACACCAGCCTTATTTAAATGTGCTGGGCTGCAAGTTGCAATCAGTGCTGGCTGAACACGCCAAGCTGGAAGGCAATATCCCTGCTGGAATGGCCAGGGTGCAGTCTGAAGGTTGCTACTTTGTGGGTCAAGTGGTTATTCACACAAGCTTACATCTTGCGTAGCACTGCTGGTGGTGGCATCACCAAGTTCTCATGATGTACGTGATGGTGAGGGGCAGGGGAAGCAGTCATGGAGAGAGAAATTATGTCTTTCATTAGCTCAGGCCTAGTTCCTTCAGCAGGCCCAAAAAGCAGCAGTAACTGCAAGGTAGGAGCCATCACTCTTGGATCAATCTTGCTATGGTAACTGATCCCACCACATGATAGGAAAAGGTGGTTAACACCTGTGGAGCATGGGGGACATTACCTGGGAGTGAAGTGACATGCTGTAAGTTCCTGCAGAAGGGGAAAAACAAGGGGAGGAAAAATAATTAAAAAAAAAGAAAAAAGGTCATTAGCACCTGCGTTACATTTTAAAATACATTATTACATTTCTGGTATTTTGTAATTAACCCAAGTTAATTGCAAGCTCTTGGCTTGCATGTTTCCAGCCCAGAGGATAACCGGTTTTTAAAACTAGCTTGCTGCCTTGAAAGGCTCAGCTTGACATAGCCTGGTAACAGGTTTATCAGATAAGGTATTGCTAGGCTTAACGTGCTCCTTAATTAGGAATGTAAACACCTTCATTAAAAAAAAAAAATAGGGCCTCAGAGAAGTTATGAAGAGATTTTCTGATTATTGACTTGAAAGGAAAGTATTCCAACAGAGAAAGCCATTTCTTCCTTCTTCCCTGGGAGAGGAGGCAACGTCCGTTCTAATTGTAACCCTACGCAGCATGTTAAGCACAGAGATTTCCCTCCACTGGGACATTATCTGAGATTTGGGACATCTGGGCTGAACAGAGATGTGAGGGGCTCTCTCAGGGTGCGTGAGTATAAAAAGATGTGTGTATGTGCACAAGCGTGCCTGTCAACACGCTGTTTCTGTAGGCATGTCCGTATAGTGGGCTGCGGCTTTAGCTGCTGTTAGCCAAGGTGGTGGTTGTTCCTCTTCTCGCTTGTACGTGCAGTGGTTGGCATAAATAGCAGGCCCAGCAGGCTGTAGCTTGCAACTACCCACAGATATGGGGAATTTGGTTGCTCGGGCATGTTCCTCTGCCTGGCGTTAGACCGGGAGCTGCGTTTTGGCCTCTACGCCCCATCCCCTCGCTGTCCCTCTGTGGGGAACCCATGCCCATGAGATGGGTGGGTGGACAGACTACACGAGGGAGCTGCTTCCATGTGCCACCCCACATCTCCCTGCTTGGGGCACTTGGGGCACAGGGGCCCCAACCAGGGCTGTGGACTCTCTGTCCCGTGCCCCTGAGCTGCCTCTCCCCACGGGCACCCCCCGGCACGGCGCCCACTCGCTGTGTGGCCTGTGTTCCTGGTGGAGAGCTTCCCCTCCCTGTGCTCCCTCTCCCTGCTTTTCCCAACAATGGTGGCCCAGGCAGCTTGGGATGTAGTTTTGAATTTAAATGCAGCCAGCCTTTAGTTTACAAAAATAATAAATCCCCTTCAAAAAGAGTTATGTAAAAAGTAGAATAATAAAAAAACTAATGTTTGTTGGCAGTGTATGTATCCCTTTGTCTGCAAGACAGAGGCCTGTTGACAAACAAGAGGCTTTTCTGGGACTCTAAAATCAAGTACCAAAGTATAAATGGCCACCCTCTAATACTAACTTCATTACATTTACAGTGAAACGGCTGCACTGTTGCTTAATGCACTTGTACAACGAAAGAAGCTTGGTGGCCAGGACCATCCCAATGGCATCCTCCCCCATGCAGTGACCTGCTCAGGGGAGGTTCACCCTCTAAAGTTGGGTGCTCTGCAGCAGCCCCCTCCCGGAGCAACCCAGCTGCTAGTCACCATGCCTGCAAGATGCAGTAATTCAGATGTTTTCATGTAAACCATGGAAAAAACAGAACTATGTGTTGACCTCTCTGACAATTTTCTGGCTTTTAGCTAAGAAATGCAAATGTGCTGCAGAAGTAAGAGCAGACATCATTGATTGATGGTCACTGTGGGGTTTCCATTTTATTTACAATTTCAATAAATTCTGTTGATGGTCACTGTAGGATTTCATCTCAATTTCTTCCTGTAAAGCATTTCTAAATTTCTCCACCTCCATCCTGTCCATCAACCATTATTGTATTAAAAAGATGTCAGTCTCTGCACTGTGCTAAAAATCTTCCACTTCCCAAATACTGTGAGATCTGAAGATACTCAGCAGCTCACAGGATCAGACCCTGAGAAACGGAAGCAAAGTGTGAGCCCAAATCCTTATCAATCTTAACTCAGATTGTTCTTAATAAGTTATCTGTCATCTAGAAAGCATAAAACCCAATAAAAATGAAAAGATGTTAGAAAAACATCATCATTGCTTTAGTAGTTTGTATTTTCCTAATAAGCTTTTGATTTTCTGCTCCGAATGGAAAGTAATAATTTTCTTAGGAACTGAGGAGAGCTTCTGAATCTAAAATGAGTTGGTTTTGTACCAGCAATTTTAACTCATCCCTGGAAGCAAAGTGCCAAAACCAAGCTTCCTCTCCCTCAGGTAGAGGCAGATGGGGAAATTTCTTAGGAAGTGGTGATGGAGAAAGCACAGAGTCAATGTGGCACTGGGATGACCTGGTAGACAGTGAATGACTGTACTGTTGCTCGTTCATTCTTGCCTTAGAATTATTAGGCTAGGGAGTGTAATATGCTCATTTGCAATTTTTCATGGTGATGTAAGATCCATCTTGCAACTATTTCTGTGGAAAACTCAGGTGCCCTCTGGCAGCTGCGAGCTGGCAGTGGGGTGAGATCACCTGGGCAGCCAGGAGCAGGAGCTCTCTGAGGGGAACAAGGTGCAGCCCTGAACCCCTCCAGCATTCTGCTTCCACCACCACCATTGCCAGGACTTCTTAAAAGAAAAGCACAAGCCCTCCTAAAACAAACAAGCAGGCAAGCAAACCAGAAAGAATAATACGTCAGTTGTAGCATTTCCTGGCAGACATTAGGAGGGGCTGAGAATAGCAAGGAAGTGTAACTCACCTTCAAAAAAATTTATTTTCTGAGAGATGGAAAGCAAGCCTTTCCTGCTGAGGAAAATCCTTATGGGGATTGACCAAAAAGGTCAAGATTTTTTTCCCCATTACAAATATGAGGTTTCTGATTTCTTTTTAATTGTACGTCAGAACAAATCCTAGATTTTTTAAAATATTTTTTTTTAATTATTGAAAACAAAAGAGATCATGTGACTTAGCCTAAGGGTCAGGGCAGCCTTTTGACTGGGGGAGGTACAAGTCCCTGCTCACATTTTTTGCCCTAATGAGTGTTTGCTTGTTTGTCTAAAGCAGCACTAACAGGAGAGCTACCCCAGCAGCCTCCGTGGCTGGGAGGTGCCTTTTCCCTGCACCATCACTTCCCCAACAAAATATCAACCTTTCTAGCAGGAACATCAGTGAAGCAGATGCGTTGCGGTGGCAGGTTGCGAGATCAACAAGTTATCATTTTCCTGACCAAAAAGTCATCCCATGCTCACTCCCTGCTTGCCTCCTTGAGGGTTGCTGGGGCAGCAGGGAGGAAGGTTTGCCTGTGAGCCAGGTGCCCTGGGAGGGTGGGGATGGAGACCGCCATGGTCCTCTGGCAGCGCTAGTCTGGTGGGATTTGGTTTCGGAGGGATGCTGCTGGAAGATGAGACCCACGTCAAGCTGAAGGAAGCCAAATGGACCCATGTTGGTAGCAAGGGGTCAGAGGGTGGTGTGGGGCATCCAGCTGTGGGTGCCCTGGGGCCAGGCAGGGAGACCCCAGGGTCAACCTTGCCCTGTGCCTCATTAGTGCCCCTGTTTCCACAGGAAGTCTCTCCAGCCATGCAATCTGTGTTGAAAAGAGCCTTTCCTTTTTTTTCCTCACTTTTTTCCTGCATTCTAGCCTCTTTTTTTTTTCCCTGAAAACCTTTTCAGAAAGCTGATGGCCCGTCTACACAAGAGCCAACACGTGTCTTTATGTAAGGTGAGAAAGCAGGTTCGAATACAGACTTCCAGATGTAGTTTCCGGATAAATGAGTCTGTAAGAGACAGATAGCTCTTCATTAGGCTTGATTTGCCCCCATGTCTTCAGCACGCAGTGCCCTCATTAGGAAATTAAAGAATCTTTTATGTCCCCTCTTGTCAACGCAGCTCCCACGGGAAAAAATCTTGTTTCTGTGCCCGAGCAATGAATTATTTTTCTGATGGAATTGCCAGATCACAGAGGCAATTAAAGTTTTATGTGTAGCTTGAACTGTTCTTGCTGCTTTTTGATGTTTCAGGTAAAAGGAAGAATGGAGTTGTATCATTTTAGCACTTCTTACACCTCTCTCTGCGGTAATTCTTAAGGTGTGTTTGCAAGGTCAAAGCGATAAAAAAGATTGGGGAAACAGTGTAGTTTGTGTTGTCCTAAAATGTGACATTGTTCTGTGCAGTATTTCTTCACCACAATACAAACTGTAACCAAGGCTACAAAAAAGTTTTCTTCATCATCTCTGTGTTTCCAGTTGCTTATAGTTCTCTAAGTTTATTCTCTCCCGGAGCTTGCGCTGCCGTCATTGTCATGCAGTGATGGGCTCAGAGAACTCTCTTTCCTCCTGAAAGAAAAACTCAGACCACGTCTTTTTTTTTCATGAGGCTGGAGCCAGACTGAGCTCTGCTGCTGAGCTCTGAAACCTGTGGGGCCCTGCGGTGAGGATTATATGCTTATCGCAGCTAAAAAGGATTTAGCAGCATCGGGAGCACACAGAGATTATCTACTGAGCCCATGCAAAAAAACTGTGATAATCTGTGGAAAATGTCAGTCGCAAGGTTCCTCTCATAAACCCCAGGAGCTCGGAGCAACCTCTAGGTTTGTTGGTGGCTCCTGTGCGGTACATGCAACCTGCCCACGTTTATTTATGTGAAAGCTTTTATCTCACGTCCATTGCTGGTGCTGTTAGCAGTGGAGATCTTGGTGCTGTTAGTAGTGGAGATCTTGGGCGTGGAGACGTGATCGATACCGATTTGCCAGCTCCTCAGGAATTACATTCATAACCACAGACCAGCTAACCAAAGCTGCTTAGAAAACCTCAGCAGAGAAATACATATAGAAATATGAAAATCGTGAAGTTATCTGAGACAGCGGTTGTGCCTTTCCCTCTGGCAAAGTCAAGATGTGTGACCTTGAAGTATATCTGCATCAGTGATGAAATTAAGAAATGTAGAGACACCAACACCCCCCCCCCCGCAACATTAAGAAACATATTTCTGCACTTCAGTCCATGTATATGTTTTCCTCCTTTTTTCAAACTTTTCTTTTAAAACAAAAAAATCTTCGATAGGAAATTATCTTTTGCGCTAAGTTAATTAAAATAACAGTTCAGATAATTCATCGAAAGCTGTGAGCTTTAGCTTAGATCATCAGCTAGGGCAACCTCATCTTTTGCACATTCCCTATGTTTGCTCCATTTACTCATAGGTACTGTAAGCATCATGGCAGTGCTACCTTATGATCTAAGTAAATTATCAAATTCAAAGGCTAACTACTGTGAATTATGCTTTTTCTCCTTTGGACAGCAGGACCAAAGAATTTTCTGCCTGGGGATTTATTTATTTATTTATTTATTTATATCTGCCGGGTTTTGGTAAGAAGTCACAAAGACTGTAGAGAAGGGCGAGAGGAGAAATATTTGAGTAATAGGGTCCCAGGCGTCTGTTTTCCTATTCCCCCAGGCCAAATCTGTGCCTCGCAGTCTACAGGAGAGAAGCTGAGACAAGAAGTCTCTAGCATTTCTTGCTGCAGTTGCCACTGGGAAAATAGTCTTCCTTTTCCTGTCAGCTTATGTGTATATTTTTAACAGCTATTAACACCTAGGCCCCGAAAGGCAAATATGGCTGTAATTAGCACCCTCTTCTAGTCATGACGAGGCTTGCTGCGTGTTGCACACCTGATCCACAAAGAAACAGGTCTGTGTTTTACACCTCCTCTCTGGAGACACCCACGCAGCCTAAACAAAAACACGACTCAGGACCTGCGGCAGGCTCAGCGGACGAATCTGGGATCAGGATCCCAAATTCCTTAGGAGCGATCGCATGGTCCCAGCAAAAATACACCTCCAGCTCCTTCCCACTCTCCGTTGCCTGCCATCCCACAGGAGAGTCATTAGCTTTAGTCAAGGCATGGCAAAATATGAAGGAAAGGTGCAGCATCTGTTAATTCGTTAGGAACTAATTGCTTTTAATGATGAGGGGCCATAATAACTGGTCACTCTTTTTCCTGTTTCTTGGCAGACGCAGGCTCACTGTCCAAGCTTTGCTTGTCCTCACAGATGTCAGCTAGAGACAAAAGCGATCTTAGCACTAGAAGATCCCTTGTTGTGTGAATGGGATTAATGCGTGACAGATGATAGGGGGCAGGTATAAATTAATATGCCTGAAAATTGACAGCAAGCCCAAGAGCAGCCTGGTATGTCATGGCAGATACCACCAGGTATCAGCTATTGCCAGAAACCTCCTGCATCTGCCTTCCCCCACTCCTGCATTATAAAAATAAAATAAGTATTTTGGTTTTTAATTCCAAAGGAGGGAAAAAAAAACCACAGAAAATAACACTGCCAGTTTATGGCAGTGTGCTTAAATAGGAGTATGAATAATTAAATTTAACTTTTTTAGTATTCCAATTTGAGGCAAAAGTCTCCCCTAGAGTTCTAATCTGGCCATATTCAGCACTTTGAACTGTTTTTTTTCAAGTTAAAAGAAGTATTTCCCATATGCTTGACATATTGCTGCATATAATGGTGGAATGCAGGGGGAAAAAAAAGTATGTTTACATACAGAACATACTCCCACATGCGTATTTATATTGAGAGACAGAAAAATATTTTATGTATGTATGTATAACTTGACATTTTCAACATTTCATGTAAATAAATGCCAAATGGATGGAGAAGATTGTATTGTACATTAATGGGCTACACTTCTTCATTTTTCAAATCTGGCTATGATTGCATACAAGTACCTCAAACAGCAAACATCTGGGTAGCCTGAAAGCAACTGAAGCTTGTCAAATATATTCTTACTGTAAAGTAACAGATTCAAGCTTTACCAAGCATTAAGTTTTGGTCCTGAGCAGCCTCAGACCCAATTTATAATAAATACGATGATTTTGCACTAGCAGTGGTGACACAGCCTTAATAATACTAATATTTAAAATCTAACAAGCTCTTTTCTCAATAGCATTCGGTTTAACAGACATATGTGTTAGGACTATATATCCTTGGAACTTTTCCAAGCAACTGCACTATAATAGCCAAAGCCTGTGTCCAACTTAAGTGTTTGACAGTTTATACAATTTGCAGGACTATTTTCCATCTCTTACCTCCAGATTTGGGACACGTTATCTCTGATTCTCTTTTGTTTTTTAGGTTTCAAAGTGTAATTTCCTGGAGAAACGAACATACTCGTAATTCAGGCTGTCCACCCACCCACCCAGTTACCTGTCTCAGCTAGTCCCATTGCTGGAAGGAACGTATAAAGCAAGTTCATAGCTTGATGCTGGAGAAATATAATCTTTGCTTAATCTACTTAGTGTTTAAAAATGTAAATGTTAGCAGCTATCTCAAATACTAGAGCGCTGCTCTCATGTAGGTTGTGTGCTCAAACGTGGCACAAAGCAGTAATTGTACTCCTCTGGGAAACTAAAAGCCTTTCAGTGTCTGAGACCTGGAAAATTTAAAGAGTAGTTTACATGTGCTAGGACCAAAGTGTTGCAACTGTGTCTCAAACATGTAATTTGAAGCTGTAAAATCCCCAGGGCATATTATGTGCTGTAACAATAGCGTTAAATATGTTGTCTCATGATAATGAAACAATTTGTGCCTCCTTTTCCTGTATCTTTTTTCCCCTTAGAAAGAAATCCAGTACTTGAATATGTAACATTAGCTCTTATTGAAAATTACTCATTTGAAGAAATGAAATAAATTAGCATGTGTGTTTGTAACAGAAATTGCAGCCTTTCTTTTCCCCAGCCATTGTAATAGTACTTCAGATATCAAGTTTGGCTTCTTCCTTGAGTTCATCTGCTTAAATCCGCACTTTGCTTATCAAGAAAAAAAAGCAGCCGATGCTTTCTACAGACAGCAGTGCTAGGATTTCTCGACGGAGCCGGCAAGGAAGGTGCAGGCCCGGCGTGCCAGCCACCCACGCAGCATGCTATCGGTTTGCTCCTTGCCTCTGCTTTTGGCTGCTCCATCTAGGTCTTTCCTAGACAAATCTGATCTAGTGGGGTCAAGCACTAAGCGGTGTGGATACATGTCGGGCTGCTGATGCCCAGCCCTCTTTCATTTAGCGGTGGAGATGTAGCCCTCGGTTCCTCCGTGGGAGGATTTCTCAGCAGGGCAAGAAGCGCCAAGGCTCAGACTCAGTTCCTCATCTTTCGCAGATTTTTATCAATGTTGCAAGACCAGACTCCTTCACGCCATTGGTCTTCTCAAAGAGGAGAAAGAGATGTGCAGTAAGGGTGTGTAGCACGTGTGTGTGTGTGTGTGTGTGTGCGCGAGTGCACGTGCACATCTCCCCCTCTTTGTTTAGACCCCCAGGCATCGCTCCCATGTAACCTTTGTTCTGCTTAGGAGCCCTTCTGTTCTTATTTTGGCAACACACACAAATATTTACTGATGTTCACAAACAATCACTGATTCTATCTTTTCAGGTAAAATATCAAGAGAGCATGGCTCACCTGGGTGAACGTAAATGGACTCACGTGTTCCCGTTTCTGGTGGTAGGTTTCTGTGTCCGTATATGTCTCTCCAGTGTGCAAAGATAACTGAGTTCTGCTTGGGTCTTTGCAAACATCTGTGAATTATCACGGCACAGCCACAGATGACTTAGGGACTGAACCCTGATGCAGTGATTGGTTTCCATTCGATAAAAACACCTAGGCATGTGCTGTTTAGGGTGAGGCTGCTAGGGAAGAGGGGGAAGGAGCAGAGACAAAAGGTGCTGGAAGAGCTGATTAGCCTGGGTGTCACATGAAACACAGCCCTATCATGGTTGAGGCCTGAGGCAGCTGATTATCTCAGGTTGTTATAATTGTCCCTTGCAGTCACATTTATGAAGGCTCCTTAGAGCTGGGATGGGTGAGATGCAAACTCAGGCATTTGCTGTACAGGAGAGTGTAAGAATAGGGAATCACAGCCTTCAGTATTTTGAGGAGGTACAACAAGCATGAATATCAGTGCCCTGAGAAACTCTTATCAGGACCAGGCTGCTGAAAACCATACTCGCCTCCATCCCACATAGTGGCACTGCTTCTATCTCTGAGCATTTTAGGGGTGTTTCATGCTGCAGTGCCTGCCCTGACGCCTTCTCAGCCACATCAGGTGGGCAAGGGGAGGGAGCGAGGCGTGGGGGATGAAGGTGGTGGAAGTGACCGTGCTCTGGGATGCTCTCTGGTGACAGGTCTCCCTGGTGTACTCTGCCAGTGCCGAATACTCCAACTGCGGCGAGAACGAATACTACAACCAGACCACCGGCATGTGCCAGGACTGCCCCAAGTGCGAGCCGGGCGAAGAGCCTTACATGGTAATTTCAGCTTCTTCTGCTGATAGGGGACACATGTCCAGCACAAATGCAAAAAATAAATGCCTTGTTAGATAGTGGTAATCTATGGATAGGAGAGAAAATGGGCAAGGACAGAGATGCTTAGGCAGAATCCCTCATGCCTATGAGTGTGTCGTGGGAGCAAGGCACTGCGCGTGTGCACACCTGTACACCGTGTCCCAGGAGCAGCCTGTTAAAAGTCGTATTGTAGAAGTTGTAAGGTAAAAGTTTTGCGCACAGCCTCTGCCAGTGCATTCTCATCTCAACAGTTATTTAAAATCCGACATGGTGTGATAAATTGGTTAGTCTGGCATGCTCACTGGCCCCCCACACTGAGAATTTAATTTTGCTCTCCCGCTAAGATATTTTGGCACTAGAGGAACTTGGATGCTTCTGCAACATTTTAAATTACGGTTCCTAAGTAACCATTTGATTTACGGCAGATAATTGTTGCTTATTAAAAAAATAAATTACTGAAATCCTGTTTGGTTTTAACGGGATAAACATCCTAGTGCAAGGATTTCACACAGTTGGTAGTCCTGAACAAGTATGTTTGAATAATAACCAGTTGGTTTTAGTTTTATTTAATCTAAACGTAATGTTCAGCTGGGACGTAAGTTCAGAGGTTACAAAATCTCATCCAAACATTGCCTTTTGTGATGTTCCCTCTGGCCTCTCCAAGCGTGAAAGCAAGATCGCTGATATCCCTGCTGTAGCCATGTGTCCCCAGTAATTTCTTCTCTACTCTTCAATTTTCAGCGCACTTTCTATCTGAGCAGCAGCTGAAATTCACTTCCATGACTTGCTGGAATGTGAAATAAATAGCTGTGGAGGGCCACTTGCAACCAGTACAATATTCCGGTTCCCCTTTTCCCTCTCTGGGACACAGTGTGCTGGGTCCTTATATCCCTCCATGGCCTTTTTAGGAGAGACACTAAGGGACCAAACGACAGACTTCTTTCACTTGGTATGACATTGTGCCGCAAAGCCAACGGGCCAGACTATGAACATTCCCTTTTGCTAGAAGCCAGAGTGCCGCGCAAGCCTGCTTTTCAGTGACTTTGTGTTGTTGCAGACATGCGGGTACGGCACCAAAGATGAAGACTACGGTTGCATCCCCTGCCCTTCGGAGAAGTTTTCCAGAGGAGGTTACCAGATATGCAGGCGGCACAAAGACTGCGAGGGGTTTTTTCGAGCCACGGTCATGACACCTGGTGATCAGGAGAATGATGCAGAGTGTGGTCCTTGTCTCCCAGGGTAAGGATTTAACCGTAGACCTTTGCTCTACCCAAGGCACTGCAAAATAATTTTTTAATGTCAAAATCTCTGATTGTCTCTTTTCATATCTTAGCTGACTATAGGTAGAATAATGGTGAATTATGCTTTTCAGTCTCTGCTAAAACAATACATCTAAATGCTTCAAAAGTGTCAGTGAATTTAGTATATCAGCAGATGTCGTTAATCTTACTGAAATCTCACTGAAGAAACAACTGTAGGGAACAACTAGAAAAACTGAAACTTCTCCTCTTACTGAAAGTGGAAAGGGAACAGCTCATGTACCTAAATGCAGATACGCAGTGCCATTTTAGATGTTCTAAGAGATCCAGCTTGGCCTCCAGCTGCAGCTTCAGAGGGCCACCTTGTAGGTATCCCACCCTACGAATGAGCTCCTTGGAGAGATGCCTTGGATACCCCATAGGGTCTGTGCTGGCACTACGACATGTTAGGGACATAAAATATCTCCTCTCCAGATGTGACCAGCTGGTAAATTTGTCAGTAGTTGACAGCATTAGCTAACATAGCTGTTAGGTGAGATTTACCAAGGCATTTTAGTCTCTCAGGGTCTTTCCTAGCCAAGAAAATGGGGTCTAAAGAGCTGCTAATGTGGGATGTGTGCTGTTGTTCAGAGTCAAAACAAGTTCCAGAGCTGGCTGAAGGGGCTTAAAATAGGTGCTGTTTATCAAGGCCATACTTTTAATGGTCTCTTATGCTCAGTATAATTCTGATAGTAATGGTGAGAAAGCAACTGCTACATTGAATATGTTAACAATATATTCTTGGCCATATTAACTTTCAAAGTCTGAAACCCAAACATACATTTGCTTTCTCAACTTTTTTTTTTTTTTGTAAGGCTAGGTAAATATTCTAAAACACAACCTCACCTTACATACCTTTTCAGTCTCTGCCAGTGTGCCTCTTTGGGTTTAGAAACATAATTCCTACTGACATTTGGCTTTTGTGCAGTTTGCAGGCACTGTATAACCCACACTACTTAAAATGAAGGAAACCCTGTTAAAGAGGCCCCGCGAGGTTCCAGGTTTATTATATCCGTGAGCCCGTGTGAAATTTTCACAGTTTACAAATAAAAAGAAGGACTTGTCTAGCTGCCAGCCAAGCAAACTGATGATGTGATTTGAAAAAGAGCTCCCTCTTGGCTTCCCCTCATACATCATAAAGAGCAAGAAAGTTCAATAGTGGCCACAGTTGCTGTTTTGCAATTTTTGTCAGGACTAATGAGGTCACCCAGGTGGGAGCGGGGTGCTAGCTGAAAATAATCAGCTTGCACAGCTGGTGCTTGGGGAGTGATCTCAAAACACGGTGTTTGCACAGGTGTAACCTGTAGCATGAAACTGGCCTGCCAGAGTCTGGCTGCGTGCCGCTCTCTGCCTGACTCTCCGGGCCTGGGATAGTTTGGCAAGGCCAGCGGTTAAGGAGAAACACCCTCTTACTCTGAGCGTGAAGAAATTAAATTCTCACGGTAAATTAAATATGGGCTAAAACAAGCTCTGAAGCCACCTTGACTCCTCGTGGGACCTAGAGACCCCAGACATTGCTCCTGTGCAATGGCGGGGGAAATGCAGAGCCCCTGCATCAGAGCAGAGAGCTGGTGAGCGATGTTGACCGACCAGCCCCCCACCCTTTCTCATTGCCCCTGGTAGCACAGGGACCTAGGTGAGTGGCAGCTGGTAGAGTGCTACCCTGCCTGGGCAGTAAACTTCAGAGCCTCTGAGTCAACGGGAGAAGAAAATTAAGATTTCCATTTTCAGAGAACTGTGCTTTTGTAATGCATTACAGACTGTCCCAAGGCAACAACACTCGTACAGCAATCTACATTTTGGAGCATCTCATCCCTTTGCTATTTTTCACCAACTCAGTACAGCAGCCTGAGGAAAATATGAGCATGTAGCATATTCTGACCAAAAGTTTTTAGACAAAACACCACTGAACTGGCAGCCTTTTCCCAGGAGCTACAAGTGCTGCCTTCTATCATTTGCCTTAAAATAGGTACTTGATAATTATATTTTTTTTTCCTTAATTTGTTTTCACTATTACTGATGATCAGTTTTAGGGAAGAAGGAGACCTTTGGTACAACACATTCACTGCTTCTCTGTGTCCAGGTTCCCTTCCATATAAAATAGGAATAACACTATTTGTCACACTCACGAGAAAGATGCAAGACTGTGACCAGGGAAGAATTTAAAGGCTTAGCTCTGAAGCCATGATTCTCAGAAGCAAAGTTCAGCTGCCCATGAATTCTGGAGGTACCCAGACCTAACCTCCTGGGACACTGCAGGCTTCATCCTCTGCTCCTGCCCAGCAGCTCTTCCATCATGGTAAACAGGACAGGTCAAGAATGTGGAAATTAGGTGCAACTCAGGCTATTTCCCTCAGTGGGATGATCCATTAGGTGTTCCTGTAGTGTGACTGAGATCACAACCAGCTAGAAGCAGCTGCAGCGGGTTAGAGCAAGGGTCCCTCTCGTCTGGTTGTCTGTCTTCAGTAGCGGCTGTAACTGGAAACCGAAACCCACAGAAGAGTAAGAACAGGGCAAGTGTATGTAATAAGTCTCCCTGATGCTGTCCCAGCACCTGTTTTTGGCTTGGAGCAACTCCCTGGTCTCCTCACAAAAATAGAATTGCAAAGGGATCATTTTCTTTTAAAAAGTAGTCAAAGGTGCCTCTGCTAGTGACACTTCCCATTTTTATGTGTTTGTACATGGTTACAGCAAATCCAGATTCAATTTTCTTCTCTGAGGTGTTTTAAAAGAAGGAACGAGCTCTTTCCTCTGTTTTCTGAATGAAAACGGCCAGTGGATTTCTGATGAAATAAAGTCCCTCCCTGCAGTTCTAGATAAGATGCCTTCACCTATGTGCTCATCACCTCCTGTTGTCTCTCTGCAGAATGTTCCCTGCTGAGATCAGGCCTCTCTGGTCCCAAGTGCCCTGGTCCCTGCAGCAGGGTGTCCCTAAATCTGGGGCCAAGTCACTGAGTGTGACCTGACACCACCAAAGTTAGCTTGAGATAAACCACAGTGGTGTTAAGTAGGAAAAACACTTCAGTCCATTTTGCAGTCTAGGCTTTACTCTTGGATATTTCCTATAACACTTCAAAACCTGAGCCCAGGAGGTGCTCAGGAAAGAGAAATAATGAGTCTCATAGACATAGAAGAGTGACACCATGAAAATTCATTATTTCATTATGGAGCCACTTCTTCTCTGTAGTTACCTATATAAAGGGACCAGATATTTCCAACATCACCTTTAATATTTGGTGCATTGCAAAGTAGCCAGAAACACAAATCTGTTGCCAGTGCTTCCATAGCGGTGAATCATTCATGTTTGCAGCTGCAGAGCTTGCCATGAGCATCCTCTTCACTTTTCTTTATGCGTCTTCCACCATTCTGCGTTGTGGTGAAAACCAAGAAATATTCCGTCTGCTTGATTTAATTAACTGTCAGAAGAGCTGTTTGTCTTTCCTAAACCACTGTGGCTATTAGACTGTGGATCCTAACTGTCCTGTATTTTTCTTTATAGATTTATATGTGTCTTTGCCCTGACACTCTTTTTTTTCGTGATTTGGCAGTCATTTCCTGCTTATTTATTAACTGCTTCACAAGATAATGTTGTGCAGGCCCCCATAGGAAAGGAAAGATGAAATTTTGCTCCTGAGAGAAGGATCGAGTGGCAGACAGGGCACAAGAAACGTTCAAAGGGAAGAGTGAGGGCAAATCTTTTAAAAGCAGCAAGAAAGAAAGGAGGAACCACGTTCAGTTTGCCTGCTCTCTGAGGTACCTCCAGCCCCAGTTCCCCCCTTGCATCTCTGCATACTCCATTTCCTGGACCTATACCCCTTATTTGTAGGCTGGGTCATTCATTAATGACCAATTGATTTTGACGAACAGTTTCAGTAGTAATTTCCTAACAATGCATACATTTAAAAAAAAAACCCATACTGCACATGCGTAGACAGGTACATGAGAGCAGAAAACAGATTCCGTATTGCATGAAGCACTTGTAATGTCTACATAGAATGGGTTATGGATTTACTAATTTCTTCATTAAAATTTGTAGTAATTTACAAGTGATTTGTAAGGACATATCCATAACACCAACTGTGTATGATTTTGACGTAATTTACTCATTAGGTTGCCTGTAGATCCAATTCTTGCATAACCAATTACCTTATTTCATCACTAACTTTATTAGCAACCCAGAAGTTCAAATCATTAAAATCTTTCCTTCATGTTGTAATTCCACTATCAAGGACTAACTTATAAACTATACAGCAAGCAAGTAAAAAAAAAACGAAAAACCAAACCAACCTGTAAAACCTAACCTGGCTTTCCCTGTAAGGGTGGTGTTTTCCTGTATTTTTTATTCTGATTTTGCTCAGGTCTGACTGTTTTCTTCATTTTATGAAGAAAATCAGCCAACCATATCCAACTGGTGGTCTTGTCTGAAAGATTACTGCTTAAAAAAAATACTGTTCCTTTATTTTGCAAAATCTTATTTCAGGACATGCTGTAAATTGCAGCTTGAACTCAGCAGGGAGAATAATGTTGTTTTAGGCAATGATACTACTTCTTGTCATGTCGGTTTGATGGTTGATTAATTGCCTTTTAGGGGGAAAGGAAGAAGAGAAACACTGTGTCTATTCAGGCAGTTTTAAAAAAAAGAAGAATAATCTCTGCATCAAATTGCTTATAAACGTTTTTTTTTTAAATGATTTTATCTCCGTATAATTGGTTACTGCTGAACCATGCTCAGTTGCAGCGTATTAATTTACACTGGTTTGCCTCATCTTGCCCTTTGTTTCAGTTACTACATGCTGGAAAACAGACCGCGCAACATATACGGGATGGTTTGCTACTCGTGCTTGTTGGCGCCTCCTAACACCAAGGAATGTAAGTGTTCTGCAATTTCTATGCATTTCATCTGGGTTTGACTTGGAATCATCTGGAAGCTCAATGTGAAGTCTTTCAGTGATGATCATTATGTTCAAACAAGTCTGTCTCCAGTAAAGCAATTTCTGCTTCCAACAAGCCTTGCCAGCAAAGAGAGCAAATGCTGAGCCTTTGGGAAGAGACCAGAACCTTTAATTTTAGGATCTGCTGTTCTTCAGTTCTTCTCCAGTTTTTATCTGTTAAGAACATCTCATACAGGACTTACTATGGTTACTTAACCAGTAGGTACAGGAAGTCACAAATCTGTATATTTCTTTTAATTCAGTTCCAGTTCAGCTATGGAGAGTACATGGGACACTTTGTAGATCCTAGTAAAAGTGCATCACACCTTTTCATACACTTTGGTTTCAAAGTGATACAAGGGTTGACGTTGGTGTGTGGTGATCAGCACTGATAAGAGTGCTATTTCTGTACATTTCATTGACAAAAGAAGCTGTAGTTTGCTAATTGAAAAAAACATGTGTGTGACACCCTAGCAGTACCTGTTTGTTTGCATGCTGCTCGTGTGCAATGGCCTACCCATCCTCATGCCATGGAGAGGAGGGAGAGCTGCCCACCAGTGCTGTAATGCAGAGGCAACCCCCTAGAAAATGGCTTTCTCCTTTAAGGGGGTAAAGAAAGTCAGAAAAAGAAAAGGAAAAATTAAGTCCTTTCTGAGTGACCAAATTACTTCAACACCCCCTCAGAGAATCTGGAGCAGATCAGGAGAAAAAGCTTTAAAAAAAAAACGAACCCAGACAAAAATGGGCAGACTCCCACAGAAACTCAATGCATCTAAAACCAAAATTGTGTCCATGTTCTATGCTTTTAAAAGTCTTTATCATGAAAAAAAAAATTACAATATCTTTCCTGCTTGATTTGAAAGCAGAGGTTGACACAAAAGTCCCTGAGCATTTATTTGTGTAGATAAATAGCAATTGCTTAGTTCAGATGCCGCTGAACTGTGTATCACTGGTGCTCTGCGAGCCACTTCAAAGGAGGATAGGTCATTGACAGCTACTGCCTTTCCTAAAGTGGAAGAGCTTGGATGAGCCAGGGGATCATCACCACCTCACAGAGCTCCTGGTGAGCAATAACAGCCTGGGTGGAGGCATCGCCCTAAAATAATGTCTGCACGCAAAGTAGCTGGGCTGTTGCACTCACCCTACTTGTCTGCAGAAAAGCTACCGGGTCCTGAGACGTGTACTTCTGCCTGAGAAGGCAGGAGTGGGCAGGGGCAGGGTGAGTGTGATTTTGGTGAGATGAGGTCTGTATTAGAAGGTGAGGTCAGGATGCTAGGGAGGACCTAAATGTGAGATGTGGGAAGAAGGTGGAGAGGTAAGTGAAAACGTGAGGATAGGAGTCTTGGTGGGAGATGGGAGTATATGGTAAGAGGGTGCGGACACATCTTCTGCATGTGGGTGCAAGCTGGCTGCCCCATTGGTGGGAAGGCCTGCTGCTAGCCGATAGCCAGAAACTAATCACTCCCTCAGCCCTGATGGCCTGTCTCAAACACATGCTGAGAAGGGTTTTTAGTAGTATCACACATGTAGCTTACTGATTTGGCAAGGAACTATCAGAAGATCTTGTGGCTCAATTCGAAAAACAAATCAGATATGAGATATAATGTGCTTAGTTCTGTAAGGAAATGATGAATTGCAACCACATGCAATTTTTAACTTAACAAACACAATAATAAATGTATATTGTCTTTGGGAGGAATTTAGGCAGGTGCATAAACCAACCTGGGTTGGTACCAATTAACTGGGTACTAAGGTAGAAGAAAACATTAGTCCCAGAAAGAGTAAACACTACGTTTTGATCAAGTCTATGAAACCAACCATTTGATTACAAGTGTTAAACGAAGTGAGAAAGCTTCTTAAAATCCAAATCCCTCAAATCACTAAGCTCTGGTAATTTGATTTATGATGTCCAATGCCAATATGATGGCAATAATTTGTACTCTAATAATTTGAACCTCATGAAAAGCTCGCTGTTGTTGTGGCAGGTGGCATAAAATTTGATTCTAGCAAATGTTCTTTATCACATATTTCACTGTCCTCAGATTCTACCAATCAGAGCAAAGAAAAGGTGACATGTCAGTGTTGCACAACTGCATAATTTTTTGAGGTTCACAAATTCCAAACTCATCTCAGTCCTGCGCTCCAAGCACATAACCTTACTGCAAGCACTTGGTTTCTGTCCTATGAAGGATAATATCAGCTCTTTGTTGGTGGGAATGGTTCCTCTGTGCAGAACAACTTCTGTTTATTGACTGGCTGTCATGGTGGAGGATCCAGAATGAGAATTCAAAACGGTCCCAGGTATCTTTTACTCCTTTCTTGATCAGGGGCCTAAACTCCACATTAAAGAGTTATCTCTGCCCTAGAGCTTCTTTTCTTCAAACACTCCTGCATACAGCACCCCACTGGACAAAGGTGACCCAACAGGTTGCAGGAAAACAAGGATGGCAAATTACTTAAAAAATAGGAAGCTGGCAGTGAGAAGCTCTGGCTTTGCACTTCTAGACAGAAAAAATGAGGGCAGATAAATCCCATTTCAGGCCTTCGTTAGGTCTGAGACAGGGTTGGAGGACAGTGGTGCTCTCCTTAGCTGGAAAAATACTTTGCTGGGGAAGTGCCTGGCCTGCGTGTTACAGAGGCCCAGAAGGAGAGCGAAATGGGATGTGAGTGCTCCTGCGTGGAAACCTGCTCAGAGAATTTGCCTGATGCTACATTTTATGTGGCAGGAAAGTATTTGGATTTGATCAAAGGGTAAACAAATAGCTTTCAACTCCAAGAGCCTGCTGTGCAACTTTCATCTCCTACACAGTCAATAAACCTTGAAATGGCTGAGGAAACACGATGAACACCCCCTGTCCCAGCATCTGGAAATATTAGCATAAAAAGGACTGGAAGTGAGAAAGAAATTCCCTGATGGGCCTGTGTCAACTTTTTTGGTTTTTTCCTCTCAAGGAACTTGAGACATAAATAGCACAAAATAGCATGGAAAAGAGGAGGGGGATAGGGAGATGTTTCACAGGGGTCAGAGATTTAATTGAGGCAAACGTGTCACCAGGTTGTGGTGTTGAAACTCTCTCTGGACTGAAGCAACAGTGTTCTGCAGTCTGGGAGGAATATCAGGCTTCAGCGGCAGCTTGTGGGCAATGGGCGCGTACAGGGAAGGGGTTGTGCCTAAGGATGTGTGTTGCGTAGCAGGAAAGCTTTTTCTTACTGGAAAAAGGGTAAACATCACTATAAAGACTGCATTTTTTCATATCTTGTGCACTGTGAAACACCTGCATAAGACTTCTGGGCTTTCAGCGTGCAGCTCCCTGAAGTCTACTGTGTAGGAGCCTCAGGATGGGTCTGCTAAGCACAGAGGAGCACTAGGCCAAACTATCAAAGATGTGAGACCTTCAGCTGTGCATGAAGCAGATCACGAGCTGTCAGTGGCCCTTGCTGACAGTAAATTGGGATATGATACCCCTGTGATAAATAGCAGCACTGCAAAAAGTAGCGGAGGCGGGTTTCCTATGCAAATCAAATAACGAAGGTAATGAGCACCAAACCACTTTAAGATGTGGCTCCCCACAGTTAATGGTGCTGGACTTTCTGTCAGTGCCTCTGGAACTGGAGTCACTTGAGGCCTCTGACTATGTAGAGTGTTTTTGTGGTGTTCTCTTTTTTTTTTTCTTTTATCCAATGTAAAAGTATATGCAAAAGACAGAAGCTTTAAATCTACATGGAGTTTCTTTGCTGGAGAGGTACAGTCACTGCTGGAAGAGGTTTTGTCTTTTAGGAGCTGCAGTTCTTTATCAGTTTATGCATATTAACTCCGCTCTTCTCTTCAAACTTTGATATTTGCCATTCCAGTTCAAAAATTATGGGGGAAAACAAGATCAAACCCCGCTACAAAAACTTGAAGAGCATTTACTTTCAAGTTGTATTTACACAATTACATCAAATCTGCAGATCCTTGTCCACTCACAGATTGTTGATCTAGAGAACTTCAGCAGTTGATTGAGGGTTTTCTTTTTTCTTCTGTGTATATTCATACATATGCATGGGGACAAAATACTGTTATTTCCTCTTACCTTTTTTGCTGGTTATATGTAAAAACCGATGCAGTAATCAAACTGTATAAGTTTGTAAGCCTAACACCTACTGATGATGGCTAAGGAAAGGTTTTTAAAAAATAAAAAATGAAAAACAACAAAAGAAAAGAAAGAAAGTGGTTTGTGGTTTTTTTTTTTAATTACCAGACAATGAATAGCATCTAGAAACATAAAAGATCATTTTTATTGTTGTATCATTAGAACTTGAAAAACAACTAAGCAGATGAGATGGAACAATTGACTAACAGGCTGATGGCTTCATGTGACGAGTTGTAATCAGGGCTCGCTTCCATTCCCGTGCGCTGCAGACTGAAAAACTCAGCCTCCCTAATTGAAATGCTTAACGCAAACAAGCCTAATGCCAAAACCACTTCTATTAGTGAAAAATAATTATTTCAGAGATTTTTATTTTCACTCTCTATTCTTTGTAATATCACTAATTTACTTTTCTTGCCAGTTTTGTCCTTTTGTAATACGATCAACATCAGGACCTTTTTTTCCTTCTGTTTCACATTACGTTTACAAATGAATAGGCTTGTTAGCCGGAGCTAACAAACTTCTTTTTCGAGTTGTTTGATCTCTGAACACCCCATTCCTCTTCACATGTGGAATGGGAGAAATGTTGATGGCAGTGCTTTACTGTTCACTGGTGGTACGGCCTAATTCTCACCCCTTTAAGGTTCGTCTGTATTAGGAAAGGAACCTAATCTTAGGACAAAATTGGTCAGCCTCTGCTGTAAATCTTCAAGGGGAGGGATCTGAGAAGGAAATATGGGGTTTGCTGTCTTCAACTGCTGGGAAAGCTGGGCCCAGGTATCACTCAGGAGGGCATCTGGTCCCAGTGCAGTTCTCCTGAAGGAAAACTCCAACTCCTTTGATTTTTTTTTCACCTGTGCCAGAGCTGCAGCTCCCACAGTGAGCACCATCCGCTGCTGGGAGCCATTGCAGGTTTCTGCAGCATCGCTCTGCCCAGGCTCAGGAGCTGCAAAAGCTGCAGAGCTGCCACCAAGGTGTGGGGGAAACAGGAGAGCGGCTCCTTGCCAGGTCCATTCTCTTCCTTCTGATGCTCTGAAGTCACCATGGTAAGGTTTACATGGCAGTTATCCCCTTTGTGTTGCGCAGAGAAAGAGGTGATAACAATGAATTCCTGGATGTAGGCTTAATTGATTAAATGTGTGCCTATGACCTTCCAGTACTGTGCCATGCTTACAGCTCCCAGTGAATCCTAAAAAAAACTTTGACAGATGCAAGTGGACTGTCAGACTAAGGCCACATGGCCTCTCATCATCACCACTTCCCTGCCGCAGCAAAATAGAAGGAGAGAGAAATAGAATAGTTAAAGACATCGCAGAGAGCACAACAGCACATAATATTTCGTTTCATGTGTCTGAGCAGTAGTGGTTACTTACAGTGAGAATGACCAGATAGAGAAGAAAAGTCTGGGGTAACTCACTGTCACTATTTTTAGAAGGTTGAGTCTCAGGAATTCGTTTACTTCATGCTCTTCCTGGTTTAATAACTACCCGCGCTGACTGAAGTGTCTACCTGTGGCTCCAGGAAACAGCAGGGTGACTTGTCTTACAGTATTCTGCATGTCCCCCGAAAATCAGAGACAGTAAAATAAAGGGCAATCAGGCAATCCTCCATCGTCTAGGATATGCTCTGTTATTAGTGATTTGCAGTATTTTCAGAGTTGGTTAATGTTTGATTACTGAAGTCGTAGGTCGACGCCATAGCGAGTGGCTTGGCTTTGACCGCTGCTTCAGCTTCCATGACTTTCCAAGCGCACAGGGTTTCCATGTGAAGTGTTCTTTCCTTAAGTTTGAAACCAAACCTTTCACATAAGTACCTGAATACAGATTTACATTAATTTGAAAATTCTGACCTCTGCTTTCTGCGTGACTAGGTCTTTATTTATGACTATGTTTAGTTATAATCCAGTTTTTTATTACTTTGTCAGCCATAAACTGCCTACCTTTATTGAATTTCAACTCAATATAATTTATTTTTCATCTCATATTCCAGGCTGCTACTTATTTATTTGCATGTGTGCTTTATCTTACTTCACTCCTGTAAACAGCCTCAATGGTGGCACTCGCAGCTCGGCTGGCAGTAACCAGCAGGCGTTGCCATGCAGAAACGGGCCACGAGTGTGAGAAGAGAGTTGCATCAGGAGAAAGCAAGCTGCTCTCAGTGGCGAGAAATAGATACATATATACACAAGAACATTTTTAAAATGCTTCTTATTTCAGGATCACTCTGATAGTCTGTTGTACACACACTTTGGGTGTTTTTTATAATACGTTATTAAGTATTAAATAAACTTTTTAAAGAGATGTTGCTAGCTATGGGCAGCAACCCTTTGCATGGCCCAGTAAGCTGACACCCACAGCAACGTATGTCAGGAGCACATATGGTCTACGACTGCACCAGGTTTTATTCACTCGCAAACACTTGCAAGGGGGCATGTTGGTAAAACCTCCCCTCCCTGAGCTCTGCTCTTCTCCCAGATCTGGTTAGTTTTGTTTGTCATTTCTTATTGTAAATCTGTCTTGAGACACATGAACAACTGTAATAGTCCTGTTGCATAAAGCAGAAAGGTTCTTTGAAACGAAACAAAACAGAATTTTATTGCCCAGCATTTTTTCACTATGGGGACAAAAGGCTGGGTTCATGGCAATTTAAGTGAAAGCTATCTTTTGAGTTAAAAAAAAAAACCCCAAAACATTCAAATGTGAATACAAACTCATCTGTTCTTTTAAACAATAAGTATGGGTTTTTAAATGAAACCGGATTTAGACTCCAAGAAAGTTATAACTAAATTACAATTTTTGAATAAAAACATTTATAATACAAAAGATTACTAAAGTTCAGTGATAAACTTCTTACCTAATGTCTTTATCACATTCCTATAATATTGCTTACAGGTGTCTAGGAATATAAGCCACTCTTTTGCACAGCTATATTACAGCTGTTGCTCTTTTTTGTGCTTAAAGTAGAGTTGTTTCCATATGTCGTGCCGTAGCACCTTAGCATGTCTCTGCCTGAACTATGTCTAAGTCCTTATGGGTTATGTAAGTGTCATCTATATTGGAACCAGAATTAATAATGTGATCGGGTTGCAAAACTGGATGTGCACAGGAACAGCTGACGTTGCAGTCATGGTGTGCTGCTGGACTAGGAAAAAGTAGCAGCTATGAGTTCTGTGGTTTTTTTTGCTCACACAAAAATGACATGAACTGAACTTGTGCAGAAGCTGGCATTTTTTGGTTCCTTTTGTGGTGCAGGTGCACGAATTGGCACTTTCTTCTAAGCCACATCTAAAGAAAAATCTTGGCTCATAATGAATATGCCAAATTATTAAAATTCATAATAGGCTTAAAATATGCATAACTACTAACTCCCACCTAGGTATGTATAAAAGGCTGTCATGTTCTAGCACCAGCCTTGATTATGCCACAATAGGCACTGCAGAACAAACAAGGTGGCCCCGTTCCCATGCAAAGAAAATTCTGCACGTAGGCTTTGGAGCTGAAGATGCTCACTCTTGTGCGCGGGAGAGGTTCCTGTGTGTGTGTCTGCACACATGGTGAGGGCAACATGCCATGTCCTGATGTGGGGTAGAGCTGGGTGAAGCATGACAATGCTGGTGAATGAAGAATGGATGACCTTCCTCCTTAGTGGTCCTCTGCTACGTGCTGCTGCGTGACTTCTCAGTTGGAAGGCTCTACGTCCTTTCACAGACAGATGAAAAGCGTGAGGTCAACAATACTAAATGACTGAAAGATTGATTAGGCAGAAATACTTCAATGGCTACGTATTTCAGATGAAGGAAAAGGGAGAGAGTTTGATAAAACACGCTTATGGAGGAGACGAGCTGAAGCTTGTTAGATAGACTCCAAGCAGACAAAGCAGCGCGGCTTGCCTGTGTTCATTGGAAGGCAGTGTAAGAAAAACTATTGTTGACTTGTTGCAGCTTGCAAGGACTGCGCAGAATTGCAATTGTCTGTAACTGAATTTGCCAGGGGGACTGCAAGAATAGGCGTAAGCCTGGTGTCTGTGGACATGAAGGAAAGTTTCGGGCTACAGCATTGGCCATTTACTAAATTTCCTCTGTTGTCCAGCTGGGATGAGTAAATACTTAGGTCGAGATCAAGGGTAATTCGCTTCAGTTTTGTAAAGAATGACTGAAAATTTAACAAATTACCTGTCTTTAATCTCCACTACATGCAGATGACATCTTCATCTATGGTACCTAGATGCTCTACTGCTATATTGCAGTTTCTGGAGCTCATCATTAATTCTTCTTAGAAGGAAGTCAGTCACAGGGAGGGGACCACAGGCAAGACTAATGTAATCTGCCTGTCATTTACATAATATGAAAAGCGTCTGAATTAACAAATTAGTATATTTAAAACTTTATGAAAACACTTCTTCAGTTTGAAAGAAACCCTCAATTGTAATAAATGAATCCATTTCCATCCAACAAATGAGTTTTGAAAGAAGTTTTTATCATTGTTAAAGAAATTTTCTTTTGAAGACATCTGCAACTCATACTTTGCGGCCACTTTTAAGAGTGTACATTTCTCATTCGCTACATGCAGTCACTTTTTATGTTAGGTAATATTTTTTTCTTTTTAGGAAACATGTATCTTAATTTGAAGAGCATGTATATTGCTTTGTTCTTAACTGTGTAACATTTCTCAGACCATTCCAGGCCACTTAATTTCCTGTCAAGTTTACCTGGTGGGTTTAATTTCTTGTAATATTTACTAGGTCGAAAGAACAGCACGGTTAGTTCTCAGCTACTCTAGCTGCCAAACTGGCTTGTGGAGCCATGTGCTGTGTGCACCTCACCAGATGCCTGGGACAGTCTTTTGCCTTCACGTCTGCTGAATTTAATTATCACTGGATGTTTTCCATAGACAGCTAATACAATGCAGGAGGGACTTCATACCCACTCTGAGCCAGAAGATCTTTTCCACTGTCTGTTGATAGTAGTTCTTTGCATAACCTGCTTACCAATGGTGTTAAAGTTTGTTTGAGAACGAAGAGAATGAATGTTTTCTCCCAACCCTAACGTTTTTATTCTCTTTTGGAATGCTATGCCAGCACTATCCTGTATGAGAGCATTCCCATCAACAGCCTTATTCCCAATAATATCCAGTATTGCCTGGTATTGTCAAAATATGTTAACTTACGACTTGGTTTATTGCTTTGAAAACTTGGTGTATGACATCATCTGAAACATTAATATTAACTTTTAAACTTAACTGTAGAATTTAGACATAGAAACCCCTACCGGACAATCTCATGCCTCTGCCTGTGTGGAGAATTCCTTTAAGTTCTTAATTTCACTGTTTTTGTGGATTCCCCCACCTCTCTAATATACGTTTGAGCCGACAGGGGGAAACATAAGAAATGTGTTATCTTCCTATGTTAGATCATAGGAAATTCTAATATTCCCTTTTATGATAGTACAGCTCCATGGAAGAGAAAGGCATTTGACACTGTTAGTTGTCACCTTTCCTAGTTTTTCCTGTGGAGTCATGATGCTTTGCCTACCATCAGAGCTTCACAATCATTCTGCTAGGGAAGGATGCTAGGACTTGGGGTCTGCAGTTGCAAATAAGATGGAGCTGGGTCTGGAAATTGTTTGAGTCATCAGCTGGATCCTGGAAAATTTTCTGCTACCCGAGACAGATTTGTAGTATGGAAATCTATACATAATGGTTGGCCCTGTATGTGTCTGAAGATGCTTGGGTTTCTTCTAAGCTCGTAACAGCTCAGGAACTTTGACTTCTTCCACCCCCTCTAGATGTTGTGCAAAAATGTATTCTGTAACACAGTTTTCAACATGATAGAAAGGCAATCACGCTAAGTAAAGGCTCCATTTACTT
This sequence comes from Chlamydotis macqueenii, assembly GCF_036417535.1. Lineage (NCBI taxonomy): Eukaryota > Metazoa > Chordata > Aves > Otidiformes > Otididae > Chlamydotis > Chlamydotis macqueenii. Next base: position 150,213,288 of record NC_141556.1, on the reverse strand, counting down.
GGGCCAAGCTATTGCTTGGGCTGGACCAAGTAACCGTGGAAGTTTATGGCATTTCTGTTTACGTTGCAGGTGCAGGGGCTACCTCTGGCATTTCAGCCATTTTCCCAAGTACCTCCGGCACAAGCACTTTCTCACCTTACCAGCACGCTCACAAAGGTAAGAATGCTTTCACAGAATTAATTTAGCAGCGGTTGGCTTTGAAAATAGCAACAAGAAGGTGCAACTGAACCAAAAATATCTATTGTGAATTTCCTTGCCACTATTTCCAGATTTCTAAAAACTGCTGTTAAAAACAATTCAGAATGAATTTTTATTTCTTGGTTAATCAAAACCACTGTTTTAGTCAGATGGACTTTAAATGGATTTGAACTGTACTCAGTAATGCCCGCAGCAAATTTAGCTCATTATTTGTAGCTATACAGAAATGGCACTGTGCCTCAGCAAAGCTTAGCTTAGACTGGTGAAAATAATTTAATCCACAAATACGGCCAGTTTCTTATTGAGCTAACATAACCAGTTCTCCAGCATGATTATTTGGTTTTAATCCTAATTATATGAGCCTGAGAAGACACAACAGGAAAGATACAATTAATGAAGCACTGACAATGCTGATCTTCCTGGTATTGTCTAGAAACATGATCATGAGGATCATGTTTTCAGAAAAATTAAAGTTTTTATGCATTTTAGCATATCTGTCATTGTCTGGATCCTTTTGTGGCTTTTCAATTCTAGTCTGTTGTGTTCATCTTCTTTTAATATACCTTATTCTAAGTTCACTTTCCCACCATGCTGTTTTAAGTTTCTGTTAGGAAAACATCAGTCCTTCCACATGTGCATTGTGTTCTCCTTTTTACTGCAAAGCTTTTGAGGCAGTTATCAGTTATTTTAGCTCTCATCCCAGTTGTGTGGTTTTTGTTTTTTTTTCTTTTCTATGTTCTTCCCTGGAATACAATGTTAGGAAAGCTGCTACTCTTGCTTACATATTGCTTCCTATATTACTAGAAGATAATATAATTTCCTACAGCTTTGTGTCTGATGGATCATGGCTTCAAATATTTTTATGAGTACTGTTGACTGGTTATAAATGTCACAGTTTTGAAAAACTGCTTATTGGTTTGCCTTTGAGATGTAACACTAAATTTTTCAATGCTTAACAAGTAACCAAGACTCAGCTCAACTAAATGAGTATGCAAAATGTAAGTGTAGAGCAGAGTGCAAACTATTAACTATTCTCTGATCCTGAGAGTTGCTCCTTTTAGAAAATATTTTTTGTTTATTCCAGCAGATCTTTCAGGCCAAGGACATCTGGCTACAGCTCTTATAATTGCAATGTCTACCATCTTCATAATGGCTATTGCCATTGTCCTCATAATCATGTTTTACATTGTGAAAACAAAACCTTCTGCTCAAGGTAATTGTTCAGCACATGAAATTTTAGCTACAAATGCTATTTTTAGATAGCTTCTGAGAATAATTAGTGTTATATTTTTATATTCTAGCCTGTTGCAAGAGCCATTCAGTAAAAAATGTCGAAGCTCAGGCTAACACACAAGAGGAGAAGAAAGAAGTGCAAGGTATAAGTTGCTTCAGTTTTGCTTTTTCTGTCCAAGACTACATTGAGCTTAAATATTCTTAATGCATTTGTCTTGATTACAATTTCTCCTTCGGATTATTTAAAATCCACATCATTTTACTAAAGAATTGTGTATAACAGTTTTTGTACTTCCAGAATGTCACTTAATCCTCTGATAGCAATTGAAAAGTTAGCAGAGATATTTATGATTGCAGCAAGGCTGCCAGCAGAAGCAGCTCCTGAGACAAAACACCGGTTTGGAAATGTATTGCCAATTTAAGTTTCTCTAATTATTGATCTGCAGATAATGTTGTGATATTCTCTGAGAAAGAAGAGTTTGAAAAACTTACAGCAACTCCAGCTAAGGCTGTTAAAAGGTGGGTAAAAAAATAAACATACTTCCAGTTTGACTGAAGTGGGGAAGGGACATAGTCACCATTTATCTTGGTACAGAGGAATACACGAAGAAAAAATTAGATGGCTGTGCTGATAGTTTGCTGCAGCAGGGAAGAGACTAGATGCTTTAGTAAGCTTTTCCTCCTCCGATTTCTAAGAGAGGATGACAGATGTTACCGAGGAGAAACCTGTGTCCTCCCCACTCCACTGGGGAGCAGTTCATCTTCTCCTGGAGCTCCTGGGGCTCCATCTCCTTTTTTGAGAGATACATTTTTGGGACCTGAGTGCTGCTGTCATGTACATACCCTTAGTAAGGTTGCCCTTCATTTTAGGCAGGAGTAGTAAAAATAGCTGCTCCAGGCCTTATGGAAACTCCCTGTCCACAGCATCATCTGAGTGTCACAGTGTGATAGTTTTCCTCACCTTGTGTCTGTCTGTGGCAAAACCTGGCTGGGTAACACGATTAGGATGGGCTAAACGCCGTCCTCATTTGGAAAATCCCTCGGTAAAAGGATTCTTGCAAGCTACACTTGACTGTGTAAATTGGTGGGCATTGTACATATACCCTGGGCATGTGAATGCAGTTACATTCACAGGATTTCAGAGGAAAGGCATTCTTAAAAAAGGAAGGCACTTTTATTCCATTACTCTAGGATAGCAAAAAGGAGATGACTGGAGTCAAGCCGTAAGAGACTTCACTAAGATAACCGTATCCTTCATTTTACAGTGAAAATGATGCATCTTCTGAGAATGAACGCCTTTTAAGTCGTAGTATGGATAGTGATGAAGAAGCTGCAGTTGACAAGCAAGGGACTCCAGAGAGATGCTTGTTATCTTTAGTGCATTTGGCCAGAGATAAATCTTCTACAAGCAATAAATCAACTGGGGTAAGACTATTCTGAGATTTAAAAACTGAGAGCATTTTTCTGTGTTGTGTTGTTTGTTTGTTTTTTTTTAAGAAAACAATGTACAAACTATCACCCCCTAAAATGCATTATAGTGCAGACTAGACTACTTTACAAGAGCTTCTCCAGACAAATTTATTAGATAATCTCCTTTGCATAGTGACATATATGTACGTATATACTGTTCAGGGCTGAAAAAACAAACAAAGAAAACTTTGCTTTTCTGAGAATTATGTTTTATAGTCTAAAGAAAGAAAAAACAAATAACAGCAAACTCCCAATCTAGCTAAAGTAATATAATTAACCCTGATGCTACATTTACCACAGAAAATTCAAGATAGAAAAGTGGTGTAGCAGCATGGCTGGGTTCATATGACAGCATAGCATCTGAGTACCTTGACCCAGTAGCATCGATATTTCCATTGCGCAGACTTTTCAATAATATCCGATGTTGTTCTTGGGTTTTGTGTATCGTTTTGAAAAAAATACATGTTCTTTGAAGGTCACTCCTGTGCTCGGAAGGACACTATAAATCCACTGTTTGTTTTGCTGTTGAAGGCCAGGCCTTTGCTTCTTCCTGCTGAGTGTGTAGTGCTCAGGGCATTTTATCTCACTTGGAGTATTTCAAGGCATAGTTAAGGCCACATCTCACCCACACAACTTTTTAGTTTATATTAACATGAAACTATCCTTAAAAAGAAAGTGTCTGCTCAGGTATTTTTTATGTTTTTAGTACTTCAAAAATAGTTTTAAAATGGCAAAACCGCATCATTAATATCAGCATCATATCCCTTGTAAGAAAAAAAAGGCTTGAAAATGCATCTTTTCATGTTCCAAATTGTTGAGATGGTTCAGATCAAACTTTCTAAAATAGCTCATTTTTCAGGTGAGACCAGACGCACAAAGTCTCAACACCAGAGAAATGTTTTTCTAGTTGTAGACAGTTCTGACTAACTGAAAATAACCTACTACGCCAGTGCTCACATTTTAAAATTCATTTTTCTGAGGTCTCTCTAAATATCCAACATTATCATCTTCTGTATGCACTTGCTTGAAATTGGGTAATTCAGGTTGGGTAGGCATGAAATCAGAACATTTCATAAGAAGTGGGTTACCTTCTAAAGACCATATATAATAGATACATTCTCCAGATAGATAGTTCATAAACACACCTAAAGCAAGAACTATTTCTTCCAGACCTTCTGTTCTAACATACTTACCATGGACTGAACCCTGCTGACAAGACCGAAGACAAAGTTTTCAATGGAAGTGCAGACTGTATAAAGATCCTCCGCTCCATATCTAAGATTTCACAATTAAGCCAGTTGCCAGAAGTTAGAAAAGAAGTAATTTCCTTCAGGCTGGAGATTAAGTGACATTTCTAGTACTGGAAAGAGTATTAAGCAGCTGTTGAATGAGGGTAAAGAAAGTTGAAGGCCTGTTTTTATCCAAGTCTGCTCCTTCCTAGTTAAAACAAAAGCCATTATGCAATGAGCCACCACACAGAGAATCATCAGGCTCAGCTTTCCCTATTTGCTCTCAGCATAAGCGTTGCAAATCCCCCATCTTCTGGCTCTGGTAAAAAGAGCATCCTGCATAATTCTTATGGGCATGGAATTATTTAACCTCCCTCCTTGCCCTAAAAATGAGAGGAGAATGAAAATAAGCATCCAATAGTTTGCTTTGGAGGAGTTTTAATAAATCTCATTAAAAGAAAATTTCCTGTTTACAAGGTTCTGAAACAGCTAATCCAAGCCTACAATAGCATCACAACTGATTGATTGAGCACATGTAAATTATACCAAGGATACAACAATCAGCACCTGCATTGCATTGCGCTGGGAGAGGGTACGCTTGCATAGTCTCCGTGCCCACCAGCCTTGGGGTGGAGCAGCCACTTTGTGGTCTCCAGCTGCAAGTCTATAAATCCAGCTCACTGATGTGCCTTGCCCTTCAGAGCCTAAATAAAATGAGGAAAATCTTTCAACACAACACGAAATCGTGACAGTGGAGCTTTTTTCTAGCCTGGTTTGCAGTGGGAAGTGGCAAATTTGTGGAGATAATGCTAGAGTCCTATCAAAAAGACAGCTTTTCGGAAAGCTCAGTCCTAATAAGAGCTGGCAGAGGGATGACAATTCCTGCCGCTGAGAACTCATGACATTTTGACGTTTGTTTTCACTCCACATTGAATCCAAAGCCAAACCTTGAGATTATTTCTGCTATATGAAAGTATATCAAAATGTCCATTTTCAGTTTGGAAAATGTCAGGTTTTCAGTCTGAATGTCATTTTTGTCAAAAATGACTAGAGCACCCTGGACTTCAGATTTTCCCTGCCGAAAGCATCACTGATTTTTTTTTTTTTTTTAATCTGTCTGTAAAATGTTTCCAATTCAACCAGGCAATATGTCATGACAGAAAGTACATTTGATTAGTAATCCCCTAAGCAGTTCTACGTCAAATGACAGAAAGGAAGATCCCCTTCTCTACAGTCCTCTTAGATTACTGGAAGAAGATGTTTTCGGTCTGAGTTTAGTTCCCTGCAGTCAGTCCTGTCCTGGTTTATCTGGACATCGCTGCATTAATCGCCTGCATGCATGGTATTGAATTTGTCTTCATTGTCAGGAGTTCGCTTCAGTCTGAGAGAGAAATGAAATATAGAAACACTTGGAGCAGAAAAAGACTAGAAGATGGAAAGAAAGATGTCTAGCAGTGGGAAAGGAAACCAGGAAGAGATTTATGCTTCATGAAATAATTGCTGTGTCCTTTTCCTTGAGTCTTCAAAAGGGACCCTTGAGGACATTATGTGATAACCCCTAGTGCCATGAAATTGGGATCCCCCACAGGTTTTCCACTGCTATCTGCTAATTGTTTACTCCTATGACTGAAAAATTAACAAAATAAAAATCTTCTTGTTTAGATTCAAAGTCGAAGGAAAAAGATACTTGACGTGTATGCTAACGTATGCGATGTCGCAGAAGGTGAGTGTACAAAAGTTGCCCCTACACCAACGGCACGAATTTAGATCACAAGTATTTGCTACAAAATAAGAAAGGCCTCTGCCTTCCTGTGGAAAAGAGAAAGTCGCAGTCCAGAAAAGACACTCTGTAGGCAGATTTGTACTCACTTGCCAGAAAGCATCGTGGTTCCCTGATCCAGAGTTGTCTGGGCTGGACTTTGGCTGGGCTTCACTCCCTGTGCATGTGTGGCCTTCCTTCCTATGGAGCACTGGGGGGGGTCGTGTTGGGTCATACTGGGACATACACACAAAGTCGCGGAGAAGCACTCTTGCATTCCCCATCCAGAGGAAACCCATTTGATTTTTTTTTTATTTTTTTTATTTGGATAACAGATAAAAATTAGTTCCAAATATGAAAGTGTGATTTGGGCAGCATCAGGATTGTTTTTCAGACACAAATCTCAACCTGCTTTGCTTCTCTAAATGCTGTCCCACTTCTCACGACAAAAAGCTTAGTTTCCAAGTAAGTCAGTGTTTTTAACCCTTTGTACCACTTGGCTACCTGTCCTGTTTTGGCAGAAGAGACATGAATTTGCCTGCAGAACAGAAGACACAACTGCATTTACTCCCTGCACACATACACACTTTGTGTACCTGTGTGTGCGTGTGCTTTTGAGTTTTCTGTGGTTCAGGGAGCTCTGTCTCCCACCGAATTACTGCTGTTGAGTATGAAGCAGGAAAACCACAGAAGCAAAAGACTGGTTTTAGAAGAAAAATGTTTTAGCTCATTCTCTCTATTCTGTGACCATGAATACATAGAAAAAATGTCCAGGAAAAAAATAGCTTTTTCCCCACAGGATGAATATTAAATCCTCTCTAGAGATTCAGTGATAGTAATGACAATTGAAGACTTGCAAGGACTTCTGTGCTTGCAAGCATCTGGCATCATTGCTTCACCTCTCTCCTCATTCCTACAAGGGCAACTTTCAATTACAGAGATGTTGCGGCAGCTGCTGGTGGCAGACTCAGGGAAGGGTCAGAGCTGTCTCTGGAGCTCAAACACAGCTCCTGACATGTAGAGGTGTATTAATGGAGCTGCTCACTATGGATATGGTTGCAGTATACTTTTTTCTAGCAGCTAGTAAATTGTGGAAGGAAGGGGCAGTGCCAAGGGAATTCATACAACACATCTAACAACTTCTTTCCCAGACAACTTTTTACCCTAATTATTGTACCCTGCTATCACTAGGAATAATTCATTTGGTAATATGCTAGACATGGAGTATCACTTAAAGATTTTAGCTGTATGTATTGCTAACAGTAGATACTATAGTACTTTAATAAGTGTCTTGAATAGTCAAGAGTCATGCACAGAGCCATCTGACAATGAACACCTCACTCTGCAGGTCTGAGCCCTACGGAACTGCCATTTGATTGCCTGGAGAAGACCAGCCGAATGCTCAGCTCGACCTACAACACAGAAAAAGCCATCGTGAAAACATGGCGCCACCTTGCCGAGAGCTTTGGACTGAAGCGAGATGAGATTGGTGGTATGACAGATGGCATGCAGCTATTCGATCGCATCAGCACAGCAGGTTACAGCATCCCAGAACTGCTAACCAAACTGGTGCAAATCGAGCGGTTGGATGCTGTCGAATCCTTGTGCGCAGACATTCTGGAGTGGGCACAAGCAATGCCTGCTCCAGAACCAGCAGGGACATCTTGACACGCCTGCCTGGGACCCATGCTTCTGCATCACCTGCAAGAACCACGATTCCAGCAAGCACCACGTCAAAGACTTTAGACAGAAGACCGTTGATGGTTCTTCTACGTAATCGCTCCCGATAACCATTGGGAAGCTATTCTCTTTGACTTCTAAAAAAAAAAAAAGTGAAGTTACACATTTACCAAAACAGCAGAAATCTCCCAAGAAGCTTGGTATGAAACATGTCATTAAACAAAATGATCATGTTAAACAGTTACGGAGGATACGTGGACACACAAACATCCATTTTGCAGTCTGTGTATGAGCACATGTGCAGATAAACCTGCTCTTACCCTTCCTGCCTGGCCTTCAAGAGAGCCATTGAATTGCTCTCTGAAAATACTCCTGTCTGTTAGGGCATTCATTCAAAAGCAGTACCACAGCTACAGTAACAATTAATACACAAGGCACATGCATTTCCATTTCTATTGGCTCTAACACATTTCGTATGGAACCAGTTTCATTTTCTATACTTACTATGGCTTTGCGGAATCTAGAAGTATGTGCATAGGTATATATACACAGTCCTCAGATTAAAAAACTATGCTATATGAAAAAAGCCAATATAATTTACAGATTGAAGTGCTTCAAAACGCTGTATATAATGCATGTAAATGCACTCTTGCTCCGTACTGACATTTCAGAAATTTTAAATTCAAACTGCTGACTTGCTGAGGACAAGTGGGCAGTAAAAGTCAGTCACTCCTTGTAAGCTGAGAGCAACAAGTTCTTCTCTTCTTTGCCCTTACAAAATAAGAAGCCATGAAAACAGCTTGTCCACTACCATGAAAAACGTGTTTTTCCAGTAGTGACATCTTCATATCAAATTATATTTCAAGCAGAGGAATTTTGAACAGCAGTGGTGCACGTTTGACACTGAGAGCAAAAAGAGTAGATTTCTTTAGAGACACTTGAAATGCAGAGGAAAACGTGTTTTTTCAATGCTATACTCTTGTAAATGTAGACCGTGAGTACAGAATCCACAGATGAAAACCAACTCCTCTGGAAGGTAAAGTGTTATTGTGAGTTTGTGTACAACAAAAATTGACCTTATTGTTTTAATTTTAAGTAATATCTGATCTTCACAGTTAAAAGTTCTCGAGAACTTGTTCAGACCACAAATCAGTAGCTGTTACGAAACCTATTTGCTTTATTTATAGCTAAAATGAGTGATGACAGATTTCAACGAGTGCAACCACTAAATTAAGAGATGTGTCAGTCACAAAGCAATACTTTTAAAATTCCAAAATGCATGACTGAACAAAATGCTATAAAAATATTACGTATTACCCTGAAGTTAACAACGGGTATTCCATCACTTAGTAACTAGATCTTATCTATGGTAGTATCATACTTGTGCGGAACATGTAGTATCACCTTTTAACATCTATATTTAGTATCTTTTCAGCACTTCATGTGTATAGCAGAGGAAGTACATACTGCAATATAAAACCTATCCCTCTCTTTCTTCTTCCACCATTTCTGCTGTATCATAACATACTCTTCGTTAATTTGCATATGCCAAATTTTATGAGCGTTTAGACTTTTCTTTTAATGAAGCAGCAAGCTGCATTTATTTGAACATTTAACCAGCTAATTGATGTTTAAGTTAGGGGTGAAATTCTTGCTGTCTTGAAATGAGTGACAAATTCATACAGATTTCAAGAGGCTAGAGTAAGATTTCTAGATCTGCCAACAACTCAGCAATATCTTCAACAAGATTTTCAAGACCCTGAATTTGCAGTTTAGTACGATTGCTACTAGAATAAAAAATGGAAAGGAAAAAAAATGAAAATGGGAAGTTTTTTTTTTTCTGTTCTAAATGGGAAGACTCTATTTTCTTGTGCCAGTGTGTAACTACAGTGTTATTCAGTGGACTGCCTCCTATGTTTCATGTGTCATTTAATAGTACACACCATTTATTGGTTCCAAAGAAGATACAGGAATCCTCTTTTTTATGTTTATTGGGCCACGAAAAGTTAGGGTCTTGAAATCAATGGTGCCAATGTGAATACAGACTATTTAACGTTATTTTATTTAGTATACAGTATTTTTATTGTTACACAAAAGATGTACAGGAATGAAAAAAAAATCCTGTAGATCTTGCCAAAGCTTACTTTCTAATAATTTTGTTTAATGCTGTATATATAACTTATTATATTGTAAAGTATGAACATAAAATATGCTAATAAAAGAAAGAGGTCAAACACAATTGCATTAGCCATTTCTTTGATTAAGTTTTATATTGCCTTATAAATTTATAATTAAATGAGTTAGCCAAGGGCTGCACGTTGGTGCAGTATGGGAGTGTCTGTGTAACACACATGAAGGAATCTTTGCACACATGTAGGATTCTCTGCATCACACTTTGGGAATTTTTGAAGCAGAAACCATTCTTCCTTTGTCAATACAGGTTTGGTTCAATATTTCACCTTGTAGGGACTATGAAAATGCCAAACTCCTAGCAACTCCTTGGAGAAAATATTTGTAAGTTACCATGAATGTATTGAGAGCTAGTACAGGCTGTGAGGCTGATGAGTCATCTCATAGTAGCAATACTCTCTCATTAACGTGTTTTCATTTTGCATTCCTAAATTAGCAGGACTACACCACATCTTCAACATCTTTGTCGGCGACATGAACAGTGGGATAGAGTACACCCTCAGCAAGTTTGCCGATGACACCAAGCTGTCTGGTGCCATCGACACACTGGAGAGATGCCATCCAGAGGGGCCATGACAGGATGGAGAGGTGGGCCCATGCCAACCTCATGAAGTTCAACCAGGCCAAGTGCAAGGTCCTGCACCTGGATTGTAGCAATCCCAGGCACAAATACCGGCTGGGCGGAGAATGGATAGAGAGCAGCCCTGAGGAGAAGGACTTGGGAGTACAGGTGGATGAGAAGTTGAATATGAACAGGCAATGTGCCCTTGCGGCCCAGAAGGTCAGCGCATCCTGGGCTGCATCAAGAGGAGTGTGGCCAGCAGGTCGAGGGAGGTGATTCTCCCCCTCTACTCTGCCCTGGTGAGACCCCACCTGGAGTGGGGTCCAGAACTGTGTCCAGTTCTGGAGCCCCCAACATAAGAAAGACATGGACCAGTTGGAGAAGGTCCAGAGGAGGGCCACGAAGATGATAAAAGGGCTGGAGCACCTTTCCTATGAGGAAAGGCTGAGAGAGTTGGGGCTGTTCAGCCTGGAGAAGAGGAGGCTCCGGGGAGACCTTATGGCAGTCTTCCAGTACCTCAAGGGGGCCTACAAGAAAGATGGGGAGAGGCTGTTCAGTAGGGCCTGTGATAGGACGAGGGGTAATGGTTTTAAAATAGAGGGAGGTAGATTTAGATTGGATGTTAGGAAAAAATTTTTTACAACGCAAGTTGTAGAACACTGGAACAGGTTGCCCAGAAAGGTGGTGGATGCCCCATCCCTGGAAACGTTCAAGGCCAGGTTGGATGAGGCTCTGAGCAACCTGATCTAGTCGGAGATGTCCCTGCTCCTTGCAGGGGGGTTGGACTAGATGACCTTTGAAGGTCCCTTCCAACCCTAACCATTCTATGATTCTACATTACCAGAAATCTTAACTGGAAGCCTTCACTGCGTGACAGGATAATTAGGCTGCATTGGTGAGACTGCCAGCAGAACTGCTAGCTTCTGCAAAAAAAACAGAGCACCAAATTGCATTTCCCCAAGACCCTGGTGACTAAGCTAAGACTTTTGGAGTATTTCATACAGATCAAACATTTTCTAAATGGAAGAAAGACTGACCTACTTTAAAAAGAGTTTGGAATTTTGTTTATTCAGTTTCATTTGTTGGTTTCAGCAGGATGAATACATTCTTGTTCCGTCAACGATTCGAGGAGAGAAAGGCTCCAGAAATTGCAACAAAAGCTTTGAGTTTGCCAGATGGTTGGGAGGAACTGATGTTCTGAGTTTCACTTCACTGTCTCTTTTACTCCCTGCACTATATGCAGCGTTGCTGCAACTAAACACATTGCTGTCTGAAAGGCTTGAGAGTTCTCTGCTTTAATGTGCTTACAGATGGACACCCAAAGGAGAAACTTTGGCTTCTTAGGTTTAACTTGACAAAGCAGAAACTCATATCTGCGTAAAATGCTCATATCCTTCCATTGTGCAAAATAATGAAAGAAAACACAGAAATATAAAAAAAACCAAAACACCTGAGACCTTCTGTGAGATGTTGCCTTTGTTTCAATTTTTCCTTCTTATTTTTTTCAATTTTTCACTCATGTGCAGTGCTTCCAGCTCACTGGGACGTACCTATGCAAACACAGGTGTCTCCAGTGAAATTCATCAAGCAGACATCTCAAATAATCAAGATGTGTTGCATCCTCAAACTGTAGGCTATCATGTCTCCAGAATATAAAGAGAACCTGGAGTGACAAGCTTTGATGTTAACATTTATTCTACAGTTGTCAAAGGTTAGGTGAGTTGAATCTTACCAAGTAACCCATGAATTTCAGGTGCGTGACTATTTCAGCTCAGTAACATCTCTGAAACAGCTGCAGCCAGCAAGTGTAGAATGAAGATAAGCATGAAACTATTATAAATGATGTTAATTGGTGTTCTGTTTTGGGGAATTATTGGATCGGATGAATGCTTAAGGTGTACTTAAGGGTAATTTCTGTGGCGTTGTGTAATAACGTTCTTAGTATTAACAGCAATTTGGGCTCATATAAGGTTAGAGTAAAGTTATGATTGACTCTGCTATCCTAAATACGATAAGGAATTTGCAACAAGAAGTTAAACAGAAGTTTCTGAATTTTCATGTAAGAATGTTAAAGATTTTAACCCGTGGCAGTGACTTTACCTCATGTAAGCACATTTCTTACCACACAATCTTAAACCAAACTTACTTCAGCGATCCAAACTCTGAACAAAACATGACCACCCTTGCTTAGAGGTGGCTCCACCTCTCCAGCAAGAAGTTGGTCAGCCACAGACTGTCTTCTTCAGAGTGAAGTATCAATCTTGCTTTTGGTATAGAGAAGCCAATTTATATTTTTGCTTTTAGAAATTTTTTTTTTTCAGCTCCTGACAGCACTTCTTTAGGAAACACTCATTGTCTTGGTCTGAGCTTTTTAACCTAGTGCTGAAAGACCAGACTGAACAGGGGGAAAAAAACGGTCACTTACATCAGTGTATGTGCTCAGGTACAGTGATTTTTAACTTGAGTAACCCATAACATGTCTTTACACAGCTACAGATCCACTTTGATCATCCTTGGAAGCGTGTTGTCTTATTCATCACAACAAATGCCACACATTCTGTGCCCTAGAGATAAAAGAAGATAAGGAAAAAAAGAAAAAAATCACAGTTAGAGTACAATATTATATTCCTTCAAAAGGCTGCCTTTTCACAGCAGAGTGGAAAGGCTACTGTTTTGCCCTGCCCTGATTGCCACAAACTGTTTCAGGCTTTTCCTCTGGGCAGAGGAAAAAATTGTGCCCTCCTTCAGGGCAACAGAACATGTCAGCAGCAAGAGGGGCTTCAAGAAGGCAAGGTGGGAAAGGCTGGGAGGCAGAGTGAGAAAACAGAGGCTCTGCAGCACAGCAGGGAATGGGAGACCACTGCTAAGGGCAAGGGCAGGTAGAGGTGAAGGCCTCAAATAGTTGTGATGTAAAGAGGACAGGCTGAGAGAGTTGGGGCTGTTCAGCCTGGAGAAGAGAAGGCTCCACGGAGACCTGATAGCGGTCTTCCAGTACGTCAAGGGGGCCTACAGGAAAGATGGGGAGAGGCTGTTTAGTAGGGCCTGTTGCAATAGGACAAGGAGTAATGGTTTTAAAATAGTGGGGGGTAGATTTAGATTGGAAATTAGGAAAAAAATTTTTACAATGCGAGTTATAGAACACTGGAACAGGTTGCCCAGAAAGGTGGTAGAAGCCCCATCCCTAGAAACGTTCAAGGCCAGGCTGGATGAGGCTCTGAGCAACCTGACCTAGTCAGGGATGTCCCTGCTTCTTGCAGGGGGGTTGGACTACATGACCTTTGAAGGTCCCTTCCAACCCAAACCATTCTATGATTCTATGAATGTTTCTGGGAGTTAGAGGAGATGCACAGAATGTGCTGCAAACACAAAGTTCTTAGAGTTGGAATAAAAATTAAGAGCCACTCTCTAAGGAAATGAGCCGGTGAAGGAGAAAATTATAAACAAGATCTTTTATTTCCTTTTTGATGTGCACTTTTCTTTCTTTCTTTTTTTTTTTTCTTAAAAGCCAATTGTTCTTCTTTATACTCCGATAAAACCCAGCTTTCAAGTTGAAAAGACTCTTTAAGCCCTTGGAAATGCTACTTAAAATAAAAGATTAAGAGCTTCATACAAAGCTCTGGTCAGCTCAAGGTTTTGCCACACGGACTTCTACAGCCGATGTCATGGACACTGTAAAAAATAGCATTAGGGCTTTTTTTGTTTGTTTGTTTTGTATCAGCAGGCCCAAGTCCATCACTAGCCTTTCGGGTGACTTTGTGGAAAGTTCCTCCTAGGTAAGGTTAATACTTACTACCTTGCAAGACCTTTCCCACCAAATCCCAGCTTCCTAGCCTGACCAGTATAATCTGTTATTCCCGAGAGAAACTTGCTGGACTTTGCAGACTCTCTCTGATCTTAGGTTGGACTCAGGAACTGCCTTCTCCATAGTGTTTGATATCTGATGGCCCTAGTCTGGTGACATTAATAAAAAGAAAGGACAGAGGTAAGGTGGGCTGAAAAGGTGGGGTCTCTCTTTGCAGCATAAAGCAACAACAGAGAATTGCTCCATATTCTATAATTTGGGATCATTAATCAATTACCCATGATCAAGAAGATAACGTGAGTAAATGCCCAGCAGTATGAGTTGGAAGATGAGCTGAAAAGGCATGGCAGTTTTACCTCTCCACATTGAACTCAAAAGCCTCATACTGTTTAGAAGTCCTGCTTTGTCATAAGGAGGGCATATTTAAGAGATGAGAAAAAAACCTTACTGTTCAGGTGAAAATCATGACCCAGAGGTAAAACAATGACTTCTGTATGCAAGTCATTCTTCTGCAAGCAACCTCTATACTCCTCTGATAATGAAAAGCAAGAACTCATGTCCTTATTATGTACTGGAAAGGCTTCCTAGTGCATATTCCAGTAAATATATCAATATAAACAGAGTAAGAATGCACTGTCTGCCTATATCTAGTTCTAGACACACGATATTGCACATATATTCTATTTCCCCCATAGCCAAATAAGCTCTTCTGATTATTTACTGTGCTATGATTTATAATGCATAGCACCCGTTACCTCAGGCATTAATTTGTCACTATGAACCACTCTTCAAGGACAGAAAAATGTTGATTCCTTTTCGCTGGTGTTCTGTGAAACTAGACCAGTCTGAATACTTTTATTATGGAAGAACGTTAAGAAGCCTTTGCACGCTCTGCTGCAGAAGATGTCAGTGATTTGCTGTTACACAGGTCACACACAGGCATCTCAATTGTCCATCATCTTTTTTTTTAAAAAAAAAGAGAATTGATCTTTTTATAGTTGGTGAGAGAGGCTGCTTTAAAAACAAGCTTGTAACAGGATTCAAGTTAGTATCGCAAGAGAGTTCAGGAATACACAAAGATGTTCCAATTTAATCCACCACACAGAAGTAAATGAAAAATCAGGAGGCGGTAACACTGAAGACGGATTAGTAGAAAGACAACCGAAACAGGAAGGAAGCAGAGTCAGGCATTTGTTTCTGGAATTTGGCCTTGATGTGCAAGGCTGCTGTGAAAAAAAAAGTCGTGGAGGAAGACAAACCAGGAGGACTTCAAACTGCTACATTTTGGGAACAACCGTGGAACAGAGAAATTCTGTTTATTTGCATTTCTTACATAAATAGCTCTTGAACCCACATACTAGAATACTATTTCTTCAAAGGACAAAAACTAGTTTTGCAACACTTGTTACCTCTAACCTTCTTCAAAGGCATTCTGGTTTTCCAAAAAGCTGATGTGTGGGTGGATTATTATGCTCCTGTTGGAACTCTTGTACCACATACTTTTTTTTTTTTTTCCATAAGCTGGATGGATTATTTTAATTTTTCTCCATAACTAACTGCACCAAGGATGCCATTTTATGGAGCTGAAGATGACCTTAAAGTAAACTTATTAATAGGAATGTCATCCTATGCTGGGCTTTCACAGCTACTGTCGTTAGCAGTATCCTGGCCACCGAGTTTACAGCCCTTGCTTGTGTGTCTACCAGAGCAGTTACTTACTATTAAGTAGTGATCAGAGACGTGGTATATTCAGGGAAATATTCCTTGGGATCAGTCTAAATATCCTTCAGTAATGGGCACAGAGAGAATTGGTTTTGGAAAAGAAAAAAAAAAAAATATATATATATGCCTTCTTGGATCTCTTTTTCTCGGGTGATTCTCTCAGTGTGACTTCACAGATCAGAATGTCTTGTGAGTTATGTCTTGTTATATTTCAACTCAGGACCTTTCTCTTAAAAAAAAGTAGCTACCAGCAAGTAAACAGTAAGTGGTTTTGTTCCAGGTAATCTCTTCTGGTAGTGATCAGCTAGTCATAAATATACAAGACCCTTGCTTTCAGAATTACGTAAAAAACAAAAGTCTAATAAACAGGAATGTTCCTAACCACGGTCAGAAGACGGCATTGAAGGCTTTCATCAGCTGAAAATGCATCTGGTTTCGACAAAGGACAGTGGTGGTTTTGACACAGCACACTACAAGAGTCAGTACAGGACATAACGATGCCTTTGCCCATGGCAGTGTTTCTCAGGGGGATGTCAAAGGTAGGATCACAACACTGCACAGCACTACTACGTTTAAAATCTTTTTTTTTGTGTATTTTAAGAATGTGTGTGTATTATATTATTAAGAGGAGCACAAGGGGTCCCTGCTTTGCCACCACAGTTCCCCTAACCATTTGAAAAGTGGAAGATTACCAAATTGATTCATAGACCAAATTTTCAGACTTTCTGCACTAAATTTAAATGTGTTATCCTGAAAATAAATGCTATCAGACCATCAATCCCTGAAGCTGTATAAGTCTTAGGTGAAGAATTCAGTACATAATTAAAAGACACAGTGTCAGAGCTCTGAATTATAAGCTCTGCTTACAGCTCCTTTTAAATCTGCTCTGGTAAGTTAAATCATGTATTTTAGACATTGATGCTGATTGTGAATAAAAGTTCTTTAAAATATGTTGCCTTCCGCGTACTTTCACCTTTCAGGTTAATTTAACAACTACAAAAAAAATTTCCCTCTGATTTTGGTACAATATTGGTAGGGGTACCCGCTTCTGCCTGTTAATGACGAAGGCAAGCTAGGTTATCCATGCTTCTAATGTAAACATCGTTATTAGTCAGCTTAGTTACTCTAGGTAACCAATTACAAAATGGAACAGAATAGAGCTAACATCTCAATTTCAGTTTATTACTTACGATCATTTTAGATCCATTTTTGGTAGACTGACATTTTACTTTGCCTGAAGTCTCTGATCCTGAAATCATATCGTTGTAAGAATTTTTTAACTTGTATTTATAGTCCGCATGTCCCATAAAATGATGTACGTTTAAAGATGCAATCCAATGCAAACTGAAAATCTCATGGCAAATAAAACCAATTCCAAATTCATAATTCTTTTACCTTTCTAAATATTAGGAGAATTCATAAATATCTCTGCACTAACAGGATTGATTAGTAATAAATTTGGGAAAAAACATGGCATGGTTTATATTCTTTAAATATCTTCACTGCAGTTTTATGACAATGTACTAAGGAACTACTATAAGTTGTCTGTCAACAACTGGCTTCAAAACTATTCACTTCTGCCCTCGCAAGTCTAGCCTCCATGGGGCTCTACTAGAGCGCATTTGTGACTTTCATTTTTACCCCAGAATTATTACCCTGAGGCCAAAAATCACACGCACATTTTGGAACTTTACTATAGCTTTTTTATTTACAGAAATATCTATTATTCACAAGACACTTCATATTCATTTCCGTAACTCATTTATTTCTTTATTTCTGATAATTTTTATTTTACTGTAATATGAATGTGAAATCAAGAACTTGTATTTTTCTTCACAGGCCAGTTAAAATTTACTTAAGACCAAAATCATTACTCTCACCTTTAGTTCATCAATCAATTTAACTACATTAATATTTAACAGATTACTTTTTTTTTTCATTTTAACAGAAATATTCTAGATCATTAAAACCTGAAATTAACAGTGATTCATCTTTTCAGACTGTAAACATTACTGCACATGAAACACAAGGGACCAACAGTGTCAGCTCTACGTGCCATACTCTGTGCACCTCTTTTACCACATTACCTTTGCCCTGATTAGATGAACACCTTGTGTTAAACTGGTACTACAAGGAAGATCAGTTGGTTATCAAACAACAGTCACAAAGGCTGAAAGCCAAGAGCACAATCAACATTCCTGTGGCTATAGGAAACCTAACAGCTTTCTATAGCTTTTTTGGTTATTAATTTTCTAGTATTTTTAATGACCAAGCAGATGGTGCAGCACATGAGGACTGGAAATACACTTCCTAAATAAAAGGATGTTATCTCCAGCCAAGCTTTTGCACTACTGGTAAATCTGACAGAAAACCGAAACTACTGATTAAGAAATACTTATTCTAAAACATAATCTATTGTCAGCAAAAGCTGTTAGCTATGATTAGTGTTATTTAAAACCTACCTAAAATTGGTTTCCTGCCCAAAAGTACTAAAAAACAATGCTGCTTGCTCTCCCTTCCGGACAAACTTGGAGCCCAATCTGATGTAGACTTCTTTCATAAGAAAGCTTGTCAGAAATGTTAGTCAAATTGCTAGAAAAATATTTACAGTTAGAATTCAACTTCAGAGACTCAGTTCAAAGTCTTCTGGTAAAAAATACAAAGGAAAATCAAGAAAAAAGTGTATGAAAATGAGAAGTAAACCTCTCTGAAGTTTTATACTGACTGCCAGTGTTAGTCAAAGACTAACATACAGCAGATCCTTAAGTTTTAACTGCAGTTCCAATTTTACAAGTGTTTCAGTACTTACAGTACAAATCAGAAATCAGAAACAGAAGACTAATTTGAATTTTTAAAAAGTGTCCTAACTCCTATGTGTAAGAACTTCTGAACACTGAATTGTGGCAAACAAAAATACATTAATAACACTCAGAACCATGGGTACTAAGAGACCAAATGAGGACTGTATTGCAAATTAACATAAAATGTAGCAGAAACAATAAAATACAATAATTTTACATTAGGGATTAATATTGCCAGACATTTTAAGAAATGTTTTTATTTACATTTTCAGAGATATTACAACCCAAAGTTACACTAGAAATTCATACAAGGCAGGATAAAATAATAAATGTTGCATAAATACAGGAAAAAATCAAACAAACACTACTACATTCTGAAATTAAGCCAACAAAATTTCTCATTCAACATATCTAGTTACATTACATCAAAATCTGGTTTTAATCATTAAAACTGTAATTATCTCAAAAGATACCTGCCTGTTACTTATCAAACAGAAAACAAATAAATGAATTTATAAAAGAAGAATCAAAGGTAACTAAGATTCATACCTGTAAGGAAAGGTTGATATTTCTGATCTGCTTCCTCAGCGGATTCAATTGCTTAGATTGCACGAGTCATTCAGAACAGCAGCATTATTTCACTTCTTTAAAAAGTATTGAAGAAAGCCATTTAGTATATTGTGCAATTTTTCATTTTCCTCTTTATGAATGAGGGAAATATAAACGAAATTCCACATAAGGCAGAGTAACTTACAGAGCACTGAGTTTCTGCTTAATTTATTTATAAAAAACAGTAAAAAAAAAAGTATCCAAATTTCAAGTAACATAGGCAGCTGGTATAAATTATACAGAACAATAATTAGATTGAAAGACAGTGCTAGTGACTTGTCTTTAGACTGGAGGTAAGAGAGTTACTCCTTGACAATCCCAGATTCAAAAGAATTGAATTAAGGTTTATACAGAGGAAAGCATGATCTGGATTTGTAGTCCTATGTAGTTCTTGGATCATCTGGTGAAGAGCAAACAATTCAAACATCTTCTTATTGCTTCTGCAAAAGATTTCACATAAAATAATTGTCAATTGAAAATTTAGAGGTTTCATCTAAACACTAAAGATTCTACAGGAAATTATTTTTTCAATGAAGAAAAATGTGCATTATATTGGGAGTTTCATATAATTCCTTTACCTTGCATATAACGTCTCCAAGCAGAAGGTTATCAATGCATGGTGAGAAAAATCACCGAAAATCACTTGAGTAAGTGGTATTTACATGTGGTATAACGAAAGCCCAAGGAAAGGCTATAACACGGTTTCACTAATGTGAAATAAGATTCCAGAAACAATAAATTTTAAAAATTAAGTAATTAGGATTTCTCAGCAAATTTTACTTTTAGTATATTTTCAATGTAAGTTATGATTTATATTAGATTATTTTACAGAAAAATAATTTTTTTTTTGTTCAATGTTTTTTCCAAACAAAGTCAAATAAAAACCTCAGTTTTGTCAACAACTAATGTCTAATGTAAAAAATGGCTCAGTTTAGGTCCCTGCTTTTATAAATGAAACAATCCCATTAAGTAATGCACCAGTTCGAGCTCAGCAGCACATCACTACTGATATGATGAAGAACTTTGTTACAATAAACCAATAACCAGTAAGCAATGGGACCATATTTTATAAAGATTTACATTCCCAGAAGGGCTTACATGGCTCAAGACTTTACATTTTGTTTTTGAAGGAAATGAAAACTGATGAAACTTGAATGTAAGTCACAGATTAGGCTAAATTTTCAAAGGAGATTATTACCAAGTAGCTGAGTAAAACTGAAGGTCAAGGCATAAGAAAAGAAGGCTTCTCTTCTAAGCATTTTTATCATCTGCATACATAAGGAATATTTCCTCTTTAGTTTGTTTTTACTTTTTAGTTTGTATTCTGTGAACTGAACTGGATTTATAAGCAAATTGAGAGTCTTGTCTTACATATCTGTGACACAAACAGTTTAAATTTAACTGCTAACAGAGAAAGCCCAGCATTGTCTACGTTAGAGCAAATAAACAGCAAATCAGAGAGGAGCTTTTGAAAAAAGAGAAAGATAAAGGTCCTCAGGTTTGCTGATCTAATAATAACAGAATAATGGTAGTAAAGGATTACTTTATTCTGGAGAGTTTTTGCAGTAAAACACAGAGCTTTTCCAAAATCTGAATATCTAACTTAGAACTTCGAAGCAATATAGAGCAAGTACGGAAGAAGGATTCATTACTGCAGGCTTCCAGGAAAGGCTGTAAGGAACCTGTAAAATAAAATAATTTTAAAACTGTATCACAGAGCTCAGTGCAGGGAAAAGTAAAACAGCTATTGATAACTTCAAAGGGCTTTAAATGCCTTATATTGCGCAACTATTAGAACAATGAAATAATTAGGTTTATGCTGGGCATATGATGCAAAACTCAGGTAAAACTAGGAACTGAAAAAATGCAAGTTCCTAAGACTTCTGACATTAACGACCCTTCTATTAAAACAAAGCCTATTCCCTTGAGAACAAAGGAAAACAGGAAACAGAACAATTTTCAAGTCAAACAAAAATTCTTATCTTGAACATGGTTATTCAATACTTATTTATCATGGTTCTTTCCTTTTGATATGTAAGGGGAACATTAAGTCACACAAAAAGACTCACAAGGAAATATTTTAAGCTGCTGCAAATCACATGGACAGGGATAGTACCTGTAGAAGCGAATGTGATACCTGGCAGCTTTTCATCATCAAAACACTGTCACTGTACTCTGTTTCAAGACAGGCAAAATAATAATAGAGAGGTAAAAGTAAGAGTTGGATAAGAACATTTAAACATCAACAAAACTCCCTTCAAATAGTGGATGAATTTTAAAGTCATATTGTATAACGTTTCCCTCTATCCTGTTCCCCAAAATCTAATAACTTCAGAAAAAGGTTAAATCAGTTCCCTTCTTATTCTTGGTTCTGATATTACAGATTAATTTATAGCAAAAGCATAATGGAAATAAAGAACAATTGAATTCTTTGTTAAGATTAATAGTCTTTTATACAGCATAGGGCATTTGCATTAGAAGAATGCAGACGTGAGTAAAATATTTTAATGTTTGCATAATGTTAAAAATATTTAATATGTTATACTTAATAAGAAACTGCAATATAAACCAATAAACACAGACATTAAAAAAATTATTCGCAAATACTCTGAATACTGTAATTTATAAATAGGACGTCAAGATACTTTTATCAGTATAAAGATGATTGGATGTACTTTCTGGTCAAAACTTTCCCATTCCTTGTCCAAGGACATACAACTTATTACATACAACAAGTAGCCTTGGAGTGAATTCAAGGTTTTAATTTATTTCAGGATGCTTACTGATACAAACTTTTTGGAACAGGGCTTAAAAAAAAAAAAAATCAACTTGACAATTAAAGTCAGCCTAGAACCTAAACAACTGATTTTCTCCGAGCCGGTCATTTATACTGAATATTCAACAAGAACTCAGTAATTCCTAGATGTTACTGTTAGGAAGAAGATCTTTCAAAACCTCTATTTTTCGCAAAGCAATGTCATGTCATTTGGCTACACTGACAAATGACCCTCGATGCTGAGTACATCTTATCATACATTATACTATACAGTGAAGTCAACGAGAATTGTGGGCCTCTGCTGGTTTACGCTGCCAGACGAAGAGACTGAAAACCAGCAAATACCTTTAGTACACATCAGAGAAGCTACAGCTACACGTAATCTTTCCTCTCTTTTCAGTGGAGATGTTTTCGGCAGAATCCACAAAATACAGAATGGAATGTGTGGATGGAAATTACACAGACGTGGGATAACAGACTTTGGTAGCAAGAGGCCAACCTTGCAGCAATAAAAAGCAAGATGACACCTGATGTACTATGAAGTTTGGAAAAGGCAGGCAGATGTTTTGTGGTTTGCACATCTAAGTGTCGCCTGTCCTTTACCCAAAGCAACACAAAACAGTAACTATTCCAAGATACATACATTATCAAGGCAATAAATGGTTATAAATTAATTTATTTTTCTGTTTACTTCTACTTCCACGTTTCTCGCATTCTTTCTACCATGTTCAATCCATTTATGGTTTTATGCATGCATTCCTCTCACTTTTAGTACTATTTTCAGTTACAATTTGCTGTCTTAAAATTGTAACAGTAATAAATATAAAACCAGAATGAAAGTAAAGTAGAAATGTAAGCAGTAACCAGTAAAAAATATACTGAAAAAATAATAAATACATAATTTTTTTTATTCTGTCAGTAAAGACTTTATTTGTGATTTTATTTTAGCTTACAGTCTTCAATTAAAGATAGAATGTTATGACTGAAGTGATGTATTAAGTATCACTGACAGCTTCTAAGACAAGAAAAACATCATGCATACTGGAATAGTGAACTACTACTGCATTTCTACCTGCAGAAACCACAATACATTAAAAGCAAACGAACCGAAAAGTGAAAGTTACAGGAGAATTCCTAAAAGGAAGAAAGAAAAGGGCACGGCCTGCATTAGATGAAAAATAAGGTTCATGCTGAAGAAAGTATTTTTTACATGTGCATAAATACATATTTATATAAAATAAATAAATATAATGAAATCATTTGCCAGATATGTTTGAATTGAACTGAAAATGCCTATTTATCAAATATCACAAGGGATCAGTAGAATGCTGATTTCACAAAAAAAGAAAAAGATGAGAAGGATATATTCTCTAAGGAAAATTTAATGGAGGAAGAGGAGATTATTCTGACGTACAACTCAATAGGTAACAGAACTGAACAAATTTGTCAGGAATCCAACACGAGAAGTCACTATTGACTGCATTCTGCCCCTTGGCATGTACAAACACAGTCTCCAGCATATAGTTACTCAGGGCATATTTCTTTTAATATTTATCTACTTTGGCTGCAGAGGTATTATTTTTCAGAAATTGTGACACCAAAAACTCAGGGCCATCTGTCAACTACAGCAGGCAGAAAATCCTTAGATGAGTTCACAGTATGTGTGAAATGTAGTGATACATGACTGACAGCCACTCAAGATTCGGCGCTCTTTACTGAGTCACTGCTCTCTATGGCAGAACTCTGAAGTTAAGTACATACAGCAGTGTCTCAAACTTGGAAAAATAATTAACCTAGAATTCACTTCTAGTATGACAGTATCATGCCCTACTAAGTTTAACTTGCTAAAATCCATGAGAAGAGGTGACAAAACTACAAACAGAAACAGCAAATACGCAAAGCCCAATGAACACAAGCCTACTATTTTAACAGTACTTCGTATCAAAACATTTCTATCACTTAGAAATGCTTGAAGTAAAAATTTCTATACAGATAGCAACAAGAGATAACCTTCTCTAAAGCAAGAAAAATCTAGGACAACAAATTATGATAACTTTATAGAAATTCTACAAAACTACAACTTTCTAGAAATTCTTCTACAATTTGCTAGAGTTCCTACAAATGACTGCCTATTCCCAAGAAACACAAATGGTCCTACCAATCTGCACTGCAGCACTGATGAAGTCAGTTTTAACAATAAAAATCTGAAACAGTATCTCTTACTTACCAGAGACGTTTATCAGAAAGATAAGAACAGAAAAGTGTAAATAAATGTATGATAACACTGACATTTGAGAAGGAAATTGAAAGGAAAGATTTTTCTTCTTTCTATTGCCTGTTAAAACAACAAATGGCTTTAGAAATCTCTCATTTAACATGACTTCAGACTCACATTCATGAGAGATCTGAAGGTAAGAAGACTGCTGAGATGAAGAGGGAGGTCCTACTACAATTTACTCCTATAAATATCATCATATAGCCATAAAATGCTTTACATTCCTTTTCTGCAGGGGTAAACAAATACTGTATTCAGCTGACCTGAACATTTTTTTGCTGCATTGCTCTTCCTGGTTCCTTAAAATTATTAAACTTAAATATACACAGACACACACACATATATATGCTGTAAGAATGTTTTGACTGTGAAGCCTACAAACCAATGTAAAAGATATGCATTACTTTTAAGATAGAAGGATTTTTACTGCAAAACAGAAGAGGCAAAGTGGAAATAATTTCTAAAAGTTCGCAAAGTTCAATTATGTGAAAACAAACTGATAAAGGCACATGTTTAAATGGACTTTCTGTACACTGCTTATATACTCACTTCAGATAAGCTTTTGCAGAACACATTCTAAGTAATCAGAAAATGTACAAAACAAGCATATAATTTAAATGCGTGTCTAGCTGATGAACTAAAAGAATGTGAGCCTCACATTTTAAAATATTTCGGTGGTTTAGATCTGCACAGATTTTGTTTTTATTAAGTATTTTAGACAAACGAAATTGGAATCCATCTTGACAGGACTTTGGCACAATTGAAAATAATTTGCAAAAGCCTTCACTGGTATCCTTAAAAAACTGCAGCATGTTGTAGTTGCATTAGCTTAACTTGATTGGTAGACTGCAATGAACAATGAGCAATTTATCACTGCTGACAGAATTAATCTGAAATTTACCCTCAAAGTAATCAGTCACTCACAGCATAAAATCTCACCAGCTATAATTATCCGGAAAATTCTGGTTTATACCTAAAGCTATGCCATGTCAGAAAATGAAGACTGTCAAGAATGCCAACTTTAAGTTCATGTTTTAACAAATTAACGACTACGGTTTTGCCTCATTTCTAGTAGCATGAGGATCTGTCAGGAGAATGGAGAATATGTGACAGCAATGCCAGTGAGTGATGCAGCACTGTCTACTACCATGGAGAAGTTAACTAATGCAAAAGTAAACTAACTGTGCCCCACAGCAGAAACACTTACAAGGAAACAGTAATATCACTTATATGTGGCTAATAACCAATTCTCTATAATACAGTCACCTATGAGACTTGAACCATTTGCTGAATTTAACTTTTTCTCCTGTAATCAATAGCCAGGGCTATTAAGCATCAGTGGTTAATGGACAGTGGAACCAGGGCGAGATTCCAGTCAGCATAAGGCACCTCAGGTGTACATGCCTACATGGGTGACTCAGAGTTAAGAGAACCTACGTGACAATTTCAGCTGGTCACCCAATAGCTGTTGACCTCAATATGATCTGAATTGCTCTTCATTTTCCTAGGATGTTGTTCTGGTTTTGTTAGTGAGGGGGGGCCTAAGGTGGTAGCTTCTGTAGGAAACTGCTAGAAGTCGCTCCCCTTTGTTCAGTGGACTCGGCCGGGCCTAGGGCGGACCCGCTGCTGGCCAAGGCCAAGCCAATTGGTAGCAGAATGTCCCATGATAACGCCTCTGCGATAACGTATTTAAGAAGGGGAAAACAGGAAAAAGAGGAGGAGAAGATGTGAAGCAGCTGAGCGGGGGGCAGAGAGGGGGAGGCGCGAGCCTCATGGGCCTTGCAGGCCTCACCCTCTGGCCTCCCGCCGGGCAGCCGACTGGGCCCAACTCGGCCCGGCCCGGCTGCAAGAAGTGGAGAGGAGATGAGAAGTGAATAAGATGTAAAAAGGATCCTGAGAGGCGTCTGCCAGCCTGTTGTGAGGAACGGCTGCAGACGCCAAGGTCAGTTCAGAAGGAGGGGGAGGAGTAATATGGCTCCTGGCCAAGATTCCTCTGCAACTCGTGGTGAAGACCATGGTGGAGCGGGTTGTCCCCCTGCAGCCCATGGAGGTCCATGGAGGGGCAGAGATCCACCTGCAGCTCGTGGAGGACCCCACGCCAGAGCAGGTGGAGGCCTGAAGGAGGCTGTGGCCCGTGGAGGGCCCGCTGGGACAGCTGTTCTAGAGGGACTGCACCCCGTGGAAGAGATGACCCACGCCGGAGCAGTTTCACGGAGGACTGTGGCCCGTGGGAGGGACCCCACGCTGGAGCAGAGGAGGAATGCGAGGAGTTCTTCCCCTGACGATGATACAGCGGCGTAAAACAACGCGTGATGAACTGACCACGACCCCCATTCCCTTTTCCCCCCCCGTGCCGCTCGGGAGGGGAAGGTAGTAGAGATAATGTTAAGCCCGGGAAGAGGGAGGGGTGGGGGGAGGTTATCTTGTTCCCTGTCTCATTCTCCTGCTAATTTTAGAAAATAAATGAATAGTTTTCCCCAAGTCGAGTCTGTTTTGCCCGTGACGGTAACTTTAAGGATTTCTCCCCGTCCTTATCTCAAACCTTGAGCCGTTTTTCTTATATCATCTCCCCCTGTTCTCTCGGAGGGTGGGGGGAGCGGGAGAGAGACTGCGTAGTCTGGTCCTGATCAGGGCTGAACTACGACAGTTATTTTGGCGCCCAACGTGGGGCTCGAGGAATTTGAGATAAGGATTGAGTTTAATTGGGAGCAGTAACGGGCAAAACAGGGATTGAACTTGACAAAAGAGCAAAATGATTATGGGGAATTTATGTTCTGATTGTGGTGAAGGGATAAGTGGTGAATTGTTTGTTAATTGTCTACCCACTGTTGGTGTTGTGAGGATATTATTTTGATGTTGGTGCAGGGAATTCTATTTTCTTCTGTTGATGTGTGTGTATTTTACTTATAATACTTAAATACGTAATTCGCAGAGGCGAGGGGTGGAATGTTCTGGTTTTGTTAGTGAGGGGGGGCCTAAGGTGGTAGCTTCTGTAGGAAACTGCTAGAAGTCGCTCCCCTTTGTTCAGTGGACTCGGCCGGGCCTAGGGCGGACCCGCTGCTGGCCAAGGCCAAGCCAATTGGTAGCAGAATGTCCCATGATAACGCCTCTGCGATAACGTATTTAAGAAGGGGAAAACAGGAAAAAGAGGAGGAGAAGATGTGAAGCAGCTGAGCGGGGGGCAGAGAGGGGGAGGCGCGAGCCTCATGGGCCTTGCAGGCCTCACCCTCTGGCCTCCCGCCGGGCAGCCGACTGGGCCCAACTCGGCCCGGCCCGGCTGCAAGAAGTGGAGAGGAGATGAGAAGTGAATAAGATGTAAAAAGGATCCTGAGAGGCGTCTGCCAGCCTGTTGTGAGGAACGGCTGCAGACGCCAAGGTCAGTTCAGAAGGAGGGGGAGGAGTAATATGGCTCCTGGCCAAGATTCCTCTGCAACTCGTGGTGAAGACCATGGTGGAGCGGGTTGTCCCCCTGCAGCCCATGGAGGTCCATGGAGGGGCAGAGATCCACCTGCAGCTCGTGGAGGACCCCACGCCAGAGCAGGTGGAGGCCTGAAGGAGGCTGTGGCCCGTGGAGGGCCCGCTGGGACAGCTGTTCTAGAGGGACTGCACCCCGTGGAAGAGATGACCCACGCCGGAGCAGTTTCACGGAGGACTGTGGCCCGTGGGAGGGACCCCACGCTGGAGCAGAGGAGGAATGCGAGGAGTTCTTCCCCTGACGATGATACAGCGGCGTAAAACAACGCGTGATGAACTGACCACGACCCCCATTCCCTTTTCCCCCCCCCGTGCCGCTCGGGAGGGGAAGGTAGTAGAGATAATGTTAAGCCCGGGAAGAGGGAGGGGTGGGGGGAGGTTATCTTGTTCCCTGTCTCATTCTCCTGCTAATTTTAGAAAATAAATGAATAGTTTTCCCCAAGTCGAGTCTGTTTTGCCCGTGACGGTAACTTTAAGGATTTCTCCCCGTCCTTATCTCAAACCTTGAGCCGTTTTTCTTATATCATCTCCCCCTGTTCTCTCGGAGGGTGGGGGGAGCGGGAGAGAGACTGCGTAGTCTGGTCCTGATCAGGGCTGAACTACGACAGATGTGCAAGACATTCATGCAGACATGAGACAGGACGTATGGGAGACCAATGGCATTCTCAAATGGCAACTGAAGGTTGCACTCATCAAAAAAAAAAAGTAAGAAAAAATTAGCAGGAATACTTATTTCACAAGAGATGCTTGGAATGAAAAGCGTATAAGGAAAACAAAAAAGATCAGAAAAGAAATCTATGCCTTGGAGGTCAGAAACTACCTTTATAATAAAAAGCATAGTATGAAAAGTGAAGTCTAGTCAGCCCTCATTAAGGAAAAAAAAAAAGTTAACCCAGTCATTTAAGTAAAAATAGAACAAAAAAGAGGTAGTGTGGTCATCTGTGGCCAGCACAAGAAAGACGGGATGGAAGCTAATGGTATTTTAGTCTTTTGAGTGCGCACTTTGGCTAATATGCTGGTTTCCAGGACAGCGCTCTATCTTGATAAAAGGGACCAAAAAAAGCCCCCCAAACGTGTAATTACAAAAGAGTCCTTTAGTCAGGGACACTAGAACTGACTCCAGGATTCTGAAAGAAATGTTGCCTCAATTTTACGACAAGAAGAGTTAAACAACTGTTAAACAAGTCAGGAAGTGGCACCTTGTGAAGAGAGAACAGCCAATGCGATATACGTATGTTGGATTTGGACATAAAAAAAGGTAATCTGAATACCTGTACCCTTCAGTAAGACACTAAAGATCTTTTCAGGACTAAATAAGACAAAGGAAAAAAGAAAGAGTATACTACAGGTTTATCGATAAGTATGTAAATAGGAACTATATGTATGTTGTGTTAGAGTAGTCAGATACTTTTGTTTGGTAAATAAATGCTATAGCAGTTATGACTTGGCTAGACTTCAATATCATTTGATAAAGCAAGATGTGATATTATACTGGAGAAGATGGGGGTCAGCAGAAGGACTAGAAAGTGTGTAGTGTAAGAAACTGGCTAAAAGCAAAGCAAAACATTTTGCCTTTAAAAGTGAACTTTAGTTTTAATTACTGATTTTTGCAATTCTGCTTATTTAGTGTATTAATTAATGACTGTGGCATGAAAAGAGCAATAATCTAATGAAATTCCATGCTGGAGCTGCCCATTTAGAAGGCAACAGGTATAAAACACATGAAAAACAGAATCATCTTACTTGCTAGAAGCACAGACAATACACTAAGAAAAAACAAATGCTTTTCCTGAAAAATCACTGATCAGAAACATCAGAGGATGAAAACTTTTGGTGTGCTAATTGAACTCAGTATGTCTATGAGCAACCAACATGGTAAAACTATTAAAGACTGATTCTAATAAGGCCTGAGAGAGAGAATAACATCATTTTACAAATAACCTAGATACCATTATAAATTGAAACTACGCACTATTATGGGTTCCTTTGCTCAAGAAACCAGAAGAAGCCTAATGAACTACCTGAATCACTGAAGGAACCACAACTCTCCCTTACAGAGGACACCTAAAGGAGCTTTGTTCCAACACTTCTTCTGTCACAGTTTGCCTGCCTTGTTTCCCCTGCTTCCGTATCTCCACTCCTGTAACAACCAGCTCAGAACTAAGCACAGTATTTCAAACACAATGACAAACTCAGTACGGGAGCATTTACATAAATAAACCTAACCCGCTATGACCTGTAATTCTGTAATGTCAGATTGCAAGTAAGCACAGTGAAGCTTTACGTTCAAGGTGGCTACTTGGCTCTACATAAGTTTATATTTATTGGTTGCTTTTATTTCGTACTTTGGAGTGGATGAGACAGGGGTCCGAAATTCAGAATGGCTAAGCATTACACAACTGTTACTAGAACAAGAAGAAAATAATGACAATAACATTTCTTCTCATTAGAGATAAGGCTATGACTTCAGTAGAAATTAAATGACATTATTCCATTTACTGCATTCATTTTTAAAACCTGCAAATACGTATTTCATCAAAATTAAAGTATTAAAAGCAAGCTTGCAATTAATTAACAAAAGTGTGTGCAAACTAAACTTCTGATGTACTTTCTTGCTTTCACCAAGTACACAGGTTGATCCTAACATCATAGGCTGCATTTAACTGAGTTAGAGATATTAATCTGTGGTTAAAATATTAAACTGAAACATTTATTAATCCAATGTAATTATTCACTGTTTTCAGAAGAATGAATAAAAATCACAAAAGAGGATAATAGAGGAAGGATTTCCATTTACATGGTTTGTATTTCAATGTTTATCTGATATAAGCTGTAAATCATTCCTTTCACTACAGCTTCAAACAGAGTTCCTCAGGATAATTTCAGATCTGCCTTTCACACACGTGAGGGGGAATCCTACCTTAGTATGGTATTCAGAGACTTGACATTTTTACCCTTTTGGTACTGCAAGATCACCTCATTTGAAAAGTCTAAATCCTGCAAACAGTTACCAGTAATGATAATATGCTGAAAAACAGAGTTACATTTAAATCTGTTTAAACATATATGTTACAGCATTTTTTTTTACTCCCTATGTTCACTGCTTGTAGTCTTTAAAGTCTCAAAATGCTAAGACTCAAGAAAAAAATAAAGGAGCAGGCTTTAGTTTCCTTGACAGATCCTGACCATCGACTTTTTGGAAGTACCTGTAGAACAGTGTGAATTGTGGAATATCTAGCATTAGTTATGGAAGCATTCCAACTCGAAGGAAGAGAGGGAGTATGCATATAGGCAGTACACATAAAAAGACCGTCTCCATAGTAAGAAGTTATTTACTTGTAAACTGAATCCTTTTACCTCCACTGCCTTGATTACCTTCCCTATGAGATAAGTAAATCCTGGTACAGACTTGGTTACCCATGACCATAAAATTTTCTTATTAAAAAAATTAGAAAGTTCAGTGAATGTGTAAATGCAGTTCACTTTTGCAGCTACTAAAAAACTTAAATGATGTTAATATGTTTAAGAAATCATACATAAACCCTAGCAGAACGTGCTTTAACTTACAGTAAGCATGAGAGAGTCATTTAGAGATTTTTTTTTTAATATACAGTCATCTCAATTTCTGCAAAATATTCTCTCTGTAAAACAGAAGTAAGTTTGAAAACAAACTATATGCAAGCTTTATTTAAAGCAAAGGTCAGTGCTTTGTAATGTCTAATGAGCAAATAAGTTTTGATCTCCTTGAACGAACAGAAGTTTGGAAAGGGGGAACATACTAATCTACATGACAAAAGTCAGCTCTCACTGCAGAAAGAATTTAAGATGTATCCTGTATTAAGTGCAAAGGGTGAAACTAAGACAGGCACCTCTCTGCTAACATGCTCAAATCAAGCATGAATCAGACTACAGTTCAACAATGGTATTTTTGATAGGCAACTATAAAGTCACTACATCCTGTTTTACCTCATTTTAACTCATTCACAGGTTAAAAATCCACAGTAAGCTGCATGAGAAGCAAGAAGACAGGAACAACAGTCTTTAACAAGATTGTATATGACAAGTATTCAACTACAGAGTGATTTAATACTAATGATGTGATGTTCTTCAACACCCACAGAACAAATTTTCTTGCTGAAGTCATGCTACTTATTATTAGATTGTTTCCAGAAAACATTTCATGTCTGGCATCCAGGAATTATCTTGAACAGTGTGTTGCAACTACTATCTTAGAAACAAGATGTGCTGAGAAAAGAAATTTGTAGTCACATACCTTTGTGGTATGAAGATATCGTGGTTTAACCCCAGTTGGCAAGCAAGTGCCACACAGCCACTTGCTTACTCTCCCGCTCCTCAGAGGGATGGGGGACAGAATTGGAAAGAAAGGAAAACTTGTGGGTTGAGATAAAGACAGTTTACTAGGACAGTAAAGGAAGATATAATAATAATACTACTATATTTACATTAAAATGATAATAACAACAATAATAATAGAATATACAAAACAAATGCACAATTTCTTACCACCCGACAACCGATATAACTTGTTTTGAGCAGCAATCACAGAAAGGAACCAAGAGCAATCTCAAGCAGTGAGAGAAAGAGCAAGAGAGCTGCCCACCAGCCAACCCCCCTTATACACTGAACATGATGTTTATGTCATGGAATACTCTCTTTGGTCAGTTTGGGTCAACTGTACTGGCCATACTCCTCCCAGCATCTTGCACCTGCACGTTAGCAAAATCTGGAAAGCTGGAAAGAGTCCTTGATCTCTTAGCAACAACTAATAACATCAGTGTATTATCAACATTCTTCACATAGCAAATCTCATACTAAATCAAAAACACAGCAGGAGGGAAGGAAACTAGCTCCATCCCAGCCGAAATCAGGACAGAAGACACCCTGGAAACCACCGGTATCATACTGTAGCAATCTGGATGATTAAAAGTAACTATTATGTTAATTATTAAACATATATTTTAATAGTAATTTAAATGGGAAATGATAAGAGCTTTGTTAAGTTATAATTAAAAACCATTCAACTAAAATGGAAACATATCAGTATTAAGCAGCTAACACATTTTGCTCCTCAAATTTCAAAGGTAGTCAGAGCACAGCATTTGTGGAAATCTATCACCGAACACATTCAGAGTTTATCAAGACACTAAATCTATTTTGTGTGACAATACTATCAGAGAAAGCTTTGTTCTTACTTCTATCTTCAGACAGGTTCATAGCTTAGAGATGGGACTAAAACCCAAACATTATGGCTTGGTAGCCTGCTTTCCTTAACTAAGGTAAGGAAACCTTAAAAAGCCTTGGTACTGAAATCTTTCTTTCCTATCAAATGAGCAGGAATATATCTCTTCCCCTTTTACTCAATGTGAAGTATGTCTTTATAGGTCACTCATTAGTTTCAAAGACCAAAAGAAGGATCTAGTTGAATTTTATGGCACTCATCTGAAGCCTCAGATTCAAGCAAAACACCTCCACCATTTAAAAAAGACTGCAGGACTCGCTCCCTGATTCTGCTTTTATCAGTCAATCTTTGCAGCAAAGGAAAGATGGGCACCTTCCAGAAAATGAACATGGATTGAAATCCTGGTAATGGGCATGGAAAGTCAAATAAGAGATTGATAAGGGTAAACCTGAACTGGCACTCATCCCATCTGTTCATGAAACAAACAGCACTGATGAGCTAGCTATAGTGAAAATATAGCTAAACCGTTGCTGCGGTGCTGTGTTCACATGTATCAGCTGTTAGAAAGTACATTTACAAGAGAAGACTGAAGAGGTTGAAATGTACCAATTTATGCACCATTACTGACATTTTTAGACAAAAATGTTAGCAGAATGCAGTAAGAGAAAAGGGATAAAATATCTTTGTTGAGTTGATTTTCTACTGTCAGGTTTACAACAAGCTGTTAACTCTCTCAGCTGTGGAATTTAGAAGGAACATATTAACTAAACCAACTAGACTTCAGCTTAGGCCCCTGAGCATATCTGAAGGCAAAGAACCACTCCAGTATGCAAACAACATGAAATAAAACATAAATTATTTAAAATTATATTGTTTACCCTAACAATTACCTACAACTTTATTTCAGCTACTTATCAAGTTTCTAGCATCGGTTAAATGAAACACATATTTGCTAACAGAAAGCACATGGTTAGGTAAGGACTCAGTTGAAAAGTCTCTTTCCTCAAATGTAGTAACAATAAAAGTGGTGAACAGAATCCACAGAAGTACTGAAAGATAGAAAAATAAAAGACTGTTACAGCATGAAAGTAAGCTGAAAGTGAAGTTCTCTTGACACAAGGCTAACTCTCTGAAATTACCGTATAACATTCCTAGCAGCTCCTCTCCCAGTCCCTGCGGAGCTGGCCGAAACTAACCTCAACTTTTTTCACCCCTGACATTTAAAAATCAGCCTTTGTTCCAACTATGAATGTTTTTGTACACGACAAGAACGATAATTAGGATAACATTTTACCCTCCTCCTTAGGCTTTAACACTTTTGTAAAAGAGGTCAGGCAAACACTATTGGTGCATATATATGTATTCTTACTCCATGACATACTGTCACAGCTCTAAAAACACTGATAATTGGGACAAAATGGTGAGATTCTTTTTGGCTGGCACCATACTTCAGAATTATACAATGGCATGAAAACTCACTGATGTCTGGGAAATGCCTGTGCAGCTGGAATACTATCCAAGTTCTCATACCTAAACTATAACACAGTCTGGTGACATGTATGCGATCTGAGATCCCAATTTGATAAATACACATAACTGGAATGCTTCCAAGAAACAACGTGACTGTATTGTATACTACAATGCAGGCTCTGGAGCTTTGTATGCTATGATCTCTACGTTTCAAGAAACATATACAAATAAGCTTCCCAAGGGTACAAAAAATCTTAACCATTTCCCACAGTATTTCTGTGGTGTTAATATCACCGTGTTTCTATGGCCTAGCTAGACAGATACACTGGTGTTATCCACTCTTGTACAGAATGTAAGTCAACTCAGACAAACTTTTCATGAAGCTGTGGACCTCAGGCATATTTTTATTTATAGTTTTAAATGAGCTTGCAGCCGGTTTAAGAGATCTACTAGACTGGCATCATTCCTGTCGAATATGGTAAGCACTCACTAACCTGGAATCGAAAAGATCCTAGTAGTCACCAGAAATGTTCCAACCTGGAATCTGAAGTAATACTAAGACGTGAACCAAAAAGAGCACCTTGAAGGCTAATAGCTATCTTGTGGCTCTAATGAGGAAATGATGACAAATGGTTTTACCACTAAAAATGCAAATGGATAGACCTCTTGACACAAAGAGGGCCAAAATAAACTCCCCTTTTGTCTTTGGAGTCGGAATGATACGCCTCATCCCTAATTACTAAGGTTACATTTTCCGCTCTTCTGTCATCTAAGTGAAGACTGAGATGTTGCTTCAATAGTACCTTGTCATGAAGGCATGGATGGGAAAGGTAATGCAGGAGTACCAGTTCACTGACGCTACCTGTAATATTCATATCTCATACTTTCTTGTTCGTGCTAGAGCTGGGGATTCCAAGTCAGGTTTCATGAAATAAAGTCTTTCTCTAGAAGCTGTGTAGTGGTTATTTGATGTAGTAATCTATAGTTCCACCTTTGTACTTCACACAACCAAGTCAACCAGTGCAAAAAAAAATGTCATTGGCTTCTTCCTTCAGACTGGAATGCATAAGGTCACTGAAAACACAGAGGAGTTCCAGATTCCTCAAGAGCGAAGAGTTTCACTAGCCTTTGAACTGAAGGGGTATTGATCTTTAAATGAAGTATCTTTTATGATTTTAACTCCAACCCTCATAGTCACCTTCATCAGTCACAGTCTTAAGAGCATGGATGTGCCTGAACATCCAAAAGCATGTTCAGGCACTTTGCATACAAAGTGGCATGATACACAGAGATTTTGGCTATCAGCTGCCACTCACCATATAGATTTTACTTCTCCCGACCACTCTATGGGAGTATTTTTATAAATACACAATCTGTTTTATTAAAGTTAGCCTTATCTTGACAGAAGCACATAGTGAGTGTCACCACACATTTAGGGAATAACAGAGAAGTAGATCTTGCCAAACAAATCCTGGTTACTGTCATTTTTTAAATTATTAAGTTATCCTTGTTACTTTAATCTTTCACAAATAGTAGCTATGACATGCTCACCCAGTGCAAAGAAAGCCCTAGAAAGAATCAGGGTGTCTCTGAAGTGCCAAAAAATGATGCTGCAGTTCTACCACAAAATTCCTTGTTAAATGTTATTCCCAGCCTATCAGGCAAAAAGAAAAAGTACAGAACATTTAACACACTATTTGGCTTTCTAGACACAGTTTTCAGAACAAAATTAAGAATCTCAACTTCACGCATTTCCTTCAGGTTTTGAAATGCCCTGAAGTCATCCTCTGGACCATCTTATGATCTAGCAAGCTTCCTCAGACAACTAAATCACTCTAGAATTAATTATTCCTCCACCTCTGCCTGCCGATTCTTCTCTTCCTTGTGAAAAAAAAGATCTAACAGAAGACGGCAACACTCAGAACAGCAGAAGATATTGCATACGAATGCATATCCTGAGCCGGCCAAGACTGACAAGCATATAATAATAAAGTCATAGGTAGATGGAGAAAAAAAGTACTGAGGAATGTTGCCTTTCAGTCCTCCACCGTTTCCCACTGAAATGGTGGTGTCAGGACTCTCCCAGATTCTTGATGTGAAACTCCTGAACAGAAATGGAGATGGAGTGCATGAAAGGCTGCATGCCAACAATAAGACTATTAATTTTAATTTGCCATTAAGGTCTTGTATATAGATACAAAACAGATGATGCCAAGGCCTCAAATGTTGCATTTGACATCTTG
This sequence comes from Chlamydotis macqueenii, assembly GCF_036417535.1. Classification (NCBI taxonomy): domain Eukaryota; kingdom Metazoa; phylum Chordata; class Aves; order Otidiformes; family Otididae; genus Chlamydotis; species Chlamydotis macqueenii. The sequence goes on along the minus strand of NC_141556.1, from coordinate 150,176,595 downwards.
TTTTCAGTAACTGAATGCCTTATCAGCATGGTTCATGTTGTACGAACTTGCAAAGGAAACTTGGATCCTGGACCCATTGTACCAGATATACTATGAAGCCAAAAGGAATGATACTGATCTAAAACATGAAAACATGCATACCAAAAACAAATGAGTTAACGGGCTTAAGCAGTACTGCAGACTCTCTTGTTACAATTTCTATCAAAGCACAGAAATATCCGTCTTAGACCAGTAGTCTTGTGCAGCTTAAGTAATTTTTCTTAATATATGAGAGAATCTAAGTTTCATTTCTGCAACATGAGTAAGACAATTTCTTACAGGGTAGAAAATCTACAGGAGGACCTCAGACAGACCTGGACTATACAGAACCATTGGCATTTATTGCTTACTATAACAAAAGGTAAACACAGTTCCAGGGAGGTGTAGTGCAGCAGAGTAGTTGTTTCACATCTGATTCACATCTTTCAGTCTGGACAACTACAATTTGAATCTGTAAAAATATTTCACAAAAAAATTAAAACTTAAGAAGTTAAGTTAGAGAAAAGAAATCCAGGGGAAAAAAAAAGCACTGGCTTTTTTCCCAACTTAATTTCTAATAGTTTCAGCTCTAAAGGAAATATTTTTGAACAAAAGTATTGGAATACTCCTATAGAGCCAGAAAATTACTGCAGCAAGTTGCAAGAATGCCTAGGATTTAATATCTTTCAGGAAAAATAAAAGCCTAGACTTTGCCTTCTGTTGGTCAGATGTCGTCTTTTCAGATAACGTCATTCTGTATTTTAGCATATGGCCTATGGCCAGCTACTTTTGACTTCATATTTAAGGCCGCACACCAATACAGCTTTAAAATTGAATATAAATTCCTGTTTTAATCTAATACAGAGGCCTCTGAATATTCACTACCGCCTTCTAGTTTGTCTTTTAATGACTTTTTAACAGAAAACTTACAAAGGAATGAAAATATGATTTCCCATCAACAATACCACTTCTCATTGTTAACAATTTCTTGCAAAACACTATATGTTGCCAGAATATGCCTACAACTCGAGTACTGGCAATTTATTCTACTAAAGAGAAAGACTCTGCGTAAGGCTTCATATCCAATTGCCGATAAATAAATTCTCAATCAAATATCAATTCAATTAAACATTACTCCTCCTTGCCTGATTTCACATCTTCTTGGAGAAACAACAAGGCAAAATGTGAGTCTCTCATATTATATCTCCATTATTCTCCAAACTGCAGGCAACTAGCATATCAGCACGACTACTGCTAGGTAACAGAAGCTGTAGTGTCACTGGCATTACTCAAAGTAATACCAGACACCATCCACCTTGCTTAGGTTACTTTTGCATGTCCAACTATCTCTTTCCCAATCATAGTTACGACTATTGGGAAGAATGCTTTAGTGTAAGACTACACTAACTATGTGGTCAGAAAAATAGTCTGCAAGAAATAATAAAGTTTTAGTTAAATATTTCTGCCACTTATCTTGCTTCAAAACGGTTTTTAATTCGATGCTGTTCTATTCCGAGTCAAATATGCTTTCTATTTTTACCACTACAATGCATGGTAACAAAATATTTCCAAAATAACAATATAAATTTCAAAAATAGCAGCAGTCCCTTCCCCTTTTCTGTTCTAAAAGACAGTGAGTGATTTTTATCTTTTAAAAAAAACCAGTCACAAGGCTTATTCAATATGGCACTGGAATGCCTCACTACCTTGATGTTCATCCAGTTCGTTAGCAATTGAGTCTTAGCCTGTATCACTTGGAAAAGCACTGCGACAAATAAGATTATTAACCCTTTTAGAGGGCCACAGCACAGTAAAATTCAGAAAAATATAACCTCTTTTATAGATATGCCATTTCCAATTATTAAAAACTGAAAAATGACGGGGGATGAGCTGTTCATTCAAACTAGAAAAAGAATTTAAATAAAATCTATTTTTTATCTCCACCTGCTGGCAGGTTTTCATGATATGGCTTCCCTGCCACAGCCTGACTTCAAAGAAAAATATCAGCAAGGTAAAACAAGTGGAATAAACTGAAAAGTCAAACCAAAAATAGCAACAGAAAAATTCACACCAGTAAATAAGAAAGCAACCATGACAAAACATAAAGCATGGGTGCTGAGAGGGAGAAGAAAAGACAAGACAATTCAGAAAGAAATAGACAATTCAAAAATACATTTTATGTCTCTAATGAATTTACTTGATACAAATGAATGCTAACACTTTATAAGGTTATTCATACAGAAGAATCATGCTATTTTTACATTATATTTATGCTTACCTCACCTGTTTTCATTGTGATTTTATATTTTTATTTTTTTTTAATTACGCATATTTACCAGATTCTGTGGTCATCTGAAGTAATCCATCAAGAGCACCAGAAAGTAGACCTCTACTGGATACTTTTAAGTGACTTAATATGACAGGCACACATTGGTATTCCAAAAATAAGGCCTTCCCTTCATCTGTCTTCAAGTCTACGCGAAGGGAATCAAATGCCTGAGCCAGGCAATCCACTGAAAGATATCAGAATACAGGCAAAAAACTTCTGTAATCATAGTTCCATTAAGGATTATGTGAATAGCTATCCTGAGAGTTACTGTTGCAGATATATACTTAAAAGTTAAATGGTTGAAAATATTAGATCTTATTTTTATTTAAAGACATCCTCTGCCTGTTTGTATTCCTTAATGATTTGTTGTGAGTGGAGAAAAAGACTGACTACAACTCATACACTGAAAAAAAATATACTTACAAACATAAATACTTGTAATATTTTTGCTTAAGAAGAAAGAAATTACAGGCTGGCATAGTTTGAGACAACGTTGGTTTCAACATCTGAGAAACCTCTGTTAAAGGAGTTAAGGGCTGATTTGTCTGAATAAGAGCAATTACTTTCATGACAACAACTATGCCCATTCCCTTCTATAAAAAGTTTTAGTTTAATTTTTGGTGCATACATTTTATATACTCCTCCATTGTGGAGTGCACTAAATTATATGAATAATGTAGATTAAGTGAACCAATCTAATTTTCTTAATTTCCTGATGCCATATCTTTCTCAGGATCTTGGAACAGCATTGATCATCTAATTAAGTACAAAGAAATAATTTATCCCATAGCAAAACTTTAACTACGGTGCCACCTGCTGGATATTGACATTTTGAAGGAAACAGGTTCTATATTCAAACCAAATGTGTTGCTTTATCACTAGATCTTTAGTGCCATGTGGTCAGTGATCAAAATTCATACACAGTGATATTTGACATAAGTTTAACAACAGAACATATTTTCCATGTTATAGAAGCCAGCAGTAAAAAGCAACCATAAAAAGCTAAACTGATTCATTCTAATCAACAGTATTTATCTGCCTAGGGTAAGTCCGTGCAAAAACTATTTTTTTGTATTGCAAATCTTTCTGCATATTTTTAATTAAACATTTCTAGAAATGTAAGTCTCAATTTAAGAGTAATTATCATGCTTCACCAAAATATCTTGACTGAAACAGCCCCCTCCGACAGCTGAAATACTGCACCTGCTCATTAATGATGTCAGGGTGGTATTCCACTGTGTTTAAATTCTGTGTTTACTGGAAATACTCAGAATATAAATACTGCATGGGTCAGTTAAGCATAAAGACATACTAATCTGCTTAACCTTCTAATCCAGAAGGATGACTTCTGTGAACAAGAACATTGTTCATTATCTATGGATTTAAAATCTTTGGCATCCCTGATTAAGTGTCAGTCAGGGTGCCAGAGATTGCAGCAATTTTGTGATGTGAATCTCTGCTGCCTAAGAAATGGTCCAAAACTCATAACGTATTTCAGGCAAGAGACTGAAAAACAAAAATCAGACGCCAAAGTAGGCATCTGATTCTGACACTGGCATCATTTTCCAGGACTACCTTGAAAATTAACATCTCTGTAATCTGTCTCCATCTCTTTGTGTTACTAGCAGAGCAGATGTGTTACTAGTAAAGACAGTTTAAAACACAAACCACTCTGAGAACAAAAGACAGCAAAAATAGAATAATGGAATAATTTAAGTTGGAATCTAGTTTAACCATCCTGCCCAAATCATCTACGAAGTTAGGTTAGATTGCTCATAGTCATAACCTCACTAACAATTATTTGCTATCAAAATGATCTGTGCTTTTAAAATGCCTTTGAAAAGGGAAAAATAAGTGGTTAGTATCACAAAGAACTGGAAAAGGGTTACAGATACATTTATTCTTATGCTACCCTTGTAAAACTTACTATTGCAGAAAATCTAAGTCATGCAGTACCACAGTACTCCTAAGTTGCTGCAGGTAGGCAGTAATCACTTCTTACACCTGCTCTTAATGGTATATAATTAGTGTTTTATGCCTGACCTCCATGAAAAGGATCTGCAACACCTCTTGTTCCCTATTTTCCTTGAAAAGAGAAAAGGCTTCATACCTGAAGGCGGCAGATATCAAATATGCTGAGAGAACAGTTACTCTGTTCCTTGAGATCTATTTTCCACAGTTTTTTCTCATCCTGTCCAGACACAATCTGATTCTTGTTAACTTGTAGTGTCTACTTTGAAACCTTTACCTTCTCCCTCTCTAATGAGGCAAGGAAGACCCAACTTCCTCTATTTTTTTTGCCAACACAAAATTACATAGGTTTTAAGTACACAATGCTACTTTACTCTACTATTACATGTCTCTGCTAGTGTGAAAAGTGGGAGGATCCTGGGAACAAAGTGGAAATAGAAAAAAACCCTCACAATGAAAGGAAAGATTCACTGACCCTGTGATGTCCCCCTACACAACCCCCTCAATTCTTTTTAGTTAACAAAAGGCAGAAGTGTGAACTGAAAATGACGTAGCTATTTCACATATAATAATTCCTTAACAGGCACTGAAGGCTGTCTGGACTATATTGCTTGAGATGATATTTGACTTTTTCATTTTTTTTTTCCCTTGAAAAAAATAAATTAAAAAAAAAAAAAAAATCAAGGCTATACAGTTAGAAGCTCAACTTGGTAATATGTGGCAATTATACTGCATTTAGGATTCAGAGGAGACCTATCAACTCTGCTGCTTTTATGCTGATGGATTCTTTTTGTGTAGGTGAACACAGTAATTATTGAAGCCATTATCGACCTCAAATAATTAAGTCAAAAGAGAAAACTAATAACAGAGGTCAAAATAAGACATGCTTTTAGATTACTCATCAAATCTACAGATTTATGAATTAAGAACCTTCAAGCATAATTCAGATTAAGTACTACTATTGAAGTTTTCAAAGAAGTCACATGTCAATTAGAAATAGTTTAAATGACCAAAGTTAATCTGTAAATTAATTTCAAAATATCTCTATAAATCAGATTGAAGGTTTTTCTTCTCTGGGTTCTGACAGAAAAATGTACATCAATCTCTATGTCAAAAGGATAAGGAAGGAAAACAGTCAAACTCTGAGTTTGTGCCTCTTCTCATAGTGCACTCAACACTCAGAGCTCAGAAGAGGCAGCTCATTTTTGTCATCACATTAAAGAAAATGTTTTAGTCTTTTCAGATATATCAGAAATACCTATGAACATTACATTTATCCATAAAGATAAATGCAGCAAAATTATAAGTATGTCAGTAAAGAACCACTTGACATGGCAGCTGATCAGCCTTTCAGGGGAAAGGTAAACAACCTACTATCTCAAACAGGACAGTGACATTCTAAACTGTGCAAAATCTGCTACTTAGTTCATAGAAGAGCAACTAGCTCTGCCATTCTATGAGGCAAAGAGCCTGGCAATCCAGTCACTGCTGTAGTGACAGTTTGAGAGAATTACCAACATCTCTTTTCCCCTTCTTCAGAAATGTTGATTTGTCTGACAAGAAGTCGTCATATTAAAAGGAACACATAAATTCCAACATGAAATGAATAATAGCAATATTCATACTTTTTTCCAGTATATTTTGCTTCACAAGGTAGTAAAACTCAAGGAAAACCACTGTTCACTACAGTATTACTGAAATGTTTTTAGTTCGGGTATATTACTGAAATAGAAAACTAAATTTAAAAAAAATCAGAACTTACCTTGTGTCACTGTTTTAAGCACAATTAAAGTTGACAGAAACCTCAAAGGCATACGGGAACTCTTAAAGAAAGCTGCTGATTTTGATTTATTCTCTGTAGACTGTTCAGAAGAACTATGTGGGTTTCCCTTACTTACTATGCCTTTGAAAATAGCTTCGCCAAGTCTCCTCATTGTTGATGTCATTGTTGCATGCTGTTTCAAACAATGCACACAGTTAGTGTAAACATTAAAATCCTATGTACTATACAGAGGACACCTATATTCCCCTAGCGATTAAATATTAAATAGCAAATGGTTTGACCATGTATTGGAATACAATCTATGTAGGAGATACTGCTCAGAGTTACACAAGTAGTTGAACAACACTATCGCCGTGCCTTAACAACACATACTTCACAAAGAGACTAGCTAGTGAGGGCCCCTGATATGCTGCCATTATTTAAGCTCCCTCTGGTTCCAGAACAAGCTCAGCTTTAGTCAACTCTGTTTTGTAAGGATGCCTGAAGTTCTATCCTGCAAAAGCATTTACAGAATCAAGGTCTAAACATGAACCTTAAGAGCACTGTACAGGTAAGATCTACTAGACTTTTCATCATAAACTATACTGAAATATTACTTTAGGATCAAATGTCACGACATGCTTGCTTCAAATAAAGTTTCTTTAAGCCAACAGCTTACTATGTTATTGAATTTAGACTCAAGACATCTACAAAGTTTCCTACCTTTTGCTTTAGCAAAAGCACTACTGACAGCACTATGCACTATACTGAGTCTTTACAGTACATCTACTGCCTTTTTCTTTATTACACTGCCAAATACTTTCTTATAGCAGTCTAGTCTAAGGGAGTAAGGAATGTCTTGTGGTTAGATATTGAGTAGAGAACAGAAAAAAAACAAAAATTCCTTCACTGCTTTGACATGCATTTCCATCAGTTTCAACAAATCTCATGTATAAAAGTGAACCTAAAAATATTGCCTTCTCTAGTGCAAAAGTTTTGTAAATACATATGTAAAAATATAATTTCTGAGATGCTTAGACACCACAATGAAGATCACATACTTACAAAAACTATGTTTAGATACACAAGGCAAAATTTAAAATTAACTTGAAAAATAATTTTTTTTTCATTTGCCATGTACCTCTATGAATTTATGCTTTGTAAAGATAGCAGTTTCTTTCATATATACTGCCTGAAAACATCCCCTTTTCATGTGTATTTAAAACGTAAAATCCATTAATATTTTCTGGGAATTTAGTTTTTTTTAAAAAAACATACTGCAAAAGGACTATTTGTTTTACCTGAATACCAGTGTCTAGCTGTCTTATAGACCAGTAAATAAATTTAACCACAGGCATGTGTAGTTTAGGATTCACAAATGGCATCCACTTGAGTTGCTCAGCAGCTATAGGCAAAAGCTGTAAAGTACAAAAAAAGTAAAATTACATGCAGTATATGAAACTACTGTATAAGCTAACCGTAAGAAAAAAGCAAACAAACAAAACTCCCAACTTTCTCTTGGAGTTTAACAGATTACATATGCAAATACTCACTTGGCAGATCCAGTACAGGTAACAGAATTATACACATGGAGAGATTTTAAAATTTTACAAAGGTATACATGAAAAAGTGGAGACACATTATATGAGCTCAGTCTCCGTAAATCCAATCCCAATGGCTATAAATCTTTAATACAATGAATAAAAAAAGTGAAAAAAGATTTTCTGAACACTTCATTGATTTTCAAACTTTGGCATCCCCAAAAGCAACCTCAGAAAGAAAGCAATAAATGTTAAAAGTATAGGATAGTATCACCTCTTATCAGTCATAAATTGAAACTTTAATAGCTAACATAGGCATCAAAGTATTTTAAATTAGACATGTTCATCTCCTTAGAAAAAAAAGAATTATGTACAGTATCACAAATAAAATACAAGACAAATTATCAACTGACTGAAATGGCCTGAAATAAAATGCTGAAACTCTCAAGTTGAGACTGAACACCACACTTTTCCTTTAAAATTATCTGTGTGCTTCACAAATGACAAACTATCCATTATATCTCACTGCTGGAATTAATACTGACTTATTAAAACTGATTTTGTTTTAATAACTGTACCCAAAGCATCTATAAAAGAGGCTGACCTGTTAAAATCATTTAAAAGTCCCATAAATACAAAAACATATTAACACAAGCAAACAATCCAAACTCCTTTTACCTTCATGCACCTTTCCTGGGTGGAGGTCTGGGTAACCAGAAGTTTATGACTGTCCTCTGTTTCTTCTTGTATTTTTATTTTGCTAAGGTGCTGGTCTGAGATCCAATCCATAAGAAAAGTTAAGAGCTCATAAACTTGTGAATTTAGTGGTAGCTGTAATACATCCACGTAATCAGATATTTCAGCTTCATTCAGTTAATGATTTCTAAGCCAAATAGTAACAGACTAAAACATATGAGAGTACATTAGTTCTGAAATATTATGCATCATTTAAAGGATGATAAGCATATGCCTGATAAAATCTGGGAGGTAAGTTACTGTATTTAGAGCCTGTGGAAAATGTTATATTCAAGGAAATAATGATCTTGAACAGGCCACGTGTGCTCTGTTGGGCCTGGTACCTAGGGTTTGAAAAGCCTGCATGTTATTAATACAACCTGTACCTTATAATATCTCTGGGAAAGGTAAACTGTATGTGGATCAAGGGGTGGAAGATGGCAATCCTGACTCAGAGACCACTGTACCTTCAGGAGTCATCATCACAGTTAACCTGAACAGGCGCCACCTGAGCTGTGCTGCACGGATCAATGAACTGCACAGTTTATCCTCTGCTTGGCTGCAGGATAAACTCAGCCAGCTCACTGTAACAGGAGCCTGCAGGCAGCTCCCACTTGGTAACGGTGACTATGCCTCCTGGCTGGCTGTGCCTTTGTCTAAAAGGACAACACAAAGCTCTCCTGTGAACGTCCTTCATGAATAGACTTGTTTCCTTGTAAATAAATTATATAATAGCTTGAATGATCAAAAAGGAGGAGCTTCTCTCCATGGACAGGACCTACTCAGTGTGCCCTGGGAAAAATCCACCCAGGTTCCGTCTGATGCTCCACAAACACACAGTTCTCAGCATCTGAAGGGATATAATATTTACTTGTTATCTATGTTCCTCTTCTTATTCTGTCTTATTAAAAAAACCTATTTCATTAAGCCATTTGTTGTTAGGCCTTTTTAATAGAGATCCAGAAAGAACCCTGCATAATTTCTCTCTCTCTCTCTCTCTCACATCCCACTGCCCTCTCCACTGCAGAACAGGTCCTATTTGTGATGGTTTCTGGGTGTGAAAAAATACATGACAAACAGTTACAAAAGGCCTGGGAAAATATTTTCACACGTAAAATCACTCAATTTTATAATTTTGGCCAAATGAATTACTGGAGAAAGCAAATCTTTAATGTCCTTTATGTGTGGAAATTCTCATTTCAATGCACTAGACTTCCTTGCTTTATTTCATATAATCCACCCTTGTTAAAACTGAACTGTGTAACTAGCATTGTTAGAAAAAAAACAAAGGCTTCATGAAATTGTCATTCTGTCCCTGTACTACGCTGCAATGAAATACTCTACGAAAGATATCCAGTGGTACCTGAAGACAGGCTGCATGAGCAGTTCTCTAAAGACTTCAAAAGTTTTCTTGTATCTGCCTCCAGATAACTGTTTTCCTCTTCGCTCAGAACTATAGCTACTGATACTGTTTATATTTCACTTGCAACCAAAGAAGACTAATACCTATGTAAACAGAGAAATATGTTGGCTACATATAGATAGCACAGTTTTAAGGCATCTGATGTAGATTAATTAAGTAGGATGGTGTGAATATCTCTTCCCCATTTCACAGTTCAGCCTCTAGCTGGAGAAAATCACTACCAGTTGGGAGACGTGGGCAGAATACTACAGAGTACTACTACCAGAGGACTTGCTACTAAATTGAACAACATGGAGATAGAAAGCATTTCATTAAGTGATGTAAGAAGATATTTTAAGGAAAACAAGGTGATAGTTTTGGAACTGTGTATGAACACTGCATTTATTCTCTTTCCCTCATTAAAGACTATTTATCAAAAAAAAAAAAATAATAGTAGTACAACAACCTCTGGCTTACAAAACTAAAATTCTTAATCTAATACCTCTGACTAACTACTTTTTAGCTGGTGTTATTCATAAGAACAGTGCTGTAGCAGTAACCATAATGAGTTTAAGATTTGCTCAGACACAGTGAAAGAAACCAGTTACAACGTAAGCAGGTTATAATTTTCATTGACAGATAAAAGATGACATGATAGGAAGAGGAAAACATACCATATAAACAAAAATATATACATATACTATACACATACACAACATGAAATCCAACAGACTTATTTTTAGCAACAAGCTTAATTCTTTGATAACTACCTGTTTTCCCCAATATAGTCTGTATCTGTTTTTACCGTAACTAATTCACTCACAAAATAAATAAAATTGGAAGTTACATTTTCTAATTTCTAGCAGATATGCAGAGAATGTTCCACTGCCTAATGGCTTTAGAATGAACCGTTCATTTTGCCAAATTCTTACCTTAGCAATTTTTGATGTTACCATCAATTTTTCCTGCTTGACAGGTTTACTTCGTTGCACCACTTGACATACATCCTTAGACTTCTGTACCATGGAAAATTCATGCTTTCTCTACAACAAAATGTAACACTGAATTATATTTCACTTGTTACCTATAAAGGAATCAGGTATGTGTAAGAAAAAAAACCCTTACTTGTAGATTCTCTAAACGAGCTTGTACTTTCCTTGCTTGACCTTCCAACTTCTTGTTCAGTGCAGTTACATCACTTAACTGAAACAATCAGAAAATATTAAAGTATCTGTAAATTCAAAACTCACTTCTTGATTTAACTATCAGACTGAAATAATTTGGTGTGGCTGCTGAGCAGCTAAACTATTTAAGTTCAGGTTTTTTTCTCCTGAGCATGTAAAGAGGTAGAAGCAAAATCATGATCCACCTCCTCAACAAATCACAGAATCACGGAGTGGTTAAGGTTGGCCGGCACCCCTGGAGGCCATCTGGCCCAACCCCTCAGCTCAAGCAGGGCCACCTAGCACTGGCTGCCCAGGACCATGTCTAGACAGCTTTTTAATATCTCCAAGGTAGGACACTCCACCACAACCTGGGCAACCTGTTCCAGGATAAATAGGACAGCAGTAGCTCTTTGTTCACATGCAGCCCAACTTGTCAGTTTGCAGGGGAAGAATAAGTACTACAAAGTCACTCTAGATATACAGGCACTACACATTTGATTACTTTTCATGAAGAAGTGACATAAAAATGGAGAACACATTTCAGGAATGGTCTAATAGTTTTGTTAATGGGGAGGGTGAAAGTTTTCTTCTCTGCAGAATGAAACAATTACTGACCATGTTACAAAACCAGTTTGCTCTGTGAGAAAAGACGAGGGAAACTGTAACTCCAATTTAAAAAACATGCTCTATGCATACAACAATGAACAGCATGATTATCATGGAAGCCCTCAGTTTCCACAGAAATGCAAAGATTTTTACAGTGAGGGGAAATAAAGAGACAGATGAGTCGCACCAGAACCATCAACATTCTAGGAGTTAGGTCTGACCTTCTCCAAGAGAAAGAGTAAGTCTCTGATGTCGGTTTTTATCATATCCAGACTACCAGAACTGTAATTAACTCACTGAACAAAAAACGGTCAAAGAGTTTAGATAGCAATTTGTGTGTCAGCATTTTAAGTGAGATTTAATAGTCAAGTGAGATGAAAATCCTTACTCTCTATATTTCTATGAACCACTGTTTCAGTTTAAGAACTGAGAAAATACTGCCTTAAATAACATTTGTAAAAATAACTGAAAATATTGAGTAAATATGAAGGTAGAAATACACATTCTACTTTTTATTTAATAGAATCAGCATAGCAATTCAGCACAGGGTGGATTCCTTTATGTTATAAAATACTTTCTCTCCATCCACGCTCAATTTGCTTCAGAGAACATGGATTTGTCCTTCCTAACAATCAGCTGTTGCTAGCAGGTGACAGGAATAAGTCCAATTTTTTTTTCATACTGTAGAAGATCAGAGAGGCGAAATTTCAAGCATCAGAAAAAGGTGTGGAAAGTACTTTCAGTCATTCATACAACTTTTGTCTTACAGAAACAAAAAAATCATAAATTTTGCAAACTGATGCTGTTTAAATATTTAAAATTGTTGACTGTAACTTGTAAAATTATTGATAACAGGAAATAACTAATTTTACCTGTTTTCTTAAAGAGTCATTAATTTCCTTCAAGGTGTCAAATGAAGACTTCAGTCTCCTATTTTCTTTAGTTATTTCTCTCAAGGCTTCTGTCAGCTGTTTAACTTCTGCCTCATGTTGCTACAGAAATATCAAATTTAAAACCATTATTTACAAAAGCCTATTTTAGAAACAATTCTAAGCTAAGTTCCATTTTAATGTTAAAATAATATGACAAACTTTCAATGATCAAGTTTGTAATTCTGCATGGCCAAATTTGCAAGTTCAGCCAGTGTGAGAAAAACATCCACAAGAAGAATATATAAAGAAACTGAGAGCAATGTGCACAGCAAATTACTCTTGTTCTTTCCAGATTCTACCAAAACAGAGGATATCAACATGTACATTTCCCAGCCAAGTCAGATGCAGGAAAGGTTTGTGAACCAGTAACAAACTGGTTACAGCTTATTCTTCTATATCATTACGAAAAATTGTGACTCTATCTTGCAGCAACTTTTGAGGTTTCAACTAGTTTTTCTGGCTTTGCTCATTCTGAATCATGCAAAGCAAGAAACTAATCCTATGCTTCTTAGACTAGTGCTCTGGTTTACAGCACAAGCATATGAATTGCTAACTACAACCTGCACATCCACCACCATTCTTCTCATTCCTCTCAATCTTATTTTAGATTTAATCTTCTCTGGACACCAGTGCATCTACTGTACCTCAGATCTGACAAGACAGCAAAGTTATTTACTGAAAATAGTCCAGCTATATATACTTACTATCTTTCATTTCTCCCCTTCCATGAATTCACTATTCTTCACTCAATCACACACTCACTCTCTACTTTTCCATTTCCAGTCATATCCTCCCTTCCTACATGTGCAAATAACAAAAACAAAGCACAGTAGAAGTTTAAAGGAAGCAAGTTCTTCTCTATATTTCTGCTTAGAAACACAGTAACTTCCATTCCAGCTATACAGGAAAACCATCTACAGTTCCTCTTTCCTCAGATGCTGCTTTTCTTTGGTCAACAGGATCAGAACAGCTGCCAACAGGACATTCTTGTCTAAAGCACCTACCCACACTTGTCTAAGAAGATATGAAATGACAGATCCCCTTTTCATCCCAATAAACATGCTGATGCTGCCAATATCACATGTAATGTTTCACTTCCATTTTCTACATGCACAGTTAAGGGCTCTGTCATTTCATGATCACTATGCCCAAGACAGCCTCCAACCATCACACCACTTGCAAGTTCTCTCTTTGTAAAGTACAGGTCCACTGGTGAGCCTTCTCTAGTTGGCTCATATCAGTCATATAGTTTTTGCTATTTTAGAAATAAGTTATCTTCTTTTCTAAATTGTAACAGTAAAATGTACCTACACATCAGACAACTAAGTGCAAAATTCTGAACCAGAAGCCATAAAAAAAACCCCTAACAATATTGTTTGGTACTTTTTACAAAAAACTTTCATTTGGAGATGTCAAGCCCTTTAAAGAAATAAGCAAACGTGATGGCTTAAGGAATTACCTTACAAACACTACCTAACAAACAAGTTAAACAGCATGTAGAGCAACAAAAATAATTAAATACATTACTGCACCTCTTTTATAATTTGAAATTTTGTGTGAACTTCTTCCTCAACACCTCTTATTTTAGCCAAAGCTCCTTCATGTCTAAAAAGCAATGCTTCTCGCTCTGTTAGAAAATGCTCTCGTTTCTGGAGTTGCAGAGCATACTCCTGCTGTGCCAAACTTTCTCTCTGTATCAAGAAAAAAAAATGTTGAAATGGCTTTAAAATCCATTAAATTATCACAATTTATACTGAATTTGAATTTTCTCTCCCAGGGATATGCTTAGCTTGTTGTAAAATCATAGTGTTACACAATAGCTTACTAATTAAGAGTATTCTGATGGACACCTATGTTCAGTTTCCTCACACATTAACCCAAATGACTTTGATGTGCCTCCCAAAATAGAAAATTCAACTCTATATGGCTGTTCAAGTATAAACCTAGTCAATTAAACTTAGGTTTTTGCTTCCAAAAGTTTTGGATAATGGTCTTAACTGTAAGACAAATCAGAGTCTGATGCAACTGTCTATCCTGAACATTAAATTACTATATTGTTTCTTCAATTAGTAGGAAGCATCCCTGAAAAAGTGGCGAGGAAAAAGAGATAGAAAATTATTTTTATCTCATACAGTGGAAGAGACAGTCCTGACAGGTAATCTAGCAGAAGCATGGGAGCTATTGCAGAATAAAACCATAAAGGAGGTTCTTCTGTTAGCGGCCTAGGCCTGTCAGGGGATGAACTGCTGGGATTCCCCAGCAGCAGAAAAGTAAAGATAAGGCAGAACGGAGGGCTTTTGCAGGAAGCCATGAAGGCAAGTACTCTTGAATGCCTAGAGTTAGGAGAATAGTTCCAGACGCTCTCAGGAGAAAAAAACGATTGCAGATGTTTCCCTCCATGCCCACAGTGCATCACAAGACACTCCTTTTGGATGCAGCAGCACTCTGTTAAAACTCCCTGAAGTTGAATTTTATGTGATCTATCCACTATGAAAGCCACTGCCAAATCAGTGAATTAATCTAGGGGAAGAGGTGGATGATGACACGAGTTTTAGTATGCAAGTAATTGTGATTAATATAACCAATAGTAACAAGTAATAGTTTTAGTATGTAAGTGATTTAGTATATAAGTAGTTTCTGAATTTTCTGTCAAAAGTTAGAATCTTCACAACATTACTTCACAAAACTTCCCAAGGCAATTCCGGTTCCTACCTGAAGCTTCTGATGTATGACAAATAATTCATCATAAATTTGACCGATGTGAGGCGGTATTAACCCTTGCCTACTGCATGCTTGAGCATCAGTTCCACTCACAATTTTCCTTACCAAATCATTGGTAATATTTTGGTCACTATTTTCTTGTGCATTTGAAGCCAAATGGGATTGTAAGGTGCTGCCTATGGAAAGGAAAAACCCGTTTTACAGTAAAAAATTAGTCCTAGATAAATAATAATTATTATTGTTCCAAAACAGCAAAAACTTAATTTTAAGTATTTAGAGTGACAAGTATAGAGCAAGAGGTATTAAAATGAGAAAGTAATCTCCTAAGGAATTAAGAATTGCTCAAAGCTGTGTTCTATGACTTGTTTGAATTGATCAGTGATCAATGGAGTTTTAGAAGTAAAGCTATGCCCTCCACTTCAATATAGAAATTCCACAGATATCTGTATGAAATCTATGCCCAGACTGAACCATAACAGCCGAAAATCTCCTATTATTTTTGTAAGGGCTTCAGGCAAGGGATTCACTGCTGACTAGATCTTGGCCTGACATCTAAGTTAACAGAACAAGACCTAAGAAACTACTGGACACAACATGAGAAGCTCGATGTGACTGATTACAGCGTAAGAAGCTGATGAAAGCTGCATAGTAAGGAATGTACTGAGATCTTTTTGGGAGAGACATCTTGCAAGACCAGCTGCACCTAGGTACCGCATCAGGCCAAGATTACCTAGGTGACAGTATCATTAGTGTTACATCAGTATGTCTGGACCTACTAAACCAATTCTAAAGGAGTTGCTGACACTCATATGAAAGGTTAAATCCCCAAATTAAAATACATTTTAGCTGATTACATGTTATGCTTCACAAAGAGTTGTAAAAATACTTAAAATTCAGTATTTATTACCTGTTTCCCCGTATATAGCCATATTTTGGACTGCATCTGTTTCAGAGCAATTCATGATCTTTTCTTCTATTTCTAGACCACTTGAATCACAGAAAGAATCTTGCTCATCATCAAAACTAAAAAAATGCAAAAAGTAGTAATTTGAAACTAGTCCCTTTCTAACATACTACATACAGAGCATTGAGAGAAGTCTGTATAAAAATGTAAACATTACTGAATCTAAATTTTTCATATTTGACTGATAATAAATAGCACAGTTAAATCACTTGGATGGAAGGCATTATTACGCAGAAGATTATAACCACAACAATTAGTAATGTTGCTGACTTAAAAGTAATAACAATAACTAGAATTTTCATGCTTTAAGCACATGTATACAGCAGGTAAAGCCACCACTCTTCTCTCACCACCAACCACCAAATTCCAGGAAAGCTAAAAAATACAGTCCCCCTTTTTTCATTATTTCCTCATATTTGGTGTAAAGTACCCTTAAAAAGAGACTTCTTGGCTTTTGGAATCAAATTATCTCTCAATAAATTTAAAGCTGCTCATCAGTCTGAGCTACTTGCTTTCCTCCTAGCTCCGTTTATATTAGCAGTTTGGTTTATATCATCCCTGTATTCAGTTCATGTTATATCATCCCTGTATCCCATTAGCAATTCCAACATACACAGATAAGTGAGCGAAACAATACTCCTCATCAAAATCAGCATTCACATTATTTCACACATTAGCCAATTAGCCACAAATAGTTGGTTTACTTAACAAGAAGATAAGAAACTTAAAATGACTTCTGGATCTCTGCAATCCGAACATATTGTTTATTCATGGTTTATCTGGATTATAAGAGATAACAAATGATAAAGGACAGCTGAAGAGAAAACACCTCTTACCAATCCCAACCTTTAAAATGTTGTAGAAAATCACTAGAGGATGTGATGATGTTCTCTCTTCCACTTTCAGTAAATTCCGACTCTAAAGAATATTTGGATAAAGAAATAGTTGTATTTTCCAGTGAACTGTCCACATCACCTGGAAGATATAAAATAATTTTATTTTGCATTTGAGAAGCTGACATTAAGAAATCAACAACAACTTATTAGAAATGCTTACCATGTAATCATGTACGTTTAAGAACCAAAAAAAAACCACTGACACAGACTGACGAATGAAGAATTGTAACAGCTCATACTATAGGAAGAATTCTTTAGTTTTCAAACCAGATTTGTCTTTCTGAAGTTTTACAGTTTGCCTTCAGATACTAATTTTCTATAATTGAGGTTTGATTAACACAGTTTTACCCCGCTGTCCGCATGCACCAGCAACATTTGTCTCTCAAGAAGCCCAAAGACATTCTAAATATTAAATGTATATGTATATCTTTAAATTAAACAGAAATGTATGTATTATGAGGTAGACTGCTACCAATTATAGGGCTTAAACACAAATAGGTTGGGAACTATTGTTCTAAAGCATCTAAAGCATCCTTTGTGCTCTTCATGTGAACGTTAACATCCCCAGGGTGGCTCCTAGATACCACAAATCCCTGATCAAGAATGTCTACCAATTTAAAATGAGAAATTACAAAACTAAATAAAATAAATTAGTAATATAGTAATAGTAATTATACAGTTCTAGTATATATATACCCTGAAAAACACATCAATGCACCATTGTTTGGTATTACCTTTATAAATTAGGGAGCTTCCACTCTTATATTCGGTATGTAATGCTCCTGAAAGGTAATCCTACAAGAAAGCACAAAACCACTGTAACGTAGTCAGGATTTTCAGGGAAAGCGTGTGTTACAACTTATTTGTTTAATAGTTACAATGCCTTGTGACAGAACTTACTACAAACTACTGACTTGGAAAAGGGAAATTTTTTTTTAATATATAAATGTAAATAGCTCTCATATTAATATAAAGAGGAAAACATATTCCCTTCAATCTAATAATGAAATATTCATAGTGTTATATGTTAAAATACTTGAGAGACTGTAAGACACTGAAGAAAGTGACATAAAATAAGGGTTACAAAGTAGGATTAGGTAATCACAGCAACAGCACCATATACCTTTGCATCTAGGCTTTTATGGCAGTTTCCTACTAACTTGCAGAAAACCAAACGACGTTAAGTGTTAGGCTACAAACAAAATCATTTAAATGTACATTAGAAAAGATAAGACTCAAAGCAGCTCTCTTGATCTTACTTGTGTTTCACTGCATCTCTCTGCTGTGCTCTAAATTAAGTGATCGACTGCTGTATTTTCTGGTACTTAAATACTGCTTTTTAGTGAAATAACAAAAAGCACAAACAAATCTAGCATTTCCTTCCTTGCAAGCATTACACTTTACAGTCTCAGTGATAGTTTTTAAAAATAACTTTTGAAAACTATTTTTCATTAAAGACGCCCAGAAGGCCAACCACATCCTGGGCCACATCAAGAGGAGCGTGGCCAGCAGGTCGAGGGAGGTGATTCTCTCCCTCTACTCTGCCCTGGTGAGACCCCACCTGGAGTACTGTGTCCAGCTCTGGAGCCCCCAACACAAGAAGGACATGGACCAGTTGGAGAAGGTCCAGAGGAGGGCCATGAAGATGATCAGAGGGCTGGAGCACCTCTCCTATGAGGACAGGCTGAGAGAGTTGGGGCTGTTCAGCCTGGAGAAGAGGAGGCTCCGGGGAGACCTTATAGTGGTCTTCCAGTACCTCAAGGGGGCCTACAGGAAAGCTGGGGAGAGGCTGTTCAGTAGGGCCTGTTGTGATAGGACGAGGGGTGAGTGTTTTAAAATAGAGGGAGGTAGATTCAGACTGGATATAAGGAAGACATTTTTTACAATACCAGTTGTAGAACACTGGAACAGGTTGCGCCCAGAAAGGTGGTGGATGCCCCATCCCTGGAAACGTTCAAGGCCAGGTTGGACGGGACTCTAAGCAACCTGATTTAGTAAGGGATGTCCCTGCTCCTTGCAGGGGGGGTTGGACTAGATGACCTTTGAAGGTCCCTTCCAACTCTAACCATTCCATGATTCTATGACATGTCCGTAATTCAAAGTAGAATATTCCCTAAGAAAAACATAGCAGCTAGAACACCACAAAATGCTACCCTAGTTGCAAATCCTTCTGGAAGAACTAACGGCAGACACATAAAGGTTTTAGCTGCTAAAAAACTCAAATTTTCACCTCATATTTGGGATGGCTCTTGATCCTAAAATTGCAAGTCACACTTTCTTGCAAAAAAAAAAGGGCTGGTTTCCGTATTACGATGATTCCCAGGACCACCTTGACCTCGCAGTCCAAATATGTGTCTAGCCCAAATCCAGCTTTCAATCTCTCACAATCTTTGGCTGCTCATGGGAATTTTTACAACATATTACTTTCCTTGCAGCATGAGTTTAAACACTTAAGGTGTGTTATCCTCTGGGCGCACTAGAAGCATTTGACTCATAGAATACAGATGCAAAAAAAGAACTGCAAAAATTTGTCTCAGTGAAGGACAAACAGCCTTCAGACAAAATAAAAGTAAGTGCCTAGCCAGTGAGTATTCCTTCGACAAAGTGTCAAAGACTTTTAAAATACCAGCATGGGGCAGTGGGAGGGTTCTTTGCTGCAGGATTTTTAGGGAGATCAGTTTCCTAATCCACTGTGCAGACCCATAAATGCTTATGTAAGTATAAGTAATTGAAACAAATTCTGTTCCTTTGTTCATATCAGTGCAAAGAACTTGGCATTCTCTGCTTCACCTCGGCAAGGGAACGACACCAATCATAATTTACTGTCTGGTCATTGTGTCAGTCTCTTATGAACTATGGGTTTGATTCTCTCCTGGTTGACCAGATATGGAACAATTTCCTGCTCCCTGAAAATAGAGCTAATCACTAGGCTTTACACAAAAACTCCTAATACATTCTAAAAAAGGCTAGCAACTGCTGTAGCAAAAGAAGATATGAAAGAAAGGTGTTATCCTATTGTATGTATTTCATACATGCCTAGTATAATACTTCTAAGAGGCTTCACATATTATCTTGCCCCACTGGCAGGCACCAGAGGTTTTAGGCAAAAACAAAGTGCCAAGTTGCTCCAACTGTGCTTTGAGAATGCATACAGTTTGGAACTGCAATTTCCAGGGAAATTTCCAGTTCAGGCAAAGATGCCTCTTCAGTACTTCCCCTGTAACACAGTCAGCGCAGAAAGAGGGGCAGGGGTAAAACTAGAAAGAACACAATGTACACGTGAGCTCCTAAAGCTTGTTTAAATCCCAGTTTTGGCTCTCAGACTGTACGCGTATGTAATACCGCAGTGTTTACAATGAACCCCAAGGGAGGGGACACAGACCTGCCGCTCCCAACACCGCAGGGACTGGGCGAGAAGGAACTGCTTTCCTCCTCCTCCTCCCCCCACGCCGCCCACCTCGCTCCCCCGGCCCTCCCGTCTCACCCCGGCCGGCCCCCGCAGGTAACGCCGCCGCAGATGCTCGGCAGAGCGGCAGAGGCCCAGCCCGGGACCCGCCATGGCGCACGGCCCCGCCGCTCGCGGTCAAAGAAACCGCCACAAGCCGCGGGCGCAGGCGCGGGAGGCGGGCGGGCCCGCGCAGGCGCATAGGCTCCCACCGCCCGTTGGGGCCGGGCGAGGCGCAGGCGCGTCGGTTCCCCAGTGCCAGCGGGAAGCCGCGGCTTGGGCTGAGCAGCAGGGACGGGGGCTTCCCGGGACAGGCCCGCCGCAGCAACGACTGCTTCTCCCCGTCCCGGGACAGCGCTTGCTGCGGGTCCGGCCTCCCGCTCCTGCTGCCTCCCAGCCTCACACAGCCGGCCAAATCCGTTTTGGTTTATTGTTTTACAGTCTAATAGTTCTGCAGGAGCTTTAGGGAAGAAGTACTCCTACTATGCTTAAAAAAACAAAACAAAACAAAACAAAACAACCAACCAACCAAAAAACCCCAACATCCCCCCCCCCCCGCCCCAAACAAAACCCACAACATCAAAGACCCCTTAAAGCTGAATATTTAAGTTACATATTTCCAACGTGCACCTCATAACGCCCATTGGATTACCCTGGAAAAAACCTTGATAAGGCCAGCACTGAGCTGTAAAGCAGAAGTTCAAGAAACACCCCTTCTCACTGTTGAAAGACACAAGTTTTAAATATAAAATGATTCTGGTGTATGTAAGGTACAGTTACTCAGTTCTGCAGTGAGATCAGGGAAGTCTGACACAGCAAATGGAGCAAATAAACACACTGAGAGGAGAGCTGGGAGAGCTCCATCACCCAGTAGCATGGGGTAATACTACAGCACTTCAGGTAAAATCCCAAAGTTAAGTAAATGTTTTTCACCAAACTAAATAATTTAGAAATATTCCATGTTAAAAAAAAAAATTGGTACACTTCTCTAGCAAAACACCAATCAAAACATTTAAGAACAACTCTCTAGCTTTCAAGTACTAAAGACTTCAGACAGCACAAAACAGCGTCTACCTGCCGGCCGCCTCGGCTTGCTTTCCGCACATTAAGTTTTCTGCATTAAGTTTAAAAAGCCTTCAGTTTACTGACCAGCAATTAGCAGAACTTGCATATTCAAAATAGAGATTTAGGAGAGTAGGAAGCCAAATTATGCAAGTTCTCTCTTTTTTAAACAAACCAAAGTGAAGACAAGACATTTAATTTAACAAGACTAAGATTTAATTTTTAAAATTTGACATTTAATACAAATATGTCAGGATAACACAAATACACCTGAAATATGCCAGTGTTTGAACCTTTTGTTTAACATGCAAAAAAAAAATCAATTAGAACACATTAAAAAACTGAACCTAGAAGCTGTAATTTTACATTTATACATCAGAAGTGTTCATTTTAAGAAGTTCAAATAATTAATCAATAACACCTAAATACTGATTTATACCACTAGAACATCTGTATACTCAAAGCAATAATTCTATATTTGCCCACAGTCTGTAATGACAATTCTTCCATTTACTAGCCCTTTAGGGGAACCAAAGGATTCCATCTTTTTCACAACATCCATTCCATCTTTGACAAACCCAAACACCACATGCTTGAAGTCCAAGTGTTCTGCTTTTTTAAGTGTTATGAAGAACTGAGAAGTATTCGTATCCCTGCCCTTATTTGCCATTGACAACAGTCCAGGACCAGTGTGTTTCACTTCAAAATTCTCATCTTCAAATGCTGTTCCATAAATTGACCGTCCACCTGTACCATCATGGTTAGTTATATCACCTCCCTTAAGAAAAAAAAAAGGACACAGTATTAATTTAAAAGTCCCCAGACATAAACCAACAGCACAATTATATTCCCTTTTCAACAGTAAACACTTTGTTTTGGAAGAACTCATTCTTAGTTTTCACAAGTACAATATTACTTAGATATAAGGCTTCCTAGCTCCAGCAGCTTTGTCCATGGTAATGGAAGGAGTAGTGGGAAGTTTATCCCTTTTTTATTCTCAATACAGTATTTTATCTTCCTGTTCCACATGGTGGAAAGATGGGGAAAAACTCTTCAGTAGGGCCTGTTGTGACAGGACTAGGGGTAACGGTTTTAAAATAGAGGGAGGTATATTTAGACTGGATATTAGGAAAATTTTTTTTTACCATGAGCATGGTAGAATACTGGAACAGGTTGCCCAGAGTGGTGGTTGATGCCCCATCCCTGGAAACATTCAAGGCCAGGTTGGACGGGACTCTGAGCAACCTGATCTAGTCGAAGATGTCCTTGCTTATTGCAGAGGTGTTGGACTAGATGACCTTTGAAGGTCCCTTCCAACCCAAACCATTCTATGATTCTATGGTGAGCACTCCTCTAGGCCCATCCACTGCCTGCTTCCTGCATCACTTAGCACTAACAGCTGGGACCTGCATTGTATCCTTGAAGGCCTGCCCTTGCTTAGTCCCTGCAGGCACAGAATTAATCACCTGTAAAAGGTTAAGGTACCAGTGATCACTAATTTCTTGCTTCTGTGCAGGCAGCAGCTTTTGCCACATTACTGCTTGTTCAGGAGAACAGCTACTGCTAACAAACAGGGTCTTTTGTCTTTCTGCAAGGCACAGGCTTCTGCCTCCTGATTATCTGACTACATGCATAACGGTGACAGTACAGGTTATCGTATCTTCGAAGGAAAGCCAAAATCTTCATTGAAAAGCTTCTCACTGTACCTGGAAAAACTTCAGGTAAAGCAGAGCAAACTTAGAATATACTCATTTCATGTGATTAAAGTTCACTTTTTGTCAGGGTACACATCGTGCAGTTACTGTTTTAAGAAAGTCTGCTCCTTATAGCATGTGGAATACCCTTACAGCATGTGGAATACCCTTACAGCATGTGGAATACCCTGAAACAAGCTTTAACCCTAAACGAGCAACGCTGCTTTCCATATCAGAAAGGCACAAAGTTTTAACAAAAGAGCCATAAAGGGCATACTTCAGACATAGGTGATACCTAATCAAGAGACTGGATAATTTTTTATTCTGGTGACAAGCCATTAATATATTACTGTCCATTTCTGAGTTTGTAAAAGGTCATGCCTTGACTTCAGGCATTTAGTGACACACAGGAGCGTTAGTGTAGCGTGCAAGGAAGTTGGTTCATTCTGCCAGTCACTTATACTCACTGAATTCTTGGTGAGAATTTTAGGGAAGGTCTGTCTGAGCTATGATCAATCTCCTAAGCCATCAGCACTGACGAGGAAACTTGCTAGGGCTACTGAATGCATACGGAGGTTTAAAACAAACACTGTCTACATGGAGGTTCAGACACACCACAGGCTGATACTCTTGGTGAAAAAAATCTGAGTATTTTAAGGAAGAACCCACTGCATGATAATGAGATCTAGAAGACTTCTTGTAGATGGAAACTTGAGTATCTACAATATTTGAGTATCAGTTTTCAAGTGCACATTACCTGAAATACAAAGTGTATTTTAAAATGTAAGAGAAGCCTGGAAAGCAAGAGTCCTTAGCAGGTGAGCACATGGAAGTTGTTCCTCTCTATAGAGAGAAGGCTGAGTGGTAGTTTTGGGTACCCTACTTTCCTTGGTGTTCTTGTTCAGCAACAGGCCC
The DNA here is from genome assembly GCF_036417535.1 of Chlamydotis macqueenii. Taxonomy (NCBI): domain Eukaryota; kingdom Metazoa; phylum Chordata; class Aves; order Otidiformes; family Otididae; genus Chlamydotis; species Chlamydotis macqueenii. Next base: position 150,152,436 of record NC_141556.1, on the reverse strand, counting down.
CTTGTCCATTGTAAGAGATCTCCACCTCCGTTATTTCTTCCACACTAACATGGCAACAGTAGGTAACACTAAAGCATCAGGCAGCTGGCAGACACAGGTAAAAAGCATTTGGCTTAGGGCAGCATGTGCCGCTTGCACCATTTCTCATCTTTTTGTAGGGAAGGGGCAGATAAGAGATTCTTGCACACTGGAACAAGAATGTGCTATCCTGTATAAGTGATTTTTTGAAGTGCCATTGTTAGTCAAGATGCATCTCATTCTCTCAGTGAAGAGTCTTCCTGTTATGCTTACCTGACACATAAAGTCAGTGACTATTCTGTGAAAGGTGGAGTTCTTGAATCCAAATCCTTTTTCTCCTGTGCACAGGGCTCTGAAATTTTCAGCAGTTCGAGGGGCAATATTTGAAAATAGCTCCATGGTTATGTGTCCTAAAGGTTCATCATCAGCAGAAACTTCAAAATACACAATAGGATTGGTGTCCTTTGACAGTCCTGCTGCCAGAGATAAGTGTCCTTTCTGCAGTTCTGACAAGCTTAGCTGGCATTCTTCAAACCTCTTCTTGAAAGAATTAGCCATTTCTTGGCTTTTAAATCTGACTGCAAGTTGTTCTACTTTTACTTCACCATCTGAAAACAAATATGAGAACAGGTTTCTTTAGCTCTATTCAGTATAGTCAGAAACTAATAGCTTTCATCTTACATAATCTCCAGGGAAAAACAAAGCCACAGAAACTACATACCACCTAGTAAAAACAAAAACCACCTGAAAAACTCACCAGCATAATCTGTGGCTGTCCAAATTAAAGCATTGTTTGATGTATCAGAGGGCACTAAGTTCATTTCTTTGGTGATGACATGGTTTGCACAGACTTTAAGAACTTGGTCCCTTCTCATGAGGACTCTATAGTATTTCTTCTGTGTATGGAAGAGGATCTTGATCTCTCCAACACCACGCTCCTTCCACTGAGTAGCATCTCTGTCCCATCTGTAAAGCTTTGCCCTCTCTTTGAAGAGAATTTCTTCATCTTCTTCTCCAGATTTTACCTCCACCTAAAAAACCAGCAGAGTACCTGTGATTTCTCAGAGAGCTGCTCTCACCAACGATATTAAATAGCATTACATATACTTATGATGATTCTGACATATTACAATGGAAAACTATTCAAATGTGTTCCTTTCTCCAACGCCATATTCATCACACACCAAAATGAGTATAACATCTAGCCTTTTCAGAAGTTAAGAGCCCAACAAATCCCCCTGTTTGAGATTAATTATAGCACTGCAATACTACTTCACCATGCTGCATGTGGTTTTGGTAGGTGTTTGTTGGTTTTTGCTTTGGGGGTGGTTTTTCTGTTTGTTTTTTTTTTGTTTTTTTTTTTGTTTTTTTTTTTTGTTTTTTGTTTTGTTTTTTTTTCTTTAAAATACCACCGTCAAGTGTTCTGGCAAGTTTCCCAGGAAAGTTTCAGGTTTGATGAATGATGTGCACACTGAGAAGTGAAGATTAATACTACAACCATTCCAGGCATTACCTTTCAAACATTGTTAAAGAACTTGATATTTGCATTTGAACAGAATAAAAACTGAGTATAATAAACTGAGGCCTAACAGCCGTATCTCCTCCTTACTTTATGTATGCATACTACTGGCTTCTAACCTCCTTTAGTTAACACGTCTTCCCAAGATAAGGAACACTGAAGAGAACTGGAGAATTAAGTGACAAACAACTATTTGTGGAGTGAGAAATGAGACTAAAGAGAAGCAGCAAGAAAGATAATCGTAGAAATCGTAACATGACACACAGATGAGCAAAAGGTATACCAAATTTTGAAGAAGGCATGTTACAAACTACTATTTGCTGTTCAAATTAAAGGACACTGCATACTGTTTATACGTGCTCTGTCTTGCTTAATAATTATACTAATCTATAATTAAATTATATTATTTGTAAGAAAGCCAGAAAATATGACTATAACCATTTCAAACTTTTCTGATGTTATGAGGCACACTACAGCTAAATACCAAATCAAGACATGAAAACTTTGTGAAGACTCCCTCTGTAAGTTACAAGGTTCTCCTACTTCTTGAAAAACGATTTATTTTCACACCAATAAAGTTTGTTTCCTTAGCCTTCAGGTGAGGTTAACTGTACTACATCTTTACTGCTTAGTGATTCTAGAAATCTCTTGCCTAGCTTAGCGTGAAAAAAAATAAGGTGTCATGGCTTTCACAGAACTGAATTTACAAGTCATTGATACAAAGCCACAGCTGAGCTGTATTAGCACTAAGTTATACAATTCCTCCCCTTGTTTTTCAACTGCCCTAATGAATCACTTTTAGCTTTTACAAGTTATGTGTACAAATCTGCATACTGATCAACACTCAGTCAAGGTAAAATGAAACAATAAACACTGAAGATTTTAACTCATGCACCAGACTCTTCCTCAGTGCTAAGCTGTACTAGGATTTAAAACAGTAGATGTTTCTACATAGGCAGTGCAAGAAATACAGAACAAAGCATGCAGCACAGGAAGCACACAACTTTGGAAGCAAAGTCAGTTAAGCAAAGCTGCTGTGTTAGCAGACATGCTCATCTTAATGTTATTTTATATCCCAGAATTCCCCTTACCTCTGGGAGGGACACAATTGGTTCAAAGTGGATATCATCACTATGTACCACCTCATCATCACTACCACCTTCATCTTCATCTGCTTTACGGGCTGTCTCTCCAAACACAGCTGCTCCTGTATTTGCCCATTTGAAGTTCTTATCTATAATTAAGAGAGTTACATTTTAAACTTTGTGTATTCTTTTTTCTTGTGAACAAAAACTTGCAAAAAACCATTGTTAACTGATCGATTAGTAGAAATTTGGTGTACAAAAAAATATATTGTATGAAGCAGAAGTCCAGCTGTCTCAAGAGGCCAGTTTAACTCACCTTTTGAGCCAAAAGCAAAGTCTCCAGAGTTTTTGGAAGCCAGATCCGCAAATGACAAGCCTGTAGTATTGCCGAAACCAAATGAGATCGTTCTGTTTTCTATCAAAAAAGAGAGGAAAGTAAAATTTTCTTCTCTGCCTTTCTTAAAAAAAAAACAACCAACCATGTTTAATGTTATGTAGTCACAAGAATAAACTGGAGAAGGCTCTACAGTATTTTTACCTTCCAATAAATTTAAACTTTGCATGACGCTTGTCATAATGACATTTATTATGGCTTTAAAAAAGGTCTCAAGACTGAGATAGTTTCAGCGTGTTACTTCCATGCAGATCCACAGAGATTTACTATGTATTTATGTGGTATTTAATAGCAAACTAATGAGAGAAAGTACATCCTTTATAAATTATACAACAGATACTAGCACTCCTCTGTAGTAGTGCCACATGAACACACCAGAATTTGATGTATATAATTATTTTAATCCCCAGTCACATTTTTACTGTATTGGTGTTCATGCTTCTAATTCAGTACTGGCACTACTTCTCTCCAAAGCACTGATCTACAGAAAAGCATACTTACCTTCCTACAGAAAAACAGAACATACCCCTGGACCTTACCTTGTGTTGACTCTGAACAGTCCGAATCGCTTTTTTTAGTTGACAAGTCTACAGGTTTGTCACCAGCTCCTGATAAAGTCTGTGATATATCTACAGTTTCTGTAGTGGAATCAGGTTCTTCATTGTTGGTAGCTGATTGGACAAATACTGTCACCTCACTGGTTGATGGAGTAGGTACTTCTTCCTTACTGGTACAGGCTAAGTCAGTTGAGCTTGTAACCTCATTCTCCTGAGATCAATGAAAAAGTAAAGTAATAAGCAAATAAGCTAGAAGAGACTACTATTCAAACCACCTCCTCAGGAGACTAAGAACAGTAATTTTAGACAAAAAGAACACCAAGAAAAATTGTTGTGAGCTTTAAGTTTTTCATTACACTTAACACACATAGAACACTAACTTGACAAAAAGATTGAAGTACCTTTGTAGTAGCGTGCTTTCAAAAAAAATACTATTACTTTCTGAAACCAATTAGTCCTTATATATACATTAGGAGTGATTTTACTAGCCAAAGCAGTTTATACTTCATGAGAACAGCTGTACCTCCTTTCTCTTCCCAAGGAACTTAAGATCTAAGGTTCTGTTTCAGTGTTGGCAAAGACTTGAGGCATAGCCACAAAAAAATCAAATAGTTTTTCCCAACTGGATATTTCAGTTCTCACAAAGTGAAAACTATGTAAAGTCTCACACATATATGAAGTAATTGTACAAGTTTAATGACAAAAATTTCGTAAAGATTTAGTTCTTACTTTCGTTTCTTGAATTTTAACTTCTGTCTGAAAGTCTTCTGGACCGTTATTCTCAGTATCACTGCTGACATCACAGACAGATGTAGAAGGAACCTGCAGAGTTTCTGTTTTAGCCTTGTCCTCAGGAGTCGGTTTCTCTTCCAAAGCAGTCACACATTCTTTTTCATTGCTGAATTCACTTTTTCCTGGGATGCCTACTGCAAAGGATAAAAATTAGTGGAAAATAACTGGGAAGGCAGCTAAATACTGAAGTAATTTTTGGCATTCACATTATAAAATAACCTTATGATAGCCAGAGCAACTTCAAGAAAGACTTCAAGAGTTTTTCAAATAGCATTACTATTTAAACAGTAGAAGTGAACACTAACTTAACTCCATTCGGGGTGACTAGAATTGGAAATTCATCATACTTGATTTTCTACTGCTATCAGGGAATTTACATGTAATGATGAAGAGTTGAATCTCACAGCTGCCACTACTACTAGCTTCCTTCAACATTTGCTCATATTTCAGATGGCTCAATATATACCACCTCTTTCTAGCACATATCCTCAAAAAACACCCAAACTTCACTCTAGAAGTATCTACCCAGATTTTCAGCTATGCAACACTGAAGTCTGAGGCACAGCCAAAGCAGACATAAACATAAGCACCAAATTCAATCTTCTACATCTGTATTTTTAGTATAAAGACCAAATATCTTTAAGTTGAACAGTATTAACCCATAAGCTTAATTTCAATTGATTGTCTGCAGAAGTAGCAAGTATGCAAAGATTTAAACAACTTTTGTCTTGTACAGTATCATGCCAAGCTGAATTCTTCACACTCAGAAGAAGGGCCTCAAGGTAGGAAGACACTCTGATGGTCTTGTTCACAAGCCATCTAAAACACACATTTCTTATTCAGCTACCACTTTACTGCTAACTAGCAGTTACTGAGCTTAAAGCTGTATTTTGAGGTGCAGCTTTCCTGCTCCCAGAACCAGTGCTTCTAAAAACTATTTCATGAAACGAAGTTAATCTCAGTGCCCAAGTGTTCTTCAGATTTAGAGCTTATGTTTCAGTATATAAGAAATTTTAATTATTGTGTGTTAAGTCATACCTTCTACAGGATCTTGCAATTTCTTTTTCTCTTCTGAATCACTGGGATACAGTCTTCCATTAAGTTTCTTAACAGCTGTTTCATAGTCTTCATCTTAAATACAGGAAACAAATGTAAATTCTCAAGCATCTAAGTACAGAGAAGTCTGTTAAGCCCTTCCGACTCACAAGCCCAGCAAGCATGCATAATTTTTGCTTATGTTTTAAGAGTTTCGCAGGTCAGCAAGTAAGCTGTCACTTCCTATTTTGCATACATGTGCTTCAGTGCACAATTTACACTTTTCTCAGCATCGATTGTTATGGATGCATGGTACAGGCTTTGTTTTCAGAAAACAGATTTCTTATTGATTTTATTTAAAAGTACCACTAAGACTAAGATCTTTTATATAAAAAATAGCAAGCTCAGATATTTGTGGGACGTAGCTTGTCTTCTCCCATTTTCTGTTGGATACAATGCTTCAAAACTTCCATTTAACATATTTGCTGCTGAATGAATTACGAGTAATTCAGGTGCATGCAGTAAGATTTGATATAAAATATTTCCAGTTTCAGTGTTAGGAACTTGCTTTAGAAGAAAAAAAGAAGCCATTACTCTAGCATTTACGGAACCTGAGTACATTAATTTTTGATAAAGACTGCCTTGTACTAGTTTCTAAAAACAGTAGGTAACTGTCCAGCTCAAATGAGACTAGGCTCAAACACTCCGTTATTTAGTCTTGCCTAACCAACTGCATTGGTGGTAAGAATGCCATACTCGTAGGACACCAATACAAACTCCCTTTACTCATTCCTGGGCCTTCATTGTACTCTTCTGTCTTGAAGACCTGAGCGTACATCTTTGGCCATAAGGAAGATGACAGGATTATTTCCCATCTGTCCAAACAAAAATATTCAAGTGTCTAAGGGTTTTGATAGTACTCAGAATATTTCATGTTGGAAGGGACCCATAAGGACCACTGAGTCCAACTCCCTCCTCCTCCCAGGACTACCTAAAATTAAACCATACAACTAAGAATGTCATCCAGACACCCCTTGAACTCTTAACAGGCTTGGTGCTGTGACCACTGCACCCTGGAAACCCTGTTTCAGCGACTCTCAGTGAAGAAGCTTTTCATAATGTCCATTCTGAGCTTCCCCTGACAGCTTCGTTTCCTCACGTCCCATTGCCGGTCACCAGAAAGAAGAGATCAGCACCTCCTCCTCCACTGCTCTCCTTGAGGAAGTTGTACACTGTGATAAGGTCACCCCTCAGCCTTGTCTTCTCCAAGCTGAACAAACCAAGTGACCTCCGCCACTCCTCTTAAGTCTGGCCCTGAAGGCCTTTCACCCTCTTGGTCACCCCTCCTCTGGACACTCTCTAATAGTCTGATGTCCTTACGCTGAGGTGCCCAAAACTGTACACAGTTCTCAAGGTGGGGGCATGACAGTGCAGCGTATTACAACTTTCCAACACAAAGGTCAACTTCAGCATTCCTTACCATCATCTTCGTCACTCACATATCCAGGCTTATTCTTGTAACAGAAGAATGTTGAAGGTAGCTTGAGAAAGCCAGCGAGAGCTCTCTGTTCAGGGGTAGGTGTTAACTCATAAACTACTATAACTTCATCAGATGGAAGATCATCTTCCGTCGTTGTCTTCTCTGCTTTTTACAGAAATTGAACAAACCATTAAAATGGAATAATTTCAGACCAGGGAATAACATTAACCTCACATTGCCATTATTACAGAACTAAATTAATTCTAAGGCAGTTAGAAATACATTTAGAGCCTACACATTGATCCCCAGGAAACAAAAATCAAAGTTATAGGATGCTAGGACAGAGCATGCTGTTAAAACTTAAGAAATTCTAACCTGCATGCCCATCTGCATCCTGTTCTATCACCTCTGGAATGCAAGTATCAGAACAGAAAGAAGCCTGCATTTTTATATTGTTAAGAGGATTATTCAATTAAGTCCTCATGTCAAACAAAATACAACTATGGAGAAGAGGGATATAGGTGTTATCTAGAGGTAGAGAGGCAAACTTCAGGCCTGACAAAAGACAAAGTTAAGTCGTCTACAGCAACATGTCCTATTCCATTGCTTAAAAGTGCATTAAATTCTAAACAATATTAACTAGCACCTGAATAGAACTTATTTCAGATTATCTGTGGGAAAACTGAGCTTTTTATTACCTAATTTTATTTGACTGCAATAGCTGCTGCTGAAACTTTTACTTTTACAAAAGCAAAGTAATTTTTAGTTCCATCCCACTGAACAACAAAAAAAATATAGCTTTCAGCCAATTTAAGTAGATTTTCCAGCAAGGAAAAAACAGTGCACAGAGGTTAAAGTTGAGCGCACAGCCTAGAGCAAACTGCAGAAAAACATGACTGTAAGTAGACAGATTTGGAAACAAAGATTTGAGTTTATTATGAGAAAATCAAAACAAAGAGGGAAGATACACTGGTTTAAGCATTACATATGATTTGGTGGGGCTTTTGTTTGTTTGGGTTAGGTTTTAGTGTTGTTTAGAGAGGGGGAGTTTAAGGGCAAAAATGAGGAAGAAATTTGTTAGCTATTTATAAGAATTACCCCATAAGCATGTCAATATCCATGCATCAGCTATTTCCAATAATAGTTTGCTTTAGTAAGTCAACCTATTTGTTAGCATTCGCCAGGTCTGAGTTAAACTAGTCAGCAGAATTTGAAGGGTGCTCTCTAAAGCTCATCGATCTTTTCATTAGAAAATATTTCATAAGTTTGTGGCACAACGTAGTCAGTGGGAACCTAAATCTTCAGCTAGGAAAGAGACTACTAATCGTTTCCTGAGAAACATAGATTTTCCTGCTCATGCAATTTGATATTCATGATTGCAAGAGGAGACAGGTACAGAAGAGAAGCATTACGTTTATAGACATGCCCCTTTATTCTATGACACGACTGACACCAAAATAAACCTGCTTTTTAAGAGTAGTTTTCCCACTAGTATCTTCCAGTAGATTAATAACAATATAAAGAATAGTAGAGTAAAAACAAAATCCAAAGTACTAGTTCAAATTTAAGTCTTTTTTTTAAGTGTTCCCTCCCCAACCTTTGTCCCAATTGACTCTCCCTTTGATTAGAAGTTAATCACTTCAGGCTTTATATACCAGAGTGTAGCTCAAATCCATTACCAGCACATAATCTCTTGTACAATAATCCTTTTTGCTCACTTTTTTTAGATCTCAATAGCTCTTCTGAGTCTGTATAAAGTAAATGTAGGATAAAATTCATGAACAGCAAACTTCTAAGTTCATATCATGACAGCACGCTATAGATGTTCTCATATATTTTCCTCAGAATCTTACACAAAAAAAATCATTAACCCTAGCTGATTTAAGAATTAGGAGTACACCTAGTACCATGTTATCAAGATACGTAGGTATCCTGCATGTTAGCATGTGGTTTATTCACTCAGATTAGTTAAGCAAGTGTCTCAATTAGACTGATTAAGTTTGCATCAAGTTCACCAGAGGCTTAAGTGTGGAGTATTTAGTCTTACAGCTATTAAAGGTTACAGCAAAAACCATCTTTCCTTACAATTAGAGAATTTTCAAAAAACGTATCTTTAAAAAAAAAAAAAAAAAAAAAAGTCTTCCAAAGTCAGTCAGGCAGATAGTAAAACTGTGAGCTTCCTTTCCTCTGAGCAGGATAAAGCTAGCTAAAGGACCCCTGCCCATCATATTTCACAGTCAGCATTCCCAAAGAATTATCATGCAGTTCCTTTCAGTAGCCTTTGTGCAAAGTAGCTGAATAAGAGAAATACATTAAAAAAATCACTTCAGATTAATCCATATGTAAAGTTCTCCATGAAGCTGATTGATCAAACACTGGATTAAGATTCTTGTGTTCCAAACATCCACTCGAAGTGACAAAAGTGTTCAAAGACTAAGATTATAACATTGCCCTCAGAACATTAATACTGAGCAAGATGTTTACTGGTTTAGTTAGGTCAGTTTCTACCAACCCTCCTCAGAAGAAAGTTAACTTTTCTTATTTAAAAAAATACAGCAAACAGCTTAAATGTATCTTCACAAGCAGCCATGAAAAACAGAGCCATGCATAAATACAACATACTCTTAAAAGACTGTTGGTTTTGTGGTAATAGAACTTTCTACTCAGGGGAAAATTCCACAGCAATTATCGTTAGTATATTTAAGGAACAAAATAAAGAACAATACCATGCACAACAGTTCTTCACACTGGTGTATTGTATTTTTGTTTTTGTTTCAACTGACATAAAGACCAGGTAGGCCTAAACGTGTAGCTAGTCACAATACTGTTGTGTTTTGTTTTTTTTTCTCATGCATGTATCAGTGAATATTTTCTGGATATAAGAGAGAAGCACCAGAACTTAAAGCTTAAGGCATATAACTGATACAGTAACATGCAATTGGCATAACTGATTCAGACTTGTAAAGCACTTATAAAAAGTTCATGACCTGACCTGAGAAAAACTTAAGTACTTTTGCATGGAGGTGCAGAACTACTATGAGGTTAAATTTCTTTTGAATGTTGCTCTAGCACAGAAGCCGCTCCCCGAAAGACGTTCTCCATGAGAAAGCCTCAGCTTATATATGCATCGGGTAGGCTTGAAAACCTAATTTAGAAAGGAGTTCTCAAAGTCATTTGCTATTAAGTCAGAGCTCAAGACAAAGCCACCAAAAAGCTACAGTAAGACAATTATCAACGGTAAATAAATCACTAGGTATATAAGAATATCCTAGTTATCAGAAAAGCAGAAGTGAAGAACAGCCTGAAGTACCAGAACAGCATATTTCATTCATTTGTCTTTTTTTTTTTTTTTTTTAACAACACATCCCCACTCCCACACACCCCCAGTATAAAAACAGTATCAAATTGAGGTAGCAGAAGTTCTTGCATGTATGCACTGGTGCAAAATGCTTAAACACTTCCCATTATGGACACTGAATGATGAAAATAAAAATGAATTGTTAATAAACTCCATGCACAGGGATGCCTAAAAACACAGAACAGGAATTCAGTGTTTAAACAAGAATAGCTTCTCTAGAAATAAAATTTTGGGAAAATGGTGTTTGGAATGATATTTTGACAGTTTAAACAATGTAAGACACTAACATTAGAAGACTGTCTTGTGCAGACTAGAATAAAAATTTCCTTTTTAAAATTAAAATGCTGCTGAACTGCATAAGTTGAGTATCCTTACAGCAAGCATACTTGCAAAAAGCACCATTAGTAACATCTTATGACATATAATCAAACTATAAGCTGTAACAGTTTTGGTTACAGGTTCTGAATGTAAACAAATTGGTTACTCAGCAAGAGTTTTCTGACCAGCTTCATATTATACATGAAGCTTCATATTATTCATATTATACATGAAGTATACATAAATAAGCCATAGCTAAGGAGTTCACTTTCTAATTTCTGTGCGCTCCTTATTTCTAAAATTGCAGTAGTTAATGTATTGATAATCATGAAAATGAATTATATGTTTCCAAGACAGAGGTTAAATACATTTAAGCGTTTTACTGAACAACTTGTCTTGTGATCTTCATGCACATTTCATGGAAGTGGAAGACCTCAGGTACTAAAAGACACGTTCTCTGGAAATAACAGGAGAATTTCTTTAGAAAACGGAAATTTTAGAGATCCAGTGTGCATGTTCAATAAAACTGTGATGGAGAAGTGCAAGGCAGACACTCTCAGAAAATAAGGCAAACAGAAGCCAAAAGCTTAAACAGGGCCATCCATTGTGCTAGTTCATATTAACATAATAAGGGCTAGAGACATTCTCCAATAGGACAAATGCAGCAGTCAGACACACTGTTTTAAGTACTCTTCTTCAGCATGCATGTTAATTATAAGGATTACTGAGCCAACTGCTTTGCCACAGTTGGGTTACTGTCCATGCCTGCTAAAGTGTTTTTAGCACACATTCAGTGCAGTATGTAAATACCTTTACTATCAGGTTGCAAGGAAGATGTGCTTGTCCAAAAGGCCATTGGATTAGATTTAAAAAGGCTAAAATTAAATCCTAAAAAATAAATTGTTTGGATGTAAGTGTTTAATTGGAATTTTAAAAGGGTAAGACAGACTTATTTATGTTCTGGAATGTCACGGTTTAACCCCAGTCAGCAAACCAAGTACTAGAGAGCTGCTTGCTCACCCTCCCCTTCCCCTGGGGGTGGGGAAGAGAATCGCAAAGAAACGAAACCTGGTGTGTTGAGATAAAGACAGCTTGCTAGGACAGTAAAATAAGCAATAATACTAATATATATATATATGATAATAACAACAATAATAATAGAATATACAAAACAAACTATGCATAATTTCTCACCACCCAACAACTGATACAGCCTGTTCTGAGCAGCAATTATGGAACAGAACTAAGTGATCTTGGAACAATCCCGAGCAGCAAGAGAAAGAGCGAGAGAACTGTCCACCAGCCAACCCCCCCTTATACATCGAGCATGACGTCTACAGTATGGAATACTCTCTTGGGGCAGTTTGGAGTCAACTGTACTGGCTATATGCTTCCCAGCTTCCTGCACCTGCATGTTAGCAAAACCTGGGAAGCCGGCAAAGTCCTTGAGCTCTTTGCAACAACTAATAACATCAGTGTATTATCAACATTCTGCACATACCAAATCCCATAGTAAATCCAAAACACAACAGCTACTGGGAAGAAAACTAGCTCCATCCCAGTTGAAACCAGGACATGGAAGCAATTCCATAGTCATATTTCACAGCAGGAAATTTTATCTGTTAATTCTACACAAGCTTATCCAACCCACGTGCATGGACTGCAGCTATCATCTTCTGCCACATCACTTCATTATATTTTAGTTAATAAACAGACAGTATGTCTTCATAATTCTGAGACTAGTGTGTAAATCAAAAACTATCATCTGATTAAACAGTCTTGTACGGATGGGAAGCAGCACATGAAGGCTCCAAAGATAAGTCCTCTACCACTGAAACGCTAGTAAATCCCATTCTTCTCACAAAGACACTTCAACACATCATAGCGGTCAAGTGGCAGCCACAACTTCTGCAAGCATGTCTTTTTCAGACAGTGTAAGAAACTGCGTAACTGAGGATGCAACGACATAATCTCTTTTCAGGCTAAGGAAAGTGGCTAACATCTGCTGTTATTGAAGCTACACACTGAAATTGCAGAGGCCAATAATTAAGACTTAAAACAAATGCAGAGAGAGTAGTTTTAGAATATCCATCCATTCAATCAGGGGGATAATTCAAATTTTAGCTGAAGCATACATTTGCTGTTCTCACACTTTACCACTCACAGCAAATGCCCAGGTACATACACTACCAATCCAACTACCTATTTAAGTCTCAAAAAGTCCATCTACAGCTCCCTCTTTAAGCACTTAAGCCTGAGATTCAGGTACAGCATTCCATGGAGTTATAGCTTCTATCTGAAATCTCCTCTCTCACTAATCAACAAAACTCCATTCTGCATCACGCACTTCAATTTTTATATGAAAACAATCATGACTTAAAATTCACTCCTTTAGTTGACAACTTGTGAAGATGTGGGTACCCGCTTTACAACTGAAAGAAACTACACATTATCGAGACAACAATGAGCAATGTACAGTGTATAGATGTCTGCTTAATAAGCTGCACAACTGAATACAATACTAGTTCAATTGACGCTCACCTTTTTCCAGAACTCTAAATGAGAAGTTGGAGGGTCCGTCTTGTGTTGAAGCAGGCAAGTTGTCTACCTTGCTGTCTAGAGGCTTCTGAGGAGCACTAGAGCTTTTTGGTGGTTCAGAGATTTCCGGTTCTTTCTGCACTTTCTGAGACACTGGAATATGGTCTTCGCTCTTTCTCGGAGGATTAAAGCTGAAGCCGAAGAGAGAACCAGTGGCTGAAGTATTTCCAAATGTGAATGTCTTTGACTTTTCATTACTGAAAATGCTCTTGACAGATTCAGATCCAAATACAAACTTTGGAGGAGAAACCACTGTTTTTGTTGATGTTTCAGAACTGCTAGACACCTCTGCAACCTCTACAGTTACATCAGAAGTATCGTCACCATGACTGATATCAGTTCTTTCTCTGGTAGTTTCTTCTAGTACAGCCACAGCGTTTTTACCACATGGAGATTCCTTCGGCGTATTGGCACGAGAAGAAAGAGGGGTTATCAGTGTGTCTCTCTCTTGGGCATGCTTTGCTTCATCAAAAATTTGCTTAAATGAGTCTGCAACATCTTGCAGCTTGAATCGCACAGCTAGAAGTTCTACCTTCCTTTCCCCATCTGCAAAGTCACACGCAGTCCATACCCACGCTCTATCGGATCCTTTCATTTGTTGCATATTCATATCTGGTGTTATTCTATGATTGGCACAGAGTTTTAGTACCTGGTCCCTTCTCATTACTATACGCACTTGTTTGTTGTCGTAGTTCTGTAATATCTTGATATCCCCAATACCCCTCTCTTTCCACTGATTAGCATCTTTGTCATATCTGTAGAGCTTAGCTCTGTGACTGAAGACAACCTGCTCATTTTCCTCACCACTGGTCACTTCCACGAGGTCAGGCAGAGGTACCACAGGTTCAAAATACTGCCCATCTCTCTCTTCTTCTTGAGTAACATCAGAATCTTCATCCGTGCCTACTGATGTTCTACTCTGATTCTGTTTGGCAGGAGATTTGGATGGGCTCAAGGCAGATTTAAAACTGAAACTAAAGCCTGTGGTAGACTCTCCAAATCTAAACAGATTTTTCCTTACAGGGCTACTTGCAAGAGGTGATGCATATACAGAACTACTTACACTATCATCCAGTGCTTCTTCACGCAAGTCATAGTTATCCCATTCCAGAGTAGGCCCAGTACTTTCAGCATGTGGCTTTATAACTAGATCTGAAGTACCGCTAGCACAAACCGAGTTCACATTCTCCTCTTCTGATAGCTTAGTTTTGTCATCTGTCAGAAATGTTTTGAGATCTTTTAAGCCACACTTCATTTCTTCTGCCTTCTGTATAAGTTGAGCTGTCCTACCTGTATCAACAAGTTTATGGGGTGTCTGCAGTGGTATATCTAATAGTAGTCTCTGACATTCTTCAAACTTCTGTTTGAATTCCTCAGCCTGCTCTGGTGTTTTGAATTTTGCTGCCAGATGTTCCAACTTTGCATCACCATCAGAGAAGTCATTGGCCATCCACATCCACGCTTTGTCTGAGCCAGACAGTTGTTTCAAGTTCATTGTTGTTGTTATCCAGTGATTTGCACACACCTTCAGTACCTGCTCACGCCGCATTAATATTCTTACTTTGCCATTAACTTCATTTTTAAGAATCTTCAGGTTGCCCACCCCACGTTCTTTCCACTGGCTTGTTTCTGGATCAAACCTGAACAGCTTGACTCTTTGGGAGTATAACACTTTCTCATCTTCCTCTCCCGTAAATGGTTCTATTTTTTCAGGCATCTGAACTATTGGTTCAAAATGGATATCATCACTGTCCTCTGTCTTATACACATCATCCTCCTTCTCACCAAGGTCAGCAGATGTGTTTGCTTTGTGATCCATTTTAGAAGCCTGTGAAGAAAATAGCTTTTCACCTGCACCTGAAAAGCCTTTGAAGTTAGGGTCTTTTTTGCCAAACTGAAAGCTTTCCCCAGGAGTACTTTTTGCAAGCTCAGCAAAAGTGAAGGTGCTGCTATTTTGCCCAAAAACAAAGTCACCTTTCTCCTTATTTGCTGTTTCTTGAAATTTGAATGTAACTCCATTATCTGAAGGCAGTTCCTTTTTGTCTTTTTCATCAACGCTTTTTAAGAAGCCAGTTGTACACTCTTTGGATGGCTCATCTTTCTTAGTGGTATTTTTACTAGGCTCCTGTATCCCAAATTTAAATTCACCTATAGGCACTGGAATTGTCGAAAAGCTAAACCCTTCCTTTGCAGACTTAGCTTCAGTATCAGGAGGAATCTGAAACGTAAATGATGGTGTCTTGCCTTGCTCAGCATGACCAAACTTAAAGCCCTTTTCTAAGAAGTCACACTTAAAGCCTGCTCCAAACTGTCCTCCAGCAGGTTCAGATAATTTACTTTTCAGGCCAAAAGTAGGAGTTGATGAAGTATCACCAGTAGGCTTACCAGATGGATTTGGTGTTTGGCAGGCTACGCAGGCTGCTGAAGAACCTTCATTCCTCACAAGACAAGTACTACAATCCCACTGCCCTTCCTTTTTAGCAAAAAGCCCTTCTAATCCATTTTTCTGTGGCTTACTTGCATCAGCAATGGAACCAAACCTGAGAGCAGGGGATGCCTGAACAGTAGGTACAGGCGCATTTGGCTGACCTTGTGACTTAGGATTCTGACAAGAACGGCAATTCACATCTTTTGCTTCATTTTGAACTAGGCATACAGAGCAGTCCCACTGACCTTCTTTTTTAGAAAAAGCTGTTCCCAAGTCATTTTGAATAGCCTTTGGAGCAACTCCTTGGCCAAATTTAGAGGAGGTTTGCTGACCAGATATTGCTGTATTAGTTTGGTTTGGATTCTGGCAGGCAACACACTTGGAGGCAGTGGGTTCATTTCTTACTAAGCAGACACTGCAGTCCCATTGACCTTCCTTTTTAGCAAAAGCAGATCCAAATTTGTCCTGGACAGCATTACCACTGGCTTTGAAAGTTGCAACAGATTCAGTTAATTGGGTGCCAGGTGTTTCCCGCGTATCTGGATTTGGACTTTGACATGACACACAATTCTTTGCAGTTGCTTCATTTGGAACTAAGCACACTTTACACTCCCACTGATCCTTATTCAAGAGATGCTGCCCATCAGAAGAACAGGTTTGTGGGGCTTCCTTTCCTAATGAAATATCGGTAGGGCCAGACTCAACTGATGTAGCTATAAGGTTGCCTTTGCTATCAGATTCACTGCTCACTCCATCTTTCAGGAACTGGAAGCCAAAGTTCACAGTCCCAGAAATGGATCTGCTAGGCCCCTTGATGTCCTGATTTGTTGTTTCTCTTGCAGTCCCGCTACTCTGAGTCACAGATGTGTCAACATTTGATCCCAAGGTTTTTAAAATATTCTGTGACTCCTCAAATTTACTCTTGAAAAGCATTGCTTCCTCAGGTGTTTTAAATCTAATTGCAAGCTGTTCTGGTTTCGGCAACTCATCTGCATAATCTAAAGCATGCCATACAAATGACCTGTCTGATCCAGCATTTGGAGTTAATTTCATATCCGTATTTATATAGTGATTTGCACAGATTTTCAGCACTTGGTCCCGTCTCATTAAGAGACGGAATTTGCCAGATACTTTATGTTTCAGTATTTTCACATTTCCAATACCCCTTTCTTTCCATTCTTTAGATTCTGCATCAAAACGGAAGAGCTTAGCTCTGTTGCAGAAGAATTCTTCTTCGTCTTCTTCACCTGTCTTTACTTCAATCTTGTCAGGGAGTGGCACCACAGGATCAAAATGCGGGCCATCATCATCTTCATCTCCACCATGGGTGCTTCCTCCCTCTGTTTCATGACTTCTATTGGCTAAATCCGAATTTGAAGTCACAAGAACAGGCTTGCTTGGTTCTTGGACACTAAACATATCGCTCTTCTCAAAACCCAGAGTTTTGTGTGCATTTTGTCCCATGCTTTCTCTAAAAGAGATGCTTGGAATATGTTTATTGCCAAAACTGAAGACATTTCTTTGACTATTTGTGTGATCATTAACCGTTTTTTGTTCAATGTATCTATCATCTTGTAAATGTTTATCAGATGTCAGAAGACCTAAGAGGCTTTCACTGCTATTAAAAGTTGTATTAGGAGGCTGTCCTGAAACTTGAAGAGAAGAAAAGGTAAAGTCTCCATCATTAGACTTGAAGTTAGAGTTGAATTTATAAGTTGTTGGCTGACTTGACTGTGCTGGTGTTGGCAGAGATGTTTTTGACCCTTCTGCTGTTCCTTGCTGTCCGAATTTAGATTTTGGAAATTCTATCACTTTCGATTCTGCAGGCTTTAAAGTTGGTGGTGCGACTGAAGGCTTTGTGAAATAGCCTGGTTCAGGCAGTGGTGGATTTGTGCTTGCCTGTGGAACACTGTAATTGTAGTAATCATCACCTCCACGAGGAGAAATGAGTCCAGTAGCAGGAGAATCAAAACGCAGAGGTGTGCCATATATTTCTTGGGAAAACATACAAGCAGAAGTGTTTTGCAGAGGTGGTGTATGCATTGGTTGTTGGTAAGCATATATATGTTGCTGAGGTGTAAGTCGGTTCATGCCATAGACAGGAGCCTAAAGAAAAAACAGAAAACAATTGCTTTGCTTATTATGGTCACACAGAGGACAAGGTCTTACTGCGCTGAGGCCCACATAACATGTACTCTTAAAAGCACGCTTTCATATGAGGTTAAATCTAAACTTACTTTAACTTAAACTGATCGGTTTAAATCTTGAAGGGCATCAAAACAAGCATTGAAAAAGGTGCACAAGATGAGCAGGTTATTTTTTTACAAAAAAAAGCCTTGAAAACCCCATGCTCTTTCGCCATGCTACTTGGTGGAGGCGGGGAGTTAAGTACACGCACCCTGTAGGGAACACGTGCTAACATACTACAGACACATTTTGCTGTTTTTTCCTCCCAAATCCCACATCCCAAAAATAAGATAGAAAGATAAATTATCAGTTTATCTCTAGCAGTCCTATTTACAAAATACTACGCAAGGAACAGCAATTACATCCAACTACATTCAGAACCAAAAGCAGTTATTTTCAGTAGAACATTGCAAGCAGCTTAAGTGGACAGACTTGTTCTCACCTTTGTTGGTGTTACATTGGTTGCTGCAGTTCTGAGAAGATACTGAGAGTTATAGGCAGGTGACTGGCTGTAGTAAACAGATGGGCCAGTGGTAGCAACTAAAAAGGAACATCAGGAAAACAGTTTATACTTTATTTTTTGAATGGACTCTCCTCAGAAATCAGTTTTAATTGTGAATCATTAAAACATTTCTGCAACATTTTCAAAAGTCTTACTTGGTTTAGCTAAAAGTTTAGATAAAAATTTAGCAGCAACTTACCTGTTAACGGAGCTTCATGAAGATTTTGTGCTCTCTGGTAACTCTCTGACACTGCATCTGCTCCATAGCTTTCAGCAGGCCACCGATGAGACGATGCATTTGAGTTGGAGTTATTAAGTTTCATTTCTTGCATTTCATTCTGTCAAAACAATGTGCCAATCAAGAGCATAAGTATATATTACAAAGGTATTTGTAGAAGAAAACATAATGAATGATCTCTACTATTTCTCTATTTAAAAGTGGGGGGGAGGTCTACAGAAAATAATTCCATTTATTTTAGTAGTAGTATAGGAACTATAAGTTAGCCCATGCTATTATCACTAAATCTTTACTATAACTAGAAGGCCAACTGTTCATCACTGAATATGGTGATGAAATTGTTTACCTTTAAAGCTTCAACTTGCTGACAGATCATTTGAAGTATACATCTGTGATCTTCTGCCCACTGAGGAGGAGTTTTAGGAGAAAACTAGGAAAAAAAAAAAGTTAATTGAATCTTGTGAATTTTTACTTCAAACATAACAATCCCCTGAAATACTACCTGGCTAATATACCTTGTAGCTCTTAGATGGTGAAAGAGAGAATTTATTCGGTGACGGAGTGGAATGTTTCAGCTCTGAATCTACAGCTCGTGACAGACCGTTTCTGAAAGCAGGACTTCCCTCTTCACCATTCTCGCCAAGTTCCTGGATTACTGTATCTAGCATTTCTCTCACCGTTTCAATAGACACCGGCAGCTAGAAAGTTATTCAAAACATAAGTCATGACTGCAAATCTCTCTCAGAGCAAGACAGATTACATTCAGAATTCTAGCCAAACAATTCACAAGGCTTTCATTAAACAAATACTGTTTTTTTCAGCAAAGTTCTAAATCTACTAAGATTAATGTAAGAAAACAATCCACACAACCTATTTTTTTCAAAGTATTGACCTCTATAAAAGGATAGTGGCAAAAGCTATTTGTTTACATAAAAGCTTTCACCCACAGAGTAGTCAGAATATTGTATGATCTGGTAGGTTACAGAAGTTAACTGTTTTTTCACCCCACTGGTGTTAAGCATGTTATTTGTCTTGAGCGAAGAAACAAGTTTAACTTGCCCTAATGTAAAGCCTGGTCTAAAAAAGCTAACATAAATGCAGTTTCATTTTCAAACTAACCAAAAGGCACTGCATCTCCTGAAACAGGTTTTTAAAGTGAAAATTACTTACTTTCTCAGTTACTGACATATCGGACGAGCTTTCCTCAATGATCTTCATTAGATAATGCTTGCTTTTAAGAAGATAGGTTTTGTGTTCTTCTTGTTCTTCTGGCAGCATGGCATCATTTTCAATCTCTTCTGCCTTTCTTTGGAAGATCTAAAGAATAGGATACAGATTAACTAAGATCAGTCAGAAGGCAACTGAATGAAGCAAAGCACTTTGGGGTAATGCAATTTATAAGCTTACCATGGCAAGATTCCAGTAGGAAACCACATTCTTAATAGCTTCAAATGCTAATAAAGCGTCATCAGTTTTACCATCAACTGCATCCAACATTGCAAATGCTATATGTGCTTCTTCTTCATATGCTGCAACCTGAAAGATCTACAAAGAAAGTGAAAGACAACTCATATCCAACACTAGAATGACACACCCATTATTATTTTTCTTCCTATAATATAGGGAAAATATTTTTTAAAAGAAAGTTGGTACTAATGGTGTTCAGTGCCTTCCAATCATATACATAGTTCTAAACACACAAATCAAGTTAAGGACATTTTTCCCCCTTTATCAGACATTGATACTACCAAATCTCATCATTAACACTTTTATAGTAATAACAACACGAGTCATACAATGCAGAGAAAAAAAAAATCACAACTACGTAAGTTCCTGGCATAGACCTTCTCTTACTTCAGCCTTGGCTTAATCAGTCTGTACCTGAATGTCTACACTATGGAA
Organism: Chlamydotis macqueenii; assembly: GCF_036417535.1. NCBI lineage: Eukaryota > Metazoa > Chordata > Aves > Otidiformes > Otididae > Chlamydotis > Chlamydotis macqueenii. The sequence goes on along the minus strand of NC_141556.1, from coordinate 150,132,025 downwards.
GTGTCTGAAGAGAGGATCAGTAGGTTCAGGAATACTTCTCTTCTTTTTGATAGTTTCCAGCATAGGCAAAACTTTCTTCCAGTAGTAGACACTCCGTCCAATGTATTCCTTCTGGTCATAGAAGGAGTTAAGGCTAACGCCCTGGTGAAGAAAAGGGAATAGAAGCACATGTTACTTCAACAAATTCAAGTCAAAATGCTATACATACATATCTTTCTCCTGTTTTCCTGAAAAGTTCTCAGAGTGCTTCTCTGACACCTGAGAGAAACCTCAGGGGGTTTCTCTCAAGAGCTATGTGCAGTAACACATATGTAGAAAATAACACTACAGTTTAAGATAGAGTACTTCATAGGGTGACTAGAGCAACTAATTCCCCTGACAAAATAAACAACAGTTCTCAATAACACATTCTCATCTGATTTCATATTTTCCCTCTCTGTCTGTTTACAGCGTGGAAAATAAGAGAGAAAAGCACCTCGGCTTGTACATATTTAAAATAATGTCGGCTTACTGTTTTTTGCAGACTTTTTGCCCAGTGTATAATTAAGGCAGGTTGAAGGCCATGCTTCTCCAGTGTCCGCAGAGTACTTATCCCATGCTGTACAATAAGCCTCAGTTTTGCTGCTGTTCCTGGTCTAAATATGAGAAGAAACACTCCTTGATTAGTATTCTTTTTTATCTGTTCACATGTCATTTGCTTGATAGCCTGCAGTTTTGGACCTAATCTGCCTCCAATTTAGAAACGCAATGTTGGAAATGAACATTCCCTTTTTAAAAATCTTTCAAGTGTACCAAGTCCCTACTACAACAAAGCTCCAATGTCCCAAATATGTCAAAAAAATAAATTTAATTTTACAGGAATCTATGGGGATCAAGCCAAGCTGCTGTAGCAGAAGCTGCCTAAAGGCTTGGTTAAACATTTCCAAACTGAAAAAGCCTTACATTGTTTTTCTCTGAATAAGAGTACGAACGGCATCCCACCAGGATCTTTGCTTTTCGGTATAGAGCTGTTTGCACACTGGCAACGGTAAGAATTGTGGCTGATGTGCACCGTAGTGAGAATTAAACTTCTCTTGCAATTGTAAGTTGCTAGCGAATACCACTCCAAGTAGAAATACCTGTTTTTGTAAAAATAAATAAATCAAGAGTATTAAATATCAAAAAACTTAAATCGTATAGTACATTTAGGAACTTGGAAAGTTTACTTACTTCCAGGTCCAATAGGCAAATGGATTCAGGAGCATCTGTCTCAAGTCTTGATGTTTCTTGGGGCAAGTGAAAAAGCTGTTTTAACCATTTGCGCATTGGGGGTAAGACTGACATAGAGTTCCACTGCAAGCCAAGCCACACAAGGTGTTGGAGACTGCCATTGTGCATTCGAACAGCACCTATGCAAAAACAAAGTTGGACACATATGTCAACTTCCTACAAGGCAGCAAGACTTGTATCGGATCAAAGCTGAGTTTCATGTTTCATTCCTTCAAAGCAGCCAAAGATACTCTGCAGACCAATGAGCATCAGGATTCCAACTTTCACTTACGAAAGATTACAAACTTCAAATTAGCCAAAGATATCAAGTAGACAGTCCATCTCAGTGCTCAAGCCATCAACCCCTTAAGCTTCTGAAGGAGTGACTCAGATTTCCTTTCACTTCCATCCTTATCATATTCAGTCCAATAGGTGACTATTTTTAGCAAACTTATTTAATTTCTCCCAAATCTTTATGGAATTATTCAAGAAGCACTTATTTACTTTGCAATGAAGTCTAAGTCTTGCCTAGGACATAAAGACAACTTTGGAGAGTTATTCCAGCTAGCTGTCTTTTTTTGCAAGGTGAAGTATTTGTAGAAGACCTTCTGGTACAGAAAGTTGTGCTGAGTTTCGGAAAGTGACACCTCTTACCAATATCATATTTATTAAGTTCCACTTGCACTGGTGCTTGTGTACTGACATTTCCAATATCATCTGTGCCAATAAAAGATCTCTCTCTAGAAGCTCCGCTCTCAAACAGGCTGTCAAACAACGTAAATAAACCGCTCTTGTTTGCAAAAGATTCCACAATCTCTTTAAAGAAGTCTTGCTTGCCATGGCTTAAGTTCAGCAGCATATGACCTAGAAAACAAAAATATCACTTCACAGAAATAGAGCAGTGAACATAAGTAATATTTGATACATTGGACAGTTTTTGCTACTGAATGCTGGGTAAGAATCAGAATTTCCTCTCATGAAACCTACAGATTCATAAATTATGTTCTTCCTACAATTAGGTCAGTGTTTCAGCACATAGACTTTCCCAGCTTTTATTGACAACAATCCCAAGGCATTTGTAAATCCATTTCTTCGTGAAAACAAAGCTATATTTTTATTACTATTCTAGGGGTATTGCAACTGTCCTTAAAATAAGTAGCTGCAATACAAGTAGAAGCTTGTCTTAACAAAATCCATTCTGAAACAATTTAAACTGATGCCAAGTGGGTCTGTTTGAAGGTCCTGCAAGCATTTGTAGACTGAAAAACTATCTATACTTAGCAGCAAAAACAGCAAAGCTAATGAAGAAGTTAGAGGATGGAAGGAGAGGATAATGGTGATATTTTCTTTTCCTCTTAGGGCTAAGAATACTTGCAGAACAGTATCAGCAGAGAGAAGCCATTTCCAGCAGATTAACAGACCATGAAAGTTAAATTCTATCTTAGTGTGCTGGAGAGGCAGAAAGGAAGAAAAAAAAACCACACTTGAAAAAATGACAATGCACTCTACTAGCATGCTGAAGAGGAGAAAAAAAAAACTTCAGGTATCAGGATCAAACTACTGTTTCATTTTACATATGTATTCAGAATCTAGAAGGTTTTATTACATGTTGAAGTGTTAACATCACATCTCATTATAATGAATGTGTTAACAAACCACTTAGCTCTTAAAATAACTATCTGTAATGCTAAAATGGGACTACATAGCTATTTTTATTACCAGACTGGCTTTTTCGATCACAGGCCAACATTTCTAGCACATCTTGTCCAGCTTGATCCACTTTTATTAGTTTTGACTTTGGTTTAGGAACCTGTTGAAGTAAGGAAAGAATTGTTACAGCTTTTTCACAATAAGGGTGGATAATTTCAACTAATCTTAAGAATGAGGGAACAAGCTTCTTTTTAGCATTAGAAAACTAGAGAAAAAAAATACAGAATTCATTTTTAAGGTATTATGTCACATATCGTGGGGCAAGGTGGGCAGGGAACCCACCCAAAACCCCACAGTGAACAATTACAGCTGTTGCAAGTAACATTAAGTGCACACAAGAGTAAGTACTATCTGGAATGCAAGCAGGGGCATAAAAAGTACAATCAGTTTTACTTCATAAGGCAAAGAATTAAGCTCGATTTCTTAGTTCTGCTGTCTACACAAGAAGCATACCAGAACTACTCAGTTCATTCCCTCCCTACAGCAATAAGCTTAACATACGTGTTCACATCTATTACAGAAAAGGGAATATACTATAGGAAAAAAAAAAAAAAAAAAACCAAACAACTCATAAGCCTTTAAGAATCAGGCTACTCTGACAAAGAAAATAGCGGAAGATTCACTTTTACCCTATCCATGTAATCTGAAACCTTTTAAAAGATTGTGTCAGAGTTGGGTTTTGTGAGTGAGGAGGGAATCTGTCCTTAGGCACACAAACACTAGTTCATCTCTGGAATACAGGAGTTCAACACATATACAGCAAAAACATTTCAGGAACTGCATCAACTAAAGGCACAAACTGAAAAATGACTTACCTGGAAACTTATCAGATAACACAATGCTGCTAGTTCACACACAACTCTCCACTGTGCCTCATTGTCTTGGGCCATTTTCAGTAGCAAAGTTCCAGCAAGCATGTATAGCTGTCCTTTCATTTCCACAAAGGTACAAGACAACTCATCAGCTCCATTCACATATGGTTTCACCGACTGAAGCGCACGATCAAAACTAAAACATGGAGAAGACTCATTCTAAACAGTCCTGGTAAAAGCTATAGCAGATGGCTTTGGCTGATGCTATTTAACTGTGCACCAAGTAACTTCATGAGTCAGTGGTTACTACTGTCTCTGTTGCTTAGATCTGAGCTGCTCTAGAACGGTCTCAAACTCCCAAATCTCTCAACTTAGTTCATTGAAGTAAAACATGCTAAATATTACCTAGATATTTACAGTCTTTTTCAGCACATCTTTGCTCAGCTGCTTTCAAAACTATTCTCCCGAATCACATGGATAAACTTTTTCACTACTGCAGATTTTAAGACATATAGAAGGCACTAGTCACTCTGCTCCTCCCTTTCCTTCACTTATCAGAAAGGCCCAAAACACAGCTAGATAGGCTCTTCAAACACAAACCCCACTCAGGAGAGGCCTTCCAGAACAGTCAAAACACTCTTTCAATCACCTGACAAAACTATAATGGCTGTTGGCATTGCCACAATCTGGAAATGCTGCAGATGTAATCACCTTGAAATGCTCTAATAAAACAGCAGCAGAAAACCCAATACAGTTTTGGTCAAAGTTAGAGGAGAAAAAGAAAATAAAACATACTTGGGCATTAAGTATTCCTCACCCGTTGTCTGTATTGCTTCAAATTCTCATTCAAGATTAACGGACTGAAGAATATTGTTTTACAAAAGACAATATAACAGCCATTGTATAATTGAGGAACAAAGGTGAGTCAATAAAAGCCAGTAAGAAAGGGAAGATAACAGAAAGAAAGGAAGATAGAGCTTAACAAATATATTTATTGACTACAAACATTGTTTTGTACTACTCTAGGTCTACCACAAATGATATGCCTTGAAGTCCAGCTTAGCTGGTCCTGTAACATCACCAGTTTTGCCTGAAGGAGAGTGTTCTTACTGCAAGTGGCTTCCTCCTCCCAATTATAGTATATACCTTAAGTTCCTAACTATTCCACTATGTGCTGTGTTAATTTAGAACAAAACGATCAGGACAAAGCTGATACACAAGAGACGGTTTTGGGTTTTTGGGGTTTTTGTTGTTGTTGGGTGTGGGGTTTTTTTTAATCATCTGGGAAATCTGGATTAGTCAACTGCTGAAGTACAGAACAACATTCTCTTACTGAAGGGAAAGAAGGTACAAAGTTAATTGACCCAGGATATCAATGAATCCTCTCCACAGCTGCATGCTGACTATTCAAACAAGGCTTGGTGTCCAAAACCGGTAAGAATTATTCTTAGTGCCTAGTTGTTAGACAATGACTGGGAGGGGAAAATTAGCTTCTCTAAGGTTCATCCTAATAGAAGAACGTCTTAAGGTAAATTGCAGTTGCTACTTCCAGAACGGAATGCAGTTGGCATGCTCGCTACAGCAGTTCCCTAGGCACCACATCCTGCCTCCCTTCGGATATCTTAAGACGAACAGAATGAAGGATGGAGCGGAGAAAAGACATCACAGTCAAACTCTGTCACGCTCCCTGCAGGGACATGAACATCATGATACCTGGTGGCTGATAAGCTGTACAGCAGCTGATGAACTGCATCACAGCTGTCAAGCAAGAATACCAGTTGCTGAGCCAGCAACTGTGGCAAAATCGTATCCTTTGGATGAACTTTGCTCATTGTAATACTATAACAAACCTCCAACCCAAAGGCTACCCGCCTCCAAAGTGAGACCACTCCTCACTGGGCATGTGCCTTATACATATTTTACTATAGCTTTAAGAAACAAGGCAATAATAAAAGTAATAAAAGAACACATGACTAGAGTAACTCAAACTCCACCTTAATGTAAGAAACAGCATAAAAGTAAATGAACCAGGGGAGAAAATCTGGGAAGACTTCATCGTAACTTATGGGATCAGTCAACAGGCTGAACCTGTTTTCTCCTCCACAGGGATGTCTATTGGGCAAGAATCTTATTCTGTGCATGCTAAAATAACTAACCTAAGCTGGCTGTTATTAGTAATTAGTTTGGTTGTATATTGCTTCAAACACATTCTTGCAATCAGTATACTATCACTGGCAATCTTCAAACCTTATCCTGTCAAGAATCTTTATTTTGTATAATAAAATTAACTTTGTGCTAATTCCCAGGACCTTGAATAATTGAAATAAGGGGGGGTTGACTCAGTGGCGCCGTCAGCCTGGATCCCTGGATAGGTTAGTCGAATCACGCTCCAATACAGTGAGCTGCCTAGTGGGTTCAGACAGACTGACTGGGCATAAAGGTCTCATCTTTCTTGGGATATTGACAGACTGGGCAAACACAAAGGGTTTGTTGGCAACCCTTCCTCTTAACGTGACGTTAGTACAGAGAATCTCTTCTCCGATCCACAAACAAGTTAAGTAGTGAAACAGAAGCTTGGTAGATGTTCTGTGACCCCCCCGCCAAAATGAATAATTCTAGAGAATGTTTTCTTGTTTTTCTTACTACAGGAATGTTAAAACAGTACCTTTCAAGCGCCTCTCTGCATTCCTGAACATCTCTAGAAGAAAGTGTCATTTTGACAAAGCTGGAATAGGCTAGCAGATGATCTTTCTTGATAGCTCTCCAGTTATTTTTATCAGACTCCAAGTCTTGTAAAGATTCCAGATATTCCTAAAGAAGAAAGTTCATCACAGGATAAGGAACAGTCATCCTTCCATGAAGGCAATGGCAGTACTTCTCCAAAATATATTAGTAGCATTTATTGTATAATCCAGTTTCACAGGTGAGACCTTAACACATTCTTCAGCAGCAAAGTTCCAGGGAACTACTTGCCTGAGCAATTTTATCCCTAATGGAACTGCTGCATCTAACCCAGCTTTTGAAGCTAGAAACTCAATAGCTCTATAAGGCTTAATTTTAGGGAGAAAATTTCAACTAAAAAAAAACCCAAGAAGTATTTTGTAATTCCACTGGTTTCAGTAGACTTGCATTTGGAGGAGTTAAATCACTTGAAAAATAGCTGTCATGGTATGACACTAAGAGAAATAGGCCAGTTAAAAAGATATGGAAGACTATCACAGGATCAAAACATGACTAAACACCTCAAATGTCTCTACAACACAGGAACACCATTCCAAGCTTGACTGCAAAGGTATTTTCTTCTCTGCCTCCTGACAGTGGAGCACCGCATCTCTTAATCTATTATTTGAACGGTAGAGTGCAACTAGTCTGATGTTTATGTAGACATCATCTGGTCTTGCATAAAGTTCTGCTTGAATCAAGTCAAAAAGTTGATTCCATCCATCTTCACCTTTACAATCCAGTAGCTGCTCCTGTTAAACATGAAGGCAGCATGTTAATATTTCACTTCCCACTTGAGTCTTTCAAGCAACTACAGTTTCAGACAGTTTTCTTTCCTCCACTATGTAGGTTATATTACTCGAACTACACTACTCTTTCAGATATTACATAAAAGTTTGATGAAATACTCAAATATTTAAAAATTGAGATAACTATCATAGAAGAAAATCCGCAGAAGAATTTGTCTCTTACCAAGTTAAGTAATGCTTGTCAAACCATTTGGTTCAATGACAGCATACCCTGCCATAGACTACTTTGCTTAAAAAAAAAAAAAAAAAAAACCAAAAAAAAACTTAAGACTTCAGTATCGTTGCTGCCTAGTTACACAAAATCCACATACCTGTGCAAAACTGAGATTGCGTGACTGAAAGCATTTACACAGTATTTGAGAATTACAGCATTTCTCACATTCTGCATAGTTGATCATAATACAGATTTAAAACCCCAAAAAGCAGAGCAAGAAAGTCTGAGTTCACAGAACTGCTGGTTGCACAGTAGAATGATCAAGTAGTGCCTATCTAGTCTTCTCAGATGCGATACCTAATATAGCTTTTCGGCATTTCTGAAGATTAACCTTGAAATATTAAAAAGGGTACGAAAGCCTGTATCTGCAGCTTTCCTGAAAGCTAGACAAAAAATGCCAGACTGCAAAGAAAGTAATATCTACTTAGTCTTAAAGATTCTAAAATCATTTAGCCAAGAAGAGTTTTGTATGAGGTGACACGTGAAAAGCACTCCAGTCCAGTTAGATGCTGAAAGTTTCTTTAAGCCACATAACAGAGGTAATTTGGAATTTACCTTCAACCTGTAAACAGCCGGACTTCCAGGGAAGAGCTTAGCAGCTCTCTCAACCCAGTATTTCGCTCTTCCATCAGTAATGTCGTTATTGCATAATAACTCTGCAATCTTCAGTACAAGATCTTTCTGTGTTGGGTTCAACTCCACAGAGCGCTAGTTTTCCCCATGCATACACAGGAGGAAAAATAAAAAGTAATTTGATCTTATGATCTATACAGAACAGGAAACAAAGTTACCTCCCACAAAGACCCAGCTAGTCAAATTAGTTAGAGCTATCAATACAGAATAAATTTTAAAAAGCCTTTCTAAATGCTACTACTAGTTTACAACACCTACATACAACTGCTGGAATTCAGAAGAGCATAAGAAATAATGCAAAAGCCAGCTCCTCTACATCTACCACTTGCTACTGCTATGCACAGGCAGCAGGACTATAAGGACCTCTAGTCTAGCCAGATGTGAACACTTTAAAAAAAAGAACACATAGTTTAAGAAGTGTGATAGCGCTTCATGGAGTTGTGCTGGCAACCAGACTTCAGAGCACACCATCTCCTCCCCAAAACCAGAACAAAGACATTTCTGTTGTGAATTTGACATTTATATGATTGCCTGATCAAAATTAGATTGGCCCATCCCTTGCGTCCCTGCCCCCTCCAAAACAAACCAAACAAAAAATACACTAGGGCTGCAGTCTTCTAGTAGCAACTAGATTTCTGTTGTCATCACAGTCCACATTAAAGAGTTCTACAACAGCCACAGATCCTCAGTCCAAAAGGCAACGTATGACATGGGAAGAGTTTCACAGCAGGTAGCACAAAGATCAAGTCCAGAACAAAAAAAAAACAAAACAAAACAAAACAATTTAAAAACAGACTACTGAATCAAGTGATATCAAGTGAAGAATCTCCTCTGCAGTGCTTTATATTTCCATTATGAAATCTGTACAAAAAATAGTTTTCCCAGGAACATGTTTTATTCTGCGGGTTTGAGAATGTCCAGCACAGAAGGATTTTATAAGTCTATTTACAAAGGAATAAAGCAGGATTATTAGGGGTCAGTGTCGTACTTACCTTGTAACACCCAAAAGCTTTTTCTATGTTATCCTCAGCTTCGTAAATTTGTCCAAGAAATCTGTGTGCTTTGGGATCTCTCTCTTGTACGCTGAGGTATGTAGATATATACCTATGGAGGGGGAAAAAAAGTCAGCTACTTCACCAATATTTTTCAATAATACTCCCTCCTGCAAACTATGATAGGTTAATATGTCATTCAGGAAACACAGACCTATTCTGTTCTAGATACCTTATCTGGATCTTAAAGCAAGAAGCAACATTGTTTTAGATGTACAGATGCTACTTACTTGCCAGCAAGTATTTTTGTTTATTAAAGAAAAAGCAGAAGTTCACAGAAATGGTAAGAACTACATAATACGAGGAAAGAAAAAAGCCATTTCAGCAATATAAGTTATTCAGTACCACATCAGTAATCTTCTTTTAAGCTATTGTTTACAAAGATTTAAATGCATTCAATATCCACATTTATCGCTACCTTAAAACAACATAATAATGATATTTGTTTCTCTGGTCTACTCCGTACTCATTTAGCTTTTTTCTTACACTTTAGAGAACAGAAAAACAAACATGCATCAACACATTACCTTTTAGCAAGTTCATATTCTTTTATTTCAAAATACAGCTTAGCAAAGAGGAATCCCTTCATCGATTTCTGAAGGAGAGAAAAACATGACAGACATACTTTAGACATACGGTGCTTTTAAAATAATTCAGTAGGGTGACTCTTCTTTTCAACAATGCATAATACTTTTAAATGACTGAATTTGACAACTAGTTAACAGCTCAAATCCACTCCTCATATTTAATGGTTTGTTTTTGAAAGATGTAGGATTAAGAATGAAAAGAGTCTCTCTTATAATTGGCAAAGGCCACCAAGCAAAATAAAGATTACAAGTGAAGCAAGCAACAAGCCTTTACACATGCGGCATTTCGTAAACACTTCTGATTAAAGAAAGTGGAAGAATGGGGTCAGCTACGTTTAATCTCTTTTGTTGCAATGTAGCAGAAGAAAAAAAAAATCCTACAAGCCAAGAGAGATCTGTCATTTAGCCCTGCTGTAGTATACTGTCATCAGACACTATGTTTCAATATACTTGAGGAAAAAGCAATTTCTACCTAAGTCATTCTCAGTCTGGTTAGGAAATGTATTTATGCAGTAGTTTATTTCTGATGTTCTCAGCCTGAGGTAACTTGAACATACACACTGTACAGGTGAAAGATGAAACATCTCCAAAGGTAATTTTGGGGGGTAGAACAAGGAAGAAACAAAGGCAAAACAAAAAGAAACACACAGACAGTAGGCAAAGGGCAAGATGGCAGAAGCACGGACAGGAGGAAAAAGAGTGAAAGCGAGGAGCTAAAGAACTCAGTCACAAGCAAAAACCTTGAGGTAGAGGTAAACCAGGTAGAAATGTAAAGCTTGAGCTCCCAATAACAGTTCAAAAGCAGATTTTGCTTGTGAACCACAAAAATACTGTAACTAGTTACATCTATGATTCCAAACAAGTGTGCACATTTTGAATACTTTTGAATTATTAGTCTCCCTCCCTCTCCCATCCCCACTACTACTGCAAAATTTTAAGAAGTGATTTAGAATGAAACCAGGCCTCCTAAGATACTTCCACAGTTTTTAGTCTGTATCTTTGAAGTATATTTATAAAAAGGAAACACTGAAATATGTCAGAGTGGAGTCACACTTGGCAGCTCCTTTTAAACACAGATGAAAAGAAACCTCAAAATAAATGCTCTGCAGCCTTATAAGCACCCCCCTAAAACCAACACAACAAGAAAACCAGTAACCATTTCCACCATTGACTGTGCTACACAACTAGTTGGAAGTATTACTGAAAAAAAACCCAAAACCTAAATATGCACCACCTGGATTAAGCACAACAGAAGGAAAAGAATTTTGTTATTGTTGCTGAATTCAATAAGAATATCAAGCCAATTAAAGAGTATCTCTGATTTTGGCAGTGATGTACCTCACACTGTCTGGTCTAAACAGCACTCAAGTCAATCAAACGCAGTCACAGGACAACTTTGTTGCTGTTGGGAAAGGTACAAATGATGACAGTGTACACAGGCCCTGCATAAAGGCCCTGCTGCATAATGGTGAATATGGATGCATTCACACTACAGAACACACTGTTGAATATTCTACCTCGACAATAAAAATAAATTCAGAGCAGCAGAACCGCCTCTTTCAGGATTAAATAGCTCCCATGAATTGTATCAGATTGCTCACTCTGAGCTGTATACCATTTTCCAGATATAATGGTAGATATAATGGTATCATGCAGAGCTCCTCATCCTTTGGTCCAGTTACTAAAACACAGTAGGAAAATTATTTTCTCCCAGTTCTCCCTCTCTTAACACTGCTATTTCACAGGGCAGTCACACAGACAGGAATATGAATCATACAGGATATAAAAGAAAACTGAAAGCATCTCACATGTTCCCTATTTGAGTTCTCTATTTTTCTAAAAAAAAAAACCCCGAAACTCTGGCAACTTAAGGACTAAACTCTCAGGAAACTGAAGAATGCTGTACTCAGAGAGCTGGTGAGCTCTTTAAAGCTACACTAGGGCTTACCAGGTGTAAAAGGCAGATGCATAGCTCTGATGAACCACTGCTCCTGGTTAGGCAAAGCACCTCAGTAAGCGAAACTCCATGCCCTTCCTCATAGCTGCTTCCCCTACCGCGCTCAACTTAAAGAACCCCTGAGAGAATACGGACTCAGAAACACTCCGAGAGACACCAGAACCCCTTTTTTCCCCCCTTACCCCCAGCGATAAGGAAGGGCAGAGCAGACCAAGCCGCAGCACAGGCAGAAAGCAGCCGGTCCAAACACGCCCCGGGCCCTTTCGCGCGGGGCAAGAGGAGCAGCCAGAATCCCGGCTGGGCGGGAAGCGGCCGCCGCTGCCACCCCTCAGGCCCGGCCCCACGCGAGTCGAGGGCGCGAAGGGTTCCCACCACGGGCCGCACCGCCGCCACCAGCCGTGGGCTGGCTCCCTCTCCCCTCACCCCCCGGGACTGGCGCAGGCGGGAAAGGCAAGGCCGCGGACGGCCCGTTGGCGGCACCCCGCTCACCTCTCTGGGGGAAGGCGCGGCGGCCTGCACGGAGGCGACGTAGCGCTCCACTTCGGGCTTCGTGCGCCTCATCATGGCGCCGCGGCGGGGGCCGCGCCCGGCCGCCCGGCCTCCCTTGCAAGCGGAACGGCTTCCCCGCCGGCCTTCGCGCGGCGCCTTCGGAGGGAGGAAAGGGGAGGGGAGCGGAGGAAGAGGAGGAGGAGGAGGCGGGTGGGAGGAGGAGAGGAAAGAGGAAGCGACGGCCGCCGCGCGTTACGCAAGTTCCCGCGCGGCTCCGGCGAGTGCGCAACAGCCCCTCCCGCCTCCTCCTCCCGCCGCGCCTTCGGCGGGCACCGCTCGCTGCGCGTGCGCCGGCCCCGCGCACGCGCCCCGGGGGGGGGGGGGGTGGGCGGGAGGGGCGCGCGGTGAGAGCGGGAGTGCGCAGGCGCGGCGGGGCCGAGGGGTGGGCGAGGGTGGCGGTCGCGGGGTCTGCCCCCTGTGTCGCTGAGGCCGGTGTCGGAGGTGGGGAGTGCGGGTGTCTCTCCTCCCCGGAGCGAGGGAGCCGGGCCGGTGAGGTGGCGGTCGATCCTCTCTCGTCCCCAGCGACGCCGTCGGCCGGAGCCAGCCCCGGGTGAGGGGTGCAGGGCTCCAGGCTGCTTGGCACGGCCGGGCGAGGGGAGTGAGGCCGGGGTAAGGGCCCGGCGTTAGGGCTGCCAGCCTCCTTGGGGAGCCAGGCTGCCTCGTCTTTGTACCCCACTAAATTTTTTAGGGACAACTCATCCTTGCTCTTCCTAGGCCGGCTTCCGTTTGTCTGTGGGCCTTAGCTGTCACAAAAAAAAAAAATCTTCATCTGCATGGAGGTGTGCTGTAGTATTTTCGGGCTGAAAACTGTCTTGTGGCTCACAGAAACTATAAATTTAATCCATAAGCATGATCCTTATTGCAGAGACCCAGTGCTCTAGAAAATGAGTTTACAAATACTGTAGCAGCTTTGGTGAGAAACCTAAATAAGGCTTTATACTCTTCACAGGTACTGTCAATAGTATAGTTACATTCTTTGTTATCATCCTAAAGTACCGCTGAGAACATGGATCAGAAGATGATGCCCTCAAGACAAGAGAAATTGGCAAGTTGCAGCTGTCAGAGTTTGGTGGTGCTGAGCGCCGGCGGTTGCCCCATGGTGCAGCTCCCAGCTGGCAGCCTCGGATTCCGCACTGGGATTGCCCATCTTGTCTCTCCTTTCCCAGTTCAGGCACTTTGGTCAAAATGAGGCTACTGGGCTCTGTGTCTAGAGAAGCATCATTAAAAATTTGTCCCATTCTCAGTCTGAAGCAATGCATTGACAGCTGTGTGATTCCTACTACACCTGAAAAATACTGACATCCCCAAAGCTCTTAACTACATTTGCCAGAAAAATAAAAAAAAAAAAATTAAAACCCCACTTGTTCCTGCAAGGAGACCAGCAGCAGCCATGTAACACCGTGGCTGAAAGAATTAACCCTCTCTTTAATTATTTGTTCTATTAGTGGTGATTTATTTAGACATTGGATTTAATCCCCTAAGAAGAAAGAGGATATTTTTTTCTCTATAAGTTTTTGAATGGTGTGTCTACAGCAAGGGTTACCAAACAATTTATCAGCACCTGCCAGGCTAAGTAATAAAAGTCTTGGTGCTGGTGCAGAGGAGAATGCTAAGAGTTGACTCAGTTGGCTCAGTGGAGGAAATTTCTGCTCTTCTGCTGACAGGCACGCATGGGAAATTGCCTTCATACAGGCAAGGTCCAGTGCCTTGGCACCGGTCACTGTCTCTCACCCATCCCTGTGGAACTGTCACCCCCTGTGTTGTCCCAGGTGGTCGCAGCCCCAGGAAGGCAGCTCACCGGGCAGGACAGCAGTTGACTCCAGTGCTGTCCCTGCAACCTGACTGCGCTCAGCTTGGCTCGCTACCTGTCCGTTGGAACAGAGCACAGGGCTTGGCACCGCCAGCGGCAGAAAGGCTTTAGGCTCAGCTTCTTCCCCCTACAGCTACATCCATTGGGCTTTCCGAAGTGCTCCCTACTGTTAGGCTAAGCAAGGGCTTCAGAAGGAATCTCTCCTGCCCGTGCATGACTGATCCCATGCAGCGGAAAGGGGTGAAGCTTCTGAGGCACCCATTCCTACATCCCAGGCTCACAGCCTTCTTTCAGAGACCTAGTAGGGGTCATGGGCAGAAAAATAATAATAAACTCTGCCTCTTTCAGCAAAGTATGCGCAGCTATGTAAAATATTTGTAATACTGACAGGCCAGGAAGTGAGCTTCAACACCAGACCTGTAATTGTCCAAGCTGCCTAATTGCTAGCTTGCTCCCTGGCTCTGTTTCGTAACTGTAATGAATCCTCTTCATGACAATGGGGGTCTTATTTCAATAACAGTTCACTCCAAAGATAGCTTCCAAGAGGGCAGTGTGGATTTGGGGAACTCGCCACTTGAAAAGGGATTCCAATAATAATTTTAAAAAATTCACCATGAGGGTGATTAAGCATCGGAACATGTTGCCCACAAGTCTGTGAGATCTCCTTCCGTGGAGATACTCCCAGCTTGGCTGAGCAAGCCCTTCAGTACTGATCCAGCTGTGAAGTTAGACCTGCTTTGAGCAGATAGCTGGGCTAGCTGACCTCTAGCAGGCCCTTACAACCAATGTTCTTCCGTGGTTCATCAGGCTTTGAACCTTTAAGTACCCTCAGATGCTCTCAGCATTACATCCTGGGGTCTGAGATACACACGCTCACGTTCATGAAATAGAAACCGCTGCCTCAGTGAACTGTAGCACAGCGTTCACCATCAGGAATTTGGGAACAGAAATAAAACCATCCCATGTTAGGGCCACAGGGCTGCCAGAGAGTCGAGAGGAGGCTTGTGGCTGCACAGGGGTGGGACTGGGACAGCAGGCAAGGCCGTTGTGGATGGATGTAACCCCAAGCAATGTGGATGTGGGCCAGTTCTTGCTGTGTAGCCTCAGAGCTGGGGACCCTTCCCGACTCTGAGCAGCAAGGCTGTGCATACATAGGCTGAAGGAAAAGATGCAGTGTCAGTGTAACATGAAAAACCTAGAATAAGAAGTTAATTACAATTTAAAAGAAATATTGCTGAGTATGGGCTACTGAATCCATGGCATGGTCCAAAATCCCAACAGTGCTACCGCGAGTTATGTAAAAATTGGAACATTTTAAGCTTTTCTGGTCTTTAACACAGTCAGGACTGCATTCAGTTACTGAGCTGTTATGGCATTCAGTAACTACGTATGATAAAATAGTAAAAAAATACCCTACCTAGCACTAAACTGGAAGTTTAGGGTGACAGTTCCACTACAATGAAAGATGGAGAGAAAACACAGATAGGAAGGTGTACATTTTAAACTCAGACAAGGTATTTTCTTTAGGAAAACCTAGCGACGGTTCCAATTCAGCAAATATCCGTAAGAATCAAGCTGTTCTCTATTAAACAAACTGCGGTTTCTTTCATGAACCTAAGAGCTAACTCCAGTGGGATATTCTGGAAAGGCATATGTCTCTTAAATCAGGATAATAAGGAAGTATTACATACACATTTACAGTCACAGGTAAAAGCACAGAGAACCAGGAGAGCCTTGTTGCTTTCCCATCCTTCTTAAGCACCCATTTAAGAGAGGTGATACCAGGTTTAATAACACAGCCTTTATTGATGACACTGGAAAACAGATGTTTTAAAGAAACTAATTTTTCATCAACAGGAAAGAAAATTTTACTTCCTATGATGTAATTACATAGGACCTGATTAAGTCACTAATATAAAAAAAAATTAAATGTTTGCATACTTCGTAATGTAGTACCATCAAGAAGTCCTAAGTAAGTGTATTTTCTAAAAGGGAAAAATAAATCAGATTTGCATGGACAGAAGTCAGTAGTATAAAACAATTAAATGTATCTTACAAGGAATTCTGATGATTTGTGAGCTCAGTTCTTGAGGATGGCTAAAGAAATAGATCCTAGTAGGATCAAACCTTGTATATTTACACTCATAGGTGTAAAAGTAATATTGCCAGTTAATTGAAATATGCATTTTCAGTATTGTTCTGAAATTAATGAAGTGTAGAAGCTTTATTGTAAGCTCAAGTGTTCACATTTGAAATAAAATACTTCTTGATCCTGTATAATTAAGGCAAAGTATGTTATCTTTTGAAAATACCTTGTATATAGTTTCAGCATAAAAATATGAAATAAAAAATACAACTATATATATATATTTTATGGAACACTGTTATGTATGGTCCAGCAGAATAAGGCACAAAAAGTAAATAGAATGCAAAAGCATATATAAATGTGTTATTCTGAGTGGAATATAGCAAAATTCAAGTAGTTCTGGGTATGCTCATTTCTTGCAATAAGAATATATATTTTATATAGGTATTTCATGCTAAGCCTGATGTACACAGATCCATCACGTAAGCATAATCTATCAGAAGGAGGTCATTTGTACAGTGACTGTATTTAGAAATCTGAAACTTTTCAAATCATCTGAAACAAGGCTCCTTTAATGAGATGACTTGGCCTGAAATCCAAGCGTGAATTTTTCTCTGAGGCGAAGTATGTTGGTTTCTTGCCAAAGTCACTTGTGTGCATGCTTAATGTGAAGGTTAATACTCTCCTTACTATAAATGACAACACATGCCTCTAAAGTTAGATACATTTGCACAGGTGTTTTTTTTTTTTCCCAGGCATTCACAAGTAAATTTTCTGTCTCTCAAATTCTGCAGAGATTGCTATGCAGAATGGGCCACTTGCATCAGTTCAACTGTATTATCAGGGACAGAAGCCTTTCAGGTGAGCTGGGATTTAACTTAGTCTGGAAGTATGGTCTGTTTATCAACAAGTAAGCATGCATGTATAGAGAATAGAGAATCTTAAGATATTTCCATTTGACAGAAGGCATACATCATCATTTTTTGTCTGACTGGAGCCTCAACGCAGCACCTCCCCAAGTAATATCTATAAGATTTTGACAAAGGAAGGGGAGAGCAGATTAAATCTTTACTTCCTTCCCAAAGTTTCTGCTAGTTTCTTCAGTCTTTTCTTCAGCTCTAGAGGGAACTTCTCGTAACACTTTTTGCAGACAGGCTTCATATCAAACTCAACAAATTTATTCCTAAAATGACAAAGCAAAATCCAGACAAAGTTTTATCAGCAGGGGTAGTGAAAAAAAAAAAATTAAGTATCCTATTAAACGTGCACAGGCGAAAAATTACAACTGCAATTTATACATATATAGTAATTCACTTAATGTTCAAGGCCAGGTTGGATGAGGCTTTTCTACATTCCCAAGGTTATACATTGTAGACAGTAATTACAGTATCCTGTTGAGTGAGTTATGCAGTTTTTACCCAAATGTTCATATTTATTAACTGTGTCATTTAAAAAGCCTTTCAAACCTAATTGTAGAGCCAAACAGACTAAACATAAGGTAATGGAATAACAAGTTACTATTTCAAGTTGCAGTTCTGTGTAAAATATTTTGGTTTTGATTGGCATAAATTCATGCAAAAACTTAAAATAAAAGCATCCTTAGCACTGACCAAAGAAGAAAGGAGCAGAGGTAGTGGTGAGAAGGAAAAAAAGTTTACAAACAGATTGGCTTTTTCTTTTTCTGCTTCTCTTTATCCTTTGCTTCACGTTCCCGTTTGGCAAGTCGTCGCTTAAATTCATCTGGCATTTTCTCATAACAGTGTTTGCAGACAGGTTTTAGATCAATTTCAACAAACTTATCCCTTTAGAGTTAAACACAGAAAAAATAAAGGACAGAAAAGGAGAAGAGTTAAGAAGACTAACTTAAGAAAGACCTGAACAGACAGCTAAAAGGGATGGAAATTAGTAAGTGGAGCAAGAGGAAGAAAGATGCACATATTTTCTGAATGCTGCTTATCATTTTTTAACACCGTAACAGTTACACTATAGCAACATCTACACTTTGAAGATAACCACTGTTACGTTTTGAAGGCATCACACTTATCGATAAACTTACTTGAGCGTTAACTTAGTGTTACAAGTTGAACAAGCGAAACAGTTCACACACCATGCCTTATTCAGAGCAGACACAACTAGGGTGATGGGAAAAAAAAAGAGAAATCATCAGCATTACAGAAAAAAAAAAAAAACGTATCACAAAAATTTTAAGTTCACATGTTCATGAGGCATGAAGAACAGTCATTTGACTCTTGTATCAAGTATTCAGGACCACAACAATAACATGGCCAGGCCAGAAAAGCACATGTGAGTCTCGTGTAGGAGGGCTGTGAAGCCTTGATAAAGCTGTCTCTGAGGATACATACAACTCTGTGTTCACCAACAAGACCAGTTTAACCTACTTCTGCCTCCTGTTGCCTGCTTCCATCCCATCTCAGAGTACGCTGACCTCAGGCAACTGTTTTATGGGACTGTGTTTCCAACTTAATCCAGCAAGAAGGTGTTTACATTTTCATCCAGTTTCATTTCTCAGCTCCTGTTCAGACTGCAGTGCCATCAACAGCAGCACTTGCCCAGCCAAAGAAAATAACGTGAAGCCAGCAGTCAGGACACTGCTGGTAAATCAGCACTACCAAGGAGAAAAAAACTATGGACTCGTAGGATAAATTACTTTTTCAAGACAGACTTGGATATATTTTTATTCTTTGCTTTAGAGAGAAAGTAACTATTTTATCTTTGTTCTGTATCTTCATACATTTTCTGTTCTTCCTCTCTTTCAATGTATCCTTCCATTTTTCTCTGCCAAAATTTGCCTTTTTTCTTAATCTAAGTTAGAAGATGCAGGACAATGGTTTTCTCATAAAGTACAGCATTCTGTCAACAATGAACAGAAATAGAGCATTGTCATGCAGAGTTTTTTTTTCCTGCAGCACAAGGCAAGCACATCCACAGAAACATACTTTTTCTACTGCTTGACAAAATAATACTAGTCAGATGGAAGTCTTTTCTCCTAAGCAACCTCTGGAGTATTGCAGTCACAGACACTCTCCTGAAAAGCTTCTGCCACAAATGTTTGTTTCACCAGACAGACAGAGAACAATATTGGATACTCATAATTTGGGACAGCAGTGTCAAATTTGTGTGCAGAAACGAAAGAAGAAATGTAACTGAATACATATACAGAAAATAAAGAAATTACTACATTACACTATATTTTGTTCAGTTCAGAGATGAAAACATACAATATAGGTGTCAGATGATATGGTGAAAGGTTGGAAACATACCAGACAAGGCTGGTAACAATTCACCTCAGGTTCCAGTTCTGCTCATTCTAGTCAGGTTTTACTGAAGAGGAGGACAGTGTTTCCTCCAAAGCATTTTGGATTGTCGTTCTACAGGAATAGTCCAGTCATGAAAATGTGGAGAAAACACGTCTCTGGAATGTAGGTCTCACCCTATAGTTACATGACTATAAACTAGTTTATGTCTCTTTTTACGTGCTAGAGGCTTCCTCCTACTTTGCTAATGGTTTTGGCTTAGGCGAGGCTAACATTGGTATTACAGTATTTACTTCAGGCAGGGGTAAATAGGCACATAATGTTGCATTATTTCAGGTAGAATAATTTGCTTTTGGCATTTTATCATAGCTGGTTGCCCAAAAAAAACCCCTCAATAACACCCCCCAAAAAAACCTCCCAACAACAACCAAACAACAAAAAAAACAAACTTAAACCACTTGGTTCCAGTACTGCCTTTACAGGACACATCTTTCCAAGTATGATCCTTCCTGGTTTTGTGACATTATCATAGCCTAGGTTTTCAAAAGACAGGTGCCTGCAATAGGTAAGTAAATATCTATAGGAACCAAACTGATATAATGGGAACTAGGCACTTTTAAAAAATCCCTTAGAGTCCCCACACATGTCTTTCAATATCTAAATACTTTTTCAAATTTGCTTCATGATCCCTAAATTCATTTGAGGAGATGCCTGTGTGGTCATTCTCACCCTTGCATGTGTTCTTTTTTGAAGCTGGTGGGACAGGAAGCCAACTCTCTGCACCCCCCAACATCTCTGGCCTTTGTGTGTCACTAGGGGTTTCTAGTTGACCAGTTTTCTTCAGCCTCTGGGTGGTCTTCTACCATCATGAAATGCTTACTGTAAGGTTTTCTTACCATTTGGTCTCTGACTAATCAGCTCTAACCTAATTTCTGATAAAGAGAATGGCTGGTTTTGTTTTAATGAGAACAATCAAGGATTCAACACGCAGCTGCTTTCCCCTTCCTTGCACTTTTAAAGAGAACTTTCATCAGAAAGGGACATTAAGAAAACAGTTAGAAAAGTGCTTACCATCTCCTTCAATCACACGGTTGCAATGGAAACAAACATCACCGAATAGCTGAGGAGGAAAGGGAAGTAATGAATTTTTAATGTAATGATTTTATCAAAGGTGGCTTCAGAAAGTAACAAAATAACTGTATTTCAGCTGACAAGCACAATAGATTTCCTGTTTCAGTAAAATAAAGAGAATGCTGGGAAGTCTGGTTTGGTTTTCCAAGTACGTTTTGCATCATCTCATCACAAAACAAAATGTTTACAATATTAAAGATGAAAACATTTGTTTACATCTGTTTGATCCTCTGTAACTACGATTTTGTTTCGTTTTAACATTTCTCTGCTCCTGAATATTTGAAATAAAGCAGCCTGTGTCACATACACATCATTACTGATTGGCCAATTTAACATTTGCACTTACCTGCATGACTAGAACAACATATTGCTGTTTCTGGCAAAAACTGCAAGGAAATGTTATTTTTATTATAAAAAAAAAGGGGAAATTTAGGACAGAAATTATTCATTCTATTTCCAGGCTTAACCTTTGTCCACAATATAATCATTAAGAAGTGCCCAAAAATTCATGTATCTCTTCCAACTGTAGTAGTTAACCTAGCAAAAGACATCCACTCTTGTTTGGTGTACGTACTTGCCTCATCATAACTGCAACACTATTACTGCTAATGTCATGGCATTTATTGTCTACGTGTATGCCAGCAACATTTTAATCATCTATCCTTCATCACTGACAAATTAAGAATGCATCTGTAATTAGCAGATGCCTTACAACTCCCAAATGTAACCCCTGCTGTTGTATTTCTACAAGCGAAGAGGTGGACGTGACACAACGCAGATGGCTTCCAAATAAAAAAGGTCTGTACATCGTGGGGCTGGTCTACACAATTGGGAATCTGGAGAGGAATGGCACTACGGTACAGAACTCCTATATAAATGCAAGTGGTCACTAGGTGGTGTCCTCTGACAAATTTAGTCTTTGCAGCCTTCAGAAACCCAATGAATGAGCAGGGTGATGCAGTGTCTGTTAACACACAGTCATCTTAGAGTAGCAGCTGTAGGGAAAACCAAGCTACTCACTAGGGCCTCGTCTTAAATCACAGCTACTGAGTGGCAAATCTTCTTTCGCTTCTTGGGAAAGACTGGATGTCAGCAGCTGCTCTGATCTCACAGACATGTAAAAGCTCCTAACAGCTCTACTTAAGTACCGCTAAGCTTGAAGAACAACTCGAGACTGATTGTCCTGGCCGCCTTTGTGAAATATCTGCAGTCTTCTTTCTCAATACCAGACCAATGTATAGAGAAACCTGTATAAATTAACTGCAACAGAACATCTGCTAATTCGTATTACACCCACAGATGCCTTTAAGAAAACAGAAGACTGCCCACGGTATCCCATCTCTATCTAATAAAACCAATTCATGAGTTTATCAATTAACACAATTTTTAAAAATATGTAACCTTACCTGATTGTAGTGGGTTTCACAATATGCCAAGCCTTTTCGCTCGTAATGACGATGACCCAGGAATGGCTTTTCACATTTTGCACAAACAAAATGCTACAAAGAAAATTACAGATTTTTTTTTCAATTACTTGGAAGTAATGGTATTTTTTTCTGGAAAGCAAACCAACCAAGCCCAGTACTGAACATGACTGAAGTCTACTGAGCTAGCTGTACCATCTTGAAAAGGAGAGCTAAAACATTTTTGTTTCTACATTTAGACCACTAAAACAATGCTCCTTTTAATGTCTTCAACATTGCAATCCAAAAGTTACCAAAAAAAAAAAATCAATCAAGCGAAGGGATTCTGATATGTTATCAGTGAACAGAATTAAGAGATTTTAAATAATTTGTATCAACATTACACTCTTGTGAAAAAAGCATTTGCTGGAGGAGATTTTCAAAACAACAAAAGCAACAGACTGTTTATCTTCGTAAATCTTGCACCTGGCCTTGAAACACAAACCCTCACATGAAGTGCTTTAGAGATATTTACATGGCAGGTGCTATGGAGGACATATGGGTATTATGATGCTCAGTAATACTATGGTTGCCACGGAATTTTTCTGCCTTTCCATATGTACCATTTTGCACTCTGAAATTTTTTTCTGTAAGGACCTCACAGTGCTTCCTTTGATTACTGATCCTAGCTTCACGGTCAAAACTCTCTGTAAGGTAGGAGACAGCTCCTATTTCACAGCCCCAAGAAGGCTGAAGATGGGATTAGGAGAAGGCATTTACTAATCACTGTTGCATATTTTGCTAATCCTTTCATTGAAATTGATCAGCAAAATCCCAGATAAATATGTTAATGTTTACATTTGGAAAATACAATGTATCATCTGATGTTTACCTCCACATGCCATTGTTTGCCCATAGCATTCACCACACGGCCTTCAATTGGTCTTCTACATGCCCCACAGATGGGGACACCCATTTTGTCATGGCAGGGTAAGCAGTATAATTCTCCCTTCAACTCACGAGCATCAGCAGTAAGTTCCTTCCTGTTCAAAAGTTAATTAATTGAGAACATGAATAAAGGCACCGAACAATGTCAACTCTTGAGAGTTTCTGAAAAGAAAAAAATATTTTTTAGCATTTCTTTTAGAAATTGTATTTGTATTACAGTAATGCAGCAGCATCAAATATGACATAGTTCAACATAGTTTGAGATTGATCAAGTGCACAGTAAACTGAGACAGGCTGCTAAGTGAAGTGCACTGAGTCTCTCTGAAAACAGCTACTTGAGCTATTGTTCTGCATCCTGGTTACGTAGCACACGTGTGTGTGCAAGCTGTAGACATGTCTGGTTTATATTCTGGCACTCTTATCACCAGTTTATTTTAGATTTGCATAACTGTAACTGAAAGTAAAATGTAGTCGTCTACATCAAGGTACATTTTCCCTGCTGTATCAAACTTCAGAGAAAGGAAACTGCAAACCCACATAAGCTAGCTATGCTTATTCATTGCCAACTGCAGTATCTCATATACTCTACTTTTTAGTAATTTGCATAGTTAGAATACTGAGAACAGCTACATTTTAAAAGTGACTGTACTCACTGATGGTTGCCGCTGACACGAAACTACATGTTGTTACTGAAATCAGCCTTTGCAATGGCACTGAAATTATAGCTTCTTTTGCAGCAGAAATAAACAACTAATAATTCATGCTATATCCTACAACGCCCCGTGATCTTTGCATCAGTGCAGGAATGTGTTGCTTCATATTCTGCAGTTGCAGAAGCTGATAAAAGGAGGTGGAAGAAAGCTCTTAAGACAGGCTTTAAAAGGAGAGAACAAAGTTTGCATGCAACTCAACTCAAAAGAAGTGACATAGACAAGATAATAATTCAAGCAGCCAAAGAGGATCACTTTTTTCCCTTTTGTAGCAGAATAACAAGCTATCATTTTGCTGCTGCAGAAACCATTACCATATTTCCTAAGGTACCACCTTGTCCTGCAGAGTCCAGCCTTTCATTACTCTTCGACAGGTCAGCTGTTGCTTGAACTAAAGGCTCAACTCCACCATCCCAAAAGCAGTAACACACCTCTGACTGCAAGGCACCCAAACCCCACCCCTCTTGCCAGTTGTGCAGGACAGGTTTTCGCTTTAAGGTGTAGATTGATGAAGCAACTAAACCCAACATTTTCCTGTTTTCCTTTGCAGAACTCAAGTTACCCGCAGTTTGCACAGTTGAAATGATCAGGGTGATAAGGATCGTTTTTGAATATGAGAGGCTGTTCGTCAATAATGGCATGACACTTCTGGCAAATGTACTTCCCCAGGCCTCTGGCTTTTTCCCTGTTATGGCAAGGACGGCAGAGATGTCTGAAACAGCATTAAGAAAAGAGATAAGTACTGGTAGCAGTTACTACAGTGCAAAATTTAAACAAAAAACCTACTAGAACCTCATTTCAGTCGGCCTTTTTCGGAGAGAAAACAGACTTTAAAACAATGTCCTTGTCAGGCAAACCACGTTCAGAAGAGGGAGGGCTATCATTTTATTTTGTGTCACCACAGGGATATAATTTCTTCAGCTCACTTGAGTTTAAGCTGTGTTGAAACACAGAAAACACAGTTTGTGATAGATTCTCATTGCTGAATGTTTTACTCCCAAAATCTTAAAAATGTAGATTGGAAGCTGCATGACCACACAGGTCCTAATTCTGTAAATAACTATGTATATCATATTACACATGGGAAGCCAATGGCCATAGAATCCACTTGTAAAACATTCTCTTGATCACAGCTGGTAAAAATATCCTACTCTGTGAAGTGTCCCACTGAACTTAAAGCAATTATTAAAAAATAAAGTGCTAATCTAGACTAAAATTGGAAACTCAAGTTGGAAAAAGAAAGTAAAATGTGATATTAAAAAAATAAAGACAATGCTTCTGTATCAGAATGTTTTCTCTCTTATTATCTATCTATTATGGCCCCAAAACATTACCAGGTAGAGAACATGTTTGCTGAGAAACCTGGTGTTGAAGTAGGTTAACTGTCAATATTTTAAGTGTATATTTTAAGATACTCATTCTTCATTTTGTGATGGATTCTTAGACCTTTTCCCCACAAAGACGTTTCAGTTGCTCCACCTCAGCAGGAAAGCTTCAGGAACCAAAACCTCTCAGTCCCCCCTCTCAGTTCATATTCATGACCAGTAACAGAAGGAAGGGTGAAGATCTACCTGCCAGCATTCTTGACAAATCCAATATCGGCCAATACTTGCTGGCAGATATCACAGCAGAAGCACTCTGGATGCCAGCTATTGTTCATAGCTTTAATAACACGACCGATAATGAACTCACCTGTAAGAAACACAACATGGGGTTGTAAAATACCACGCCAGACAAAGTTAAAAGAAATCCACAAATGAATCGCTACCATGATGTAGCTATTCCTCCCCCATTATCCTCTTCCTCCCCCTAAATCTGGTAGGATATATTGTTTTCAGTATCACAGTTCTGTTTCTAAACTCTGGAATTTGGGTTTGTTTGGGTTTTTTGCTGTGGGTCAGAAGAAAATATCCTTGCTGACGGAGTACCATCTGCTCTTTACATACAAGCCCTTCTACGTGTACAGGCAACCTTCTCTGCAATCACCCTTTTTCAGTCCCTTCTCTCCTTTTACTACTCTCAAATTCTTAGGAAATAAATGTAGTTCTTTATATAATATGGCTTTTTTGGCTCCTAATTATCTTCTCCTCCTTCTCTTTCAGAAGGTGACTATTTTAAATTGTCATCTACATAGTAGTGATTTCAACTCACTAGGTCCAAAGAACCAAGACTTGAAGGGGCTCTATGTTCCAAGCACAACAGAACTGCGCTTGGGTGGCTTTGGACCTACTGCAAAAAAACCACCCATGGGGACAAAACACAAAGCCACAATGAAGCTGCAGAACAGTCAATCCAACACACACAACTTCTGACGTAACATGAAGAGTGAAAGCTATTGTTGTGCGTGCACAGCATGACTGTACTACACAGGCAGTGGAGCCATGTCCACCACACACGTGATTTAGTCATTCTTCTTGTAGCCAAGGCTTCTGAGCAATGCAAAGGCTCTGCCCAAACCATGTTGGGAGCTCAGCTCCCCAGTGCCAGGAGAGGCTGAGTCCTGGCTCCAGAGGGTATACAACTCAAACAGCTGCCAAAGGGAAGCAATTGGTCAATAAGATAACATATAGCACGCGAGCGTATGGCGCTCCCATGAAGCCACAGCTTTTCAAGAACAAAACCCGATGGACTCTAGAAATGTTTGGAATGCTTGAGAGCTCATCACTGACATCAGCCCCATCGATTTTGGTTGCGCTTACTAAATTCAAGGAGTGGCAAAGCCCAGCTTTGCACAAGACCCCAATGATGTTTTAAAGGTGCTGGTGCTACGAGGAGCTAGGGCAGGATCAGCCAAGACACTCCTAGGTGCTGAAGAGAAGGAGGCTCCTCTACCCAACTTGCTGGGGGAAAAACGGGGCTAACAGAGATAAGCAGAAGTCAACAACATGTGGACAATGCTGGTGTGCGGAAGGAGTGGTGTGTTGCATCTCAAGGGGTTAAGTATGAGGTTTCACCCAATGCCTTTAGAGGCAAGGAGCAGGGAAGGGGAAGAGGAGGTACTGGCATAGGGGAGCAGGAAAGGGAAGGGGAAGAAGGAAGGAGTAACCGGAGGAGCACAAGGAGCCCTCACATGGGAAGTGACTGGCCAGTGGAAGGGATGAGGTGACAAGACTTCCTGGTTTGTTGTGCACTTGAGGCTTGCTCAGAAATTGCTACTGATCCCTTTCTTCCTCTTCCCCAGATTGTTCACATCCGCAGCTTTAAACTCAAAGATCCATAACATCTGCTTCCCTCTCCCTTGGTGTTCCACTCCTCCCTCCACACAGGAAAAGGCCTCGGAGGTAAGTGAAAGCTGTAGTGGCTTGCCATGGTCCCACAGGAACACAAGAGCTTCCAGATCAGTTTAAGCAATAGTTAAGCAATGACTTCCCACCCCTGCCTGAGCACGATGTGTCACACACAGGGGAAAAAAACTGTGCAAATGATTACAGCGCAGCAGACACACAAGGATTTACATCAACAGTGGCAAACAAAATGCAGCCCTCAGTGTTACATAGGGTTGGCATCAGATGCTGAAGCCTTAAAGGTATTTGTTTCAAAAATACAATGAGGGACCAGCTGGCCCATCAGTAGATTATAAAGCAGATGTTAAAGACTGTCCAGGCTTCTGTGGAGTAGGGCAGCATGGGTAGGTTACAACAGTCAAAGTAGATGACAAAAACTTGTTGCAGGATTTCGGCTGCATGAGCACATGCATGTAGGTGTGTATAACCAGGAGTCATGAATGGTCTGTGCACTGGATCACTGGATCAACAGCTAAACTGCTCATTCAAATAACACAAACTTTTTTTTTTTTTAAATCCCATTGTTTGAAGACCTTTAGGAAAAGCAGCTTCCCCAAATTTTCTGAAGTCTAGTTCATTCTGGAAGTTCAGATGCTCAGCCACACAGGGTCACCTCCCAGAGAAGATACACAAGGGTTGCACATCTTCCCCCAGTGCCGTTCCCATTTGTGATCAGCGTGCAGTGTTTCACGTGGGTATAAAACTTACCACATTGATGGCAGCAAGGGGCAAAAAGCATTTGAAAATCATGTTCGCAGTACTTCCTCCCTTCAAACTGCAAAATGGAAAAAAATCCGAGCGTTAGAGGGATGAGGAGCATGTCCTTAACATAAATGCTGTAACATACCAGTTGGTTTCCAGGTACAATTAGGTAGTAAAACACGAGGAGCTGCACAAAAAAAAGCCAGACCATGTTCTAGGCATTAAATCCACCCACCTTAAACCAGCACACCATTCCTCTAATGCTGCTGAGAGTGTAAGACATTTTCCATCACCTATTTACATCACAAGAGATGTTTGAATTTTGACAGACTACTGAAACTCTGATGCAACTGAGCAAATTCTGGGCAGGAAATTAGCTAACGAAAACCTTTCCTAGGGGGAAGCATTTTGCCTGAACCCATTTGATCTCTTCCTCGCTCTACATTTCCTGCAAGAATGACCCAGCATACTGGAGGATGTATGAGGGGAGGAAGAACACCCAGGGACAGAAAGCTTTGCAATTTATGGAGCAGTACAGCCAAAACATGAAGGGAAATAAGGCTCTTCCTTTGGGATGCTTATTTCACAGAATTATTTAGGTTGGAAAAGACCCTTAAGATCATTGAGTCTGAATTTTAAGGAACAAAGTTCACTACGTTGACCAGACAACATAGGGAACTGATTCTAAGGGATTTGGATCTGAATTTTATCACAGCTTAGAGAAGTTCAGCTGGAGTTCAAGCTTACATAGAAAAAAAAACATATGGAAAAAAATGTTCTACAGCGCTGCATTAGCAACTTAGCCAAAGAATATGTAAAAACATGTAGGCAAGTATGTCCTGAAATGAAGGGAAATGTTTAGATGCCTTCAGGCACATCATTACTAGACACAAATGCCAACTAGCATGTCAAAACCAGATAGACAATATTAGGTATGCTATAAAATGTCTGGATTTGAATGTGGCAGTTTAAAACAGTGGAAAAGGGGGGACAGCAGGAAACCTCGCTCCTTTCTTTCATACTGGGTCTAAGACAAAACAAAGTGAATAGCATAAACTTCCCACAAATTAAGTTCTGGTGCACCGACAGAAAAGACAGCAATGTGCTTCAGGATTACTTGTTTTATACTATGAAATTCCAAAGATCAAATACAGATGAGTATAGCATTACTCATGCAATATACAGAACCACTGGCAGGATGGGAATCTAATGAAACACTCTAGAAGTCACTAGATACTTGAGATCAGAAACCAATTCCTGTGCCCAGCCTGAATTGCACACACTAGGAACAGAAAGATATGTGCTTTATACAGACTCTTTCAGAAGCCTCTGCTAACAATTTATCAAGCGTTTTTCCAGTGCAGTGCTCTAAAACAGATGAATTTTTTAATTGGAATATTTAAAAAAAAACCACCTGAGCTACAGAGGGCTATTACTGCCTCAAAAAGTAATGGAAATTGCTGGTTCGTTGAGAATTGTGCTTGCTTCCTGCTGGATAAAATCTTTCTTAAACTGAAAAAAATCCAAAAGCTTCCTGTTTTGTGTAAACATGTGGTCCAATGGGCAATGTTTAGGTTTGCATGGATTTCAGAGCCACCACATGTTGACCTGGGTGGACCAAACAGGTTTTCTTTCCCTCTGGTTTGTGTCAGGCAGGTTGGATACCATTCAGTCTTGTTTATGTTTTCAACCTTCTCAGCTCATTTGTGCTGCCTTTTGTGGATGGCCCAGCAGTTCCTCCGTCAGAGAAAGGCTTGAGCTTCTATAACAAATCCCACAGCACATATTTTATAAGTAAGGTCATTTGACTGTTGTATGCTGGAGGCCCATATGTTAAATGGCTCTGCACAGAACATTTCACCACAACACAACCTCCAGCTGATCTCCACGGTTTTAGCTAACTTAGTGGAAAGGCATGCACAAAAACGGAGTCTTTAAAGACCCTTCCCTAGGTGTTTTCTGGTAAAGCCCATTTTAAGAAAACACTCCCAAGTGCAACTGGAATAGAAACGAGTCTGACAAGCACACTGCAGCTGCACCTTCCTTTAATCTTCCTATAGGCTGTTACAAACATCTTAAAAAAACCTCAAAACTGAACGGAACTCCATCTCATTTAGGAGACAAAAGTCACGTGCCATTCCATTTTATCTTATTTTATTTTATTTTATTAGTATAATAATGATAATAATAATAGCAGCAGCGATACAGCCCCATTTATAGATCTTGTGAGTACTCCACACGGATTTTGCTGTATTTCTTCTATTGTGGGATGCACCTCTCTAAGCCCTTCCACCTTCCTCAGCTCAGCACAGCGTAGAGCAGGTTGGGCTTCTTTTGAAAGCACCCAGCAAGAGGCTCTTAACCAACAGCTGGACTCGTCTCTCCTATCCTCCCCCGTCTGAAGGTGAGGTGCCCACACTCCCCAGTGAGACAGACAGGCAACTTCTAGTAGGGAGGAGCCATTCTTGGACATGAGAGTAACATGGTTTGGAGGAAATGACTGCTGACTGATCACAGTGGGGCTGACGTGCCCCAGTGGGGCACGCTGCCCTCAAATCTCTCTGTTTAAGCCAGCTGTTCTGCTGCTATTAGTACATGACTGTGCACTGCTACCTGCTGTAAGACTCTGCAACAGCTGCTCTAGAGAATACATGGCTTCCAGGCAGTGAAGAATTGCTACCACAGACAGCCAAGCATGGCGAGTTCGGAAACTCGGCTGGCATGTGCTTGGGCTAATGTCTATTTACGTTGAATGCATAAGAAAACATCAAAAAGATGTGTAAAAGCTTAGAAGAAGCTTGGAAAAAATACCTTGGAAGTCCTTCTCTTTTCCAAATTACTTCCTTTTAGACCAGCACAGCTGACCCCTTTGCTACCCTGTGCAACCTCCCAGCTGCGGGGGGGCACTGCTCTGCTGTGGCACCGCTTGTGCCTGCAAGTGGCTCAGCCCTGGTGCCAAACCACGGTGAGCTGTGCTGGTCGGGGTCTCTGCAGGCAGCCAGGACACACGTCCCGTGGTGCGGGAGACTCGCATCGGCATTTCTTCCCGCGTAGCCAAACCAGTTTAGCCCGCGCCACCATGGAGCGGAGCGTGACAGCTTATCACAACAGCATTTGACGGCAAATGCGATAAGGAGTTTAATGACTAACTGGGGGAAATTTGCAAGGCTTGTGATAGGTAGAGGAAGAATAAGTGACTTTCCAATTGCTAAGAGCTGGAAATAATTTCCAAGAAAGACTAGCTTAGCTAAACCAGGCACAGAATAAACACAAACTCATGCGGGGTGACCAACAACGCCTGTGTTTACCCACAGGGAACCTGCTCAGAAAAGCACCTAGCCACACCTCCAAACACACCCATTTCTCAAAGACTGCATTAAGCCAGTCAGAGGAAGATATCCTTTCTGCCTGTCTTCTCCAGTCACTTTTTCTTGACAGTGATACAGATACCTCAAGTCCTTGGAGCACTGTCAGCCATCTTTTGAGCACTAGCCAACCTAAGCCCATCCTTTACCTGCTTAGGGCTCTCTCCCCAAAATGCTGTCACCCAGTACATTCCCATCTCTTGTAAAGAGGTGCCAAATGAAAGAAGAGCAAGCTGTGCCCTTGTCCCCACTTCCCCTTGAGCAGCACTACCAGGAAACATGTTGGGGTTTCCACTGCAATTATCTCACTGACCACTTCTGCGCTAAGTGAGAGCCATTCTAGCCAGCATGAGACATGCGTGGACACCCTAAAGGGTGCCAAGATAGAGGAGAATGCCCTGCCGCAGATTTCCCAGCTGAAACAGCCCCAAAGGCAAAAGGGCTGAGACAGCACAGATATCCACTGACCTCTCCAATCTCTAGAGGATGCCCAGGACAGGCCAGTATAGATGGGGGAGGAAGGCTGGGTGAGATTTATAAGACTTTCTACGCAACATTTCTCAAGGACAAAGCATACACCCAGCCTGAAAAAAAACACCCTAGCAACATTAACCAAAACATATTTAGTACATGAGGCTATTTTCATTCCCAGGACAATTTAGCAACACTCACTTCTGACTTACTGTCTTGAACCAGGATCATCACTTTGCAGTAAGACAGTGCTCAGAGATCCATGTGAATATGAATGTTAACAAGGTAGCAGTAGGAAACAAAATACCTACATCCAATAAATCTAAACACCACACCACCAAGATACGTGCCCCTGCCAAGGACATTCAGATATGGCCATCGTGAGCAACAGAAACATTGGAATATTCCTGGATTAGGTCCAAATGTAAGACTTCCTTTCCATCACAGTCCTCCTCCATCCTCTAGGAGATACAGGCTGCCTAGAGCAAGATTTCTCAAACTTTTATCTCAAACAAAGGACCATTCAACTTTCTGAAAGAGGTCTCTGGATTGTCATACTGTTTTCTGAGACAGAAAGAGGATGAAAAAAGTACTCATTATGTAGAGAAAATACATTTTATTGTTTTAAGACAATTTTATTAACATAGTTATTAATATTTTAGTTTTAAAACATTTGTATCACTTTATGTTTGCCTTGGGTCTTAACACGCCAGAACTCCTTCGCATGCCTGCAAGCAGGCAGCAGCTCAGTATACACCAACAACTGTAATGTAATGTATAAGTATCATGGGGGTGTTTTGTTTTGGTTTCTTTTAATTGCTACTGCCTTGCAGCTCACCTTTTGATGTCTTATGGAACACTAGTGGCTCATTTACCACAATTTGTGCAACACTATCCCTACAGCACTGGAAAGTCTTTTGATCCTCAAACAAGGTGAGAGAAAGCAAAACCCAGGAATCCCCTTTGCTAGCTTCTTTTCCAGTTCACACTCCTCCGTCAGTCTCTCCTCGTCAACATGGTTCTGTAAAATTAGAAATACTACTGCGGAAGATAAACTGTTGTGCTCTTGCCAGAGGAATGGCACATTGTATGTGAGAGCATTGCATTGTGCTTTTAACACACTGCTTACCTTCCTTCTCAGATCACAGTATGACATAAATCCTGTAGCTGCTACTGTAAGTTGGACTACGAGCTACTTGAGCAAGACCTTATCTCTCAGACAATAATTCCCCGTCCCACATAATCTACCCTTCCTCATACCAGTCACTTCATATTTTATGAACTAGCTTAAATCTTTCATAGAATCATAGAACGGTTTGGGTTGGAAGGGACCTTTAAAGGTCATCTTTAAAGGCCCAGAAAGGTGGTGGAGGCCCCATCCCTGGAAACGTTCAAGGCCAGGCTGGATGAGGCTCTGAGCAACCTGATCTAGTCAGGAATGTCCCTGCTCCTTGCAGGGGGGTTGGACTAGATGACCTTTGAAGGTCCCTTCCAACCCTAACCATTCTATGATTCTATGATCTAGTCCAACCCCCCTGCAAGGGGGCTTTCACTAAAGCCACTTTGTACTTGAGATAGCTGAGCCACATCCTGAGAGTCTCCAGGATAGGGGAAGGCAAAATAAATTACATCAATATCAAAATACCCATCTGAGCTGAGGGTAATCTACCTGGAGCTGAGAGATATGAGTGAGAGCGGGTTTTAACCCTTGAAAGTGTGTATGAACTGCTACTTCTGAATGCATCCGTTTGTTAAACCTAGAGTTGACCCTGCATAGGTCCTGTCTGGTTTGGGCTCTCTGCACACTCTGATTTCAGCATGCTGACTAACAGGTCATCTCTACGAGCAATTTTTCACATGTCATGCTGGCCTCACTCAACTCAGCAATAAATCTCCTATGGACCGCAGGATG
Organism: Chlamydotis macqueenii; assembly: GCF_036417535.1. Taxonomy (NCBI): domain Eukaryota; kingdom Metazoa; phylum Chordata; class Aves; order Otidiformes; family Otididae; genus Chlamydotis; species Chlamydotis macqueenii. Next base: position 150,098,636 of record NC_141556.1, on the reverse strand, counting down.
CTGGGTTTTCCTTCTATACAACTGTTCTCCTCTAAGAAGTATGCTTTCTCTGTATTTCTGGTATAACAGAGATTTTCTTCACAGGTTTCACAGAATCATAGAATCATTACAGTTGCAAAAGACCTCCAAGATCATCAAGTCCAACCATCAATGCAACACCACCATGCCTATTAAACCATGTCCCAAAGTGCCACGTCTACATGTTTTTTGAACTCCTCCAGGGACAGTGACTCCACCACTTCCCTGGGCAGCCTGTTCCAATGCTTGACCACTCTTTCAGTGAAGAAATTTTTCCTAATATCCAGTCTAAACCTCCCATGATGCTACTTGAGGCCATTTCCCCTTGTCCTATACCTAGTTACTTGGGAGAAGAGACCAATACCCACCTCCCTACAACCTCCTTTCAGGTAGTTGTAGAGAGCAATAAGGTCTCCCCTCAGCTTCCTCTTCTTCAGACCAAACAATCCCAGTTCCTTCAGCTGCTCCTCACAAGACTTGTGCTCCAGACCCTTCACCAGCTTTGTTAAAGAGGAAAAAGTCTGCACTGAGAAAGAAATCTACAGCAGTTCTTTTCTCAGCTCTGATAACACGAGGCTGCACATTTAAATAAGGTTATACACACTGATGTCCTCCAAAATGGCACAGAAATATTTCTGCTTTTCTCTCCTTCTATTTGGCATACCTTTTTGGAGCCCCATTCTTGCCACGGAACTTTCTAAGCTATCAATATGTCTGTAGTTACTTCCTGTATGAGAAGGAAGGCACAAGGCAAAGGCTGGGGATGAGATGGGGACTTACTTCATAGAAGAGCCCTTCGGGAAACTGCTGAAAGCACTGGGCGCAGACGAAGCACTGCTCGTGGTACAGCTCACCATTGCTGTTGACGATCTTCTCAGCAGGGGCAAAACCACCTCTGCAGCGCTCACAGATGGCATTTGCAAGTGCGTTCGCCATGTTGCTGTCGTAAAAAAAAAAAAAAAAAGAAATACAAAGAAAATTAGCCCAAATAGGCAACACCACCAGTTGTGGGTCTCTTTTTTTTCCCCAAAGCCAACTGCATCAGCCTAACGCTAGGCTGCTCAACACAAGTTTTTCAATGGACTTAGTGACTTGTGGCACCCCTCAGAAATAAAACTGTCACTTCCCCCTGCTCCCAAACTCTTTAGAAACAAAAGCCCTGCAACGCACTCTAATAACTATTATTGAAAAAAACAAACAGAAACGTTGTTACTACAGATATATTTACAGCTTTTTACAATGAGAAAAGGCAGGGAATTCAAAGAAGTGCTATAAAAACGACGAAATACATTAGAATTAGAGAGAACAAGAGCAAATATTAACAATAATTGAGGACTGGCATCACATAGGAAAACCTAAATGACAATTCCAAAATAGTCCCTAATTCTAAAATACATATAACAGCATTGGTTCAAAAGCTCCAAATAAGCAATGTGAAAGAGTATATGGTATCTAGCCTGGCAGGTATTACTGAAAACCAGAGCAGGTAAGCGATGATTCCTTATATAAGCTTCACATAGCTTGAAGTAATTTTACAAACTTAGTTTGAAGTCATGGGATTTTTGATTGGTTTGTTAGGGTTCACCTCAGGGAGGTCAGCTCACGGCATGTCAGTCCAGAGCCAAGGGGGAGAGCGGGAATGCTCTGGCTGCCCCACTGTGACCCACAGGCAGGCCAACAGAAGCGGGTGACCCCACGGCAGGAATGCAAAAATCACTCACATTGTAACCTTGGTTGCTTCTCCAAGGCACGTGACCATAAAATGACAGTGCAGTAGCTGCAAAATATCAGAGGAATTAGCTACTTCACTAGGATCGTGTCCACATCTGCAGACACGGTACAGCTGTGTTTCAGTTAATTAAGGTTCCTGTGCCAGAAAAAAAGGCCCACTTGATTTTTCCTTCGCAAGCATTTTCTTACTTGCATCTAGACTCTCAAAGCTATGCCTTTCAGGATGACCTCTCCGCCTTAATACCATTTGATAGCAGAGAGCAAATACAGGGCGATGGTCTAATTCCATTACAATCTGACCACAGCCGACAAAACCATTGACTCAAACATCCACCTGGAAGCTTATTAAACAACTGACATTATTTTAAACGCACGTGCACACATGCCCATGTTTTGATACAGATATCACGCTGCACCTGTAAGTGCAGAGCCCTTAGTCCTCTGGAAGGTGCCACCAAGCCTTTCCCTCCGAGGGGATAAGGCCTCTTGGCTGCTCCCAGGTTCCGTAGGAACTGAATTCATTCCTCGCACGGCATCCGAAGGAGCCAGCAAACACCTAGCACATGGTTCAAAAAGGAATGTGCTTTATCTGTTTCTTCCACTGTCTCGTAGAATAGCCCTACACAAGGTCACATCTGACCAGTTATTATTAGCTGGCTTTTTTTTTCCCCCTCTCCCTAGAGATCTTTGCAAAAGAGGAAACAAGTAACTGCTATTCAAATAATCACTGCCCTCTCAGTGAAACAATGAGTGGGTGAATTTCAGGAGAAGATCAGATGGAGAATGGTCTATCCCATGCTATGCCATACATAACAGACTGCAGTGATTATATGCATAAACTATGGTTAACTATAAAGCTCGCCGATGGTCTCCACGGACTGTGTGTGCTTTCTGTGGGGGAAAACCTCAGTCACTTCACCCGTCCTCCTTATCAACCTAGGTGAAGAATAATCACAACAGAAAACAGGATGTTCATCATCACCTCAGCAGTTCTCGAGCACTAAGGACATTAAACTTAAAACATTATTTAATGTTAAGTGCTGTGAGACACAAAGTATAATCCAAGCAAAAACATGAAATAAAGTTCAAAACCAAATGAAAGCATAAAGCTTCCCTCCTTGGTATGCAAAAGTACTTCACTTTGATTTGAAACACATCATATACATAAAAACAGCGATGTACATAATACTTCTGCATTAGTGAAGCAGTTTATCCATTTGCCCAAAATAACAGGTAAACAACCTAAAGTCAGAGAGACTACTGGACAAATTCCAGCCCCGTTTCAACTGCTGATAAAAATTCCTGACGCAATTAATGATGAAGTTTAAAGCAATAGCTCAAATTTTAGTTGACAATTACAACTGGCAAGGTATCAAGCAGAACAGTGGCAAAGGCTGCATTAGAGAATGGCTTGCGCAGCCTGCCTGGAGCTCAGATAATAAAATAAATATGTACAACACACCAATAATGTCACCGTAGCTACACCCCGAAGCCAAACAGAATGAACTTACAATTTTGCATAAAAGTCACAAAACTCTTTGTAGAGTTTTATGTCACTGTGCCTACGTTGCAATTTTGACACCGGTTTCTCGCCTTCGTTTCCTGCCGAGTTGTGAGCATCAGGAGCGACCTTGTATGCGACCTCTTCATCCTCTGGGATGGGGTAAGGGCGAGGTCTGCGCTGGAAGTCCATCTCTCTCTAACTGCTTTTCCAGGTGTATATATGCAGCACTTATACTGCAAAGAAGCTGTAGGCAAATCCTGCAAAACAATATGCTGGACTTCCCCTTGTTCCCAGCGAAGTGATTTACTTTCACAGCTCCGTGTCATGTAGCTGGAGCTACTCAGCGCCCTGCTAGAGCTTCAAGTTAAAAGTTCAGCGGCGGGGCGGCGAGCCCGTCACGCTGTGATTTACTGATGCTGGCTGTGAGCGGAGGAGCACATTCCCCTGCCAGCATGCAAGGCCCTTGTGCAAGCTCGGATGCTGGAGAGGGGCTTCGTTGCCGGCTGCTGCTAGAAGCCGCCCAGGAGAGCTGTGCTGTGAGTAACCTATGTGAGCAAATACGTTCACCACCAAACCTACTTTCTGCCGAGCAGGGGTGGAGGCAGATTCCAATAATATTTTATCATGGGCAAAGCAGCAGTGGAAAGCACGAAGAGAAGACTTCTGTCATTAGGTGAATATTGTTTTAGTGCTATAGGATATTAATTAAATTGGTAAAAATGGCCTTTAATGTTCCACTTGTGTCTTCTAAGACATATGTGCTGAATTTATCTATAGGCATCTTTCTTGTCAGCACTTCAGAGAAGGGGCAGGTACAGATGGGTAGTTTGGTCTCTGTTGTGCCTCACAAGCCGTTACCCAAACGGCCAGGTATGCTATAATGGGCGATACATGAAGAAGGAAAAACAAAGTTTGATTTCCAGCAATGTGCTGTAGCTAGAACAATTATCTAACGTAATAACACTTACTGAAGTAATTTACTGTGGCTATTAGGGAACTGAGAGAGCAGGACCAAGAAGAAAGAATAAAAATTAATAATTCCTTCACCACAGAATGCACTCCTAATGCTGCAATTATTTCATGGTTATATTCTATTTTAAAAACCTGTTGTGCATTGCTTACTAGGGAAGGCAGGGTTGATTAGCTGCAGATCTGCAGCTGGTAATTACAGCTGCTGCTTGCAGCGCAGCGCTTGCGGCAGACGCGGGATACTCGGCTTCCAGCAACTTGTAACTGCAGACAAGGCAGGGCTGGGGAATTGGTCTGGAGTCACCACCTCTTGCGTTGAACTGACTCAGCCTTGCTAGCAATCAGTCAGACTGCAAGACCGCACGCACTTAGCGCTCAGGACACACAGCGTCTTGGTATCCAAATCATCTGTTTGTCTCTGAGGGGGCACGAGAAAGCAAAGGAGGACAGGAAGGAGACAAACAGAGAGAACAAGTGGAGAAATTAGGACTAGAAGATGACGAAGGATATGACAGAAAGTCCAGTTAAGGCTACTGCTTCTTAACATGCCTTCATCTACTGCAGAGGGCCTGGTTTATGACGGTTTGGGGCTGTGTCTCTCACTCATAGTTAGGACAGCTTGCTCGGTAAGTGTACAGCAGCACGCACGCCGCTCTCCACGCAGGCCTGGGCTCGCACGTAGCCGTCTTCCCGCAGCCTGGCCAACACAGCACTACGCTTCTGCTGCTGCCAAATTTGCAGGATGGGTTTTGTCAGGCATCTTTTCCTTCACCTCCCCTCGGCAGGAAGCACCCTCTGGGGAAGCTATCCCCCTGTGCCACAGGACATGGTGGTAGGTGGGACCCAGGCAGCACGACCCGGCTTATTCACCCGTCCGTAGGTGCGATTCTCCATCCTGCACCAGAGCTACCAGGAGCCACAAGTCTTAACAGGCTAAGGAGGCTGCACCCTCGCCACTGACATGGCTTGGCTGGCGCTCAAGCCCTATTTTTATCTGTCGTGGAGCAAGCTCCAGATCAAGCAATGCTCAGGTTATAGCCCCAGGCCACGATGAACTTGCCAGAGCACCGTTGTAGGAAACAGCACTGGAAGAAAAGGTTTCTGCGCCCGCTGGAGCACCAGTCATGGAAAGGAGCACCGTTTGCCAATGGAGATGCAGGCGTAGTGATGTCGGCTCTTCTTCTCCATGCTGCTTCCAAACATTTCCTGCACAGGCCAAGGCGGAGCTTTGGTGAGTATGAAAAACTTGAAGGAGACCAGCTGCAATGGACTAACCAGGCTGATTCATTCAGGATTAGTAAAGGTGCACCAAGTCACTAAGTTAAGAAAGAGCAAGCCAGTCTTGTCTCTTCTCCTTATGACTGATGTCTCCTCAATTGTTTCCTTGTATTTTGTCCCAGCTTGCAGGTAATTCTCCTGGAGGCTGCTGCTGCAAATCAGAGAGCCCTGAAGAGTTTATTTCTCCTAGTGGACTACTTCAGTCCTTGCAGTAATCTGAAATCCACAGGTTACAAGGTAGCTGGAAGCCACTTCTGCTGCCTTGCTGCCTTCTGTGGTCAGCTGGAGAAGACACACCCAGGTGCTTGCTTCTTCAGCTCCCTACTGCACTGTCTTCTGCGTGGCTGTGGCAAAGCAAGTAGCATAGCAAGTCAGTGCAATAAGATGTCCATCCAAAAAGCCTGTTTTAATCTTCCTAGCTTTGTTCTAGAAGCAGTTCTAGAAGGTAATAGGACTCCATATGTGCAAGAAGTAGAAGCAGCCTTGTTCTCGAGGCCTATTGCCATTGCTACCGGTGGCATTACCCCCAATTTGTTTTCCATTAAGCAAGAAAGGAGCTCGCCAGGAATTTAGAAAGGGCCTTTCTGCTACTGAAGCAAAATATAGTTTCTACTGTGAAGGTCTGGTAATCCACAAATCCAGAGCAGCTGGTCATCTTTCTCTTTTCTGTCATTTTGCTGGAGACACACTGCCAAGATCTGAAATATCCTGTTAAAAATACGCAGCATTTTCATTAGGGAATTCTAGGTTACTCCAAGGTGAAGCCATCTACCGGTAGCAAGAAGCATGTAGGGGGTTGTTGATTTGCAGCAGCAGCTTCCCAAGGGCATTCCCTGGGATCTGGGACAAAAACTACTAGCCTGCTATTAAGGAAGCAGTGATAAGGAAGAGGAGAAAAGGGAAAAGTCCAGTATTTAACTGGAAAAGGTACGTGGGAAGGAAGAAAACAAGAGGCTCCTCCTGGCACACTGAGGATCTTATCAGAAGCCATGGCTGACAGTGGAGAAGGTGCTAAAAGGGTGCAGCTACAGAGAAAGGCTTCAGAAAACAATAGCAAAAATAGCCACACTGCTTCATCATCGCTGACAGAGGAACGACTGCCGCCCCGCTCACGCTGCTTTCTCTGGAGAGCTTTCAAATCTGGCTGCCCATGCCGGTGGCTGCCAGAGGCAGAAGGGGACTCTTACAGAGAAGGCTTGGTGGCCGGCCAGCCCCGCTGAGCGTTGCGCTCCATGCCACAAATAGACGTGCCGAGCAGTCACGGCTCCAAACAAGGTGCCTGGCAAAGGCAGCTGCTGCTTGGCAACCTACTGGTGCCACCGTGAAAATATCCCTGCGTCACCGGCGCTGTCGGGAGGCCACACGCCCCACCGGGTTGTGCGGGAAGAGGGGGAAATAAGTAATCACAGTGCATTCCTCCCCTTCCCGCATAGGTAGGGTGATTTCATTTTAATTCTGTTTAACACAGATGCTACGCGATGGTCCTCACACGCAAAACACAGAACAACCAGAACAGAAGTTTTGCTGCAAAATATGCATGGACTTGCAGTGCCTTGCACTGATTTCTGCACCAACCTTTTAAAGCGCTAATTGACCTCTTGCATATTTTTTTAACTGAAATTAAAAATACTCTAGGGTTCTGGTTGCTGCAATTGTTTACCACTTAAGCAATAAAATACTTTCAGAGTTAAGCTAGTCTCCTAAGGCAATTTGAAAGAAGGTATAAATCTTTTCTATAATAAAGACACACAGTACAGGTAGGATTTTCACAAGTGCCCAGCACTGCTCTAACTTCTGTTTCTATTAAAAACGATGGAAAACCATCCTGAAACCACTGCAATAAAAAACAAGTGAATTCTGAGTGCTCCTAACAGTTTCACTCTTTAGTCTTCACTACAAAAAGCATGATTAAGCTTATGTGGTGGGAGTTTAAACAGGGCAAACAAAAAGGCAACTCTAGCTGTTTCATATACTTCAATATAAATTTATTCTAGTATAAACATGTCCAAAAAATGCTTTAGTCTCTGCAGACAGAGAAGGTTCACATTCCATCTCTCCATAAGGAAATGAATACAACTGGAATAAACAGGTAAGCAGCACCTTCCCACACGACTTTTTATCAGCCACACAAGCACAGTGAAAAATCAGTCTCTGACAGAATTTGTAGAAAAGGAGACCACTATTTAACTATCGTACTTTCCTGTTGTAAGTAACATTTCAAAAAATGATTGTATCTTCTTCCTGCTGGCTACAAACATTACTAAACAAAGACACGCTTCATGTAAAACAAGAAATTACTTCTTCTGCATACCGATACTTGATACTCTGTAAAACAGCCATCTCTTCTTCCCCCAATAATATTTCCTGAATCCTATACAGACAGGAAAAACAAAACAGCAAAAAGACGTGGTATCATATACGAGAAGCTCACAAGAGCTCTAGTAAATATGTGTTACATGAGATACAGCGTACTATCGGTTATTTTTACGATGTGCACCCTGCGTAGTTGACTGCATATGTACTTCACTATGGTAAATATACTGTATCCAAACTTTTCCAACTCAATACATTTTAAAGATGCATTCACACCGATGTATTCCATATAACAGCATTTATATTCTCATTTCTAATTTAGAAATTAAAAAAGGTCAGCTACTCAATACTAGGGGCTCCACACCTACCGTCTCTGAGAGACTCGCTCTGAAAAGAACGATCTTTTCAAGACCAACAAGGCAATATCAGACTCACAAAGCTCAAAATCGTCCTTCTATTTAGATGTACACACAGAGACCTTCACAACACCACGGTCATTGATATTGTTTGGGCAGAATAATATTTACACTGGTGGAAATCAAACCACTGGAAAGTCAAGGGATGCACAATAGAGTGTGATCAGGCAACTGCAAGCAAATTACAACTACACGTACATGTGCTCCTCATCCATTGCTTAAGGAACAGATGTAAAGTTCTAATATGTAAAAATGTATGAGGTTGATCTTTGCATTTTATGACACTTCAGGAAAATAGCATTCTGGCTTGTATCAGGAACAGTGTGGCCAGCAGGAGCAGGGAAGTGATCGTACCCCTGTACTCGGCACCAGTGAGGCCACAACTCAAATACTGTGTTCAGTTCTGGGCCCCTCACTACAAGGACGTTGAGTTACTGGAGCGTGTCCAGAGAAAGGCAACAAAGCTGGTGCGGGGTCCAGAGAACATGTCTTCTGAGGAGCGGCTGAGGGAACTGGGATTGTTTAGTCTGGAGAAGAGGAGGCTGAGGAGAGACCTCATCGCTCTTTACAACTACTTGAAAGGAGGTTGTAGAGAGGTGGGTGTTGGTCTCTTCTCCCAAGTAACTAGCAATAGGACAAGAGGAAATGGTCTCACGTTGTGTTAGGGGAGGTTTAGATTGGATATCAGGAAAAACTTCTTCACCAAAAGGGTTGTCAAGCACTGGAACAGGCTGCCCATGGAGGTGGTGGTGTCACCATCCCTGCAGGTATTTAAAAGACGTGGAGATGTGGCAATTAGGGCCATGGTTTAGTGGTGGACTTGGCAGTGTTCAGTTTACGGTTGGACTCTATGATCTTAAAGGTCTTTTCCAGCCTAAATGATTTTATGATTCTAAAATGCTGCATTACCATATTTCTCTTCAGAGTAACAGTCTCCTAGCACCAATATTCAGTTCATGTCATCTGTCACTGAAATCCACCAAAAATCCTTCACCAAATCCTTAGCGTAAAGGCAAATGCCAGCCTTTGTTTCTGCCTCAGCCATCTGCCCACACTAGCTGGAACTGATGTTTTCAGAAGCTGAACACCATGACCTGCGTGGTTCATCCAGGAGCTATAATTAATACCATGACTCAATGTAACACCCCGGCTACTAGGAGAGACTTCCAGTACGTCCACGTAGTTCCTTGTAGGGCAGAGATAACTGCAACACCAGGCTTCTCAGCTCACAGCGACATCCTTATTATAGTAACGTCTCCACTGGAGATACCACGCTGAGGACTGACCTTTAGCTTCACTAACCACCATGTCACTTCCACAAACATCTCCTCTCCAATATTACTATTAATCTACACCTCCAGCAACATAACCTCTTGAACTATTTTTCACCTTCGTTAAGTTTGTTTTTCTATTCTATATGAGGAAGTGCAAAGTTTTTCGTTGCCTGAATTAATTTGTTTTGGGCAGAAGGTAGAATGTGGTAAAGGAAACCTCTCCTCAGCTGTTGCTCTTCTCTCACAAACATATTAAATCGTAATTACTAGTCACTCCAAGTTTTGGGTTCACTTTTTTTTTTCTTCCCACATGCACTGCAGCAACACCAAGCTTTAAAACCAGCAGAGGATGGCAGACAGCTGAGCTACCTGTAGCTAACATTGCGGAATTAAATAATGGTCCCAATATTCAACAGCTGAAAGAGAATAACCAGAAGCGATTTATGTTCCTAAGAGTCAGGCATGAGTAATGTATCGACAAACAAAGCTAATACAAAATAGCATGGCTTTCATACTTCATTACGATGGTGTTAACATTTTGGGTAATACAAACTGAAGGTCTCTAGGTTGTATGTTTTATCTGTTGGCTATTCAATAGTAGTAGCAGACCTGTCAAGAAAGCACGAATGAATTTCAGTAGCAGTTATTTTTAAAGTAACACCCCAACAACTGAAAAATCCTGAATAAGCAAAACAACACTGAATGGTTATAATATGTATTATAAGACTTGTGAGGGAAGATGTAGAGGCTGCTCCTCACAACAGCATATTGTTGGGATTATCTAAAAGAGCAGCGCACAATATTTGCTTGGCAGAACAGAAACAAAGGGAAAAGGGAAGACGATGGGGTTTTGTGCTTTGGATCAGAGGGATTCAAGCCCTGCCAAACCTCCTTCCCCTTTGCTACATACCACAGAGAATGTGAGTATAATTTGAGGATTAGCTTTAGAAAGGAATGTAGTTTAAAACTAAGCAATTACTTGTACACTTCAGGCAAAATTCATGACTTGCAACCTGGTAACTCATGGAGCTATCCTATCCTGAAGATATCCTGCACTGCTACAGTGTCCTTTAAAAAAAAAAGTATTTATATAAGGAACAACTTTTTTAATATATCAGAAATATGCTGAAGTATGCTTCAGTTTCTGAAGTCAGTGAGGAGGAACGTACAAAACAATAACTGAAAAGCCAAACATCAAACGAGACAAACAGCTTTCAATACAAACTTTCCGTACCGGAACAAGAAGGGGACCAGCCAGGGCAGTTTTGAGTCATGACTCCGAGTGGGTAACATTTTTCCAATAGCTGCATAGAAACAGGGTTCAAAAGGTAGGCTCAACTCAGGATCAAGAACTTTATGATCTATAAAGAGCATGGCATGCATGGATTTAACACACTGGAAAAGACAAATGCCATTTCACATCCGCTTCACCTTTGTCTATTCATCCCTTGTTGGAACAACTTGAACCTTCTGAATTTTTCATTTAAAAAGACACAGCTGAGAAACGCTGCCAGGTATTGCTAGCTGACAATAAGTTACTTCCTTTGAGGATAGTAGCTAATAGTTTTTAATCAATTTTCTTCTAGCTCTATCACGGCTATTAGAGCAGACAGAAAAAGCAGAAAAGCTACAGGGAAATACATGACAAAAGTCATAAACCAAACCTCTCTTGCTGGACAAAAGGCTCCAAGAGATCACAAAGCTTCATCTTGCTCATATAAAAGATGCATCACAGGACGACTTACAATCTGCTGACAAAGCTGAGCAGTGTCATCCAAAAACACTGCTCACAGAGTGTTATACGTGAAACCGTAATTTCAGAATGCTACCAGGAACTACCTAAAATCAGACATTTCTACAAAGCTGGCAGATTCAGAGATGAAAACTGAACAATGCCTAAAGCTGCCATGACATATCAAGCAAAGAAAAAACGAACACACAACCACATGCAGTACGGCATCAGATAATAGACATGAACACTCAGAGCATCACTCCTGTTTGGAAAATGCCCCGATTCCTGGGTGCGAAGCGAGACCAGAGAAGTTAACTGAAGCGAAAAACACTTAATGTCACGAACTCTGTAGGAAGTCCTTGAGCCATAGCTGGTGGCAAGCCGGGATTACCAGCAAGGGAAATCCCATAAAAGGCTCGCTCTTTCCTTACACCTCCCTGCACAGGCATCGGCTTTTGGCCACTGTCAGAGCCAACACACTTGGCAAGCTGGAGCTGCTCCCATGTCTGGAGAGCGTAATGTAAAAGGCTCATGGTCCCCTCGAGGACACCGTGTCTGTTAGCTTTGTATTTCCTAGAATATCTCAGAGGACACAGGAAAACAAAATAAACAGAAAAGGAACCCAGACTCACAGCCTTTAAGCTTGTTTTCCCTGATGCCTGCAAATTGGCAATTTTTATTAAGTGGTGACGTTGACATAATTTAGTTTTTCTCTCCTCTGCAGAATACTTTTGTGTGCAAATTAACCTCAGTGTGACAGACTGCACTCAAAGGATAACTTAATTATAATAAAGGATAATGAGCAATCACAGCACATTTTCTATAGAGAACACCTCTGATTAGGTGTTACCAAAATACATGAAAGCAAAAGCAAAAAAAAGGAAACCTACAATTTATCTTTAGCCAGTTAAGTCTGTAAGAAAAAGCAATGAAAATCCTAATGGCTATAATCATCGAAGCTTAACAATGTACTGAAATCATAGATTATTACAATGATGTATGTGTAAGAGGACCGGTAGTAATTGGGTTTCTGTTACGAAAGCAGCTACCTCCGGTCATTTGGAGTCACGGGAGGTGACAGTCAGGGTGAGCAAGTCAAACAAAATCGCTTACGAGTTGTTATGCAATGCAGGAGACAAGGGGTGAGAGAGAAGGCAAGACAAAAAGGGTGTGTTCCTCAGGAGTTATTTTAACCCCTAGAGCAATGAAAAGTACAGCACAAATGAAAAGCAAAGCCTTGAGTCATTTGGATACCTCAAACTAAGGCTCAACACAAACTCTAAGTATCACAATATTAAAATATAATCATGAAGCACATTTTTGCTGGCTGGAAGTTACTATAATTAATAATTCAGTGTTACGTTTACATGGACAAATCCTCTCTTCAATTAGAGCAGGTAGCAGATGAGCCAAAGTGTTTTTTAATCAAGAGTTACCAATCATCTGATGCAAATGAGTATTTCTAGGTCCTACCTCTACTATTCCAGCAGTTTCTAACCGCAACAAATGAAGAAGTGTAATTTTTTGTGGCTTGACATTTATTTCCAAGCTCTTCCCAGTTTAATAAATTAGCCTCTTTTTTTTTTTACCAATCTATTGAATAATTATTTCTTTACCTGCTGAAACTGGCAGAGTGAGGAAGTGAAACATCTACTTACAGAAAGCGGCTGTATAAATATTAGCATTTATGAAATGTTACCCGTGGAAATCAAATTTAAGAACACTTCCAGGAGCAGACAGATCTTTTCTTTCTGCCTTCTCTGGCCTCAGCACCCTGAGGCATCTGAAAGCTCAACAGGGTCCCTGGTTCCCCAAGCAGTCCCTAATCAGCATCTCCTTCTCTCTCTCCTAGAGCAGGAGGTCTTCAGGGGGGACGTGCAGCTGGAAACAGCTGCACACCTTGTCTGGCTGCTACACATAGGGTTTTGATGGCAGGCTGAGGAGATCCGTGACCTCATACAACTCTCAAACGCTGTATCTCATAAAGAAAGGGAGGCACTCAGCCCTACCGCATTGCTGATGTTTGAGGGATTTTATTCCTTTGTTTCTTTTTACGCTCACCTACGAGCTTTGCTGTGCAGAGCCTATCCCCTGGAGGCTCAGCGGGATGTAAGAATGTGCTTATGTGCCCTATTTCATCTGCGAGGGAGTCTTTGTGCATGAAATTTTGGGGCATATCCACATGCCTTCCAGCCTGCAGTCAGTAGGCAGGAGCCTGAATGGACCCAGCAGAAGATTGCCTGCACCTACTCACGCAGATGCACCCATCAGCTTCAGCAGCAGAGAGCAAAGGGAAGGCAGATACTTTAAAGCTGTTCATGCGGAAAACATTTACAGTGCTTTCTGCACAGGAGAACAGGGCAGTGAACTACCTGACTAACTGACAGCCACCACCTGAAACTAGCCAAGTACTATTTGTTGCAAATGCTGAAATTTACTGTTTGGTAAAAGCTTGAGAGGAAGCTATTCGAAAGTTGTTTACATTTTAATTGCATTTAAACTCATATGGACTTAGAGAACTATGAACAACAATGATCAAATTCACTTTAAGTGTAATTGACAAAAAAAAAAAAAAAGATACCTGCCCATGCTTTTCCCAGTACCTTGTATTGAGCTTTGGAAATTAATAGTATCAAATTTTTTAGAGGAATCATTCTATATTTACAAAGGCCATGGGATGAGAAGGGGAAAGAGCAAAAATGCAAGCATACTGCTACTGTTATGGGACTCCTAATGATTAATGATAAACGTATGCGTACAATTTCCTTTGCATCCTGCTTGCTGAGAAAAGCAAGAATGAATAACTCTGCTTAGAGTCAGAATTTTTTGCATGCCATTTCTAAAAATAAGGCAAGACAAGATTTAGCAGAGATGTCATTTTTTTCCCCCACCAAATCAACATAGCTGGAAAAGAACAGGTTTTCCCTTCCGTTCCGAAAAGCAGATTTCTCAGGTTGCATTTAGTTCACTGACGTGCATCTGTTGCAGCCAGGGGAGAGATGAAGGTGGCAGGCAGCCCCCTGCACTTTGAGCTCTGCACCTGGGGAGCATCCTGCGTGGTTAAGGTCTACGCATTGGTGAGCCTACCTCAAGCAGGGGAAGAAAGGACTGCATTCAGCATCCCTACCGCAGCAGAGGTGTAAACCAAGCACATTCGTGTACCATGCAAGTTCAAGAAAAGGATGAGCTATCCAGACCAGCTTTCACGTGGGGCTGGCAGGCTCCAGCTCCCTACAAGGTCAGTACAGCACCAGTAACATTTACAGCAGCAGATTAAAAGGCTCCCAGAGAGGTTATGAGGTTTGTTAAGTGATACATGGAGTGGGAGAGGTAGAAAGAGAAACCGAATTTCCCATTCCCATCAATGTGCTGTTCTGTCAGGACAAGACTCCTTTCACCTCACGGCAGTTGATGGGATAACCTGGGCATGGGTTATGCCAGGAGGAGGTGGGGTGGAAGGCATAAGAGAGGCTCCCCAGGAGGGCAACTCGCTCCATCCTAGGATAGGCTTCTAAAACGAAGGAATGAATGCTACCCTCCCCATCCCAGTCCTGTCCTCAGTTGAGATTTGGGCTTGCTATTTAAGGCTATGGGTGGCTTCTCTTGAAATGCCCTCACTCTCCTCAACTGGATGGACTCTGGCGTTCCTCCCCAGCCCTCTCAGGTCTTCACCGCTGCCGGTGGGACAGCTCAGCTGCTCAGCCACCACACTGTACCACCTGTAGCATCAAGGTAGCTGGGGCAGATTGTGAGCTAGCAATGAGCACCACTCTGTAAACTGCAGCAGGACATGGCTGCAATGCAAGGTGTCACACCCTTTCCGCAGCAGGATAAAGAATCACAGCGACTGGGTAGGCAAAATGAGCAAAACCATGCACTAAAATAAGCTCTGCTGCTTGCCAATCAGGCCCTGCACAGAGCCACAGCTGCGTGAGATGAGTTCAAGATGACCTGGCACCTACTTGCTAGAACAAGAGGTGTTTAGACAGACTCTGTTTTTAAACATTTATTTAGGAGCTTCTACTGTAAACGGAAATCTGACAAGCTACAAAACTTAACAGAAAGAGCCAAACTATATTCCTACAGTCTTTCCTGCAAAAGACTGAGGGAAATGTGCATAGAGACTGACTCATCATAAACTAAATGGCAGATCTGGAAGCCAATGATGGGGGTCAAACCTCTGGCTGAAGTGACATCAGTGGACACAGATGCAGAAGCTATGGCTTGCCTTCCTGTTGTGGGGCTCAGAGTCCCACAGCACACGACCTATCATGAAGTTATGTCAACATAGGAAATTATTTTTATACAGTAAAGATAACTGTTTCAAGAAATTTCAGTTCCTGGAAAATAAAATGTGTGTGATACGTTATATGATAAACATATGCTCTGTACATGTTTAGGAATTCCAGTACGCTGCTTCACAGTGCCCTAACTGTTAGTAATCTCAAGTGTTTCAGGTACAAACGACACTGACATGCCCAGGAAAGAGCACAGGCAGAATTTTGGCACCAAGCCCCCTCCCTCCGAGCTGCTTTGCAGTGCTGACACTGCCAACACTCGGCGAGATCTCCACCGCAGTTTGCGGGCACACGAGCAGCGTCCGGCTGCTGTCGCGATGGCTGGACCTAGGAACCGCAATTACAGCAGTGCTTGCCGCAGCAGAGCAGAGGCAGCCCAAGACACCCTGCAGCCAAGGTGATGGCGTGTGAATGGCTGTCCACTGGGTTACTTACTGCTGTTTTGTGCCTTACCAGAGGAACACCCCAGTCTGGATCCCAGGAAACTGCTACCAAAGGAGGCACAGACCTCAAAAAGGGCAGAAGAGTTCATATTGGGCTAAGGTGTAAAAGGCTGTAGAATGAAAACTGGCAGATAGCATGTATGACTTTAACAAAGGTTTTGTTTGTTTTTTTTTTAAATACACAAATTCTCACAGGATACCCTGAGGATATTGGCATCTCAGTGCATTTTGGCCCAGGATTAGAAAAATATGGTACTTGAACCAAGAAAGCAGCTTTCAGTGAACAGTTCCTCGAGGGCTGATATTATTTAACACGTGTGGATTAATATGTATGTAAAATGAAATCCAAAGGCACTAGAACAAAGAAATGGAGAGAGAAACTAAAGGAGGGCATTGCAAAGCCATGGAGGATGGCAAGCTATATTTAGCAGACCTGAAAGAAACCTCTTGTCTTTCTTGTGGACTATAGATACTCTGAAAGTATTTGCTAAGGATAAGCATCCAAGTGTCGCGGGGGAGAGCACACGAAAAAAGCTAGGGGTTTCCAATTTTAGAAAACTAAAGAACTTTTTCTCTTTGTTCACGATTGCTCTTTGCCCTGTTGTTATGTCACTATTTTGTATTCACAATGCCACAGCCTTTTGTCATGGAGAATGCAGTAAAAATGACAAATACGGCTACCTGGCAACACACTGAAATATCACAAAATGGGTTAGGAAGGAGCAAGGTTTAGTTTGAGTAAGAACCAGCTTAAGCTTTTAGCAAATAGAAGAGAAGCTCTGTCTCTAGGTACGGCTTGTCCCCTTGCTCTAGGAGCATCATCTGACCATGCTCTATTCACCTTCTCATACCTGCAATACCCTGCCCTAAGCTGATTCATAAGTCCCCTGATTTGCTATTTCCTTCCACTTGGATTTTATTTCTCAAGACCGATCCCTGTTTCACATATTTCTCGTCTTTAACCGGAAGAGGCTCAGGAAAGGATGAAAACACCTAGACTCATACTGGGACAGACAATCCCTTCCCCCGCATCCAGCCCACAAAGGGCCTCATTCCCACCCTGGATGTGCATATAAATAAGGGAAACACCACCACAAATGCAGAGAGCTAGCACTCATTTTTATGTATATGCTTTAGAAATCAACTTTCTCTTCGCTACCAAGATCCATTCTTCCTCACTCCTAGTTTTGTGTAACAAAACATAAAAAAGCCAAGAATCTCTGCATATTTCTACTAAGTCTGATTATTCTTCCATCTATAGTCATATGACTATAATATATACCGCTAACACTATTAGAAATCCATCTAGGAAATAAATTCAGAACTAACACTATAAGTAGATACCAAGCACACGTACCAGACCCGCAAGTTAACACATTCCTAGCACTGATCTGGTATTTCTGATATCTCATGGCAAATAACCTCAGTGGGTTACAATCGTACATTTTGCCACAACAATTTTTAATTAAAGTGCTTAGTTCTAACAAAAGGTAAATCCCCCAAATCTGAATATTCATCCTTCTGAAATTGCTAACTCAGGCAATGAAAGCACAGTAACAAAACCCCTTTAAATTACACAGCATTCCAATCTGATGCACAAGCACCACCAACGAAAAATAATCTAAAAATACAACCAGAGAACAGGCAGTAGGAGATAGGAAGTGCTTCCTCTCCACCAAGGCTTTTGTCAGCATTTACACAAGGATTCTTTTCTGATGAGCTTGAAGTGGGAACTGATTGCTTTCACACCGAGCACATTTAGAAAAAAAACTCTGCATTTTTACACTTTTTTTTTATAGTGTCTGCACTTACTCAGGTTACAAATAATTCTTTAATCTCAGGCTTTTTGAAAATTCACTCTTTCTCTTTCAAAAGGCACGCAGCATCAGGAAGATAACCCTGGACATCAAATGGCTTTCTGATTTTTGGTCACCCTTCCTGGGTAAGGTCAGGCTAAGTGGTCCTGCTGCATTCTTTTGTCTAAAACCCTTTCCACAACAAAGAACTCCCCCATGAAGAAAGCCTGAGCCCACCAGCCGCCTCAGCCCCTCCGCAACTAAACCAGCCCGGCAGAGGGGCTGCGCCAAGACCCCCGAGAAGCAGCACAACCCACAGCGCCCGGGTGACCCAAAACTGACTTCAAACCAGACCCAGCACAGCTGTCAGGCTGTGGAAAGTTATTTACTTGCAAGTGCTGGCTGTCAGAAGGGATCCAGAAGCAACCAGCAGCTAACATCTGTCCTTCCCAGAGCTAGGGAAGGGAGTCACACCATCGCCAAAACCCACAAGGTCACCGTACAGCTCCTGTTATCCCTCCTTCAGGTTTTTTTCCGTATTGCTTTGGGACTGCTTCTTGATGCATGCGTTTTGCAGTGACTTTCCAGAGCCGTGCATCGCGCTCTGCTTGCTGAAACCACCAAAGCAGGCAAGGTTGCCGAGAAGGGCTCGGCACCCCGGCGGTACCTGTCAGTTTGCACTCACCTCAGCTTCTCTTCCTGCGACCCGCTCAGTCCCACGCTATCAGGGCGATCCCGTCTCCTCCTGTACAGACCCGAATGTGACAACTCCTTCAGCTGCAAGGCCGTCATATTTCTCTACCTGGAGGCTTGGTTTTTTTTTTTTTAAAGTGTGGTGGTGGTGGGGGGGGTGTTTTGGCTTTGGGTTGGATTTCTCCCCCCCTCCTCTCCCTCTTCCAGATGTTGCTGCCGAGGAGCGCGCCTGCCAAGATGCCTGGAGAGAAGAGGCTCGACGGCGGCGTGTCGGCACACCTGCGCCCGCCGGAGCGACCAACCTCGGCAGGCAGGGCAGGCAGGCGGCCGCCGCTCGGCTTCCTGTTTCTCATAGGTACACACCCTCCCGAAGGGCACCACATTTCCTTGATCACTCGATCGCACCTCAGGGATGTCTGCGACAAGCTGGCCGGCTTCCCTCCGGCTTTCTTCAAACTCTTGCTGCCCCGGCAGGAGCGACTCTGCCCCGCGCTCTCTCCTGCTGCGATGTTAGCTAAAAAAAAAGTCTCCAGGGCTGCCATCAGATGTTAACTCTTCCCCGCTAGAATTTGTGACAAAAAGAAAGTCACGAGTGTGATGAAAAGTCAGAGTTACTCAAGCATGTGAGCAAACTTCAGTAACCAGCGTGAAAACACCAGCTTTTGGAAACACCGCAGCACTGGGCTTGTCGGATACTGCTCTTTCCCACACATATTGAAAAGCAGAAGAAAACCGCGATGTATTTTTCTTCCTACTCTCAGCTAGCAAAACACAACCACCGTTAACTCTTTGTGACGCGCTGGAGTGTCCTGTGTAATTGTAAAACAGGAATGAAAGTGCTCAAGGTTTCCTGTAAGGCAGGAAGGTGACTAGCAGGGATCTGCCAGCTCTGCGCCTCATCTCACTTAGCAATTTTTCAGTAATGAAATTCTTCATTTCAGCTTAAAAGGAGGAGTCAAAAAAGCTTGACACCTTTTGAAATATTTTTATAACTTCTTTGACATTATTCTTGGCACATATAAACACAAACTTAATTCAAAGTTTTTACTTCTATGTTGAGAATTGGGGGGGGTGTTTTTTAAATGAACTTGCATTTAATAAAAGACAAGAAACCTAACAATTTGCAATTCAGGACAGGAAACAAGTTCCATGTGGTATAAATTTCATAGTTCATTATTGAAGCGTTTCTTTTGCAGCAGAATACAAACAAGAGAGCATTTGTGAATGCCTGTAAGAGAGAAAAGCCTAACATATGTAATACCAGCTATGCCACTTGACACCAATTTTGTCAGGATTACCAGGCTGAAGACAAACAAAGTAATTTTCTGTAACATTATGAATGTGCTTCAGTCTGGAATGTCATCAACATACAATATAAAACATCACACAATGGAAAAATAACATAAATTATTTTGGAAAAGGAATCACACAAGATGCCAAACAGATAATGGCTCAAGAAATTCAACGTGATTTATATGATGTTAGAAGGCTGCACATACTGAAATGTCAACAAGAGCTATACATATCAGCCCCTGTCCTCGGCAAATAAAAGAGAGAACAGTTACGATATTTGCCTAAACACGCTGCATTCCAGTTTTCAAACAAAGTATTTAAAATTGTTTCTCAATACACAGTAGGATAGGCTTAAACGTAATTAAATGCCAATTCCCTGCAGTCAGTCAATCAGCGACGGAATGAAAAGTTAATGCTGTTACGAGTGGAAGTTAAGGACGGCAGACGACAGATGCTCATAGCAAAGCGGCTTTTATACATTACCACAAGTTTTTACCGTGCTTTAAATATCAGTGTACCAATGACTTACCTTTGTCCAAATAATCAATTTTAGACAATAATAATCTAAAAAGTTAAGACCGAGTAGATTTTTTGCTGTGAAAAGGCTCTTCGTAAATTAATGAAATTGAACTATTACCTACAAATTTGCTCAAATATTCACTGCAGTAGCAGTCTCTTCAGTGTATACTGAATACTTTTGTATTAATCACGACACAAGTCTATAAAAAATTAAAAGGCAACTCTTCATCCACTTTGCTGCAAGTTGTGTTAGTGTGAAGTACACAGCGTTAAAATTCATGTTGATCTGCGTGAACAGCCGCTGTGCTTGCACAGCCTATGGGACAATGGCTTTTACTAAAATGTACTTGGAAACCAAAGCCGCACCAAAACAGCATTATTAAGATTTAAAAACAATGCCACCAGACAGAGCATGTAAACTGAAGAAATACAAGAAGCCCAGACACAAAAAATGAGCTGTTTGTTATAGAGGCCCAGTTCATCTCAATATAAAGGAGGGCAAGATGGTCAGTTTTTAAAAAAGACCTGGGAGTCAGCTCCACAGCATCACTATTTCACTGGCTTCTTCAGCAAACTCCAACAGGGGTCTAAGCTGATTGAGAAAAGACTTTCTTGGAGGACTTGAGAACAAGCTGAAAGCTTTCTACAATCCAAACCAGACTCCTTTTCTGCCCTGTGGGATCCTCCATCAACCCTCACAAGAGACAAGGTTTCAAATCTGAAATTACGCAGCCAAACCTTAAGTTCTGAGGATGAAATACATGTTGTAAGGATGCTTTTCGGAGAGATGCTGGAGAATGCAAGTGATGCTTCTCCACTAACTCGCTTAAAGGTTGTCAGAAAGCAACTGGGATGGACCTCGCTCTGCAGGAAGAACTTCCCCAGCGAGCACCTCCTGCTCCCCACACCCCCTTTTACCTTCCAGCCCCTATCTGCTGTTTATAATTCCTTTTTCTTTGAGAGATTACATTCTTCTCGTGTGGGACGGGGCCACTTGGACCTTTCACATTCCATCAGAATTTTTGAGGACCGGCCAAGTTACCACGGCTTTTCTTATGACTGGTAACACACTGCCTCCTTTTACGTCCTGTACTTTGAAGGTTCACTCTTCATTTTCCAGTGCCTGCCTCTTCACTCATGCAACCGACCTTCCTCCCACTCCTAGCGAAAGCTAACACTGCTACTGCAATCGGATGGATAAGCACGGTATTATCGCTGTTTTATCACGAGGAAAATATTCACCTATGTCTAAGCAGCAAAAGGTAGAACCTAGAAACTATGCAGTCCCTCATTCATCCCAAGCAATAAATAACTTTTCATTATGTGGGACAAGGCTTATGCTTGAATTTTCATTGCAGTCCTTGAAAGCATTAATCTTGATATAACAGGCTTGAAGTGCGCTCTCTTAAATTTCTCTGAAAGTATTGTTGTTCTGGTGACTGTAGGTGTTCAGCAGAATTTCGCAATTTACGAATCTTTTAAGACAGACAAGTTATGTCTGGTTACTTTTCACACTGTTCAAAGGGATGTGAACAGTAATCCATGATGCTGGAAACCACATCGCTGAATTTAGGAACAAAAAAAAGCCAAATACTTCGAATTCCATACATTTCTTCATGAGTCTGTATTTACAGAGAATGCACGTTAACTACAGAAACCAGAAAATACAAAGTTTAACTCTCTCATTTCACATAGAGAAGTCTTTATCAATACAATTGATCTTTTTTCCACTCCAGTGGCATGTTATTGTTCTGTTCTTTTTTCCAAACTTTGAAGAAACCACCAAATTTCAATTAAATTTAGTTGAAGGTTTTCAAAGCGACAGAAAAAGCTGTTTTCAGGGCAGCATAAATGGTTAAAAAAAATCAGAAAAGCGTTATAAGAACAGTATAGGAGTGACCGTACCATGCACACAGTTCAAAGGTGGCTGCAGTGGGGGAGAAGGTTTCTCCATCCCCCATTGCTCACCCAGCTTATCACTGGAATGAGTTTCCAGGGAAACGTGTCCAAGAGTGTTGGTTTTCTACTATTTCTTGCAAGATCTGGAAGAAAAACTCTCTTTAAAACCAAGGAAAAGGCTTGTACGTCAGCGGGAATGCACAGGATTTGCTGGAGCAAGCAAAGGAAGGTGGCAATCACCCTTCCAGCAGTTCTGCAAGAACCCCCGAAGCGCCCTGTGCTGACTGCAAATGAAGCTTTACGTCTCTCTGAATTAGGCTGCTGGGGTGAGTTCCCACAGATGGCTCTGAGCGCCAAGAAACAGCATACCACGTTTTGGGTCCCTGCTAGGGCAAGTGGTGACAAAAGGAAATAAGTGGAGAGAAATCAAGGCACAAATCTAAGGATGCAAACCTTGAGAAAAAAAATTTCAAAGCTTCACAGGAGCCTAACCTGTTGATTCAAGGAGTTAAATAATTAACTAATTACATGCTTCCTTCCTTGTCTAATGTGACTTCAACATCTGTTCCAATGTTTTTTTCCCTGTTCCACTTAACGATCAATCAATCCTGAAGCATGCAGGGGCAATCCGTGGATTAGGCTAAGTACTGAGGCACTTGAACCATCTACATGCAAAGCAGCGCTCTGGATTATGTCCATGCTTCCATGCTCCAGCTGACCAAGCGCATTTGCTGCAACTTAACAGGAGCTGCTGGGTTCTTTTAAACGTCTTATATGGATGCACGTCCCTGCCATACAATGTAAAGTAAAAAAAAAAGTACATAGTGGTGTGGTCAACACCCTTCAGAGCAGCAATGCACTCAACCCAACCAAAGCCCTTTGGGATTTGAGGGGGCAGAGGGAAGGCAGGGGGGCTGCTGCGGTGAGCATGGGGGTCCCTCCTCACCATACTGGTACCAAAGGCATCTACACCTCCACCGCAGACAGCCCATGAGGTTTCGGTGAGGCAAAGCAGAGAGGTCCCCGCTTTCACTCCAACTATTAAAAATAAAAAAATATAAAAACAAGCATGGGGAAATCTTCAGTCTACCCGAACGTGGAGCAAGGTCTTCCTCCTCCAAGCTTTCTGCATATGCTGCCCCATAAATTCTTAAAATGCAGCAAAAAAAAAAAACCCTGCAAAAAGGCACATTTTTCTCCAGCAAGTGGAAACCTACTTTGGCTGAGCTTCACAATACCTCCCTCTACTGGGAAAATGCTGCTTTATTCCTCAGTGCCAGTATCTCTCTCTACAGCCAGAGGGAGGTACAGATTCACCCGCATATGCTTTAACAATTCAGAAAGCGGCCAAGCTGAGAGCAGAATGACAGACCAGCGGCTGAAGATGCAGGGTAGCATTACAGCTGGAAATTTATCCTGTTAATCACTGGATGATCCGTGCATGAGTAAGTATGCAAAAAAGAAACCGTGTGTCACAGTATGAATCAGTTTTCTCCTGCCATTTGTATGTAAGCCTCTTTAAAAAAAGAGTGATAAACAAGTTGGCATGCAATTAAAACTTTAAGATGGGTACAACAGAACACTGGCACAGGTTGCCCAGAGAGGTGGTGGATGCCCCATCCCTGGAAACGTTCAAGGCCAGGCTGGATGAGGCTCTGAGCAACCTGATCTAGTTAGGGATGTCCCTGCTCCTTGCAGGGGGGTTGGACTTGATGACCTTTGAAGGTCCCTTCCAACCCAAACCATTCTATGATTCTATGAATTACTCATATGGATCCTGAACTCAATGGGATAAACATTTTAAAAAAGAGAAAAGGAAAAAAAAAACCACACCAAAGAGATGCAAATTCAGAGTTTAGATTATTTTTTATAGTCTAGAACATGTGGAAAAACCCAAGCCATCCCCGATTTGCATTTCCAGATATGTGACATTGCCTTCAGAATAATTTTTACTGCCATGGAATTAAAAGCCTCTTCCCAAACGAGACTTTCAAGCCCAGTCAGAAATACACTTTTTACCTCTAAGCACTTTGTTTATGATGCATGGAGATCTTAAGTCTGAAAAAGAAGACCGAAAAGTCTTATTTTTAAACAAGTTGACATCTACTTGTAGACTATAGATATATCTGCTACTGTAGATATATCCAGAATGTTAACTTTACTGTAATGGGATAAAATGCCTTTGGAAATGAGGCTAAAAAGGCCCTGGTCCCAGCTGGCATGCTGAGTGATTAAAGGTTCCCCAGAAGACACTACAAAAGACTGAGGAAGCCTCCAAGAAAAAAAAAAAACAAAGACAGAAGCAGAACCTGAAAATGGGTGACACACGAAGGAAACTGCCCGAGAGCTGCTGCCCCAGATACCCGGGGGAATTACCTGCTCTGATGGCTGGGTTTGTGCCCTGAAAGCCAGTGGGCCCTTCCAGGACTGCAGAATAGCCGACTGAGTCGTTCCAGACGGGCAACCGCTGAGACCTGGTTTTGCTGGAGATCTCAAAACAGGCCCCAGGCTGACTTTGCCCTTTCACTGAAGGAACAGGAGTGTTAGGAAGTCTTCATTTTTCTCCAAAACTCCACTCATCAGCGTTAAATAAATGCGAACAAAACCACAACAGCCTATAAACTGTTTATTCTGTTGACTGCCCAGCAATTACTCTCCTGGCCCCTTTGTTTTCCATCTCACAAACAATTTTCAAATGACTAATGCTACATTACACATAGAGAAAGAAAAGCCTTTCATCAAGGTTTGTGCTCTTTAGACTGAAATGAAATTAAACTGCTAAGGACAGAAGATGGCACCATCCCCTCGCGAAGGATGGAAGAGGTGCCGGTGACCCTGAGAACGCACACTTGAAGGAACCACTACCTCACGGGACACAACCAAATGAGACTGCCAAACCAACAAGTGATGCTACACTACAGATGCAAGTGCTGGGGTTTTAGGACAACCTTCCCCTGAGCTCTGAGGGTACCCGAGCCTTTGAATGCTGCTGGTTGTAAGAAGAACAATGAGCTGAATGGCAAGGGATAGTCAACTTAGCAATCTAGAAGAAGCAATGACCCTGGCTGTACATCTGTGAACATACCATACAGCCACCTCACACAGTCCCTACTCCCCCAAAAAGCAAGGCAGTGGAAATAGATTACAAAGGAAAGGGGGAGGCAGTAGCAGTACAGAGAAATCACTTGAGATAACACAGCAGACAAGATATACTGAAACATGGTCCTATACTCTGATCAGCGTTTCCAAGAAAGGTAGAAAGCACTGGTTCCCTAGAGATTATCACCTCTAAAAGGTCAGAGACTAGCAACGTCATGGTTTCTAGTATAAGAACTAATGTACTCTCAAAAGCAGAATACAAAAAGTAGCTCGTGCCTAGAAAAATAAAGCTGAATACATGTAAACACTTAAGGAACACAGGCAAGGTACAACTTTCAGCCACTCAAAAAAAATCTTGATTTTTAAGTATATACATTGTGGTTTCAAAGTTATTAAAACTTGCAATTTGCAACCACGCAGAAAAATTCATACTGGGAAAGAAATTCACAGTGCGAAAGAAACAAACCTAATTCATCCTGAAAACTCAGAGTAATGTAAAACAGAAACACCACCCCCCTCCCCTTAACACTGCAAAAATTACTTTTTTGGATTCAGCACACAAAAAAAAAATGATCTCATATGAATTTTTCATAATACTTTCAAGCACATGAAAAACAGACTTAAGAATCTTAAATTAGAGCAAAAACCTTAAAACAAAAAAAGCAGAGCTGCTCTACAGTGAAAGGTTTGCTTCGCTGGAAAAGTGACTGATTTCTGAATATAAAGACTCTCTCAAATTATACCAGAAGTGATACAATTTCTGTAACAGGTGGGACAAAACTGTTCCTTCTGCTGAAATTACACTTTCGGGTTCAAATATTCCCTTGCAGTATCTTCCTCCTCAGCCCAGTCAGCACTGCCAGTTATCCCATTGCTCAAAACCACCCACCAGCAACGGGGTACCTTCAAACTGACCACGAATCCTCTGTTCTAAGTGGGGACAAGATAGTGTCCCTAAAAACACTCCAGATGAGCAATGGACAAAAAACTATTGGGAATACCAGGACACCTCTACATATTTCAAGAACAACGAAGGACTTTGCTCAAAGCTCTATTACTGGTGCTGCTCGCTTTTAGCAGTTACAAAACCCAGCAAGGAAAACCAGTATCTGTCCTAACTCCATTTATTACCGTCCCCACACGTGGAAGAATTTCCCTGCAAAGGACTAAAAGATTGTACAATTCCTTGCCAGGCTCCTGGTTTGGAAAGCAGCACCATGCACGCTCAGGCAGACCCTCAGCCCCAGCAGCTGGGTGGACACTTACTGGCAGGGTGTCGCCTCGCTGGCAGCGGGTTCGCAATGAGCAGCCTTTCCCACATACAGCTTTACATTGGACACTGACTGTCTGCATGTTTTCCCCGTGGTTATTACTGGTAGATGTGATAATTTTTTTTTTAAAGTGACTTAGCAAACCACTTCCTTCTTTCACCCTGTGAAAATTTGACACTGTAAAGAAGAGGACAAATTCATCAAAGTTCATAGTTCAGCTCCACAAACTGTGTCATGCCAATTCTCCATCCCAAAACCACCAAGGAGAGTGAAGGAAGCAAATCCCCCACCCCACAGGAAAGGGTATAGTTTTAGTTACACCATTGGTATTTTTTAAATGAGAAAAGTACAAAAACCTGGAGAGGGAAGAGCCCACAGCTGTAGATCCACTTCTTGGGATGGTTGAGGTGTTTTCATCTTACAAATTTTCTGATATTCCAGGGACTGAAGATGATTGTGTCATTTTCAGTCCCTCCAGAGCTATACCTTAACTTGCACAGCTTTTTACACTGTTATTCTGGGGACAAAGATAGAAAGAACAGGCAACAACTCTGTGGGCATAACTCCAGACATCTCAAAGAGCGTGACAGGGTCCCAGGTCCCTGCCTGGGAAGAGCAATGCCTGGAGTCACCAGTGAGCAGTGAAGAGCCGCACAGGGCCACCAGACCCCACCACAAGCATCTCTGTCAATGCCAAGGGGAGAGGGAAGACCCTCTCTACCCATCCTCCTACCTGCTGAGGAAGAAGGAATACCCTCTGATTTTCTTCTTTTCTGAAATGAAGGCAGCCAGTTTCACTCTCCATCTCCTGAAAGACCACTGCCATCTCTGACAACCTCAGCACAGGGAAAGGACTAACTGGGAACAGAAAATCACCACCACCTCCTAGAGCAGGTCAAAGTGATCAACCTGCACAATAGAACAAGAGCTGAGCTGCATCTCTCTTGTGCGGACAGAGGCACAAACTCAGTTTTCCTAAAGCAATCTGAATCCCTTGCACGCCTCTTCAAAGGTCCCAGGCAATCCTTTGCAGGTTAAAGCAGCAATTACAAACATCTAACTCTAATAACATTATTTAACTATGCATTGACAATGAGTAGTTTAGAAAGGAACTAAAGGAATTAAAGAAGGTGGCTATTTATTTCTTGATCACTCAGAAGGGTATTTATTAATTTGTCTGTTTATGGACAAGACCACTAATATTCCTGTCCTCTTCAGCCTAGCACTTGTTTTGGTGAACGGAACTTAAAAGCAAATACATCATGTGAAAACACGACTACTTGCCCTCCATGCTCCAAAGCTGTTAAACCAAGCAGGACCAGCCCCAGATCTATGGCAGCATTTAACAGAGAAACTGATGTACTGCTCTGAGACACAGCATTCATGCTGGCATTTCACAGTGACCATAAAGGCAATATGGAATTCTTCTGTATTCAGCTATTTAAAACTCTACTTAGTGCGCTGTAGTGTATTTAGCTGCAATATTCAGTGCATCTTCAAGAAGTATGGTGCACAGCAACTTGCCTTCTAGGGCCTTCTTAAAAGGCTTTTGGCAGAAAATACACAAGCTTCTCATTAGCCCTGCTT
Organism: Chlamydotis macqueenii; assembly: GCF_036417535.1. Taxonomy (NCBI): domain Eukaryota; kingdom Metazoa; phylum Chordata; class Aves; order Otidiformes; family Otididae; genus Chlamydotis; species Chlamydotis macqueenii. The sequence goes on along the minus strand of NC_141556.1, from coordinate 150,070,503 downwards.
ACCTGCTTTCACCATATGCACCAAACAATGTTATTCCGTGCAACAGATCCTCATTTCGCTTTCCCTTCTCCAACATGCCTCTTCACATCCTGCTAATTACTCCTTCTATTTCTGTCTTCAGGCCAATTAACTTTATCGCTAACGCTTTTCTGTGGACAAATTAACCACATAAGTTATCTTTCCCAGCTGCTGTTTCCCATACCACCGCTTAGTGCTTCCTCATTTGAACCTCTTATCTCTTCCTGGAAAGGCCCTTCAAGTACAAAAACAGCAGCAAAGTTGTATTAAACTTATCACCAGACAGTTACTAACCGAGGAGAAAGGAATGCACTACAGCTTTGTCTCTCAAAATAACGTGGCAAGCGTCAAGGTAAGAGCAGTTTGTTCTCGAGGATGAAGAAAATCGCAAGAAACCAGTTGCCGTACAGAATGAAGAGGGGCCTCACTTCGTATTTTGTTATTTCACATCTTGCTCGTATGCCAGCAGCTCCACTTTTATAGGAAGGCAGGGACAGTTTGTTGATTCATGGTGACTGTAAAAGCTGCAAGACTTCAAGGAGAAAGCCAATAAGCATCTGTTAAAAGGGAACTAAGAAAACAACCATTAACCCTTCAAGTAACACATTTTAAAGCACGTTTGAGTCATTTATTAACCAGTTTGGCCTGGCTCGATTGCGTTTTTAAGTTTTATTCACTTCGCAGTAGTTGACCCTATTGTATCACCAACCTGTTTTCCAAAAGAGTTGTGCTAAAAGGAAACTTGTGAAGAAAACTAACAGTCGAGGAGAGCAGGACAAAGCCAGCCCCACAGAGATCACGCTCATAAGCACTGCTAGATCGCTGCGGTCTCCGGTTGCCCAGACTGGGCGTTAGAAGTGCTGTGCAGAGCCACATGCACAGCTCTAGACAAAGTCACACAATCCAGCCAAGCCCGTCAGCTTGGTTCTGGCACCAGGGCTTCCAGCATCAGCAGAAGCTGGGATCAGCAGTCATGGCTCTGCAGTGGTGATGAAGCTCCTGAGGTAGAGGAGAGGGCCTGGACCTGGGGTAGGCATGAAATTAGACCTGTGTTGTCAAGCAAAGGTTGACTACGGGAGGGAACCATTGCTTCAGACCCACATTTCCCATAGTATTTTTCTTTGCTCCTCTAGCAGGCCACCATGAACCAGAACAGCAGAACACAGGTGGAGATAGATCCCCAGGGCTGCTCCAGGATGCTCAATGCTCTGCAGCTCCTGGCCAGGTGTGTGTCCTTCTCCCTGCTTCAGGCAGCTCAGGTAACCCACCGCAAGGAGACCTTTTGAGATGCCTGCATTGCTAGGAGCTGGCAGAGAAGCCAGACAGTCACACCCTGCAGCTGTCTGCCTCGCCACCCGTGAGATCACCGTTCCTGAAGCAAAATAAGCAGAAGGAAACACATACTCATGCCTCAGCTGTTAAAGTCTGCTGAGGGTGTAGACATGAGATGACTGAGCTGATGTAGGAGCTCACCACCACCGAAAGGGCAAAGTCTAGTTCCTTTTCTCTCCTTCTGCCATTCTTCCTTCCCCCACCACCACACTCCTTCCTCCCCTCACCTCCATCCCAGCCGCAAGTAGCAGCATCCTCTTTTAGACCATCTCCCTCTCATGAGAGCCCTCTCCCAGCCGGCACAGCCTGCCAAACAGGCAGAAGACTGCTTTTTGGGGGGCATGTTAGAGAATGCAGCTGGTGCAGAGCAAGGGACCAGTGAGTGCCATACTCAGCACAAGGGAGGAAGACGGAAGAAGCATGTCTTCTTCAGCAAAAGTGAGATGTTCCCTCAGCGTGGGCGTTCTGCACCAAGTTGGTCGATGCCTCCCCTCCTACCAGCTTTGCATCAGAAGGCAAAGCTGCAGTCTGGGGAAGAAGGAGGGGGGCAGCCAGCCACTGCCACGGGTGCACTGGAACAGAGGGGAACTTTGTGAAAACTGTATTTATTGTCTTTTCAGGACATTGTGATCCTAGCCCTCTCAAGGTTTGCAATCATTTCTCCCAACGAATCAGAACCAGAATCAGAAAAGCACTTGTAATTAGAAGATGGCTCTCACATTTCATGAGAACTGTGCGCTTCCCCTGCGAATACCAAGTTCATTAAAACCCCTGACTAACACTGTGGTGCAGAGATCGGCCACAGATCTGAACCACCACTTTTCACCTCCCTCACTCTCCTTCTTCACACCGAACGCTCCCAGCACCTTTTGCATCTGAGGCGCATCAAAGCGCTGCCCACCTGACGGCCTGAGACCACCGTCCTGCCCGCAGTGCCCTCCTGCCACGTCCAACCCTGCCTGCACCACCCTCCTCACAAAGCCGCACAATTGTACAGGCGCTGCCTCTTCAAAAGAAGGAAAGGAGGGAGAAAAAAAAAGAGCCCCTGGGGTTTCCCTTGTAGTCCTTCTTTTCAGTGCCACCAAAGCTGTCGTTCAAAGCAGCTAACCCCAGGTCACCAAAGGCTAACAGCAAATTCACTTAAATCAAAACTGGACCTCCAAACCAGCCTCGGGTTCAGGCAAGAAGTCAAAATCGCAGCCATTCAAATAAGGAAGAAATAAGGGTGGTGGAACACTGGAACAGGTTGCCCAGAGATGTGGTGGATGCCCCATCCCTGGAAACATTCAAGGTCAGGTTGGACAGGGCTCTGAGCAACCTGATCTGGTTGTAGATGTCCCTGTGCCTTGCACAGGGGTTCAACTAGATGACCTTTAAAGGTCCCTTCCAACCTAAACATTACTATGCTTCTATGAAATGGCACCAATAAAAAAAAAATCTCCTACTCTTAAATGATGAGTGGACAGACAGTCATTCCTCTCCTCTTGAACTGCAATGTTTAAACACAACATTTGAAAAAATGCTGTTGCTACACCTGAGACAGGCCTGGAGCGATGCTCTGGGATGAACTGCGCTGTTTGGTTGCGAGCCCCTTGCCAAGAAGTGATGGGAAACACCAGATCTGTGGCCAGACCCGCTCTCCTCGCCGAGCGTCCTCTCCTGGGCCCAGTAGCATCTGCAGGACAGGCTGAGCAGGGCAGGGGCAGACTGCAGGGACCCCACTGCCAGGCCTAGGCAGACAGCACATTTACTGCGCTCTGGGACCGGAGTCGCAGCAGCTAATCGGAGGAAGTATTTGATGCTGGGAGCTGTCAAAAGCTTCCTCTCTTCTAACATACTTAGGAACAACAGCAGAAAAGCTTGACCTTTCCGCCAGCGTACTGCTGAAAGAAGTGAAAGCAGCATTTCTCTTGTTTAGCAGCTAAACAATGGAATTTGCTCAAAAAAAAAACCAATAAACACTACTTGCTGGTTACTTTTTGAATCTCAAAGTCATTAATGTTCACCTACTTTGAGTCTGCCCGTGGCCCTGGTTACTATTATCATTTCATCTGCAGGGACCAAAGCCGCATTGATCGGATCCTAACCTCAGGATCCTCATGGCCAGAAAGGGAAGACATCATCCCTGCTGTTCACCCCAGCCTCCTCCTCCGCAGTTCCCGTGACAGAGGAAGACAAATAGGAGGGCTACATATTGCCCAGCGCGGATGGATGGTTCCTTGCAGCCTGCAGCGTGGCTTGCAGGGAGATGCACGTACCCTGTCACATGCAGACAGCACAGCCGTGGGCACTTCTCATGCCAAACTGATGCACACTTATCAAGGATATGAGGGCATGGGTCCCATTTTGGGACTTCTGACATCACCTACCTACCCCACTGTACCCACCTCCTTTCTGGCAGAAGAGCACACGGAATGAGGAAATGCTGTTTCAGAGAAAAAAGTGATCCTGATTCCTGGGCTATCACATTCCTCCTATTTCACCCACAGAGACCACACTCACAACCAAAATAGGTTTGCCATCCATGGATGCAAGCCTGTTCCTAGATTTCAGTCAAGCAGCCCGCACCAGCTAGCGGTGGCTGCACTCTTTCCAATCTTCTTCAAGTGCTTTGGCTTTAACAAGGCCTCTCTGTTATCCTCCTCTGGCAGGGCAACGGCTCTCAGGCTGCTTCAGTAATGAATGCACGGTCTCTTAAAAAAAATCTAGGTCGACACTCCTTTATATTTTACATATAACATTTCCAAAAGAAGATCTGTTTTTCTGTGCAAGCACATCATAAGATATATTAAGTCTTTTCTAAACACCCTCCAAATGGCCCAGCCCGCAGCCATTTGGATTCTCCTTCATGAGTACAACCCTTAGCACTTCCCTTTGTGAAATATCAACTTCTTCATCGTGGACCCTCTCTCCAGCCTGCCAAGATCATTTTGAATTCATCTCGTGTGCCCCTCAAGGTTCCTCCAGGTCAAGGACACCCGCAAACTTCATAAGAAAACTTTCAGCTCCAGCATCCTGATCAAGTTATTGAATGCAAGTAGGAAAGGAGGAACTCCTGCTCTTTACCAGGCTCTCAGGCAGGTCCTGGAAGTGGGGGTCCTGTTGATGGCTCCGTATCAAAACAAGAATTCCTGCCCAAATACTTCTTTTCAAGCAGCTGAACACCTCCCTTCTGGCAATTTCACCTAGACTATTATTTCCAAACTGTCATATGCTTCTTCACTGAACAAGATCAGCAGCAGTGAAACCTAGCACTGAGTCCCAACTAACACATCTAGCAAGGGGATGACGAAGGAATGGGAGGAGGCAGCAGCAGCACTTCGGTGAATGGTCTAGGACAGCCACAAACCAGTGGCAAGAGTGGATGGGTGGATACACGGAGGAAGAGAAGCTGCAAGGCTTGCGCTCTAACAAAGTTAATCACCATGGCTCTGATTCTAGAGCCTCTTTCTCCTGTGTGCTTATGAAATTTTATGCGAGACAGCATCAGCAGATACACCTTGTTTATTGCCCCCTTTCTGTTGACGAGGCATGCTCATCTGTCAGAGCTGGAAAATTGGCTGCTTCGAAACAATCTGTTCTCAGAAATCCACATGGCTTTTTTAATGCTGTACTACTCAGTTAAGTGTTTACACATTGACTGTTAGTTGCATTCATGCCTTGCTAGGGATCAAAGTTAGGCTGACTGAGCTTTAATTCTCCAGCAGCCTATTTTTGCCACCATTTTCAAATACAAATACCGCGTTCACTCTTCTGCACATCTTCTGGGGCCTCTTACGTGAGTGCAGAAAAAGCATCCCTAAAGAGCATTACAGCAGTCCCTGAACCATTCAGTACTACTGCTGGCACCATGCGCATAGTATTAAGCCAAAATATTCAGAAATTGTATCACGCTATGTTTGACATTAATGTTAAGAAAAGCAGTCTTCCTCAGCATTATTACTGCATATTATTATCTTTAAGTATCAAACAGGCACCGTGACAGCCAGGGGAGAATAAACAGCGTGCAAACTGGAAGGTTGTGCCTGCGGAATGGTACCAAAGGACCAAAAGACAAATCTCCTGTGAGAAATCATTTACACTTTTCAGCCCAGTCCTGGCTCCATTTCACCACCAGGGTTTCATTAATAGTCTCCCCCGTCCCCGGGGTTACTGGAAGGGGAAATGAGATAACGCCCAACCCGTCACTCTTACAGCACGCCAGTGCTTTGAACGGCACTCGGCAGTTGCACTCTGACTAACACCACCAGTAGCCGCTTTCCTCCCAGACTCGCTGGCAGGGAACCAGGGATCTCCCTCCCAGGCACGCCGCCTCAGACCCAGGGCCAGCTGGCCGCTGCTGGCCACCCTGCCTCCCTCCCAGCCCCTGCTTCCCTCCTGCCTCACCTTCCTCCCTTCTGCTCCCCACTGGCTCACCCATCAGCAGTCAGGGATATAAATTATTCCTTTCCCCCTCTCCTCCCTGTCATACCAAATAACTTTAACTTGCCAGTGTCTCAGCAAGGCACTGCAGGGACTTGCCCCGCTCCCCAGCCTTTTTTTGCAAGATGACAGCGGCAGCTCGGCATGTGAAGGAAGCCAGCGCACCCACGGCATCAGGTATCACTTACTTTGTCTTCGCATCTCACAGCCACCTCAGCATTCTCTGGCTGAAGGGTCTGCTGAGATAACGTCTGTCTGGACTTGCCCACCCGGTCAGGGCTGGGCCACAGAGAAGAAAGAGTTGGGGCATAAAGGCCTGCTCCAACCTGAGTGAAAACTCAGAAAAACCTGCTCGCTGCAAGGACAGGATTTCTTTCAAGAGTCATTTGCTTGGTGCTCAGATTAAGAAGCTGCACAGAATTACATTATTTGCGGCAATCCTCCACGCAGCTAAGAACTTCTGGGTTACTGATCGACTGTAGCAATAAAAAAAAAAAGGCATTAAAAAGGTTCACATTTAGCAACACTACTTACTAGAGGAATAAATCTAGGCAGCAGCAGAAGGAAAAACAAGTTATTACATATCAGACCAGTGAGGATGAGCTAAGTGAAACAGCTTAATTGTTTGGAGGGGGAAATGCAGTGAGTCACTCTTTAAAATTTCAAGTGTCCTCAATACAATCTCTCACCAGACTGCGAAGTACTTTCAAGACTCAGTGAGAGACTGCATGCTCTCCGATTCAAATATACCACCTACGCACAACCATTTTGATTATTGGACGTCATTCACGTTATCAGCTGGGTCCCCAGTTTGAATAAATCTGTGTTTCAACATGAAACTGCCCTGAAGTTCTGGGGTTTTTTTTTTTACGTACTGGTTGGCATATTTGCATACTGCAGAAGCAACAGAAATTACCGCCACATACGTGTAACACAGACGACTTCTGTGCTTACCATCCGCCCTCCCGCCTCACCCACCGCACTGCTTTCCTCTCCTGCCCTTTTCCCACCTGTGGTGGGTTGACCCTGGCTGGGCACCAGGTGCCCACCAAAGCTGCTCTGTCGCTCCCCCTCCTCAGCTGGACAGGGGAGAGAAAATACAACGAAAGGCTCGTGGGTCGAGATAAGGACAGGGAAATTACTCAGCCTGTAATCACCATTACGGGCAAAACGGACTTGACTCAGGGAAATTAGTTTAATTTATTACCAATCAAGTCAGCATAAGGTAACGAGGAATAAAACCAAATCTTAAAACACCTTCCCCCCACCCCTCCCTTCTTCCTGGGCTTAACTTCACTCCTGAATTGTCTCCCTCTTCCCTGTAAGCAGCATAGGGAATGGGGGTCGTGGGTGGTTCATCACATGTTGTTTCTGCCACTCCTTCCTCCTCACACTCTTCCCCTGCTCCAGTGTGGGGTCCCTCCCATGGAGGACAGTCCTCCATGAACTTCTCCAGTGTGAGTCCCTCCCACGGGCTACAGTCCTTCATGAACTGCTCCAGCGTGGGGTCCTTTCCGTCAGGAACCGGCCGCCCCAGGGCATCCACAACCTCCGTCAGGCATCTGCCTGCCCCAGCGTGAGGTCCCCCACGGGCTGCAGGGGGACAGCCGGCCTCACCATAGTCTGCACCATGGGCTGCAGGAGAATCTTGCCGGGAGAAACTTTACTCCTCCCGCTCCTTCTTCACTGACCTTGGTGTCTGCAGGGCTATTTCTCTCACATCTTCTCCTTCCTCTCTCCCGACTACAGTTTCTCTTATGCAGTTTTTTTTTCCCCTCTTCTTAACTATGTTATCACAAAAGAGCCACCACTGTTGCTGATGCACTCAGCCTTGGCCAGCAGCGGGTCCATCTTGGAGCCAGCTGGCATTGACTCTGTTGGACGTGGGGGAAGCTACTAGCAGCTTCTCACAGAAGCCACTCCTCTAGCTCCTCTGCTGTGAAACCTTTGCCATGCAAACCCAATACACCACTCCATTTTAGGAGACAGAGGAAAAGAAGAGTGCAAAGACTTAGAATCATAGAATAGTTTGGGTTGGAAGGGACCTTCAAAGGTCATCTAGTCCAACCTCCCTGCAAGGAGCAGGGACATCTTCCACTAGATCAGGTTGCTCAGAGTCCCGTACCACTGGGCCTTGAACGTTTCCAGGGATGGGGCATTAACCACCTCTCTGGGCAACCTGCGCCAGTGTTCCACCACCCTCATTGTAAAAAAATTATTACTTATATCTAGTCCAAATCTACCTCCTTCTGTTTTAAAACTATTACTCTTACATAAGAATCCATCTTCTCCAAGCAGAGAAACTTTCTAACCAACTGGAAATACTTGCAACTTTTGCTTTCTGAAAGCCATAATTCCCTGAAGTATTTCTCTTTGCAGGACAGCCCTTTCTAACCCACATCTGTCTTGCATATCAGTGCAGTAACTCTGAAGAACTCCTCCATCCCTTCAGGTCAACAGCACTGGGGTCATGCATCTGCAGAAACCATCCCAGCTTCTCATCCAGCTCCCCTTCTGTCACTTGGGCAGATTGCTGGTCCCTGCCCATCCTCCCCTTGTCGCACCCGCTTCCTTGTCCAGGGAATTATTTTCCTTATCGGTGCATTCACAGTGGTGAAGTGGGAAGGCGCAGCAAGGGAGAGGCTGGAGTGTGTGTTGAATGTTTAAGCCAGTAAGAAGCAAAAGATAAACCCTTTAGAAGATAAACGCAAAGACACCTATCTGTAATAATTCACCATTGAAGTTTTGTGTTTGACCTTACAAACATACAGCTTTGGCGTAATTGCTATCGGCCATCGCTAAGAGTGCCAGTTTGTAGAAAGTCAGTTCACATATTGCAGATATTTTAAAGCTCTTGCAATTAATTCTGCCTTACCTGACCGTAGCTAAGCATTAACTTTCCAAGGTGGCACTATCATTTTTTTTCCCTCCTGAAAACTGGGGACACCTTACAGCAAAGCAGGGCAGTCATACATGCAGGATAACCTAAGGTACTACTCCGTTCTGCTGGCTGTAACAAAAGCAGTCATTAAGGGGAAACAAAAATACTTTCATTATGAATCAAGTTCAATCACCCTGCTGCTTAGCACTGAATAATAAAATAAATGAATTCACTAATTTAGTATCAACAAAACTGATTCCCTGTACTGCGTACAGATCTGAGTCCAGTTTTTGAGCATCTCCTAGTCCTTACAGTACCTGCCCTCAAGCACTCCTGTAAGACAGGGAGGTGCTCTGGGGCACAGCTGGCAGCCTGGGAGCTGAGACACTTATCAAATGTCAAGGAGTGCTTGAGGAGAGGGTGCAGTGCAAGGGACCAAATCCCACTCTGGGCTGGCATCCTCACCTCAGACTGCCTGGAGCCTGGAAATACAGCCTGGAGAAGAGGAGGCTCCACGGAGACCTTACAGCAGCCTTCCAGTACCCAAAGAGGGCCTAAAGGAAAGATGGGGAGAAACTCTTCAGTAGAGCCTGTTGTAACAGGATGAGGGCTAATGGTTTTAAAGTAGAAGGAGGTAGATTCAGGTTAGATGTCAGGAAAATTTTTTTTACAGTGACGGTGGTAGAACACTAGAAAGGGTTGCCCAGAGAGGTGGTTGATGCCTCATCCCTGGAAACATTCAAGGCCAGGTTGGATGAGGCTCTGAGCAACCTGATCTAGTGGAAGATGTCCCTGCTCCTTGCAGGGGGCTTGGACTAGATGACCTTTGAAGGTCCCTTCCAACCCAAACCATTCTATGATTCTATGATACACTCTGTCAGAAAAGATGTTTAGTTAAAAAGAAAGGAAAAAAAAAAGAAAAAACTAAACCAGAATAGTTTAACTTGAGCAAAAGAGAAGGACTTCCGGGTTCTCAAGCTCGTGACCAAAGCACTCAGTAGTGGTGCAGTCCCTCCTCAGCTGGACTTTCAGCCTGTCTGACACCCGGGCTGGGGTCTCTGGCATTTAAGAGCTGAACGCGGTGGCTGGGGACACAGCCAGACAAGGGATGTCCACCTGTCCACCCATCCCACTCCTTTTCCCTAATCTTTTGCCTGCGTGCATGCACCAGGCAGTACAAAGAAGAACGAATCGCTTCCCCTGTGCTGGTCCCGAACTTGGGCACCCACATTAGCATGAATCCATGTTTGTAACTGCAAATGGGCTGAAGCTGTGTGGTCACCCAAAGCTCATCTGCTGCTGCCAGGAGCAGGACCCCACTCTTGCTGCTGCATCCCAGCTGAGGCCATCTTGCAAAGCACCTTGGCAAGCTCCTGCTTTTTTGTTTTCAGAGGGCAGGCAAGCACTGCTCCAAAAAAAAAGGAGTGGCAGGACGGGAGGAATTCGGGCCTGGAGGCACAGCAGGTCGGACTGGTAGAGATGCTGCCAGAGTCACCTTGCCTCTGCATTTGCTGCTCCCTACCAGCACTGCAAATTTTGGCACCACTCGCTCCCCGCTCTGCCTCAGTCACCCTGCTGCCTGGCTGTGCTCCTTCACCTTTCCTGCCCTTAACCGGCCTCAGTAAGTACAGTATCAGATACCAGGCGTTTCACTTCTGAAGGAGAAAACAGCTCTTTTGCCTGCACTGGGAAACCAACCAGCTCCCATTCAAATCAACAGGAAGAGATCACGTGGGTGCATTTCAATTAATTGCACTGGAGAGGCAGGCTGCAAGCATGCTTCCCCTACAGCCAGACCCCTTCATTCACACCTTCTCCTGGAGAAGAGGTGGTATTCAGCTGAATTACCTGGGGGATTCATTTCTTTACACAGCGTCTACAAGCTGGGAGGAGGCTGTATTTGCAGAAGGCTGAATTTAGCAGAGCTGAAGTCAGGGGGCAAATAAGAGGAAAAAAAGAAATAATCAATTTACCATCTGCTAGAGCTGTGTTCTCCAAACTATTTTGATCATGTAACCCATCAGTAAAAACTTTTGAGAGCGCATCCCCAATGATTGTATATTTATTTATTTATTAATTATGTGCGTGTACTACTGAAGTCCTAATATTTTCTTCCCACACCCCAGTGTGTCATCCTGTGCACGCTCCCCCGTTTGGAGGCCGCTGTGCTATATAACATGATAACAGTGGTCGCTTGGTGCCAGAAGCAGGACTCATACGGACAACTAGCAGACAACTTCTGAAACCCAAGCACTCCGTGTGATGCCAGCTGAAGAGATCTACAGACAAATGATGAAGCAGACAGGAAATGAAGACTAGAGCGGAGCAGCAAGAGGTCGTACCTTTGCATGCCTCCTATTCCGTTTTTTACTTCACTTAGACTTACTTAGTCTTCTCTGAAATGCTCGTCCAAGGAAAGTTGTCCTCAGACAGCCCCTCCACAGCCTGCTCTCCTTGGTGGGGATCACACCCAGTTTTACCCTTCTGCTGTTATACCTCCTCAGGAAGCCACCACAAGCAAAAATGCTGCTTGTGGGCTCTGCTGAGGCAAAGCTAATGGCAAAAACAAAGGGCACGTGAACAGCAAGTGCATTTGTTCACACATCAAGACTGCAGCCATTGAAGAGCTGTTTCAGTTTGACTTCAATAAACTGGGATAACCATCCTTGTTTGGACTTAAATGAGATGATTTGTTAGGTTTAACTTTAGGATGATCCCACGTACAACTCACCATTGATTCAAGAGGGATATGAATATATCGGCTGGCATCTGCTCCCTGGTACCAGCCCATCGTGCAGGCTCTTATGCCAGTACCACCATCAAAATCTGCAGAGCAACTGCCAGGTAGCATGCATCTCGGGAAGGAAAAAGAAAACAAAAAGAAACATAACCAAAAGAAAAACAGCACAAAGATTCTTTGGAGTAAGAGGGTGTGGTATTTCTCAGATTTTTTTTTTCCTTAAACGAAATTTTTAAAGCCTCTCCGGACACACACCCTTCATGAAAGAATGTGAAGAAGGAGCATTCACAGGGATCCTAGAAGCAATCTACATATGATCATGTTCAGATAAAGAATTACTGTCACGGCATACCCTTAACAAGCCGTTAAAAACTGAGGTCTAAAAGCAGTACTAATCTGAAGTGTTTTTTTAGCACATCATTTGTGCTTCCTCTGACAACAGGCATTCCTATTTCTACTTCCATTTACTTGTAACTGCTATAAAAATAGCAAGTCTTGAAGTTCAGTAGCATCTCAAGCACTCTGGACAGCATATAAATAAATATAAATTATTAACTTAACATCAGCTGTTAGGTAAGGTACAGGTCAGTTTTATTTGTGGGGGAGATAGGGCAAATGTAGAAGAATAAGGACAGCACCAGAACCTGTATTACAATTATATGCTTATTTTTGCCTCAATTCATTCCCTTACAGTAAGATGCATGTTTCTAATAACCATAAGAATAGATGAGGAAAACATAAGCCCTAGAATGAAATGTGTCTTAACCTGGGACCTCCATAAATACTCAAAACTTACAAAGAATTCATTTGAAAATACTGCTGCCATACAGGTCCAAAAAAACTGATGTACAGCAAAAAAGTGCCAGCTCAAACCATCTCTTATGTTACTACCATTTTTAGATCCTGGTAATGCCAAAAACATGCAACTATCAATCTTAATGTATGAAAAGATTTCCAAATTAGTTTTTAAAGTTACTTTGCTTGTCTAGTAGACACCTTTTTTGGTAGCTCTGATCCGCTACTGAAGAACAAGGCATCAGTCCAAAGTAAAGAGTAAGTAAGCCTAGGGGAAAAGAAATAAAGGTCTTTGAATAATACTAAAAAAATTTTCCACTACTTCTTTTGACAGAAAGAGAGTAAGAAAAGCATTTTCATCTGAAACCACACATGGAAAAACAATTTGGGTTCCCTCAACTTAAGGGAAAAAAAACTGCAGAGGAAGTTTTTATTTTAAAAAAAAACAATCCAAGACAAAACTGCACTCAGCAGCTGGAAGCTTGGCCGTGGGAGTCCACCTCCCCACAGCATCTCCTGTGCGCCCCGGGTACCACCCCATGGCTGCTGGAGTTTTACAGCTCTGCCACGCTATGATCTGTGAGCAGGGGCAATTGGGAGAAAACTGAAGGCTTTTTGTCATCTTTTTTCGTCTTTTTGCAGTCATTGCAGATGAAGCAGTTCGGATGGGATTTGCAGGAGCCCGTGCCAGGAGCCTTCTGTCTCTCATGCATGTTTTCCAGCTGGACCACCCTGGGAAGATACATCGGCAGGACGTGGGGACAAAGGTGGCAACGAGCAGGGACAGTTTGGGTAGAAAAAGCTGGTTCAGTAAGAGAGAACTTCAGATGACCAAGGGTGGGAGGAAGCTGAAGGCAATTGCCAGCCACAGCCTGTAACGGGAAACAATGAAGTTTCATCCTGGAAAGCTCAGCATCCCACCAAGTCCCAATATGTTCCAGATTTATTAGTGGTTAGCACTAAATGTTTGAAAAGAAAGCACTGGAATTCCAGTAAATGGATTCAAGACAGTAACACAGCCAGACAAGATGATATACACCAGTATTATATGGAATATATCATGTGAAATGGAAGTGAGACCCAGGGAAGCACCTTCAGAAAGACAGTTGGGGAAACAAATCTGAAATATAGTTGAGAATGGTGTCAGACGCCCAGCAGTTCCAAAAATGAGACTCATAACACAGTGCCTTCTCTTCCTGGAATCATTAGAGAAAAGCAGATTTTAAATGATCCAGATTTAAATTATCTTAAACTATCCTGTACCTAAAACTTGAAATTCAATCTGATTTCCACAAAGAACACACTCAAAGTGGCACAAAGTTCCTTTCAATTCTGGAATCTCCATGTCCTGACTTTCACCCTATAGATGCCAAAAGATATTAAAAATAAGAATCATAGAAACATAGAATCATAGAACGGTTTGGGTTGGAAGGGACCTTCAAAGGTCATCTAGTCCAACGCCCCTGCAAGGAGCAGGGACAACCCTGACTAGATCAGGTTGCTCAGAGCCTCATCGAGCCTGGCCTTGAACGTTTCCAGGGATGGGGTATCTACCACCTCTCTGGGCAACCTGTTCCAGTGTTTCACCACCCTCACTGCAAAAAATTTCTTCCTTATGTCTAATCTAAATCTACCTCCCTCTATTTTAAAACCATTGCCCCTCATCCTATCACAACAGGCCCTACTGAACAGCCTATCCCCATCTTTCTTGTAGGCCCTCTTGATGTACTGGAAGACTGCTATCAGGTCTCCCCGGAGCCTCCTCTTCTCCAGGCTGAACAGCCCAAACTCTCTCAGCCTGTCCTCAGAGGAGAGGTGCTCCAGCCCTCTTATCACCTTCATGGCCCTCCTCTGGACCTTCTCCAACTGCTCCATGTCCCTCTTATGTTGGGGGCTCCAGAACTGGATGCAGTACTCCAGGTGGGGTCTCACAAGGGCAGAGTAGAGGAGAAGAATCACCTCCCTCGACCTCTTGATGCAGCCAAGGATGCAGCTGGCCTTCTGGGCCGCAAGGGCACATTGCCAGCTCATGTTGAGCTTCTCGTCCACCAGCACTCCCAAGTCCTTCTCCTCAGGGCTGGTCTCGATCCATTCTCCGCTCAGCCTGTATTTGTGCCTGGGATTGCCACGACTCAGGGGCAGGACCTTGCACTTGGCCTGGTTGAACTTCATGAGGTTGGCATGGGCCCACCTCTCCAGCCTGTCAAGGTCCCTCTGGATGGCATCCCCCCCTTACAGCATGTCGACGACACCACACAGCTTGGTGTCATCGGCGATCTTGCTGAGGGTGCACTCTATCCCACTGTCCGTGTCGCCAACAAAGATGTTGAAGAGGGCTGGGCCTAGCACGGACCCCTGATGGATGCCACTTGTGACCGGTCTCCACTTGGACATTGAGCCGTTGACCACCACTCTCTGAGTGCGGCCATCCAGCCAACTCCTTATCCACCGAGTGGTTCGTCCATCAAACCCATGTCTCTCTAGTTTAGAGAGAAGGATGTCATGTGGGACAGTGTCAAAAGCTTTGCACAAGTCCAGGTAGATGATATCCGTTGGTCATCCCTTGTCCACCGATGCTGTCGCCCCATCATAGAAGGCCACCAAGTTGGTGAGGCACAATCTGCCCTTGGTGAAGCCATGTTGGCTGTCACCAACCACCTCCTTGCTCTCCATCTGCCTTAGCATGACTTCCAGGAGAATCTGCTCCATGACCTTGCCAGGAACAGAGGTGAGGCTGACTGGCCTGTAGTTGCCCGGGTCTTCCCTGTTCCCCTTTTTAAAAATAGGGGTTATGTTCCCTCTCTTCCAGTCATCAGGGACCTCACCAGACCGCCATGACTTCTCAAATACAATGGCCAGTGGCTTGGCAACTTCATCCGCCAGTTCCCTCACAACCCGCAGATGGATCCCATCAGGTCCCCTGGACTTGTGCACCTTCAAGTTCCTCAGATGTTCCCGAACCTGCTCTTCCAGTACAGTGGGCGGTTCTTCATCCTTGCAGTCCCTGCTTGTGCCTTCCACAGCTTGGGTGGTGAGACAAGAGCCCTTATCGGTGAAGACTGAGGCAAAAAAGTCATTGAGTACCTCAGCCTTCTCCATGTCCTGGGTAACCAGGATACCGGTTTCCTTCCAGAGGGGGCCTACATTCTCCTTAGACTTTCTTTTGTCCCCTACATACCTGTAGAAGCCTTTCTTGTTGCTTTTTCTATTCCTGGCCAGATTAAATTCTGTCAGGGCTTTAGCCTTCCTCGCCCAATCCCTGGCCACTCACACAGCCTCTTTGTAGTCTTCCCAGGCTACCTGTCTCCACTTCCACCCTCAATAGGCTTCCTTCTTTACTTTCAGTTGGTCCAGGAGCAACTTGTTCATCCACGCAGGCCTCCTGGCCTTTTTGCCCGACTTGTTCGTCATCGGGATGCACCTCTGCTGAGCTTGGAGGAGGTGCTTCTTGAATATGGACCAACTTTCCAGGGCTGCCTCCCACAGCACTTTGCCCATCAGGTCCCTGAAGAGGCCGAAGTCCACCTTCTTGAAGTCTAGGGCAGAGATCTTCCATGTAGTTTCCTCGCTGCCCCGTAATCTTGAACTCCACCGTGTTGTGGTCGCTGCAGCCAAGGCTGTCCTTCAGTTTCACATCCCCCACCAGACCCTCCCTGTTGGTGAGCACAAGGTCGAGCACGGCACCCCTCCTTGTTGGCTCCTCTATCGCCTGCAGGAGAAAGTTATCGTCCACGCATTCCAGGAACCTCCTGGACTGCCTGTGCCCTGCCGTGTTGTCCCTCCAACAGATGTCAGGGTGGTTGAAGTCCCCCATGAGGACCAGAGCTTGTGACCTTGAGGCTGCTCCTATCTCCCTACAGAGCGCCTCGTCTACTCTGTCCTCCTGGCCAGGCAGCCTGTAACAGACCCCCACCGTAACGTCCCCTATCCATCCCCATCCTCTAATCTTGACCCATAAGCTCTCTGTCAGCTCCTCCTCCATCCCCAGGCGGAGCTCCATGTGCTCCAGCCGGTTGCTGATGTAGAAAGCGACACCCCCTCCTCATCTCCCCTTCCTGTCCTTTCTAAAAAGCCTGTACCCCTCCATGTTGACGCTCCAGTCGTATGAGTCATCCCACCAAGTCTCCATCATGCCAACAAAGTCATAAAAAATAAATCAGCCTTCAGCTTTAACCACCAGTGGCAGGAACCATGGAACAGCAATTAGATACTGGAAGTAAGAGGCAAAAGGGAAGAAAGACAAATGAAAATAAAACTTTTCTTGTGGTCAGATCAGCCACAGGATTTCCAGCTGAATTCCTTTCAGCTATGGAGACTTTCATTAATACATTACTCGTACTTGGAGTACAACAGAAATGTGTATTTTTAATAAAAACTTCAGGACTGTCTATAAGCCAATCATGGCAAATAACACTTACCTACCCAAAGGGAGGCAGGAATATCGCGGTGGGGACTCTGCTACGCTACCATCACCCTCCCATCGGGGAGCCGGAGGAGAACACTTTCGGGAGCAGAGGAACATCTTCTGCTTGGTGGGGGGAGGTTGCTTTGTCCTCAGGCCAACATTCATGTATGCTCAGATTGCTCAGAGGCACCTTCCCAAATACAGAATAATCGGTCCAATCAACATATAACTAAGGATATAAAAACAAAGGGTTTGAAAACCAGACACCACTAAGGAACAACAGACCTGTTTTTTCCCCCTAAGGCAGGAGACGGATGCCAGCTCAAGAGCATCTCATTGCTGACGTTCTGACAGCAAGTCGTTCTGCAAAGCAAAGGCTTCCTTGGTTTGCTCCTTGTGTTCGTTTGCTTTTAAGCTCTATTTTTCCTAAACAAACAACAAGAACAAAAAAATCTGTATACTGTTCCTACCCCTGCTCTCTGACTTCCAGCAGGCTGCAATCTCCTCGAAATCACAGCTCAGAGACCCAGTTTAAGCACAGCCCTTTCACAGCCTCCCAGGTGGGATCACGCGTGCTGCAGCAGCGTGGTGCTGAGTACCAGCCCACTATGAACTCTCCTACCCACATCAGGTATTTTTTTAAAATATTGGCAGGTGACCTGTCCTGGTGGAAAACCCAGTAACATGAAGTTATCTTCAGTCTTCCCACAGCTGGCATAAACTCTGTGTGCTCTGCCCAACTAAACAAGAGATCATTAGCGCCTGTACCTGATCACATTTGTCGCACCCAGCAGCAGGGTAGATGGGTGTAAGCCCAGCCCTGAGCTACGCTTAACCTATACACAATGTGTGGCCCTGAACATCACCAGCGATTTTTTTCTTTCAGAAACTGGGATAGCAATCGGAGTTGCTTATAGCATAAACGAAATCTGCCAGTACTGTTAACTGGAGCAAAATATATCCTAAAAAAGCTAGCCTGTACTCTTACGGCAACATTTCAAGTACCAAGGCCATGCACAACATGCTCTAGAAATTTAAGAGTCTGGATCTCCACCTGGATGATCCATCGGAGAATAACACCATTATAACCCTCCCTCAAAAAAAGATTTAGAATCACAGAATCATAGAATCTTAAAGGTTGGAAAAGACCTCCAAGATCATCAAGTCCAACTGTCAACCCAACACCACCATGCCTACTAAACAATGTTCTGACCTGCCACATCTACACATTCTTTGAACACCTCCCAGGGATGGTGACGCCACCACTTCCTTGGGCAGCCTGTTCCAGTGTTTGACCACTCTTTCAGTAAAGAAGTGTTTCCTAATATCCAACCTAAATCTCCTCTGCTGCAACTAGAGGCCATTTCCTCTTGTCCTATCACAAGTTATTTGGGAGAAGAGAACACCACCTGCCTCCGTACAACATCCTTTCAGGTAGTTTAGAGGACAAGTAACTTGTAGTATACATGAAGCTAGGTATTTTTTCCATTTAATGGCCAAAACCCTAATTTTTAAACCTCTCAAATAGGCACCACTTTTTTTGTGGTCAGTCATCTTTCACTCTTCAGGCGTGCTTGGGGAGAGGCTGAGTGAGACTTGGCATCCCTCCAGAAGAGCAATGAGTTGCTCCTGGA
This sequence comes from Chlamydotis macqueenii, assembly GCF_036417535.1. Taxonomy (NCBI): domain Eukaryota; kingdom Metazoa; phylum Chordata; class Aves; order Otidiformes; family Otididae; genus Chlamydotis; species Chlamydotis macqueenii. Next base: position 150,052,276 of record NC_141556.1, on the reverse strand, counting down.
TTTTCACCCAAGCCTCTGACCAGCAATGCAGGTGAAACACCGACCAGCATATGAACTCAAAGCTAGTCAAGTCACTTTTTGAAAAATCCCTTACGCCTCTGCTCTCACAGCTAAACCTTGCCACCGCCACCACACCGGCGAGGCTGGACCACAAGAGCAGCCAAACACGAAGGCTGGACCCACCACTGCCCCTTTTGAGGCAGCAGGACCGAGCTGAGAGCAGAGACTAGGGTGGTCCAAGGCACTTCATTGCTTTGCTCCTGCTGAAGACTGCATGTCCACAAAGCGAGCCTGAGGGAAGGAGACCTTGCTAAAAACCTCCTTGCAGCGGAGAGGTCCTCCTTATGTTGTCAGCTTTTAGCAATTCTTGTAATCAAAGTGCTCCTGCTCCCACCACCACACCTTTGGGGATGCTAAGACAGGAATACTGCTGAGAGGAAGCCCCGGTAAGACACGCTTTCCCTGGGAGGGGGGAAGACACACTTCCCCCACATCATGTGGGGCTTTGGTGCCTAATCAGCAGCACCAAAGCAGTGCAAGCATCTGTTTAACAACACATTTTGTTGTCACTGTTGCAGCGATTCTTCTGTTCTAACACTGCCTTGCAACGATCCTCTTCAGAAGTTGGCTTTTCCACAAGTGTTTATAAAGGATATAGTAATAGGTAGCTCTAAGCAGCCCAACCTGGTGCTTAGCATCCAGCAGAAATCACCAGCCTTGCATAAATTAAATAGGAACATGAACGCAACGTAACACAACACACAATGATTATGGTTTCAGCAACTTAATGGATAAATCATTACAGTTGTCCAGAATCAAATCTGCTTCATGAGGGAGTAGGGGATGATACCAAACGAACAGAAATCCCGTTTTTACCATTAAATCCCAGTGTGCTGCTCCTAATGTCATTGAAAAGTACTGGTAGAATGCAAAGTAACACAAGAAATGCTGAGCAAGCACTTCAAATAAAACAGACACCTTAGAAACCACAGTGACTGAGACACTGTAAGTGTTCAGGTTCTTTCCTTCCCTCTCCACTCTCAGTACCAAAGTGCCCGGCCACAGGCGTTTCAGATCCCTGCTGCTCGTGGGATGTACTGTAAGCGATTAAAATCCCCTTGGCCAAGCTGATGTATAAATGCTGTCTTCCCTGCTGCTGATTTATCCACGTACACCATTTCCTAACCCACTGCTACAATGCACAGCACCTCTCCCCTGCTCTTCCCTTCTCGAAGGGGAGTTCTGGCTTTGACAAAACTTAACTACTGCACAAGGCCGACAGTCTGCGGCACAGGTGGCTGCTCCTCAGATCGGACCCACACATGTCCAGGAAATCACCTGGACCTTACCTCAGCCATGAGAGGCAGCAACAGGCCCCCGCAGGAGCCCCCACAGCTCCTAGTCCCACAGGCTCTGACTCCATCCCACTCCCACTCACTTGCAGTAGCAACTCCGCTGCCAACCCAAACCTCAGCTCCCTTTCACAAACACAACACATTCGCTGTAAAATTCGCTCCCCAGAGCTCATCTGAGGATCCATGAAGGTTCCCATGAACGGGCACCTCCCTCTTGCTTACCCATCCATAACCGTTTCGTTTGCACCGAAGTTGAAAGGAGGACACATGGGTCATCAGCCAAGTGGCTAGTGGGCTAAAAAAGTAAATTAAATAATGCCAGTTAGCAGTACACTGCATTAATATACAACTTCTTAATACTCCGCTGAGTAAGACTGAAACCGAACTGTCATTTGGGTGCTGACCTTCTGAGGAGGCAGACCTGTGCTGACTCGCTTTTCATAGCCTGCAGGTCCGGACTTTCGTTTCCTTACTCACATTTACATTTGCAGGACGGTTTGCCAAGCTATGCAAATCCAATTACGGCAATGAAAGGGCATTGCCAAGATCTGTTGAAAAACGCTGTAAATAAAACTATAGGGTCATACAGTACAACAACCACTTTTTAATTAAATTCAAGTCTTTTGTATGAAAAAAAAAAAAGCTGAAACAGCCTTAGTTGCTACTTAATAAGCAAGACATAAATTATACAAAATATACTTAGCTAGCCATACCCATTTATCTAACAAGCGGCTGCGCTTCTTTAAAGATAAGAAACAACAGATTAGAACAACATCCTCCCGAGCTGTAACTGTTAGGAGATCGAGATCGACCTTACTGTACCATCCAGACAAAACCAGCTCAACACAGAGATTGTTTTGTCTCTGTATCTGAGATGCAGAAGGAAGGTTTCAAAAACAAGAGAATTATTTTCCAAGTATTGACAGGTATTTTGTCTTATTTGGCCATTGATGTTCCACATACAGACCCCTGAGTCTAAAGCAAGCCCCCATTAAACAGAACTAAGACAATCTCAATTGGCTTCAAGAAGAATTGGGAAAAGCTTGCTGTAATCTACCAGCACCGAATCAGTTAATCACACTCATCTCTAGTATTTGCATGTGTTATCAGAAATGTTAAACAAGGAGTGATCAAACTAATGACATGCAGAAGATAATAAAATATTACCTTGAACAGGTGCAGAATTCTCTATTTATATGCATGCAGTCCTGAGGAATTCTAACAAAGCTCCGCTAATCTATTTTTACTGAAGTTAATGATACATTCCTTGCAGATTTGAAAGGAATTTGATTCAAGTAAGGGAAAACCACCTGGATTTCTGATGGGTAATCATTTCAACCTTTATTATAGGGGCTGGCAAAAAGATAAATCAAAACAACTATTTTTTAATCAAAACTTCCTTTTTTTTTTCATTTTTTTGGGAGTTTATTTTCTGCATTAGAAATTCAGTTTCTGTCTAAGCTACAAAACTCTCATCTGATTGAAAAGCTATTAACATGACCATAGCAACAGCAAGTGGGATGTCACAGTAAAAACTTAGGGCTTGTTCACAGATGGGTTTGTACCAGTTCAAATTGATATCCATTCCGAAAAGCATGCCCCAAATTTTCCAGCTATAGGAGTCAGGGAAGACAAAACTGACATTCTCAGAGTTAAAAAAAAAAAAAAAAAAAGACGGTTGGGGAATATTCCTAAAACCTGTTCCTCAGGTATTTCCATATCACTGTCAAGCAACAAAAAAAAAGAAGTAAACTCCACATTTTAAAATACTTCTGCAAAAGCTGCTCTATTCAAATAAACGCTAAATGCAGCTAGTGGTTCATCTCATTTCCCTCTTGACACGGAAACTCAGAAAAAACGTTTTTGAATTACACTCCTCCAGTTTTCAGAGGTGGACACATTTCTTCCCCTGTATTAGACACTTCTGTGTTCTTACAAAATGCTTCTGTATTCCAGGGGAAAAAAAATGTGGGGCAATTTAATCTCCATCCTCCCTGGGTCGCTGGCCTCAAGTCCCAAAAGATAGAGCCAGAGGGATGATGCAGACAGCGACTGCAGAGAGAGCTCAAGAGGAGCAAGCAGTAGCACGTTGGCCAGCTAGCAAGAAATGACCTCAACTTTGTTCCTCATAACTAATGAATAAACAAACAATTCCTGACTTCAATTGCGGTTTCCCCTCTTCTCCCCCCCATACACAAGTCATCAGTGCAAGCGGTCCATAGCACGGCCTCATGCCTGTGTGCTGTAAGAGGAAGAGAAAGAGACTGCTGTTGCTCAGGTTGATGAAGCACTGAAGACACACATTTGTTAGCACAGAAATTGCCTATTTACAGAAGGAAAGCAACAGGATAAGCTGGACCTGTTAGAAAATCAAACATCCTAGCGTGCCACAATAAGGTAATCTAAGATGATAAGGCACATAAGAAAAAAAAAAGTTATTCCCGTGTTGAGAAAAGACATGAGAGGTGGCATCACCACCTGGTTAAGTTCCCAGGAGGGTTCCCCTGCCCACCCCACCACGCGGGCTGCTGACCGCTGCCTTATGTTTAGACGTCCCCACATGCTGCTGCTGTTTCTCTCAACTTCTTTGTTACTTAAACGGAGCAGATTTTGCATTTCAGTGCAGGAAGCCCATCGGGATAGGCCTGGTGGGAGAGTCTGGAGATCACAGCTGTAATTGTCATCGCTCACGGAGCAGCCATTTTGCACACCTTCCCCAGCCACACCACGCCACACCACCGGCTTCTCTTTGGGTACAGGCAGCATCAACCTGCCAAGGGGCAGCTGTGGCTTTCCAGCATCCAGGGAGAAAAATGTCAGCAATGACAATTTGTGAAGGTAACAGGCAGAACCGAAGTACTCCTTGCCACAGTGCTTTTGATGCCCTACCACCATCCACCGAGGTTTTAAAATGTTAGCAGTTCTTGCTGATGCGTATCTTGCTTGGGAAGAAAGACTTCAGTAGGGGCATGCTGTGTTTGTTTATACACCTGACCAGGCAATTGCTAGTAATATTTTGGAGACAACATCCTATTGTAACACCTGCCTGTACACAATGAACAAAGTTACAGAATAATTTATGGCAGAATCACTTAAAAAAAAAAAAAGCTACATTTTCTCCTGCCTCTCTTTTACCTGTTTGGTTGGTTTAAATGCTTCACGTGCAGCGACATAGGTATCCCAAGCATTGGAGCAGGCTGCCCAGGAAAGTGCTTGAGTCACCATCCCTGGAGGTAGCTAAAAGATGTGTAGATGTGACACTTACGGACATGGTTAAGTGGTGGACATGGCAGTGTTAGGTTTACAGCGAGACTCGATGATCGTAAAGGTCTTTTCCAGCCTAAATTATTTTATGATTCTATCTCTTAAGAAAGCCACACAATAGACAATAGCAATTTTACCCTCATGTGAGCCACAGACGAGGGTGAACATAGGCCCTGTTACTGGTGTCGTGCGACATGCTAGCTCCATGCACTTGAGCTCTTGGCTCCAAGGAAATGAAAATTTAAACTTTTAACTTGACCCAAGTGAATTCAGGAATTTAACTCAAGTGGTCTATGTGATCAGGATTATACCATCTCCAGACTGAATAAATCATTCCAATTATTTTTACTTAGATACATTTTACTGTTTATGAATTTCCCAAAATCAAGTATGTTCCCCCTGTAAATATTTAATGTTTACTTTAAGGTAAAAAGATTTGAGACAAACATGATGAGCTTTTTGTCTTTCCTGACTTCTGTCAATATCATAAGGAAAAAAGCAAATGAAACAAAGTTTTCAGTAAAAGCAATACTGTTAACTTCCTTGCAATATTTCCACTCAAGCACTAACGAAACATTCAGCACTACAATCTGAAATATTAGATATTGATGGCACAAACACTTTTTGGAGGGCTTACTGAACTTCAGATCAACACAAACTTTAAATGAACTTTAGGTATTTCCACAGAATGCAGAACAATGTATTTTTAGTGTGATGAACTAAGAAATTCCTAACTATTTCAGGTAGACTCTGCCTCCCTCTTGCATCCCCAAGACCAGCTACCAGAACATTATTATTTACACCACGAACACAGAGTGGATAACTTAGATCTTCCAAGCTTAACAGAAAACCTTTTGATCTAGAGCTAAGGCCCTGCTCATTCTGCACAGTTTCATGAAAAAGGATTAATGATGTGTTAGCAAACCTGGACTCGGCAGTTTTTCATTATATTCTCCCCTCACTGTGTCAGGGACAACTGGTAAGTATCTGTAATGCAAACCAAACAAGGAGCATTACTCAACCTCCGAAAGAAAAATCCTCCGCTTGACATTGGTACCATCAGTGTCCTTCATGCCTACATACGTGGGATGCCAGAACACAGCTTTCAGTGGCATGGTTCATCCTCTGGCAGGATGGAGGTCTTCTTCCCCTAGAAGACCTCCTGACACCATGTTGCCACCACCCACCTCGTCCAAGCAATGGCTGCGACGGCCATGGTGGCTCTGCTGGGCACGCAGCATCTTCCTCATCACCTCCCTTCTGCAGACTCTGGCACTTATTTTTATATGTGCATGGAAGTAAGACTGTTGCACATTTTAAACTGTGCATTTATAAACTTAACAGAAAATCCACTACGTCAGTGAAACCACTACACGCTATTCAGACACACATTATCAATATCCATCAGGTAAAAACGACTAAACCAATTTTACCTCAAATGACACAAAATGCTCACTTCGTAATTCTGCCTACCTTGGGAATCTGTCCATGCTGAAACTGCTCTGAAAAGACATCGATATCATGCAACAGCATTAAACTCTTTGAATCTCTCTCTTAAATACAGGTTCACAAAGCTATTTATAAATTAATAAATAGCCCAAGGTGAGCAGAAAGCTTTCTCATGAAACTTGAGCAATAACGCAATATTACTGTTCCCGGATCCTCTGCCATTTTATCATGTTCTGGTGCCTTTCCCAAGGGTAATACCAAGGACTCTCTTAAATGTACTGTGTACCATCTCTGCATGATAATAATAAAAATATTGATTTTCACATTTGTGACTCAGATTCAGTTTGACACCAGAAATCCAAATTATTTCCCTCTTGCAGTGTATCAGCTAAGCAACTGGAAGCACAAGGAGCTTTACCCGTGTCAAAATGAAGCAGCAGTGTTAATATGTGACGCTTAAAATAGCACTTCGCTTTCCCTGTACTTTTCTAAACAAAGGCCTGGTCCAGCAGTACATTTAACGCAGGCTGGGGAAGGGATGGGTCTGAAGACAATCACAGAATCATAGGATCTTAAGGTTGGAAGAAACCTCCAAGACCATCAAGTCCAACCATCAACCTAACACCATCATGTCTACTAAACAGCCTGTACCAGTGCCTGATCACTCTTTCAGTAAAGAAGTGTTTCCTAATATCCAACCTAAACCTCCCCTGCCACAACTTGAGGCCATTTCCTCTCGTCCTATCACTAGTTATCTGGGAGAAGAGATCAACACCCACCTCCCTACAACCTCCTTCCAGGTAGTTCTGGAGAGCAATGAGGTCTCCCCTCAGCCTCCTCTGTTGGATGAGTTTTGTCTTGGATGTGAGCCTACACCGAGGAGCGTCCTGCCTTCCCTTGAGAGCAGTGCTGGGATCGGTACTGACCCAGCCAGAGGTGCGTGTGTCAAACACCCCCCACCACTGAAAACCCTCCAACCCTCTCCAGGTCCCACTGGAGAGGTCAGGGCTATCGTTCCCATCTTGCACGCGACCATAAGGAAAACACAGCTTTCAGTCTTAGACAAAGACTGGAAACTCTGACCTGTGGGCTTACACCGTACGCAGCCACCGGCTGTATTTTATTTCTCATCCCTTGCTTCATGTCACTGCAAAGCTATGGCACAACTCACCCCCCACTGCCCTGGCTGCACTCCAAAGCTCAACTCAGCTTGGTGACCGGACAGCTTTCTGCCATCGCCTGAAGACATCCAGCTCCCAGAGCGGCATCAAGCGGGGTTAAGCGACGCCATTTCATGGGGGACATCATGTGAGCAGGATGCCTGGGAAGAAGGGGAGCCTTTTCTCTTTGAAAAAAAGAGGAACTGTAGCTACTGGAGATTTCAACAGACTGGGATTCATCCCAGGGCTACGAGCCCAGCAGTCTCTCCCAGAGACTCTCCTGGCTTTACAGATTTCTTTTGTATTTTTTTTAAAATCTGAACCTGAAAGAGTTCTTCAGTGTTTGAACGAGCAGGAAATCAGCCAAAAGAACAAGCCCCCCCCCCCCCCCCCCCCCAGCCTTTAGATTATTTCAAACAATTAACAATAAGCTGCTATTCTTTGATATAATTACAGAAATCACACTTCTTTGACGCATGATAGCAAACAAGCACCCTGAAGGGGCAAAAGGAGGTAGATTTTTTTCAGGGAGATAAGTACATTTCTAAATAACACCTACCTTGATGACTTTATTTGTACAACTACTTCAACAAGCAAGACTTTTGAAAGTCCACTATAATCTGTTGATAAGAAAAGATCAAAGAAACACACAGGAAGGCTGGGATGCAACCAAAATATTTGATCAGTGAGAGGTTTCTTATCCGAGCCATAAACTTGAGGGTATTTCAGTGGGAGCTGTGGGAGGAACACTTGTGTGGCCGTGTGGCTGTGTGAATGGAGTCCCCTGGGGGAATCTTCCCCTCGTGCCACACCACCATCCCTGCATCCCTCCCTGCACAGGACACTGCTGGAGCCCATTGTCCCCGGTCTCCCATCATTTTCAGTGCAGCTATGCTAAACAACCACGGGTGTAAATTTTATTCGTTCTCCTAAATCCCACCACCTCCCCCACCAAAGTTAAACATTTGGCCTTCAGTTAAACTAAATGGATTTTTTTTCCTCCTTTTAAAGTGAAGTCTCACGATCCCTGTGTGACCTTGGTGGGAGGACAGAGGGAGGCAGGGAGACCCCGCCGTGCACCCAGAGCACTGCCAGAGCCCACTGAGTGTCAGCTGGCTGAACAGCAGAGATGGGTATAATGAGTTTTTAACTAGTTCCTTTATTTTTAAAAAAAGAACAAGAAAAGAGCTACTGGGATTTTTTTATTTTCCTTCTCACACTTATTTAAAAATATATATATATATACTTGGCAAACATTAAAGAGCTACATATTTGGATGCAACTCACATTAAACAACTGCTTCGACAGTTTAATTTTTAAAAGAAATAGCGAATTCTCACTTTCTTTAAAGGCTTTACTTTTACTTGTTTGTATATTCCCTAGGTTATCAGTACATTTCGCTAGGCCTTTCTGACAGCAATATCCTTGTAACCGGAGAAGTATGGGAAACTCCAGAAACATCCAACTGTGTACAAACATTTAAAGCTTAGACACTCTAATACAAAACAAGTACCTCTCTGAAACAAACATCTCCAGATGTTTTAACATATTTTTATATAGAGAGAGATATATATAAGATGTGACTCAGGCACGGAAAGCCAAAAGAATGTTCTCATTTCCTGAGGCTGGCTAACAAAAAGGAAAAAATGTGAATGAAGGAACAAAGATTTCGGAAGTCAGCTTTTCTTAACAGCAGCAGCTTTAAAATTATGCATTTTGACTTCTTTCTCAAATAGTCAGAATATGGCCTCTCTGTTGCAACGGCATATACTCACAAAAGGAAAAAAACCCTTGTTTTCTGCGATGTTTAAAAGTACTACAGAAATGTGTCACTTGAGAGGTTTTTGTCCTTCCCCTTTCAGCCCTGGTGAAGCTCACCAACAGCTCCCATCAAACCCCCGTTCCCACAGCAGCTTGCCTTGTCTCTGCGGTACAGCACTTGAGAAACACAAGGAAGCAGCCACATGCTCCATGGCTGTCCCACAGTTCTGTCTCTGTATGGTGAGATTTCGCCAGTAAGACCTCATGGGCACCGCTCTTGCTCCATTTTTTTTTTTCTTGACAGTACAAGTGGGTATAAACAGCATCCAGCTCCTCTGGGACCTGAAATGGGTGAAGAAAGTCCCTGGGAACCTTCAGATCATTAAGCCGGGTCATGCCACCAAATGTTAGGTAGATTTAAACAGGCACCGATGTGTTGCTGCTCTCCATGTCCTTTCCAACCACAAGCTACGTATCACAGGGACAGCACACAGGTACTCCTTCCTCCAAATCCTCTGAAGGTCAATTTCTGCAAACTAGTTCTGTGACAACCATGACAAAACCACTGCTGGGGTGGTTTCCCTTCAGGCAGGGCTGTAGGAGACAACAAGCTGCAGAAAGAACATACTCAAGTGTGCTTTCAACAGCAGCAAGCAAACATATGCTGGGGGTCCTCCTTGAACAACCTGCAAGCACATGATCACTCTTCCAGTGCAATGGAGCATGGATGTGCCCCTTCCCAACACCACATCCAGGACAGCCACAGGCAGTTCCCAGCCCTGATCCAGACCACGATCAAACACTGCTCCCTCCTTCCTTAGATCCAAACACCCCCTCACAGGACCCCACCATTAACACCACCAAAATGGGTATTTCCACCTTTCCCACATCCCTTCCCTCCCAACATCGCCACCACCCACAAGACCAAGGAACTGATGCAGATCGAGACAAACTCAGTTTTAAAATCTATGCATCTACTGATGTCTCTCACCACAGGTTTTCAGCTGGCTGAGGTCCCCGTTGCCGGCACAAGACGTTGGGGCACAGGAGCACGCGGGTCACCGCGGTCAGCTGCAACGCAACTGCATGCTTAATTAAAATGTCTCTGTAATTGCTGCCTGTGGAAAGAGCAGCTGCCCTGGCACGGCCCAGAAATGGTCTGTCCTGCTTCGTGACACCAGATAGAGCTGGGTCTGGGAGATGACTGCTGCCAAGGGAATCTCAGCCCACTTACCAGCAGACCCTGGCAAAAAGTAAGCGACTTAATCCAGCACAAATGTTGGTGTCTCTGCCACAAAACACAAGTCTGGCCTGCTACCAACACAGTTCAGAAGCTCATGGTGTTCATCTGCAAGGCTACTATTTGCAAGTGTTTCCTCACATCGGAGGACTTACCAAAACCGGAGGGTTTTGCAAGCGGAGGCTGCTGTGCTGATTCAGCCCTGAATCCGCAGGGGCCACCTTCCCCCAACAGCACAGGCTGGCAGCCCATGCCACCCTGCCCGCCAAGCTGTATTTTTCATTCCCAAATCGGAGGTGGAGCGTGCCAGGAGACACCGAGGGAGAACTTGGGGATGCTGCGGCTCCAGGAGACGAAAGGCTGACAGCCGGTCCCTCGCCCCCTGTCACCCAGCCCTAGGGGGGATGGCCAAGCCCTGGCAAAGAGTCCCTGCAAAGCATCCAGGCACCCTTTCCCCCTCCCAGGGTGGATTTGAAACTATTTCTCTGCGTGGTTTTTCTCTCCCCACATCAATCCCACAGCTGTTGCACATCAGCGTGGGGTCTGGACAGGAGCCACTCTGCCATGTTGTTGCCTCCCAAATATTTGCTGGCGTTACTGCATTGCTTTGCTGTGGTCTTTCCCAGTGCTCCCAACTACACTAAAACAATATATTAATACAGAAAACCCCCATAATTCTGAGCACGGCAGCTTCCCCAAGCTGCTGAGGCCACCCAGGAAATGTTCACAAAATCATTACACTGCCTTAGTTTCTCAGATTATCCACACCGATGCCCCATCCACGACATGAGCAGCAAGGTTTTAACTCTACTGTCCCCACCAGTTCAGGTTTTAGTCTGTCACCAGCCAACCCACCAGCGTGTTCTCAAACTATTTAAGGCAAGCAGTGATTGAAACAACCGTAAATGCACTAGGCTGACTGGTGGAGTTTTTTTATCAGTTAAAAAGTAATGATAAAAGGATGATCAGAGTTGGAATTCAGGGACTTCTTATTTTAAATATACATAAAAGCAATTAACATGAAAAATACAGAGCATAAAACTTCATCCTGGGTGCTGGCCTTGTTGCAACCCTATTTTTCAAGCGTCCTAGGATACTCCAGACTACGCCGTTTTTGCATAGGAATGTGGTTTCATACAGCAGACAAGGGGTCCACTTGGCCCGTAAATAGTTTGTCACTGGGCACACCAGCAGCTTCTGCTCCCTGGACCTCACCGATGGTCTCCAAGTGCTGAGACAAAGCCATCAAACTGTTTCACATAAAGAGTAATCGACGTACATAAAACCAACGAAGGAAATTACAGTAACTATTTTTTTTTCTTTCTATCTGCTTAAAAAAACATAAGCAAGCATTTTCATAAAGACTCAGACACTTCAGGGAGGGAAATGCTGACATAATTGCAAAGGAGTGTCCTAATATGAAGAAAAGTATTAACCCCAGGGCACAGTCCCCTGCTATGTTTTCTCTAATTGTCAAATTGAATTAGGACCTTCCCATCCTTTTTTCACCCTTTCTGCCTCAACATCAGCCTTTCAGCTCAAGCTGCACAAGCTGTAACACATCACTAAAACAACAAGCGCAGCAGACCACATACACAGCTGCTCGACTCCTGTTAGAGACTGTCAGTTTGGTTTTCCTTGTCATCATGAAAAGACCTGATGTAAGTAACTTCCCAACAATCTATCAAGCTACTTTTAGCACAGCTAATAGTTAACAAGTCCCTATATTGAAAAGTAACAAGAGGCTGCGTTACGCTATGGAGTGAAAAACCTTTAAACCAGGCTTTGGAGGAGAATAAAACACAGAGGAATCAGGATGTCTAACCTAACACACTTAGCATGAAGCCACAATTGCAGGAGCTGAAAAGTCTGCCTTAAGTGCTTCAATAATAAATATTTTATTGCTACTCGAAAAAGAATTTGTTAACCATGCAAACCGTTCTCTGTATATTGCGGGCCATTATTGGTTCCCCCGCAGTAACTGTATGGAGCCAGTGCAAAGAAAAAGATCTGTGGGTAACAACTGAGATTTAACTGCAGCATCACATTTACCTTCTTATTTATGGAGCACCCTGTCAAAGCCAGTAACACTAAGTGACCAGTTTTGAGTTTCACAGTCTACAGTGGACTAAGAGCTGTAAATCCAATGAGTCTATGCCAGTTTTTCAAATGCAGTTACGCTTTGAATAAAGAGGACCTTGCTTTGTTCAGTATTTTACTGCATGCTGGCCTGTACTTATTGCTACAAAGAAAAACTTAGTTTGTGCTAGGAAACTACGAAGTCTTAAGATAATAACGGTTCTGAACAGCAAGCTAATGCTTTTTTCTGAACCGCACAACAAACTTATTCCAATGATAACACGTCAAGATGAGCTCAGCACAACCAGCTGGAAAAGCTGACCACAAAACCCAGCCTGCAATCCCCTCTGCCCCTCCAAAAAAAAACCCCAACTCCGGCACGTTCAACCCAAACCGCTACCCAGTATCGTCCCTGCTACAGGGCGATCCGCACATCCCTCCCTGCCCAAACCCCTCTCCTCTGGGGCAGAGTCTGATCTCCCAGCCTGATGCCGAGCGCGATGGCCGTGCCCAGGGTAACAGGCGTTCAGGTTACAGCAAGTTCCTTTCATTGCAAGACAAAAGCTGTGGCAGCAACTGGAGTTCAAAAAACCTCTATAAAGTGGAAAAGAAAAAAAAACCCCAAAGTTAAAAGAAAAGTATTTCAGATGACAATAACGAACTGTGTGCGCATACCTGCTGACCAGATGTCTGCTCCTCTTCCAGGTACCAAAACTGGAGAGAGACCTCAAGTCATTCTTTCCTTGTTTTCTTCCTGAAAACTTTGATTATTTTAACTCCCTAAATCAGAGCAAAAAGTCAAGATTCAAAATCCCTTAGGAGTTTCAGCCTGCGGAAGCTTCTGAGATCATTTATGAATTAAACATTTGCATTTTCAGTGGTTTTTTCCCCCAAAGAATCAAAACAGGAAAATGCACCAATTTTTAATTTCCTCTCCTCGCATACTACCAAATCAAAGTATATCTTACACAAATCTTGCCCTTTCGATTTATTTTGACCTCAATGGACTGGAATCATCTAAAGGAAAACCCCTTGCCCAGAAGTCCTGCAGCTGGCTCCCCGGAAGGAGCTGACCCCGCAGCCTCTCCCGGCCATGTCCCCCTGACAGGCGAGCTGCGCTCCCCACCCTGGCCGCCAGCTCCTTCTGCTCCCTTCAGCAAGAATCAACTGCGCAGCACCTTCACCTCCTTAATCACAGCACTGCCCAGTCCCTTGTCCACAATACGACAATTCACTCTGAAAAAGCGGTGCGAAGAGAGGCACAGAGGGGGCTGGCCAATTTAGGCAAGGAGCCCCGCGTCTGGCCCTTGCTGGGCAAGCAGTTCATATTCAGAGAGCATCAGGAGCAGCAGGACGCTGGGCTGACTCTCAGCTGCAGGAAGATTTGCTCGGCTGGGAGGCAGAAGGGATTTGCTGCCAGGGAAGGATACTCGAGCCATCAGCCATATGCCGAGACGGGTGCTCTGTGGCCGCCGCTTCCCTGGATGTGCTGGCCACCCGCTTGCCCACTGCGGGACGCACTGCCTGCATTTTGTGCTGAAGAAACTCCCCTGCAGACAGCTTTGAATGAGGTGGGCTCCAACCAAAGTGGTCTGCTGCTTCACCTCAGCAAGTTTCTGCAAGCGTAGGCTCTAGCCTGAATTTGTCCCAAAATTTCTCGCTGTGCCAGGGGTGTAGCCTAGTTCACATCCTGGGAACCGTGTACCAGCAGGGCAGCTGGCCTGCTCCCTGACGACTTCAGCAGAACAGATGCCAAAAAATATGTAATTGCTCTATTTACCCGAAGAGGGGGGCTCCGCACCGGAGCCAAAGCACCTGTGCGGGGCAGAACAACGCACAGATCCTCGCAGTCACGAGAGGCTGGCACTCACAGCACAAATACTGACAACTTGACCACTTTCGGGAATGCAGAAAGGAGCCTGGCCTGGAAGCACCCATCGACTGCTAAGAAAGCAAGCAGCTTTTGGAACAACTGAAGAAAAAGCAGTTACCGTAATACACACAGACATCTCAACCACGTTATCATCTTTTTCTCAGCACATGGCTGCATAGCAGCTAAAGCTAAAAGCTGGTCAAGGCTGGTGAGATCCTGCTGCCTCCCCTCCCTTGCCCCCCGGGCATCGGGGCGCTGACCCCAGGAGCGGAGCTGGCTCAGCAGCCCACCCCGTCGGCACGGGGTGCCACCGCCGTAGCCCCGACTCGGCTTGATTTGGCCACTGCCCTGGCTCTTCGCCAAAGGCGTGGCGCAGAGCTGGAGGAGCTGGCGGTAGAAATCAGGTGCGGGAAAGATAAGGCGGTTGTTAGCCAGGCTAAAGTCTGGGTGCGCCAGCGGCCACCCTGAACCTGCAACCCTACGAAATCGCTCTTTCCCCTTCCCTCGACCCCGGGTTTGGACGCATTAGCGCAACGTTTGCCGAGCGCTTTAGCGAGGGACACCTCTTCCCAGGAAAAGCCTACACCGGGTGAGGCTCTGAAACGCTGGGCGGTCAGTAGAACAGCGTTTGCTTTCCGTACCCATCCCCATTCACCTTTCCCTACAGGCACGACTGCTCCGCAATTGCGGGACACGGAGAAAAACTACAGGAATCCCACCACAAGAACAGCCCAGGTTACTCAGCACCAACCGCCTCCCTCGGGAACGGACGTGCGAAAAGGCAGGAAACCACGCTCGCGCTCCCTCGCGCTCCAGTTTTGCGCGGTTTTTTTTTTTTTTTGTTTTTTTTTTTTTTTTTTTTTCCCCAGTTCGCTGTCACGAGGACACGCAGGCCACCCCACCGCGCCGCTCCTCGCGTGAGCGTCACCCCGAGGGGGCGACCCCGGGGGGAAGGGGATTCCTGCCGTGCCCCTCGCGCCGTCCGTCACTCCGCCTGCCGCCCGTGGGAACGGGAAATTCACACCCCCCGCCCCGTCCCGTCCCGTCCCGTCCCCGCGCGAAGTGGAAACTTCACGGGGCGAAGAAGAGGCACGGCGGCCACTCCTCCCCCCACCCCCGCTACTCGGCGGGACCCCATCCCCTGCCCCGTTCCCCACCGCCCCACCCGACCGCCGGAGCAACGGGGAGCCCCTGCCGGGTGGGGGGGGCTGGGGAGGGGGGGTTCAAGCAAGCGGGCAGCAACTGGTGACAGCGGCCCGGCCGCGCCGCGCCGCGCCGACACAAAGCGCCGCCCTCGGCGGCAGCCGCCCGCCGCGGGAGGCGGGACGGGGCGGGCGGCCCCCCGCGCCTCTCCTACCTGTTACAGGTCACCCCCGCCGCTGCCGCCGCTACCCCCAGCATCCCGCCGGTGGCCGCTGCCCCGCTGCCCGCCGCCGCCGAACGGGAGGAGCCAGGCCGGACGCCGCTAATGGCGCTGGGCGGCCGCGCCGCCGCCGCCGCCACCCGCCCGCCGCCGCCGCCGCCGGGGGGCGCGCTCCTCCCGCGCCGCCGCCGCTGCCGCTGCCTCTGCCGGGCCCGGCGCCGTGAGCCGAAGGCCCCGCCCCGCCCCGCCCCCGCCGGCCGCGCCTCACCGGGCGCTCAGGCCCTGCCCGTGGCCCGCTTCTCGGCCTCGCCTGCCCCGCCCGCTAAAGGCAGGGCGGTCCTCGACGGGTTTTGGGGATGCAGGTAGCCCTGCCGACCCCGGTTACTTCGGGGCGGGCGGGGAAGTGAAACCAGCGCAAAGGCGGCGGGATCCGGTTACTCGCACCTTTGGTCGGCCCCTCGGGAGCGGTCCCGGGGAGAAGGCCCCGCGGGGTTACATGAAGCGGGTGCTGCTGAGCGCCTGTTGCTGCTTTATGTTTTTCTCCAGAACAGAAAATTGCTGTCAAAACAATTCCAAGCATTTTTACTCTCTTTTCTCTGTGGTTGCGTAGTACGGCGTTATCTTTAGCAAGGGAGCCCTCGCCTCACCTTAAGGCGTCAAATACGTGTGGGTGAGCATTTGCTGGTGCAAGATTCAGATCTGAATCAACAACGTTATTTAAAAACATAACAGTGCTCATACGCAGTCGTGTCAGCACCACGCTCCGGTTCGGCTGCCTTCTTTAGAAAGTCATTATAAGTAAGTAACCGTTAACGCCAGAGCTGCCAGGCCTAAAGGCAGCGGAGAGAACCAATCTCATTCCCAACCATGCAAGTTTCAGCGGAATGAGAAAAGGACTATAGAAAGTGCAGGATTATAAAGCTAGCAGCCTTCCAGTACCTAAAGGGGGCCTACGAGAAAGCTGGGGAGGGACTTGACAAGGACATGTAGTGATAGGACAAGGGGTAACAGCTTAGAACAGGAAGAGGGTAAATTCAGATTAGATGTAAGGAATAATTTTTTTACACTGAGGGTGGCAGAACACTGGAACAGGTTGCCCAGAGAGGTGGTGGAAGCCCCATCCCTGGAAACATTCAAGGCCAGGCTGGATGAGGCTCTGAGCAACCTGATCTGGTTGGAGATGCTCCTTGCAGGGGGCTTGGACTAGATGACCTTTAAATGTCTCTTCCAACCCAAACCATTCTGTGATCTCTTCGGATATTAAGGATGGCTACCCACTGCATCCTTGGAACAAGGAAGTGAGATGGTGAAATGAAAAATGCAAATTTGTCTGTCAGGATTAAGGAAGTCTCTTCTATATGGCTCCAATAAGACAATACGCTCAAGGAACATATTAAGCCAATGAAAATCAGCATAGGCAGGTACAAGTGAATAGAATCAGAAAGGGTAATTCAAACTACGTGCACATGGAGTACGTCTACTTCAGTATCCATTAGGACCAAGAAAATAGTGTAAACTTTTAGGAATATAATTCACAAAAGATATTTGATCAATATGCCTCAAGGATGGTTCTGGACAGAACTACAACTGCAAAAACACAGAGACATCAGGCTGTTGGCTTTTGGTTTGTTTGTTTGCTCCTTGGCACAGTTTGGTTTTGCTTGCCAACTTTAGGAATCCAAACATAGCAAATTTTTAGCATCACAGGGGATACATTTCTGTACAAAAGGGGAAATAAAGTAAATAGCTGGAAAAGGGAAGGGATGGTATGCCAGCATTCAGCACTGGTGAGACTACACCTGGAAGGCTAGGTCCAGTTCTGGGCTTCCCAGTATAAGACACATGGCCATACTGGAGAAAGCCCAACCAATGGCCACTAAAAGGACTAAGGGACTGGAGCATCCCTCCGATGAGGAGAGGCTGGGAGAGCTGGGACTGTTCAGCTTGGAGAAGAGAAGGCTCAGGGGGATCTTATCAATTAATATAAATACCTGAAAAGGGAGGGTACAAAAAGCACAGAGCCAGGTTCTTTTCAGTGGTGCCCAGTGAGAGGACCAGAGGCAATGAGCACCACCTGAAACACAGGAGGTTCTCTCTGAACATCAGGAAACATTTTTTTTTTTTACTGTGAGGGTGACCAAGCACTGGCACAGGTTGCCCAGGGAGGTTCTGGAGTCTCCATCATGGAGATATTCAAAAGCCATGTGGACAAGGTCCTGAGCAACTGGCTCTTGGTGGCCCTGCTTGAGCTGGGAGGTTGGACAAAATGACCTCTAGAGGTGCCTGCCAATCTCAGTCTGTGATTCTCTTAAAAAATGAAACAGACACACTCCCCTCCACAAAAAAAAAAAAACCAAACATCCACTTATTTTAATGACTCTGTCAGCAGAGCTTCCATATTTCATCTAAATAAGTACCCGTTCTGTGCCAGTTGAAGATAATAATACCCTTTTGTTTTTTTCTAATCAACTGTGGGCAGTCTGCCATTGCTTGTGGGCAGCTTCATGAATGCCTTTAATTAACCTCAGTTTGTCTGCAAAGATTTTGGGGTTTTTCCCATTGCCCATCCTCCTGGGGATCTGCATGAGGCAGTTGCCCCTGGCTGAAGAGCAGCGCCTCTGCCCAGCGCAGCCTGAAATGGGGAGCGGTGGCTTGGGCAGACGTGCGACTACCAGGGCGGCAAACTCCGAAAGAGTAAATTCTGGAAATAATTAACAGGCAGGGCCTGCCAACGAGCGCAGCCGTTACGGTCCTTCCTTTAGAGAGCACACTAAAAGATTTAATGGCAAGAGAATTGCATCGTGCGCAGTTTTCCAGTGCTTTTAAAGATTACATCCCTAGAGCCTAGTCTGCTAGAAATATAATCTCAAAGTAGCAAAGGCATTCACTGAGAGTGGGAGAGCCTCCACCAAACGTGTATGTATGCCAGATGCTAAGTACTAGCAGTTTTTGGAAACGCCGTACCAAGAAAAGCCAGGAATTCGGTTTCACGGATCGCCTCCCCAGGCTCTGTGTGCTTTGCAGCAAGTTTGCACCTTGGCTTTGGGGTCTGATTTAAATTTTTGTTGTGTCTTGCTGTATAACAGAAATAACAATTTTTAATTGTTACTAATTCTCCATTACATAGCATTACAGCATGCTGGCATTCTAATTAACTTGTAAAATTCAGTCCAGAATAATTAGGCAAATAATTTAATACGATTCACAAACATACACTGCAAACTCAAAAGAAAAAAAAAAAGGTCACTCCTTCCAGCCCAGTATAATGAAAGGCTATGACCATTTTCTTCCTATGCAGTTTCTAAAAAAATATGGTAACCTGCCTACTTATTTTGGCTTACAAACCCATCAGAAAGTTAAATGTTCTGCTGCTAATGTACTTGGCGTCAGGAGAAGTGCCATTATCCCCAGCAGACAAGAGGGAAACAGAGACAGAGAAATTGAAATTAAATTCACACAAAGGAAGCGTGTGGCAAAGCAGGGACTTTGGACTCCGTGTCTCCAGACCAGCATATTAATCACAAAAATAATGTCTCTTTTTTTTTTTTTCCTCTCCCATCCCTCCCTGCTAGACTAGAGTAGAAAGCAGTTTTAAGTAGACATATGCTTTTGCTGTTCCTGTTCCAGAGCACTTCAAGTCTTCCATCACTGTTGGTTTGCCAATCTACAGTACCACAGCTGGCAGTGCTAGAAGTGACAGCAGGGAACCTTTACCTGTTCAGAGCCATACACATTATCAGCTCTGCTGACACCAAACAAGAGCATTATTGTAGGCCTGGGGAAGAAGTGAGAAAGGGTTACCGGGTAGACAGAGAAGAAAAAAGCTGCTTGGTGAAAAAAAATGGACTGCCTGTCTCTGCAGTCACAAATACCAGCATCTTTACACCAAGTTCTTTTTCATTTCCAGAAAAAGTGTTTTACAGTTTTGCCATAGTGATATGAAGAGACTTGAATAAGTAACTTCCACCTGTAGCATTTGCTCCAGCTTTTGCTTTCTCCCAGGACTTCATGCGACCGCAGATGGTTGTTCCTCATGTTGTTATGGACTCCGAGAGCCTGTTAACACCGCAGCCGTGTGGTTGTTTATCTTAATATTAATCAATAGATTTCAACGTAAACTTCAGTGTTCTTCATGTCACACCTTCAAAGCTATGAAGTTAAAGCAACGGCGAATGAAACTTTGATCATTTAAGTATGAATCATTTTTGAACACAGAGTGTCCAGCTAAATATTCCTAGCAAAATTGTTCATGAATTCACAAGTAACTAATTATTTAGGTTTCACATTCTTGCTCAGCATTAATAACTTCACAGCTCAATTGTAGAAGTAAGTTTTGACCACTGTTTGATCTCCATAAAAATATTTGCTATGTTTAAAAATAGTATATCGTTTACGTAGGATACTAACAGATTTATTTTATTGATCATTCTGATGTCATTATAGAAGCAAAGTAAAATTTCTGCTTCATGTATTTGAGACATGCCTAGTATATTTGGCTTCACCTTTTCTTGGAGGATGGAAAGAGATTGTGCAAGAACAGATAACTTTTATAGATGAATCTCAAAACCCTGCAAAATTGATCACTAAAATTCCATATTTAGCAACATAAATTTCTGTTTCATGACAAGGTCAGTAATTGGATGGACACACTAACGGCTAATGAAAAAGCTTACAGCAGCACCACAACGTGGGTACTTTAAAAAGTAACTTAATGACTTTGGGCGATCATGGTGTTATGCTCACATTTTTATTTAAGCTTGTATGCCACTTGCATATAACAGAAGAATATGGAAATTTGTCCACAGCACTGTTTGTTGTTAGTGATGCTTTTAAAAAAGTTCAAAACTGAAAGCTTAGTCTACATTGATAGATTGAGCTATAAAGAGAGTTAATTTAATACTCAGACATTCTTTCTGTTTATAAGGCTATTCTCATTATGCTCCACCTAGCATAAAAATTAAACCACTCCCTGAGCTACCCCAAATTCCTAACCCACCCGTCAGAAATAGTTTTGTGAAGCCATCACTGTTCAGCTGCAGAAGGTAGGGAACAAACTTGATGGCAAATCCTGCTGACAAACCCTTCCTTCTCTACTGCATGTGGACCATGTTTTGGATGCACAAGCATGCCTAGCTATTGCAAGATAAGGGGTGTCACCACTGGTTAAAAAAAAAAGTCATTGCTCAATGACAACAATTTGTTAGAATTACCTGCTTATTATTTTGTACGGTTATTTGGATGTTTTTGCTAGTGCCTCCAGAGAGAGGAAATGTAGGTCAAGAGCCAAGCAGCACAGAAGTCGGTCAAATACCTTGGGATAACTAGAAGGGAAACAAACAAGCTCCAACTCGAAGTAATACAAGTATTTCATTTTTCCATTTTAAGCTTTTCGACACTGCAATTTCCATCCTTCATGGAACGTTACAAAACCTATCTTTAGCTTTTCTGCATTTTCTGAAAATCCTCCTCCTGCAAAAAAATATGATATATCCACTATCCCCCTCCGCTCTGCAAACAACTGGTTTAGCCAGTTTCCAAGAGAAAGGCTGGTTAGGGCAGGGCCAGAGAGCCACCACATCAACAACAGGAGCTGTTTAAGTTTTTCTTGCTTCCAGCTGCTTCTCTCTCCACTCTTCCAGAGGCTCCTCTGCCCCTGGAGTTGAGTGACCATCTACCTGTAAAGGCTGGCAGCTTCACCTAAGTTTCTGCAGCTGCAGGTTTAAATAAACACTGTGAGTGCTTGCGAGAGGAACATGAATTAGTCCGTGTAAATATTTGGATGCTAAAAGCCAAAATGATACGGTTGGCCTTCTCCCTTGGCACAAGTAATGCTGAGCATCAGCAATTTCATTCTGCAAAGGGCAGTAATGACAGTAGAACAGTGCTTGAGTTTCTCTAATGATTTGCACAGTTTTTACTTTTGAGATGTTCTGCATGCTGCAAAGGGCAAGAGATCCAAGAACCACTCCGGAAACAGTCTGAGTGTTCTCAGACAAGCTTCGATTTTCAAGCAATTAAGCTTCCAGATGAAACAATAAAAAACCCCATAAATCCTATACTCATATGCAGCTGCTATCCAATGCTTATCAATTTAAAACACTTTCAAAGGCCATTATAAGAGGACTGAGACTGTGCCCATACCCAAAATAGCACACTGGTTTTTACTCTGATTACCTCTACCTTGGATTCTTAACAAGCCTACAGGCATTCAACTGACAGCAAAAAGAATAAATGGTTCGCTAATATCAAAGTGGATTTAACTGTTGGAACAGTAACTGATGCATGTTTTTCAACTTTGTTTTACTATTCTCGGTCTTCATTATTCAATCCAGCCTTCATGGCCCTCCTCTGGACTTGCTCCAACAGGTCCACATCCTTCTTATGCTGGGGGCTCCAGAGCTGCATGCAGTACTCCAGGTGGGGTCTTATCAGGGTGGAGTAGAGGGGGAGAATCAGCTTGGTGTTGTCGGTGAACTTGCTGAGGGTGCACTCTATCCCACTGTCTGTGTCGCTGACAAAGATGTTGAACAGGGCCGGGCCCAGCACGGCCGGGCCCAGTACCTCCCCTGAGGGATGCCACTCGTGACCGGTCTCCACTTGGACATTGAGCCCTTGACCACCACTCTCTGAGTGCAGCCATCCAGCCAACTCCTTATCCACTGAGTGGTCCGTCCATCAAAACCATGCCTCGCCAGTTTAGAGAGAAGGATGTCATGCGGGACATTGTCCAAAGCTTTGCACAAGTCCAGGTAGATGATATCTGTTGGTCATCCATTGTCCACCGATGCTGTCACCCCATCATAGAAGGCCACTGAATTGGTCAGGTATGATCTGCCCTTGGTGAAGCCATGTTGGCTGTCACCAACCACCTCCTTGCTCTCCATGTGCCTTAGCATGGTTTCCAGGAGAATCTGCTTCATGACCTTGCCAGGCACAGAGGTGAGACTGACTGGCCTATAGTTCCCTGGGTCTTCCTTGTTTCCCTTTTTGAAAATGGAGGTTATGTTAATCCTTTTCCAGCCAGTGGGAACTTCACTGTACTGCCATGACTTCTCAAATATGATGGACAGTGGCTTGGCAACTTCATCCACCAGTTCCCTCAGGACCTGCAGATGTACATGGGACATTGGGTCCCATGTACTTTTGCATCTTCAGGTCCCTTAGATGGTCCTGAACCTGCTCTTCTCCTACAGTGGGCAGTTCTGCATTCTCCCACTCCCTGCTTTTGACTTCTGTGACTTGGGTGGTGTGGCTAGAGCCCTCACCAGCAAAGACTGAGGCAAAAAATTGTTGAGTACCTCAGCCTTCTCCATGTTCCAGGTAACTTTCTCATCCTTGCAAGACAATAGGATAAGTTTTATATCAAATTCAGTTTGAAAAGTAGCCAGATTATTATTAAATGGGGGCTATGGTGGCAGCTTCCCCTTTGTCCGATGGACTCAGTCAGGCCTAGAGTGGACTAGGGCCAGGGCAACGCCAATTCATGACAGAATGTTCAGTGATAATGTCTCTGTGATAACATATTTAAGAAGGGGAAAAATAATAAAAAACGATGTGAAGACGTTGAGCAGGGGCAGAGAGGGGGAGGCGCAAGCCTTGTGGGCCTTGCGGCCCTCACAAGCGGCCCATCTGGGCTCAACTCGGCCAGGCTGCAAGAAATGGAGAGGAGAGGAGATGAAAAGAGATCCTGAGAGGCATCTGCCTGAGCTGACTGCAAAGAATTTATTATGAGAGGAACGGCTGCAGACACCAAGGTCAGTGAAGAGGGAGGGGTAAGGGGAAATTGGTTTTGTTCTCTTCCTCATTATCCTGCTGTTGTTTTAATAATAAACAAATAGTTTTTCCCCAAGTGGAGTCTGTTTTGCTCGTAGCGCTAACTTCAAGCATGTCTCTCTGTCCTTATCTCAAACCTCAAGCCTTTTTGTTATATTATCTCTCCCCTATTCCCTCAGAGGGTGGGGGGAGTGAGTGAGAGACTGCGTAGCTTGGTCCCGAGCGGGGCTGAACTATGACACCTTCCTCTAAGCATATAAACCTCTATGTGAAAGGTGCTACAAGTTGACGTTAAATATCAGGCTTTCTTTTTTGACTGTTTTATGTGCCTTTGTTATGTCAACTTCTTTTCGCACCTTGTGATCCCCTCTCTGACCACATATTTGTATAATAAGTATAGCCTAAAAAAAAATGGATGGCAAGAAGATAAACACTCCAAGCTCTCACTTAGATTAAACAAACCAACCAACCACCTCTTCATCCACAGAGCATCTAATCTTGGCACTATGACAACTGTGCAGGTAGGGAAGGGGTAGTTATGTCCACTTCAAAGTTGAGAGCTATTAGCAAGGAGTGCTGATTTATAAGGTGGCTAGTACTTAAAATAAAAATACTAAGTGTAATCCTTCTAATGACCAATTAATACCTTCTGCATCCCTCCTCTCCTTCATGTCAGATATTGACAGATTGTTGGTGACAATCTAGTAATACATTTGAAGTAATTTTAATGAGCGGCCTTTTTAAAAAAAAAAATTTTTCTAAAGAAACCATAATAAACCAATTTATTTTCCTCTTCCATTCATCCAAAAGTATCCATCACTGCTGTTATGTTCTAAAGTAAAGACTGCAGCTACTATACCAGATCTATTAAAATCTTCTCTTTAATACTACAGTAAACATCCCCTTGTTTTTTTACCTTACACCTGAGCAGCATTTTCTCAGATAAGAACAGACATTCAGGGCAAAAGGCACTCTGTTGGGTGAAGGTGAATTTTATTGAAGTGATGGCCACGTGAAAAGGCCAACAAAAACGTTATTTCCAACCAAAACACTTATCTATTCAGACTAGCAATTCTGTAATTACTACAACAAATATATTTTTACCTCTTCATACATTTGGTTTCTCAGCTTCTGGGAGGCAACTGTTATTTGCAAGGCTCCTAAGGGAGGTATTTTCACAGTACCAGTAATAGGAGGACCGTCAGGTAGTTGAGCAAGTATTGGTGCACTGGGTGAAGCGGAGGCCTAGGCCAAGTGAAGCATAGGTGGTTAAACTCCCTTTAAAGCCACTAAGTACAAGAGAAGGAGAGTTTTTAAGTATTTTTCCACAATTCCAGGATATTTTGTCTGTTATCAAAGCAAAAGCAGGGAGGGTGATAGCCAAAGGAAGATTTAAATTTAGAAAATAATCTAACATGTATGCTCTCAATTATTCTTTCGGGAAGGAGGGTCACAAAAGAAAAAAATACTCTCCCATGTATCACTTCTAACACAGGTTTCCCTTTGGCCATCCTGAAATCCCCCAAATCCATCTGGCCACATCCACACCACAGCCTGAGAAGCTATGGTCCTTCCTGTCTTTCCACTGGAGCACGCTTCGCTTGCGCAGATGCGCCTCCCTTCCGGATAAGGGGAACACAGATGTCACATAACTTGTTTCTAAGCCAGCCCAGGTAGTTAGAAATGCAGCACACAGAGGCCTGTGAACTCATAATCACTCTCATTTTTTTTTGTTTTTAATTAATATATACTCTGCAGAGTGACAATATAATCCCCTCCCCCCCCTCCCCTTTTTTTTTTTCCTCCATATTATGCCTTCCTGAGGCTTGGGCTGAAGGCAGGCTGATAGAAGAGTAAATTTGGTCCTAAGCTTGTAAACTCTTTGGGCAGGGGTTGCATTTTCTGGGAAACATCCTAACAAAATATGGCACTGTAAAGAAAAACAAACAAAAAATGAACCAGAAAGCAAAGTCAGCACAGTGCTCTTCCAAAAAGAGCACCACAGTATATCAAGAACCAGCAGTACTAGTTACAATTTTAAATTGCTTTTTGAAAGCAAATGACAGCTACAATGCTGCACATTACAAATGCAAATACATGACATATAAAAAGTCTTCTATGCAAAATAATCCTGCTTCCGGTCCACATTCTTCTATGCCATTTAGTGCAAGTGCATATTAAACTTTGATATATTTGCTTACAGTTTATTGCCACAAAGGTAAGTTCTGGCAATCTTAGCAACAGAACACAGTTTAGTAGCAGTTATTAAAATATCTTTACATTAATTAAGATCTTAACCTTCCATCATAAAAAAATAATATATAGTAATGCAAGAGGTGTCCACTACATTCATAAGTACAATACTTGAATTTTACTAAAACCAGTGAGCATGCAACTCAGACCTGAAAGAAGTCAATAAGCAACTGATATTTAATACAGCCAGTGATATATGTTACTAGCATACATTTATTCACAGTTTACATTGTTAAATAATCTACAGTTTTAAATATGTGCATTTTAGAAGGAACTTGTCACAGCTCTTTTAGAGATGGCTGAGCAGACACTGTGCAGAAGAGACTAAATCAAGTCAGCTGCAAACCGAGTTTGAACTAAGTAAGACAAAGTCATACTCTTCCACTCATGTGCTTCCATTGTTAAAATCACAGAGGAATGACTTTCACTTATTTTTAAGCATATTTCATATCTCTCCTGTCGTTCTGTTTTGACATTCTTTTGAGTGACATGAACCAAATTCAGCTGTGAATAAGGAGTTAGAATTCAGCATCTGAGATCTGGGACAAATCGTGAATGTTGAAGATATGGTAAGCATTTCAAAAGCAAATGCAAGAAAGCCTAAATGTAGCCTCATGTTTGCTATTTTTATTTCCAAACTACAGATGCCTAAAACACTCATCCCCATTTATTAGTTCTGTGATCTGAAAGTCCACAGAGAATGTTTTCACTGGTAGCATGAACCATAAAGATTCCAGTTAGAACACATATTGGATGGAGTGTTGGGGGGAAAGAGGTGCTGAAGACTGTGGAAAGGAATTAAAATATCTGAACAAAGCCTGTTGGCTTCGTTGATTGTGTACTGAAATAAATACAAGAAGCAAAAAAAAAAAAAGCACAGTTACTGAACAGTTTATTCTCAATGTGTGCTGCCTTTCTGCTGTTCTTATGTCCAGATTAATCTCAGTCCCAAATAAGGTAATATTAATTGAGCATCAGTTCCTCAGGACCTCAACTAAGATAGGAAAGAAAGAATATTATTGCAAATCAGGGAATGATTCAGTGTAGAACAGCATAGAGAGCATGTAAATATGAGTGAAAAAGATGAAAAGACTCTTGTTGGAAGGTAAGCTGGGTTTAAAAATGTGTATGCATTTAAATAACTTACAAATAAATTAAAATGGTGAAAGGCAGCACAGACTAGAAGGGGGGAAAAGACAACTGAAGCTAAAAAAAAAGTGTTGCTAACAGGAAAAGTAATTCTATGGCAGAGATGTATTTTACTTGGAAAAAAAACCCAAACATTCTGTTGAATAACCTAGAACAGAGATCACCTCATCTGTGCATAAGATTTGTGCAAATGATGTGCAAATACAGAGAAGTGAGAGAAGGATACAACATCTTCAATCACCAGAACATTTAAAAGATGCATCTATTGACAAAAGTTCTGTCCTTTTCTCTGAGAAGTTATTGTTAGGAGTCTGGTGTACAGACTCAGATTCTTCCTTTAGTGTCTTCAATACGACTAGGTCAGTATGAGTAGTCTTTTCATCTAAGTACAGGCATCACTACAGTAATGAAACATTTTTTCCTGGTCCTGAACGCAAACTTCCAGCCTCAGGGTGAAAAGCCATAGCTGAAGCCCTTTCTGCCACTTATGACCTCTGATTCTTGGAGTACTATCCCAAGACTTCCATAGATGCCATTAATTTCCACTACAGTACCATGCCCCAGATGTGGCAAGTATTATATTTCATATAGTTTTAGGCACCCTCTACAGTATTTTGTGGACCATTGCCTTCATATTTTCAATCCAGCTTTTGGAAAAAAAAAGTATAACCAAAACAAAAAACTTAGTCAAGTTAAAGCAGAAAATGCCATTTCTGTTTCTTAATGATCTTAAATTTTGCAAGCATCATCAGAGAGGAAACAACTCAATTTTCATTTCTTCAACATGGAGAGAACAACACTAACAATATCATTTAGTGAGCTGACAAAAATATGTGAAAGAAACTGTAAACACTTCAAAACGCTTTAAGTCTAAAGTCTAGTTATTCCAGTTACTATATTAGATCAAGTTTTTAAATCAATATCAAAACAATGACACAGATTTGCCAAATTCTGTTTCCAAGCAATTTGCAATTAATTTGTCACTTCTCATTGTACTTCTGATCATCAGCTTTAACATTTACAAGAGGAATAGTTCACTGCTGTCAGAGCATAATATCGGACAATCTTTCAGAGCTACTGAGGGCCTTTCTTAGAAGAGCCTAAAAAGCTGAAAATAACACACAAATAAAACCCTGTAGTTCAGTGCTACAACACCAACAGATTGGTCTTCTACACTAAGATTTTTCTTTTTGCAGCTGTGGAATGTGTTTAAAGATTCAGCATTTCCACTGTCTCATCGAAGTCCTGACCAGCTGTGGAGGTATGAAGCCCACCCAGAGGGCCGTGAAGTAGTCTCTTCCTCACCTGAAGGAAGAAGAAAAACATACTTTAAACTAAGTTTATTATGTTAGACATTGCATCATTTGGTTAAATTACCTTGTTTCCCTGCCCCCCCATCCTTTTTCAAAGGCTGTCCTTGTAAACTTGTTGAAGAGTTAACATCCAATACTCATTCTCAGGCTGCCGTATCTATGTTCAGGGATTTTATCACCAAATCCACTTTACTTTGGCTATTTAAGGATGTTTTAATGACACCATTTATCACCTTTCTCCAGAAAAATCCAGTCAGTGTTCATTAGAGTGTCAGAGCAACATCAAAATGCTATGGACTTAATTTACATCTTGTCTTTCTAAATGCAAAGCCTATCATGGAATGCAGTACTTTGCCACTTTCCTTATTCATGTGATATTGTTCACAAGTTTTAAGTGTTTTATATATACACACGGTACTTACTCTTTATATTAATTTTAAAATCAATTAGAGGTCAGTTGCTAATGAAGTACAAGAAGCTACAGGTTGTTATTGGGAAGTGACAAACAATACCTTCAAAAGTGTTTTTAAGGGGACAAATACTCAGAGTATTTGAAGTGGAGCCAGAACATTATTATACAGTCAGCTCTTGGGTTAATCTCTCGCAAAGGCTTAACTTTTTTTCTTTCCTTCCAAACTCCCTTTATTTATTAAACAAAAAGCATATTTTTATTGAAGAGAAGTTCATAATTAGATCTGCAGTACTGCCTTGAGAGGACCACTTTAATTATCTTTTTAGAACATCTGCCAAAAAAGTAATTCATTTATAGTAACCTCTATTTTAAGGTCACTTTGACAGAAATTCTACGTAAAACATGAACTCATTAAATTCTTACAACTTACTATCATCTTCCTAAAATGTGTACATTTCATAAGAAATTATATTTAACTTAATTCTATTTATATTTTGGGGTATTTAATCTGTTTTCTAAAAACCAAATAGTAACTTCCCAACAGAGCAAAATGGTTTTATTGCTAGCTCACTGGCATTATGCTGCTAAGCTTTGTTTTTTCTCAAAGGTCTACATAACAAAGAACAGAACTTCAGTTGCCTTTATTTCCACTTTTCCTTTTTTTGCAACAATGTTTTGAACACCACCTACCTTGGGCAATTGCAACTAGCTTCCCCTTCTCTTCAGGGCTGAGCTGCAACATGGTGTCTATTACTGGGAGCAGCCTTTCTTTCTCGCTTCCTGATTTTAGAAATATGAACTGCAACAGAACATTCTTCAAGTATTCTAGATTAGCCACAGACTTTTCTCTTTCTTGATTTCTTTCCAATCTTCTTATTTCATTCTTAAGAAGCTGCAGATGACGGAAAAAAATACGCAATATTGTTTTCTTCATATACTAAGCAATTGAACAAAAGTATTTTCAAAAGCTAAAAAGTGACTTAGGTAGTTCGCTTCAAAAAGAATAATGTCTGCGTAGCAACATATTCTGGACAAAAATCCATTGAAACTTAAACATGCGATATTGTTCAGAAATAACTTTTTATTGATCAAAAATGACTGGTTTTGATAAAGTCTGTGCAGTAGTTATAATGACATATGGTGCTAACTATTCCATTGAAATGATAAAGAGCAAGAGTTGAAGAGTTAAATAAGCAATGTGGATCAAAGATTTAACAATATTGTCCGTCACTGAAAAACATTTTCTAAAAAAAATCTTAGCAAGTTTAGAGACTACATTAACTTCAAAAATGTTTTCAGAAAACTCAGGAAGGTACAATCAAATCAATCCAAACTCTATTAGGACATGTATCTCTAAACATGTATCTTCTTTTAACCTAAGACAGTTAAAAGGGGTTACAGGAAGAGAAACCAGACAGTGCTTCCCTTGGAATTTACTGCTTTTATCTAAGTGAAAACAGTAAAGGCACTTTACTAAACATTAAACTTCCAAACTCTTCAGGGTTTTTTTGTAGCAGCTTTTACTCCCCTTCCCGACTAGAAACTGTGAGGAAAAAAATAAACAACCTAAAACCTGAAGTCAATTCTGGGAGCACTAATTAGTCCTGTGGAATAAAAGCCCTTCCAAAATTAAGTTTTGCATCACCAAATTTTTATAGACTTGGATTTTCTGGAACATATTTGCTGTTAAACATGTGGTCTAGGAAACAAACCATAGAAATTAAAGCTGTCCCCACACTTCCTGCTTGTCTGCTAACCTTTATTTGTTCCATTAGGATTGCATTGGTTGCCTCTGATTCACGAAGTAATTCATTCAAGTGATCAGCACTCTTTGCCGTTGTGTTTAGTTTCTGAATCAGTTCATCCTTAGTGAGTTCTGTTTGCCACTGAGATGGTTCTGCAATTAATTGGAAAAGAAAACTGAGAGAAGAAAAAAGCACTTGCATCTACTTTATACTAACTTAACATTAGGATTTGATTAACGTAGTTTCTTAGAAACAGAATCCACGTTGAGTCAGACTGCAAAATTCACAAGCATCATTGCTGCAGCTGCATGCTGGTTTTGTGATCTGTTTTTGTATATATATTAGAAGGGGTTTGGCAAATCAGTTCTAAGTATGTCTAAGTATGGTTTTAATTTACCCCTTGTTTCCTACCCATAAATGGGGATTTTCAATAGTTCTCCACAAAGTGCTCAGTAGACTTTTAAAACATGATCAGATGCTACCATATATTTTTACACTTTTTGGGGAACTCTTAGAACACTGTTCTCATGCTGGCTTTCATTTTCCTAGAAGAAATTATGAGTAAATTCCTAAAGCCACATTAAGATGAACAGACACTTTATCCTTTCATTAATGAGAGTTAAAGCAACACTTAGTTGTCACTAGGAGAGCCTAGTCCAGAACAGAAGTTTTGTAACTATTCACTGACTTGCTCATCCAGTCTTTTCCCTTTAGAAAGTCACAAATACGAAATCTTTAAATCGTCATAGACTCATAGAATGGTTTGGGTTGGAAGGGACATTTAGAGGTCATCTAGTCCAATTCCCAATCACTAAAACCTGTAGTGATGTTTTACTGCTAGTCCTTACTCAAGGATAAAACTACAGAAATGCAGGAGAGTGTATACTCAGTGGCACTTAAGTAGACTTGTGCCTTGCACCTAAAAGCACAGCATTCTCAGATATTTTGAGGGCACAAACTTCAGCAACTTACATAGGCAAGTGCTTCAAAAAGCCACACATTCTACCTACCAAGTTTTGCTTCTGGGGAGTTCAGAAGTTGTTCCAAGGATGGTACATAGGTGCTGGCTGAAGAGACAGACTCTGTGTCCGTTGTTTCCATACCTTCTCCCTCTTCCCTAGCTACAGTGTGCATATCGAGAACAGGAAGGTCAGTGTTTCGCCGTTCTCTTAAGTTCTTCATTGCTGGATTTGAAGCAGCTGAACCTGAAAGATACTTACTGATGTTTGTCATCAGAATGTAACTGACAGCAAGAGGAGGAAAGGTGAAGAAAACAGAGAAAGCCAGATACATACATAACATTTATAACAGAAAATATAGCCTTTTGCCTCCAAATTACCATTCCAATCAAAGCCTGTTTCTAAACCCAAACTTGATTGGCAATTTTTATTTCAGTGATTATGACTGAAGATGTGTTGTAGCTATGACAAGAATGTCAAATGTTTTCAGTAACTTTACAAATACAACAATAGCACTTGAGCTTGAACACAGTAAAATCTTAATTAGAAGAGGGGTCAAAATAGCAAATATACCAATAACAAACATTGTTAACATAGCTTTCAATACACTTTTCTTTAGCTTTACCCCTCATACTGCAGGCAGAGGTCCGGTATGCTCCAAAATCTGAGACAAACTGATAGGAAAAGCACTGAATATTTACAAAGTAATCTCCCTCCATCTGTCTGACAATGCAGGTACTGCAGAAGAGATAACACTGATGCAGATTCTGGACAGAACAAAATAGTTCCAATTGGAAGGGACCTACAGCAATCACCTAGGACAATTGCCTGACCACTTCAGGGCTGACCAAAAAGTTAAAAAGTATTATTAAGGGCATTGTCCAAACACTTCTTAAACACTGACAGGTTTGGGGCATCAACCACCTCTCTAGGAAGCCTGTTCCAGTGTTTTACCACCCTCTTACTGAAGAAATGTTTCCTCCTGTCAAGTCTGAACCTCCCTGAGGCAGCTTTCAACCATTCCCTTGTGTCCCATCAGTGGATAAAAGGGAGAAGAGCTCTGCACCTCCCTCCCTACTTCCCCTCCTCGGGAAGCTGTCGAGACCAATAGCCTCAGCCTCCTTTTCCCCAAACTAGATAAACCCAAAGTCATTAGCCACTCCTCACAGGACATGCCTTCCAGCCCTTTCACCAGCTTTCTTGGTCTCTTCTGGACGCATTCATGGACCTTAACATTCTGAAGGGACAGTAATAACACAGTAAAGACACATTCCTTACTTGGTAAGGAAGATCAGTAGATTGATATGGCATGCTGCAGATTCTCCAGAAAAAGTTTCTGGTGCATTACAGAACCACACACTGTAAGCACATTTTAGATTCAGACTCAGGTACACAAACTTGTATCATAGAATCATAGAATAGTTTGGGTTGGAAGGAACCTTTAAAGCTTGTCTAGTCCAACCTCCCTGCAAGAAGCAGGGCCATCTCCAACTAGATGAGGCTGCTCAGAGTCCAAACTGGCCTTGAATGTTTCCAGGGATGGGGAACCCACCTCTCTGGGCAACCTGTTCCAGTGTTTCACCACCTTCATTGTAAAAATTTTTTTCCTTATGTATAGTCTGCTTCCAGTTTAAAACTATTACCCCTCATCCTATCACAACAAGCACTGCTGAAAAGTTTTTCCCCATCTTTCTTGTAGCCCCCCTTTAGGTACTAGAAGGCTGGTATAAGGTCTCTGCAGAGCCTTCTCTTCTCCAGGCTGAACAGCCCCAACTCTCTCAGCCTGTCCTCGTAGAAGTGCTCCAGCCCTCTAATAATCTTCATGGCCCGCCTCTGGACTCCCTGCAACAGGTCCATGTCCTTCTTATGCTGGGGGCTCCAGGGCTGGATGCAATATTCCAGGTGGGGTGTCACGAGAGCAGAGTAGAGGGGAAGAATCACCTCCTTCGATCTGCTGGTCATGCTTCTTTTGATGTGGCCCAGGGTGCGGCTGACTTTCTGGGCTGCAAGCGCACATTGCTTGCTTGCTCCTGTTGAGCTTCTCATCACCCAATACCCAATCCACTCTCAGCCTATATTTGTAGCTATATTTGTAGCTATATTTGTACTTGTAGCTATTTGTAGCTATATTTGTACTTGGGATAGCCCCGACCCATGTGCAGGACCTTGCACTTGGCCTGGTAACCTAAGTAAACCTGGTATTATGCCTGAAAGTTACCTCTAGTGCTTGGTTCACTCTTGAGTTGGAAGAGCTGAGCTTCTACTCTGGACAGTTGCTGCTGAAGCGTCTCTACTGTCTTCCTGTGCTCTTCTTGTAGGTTCCTGACTTGATCTCTGAAATTGTTCCGGAGAGCTTCGTTCTGGGCTGTCAGCTGAGTCAAAGTCTGGGCATGCTCTGTTTTCATGACCATGTTCTCAGATTGTATTGTGCAGAGCCTGAAGACAGCATACACACAAAATGTAAGAAATGAACGACAAAGCCCTGTCATTTTTACATTTCGAACTTTTTAGAGTTTACAGTAGTTTTCAATTTTCATGTGTATGATTATCTTAAAATGACTGCAACTTTTTTCCATTTAAATTCCTCTTTTTACAGGGAAAATCTAAGACTGAGAAAGTTACACTTATTAGCTATCATATGAATGCATTGTGCTATATAAACACTTGGTTTCTATTTCAGAACACAAAATTCAGACATCTTTGGGGAAAAAAAAATTGAAGTATTAGAGACACTGTGGTCTAAATATCCATCCTCAAATTCTAAAATTGCAACATGACTGTTTATAGTGACATAAAGGGCATGTCACTTACCTTATACTTCACCTCCTTTAACATCTATTTACCAAACACTTATGCAGGACTTCTGAAAATGGAAGTTTCTAACACGCTAAGTTTAATGTTTTAAGCTTCAACTTTCAGTGTAGAAGAAGGTAGAAGAGTGTACTTTTTAGCAAGGAAAATGTCAGTAACACATCAATTGTACTTGGCTTGGAGGTTCTCCAGGAGACAAAATTGTCACAAGCAATTAAACAAGTGCACGTACAGAAAGACTAAGCATAGGACTTGCCCTTATATGCACACAAACTTAAATATAGCCAGACTAGCAGAGAGCTAGTGTCTCTGGGTACAAAGGGAACCTACTGTGATACAGTTGTTTCCAGAAAAATGCAGAAGGACATAATTTAGTTGATTACAATGAATCATCATGTGGCTATCAGGAACAGATAAAATAGTACAAAGACAGAGACAAGAAGTCAACAGTTCCTGATACTAAACTGTAATTTCTAATGAGTATTTCATGTGAACTTTTTTTGTATCCTAATTAGAGAAGAAAAGATAAGGAAAGGCCCTTTTTGAAGGGCTCAAGTATTAGGTACTCATGTGATTTTTCAAGAACTGATACAGATTAAGCAGGTTCCTTTCATTTTGAAAGAAATAGCAGATTAAGACTGTGGCAAGCATAAACTTAAAATACAGTACTTTCTTTAAGAAGGCACTTGGTGGACGCATGACTGGATATTTTTCAGTGCAGTTTGCTCTGTATTTAACTACCTTATTTTTCTAATAGGAAACATCCATAAAATTTAGTTGATCAGTCCAACAAAACGTAGTGCTCAGCATTGGACTTAAAAATAGTCAATCTGTTTAAAAAAAAAGTTAAGTTTGAAATAAACGTTAATTTTAAAATCTGACAGTTAACAGGTAGAAAGCTTGCAAAAATCTCAAATTCTCTGATTAGCTACTGCTTCATTTTCATTGCTGAAACTTCTGAAGGATGATAAAAAATAGCAAACAATTCTTTTGAAAATTCTTTTAACTTTCTCAACAGTTATGCCCTTTCTTTGGGAAGTACAATTATAGGCCACTACATGCCTAGCTCTTAAAGTTCATACAAAATAAAGTATCTATATCTATTCATCAGCAGACCATACTTTTCACGGAGTTCTGCCTCTTTTGCAACAGTCTCTTGCAGCATCTTATTGTGTCTTTCCAGCAGGGTGTCATGTTCAGACTGCAATGCTTGGAGTTCAGATGCATTCATCTGTGAATTATGCTGAGCATCTTGCAGCTTAACTTTAAGTTGATCTATCACCATTTCCAATTGTTCTCTATAAGGGGAAAAAATAAACAAACAACATAGATTTAAAAAGGATTATATTATTTCAGAACCTGTATTATATCCACAACATTCTGGACAGCTGATCCACATCACTTGCTTATTAATTAAATCAATACAGCACCATGACCAAAATAATTTTAGAATGTGACTGCAGCAGAAACAATTAGTAAAGTTCTGATCATGTTTCAATATAGGTGCGAATAGGTTTATTCCATCTGATCTGCTGGGAATTAACTCTTGGGGTAGAAAGTGTGACTGCTACCATTTTCTACTTCAAGCTGGTTTGGAGGAACAAGACAGAAGGACAATAATATGTGGGATGCAGATGGGAGAAAAAAAATTATTCTTAAAAAGTGGTGGAGGGTTTTTTGTTTGTTTAGGAAATGCACATCAGTTCAATGAGACTGAATACAGGAGACAAATGGCTGGAGGAGATTTTGAGCTAAGGATTAAAAAGCAAAATCAATCCATAAAACAAGACAAACTCCGTTGATCAGAAATAAATCAAAATCATATACACCAGGAGGAAAAAGTCTGAAGTCACACACATTCTCCTTTTATGCTTCCTGTATTTATATATGCAGACATCTATTATTTCATGAACTGTATATCTTATTGACTCTTAGAGTTGATACTTGTAAATAATTTCTTTGAAAACTATTTGTCATCTGTTCATTGCTTGATTACTTGTCCACTTTGTTTCCAAGGTGATCCTCTTTCACAAAAACCTAACAATACCAGAACTTCTTAAAAATCTGCAAAAAGGAGGAACAAAGAAATGCAGCTCTCGCAGTTTGCTTGCTTCAAAGAAAAGAAGAGGTAGATGTACTTAAAAAAACCTAAACAAACCATAAGACCAAAGTCCTCTAACAAAGCACAAGTCTCCCTCTGGTGGATTTTCAGCAGCAATTGCATGTACTGTTTTAAGAGCTGTGTCAGAAATGACTTTTGATATCTCACACAAATAACCCAGTCTGTCACCAATGGCAACTATCAATAACTTATAAAAATAACTTTTAGAAACTGATCTACTTATGCAGTGAGTTCAGGCAGTTTCTGAAGTGAATCTGAATTTACCTGGCTTACAACTATACTTAAATGATTTTCAGACAGTGTAACTTTTTTTTTCCTAAGTCTTTCCTCATATAACAGCTGATAAGTATTTCATAAATCTGCTGGAACTGAGGCCTGAATTGGCAGCCAGAGCTTTACTTACACTAAACCATTCCTTCCTGAAAAAGTTCAAAGCAAGCTCAGCTGAACAGTTCCAAGCTACTCTTTTTTACCTAGTTGGAAATGGCTCTTTATGGCAATACTTTGTCAGAGGAAATGACATGTCAAGTCTACACAGAAGATGCTAGCTAATTTCTGCTCATAAGAATCTTCCTAACACCTTACTTCTCCCTCTGACTGTAACAATAGGTAATCTACACAAAAATAAATGTAAAAAAAGGCAAATCAAAGAATTAGAAACTACCATAGTACCACTACGGTACAAATTGATGATCCTTCTTCTATTCTGATAGGCAGAGCCACAGTTAGATTACATATCAGATAAAGTTTTTAGAAATAAAGAATTGTTGTTGTTTTTTTTTTAAAAACTGAAGTAACCGGCAAAGAAAACTCCCTCCCTTCTGATATTTTCCTTATTCAAGCAAAGCGTAAATAGTGGAACTCATTTGTTGGTCAAAAATTAGCAAATTCAAGCACAATAATGCAAGTAGCAGTATTTTTCTGTATACATATAAAAATTTTAGTTTTACCTTTCTTGCTTGGCTCCCTCAGATTCTGTTTGAGAAGCTGATTTATTCTTTTGCTGTTTTAGAACATTATGAACACGGACTTTGTAGCTCTCGAATTCAGATGTAACAGATGCTTGTTCAGCCTATCACACAGAAAACAAACCCTTAATAAGTTATGCTATCGACTATTGCTCCTTTATTTCTCTAAAATGAAACATATCTTACATTGGAAAAAAAATTCAGAACTTCTTGTTGCGTTTTGTTCTCTTAAGTGGTTAATTAAACTTGTGACTGCCATAATAAATCATGTTTCTTTAGACTTTAATTGAGTATCATAAAATGTTAAACTTAAAAAAGAGATGCTGATTTTCAATATACCAGTACTAAAGAAAGAATACTTGCGAACTCAAAAATTGTATTCAACAGAGATTGAGCAAGGGGTTCTATCAAACAGTTTTAAATGAAGGAAAAAAAGGGATAATTCTGTTTTCCGTTTTCCTTTTATACTACCCAAGTGACAAAAATCTAATATGCCTTGAAGTTATGCATGATTTACAGGAGTTAAGTCAGTCTTGTAATGGTATTACACAGCACAAGATATAATATTCTAGTTGACTGTAAGGGTGTTTGGTCTGTCTTCTCTTCTAAATTCAGTTGATATATGCCTTTCTGTGGACACACAGAAAATCACTTCACGACATATCTTCATCCTTGACTGTACAGTATACAGCAATAATTAGTCCCATCCTTCAAGTACGCATGTTATATATGTTTCTACAAAAACACAGATGCAGGTTTTAATTCTTGGATATTACAAGAAGCTCATAGATTCATTAGTCATCCTTGAGATGACTAAGATGCTCTCATCTCCAGGAGCAGGATTTTGGGAAGTTTCTCGTCAGCTGAACTGGCAAGTGAAAATTCCACAGTGACTAGCCACTGCTCCAGCTTTTCTGGAGTCTGTAAAATTTGTGGGCATTTCTTTAAACTAATCCTTCTCTTTTCCTCCAGTCAAACTATGTGAACTAGAATATTCCTAAGTCCTCAGGTACACAGCCTTAAATGTCAGTATGACTTTTGCCTTCTAACCTATTATCTGCTTTAGTGTCCACCTTTCCTTTGGACAGAATTTTCCTTTGTTAATAACCTTGTAACAATACGTATTTTCTAGATGTAGGGCACCTAAGAGGAAGGCTAGTCCTCCAGCAGCTTCAAGCCATCACACACCATCATGGAAGATCTACACTCTGAATAGTTTCACAACATCAAAGAGCAAGCCACCACGGATAGGTACCGTAAGTCCCCAGTTATGAAGAATGCATTTGTAAAACCATGATCTATATCTAACAGTACAACTCAGGCAAGCCTCTTGCAGCAGCAACCACAAAGTTTCTTCATTTCAGTTCACCTTTAAAAGATGTAGATTTTTTTTTGAGAGGCTGCAGTCACTTATCTGCAGGATGCACTCCTATCATACAAAAGGAGCTATAGCGTGGTGCAGTAATCTCCATAAAGATAGTATGAACATAGCAGGCCTGCTACATTCTGAATCTGTCTGTCTCCAATGCAAACACTAGATTCCATTAACATCTAACACAGTGTCATATGGACAAAAAAACAGAAATAAAAAAAAACCCCTCAGCAATAGTTTTACTGACGTGTAGCTCAGCTGCCAAGTAAGAAGCAGCTCATATAGCCGCATATTAAAAAGTGCTTGCAAATCTATTTTTCATAGTCTTTTTTTTTTTTAAGAGGTATCTGTGTTAACTGTGTTTATATGGAGCAAATTATGTTCTTTTTCTTTTTTTCTTCCCCTTTTTTCTTTAAAGATTTCTTTTTTCCCCTCAGTGCATACGTGGCAATCATCTTAAATGACCTCCGGCTCCCCACTATCAACACAAGGTTTTGCCTACTGGAAACAGAAAAGTCCAGTCCAGATGTTCTACCACAAGTGATATGTGACAACCAGGACAGTCTGGCTTGTCATCTGTACCACCCAGATACATTAAGCACTGGTATAATTCCCAATTCTTGACAGACAAAAAGGCAAGAGTGAAAGATCCACAAAATATTTTCAGAGAAGCAGACAGAGAGTACAGTAAAACTCCCTTCTGAAGTCTCTAACATTACTTCTTCCATTAGAGTACCTGGGCTGCTCTGCACTCTTCTTGCAAAGTTGCAATTTTTTGCTGGTAAGCACTCAATGTTCGCTGGTGTTGCTCTGAAGAAGTTCGTAGGTGTTCCTGAACTTTATGCTTTTCTGATGTTAGTACAGCCACTTGAATCTGAAAAAGTCAGTTGAAAACTTCACTATGACAACATTTTTTCTTCCCTCTCCAAGGAGACATGCCACAGAGAAAATAGGATTCTACTATAGTAATTCCTGCACAGAACTAGTGGCGGTACAATTAAAATCCAATAAAAACAGAATAAGAAATAGATGTGAGTTACAGTGTACTTAATTTTTTTTTTTAAAAGGGTGTTTTTTAAAGAGAGAATTGAAGAGAAAACTACAGTGGTGGGGTGGCAGCATTTAAGAAAGGCAATCCGTCTCCCTTCCCCTCCCTGCTACCTTTCATTACATTCAATTCCTATTCTGTCCAACCAACAAAA
Source organism: Chlamydotis macqueenii (assembly GCF_036417535.1). Lineage (NCBI taxonomy): Eukaryota > Metazoa > Chordata > Aves > Otidiformes > Otididae > Chlamydotis > Chlamydotis macqueenii. The sequence goes on along the minus strand of NC_141556.1, from coordinate 150,012,653 downwards.
TTTATACAGAAGGACAACACTTGAAATTTATGATGATGATGTCGCATTATTTTGTTTTTAAACTGAGAAACTTCCACTTCTAAAGACATTATTCTATAACTTAGCCCAGTTACAAGCTTCAAACTACACAGTCCTCTCTCTTGGTGGAAAGGGAAAGGAAAGAGCAGCAAGAAAGGGTAAGCCTATTTAAACAACATCACAAAGGAAATATTTGGGTAAAGCAGCAATCACACAACTCATTCAAGAAAAATAATAAGTGCTCAAGTAATAAAAATGACATCTTTTCATTCTTCAGCCTATATCCCATCTGCTCAGTACAAATCACAAACTTATTACTTAAATAAGAAACCTTATAGTAACAAAGAAGTGAAGTTTCTTGCCTTATAGGCTTCCACTTGTTGTTGACTGGCTTCCAGTTCCCCTTTTAATGATGCCTGCAACATTAGATGGTCATTTTCCTGCATGATAAAGTTATCTGGTTATTAAAGAACCCCAAATCTCAGCAACTTAATAGTTCAGCTATCAGCTGATCAGATTTTTAAAAGTCAGGTTAAAAATGCAATGTACAGTCATTGACACTGGGACTTACAGCTTGTTTTGAATCAGCCAGTTCTTTCTTTGTTTTCACTAGGAGTTGTTTTATCTTGGCATTTCTTTCCTCATCCTGTTGCATAGTTGACTGAAGTGATTCTAATGCAGAAAACAGTAGTTACACACAAAGGAAACTTCCCCTCCTGTATTTCCTTAACAGTATTGGAAAATATTTAAACAAATTCTGACAGACTTCTTAAAAGCTGCAAACAAGTAGCTTACAGTAAGTTTAGTATCTGATTTCAAAGTATCGCAAAGATCTTCTAATACATGAAATTGTTTTAAGACTTACACTTCAGGATAAGATGAATTTTTTAATCACATGCTAACTAATAAAGTTTTATGAGTGTGGTATGTCAGACTGAAAACCCCTGACAGTCACTGACTCGGAACTTGTGATTAACTTAATAAGGTAGAAAACACAGTTATCAGGCAGGTAATTTGCCTTTTGTATGCTCAATACAAGATCAAGTGACTGATAATCTAGTAAAGTTTCCCGTATCAAGAAGTAATCAAGTAGCTGTGTTCCGTGCAAACCTTACTCTCACTCATCGACTTGAGTTGTTTGTGAATTGCGTTTTTTACCATTGCTAACTATACCATTGATACTCTTGCTATTTATAGTTTACTCACTTATTTCTTCTTGTAGGGTCTCTTGCTTCTGTTTCTGAATCCCTGTCTCTTGCTCGAGATCTTCTATTCTGCTGTCTTTATCAGTAATCTTCTGATTAAGTTCTTTTACGAGCCTTTCATAGTCAGCTATTTCCATATCCATCAGTGTACTCTTTTGAGCATCCTGGAAGTTACACACAGTGAAGTTACAATCTGCTTTGGCTGCTTTTTTTTTTTTTTTTTAATTATATTAAAAACTATATTGCTCACATAACAAAAAGCTTTATAACTATCCACATCTAGAAGCAGCACTCATTCATCAGTTTCCATATCCTCAGTAAATAATCTGTTTTCAAATGAGAAGCAGAAGCTTTGCAAAACCTGTTTCTAGTTTTAACAGTTTTACCAGTAGGTATTTTGCAGATATTCATTTCTATCATCCTCAGTCCTTACAACAAAGGCAGCTTCTGAATAGTGCACCATAAAGTACTCCAGACATGTGAATTCTATTCCTATTTCTTCTCATGACAGGCCACGTAACCCAAGCTAAAACAAACAACCAAAAAATAAAAAATCCACAAACCTAGAAGTACGTATCAGCTCTCCAAACACAAAACCAGGGGTAAAACCCCTCCTGTTTTCACTTTTGCAAGCCTTGAGGTTAAAATCCTCAGAACAGAAAGGGAGGCATTCAACACAGCATGATGAGCCAAAATCTTTGGTAGTCTGTTAACCACTAACATGAACAGCAACTCTACCTTTCTGGCCAGCTCTAGTTCTTGCATAGTTTGCTGCAGATGCTTCTTTTCCTTCTGAAGTTGCGTCTGAAGCTCCTCCATTTCTCGGAGAGCAGCACTATGTTCCTGAAATTTAAATACTTCTCAATTATGCAGTCCAATTTCAAAATAGATGTCAGCACCCACTTACACTTACCCACACACACACTTAGGTTGTACAAAGATGAGATTTTTTTCTTTTCAGGAAATCACTGATTCACTAAAAAAACCCAGAAGTTTAAGTGTTTTTCACATTCTGTCACTATCCCCAACCTACTCTAAGTGACAGTCTTGCAAAATTCTTCCAATTAACAGATGAAGCCTTCAAAAATGACTGAGTCAAGTAACAAGAAAAGAAAGTATGGAACATGTTCTATAAAAACACAGTTTACAAAGGTCTAACAGAAGTCATATCTAGTGAAAGTAACGCTTCAGCCCATTCGCCATCTCTACAGAGTACTACCTTTGTTTTCTGTTCTTTCAGAAGTTTTTCAGCTTCTAGTTCTTTGTCAGCCTTTGCCTTGGCTCTTTGTACCTCCAGTATCTGAGCTTCCAGCAGCTTAGCATTATGTTGCAGTGTTTCAACACGAGCTAGGAGGTCTTCATTAGCAGAGTGTAACTGATCATGCTGAAATTATCATAGTAGAAAGAAAAAAACATAAGCTGAATTTGCTTGTGACTTTGACAGATAAGATGTTGTCTATATTTTAAAACAAACACCTATTTCTATCCAACTCCCTTACAAACAGCACTCCTACAGGATGATTCTTGTCCATCTTAATTGTTTTAAACCAGATTAAGAAATAGGCTAAAGTAAAGTCACTAGCACAATTTGATTATTTTGTTCAGAGTTCATTTGCCCAGCTTTCTGTAAGATAGCTAGAATTACAAGAAATCTGAAAAACATAGCCCAACATTTATGCTTTCTGCAAGAACCACCTTCCTCCCACAATAATACACAACCTTCGAGTACTTATTGTCCCACTTCAAATACAGCTGATGTATTTATAAATAAATGATCATGCAATTAATTCCTAGAAAATATTTAACTGTAGCACCACCAAGCCTTCAATGAGATCATATCAGTACACAAACTCCTCCTGTATCTGGGCTATTTTTACAATGACTTTAACAGATTTAATTTTGCCATCTCAGTTTTATCTCAGTCTCTATTATGCAGACTAAGAATGAAGTATAAGTGAAAGAAGCTGCCAACTACTTAAACAGCGTTTTTATTTAGAAAATACTTCATAACAAACTTGAAAAATTCAACGCCTGCATAATCAGCAGAATACATGCTACTGTTTGCATTTCCTCCTACGCGACTCACTACTACCTTCCATTTACACGGAAACGGTGGCCTAGGTGGATCTTCAATGTAACTATGTATTGGGCCTGGGAGTTTAAATTCTAAATCCAAAACCTATTGCAGTTAGCTTTGCAAAAATGTGTCTCACAGCTGCTTAATTACCATCTTAGACTCTTCCGAATGCCACTACAGTACTCTACAATGCATCCTCAACTGTCATCCTTGTGAAAGATGCAAAACATCATAATTAATTTAGTATGTTTAAATACTCTGTTGATTAAATAAGAAAACCACTTTTTGTCTAAGAAACAGAAGAAAAAAAAATTAACAGTTAAAGGTTACTGTACTTCATGAGAAGTGTAGGTGTGAAATCGGAGAAATAATGCAAGTTTGATAATTTGGTTTTACATCTGGTACATGCAGCAGAGTTGTGTGTCCAAACTAAACCAGAGGTGATCACTTGCTCTTTTCTGTGAGTTGATCTGGAGTAAATTAAACCCTTTCAATTGAAAAAGCCAGACATCCTACATGTATTTCCCTTTGTCACAGCCCAAATAAGATATCAGTTGCTGGAAAAAAAAAAACACCCAACCCTGAATTTCAAGTCACTATCCAAAATGCACTTAAGGTTATGAAAGTATATATAGTAATAATCACATGAATAAAGCTTACACTCAATAGGTAAAATAATTTTTACTGTATTTATCAATAGATCAGACACACATACAGAACTGACCTGCTGGGATGACACCTGTAGCTGTCTTGTGAGGTCATCTACCTGACGTTCAAGATTATTTGCTCTGCCTTTTTCAGAATCCAGCTGTTCTCCTTGCTTATCATATTCCATCAAAAGATTCTTAACACATACAAACACAAACCCATCATTTTTTCCAATATACATTGCATAAGCACATTCTGTATCTCAGATTCTTACTTCCTAATATTTCAGCATATGAGTTGTCTTACTGCAACATCACAAATACGAGAATGAAATTAAAGCTATCATTCCATTACAGCCTCTGGGAGAAACTCTTTTTAATTCAGGAAATTCTGGAATAATTCAGGTTGGAAGAGACCTCAGGAACTCTACATTTAACCTCCTACTTAAAGCAGTGCCAGCAGTGAGATCAGACCAGGTTGCTCAGAGCTTTCTCCAGTCAGGTCTTTCCAAGGACCTGCGTCCAAAGATGGAGACGGCACTACACCTCTGGGCAAGCTCTTCCAATGCCTGACTGTCCTCGTAATGTAAAAATGTTTATCCATGTATCCAGTTGCAACCTCTCATTTCAATTTAGGATTACTACCTCTCATCTTGCACTGCCATTAATTAATAACCTGACTTCATTTCCTTGATAACATCTTTGTAGACACTGAAAGGTTGCTATTAGGTCCTTTTGAAGTCTTCTCTAGGCTGAGCAATTTCTCATCCTTGTACATCACTTATTCCAGTCCCTTGGCCACCCCGGTCACCCTCCACTGAAATCACTTCAGGTTATCAATGTCTTTCTTGTATTTGGGGGAAGGACGAGGGACAAGATTGGTTGCAATACTCTCAATGATGTCACAGAATCATTTAGGTTGGAAAAGACCCTTAAGATCATAGAGTCTAACAGTTAACCTCGCACTGCCAAGTCCACCACTAAATTGTGTCCCTAAGCACGACATGTACATGTCTTCTAAATACCTCCAGGGATGGTGACTCAACTACATCCCTAGACAGCCTGTTCCAGTGCTTGGTAACCCTCTGGTGAAGAAATTTTTCCTAATATCCAATCTAAGCCTCCTCTGGTGCACTTGAGGCCAGTTCCTCTCATCTTATCACTTGTTACTTGGGAAAAGAGACCAACACCCACCTCACTACAATCTCTTTTCAGCTAGTTGTAGAGCACAATAAGGTCTCCCCTCAGCCTCCTTTTCTCCAGATGAAACAAACCCAGTTCCTTCATCTGCTCCTCGTAAGACTTGTGCTCTAGACCCTTTACATTCATGTCTTCATGAGTGCTAACCAAAGAGAGATAATGACTTCCCTTCACCTACTAGCTGTACTCCTGTTCTTCCAGGATGCTGCTGGACACTTTTGGTACATGAACATAGTTTTCTCATTCTCAGTGCACTGCCTAACAAAATGTTGAAGTTCTTTTCAGCAGCAACATAGTCCCCAGATTGTATAAACGAGTTCCTCTCTACCACATAAAGAACTTTACATCTGTCTTTGTTGAAATTCAAAAGGTTTCTGTCAGACCATTCCTCACACCTGTCTAGGTCTCTCTGAATGGACGCCCTGCCCTCATGTCTATTGATGATTCCCAATTAGGAATAATCTGAGAACTTGATGAATGTGTACTCCATTACCTTCTCCAGGTCATTGTTGAAGTTAAACAGGACAGGTCCCAGCATAGCCCCTTTGTACCCCATTTGTTACTGGCATCTATTACTAGCCATTAATTGCTACTCTCTGAGCTACACCATGCAATTATTATTATTTTTTTTTAAACAACCTTTCAGTTATTTACCCATTTAGACCATAATGTCCTAGCATGTATACAAGAGTACTGCAATAGAGCATTAAAAGCCTTCCTAAAGTGAAGATAAGTGACATCCTCCCATCCACAACTCCAGCTGTTTTATGATGGCAGGCAATCACACTAATCAGACACAATTCACTCTTGTTGAATTGATGCTGACTTTTTCCAGTCCTCAAGAGAACTCGCTCACAGGGAATTGTTAGCTTATGTCCTTATCACTTAAGGACGTTCTAACTGATCCCAAATTTAATGTACTTTGAAGAATTCATAAGGATTTATGTTTTGCCTCAGCAACACATTGTTTGATATATATGATGCTACATTTAAAAGGTTTTAAAATACCATCAAGTAGAAAGGAATTGCCTTATTGCTTCTGACAGCTGCTGCACAGTTCCATTACTAGCACCTTACATTTCTTGATTTGGGTACTCAACTGCAGGGACACAATTTCTTTTGCCAAATATACTTGTGCAAGTAAATAGCAATATATATATGCAGGCTAGGCTTCAAAAACAAAGTATTTTCTGACAGTTAACTGTCTTTTGTAAATATGGCAATATTCTTACCTTATAGCTCTCGGCTCCTTGAATGACATCTTTCATTGAAGCAGACAACTGATCTTTTTCTGATCGAACCAGCTCCAATTCTTCCCTCAGAGTCTGCACCTTATTACAAAGAAGTGTGTGTCACTAAAACAGAACCCCATATGCATAATGTTTTTCACATTAAGAAGCAGTCAAGGTACCTCTCTTCGGCTGGCATCTAATTCTTTCTTTGCTTTCACAGCAACAACCTTAATTTTATTTAGCTTCTCTCCTTTTTCTGCAGATTCTTTTTCCAGCCTTCCTAAAATAAATAAATAACAAAGTGAAAAAATATGCCTCTCCTCTCCCCCAATAAACGAAACGAAATTCAATTAGAACACAAATGCCAGCGTGACTTTGAAATGAAACAAAATGAAAAGCAGGGGAAATGTTTCATTCAGTTAAGCATTTTAATTTAATTTGAAGATAAAACATACAGCTGCACAGACAGCTTAGAGACAATCTTTCTCTGTTTCAGAGAATTCCATCATAGGTAACATTAAAAGCCATATTCTTGTCTACTTCTATATACAGTTGTAACAACGCAGAACCATCTTCTTTTTAATGCACTGGGATAACTGCAATGAGGCAACAGTAGTTTTGGCAAAGTGTTGCTTTCCTCTCCACTTAGCAGCCTTAGGGATTCTTATTGACACAATTATTTCCCATACTTAAAAAATAAAGATGAAATCCACTACACTGTTTATAGCCAAATGTATACAGGAAGAAAAAGCTTTAAGAAACATAAAATTATAATTGACTTCAATTTGCTAACCATATTTTAAATCCCTAATGGAAGGAATACTGTAGGAAGTTGTATTGCTAGCTACTTCCCCACCTTCCTTGGCTTTTAGGAAATACAGGACAACTATGCAGAGAAAGAAAAACAAACAATCCAAAACCCCTACTCTATCTGCATGAAAGAGAAGAGAAAGAAAGATACCAATTTTTTCTTGAAGCTCTGCTACTGAAGACTGTTCATCAGTTTTCTCAGTCAATGTCTCCATTAAGTTCTGTATTATAAACAAAGATATAACAAGTATTACAAAAATTTCTTTGTGATATCTGTTTTTCCCCTAACAAGCCACCAGAAGTTGCAGCTACAGCTGGACTGTGTCTATGTCCTCACTACCAAGAAAGTCTTTATGTGCAATTTCATATCAGCTTGCTAACTGAAAAGCACACTTATATTGAAAGGAAAATATTCCAACCTTTTAACAGCTGCTTTCCATCCTGTCTGAGGACAAAAAAAAAAATGGAAGACCACTAATTCTGCAGCTGTCAGTTTTACATAACCATCAGTTCCCAGGACCTGAAGTTGGGAGCAGCTAATGCAGATCAAGCAAGAGTTTTGTTTGAGATGGAGCCACAGAAAGTTAGAGGTGAAAGATTATGAGGTCAGTTAGTCCATCTAGTTCAATGATCACTTTGAGGTGTATAGATAGGAAGAGAGGTTCAAGTACAAGCAACTTTTGTCAAAATAGCATTATGATTAGTTTTGGTTCAGGTTTTTTGTTTGTTTGTTTGTTTTTTTCTTTGGGGGAGGGAGGGGATTCTGAGGTGCTAAGGAACTCAGAAACATGTGCATTCTAGAAGGGAAACTCACTTTGAAGCCAAGGGGAAAAAAAGAGAGAATTGAAAGTATTTTTTGAACCTTAATTCTGAAGACTTTAGAGGTTTAGTCTGTATACTTCAATAACAAAATATAACCTTTAGAGAACTCAGTTCGTCTTTCACATTTCTAAGTTCAGTTTCCTTTTGTTCCAGAATGAAATTTAAGTCATCTTGTTTTTCTGATCCTTTTTGCTGTTCTTGTATTTGACTTTCATAAAAAGCAAGTTTTTGAGTGATCTCTTCAATATTAGCTAAAAGGTCTTGATTTTCAATCCTTGTTTTTTCACTGGCATTCTTCAGCTCCTGGATATCATTTTGAAGTGCTTCTTTTTCAGACAACACTCCTTGCAATTCTTCTCTCAAGAGATTAATTTCTTTTTCAAAATCCTGAATCAGGGATCTATGTTCTGTATATTGAGCTGCATTTTCTTCCTCTAATCTCTCAACTTCCCGCTGCAAATGAAGAACTTTCTCCTCGTTCTGTAGAGCAAGGCACTGCTTTTCTTTGATTTTTGCCAAGCGTTCATTTGCAATTTCTAACAAGTTCAAAGAATTATGTTCTTCATTAGAATCTGAAATGCTAGACCCCACTTGCTCAAGTAAGTGGTACAGCTGAGTTCTTACAAGGGATCTGTGTGCTTGTTCACTTTCAAGTAATGTTGATATATGGTCTTTTTCTGCAGTCATCATTTGTAGTTTTTTTTCTAAGTTTTCAGACTGCTCTTTCAACACTAACCAACCACCTTTTTCAGATGTAATCTTTTCCAGCTCTTCACTTAATTTGCCTTTTTCCTGAATTATTTTCTTATTTTCCTCACGAAGAGTATATGCTTCAGATGAAAGGTTCTCTCTTTCACGCAACAGAGATTCAATCTGGTTTTCCAGTTGCTCTAGTGTTTGAGCATTTTCACTCTTCCTAGTTAAAGCTTCATTCAGTCTCTCTGTTAATTCCTCCACGTTTTTATTTAGGTCGCTATTGTACTGGTTAGCAATATCTACTTCTTGCTGAAGTTCCTGAATTTTTTGTTGTTCTTGATCGCACCTTTCTTGAAGTGTTTCTCTCTCTTCACCCAAGCATTTTACTTCACTTAAAATATCCTTGTTTTGATCAGTAAGAGCAATGATCTTCTCTTTCAGTTCTTTTATAGCAGTCTCTCTTTGGTCAATGGAGCTTGTTATTGTGTTATTCTCCTCCTGAAGACTAATAATTTTACATTTAAGTTCTTCTATCTCTAGCTGATCAGATGACAATTTTTCTATTTCTTTCTGGAGGCAATTCACAGTTTCAAGAAGAGCATCCTTTTCATTGAAAGCAGCCCGGAGTTTCTGTTGCAGTTCACTGACATCAGAAGCTTGCTGTTGTCTCATTGATTCAAACTCCTGGCTGATCTTTCCAGCAGATTCCCCTAGCTCAGTCTGTAGAGTTTCCATTGTTTCTCTCAGGCTGTTGTAGTTAGACACTGCTTCTTCTTTCTCCTGAGTTAGCTTTTCAAGTTGTTCTCTAAGTTCCTGCATTTCAAAAACTAATGCCATCTTTTCTTTTTCAGAACCGGATAATAAAGTTTCATTTAGTTCAGAAATTTCTCTCTTATGTTGCTCTTTCAGAGTTTGAGTCTCTAACTTATGCTCTTTTACAGCAGTTTCACAGTGCTGTCTTGCTGCTTGAAGCTCCAATTTCAGTTTTTCAATTATACAACAGTAGTCTTCCTTAGCAAGCTGCAATTCATTTATTTTAAAGTCCAAGTCTTCCCGCTCGTGAAAGTACTCATCCTTTATGCGATGGATTTCCTCTTCCAGTTTTAGTTTAACATTACTCATGTAAGTTAACTCATCTTTTAATATACTGTGTTGGGACTGGAGCTCTTCTAAGTTATGCTCCAGGTGCCTAACCTTTTCTTCTATTTTCGCTTCTACACAAGGCTTTTCTTGTGTATCTAGAACATCTATTTTGTTCTCTACGCTTTTATTTAAGACTTCTCTCAGTTGCTCCAAGTCACATTCACGCTGGTTAGTACAAGCACACATTTCATCCTTTGCATTTTTCTCTTTTATTAAGCTCTCCTCTGCCAAATTGTGCTGTAATTGATTTATCTGATTTTGCTTTTCTTCATTTTCTTTAGATGATTCTTCAATCCGATGCATCAACTCTGACACCTCTTCCTGGTGGGCAATTTTTAATTTTTTAAGCTCTTCATTCAGATTATTGATTTCATTATGGTAACACTGAGAGTTGCTTTTAATAGTTTCTTGCAGATTTGTCACTTCTTTGTTTTTGTGTTCATTAACAGTTTCCAATTGCTTGCTCAGACACAAAATTTGCTCCTCGTAAGTAGACTTAATTCTTTGAACATCATCTTGTAATCTTTTAACTTCTTTTTGACTATCACTATGACATTCAATCTGTTCTACCAGCCCCATTTGTTTCTTCACTTGTTCCTCTAATTCTGTTTTCAGCTTTGTTAACTCCTCATTGTGTTTGCATTGTGCATTTGCTAATTCACTCTTTAGAGCTTTTATTTCTTCCAGAGACTCAATACTTGATTGCTCCAGTTGCTTCTGTAATTCTTCTGTCTTTGCCACTGCAGCCTAAACAAACATGCAAGTTATTAAATACCGGTAATTTAGCACACAGAATTTCTAAATAAACTTCATAATAATGAATAAAGACTTAGGAGTCCTTAGTTTTAAAAATTTCTATAATATGTTAGGACAACTCAATTCAGAAGACACTGCAGAGAGTACAAAAACCTCTGCAGAATGAGAAAGGAAAACTAAGACTTAAATCATGTTTACCAGCATAATTTCACAAAGTAGTCATGACAGACTTCAGCTGCAGCAACTATTCTTATAATGTATTCAAGACCAAATTAGTTTTAGTGCATCATATTCAAGTATCTGGAATATAACAATGTTCATCAATTGCAAACAATTCACACTTCGCTTTAGTATTAATTGAGATTACTGACACAATTTAGATGCCTTGGCTGACAGGCTCTTTCTTGTGAATATCTGAATGTAAACCTCATCTTTCCCATGGAAAGACAGAGCTGATTGATTGAAGCCATCACTTAAGTAGGCTACTAATGCACAGACTGAATTACTTCTTAACAGCTGTGGATCTACCCAGTGCATATAAGAAGTTTATATTTATTGTCAGTCCTATAAAAACTATAAATTAGGGATACAGAAAAAAATATGCTTTAACATATGAAGCCCTTAGATTTTTTCTTTTTAAGGTAAACCAAAACACACGGAAGTGAAGAAAAAGATTAAAACGAAAGTGAAATATACAAGCCAAACCAGAAAATAACGATAAACATAATTGTGAAATATTTTAGTAATGTTCTGTTGCTCATTTCAGTACCTCTGCTTCTTGCTTTCTTTCAATATTTTCTTTTTTCAGAGCTATGCACTGCTGCTGACTTTCAGCTTTTTCCAGAAGTACCACATCCAGTCTTTCCGTGAGAGCCTAATTTTAAGGGAGAAAGATCACTGAAAGAAAAGTTTCTTAACAACGGAAGCCTGAACAATTTTTACAAATTGTAGGAACTCACATATTGGTCAGGACTTTTTTTTTGTCAATTAAACACATCAGTCTGATTTTAAAAGTTACTCTCAACCCAAATACCACAGATATGGAATAGGTAAACTAAACCAATGATGTTGAATAACAGCTTCTGTTCAAAATTGTATTTCTGATCAGCTAATTTTTTATCACCAAGTAGGGGGGAGGGAGCTCCCCTTCTGTAAAAATCTCCATCCAAATTATTAAAAACTATTTTCCAGTTGATAAATTCCTCCTCACAACCAACTTTCACTTTCATATGCTATGACCCTTACTTTGAGAAAGACAGATGTTCTTGCGACTTAAAAAAAATTTCAGTTACTTTCCTAAAAGTATTTCTTGTGACATGCAATTACATGTTTCTGATCCTATCAAATGACTGTCTCAGAAGTTTCCTAAATGGCTGGAATCTTTCCACAGTTGTCCTTCTAAAATAAACAAAAGCCTCTCTAACCAACTACACAAGGAAAAAGTTTTGCTGAGGAAATTGTGCTATTCTTCAGAGAACTCATAGCGTTTTCTGAAAACTGGAGTATGGATGTGGGAGGAGGAGGAAAAAAAAAGAGGTTTTAGGAAGTGTCTTGAATTCCTGAAAATTGATTACATTCAATTCAAATAACAATTTTAAAGCTATTTACTATTTACTACAAATTATTTCTGTAGATTTATTTCAGCTAACATTACATAATACATTAGAAATTCATTATGTATTCCTACCTGAATAATATCATCAGCTCCTCCAGTAGCTGCTTTAGATCTGAGTTCTTCAATCTCTTTCTCTAGTTCTTAAAAAAGTATAGAAATTTCACAGTATGAATTGATGCACAATAACAACACTCCTACTCAAATAAGAGATGTCTTTTACAGCATCAATTTTTGTTTGTTACTGAGTGATATAAAGGGCTAACGGAAAGAGAACAAATATTCAGTACTGCTTCTCCGGTCCTGACATTTAGCATGGTTTCCTGAGGAAGCGAAGCTTCCTTGTTTGGGTGGAGGGACAACAGATAGATAGAATTTTTTTTTAATGATTGTCTTACCTTCTATTTCATGATCAATTTAAGCCAGTTCCTACTGGCTCTCTAAAAATAGGCAGTAGGCAGAACAAGATCCTATGAATAACCCCACTGAGGAAAAGCCTAGTATAGCCCACCCCTATCCTGATTGTTTCACTGGGCAGTTACCAGGAGGCAGCATAACTGTAACTCCAAACAAGGGGAAGTGACACCAGTCCAAATAGTGGGCCACTGGAGGAAAAGGGGCAGCAGAGAGGAGAGGGGCAGCACATGAGAGCACAGATTTACATAGGATACTTTTAGGTGGTTAACACAAAGTTTTGGTTGGTAGATTTTACGATTTGTTGTTAAAGAAGTAAATGATTAAATATTAAGTAACTAACTATTTTAAAGAAGCCATTGTACTCTAAACCAGTATTAATTATGCAAAATCTATCAGAGACATTCCCCCTCCCATCTGCTTCCTGAAAAGCAACAGGTATCTATGCAGCCAATACAGGGAAGAGACAATGATAAGTCCCACTTCAACTCTTGCACAAGCTACATTGTTCCACCATGCCATACTGCCAGACCAAAATTAATTTAATACCTGACAAAAGCAATGCATCTTTTCCTTCCCTCCCTTGCTTTAAGGACTTCAGTCCTCATCCTCCCACAAAAAAAAAAAAACAGTGGAACTGTAAAAAAAAAAATTTTGATATGTGCCTAGAATTTAAATCTACCTAGCAAAACCACACAGTGATATTAAGTAAGGTCAGATAGCACCAAGCATTAAGGCGGAAACTGCTCTCTTTCCAGTAAAGTACCTGTACATCTTGACTTCACTTTCTGTATAAGCATCACTTGTTTTTTTGCAAACTTGATGAGATCCTCTTTGGGCAATGTGTCCAGCTGTAAAAAAGTACATATCAGAGAAACCAGCTTCCTCTAACCCAGAGGTAAACAGAAAACAGGGCATCTTAGCATCTGACTTCCAATAAATTAAATTTTGGGCCAAGAAAGTGTCTTACCACACACCTGCAAGAACAATAACAGTCCAAGTTACTGCTGTTCTGTTATTTCAAGTGCAGTAATAGAAACTACTCCTAATTCTGTACTTTTCAGAAATCATTCTAGAGCACACAACTGGGCAGCATCAGTTAGACAGGAAAACTTGATTGGGAAGGGTTACAATTCAGTAGTAAAATTTGAACAATGTTTTGAAAAAGCATGTTGACCTAACATTGACATTGTTCAAATTTACTTCCAGCATATGCACAGAAGTCCGTGTATGTTATGAAACAGACTACTGTCAGAACTGGATGCTACTGATATTTTATCAAATATTATGACAGGAAGTGAACATACCAGTAAGAGATCCCCCCTTCCCCCCCTATTTTCCAAAACATCTCAGCCTAGTGTTTGTAATTAAATTTTTCAAGAAGTCTAGAAGACAGGAAACTGTCTTTTTGTCTTCCTACTAGTCACAGCTTGCAGGCTAAGCGGTAACCCTTTCAACTACTGCTATCCAAATAAATCAGATTTGTGAGGACTGATTACCTTTGATTTGCCTGATCCTGGTGTGACAGAAGATGCCACCATCTCTTGCCCAGCATCTTGTACCTACAACAAAATAAAGCACAATGTGCGATAACTGAACTTTTTAATGTAGACTACCGAAGGAACTGAAAGTCTGCAAACACTGAGAATAACTGAATATAATGGCAGCTCAAGAAAAATATTAAAAACATATCTGTAGGACTAGTCAGAAGGATAATGGAAAAAAATCAACAGAGATCTACTGTGATTAGTTCAATACAACAGCAGAATAGAAAACTCCTGATTTCCAAACCAGTATGATCTTATGATTTCAGTACTGAATTGACATCTAGAGTTGACATACTACTGAAAAGTATTTTTATTTACAAGAGGTTACAAAGGCGTGACTCACTATCTTGTTCTTAAAAGACTAATTTAAAAAAGCCATTAATGAAAAAAACTTGTAGAGGAGTAGCAGTTAAGTCAAACTTTGGGAACTTTTGAACCACGTATATCCCTACCAACTTTTTTTTCCTTCTTCCTTAAACACACTGGTTATCACTAAAATTGCTGCCTAACAAATATATTTGAAAAGACTCTGCAAAGGGCTCTTTCGAACAAAATATAATCCTCTACTACCCCCCTCCCCTTTTCTTTTTTTTAAACACACTGGTTAGCGCTAAAACTGCTGGCCTGTCAAACATACTTGAAAAGGCTCTGCAAACTCTGGGCTCTCTATTCCTAACGTACATGCATAATGCCTTCTACTGTAAACGTCCACAGATCTAATCTAGGAGACTCTGTCACTTTACAATGGTTTGTATGAGATATGCTTATCTATACTCAGAAAGATGAAGAAACACTCATAACAAAGGGCAAAAGAAAATGGAACAGACACTTCCAATATATTAAGAGCAGCATTTCCAGTTTTGACCTTTACCCTCCCTTTCCTTCATACTATTGCGTTGTGTGTGTGTGTGTGTGTAAAAAAGTGAAAAGGTGCATATCTCCTCGTACGACCAGGTGACCTGCCTAGTGGATGACAGGAAGGCTGTGGATGTGATCTACCTGGACTTTAGCAAAGCCTTTGATACCATCTCCCACAGCATTCTCCTAGAGAAGCTGACAGCTCATGGCTTGGACAGGTGTACTCTTCACTAGGCAAAAAACTGTCTGGATGGCCAAGCCCAGAGAGTTGTGATGAACAGTTAAATCCAGTTGGCAGCTGGTCGCAAGCGGTGTTTCCCAGGGCTCAGTGCTAGGCCCAGTCCCATTTAGTACCTTTATGAATGATCTGGATGAGGGGGATTGAGTGCTCTCTCAGTAAGTTTGCAGATGACACCAAACCGGGCAAGAGTGTCAATCTGCTCCAGGGTAGGAAGGCTCTGCAGAGGGATCTGGACAGGTTGGATCGATGGGTTGAGGTGAACTGTATGAGGTTTAACAAGGCCAAGTGCCGGGTCTTGTACTTCGGTCACAACAACCCCACGCAAATCCACAGGTTTGGGCAAGAGTGGCTGGAAAGCTGTCTGGTGGAAAGGGACCCGGGGGTGCTGGTTGACAGCTGGCTGAACATGAGCCAGCAATGTGCCCAGGTGGCCAAGGAGGCCAACAGCATCCTGGCTTGTATCAGGAACAGTGCGGCCAGCAGGAGCGGGGAAGTGATCGTGCCCCCATACTCGGCACTGGTGAGGCCGCACCTCCAGCACTGTGTTCAGCTTTGGGCCCCTCAGTACAAGAAGGACGTTGAGTTGCTGGAGCACATCCAGAGAAGGGCAATGAAGCTGGTGCGCGGTCTGGGGCACAAGTCTTATGAGGAGTGGCTGAGGGAACTGGGGTTGTTTAGTCTGGAGAAGAGGAGGCTGAGGGGAGGGGAGACCTCCTTGCTCTCTACAACTACTTGAAAGGAGGCTGTAGGGAGGCAGGTGTTGGTCTCTTCTCCCAAGTAACTTGTAATAGGATGAGAGGAAATGGCCTCAAGTTGCAGCAGGGCAGGTTTAAGTTGGATATTAGGAAACACTTATTTACTGAAAGAGTGATCAGGCACTGGAACAGGCTGCCCAAGGAAGTGGTGGAGTCACCATCCCTGGAGGTGTTCAAAAAACATGTAGACGTGGCACTTCAGGACATGATTTAGTAGGCATGGTGGTGTTGGGTTGACTTGATGATCTTGGAGGTCTTTTCCAACCTTAAAGATTCTAGGCTTCTACGATACATAAATATTTGTATTTTTTAAATATATACATCTGTGTGTTTGAATATGTATACATACATACCTTCACTTTCATTTTGCTACTCTCTTTATTCTGACAAAAAGCCCCTTATAATAGAAACTAAGAAAAAATCAAACTGTATCTAAGCACTACTAGAATGAAGAATCACTGACTAACAATTTAGAGAGAACAGCTGACACAAATAAGAAGAAAGGCCATCACTAGAAAGATGAGTTCAAGTACAGACCAAGGACAAAGGTGGTTACAGTTATGTCTCTCTGTATCACATGGGCTACTGGTTTGGTTTTTTTTGAGAGGGCAATAGCAAACTTAATAGAAAATAATGTGCCCGTTAAACACAAATACAGCATTTACAAAAAAAAAAAAAAGAAAGTTATAAAGTTTCAGTTTCAGATTTTCTTGGTAGGCAAAACTTTGTCAATGTTTACATTCTTAATATTTCAGCACTGCAATTACCAAAAAACTGTCACTACAAGCAGTATGCTTACACATTACAATTAAGTAGAACAAATTGTATGCAGTTTAGAAAATTACAGCACACATCCCTCCACACTACAGTATCACCAGATGAATCTACATATTACTTTTACTCTCCTTTAAGCTAATACGCAGACAGGTAGAACCACATATCATGTAAGATGAAGCATCCAGTTTTGCTGTTCTGGTAACAGAAACCACAAGCAGCTCGTGTAGAGGGCTTCACCCATTTGAATTAGAAGAACAATGAGGAAGACTGTTACTAAAAAACCCTAAACTTTTCATTGATTAGGTGCATCCAAGCTGTGAGCCAGTACACTTCTAAGCACAACACTGAATCCTGCAAGGATTCTCAAGTTTCTGTTCCGCCTGGGTGGTTATGAAAGCTACTTCAGAGACATATACTTCAGTGATTTTACTTGCTTGTAGGTAGGCGTTTCATAGTTGGCATACTGTTAAGGCATCGGGTCAGTAGAAAAGGAATGCTTCTTCACCCGTGGGTACTTTGAAAGAGTAACCACTCAACGCACTCACTGCGTGTCATCCGAGTGTTTCTTCCCTTGAGTCAGCACTGGCTGACCTCCCCCACCCTCTCGCAGGAGACCCCCGAAGCCGGCACCGGCGCTAACAGTGCCGCGGGGCAGGACCAGAGCACCCGTTACACCCCCCCTCGGCCCGGCCCGGCCCAGTCCAGTCCAGCCGGGAGCACAGCGGGCCGCAACCCCTCATCACTGCCGCCCAACGGGGCTGCATCACCCCCGGCGGGGTGGGGGGGAGCGGTGCGCAAGGTAGGGGGGCGGAGGAGGGGCGAAAGAGCGCGCAGTGGCCCCGCCACGCTGGCCCCGGGGGGGCGACCGGCAGCTGGCCCTGAAGCGAGCGGCGCCGCTCGACAGCCGCCCGCCAACGGCCCGCGGAGGGGGCTGCGCACGAGGGCGGGAGAAGGAGGGAATTGGGGGGGGGGGGGGGTGGGGCTGCGCGCACCTCGCCCCGCCCCCGCCACAGCAGCCCAAGGTCACGCGCCCCCCAGAAGCCAACCTCCCCCGAACAGCAGCGCCCTACGCGCCCACCTCTCCCCCAGCCGCGCCGCCCGCCCGCCCCGTTACCTCCATGGCGGGGCCGGCGGGTTGCAGGGGCGCAGAGATCGCGGTGCCGCAGCCGCGCTCAGCGCCGCTACATCCCCTCCGATCCACTTCCGCCTCCGTCATCCCCACGCACCGGCAACGTAACCGGCTGAGGCTTCGAGCA
Organism: Chlamydotis macqueenii; assembly: GCF_036417535.1. Classification (NCBI taxonomy): domain Eukaryota; kingdom Metazoa; phylum Chordata; class Aves; order Otidiformes; family Otididae; genus Chlamydotis; species Chlamydotis macqueenii. The sequence continues at coordinate 149,994,587 of NC_141556.1, read as the reverse complement.
CGTCCGTCACCTGAGCCCCGCCCTCTCGGGGGCCCAGCCCGGCCCCGCCCCCTGGCGCGCGGATGCCGGCCGTTGAACGCCTTCCTCGCGCGGGGGTGGGCCGTGCTGCGGCCTGTGTCGAACGAACGCCGCCTGGTGGGGCCGCTGCTGCGGCTCGGCGGCAAAACCGGCCTGAGAGGCGGCTTAAGCGTGGAGGGGCGGGTAGCGCTGCCAGCCGGTAAAAATGGCAGGGGGGAAGGGGTGCGGCTACAGCACGGCTGCACCCCGCTGTTTTTTGGCTCTGTAGGGCTCCTGAGGGGTACGAGCTGCTGTGCGGGCACCTTACGGGGCGGGGAGCCTGTTGTTAGGCGAGTCTGTGTCTCGCTGTCGCCGTAAGAAGAGTATGAGGGGAACAGCTATCTGCTCAGACAGGTACTTAAGGATTTAGGAACCTGCTTTTAATTCCTTGATGGAAGCACAGAGTGAGTAAGTTATTTATCAAACGTCAGGTATGAAGGACTGTACTAAAGCAAACAGCAGAAGCCAAGTATTAGGGCTTATAGTTCTATTTTTTTTTTTTAAATTAAGAGCCATTTTTTGTGGCTGTTTGGGTAGGTTTTTGAGGGAAGCAATACCTTCTTAAAAGTTTACACATTTTTAATTGTAATCATGCATGCGCTTTGATAATGCCTGGGTAATTTTTGACATTTCATGATAAGTAAATTATTTTTAATGAGAAATTGCCTGGGAGAAACAATTTAGGCATATTATTCTATTTACAGTTCACTGGATAGATATTGAATGTCACTGAATAAATTATAGTGTCGTGAGAGAATATCTATTTAATAAAAAAAGAGAGTCATGTTAGTCAAAATGCTGTCTTTCGGAAGAATAATTTACATTTTTCCAAGTCTGCTTGTTGTCATTCTTCTTTTAAAATTCAAATGACAAATAGTGACAAAGGTAGAAAGGTTCTTCAGATACACCTCAGAAATTATTTCCTTGTCTTTACCCCCTCAATGCTTGCACTGTACATTATATATATTTACTGTAATATATGCAGGTACACAACTGCAGCAGGAGTATATCATTCCGTGCTCTCACAGAGGTTGCTGGCAAGGAACAGATCTCCCTAACCAAACAGCAAGAAGCTGCTTTTCCATTACTTCTATTATTAAACTTTTTAGAAGCCCTACAGGGCACTAAACAGATTCAAGCTTTCTTTCCCTGTCTGCTTTGGGAGACTCTAAATTGGACCTGTGCCTGTGCTGCCATGGTCTAACGTGGAGGTTTCACACAACTTTCTAGATACAGGCCTTCCAGAACCATCCTGTGGTGAAAACTTTTGACCCTAAACTACGCTATACTGCATGGGTCAGCCTCTGATTGAAGTGGGATGTCTAGGGAGAGCACTGTAGGAAAGCTTACCTTCTCTTTTCAAAATCTCCAGAGAAAACATGTTTCATGTAAATTTGTCCCTTCTATCTGTCCTTAGAAAATATGTATTATGATCCAACTTCTGGGTCATCTCGTGACTTAGCCTATAAGGAAATTGATTTTGGAGGTTGTCCAAGGAGGCACACAAAGGGTTTTCAGATGCGTTTGTTCTGAAGATAGTGAGCGACCAGCTCACTCCCTGAAGGCTTTCTGAAACTAACTGATTCTGGCTAGGGAGCACTCAGCCCCCCATAGAGCTCCCTGCTCCTGCGAGGTAGGTCTTTGACAGAGACAGGCCAATTCTCTCCTCCCACCTCCCTCCATTTTATTTAGGTATATTTTACAGTTGGGATTGTCTTAACAGTCTTTCATTCTTGCCTTGAATTGCGACAGTAATTGAAAAGCATCCTGGTTAGGAAATGGTAAAAGAATTTTAAAAGTTTCTAGAATAACTAGAAGAAAAAAGATTGAGGATTTTAACTGTTGGTTGTTTCAGTTTGTTACGATAAAGTACAAGTTGCTCCATATTTTGTGGGAATAAATGTCGATTTGTACCTACAATAGTCTTACATAATTTTCTTAAACAGTGTATGAATTGTATGTCTTACCTATCCAGATGGAGCTAGTAAGTTGATATATACTGCATGCAGCTAATTTGAGACAAGATAAGTGAGAAAAACAAGAATAATTTATATGCTCCATATAGTCTATGATTTTATTATCTTTGTAAAAGATAATTAGTTCATCTTTTAAAATCACATTGTTAATGTAAAACAAGATTGCCAAGACGTTTATGAGATGTGTTGGAACAGAGCATAACAAACTTTAAATCCCACTTTCACTGAGAAGCCAAGTCCCACAGGGCTGTGATTAGCCCTTACATCAAGGCAGGGTACAAATGCTTGTTCACTGTCACTGTAGTTGTTAGACCTGCAGGAATTTTCTGAAGAGCACAGAATGAGAAAATTACTGTAATTTTGCAACTGAGGAATGTGTTTCCAGCATACAAGAACTGATGCTTTAAATACTTGCCACTGTAGAATCTGCCTTTCCAACAGGTTCTGAAGATCAGAAACTCTTTTGCTTGCAAACCATGCCAGGCTGGTCAGCATTCTTGCTTTGAGCTACTTTTGCAGCTTTTCTACATGCCATTTTTTTTTTGTAAAGGAAAGCATAGTTAACAGTATGTTAACGATTATTCTTTGGAAATTTAAAGTATTCTCCCTGCTCCGTGCAAATGAATCATAAATTCTTTGGCTAACCATGGCCATTTTGTGGAATTGGATTCAGGTTCAGTAGGTTCCCACTGGAGTGGAATAGTAGAGGCTACAGGTACAGTGAGAAAGTTAAGAAAGTGTGAAAGGGGAGGCTAATCTGAATGTTTACTCTGAATGAGTAAATAAGATGCAAGGGTGGTACTGTCCTTTGTATTTATCTCATTACTACTTTGTGTCTGAGGGATTTGGTTAGATATTAAAACAAGAAATTGTATACGTAGGCCTTAATTCTGGTCTTAAGTAGTGATAGGAAACCGAGAGGTGAGTTTGGTGTTCTGTTCCTCACCTGCAAAGCCCACCAAACCTGTTGAAAGATTCGTGTCAAAGTGAAACAAGGAAACTAATGTTTTGTTTGAGCACTTAGGGTTGGGTCTGGCTATAAAAGACTGTTCCTTTGTTAACAGAACGTTAAAGCACTGCACACAGAAATAGTAGTAAATACAGATCAGTGAAGGATATTGGTACAATAACAAGTTACTGTGAGTCAAGAGGCTCAATTCTAACAATTGGGAAAAAAATTAGTTACCTTCATTCTAGGTGTCTAACCTAAGCCTCTACCTATAGCTATACAGCCAGTACCAGAGCAGGACCCAGTGTGGCTTGCTTTTGTTATAATCCATCTATCTCTGTCATGGTGATGGCCATAATTCAGTGATGAACCTTCACACAGTCCTAAAGGCTGATAAATACCAGGTGCTCACATTGCTGATAAATACCAAGTGCTCTTGCAGCAGGCTGTGCCAAAGCTCTTCTGCAAAATAATCCATGAGTAATTTGCCTCTTCAACATTAACCATGGAACACTGCTGCATGGCAACATTCCTAGTCCACCTACACAGTGCATAAGTCTGTGCTTGGTCTGGAGGGCGGGCAGAGCCTTGTTATCCAGCTTAAGCCCATAGCTTTAGGTTTGGCAGCACAGTTTGGTTGCATTCTATGAGTATGAAGGGCCTAACCTTCTCTCTCAGTGTGCCTGTAGTCTCACCTACAGCCTACACTGAAACAGGGCTTGCATCACTCATTGAGGATGTGACAGAAATGGAAGCTTTTGTCCGGGCTTAAAATACAACGTTAATGCGCCTCTGGAAAATTCCGAAATTAATAATTAACCTGCTTGTAAAGAAAAGGCTCTTTGTGAACATGTTGACATAAATTAAAAAAGCATATAATGTATATATTGTAGGGTAGGATATCCATATCCTATACAGATAGAACAATTTACATAAAACCTCCTTCCTGTCTGCAATCTGTTTCCTAACTGGAGAAACAGTGACTTTCAATCTAAGCATGAGGGGATCATCTACAGTAAAATTAGTGGAAAGGAAAGGAATGTCCCTCTGTCTTTGAACGCTAGCAAAGATAGAACAGCTCCCTTCTCTGTCTCACTTCTTTGCCTCTTTCTTTAATTTTCTTATAGAACACTGGAACAGGTTGCCCAGAAAGGTGGTGGAGGCCCCATCTCTGGAAACGTTCAAGGCCAGGCTGGATGAGGCTCTGAGCAACCTGACCTAGTCAGGGATGTCCCTGCTCCTTGCAGGGGGGTTGGACTAGATGACCTTTGAAGGTCCCTTCCAACCCTAACCATTCTATGATTCTATGATTCTTTAATTTTTCAAAGCTTGGTGCTTCTCCTATTCTGTTTCATAAATGATTGCATTCCTTGGGAAAGTAGAATGGCTGCCCTAGTTGATATTGACAGTCAAGATAAAGGATGATTGTGAGTACCCTAGAATTAATACAGCAGCTTCTGTTAAAAAGTCTGTATCGAAGCAGGAAGTAATTCCTGTGAGAGGATTTGTTTTGCTGGTTTTAATGCAGAGCTACAAAACAGAACCGTGTGAGCGGTTAATGTGTGTTAATCAACACTAATTTTCAAATGTTGGTTAGAGGTGAATAACAAAGTTTCTCCGCTATCAAAACTCTGCAGGTACACTTTCTTGTAAAAGAAGAAACAAGCAGCATTGAAGAAGTTGCTGTGGGATTGCACTAGCTAAACTGACACAACTCCTTTTTAAACTGACATAGAAGAAGCTGCACCTGTGTAAGAAGGTTAGTAAAGTCATGCATTTAGGTAACTGGGTGAAAATAAAGCATCGGTGTATATTCAGGGTATATGTCTAATAGAGCTTTGTACAGAGCTCTGTCACCACAGTAAACACAGTGGCTTGTTTGAAATAGAAGCTTGACAATAGTTTAAATTGATTTGAAATAATTTAACTGAACATGTACAATCTCCTTCTGGAGGTGCTCATTGATTTACAGTATCTTACGTAAAACCAAATTAAACCTCTTACCAACTTATATTGGTGTTAGTAAACAATCTCCGTATGATCATTTAAAGCTCTTCTGTACATAACAACCGACAAACCTAAAGATGTGTAAGTTAAGGGCACTCTAAATGTAGGCACCGTCCAGTCACCTACCCAGAAGCATATGTACATCCCTGTTGACATACTGTCATAATAGACAGCAAAGCATGTTAGTCTCCAGGCCCACTGAGGGATGCATGCAGCCTATTAACAGCTTTCCCAAACTTTCCTGGTAACTACACATCCAGTCATTTTCACTGGTAACAATTCAGTGTTCCCTGTAGTTTTATACTGGTATGACTAATAATATTTTGCAAGTCATAACTGAACCCATAGGTTGATTTCTCTCAGCTATGATGGCTTGAGAGAGGATAAAAACCAGAAACATCCCACTTTTCTGTCCCCCCACTAGCTATGTTTTGTCATAAAGGTTAACATTTCTGTCTTTGAATATCTGTAAGGATAATAACAATGACATAAGAAAAGCCAGTTTTTATGTAACCACACATCCAGTGTTTGTTTCTGCCCATTTTTTTTCTAGAACTGCACTCTGACCTGTGTTACTTTTTATCTGTTTTTCAGAGTGACTGAATTGCAGCTGGGTGAAGAGTCACCTAAGCAAGTGAGAGCAAAGGTGACTTTCACAATGTGATACGAGCCCCTTGTTATATGTTGCCTCTATCCTCACAGGGGCTGTGCAGCTCCCTTTCAGACCAGGCTTCAACCACCGCCAGCTTTTTGCACTTCTGATAGATTCAGAGATTTCAAAAGAGGAACAAATAGGTCATCTGTGCGACCTTTTGTACAGCACCACTCATAAAATGTCATCAAGCTACTGAATTAAGCATGTTTTCCATTTACTGATGGGTCTTACGACACTGAATGAGGATTAGATTGACAAACTCAGCTGACTCATGTTTCATGGAGCAACCCAAGAGAATGGAAATATGTCAGAGAGCAGGCAATGCCTTTTCCTCATACTGGTGATAGTAAGACAGCAAATCAAGTTAATCATGAATGAAAAACAAACAAGTAGCAGAAAACTCCTCAGGCTGGTATGCAGCCTTGCTGCTATGAACAGCAGCACCTCTACCTGATGATTTTTTTTCTCAGGGAGTCAATTTACTGAGACATCCTTTATTTGTGGGCAGGAATCTCTGTTGACCTAAAGCTCTTCAAATGCCTGTGTTTGCATAAGTGTAGCAAATGCGTGTTTCTAGTTCCAGTGTTTCCTGCATTTTGGGGGGAAACTGGGTGGTTCAGGAACTATAATGAAATGGGCTACAAATTGCTTTAGTTAATTTCCTGCAGGCTCAAAGCATGGCTATAGTGCTGATAGTAATGCTAAAGCAGAACTTGTCTTTATTTGATAATGCCGACCAGGCCCTATTGCAACTAAGAGCCCTCAACAGGATGTTTGTATGTTTGGTTAACAAGAGAAGAGTGAAGAAAAGGAGGAGGTAATAATGTGATGCACCTGATGAATACTTTTACAACAATGGAGAATAGGGAGATGGTATATGCAGCACTGATTCTTGACCTGGTTCATACCAACTTTCAGAATTCTCCAGATGTTAACAGAAGATTATACTAACCATTTCAAAAGGCAACAATGAGAAAAGCTCCTTCTCTTGATGCAGTGGGAACTACTGCCTCCACAGCTGCATTGTAGGTAGATGCCTCTATGTAGCCCTTTAGCAAGTTTTATCAAAGGAAGTGATGGGTGTTCAGTGTTTTTTGGAAATGTTGCTTTCATCTCAGTGACATTTATGAAGTCCATCTTAAAATGAGAGAAAAAGAAAATTATTAATTTTGTGCACTTCTGTTGCTCTGTTAAATTTGTTTATTGTTATTTATTGATTAATGTTTATACAACATGTGAATAACATATAATGCCCACACCTGTTGCACTCTTTTAACACCTTTTTTCCTGTTGGTTCCTGATTTCTGCTAGAGATTGATTTGAAAATGCTAGCAATATCAACTGCAGTTTTAAAAAGACAAAAACTCAAAGCATGTCTGAAGTATTTTTGTTAATGCTGAAAGTTAGTGTGGGAGGGATGAATGAGAAGTATCCAGTGGGATTATTTTCTTCAGGGAGACCAGCCTAAACTTCCACATAATTTGGGCACTCTCACAATAACGAAAAATCAGTGGTACGTGACAGAGACTTATTGGAATCTTAGGACACAGGTATTTTGTGAAGGAAAAACAAAATATATAAAATGGAAAAGGCTGAAGATCATAGAGAATAATTCCCATTGCTAGTAATCACAATTCTGTGCGAAAAACAAGAGAGGTATCAGCCATTTTCTTCTTATAATCTTCATCAAATTTCTTATTCTGTGCCACAGTGAAATAATTCTTCCAGTCCCCGACAGCCCCTAAGAGATAGCAAAGCAAAAAAGAAAAAATATTAATTTACTAGTATTTCCTGAAGCCCGTTAGCAATGACTCACTAGATACTTGTACTTCAAGGCTAATTACAAAACAGAATGACAACCAGGAAGACACAGTTGATGCCAACAACAAACCTCAGTACCTTTTCTCATGAATGGGGAAATGGAGTGATCCATTATTCCCAGAAACTCTTTAGTGTAGTTTGTCATGGGATTTTCCTTCATGATCTCAAATGAGGTGTTATGGAGTATCTTGTTCAGAATATCCTGATTCACATCCTTCTCCAGGAACTTCAGAATCTTCTGAATTTCTTGCTTTGGGTTCTGCAAAGAGAATAACATGAGATAAGAAACAGAAGCAGGAAAAGGAAAGAAATAAAACATAGTATTAAAGTTGCAGCTGTTGTGATGATGAGAAGATCAGGTTGTCTGAAGATTTACTGATACAGCTGGCATTATAATAGAAAACTGTTGATTGTAGGCAGCATCTACTGCACTTCCAGATTTCAGAGCTCTATAAACACACATTCAGCCTTTTACCTCCTTCATATCTTCATAGAAGAGGTAGAGAATACGATGCTTATCTTTTGCTTTCCACCATCCTTTTACGTGATCATACCAGGAACCCCAGAGCACTGAAAAAGGAGCAACATCATCATCAGCTTTAAATGCACAAACTGTCTTTAGGTATCTGTGGCCCTCATGTTTCCCTCATAACCAGTGACTGGGCATTTCCCAGCTGGTTTTGAATCACTGTGGCCATGACTGCTGTGCGCTGTGCTTATCACAGCATTCATGCTCTTAATCCCTCAGGCATATGGATGCTCAGAGCAGGATTCATCTGTAAATTTAGAGGGCAACAAATGCAGATACTTACCCCTGAATGAAAATCAAGGCCACCTTTACAGTCGATGGAGAGAAACAGATGTTTCCAGAGTGATTCTTCTCATCAGCTGGACAAGATTGATCTTGACTGGCCTTGCTTTGAGCAAGGAGTTGAACCAGATGGACACCAAAGGTCCCTTCCAACTTGTATTATTCCATGATTCTAACTGGTTTAACTATTTGGTATACTATTTCTCTCCAGGAAGTATCAAGATGACTAGCTTGGACAGAGGTAGCTGTGTTCTAGATGTCTGCACTGGGACAGATGGCTCCCAAGCTGAACTCAAACACAAGACACAAGGTGTCCTTTAGACATGAGACTTTCCTGCTGGTCCAAACAGTAGTGTTTCTAGACCTACGTGGTGGCAAAAATGTTAAGGACCTACAAAAGCTTTACTGACTAAAATTGCAAACTGCCATCAACCTGAGCAGATTTTCTTTCTTGGATATAAGCACCTATTTTAGAAAGGGAAGAATCAGTTTCTGGGATTGTGGTGGGTTGACCCTGGCTGAATGCCAGGTGCCCACCAAAGCCGCTCCTCAGCTGGACAGGGGAGAGAAAATACAACAAAAGGCTCATGGGTTGAGATAAGGACAGGGAGAGATCACTCACCAATTACTGTCATGGGCAAAACAGATTAGTCTTGGGGAATATTAATTTAATTTATTACCAATCAAATCAGAGTAGGAGAATGAGAAATAAAACCAAATCTTAAAACATCTTCCCCCCACCTCTCCTTTCTTCCTAGGCTTAACTTCAGTCTGAAATTCTCTGCCTCCTCTCCACCAGCAGCAGAGGGGCACAGGGAATGGTGGTTGCGGGTGGTTTATCACACATTGTTTCTGCCATTACGGCCTCCCCAGGAGGAGGACTACTCACACTCTTCCCTTGCTCCAGCATGGGGTTCCTCCCATGGGAGACAGTCCTCCATGAACTTTCAAATGTGAGTCCTTCCCATTGGCTGCAGTTTTTCACAAACTGCTTCAGCGTGGGTCCCTTACGTGGGGTGCAAGTCCTTCAGGTACAGACTAGTCCAGCGTGAGTCCCCCATGGGGTCACAAGCTCCTTCAGGCATCCGCCTGTCCCAGCGTGGGGTCCTCCACGGGCTGCAGGTGGATCTCTGCTCTTCTGTGGGCCTCCATGGGCTGCAGGGGGACAGCCGGCCTCACCATGCTCTGCAGGGGAATCTCTGCTCTGGTGCCTGGAGCACCCTCTCCCTCTCCTTCTTCACTGTTCTTGGTGTCTGCAGGGCTGTTTCTTTCACGTTTTCTCTCTCCTGGCTGCAGTTTCTCGTGTGCAGTTTCTTTCCCCATTCTTAACTATGTTATCCCAGAGGCGCTACCACCATCACTGATGGGCTTGGCCTTGGCCAGCGGCAGGTCCGTCTTGGAGCCAGCTGCATTGGCTCCATCAGACATGGGGGAAACTTGTAGCACCTTCTCACAGAAGCCACTCCTGTAGCCCCCCCATTGCCAAAACCTTGCCACACAAACCCAATACAAGGGTTGCCTGTCTTTAGCTAGGTAACTGTCTTTGTTCAGATGCTTTTTATACAGATGAATTTAGGTAAAAACACTTTCTTAACTCAAATCCACACAGCACATTTCTACATAAAATTAAACTTTGGTTTCTTGTATATCAGGCTAGAGTAAAACCAATTAAGCCACTGTTCCTTCCAAGCTGGCTTCCAAGCAGGTTTCTTTTAACCTCACAGAGAAGAGATTAAGCCTGAAATTTGTCACATATACTTCTGAATGATAATAGAATAAAGAGTAGTGCTTTTTTTTTTTTTTTCTGTTTTTCCCCAAAATGGGAATGTAAAGGTAGAATTAATCCTTCTGGTACTAATAAAAATCCATGAATGAAGATAAATTGCTACTGAAACACCTTCAGGAGATATCCTTCCATAGAGTGTCAGCACTGGATTTCAAACCATAGCTGAAATAAATAAATCAATGTAATCCATTTTTAAAATGAACAAAATATCCTATACAACTGATTTCAGTTCATCACCTTTTCCAGTCATGAATTTCTCCATGAACTCCTCCCAAGTTCCTGGGTCAGGCAGTCCTTTATTCATTCTGTGGAAATGGTAGTACGACACCAAGTTGTCTTTTGCATTTCTTGCCACATAGATTATCTTTATTGATATGAAAAGAGAGAGAGAGAAAAAAAATAACTTACACATGCTAATATAGATATTCAGCATCTCCTGGAGTTTTGTTTTGGAGCCTAATAGCAGAGGCTTAAGAGATTTTGCTTTGAAGCTGCAATTTTCTGAAATCCAACTCAGGTAACTTAGTCGTAAGTTCTTTAATTTCGTACAGGCTTTGCACATTAAAGGGAAAATATATGGGGAGACCTTTAGGTTTCACAAAGATTCTGGAAACCATATTCAGTCCTGGTTTATGTCACTTTCTTTGCAGGTGAAGTAGAATTGAGTCCTACCTCTTCAGCCTTACCTTACAGTTTTGTTCCCAGAAGGAGGGAGGCACCAGCTGTACAGGGAGATGAGTTTTTATTGTTCGTGGAGAAGGCATAGCTTCAGCTAGCTCCAGGCCTGTGAGATGTTTTATTATGAGATGTGAGTTGTTCTCTAAATTGCACTAGCACTTCTTCGCTGTTCTCATATGTGGGATTTTGACTGTGACTTTTCAGCGGTTCACTTTGCAGTGATCATTCATCTTCAAAGCAATTACGTAGCAGTGTAATATATACAACATTGCATAAGCACCTTCAGTGTTTCTAGAGAAATTTTTACCCATGTATTCAAGGACGAAAGGGGGAACACTGATTCTTACCTTCTTCTTGCTTCCTTAGGACCTTATCTCACCCCTGCATTCCAAGGGATAATGATGAATACTAATTTATATTTACCCAACCAATGTTTTTCCTTCACAATATTTAGTGATCTCCTTTCACTTTGCAGGTAAAAAATTTTTCTTTCTTTCTAGGATAGGAGGAGAATAGACTGGCTGACTAGACTTTATGGATAGCTTGTGAGAATGGTGGACAGTGGATTTTTAACAGCTTTGGATATATGGGAATACTTGGAAATATCTAGTGTTGTGTTGTCCCCTCTGCCCCTCCTTTTAAAACATGTATCATGACCTCTGTCATTTTTTTTCCTATAATCCTCTGTCATCCTCTGTAATTTTTTGTTTCTTTCTGTGTCAACATAGTCTAGCTTAGAAGAGAAAAAGTAGCACTTCTGCTGCAGTCTTAGTCAAGCTTTTTAGCTTAAAAGATTTGTGTGGAATGGAAGCCTTTGCTGGGGGAAGACTCTTTTAGGAAACTATCTTGCAGAACAGTCAGGCCTGCTAGTTGCCTGAATGCCCCATAGCTTATTTAGATGACCAGACCCTAGAATTTAACAGCAGTTACTCAAAACAATAGCAAACCCACTGAAAATATCCACCTTTTGTGAATACATCCATGATATAGGTTTCTCTTCTATACAGCCCCTGATTAGAGAATGGGATTTAGTTGCCCCCGTGTTGCCATTTTACGCATATCTGCTGCTGGTTTAGTTACTGTGGAGTATCACACACAACTTTCAGATGCCACTCCAGGACAGCATGGTCTTCAGTAGCACTTGAGTCACATCTGCCAGCCTTGTGTCAGCTTGAGTAGCACTAGGTATTTATGTTAAAGCAACTGAATGGATCCCTGATACCCAACACATTGCATAGTTCAGTGACAAAGCAAATGGGACTTTTCCCAGGAAACCAGTGGCATCAGCGCTGGGTGCTGGTTTTGTTTCATTTTGTCTATATTCACCTGAGTAATTTTCAGTTGCACAGTCTCGGATAGACCACTCAAGGAAAGGATGGCGTCTGTAAGTAGTGTTGCGTCTACACTTCTCAACGTCTCCGTTTTGTTGAATCATATCCACTATCTCTTGTGTCCATGTGGTACCTGAAAATATCAGTGCTTAGAGGTTTCTTTCAGGGATAGCCAAGAGTCTCTTCTACTAGGAAGCTGAAAGCCAGAAGGATAGACAGCATGTTAAAGGAGGAAGGAAGAGCACAGAAGATGATGGACAAAGTGGAAAGAGGATAATAGAGGAAAAATGCATAGTTAGGAATACAAAGGTAGTTCCCAAAGCACAGTTTCAGGGATTCCATTTTAGAGAGAATTCTTGCCAACAGAAATACCCTTCATTCCCATGCCAGTAATGAAAAAGCTCTGGGATAAACTCACTGTTGTTTGGAGATTGTATTATTTGCAGAGAACAATGAAATTCTCTCCTCCCGATTTTCGTATCTCACAAAAATTCAGGTATTTCCACATTTGTTTTCATGCTGAATTTGAATGAAAAAATGAAATACCTGGACTTCGAGTGAGTAAAAATTGAATCTGTTCAAAAATATTAAAAAATTGAAGTATTTTCAGTGCTCCCATTTGAAGAGCTCTAATGAAGGTCAGTACAACATTTCATCTGCCTGAGCTACTGCAGCGTCTTGTAAGAGTTACAGTATTGTGTCTCTCATGGGCCTCTTTTCCCTCACAGCCATGATCACTGGGTTAACCACATCTCCTCCAAGGTACTGTGGCAGATCAGCTAGAGAACAGGCTAAGGGATAACTTGGAAAGTAATCTGGGCAGGAAACTGAGCCTGTCACGATTCATAAGGTTTGAATTGTGCATCCTTAGCAGATACAACATAATGTCAAATGGACTCCTACCTTTATTTCTTCTCAATTCAATGGCTGAGAGATTTTAATCCAGGCTGCATAAAATAATGTGGTTTTGCTTTCAGTATACAGGAAACAAATTAAAAGATTTCAGATTTTACAAAAATAATGCTGGAGGTTTTTTTTTGTAATATTTTTTTTTTTCCTACTGAAAAAAACCCGCCTTAAAATTCTTCCTAAATGAAGTATCTTTTTTTTTTTTGTGATCATCAAATATTCCCAAATCCGTTCCTGAATCTCCTGAACTGTACATGTTTTTGTTAATCCAGGATTAATATTGATGCTTGTTGTTAATTATTTTCCTGTGTTATAAGTATAAATGGTCTGATCAAGAGAAGAGATAGTAATCTCTTCTAAGTGGCCAATAATTGAATAAAATCCTAGAGAGCTAATATTAATAGTGGGTATTTTACTGGCTGAAATTGTTAAGTGAATTTGGTTATTTCATTAAAATAATTAACCCATTTCCAGAATCAGTACTGGTTTACACACCAAGTCATTCCCCAAATACATAATACAATCCATAGTTGTTCAGTCACTTTTTATTATTTCTTAGTAATGATGGCTTTTACTGGGCTTTGTTAAATCATTTCCTCTTGGTGGAAAACTTCTATTGTTGCCATTAATATCTATGTATATAATCTAACTCAAGAGAAACATTTAAGTATAGGTAATTAGACTTTGACCATTGAACTTCAATAATAGTAGATGGTTGTTACTTCTGCCAAAGAAGTCAGAAGTACTAGTCACAGCTGACCAAGCTTTATGTGTTTAAAAGGTCTGGTTTGAGATTAAACAAATATCAGTCACAATAGAAAAACATAATTTTCAATTCCAACAATAAGCACTATCCTAAACTTTTCTGTTCTGTTTCCTACCCACACCAACCTGCTTTTGCATAGGTGGCGATCAGCAGATCATCAGGTCTGGCTTTGAAGTTCCACACTTGGTCCCATGTGCTGCATATCATTTTTGTTAAGAGAATACCTTCTACTTCACCCAGCTCAGGTCGAAACATTATCTGTTTCAGACTCAAATCTTCCATTTTATCCAGGGCCATTGAGCACTGCATGAAGAAAGAAAGGCTTGGAATTAACATGGTTGTTCTGGAAAAAAAAGTCTAAATTTACTCATCCATTCTTGAGGTCTCTTTTTATTGACTAAATTCCATGTCCTCTGATTTCTTTGGCTATGATTTGGCCTGTCTAGATCCATGTATAGGCTCCTTAAAGCTGTATTTAATTTTCAGAAATGCTATATTGCTGTTGGTGATTCTCAGCATCTCTGAAAATCACTCTGTGTACTCAGATACAAAAAGAGAAAAAATATAATTATTCCCATCTTAAAACACTTTACCAAACATATTTATGTAAAATTCTGACTGTAAGTATATGGCCTTTGAAAGGCAAGAAAAAGTAATCAGAGGTATGATTCAAAAGAAGGCAGAGCATAACAGTTCCCACTGAAGTCAGCATACAGCCCCCAACCGTTCCTTCTTAAAAAAAATGAACAGAAACACCTGCTAACACCCTTTGGGCTTCATACTCACAAAAATATTAGCAGAACTTTTCAGTGTTTCGTTCCTGGAGCTTTTCACTCCTAGAGCTCTTTGCTGTATATTGAAATTTGTTGCAGATAAATAATCTGAACTTGATAGATCATTAACTGAAGGTTATCAGACTTTAATTATTTAAATCGATCTAGTTAAGCTTACTGCCTATTGTACAGTTTTACAGTAACTAGTTATTGATTTCTGGATTTTTGTCAAGGAAGCCTCTTCTTATCCATAACCTTCAGAGCTCCAGAATCTGGTCAGAGGAAAGTTCTGCATAAAGGGTGGCTACAGAAATGATCTCAATTAAAAATACCAGCCGGAAAAGAGAAAATACATTTCAATCCCAACAGCGAACATTGCCAAAACATTTCCTTTCATTTCCTTGTTTACTCATACCTGATTTCACACAGATCCAGCTGAGCAGAGTGAGAGGTTGGGCTGGTGGCTGGGCAGTGACCCAAAGCAATTAAAAAACCCGATGGAAAAATAAACTTGCCAGAAAATTTTTCCTACTTGAATGTCTTCAGTCCTTGGCTGTATTGAAGACTGTGCACCAGCTTAGGTCTTCAGGCAGAAGATGGATGAAAGCTTGGGTGGAGTTTCTGTTCCTCCTATGACTGTGAGGAGGAGGGTACGGCAGCAGCCAACAGCTGAACAGTTCTTCTGGCTTGGTTTATGAACGCCTCTTTAATCTTGTGAAGGAAAAATACTTTGAATTCTCATCTAGAGTGTGATTAATTACTGACAACAACATTAAAGGTCAGTCAGTAGCTCCAGGAAGATTATTTTAACTTTATTCTGTCATTGCCAATAGTCTTGGAATAATTAATTTTCTTCCTAATGTTTAATCTAAATTGCAAAATAGTTTATTGTTTGTTAATATCTAAGATCAATTGTAATGAATGAATTAAAAGTAACTTGGTTCCATTTTCACCATGTACTGCACGATGCTCATTTAATAGATGTCTAGGGGTCTGTTTCATTGCTGAGGCCAGCCATTTGTGTTTTGTAGCACTTTCTAGACAGGTTCACTTCTTACCTAGCCTGGCATTATGGGGTTAGGGATCCCTACATGTTCAGTAAAGTTCTTTTAGAAGATTTAAGTCCCTGCCGAACTATAATCATAGAATCATAGAATGGTTAGGGTTGGAAGGGACCTTCAAAAGTCATCTAGTCCAACTCCCCTGCAAGGAGCAGGGACATCCCCGACTAGATCAGGCTGCTCAGAGCCTCATCCAACCTGGCCTTGAATGTTTCCAGGGACGGGGCATCCACCACCTCTCTGGGCAAACTGTTCCGGTGTTCTGCCACCTGCAGCATAAAATTTTTTTTCCTAATATTTAATCTAAATCTACCTCCCTCTATTTTGAAACCATTACCCCTCATCCTATCACAACAGGCCCTACTGAACAGTCTCTCCCCATCTTTCCTGTAGGCCCCCTTTAGGTACTGGAAGACTGCTATAGGGTCTCCTCAGAGCCTCCTCTTCTGCAGGCTGAACAGCCCCAACTCTCTCAGCCTGTCCTCATAGGAGAGGTGCTCCAGCCCTCTGATCATCTTCATGGCCCTCCTCTGGACCTTCTCCAACTGGTCCATGTCCTTCTTATGTTGGGGGCTCCAGAACTGGATGCAATATTCCAGGCGGGGTCTCAGCAGAGTGGAGTAGAGGCAGAATCACCTCCCTCGACCTGCTGGCCACACTCCTCTTGATGCAGCCCAGGATGCGGTTGGCCTTCTGGGCCACAAGAGCACATTGCCTGCTCATATTCAACTTCTCGTCCACCAGCACTCCCAAGTCCTTCTCCTCAGGGCTGGTCTCGATCCATTCTCTGCTCAGCCTGTATTTGTGCCTGGGATTGCTACAATCCAGGTGCAGGACCTTACACTTGGCCTGGTTGAACTTCATGAGGTTGGCATGGGCCCACCTCTCCAGCCTGTCGAGGTCCCTCTGGATAGCATCCCTTCCCTCCAGTGTGTCGATGGCACCACACAGCTTGGTGTCATCAGTGAACTTGCTGAGGATGCACTCTATCCTACTGTCCATGTCACCGATGAAGATGTTGAACAGGGCAGGGCCCAACACGGACCCCTGAGGAATGCCACTCCTCACTGATCTCCACCTGGACTTTGAGTGACCACCACTCTCTGAGTGCAGCCATCCAGCCAATTCCCTCTCCACTGAGTGGTCCGTCCATCAAACCCATGCCTCTCCAGTTTAGAGAGAAGGATGTCTTGCAGGACAGTGTCAAAAGCCTTGCACAAGTCCAGGTAGATTATGTCAGATGCTTGTCCCTTGTCCTCTGATGCTGTGTCTGGGAAAGACATAGAAAAAGTGTATATGAGTCTATATGAGATACTGTGAGAGATAATGACATGCCCCAGACTAGCCACAAACAGCATAGTAACATTGGCTGCTATAAAAGCATTCCAATGACACTTTTGTATCTGGTTCTCAGCTGATGCAGTCGTCTTGAAGTGTTTGATTGCATCAAGAAAAGCTGGTTTTGAACAAAAGGTAGGTCACTGCAGCTGAACTCAAGCAAATTTGAATGGATAGTGTTCATAAAGGAAAATGATTTTGAAACAACATCGCTGTCAGGCATTGCTTCTGTTGTCCATTGAAGGCATGCAAGCGTTGTGAGTACTCAAGGTCCTTTTTCATCATCCTTTGGATGGTCTGGCAACATTTCTATCTAAAATCATAGAATAGTTTGGGTTGTAAGAGACCTTTAAAGGTCAAAATGGCTTTCTGTTATGTCATTGTTTTAATACATTTAATATATCCTAATCAAATGAGGATGGGGCCATCCTTGCTGTAATCCTACCCTCATATGGAGGGCTAGTTAGCATGACCAGTGGAGTCCAGAAGGTGATTCAACTGACCAAATGTGTGCTGACTTGCTCTGCAGAGTCCATGAACTGTATGGATTAGCTCTGCATTGACTATAGGAGGAGCTCAGGTATCTAACTTGCAAAGACTTGCATAATTTTAAGGCACAGGTGGGAAGTGCAGATGTTCTGCCCCAGGGTTAAAGGCGTGAAGTCAGAGTGAGCTGATGCAAGGCTCTTCTGGATCTCTATAAGAAAAGCCTGACAACAAATGGCTTACTGAAACAGTTGTTCTAATAAGACAGAATAACAAGAGGAATATATCAAGTAAGTAAATCTAATGTCCCTTCAGATGCTGTTGTTATCTTCACAAGATAAACCGTGCCGTTCATTGATCTGTGCAGCACAGCTCAGGCAGTGCCTACTCAGGTTAACTGTGATGTGGATCTCTGACTCCTCAATATGCAGTGGTCTCCAGGTCAGGGTTGCCACCTTCCAGCCTTTGGTCCACATACAGGCAATGACTTTCCTCACACAGCTCACAACATCGAGGTAGTGGGCCCCTGCTGAAAGGCTGTGGGAGTCAGTGAATTGGTTCAGTGTTCTCTGTATGATTTCAGCAAAAGTTTCCAATGAATCAGGAAACAAACCAAGAAACTGAGAGGACTGCTTGATTGGCTTTGTTCCAACCACTTGATCTTTTTCTGGCTCTGAACCAGGTTTTTCTTCTGAAGACTGGCAACACCACAACTAACAAGTAACACGGAACAACCAGAGAATATACAGTTAAGGTGTAATATTTCTTCTTCTGGTTATATATTTTTTTTAATGTAACCATTACTTTTGAGTTCTGTCATAGGAGGATTTGCCGTTTTCCTCTCTGTGTTAAGCTTGTGCTGATTCTGCTTGTTTTTCTCACACCTCCACCTGGCACTTCATTTGCTGGTTTGAAATTATATTAATCCCTCTTTCAGTTATGCAACCATCCTGATAATGCAGTAATCTCCAACACACATCAGCTGGTGTGTCCGAACAAATAAAAACCCAAGAGCTGCTTATTGAGTGGCTCTCTTTTATTGCAGCCGTAAATCTGAGTAGCCTGTGAACAGTGCCGGATAAGCTGGAGTGAGGTCAAAAACCACTGCCTGCAGCTTTAAAACTGTTTGTGAAGTAAGCAATGGGTGATGGATTTCTCCTGTTGTGAAACAGGGAGGTGAGAGGTGAAGTGATCAGTCCAGGAACTGGGTTTTGGGACTGGGATCATGGTTTACTGGGCCACTCTAAAAAAAGACCAGGCAGTCTCTGCAAAGAGCTTCCTCAAGGTTTCCATTGACCTTTTCCAGAGTGCAAACTGCTGGCAGATGTTTCCTCATGTAAAACACAGTGGGTTTATTTAATTTAATTTTATTTTATAGTTTATTTTATTATATGTTTAATTTTAGCTTGGCTGAAAACACTTAGATCTTTACCTAGAATGGAAAGCTACAGGCCACTCAACAGAAATAATAATAGGAAGAGACTGCTGGCTGCTCACAGCGTGGAGATGAGTGACTGTGAAGCAGGAATATGTTTGTCTATCCTTGGAATCTATCCTTGGTATCCCTGCTGAGGATCCATTCTGAGTAGTTAGTGTTGGGGTAGTTAGTGTTGGGTTTCGTAGTCTCTGGGATTTGTGAAATCTGCGTCTGATCAGCAAAGGAAGTACAAAAGGAGAGCAGAGGTACTTGCTTTCATCCTTATCTCCCTTCCTTAAATCTACACAGAGTGAGTCAACAGGTTTTAGTTTACCTTGGCGTGATAATTGTCCATGAGTCTCTCATTTAGTTGTGGGTAAAATTCTCTTTTCAGCACACAGCTGTTTATAACAGTGACAGAGAGGTTCAGGAATATTATTGCACAAGGTAACCAAGTTGCTGAGGTGGCTGCTCAGAGTGCTGGCTGCTGGCCATGGCTTCACTAAGGGCAGATTATGCCTGACCAATCTGATGGCCTTTTATGACGCAGTTACAGCATTGGTGGACAAGGGACAAGCAACTGACATAATCTACCTGGATTTGTGCAAGGCTTTTGACACTGTCCCACATGACATCCTTCTCTCTAAACTGGAGAGGCATGGGTTTGATGGGTGGACCACTTGGTGGATAGGGAACTGACTGGATGGCGCACTCAGAGAGTGGTGGTCAATGTCCAAGTGGAGACCGGTGACAAGTGGTGTTCCTCAGGGGTCTGTGTTGGGCCCGGCCCTGTTCATCATCTTCATCGGTGACATGGACAGTGGGATAAAGTGCATCCTCAGCAAGTTCACCGATGACACCAAGATATTTGAGGCTGTCGACACACTGGAGGGAAGGGATGCCATCCAGAGGGACCATGACAGGCTGGAGAGGTGGGCCCGTGCAAACCTCATGAAGTTCAACCAGGCCAAATGCAAGGTCCTGCACCTGGGTCGTATGATTCTATGATTCTAATTTAAAAGCAGAAGCAGCTGCTTTTCTTCTAATTTTTATGTTGGATTTTAATATTTTTGCATTTAACTTTTGATCAGGAATCACAGAAGGACCTTCAAATCTTGTAATAAAAAGTGTGTTTTCTTTCATTATTTGTACAGGATCAGAGTTGAAGTGGGATGAAGGCTACAAGTCCTACATCAGTATCAAGCACTATCATGTGGTTTTAAGTCTGATTTTCATCCCATTTTGCCTATATTTAGCTGTCTATATGATTCAGTCTACTATGTCTTATAAATTAAAATCTATACTAAGTTGCATAGCTGATACATTTTTTTCCTTATTATGCTTAGTGTTTCTATTACATGTCCTTAAAACTCTAGTCTGCCTCTGCTGGACAAAACACAGTCTTTAATCCAAAAGATGTTAAAATCTTTTCAGTTTAACATTACATCTGAAAGCTATTTAAATTCTTAGATACTAACCTATCTTCCTCTTCAGAAAAATGCATACTCTGGAGAAATGAATGAACATTCTGGATAGGTCAAGGTTTCACTTTCAGGCTTCTTGAATTTTAAAGCTGGTTGTCTGCGTTCATCTCTTGGTGACTGAATTAAACTGACCTAACTATCAATCGGTGAGCAACCTTAGGCAATGCAAGCTTTTGGAATTGTGGGACGCATCTAGAGTTAATCACAAATATGTCCTGTCATAGACTCTAGCTGTCACAGCCCATATGTTGTCAAGAACAATCCTGCAGGTAGCTGTAAAATAGGAACAGTACTACCAGTCTTGTGGTGGTTATTTAGTGAATGTCTGGGTTGCAGCCAGATACAGTTGAGGTAATCATCACAGATATATTTATGTAATAGCAAAATAAATACTAAGGGAAATGTTAAGTGTAAACATGGAATGAAAAGTCCTAAGGCTTTAATTCAGGAACACATTTAAGCATGTTACCTAAGCGCAGTCCCTATCAGTAAAGCACTTCTGTTCCATTACCATCACACTCCTGAAATTTATTTACTTTAAGTATCTTCTCTCCAGCAGAGCTTCCTGCTACAGGAAGTGTTGGAGCCCATAGTTTATATAAATCTGACCAGCTCTGCATGTGTTGGGGTCACAGTCACACTAATATACAATCTTGTTATTGTGGGCGTGCATAGTCAGGTGATAAAGTTTAATTGGACTCCTGCAGCTTTTTCCAAATACATTTTCCAAGAAAATATGCGTATGAAATGCTGCAGTGTCACCCTGTCAGTGGCACTACATACACTAAAAGGTAAAGTATTCACTACACAGAATAACACATTCCCACTTGCAAATGAGATTTGGTTTAAAGCCACAGGGGGAAACCAGAAACTTGTAATAAACAGATACAGAGTTTGGTGCCCTTTATATATATGAAATGATGGAATGTACTTACAAATATTACTTAGCATGTTAATACATGATTCACAGTTGGCTGCATGCTCCACTTTGCTAGCAAGCTCAGTGTGGGCCATGTTAATGCAGGCAACATTGCTCAATATAGATGGGATAGAACCTGTTTGCGTTCTCAGGTTTAAACTTAAACATGGGTGTAGCAAAAGTCTACACTGGAGAACTTGGGAGCACTTCTTAATTTTAGGTGCGTGACACAGCTGTGTCCTTGTTTCTTCCTGGAGGAAGACCCCGAGTTTGTGTCAGATACTATGGGAAACTGGTGCACCGAGAGCCCAGATTGTGCTGTGATGAGCAAGCAGTGGTGAAGACAGATGTGGCCCAAGAACAAATGTAACCAAAGAACCTGTGGATCGCAGGTGAAGGGTATGTGTTCAAGCTTCCAGGCAGCAGGCATGCATGGTTTGATGAGCAAGTGCTAACTGAACAGTTATGGTCATTTGCCTTGGAGCAGTGCTAAGTGAAAAATTTATTTTCTTCATTCTTTCGTATCAACCTGCCCTGCAACTGCCAAATTATAGTAGGAAATAAATGCTTTTTAAAATATGCACTCCAAAAGTAATATAAGTTGTCCATGGCTCTATGTTGATTCCTTTGTATCAATAGATGAATCTTGTTCTTAAAGCTGGATCCAGGATTCCAGTTGTCCTAAACAGAATAAACTGTCATGTATTGTGTTTATGGATACAAATATAAACTTCATGCCACAGTAATAGAGGGGGTTCTTTTGGTGACTGTCTTGATGAACTGATGTGAAAATATTTCCATTCAAGCCAAACGTCTGCTTTGTAGTACAGCTTCTTCTGAACACCTCTACTTGCATTAAGTGAAGTTATTCAACAGGTTATTTGCATGATCACTTCATTGACTCTTCTTTATGAATATAAGCAAACCTTCTTTGAAGGGGGCTTTGTGAACTGACATAATTTCATATCTGTCCTCTTTCAACAGGCATCTCTTTCTGAGGCCTCAATTTGACCATTTATTGAGTGTTTGTACCACAGCAGCAGAACAAAACAGCCTGTGAGTCAGAGAGAAGGCATTAGCTCTTAAACCCCTATATACACTTCAATCATCTTCTATACCCCTTTACACAGGATGTGATTGAGACAAAATCGCTTCTCTGCTTTGGATTCACTACTGTCATATGAATCCCCTGGGGCTACTGCAAACTGTAGCCTTCCCCTGAGGCTATATGAAACTAGGAAGCTAGATCAGAGCAAAACATAATCAGACTTGTGCAATTATTTTTACAATTATTTCCTGAGAAGAAACATGCACTTGTTCATTATGACTGAAGACTGGAGATTGAAAATGTAGTTCTTGGCTCTACTGGTGGTGTAGCAGGATGCTCAAGTGCTACCCTGTGCTGCTTTAGGCACTAAAACATCTTGACCTTTCATCTGGAACAATTAAATGGAGTTTTGCTTAAGTGGCACATCTGCTGTTCAAGCTGGGACTTCGTTGCATGAAGACTGCCATTCCCAGTTCAGAAGACATTTGCTTATTCAACCAAATTATAACTCCAGTTTCCTTTTTACAAACATCTGTTTGGAGACAGGAAAATCTCTCTGGATGTGAAGCGTCAGAAAGCAGCTTCAGAAATTCTCATGCAGTGTTGAACTTGTGATCGTTAGCGAAATTCCTCTCTGAAATTCTGCAAGCTCAACTTCTTTAGTCTAGTGCTGCTTGGTTCTGGTAAATCCTTACACGACTGTTACATAACTGAAAGAAAGGAATCCAGGTGCTACAAACAAGCAAAATTCGAACATACATGCTATCATTTTTTTTTTTTTTTCTGTACAATAGGTTTGTGTGTCACAATTCTTATTAGGTAGCAGGAATAACATTATATGTGAAATACCTGAACAATAAGAAACTGCTACTAATAAGGCTTATAAAAATTTCTCTCTTGGCAGTGGCTGTCTTTATGCGTGGTTGTAAAAAGACCTTACTCAGTTAAACACAGTGCACTGAGGGAAAGCAAAGCTGTAAAAATTTTTAGTAAATTTCCTTGTGAGTATAAAAAATAAATTATCACCATCAATATTTTATTAGGAATGTTCATTAACAGCATAAAATCTGATACTCTTCAGAAGTAAAGAAGTCTATGCGTTTCACTTGCCTATGTGTTCTGATACAGGAAGCCAGCTTTAATTTACAATGGTGGATCCTTAGCTGTTGACATTTTTAAGATATTTTATGTATTTATTTGGAAATGTCTGTTCACATTTTCAATCACAAAGACATTTTGAATTTTCAATCACAAAGACATTTGAAAATTCTTGGAGCTTCCGTTGAAACAGATTGAAATCTGCACCCCTTCTCAAGCCCTGTAACAAAGGAGCACTTTAACAGCTGGATGAGTACCGGGATGAGGTTACCTGGTGTTAGCAACAGCTGGTGTCCAGGCACCTCACTGTTTAAGTGGGAAATTTGTCCTGTCTCTTTTTAAATATTCTTTTAGATTTTTTCATCTTATCAATACGAAAATCTACTCAGAGTTTAGTGGATGTGTTTCTCCTCTCATTTGGGCACTCTTACGGGGACTATGGCATTCACATCAACAGAATTGCACTGGTATATAACTAGGAGGAGAGGAGTTGATCTAGGATTCATAAAGTCTGTTGATGATGTCGTATTTTTTTTTCTCATAGGCCAATGAATCAGTTAACCTATTTCCTTCAGGCTGCTGACATAAAGCCAAATAGCAGCGTTCATATATTCTACAGAATTAACACAGTTCTGAAAAGAATGACCCGTGTTTCAGTGTCACATGGCAGTGCAGGGACTATGCCATTCCTTGTGGCAGCTTTAAAGAGGAGGAAGCTCTCATGCTTTAAGATATAACTTTTGGGCCTAAAATATGTTACCCTTCTGTCAAGATACAAGTAATAAAACCAAATCCTGGGGTGTTGAAGGCTGCATTTGTATGATGACAGCCAGAAGGGCCTCCAGAGTGCTCACATCACCAGCCTGTGGGTACATTTCTTCTGTAGTGGAAAGATGATTAGAAAAACCTTTTCTGAACAACCAATTTATATTAGTCAAGTCTGACTGATGTTGTCTTTTCACATCAGGGTACTACAGATGTGAGACACCTATCAGGGACTAGTATCATTGAGCATCACACATTAAAGTTTGTATTAAATGACTGAGACATGTTGAACAGGACTTTATATTTTAGTAGCAACTGGTTGCTTTGCCCAATGTAAGGTCTCCCTTTGTGTGTGTAAAACTGTATATGCATGGTATCAGTAGTCTTAGATGCAGCTGAATTGCTTTGGTGGACTTTACGTCTCTTCATTGACAAATGGGGCAGCTAAAGCAACTAGACTCCTAATGCAGGCAACTTTTCAAGTTCCTGAAGCTAGATCCAGACTCTACTATGCCTACCAATAAAATGGGTTCAGAACTGTACATTTTAAGTAATTTCACCCACATATGTGAGAAATAGTGACCTATATATAAAGAAATGTATGTATATGTAGAAACAAAGAAAATTCTGTAGTCTAAATCTTTGTTGTCCAACCAAATATTGAATAGAAGATCTGAAAAAACCCTGCATAAATAGCTTCATTTCTAAAGTGCATGCCTAATCTTGCTTCCATAAAAATGTAGGGTAATATATCTGGTAATTTAATAGGAGAAGAGCTAGGTTGTGATGGTGGAGTATTAAAAACTCTTATAATGTGTAAGACTTTAAAAAATCTTACAAGCATCTGAAAATTCTGCACTAAACAGATACTTTTCCCACTCTACTTAACAGCATATCTTATAGAGGACAATCCTCTTGTCCAGAAATTGTAAAGGAGGCACATGGTGTTCTGGTTGTCTGTGCACTTTGTGTCACACTTTCTGTTCCTGTAGCTCCAGCCTTGTTCCTTGGGATGCTGAAGTACACAATTGTACATGTCATCTGCAAGACAGAAGGACAGGATCTTGCTGTCAGTTTTTCCCAACAAGAAAAGTAGAATTTAAAGTCAAAACAGATATGATGCAAGAAAGCTATAGGAACAAAAAATGACCAGTCACAAGTTTGTTTTTTGACCTAAACTGTATGAATGACAAAAGTGTGACAGCATGGCTTCTGAGCTTTTAGAAATTTCTTACCTCTTAACAATGTTCATTCTTTACTCTTCTAATTGTATTGAAAAAGTCTCCTTGAAAGTCACTACTGACTGCTAAATCTCAATTAAAACATTTTTTGTGTGCCTTCACCACAAAATTAAGAAAATTATGGTCACTTATTCTTTTATCATTTTGGACAGGTGTCTTTCCTTAGAATGCTTATGTCTCATCTAAAACTCTTCTGTTTAATTTGATGGGAGTTCATAAACTCTATGCTCTCTGCAGCTTTCCAAATGATGAAAAATTTAGCAAAATATTAGTAATCCAAATTTATGTGATTTTTCTTTTTCAACAAGAATGACATGAGATCTAAGGATTCCTAATGGAATTAAAGAAGAGAAGATTGCAAATTAAAAGCAAATATATTGCAAAGCAATGTCCTTAAAACATCTATGTCTGAATTTGAAGGATTGGGTAATTATGACAGTTAATATAATAAGTTTCATTTTACACGTTGAGAAAAATTCCTCCTGTCACAATAAATGACAGTCCTAATACATGATGAACACACTTGATATTTGTATGCTTAAAAGATAGCTATTTTTCTGTTAATGTATGCTGCTCATCAGTGTCATTAAAGTATTAGCATACTTTTGTACCCTATGTAAGGACAGCTTCTAATGCTACCCAGTATAAGAAGAGTAGTTTATTTTTGTTTGCTTTAATGAAGATGTTTCTTCTATAGAACATTCAAGAGAGGGAGACCTACATAAAAGAGATGTGTGAATTATTTAAGGATAATATACCAGATTAGAGATTTTTAACGTCAAAGAAACATTCTGGATGCTTTGTCTGCATTCATCTGACTCGCTTTTGCACGCATTGAATATGGAAACTGTCAAAAGTATTGAAAGTCTGACAGATTTTTTGAGCTAAGCATTTTATTTTTTGACAGAACAGTTTGGTTTCTGAGTCCTGCATCCTTGCTTCACTGAGCAAAGGATGCTGTTATGTTTAGCTTAGTTCATTTTGAAGTCTCCAGTGGTCATAACCCATAAACCAGAGTGACACAGGGCCATCAATCAACATGTGATGACTCTTGTCTAAGCTTTGAATTCTTGAGGCTATCTTTGCACATGATGTTCAGAGTGCAACTTGTGGAATATCAATCATTTTTATAATGTGATAGTGGAGCTCTGAGATTGGAATTCCAGCCCGCATCTCCAGGTTCTGAACATTTAACTGCTGGGTGACCTACCTGACAGCACTGTTTCTTCAGGCATGCTGTTTTCACATGTAAGAATGCCTCTAAATGATTTTGAGTTGTACTCTAATGACATAACATTCAACCAATGAGCCATGACCATTCCTGGGTTTTGGTGGCTAAATGGCGGCACTCTGAAGGCAATTTTCTTCAGGCTCAACGTTAATTTTATTCTTTCTACTGTAATACTAGCTAGTAGTTACAAGCTGAGTCCTGGCATAAATACCAAATTTAAAATTTGGCAAATTAAAGTAATTATATAATCTGCTTGCTATTGACATGTATCTATGCTCATTTCCAGGTTTTACATAAGACTGACTATGTCTTTTGCACCCTTCCCATACAGTTAGCTACACAGATTTTCTTAGTTAATTGAAGGAAAACAGAATCTCTTAGCTCAAATAAACCATTAAAAAACCCTAACCTAAACAATACGGGTAATACTGTTCTGCTCCAAAAACTAGACCTAGAGTTTGCCAGCATGCTAAATTGTGATCTTATCATGTCAGAAGATTTGTGTCTTTTGCTGACCACTCAGTTTAGGGAATTTTGCAAATTCTGAAATACTTTTTTTTTCTCTGAAGAAGCTGTTAATTTTTTTTTCCTTTCATGCATAGCCTGTGAGTTTTAATTAATCTTTCATTGTAAGTAGCCTGCTGAACATTACCAATAAGCACACCTTTCTATTAAAAGGTATTCATATTTTTAAGCCACAAAGACATATCTCTACGTAACTGTAGCTACTCCTTTAGCTTGTCTGTTATCACTTGAATGATTTTTCAGCTGTGCTCATTGTGGTCTCCTAGTCCTGGCTCTGCTGTAGACCGTGTAACAAACTGCAATGTAACCAATTCTAGGGCTACACATATTTCCAGTGACTTGCTAAGGCTGGCGTTGCTCTTCGAAGGTGGCAGCTTCTGCTAGCTCCACGGAGTTTTGTGGTTTGTGGTGAAGCTGTGGAGGGGCTGTACAACACCCAGCTATTCCTGGGGTGTAGGGATGGGCTATCTGTGGCTAGCATAGCGTAAAGGTTATGTGGATTTAGTTGCCTAAGCATAGGAGTATAATCACCTTGGACACCCCAATCTGGCCTCCAGCTGCCTCTCCAGAAGGGCAAATATCTCCCGCGAGTCGTGTCTGTCAGCCATGGGCAAACATCTTGGAAGCATGCTAAGATAGCATCCAACTTGCTTGAAGGACTCAGCCATCCCTTAGTGCAAAGATAGTGGATACATCCGAATACATGTAAGCAATAGTTCTGAAAATGTAATGCAATTATGTGTGATATTTATAGATATAAAATGTATTAAAAACCCTTCATTGTCTTCAAGAGCTGCAGGCAGCAGATCTCAAGACTTAGCACCCAAGGCTGCTGTCCCGGAACAGTGTATGCCGGAACTGGTGACTGGTTTAACTTCTCATTTACCAGCTGGCAGCCAACACTTAGCAAATCTAATTTAGAAAGGAAGGTCAGGAAACACTCATATGAGGAGCTTTCTCACACTTGTCAGAAGTGTGAGCGCTTTGTGATACGAGTGCAGAAGTGGGTCAGAAATGAAGACTTTTTTTTTCTATGTTAACACCCCCTCAAAATTTGGGCAAATGATCTCCTCTGTTTAAGTGACTGGTGTTGGCAGGGCTTCCACCAGCATTTTTATAGGAATGAATACTTGGGATTAGTTGCCGTACAGCAGGCAGTAGTACTATATACTACTTGTTTCCTTTTTCAGCATGTAAAGACAGTCAACACTGCTGAGACAGTTGGGACTGTTCAGCCTGGAGAAGAGAAGGCTCCGGGGAGACCTCATTGCAGCCTTTCAATACTTAAAGGGGGCTTATAAGAAAGATGGGGACAAACTTTTGATCAGCACCTGTTGCGATAGGAAAAGGGTAATGGTTTTAAACTGAAAGAGGGTAGACTTAGATTAGACATAAGGAAGAAGTGTTTTACAATGAAGGTGATGAAACACTGGAACAGGTTGCCCAGAGAGGTGGTGGATGCCCCATCCCTGGAAACATTCAAGGCCAGGTTGGATGGGGCTCTGAGCAACCTGATCTGGTTGGAGATGTCCCTGCTCCTTGCAGGAGAGTTGGACTAGATGACTTTTAAAGGTCCTTCCAACCCAAACTATTCTATGATTCTATCTGTATAGGCAGAAATGTGTACATGTATGTGTGCATGTTGGGTAAGACTGAAGCATGCCTCAGGACTCCCCATTCTGCTACTTTTCAGAAAAAGCTATTCCTGTCAATGCTGTGGTTTAGTTCAGAATGAGATAAACTACAACATCATGCACTTCACATGTAAAATACGAAATAAAATGCAATTAATCATAATCCCATTTTTCTCTCTAAATTCAACTTATTACTTGCTAATTTCCCAGCTGGACTTGGTTTTCCCTTCCTAGGGAAAAAGACACAACATTTCAGCAACTGAATGACTCAAACCTGTGCAGTTTCCTTGGTGAACAAGCAGCTGAAAGGTCCTCTGAATAGTGTCTTGTGAGCAGTCAGAGATATTCCAGTTAGTGGGCCACTATTCTCACTGCATGTTCGCTTATTCTCATGGTACAACCTAATTTTGTACTACCTTCCATGTCAGTTGGTCACTTATCCAGCTTTATTAATGTCACATGACAGTGATAGCAAACTACAGGAACAATCACATTCTCCAAGGCTGAAATGAAGGTTTTTTTTTTTCCCAATAAGGAAGACTAGCTGTTCTCCGAAGTTTGTCTGTCTCTATCTGCTTTCCTGCCAGAATCTTCTTGTACTTGCACTCCTGCTCCACTTTTAGACCAGTACAGATACCTTCATAACCATGGAGCTGCTTTTCGTGCCCTATTATTTTTTTCATTAAATTCAGCCTTTTGTGTTTATGTCCCCACTGCTTTCCTCTGTAAGAAGCTCTTAAATCACTGACATAGGATGCTGGGAGAATTGATGTAGGAACTTGATTATGAAATTAAAGCTTCCAATCCCAGAAAAGGCAATGCTCCACCAGGACTCACTGGATCCGGTACAGATAGCAAGCGCTGTTGGATGCCTCTTGTTGCATGGATGGAAATAGGTGTTTGTGGGCCTCTTCGCAGCTGGGTGGATATTAGATGCTCCTTATCTCTCTCACTTTGTACAGTTTCCCATGACAACTGTAGCCACTCATCAGATCCTGAATCAATGAACTTAAGACCATTTAGTTTTAGAAGGTCTTCTTTTTTTTTTCTTCCAAAGCAATAGTTTCCATTTGAAGCATGAAGCTTCTCTGAGAAGCATGCTCAGATACTCTCTGTTGGACTAAATGTCTGAAAAATGACCAGCATTTAAGGAAATCCCATCTAGTGGGATTTAGGCAAATGTGCTGGCAAAATTGGATACCAGGGATTTAAGCAACTTCCACTGCCCTGAAGGAGCTGACTGGCTCTTCTGAGACTCCCTGGCTGCCTACAGAGGTGATCACACTGCACATGGGGGCTTAAAACCTTTCTGTAGATGTGGCAGCAAGCTGCAAGACAAAATGATCACAGTTAGCCTCTAATGATGTGTATCATATTGCCTGGAGAACAGTATTAAAAACCTAGGGATAGATTTGTGGTGGTCCTGAGCACTCAAAACTGATGTGGGAGCTGGTTGAAAAATGTGCTTTGAATATACATAAGACTATAAAAAGGCAATTCTGAAAAACAAGAATATAGCACTATAACTTTTTGATGGATATATCATACATGAATTTAGATAATCCTGTTGGAATGTGTTTTTATACTTTTGATATCCCTAACAAAATGTAGCACTGAAGTCCACAATTTAATTACAAGTTGTTCTAAAAATGTGTTTCTTTAAAAAATCCTCAGCATGATAATTTTGCTAGAGGTTCTTTATTTTTTCTTTTGAAAATCATTCCCTCTTCAGCTTCTTTTTAAAGTCCATAAAGTGATAAGGCAAACATCTTTTATATGTGAGACTGGCTGCATAGGTAGCTCAGATTGGTCACCCAAGACTGATAAGCACAGCTTAAATTCTAACTTTCGACACTCTTTGTGTCTGAGTTTCTAAAGTGTAAAACTACAGCTGGTGTAAAGGTTGTAAAATTGTCATTATTATTGCTCTTGATGCTCTTAGGCACACAAGTAGAGAAAGGTTTTTACTATATTAAACAGTCCAGGAAGGGTTTGAGGTTGTAAGCATCAGTTCTGTAAAGTCTATAAATAATTAAAAAAGATAAATAGGAGTTTTTGAACTGCTGAATATTAACTTGCTAATGACTTTAAATTTTCTATTAGTACTAATTGAAGAAGTGGAGTGATTTTACAATATGTATTTTCTTCACATAATAAAGAAGTTTTTGCTTCATATACTCTTCTCATTGCATTTTTTTTCATGGGCAGTTCTGAATCTAGAATACCTCTGGGTGATCCCTTGGTAAATAAGAGGGAGATACTTTTATAGGCATGTTCTTTTTCTTTTTAACCCTGATCTCACGTCTTGCTCTACAGGACTTTTTGAGAAAATGCAATTATTTCCACCACCATCAGAGAGGCCAGTTAGATGCTTAAAGGCGAGCATTTGCTTAAGTGCTTTACTGATTAAGCTTTTACTGCACTAGAGAGTATCAATTAAGAAATTATGAGATCCCTTGTCTTGCTCATGATTCAAAAAATCTAAAGAAACTGAGCACCGTACGGAGCAGTTTGACCTTTAGAAAACACGTTGTAAGGCATTTTCATGAAATGCAAAGGATACTTTGAAAACCTCTAGCATTCCTCAGCAGTTCCCTCGTCTATTGAAACACCAAAGTTAATCACGAAGAGGAACAAAAAAAACGAGTAAGAGGCATTAGGGAGAGGCCCCATCTGGCAGCCAGCCCCGGTAGGTGGCACTGATTTGAAGAATTTGAGCCAGGGCCAGTGGTGCCTGCAAGATGCGCTAGCCACCCCGTTGGCCCTGAGCCCTGCTCCCACATCCTGGCCCTGGCCCTGGTGAGCTGCCCACAGTTGTGCTGCATGGTCGGTGAAGGAACTGTGCTTGTCTTCAGCCGTCCTCACCCCAGCAGGAGGCAGTGCTTGTGTTCTCCCAAGTTGGAAA
Source organism: Chlamydotis macqueenii (assembly GCF_036417535.1). NCBI lineage: Eukaryota > Metazoa > Chordata > Aves > Otidiformes > Otididae > Chlamydotis > Chlamydotis macqueenii. Next base: position 149,962,916 of record NC_141556.1, on the reverse strand, counting down.
CAAGTTAGTCTTGACATTTTCGCTATGTAATAATCGATACTCCACTGCCATAATTGTGATTTGCTGCCTGATGCTTGTATCTGTTACTTCACTTCATAATAACCCTTTGCTCCTCTTCACTTCGTAATAACTCTCCACTCCACTTCGTAATAACTCTTTCCCCTCCATTATGCTTTTCAGCAAATTCAGCGTTCATTTGCAAAGCCACAGAAAAATCTACTGTTAGTGCTGGCGATAAGAAATATCCCTTCCTGATACCTTGTGAAGTGCTTTGAAGAGACTGTACTGAGGGGTGAATTCACCCCATACATGTATGCATCTGCTGGTTTGATTCCACAGAGCGCTGCAGGGACCTAAATGCTCAGTCTTACAAAGGAACTTGGAGACTGGAAAACTTAACTTTCAAGTACTCTATTGCCTAGTAAAATTCTCTGTCCTGAGTTAGAAGCTCAGCCTTCCTTGCATGGGAGAAGTTCAGTGTCAAACTGGACTTGGTGTTTCATCAGAGCCCATTGCGATAGGACAAGTGTTAATTGTTTTAAACTGAAAGGAGGTAGATTTATATTAGACATAAGGAAGAAATTTTTTACAATGAGGGAGGTGGAACACTGGAACAGGTTACCCAGACAGGTGGTGGATGCCCCATCCCTGGAAACATTCAAGGCCAGGTTGGATGAGGCTCTGAGCAACCTGATCTGGTTGGAGATGTCCCTGCTCCTTGCAGGGGAGTTGGACTAGGTGACCTTTAAAGGTGCCTTCCAACCCAAACCATTCTATGATTCTATGTTTCACATTTAGGGTAGACAAAGCTCTGTTTCATTTTTAATTTGCTATTTATATTTGTGAATTCTCTTCTGAAGTCTGGTGCTTAAATCACATCACTCTTTTCTGGTGAAAAAAACAGGAATATTTTTTGGATCTGGGAGCACTTTTTGGCTGATGGCTTTGGATATTGACCTGACCTTACTGTAATTTGTTTGGAAGTGAGGGGGGAGTCTCCCTCCCTCGTAGGCTAGGCTGATGCCTCCTTCCAGGAGAGAGCAAGGCTGCTGGCAGCACGTGAGGCTTCAGCCCTACCTTTCTCTTTTGCGCCTCTGTTGTGCAGTTCAGGCAGCTCCCTGCTCAGCATTGAGGTTTTCATAGCTCCTACTTTTATCCCTAAGATCCAGCCCTCTTTCCTTCTGCACGTCCCAATCTTCAACATAGCCTTTTCCCTCCAAACACTGATTTTGCCTCTTCTTTTTTTCGCTTCTCACCAATAGCTGGTTTTGCTTCTCTTCTTGGGTGGAAGACACAGAGAGACCATCTGTTTTCAGAAATCTTAGTTTGCCCATTTTTTCCCTTTTTGTCATCTTCTGTCAGCAAACCCCAAGGGCAACTTGCCAGCAATGTGCTATGCAAGTGGGTAGAATCTGGAAGGAAACAACATTTCTTCTCCTGATCAGTCTGAGTGCTAAGCAAACCAAAGTGGGGTGAAATAATTCCTCTTTGATAGAACCCCAAAGGAAAGATACTCTTTCTGATTAAAGTCTTATCATCTGACTGTGAGGTCCTGGGGATCACATCCAGAACAGGAAAAACCTGGTAAACATGGCTGTTATTTCTTTGATACAGTCCTGCTTTGTTATTTGTGAATTATGCTCCATCTTGACGCTGGCCAGGCATGAGGCGGGGGGGTTGCTTTCTCCGTCTACGCTCAGGGCAACTCCATAGCCTAAACTGGGTATAGCATGGGCTTTAGCAGGCAGAAAGGATAACCTAGGCATTTTTTTTCCTAGAGCTTTTTAAAGGCTCCAGAAAAATAGCCTTCACTGAGCAGTTCTTAGCTCCTGCAATGTTTCTATTTTTAAAACTTTCAGTAAGGATTTGAGTTGGTGTTTTCCAAATGCATACAATGAGTGGCTTGCTGTGCGGTGTGTCATCCTTCAAACACTCCAAATTAAGGCCAGCCAGTGACCAGGAAACACTGGATTCCCTCATCTCTTTCCCCAGGCAAACAATTCCCTAAACACAAAATTTCAAACAAGTAAACCTGAATATTGTTCATTGCTGTTTCCTACTGCGATAAGTAGTTTAAGGTCATCTTTTCTGTATTTACAATGTATGACTTAAAATACAAACACCCTTTGTTTGTGCTTTGTTCTTGTCTGCACCACTGAATGCTTTCATGGATACACGCTGCAATAAAGGAGGGCTTAGAAATTCAATATAAAAGGGCAGCCAGTGCCACTGGGGAATAGAGTACTCTACCAATCAAGACATAGCCTCCATTGACCAGGTTCACAATGTAATGCTTTTTCTAGAATGTATTTAATGCAGGGCTGAAATTTATGCGTCATAAAGAGACAAGAAAAAAACCACCTTCCAGTCCTTTTCAGCCTTTGGTAGAAACTTTGATCAGCAATTTAATTAAATATTTAGTTGTCTCAATTTGTAAGGTCTGCTGCAATTTTGCCTGAAAGTAAAACCAGAGACCTTTCCGGACATCCTGTTCTTACTTTTCTTTCTGTACAAGAATGTAATGAAGTTTTAAAACCTATGAGAACTGCACTTTCTTTTCTTCCACTCCTTATTTGAACAGTGTAATACATTTTGAACTGGTCTTTCACTGTGGTTCCCAAGTCTAAAGCATGCCCAACACAGATGTGTCACTTATGTCATTCCTCTTCCTTCCCCTGTAAAAATCTGATCTCCAAGACAAACAGGTGAAGCTGGAAAGAGCTTTCCTTTGAAGCAGATTTTAATTCTTGTGACTGTGATTGCCAGTTGCAAAACATAATAAATGTGATTGCCTCTGGGCTTGAGAATAAGCCTCAGATATCCATTCAGGAACAAGCAATTTCAGAGCTACTAGGCTGCAATTATAGTTGTGTTTGCAGGTGTGAATTATTTAGTTAAGCTCAGGAACCAGCCTCCTTTAGAATAAGCAGGTTTCAGATGCAGTCTGACCATTTAAAATGTGTTAATTGCTTGACAGAGTAGGTTATCTCATTATAGGTTGGATTAAACTTTGTTGAAATGAGTAGATCCTTCATTTAAGATAGTTTTATGAAGTACTGGGGCATACATATCTACCCCAAGCAGTGCAAGGCAGCTTGGAAATATAAGTGACATGTAGATGAGGTGGGTCTATATATTATTTTGTCAAGACAGAGTATGTGGATGAGTGAATTATACTAAATGATAAAGGAAAAAATCACAATGCATATTGTATAGCATCTGTGTGGTCATGACAAAAGTGTACCATGTTGAGTTACCAGATCGAAAGACTGGGAAAATCTCCTTCAGTGTTCAGTCCACATGACTTTCAGGAAAGAAGGATGTTGTACATCACTGTGAACATACAAAATCACCCCAGAGTTCCCTGATTCAGTCACCAAGTTTTGCTTGAAGTAGAACAACACATCTATTTAACAGGATCCCAGTGGCCTTGGGCCTTTTTGTCCAGGGCTCAAATGCCTTTTTATAGCCTGTATACTTTTTGTAGTTCAGTTTTTCATGCACGTAATGCCTGTATTTGTTTTAATATCCAGTCTGTGTCCAAACTGTCCCAGTGCTACAAAGAGCACAAAATGGTTGGGACCAGGTGTAAGGCTGAGAGTGATGGAATTCGAGGGTACTGAGCACCACACATGAGATGAATAGGCTGAAGCTTTGTGGATGACTGAACTCATTTTCTGCATCTTTCTCCTGTTTTAGGAGAACAGTATTCTCACACATGGTCATGTTCCTTTCACCTTGGTGTTTGGTAAATATCTACCAGATGGGTTTGCTGAGAGAAGCCTACTGAAGAGGGAGTGAAGGGAGGGAAAATAACAAGGAGTTATAAACACTAAACAGGTAAATGTTGGAATTTGAACCTGAAACCTCAGAAAAAGTTGCCCTGGCAACAGCATCCTGAAGTGCAGGAGAGGAGAGGAAGAGAGAGACCCCATGCTGGGGCTGAACCAGCAAGCTGCCGAAGCTTAGGTGCCTAATCAGTGCTAATCACATCAGGGAAGCCGCGCGATGATGGACCGCTCCTCCACAGCTGCTGATGAGCAGCCTGACTGTCACACATTATTCACTGCTAAACTGTTTGGTGAATAATTTTTAGTAGCCCAAGAGGGGCTCTAATGAGGTACAATGAAAGTTTTTCTGCTCAGTTTGACTCTCTGCAAGGATAAGGCATTTGAATCATGCACTACTGGCAAGCAACTGTCAGATGAAGGAAGAAGCTGAATTAGTTACTATTTTCCTGGTTCTTGCTGTCAGCAGAAGTGGAGACATTGTGTATCATAGAATTATAGAATAGTTTGGGTTGGAAGGGACCTTTAAAGGCCATCTAGTCCAAATCCCCTTCAAGAAGCAGGGACATCTTCAACCAGATCGGGTTGCTCAGACCCCCATCCAACCTGGCCTTGAATGTTTCCAGGGATGGGGCATCCACCACCTCTCTGGGCAACCTGTTCCAGTGTTCCACCTCCCTCATTGTAAAAAATTTCATCCTTATATCTAAAGTCTAAATCTACTTCCTTCTATTTTAAAACCATTACACCTTGTCCTATTGCAGCAGGCCGTGCTGAAGAATTTTTCCCCATCTTTCTTATAAGCCCCATTTAAGTACTGGAAGGCTTGTATAAGGTCTCCCCAGAGCCTCCTCTTCTCCAGGCTGAACCCCTACTCTCTCAGCCTTTCTTCACAGGAGAGGTGCTCCAGCCCTCTGATCATCTTCGTGGCCCTCCTCTGGACACTCTGCAACAGGTCCACGTCCTTCTTATGTTGGGGGTTCCAGAGTTGGACGCGATATTCCAGGTGGAGTCTCACGAGAGCAGAGTAGAGGGGTCGAATCACCTCCCTCAACCTGCTGGCCACGCTTCTTTTGATGCAGCCCAGGACAGTTGGCTTTCTGGGCTGCAAGTGCACATTGGCAGCTCATGTTGAGCTTCTCATCCACCAGTACCCCCAAGTCCTTCTCCTCAAGGCTGCTCATATCATCTGTTTTGGACTAGGAAATGGGAAAGTTAAAATAAGTGAGCAGGATGCAAGTAGCAGCATTATTTATAAGAGAAGAGCATTTAGAGTGTAGTATAGTCAGGTTCATGTTACTTATGTAAGGGAGGGAAGATGAAACTAGAAACCTAGACAAATTTTTATTTCTGTTTGGGCATTCTTGTAAATAAAAGTCTTATCGATGATGGCTAACTACTTCACTGGCTTCTCCTAACTAGAATTACTTACAAAACCCTGGCTCTTGGTTTGTGACTCAAGAGGCCAGAAGAGGTAACAGTATAAAGGAAAAAAAAAGATTGCATACAAGAGCTGGAACGTGAACGAAATGTTACTGCAGTGGAGCTAACTTGGTATCTCTGTTCTGTCCTGTCTAACATACCCAGAACCATGCCAGCTTTGTCCAATGCTACAGCATGGTGCCTTCCTGACTATATTGCTCCAGAACCAAGTTCACCAGGCTCATAACATCTGCATGAACACCAGCCGTGTCTGGCACTGTGTATCCCACTGGAAAATCCAACAACAACTAGTGGCTATATGACTGTTGTTTCTTTTAGCGATTTACCAGTTACTTGACTGAGATACTCAGAAAAGTCCTAGTAGGGGAGCTTGCATTTCCTCAGTAGACCAAAGCACTTTGAACCTTGTTAGAGCCTGCTGAGGCAGACTATTCATGGTACCAATAGAATAGCATCTCCAGAAAATAAACACACAAAGTAAATCTCAAAACCTAGAGAGCTCTCAGCTTCTTGCATACGATGCAGGGATTGTTGCAAAGTGATGTTGGAACTGAAGGAGCTGAGGAAATTTCTGGTTTAAAATTCAACCCTAGTCAGCACTAATGACCAGAAATTTGTAACCAGCTGGTGGCTGTTCCAGTTTATTCCTTATAAAAGACACTATTATGAATGTGAGATGAAAGAGGGGAAACACTTTCCTGTTGCCATTTCTAATAAAGTAGTAAACATCGTTGAATGCCAGAATAAAGAGTACAAATTTGATTTTTCCTACTGGAGCTTCCTGATGCAGAATCAAATCTGTCTGGTGGCTGAATTATTGATGAGGGTTGCTGGTTTTGCCCTACTATATTGCCTGTGATGTGGTAAACATAACTTCTCCACAGGTTCTCATCCTGACTGCTGGACAAATTTTATTCTTGATTATTGTCCGTCTGTGGCTGCTATTAACTTAGATAAGATGCACAGCCGTGGCTCTGCAGGTAGTAATTAGGGACAATTTATTTTTGTCCTAGATACATCCTTAGTGGTGAATATGAAGATTTGCATAGAATAATTTTTCATCCTTAAATGTCAGTTCTTCTCATAGTTTCTAATAAATAGATTGTGATTTGCACACAGAAACAACAAAGGATCAAAGTAAGTCTTCCCTGCTTCCCACCTTCCCTGTCTTCTTACCCTTTGACACAGTTATTAGTTGTACAGATGCATCAGAATCACATCTTGTGTCTGTCTTCCTTAGTCTTTGCCTATACAACAAAGTAAGTATGGCAGAGGTGATTGCAAAGGTATGGATTTATTGGACACATAGGACAGCAGTAATCTAAATAAAATTATGCCATTAGCAAGCCTTGAGAGACAAGCAGGATGGAGCTGTGAGTGCTTAAGACAGATTTCTTAGGTGCTTAACTTATCCTCAGCCATTCAGCTTGGTAGAGATGAGCTGTTTTCTCTCACTGTTGCATTTCTCAGCACCTTATTGCAAAATTGTACGAAGTCCATATTTGTTGTTGACCTATCATGGTACATGTAACAAAATAACTTGTGCTGATGATGCCAAAAAGGAGTTTTTTTGCAACAAAGCCGTTGCCACATAAGCCTTTGGACACATTCTTAAAAAGAGGAAACCCAAATGTATGCAGCCATATGAGAATGTAGGGGACAACATGAAATGAGTGTGGGTGTAGAGATCAGTAACTGTAAAAATTACAGTTTGTTTTCCAGAAAATATTTCTATTCTGGTAAGAAAAGCTCCATCCTCTGTGGCAGAAAGCACTTGACTTTATCATCCTACTTCTGAACACAGGTTTACAGCAGCTTTCTGATACAGTGTCTGCGTTGACTTCTGTGAAGATGCTCTTGTTTCACTTCAGGCCAAATTCTGCCCCAGAGCTACAGTTTATAGGGCAAATGACTGACATAAATGCTCTTTTTGCTGTTTTAAACAGCAGGGAAGAATTTTTTTTTTTAAGTCAGGCTTGTGGTTGATGAATAAAACATGGCTCAATGTGATACCATTCAGCAAGGGAAGCTGTGGAATAATTTAAATTTTCTCACACATGATTTTTTGTACACTGGTAAGGACTCTTGGTCGCATTGCTGTAAATTTTGAAATCTATTATAAAATTGTGAGAATAGCAGGGCACATAAGAAGTAACTATCATTACAATTGTGAATGAATTGTTCCTGTTAGAGGAATATAAGCACACTTGCCAGGTATACTTGCTGCCTGTGGGAAGTATTTTATTTTTCCCCTCCCCAAGCTCATTGAAGGACAAAAGCAGGAAAAATGAGTGTAAAGGTTTATTCTTTCTTTGTGCACTGTTTGTGAAAGCTAACAGCAGTAAAAAACCCATTGTAGGTTAAAATATTAGTTCTTTAGAAAGCTTTTAAAGAGATGTACATTGGCAGCATCAGGAAAAATTAGAAGGTTGCATATCATTTATAGACTGATTTGGTTTCAGTGGGCTCCCTGTGTGTTTCTGAAACATAAGCTTAATCTCCCACATACCCTTAACTGATAGGAAGACAGTCTTTATTAGAATAGCTGTTTCAGCAGTAAATGCCTTAGAGATTCCTCAGTCACGTTTTTCACTTTGTCTTTAATTTTACAGAAGGCTTGGATAGTATCTCTCTGTCCTGGAAGACAGTCTTTGTTGTGCCACTACTTCAATAAACTGTTAACTCAGCCACAGCTGCTAAAGTACCCTGCAAAACCTTTTTTTTTTCCAAAATCAAGCCCATTGTAGTGACACATTGAACAGACTGAGCGGTGATGTCAGCACATGCTTAAAACTAGCAATGGCCTGGGGTGATTAGCTCTGTGTGCTCATTCAGGCATAGCCAAGATAATTGATGCTAAATAATGTTATCCTCTTCTCCTTCTTCCTTTTCTTCCCTTTGGAAGAGTACCTCTGCTTAAAACTTGATGATTCTGCCTTTTAAATATAGCCTTTGGTGTTCTCTGCATGCTACTAGCAACTCAGTTATTGGAGACATTCACTATGTTTATTATTTAGTTGAGGTGATTTGTGATCTTTTCCAGACACTAGTGTATGCTGGCAAAGCATCTATGAATTTATCTAGGCTCCACATATGCAATGAAAGGCCAGCTATGCAAAGTTCCTCACAACTTTTCAAAAGTATGCAAGTAAAAATTAAGTGCATCGGTAACCCCAAGATCAAATAATAAGCAATAAAGAACTGGCAAAATTAAATATTGTCACTTTTAAAGAGCTACATGTCTTTATCACAGCTGTAAGGAAGAAAAAGTTGCAGCCAGAGTGTAGTATAATTTATAGTTTATTCTGGTTAAAGTGATTGCAAGATGAGACCTGAGGGACCATTTTCTTTAAGTGAAAGAAGACACTTCTTAGATAAGGTCAAGTTGTGTCTGATCTTTCCAAAGCAGTAGCATATATGGTGACTCTAGAGAGTCCTAACAATTGCCTTTGGCTCTGCAAGAGCTTTTTTTGCCTATTTGATCTGTGAATCCTTGTCTGGTCTCAGAATACTCATCACATTGAAATTTCTTATTTACCATCTAATTTAAATGGTCAGAAGCATTACGTAGATTTGTATTATCTTTAAGTTTCAGTCTGGCATAGTTTGCCACAAGATCAGTATTACTTTCCTCCTCAATAGTGTGGTACAGAACAAATGTAGTTGAATCTAATACAAACCCTGCTTTTATAAGTATTTTAAAGAAAAAAAAAATACAGCTCTAGTGGCTGTGAGCAAAAATACTTGTTAGAATCATAGAATAGTTTGGGTTGGAAGGGACCTTTAAGATAATCTAGTCCAATCCCCTTGCAAGGAGCAGGGACATCCCCCACTAGATCAGGCTGCTCAGAGCCTCATCCAACCTGGCCTTGAATGTTTCCAGGGATGGGGCCTCCACCACCTCTCTGGGCAACCTGTTCCAGTATTCTACCACCCTCACTGTAAAAATTTTTTTCCTAATATCTAATCTAAATCTACCTCCCTCTATTTCAAAAACCATTACCCCTCGTCCTATCACAACAGGCCCTGCTGAACAGTCTCTCCCCATCTTTCCCGTAGGCCTCCTTTAGGTACTGGAAGGCTGCTATAAGGTCTCTGCAGAGCCTTCTCTTCTCCAGGCTTGTTATTTCTTTAACAGAAAAAATAACTTTCAAAGTGATAGATTGCTTGTGCTAGAGAGCCAGATGTTAAATATTTGTTAGTTTCTTGTTGGATTCAAAATATGGAGATGTGCTCATCTCTTTTGTTGTCAGCAGCCAGTGATGGCCATCACAGATTAAGAAAAGCCATATCAGTCCCACCTGTCACTTGAAAGGGACTTGAAAGGCAAGTTACTTCATAAGTATTGCCAACATACATTCCTGAAACACAAGGATGTTCATCTGTGGGAGACTGCAAGCTACTTACTTTGTTCCCTTCTTGATGAACACTCATTGGACCTCAAGGTTTCAGACTTTTAAAACCCTCCCTTCCCTGCAGCCCACAAATATGTATATATATTTGCAAAGCATGCACACACATAAAGATACTGACACATTTATATGTTGGACATTTTCCTCCCAGTAACATTAAAACTAGATTTTAGCTAATATTTCTTAATCCCAGGTAGGGAGGGGTAGATATAGAAACAGTAACATGATTATCATGGTAAAGAGCACATGGAGTCATTGACTGCAAAACTTACCAAGATGATAGAAAAAACTAATAGAGGAAAAAATTATTTTCAGTTTGATGTCTTTATTGAAGTCACAACTCTTTCACTCTCCTCAAGAGGTTGCCTATGACCAGTAAGTGAAAGATTTGCTAACTTTACCCTGATTTCAATTTGCAATATGTCAACAGAAGAGTAAACAAAGTGAGAGGTAACTGGATAAAGCAAAACAAAGAGAAACTACAGCAGTATACAGTGATACGCCTCATTGTGTCTTCCGAGCAGATTGGTAAGATCATTTGTTCTGTCGTAGCCGTGGCTGATGATAAGATTGTTGCATATGATGTCATGTTTTATCTTTAATAAAGGTACATTCCCAGCTGTCATGGATAATTCTCATTCCTCACTGTTTTCTGGAGAGAAGCTTGTAACACTCATCAGTTACGCCTGTTGTTTTCTTTTTTCCCCTCGGCTCAGCAAACACACTGTTTATAAGTCCAATCTCCAGTTCTTTTCTTCTGTCCCATCCTCGATCCCATCCTCGATCCCCTCCAATTCACTTTTTGTCTCCCATGCACTGCTGAAATAGCTCCTGACAATATTTCTTTTTAGCTAAAGCCCAGAATTGCAACTTCTCTAATTCACTCCCAAGTATCCCACAGTCCCTGCACCAGCTCAGTGCTGGGAGGGAGCATGCATATTTTAAAATTACCTGCAGCCCTTTCTCCCCTAAGAGAGTCTGCATGAAGCCTCACCCAAGAGAACTGTAGGTTGCCAACTTAAACTGTGGGTCTACATGGCTCTGTTCATTCATTGCTGCTTTCGTGTGTAGAAATTTAAGGGAGAGTAGCTTTACAGGGAGCTGAGAAAGATCTTGTTACTTCATGAAAAATGTATGGACTTTGTCAAACCCTTGGTCTTCATCAAGCTATGGGTTTGTTTATTTTTATTTCACAAAAGGAATGTAATATATGTTATATGAAAGTCTGGCCAGAGTTAGTGGCTGGATGTTGGTTTGATTTAGCAAGCTGGGGAAGAAAAACAGAATAGGTGAGAAAAATAAGGATATCTAGGTGTTTGGAGAAGAGATTCAGGAGCAGTGATTTACTTCTGCATTCACTGACTATATGTGAGAGGGGTCTCAAGGAGAGACAAATAGTGAACCGCCTACTACTGTGCGTTCTGTATTTAAGTGGTTTCATTTTGGCATACAGCAGTGAGAACATGGCTGGGCAAAGAGAAAGGGAAAATCAGATTGAACACTGAAAAATGCTCAGCCAGTGAGAACATGATTGTAAAAGACCAGCCCCCCTGAGAGGCAGCTAATTTATGGCCATAGCCTCCCGCAAGATGCTATTCTTTGCACAGAGTTTAATTTGCAAATCATCTTTCTCCCTCTGCTGATGTCCTGCAGTGTAACCCCCAGCCCCATCAATAAAAGATGTGGTAATGAGTCACACGTTCATTGCAGTCATCACATCCACAATAAAACATTGGTCCTCTGACAGTTTACAAGATACAAATCATATCAGCATGCAGTTGAGACTACATAGGAGTAATTTAGAAAAAAAAAAAAGACGTTAGATGGTGTAATTGTCTCTAAACCAAGTATTAGATGCTGATCAAATTCAGTTTTCAGTTTATGAGTAAAAGACATTTGGGCACACTAGGACCAGGAATGTTGGCTCTGCCCTGCTGCAACAACAAGCCACAAATGTGTTGTCTAAACGGAGAAGTTAACAACGCTGTGTTCAGGTACTCTTCCTTTAGGCCTGAAATGAAACAATTGGACCTTCATTCAAGAGATTTCTGAGAAGCAGGTTATTGTTTGGATCTGAAGCAAACCAATAATGACATTTAATAAACCTTTCCTGTGTCCTACTTGCTGCCTTTGACGTGCAAAGATTAAACTCTCGTTTGTAAACTGGTAGGCAAACACTGCTCTGAAAGCACTTTCCCTATGGACATTTTAAAGATGATTTATGCCATTTTTGCCTGTGTGTCATGCAGTAGAGAGAGACTACATTGCTGTTTGTTTTATTTATGCCATTTTGTTTCTGGGAGGAGAATGGCAAAATACATGAGTGAATTTCTTATGCAAGCTCCCTGAAGGCCTCAAAGTATTCTGAAAGGAATCAATACACAAAATGAGATAATTATTTCAGTTTTGTATATTAAGCTTTGTATTTTTCTGCCCATAGAAATGCTGTTAGACTGGTCAAACCTTTTACAATGCTAGATGTTGAAAAATAAAAGGGTATGTCTACCAGGAGATGAGTATCTTAGGTACACGTTGTGGGTACCTGTGAACTTATCTTCTGGAAGAAGAAAGTGATGTATACGTAGAAGAGCCTGCCGTTATTTTCAGGTTTCCTGAATTACGACTGTTGTTTCTGCTGCCCAAAGTGAGTGTTCCTGTGAATGCTAAAAGAGTGACAGACATGTCACTCTTTCAGCTATCCAGCTAAATGATGTCCAATTCTGGAGCCCCCAGCATAAGAAGGACACGGACCAGTTGGAGAGGGTCCAGAGGAGGGCCACGAAGATGATAAGAGGGCTGGAGCACCTCTCCTCTGAGGACAGGCTGAGCGAGTTGGGGCTGTTCAGCCTGGAGAAGAGAAGGCTCTGGGGAGACCTTATAACTGTCTTCCAGTACCTCAAGGGGGCTTATAAGAAAGACGGGGAGAAACTCTTCAGTAGGGCCTGTTGTGACAGGACAAGGGGTAATGGTTTCAAAATAGAGGGAGGTAGATTTAGATTAGAAGTCAGGAAAATTTTTTTTACAATGAGGATGGTAGAACACTGGAACAGGTTGCCCAGAGAGGTGGTGGATGCCCCGTCCCTGGAAACATTCAAGGCCCAGTTGTACAGGGCTCTGAGCAACCTGATCCAGTTGGAGATGTCCCTGCTCCTTGCAGGGGGGTTGGACTAGATGACCTTTGAAAGTTCCTTTTAACCCTAACCATTCTATGATTCTGTATGTCATACCGCATGCATAGATGTCAGTGCCTGTGGACACAGAAACAGTTTTGCTTTTTATTTCTTGTGTCTCCTACACAGGAAGAAGGAACAACAGGAGTGTCCCTCCAGTGCACAGGTACCACAGGTGGGTCTTAATCACTCTTAGAGACATGTGGTTTTTTACATGTGAACCAGGGGCATGGTTCAGTTGCCTAAGCACAGGTGAGATGCCCTCGTTATCCTGTTGTCCTCCAGTGCCTGCTGTGTTTCCCAGCCCTCCAGGGAGATCTCAATAGCAAGACATTGCAAAAGAGAAATGCTTGGGCAGCTGAATCAAGCTCCAGGTCTCCACTGACTCAAATGGCTGCTCAAACTCTTGCTCATATGAATACATTTACATGCAAATGCCTAAATTTAAGTGTACCTGAACTGTACCTGCAGTCTGGCTCTAGGTGAGGTAACTTGGACCAAGCTGTTTGGGAGCCAGTCATAGCAATTGCTGCGTCTCACTACACTCAGCAATACAGATGCTTGGAAATATCTATCTTAATTTTGTTCAGGATCATATTTGACTTTCTTCCAAGTGTTAGGCAGCTCCCTGCTCTGCAAATACTCCCCCTGAAATCAGTAAGATTTCTTGTAGGTTGAGGTACCCCTCCAGGTTCAGAAAAGTTTCTTACCTGCTTCATGGGAAATACCATCCGTGTGAGGGAATTAGGCTAGTTTGGAAAGAGCAGTGCTTGCTACAGAAAGGTCAATATTTACCAAACATTTCCACATCTTCGTGTTCTATGCACTTTCGCTGATGAATCAGGAGCCACTGTGAGCCCAGGCAGCCTGTGCCACTTGTTCCCAGCCAAGGCAGAGACTCTTCTGATTCTGAGATTATGCATGGGTTCAGACAAGTTTGACAAGCAGGTTTAGGATGACCTTTTCGAGTAAAGCACTCGTCCCTGTTTGGAGGGAATCTATGCTGAACTGAAGTTTGAAAACAGAATTACATAAAACTAGTAGGTTTATTGGTTTGCTGAAGCCTATGCTCTGATTCAAAGGTAATCTTAGTTGGAGAAGCATTGGATTCCAACTTCATAAAATGCAGTTGTGATATTTCATATACCCTATCTGATTACTGGATGATAATAATAATCTGGTATGAAATATTATGAGACTATTAAACATTCTTTTTCCTTTATGAGATTTCAGCCATTTTATTTCTATTGTTTTCTATGTTAATAATTTCATTAAAAAGAGGAGAAAGCCTAACCTACTGGGTAGTACTGATGTTTTCTGGTCTTTCTGCTGAACTAGGCTGTGTTTTAGAATGTATGGAAGTTAGCTTGTCATGGAAGAGCCTTGTATTTGCTTCCAGACATGTAGCAGTAAGGATTTTATCCACTTCTGAAAAGAAGGAGGCAGCGAGTTGTTTTTATACCCTGCTCTTCAGTTAGAATTACTAACACAGAAGAGCTGGATTAGTAATTCCTTGTAAGATGGAAATAGCTGTCTGTCTTTTGGAAAGTAAATACCTGTCTCAGAGAGGGAAATAAGGTAGTTATTGTGTTTCCATGACTTATGAACTAGAGCATCCCTGGAGGCTTCTTTCAGTCTGGAGCAGTTTGTGCACTCTCTCACGCACGCAGCTGCACGTGATGCTAAACCCTGGCTCAGCTAGGGGAATGAAACTGAGCCAGTCACTTCCTCGCAGTATGTAGTGCAGGCAAATTTATAATTCTTAAACACTAGCATGATTCAGACCTAACTGGGTTTCTGTTATGGGTGCAAAATGTCAGTTAAAAAAATATAAACTGCTTCCTGCTGTTACCAGATGATGACCAAATTTTTTTTTAAATCAGGCTTTGTAATCCATCCTCACTGCACTCACCTAATCAGTTTTCCAGTAGGAATATTTGTGCTACAGTTAACTGATAGTCTTATTTTGATGCCTTATTATTGTATTATTTCTTTACTGAGAAACCTTATAGAAGCAATGCAGATTTGGGACCTGATGGGATCCATCCGCGGGTCCTCAGGGAACTGGAGGATGAAGTTGCCAAGCCACTGGCCATCATATTTGAGAAATCATGGCAGTCTGGTGAGGTCCTGGATGACTGGAAGAGAGGGAACATAACGCCTATTTTTAAAAATGGGAACAAGGAAGACTCAGGCAACTACAGGCCAGTCAACCTCACCTCTGTGCCTGGCACGGTCATAGAGCAGATTCTCCTGGAAGCCATGCTAAGGCACATGGAGAGCAAGGAGGTGGTTGGTGACAGCCAACATGGCTTCACCAAGGGCAGATTGTGCCCTTGGTGACCTTCTATGATGGGGTGACAGCATCGGTGGACAAGGGACGAGCAACGGATATCATCTACCTGGACTTGTGCAAAGCTTTTGACACTGTCCCGCACGACATCCTTCTCTCTAAACTGGAGAGACATGGGTTTGATGGACGGACCACTCGGTGGATAAGGAGTTAGCTGGATGGCCACACTCAGAGAGTGGTGGTCAACGGCTCAATGTCCAAGTGGAGACCTGTCACAAGTGGCGTCCCTCAGGGGTCCGTGTTGGGCCCGGCCCTGTTCAACATCTTTGTCAGCGACATGGACAGTGGGATAGAGTGCACTCTCAGCAAGTTCACCAATGACACCAAGTTGTGTGGTGCTGTTGACACGCTGGAAGGGAGGGATGCCATCCAGAGGGACCTTGACAGGCTGGAGAGGTGGGCCCATGCCAACCTCATGAAGTTCAACCAGGCCAAGTGCAAGGTCCTGCACCTGGGTTGTGGCAATCCCAGGCACAAATACAGGCTGGGTGGAGAATGGATCAAAAGCAGCCCTGAGGAGAAGGACTTGGGAGTGCTGGTGGACGAGAAGCTCAACATGAGCTGGCAATGTGCTCTTGCAGCCCAGAAAGCCAAGTGCATCCTTGGCTGCATCAAGAGGAGCATGGCCAGCAGGTCGAGGGAGGTGATTCTTCCCCTCTGCTCTGCCCTTGTGAGACCCCACCTGGAGTACTGCATCCAGTTCTGGAGCCCCCAACATAAGAAGGACATGGACCAGTTGGAGAAGGTCCAGAGGAGGGCCATGAAGATGATCAGAGGGCTGGAGCACCTTTCCTATGAGGACAGGCTGAGAGAATTGGGGCTGTTCAGCCTGGAGAAGAGGAGGCTCCGGGGAGACCTTATAGCGGCCTTCCAGTACCTAAAGGGGGCCTACAAGAAAGATGGGGAGAGGCTGTTCAGTAGGGCCTGTTGCGATAGGACGAGAGGTAATGGTTTTAAAATAGAGGGAGCTAGATTTAGATTGGATATTAGGAAAAAATTTTTTACAATGCAAGTTGTAGAGCACAGGTTGCCCAGAGAGGTGGTGGATGCCCCATCCCTGGAAACATTCAAGGCCAGCCTGGATGAGGCTCTGAGCAACCTGATCTAGACGGGGATGTCCCTGCTCCTTGCACAGGAGTTGGACTAGATGACCTTTGAAGGTCCCTTCCAACTCTAACCATTCTATGATTCTATGATTCTATGATTTTGCTACTGACTTCGGAGGAGCCAGATCTTTAATCTTTATTTACAGGCTGATACAAGACTTCAGCTTTCATGGCTACTGTCAAAAATAAGAGTTAATGTGAATGACTATGAATCAGTTGTGGGACCTGATGGTACAGTTGTAAGAGAACATGCTTCCTGCTGTGTAGGACGATCTTACTTTACCTCAGACACCTCTGCAATTCTGAACTGACTCTTATTCAGTCATTCTAAGCATACAAAATTATCAGATCAACTATGAATATTTTTCTCTATCCTAATTATCTGTTGCAGCTCCTCACAGTTTCCTGAACAGGGTATAGATAGAGGCTCAACACATACCTCAGCAACCCAGGAGGAATAATGCATTGATCCCAAACTAAACATATGCATTTGGTATTTAGTTTATCATTATTCAGTTTTTGGATTACACTTACTTCAAATCAATCTAGAGAAGGCAAACCTGCTTGTATAGGGTTGTATAACCCACATTATGCTTAGTTTGAAGCATAATTATAAGAAGGCTTCAAATTCCCTTTTCAAGTCTGTCTAAAGTGTCAAATTTCTGGTAACTCACAAGTCTGAGGAATACTTTTTCTTACTAATGAGTGCACCTTAGGAATTTGTGGTTTGCAGGAGCCTTGGAAAGTTCAAATACTCATCACATAATGTCTGGCAACCACTCATCTTTTCTCATTCATTGGTTTCAGTATGGGGAAAGCACATACTGAACTTTCCCCATCCACATCAAAACCATGAGTCAATGCCCTCATAGTATTCTCATGTCAGAGTAGGAACGCTGTCTCTGTACAGCATTTCCAAGCTAACTGGCCATCAGCAGTAACATTTTTGTTGTACCATTTTAACGTTTTCCTCAGCTGATTATATGAAACAGTTAATAAAATAAGAGATCTATAATGTTTCTACAGATGTACTTCTGTATTAATTCCTACTGTCATTCATACTGTCTCCCAGTACAGCCAGTGGTGAGATTTGGCAGCTGAGCTGTAGTTGACAGGTGAACACTGGCATTTACTGATCAATGTGCATTTTTAGATGGTCTCGTGTCATCCCATGTAGGCACATTGAAAGCAGAAGGCAAGTATCTTACTGGCATGCTGGTTTTTTTTTTTAGGCTTGTATTACCTCGTCTAATGTATTGAAATTAGTTTTCTTGAAGCATATTTATTACTTGCATTTTTGGTGGATATTTTTTGCCGGGCAAATATCTAATCTTTTTGTGTGCATAAATTATAAAGCCAAATTTGCCATATTTTCATCTTCATGTGCTTTTGTTCTAATAGCTCAAATTCATTAGTGCTTTTTGGTAGCAGACTGTGTAGGAAATATGGTTCAGATTCTTAGAACAGAACATGCTAAAAAAGCCAACAAATTGCCTGTTGTAATTTGTTCTAATTTATCTTTTTACCTAGGATGAAGCAAGGAGGTTGTGGATTGTCCCAGTCAGTGTGTTACTGTGCTGATGGAAGGATTTGCTGTTAGCTGTCACTAACAGCAGGGCACAGCTTGTACTGGGGACCATGTCCTGGGAGAGGACTAGGTGCTGAGCTCCTAAAATGGTCACCAGCAGTTGGTTTGAATGGTGATGACCTCCGTGCAGAGGACAGGGATTCTGAACGACCCCACGCAGAGGAGTCTGGCAAACAGCCTGCTGAGCCAGACTGTCCTCTGCCTCAGAAAAGTGCCTTTCTCCTCTGGGGACTCCTTGAACAAAACTCCTGAAAGTAAGTGCCCCTGCTCATTTTTATTCTAAGTAGATCGAGGGGTCATGCTTTTATAATGCCACCAGAGGAAGCTTCTTTCTTGCTCCCCAGTGGTAAGGTCAGAATTCAGTGCAGTCATCTGTGACGTGATGGACAGAAGTTCAATCCCCTCTCCTGTCTAGTGTGAACTCAAAGCCTCATTTTTCATCTTTAAGGAAAGCACCAACATGGCCCACTGGCTGTACCAGTCCCTGCTGCAAAAACATTTTATACCTCTTGTATACAGACTGTTCATTATAATATCAAATTGTGCCTAAAGAAGCCTCAGAGTAGCACAAGCACTCTGTTTCATTCTGGCGTGATTCTTGCTTCATTTCTCTGTGCTGGTGTTTCCAAAGGAGGGTTGTCTGTCTTCTGGAATGGCTTCT